>NC_142691.1:46857500-49357500 GCF_056320005.1 Nelumbo lutea
TTCAAATTTGAATTACCTTCTTGGGATTATAAATTCCTATTTCTGTTGTATAATTTTTTTTTGTCTTTTGCCAAGTAAGACAAATTTGGGGTGTTACTTTTCTTTGAAGCTGCTCAAGTAAACTACTTTCCTTTTGTTCTTTGATCATCAATTGGTCTTCCTTGGACTTAATAGTTCCATTTTGGGAAGGGTCAACTTTCCTTGGGCCTTATGGTTCCATTTGGGAAGCTACCATTTTGATAGACTCAACTGGGCTTTCCTTGGACCTTATGGTTCCATTTGGGAGGGTTATCTTTTCCTTTGTTTGGAGTTATTGGTTTCAATCCCTATGGAAACCAATGTAGAGTTTAAAGCTCTTTTTTGTATATCAGAACTGATTATAGAATTCAAATCCATTGATTGTATGATTTCTTTGCATCATATATTTTTAATCATAAACACCACCCAAGAAAGACCTTTTGGAAAATGGAAAAACGCGTCTGTGTGTACCAGACTTGACGAACTGGGTTGGAACGAAATTGAACTTGGCCTTTCGGCAAATCTTCACTCTTCGACCCTCATCCGTTTGTTATGGTCCCTCGCGTAGGATCCCTTCACGGGTCAGTCCACGGTGCGAAAGCCCTGCTTCCCCTTGCGCCTTCCCTTGCATGCAGACACTATTGTGGAAATTGAATGGGTGATTTGTCCAAGAGACTACCCGAACTCTCCTCACTCTTTTCTTGGCTGGAAAACTGAATGTTTTATTTCAATTCATAGCTCCTTAAATAGGAGATTAAATAAAGAAATTTCTAATTAAACTCAAACTCCAACTTGAACTCAAACTCCTACTTACCTACTCCTAATGGTAACTCACTCTTACTTAAGATAAGATAAAGATAAGGGATAAGATAAGGATAAGGTAAGCTGGTGGCGAGTTGGCTTGATGTGTCCAGATAAGGGTGGTTCCACCCCTATGAGCTGTTGTGTGGGCCCCGCTCTGCTGCTGCTGCCGGGTGCGTGCGTGCGGCTCATGGTGCCACTGTCACGCGGTGCGTGCGCGCAGTGCGTGCACGCGCCTCATGGTGCCACTGCCGTGCGATGCCGGGCGTGTGCGCGGTGCGTGCTGTTGCCTGGCGGTGTGTGCTGCACGCCATGGTGCCGTTGCCGTGCGGTGTCGGCCGATGCCTGCTGTGCGTGCTGCTGCCTATGATTGCGCCGCAGTGCGCTGCCGGATGGTGTGACCATAACATTCTCCACCCCTTCTCTAGTAACAAAGCGGTAGGTTTCACTCCATCTAAAGGCCTAGCCTTTGCTTGTGTTAGATTGGAGAAGTTGTACATTTTCGATAGTTGGGTGAAGCTAAACCGTTGGTGGCCAATTGCAAATGCTTTCCCTTTAGATTTATTATTTGATGGATGGATTACAATCCATGGACTCCCGTTTCACTCGTGGAAGGACTAAGTATTTGAGCTGATCGGAAGTCTGTGCTGTGGATTAGAAGAAATCGATCCCAAAACAAAAAGCCTATCTGAGTTGAGTGAGGCTCGTATGAATGTGAAAAATTGAGTACACTCTATTCCTCTATCGATTCCAATCCTCGATAGGAATGTCTGATTTTTTGCATTGGTCGTAGTGGAGAAGACAACCGAGTCAAGTACCCAACTCGCTGAGTCACCTCAGAGCAACAATACTCAGACACATGGGCTCTCTATGCCCCTCAATCAACCAGGAGATGGGGTAGGTCGGTTATGTGCAAATGAAGGAAAATTTGTGGCAGGTACTGAAGAGTTGGGAGAAGTCAAGGGTAGGCGGGATTTTGCTCTACCAGGTAATAGGAAGAGAAAGGGAGAGGAAGAATACTTCAAAGAGCCAGATTAGGAAGCAATTTCAAATTTCAAAAGAAGCCTCGACTCGAAAGTTAAGCTCAAAGAGTGAGGTGAAACATATGGGTTCGGGTGAGATACATCAACAGAAAGAGGAATTTGTTAACCCGGCTAAGAGTCCTAGCCATTCCTCGTTCCGAACCCACTGAACGCAACCTCCTCCAAATCTGGCTTTTCTTCAAACCTTAAGTCTCCTTGTCTTTTTAATCATAGTAGCTTTTCTCCTTTTCACTGTAGCCATCTGTTTCCTTGTGTTCCAGGTGCAAGTGATTGACAATCCCAACCGTTGGACAATCCCAATATTCGCTCCCGCAGATCTGGTTCAAAGGAAACTTCAATGGTCAAAGACGGGGCCCAAGTTACAGCAAGTCAAGAAAACAACAAACAAAAAGTAATTGAAGTAACAGAGATGGCGGGGAAACTAGGAATTCACTGCTATGAAACCAATGGGACCTCAGTCTTGGAAAGAAAGAATACAAAGGAAAAATGTGAGCCTAAAGAAGTAAACAACTCAAAGAAAGGAAAAAGAAAGGGACCCAATAGGGAATTAAAGTGTCTACAATGGGGTATAGTGGATCAAAATGCGGATTGTAAAGGGGGAGAGAGTAGAAGATCAAGGGAAAGCCAACCAGAGTAAACCAATGAAGATATTGAGCTGGAACATCAGGGGGTTGAGTGGTGATGCCAAGAGAAGCATAGTGAAAGACACTTTGAGAAGAGAGAATCCTGATATAATTCTATTGCAGGAAACAAAAAAAGAATCTGTGGACAGGAGATTGGTAAAATCAATTTGGAGAACAAGAGGCAGAAATGTGGAGATAAGATGTGGTGTCGGGAGTAGAGGTAGACAAAGGTGAATTCACGATTTCAGTCCTGTTCACTAACAAGGAAGATGATTTCACCTGGATTCTAACTGTGGTCTATGGTCCAAATACCCCTTCAAAGGGAATCAGTTTTGGGAGGAGTAGGATTCCCTTCATGAACAGGAAGACATCTCCTCGGTTGTGGGTGGAGATTTCAACGTCACTAGATTTAGTCACGAGCACTCAAACGGGAGAAGAGTTAACATAAGTATGAGGGAGTTTTCCAAGTTCATTTCTGGACACAGGTTACATAATCTTCCCCTTAGAAATGGTAATTTCACCTGGTCCAATATGCAGGAGAATGCTCTAAGGTGTAGGCTAGACAGATTTCTAATATCACTAGAATGGGAGGATCTCTATCCCTTGTCATATCAGGATATCTGGTCCTGTTGCATCTCTGATCATTGACCGATCGCTCTCACTACAGATCTGAAGATTTGGGGAAAAACCCCTTTCAGATTGGAAAAATTCTGGACCGAGCATAAAGACTTTTCTAAGAAGGTGGCAACCTGGTGGGAGGAATGCAAAGTGGAAGGATGGCCAAGTTACAGGTTTTTGGAAAAGCTAAAGTATGTAAAAAGGAATCTAGAAAAGTGGGGGAAAGAGGATTTTAAAGCATTCAAGGAAGAGAAATGAACTCTATTATCAGAATTGGATGACCTGGACCAAAAGGACCAAACCGACCAGTTAGAGGAGAAGTGGAAGAAAGAAGGAGAATCATCTTAAGACAAGAATGGGAAAAGGTGGTAAGGCGTGAAGAGGTGTATTGGAGACAAAGATTAAGGATCAGATGGCTGAAAGAGGGAGATAAAAATTCTAGATTCTTTCACATATATGCTTATGGGAGGAGGAAAAGGAACCACATCTCAAAAATAAAAATCGAGAAAAGAGAGATGGAGGACCTCGAAGAAATCTCTGAAGCCTTTGTAAGTTTTTTAAAGATTTCTATTCGAAGACTGAAAGTAGAAACACTTGTCTAAGCTTTTGGGAAGGCTCAAAGATTTCACAGGTGAGTAAAATCTTGTTAGAAAGGGAATTCCAAGAACAAGAAGTGATAGAAGCAGTCTTCAATATGGACGGTGATAGTGCACCAGGGCCAGATGGATTTCCACTTTTTTTCTATCAGACTTGCTGTAACACTATCAAACAAGATCTGCTAGAGGTGTTTAAAGACTTTTACCACTCAGCCATAGTAAATAAGGGGAACAACTCCAACTTCATCTGTCTGATTCCAAAAAAGCTAGGCACTCTTGAAGTAAAAGATTTCAGATCTATCAGTCTAGTTGGAAGTGTCTACAAAATACTAGCAAAGGTGCTGGCTAAGAGATTGAAGGAAGTTCTAGGTGAGATCATTTTGCCTAATCAATTTGCCTTTGTTAAAGTGCGGCAAATGTTGATAGCATTCTGATAGCAAATGAATGTGTGGAAGAGAGGAAAATGAATGGAAATCCGGGGGTGATTGTGAAGCAAGACTTGGAAAAAGCGTACGACGAAGTGGATTGGGAGTGTTTATTAGAAATCATGATACTAATGGGGTTTGAAAGAAGATGGATTCAGTGGGTGGAGGGATGTTTAAATCCACGTGGTTCTCAGTCCTAATCAATGGGTAACCTAAAGATTACTTAAAGGCTAGTAGGGGATTAAGACAAGGCTGCCCCCTCTCCCCCTTACTCTTCACTCTCATAATGGAAATTTTCAGTCAACTGGTGAAGAAGGCAAATCTGATAGGGTTGGTGAGAGGTTTCGAAGTTAGCAAAGATTCAATTCAGATGACACACCTTCAATTTGCAGACGGCGCTATGCTGTTTTTAGAGGCTGAAGAAGACAATGTTGTCAATTTGAAAAGGGTCATAATCTGTTTTGAATGGATTTTGGGGCTTTGTGTTAACTTCTCTAAGAGCAGTATTGCAGGGCTGAATGTAGTAAATGTTTGGTCCGTCCCTAAACAAATTCAAGGAAATTTTTGGCTGTAAAGTCAAAAACCTTTTTTTTCCTATCTTGGAATGCCTCTTGGAGGGAACCCGAAGATTCAAAGTTTCTGGGACCCAATAATAGAAAAATGAGAAAAAAAAATTGGCCACATGGAAAGGAGACTACCTGTCCAAAGGCAGGAGATTCACCCTAATTAAAGCTTCTTTGGAAAACTTGCCCACATACTATCTCTTGACCTTTCAAATGTCAACCAAAATTGCCAATCAGCTGGAAAGGCTTCAAAGAAATTTTCTGTGGTAAGGAAGTGGGGAAAAGGGATCTCTTCTCGTGAATTGGTCCCAGATGTGCAATTCTAAGGAGGACGGAGGCTTGGGAATAGGTCATTTGAGAGTAAAAAACACAACTCTTCTAAGTAAATGGTTGTGGAGATTTCCTCAGGAACTGAATGCCCTATGGATTGAGATCATCATCAACAAGTATGGGAAGCACGCCAACGGTTGGGACTGTAGTTTGCACTTGAACCAGATCAAGGACATAAACCCTTGGAAAGTTATACTCTCAACCTGCCAAACTTTCATTTCTTTTATTAGGAACAAAATGGGAAATGGGGATAAAATAAAATTCTGGACTGATGTTTGGTGGGGTGACTCTACATTGGCTGTATCCTTTCCTCGCCTCTACAGCCTTACTCGAAACAAAAAAGCTCCCATCTCCCTTGTCCTATCCTTACATTACTCTCAGTTCAACTGGAACCTAGACTTTAGAAGACCTTTGAGAGAAAATGAACTTGAGGAAATACACACTCTCAGAGAAGTGTACCTCTCCCCAAATACCCCTGACACTCGAGTTTGGACCCTACACCCGGCAAGTGAGGTTTCATCTAAGTCCTGCTTCAGGGCTCTAATCAAGGAAGAATAGACAACTGAATATCTCACTTTCAAGACAGTTTGGTTACACATTCCCTCCAGAGTTCGTTTTTTTTTTTTTTTTTTTTTTGTGTGTGTGGGAAGCTTGACAGAAGAAGATCAACACTTTGGATCTTCTCCAGAAAAGGAACTAAGGAAGGTCCTATATATCCCCACATGTATGTTGTTTGTGCTTAAAAGCCGGGAATCAACCAATCATGTTCTGATCCATTGCGAGGAAACTAGGAAATTCTGGATTTTCTTTCTCAATCTTTTCAATCTTAGTTGGACTTTCCCTGAACACGTGTCTCAGACAATGGACAGCAAGAAAGCTAAGCAAAAGAGGAAGGACTTTATGGATTTCTGTAGCACATGCTATCCTTTGGAGATCTGGGAAGAGAGAAATAACTGAATTTTCAACCACAGAAAAAGGACTTTGAGGATCTTTTGTCTATTATATCTTATAGAACTTGCTTTGGGCTTCCAACTCAGAGTTCTTTAAAGGAATTTCCTTTTCTGATCTTCAAAGAAACGCTGCAGATTTTTGGTTTTCTAAACACCGGTCCTTAGTCACCCCTCTCCCCCACTCTTCTGTGGCGGAAGGGGAAATAACCTTGCACTTTGATGGAAGTGCGTTTGGAAACCCAGGTGCATCAGGAATTGGTGGAATTTTTTGAAGAGATGGTACAGTTATTTGGGCTTTCAGTGGACCGATAGGGATAGCCTCTTCAACAAAGGCTGAAATTATGGCAGCACTAACTGGAATCAGGATTGCAAGAGATCTGGGCTTTCAGAACATTACCATAAAAGGAGATTCAGCAAACACCATCAAGTGGCTAGCTGACTCTGGCAGTGGTCCATGGGCTTTAGCTCATTTCTTGGCTGAAGCTAGAGATATCCTATTATACTTAAATGCACAGCTGGGTTGGATCCCTAGGGAGCTAAACTTTGATGCGGATGGTCTAGCAAAAGCTGGTGCTCACAGGGATTTCTTGTTTAGTGATAGCTTTCTTCCTACTTAACATTTGAGTTGTAATTTCTGTGTACATCATCTTATGTACCCTCTATTTCATTAATAAAGTTACCATCTTTTTTTTTTTAAAGAAAAAGAAGGGTGGAGCCCCTGTTTTATTGAGAAAACTAAAGAAAAAAGGGTGAAGCCCCCTGTTTTTGTGCAGGTTATATACGAAGAAGAAGAAGAAGAATGGAGCTCCGCCCCTGATTTAACATTAAAAACAAAAGAGAAAAGGGTGGAGCCCTTGTTTTACTGAGAAAAACCGAAAAAAAAAGAAGGGGAGAGCCCATGTGTTTGTGTAGGTTGTATATGAAGAAGAATGGAGCTCCGCTCCTGATTTAACATTAAAAACAAAAGAGAAAAGGGCGGAACCCCTGTTTTACTAAGAAATACCGAAACAAATAAATGAGGCGGAGCCCTTGTTTTATTGAGAAAAGCTGAAAAAAATAAATGGTGCGGAATCCCTGTTTTTGTGCTTGTTTTGTTTGTATGAACTGGATCTGGATGAGCTTCGGCTTCCTCTGGTAGTCTTGTTTGGAGAGATGAACGAAGGAAATCATCCCTCCACTTCCAGACTTTCTTTTTTTCTTTTGGTTGTTTTGGCAAAGACCCTGCCGATTCAGCTTCCTTTTCTCCCAAGTTTCCTATTTTGTGTTTTTTTTTTTTTATATATTTTTGAATTTGATTTAGTTGGAGTGACTTACAGTTTAGACATTACCCAGGCACTTGCTTGGGCCGCCTGTCGCCTGGCCTAAGGTGCATGCCTAGGCACAAAGGCGAGTGCCTGTCCAATGGTTGTGCGCCTTAGACTAGGCGAGGCACCCAGCCTGGAAAGCGCCTCTCCTCTGTGCCTATGCGCGCCTCTTAAAACACTAGGTAGATGGTGGTCCATCTGGGTCATTACAAAAATCAACTGTGTGGCCTTCACAACCACAATGAGAACACTCATGAACCTGTCACATCCACTACCACTTCTGCCATCCCTGAATTCTTTACCATCACCACAACCACCTCTAACTTCATGCCAAACACCCCTCATGGCACCTCTTCCACGTCAACCTCTTCCAGCACTACTTCCTCTAGTAACCACCAAGGTAGATCTTTATGAGATAAGTATGTTCTCATTTTGTGGATTGGAAGCTCTCCTAATGCGGGAGAACACCTCAGAGAGGGATGGAAGGTCACTATTACCTAGAATCTGAGCCCGTACTGGTTCAAACTCAGCTTTCAACCCAGATAAGGATTGGGCAACATCTATATGTTCCCTATGTTCTTGTTGTACATTCAAGTCACTGGAAGGGCTGATATAGATTCAGTTCATTCCTCAGGCTTTTCAGGGCTGCTTAATACTCTTGTACTGTTTTGTTGTAATGTGTAGCGGCCTGTGGCCTATTAGGGGCATTTCTGCCCTTTCCTCTTGTATTTACATTCAGTTCATTCTTCTCTTTTCTCTTTTCTCTGTCAAACTACATGGTATTAGAGCATCTCTGATCTGGGCGCAAGCTTCTCTTCTCAGATCGTGGTTTCTTTCCTTTTCTGGAAATTTGTTTTTTCTTAGATCGTGGTTTCTTCTTCTGGGCGCAACCTTTAGCCCCTGATTTCTTCTTTCTTCTCTCTTGGTCGCTGTACCAAGGATAAGGGTGTGGTGGCAGCCGAGTGCAGTAAAAGATCTCTCTAGATTTGTAGTGGCAACCGAATGCAGTAAGAGATCTTTCTAGATCTGTGGTGGCAACCGAATGCAGTAAGGTGTCTTTCTGGATTTGTGGTGGCAGCCGAATGCATCAAAACTTGATTTTCTGAGGGTTTTTCTGTGTTGTGGGTCGTGGAAGACAGGTATGTACTGTTACATTCATACGTAAACATTTGACCACTGTGAATGCCACAGTTTTGAGGCTGCAGGGACTGGTTGTCTCCTCCTCTTGTAAACCGAGGTGTTTCAACTGAGAGTTATCTCCTAAAGTACTGTTAAACATTTTTTTTTGGAGACTCCCATTTTTTCCAGACAAAAAATCCTCTATATCAGATTCGGTTTTTGAAAAAAACAGTAGTAGATTTTCTGTGAAATGGCTACTGAGGATTCAACAACCTCTAGTATTACTTCCTAGCAAGGAAACCTAAATGGGGGATGGACGGCATGGATTTCTCTCTGTCTATTACCCCCTTTGCTGGTCTGAACTATCTGGAATGGTCGAAAGGCATCAAACTTTATGTTACAACTAGGGGGAAGGCTGGTTGTATAAGTGGAAACATAAAAGAACTGAAGTCTGGTACTGCTGAACGTGATCAATGGGATCAAGAAAACAGCATGGCTATGTCATGGCTGTTAGGCTCCATGTTACCTCATGTAAGGATAAATTTCATATGGGCTGACACAGCCTGTGAAATTTGGGAATAAGAACCTATTCTGAATAGAGGCACTTTGCCAAGATTTAGCAACTTCAAGCAGAATCATCTACGTGTAAGCAAGGGGACCGTAGCCTATCTACATAGGAAACCAACTAGTGGATATTGTACCTTTGTTGGTGGAAACTTAGTTATTTGGAGAACTAAAAAACAAAGTGTTGTTGCCAGATCTAGTGCTGAGGCCGAGTATAGGGCCATGGCACATGGAGTTGTTGAAGTACTATGGGTAAAGAATTTGATTGGAGAGTTAGGTCTCTCTATTGATGGCCTAATGTCTCTCTACTATGACAACAAGGCAGCCATTAATATTGCTGCCAATCCAGTTCCTCATGACAGGACCAAGCATATTGAAGTTGACAAGCACTTCATAAGGGAGAAACTTGAAAAGGGGGATGTCTGTACTCCTTACATCAGTTCCAAGGAACAACTAGTAGATGTTCTTACAAAGGGTCTTCACTATTTACGGCATAATGAACTATGTGACAAGTTGGGAATGATTGACATATATGCTCTAACTTGAGGGGAAGTGTTGTAATGTGTAGCGGCTGTGGCCTAGTAGGGGCATTTCTGCCCTTTCCTCTTGTATTTCTTATGAGCTGTCTCCCTAAGTATAAATACTTAGTTAGGTGCCGCCAACTTCAGATTAACAGAATAGATTCTTCTCTTTTCTCTCTTCTCTCTTCTTTGTCGAACTACATGTTTTATCACCCTGTTGGAGGGTAAAATGTTCATGATATAATTGATAGATTCTCGTCACATTGTCCTGTCCAGAGTATAACTGTTTTGCATGATCCCAAATATCTTTAGCTGTGTCCAGGAACATAAGATTAATATTTATGTGATTCTCCATACCATTCCATAATGATGTCATAATTTCGGCATTCTCTTGTACCCACTCATTATACCCTTCAGATCCACTCTTAGGCTGGTCCTCCTTAATATACTTCAACTTTCCTCTCCTAATCAATGAAACTTCCACCGACTTCACCTGTGGTACATAATTGGTACCGTTAAGCTTGATTGTAGTCAATTGGGAATTTTAAAAATCTTTCTGTAACACTATAGCAGATTTTAAGTCCACAATTTGATGAATCCATCAGGCCAAAGAGACGAAAGGGGGGGGGGAGAGGACATTTTCACTGATGTGGTTGCTTCATTAATATGTAGGGCTACAAGTCGGGCCGGGTTAGGTTGGGTTGAGGCCAACCCTAGCCCAACCCTAAGTTCTAAACCCTAACCCTAACCCGAAGGTCCCTAACTAAATTCCTTCAACCCTAACCCAACCCAACCCAACCCGAAGTCAATTTCGGGTTGGGTTGGGCCCAACCCAACCTTCTTCCCATCCCTTAAAACCTCATAGAATTTCTCGATTTTAGATCTTAACTCAATTTTCACTACATATATTAATCCTATGTTTCATTAGTATTTGTTTGTTGATGTTTTTTTTGCTCTTTTGGTACAAAATTCAGAAAAACAAGTGTTACAAATGACTATAGTTTATTATGAGTTATGACTTACGATAGATCTTTCTTGGGCGGCAAACAACATAGAGGAGATGAAGAATAAAATTTTCAAAAAAACATCAAACAATGTTATTAAGGTTTTAGTCTTTATGATTAGGATTAAGTGAAGTGATTATCTTAAAAGAAATACATGATACTATGTGCTGGGGGCTATATTACATATAACATATATGTTATATATTACATATAACATATATTTATATATTACATGTACTATAGAGGTTCGGGTTGGGTCGGGTTGGCTAAGGGGTCAACCCTAACCCAACCTGAAGTAAAGTTGGGTTCATGAATTTCAACCCTAACCCGAACATCAACCCAACCCAACTTTTTCAGGTTAGGTTAGGGTTGGGTTTGGGGCAACCCGGCCCAAGTTGCAGCCTTATTAATATGCTACTGTTAACAACTACTCAAGAAGACTCTTTACTCATTAAAAGAAAGCAAAGCTCCAACTCCACTGTACCCAATTTTCAGTACTGAAAAAAAAATAATAATAAAGAAAACACTACCTACCTGAATCACTAGGGCAATTTCATAGCTACACAATCAGGCTGCTGCTACACCACGTCACACCACTTGATCATCACAACTGATGGAGAACTGTGATAATTAGTCTGAACATCAAAATACACCCCTCTTCAGACTGCTGATTAGAGGGAGTCTAGGAAACCACCAAAGAACTGTCAATGACTGAAACTTGAGGCATGGGTGCCTCCTACACCCAAAAATGGTCTGTCCTTTTTGATCCCAAGTCTTCCTTCAAAGTAGAGAGGAAGAAATGCTCTCAACAGAAAGGCTTCTTCTGATGTCAAAAACAGTCCAGGTTGATTTATTACAGGTGCTCTGATACCATGTAATCTTCCATAAATAGCAATAAAAAAGCGGAAAAATAAAGATAAGTAAAGTTGAAGGATCTGATTGAGAGAACAAGAAGAACAGAACAAGAGAAGAGTTTTCCAGTCAGAGAGTTCGAACTGGACTCCCTAACTGTCAGTCCTTATTCTTTATTTCATAACTTAAAACTGAAATATTGGCACAAAAACATTGGAGATATTAGTAAAAAGATACTTGGAAAAATTTGTATCACCATGTAGAAAAATGGAAAAACTTGGGGAAATTTCACCAAGTCTTACCAATATTATGAACTATGGTAGGACCCCCTAGCTCTCTACCTCAGATTGTCTTTGTTGTCCACCTAAGGAGGACTCCACTTTTTCATTTTCTATCTTCAGGTCTACTTCTCCCAACACCTTGGATAGTTGGGAAGGACAGGCACTTGGTAATGGTCTCTTTTTTTTTTATTTTTCCTGATTACATGCCAGCTTTTTGATGAAGTTTTATCTGGCTGTCTATTCAACCTATGTAGTGTTCTCTCCCTCTCTGTGATATCATGAACTCGGCTTTATGAAGGACTGCTCAAGTTGGTCTGTTGTCTGTAGCAGAATCCATGTCAACACATCCGTGCATGTGATTTATTGGGGTTCTGCTGAATCATTGTAACACCTTTAAGGGAACAGGGGAGGTTGAAAGCAACTTATATATCTGAAATCTCGTAAAAGTGATTTGAAGAATAGAGAAGTCATATGAACATAGTTTTCAAGGTGCCAAGGTGAGGCTGGGTGTTAGGGGGGCACCTTGTCGCCTAGTTGCCTAGGCTACGGATTTTTTTATATAGAAAACATAGATCCTAGGGTAGTTCCTTAGGTACCATAGCCATATTTCCTTAATAATTATTCAGAATTTTCATAAGAAAAGTATAGAGTTCATGTCAAAGTATAGAAAATCAACATATTCATGAGAAGAAAAAAAGAAGGAAAAGAAAATTCAAAAAAATATAGGGCTGAACCCTTATTTTTGTTATAGGAAAAGAAGAAAAGAAAAAGTAGTAGTAGTAGAAAATGTGTTGATTAGACAAAATTTTAAGTTCTTCCTTGTTGGTTCAGGTTTTAAAGTCTTTGAGGGTTCAATACAGCATTTAGCAATGTTTTTTATTGATTGAATCCTAACAAATAAGAAAATAATAAAAACAAATTAGTATATAAACACACAAAATGAATATTTTAGTTTAATAGTGCCTATTTTATAATTATAATGTCAAAAAATAAAGAATAAAAAAGTATTCTACAATACATAGTACAAAACTGCTTGGCGATTAGGCGAGGTGAGCCTCAAAGGGCGCCTTGTTGCCTATGCGTCGCCTTGACAACTATGCATATGAACAATAAATTAATTCAGTTCAGCCACTTCAGCCAGTATCAAACAGGCCCTTAGAGTATTGCCTGATGGTTTGGAGCATCCAAAAACTGACACGACCAGAATCCACCAAGGTTTGCCAATGTGTAGGTGGATTGATTAGCATGCTGCACCAAGGTCAGAGATATGCGACCCTCATAATTCATACACTACATATGCTGTTTTGACAGGTCTATCTCGTCGTCGATAGATAGCTACTGAAAATTATGTGGGAGAAAATCCCGAAGTTTTTGAAACCTATGAACTTTCATATTCTATGTTCTGATGCTTACTTTGTTGGCGACATCCCTAATTGTTAGTATTTTTCTAGCCTTACTAAGAACAATAGAATATTTTGCTTTTCCAAGTTTAACTTTTTGAGCTTAACATGCAGCATGTTGAAGCCCTTGAGATTTTGCTTCAGGGCCTTTGCGGGGTTCCCAAAGAACACCTTAGGATCCACGAGTTATGCCTCAAAAGTGGGCCAAATCTTGGTAAGTAATTCGTTGCACAGCCTGCACTCTAAGTTGCTCCTTTCACGCATGCACAGACATTTTCCAGAGTTACTTACCTTTATGCTGACTGCAGAATTTCTTTATTTGCAATGAAACCAATATTATAGCCCTATGATCACATCAGTACTTTTATTGGGAAAATTCCACGCCCTATCAATGCTACAATTATGCATTGAGTAGATGTGCATAAAGGATCATAAGAAAGGAAATTGATCTGTATATCTAGTATAGAGGAGATATTTACCCATTTGGGTCTCCCAAGTCCATATGCATGTCTGCATGTTTCTATGTATATCTAACCATTACGGAGGATACCATTGCCAATGACTATACTTGTTCACTCTCTTGTGCAGGTTTTGTATATTTACTACATATATCTTAAGATTTAACCAACATAGAAGAGAATGTCATGAGCCCATGCTATGAACTTGTTCAGATGCTTGGGAATTAAATATGGGCCAAGGAAGTTTTTGATCCAATTCCTGCTTTCCAGTACAACTATAATTTGAACTTTAGCAAATGGCTGCCAAACAGTGGCCAGGGCAACAGCACCTAACCACAATCCTATATGGCTTTTCTTGGTATCCTGTTAGCATCTTCTTGTAGGAGACAGTCCAATATCAAACATTATAAGTGCACATTTTCCTACATGATAATTAAGTAATTGACTTATAATGTGAAAGGCTTTGGCTAATTTACTTCCCTATTTCAGGAGCAGTGGCCTCAGAGGTTCGACTCTTATGTGATCTTGAACAACCTGAACCCACATGGTATAGCCTCCACTTGCTCTATTTTATTTTATTTTTTCATTAGGTTTTTTGACCTACTCCTGGAAAATCTGTGATTATGAATTTATAGGACTGTTCGGCATGTTGGGGGTGCCATGCGAGGTGCTGGAGCTGAGCAAATTTCAGTATTAGTGAGGACTGTGGTGGAAAGCAAAGCAAGCAAGAACGTCCTGCGCTTCTTTTATACACTTGGTTACAAGTTAGACCATGAACTCTTGAGGGTGGGTTTTGCCTTCCATTTCCAAAGGGGTGCTCAAATCACAGTCACTGTAACTTCAGTTAATAAAATGCCGAAGCTCCATGCAACAGAAGAGGCTGTACCAGTGACACCTGGTATACAATTGGTTGAAGTGACAGCCCCTGCATCTTCTGATAACTATACTGAAGTTGTTGCTGCCATTTCATCATTTTGTGAATACCTTGCACCGTAAGTACATCTTATCTTGAAAAGTGAACTAGAAAAAAAGCTGTTTAGACCAACTTAAGCTTTCATGCGGAAACATGCAGTACAAGTTGGTAACACCAGCTGACAATTCCTAAATGGCCTGATATATTGATTGCAACCATCAATATATGGAATATAGATGGTCAGTAAAAAATGGAAAGGTACTTTGCTAAAGAACCAGTGTTATAAATGTGGTAAAGTGATTACTAGTTGTTTGACCTCTCCAGTTGATGTCTAGGTGCTAACTAGTGAAAAAATAAGGATTATTTTAAATTTAAGATATCGATGCAATCTTATAATTATGCAAGAAAAGTATTATATTGAACATTTAGTTTATGGTATTTGTTTTACAAACAAAGAAGTCAGGCTGGATAGGCTAGGACAGTGAATCACAGCCTTGGTTTTCCAATTAAGAGTGCCACCTTACTATTAGATGTGCCCTTTGTTTGTGGCACTCTATACCAACACCCGACTGATGGGAAGAAAACTTTTATGAACTCATCCACTGCTTTCTTTTATTTTATGATTTTTTTTCTATTTTATGTATTATTATTATTATTACAATTACATTCATATTTTTAAGCTTTTCCATGCTTAAAAAAGCAATGCTAAAATTTTCGACATCCCAATTTTACTGGAATGATTTTTGCATCCAATTTTCTATAAAGAGTGAACTTTAATCTTGCCAATTTTTACGGGCTTTGCATTTCAGGCTCCTGCATTTGTCGAAGCCAAATGTTTCAGCAGGGGTTGTCCCAACTGCTGCTGCTGCTGCTGCTTCTCTCATGTCAAATGGTGGTGGTAAGACTCTATAGTTAAGTAGTACTTTTTGAATTCGATCAAAAATAGTACTTTTTGAATCTGTAAGTTGTTCCTCCATGACTAAACGTTTTTCTTTTTCTTTTTTTTTTTTTTTTTTCTTTTTGATCAGTAACATAAATTTTTTTAATATGTGACAAAGAATATGTGGTATATACAATGTAGTATGCCAAGCATCCCAGATCCGCTATACTATTTAGTCGATTTTTGAGTCCAAGGGAAGCTAGCTTGAGTAAACCTTGATGAACCGAATAAGAAACCAGGAGGTTCTTGCTATCGGTGTCGTGTATGGAACGACTGGCATCAGTTGTAAGGTTATTATCCAAGGATGTTTCTTAATTTATTTTTTATTCAACTGTGGGTCTTAACTTCAGAATTCAGCTTAATAGCGGTTACTACCCCCACCATCTTTCTTTCCTCTGTAAGGCTAGTTTCCCCTCGTCAAAATTATAAAAAGAAAAGGGAAAAAGAAACTGCAAGCTAAAGAATGTTAAAGGTGGGTTCACCCCAAGCACACTGTGCTTTTGTAAATGCTAAGCACAAACTCCCGGGTAGGCAATGCGGGAAACTAACAAACCTGCATTATGAAATCCACAGAAATCTCAGTTCTTCCTGGTATTGTAGGCTCCATGTGACTTTTCTTGTACTATGATAAGTACAGACCAAGGTCCAAAGTATCGATATGTATTGTATCGGGAGTTTCCCGATACACCTCTACAGAGGGTGTATTGGGGTTTTGACCGGTTCAGGGGTGGATGGACCTTAAATCGGCCCCTCTGAACCGGATTTGAAAAAAAAAAGTTAAAAAAACAAAAAAAAAAAAAAAAAAACTATTGATACTGCCCGATAGACCTGTGGATGGGTTGTCTGGTTTCGGTCAGGGGAATCGGACATGAGTAGGCAATGCCGGAAACTAACAAGCCTTTGGATGTGCAACATGGTTTTGTTTTTGAAAACAAAAACAATGGTTACCTCAGAAAAATTACATTGTTTCTGTCAGTGTTTACGAAATTGGACCTGACCAATTTTTTAGACTGGTTGAATCTTGATTTGGGACTATATTCAATTCATTCATACCTTAGAAACCGAATATGTAGCGAACCACTCAACCAGTTGATTGGTTGATTTAATTGGTGAACCAGTCCTAATTTCCAGGAGCAGCTTGGATTTCAAATGTGTGGAATTTTCAATATGCAAATGACAATATACGAACCCATGACCTTTTTTCTATGTATGTAGTCTTTTTATCATTAATCCTCAGGCCAATTAGTTCAAAACTTGAGTGACTAGCCATCTGTCAATTACCTTCAAGTATAGCATTGTTTGTATTATATATTATTTATAGTATTTATGTGACCTGTTGTGAGTTTGATCACGGTTGAGTCTCACCTATGAACCTTTACCCTTTTTGGTTTTATGTCTGGTCAAGTTTTCTGAACATTGTTTTTTCCTGACTGAGAGTTCTTGGTTTCCATAAACAAAAGCTACCATGTTGAATGCCCCGTGCTCCCTTTTTTGTTTATTTTTGGTAGCAATCTTTACGACTCTATCCTCTTTCCCATAGGATCGCGAACCAACAGAGTCTTCTGTTGGTTGTTTGTTGAATTCAATCAAATTCGGATTGTAATTTGGAGGTGGATCCACATTTTATCGAGTTATCAATGGATTGTGATGGAGGGAGATTTGGCCCGACCCCTTGGCCACGCGACACGTGGAAGTAACTGAGAGCGACTTGACAGAAGCGCCAGTTTGGCACGGCAACGGGCCCACGACCCGAGCTCCTCAAGGAAGAACTCGAGCTCTCTCTTCAAGGTCCTGAGCCTTACAAGGAGCGCGAAGGGAAAAAATCCGAGCTGACCCACCCCGGGGCAGTTCGGACCACACTTCTATCCGAATTCAAGACTTCACCTCGCACACCACTTTGACTCCAAGTCGCCTAATTGAACAACCGTACTTGATGCCAAGGAAGCCTGTACACGGAGGCGGCACGCTTGACTGATTAGGGGTCCGACACATGACAGCCGCCCTATAAACGGCCACCTGCCACCGCCATCTCAGACGTGGCAGAGACGGCCCTGACAAGGAAAGATAGTGGCGGTTATGACACCCGATCTGGTAGAGGTGATGATACTCGATCTGGCAGAGGTATGGAAGTGAGTGTACAGGGTGATTATAAAAGGCCCCCATCTCTCAAAGAAGGAGGTATGTGTGATTTCTGTGCTTTCTGTTCTTGAAGTTCCTCATTTCCCTTGCCTTCTCAAGAGCACTAACTTGAGCTTCGGAGTGTTCCAACCGGGTTCCTCCCCGGAAGTATCCATTTTCTCCCTTGTTTCAGGCACCTCCAATTTCGACAGAGGAGAGGTAACCGACAGCTAGGACCGACTGGATTGCGCACCATCATTTGGCGTCGTCTGTGGGAAGACTTAAAAAAGCCTCCCCTATCCTCTAACTCTCTCTCTCAAAGAAACCTTAGCTCTCATGGCTTCCTCCAACAGCAACAGGCACCACGCTGACTTGAATGCTGTAGGGGAACACCCTCAGCCCGCCATTGTATGCATCGGACAGTTCACCGTCCCCCTCTCGACGAACGGAATCCCTAGCCTCAATGCACCAAGCATGGTGGCACCTGTGAATGTTCCCCTTCCCCTCCCTATCGAGACAACTTTCGCTGAACCAACCGTTGTCCCTCTAGCGGCTAGCCAGAACCAGTTTGATGACTTAATGCAGTGCATGCGGGCAATGCAAGCCCAAATGTAGCAGTTCCAACAACATCGACTCCATCAACAGCAAGTACTGCACCACATTTCTTAGTGTCACTATCAACAGCAGTTCCCCCAACTGCCTCTGAACCAACCACAGCTCCCTCCTCGGCACCTCGCTCTGAAGCCGGTCAAGCCCCCCTCTTATTAGGGTGGGCACCTTCACCGAGGAGAAGCCTCTCAACTTCGGAACCCCTCCAAGAGCCAGGCCTCATCCCTGGTCAGGAGGGAAAGACTAATTACCCCCGCCTTGTAGCTCGCTGGCGGATCGGGAACCTCCTTGCCAATCAAGTTAGCACCTCGACACTCTAAGTTGAGCTCCCGCTCAAAGAGAAACAATTCGGCATCCTGGCAGTATACTACCAGTAGTCCGGGCTGATTGAGCTCGACAACATCGAGGCAAGTAGCGCCAATACCAGGCCTAAGCAACAACAGAGACGCCGACGAAGTCGCAGAACTACCACCCGCATCCTGCCCGAGCTTCGAGGTAAAGAAGAAACAAGCTCGGATGAGGTAAAAGTTGCCCTTATTCTTTCAGTCCCTTCCCCTTGTCGTCAGAACTCCTTGTAGTCTCCATGTCCAAGGATTTCAAACTCCCTCCTCTAGACAAGTATGATGGGTCCTTTGACCCCAATGGTCATGTTGATGCTTTCTAGTCTCAAATGCACCTGGCAAGGGCTAGTGAATCCTGCATGTGTGTGGCGTTCATTACAACCTTCAGGGGAGTGGCCCGCACCTGGTATAGGAACCTGGCCCCCGGGTCGATAAGAAGTTGAACCCAGTTCGTGCAGGTCTTCATCGCACACTTTGTTACTAGCAAGCGGTGCCCCTGAACCGAGGAGAGCCTCCTCAAGATAGTCCAGAGGGAAGGAGAGTCCATCCGAGGCTATATTAAGTGGTTCAATGACGCGTGCTTACAGATACCACGCCTAGACCCCGCGTTAGAGCTCGTGGCAGCCACGAGGGGAGTGACACACAAGGAGTTCAAGTGGCACATTGTAGTTAACCAGCCCGCAACCGTGGCTGAATTCCTCAAGCTCGCAAACAAATTCATAAGAACATACGAGGAGATCAACTAAAGGACTGAAAGCAGGGTCGAAAAAAGGAAGAGGGAAGGCGAGCCCTCCAACCCAGATGACAGGAGAAAAAAAGACCCAGCTCGGGGGCCAAAGCCAAGCCAGCCGTTTCGAGCTCCCCTAGCAGGTTAGACGGACTACACACCCTTAAACGAGAAGCGGGCCGAGATCTTAATGATGATCAAAGATGCCCCATATGTGAAGTGGCCACCTCGTCTGAAGGGAAACCCGAACGAGAGGAATAAAAACTTGTACAACAGTTTCCATAGGGACCACGGTTATAACACCGAACATTATAATAATCTCCGCGACGAGATAGAGGAACTTATCTGTCGCGGGTACCTACGAAAATTTGTACAGCATAATAATAATAATAATAGTAATAAGACAGGTCGGCAGAGAGAGCACAGTAGAGACGCTCCCGAGTCCAGCAGCCGGCCAGCAGAACCGTAGAAGCAGCCCCCAGAGGAAAGACCAGTTCGGGGAACAATCCATGTGATCGTTGGAGGATCGATCGTAGCAGAGTGCACCTCGGCAGCATCCCGAGCATCAACCCAGGAGGCTGCTAGAGAAGAACAAAATCCCCCAAAGCGGCCTAGGACGGAAGACCCCATATTCTTCAATGAAGACGATGTGCACGGGGTCCACTATCCCCACGACGACGCACTTGTCATAAAGATGAAGATCAATGATTTTGAAGTCCGGCACGTACTCATTGACTCTGGCAGTTCGGTAGACATCCTTTTTAAAGTGGCCTTCGACAGACTCCAGTTCTGAGAGAGTGACTTGAAGCCCGCAAACACCCCGCTGGTCGGCATCAGCGGAGAAGAGGTCAAACCCCTAGGAAAGGTCACAGTACCTGTGGAAGTCGGCACGTGGCCTAGCACGGTAAGACTCAGCCACGGTTTCTTGGTGGTCGCGACCCCCTCCCCCTACAATGCCATAGTAGGTCGGCCGATCACCCACGCTTTAAAAGTCGTGGTGTCCACTTACTATTTGGCCATGAAGTTCCCAACAGACTTTGGCATCGGGGTAGTCCGGGGCGACCAGCTCGAGTCCCATAAGTGCTACGTTGCTGCCCTCAAGGGAAAGGCCAAGGTAACCAGCGACCTCGAACTGGAGCGACTAGTGGAACAGAACGAGGAGCGAGCTACACCAACAGAGGAAACTGTTCCCATCCCTGTCTCGACAGGAGACCCTGCCAGATCACTTTGGGTCGGAGTGTCCCTAGAAGAACCCTTGCGATCCGAACTTGTACGCTTCTTACTCAGTAACTTAGATGTTTTTGCTTGGTCCACGGCAGAAATGCCCGGCATAGACCCTAAGCTCATAACTCACAAACTCAATACTGACCCTGTAGTTAGGCCCATTAGACAAAAGAAATGCAACTTAGCCCCAGAACGCTAGAGGGCGGTCGATGAGGAGGTCAAGAAGCTCCTCGCAGCAGGCTTCATAAGGGAAGTTCATTAATCGAGCTGGGTAGCCAACCCTGTTTTGGTAAAAAAGGCAAACGGCAAGTGGCGCATGTGGATCGACTACACCGACCTGAACCGAGCTTGCCCAAAGGATTGCTTCCCCCTCCCCAGGATTGACCGCCTAGTAGACGCGGCCTCGGGACACAAGTTGCTATGCTTCCTGGATGCCTACTTGGGCTACAACCAAATCAGGATGGACCCAGTTGACGAGGAAAAAATTGCCTTCGTAACCGAGTTCGGCCTGTATTGCTACAAGGTTATGCCCTTCAGATTGAAAATGCTGGGGAAACCTTTCAAAGGCTTGTGAATAAGCTATTTCAACCCTTAATTGGCACAAATGTTATGTAGACGACATGGTCGTCAAAACACAACTTTTGCATCAATTGATACAAGATCTGCATTCTGTCTTTCAAATTGTGCGCCAATTTAACATGAAACTAAACCCAAATAAGTGTGTTTTCGGTGTCACCTCGGGTAAGTTCTTAGGGTATATCGTCAACCGACGTGGTATTGAGGCCAACCCGGACAAGATAAAAGCCATCTTAGATATGAGACCACCCCGAAAAATGAAAGAGGTTCAGAGGCTGAACGATAGAATAGCCGCTCTAAGTTGCTTCATGTCTAAGTCAGCAGGTTGTTGCCTGCCCTTCTTCAAGGCAATAAAAGGCAAAGGGTTCAAGTGGAACCCGAAATGCCAGCTCGCATTTGACGAGCTCAAAAAATACCTCGCTAGTATCCCAGTATTGACCCGACCCGAAGAGGGCGATGTCTTAGAACTGTACCTCTCGGCAAGTGACAAAGTGGTCAGTTTGGTACTGGTAAAGGAAGCAGATCGGGTCTAACGACCCATCTACTATGTTAGTAAAATATTGTAGGGAGTAGAAACGAGGTATCCAGAGATAGAAAAGCTAGCCTATGTGCTGGTCATTGTGGCCCGCAAACTCCGTCCGTATTTCCAAATGCATACCATCATCGTCCTCACCGACAAACCCTTGAGACAAGTATTACTCAGGCCCGAGATCTCCGATCGATTGACGAAGTGGGTCATCGAACTTAGTGAGTACGACCTCCAGTACAAGCCATGAACCGCTATCAAAGCTCAAGCCTTGGCGGATTTTGTTGCTGAATGCACGTTCAGCTCTAAGATCCTTCGCCTGGTTGAGCACGAGACCCCCAGTTCGGGTGAGCTCAGTGTTCCTAGGCCTGAACCGAGCTTGCCCAAAGGATTGCTTCCCCCTCCCCAGGATTGACCGCCTAGTAGACGCGACCTCGGGACACGAGTTGCTATGCTTCCTGGATGCCTACTTGGGCTACAACCAAATCAGGATGGACCCAGCCGACGAGGAAAAAACCGCCTTTGTAACCGAGTTCGGCCTGTCTTGCTACAAGGTTATGCCCTTCGGACTGAAAATGCTGGGGCAACCTTTCAAAGGCTTGTGAATAAGCTATTTCAACCCTTAATTGGCACAAACGTTATGTAGATGACATGGTTGTCAAAACACAGTTTTTGCATCAATTGATACAAGATCTGCATTCTGTCTTTCAAATTGTGCGCCAATTTAACATGAAACTAAACCCAAATAAGTGTGTTTTCGGTGTCACCTCGGGTAAGTTCTTAGGGTATATCATCAACCGACGTGGTATTGAGGCCAACCCGGACAAGATAAAAGCCATCCTAGATATGAGACCACCCCGAAAAATGAAAGAGGTTCAGAGGCTGAATGACAGAATAGCCGCTCTAAGTCGCTTCATGTCTAAGTCAGCAGGTTGTTGCCTGCCCTTCTTCAAGGCAATAAAAGGCAAAGGGTTCAAGTGGAACCCGAAATGCCAGCTCGCATTTGACGAGCTCAAAAAATACCTCGCCAATATCCCAGTATTGATCCGACCCGAAGAGGGCGATGTCTTAGAACTTTACCTCTCGGCAAGTGACGAAGTGGTCAGTTTGGTACTGGTAAAGGAAGCAGATCAGGTCCAACGACCCATCTACTATGTTAGTAAAGTATTGTAGGGAGCAGAAACGAGGTATCCGGAGATAGAAAAACTAGCCTATGTGCTGGTCATTGCGGCTCGCAAACTCCGTTCGTATTTCCAAGCCCATACCATCATCGTCCTCACCGACAAAACCTTGAGGCAAGTATTAATCAGGCCCGAGGTCTCCGATCGATTGACGAAGTGGGCCATCGAACTCAGTGAGTACGACCTCCAGTACAAGCCATGAACCGCTATCAAAGCTCAAGCCTTGGCAGATTTTGTTGTTGAATGCACGTTCAGCTCTAAGATCCTTCGCCCGGTTGAGCACGAGACCCCCAGTTCGGGTGAGCTCGGTGTTCCTAGGCCGGTTGAGTCCGAGCCCTATGAAGTCACACCCAGTTTGGTATCCCTCTTGGTTAGGCCGATCGCGAACTGGGATAAAGAGCCCTGGATCCTTCACGTAGATGGCTCCTCAAATCAGCAGGGCAACAGAGCCGGTGTAGTTCTCCACGGTCCGAGTGGCACAAAACTGGAGTACACGCTACGCTTGGAGTTTGCGGCATCCAACAACGAGGTAGAATACGAGGGGTTGATAGCCGGGCTAGCTCTAGCGCAAGAGGTAAAGGCAAAACACATAGTTATTTGCAGCGATTCCCAGCTCGTGGTAAACCAAGTTACAGGGGAATACGAAGCCCGCAAGCCAACTATGATCGCCTACTTGGCAAAGGTAAAAGAGGCTCTGCTCAGCTTCTAGTCACACTTCATCAAGCAAATCCCGAGGTCAGAGAATGCTGAGGCCGATGCCCTATCCCGACTAGCCAGCACCAGTGACAAGACCGTGAGAACTGTGTAAATAGAGGACTTGTCTCGGCCTAGCATTCTCCAGGGGGCCGAGGAGGTCGCTCCTATCGCCCAAGCAGAACCTAGCTGGATTGATCCACTCGGGAGCTTCCTGCTACATGGAACCCTCCCCGCAGAATGCAATGCCGCCAGGAGGGTAGAGCGCTAGGCAGCCAAGTACGTCATTATAGATGGACGACTGTATTGAAGATCCTACATGCTCCCCTAAGTGCGTTGCTTGCGACCTCCCGAAGCCGAGCTCGTACTTTGCGACATTCATGAAGGCCTATGTGGAGGACACCTAGGGGGTAGGGCTGTTGCTTAGAATGCACTACGACAGGGGTACTATTGGCCAACAATGAAAGCAGACGCCGTCGGGCTAATCAGGAAGTGTGAGAAGTGCCAAAAGCATGCCAATATTCACCACCAGCCTGCCACCGACCTCAAGTACCTCACCAGTCCATGGCTCTTCGCACAATGGGGTATTGACTTACTCGGGCCATATCCGCCAGCAACAGGAGGAAGGAAGTTCATAGTAGTGGCAGTAGACTATTTCACCAAGTGGGTTGAAGCTGAAACTCTCGTAACCATTACAACTTGAAACGTTTAGAACTTCTTCTGGAAGAACATAGTGTGCTGCTTCGGGCTACCTCGGGTGTTGATCTCCGACAATGGCAAGCAGTTTGAGGACATCAAATTCCAAGAGTGGTACCAAGACATGGGGATCCGGAAAAACTTCACGTCGGTTGCGCACCCACAAGCAAACGGTCAGTCAGAAGTCACAAACAGAGCTATCCTCCGTGGACTAAAAGCCAAGCTAGACCGAGCTAAAGGGTTATGGGTAGACAAGCTGCCCAGTGTCCTATGGGCATACCGAACTACAGAGAAGAACGCCATTGAAGAAACTCCCTTCAACCTCACCTATGACATGGATGTAGTCATCCCAGTTGAAAATCGAAATCCCTTCACTTTGGTTGGAAGCATACAACGATAATACTAATAACAACAAGCTACGTACCAATCTCGACCTACTTGACAAGGTGAGGGACCTTGCATACATCAGGACCACAACGTACTAGCAAAGGGTAGCTCGATACTACAACGCCTGAGTTAAGAGATGAAACTTCCGTGTTGGCGACCTGGTTCTCTGCAAGGTCATGGTACCTGAGCCTGGCGTTGGAAAATTTGGGCCGAACTGGTAAGGACCCTACCGAGTAAAGAGAGCACTTGGGGGAGCATACGAGCTCGAGACCCTGGAAGGTAAACAGATACCCCAGGCATGGAACATCGTCAACTTAAGACGATTTTACATATAAATTATCAAACTAAGCAGGCCATGAGCCACTACCAGAGCCTAAGGGCTAGAATGCCGAGCTAACAAAGACCTCGACACCCTAAGGCCCAAAATGCCGAGTGAAAGATGACCTCGACACCTCATCAACGAAGCAAGCTGCACGAGTATGGATCCCGAGATGCATAGCCTAGGGACTATCTCAGCTTAACCCAGGCGAAGAACAGGTCGGGCGTATAGCCTTATTATGTTAACTCGCCTTGGGGCCTAAGTCTAACAGTTCGGCAACATAGTCAGCTTGGCGAAAAGAGAAAATAACTGCCCAACACTTTGCTAAAAAAGGGGACTATTCATTGCAAAATAATCTTGCTTACATTTCATTCCAAAAAAAAAAAAACAGTGACGAGCTCACAGGCCCAGAGGTACATCTTCCATGCCTACGGAAGTGACTTCGACAATACCCAAAGGTCCCGCTTCGTCTTCAGAATTTGCATCATCATCAGCTGCGGTAGCCATTTCCAGAGTGATGCGTGAAGTAGTTATGGCGCTAATGTTGAGCTCGGGGTACGTATTTCTTATCATCCACCGGCTCAACTTGAAACCCCTTCTGTACGAGCCCACCATCATGTCGTCAAAGCGCGGCGAAGCGATGTAATCGTTAACGGCCTTCACCTTTGCCTCCTTGACAGCCTGAGAGAAGATCTTAGTCTTCTCCCTGATATCATCCTGAAGATACCCGACCTGATGCTCCAGGTCCAGCTTTAGGTCCGCCATGTGTTTCACCACCAATCCTAAGGCCTCGTTGTCCCTCTGAGACCTCGTTAACTCTCAACTCGCACAACACGGGAAGCCTCTTTCGGCAGCTTGTGCTTGCCTCAAGCCCCTCTCCGCCTGGATTGCCAGAGCGTGGATAGAAGAGTTCACCTACCAGAACGAGATCAAATCAGCCCAGTGAAAAAAAAAGCTACTTCGACTTACCACCATGGCGTGAGATGTAGCACGCACGCCTATAAGATTCGTAGGAAGATCGGCCCACGCCGCGACCTCCTCAGGGCAAGTAGCCTTCTTACTTTTTCGGAGAGCGTAACTCGGTGTTAGCACGCTCTCAACCTCATCGTGACTTCCCGAGCCTAAAGGCACAACCCGGGTATAAGAAGTATCGACATAGGGGAACTCCCCAGGAGGCTCCATTCTTAGTGCCTTGGGCTTCGCAATCCAGGAAGGATCGGCACGGACCCGCTTAGTGGCTCGCTTCCTCCTCCTCATACCATCAAACAAGTTCGCGCCTCAAGTTTTCTCTGCCTCCATAACACCTGCAAAAAGAGCTCGGTGCCAAAAGACGAGAATAAAAAACAGCAAAAGAAAGCTTCCGAGGAAGAAACCTACCTGAACTCAGACCGACCTGGATAAGCTTGGCCTCCGATAGGTAGACTTGGCATTTGAGTCCAAGCCGGGCCTAGTCCTGGAGGCCCTTCACCGTTTCTTCATCTAACGTGGCACCGGGATCAGGAACGGCCAACCCCCACTCAGTAGGAAACGGCCACCTCGTAGCACTTAGAACCACGAAGTAGTCCCGCTTCCATGCCGGGACCTTATTTGGAAGATCGTGTAAGAGCTTGAACCTCAGACGAGGTGACAAGTAGTAGGCCCTCCTACGCCTAGGCAGGGGACCCGCTTGTTTCTTAAGCATGAGAATGGTGGAAAAGATTTCCAGGTCCAAGGGAAGGCAATGTTCGCAGCAAAGGGAGATGGTCTCGACAAGGTTGCGGATGGAGTTCGGGTGAAGCTGACCTACAGTGACGCCAAAGTGGTTCATGACCTCGACGATAAGGGGATGGAAGGGAAGGCGCAGCCTGGCAACAAGCTGCTCCCGGAATATCACGATCTCGTCCGAACCGTGCTCCCAAGGAAAGTCGCCTGAGGGTAAAATATAAGCATACTCCCCAGGCAGGTTGTATTGAGTGATAAGGGATCAAAGCCTCTCGGGCATCATAGTGAAAGGCCCGAACTTATCTGGCACCCAACCTCAACGGGAGGTGGATGCCAAGCTACCCGAGGTGACTCGGCCTACGGGCTTGAACTCGAACTCTTCCTCGAGCTCTACCTCAGGCCCCGCCTCGGACTCACTAAGGCTGTCGGGGGCAGTAGATCGATTTGTAGAACCAGCATCGGACCCCCAGGAGACTATCTAAACTACCCGAGCTAGACATTGAATCAAAAGGAAGGCTAAGGACTCACCCAGGAAAAACTACTGGGCTACGAAAAATGACACGAGCTAATAGTCTTGGACGCGAGCTCAAGGAATGAATGCTGAAGAATGGCAAAGGAAAGTGACTAGGCCCCCCCACTATTTATAGCCAATGTACTCGCGCATCAACGACCAAGATCAAAACCATCCAACGGCTCCCCGCAAAGCCGGTTGCATGCCCCCTGAGGAGAAGTCATTTTAGCGCGTGTTTTTGACGATAAAAAAATTAAAATCATTTGGCGTCCATGCGTAAGCTACACGCAACCCGGGATTGACCCCTGGTCGAACCAAGCCGACCTTGATTGGACCAAGAATACAAACAGGTTAGACCGAAGAAGTTTCAAACCAAGGCCAAGGCGTCACGAGGCAAATGCACCTGTCATCTCGTGAACTCCCCACGCCGGGTCAGGACCCCAAGCACGGGGAGTGGGGGCAATTGATTGAGGGAGATTTGGCCCGACCCCTTGGCCACGCGACACGTGAAAGCAACCGAGAGTGACTTGGCAGAAGTGCCAGCTCGGAACGGCAGTGGGCCCATGACCCGAGCTCCCCAAGGAAGAACCCTAGCTCTCCCTTCGAGGTCCTGAGCCTTACAAGGAGCGCAAAGGGCAAAAACCCGAGCTGACCCACCTTGGGGTAGTTCGGGCCACACTTCTATCCGAACTCAAGACTTCACCTCGCACATCACTTCGGCTCCAAGTCGCCTAACTGAACAACTGTACCTGACGCCAAGGAAGCTCGTACACGGAGGCGGCATGCCTGACTGATTAGGGGTCCGACACATGACAACCACTCTCCAAACGACCACCTGCCACCGCCATCTCAGACGTGGCAGAGACGGCCCTGACAAGTATAGACAGTGGCGGTTATGACACCCGAACTGGCATCTGGTAGAGATGATGACACCCAATCTGGCGGAGGTGATGATACCTGATCTGGCGGAGGTGATGATACCCGATTTGGCAGAGGTATGGGAGTGAGTGTACAGGGTGATTATAAAAGACCCCCATCTCCCAAAGAAGGAAGTATGTGTGATTTCTGTGCTTTCTGGTCTTGAAGTTCCTCATTTCCCTTGCCTTCTCAAGAGCACTAACTTGAGCTTCGGTGTGTTCCAACCGGGTTCCTCCCCGAAAGTCTCCATTTTCTTCCTTGTTTCAGGCACCTCCAATTTCGACAGAGGCGAGGTAATCGGTAGTTAGGACCGATCGGATTGCGCACCATCAGATTGATTTCATATCATCCTCAAGTGCATTGAATTTATACAAGTGGATACTATTTTCATTCCTATCCCCAATCTCTCGTGAAGCCAAAATTTGAATACTAACTAACCAACACCAGAACTAGCAGGAGAATTTACCAAGCTAGCCGTCCCAAAGTCCAATACAGGTGTCACGTTCCGACAAGATCGTAAACATTCGTTATACAAGTTGTATTAATACACCATCTAACAGGCTTTTGTGGAAAGACGTTCAACCCCTTCAAAAATAATTTTGTTTCTAGAATCTCACAATCACTGAAGAATAGAACTCATCACTAGTAAAGAAAACATAACGTATTGACTACCTTTCTTGGCAAAATCTTTGAAAACTCAAGTTTGGATTCCCTTCAGGAACAGTTGTTTAGAAGAAGGCCTGCAGAATCTCTATCAAGCATTCAATTGATGTTGGGTCTGAGGCCAGAGCATCCCAAACTCAGTAACATTTGGCTTGGAGTACTTCAAAGTAAGGATATGCGAGTATCGATGGTTTTTTTAGTTTCTTTTAAATCTGGTTCAGAGGGGCCAATTTAAAGTCCATCCACCCCCTGAATCGATCAAAACCCCGATACTCCCTCTATAGGGGCATATCGGAAAGCTCCTAATCAATATTTTGAACCTTACTTCAAACAGGGTTTGTAAAGAAAAAGGAGGCCTTTGTGACCCAAATACGATTGGGCTGTGGGGTTCATACATGCCTTCCTTTATTGATTTTATAACTTTTATTTTTTCTTTTACTTTTTTTTAATGAGTGTAACTCGGTATTTTTTTGGCTTCATGGGGCTAGACAATGCGGTCACTTTTTTGATAATGTGGTGGTCGTTTGGCACCTCAATGATCTAAACATGATTACTTTTTTAATTTACTCAATAATATAAAATTTGTAATTTATTTATTAAATAATATTTTAATTAGTAATAAATAAATTTTATTAATTTAAATTTCATTTTAAAATAATAAACATTATATTTATTATTCTCATGTCCATTTAAAAATAAGGGAAAATTCTCGATACATACCCTGTGACAATTTAGTACCTACCAGACATTGATTATCAATCGATTTGGCAATAACCAAAGGATAGTAATCCGTGTCGCTCTCACTAAAGTCCATATCTATTTGGATATCAATACAACACTCGTGTCTCTTTCGCAACAAACACGGCAATTATAAATCGAAATGGTTTGAATGAAATCATAAGAATATGTAATTACTGTCAATCAGAAGACTGACGTGATATCAGGTGTGGGTTAAAAATTTTGAAATATCAAAACTAACCTTTACAGATGGGTTTTTTTTTTTTTCACCAAAATGACAGATTACGAAATTTTAGAAGATCGGAGGTGGAAATTCTTTCTTCATCTTGTTCTTAAGAAATTCGGGTTGAAGTGACCCTGTATAACGACTCAACAATTCAATGTCAAGTTAGTAAGCTTAAAAAACACTAAAATTTGGCATCGTCTTGTACAGAAATCAAATCAGTAACGAGAGAGGGGAGTACTTGTTTGACGTTGTGCAACTGAAACTCTGACCGGAGAAGCGTCTTCAAGAGTGCCAGATTGAAAAGAAAACCACCCAGGGTGTTGTGCTTGGTGACCAGATCTCGGTATCTGATGAAGTCGTCGTACATCGTTCGAGCAAGCTCTTGATCATCAAAGATACGCAGGAAATCCTCCTTCACGAAATCCAGTAGCGTATTCCCTTCAATCATTGAATTTGGTGGGAGGCTTGGTTCTGCTGAGCTTAGTCTAACAACCCACTTGACTTTTGGCTCAGTTTTAGCGTTTGTTACCTTTGGTTTCCCAGAAAGGTTGGATGGTGAATGAGAAATCCAGGTAGGTTTCTGTTTCAGGGTGGTTATTCACCGAGTCCTGGGATTTAAACACAAACTTGGCCAGAAAGAATGGCTGGATGGAGATTGAAAACACAGATCTATGCACCTGCCAAAATTTTCTCCAATTTAATAGAAAAATCCAATCGAGATAAAGCAAAATACTTGGAATTTGTCCAAAAAAGCTTGAATAAGAAGAATAAAGAAAATCGAAACTAGGAGAGTTTGAACTTCAAGTTCGAATCTGGATGAAGGAGAAGTAAAGAACTCGATATCTAACCAGAATGAAAACAGAAATTACTAAAAGAAATAAAGAACCTTACCGAGTAGACATGTCGACGGCTTCAAGACAAAGCAGAAGAAGAAAGACGTTCAGTAATCCGAGCAATGAAATCGCTAGAAACAGAGGGATCATCAGAACCGCAGAGGTTATCAACGAGATCAATGGCCTGACGAACGATCGGCTCGTGTCCATAGTTAAAGCAATGAAAAACACTAAAAAATATTATATTAAAATCTTAGTAACCCACTTGCAGAGAAATCAAGAAGTCGGTGTTGAAAAATGCATAGAAAATGATAGAAAACTCCGGCGCCGACAACAAGTCGTCTTCTCCGGCAACGATTAAGTAAAAAAGTGGGCACAATAATGTTCCAGTGACGGGCAATAGGAGTCGTCTTCTCCGGCAACGGTACTGGATCGACTTCAACTTTTCCGGCGTCGTGTTCGATCGAAGAAATCAACTTTTCCAGCGGCGCATTCGCTTGACACCACCGGCGTGAGGGAGCTGGTTTTCGGAATCTCAGTAACTGCAAGCGTGAATAGTGGTTCTCAATTGCATTGGTCGAAATAGATGATGAGGATACTTTAGTAATTTTATTCGGTAATTCATACATTATTCAAAATAGTTGGGGGTATTTAGATATTTTATCTTCTAACCGATGATAATTTAATATGGGGTACTAAAAAGTTAGGGTATTTGATTGTAGCGATTTAAAGTACAGAATACCTATTGAAAATTTTCCCTAAAAATGATAAGAATTAATTAAAATTTACATAAAATAAAATTATTAATAAATAATCATTAATAAAATATATCTAAAAGTAATACAAATTTATTTTATAATATATAATGAAAAAATAGTACTTGGGTTGGAATAGAGCTGTTAATGGGTTGGGTTACGTTTGAGACGGGGTGGATTGATCCTGAACCGATTATTAATCAGCCCTACAAAACAGATCCATAATCAAACCAATTAATAATCATGACACAGCATAGAAAAAGAGCCATTATAATTGGTTGGGTTGGCTTGGTTTTATTGGGTAGACTAACAGCTCTAGGTTGGACTTGGATCGGTTCTCCCCAAATGGAAATGTCTTAAGGCAATTTCTACTTTTAATTTTGTTTAACAAAGCCTTTGACTTGCAAACAATAATTAATAAAATTAAAATCCATTTAAATTTAATGTAGAATAATAAAAAATTAATATAATTTTTATCCTACAATACATAGCTTGGGATGGATTGATTCGCTTTAACCTCATTGGAAATGTCATAAAACTCCTTGTATTTCAATTTTACTTAACAAAGACCATCCATAGCACGAACTCACATCCTCTGTTCCTTCGTTCTGTCCCCACCAATAGTAATTGAACACGTCCTTGGTCCCATTTACCATTTCAAATTGACGGAGTTTAGCCTTATGCGCCCAACCTACCTCAGTCATTTTATTTTCATCTCTCTCCTCCGCTCTATCTCCCTTCTCCTCTCTCGTCCAACTGAACATGCTACAACCACCATGTTCAGTTCTGCCTTTTCATCTCTACTAATCTTCATTTTCACTGCAAATAATCTTCTCATCTGAAATGACAGTAGATTCTTCCACCAGTGAATAATCTTCAGCTCGAGAAGAACGAAGACATGGTTGATATGCAATGTTTGGATGGTTGAAATGATAATGGGATTCCTCCACACAGCAAAATTAATTTCATAAATTCCAAGTATTGATTTTCTTTTAATAAAAAAACAAAAAAAAAATGAAATGGGAAGCAAAATCTCCATTACCCATGGATTAGGTGTGAATCTTTTTCAGGTGATAGAAATACTGGAATTTGTCTTACAAGCTTCCCTAAGTTCTCAACTCCCCAAGTTCATTAATCTACTACTGTATGTATGAAATAGGGGATCATTCTCATCCTCATTGACTCCCAAAACCCAGAACTCAGATACGTGTTCCTCTTTTCATTTAAAAATAAAGGAACAAAATCTATATGATTTGCCATATTTTCTTTTTAATCTGTTTGTAGGCTGCATATATATCACTTCGCTAGTAAGAAAGAAAAGTGAGAAATTGTTTCCTCACAAGGAGAAACATTAATAGAGCATATATGCTGAAATCCGATAATAGCAATAGAAAGCACCTGAAAATTGGAATTTAGAAATCTAGAAACAGAGTAAGAGAGAAATGGCACTCAGTTGCTTATACTTGTTTCATTCTTTCATTTGGTTATATCATTTACTTCCTTCACCATTCACCATGTGATAGATGGATCGTAATATCTGAAACCAATTGTTTTCCTTAGGATCTATTAGATTTAGAATTAGAGCTGCCTCCGGTTGCATCTTTGTGATTTCAACGACTAGAGCTGAATGTCGGTGGTTGTAACATGTTTGGTTAAATAGAGAGAAGTGGGATACAACGCAGGAGTCCGACTGCCGTTAATTCTGAACCCCATCAGTTTGAAATATTAAGTGGGACCAATCTGACCTCCCATAGCACGGCTCCCTGACATACCTCTAATTTGTAAGATGTAGGTTTAAATCTTTGCTAATGGCTTATAAGGTGAATTGCTTTTAATTTGTGTTTAATAAATGGAGAAGAAATTAATGGAAAGATTTGAAAATCTAAAATTAATGGTGTTAATTATAGTGGTAACTTATAAAAGGCTTAATTTCAAATTTGAAATATAAAAAAAGAAAAAAGCCTACAAGGATCACAATAAATGAGACATAAAAAGTAGGTATGGGCACAATTAATGTAAAATGGGATTTAATGGGTTGGATAATGCAATTAATGAACAATAAAATTCGAATTAAAAAAAAAAAAAACATGGCTTGTATTGGTCATTAATGGACCAATGCGTCAGCCAATATTGATTAATACAAACAATGCATATGGGCACAATATTGATTGCTACAAACAATACATTGTAGCAGAGACCTCGGATCAAAGCCGGCTACCACTAGGGTTGGGGGGTTTAAAGGGATAGGGAATGGTCTACCCCCTGGTGTCTATCCCCATGAAGAAACAAAAAAGGTGTCTTCATAATGTCTACTCTGTTAGTGTGAGAGTGTCTTACAATATTTGTTCCAAGTCTAGATAAGGGAGGAGGGTTGCGTCAGGTTGACGACCAACATTAAAACTTTTGCGAAATCCTCATTAATATGGATCATGATTTATCTTTTTGTGCTTATGTTAGGACGTTCTTCTGAAATGATGTGTTGCATATTAACTTGAGTGTAGTGTTAAGTAGGCAAAGGTCTTCTAGGATGGTCCCCTAAGTGACCTATTATAGAAACATTCGACTATGGTGTCAAGTAGGTACAAGCTTTTGCATTATTTTAGATGGGGCGGGTGAAGTTAATCCAAGAAACACAACTTCATTTAGCCACTTAAAATGTATGTAGGAACACTAATAGGAAAACTATGAAATTAGTATACACTATGAAGAGGAGAAGGGTTAATATGTAATTACTATAAGAAGCTAAATGGAAAGGGAAAAAACTAAAGAAATTGATGGTTACAAATTAAATTATATGGGAGAGGTGAATAATAGAAATGGTGTAGGGATAATAGTAGATATTGATTTAAAAAAATGAAATTTTAAATGTTAAATGGATTGAAGATAGAATAATTTTAATTAGACTTGTTTTAGGTGAAAAAATTATTAACATAATTAGTGCTTATGCACCTTAAGTAGGTTTAGAAGTAAATATTAAAAAGAAATATTTAAAAAATTCCAAATGAAGAGAAGATTTTTATAGGAGACTTAAATGGGCATATAGGGAACAAAAGTGTAGGATATGATATGATATATAGAGGATTTGGTTTTGGGGAGAGGAATGAATTAGGAGGTAGAATATTAGATTTTACAGTAGCTTTTGATATGACAATTTTAAACACCTTTTTCTAAAAGAAAGATAAACACCTAATAACATTTAAAAGTGAATCAAAGATAAGCCAAATAGAATTTTTTTTTTTTAACAAGGAGAGTAAAAAACGAATGATGTGTAAAGACTGCAAAGTTATTCTAGGAGAAAGTTTAACAACACAACATAAAGTAGTGGTGATAGATGTGTGCATTAGAAAATATAAGATAAATAGGGAAGAAAATAAGTAATCAAGAATTAGGTAGGAAAACTTAAAAGGAGAAAAACTAGCTCAATTTTGAAATAAATTGATAATAGAAGAATATAAGGGAATTGGAATTTAGATGAAAAGGTTAATAATATTTGGCTTGAAATGGTAAACAACATAAAGAAAATAGCAAAGGAGGTCTTGCAGGAATATAAAGAAAAATGAAAAAGTACTAAGGAAACTTGGTAGTGGAATGAGGAGATTCAAAATATAATTAGATTAAAACAAGCATGTTACAAAGAATGAAAAAAAGATAAAATTTTAGAAAATTGGAAAAAATACAAAGTGTTAAGAAATGAAGTTAAAAAGATAGTGAATGAAGTTAAATGTAGGGCTTATGATGAACTTTACCATGAATTCGAAAATAAAAAGAAAAAAAAATGGAATGTATAAACTAGAAAATCTTAGAAAAAGGAAAGGCAAGGATTTAAACTATGTTAGGTGGTCAAAGAATCTTAGTAAAAGATGATAAAATCAAACAAAAATGAAAAAAAAAACTATTTTGAAATATAATTAAATGAATAATAGGGAGAGGGTGTTAATGGAGGGGAAATTAGCAATACTAATAGTATTAAAAATAATAGATACCTTCGTAAAGTTAGACCTATTGAAGTAAAAAAAAAAAAAGGTACTAAAGAAGATGAAGAAGGGAAATGCGTTATAATATAATGGGATTCTAAAAGAAGTGTGGAAATCTATGGGAGTGGTAGGGTTATTATGACTAAGTACGCTATTTAATAAGATAATAAAGGAAAAGAGGATGCCTGATGATTAGAGATATAATAATAATTATTGAAGAGTTAAACTCATGAGTCACATTATAAAACTTTGGGAGAGAATAATTAAACAAAGATTAGGACTTGAAAGAAGTGTACTAGAGAATTAGTTTGACTTTGTGCTAGGGAAATCAAATATGGAAGGTATATTTCTTTTGAGGCAATTGATAGAAAAGTTTAAAGAGGCAAAGAAAGATCTTCATATGGTATTCATTAATCTACAAAAGGCTTAAGATAAAGTTCCTAGAGAGATAATATGGTGGGTCTTAGAAAAAAAGGAGTTCAAAATAGGCATATAGACCTAATTAAGAATATGTATGAGGGGCAACAACTAATGTTAGAACACCAATGGGAGAAACTTTATATTTTAACGTTATAATGGGTTTTCATCAAAGTTCTACATTTACCCCTTATCTATTTGCATTGGTCATAAATGTATTGACTAAACACGTTCAGGAAGAGGTTCCATGGTACATGTTGTTTGCGGATGACATTATTTTAATTGATGAAAATATGAATGATTAAATGTAAAATTAAACTTATAGACAAATGCCCTAGAAACAAAAAAATTTAAAATAAATAGGACTAAAATAGAGTATATGGAATGTAAATTTAGTAGTAATAGGAGTATAAATCAAGATACACTTAGGATGGATAACCAAGAGATTTAATGTGGCCATTTCTACTACTTTGGTTTAATGATTCATAACAAGAAAGAGATTAAGGAGGATGTCACTCAAAGAATTAAAGTAGGTTCGGAAAAATGAAAGGGTCCACATAGACTTTTGTGTGGTAGGAGAATACCATTTATAAAATAGTTGTAAGGCCATCTATATGTTGTATGGATTAGAGTGTTGGGCTCAAGAAACATGTTCAAATAATGAGTGTGGCAGAAGTGCCAATGCTAAGTGGCTCTAATAAGTGATAAAATGAGAGAGAGAGAGAGAGAGAGAGAGAGAGAGAGAGAGAGAGATAAGATGGTTCGTCACATGCATGAAAGACCACCAAGAACTCCAATTGGGTGTGATTTGTTACAAGTGAAAGGGGCTAGAAGAGGTAGGGAGAGACTAATGTGGAAATGGGTAGAAGTAGCAAGAAATGATTTAAGCACTAATAATTTGACATTGGATATAGGTAGAGTGTAAGAATAAACAAAGGGGAGCAAATCAATCTTTAGTCTTGCAAAATCATACCAATATCATTCATGTACGAAGAAGAAGAAGCCATGTTGCACCCCAAAGAATATCATGTTGCAGTTATCAAGGAGGTTTAAACGTGCATACCTGTATCCATCATAATAGTATAAGCCTTTGCGGAATGAGTGATGAATCAATGGTAGGTCGACTGTGGTTTTCCTCAGTTAATTCTTCCTTCTTCCTTAGGTTTTCTCAGCTCTTGACTCTAATGGGGTAAAGCAAGAGGGAAGCTAGATGATTTAATATATTGGGAACCATAACCTAGGAGCCTTTATATTTTGACCTAATAGGATCTCATTAAGCCTATATGGGCCAAAATGTGGTATCCACTCATTAAGCCCCATACCCTTTTGTTGAAGTTTATGGGCTTTGCCTAAATGAATCACTTGATTTAGCCCACTTACAAGATAGCCCATCAATGCAATTGTTTCACTGAATCTGTAAGCCCACTTAACAAAGATTAAAACCTAACAATCCCCCACTTGGGCTACATATGAGAACTGAAGCAATTATATTGAAAGAATTCCTTATATGTACACTTCTTATGCTAATTTCTTTAGACTTCTCCTTAGTTTCAATCTGGTCTATCTCTTGTACTAATATGAGACCATGACGGAATTCGCCACATATATGCGTGACTAAATCTTTCATGCTCACCATATCAATGCATTCAATGACATAGATCAAGTATGGATGAGTGGCATGGAAATTACATGCAATGTGATATCAAAACATGCCTATTTCCAACTGGTTCAACTTTATTCTTTAGAGAGATCAATCAAAGTCATAAACATATTCAGAGATGTAGATGATGGAAAGAGTCATAAACTTTATTATGTGTAAATGTAGACATGCAAACATGCCTTAATCCATAGATCATCCAAGAGCAAAAGAAAAGAAAACTCCCACTAAATCAATGTATCATAAAACATGCCTATACCCATATGAGCAGTATGCTCATGAAAGACCTTAGGTGGCAATCCCTTGGTTAACAGATCCGCTATCATGGAGTTTGTCCCTATATGCTCTATGCAAGTCTGACCACTCTGAACTCTTTCCTTAACAAACAGAAACTTGATATCAATATGTTTCGACTTCAGAGAACTTCTGTTATTGTTGGAATATAGAACTACAGATTTATTGTCACACAATAACTTTAATGGCCTTTCAATGCCATTAACCACTCACAGCCCCATGATAAAGTTACGCAGCCATATCCCATGATTGGATGCCTCAAAGCAAGCTATGAACTCTGCTGCCATAGTTGAAGGGGCTATGAGCATCTGTTTGGCACTTTTCCAAGATATAGCTCCTCTAGCTAACATGAAAACATAGCCCGAAGTGGATCATTTGCTGTCTTGGCATCCCGCAAAATCAGAATCAGAATACCCAATGATCTCCAAACTGTCTGATTTCTTGTAGATTAACATGAAGTCCTTTGTTCTCTGTAAATACCGCATGACCTGTTTGGCTGCTTTCCAATGATCCAGTCCTGGGTTACTCAAATATCTGCCCAACAGCCCCACTATAAATGCTATATCGGGATGGGTACAAATTTGAGCATGCATCAGACTTCCTATAGCCGAGGCATAGGGAATATTTTGCATCTCCTTTATTTCAAGGTCTGTTTTGGGGCACTGACTGAGATTGAACTTGTCTCCTTTAGCCATAGGCGTATCACCTGGCGAACAATTTTTCATGCCAAATCTGCTTAGCACCTTTTTGATATAGCCCTTTTGTGACAATCCAAGAACGCATCGAGAGCGATCTCGTAGTATTTGTATGCCTAGCACAAAAGAGGCGTCCCCAAGATCTTTCATCTCAAAATTCTTAGTGAGAAATTTCTTGGTTTCGTGCAGCAAGCCTATATCGTTACTCGCCAACAATATGTCATCGACATATAGTACCAGGAAGATAAACCTGCTCCCATTGAATTTGTGGTATACACATTCATCAACCACATTTTCCTCATAACCATATGAGGTAATCACTTGATGAAATTTGTGATACCATCGACAAGAATCCTGTTTGAGACCATAGATGGATTCAAAGTTTTCTAGCTGAACCATATAAATCGTTTCATCAATGTCTCCATTGAGAAACGCTATCTTTACATCCATCTGATGTAGCTCTAAATCAAAATGAGCTACAAGTGCCATTATTGTCCTAAAGGAGTCATTCGAAGAAACCGGAGAAAATGTCTCTTTATAATCAATGCCTTCCCTTTGAGTGAAGCCTTTGGCGACTAGACGAGCCTTATATCTTTTGACATTGCTTTTTGAATCCCTTTTGGTTTTAAATATCCATTTGCAACCAATAGGTTTCGAGCCTTCAAGAAACTCAACAAGATCCCAAACGTCATTGTTTTTCATGGATTTCATCTCTTTTTGCATGGCATTGATCCAATGTTGAGAATTAGAACTTTGAAGGGCTTCGTGAAGGGTGATTGGATCATCTTCCGCTAAGCCTACCGAATCTTCTTGTTCTAGGAGGAACACGATATAGTCATCTGGAATCACACTTCTCCTTTGTCTGTTGGATCTCCTCAATGACACTTCTTGAGGTTGTTGAGTTTGCTCTATGGAAGGAACTTCATTGTTGTCTTGAACCGAAATCATTTCATGAATAGTGTCAGGAATTGTTGTTTGATCATTGGCGATTTCTCTTCTTGCAAGACAAATGTTTCATCAAAAGAGACGTTCCTTAATTCTTCCCTTCCAAACTCAACATCTTCAAGAAATCTCGCATTTTCCGTCTCCAAGAAGGAGCGGGTAGTGGGATCATAAAACTTAAACCCTCGAGAACGTTTCGCGTATCCAACAAAGTAACAGCTAATTGTCCTAGAGTCCAATTTTCTTTTGTTGGGCCTATAAGGCCTCGCTTCAGCTGGACATCCCCAAATGTGTAGGTGCCTTATGCTGGGTTTTTTTCCAGTCCATAACTCATATGGGGTTTTAGTTACTGCTTTGTTGGGTACTCTGTTAAGGATATACACTGTAGTTTTTAATGCTTCTCCCCAAAGTGATTCAGGTAAAGAAGAATGACTAATCATGCTCCTCACCATGTCCTTAAGTGTCTTGTTTCGTCTTTCAGCAACACCATTCATGCTGGGTGTACCCGACATGGTGTACTGTGGGACGATACCACATTCCTTTAGGAAGTTAGCAAAGGGTCCTGGATGTTGCTCTCCTGATCCATCAAATCTGCCATAGTATTCCCCGCCACGGTCAGATTTATAAGACTTGAAATACTGCTGGCCATTCCATGTTGAAGTTCAACTTCAGCTTTATAAGACTTGAAAATGTCCAAGGATTGAGACTTCTCACTTATTAAGTATAGGTACCCATACTACGAATAGTTGTCTATGAACATGATGAAGTACTGCTGGCCATTCCATGCAGGCATAGGGAATGGCCCACAGATGTTCGTATGTATCAGTTCTAAGACTTAGGTACATCTATTGGCACCTATTTTCTTTGTGTTTGTCAATTTTCCCTTAATACACTCAATACAGACTTGGAAGTCCGTTAAATCAAGGGAATCAAGAATTTCATCTGACACAAGCCTCTGAATTCTCTGTTTAGAGATGTGGCCTAAGCGCTTATGCCATAAGGAAGTAGAATTCTTGGCTAATTTACGCTTTGCACCTTTAGTACTTGCATGCAGGATTGCATTGTGGGAAGCAATAGTTTCTAACAAATAAAGATGATCAATTAAAATACAAGTACCAATAATATTTGAATTTAGAGAAATACTTACTTTATTATTTACAAAACCACAAAAGTAACCAGATTTGTCTAAACAGGAAATAAAAATTAAGTTCCGTTTAAATGACGGAGCTACAAATGTCTCAACTAAATTCAAATAACAACCAGTTTTTAAAATCAATCTAAAATGTCCTACAGCTTCCACAAGAACTTTATTGCCATCGCCTACATAGATGAATCTTTCAGCATCAGTTGGCAGTTGGCTCCAGATGCAACCCTGCATAGACACATTTATGTGGGTAGTAGCGCCAGAATCTATCCACCAAGTGTCTATAGGTACAAAAGCTAAATTAGCCTCAGAACAAATTAAAGTGAGAGATGTACCCTTCTTTATATTTCCTTTTCCCTTGTACCTCATAGAAATTAGAGTAGCTAAAAGATTGCTAGTCTCCGCTTTCTCATTCTTGGCGAAATACTGTTGTATCGCTACAAGGGATTCCTTAACTTTATTGCTCTCAGAAATAGAGCCCTGAAACACTTCCAGCATGGAATGTTTCATAATCATCAGACTCATGTGATTAGAGCGATCTCATTTCTCAACTTTGGCCTCATTGGAATTGTCCTCAGTCGGGATGGGTCGCTCCGTCCTTAACGCAAGGTCTAAATCCATGCAACCGAGAACGATTTCCACATTCTCTTTCCAGATCTTGAAGTTTGTACCATTCGGCATGGGAATGGCATTGATTTGAGCAGAAACATTATTTGCAGTTGCTGAAACTGAACAGAGAACAAAAACAACATATAATCAATAATAATATAAATTACAAAGGCAAGATACCCAGCACAACTTGACATTTAGTGTTTGCATAGAAACATCAATTGTAAATGGTACTCTCAACGCAACAATCAAACATTGATAATAAATCCTGTCAAACAATAGCCTTTCTTTGGACCGACTACTATTCACATGGATAATAGCTTTACAATATCAATATTCATCATCGCATGTGTGTTCACTACGTGGTCGAACATCAACCTTCCTTTGGGCCGACCAATGTCCGCATGGACATTGAACACACAAAATCTTTATATTTCAAATCATTGCATGTGTGTTCACTGCCCGGCCAAACAACGACCTTTCTTTGGGCCAACCAATGTTCACATGGACAATGAACACACAAAATCTTTATATTTCAAATCATTGCATGTGTGTTCACTGCCCGGCTAAACATCAACCTTCCTTTGGGCTGACCAATGTCCGCATGGACAATGAACACACAAAATCTTTATATTTCAAATCATTGCATGTGTGTTCACTGCCCGACCAAACATCAACCTTCCTTTGGGCTGATCAATGTCCGCATGGACAATGAACATACAAAATCTTTATATTTCAAATCAAATTAATTTTACACTACAGAGGCTACTTTGGTAACATGCTGCTTCAATCAATTTAATTTGAAAAGAAAAAAGTATTCATCCAAAATTGTGTTCATCGCATGCATCACAAAGTTAAAAAAAAAGGTTCAAGGTTACTTCCATGCCAAAGGAGAGAAGAACTAACACATGCAAATTGCTTACGTGCATGCAAATCACGATTCCAATTTTTTTTGAGTCGGTTCTATAGACGCATCGAATCACTGATGCGAATTCATTCTTGGGTTCCAAAGGCGCATTGCAACACTAATGAGTTGTTTTTTTTATTTTTTTTTTGGGTTCCAAACACGCAACACCGATTCTAGAGAGGCATCGCAAGTAAAGACGCAACACCGGTGCGTCTCCTGTTTTTTCTTTTTGCTTCCAGAGACGCATCGTAACAACATTGAATCATCATCATGATGCGTCTTTGCTTTTTTTTTCTTTTTTTTGGTCGACTGAAATCAAAATCGCATTGAATTATCATGATAAGGTCAAAACCGAAATTGAAACCGAATCATCAATGCATCCTTGTTTTTTTTTTTTTTTTTTTTTTGGTCGACACAGCCTTGCTTCATGGCTGTTCAACAAGCACACACAGCCGAATGACTGTATCCATCGATCGAGAGGCAACCACAAAGAAATCGATGAAAAAAGAAAAACGATAATCCTAATAATCGAACATGATATAAGGCTCTGATACCACTTGTAAGAATAAATAAAGGGGAGCAAATCAATCCTTAGTCTTGCTGAATCATACCAATATCATTCATGTACGAAGAACAAGAAGCCATGTTGCACCCCAAAGAATATCATGCTGCAGTTATCAAGGAGGTTTAAACGTGCATACCTGTATCCATCGCAATAGTAGAAGCCTTTGCGGAATGAATGATGAATCAATGGTAGGTCGACTATGGTTTTCCTCAGTTAAATCTTCCTTCTTCCTTAGGTTTTCTCAACTCTTGACTCCACAGGGGTAGAGCAAGAGGGCGCCTAGATGATTTAACATATTGGGAACCATAACCTAGGAGCCTTTATATTTTGACCTAATAAGATCCCATTAAGCCTATATGGGCCAAAATGTGGTATCCACTCATTAAGCCCCATACCCTTTTGTTGAAGTCTACGGGCTTTGCCTAAATGAATCACTTGGTTTAGCCCACTTACAAGATAGCCCATCAATGCAATTGTTTCACTGAATATGTAAACCCATTTAACAGAGATTAAAACCTAACATAGAGCAGATTGGCAAAACAGGATTCATGTAGCTGGCCCATATAATTGGGATAAGGCTTAGATGGTGATGATGATTTCTAGTACAAAGATATTATACTCTATCACACACTTCAGCGCTTTTTCTTGTAGCCTTGGCAAGCAAAGAAAGACTTTGCATGGTGTTAGTAAGAGGGATGTAATTGGATTGGATTCACATCAGGTCCAGCCACATCTAAATCCTATACAATTATTGTACTTCAAATCCGAATTTAATCCAATATCTTACATATCAGACTTGAACTTAACATGAATCTCTATTTTACTGTCTTTAGAATAAAGAAAAGTTAAGAGTTCTAAAAAAACTAAATTCTTTTTAACTTACTTCGTATATAATAAATTAATACAAATATATATTGGATTTATTAATTATACATTATAATACATTCTCGTAGGAGTGAAAACCTACCCTAGATGATTGAAATCTGGATACATGGAATCTTTAACTTTTATATAACTTGGAATATATTATGAGAGCTGAAACTCAAATAGTGGAGTTTCGAACTGAAATGGCAGCTGAAACTCAAGTTTTCTACCCACTAGATCTATGATTTCTCTTGCTTTGATTTGTTCTTATCGCTAATTTGAATTTCATCAATGTCAGCTTCTTCTGTCAATTTGAATCACCATGTGTTTGAAGCGGAGTATAGATATTTAGGGAATGAGATCACAACATATTTGGAAGAATGTAACTTGTTTGAGATTGTAGTATGGTTAATTGGGTGAAGAATATTTCTCAGAATTGATAAAAGTCTAGCTTCCATATTGTGTAGAGGGCTACCAATACCTGGTTTTCATGCTATCAGTACTGCAAAGTCCAAATTTCCAGGCCATAAAGGATGCAATCCCCTTGGCATAAAAAACCATTTCAAAATCCCAATTAATACGGGAAAAGAAGTCTAGATTAAAATACGATATCAATAGAAATAACATAAAATAGGGGAATAACTTTATCACAAACCAAAAACATAGGGACTAGTTGATGTATTATGACCACAAAGTAAACCATGACCATGAGAAATAATACAAGTACTGTTCCTAGTTGATTGGTGGATGAAAGGATTAACCAATGAGTTGATAACCAAGAATGGTGAATGTGAAGATGATGACTCCATAAGCAACTCATCAGTTTTGTTAACTAAGCTATATTTAAGATTCTCCATTGCCACCTTTAATCTCTCAAGCTCATGTAAGCTAACCTTTTCAATATCTGATTCCCACCAAGATTGAGCCTGGTTTGCTTTGATCTTTTTCTCTAGCATCTTCCTTGTCTTCTCCTCAGCTTCCAATTGGTTTCTGAGTTCATTGTATTGTCGATTGAGTTCACTCATTGCAACCTCATGGTAGGATTCATCAACAGGTGGGAGGGTACCAGTACCATCCTCTGGTATGGTTTCTTGGGTGAGAAACCGATCTATTACATGTTCGACCTTAGGGTGGCCAAAGGAGAACGCATTGCCTCCTGGAGAGAACATAATAATAGCAGTCTCAGCACCACAGAGGGTTCCAAGATCACTTGCTTTCTTAAAAATCCCACTTTTGCGCTTTGAGAATGTCACATTTCGGCAGTCTTCGCGATCGATCCTCTTGATTTCGATCTTCTGACGACCCTTGGCAGTCTTCTTCAACATAACCAAAACTAGTAGACAAGACTAATATAGAGAATTGGAATACATAACCAAAACAAGTAGACAAGACTAAAGAGAATTGGAATGGAATGAACAATGTTAGGGAAGATATGGGCGTTTAAAGGGTTGGTATCTAAAAGCCATCACTCCACAGATTTATTTGCAGACTCATTGGTTTCTTTTACTTTGCATTTATAAGCCATACTAATTGAAGATGCTAAAAATCTTAAAACTTTAATGCTCAAAGTATTGAAATATATTTCTCCTGGTTGGCAATTTTGAACTTTAGTGGACTAATAACTGTGCTGGTTTGGGCAGTTTCGTTGTTCTTTTTTCTTTATCTTTTCATTTGTTTTCATTTTATTTATTTATTTAGTTTTACATTCCATGAGAGATTTTAATTTATTGCTATAAAAGCCTCCATAATAAAGTCTTTAACTCATTAAGGCTTTAGCTACATGGATGGCTAACATGAAGAAATGACAGATTGAGTTGCATGAATCAATTCTATATAGGTTCATGCATGTGAGACTTTGGAGTGAGTTATGTGCTGTACTCTTGTATAGGGGTGGCCACGAGCCAAGCTTCTCACAAACTATTCGAACTTGAATCGTGAAAAGCTTGGCTCGGTTCAGTTTAAACCGAGCTTCAAGCCTGATATATATAGGCTCATTTGCTAATTGAGCGAGTTCGAGTCTGATATATAGGCTCGCTTGCTAATTGAGTCAAGCTCGAGCCTATTATAATAAATAAATATTTTTTTATTATATACATACATACCTATACATATAAATATATATAATAAATATTTGTATTTTATATATAGTATTTTTATTTTTTATATATAATAGTAAATAATTTTTATAATTCTTAATTTTTTGTATGCAAAATAAAAAATATTTTTTATAATTCTAGCTCAAGTCGAGCTCGAGCTCGAATTCGAACTCGAACCTAATGTAGTTTCAACAAGCTAAGCTCGAATAGCCAAGTATTCAGTTCGGCTCGACTCAAATCCACCCCTACTCTTATAAATAGGTGTTTAAATTTAAGGTCTAATTCCCCTCTTAGTTTTAGTTCTTTTTCTTTTATCAATTAAAACAACTCTCAAGTTGCCCCATTCACCACCTAAGGTAATTTAGAGGTTTAAATAAACTAATAAATAGATAAGCACGAGGTAGAATTTCTGCTTTCTAAGATGAATATATGCATGCTAGTACAAGATATAAGTATTTAATTGCCATATCCCTGATATCTTTGGTCTACATTAAATACCTTGAAAAATGTTCTATTTCTACAGGCTATGAAAATCTAAATATCAGATATTAAATCAATGCTCAATTTTGATTGAATGGTGATATTTATCATTTTAGAATCTACTTAGCAAACATTTAATAGATCCCTACCTGCATTCCACTATTTCCATATTTTCACTTTCACGACGTGATTTCTTACAAGCAACCTCCTTATTTGCAACTTGGTAGTAGTACTTTCTAGTTAATATTTGGGAAAATACCGTAAGTGGAACTGGGATCTGCTCCTCACACTAGGTGCCTTATAATGACCTCACAATCACATTCCAGTGTATTGGAAACATCTTTTGTAAGTCTCTCTCTCTGTCTATATATGTATATATACAGATGGTTTAACTGCTGACTTGTCACTTGGAGAGGGAAATGCAGTTCCAATGTATTTTTTTTTTTTTCATTGATTTTATGTTAGTATTCAAGCTGAGGTTGAATTGACCGCTTGGATCAATTGGTTTATCAACCTACCGATATTTTTGGTTCATTTCGCCTCCAAATTGTTTTCCTACACAACAACAACACTAACTTGGTCAATGACGCGGAGACCTAGTACTAGGTCAAACAATGGGGTTATTGGATTTTTTAATGTTGTGCATTCCATTTTCATTGTTAGTAAAATATATCATGGCTATTTTTGTTTAATACGATTAATATGTAATATTAGATATGTATATATATGTTATTGGAGATGTCCAATTTTAAATTTGTATTTTTTGATTATGTGGTGGGTTAAACTATTTGATCAGAATAGTTAAATCACTAATTTGTCACTTGAGTGGAGAAACAATTTTGTTTCTCCATTGTTTTTTACATTTAAAATTATGGGTATAGATTTAGTTTGTGGAATTTAGTGGCAAGAAACAAAAATACCTTAAAAACAGGTATTAGTGAGAGATAATGTTGCACTATGAGATTCAGACCAATTGGGTAAACATTTACAAAGTTGGTTTTTGAAGACCAATCTTAGTACATATAGGGAGATGATGATGCAGCACAGAATGAAGCTAATAAGTTCTATGCAAGTTGGGACCATTTCAAGACACATAAAAAGCAGAGGTGACACCACCAACCCAACTTAGTAAATATTTATCGATATAGCATCATCACAAAATTTCTATTTTAGTTCGTTTTTACTAAGTTGGTGCCATCACAGAGTTTTTATCTTATTTCGTAATTACAAAGTTAGCGCTATAGCGAGGTTTCAAATTTATATTCAATTAGGACTTTCTTTTTGGAGAGTTTTAGTAGGATTCTATTATATAGTGTTTTCTTAGATTATGATTGCTCAATTAAAATTATATTTTTGAGGAGTTTTAATAGGATTCTATTATAGAGTGTTTTCATATATTAGAAAACTTTCTTGTAGGAATCAGAAGGGTATATACCTATATAAAGAGTAGTTAGGGAAAGGTTAAGACGATTTTTGATATTGAATTTTTTCTTACTTATTCAGTGAAGAATTCTTCTTCTTGGTAGTTCGACTTCAAAACTTTTGTTTGAAGCTTTTTTTCAACATGTTTCGTTTCCGTACTACGCCAGAATGGGTGTTAATACCTTGAATATAGTAAGTAGTTAGTGAAAAGTATCAATTCAAATTACGCTTGCGAGCGACACAATAAAGGGAGGGGCCAAATTCAGAAACCGGGTATTTTAGTCAAGAAAAGTCTAGAAACTTGAATCCACTTTTTTGGTAGTATAGGTATAGATAATCACAATAATTTCAAGAAAGCTCTCTCTCTGGTTATAGATTGTTTCTATGTATAGATAATATCACCTTTTAGTTGTAAAGTTGAAAAATGAATCCCCATCTCCTCATAATTTCTGGTGATAATCATAATAATTGGAAACTCTTATTATGGATGAAAGGGAACAAAAGGTTACATATGACAAGAATGTGAGTAAGAGATTTGAAATGATGGATTAGCTTTTCAGCATATAGAGTACTTGCACATGCATTCTGTGCAGGCATTTGCATCAGCAGGTGGGTACAAACAAAATGCTTCCTTAATGAATCCAGTGCTAGGGTTATTCATAGCGCATGTCGTAGCGCAGTTATGATAGGAATTGCCGAACGTTCGTGTGCACCCATGGTCGACTTGCAACCTAATGGCATCAACTGCAAGAACATGCACACAATTAAGTAAATAATGTATCAATGCCAATCAATGTTAGATCAAGTAAATCACCTCTCAAAATAGAGTATAAAAAGCAATAATGGAGATTTTAAATTCTTTAAGGCCTTGTTCGTTTTTTTGGTAAATTATTTACTTGGATAAATGTGATTATCTGGGTAAGTTTTTCTTAGGAAATATTTACCCGGATAAGTGCATTTATCCATGTTCTTTTATTTCTCATATAAATAAGGCAATGGCCATTTTAACTATAAAAATCCATTATTAAAAGAGGCATTTTGTCCAATTCAAGTGTTGACAACTTTTCCCCTAGGTGGGAAAGTGATTTACCTGGTAGGAGATGGGTGTACCCAAGAAAATTAATTTTTCCTGATCCCCACATAAATCTAAAAAAAACAAAAAAATGGGGTTCTTGATCAATGGGAAACAAAATCCCATTGATCATCTTTCCCCCCTCTCAAAATCTGTAAAAAGCCCCCTAAGAAAATTATATGCAACAAATGGTAAAAAATCTTTAACATGTCTTAGATAAATACTCCAGAAAGAAATTTAAATAAGACGAATCCATAATTGCATATGAAATAATGAAGAAAAAGAGGAATCGCCTGAAATTGTTCTAAGACAGACCTGAGAAGAGAACTAGGAGAAGGAGACCGCAAATTGTATAGAACTTGCTCATCTCGAAAAGTGAATAAACTCTCCAAACCCTTGAACTTCAACTCCCACTGTTGTTTAGAAGAATATTACGCCTTTTGCTTTCCATGCATGGGTTTTATAATGCAGTGAAGGATATATGTACAGTGCATAAGCAGAACCTATATTTATGAGATTACTCTGGGTAGCATCGGAAGTTACACACTTTATCTACTATTTCTGCTGGACTCTTATTTATTATATAAGGCCCTGTTTGGATCGGGAGAATAGGGGTTTCAAATCGAAATCAGATTGGGTTATTTCAATTTCAATTGTTTGGTTAGGCAGAACCAGAATCTCATTTTCATTCTTGCTAGATTGACATTTCCCCATTTAAGGAAATGATCATTCTCTGCCTTGGAAATGAAATCGAATTCCTGCTTATTGCAATTCCCATTCCAATTCTTGCCTGAATCAAACATACTATAGAAATGAACCAGTCCAATTCCGATTCTAAAAGATTTTAATTCTGATTCCGATTCCAATTCTGATTGCAAACCAAACAGACCCTAAATGTGGATGAAAATCCTTGTTCATCAACGCAGGCTCTAAAATGTAACGCAGATTTCCTTATAAATGACACCCGCCATGAGTGGACATCTTTGCACACAACTCATATCCGAATCTGACAGCATTGATTATAAGAGATTTCCTTGCAAAATCAAACTTCAGTTAATAAGATGTCTTATTGTCTGCATTGAAGACTTTAATCAAATCCCTCTGTCACCAAGGTGGGTTTATGCATGATAGGGGGGATGGGCGGGAATGGATTACAGCCATTGTATAGAAAGCAAAAAGTGCTACACAACACAGGGTAGCACGCCCCACAAAGTTACTACAACAAATAAAATCTAAGTCCCTAAGACACCATCATAAACAGAGTATGCTAGAACTCTATCTTCCATATGCTCTTTCATCTGCGGACAGTCTAAGACAATTCTTCTAAGATTTCAAAGAAGAGTCGTCAGGCCCTTGACACATCTAACCACAAGATTTGAATTCACTTCAATATCAATCTGGTATTTGTTGAAATTTGTGGCACTTGAGCTTCCCATGCAGCCCGATGCCTCCGCTACATTAATAGTAGAGAGTGTATCATCATTTCTTTTCCAAAACTATAAAATTATAAGAAAGACTCAGAAATTAAGCAATTACTAATCGGGACAATTGGGTCTCACCCCCAAATATTATTTAGCAAATAATTTCCAAGGATAATAACAATTTAGAACTTCACGTTGACAGTATAACGTTAATAAAGCTAACAGTCACTTTTGTGTTGATAAAATATATTTTTAATCATAATTATCTTATATACTGTTTATAAAATTTATACATAAAATGTAACAAAAAATACGGAAAAGCTAAGAGATTTTTATATAATAGTAAGTATATAATCTTACAGATACAAACAAATAAATTAGGTTTTAAAGTGACTTTTTGGTTGGTTATATGGGCTAGTTTGACGTATTTTTTTGTATTATCTTTCAGCTATTTACAAATTAGGTAGACCGACTTTTTGTTCATTTCCATTTGGTTTACTAACCATGAAAAGTTGGAACGCTGAAAAGATACAAGAAACATATTTTGGGCTGATTTCAGAAAGTTTCAAATGAAACTTTTCGCATTTTTTATATTTTATTCTTATGCCTAAAAACACGAAAAAACGCACTTAAAGACATGAGGAGCTAGGCACAACATAGGATATTCAATGATGAGCTAGGGTTTGACAAATTAGAGAGAGAGTACGGACGATGCAACCGTCACCGGTGGACGGTGGTAGCTCGTGACAGGGGAGAGCAGAGGTCGGGAGACACAACGAGAGAAAGAAAGAAGGGGTTTTGACCGTTCAATACACCCCGTTAGCTTTTAAATCATCTGAGCTCTCCACCTCCCTCCCTCCTCGATAAGGAAATTTCTTTCCATCGGGCCCGGTGAAGCTACATCAACTGACTGACGACGGGTTTTTGATTAAACATGGATGGGACGGAATCTCTGACTGTACACAACGTTAATATCACCGAATCGTCAAGATATCTCTCGATTTTAGGTTACGGCCTTACATTTGATTAGGGTTTGTAATACTTCAAACAATTATAGTACCAAATACTTCCGTGTTCACGTGTAATTTGGTCTGTGCAGAGTCCATCAATGCGACTTTTTGTCTCGGAAGAAATTTTCTCCTACATTTTTTTATTTCGATTTCTTCAAAAACAAATGAATAAATGAACGAAAGGGAAACATCCCATGTGAACTCCTTATGTTTGATGTGACAAATCCAAGCCCAACAGCTGCTGCTTCTATTTTGCGGGTAAAACAACGATTACAAGTTTGGTTTGGAATTGTTGGAATAATTTTTCATCCATCCAATCCTCTATATTAAGAATGAACATTTATCTTACCGATTTGTAGAGCTTTGCATCTCAGGCTCTTTGTCGAAACCACAGAAATCTCAATTTTGGCTGGTACTATGATCGATCTCCAATTGACCATGCTCTCGTACTTGTTCTATGACAAGTACAGGCACAAAATGGCTCTCATGGGGGGTAAATTCATGGATATAATTATTGCTGAAATCTAGACCTGCGATGGGTTGTCTGGTCTGGGTCAGGGGAACCGGAAATGAGTGGGCAATTTGGGAAACTAACAAGCCATTAAATTTGTATTTTGATAATAAATATTTAAGGGGTGTTCGACAACTTGATTAATTTTATTTTCGAAAATCAAAAACATAATAACATCAGCAAAATCATATTATTTTCCGGTGTATAGAAAATTGGACTAGATTGGTCGGTAGGACCATTTGAGACATGACTTGGGCCTATATTCGGCTCGATCATACTTTAGAAACCAGAATGGGTATAAAAATCACCAAAAAAGCAGTTGAATAGCTGGTTTAATTGGTGAACCAGTCCTGGTTTCTGTGAGCCACTTGGGTCTCATATATATATATGCTTATTAATCAACTTAATTATTTATGCTTATTAATGAATTAGACCCCGTCTAGCTTAAAATCAATTTGAATGGATTGAACGGACCAACAATACATATTGGAGTGAACCTGATCCATCCATAATAAATTTATATTGAATTAGATCGACAGCCCTAACATCAGTACACATGTATGCTAAATAAAATGTGAATTAGGACTTTTGAACCCGAGTCAATTACTTTAAAAATTAAAAAAAAAAAAGAAAATTAGCTATCTGCTCACGACACTCAATTGGTTTGACCACATTTGATTGGTGGTTGCTGGCTCACCGTTACAAATTAGGGTCGCCGACACTACATCACAGTCGGTGTCTTTGAGTTCTTGACCTGATCTCAGAGAGAAATGAAGAAGAAACTCTACACTAAAGAGTAAAGTCATTTGTCTTTGTTGAAACAAGTCTTAAAGTTAGAACGAAAATAATTCTTAATTCTTTTCAATGTAAATTACTTTTATTCACAACCCGCTAACCACTGCTTGTGTTGAATGGGTCAACAGTTTGACTGCCTACGTCAATGGTTTTTTAACTGTTTCAACAGTTTTTCTTAAAAGAATAGGTGGAGGTTGAAACAGAACCGGCACTTTGGCCAGTTCATGAGCGAAACGGTCTGACCATCTGGTCAACGACAGTTTAAAACCTTCAATTTTTTTGAAACATGATCTAGGGGTGCTCATGGTTTGATTAACCAAACCGAGGGTATTTTTTTGTAACTGAACTGGTACTACTGATTTTTGGAAAACCGGTAACTAAAACTAAACTGAAGTCAAATGGTTAACCGGTTGACCGATTCAGTTCGTCGGTTTTTGAGTTTTTTAACTTTTACAATATATATAATAAAAAATTACAAATATATATAAAATATTATATTTTATATAATAAATAATATATGATATATTATGAATATATATATAATGCATATTTATTAATTTATAATATATAAAATATATAGAAATATACGTGTATCGGTCGGTTTGGTTAATTACCAGTTTTCTATATTGGTTAACCAAAACCGAACTGGTACCTTCAGTTTTATTAAAGCATCGAACCAAAACCGAATCGACTGATTCGGTTAACCGTTTTTTTGATTGAATTCGATCGATTTTTTCAATTAATTCGATTTTTTTAGTTTTTTTGCTCACCCTTAACATGATCTATTAATATTGATTGTATTACAACTTGCGTGTAAACGCACATTTACTATTTTTTTTTTTATCCTACTGATATTACAATTAGGATCTCCTACCCACGTCTACCCACCATTAGAGCTGTATTGGTGTGTAAGACACCCATTTTGCTGGTTCTAGAACCATTAATTCTTGGCCGGTGGCTATCCGATACTTATCGGCCCATATAAATAGCACACATACCATTCGCTATCAAATATTGTTTATTTGTTCATCTAGTTTGATTAAAAACAAATAAATTAATGCATTAGTTATCAATATGAATTTTTATTACATAATAAAATAATACTTATAAAACATTGATGACAACATGCATATCATTTTGGGTACAATACACCATTTATTCAACAACATGTATGATTTCTGGATGTAAAGAAGATAAGCTAAAAGGGTAGGTGCCGTCGGAATTCAAAGCCACTGCCTTTCTGTGTTAATATCTTCTCTCGGCCGGCCAAGAATTGCTTGTACCACATAGCAGAAAGTTTGGGTGTTCTCTCTAATGTGTTGTAATCAACATAATAAATCCCAAATCTCAGTGTGTATCCATATAGCCACTCGAAGTTGTCAATAAGAGACCATATGAAGTAACCCCTCACATCGGCTCCATGCCTGCAGAAAATATATGAATGTGAATATAAAGGCATGTATATGATGCAAAGTTCTAAATATCGATACAGGCCGATATGTCGGTAGATACCGGCAGTAAATATATGAATGTGAATATAAAAGAATATATATGATACAAGGTTCTAAATATCGATCGGTGTTTGTTTATATTTTATTTATTTTTTTTTTCAAAACCTGTTCAGAGGGATTGGTTTAAGTCCTGATTACCCTCTGAACCATAGCTTGACCCAATATACTTCTTGTAGGGGCGTATCAGGAAGGCCCCGATATGATGCGTATCAACCGATACATAACGATATTTTGAACCTTAAAATGATAATAATAAATACATAAAATAAAAGGACTTTCTTATTAGGAATAGAATACTTACTTCATTGCCAAATTTACGGAAGCCAAGTAACTTTTCAGGTATTCTACTCTCCCATTGTCATTGAGTATGTCTCTCTTACAAGTATTGGGATTACTTGCTTGTGCATACCCTGCAAATGAAGTGTTGGAGCGGTTGATGAGATGATCTGACTTAATTGGTTACCAGTTTTAGTTCAAAGTATTTACTTAATAGATGTTTTGATGTATATAAATAAATGATCACTAGTTGGGATACATCATTACCATTTTCTGTGATGAACATTGGTATATTGTTATATCTTTCTTTAAAGTACATCATAATTTTCTCCATACCATATGGAACAACATAGAATGATGGCATTGCTGTCTGGAGAAAGAAAAATAAATACATCAGTACGTAGTAGCCAGTCAGCCAGATTATAATATCACCCTTGAAATTATTTCAAGGTCAAAGGAGAAAAGAAAGAAAAATCTATATTGTGTTAATCAATTCGGAACCTTGGCCACCGAATTTTGTGTTAGTGGTTTGATTGTCTGGTTCGAACAAAAGAACTGTTTTAATTTAAAATAATAAAAAATAATTAAAATAAAAAGAATGACAAAAAATCATTGTTCAAATCAAATGGGTAGTCGATTTGATTACCCAAGTCAATGGGTTATTGATCAAGTCAACAATTTTTAGCTAAGATATGGGTTATGGGTGAAGGGAACCAGTTGCCTCGATAGTTTCTGGGCCTAAAGGTCCGATGACCATCTGGGTTAATGACGGTTCGAAAACTATGTTATCTCTAGATGAATTCTAACTCTTGGATTCAAAATAAGCGTACCAAAATTCTACCAAAAAATGCTGAAAATATATTTTCAGAAATTATTTCTTACCGGGTGTCCAATAGGGTGGCCGTCTTTTTCTCCAGTAATGTAAACGGAAGCTTCCCCTAAAGAGGTACTAGATTCACATTGAGAAAACATGCAGTCTTTTACATAGAGTGTAGTATAATGGTTAACTCCAATGAAATCCAGCTTGTTCCCTAACTTCTTCTTATCCTCCAATGAAAATGTTGGTAATCTAGAACCCAAAATTTGGCGCATTTCAGGAGGATACTCACCATAAATTATGGGATCCAAGAACCTGTGATTCCATATTAGAAGAAAAAATCAATGAGCATGAAAAGCAAGCATTAGTTTTCAATATTTATATTGAAAACGATTTTGAATTAGTTACCAGGCGGTGTCAAAGGCTAGAGCTCGTTGAACTGCGAAATTATCTGTTGGGGTATCTCTAAGTGGCTCGTACCAGGAGGAGCACATCACTATCCCAATCTTTCCTCCTTGTTTAACCTTGTTTATAGAAATTACAATTCATTCATCACATAAGATTCCAAGAGAGTTTCATAAATGGTAAGAAGTATATTAAATGATTTCAGGTTAATGGTTCAACCATCTAGGCCAATGGGTCTTTCCCCAAGTCAACTGTTTTATCTGTAATATATATATATATATATATATATATATATAATAGTTTATAAGGGTTTGGAATCGAAATTCGAATGGACTATTCCGATTCCAACTATTTGATTGAGTGGAATCAGAATCCCATTTGAGAAAATAGTTATTCCCTGCCCCTCTCTTGGCAATGAAATCCATTCCTTCTGATTGAACTCCCATTTTCATTCCTGTATAGCTGAACCAATCAGACTACGAGAATAGATCATTCCGACTCCGATTCCAATTCTGACTGCAATGCAAACCAAACGGACCCTTAGATATTGACCCAAACTAAAACTGTGACTGGGCCATTGGGTCACCAATTGGACCGGCCGGATCAAGTATATATGGATTAAAAGCACTGGTCATAAATGTTTCTATGATTGGGTAATGTTTGTTTTATAAATATACCTGATATTTTTTCCTGTAGATTTCAGCGGCAGTGGCATGGGATAATATTACATTGTGTGTAGCAATGAATGGCTCCAATGCAGAGTCCCCAGACCGACAATCACCAAAGGGATTGGAACAATGGGAAGGTGGGTATTTTCCAAATAAGTAACCATATGTCACCATGATGTTTGGCTCATTGAATGTGCTCCAATACTTCACTCTATCACCAAAAGCTTTGAAGCATACCTCGGCAAAATATCCGAAGTCTTGCCTGAACAATTTTTTTTTACCCAAGTAGAAGCATCAATTTGTTGTGCAGGCAAAGAAGAGAATGACAATAAATCAAACAATTTTACCAGTCAGCATAAATGTTCTAAGGTCCGTTTGTCTTTTGGTTTATTTACTTGGATAAGTGTATTTAATCATGTTCTTTTTATTTCCCATGTAAATAAGATAATGACTGTTTTAGCCATAAAGTCCGTTATTAAAATGGGTAATTTTGTCTCATATCCAAGTGTTGGAAAGTTTCCCCCAAATAGGAAAGTTATTTACCCGGCCACTTGGGTGATGGATACATCTTATCCGGGCAAGTGATATACCCAGAAAAATAAATTTTCTCTAGTCCCCACATAATCAGAAAAAAGACATGGGGTTTTGGTCCATGGAAACCAAAATCAATTGACCAACTTTCCCCCCTCCCAAAATCCAAAAAGCAAATGCCCCCTAAGTGAAATGTTGCATATTATTGCTAGTTTCTTCTTGAATTCAGCGTTTATAACAACAGCACAACAAAGCCACAAAATAGAAGAAAAGTATAAAATTAATGGAAGAGAGAAATTTACTGTATTTGTGCATTCAGCCATGCTCCATATCGGTCTTCAAGTTCTTGAGGGATGTCATAGTGATTTAATGTAACAAATGGTTGTATCCCTGGTTCAATAACAAGATAGGAACTATTCTAATCAGTATTATGCATGAATAGAGATGATATACCTGACCAAGAAAACCATATTATGAATGTTTGTTTGTGTAGGAGAGGGATTTCAATAGAAAAAAAAAAAAAAAACAGAAGGAATTACCCTTGAGCAAGAGAGCATTTATAAGTTTGTCATAAAATTCAATTCCTTCAGAATTAACCTCCCCAAATCTGCCTCCTGGTGTTAACACAGATTTAACTGTCAGTTCCATGTTGCTATGATCTCTACTGATAATTAACGAAGAGTTGAAATCAAGAATTCAACTGGAACTTACTTGGCAGGACTCTTGACCATGAAATAGAGAATCTGTAGGAATTCACTCCAAGTTGATGCATTAATTCTATATCTTCCTGTTTGATATGAAAACATATAAGAAGATTAAACGAGAAGTCCTCTTATTTTATGGAAAAGAAAGAAAATAGTTTCCATTGCTAACACAAGTGCTACTAATAAACTGATGTAAGAGATTAATGCAATCTAACACTCAATTATTTTATTTTTACCATGTAACGATGGTAATGATCATCTGCCACATCTCCATTACTTCCATCCTTTATTTTTCCTGAATATAAGAAATGAAAATGAGATGATTTTAAACCAGTTTCATTTTTTTTTTAATTTCCATCTCTATAATTATGACTACCCAATGAAGACTATATAATGGAAAAATGAAAAAAACTATAAGGAATTTCACCTGGTATGTGAGTGAACACATCCCAATTGCTGAGGTTTTTGTTTCCTTCTAGGTAGGCACCTTCAATCTGGGAAACAAAAAGCATAAAAAGGGCATGAAAATCTTTTCCTTGTGTAAAAAGTAAAGAATAGAAAGAAAAAGAAAAAGTATCTCGGGACACAAAAGTCTTCATCTTGGAAGGATTTAGTTGAGCCATGTTTGGTTTGAAAGAAAAAGTAGGGAAAGAAAGGAAAAGGTTGAATTAACATGAAAAGGTCAAGTATTTCGGCCTTGATTTAGGGAGACAATGAGTCTGGTTGAGTACGGAGATTCCTACATGCTTAGCCCGAATAAGCCAACCCACATCCAAACATGGCTAAATCTAGCCAAACTGAAACCCAGAAATAAACACCCAGTGGCTAGATCTGGCAGAGAATGCAATGAACCATTAATTCCTTGAGACAGCTTTCCTGAAAATGTTTGAGAATAATGGTGGGCAGGTTTGGCTCTAGCAAGCCTTAGAGCCAAGAGAATGGCATTACCTGATAAGAAGATGTAGCAGTTCCAAAAAGGAACGATTGAGGAAACTGGCTACGATCCAAAATACAGCTGATGAATCTTAACAGATGAAGAAACAAAACAAATGCCAAGACTATCTTCATGTTTAATGTTTTCTGGTAACAGATAGGTGTGAGGTTGTAGTCTATCGTCTCTGTTCGATGCTTTTCCTGATAAGTTTCTGGGGTTTATATAGAAGAAAGGATTTGGAAAATTTCAGCTTCCGTGCGTATTGGTATATACAAGTTACAGAGAAACTTCATCACACGCAACAGAACTCAAACAATCTCCATGCATGCACGTCTGTTAACCTCTCAATCCGTTCCTCTGACCATTCAAAACAACGTTTTCCATACATTTCTTGAATTTGTGTGATCAGTTTCAAAACCCCAGAAAAATCCACACACGTTTTCTCAAAAATCATCTCACCTGTTGCATTAAGCAACTAGAATCTTATTATGATCAGCCCATAGCATTGCATCTACAGCTTCTGTTATGATCTGACTATTACTATTTATCTGTTTAGTCTATCTATATACTAAAACACAGCAGTCTAGAAAATTTTTTCTTTTTTTTATTTTTTTATTTTATTCCATGTTATTTTTTACACAATCAATGAGATGCTCTCCTTCCCCACCTAAAATTTCTCCTAAACTACCTCCCCCACTATCCTTCACTTTCTCTAAATTATCTCTAATGCCTGTTTATCTCCTAAATTATATCTAATTTATTAGAGAGTTTATCTCTTAAATTATCTCTAATTCCTATTTACCCTCTCCCCTACTTTTTATATATATCCATCTAAAGAAAGATTGAATTAAAAAATTAAAAAATTATTTAAAATTCTAGTAGAATTATATAATAACATTAAAATATTTATTAAAAACACAAAATTATAATTATAATAGATTTAATAATATTCATATTATTAATAATTTTATGTTTTTAGATAATTCATCACAAATTATGTACTAACAATTTATGATTTTCCAGATTATTCAATTTAAATAAAAAATATTAATATTTATTAGAGATTAAACTATTATTTGAGATTAAAATATTTATTAGGGGTGCAAGTTAGGTAGGTTGTGTCGGGTTTATGGTCAACTTGGGCTTGACCCTAAAATTTGGGCTTAAGTGAGCCCGAATCGAGCCCGAGGTCAAGCCCGACCTTCCCAACCCGAGCCCAGCCCACACTATAATTTGATGCATTCGGATTGGGCTTGGGCCCAAGTTGGTCAATGAACCCATATATATATATTTACATATATGTATGTATGTATGTAAATATGTATGCAAATTTTACATATATATACATATGTATATATGAATTTGTATAGTTGGGTTGGGCTCAGGCCGGGTTTGGGTTACCTAAGGGCTAGGCCTGGGCCCGACCTGAATAATACAAAAAAGACCAACTTGTTGGGCCCAACCCATGTAAAATTTTGGGTTGGGTCCGCCCAAGTTGCACCCCTACTATTTATTGGCTAATTTAATATATTTTTTAGTATTTATTGTATTTTTCTAATTATTGTTTTTATTGTATTTTTATTAGTTATTTATTGTATTTTCATTATCAATATATTTTCAATAATTGTGTGTTTTTCCTATAAATTTTCAATAGCTATTTGAAATTAAACAATTGTTATTTATTAGCGATTAGATTATTAATTTAGTTGAAATTAGGAGTGCTCACGAGTTGTTTTACCTTGGTTGTAGGATGTTTGGCCAACCAAATTGACCTAGCCATGTTGGGGAGTTGGTCACCTGAAACCAACTAACCATTAGTGAAAACTGGCCAACCCGGGTTGTATCAGTTTGGGTTAATTTTTAGTTTAATTGGTCAATCATTAAAAAGATTTAAACTTAAAACTTAAATTTCAATTAAAAAATATAGTGCCATTATAAAAAATAAATGTAAAAAATAAATTTATGATATAAAATATTTTACACAAACAAATATGAAAAATTTCCCATTTTCCTGTATTAAAAAATTATATTTAAATTATACAAACATTAATATACATCTATGGTCAGGTCGTTGGATTTTGGTCGATTTACAAATGGCCAAAGTGAAACTGATCTAACCTGATCGGGTTGGGAAATTGTTGAACTAAAGCCGATTGAAAATAGTAGAAAACTGATCAACTTGAATTGAATCAGGTTGATCGATTTCATCAATTTTATGAACAACCCTAACTGAAATTAATTATTATTGTTTTTATATTATAAAAATGATTAAAAGTAGTATATAACACAAATAATTAATAATTATTTATAATTTTAAAAATAAAAAACAATTATATATTTACATCGCACGCGTCCCCATTAGTTATCTCTGTTAATTTAATCAGTCAAAGGTGGATTGGAGATCAATATACTACAACCAATGATCCGACCTGCAGATTTCCAATTTGTAGAATTAATCGATCGAACCACTGAATGATCGTTTTGACGTGGAAAAGCGGTAACCAAGGACAGATACTAGTTGTCGCAACAATTTCAAGCTTCAAGCAGACCTTGGTCAATTGCATCACATGTTGTTAAAATCTATTACACGTACTAAGTTGGTCCTAGATTGGATAAGGATATTGACTGGTCAGAGGATTATGGCAGTTTGAACAACAGTTAAATGGTATTTGAACGGCAGTTCGTCTCTCAGTTGCGAGCTAAGGCAACGAATTAAAATTCTTTTCTATTATTTTATTATTTCAGTCAAAGGATAGGTTTGGTTGACCTGCTGATGTGTCAGAGTATATTTAGTCCATATTAATCCAAGTTTGATATGGATGAATATGACGTGTAAGCTTTAAATCCCAAATTTACCCTTCATTTGACGTGGCAAGTACTTTTTCAACCCATACCAATACACCAGCTAGCATATCGTTCAGGGATTTCTTTTAACAGGTTCCAGAAGTGAAGACGTGGCGAATACAGAGTAGTACCCTACCCTATCCTCTATATATGGGTCGTTCCTAGGCTCCTAGCTAGGATCTCTAAATGGATTAATTGATAAATCAGCTTGTTTTGGCTACGTGGAGATGACGTAGCAAAATAAGAACTAAGCCATATGACCATATCAGATTGTAGCTACAGTGGCGTCCAGATACAATGATGGTGTGGCAAATACAATACAATGAGTCAATGAGGCGGCAGCATCAAATACACAATACAACGATTTTTGCCTGTTTTTTATTTTATTTATTTTTAATTTTTTAAGTTAGAATGAACCGTTCGTTTGAACCGGATGGTTGGACCGTTCGACTTGAAAACTGATCCCTAGAATAATTCCATGTCTGATTCAGTTTTTAAAACCTTATTTTTAAGATCAAGAGTGCTTAGGTGGGTAAGAGAATGTAAAGTGCATTTTTGTTGTATCCTACATTCCTACTCATTGGTTAAAGAGTAGGGGTGTTCACATTAAATGTCAAACCAATCAAATCGATCAAATCGGCTCGATCCAATGAGTTGGTCGGTTTTGGTTTATATGAGAAAATAAACCAATAATTCGGCCCGGTTTCATTTTTCATGTATCAAACTGAACCGAACCGATCCTATATGTTTAAATAATTATTAATTAGTCCCTACCCTATATCTTAAATGTTGATATATTTTATTTGTGTTTTGTTTGAACTTTGAAAAAAAATGATTATTTATGATAAAAACTAAAAATGTAAAACCAATACAAATATAATAAATGGTACAATATTTAATTCAGTTTTGTATAAATTTAAATATATATTGACAAAAAAATCAATTTTACATAAAAAACTAAAAAGAAATAAACTTAAATATAAATAGATATGTAGAAATAGGTATTTTAGTTTAAAATATATATAAAAACCGATTAAACCGATAAATTAACCAAAATCAACCCTTCACGTTTGAATCCGTTTTGCTTTAGGGTCAGTTGGTTTTGATTTAGTCAATAAATAAATCAACTAGATCAGATTGATTAAAGAAAATGACTCAAACCAACTTAACCCAACCCTTGTCAACCCAACCCGTGAACACCCCCTATTAAACAGCATATACACCGGTATGTCTATGTTATATTCTGAATAGGGATGTTAGTGGGTCAGGCGGTAAGCCTGCACTGATCTGCCGCTATCGGATTAGGGTCGGTTCGAACTTGATTGGATTTTGGGCAAGGTTTGAGTTAAGATGGACCCGTTGTAAACCCAACCCACTGACATTGTACTTTTGAAATGTTACATTATTTGGGCCGGGTTTGGGTTTAATCAAAACCCATGCAGAACCAAATCTGTTGACCTCCCTCGTTCTGAAGCTATTTCAATTGCTGGTGTGTTCCTGTTTCATTGGGTAGGTTGAGTCATGTGATCAATCCAGTCAGAACCTCGGGTTTGGGCCAGGAAACAACCTCAGGTTAAAACCAACTTTTGCCAATTCGAGCGCTTAACCTGAACTAAACCTAATATAATTTGGGCCTGTACAGTCTTAAATGGGTTTATTCGTGTTTGGCAGTTCTTCCATTCCCTTGGTGATATATATAGGAAAATCCATAATATTAATAAACAATATATCCATGCCCAACATGAATTAAGGTCAAACCTGAGTTTTCAAGCCAGGCCCAAAGCTTAGGGCCTAAAAATCAAAGCCCAGACACTGCACAAGCTTGCTTTGGGTCGGGTCAGACTCAAGTTGGCCCTGTTCAAGTATAGATAACATTTACAAACACGAGCAAAAAAAACTCTGATGCACTTCATGGAATGCGTTTATGCATCCTCTCTCTCTCTCTTTGAAGATTTTCGTCTACATGAGCGTAAATTAAGAACAAATTAATCAGGACCCGTGTGATGCATAGACTTTATTGTAAAAAATTGAGTTAGGAGTGTTGTGCCATTCCTTATTGGTTTAAGTCAGACTAAGTACATTGCAAGCATTATTTTTCTGGTATGTATTATTTGATAAACATGTACTAAATTTCATTAATTTTTTATTTTTAATAATATTTATTGAGGTTGATTATATCAATGTTTTAAAAATCGGCCTAAGACTGGAACCTTTTGACCACTGCTTTCCAGGGTAGTGGTTCAACCGTCCAGTCCAAATGAATAGCCTGTTGCAACTTAAAAAAATAAAATAATTTAAATAAAATAATTAAAATATAATAAAAAACGGCCAAAATTATTGTCTGGGTCAAATGGGTTGATGGTTCGAATGCCTAGGTCAGTGGGTCATTGACCAAGTCAAAAGTTTTTGGCAAATGGTTTTTGAATTGTTCTTGACTCAGGGTGGATTGGACAAATCATGGTTTTTGAATTTTTGTTGGTTTAGACAGTTGGACTGTTCAGCTTGGAAACTACCTAGGCAACTGGTTTCATTTCTCCCTTAAACTGTTCCTTTTTCAAAATCATTGACTTGATTAGCAACCCATTGATCGAGGAAATCAAACTGTCAACCCAGACAATGGTTTTTAGTTGTTTTTGTAAATTGCAATGGTTTGTTCTTTTAGAGTAGACAGTTAAATCGTTGACCCATAAACCGGTGGCCAAAAGGTTTTGGTCTGGGTCAGATTTGAAAACGTTGGGACAAATACCACCCCGCCCTATCCTCGGTCACTAAAGTTTGGGCTTTCTTGAAATACACCCTAAACCCGTCCAATAGTTAAAACAATCGCTTGTTTATCAAAAGAGCACAAATATGTACTTTGCATAAGAGGATTAGGTTAGATTGACGGCAAATCCATATTGAACCCGACTTGTATTTATTTTTTTATTATTTTAAAATTGAATTTGAATCAATTTTAAATTAGTAATTTTTACTTTTATTAAGTTTTAATTTATTTAGTAATTTGTTATTGATGTGTATTTCAAGTTATGGTATTATGTTAGGTTTACTATTGTTTAAAATTTTTAATAATGTTAAAATTTGTTATTATAAATTAAGTGTGAAGACAAACCCATACTGAACCTATCTTAATGTGTTTATTTTTCATTATTTTAAAATTAAATTTAAATCAATTTTAATTTATTTAGTAAGTTATTATTGATGTATAATTTAAGTTGTGATATTATGCTAAGTTTACTACTATTTAAAATTTTTAAGATTGTTAGAACTTGTTAATATAAATTATGTGTAATACTGTTGTAATTAATTTTACAGTTATTATTTTGAAAATTGAAAATCAGTAATTTATTTTGATTTTTATAATATGTTAATCATTTTAAAATTGAGATTAAATGAATAATTTTATGAATTACTGGCATTAATTAACTAAATAATTAATTTTGCAAACTACTATTATTAATTGGGTTTAACATACAATAGTATAGGTAATGCCAACACATGGCCCATATTGCAAAGAAATCAGAAGTTAAAAGTCTAAGTAGAACTTGTTGATGGAAGTCATTTCCTCATACTTCTTTGATACAAAAATTGTCATAAATGGGCAATTCTGCTTTACAGCTAGAAGAAGAAAGCATTATTTGATAAAATAAATCATTAATTAAATAACGAAAACCTAATATACAATGAAAATTAAATATATATACAAAATCTATAGTGCCCATATTTATATCCTTCACACTACATTGCCAAAATGGGTCTACATAATGGGTTTATTTTACAGTCTATATAGATTGTCCCTCTCTAACAACCTATTCTACTTCAACAATGTTCTGGCAACCGGTAGTCTCGCCAATATATAATAAAAATCTATACTATATATTAAAACCAATAGTCGGCAGTCTGATCCGAAGATTCAATTGGATCTCATAAATGTTAATTCAAATCTGAATCTGTTAAGGATGTTCGATATTTGAATATAATCTGATTCGATTTGAATTCTGAAAATTTTAATAAATTATTAAAAGAAAAATATAACAATTTATATAAAGAAAACAAAAAAATAAGTATTTTTTTCAACTATTTTCATCATATATATTAATACTAGCAGGGACCCATGCAACACAAGGGCTTTGCTAAAATAATTTGAGGCAAAAGGAGTTAGGGGTACAAGTTGGGTGGACCCAATCCAAGCCCGGCATGACTCAACAAAAGCTTTTGCACAGGTTGGGCTTGGGTTTTTCAACTTCATGTTGGGCTTGGGCAAAAAAACTCAGGGCTAACTAAACTCATATTGGACTCAATTAGTTTGAGGCCTCGGGTACTAATCCAAGGGATGGAAACGGAGTGGATTCGGAAAGGGATTTGTCAATTCTAGACTCTACCACTTTCCTAAACTTTCAATCTGTACCAGTCCCCAAACCCATAGTGGGATGGATTTTGAGAATTCAAACTCTCACCGCACATGAAAATGGAAAACCCTCCCTAGCCTGACTTGCCCCAAAACCTGCCCTTCAAGCAAAAACACCCACCCCTTTGGAGTGGGTAGGGGCGGGTACCCATCAGGTAAGGTAGAAATTGCCATTCCTAAGCCCGAGATGCTCAGATAAGCTCAAGTCCTAGGTTGGTAAACTTAGTCTTAACCTTGAACTGGGCCAAGCCTAAGCTTGAGGTTTGAGACTTGGGTTGAGTTGACCCTTAACGCAACCAAAGCCACCCAAATTGCACCCCAAGAAGGAGGATTGTAACATTCTTAGTTGTATTAGTTTTTAATTTTTATTAAATTGTTTAACTTTTACTAAATTTTTATTTATTATTAATTTTTGTTCTTTTTAAATGGACTAAAGGATTTTAAGTTAATAATAACTAAGTGTAAAATTAATAATTTTATTAATTTTTAATGATAAAAATTGTAGTATCATTATCAAATTATAAGATCTAATTTTGAAAATTAAAGTTTCTTAATTTTTTATTTTATTAATAAACATGTATTGATTTGTACTTACTTTACTTATAAAGAAAAATCTGGTATTAATAAAATTTATTAAAATATTTTTATTATTTTTTATCATTTTTATACATAATTTTTATATGGAAGAAACTTAATTAATAATTTTCCTACTTTAATCAATAAAAGTAAATGAGTAAATAACCCATGTTATGGCGTACACAAAGTTAACTAATACTAATTAATTAGTCTTAATTATTTGACTTAATCTAATAAACTTAATGGAATAAATTAGTTAAGGTAATCAAGTTAATTTAATTTAACTAGCCTTTCTTAGTATCTTTGGCAGGTAAAAATAAATTTTCAATAATTATTTCTAGAGCAGTTATCATTAATTATTTTGAGAAAGTAATGGTAGTAATTGGTTTTATTAGTTAATAATTAAAAATTAAAAATTATTTTTTCTGGACCGGTTTCTAAAGGTGAAACATGACCGTTTTAGTAGTTAAACCCGGTTTAGACGGGGTTTGAATATCTTTAAGGGTAAATTATAGATAAGTACCCTGTACTTTGGGGATAGTAACACTTAGATACCCTGATCTTTTGAATGCAAACACTTAGGTACCCCAAACTTTTAGAAATAGACACTACTAAGGTCAATTACCATTAACCCACGTTACAGATTTTTGTAAAGTTAACGAAATGCCCATATTATTTTAAATTATTTAAATCACAAATTTGAAAAAGACAAAAATAACCCTGTGTAAAAATAGGGTTCTATTCGATTTGAGCACCAATGTTGCGTAAGAGGAGAGAAGCCGCCTGAGAAGAATCCGTTGCCACTTGCCACCACTAAGAAGAAACTGCTCTCTCTGGTCAAGAAGTAACCGTTGCCGGCACCTGAGAAGATACTATTGCTACCGTGGGAAGAAGAATCCATTGCCGCCGTCTGACAAGAGCATTACCCACTAGTGCCGCCCCTCCCCACTTTGTGTTTCCTCCCCTTTTCGTGTTGCCTAGGAAGAAGAAAACCACATCACTGTTGACCGCAAACCGCAATTCTTGTTTTTTGATGCTCGGATTCCATTCTCTAAAGTGATTACTGATTGTACCCGCTACCCCCACCCCCATTAACCAACTTCTCTACTTTCATATTTTCCCTCTTTCATCTTTTTTACCTTTGTTTTTGTTGGATAAAAGAATCTCAATAAACTATTTGCAGAACAAATGGAATAAGTAATACTATGGTTTTCAAAACTGGACCAGACCGAATGGTTGGATCGGAAAAACCAGGAATCGGTCATCTGATTAGTTTCGTTTTTCCTCAAAACTGTTTTTTTTTTCAAAATCATTGATTTTGGTCAGCAAATCGCTGAATCGGCCAGTTAATCGTTTAAATCATTCGAACAGTTTTGACCATTTTTCAAAATTTTAAATTTTTTTGTCAGAATGAGCGACCGATAACCGAACCCCTAACCGATTTAGTCACCGGTTCGACTTTAAAAACCTTGAGTAATACAAGAAAAAAAACAACTTTTAATCAATTTGGACGTTTTGGGGTGGGGGCCTTTAATGTCTTTTAGTGTTATTTTATGTGAGCATGAGTCCAAAATGGAAAGAAGTTGAAATCAGGAAAAGGACAAGAGCAGCTACGTGCAAAAAATCCTAAGTACGTACTCGGTCTAGAGTTGAAAATCAAAACATCTCCAGAGAACTGATTTACTATGAAATGTTGCGCATGACAAAAAATGCATTAGACGAGAGGAATCAAAATATCTCCAAAGAACTAATTTGCTATAAAATGTTGCTCATAAAAAAAAAGTGCATTAGACGAGAGGATTGATTTCCTGGATGCTTCTTCTAAGAAATATAGTCACACAGTAAGAAATCTGAAATCTAAGAATACTAATGGCGTGAGAATGAATAAATCTGAGAATATGCTTCACTTTCATGAGAATGATTTCAAAACTAAAAATGAACAAAAGGGAAAAATGGTTTATAAATTGGGGTTTATACATTAAAGGGGCAAAACAGTCCAAAAATATACTAAAAAGATAATTCTGGTATTATAAAATGGTTTATAATGGGTCGGATTCGAGCAGGATATCCAAAATCCGACTCTAATGTCTTTTCTTCCTACCCGAATGTATGCATAGTGTCATTCGACACAGCGGCCGTAAAACCAATTGAGGGATGATTAATTTCTTCCTTCGCTATTAACAAATCTATTAATTTCAGTCGGAGTCATTCTTGTTATTAACAAAGCTCAAAACTCTCAGTCACCATTATTTCAGTTGGAATTAACAATTGCTGAAATTGTATGTGGCCATCAAACTTATTGAGGGATGAGTTTTTCATCTCTCTTCAACCCAAAAGATCAAGGTTTTTAAAATTGATTCAGACAAAGAACCGGTCAGAGATCTGGTTTTTGGGTCGAACGGTTTAATTATTTGAACCAAATGGGGATAAAAAAAATAAAAAAATAAAAATGGTCAAAACCACTAAACTGTTCAACCACCTGGGTCAATGGTTTACTGACCAAATCAACGTTTTTTATTTTTTTGTCAAAAATCCAATTTTAAGGAAAACTGAAACCAATCACCCAATCGGTTCCCAATTTTTCGATCCAACCATCCGATCCGGTTTTGAAAACCATACAAAAGATGTCAGACTAATGACCCAGAAAATGAGGTAGAGACTGATTGCCCCCAAAACGACCAAGCGCTAAACTTGCGATGTTCCAACCAACCACTTTCCGATTCACAAAATAGACACGGTTAGAAAAAAACGATCGCAACGCTCTCCCTTATTTTGGCCTGTTGAAGCATGAATACCATTATAAAAATAGACGAGCACAGAAAGGGTAAAAGACTTAAATCTCCCCTCACTATTTATAAATTGTTATCTTTTAACTTAGGAAGAAAAATGATTAATACACCCTTGGGCTAAACCTGAGATTAAATTTAGCGAAATCGCCCATTGTCTTCAACCTTAAAACAATGAAAACTTTATTATCATACGCACTACCACTGCACCCACTTGCTGTAGATGATACAAGTGCAATTTCTTCTCTATGAAAACAAACACTAATCTTATGTCAACTCCTGTCATCTTTTGGTGTTGTAGTTGCAGGCTCGTTCTTATCTTAGAATTGCAATCACAGTTGCATTTTCAATTCCAAATGCATCTTGGAACTGCAATTCCCCATTTTTTTTTGAAACAATAGGGGAGAGAAAGGGAGAGAGAGAGAGAGAGATTTCCTTAGGCTCTTTTTATGCCCTCTTGGCAAACTATGACCAGTTTCAGATTAGGTAACTATAAGGTTTTTCTATATTGGGTGCCTGGGTGGAAGGTAGGTTGAAGCTCTGCCCCAACCAAACCAAGTGAAACCAAATATGAAAGAGAGCTCACAATCTGATCTATGGGCCTTTGAGGATAGCTCACAATCCCTTTTCGGGTTTTCTCAGGTGCCCATTTCAAAGTAGTTCGTGTGATTAACGAGTGTCCTGTCCAAACCAAGGCAGAGGGATTGATTCAATTTATTCAGATCAATAAACAAGTGAAAAATCACATAGAAGCTGAGATTTCAACAATACATAATAGCTAAATTAAGAATTGAGAAACCTTAGTGGCTCCTTAAATCAGCTTTAATGTGAGAGAGAGAGAGAGAGGGAGAGACATCGTCTACAGCCACAATCTATTCTCTTAGAAAATTTGAAGAACAACGATGGATGTAAAAGTCTTTTTATCCATTTCACCAAAAGAGATATTAAGGGCAAATTTGAGATTTTCAAAGAAACTTAATTAGTGTAATTTTGTAAGTAAACCATTTACAAAGAAAATAAATTATTTAATAACAATTTATGAATAAATTTGAATAAATTTTCTAAATTACACAAATGTAATAAATTTTCCAAAATTTTTATAAATTTACATTTTTGAAAATTAAAGACAATTTAGTGTACTTTTAGAAATTTACCGTGTGCTTGATACTCAGTATATCCTTTGGATAATTTTTTTCATCAAATTGAATATTGGATTGATGGGGAGTGGGTGCCTTGTCTTGAACCTACACGACGCTGGGAACTGAGCGGGGAAAAATCGTACTCAAGACAATCTACCCCATTCCCACCCCATCACAAGTGTTAGGCGGGTTCAAGGCATGGTACCCACTCCTCATCAAGGATGGGGACAGGGATGGGGTGCCCCACCCTAAACTCACCCCATTGTTAGCTTTTGTAATTATTTTTATTTATTTAAAGTCAATCAAAATTTCATTTAAAAATAATGAAAATAATAACAACTATTAAAATTATTATAAATTATTAATATAATTAAATTTATTAAAAATTAATTAATCATATTAAATTAACAATAATTATTTTCTATAAATCTACATTAAATGAAAAATATAATTATTAAAATTTTAAATATTAACAATAACTTTGTATACTTCTAGTTAACTAACAACTTATTTTAATTATTAATTTATCAATCAATTAATAGTAAATAAAATTATCAATCTTTTAGATTTTCCCATGCATTTGCATGGGTTCCCGCTAGTATACTATATTATAAAGTGATTAGGCTTCTCGTCAGCAGCCCTCTCCTCCCATTCTCCCTTCTCTCTTCTCTCCTTAAACCTCTCTTCTTTATCCCTTACCCCTTCCTAGCCCTTCTATGTTGCCACATGGCAGCCCTCTCTTCTACACTAGAGTGCCACTCCAAATCTCTCTCTCATGCTCTCAATCACATAGCCAACCCCCTCTTAAAATTTGTCCTAAACTCTCTCTCCCACATAAAATTCTTCCTAAAACACCTCTCAATCTATATTGCCACATGACAGCCCTCTCTTCTTCACTAGAGTTCCACTCCAACTCTCTCTCTCTCTCTCTCTCTCTCTCTCTCTCATGTCACCAACCGGCTCAACCCCCTCCTAAACCTAAACAATCTCTCTCATCTAAAATTCCTCCTAAAACACCTCTTAATCTATATTATAAATTAATTTACTATAATTTTTGAGTAATAATGAGTGATTTTGTTAATTTAGTGAATATTGAATTATAAAACTTTCAATTTTTTAAATAAATAATTGGAAAATTTTAATAATTTTCATAAGTATTGGATGGTACATTTATAATTAGCATAATTAATGGAACTATATTTATGGGTTTGGGGGGTGTTATAGGTTTAGGGGATGACCCCGAAGGTAGGAATGGCAAGGGGCGAGTTTGGGGCGGGGATCATACTCCCCATCCCAACCTCAAGTTTTCAATTAGTCTCTATAAAAAATTTTAGGATGCATCCCCGGTCCTCAATAGAGAGGACTTCCCCATCAGAGACCAAAATCCCTTAATTTTTTGGGTAAATTACAAAGACCCCCTATACTATGGGGTTTGTGACAAAGATCCTCCTATACTTTGTTTTGCGACAAAGACTCCCCTGTACTATGACCGTGAGAGGAAGACCCCCTTCCTTGTTAACTTGGCTAATAGAAGGTGTCATTTGATGAAAATACCCTCCACAAGTCGAGTTAACATTTTCAAAATGGCGAAAATAGGCACCCACCCATTATTTGCTATTTTTGAATAGATTTCACATTTGACCTAAACACTTCCTGAAACCTTGCCGAAAACCCTCATGTAGTCCATCCCAGATCATCCATGTTCATTCTCTGTCAGAGATTGCACCAATACCACACCGAATGTAAAGGAAAGTGAGTGTCATCGTTGCTAGAGATCTTGTTGCCGTCGCCAAAGAAGAAGATCTATTATTTTTGCCATTGCCGGAGAAGAAGGCCTCTTTTCACTGTCCCAGGGGGAGAAAGCTTATTTTTTTGTTGTCTCTAGTCAAGTGAAGGTAACCTATTGCATAATAATACAAAACAAAATATAAAAATATTGTTTTGTTTGAATATAGGGTTTCATTTTGAACCGAACATCGGATTCTTTGATTTTCCTCTGCTATAGTTGTTTGTGCCTATTATTTACTTGGATTCTTCAATTTGTTTGATTCGATTTTGTCTAAAGTGGGTTTTTATTGTCTGTAATAGTTATGTAACAATTGTTTATTGTTTGATTCGATTTTCTTTTTGTAACAGTTGTTTATTGTCTATATTTGGTTTCCATTAAGATTGTTTTATGTGAGTATAGTAATGAACAATTATGTGTTTGACCATGTATTACTATGTTTGGTCTCTACAAATAATTTGTTTGACCTTGTATTACTATTTTGCTTCCCTTTAACCTACACAAAATCTTCTTGGTGGGGTTTAGAAAAATAACTTGTAGAACCCCTTATATGGAGACATATTCACAACATTTAAGTGTGGGAAAATGGGGCCAAGAGTGGAGGAAAACTTTTAAAATTCAAATGTCATAAGGATGGCCCTTGAGTGGGAACTGGGGTTACTTCCCTTAACCTACACAAAATCTTTTGGTGGGGTTTAGAAAAATAGCTTGTAGAACCCCCTACAATGAGACATATTCACAACATTTAAGTGGGAGAAAATGAGGCCATGAACTATAAAAGTTCATGCTTTCTAAGTAGTTAAAACTTCTGAAATTCAAATGTCAAGATTCAAAATTTATGGAATCAAAAATTCAAAATGTTGTTGCATATGAAGTTTTTTGTGGGAGAAAATGAGGAACACCAAGCCCTACTTATTCTTATTTGCCTCTTGCCTTGTAAAAATTTGGTAAAATACATAAAATAATTAAAAGAACTAATTGCAAAAAAAAATGAAAATGAGGACTTGTTGAGGGGAGATGTTATGGCCATTAATAATTAGTTCAAATCTTTGCCACAATTATAATGAATTTTGGCTCATTCTTACAATTATGATCGTTATTATATTGATTTTTGCTTCTCATGACAAGTTTGGACAAATTATATATAACTTGTGTGTTTCATCACTTGATGTGCTTCAATCCTTCTTGGGTTGAACCAAAGAAAGGGGAAACTAAAACATAGAGGGAGAGGGAGGATGTGTTTAAGCCCATGATGTGTTACAAAGTCCAAATTTAGATTGTTTGATGAACGATGGAGAAATTTGCTTATATTTGTCGAAATATTTCTTATCTCCTTGGAGTGTAAATCAACATTATATTGTTTATGATTTTAGCACTAATGCTCGTACATGTTTTTTGCACAGATGTTAAGTAATATGTACAACATGAGTATACACCATGGTGGTAATTTTTTGAACCTACCACCAATGATATATACTTGTGGTGATGTCTTTGTTAAACATAATGTTGATGCTAACTTGTTATCATTCATTGAGATACATATATTGGTGAAAGGTCTTGGTTACAACTCGATTGATGAGGTATATTGTCGGTGGTCAAATGCATATATAGATGATGGGTTGGTAAGGCTAAAACGTAACAAGGATATACTAGAGATGTGTAGGGTCCATGAGGATTATAGACGCATTCAAATATATGTGATAGGCTGTAAGAGAGCTGATGTAGGATTGTCACAGGCAGCAATATTGTAGATATGTATGTCTTTCACAAGTTGGTTCATCTAGTGCTGAGCCACCACCTCCACCACCACCACCATCCGGTTTAGCTGATAATGTGAATGAAGTTGATCTTGAAGCTGATATTGTCTTTGGGTTTGATGGGTCTGATAGAGAGGGTGATCCTAATTTTGAATTGGATTATGAGGTGAAAGAAGAGTTGAAAGTTGAGTATGATGCTAATGATTGTTTTGAGGATGAGGCTGAGGATGGTGATGTCACCAGGAACCTTGGTGATCCTGTTGACAATGTTGAAGCAGTTGTTCAATAAGACATACTATCTGATTATGAGCAGTTGGAGGAGTTAGAGTGTTTATATGGTTCTGGTGATGAGGAAGGACCTCGATTTCATGCTTTTGCATCAATCAAGAGTCCAAAACTCATATTATATAGTTTTTACAAAGTAAAACATGCACATAACCATTATTATGTTAAATTTATAAGTCCAAGATGCAAAACATATGCAATTATTATATTTTAATTATTATAGTAATCATTTTTTATTTTTAGTTTACAACATTAACAAAAAAAAATTCAATTAAATATTAAATTTTGAAATGTTTGATAATATCAAAATTACTATCATATGAAATTTCACAATTTTTCTAAGATACAAATATTATTATCATATTTTTACATTTAATCTTAAGTGAAAATATATCAAAATTATTAAAATTTTTAATATACATATCATATGAAATTCATAATTTTTAATTATTAAAGTACCAATTCAATTATTAACATTTTTATGTATTTTAAATACTAAAATAACCATTCTATTATTATTATTTTTATTTGTATAAATTTATTGAGTCAAAAACAATTTTTGTTATAAATGTAAATTTGATAGATTGTTTACTTCATTAATGTTTATAAAATACAAATTTTTATTTTAATTTGAAATTTTTGAACATGAACATATAGTATTTGTCTAGGTTAATGTTAATATTGAAATTATTGAATTTTATTTTAGTTCACTTAATATCATAAGATGAAGGATGGCATAGTGGCTTAGGATGCTAGGTGCTTAGTGGCATAGGTGTGAGGTCTTGAGTGTGAAATTCATAAAAGAGCCTTTTAAACAAGAGATGCACATGTATTAGTGTGTATCAACACATATCGGTCTATATCACATCGATACGTATCTATATCTCGTCAATATGCATGACTGTACGTATATCCATTCTTACCGATACCAACATGTATCTATATCTTGTTCTCAATGATTCTTGTAACTATTACTTCTCTATTTCATTTTGCTTCTTGATATTCCTTTGCTCTTTAAGATGTTATTTCATCAACATAAAAATTTCCCATAGACAAGCATTGCAATCATTAGAGTTTGAAAATCCACCATTTAAATGTTGCTTAAATTTTATAATGCCACCATTTTTTTATATAAATCCACAAAAATTGCATTTAGTGTGAAATCTATTCCTCTCAAGCTTTATTTCGAACTTCCATCCTATATCTTCTTCTTATTGATTTTTTGGTGCCATTTCATTACAAAAATCTTCTCGCTATATCTACTTTTAGTTTGATAATGATGGTATAAATAACGTTTATTTTATTATGCATGAACAATATGCAAATTTTGTCTACGCATAAACAATTTGTATAAATGATAAATATGCTTCCAATTTAGTTTTAATTATTTTAATTTTTAATTTTTATTATAGTTATAATTATAATTTTTTTATTTTACTTATTTAGTATATTTATATAAATGATAAGTATGCTTTCATTGAATTATTTTATTAAATATATATTTTTTCGTTGTTATAATTATGGGTTTATATCACTCTAATATAGTTTTTTCATAATTTAATTTTGATTTTTATTAATTTTTAATAAAATTATTTATTTATTTCTATAAATTGTATCTATAATTTTTAAATAATAGATATGTTTTTAATTAATTAGCACTTTGCTTTAGTTTTTATGATTTTAATTTTTAATTATAATTATAATTATAATTATAATTATTTTCTTAATTTTACTTATTTAGTATATTTATATAAATGATAAGTATGCTTTCATTGAATTATTTTATTAGATATACACGTTTTCATTGGTATAATTATGGGTTTATATCACTGTATTTTAGTTTTTCATAATTTTAATTTTGATTGGTTCATTATTTTTTAAAATGTATTTATATATATATATACAATACCTATAACTTTTTTAATAATAAATGTGTTTTTAAATAATTACCACACTATTTTAGTTTTTATGATTTTAATTTTTAATTTCTATTATAATTATAATTTTTTTTATTTTAATTATTTAGTATATTTATATAAATGATAAGTATGTTTTTATTGAATTATTTTATTAAATATATAACTTTTCATTGTTATAATTGTGGGTTTATATAGCTCTATTTTAGTTTTCTCATAATTTTAATTTTAATTTTAAAAATTTTTTATTTATATTTTTACATATATAAATAATAGCTATAATTTTTATATAATGAATATATTTTTTTAAATATTTACTACTTTGTTTTAGTTTATATGATTTTAATTTTTAGTTTTTATTATAATTATAATTATAATTTCTTGAATTTAATTATTTAGTAAAATTATATAAATAATAAGCATGCTTTCATTGAATTATTTTATTAAATATATACTTTTTCATTGTTAGAATTATGGGTTTATATCACTGTATTTTATTTTTTCATAATTTTGATTTTTATTTTTTCATTATTTTTTCAATAAATTATTTATTTATTTTTTATATAAATAATAGGTATATATTTTAAATAATTACCTCTCTATTTTAGTATTCATTATTTTGACTTTAATTTTTTGTTATAATTATAATTTTTTTTATTTTACTTATTTAGTATATTTATATAAATGATAAGTATGCGGTTTAGAAATCTTATTTATTTAGTATTTTTATGTAAATAATAAGTATATGTTTTCAAATAAAAACATGCCGTACTTTTAACATATATGCGAAATAAAACATATACATTTGAAATATTAAGTTATTATTATTATTTTTAATTTTAGTTTATTTTTTGTTGAAATGTTAGAGAAATTTAATTTTTTAAAATTCTTATATAATAACATTATATAAATCGATATCAATTTAAACAGTCAAAATTTGACGATGAATGCATGACATATAAATCGTGTAAAAGACTAACGATAAATCTTTCTATAAATTATAAATAGAACTATAGCATATTCATTATCTACAAAATAAAAATATAATTCATAAAAATTTAAACAAGAAAAAAGTAAAAAGTATACCTTACTACGATGGAGTCCTCTTTTCTTCCTTCTCCTCCTCCTCCTCTTCTTCTTCTTCTTCTTCTTCTTCTTCTTCCTTTTTTTCCTCTTCCTCCTCTACCTCTTCTTTCTTCTTCTTCCTTCGTTCCTTCGTTCCTTCCTCTTTTCTCCCATTTTTTACTTCTTTTGTCCTAAAGTAAATTTTTTTTACTCTTTCTTTTGTCCTAAAGTAGAGCTCTCGATGGTGGAACATACTTTCCAATGAAAACTTGTTAGTCATTCTTGCCTTGTTATTAACCCAGGGTGCAATACAGCTTCATATCAGGGAGTATTTTGCTATGTTGACCAATACGGTGTGATACTCTTCGATATGAGGCTATATCTACAACTGGTATGCTCCTGTACCGATTGCAGCGTATCCCGTGCCCATACCTACCAATACCAATAAGATATGATACCTAACGGGCGTATCGTATTGATATTTTAATCCTTGGGTTGACCCCCATTTGTTTTTAAAAGGATAAATATTAACCTAAAATGGAAATAGTGTATAGAACTATGGATAGTTGTATTAATTAGTTGGATTGACCCTCGTGTTAGTTGCTAAACCAAAACTTATTAGGTAGGCCATACTTTTATGGAAGAGTGGATAGAATAAAGGGAAGTTGGAGATAATTTAGAAGTACCTATAAGTTGGGAGAGTAAATGGGTAGAGCTCTAGTGAAGGGAAAGGATAAATAGGAATTATAGATAATTTAGTAGAGAATAATGAGTGTGTTGTTTTTTTTTTTTTGGAGATACAATTAGAGGATAAAATAGAGGGGAATTGGAGTATCTATTAGTTGTTTGTAAAATGGGATGCAATTAAAATTTTAAAAAGACTTAAAAAAAGTAGAAACTTCCTTATTTTACTATATATAATACTAGTTGGGGCCTGTGTGATGCATAGGATGGGGCACCCCTCCTTGTCTCTTGCCCCTGTAAATCAAGACACTCTACTCCATCTCCACCTCAATCCTAGTGGCGGGGTGGGTTCAAGACGAGGCACCCATTCCCCATCAAGGATGGGGAATCCCCAAATTTTCCCCACCCTGAGGCAACCACCTAAAAAAATGAAATAGGAATTTGATTATGACAATTTGGGGGGCTTTTTATAAATGAAATTTATGAGGGGTAATTTGGTCCTCCAAGGATGTTGCACCACATGGAACTTCCAAACCATTGCATAACAGCTCGACACCGCATAGGTAGTGAGGCATCCTTACCAAGTCAGTTGGAACCACCTTGGACACACCTTAGATGCTTCGAGAGATCGAGCACCCAACATCACACTGGCTAGGGCCAAGGAGGGCATAGTTGTACATGGCATACACACCTCAGTAGGAGTAGACTAAACACCTCGGTAGGAGCAAACCAGGTACTTCGACAAGAGGGCTGACCTCCAATCGAGCACTCACCAACCTGATTGAGGTCTGATGTGATGACCTACATGATGTGGAGACTGACTTTTGCTATGTGGTGCTTATTGTTTATGATTCCTTCGAGATTAAGTCACCTGATCAGAAGAATTGACTTTTGTGTTGCCCACTTTGGAGATAATCGGATAAGCCTTATTGCTATTTATTGAAACCGACTCCGTGGGTGGAAAACCGATAAGCCATGTGTTCCTCTAGAGATCTTGGACGTGCAACATGAGACCCATGCCTATATAAGGACACCACCTTCAACCACAAAAGGTATGCATGATTGTTCACTCAATTTTCTCTTGCATGCTAAGCTCTCTTGCTCTCACTCTACTCTCATCACTAACTTAAGAATCAGAGTCCCACCCTAGTTAAAGTAACCTAGGTACTCTAACATTTTCTTATAGCCTGGCCTACTGACCTCACCAACCTGATGTTCAAGTTGTCCTCTAGTAGGGAGCTGCCAGATCATACACCATCAATTGGCATCATCTATTGGAACCATTACAAAAAACCAAGTACACCGATAATGTCTAGACACTTCAGTTAGGGGCAGAACTTGACTGCCCAGAATGCACTGAACTAGAATGTCTAAATCAAGCATATCTCAGTTCATTTGATGATATCGGGCATCCTAGTGTTGCTGGCACCAAGCATCCCAACATTGCCCACTTTCATTATGCCTTCCCCGTTGGTTGAGCCCTCAATGGTTCCCATTGGAGTCGATAACCAGTAATTCCAAGAGCTGGTGTAGTACATTTGCAGCACTGACTTGTGGATGCAGATCTAGGAAGGTTGCCACACCGCAATGGCCTAGATGCAACCCTAGTTCATGCCTTGTAGATGCTATAGATGCCTCAACAGTATGCACCCCAGCCAGAATCCTACTCAAATGATAGTGTTGAACCATTAACTTGGTGACTAGAACCAGACCCAGGAGCTGCTCCATCAGTAGAACATACCCTCAATGAACACATAAGCACCTAGGACCACTGACTTGAAGAGAACCTATAGGTCAAAAGCCCAAAACTCAACGTACATCCCTAGAAAAGATTTTGGGAAGGTGGTGCTTTAGACCTTAGACTATCTAGGACCATTGACAACACATAAGCACATAAGCACATAATTACCTAAGCACCTAGGACCACCTACGACACATAAGCTGGTGATTTTGAGAAGATTTTGGAAAACTCAACGTACGCCGCTCGATGAACACATAAGCATCCAGAAGCTACTGATAACTCTGCATTTTGATGCCTTAAGGGCATCATTTTAGGGTTATTTTAGACCTTAGACTAGCTAATCTATACCCTTTTCTAGTTAAATTCAATATTGTGACCTCTAAGGGTCCCTATGCAAATTCTAGGTAAAAACTAGGAAAATTACAAAGTTTCTTACAGATTTTGGGAAATTGGTGTGAATTCAAACTAAGAAAAGGGGTGTTCTTGTGAAAAACTGAGCACAGGAGGGTGCCTCCTATCTGCTAAACCTAGATAGGCACCTTTCTTATGAAATAACTCTCTCTTTGAAGCCCTAGGCGCCTCCCCTTCATCTCTTTATCTCCTAACCACCCCTAGCTCTGCAAATCCCCACCTTTAATTGCAACCTCTCTCTAATTTCAACCATCCAAGCCTTAGAAGCCCTTTATACCCTTAGATCTCTCCCTAGACAGCATCCTAGCCTTATACTTCACTCATTAAACCTCAACCAATCACCTTAGGGTGCCACATCACACCAACCGATCACATTTCTCCAGATCTAGGCGCCCAAATCTGCTCCCGTCATTCTAGGTGCCCCAATCTCAGCCCTACATAATATTGGGTGCCCTCTCCTTCTCTTCTCAGCCTTAGGATCACCTCAGAACAATCTTAACTCTCCATTCTCAAACCTAGGGCACCCATATTTCCGCAAAAACCCAGCTGCCACCCCTCTCGTTCTCTCTAATCCCAAACCTATCATTCCTTCTCTATAAAAAGGATCCAAGGAGTCCTGAGAAGGCCTTGGATTTGGACAAATCTTGTTATTTTGTCCAAAGTGAAGTATGTAACAAATTTTCCCTTGCTTCCCTGTTGATATAACCCCTTTCTCACCACTAATTGCATTTTGTAGTTATTTTGATAATAAAAAAATTTATAAATATTGAAACTGGTATTCTGAAGTGGTTAACGACACGCTTCTAGACACACCAAATTTTTGGCGCCGTTGTCGGTGAAGCAATGGAGAAAAACTTTTTATTTGTTTTGTTTGGATTTGTTTCATTATTTTTTTTTCATTTGATTACTTGATTTGTTGTCTCATTTTAATTCTTATTTCTCTTTGATTTTGTAGGACATAATAGCAAAAGGTGGGGTACCGGAGCATTGTTGGACTACTGAAGAAAAGAGAAGATAAGAGAAATTGGGATTGTGATTCAGGTGTAGTCGTCCCAATTTAATCCTATTTTTTTGTTTTTATTCAAAATTTTGAATTTGAGTTTAAATTTCAAAATTTGAATTTGAATTTAAAATTAAATTTCAAAATTCAAAATTCAAATTTTGAATTTCAAAAAAAATTTAATATTTTAAAAATTTTGGATTTGCATTCTAACATTTAGGGTTTGATATGTTCTAGAGCATGCATCATATTAGATTATTTAATTGCTGAAATCATCTTGTCATTTGTTAATGTGTTAGGGTTTTTCATTTTTTTAATTGCTTTCTTTGTTGAATTGATTTGTTTTATTATTTTGTTGTTGAATTGCATACTAGAGATAATTGTTCATGCATTGTAATTAATTGCATTTATTTTGTTTATTTTATTTTTCCATTAATCCATTTAGGGGCAATCCAATTTAAATAAGATAAGGTGGGGATTTCATCACCCTTCCTTGGCCCAAAAACCACCATTCTTTCATGTGTGGTTCACCCTAAACCTTAATTTAAAATTTGGATAGCAAGATCCTTTAGGAGGCCCCACACATTTGGTTCAAAAGTGTGCTGAATTTTAAGGAAGTTTGTAATTACTTTCCATAAGTGGCGGTTGGTGTCTAAGGAAAGAGGTTAACTAACTATGCCTAAGTGGGTTTCGTGGTTACTTAATTAGGTCTTTGCAAGAGCAAGGGGAGCCTCCCACATCCCCACCTCTTACCTAGATAACCAAAGGAAGTGGTGTAATTCCAAGTAAACCTACGAGGATTCACATTGTTTGAACCGCTAGTTTAGGAAACCTTATTTTAACCCCTAGGTCGTATGTTTTATTTGTTTGTGCTTAAACAAAAAAATTAAAACAAAATAAAATGAATTCAATGGCTGGAGTTTGTGGAATGAGAAACTATTTCCAACCGAAGCCACAGATAGATTGGAACCATGTGTCTCAATAGTTTGATAAGATTAATGGGATGGCCCAAAGGCTTGATCAAGTTCTTGCATTTTGTCAACGAATTGGCCCATACCCAACCTTGTCACCTTATCCTAAAGTTTGTTCCATTGTGCCAGCCCAGCCCACCAAATTGATGATTGTCCAACGGTGGCCTAGTTTCTACTGTTTATCCAAGAATAGGTTCAGGCAGCCCAAAGTTTCTCGAGGTCTAATAATGACCCATTTTCAAATACTTACAACCCTGGGTAAAGAAATCATCCTAACTTTTCTTGGACGACACATCAACCTAACACCCAGGCCCAATAGTACCATCCATCTAACTCCATGACTTAGCAACTGATTCTAATTCATGTAGCTTCAACAACTGATTCTAACTCAGCAACAGTCCATCGCTAGATTAGAGAGCCAAATAGGCCAGCCAGCCAAAGACAATGCAAAGAGAGACGTAGGACAACTACTGAGTCAACTGGTTGCGAATCCTAGAAATCAGCCACTGGGTCTTCGTCCACAGCAAATTCAACCACCTCCTAGAAATGCCAAGGCTATTATGACCTTAAGGAGTGGGAGGATTTTAGAAGATCTGTATGAGAAAAGAAAATTTGAAAACATTAGTGAAGAAGAAAAGGAGCAAGAAGACCATAAGTTGGGGGGAGGGAAGAAAAAGGAAAGGAAAATTTAGAAGAACATATAGTGGACCAACCTGCAGTTTCCTTTCCAACCGCACTCATAGTCGGGCCGTTGCGAAAGATGAAAGAGACTCGCAACGAGGAGATCATGGAGTTATTCAAACAAGTCCATATTAACATCCCTCTCCTCGATGCGATACAACATGTCCTGGCCTACGCCAAGTTCTTGAAAAAGTTGTGTACTCAAAAGAGGGAGCAACGATCAGCCCCACAAAAAGTGATGCTCTTGGCAAATGTTAGTACAATTCTCCTAAACCAACTCCCCCAGAAAATGAAAGACCCTGGTGCTCCTCTAATAAGTTGTGTCATCTCTAGGATCACTTTCGATCGGGTCCTATTAGATCTTGGGGTTAGTGTAAATCTACTCCCCTCTATTATTTATGAAAGGTTTAGGATCGGCAAGTTAAAACCTACCCCGACAATACTGTAACACATTGATCGGTTAGTCATGACTTCTCGAGGTGTTATTAAGGACGTCATTGTCAGAGTAGAGGATTGTTACTTCCTAGTGGATTTTATAGTCCTAGACATGACCCCAACCGAGGAACTGAACCATAACCCAATAATCTTAGGACGTCCGTTTCTAGAAACTATCAATACAAACATCAATTGTAAATTGGGAGAAATGGACATTTCATTTGGGGAGTAGAAAGTCCGATTAAATGTATTTAGTGCTATAAAGTATCCAAACCTAGGGGAAGATGAGTTCAAATAAGATGTAGTGGACGACCTTGTAGATGCCCTATCTATCCTTTGATTAGCCCAATTTCAGCCCTATTCGTGTAAAGAAGAAAGCGAGTCTAAAAGTGTATATGTGAGAAGTGAGTGATTGCGTCTGAGTGAAGATGTTAAACTTAGCACTAGATGGGAGGCAACTTGACGAAGTTTTATTTTTGTTGTCTTGTTAGACTTTATCTTTTCTTTTGAATAAGTTTCAGAATTTAGTTGGAAAATCATGAATCCTTGTTGAATCCTTACCTCTTGATTATTCCCTTTAGCCCAAGTCCCTTTTGCATCATTCTAATCATGCCATTAGGGACAATGGCATTTAAATTGGGGGTGAGGAAAGAGAGAAAATTTTGAAAAAACTGAGAGAAAAATTAAAAAAAAAAAAGAGAAGCTAAGCCTTTAAATATGTAGAATTAAAATTTCACTAAAAAATTTAAAATTTGTTCCATTAAAAGGGATTCCCGAACAGAAAAAGTTGAGGAAACTAATAAAAGAATATTGAATTTTGTAGAGATCAGTAGTAAGTGATGGGAGTTAAATTGGTCTTGTTTGAATGTTGTCAAAACTGTTTAAAATTTGAAAATACTCTCAAATTTGCCCCTATAAAGATAAGAAGAGAAAGATTGAGAAATCAAACGAAAAATTCTTCAAATTAATAGAGGTATTGGACTACCTCGAACAATGCTGAATTTTATACACAACAAAACAAAAAAAAAAGAGAGAAAGAGAGAATAAAAGGTCAATGGACACCCTAGACTTAGTAACCGGATCTCTTCACTTAAGTGTCGAGATTCACGTCAAACGGAAAAGGGAATGCCAAAGACACTTACCTAAAACTTAGTAACTGGGTCTCTTCACCTAAGTCAAGTGTCGAGATTCGTGTCAAATGGTGGAAGGTAGCAATAAAGATGTGTGTGCATATCAAGTTCAGGGGTAGAAATCCACTGTCAGAAATGATAACAAGAATACCTGCCTGATTTTAAAAATCAATCTCATCTTATAGAGACAGTCTGCAAATGGAAGGGTATATAAGCTTTTTAAGCCAAGTTTCTGCAACAAAGTAGAACGGTTTTACCCCTTAAACCCAGTACTGATCTATACAAAGTATGAGAATTCAGGAATCATGATACTTGGCTAATTTTGTTAGGGATGACCTGGCAAGGGGAGTGATCTCTTTATTCAATGTAATTTTAAGGCAGCATTGCTAAGGGACTAGAAATGGTTAAGTTAGGGGGTGTAATAACTCTGTATTTTGATGCCTTAAGGGCATCATTTCAAGGGTATTTTAGACGGTAGACTAGCTAATCTATACCCTTTTTCCAGTTAAATTCAATATTATGACCTCCTATGCAAATTCTGTAAAAACTATGAAAATTACAAAGTTTCCTATAGATTTTGGGAAGTTGATGCGAATTCTAGCTGAGAGAGGGGGTGTTTCTATGAAAAACTGAGCACTGGAGGGTGCCTCCTATCTACTAAACCCTGATAGGTCCTTTCCTATGAAATAACTCTCTCTTCGGAGCCACTAGGTGGCTCCCCTTCATTTCTTTATCTCCTAGCTGCCCCCAACTCTGCAAATCCCCACCTTTCACTGCAACCTCTCTCTAATCTCAACCATCCAAGCCTTAGAAGCTCCTTATACCCTTAGATCTCTCCCTAGACAGCATCCTAGCCTTACACCTCACTCCCTAAACCTCAACCGGCCACCTTAGGGTGCCACATCTCACCAACCAATCACATTTCTCCAGCACTAAGCACCCAAATCTGCTCCCTCCATTCTAGGCGCCAAAATCTCAGCCCTACATAATATTGGGTGCCCTCTCCTTCTCTTCTCAACCTTAGGATCACCTTAGAACAATCCTAACCCCTCACTTTTAACCTTAGGGCACCCATACTTCTACAAAAACTCAATTGCCGCCCCTCTCTTTCTCTCTAATCCTAAACCTATCCTTCCTTCTCTATAAAAAAGACCCAAGGGGTCCTGTGAAGGGGTTGGATTCTACCCCCAGGTAAGATGGAAGGTTGTTCTTGAGAAGTTCAAGGGTAGACGAAGAGGTGAAGAAGCTCCTCATAGTAGACTTCATTAAGCATGTTGAATACCCGAGTTGGATCTTGAATGTGGTGCTTGTGAAGAAGGCTAATTGGAAATGACACATTTGTGTCAACTACACTAACCTGAATAGAGCCTACTGAAAGACAGCTTCCCACTCCCAAGGATAGATCGGCTAGTAGATGCAATCCTAGGGTTTGAGCTACCGAGTTTCATGGATGCCTATTCTGGTTATAACCAGATCTAGATGGATCTTGCTAACCAAGAGAAGACAACTTTTGTAAACGAAAATATGTTATATTGTTATAAGGTCATGTCCTTTGGCCAAAAGAATGTTGGGGCGATCTACCAGCGTATTGTCAGCAAAATTTTTTCCAATATAATTGACAATAAAATTGAAGTTTATATTGATGATATGGTAGCAAAAAGCAAGTCTTCAAAATTTTTAATCATTGATTTAAATAGCATGTTTACCATACTAAGGAAACTTAACCTAAAGCTCAATCCGAATAAGTGTGTCTTTAGTGTCATGTCGAGTAAACTCCTTGATAACATAGTGAATCAATGTGGAATCAAAGTTGACCCTGAGAAAATCCAAGTCTTATTAGATATGTGACCCCCTTGGTCCATTAAAGAAATCTAGAGGCTAACAAGTCGGACCACCCATAATTGATTTATCTCCAAGTCAGTTGGGCGGTGTCTCCCTTTCTTTAAGGCCATTAAGAAGCTCAAGACTTCAATTGGATCGAAGAATGTAAGCTCACCTTTAGCAAGTTTAAAAAATACCTTAGTTCCCCGCCCTTGCTAACTAGACTAGAATATGGGAATGAGCTAAACCTCTACCTTTCCATGACTGACAAGGTGGCTATCTATTGTTCAAGTAAAGTGTTGCATGTCCCTGAAACTAGGTGTCCCAACATAGAGAAGTTAGCATTCACATTAATCATAGCAGCTTGCAAGTTGTACTCGTACTTCCAAGCCTATACCATTGTCGTCCTAACTGATAGGCCTCTACAACATGTCCTATAGATACCTAAGGTTTCAGGAAGATTGATGAAGTGGTAAATCGAGATTAGTGAATATGATATTCGATTTGAACCTCATTTAATGATTAGGTCGTAGCTGACTTCATCATCGAGTGTATTTTCAGACACCAAACCCATAAATTAGAGGGCCTGTGAACACTTCAAATGCTTTAACCAATGTGGCACCTATCCTAGCTTATGATGAATAGCCCTTGATCCTACATGTGGATAGTTCATCCAATCAGAGAGGAAATAGGGTTGGATTGATCCTCCTCGAACCTAGTGAGTTCAAGTTGGAGTATGCTCTTTGATTCAGGTTCTGTGCATTAAATAACGAGGTAGAGTACAAAGCACTCACTGCTCGCTTGTCCTTGGCCAAAGAGGTCGGTGCAAAGCATGCCATCATCTATAGTGATTCCCAATTGGTTATAAACCAAGTGAATGGGCAATACGAAGCCTGAGAGCCTGCGATGTTGGTCTACATAGCCAAGGTGAGGGAGTTTCTCCTAAACACTCATTTGTGGCACATCCAACAAATCCTGAGACCCAAGAATGCAAAAGCTTATGCTTTCTAAGCTAGATGGCATGACGGTAAACACTCGGAAGTATATATACATCAAATACTGGCTGCGTCCAAGCATTGAAAAAGAAGAAGAGGAGGTCGTTCCCTTCCTAGTAATAGAACCAAAGTGATAGATCTGCTCATCAAATACTTACACCATGGAACTCTCCCAATAGACTACAAAGTGTCATGGAGGGTTGAACGACAATCAACTTCCTATATACTTATAGGCAAGCTACTATATAGGAGATCATTTACACCCCCCTACATTTGCTTTTTGCAGCTTACCGATGCAAACCAAGTGCTATGAGAGATCCATAAAGGGCACTGGCCTAAAAGGCCCTATGACAAGTCTATTAGTAGTCGACAATGAAGGCAACCACCATATAGCTCATGCAGAAATGTGATAGGTGTCAGTGGTAGGTCAATATACCTCTGTAGCAAGCTATCGACCTACGATATTTGAGTAGCTCATGGCTGTTCGCACAGTGGGGGATTGATATACTTGCTCCCTTCCCATAGGTTTCTAGGCAGAGGATTGATTGCCATCCAATGAGGAATTGAACCTCATTCAGTAGTGCTTTGTCAAATCAACTTCTGGGACCTATCTAGGTCAACCCTCTAGATTGTGACCATAGGCTAGCCATTGGGACAAGAAGAAGTGTTTCATCTTCTAGTGTGCCACCTTAATAGAGAAGCTGAAGGGATGGGAAATTCATCATATGGATGGCCGAACCCTGTAGGAAGGTTGGGCGAAATTTCAAAAATTTCTTTTTTCCCATCTGAGAATCGCATTACCTAATTTATAAAACAACATTTTCAAGGTTCATTCTTGAATCCAAAACTAGACCAAATCTGAAACCAAAAGGGAGGAGAGGGATATCCGGATACGAAGTAGTAGTAACTGCCAATGAAGGTGTTCACACTGAAGGAGAAGATTAAAATCTGCTTCCACTAAAGATGATACAATGTGTGATGAAGCAGGATAAGTAGGATGACCCTTAAGCAAAAACTAGGATTCTTCAACAAGAATCGAACAAGGGTTGGTGAGCACAACTTCAAATTGTTTCTTCAACCAAGAAACAATATCAAGAATTTTCTTGATCAATTCCACAAGAGGAGATCGAACTGGAAAGGGATGGTAAGAATAGGAGAGAATTTTGTAGATTGTTGTGTATAAAACTAAGGAACTCGCCTCCTATTTATAGTCTTCTTTGGATCAACCTCCTAATCTAATTAGGAGAGAGTTTCTTGATCCAAATCTGATATTTGGATCTGGACTTTTAAATGGATAAGACTTATCTTATCCTTAAGCTAATCCTAATCAAATTATAAATCAGATCTTGCACCTTTTAATTAACTAAATTAAGCCCAGTTCGAATTGGGCTTTAGGCCCATTAAGCTTATGTGCTCACTTACTCCTTAACCTACTGCCCAATTGGCTCTCTTTATATGGCATGGGACCCTTACATCGACATACGAATCAGCCACATGGGTTCAACCAAACCTTTATTACAAGGCCTGGCCGAATTCACTACGGGAGACAATAAACCCCTGAGTCTATCACCATGGGCTCTTAATGTGCCCAACATTTGTACTAAATGGTCCTTGGGTCTAGCCACCTTATGAAACCCAAGGAATATGGGCAGATGCAAGATTAGCCCATCAGGTATTACCCTCAATGGTTTTGCACTTAACCTCTAAGCCCATAATGATTAGATGCTGCTCGATAAGAGATGACCTCTTCCTCAGCTACAAGGTACAGTGCTACACTCTCTACTCACATGGATTTCGGGAATTAAAACCCTTTTGTAAACATTTTGAAACCATAATATATATATATATATATATATATATATATATATGTATATCTCTATATAAATATATTTTGCAAAAACAAATCTCAACGATTGAAATCAACTGCTGTAGTTTAGGTTTCCATCAGAGATAGTTTATTACCCAATCATTCACTTTGTTCGACAAAGGGGCTGATCTTGTCACTATGATCACCGACTTAGGTGAATTCTTGGATTGTCTCAACATACCTAGGTTTTGACCCCCTCTAAGGATCTCACTGATTGGTACATCAAAGACAGACCAATTTGACACCTGGTGTAGTATCATAATCGAGTTTAGGGGTCAGGTGAAACATTCCAGTTTTGCCTGTCTATCTCTAAGGTCCAGGGCAATACTGAAATTTGTTCCAACTTAGGGTTTCAAGAAAACCCACACTGCATGTACCTCAGGTCTCAGTCTGGTAGCTAAGACAAGCCACCCCAACCAAATTGGCAGCACATCAGTGTTAGCCTTGGGAGGATAAATCTCCCCATATCTATCCAATGGCTGTGAAGATTCTAAACTAACACGAGTCTCATAAGTGTCCAGTTTAAGGGTATTACACATAAACATACCACAATGACATGAATTAATATGTACTTTATTCATTTACAATAAATGTCGAAAGATACATCAATCTGATTGGAGCTAAGGGCATAACTGTCTAACAACTTCCACTTGCACTTAAGTCCAATTGGGTACAGGTCGGAGTCCCATACTTTCCACGTGTTTCTCAATCACTTTCTGTGTAAGTGGCTTAGTCAATGGTCTGCTACATTCTCCGCTGATACTTTTTTCTGAATCAGGACATCCCCTCTACCATCGAGTGAGCTCGTGGCTCCTTAGGTTAAGGTATAGCTCTATTGTTGTCACACTCCGTGCCTGAAAGGAACATTTCATTTCTTAGAGTTTTCCATACTATATCTCTTGACTATTTTGTTAATGCAAGTAGATTGGGATAATCTTATTATCCTTTTTCGATCTATTTCTATAGAGTCAAAGTCTCAAGATATAGGTGGCTTCTCCAAGATCTTTCATGGAGAATTGTTGTGAAAGCCACACTTTACCACAGTTAACATTCCTACATCATTCCTAATGAGTAGAATGTCATCTATATACAGAACCAAGAAAGTAGCCTTATCCCCATTGGTTTTCCTATAAACACAGGGTTTATCTAGATTTCGCTCAAAGTCAAACCGTTTGACAGTAGAGTCAAACTGGATGTTTCAACTCCTAGAAGCCTACTTTAGTCCATATATGGATCAAATAAGTTTGCATACCATGTGTTCTTGACCTATAGTAATGAATCCTTGAGGTTGTTGCATATAGATATTTCTAGTAAGATCTCCATTGAGGAATGTGGTTTTGACATCCATTTGCCAAATCTCATAGTTATGGTATGCTGTTATAGCTAGCAAAATCCTAATAGACTTCAACATAGCCACCGGCGAAAAGGCCTCCTCATAGTCAATTTCCTCTTTTTGAGTGTACCCTTTCGCCACAAGACAAGATTTATAGGTCTCAATGTTACCATCTAGGCCCTTATTCCTCTTGTAAATCCACTTGCAACCAATTGCTTTCACCCCAGAAGGTGGGTCCACAAGAGTCCAGACCTTGTTGGTCTCCAACGAGTCCATCTCGACTTTCATGGCATCTACCCACTTTAGGGAATCTATGTCCAACATAGCTTCCACATAAGTCGTGGGATCCTCCTCATTCGTCATGGCTTCCACCAAGTAACTTTCTTGGTCATAGCCATAATGAACTGGAGACCTGGATACCCGGGTAGACTTTCTAAGTTGAGTATCTGGAGCTTATGGGACATCTCCCACTACTCTTGGGCTCTCCTCATCAAGAGCAACTTCTTGTTGAAGATTCTCTAGGATGTAATCTTCTTCTAAGAAACAAACATTTCGACTGTAAAACAACTTTTGTTCTTTCGGATTGTAGAATAGGTAACCTATAGAGCCTTTGGGGTAAATCTACAAATAGGCAAAGACTGTTCTTAGATTCCAATTTGTTAGCACTATTTCTTTTAACATGTGTCAGACAACCCCAAATTTTCAAGTGTCTTACACTTGGTTTCTTCCCAGTCCAAAGCTCATAAGGAGTCTTCGGAATGGATTTGGTTGGAACCCGGTTCAACACGTAAATCGCAGTCTCCAATACATATCCTCAAAAGGGTGTAAGTAATTATGAGTGGATGAGAAGTGATTGGACCATATCCAATAGGGTCCGGTTCCACCTTTCTGACACACCATTTAACTGTGGTGTAATGGAAGGGGATAATTGTGACACACCATTTAAATAGTCTCTGAATTCATCAGAGAGATACTCACCACCTCGATCTGATCGAAAGGCTTTAATTTCTCTCCCTAAATGTTTCTCGACTTCTTGTCTAAACTCTTTAAACTTTTCAAAGGGTTCAGACTTATGTCTCATTAGGGACGTGTAACCATACCGAGAATAATCGTTGGTAAAGGTTATAAAGTAAACATGCTGATTACGTGTCCTAATATTCAGGGGACCACATACATCAGTATGTATTTGGTCAAGTGTGTCTGTAGATCTTTCAAGCTTACTGGTAAATGGCCGTTTCGTCATCTTACCCTGAAGGCAAGGTTCATAGGTTGGAAGATCTTCTACAGTTAGAAAATCCAAAGGACCATCCTTTACCAACCTTATGATACAATTTATGTTAATGTGGCCAAGTTGATAATGCCACAGGCACGTGGGACTAACCATATCACAGATTCATTTCTTAGTGATTATTTTCGATGTAGTTTTGATAATGTTGGTTTTCAGAGAGAGATAGAGAACAAAGAGACCACTATCAAGTTTCCCGTATGATAGGAATTTGTTATTCCATTTAATAGTAATCACATTACTAAACAAAATAGAATAACCATCCATGCACAATTTTGAGATAGAAATCAAATTTCTTCTTAAATTAGGTATAAAAAGACAATCTTTCAGTATAATAACCCCTTCTGTGAAAACTAATTCTATAATGCCTATGGCTATAGCTGCAATAGTTGTAGAAGTCCCCAAGTAAAGTGTCACTTCTCTATCACTCAGTCTTCTACTTATCTTGAATCCCAACAGTGAGTTACACGCATGAGTCGAAGCCCCGAAGTCATTACACCAGGAAGTAGAAGTGACTAACAAATTGGTCTCTATGATGAAAGAATCAAACATACCTTGTTTCTTATTCTCCAGGTATTGAGGATAATTCCTCTTCCAGTGGCCGGTCTGCTTGCAGAAGTAACAGGCATCTGATGCCTTATTTTTCTTCTACTTTTGAGTTTTGCTACCCTTCTTCTGAGCCTTCCTTTTAGCCTTCCGCTTTTTCTTACCCAATTTGCCACCTTCAACAAGCATGGCTATCAGCTTATCCTTCTTAATCAGTTCTTCAACCCTCTACAACATATTGCTGAGTTCCTAAAGGGTAATATTTTGCTTATTTATGTTGTAGTTCATGATAAACTAATTGAAGGACGAAGGCAAGGAATTGAGAACAACATCAATTTTGGTGTCATTATCTTGCCCTAACCCGCCTCCAATTCATTGATATAACCCATCATCTATAGACAATGGTTATTGATGTAACCATTTTCGGCCACGTACCAATGTTTTGTGATGTAAAATTTTTTGGCAAAGTACCTCGTTATTCGACTCGGTGGTGGCGTGCCTTAGTGACTAGCTACTTGGTGGTGAACTACCTGGGGGTGAACTGCCTTGGTGGCGAACTCCCTGGTGGTGAACTGCCTGGGGGCAAACTGCCTTGGTGGCAAACTGCCTTGGTGGCGAACTGCCTGGGGGCGAACTGCCTGGGGGTAAACTGCCTTGGTTGCGAATTCCCTGGTGGCGAACTGCCTGGGGGCGAACTGCCTTGGTGGCGAACTCCCTGGTGGAAAACTTCCTGGGGGCGAACTGCCTTGGTGGCGAATTGCCTGGGGGCAAACTGCCTTGGTGGCGAACTCCCTAGTGGCGAACTCCTTGGTGGCGAACTGCCTGGGGGCAAACTGCCTTGGTGGGGAACTCCCTGGTGGCGAGCTGCCTGGGGGCGAACTGCCTTGGTGGCGAACTCCCTGGGGACGAACTGCCTGGCGAACTCCCTACTAGGCGGTCGATGCCTTAGAGAATGTGGGAGCTCCCTGGTGCGGCGCAATCCGACTGCCCTCAGAATGAGGTGGTCTTCTTTCCTTTGTAGGCTGCGGGAGATGTGGGACCTGCAAGAACTCCATCTTTTCCTCCTCTTTGTAGGTGGTGGGAGCTAAGGGACCTCCGAGAACTCCATCTTTTCCTCCTCCTTGTAGGTGGTGGGAGTTGAGGGACTTCCGAGAACTGCATCATTTCCTCCTCTTCGTAGGCGGCGGGAGCTGAAGGACCTACGAGAACTGAATCAAAGGTCCCCGGGGTACTTTCCCAGTGGGGGCTCTCCGATGCTTAAGTTAGCACTCTTATTGTAGAGAGCTTTGAAGATAAAATGAGAGAGCTAGAGAGCAGGGTTACTTCCCTTTCTTTTCTCCTCCTTTCCCTTTGGGGGGTGAGGTCTTTATATACCGGAGTCCTCGCGGGTCAGGTGGGTGAAAAGCCTCCAAACTGTAAGACTCGTCGCATCTTGTCAGAACCGGGGTACGGTGGTGAATTCCTCGAGGTCGTCAGGCTGGCGCTTGTGTAAGGCGGCCAGGTCGGCGCCTGGGCTGGGTTGTCAAAGGGGTGCCTGCGTCAGTCGGCGGGTCAGTGTTTAGGTCAGGTCGTCAGGTCGGCGCCTGTGTCAGTCGGCGGGATAGTGTCTAGATCAGGTCGTCAAGCTGGCGCCTGTGTCAGTCGGCGGGTCAGTGTCTAGATCAGGTCGTCAAGCTGGCGCCTTGGCCGGATCATGCGCTAGGATGGTCCAAGTCGGCCAGGTCGCGCAGGCCGTGCGCAGTTCGTGCAGGCCGCGCGCGCACCGCGCAGGCGCGCATCAGGCCGTGCGCAGGTCGCACAGGCGCGCATCAGGCCGTGCGCAGGTCGCGCAGGCGCGCTTCAGGCCGCGCGCAGGTCGCACAGGCGCGCGTCAGGCCGTGCGCAGGTCGCGCAGGTCGCGCCAGGCCGGCCAGATAGGTGCCCGGGTGGGTCACCAACTTCATAAGCTTGTTGGCTGGGTGTTTTCCTAGTTGTCACGAGGTGCCATGTGTCACGATTTTATTGGATGGCCAAATTTGCCCTCATCAGTTATGAACCTGTTGGTTCTCGGTCATATGTGTAGTCATAAACAATTTTAAGACCTTTTGTCGAGTAGAATGATTCTTCTCTTTGTACATAGTCTTCAGATTTTCCAATATATCTTTGGACACTTTTGTCTTATCGAATTGTCGTTGTATTGGATTGTCTAAAGAGGTTATAATATAACATCGAACAAGAGAATTTTTCTCTTCCCATTCTTGATACTCTCTCCTTCGGGCCTCAGAAGCTCTGTCACCTCCACGATCCAGAGCAAGGTTCTTAGCAATTTTGTCCAATTTCTCGGATGTCAAAACCAGCATAAGGTTTCGAAACTAGTCAGCATAATTAGGGCCCTTGAGTTTGTTATCATCCATCAACTTGGTGAAGTTTTCGTTTGCCATTTTTGGTAAAGGCAAAGCAGATTTATAAGTCCACAACCTAATTGATTCATGTCATCACATAGAAAGGGCTTTTAATCAATTCTAATTTGGGCATCTCTATGATTCCCTCCAATCTCAGTGATGGAGATAGTTGTGTCTTTGGAAATGTGGGAAACCACATGGGGTGCATGGAGATAACTATTTCAGCTACAAAACCCCAACACCTTCTGTGAAGGATCTTATCCATTCATCTTATGAGCTTTCCCAATAATTTTGTCCAATTTCTCGGACATCAGAACCAGCATAAGGCTTCAGAACTAGTCAACATAATTAGGGCCCTTGAGTTTGTTATCATCCAACAACTTGGTGAAGTTTTCGTTTGCCATTTTTGGTAAAGACAAAGCAGATTTATAAGTCCACAACCTAATTGATTCATGTCATCACATAGAAAGGGTTTTTAATCAATGTTCCATTTCTAATTTGGGCATCTCTGTGATTCCCTCCAATCTCAGTGATGGAGACAGTTGTGTCTCTGGAAATGTGGGAAACCACATGGGGTGCATGGAGACAACTATTTCAGCTAGAAAACCCTAGCACCTTCTGTGAAGGATCTTATCCATTCATCTTATGAGCTTTTCCTTTGGCCTTTGTTAGACAAGGTTCATAGTCATTTTAGGTTTTAAACATTTCTGTCCAATAAGTGCTCACCCATCGTGTTCATGAATGCCAAGGTATCGTGAGAGAGTCTTTCATTTTATGATAGGCCCCTCCCACATTGGTCTATGACGCCCCTATCATCGCATGAAGAAATTCAGCCAACTGCATTAGCAGATGGATAACCCAATTTTGTGGTGCATCTTCACCCACCAACACACCCAACTTTCATACTAATGATAGAAGGCCTTTAGATAATTCATCATATGAAATTCCCTATCACATGCACTTATATTTATTGGAGGGAACGAAAACCCCTAGATCTGATTTAGGTCAAACCAATAAAGTAAGATTTAAAGTGGGCCCGAAATAGTTAGGGTTCCGAGGTGTTCCTCTTGGAGAGAAACTAAAGTGGGCCCCATTGAGAAATGGAGATGATCCAATGATCTTAAGGGTACCATGGCAATGATGTGCATTCAGCCATGGTGTTCGAAAGAACCACTGTCGAATTAACATGGGCCAAAAACTTATGGCCCATGTACGCAGCACATTACATCACATACATCACATGTATGAAATCCATAATTGATCCAATCAATTAAATAACTGTAAAACACATGATTAAAATTAAAAACAAAAAAACCTTTTCAGTCTATTTAAAGCCCATAATATTATCAAATAATATTATCTATGTATAAGCAGTTCGGCCCATATAGCATTTATGCTGAATTGGGCTAAAACAGTTTTAACAAATCAAAACTAGATTTTACAGATGTGGGCCGAATTGCATCTTGCAACTAACCATCAATCCTTTGGTCCATGAAGGAAATTTTAGGGTTGAGAATAGCCCCCATCAAACCACAAATTTGGTCCAACCAGTTTGGTCCAATCTAGTTCAAATGGGTCTAGGGTTTGATGTTTAATTCAAGATCCAAATCAAGAAACATGATCTAAAATTAAAGAAACTGATACATGACAATCAAGAATCAGTAAACAATAGCAAGAGGGTTGTTCGTAAGGCTGCAACCCTACAAAACAAAAGTTAATTCGCAGTTTGCAGTTTCCAGAACTGCAAGTCATAGATTACCGAACCCAAATCTACAAAATTTTCTCCTTCGCGTTTCTAGCTTCGTCTTCAATGAAATAAAATAGAAAACCTAATTTTTCTATTACATCATAATAAAATTCCTATACATTCCATCTAAAATTAAAAAAAAATTAATTACAGAAAACACAGATGCATAGATTTCTTGCGCCATAGAAAGATTTCGATCTCCTCCATATGAACAACCCAAAATTCAAGAAATATAAATAGAACAATTCTAAATATATAACAGAATAATAAAGATTTATTTTTAGATCATTCGCCCAAAACGGGGAACTGATTTCCTAGAAAAAAAATGCGAACTGCACAAATTGGGTAGAATGCCTTTTGCCCATTTGCACAGATCCAGATCTGATCTAATTTGGTTCAAGACGTGGACCTAGCTCTGATACCATTGAAGGTTGGGCGAATTTTCAAAAATTTCTTTTCTCCCATCCATGATTCACATTCTCTAATTTAGAAATCCGCATTTTCAATGTTCATTCTTGAATCCAAAACTGAACCAGATCTAAAACCAAAAGGGAGTAGAGGGATATACCTACTACGAAGTAGCAGTAACTCCCAATGAAGGTGTTCATGCCCAAGGAGATGACCAAAACCCGCTTCCACTGAAGATAACACAGTATGTGATGAAGCAGGATCAGCAGAATGGCCCTTCAGCAAGAACCAGGATTCTTCTGCAAGAATCGAATAGGGGTCGGTGAGCACGACTTCAGATTGTTTCCTCAACCAAGAAACAATATCAAGAACCTTTCTTGATCAATTTCACAAGAGGAGATCGAACTGGGTAGGGATGGCAAGAATAGGAGAGAATTCTATAGATTGTCGTGTGTAAAACTGAGGAATTCATGCCCTATTTATAGTCTTCTTGGATCAGCATCCTAATCTAATTAGGAGAGAGTTTCTTGATCCAAATCTGATATTTGGATCTGGACTCTTAAATGGATAAGACTTATCTTATCCTTCAGCTAATCCTAATTAGATTATAAATCAGATCTTGGCCCTTTTAATTACCTAAATTAAGCCCAGTTTGAATTGGGCTTTAGGCCCATTAAGCTTATGTGCTCACATATTCAACCTGCTGCCTAGTTGGCTCTCTTTGTATGGCATGGGACCCTTACATCGATCTACACATCAGCCACATGGGTTCAGCCCAACCTTTTTTACAATGCCTTGCCAAATTCACTATAGGAGATAGTGAACCTTTGAGTCCATCCCCATGGGCTCTTAATGGGCCCAACATTTACACTAAATGGTACTTGGGTCCAACCACCTTATGAAAATCCAAGGACTATGGGTAGATGCAAGATTATCCCATTATGTATTACCTTCAATGGTATTACACTTAATCTCTCATTCCATAATGATCAAACACTGCCCAATAAGAGATGACCTCTCCCTCAGTTGCAAGGTACAGTGTTGCACTCTCTACTCACATGGATCCCGGGAATTAAAACATTTTTACAAACATTTTGAAACCATAATATATATGTATATCTCTATATAAATATATTTTGCAAAAACAAATCTCAAGGATTGAAATCAACTGCCGATAGTTTAGGTTTCCATCAGAGAGAGTGCATTACCCAATCATTCGCTTTCTCCAACAAAGGGGCTGATTCTATCACTATGATCACCCACTCAGGTGAATTCTCAAACTATCCCAACATACCCAAGTTTTGACCCCCTCTAAGGATCTCACTAATTAGTACATCAAAGATAATCCAATTCGGCACCTAGCGCAGTATCATAGTCGAGTCTAGGGGTTTGGTGTAACATTCCAGTTTTGCTCGTCTATCTCCCAAGTCCAAGGTAATACCGGAATTTGGTGTGGTTCATGGTTTCAAGAAAACCCACACTACATGTACCTCAGTTCTCACCCTGGTAACTGAGACAAGCCGCCCCAACCAACTTGGCGACACATTAGTGTTAGCCTTGGCAAGATAAATCTCCCCATATCTATCCTACGGTATGAAGTTTCTAAACTAACATGAGCCTCATAAGTGTCCAATTTAAGGGTATTACATAGAAACATACCACAATGACATGAATCAATTATATACTTTATTAATTTACAATAAATGTCAAAAGATACATCAATCTTATTGTTTCTAAGGGCATAACTGTCTAACAGAAGCCACCCAGGAAGCTAGCTCAATAGCTCAAGTAAAAGAAATAGGAAAGTCAAAGTGATGGCAATGTCCAGAGTAAATTCAAAGTGATGGATAAAAGATATGGTCTTGATGATAGTCCTAATGGAATTGGGATGGAGCTGACCTAAGGTGATGCTAAAAAATCTAAGCACCTTGTAGATAAAAGGATGGAGAGGAAAATAGAGTCTAGCCACTAGGGCTTTCTTGAAGACACAAACCTCAGTTCATTCATGGATCCAATGGAACAGGTTCTTGCTAGGTTGGATATAGTTGCAAGTGTTCAATAAGTGGTAGGTAATGACTAAGTCTACTATCTCCTCACCACTTAGCTTGGTAGGTCCAAACTTTGACCTAGTCCTTGGTTGACAATGAGAAATTGAGGCCCTTTTTTGGGACCTTCGCCACTCTTGAGCCTCGATTCAAGCAGCCTAGTAGTAAATCCCCTCTAACTCACCGGAAGACATAATTACTAGAAGGAAAAGAGAAAAAGGACTCGCCTATAGGGCTGAGATAAAACAAGACCAACCTCGCTGGACCATCCTTGTCAACCTCCCTTGTGCTTGCCAAGCTTTCCAACCTCTTACTCTATGGCTCCATGAAGCTCTAGGAAACTATGCAAATGGGACCCCTAGGGGGCCCCTATATATAGATAGGGAACTTGAGCAACCAACAACTATGATGGGTTTGATCTGATGGTTCGTAGGGGTGCATCGCTTCAAGTTCCAAGAATGACCTATCATGCACTATTTGAAATTCAAATTTGTCGCGCAAAGTCTGGACACCCCCTTAGCATGATCTATCAGACTAGTTTGAGTGGGCGAATTGGGCTAGTGTCGACAAACCCATTGAACCAAGTCACTTTGGGCTAGAGACCTACAACGAGCTACTCCCTTTGCTGAACTAGCATCAACTCGAGAGTGGGGGCAATTAATGAGGGGTAATTTGGCCCTCTAGTGATGCCGTGTCATGTGGGACTTCTAAACTATTGCAAAACACCAAGTGTGGCATCCTTACCAAGTTAGTCAGAACCACCTCGAACACTTCAAGAGATATGGGAACCCAACATCACCTTGGCTAGGGCCGAGGAGGGCATAGCCTTACATAGCATATGCACCCCAATAGGAGTAGAGTAGGGATATCAATAAGAGGGTTGACCTCCCATTGAGCACTCACCAACCTGACCGACGTCTAAGGTGGCGACCGAGTTCCACTACGTAACACGATCAACAAAACTAACTTCCGTGCCGCCTGCTTCGGAGATAATCCAATAAGCCTTGTCACTATCCATTGAAACCACCTTCGAGTGCAGCGAGCTAATAAGCCACATTGCCTTGGAAATCTCAGATGCACAATGTGAGTCCCATGCCTATATGAAGGGACTTCCTTCAACCACAGAAGATACTCATGATTGTGCACTCAATTTTCTCTTACATTCTAAGCTATCGTTCTCTCATTCTACTCTCATCGCTGACTTAAGCATCGGAGTGCCCACTTTGGTACTTTGGCATTGTTTTCTTACATCTTGGCCTATTAACCTCACTATCTCACTGTCCGAGCTATCCTCCAGTAGGGAGCTACCAGATTGCACACCATTAGAAATTATGGGATCATAGGATTATAAGAATATGAGGAAAACTTAGAGATGTTTTAAAAATCTATATTAAATATACGAATAATTTACTAATTTTCCATCCGGTTTAGGGAATTATATGCAGACCCCATCCCTAATTTAGGGCAAAAATATTTTCCTTGTGTCCACCCTATTTCTACCCGTCCCTGTTTAAAATTTGTGAAAACTTGCCCCATTCGAGACGGGGTAGGCTAGGGCCCCAGTTTTATAGGGAAATTTCCATCCCTAAAATTGTAATAATTTTATATAACAAATTAACTAATAGTAAATTAAATAACAAGTTACAATATTTTATAATAGTTTGCAAAACAATTATTGAAGTTGCTATTGATTAGTAGTAATATATAGTAAATTAATCATTTACAAGAATACTAAATTAATGTAAATTATTTACTTTTTAAGCCTAAATTATTTACTATTAATCAAAGTAAATGTAATTATAGTAAATTAATGTAATTATGATAAATTACATTATTTTTAATTAAAAGTACACCATTTGTTGTTAATTAATGTTAAACTAGGTATGATCAAAGTCAACCAAGTGGTCTAGATTGGTGTGGATAGACTTAATAATTTTCATTAATTATTTAACAATTATTTATTAAAATAATAATAATGGATTATTATTTAATTAATTATGAAACAATTTTTGAGAGATTAATTTCCTCACTTAAATTTCTTAAATTTTTTTAATAGTTATTTAGTTGAACAATAACAATGGATTATTATTTAAATATTTTTGGAGAGTAATTTTTTCATAGATTAATTTCTTAATTTTTTAATTAATTATTTAAAAAATAATTGTGGGTTATTTGTTAAAGTGTTTTCCTAAATTATTTGATAATTGTTAACTATAATTACTAAGTTACAATAATTAGTAAAACCTTTTATCAATAAATTTTTATTGTAAATGTTTAATGAAAATTTATTAAATTACAATTATTAATGTAAATTATGCTAAACGTTAAAAAATTGGACATTTATTAATAACTAAAAATTATTAAATAATTATTGTTTATTAATTTTTGGTGGATTATTAAATATTTAATATTTTTTAAATAATGGATTATTTTTTAAATAATTATTTCATAATTTTTAGTAGAATATTTTCCAGAATTTTTTTATAATTTTCATAAGTAATGGGTTATTTAACAATAGATTATTATTTGAGAATAGATTGTTTAACAATAATAGAAGATACCAAGAATACATAGGAAACATCGAATTCCCCTTATTCCCTTCTCTTTAATTTTCTTGAAATCACATCTATAGATATAAATATTGTTTGATTTGGAAAACAAAATCTTAATAAATTATGGCCCTATTGAAAGTGGAGGGAATAGAGGGAAATTAGATATAGAAGTGATGAAGAGGATAAAACATTTATTGAGCTAATTAAGGACAGAAGTTAGGTTGTTACAAAAAGTGAGAGACATGAGTTGGGGGGGGGGGGGAGAACCCAATGGGAAGGGAAAGGAATGAAGAAAGAGGGTACTGAGATGGATAATTGGGAGTAGTGGGAAGGGGGAGAGAAAAGAGAGTCAAGGAGAATACAAGGTTGGGATAATGGAACAAGGAGAAACAAGGTGAAGTGGGCCATCTTGCTATATATATATATATATATATTCCAATAGAAAACCAAGGAAAGAAAAGCAATGTACCCATTAAGGCACCAAGCCCGGTTGCCCAATTTGAATAATTTCAACTATATTGAACATGTGTTAGTGTTATGTCTCATTGAAAATTTGTTAAATTTCCAACCCAACCCAAATTGCACCCTTAATTCCCAACCGTCTCTATTTTGACTTGAATTTCATCAAGTAGCTAAAAAATCTTTCATTTCCTTCATTGTTGAGAAACGTGAAGCAGGAAAATTTTCCCAAGACTTTAGGAAACCCTTTCGATGACCATACTAGGAACAACAATATCATAGTCCACGACTTTCATATTAAATAAATATTCAGTATTGGAGCAAAAATGTTGTTGGTGTTGTGATTCACTCCTTTATGATTTGCATTATCTTCAATAACAGGCAACCAGGAAAGACCTATTACGTTGAGTATCATCTTATAACTCTTAACAACAATTTTTTTTTCAAGCACTTTAGAAATAAAAATATGCAGAAAGCAATTATATATGGAAATTTCAAAAAAATAATAAAAAAAAAAAGATAAAATAGGGAAAGGCTGCCAACGACAACAAGTTACCCAGTGCAAGACCATCAACGTATAAAAGACCATAAAGCTAATTGGAAAACAAAGATGAAAGCCAATGATTTTCCCCTTACATATTTTCTTCCACTCATCTCACTCACCTCCTACCCAAACCTCTATTTTGTGTAAACAAAGATGGAAAACAAACAAAATCAAGAGTGCACCAAACACAACATAGCCACACCAAATAAAAGGATAAGCTATAAGAAGTCTCTTGCAGATAGAAAGAACAATGATTATGAAACGTTAATTCAACTAGGCCAATAATTTTCTTCATTTTGTTTTGTCAATGTCTTCAACCCATGGTTGAATTAACTAACTGGACGAATTGACCCATTTAGCAACCAAGATTTCATGTTCAAATTGCTTGCTTGCAAAAAAAAAAAAAATGTAAAAGGCATAAATTACAACTTGGTAAATGATCCAATGATCTAGTTATTTGAACTGTTGAACCTTATCGCTCAGGTTGTTTTGGTACCATTGCCACTTCTAATTACAACATTTTGTGTTGGTCAATATAAATCTTATGAGTAATTGTCCTGTCACACCACATCAATAACCACTTTCACTAAAAAAATGTAGGCATGGGATTAGGTGTGGCCATTTATAGTAGAAACACCAAATTTAACATTTCCTAGAGAAAATGCAATGATATCCAATGTTGTATTGATAATTCAAAGCCTTTTTGGCACAAAAATATATATAGTCCCATAAAATTTGTATTAACCAATATAAAATGTTGCAAGTAGAAGTGGCAATGGTACCAAACACAACCTTGGGGTTATTTGACAGAAATTAATTCTCCTTTTTTTTTCTGATTTGTGTATTTCATTTCCATCTCTAGTAAAACATATCAAACTTACTTTTTCTATGTTCTTATTATTGTGTTTGAACAGTTGGAAAAATGGTTTTATTTCTAAGTTGGTTTTAAAAATATTGATTTTATGTCATTAAAATTATCAGGTGTAAAATTAATTTGTAAAACTTATCAAAGAGAAGCAAAAATATCTTAAATATAGTTTATAGTGAGAAAGATAATGAAAGTTAATACCTTGAATATAAGACTTAAAGAAAAAGTCCTAAAACTCATGGTCTTTAAGATAATTGGAAATATTTATTATCAGTGATGCCCCTGATATTTATTGAGAAAGGAAGCAAGAAGTTACATATCATAGGGAAGAGGCTAAGAGAACATAAATGATGAATTAGGCTCTCCAACATTCAGAGTAGGTGCACATGCATTCTGTGTAGGCTTTATCAGGTGGAACGAAACAATATACATCCTTGAGGTAGCCAATGTTTGGTTTATTTGTAGCGCATATCATAGCGCAATTATTGCATGAACCACCGAATGTTTCCGTGCACCCTTTATCGGCTTACAACCTAATGGCATCAACTGCAACAATGACACAAGTAAAGAAAATATCAATGCCAATAACAAAGGTTAGATCAAGAGGAAAAAAGATGAACCCGTAATTGCAAATGGAGAAATAAGTACTTCAGGAGGAGTTTTTAAATCCCCCAAGAAAGATTAATGCAACATATATATGTTAAAAACTCTTCAGCATGTCTCAATAAGTACTTCAGGAGAAAACAAGATGAACCCATGCTTGCAAATGGAGAAAAAGAGGAGTCAAACTAGAAATTGCTTTAAGACTAACCTGAGAAAAGAAGTAGGAGAAAGATACAGCAAATGGTATAGAACTTGGCCATCTCTAAATGTGAATAAACTCTCCAAATCCTTCAACTTCAACTCTCACTGCTGTTTGAAAGAATATTATGTTTTTTGATTATCATGCATGGATTTTATAATGCAGTGAAAGATATATGTAGTGTGTACAAGCAGAACCTACATTTATGAGATTATGTTAGGTAGCATAAGATGTTGCGCATTTTATTTAGGGTCCATTTGGCATGTCTTTCTGTGTGGTCTTTCGGCTGTTTATAAATTGTGAAGACTGATTTTTGGTCTATTTCCGTTTGGCAAATGGATTTAGTCATTAAAAGACAGAACACTGAAAAGATACAAGAAACCCATTTTGGGTTGATTTCAAGAAACTCCAAATGAAACTTCTCGTGTCTTTTGCGTAAATACGCATCTGCCAAACATACTTCGGGTTATTTAGATCTTCATACAAAAACTCCAATGTATCTTTTACATGTCAAAACTACCAGAAGATTTTTCCAAAAACACACAACAAACGGGCCCTATTACATCTGCTGGAGTCTTATTTATTATACAAATGTAACGGTAGAAAATCCTTATCCATCAATGCAGGCTCTTAATTTAAAATGGCTCTGCATGTTTCTTCCGTTACTTTTTCTTATAAATGAAACCCATGATATATATATATATTTTTGCACACAACTCAAAACCGAGTCTGGCTGCCTGTACGGAGACTTGGAATCAAATGCCGAGTCACAGGATTGTGGGGTTTATGCATGGGTACGGGATGGGCGGAGATCTTTTCGAAATTAGAAACTGTGAATACACCTATTAAATTTGTTTTTATTCCCCCACATTAAACTTATATTTATATTATTTATTTATATTCTTTTTCATTGAATTCTATGTTTAAATTAACTTTCTTTCAAATTATTAAATTCTATTAATTAAATCCATAAATAATAAATATAAAATTATATTTTTAAAGCAACATTTAAATTAAACCTTATTTTATTGTTTTTTTTATAATCATCATAAATATACCATACACAACAGGGGTAGTATGTTCCCAAAAGTCAGCAGAACAAATAAAAAGAGAAGAAGGAAGAGATAAGATGCTAAAATCTAGAGAAGATGAAGAAAAAGAAAGATCCTCTCAAGCCAGCTAGCCAGCCGCCTGATTTGCTTCTTTGTAGACATGTTGATAGTGAAGATCTCCATCGAACAGCTCCCTCTTCCACAAGTAGTTTGAGATAGTACCTTCCAGCTTCCAAGGAACATCTATCTTTCTTTTGAGGTAGGAGATGGCAAGAGATGAATCTCCTTCTATGATAATAGGAAACCCCTTGTATTTTGTAGCTTGGACATGGGCTTCCCATGCAGCCCAAGCTTCAGCCTGGTTAATGGAACAAGTACCAAGTTTATATGCTTTGACCGCTAACATCTTACCAAAATGGTCCCGGATTATATAGGCCACCAAACAATTTCCATCACTATTGCAAGATACATCAAAGTTTATCTTGATAGAACCATATTTTGGAGCTTTCCAAGTAATTTGTTTCCACCACTTTTGAAATGTGGTACAGGTACTGAATTTATTCCATCAAAAATTTCTATGAACATATTTAGAACTTTATCTAGTATTATTGGAATCAGAGTAGTACCATCATTAAAAGTTTTGGAGTTCCTATTTTTCCAGACCACCCATTAAACAAAAGCTAGTTTTTTCTTGAAGAAAAAGAGTTTTGCTTTCTTCTTTAGTGCATATTCTTATCCACCAGCCACTTAGACTTTCATTTTCCTTTGGCCCTTCCAAGGGAGCGTTTAAGGTTAGCCAAACTTGCTTTGTGTGATCACAATCTTTAAAAATGTGTGCAGTATCTTCCTCAAGCCCATAAAATCTACAAGAGCCATCAATATTAAGACATTTTTTCTCAGGTGGCTTTTAGTAGGCAGTCTATTATTAAATAGAAAAAATAGAAATACTTTGATCTTTGGAGGGCATTTCAAATTTCAGATGCTATTCAACTAATTAAAGTTGTTAGGAGAATTTGATAAAGATGAACATTTGAGTAAATAAGTTGATTTGATAGAGAAGGTCCCCTTAGGATTGCACCCCGAGATCCTTCTATCCTCCATGTTATTAGAGGCAATATGAATAGTCTTAATGTTTTTCCAAACATTTTCAGAGACCTCATTCTTAATTTTGGCTTCCTTCCAACAATCCCTCTCAATATCAATCATTTTTGCTACTTTGGTATTAATATTTATGATATTTTCATAGTTCAAAGTTTTAATTAGAGGTTTGTCATATACCCAATTATCCAACCAGAAATTTATAGAGCTTCCATCTCCCACTTGCCAACGAGCTCCCAATTTAATGAGTTTTCTAGGAAGGAGGATGCCTCTCCAAGCCCAAGAGATCCCATTTTTAATTTTAGTGTTCGAAAAGCTTTATTTTCTTAAATATTTGCTCTTGACAACTTTTACCCACAAGTTATCTTCTTTGTTCAGAACCCTCCACCCTAACTTAGCCAAGTTGGCCTCATTGACCCAATAGAGTCTTCTTATTCCCAAACCTCCCCATCTTTTAAGAATGGAGATTTTTTTTTCCAATTCATCAAGTGGAGGGATTTCTTATCATTAGTATTGTCCCGGAGAAAATCTCTTTGAAATTTATCCAACTCATCATGTTTGTTGCTGAATTGATGAGAGTTATTCTACACGTAGTTGATAGGGAATGCTTTTTCTAATTTGCTAATGTATTCATCATTTTCTCTTTAATTTGAGTAAATGTATTCTTTGTAACTCTTCCGGTGATAATGGGTGCCCCTAAGTAAGAATTAGATTTAGTCTCCAAAGGTATTCTGAGCTTTTTAGAGAGCATCATTTGGAATCTATGTGGTGCATTCTTGGAGAAAAACACAACAGATTTATTAAAATTTGAGCATTGGCCTGAGGCCTTTGCATAATTTGTAATGATTTCCTTCACTTTCAAGCACGCAAGAATGGTAGTATTTGAAAAGATAAAACAATCATCTGCAAATTGCAGGATGAGAATTTTTGGACCCCCTCTCGAAATTTTGCAACAAATCTGCTTTTCATGTTCCCTTGCTTCTTTTTCTAGCTTCTTTGCAAGTGCTTCAACACATAGAATTAAAATGTAAGGAGAAAGAGGGTCACCTTGCCTAATACCTCTACTGGGTTTAAATTCGTCTGTTGGACTCCCATTGATTAAAATCTTATAGAAGGCTGTTTTGATACACTCCATAACCCATGCAATCCATTTCTCATGAAAGCAAAAATTTCTTTAAAACTTTTTCAATAAATTCCCATTCTAATTTATCATAGGCCTTTTCCATATCAATTTTACAAGCCATAATCCCTGAGCTTCATTTCTTTTCTTTCATCAAATGAATCATCTCACGTGAAATTTGGATATTATCATTAATTTGTCTATTCGGCACAAAGGCACTTTGATACAGGGATATTATTTTGTCTAGGAGATGTTTGTTCCTATAGACAAGGATTTTAGTAATGACTTTATAAATGACATTGCATAGACTGATAGGCCTGTAATCATTCACAGTCTCAGGGTTCTTCTTTTTTGAGATGAGAATGATAAAAGTGTGGTTTAAAATCCCAGATAGTCGGTCTTCCACTATGGAAGAAAGCTTTTACTATGTCACATACTAAATCTCCTATAATATTCCAGAATTTTTTGAAAAACATTATATTTAAACCATCCAGTCCTGGAGCCTTGAGGTCCTTCATAGAACCAAGAGCCTCGTGAATCTTAGCATTCGTAACATCCCTAGAGATATGAGCATTTTGCTCTTCAATAACACATTGCTCAACTATTCCATCAATACCCTCTTATTCGAATATTTGCCTAAACATTTCTATGAAGTGAGGTGTAATTCCTGGTTGGTCATTAATCCAAATGCCGTTATCATTTTTTATTTTAATAATTCCATTATGATGTTTTCTAATAGTAGCAATTGTATGAAAGAACGTATTGTTCCTGTCTCCCAAATTGATCCAGTCTATTCTTGCTCTTTGAGCCCAATAAGCCTCATCCCTTTCTAAAAGTTTATCAAGTTGTTTTTGAACAGCATTTTCAAGATTTAGAAAGGAGATGTTATTTGGATTTTCAGAAATGTCTTTTAACTTGATTTAATCTACCAACTAGATTTTTCTTCTTTTCCAAGGTGTTGCCAAAATGGATTTTACTCCACTTTCTTAGCTCTTTTCCAAGGTCGTTTCTCTTTTTTATAAATTTGATCACTTTGGACCCAATAACATCAATGTTCCAACCTCTACCAACGACCTCAAAGATATTTGGGTCTGTACACCGCATAGTTTCAAATTTGAAAGGTTTGGAACCCAAAAAATTCATCAATGGTCCAACCTTTTGCACCAAATAGCTAAGTCTACCAATGATGTCATAATTAAATATTAAATATTTAAAAAGATAGAAACACAAAAAAATACAAAAAGGAAGCATAGAGACTCTATAGAAAACATATGAGTACATTTCCAATATTATATATTCATCATACTAAGCAAAAATAAGTATGCAAAACAAGATTTGTTTGACTAATAATGAAAATGGAAAACAATAAAATTAACCCAAGAGTAGAGCTATAAATTGGCCTGGCCTAAACTTTCGGGCCATGTTAGGCCTAGGTTTTGAGGCTTGTGGGCCAACACAACATGACACAAAAAGTGGGTCGTGTTGGCATGGGTCTGTGGCCCTGCATGGCACGGCATGCTACATACCACTCTTTCATGTTAATACCCCCCCCCCAAAAAAAAAAAGCTATATAATGGTTAGTTTGGGGGTCATTTTAGTAAAGTGATAATTAATATTTAAAAGGCCAAAATAACCTGCCCAAAAGCTATAAAAGGACTAGTTTCAAGGGTATTTTGGTTAACCGAATTAATTCCAACTCTTATAAGTACCCTTACTTTCGCTCATTCTTATCACACAAATTCTCATACTCTCACATATTCTCATATTCTCTCTTATACAAACTCTTATACTCTCTTAACTTCTTAGTTTCTAATTCTCCACTTTATTCAAGTTTAAACAAGAAGGCATGTTAAAATATCCTAAGTCAGCAATTGGGGAGCTTAGAACCTTCATCAGCTGAAATCAAGTTAGGATTATGGAACAACAGACTAGGTAAATTGCAATTAATTTTCATTTTTAAAAATAACCAATTCCTCTCAAAATCCCTTTCCCTACATGTTTGACTTCGAGGATGTACAATCGCAATACAACACAATAAACACCCCATTTTTAGCCCTTTAATCTTTTCCTATCTTTGGGGGTATTTTTGGAATTTTGATTACATCAGACCGCCAAATTAGCCCAATTAAATCAACTAATACATATAGCTCAAAATTCCAAATCCAATGATGTCAAGATTACCTGAACCAGACACTATGTACTCTTCCATTTTAAGACCCAGTGCTAGGACTAATTTCGATCCTCAATTTGGAATCTTTTTGATCCCAAGCCTAAACTTATATAAAATCTGAAATCTAACTTAATTAATATGTAGAGCCTAAAATTTTAACCCATTGATAACAAGATTTCCCAAACCTGAAATTATTTACCCCTCCATTTTAAGACCTAAATCCAAAACTGATCTTAACCTTTAGTTTGAAATCTTTTCAATCCCAATCCTAACATCACAAATCTGACTTAGTAGATATGTAGAGCCAAAAATTTTGGATCCAATGATACCAAGATTGCCCAAACCTGACGCTCAATTTGAAATCATTTTGATCCAAAGGTTAACATCATAAATTCGACTTAACAAATATATAAAGCATGATATTCTAAATTCAATGATACCAAGATTTCCTAAACAAGACATTATTCACCTATCCATTTTATGACTTAGAGCCAAATTTGATCCTGACCCTCAGTTTGGAAGCTTTTTGATCATTGGGCTAGCATCCCAAGTTTGACTTAACAGATCTTAGAGTCTGAAATTCTAAATCCATTGATACCTAGATTTCTCGACATTGTTTACCCCTCCATTTTAAGACCATGGTTTTAAAAGGCAGTCAAGGTGAGGTGAGAGGCATACGCCTCAAGGCGAGGTGGCCAATTTTCTCCTTGCCTCGGCACCCTCAGTCTTAGGCCAAGGGGCGTTAGCCTCAGTTTGTGTGAGGCATAGGCCTTTGGCTTTTCACCTGAAAATACGTGAGGTGGTAGCCTTAGGTTTAAATGGGTTTTCAGTGGGAAAATGCATTTTGGCATGGATAATTTTGGAAAAAATAAAAAACATAAAAAAAGGTAGGGTTCGAACAAAAGTTTGGAGATTTCCCCTAAACTGAAGAGTGAAGATTTGAGATTTCAACCAAACTCAAGTTTCAACTTTCAACCGAACTGAAGATTGGAGATTTACCCTTGCGAGTTGTGACGTGAGTACTGTTCTTTCTTTCTTTCTTTCTTTCTTTCTTCTTCTCCCTCTTCTTCTTCTTCTTCTTCTTCTCTTCCTTTTTAGTTTTCACCTTTCTCTTCTTTTTTTTTTGTCTCAAACTATGTAAGTGGGGTAATCGTGCGTACAGGTTCGTTTGAGTTCCCATCCTCCTCCTCCTCCTCCATTTCAGTTTTCATTTTTTTCATTTTTTTTTTTGGTCTCAAACTATCAAGTGGATGGGTAGCAGAATTGTAGGGGTCAAAGACTCCAAGGTGTTATTGTGTTGTTTTCTTTAATTCTTTTACAGGTAGATTTGTGGCAGGTTCTTATCCTCCTCTAAATTTTTTGCTTTATTTTTTCAAATTGGTTGGATTGAATGAATGGTTTTAGACTTCTACCTCTGACTACATATTTGTTATTCCAATTTCTATTTTCCAATTACCTATCTTGTATTCTTATGTGATTCTCTAGGACAACTATGAACCATAAAGTTGTACTAACATATTTGCAAAACTAAATATGAAATCGTGAAAATGAACTGTAAAGAGTTTGGTCATGAAATTTGGCATCCTGGGGTTTTTTGCATCTCTGAACATAGTGGTGAGGTCTGATCGGACAAATGGGGTCGGGATGATTGAGATCTATGTCTGACAAGTTTGGATCAACGAGATTTGCTAAAACAAAATCTTTGTTTGATGAATGGACAAGCGAGGGGATTTTGGGATGAAATTTGGTGGGTTGGCACTTTTGAATGTCTTGAATCTAATGGAAGTGATGGATCTTTAATTATAGGTGTAGATTTACTAGTTTAGTTCAGATCATGGTCTTAGCTTATGGTTTCCAATCAACAAGAGGGTCTGAAATGGAATCTTACTTTTTCAATGGTCAAATGGAGGTATTTGGTCATGAGATTTGACATGCTTGGGTTTTTTGGGTCTTTGAACACTGTGGTAAGGTCTGATTTGTCATGTGAAGTTGGGATGGTGGATTGTAGGCTCTAATTAATAAGATTTGTTGGAATAGGATCTAGGCTTGATGGGGGGTTAAACGAGAGAATTTTGAGCTGCAATTTGATAGGTAGGCATGGATTAGGGTGAGGAGTCAAGTGGATGGTTCTAACCTAAGAAATATATGGTCAGTCTTGGTAATCATATAGGGCCATCCTAATAGGATCTTGATGTTTATGCAGTTGGTTGTTGAAGATTCATGGTGATATTCGCTAGTTAATTGTTTCCTAATGATCTCAAGGTGCTGGATATGTTGGATTTGATTTTGGGTAGTTGAAGTTTGAAAATTAACATGTAACTAAGTTGTAGTTTTCCAAGTCTGAGGATGATGTCTGATCATACATTGATGTTGATCTCAAGGTTGTTATTTGTGTAGTTTTCCAAGTCTGAGGATGATGTCTGATCATACATTGATGTTGATCTCAAGATTGTTATTTGTCATGTGGATTGTGTCAAAGGAGGGCATTTCAGGTTTTAGAAAGTCTCAAGTTGATCTAGTTGTGTTTCTAAGATTTTAGGGTCTAAGAGGTAGGGTGAATGGGTCGAGCAAAAATTGGGTGCTAACAGCTGCCCCTCTTTGTTGGAGGTAGTAGGCTTCTGAACAACAAAGAAAAAGAAGCACACAAAGATTTTTGTGAGGGCCAAGAGTTTGGAGGGGGGGATTTTGCTACTAGAATTTTAGTCAAGGTTGAAGTTGATGTCGTGTAAAACCTTTGCTTGGAAGGTGTTGTAATATCGTAAGCCTTGGAAGGTAATTGCAACTATCAAACAAACATAAGAAAAGCATAGTGGTAACATCCCAATAATAGCAAAAAGTAGTTGACATTGGAATTTTGATTAATACATGCATTGGTGATTAACGTTTTGAAGGATTTGATATTTTTTAGTATGGGATGAAGCCTGTTAAGTTTTTATTTTATTTTATGGATTTCAGTTTTGATAGTTGATTTGATGGGTACTTGTAGGTTGGGATGATTTTCGAAGTTCGATTTTGTGATTTGATGAATGCTTATAAATTTTGATTTCAAAGATTGTTGTTTTTTATGGATTTAGGTTTTTTGGATAATTGATGTTATAAAGTTCAAAATTGTTATTTGTATGGGTTTGACCTTTTGATGATTTCATGAAAGCCTATAAATTTTGATTTGATTTTTTATGGATTTAGTTTATCGAAGCTTGAATTTAATATTTGATTCAAATGTTTGATGGAGTTTCACTAAGCTAATATGGATTTTGGTTTTTGATTTGAGTTTCTTGCATGTCTTGATTTAAATATTTGATGGATTTAGAATTTTGATTTAAATTTTCATGGGTTTTGATTTTACAATTTTGATTTAAATATTTGAATTTGTGATTTAAATGGACTTGTCTTTTGATTTAAATTTGTATGGATTTGATTCTTGAATGTGGTTATTTGATTTGAATATTTGATGGATTTTGCCTTTTGATTTGAACTTTTGTAAGTTTTGATTAGTGATTTGAAATTGGTTATTTGAATATTTGATTGATTTTGACTTTTCATTTGAATTTTTGTGGGTTTTGATTTTTGAAATTGGTTGATGGATTTTGATTTTAGATATGAGTTTTTAAGGACTTTGATTAGTTATGTGATTTATGGATTTTGATTTTTTGTTAGAATTTTTATGGGTTTTAATTTTTGAAATTTTTTTTATGGATTTTTTGTTTTTGGTTTTTTACGGGTTTTGACTTTTCAAACCAGTTATTTAAATTATTTAATGGAAGTTTACTAATTTAATATGGATTTTGATTCTCTCTTTTTTATTTCAGTTTCTATAGGTTTTAATTTTTGAAAATTGAATTTTTGCAGGTTTTAGTTATGGACTTTGGCTTTTGATTTAAATTTTTATGGGTTTGATTTTTGAAATTGGTTATTTGATTTGAATATTTGATGGTTTTTTACTTTTGATTTGAATTTTTATGGGTTTTGATTTTTGCAAATATTTGATTTTTTATGGGTTTTATTTGATTTAAATATTTGATGGACTTTGGCTTTTTGATTTAAATTTTTATTGGTTTGATTTTGAAATTGGCTATTCGATTTGAATATTTGATGGATTTTGACTCTTGATTTGAATTTTTATGGGCTTTGATTAGTTGTTTGATTTATTTATTTTGATTTTTTATCTAATTTTTTACAGGTGAAGTTATTTAAAATATTTGATGGAAGTTTACTAATTTAAAAAGAATTTTGATTTTTTTGTTTGAGTTTTTATAGGTTTTGATTTTTGAAAATATTTGATGGAAAAATTTTATTGATTTTGATTTGGCTTTTATGGGTTTTGATTTTTTATGTTTAATGTTGAAGTCATTTTAGGAAACCATTTTGAAAACTTGACAAAGGTCCTATGATTGCTATAGCTCATGTTGTCATTTTAATAGGTAATAAGATCCCTTCAGATAGGAGTTACTTGCGCAATAAAACTTCAATAAGTCAAGTCTAATGCCCCCAATAACAGTTTAGATTTCATAAGGATGGTTTGAGGATAAGTTGGTCTGGTCACAACTCATCAAGCTTTCTTTGCTTTTGGACATACTACCACACATCGGGGGAAAAATATTTTTGAACTCTACAATTGATTTTAGGAATGATTGAACTGAAAGTTTTTTCATTTCTTTCCTTTGAGTGATTTGCTCGAAGGTATGTCACACTAATTTTTTTTTTGGATTATGCCAAGTGAATGCTTTTGATTGATTCCAAGATTTTGCACAAAGGCAAGCCATGCAAGGTGATTGGTTTCAATAGTTTTTGATGTGTAAGAGATTATGCCAGAGATATTTTGATGAATTTGGATGGGTATTCGATTATACCCGTAGGTAGACCACAAAAAAATGAGAGATTTCAATGATTTTTTATTGGTACTTGATTATGCACGAAGGCAGATCACATAAAGTGAGAGATTCCAATGGGTATTCAATTATGCCCGAAGGTGGATTGCACAAAGTAAGAGGTTTTGATGATATTTGATGGGTATTCAATTATGCCCGAAGGCAGATCGCATTAAGCGAGAGATTTCGATGATATTTGATGGTATTCGATTATGCCCGAAGGGGATCGTACAAAGCGAGAGATTTTGATGATATTTAATGGTATTTGATTATGCCCGAAGGCGGATCACACAAAGTGAGAGATTTCGATGATATTTGATGGGTATTCGATTATGCCCGAAGGCGGGTTGCACAAAGAGAGAGATTTCAATGATATTTGATGGTATTCTACTATGCCCGAAGGAAGATCGCACGAAGCAAGAAATTTTGATGATTTTAGATGGGTATTCGATTATGCCTAAAGACGGATTGTACAAAGCGAGAAATTTCAATGATATTTGATGGGTATTCGATTATGCCCGAAGGCGGATCGCATAAAGTGAGAAATTTTGATGATATTTGATGGGTATTCGATTATGCCGAAAGGCAGATTGCACAAAGCAAAAGATTTTGATGATATTCGATGGGTATTCAATAACACCCAAAGGCATATCGCACAAAGTAGGAGATTTCGATGATATTTGATGGATATTCGATAATACCCAATGGTAGATGGATTTGGATAATTTAAATGAAAGAAAGTTGAATGGTTAATGACTTTTGGATTTAGATAAAAGCAACTTGCACAAAAGGATTATGAAGGTGATGAAAGATTTTTTTTGGATAATTTAAATGAAAGAAAGTTGAATGATTAATGACTTTTGGATTTAGATAAAAGCAACTTATACAGAAGGATTATGAAGATGATGAAAGATTTTTCGATGATGGAGATTTGTACGAAATTTTTTGGATGATTGGGATGAAATATTTTTAAATTTTTTGGAAAACATTTGGATAACTTGAAAACAAAATTTTGGATGCTTTAGATGCAAGAAAAATGATGCTATTGAGATTTTTGCTATGCAATGATTCAAGATTTTTTTTTGCCATAAGGGACTTTGATGCTACGAGGGAATTTAGTGCCATGAGGGACTTTGATGCCACAAGGGACTTTGGTGCCACGAGGGACTTTATTGCTATGAGGGACTTTAAATCAGATTAAATGATCAAACAATGATTTTTAAGCCATGGTACAGGAAATGATATGCCCATCTGAAAGCTTGATGATTTTAAAAAGCAAGGTAAATGGGTGAAGACCCTTTTCTTCTTTTCCTATGATGATTGACCATTTTGAAACATTTGGGCTGGAGAAAAGGATAATGTGTATGATGTTGGTTAGAAAGATGATAACAAGCAGTTAAAAAGGACTACGTGAAAGGTGATAGCTTACTTTTGACAAAACATTGACACTCAAATGAGCCTGTTTACCCTTAATGCAGTGTGAGATTTGATGACAGCAACACTGTTGGTTTCAAAGGTATGTGTCTAAAAAATGTCAGATGCCAATTAGAAATTAACTTTAGGAAAATGTTCGAGCCAGAGATAGTGGCCCCTTCATACAGAGATTGAATCTTCACAACTTTGCTAAATCAAACTTCTTGTACTTTAATATGCTCGCCCTGAGTTTGGAATGTATTTTTTTTTGTTCTACCCTTTTTGCCCATGGTTTAGTATTTTCAAGTCTAACTTATTTTTTCTTCTTCTTCTTCTATTTTTTACTTAGGGGGCCTACACTTGATCCTGTCATTGTTAGCGAAAAAAGGTGTGCCCGAGGTCAGTTTGCTAATCTCTCAAAGATCGAAGAGGTCTTATTAGATGGAACAAAACGTGGCTTAGGACATGATTCATAATCGAAAGATAGGAGGCTCAAATATTCTTTTGACATAGGTTTCAGATGCTTGAATTGACAAATGAGGCCTTTAGCACTTTCTTTTTTGGTTCTTCTTCTTTTCCTTTTTTTTTCTCTCTTTTTTTTATTCCCTTTGGATGAGAAATGCTTTTCATGTCTTTCGATGTCATGAGCCATACATCTTTCTTGATCTAGGAGGACTTTTCGTTGGTCAAGATTTAGCTTAGCTGCCCCATTTTTCTCTTTCTTTCCTTTTTCCTTCAAAATTTCACTTTGTTGATTTCTGACTTTATTCTCTTTTTGACTTGTAAGGGCATTCGAACATCTGACATCTGTCTCTTGAAATATGGTGTTTAATCAAAGAAGTGGTTCAAAGGATTGGTTAGTGGAGCAAAGACAAAGTGAAATGATTGGTAGATGGCATCCCTTCATCTCTTGATTGTATATATGACTTATTAAATGAAATACATGTTAAGATCATCCCCAATTGATCCTTCAAGGGAGAACTATCATTCTTTGACAATATGGGGCCCTTTAGTGAACTTGCCCCGAGTTCTTTTTGCCTTTTTTTCATGCTTTTTTTTGTTTTTTTTTTCCCTTAATTTTTCTTTTGATTCAAGTATATTTGGAAAGTTATGGGTTTTGTCAAACAAAGTTTTAGATGAAAGGCTCAAATGGGCTGACTATCATCTAAAATGAATGATAAGGGACCGAGGGAAATGATTAACCGAAAATGGCCTTCAGTCCTTTGTTTGATCGATGAACAATTGATAGTGGTTTTGATGCCTTAATGCTAACTTAGGAGTAGCCATTGTGAGTTGACTCCGTTGCCCTTTTGCCTTCAGTGCTTGTGCTACCCAGGGTTGTCACCTTCTCCGAAAATTTATTTTTTTTAATTTTCATTCAGCAACTAACTTTTCTCAACAACATATCGATGAGTCTTGTTGCAAGCTTTTGATCATCAAATCTGGATACAATGGAAGGATAAATTGGATGAATTTGTTGTTTCATTGGGAGTAAGCATTGGGACACAAACATAAAGTGATAAAAGATACAAAGTAAGATTTCATTAAGTAAAAACTGAGTACATTGGGCTTTAAGGCATAAAGAAAAATAAAGTTTAATACAAATTTGCTTTAGGTGGCAGTATGCCCATAAGCTTGAGCTCGGGGTTGTATTGGTCATCATCGATGAGGCATTGGGTAGCATACTTCAATTGCTGGCATTCATTGGTCTCATGTCCTAGTCCTTGATGGTCGGCACAGTAAGCCTTCTAGTTGAAATTCTTTGGATCAACAGGTGGCTTCCAAGGCAATAAATGAATGTATCCTTTCTTAACTAGGATGGGCAAAAGTTGGGAAGGTTGGCAAGGTAACAAGCTAAACTTCTTCACTACTTTCTTGGATGGTTGAGGCGGTGGCATAGGATTCGAAACAAAAACTGGTGGTTTTGCTCCTGTGCAGGAGATTAGCCAATCAACTTTGAAGGTTAACAAGTTTATTGCTTTTCGAAGTTCCTCAATTTCTTGTTGGATCTTGAATTGATCTCTAGTAGGTGTGGTCATCTTTCCTACTAAGAGCATTAGATTTTAGATGGAATGCAAACATGCATGGAATGAATGCAAAGATGATGAAAGCAATGCCTAAACTATTTGGGTTGGTACCTAGAGGGTGTCTGGGTGGATAACCTAGGCTTTTAGGTGTATTTAAGAGTCCTAAGGTTTTATTATTTTTATTTGATTATCTGAGTTTCACCCAAGCACCAATGCCTAGGCTACCTACATCCCCTTGTGAGGTATCAGACCAGTCATAGTTCTTGAATTTGATTACATATTTTAGTTATGTTTAAAGAGATATTCTTTGATATTGATTAGATATCATATACTGACTTTAAGAAAAGTGCAATTGTTCATTGAGTGCCTCAGTCCTTAAAGCTCTTTGGTAGGGGATTGGGAAATTGGTTTAGCTGACAAAAGTGTTAGATAACCACTCTTGAGGAAACAATTGAGACTGTGGAGGGAGAGAAGCGAATCGTCTCTTTACAGTTAAAGTTTGTTGTTTTTGTGTTAAAGATGAAGGTTAATGCATGGTGGCAACTAAAGTAGGTTCATTGATCTCAACTAGTGGATTTGTAGATGCCAAGTGGATTTTCTTATGCTAAACTCCCCATTCGATGCACACACCAACTTCTTTCAATTGATGAAATTCTTGGAAAACTTGTCCTATGTTGTCCTAAGGTGTTCTAGATCAATAAAACTCTTAATAAAATGTTCACCAATTTTCTCCATGTCCTCTGAGTGTCTAGGTTGAGCTGGGTATACCAGTCCAAAGTGACTCCTTATAGGATCTTAAATTCAAGCTCAAACATGTCCATACAATAAAGGAAGATGTGAGCTTTAGATCCATGTCAATTTTGGAGTGAGAGGATAAAGCATTAAACTCAATTATTTCTTCTGGTTGGGATGTTTGTAAGTCCTTCAAGTCTTCCTTCATCTTGGGCAATTCTTCTTGGTAGAGCACGATTGACAAGTCTTGTTCGGCGAGAGGTTGATGAGAGGCTTGCTCCATGACGATCCTAAAAGGGTTCTTTATGGTTTAAGAGGGGTTTGAACTTTTGTTTCATTTGCATTGTGTCTTTTTGTTTTACTCTATTGGAGTTAAGCTAGGTAGACATTTTAAAGTTGGTTGTCTAAAGGGCCTATGTTGTTGGTTCTATAAAGGTACCAATCTAGGTTGTAGGCATCTAACGGTGGAAATAAACTGGTGTAGGCTAAGGACTAGTTCTAGGGATGCAACATGTGATGGCATGCGATATGCTCATGCAAATGATGAAGTACTGGCAAAACAACGGAAAATCACGATAAAGTTGACCTACCCCTATATGCACCTAGAGTTATTGACACTGCTATGATTTGGCTAACTAGATATTAGATCCTAGGCAAGAATGGGTCAAGGTTAAACCTGACTTGCGAGGGTGTAGGGTGCTATGGGTGAACTAGGATTGTCAATTCTACAATGGCTATTGATTGAAGGAGTCCTAAGAAGGCTAGGTGTGTAGGTGATTAGATAGAATGTCTTAAATTAGTGGACCTCTATTGAATATTAAAAAAAAGAAATCATTTAAAAGTAAAAACTAAGATTGAATTTGAAGTTGCAAAACAAATACAATGTTTAAATAAACTTTGAAAAATCTTTTGGGGTGTGAGGAATTCAATTAACATTTAAAAGATCATTCATGGACTTTGGTATTTTCTCCATCTTGTGGAATGTTGATTCTCACAATTGACTTGAAATTATGTGAGTTAGGATTTGATAAAGAGGCTTTATTTGATAATCCTTACAATACAACCTAATGGTTAGACAATTTTATTTCACCTCAATTTATGAACATTTGCCTTATTGTGTTCTTGATAGATCTATACATTGGATGATTCTAGAAATATATTTTTATTATAATTTAGATATTGGGATTTGATGATATTTGGTACATTTGTTCTTTTCCCTCATTTTATTATTAATTTTGGGCCTTGGGCAACTAGTGGTGTAATTAAAAATACTTGAAGGAATGCCAAGACTAATTAGTTTCTATACCATTTTTTGAAAAACAACATTTTTATGTTGTTCCCTAAGAGCAAACTCATTGGGTCAAACCTTTACTTAGTATGGAGAAGAGCAAGAAAGATATTTGAAGGATCATGAAAATGTCTTTTAGATACTGGCTAAGGGAATATACATCCCTACACCATATGTGCACCTACTTGACATCCCGAAGTTTTGACGGAATGAAGGTCGAAGTGGCCTTTTGATGTTATTCCTCAAGAACTACTCATAGGGAGGGCTTGACCCTTTCCATATATATCTACTTGAAACTCCGGGAGTGGGTTAAGGTGGTGTTTTGATGACATTTCTAGGAGTTGAATTCAATGCATCTCTAGATAAGAGGTGGATACTAGACAAATGATGAAAGATGTCAAAAATGGCATCTTGATGCTACTTCCCAAAAGTTGAGCTCATGGAATCATGCATCTACATAGCCAAGAGATGGACGTAGGATGAAGAATAGTAGAAGTGATCAAAATGGCCTTTTGCTATTTCTCATGAGTTGAACTCACAGAGTCATGCATTTACTTATACTTGAGAACAACAGCCTTGAGTGACAAGATAGGATTCTCTAAGTATTTCAAATGGGAACTTTAGATTTTGAGAACTTAATGGATTTTGATATTGATTTCAGATTTGATTGAGTTTTGTGGCGTAAATTGATAGCTTAAAGGGTACTTTGATGTGTTTTTTTAGATTAAGTTTTTTTTTTTTCTTTAAGAGATTTAAGGTTTATTTTGATCTTACTTTCAAAGGATGACAACCACATAGTGCAACACTCTTAGTATCCTATTCCTAATTATGTTAAGGTCCTTCTATCCTACTTCCATCTAAGGCTATGGGCACTCTAAGTGAAATGCATGAAGTTGTTGGAGGAGTTCTAAACTCTAAGGTTCCAACAAGGTTGCTAGCCTTCAAACCTCCACCCATGGACAAAAGGGATTATTTGGTTGGTGGCTAGTTTGAAGGTTTTGGTGGAGCCTTTAAGGACTAAAATCCAGGGGCACACACCTACTACCCTCCCTCTAATAGGTGAAATGGGATTCTAATTTCATTTACATGAGAGTGTGCGTAATTGTAAACATTCAAGCATGCAAGAGAATTGGATAAAAAATCAATAGAACAAAAGAAAAAGGGGAGAATGTAGCCACATGTTTAAATTTTCAAGCAATCCTACAAGTTTTTAAGTGGCCACATTTAGGGATCTAGTAGAAGCTAGGTCCTCTCAATGCTTTTTAACTAAAACAAAGAGAACGAAAGAAAAAGGAACAAATGCAATTTACTACTATCCAAAAAATAAGCTAATCACATTTAGTTACATAGAAAGCAAAAACTACAAATTTTGAGAGATTACCAAAGGAAAAGAAGGGAGGGAAAAAACCCAAAAGAAAACAAAGAAAAAAAGGAAAAAATCCCAAAAAAAAACAAAAAAAGGAAATTTGAGGCCTAGTAGATGGGAATTGTATGATTTTTCTGCTATACTGAAGGCTAGTCACGATAGACATTCAGTGTGCCACAACAGGGGTTGCGATGCGATAACTGGGCGTAGACGGGTGCGATTAGGTGTGATAAGACTAAAATACAGTGCGATGGTAGGTTCCAAGGTGCGATGAGCAAGAAGAAGGTGCGATAAGTAGCTTATAAGTTGCAAGGAGATTGAACTGAGTTGTGAAGGTTAGATTGAGTTGCGATTTTGGGCTTCTGAGTTGTGATAAGGTTGATCTGAGTTGCGATGAGGTTGGACTAAGTTACGATTTTGGGCTTCTGGGTTGTGATGAGGGTGATCTGAGTTGTGATGAGGTTGGACTGAGTTGCGATTTTGGGCTTTTAGCTACAATAAGGTTGATTTGAGTTGCGATAAGGTTAGGCTGAGTTGCGATGAAGTTGATCTGAGTTGTGGTGAGGTTGGACTAAGTTGCGATGAGGTTGATCTGAGTTACGATAAGGTTAAACTGAGTTCGACACCGTTTCACATCAAATCCAAAATCCGAGACCATAGGTACGTAGAGCCAAAAATCTAAATCCAACGACACCAAGATCACCCAAGTCCGACACCATTTACCCCATCATCCTAAGACCCGAAGCCAGAATTGATTTTGATCATCCGATCAGAGTCATTTTAATCATGATCCTCATTTCACATCAAATCCAAAATCCGAGACCATAGGTACGTAGAGCCCAAAAGTCCAAATCCAATGACACCAAGATCACCCGAGTCCGACATTGTTTACCCCATCATCCTAAGACCCAAAGCTGGAACGGATTCCGATTGTCCGATCGGAGTCATTTTGATCCTAATCCTCATTTAACATCAAATCCAAAATCTGAGACCATATGTATGTAGAGCCAAAAAATGCAAATTCAGCAACACCAAGATCACCCAAGTCCAACACCGTTTACCTGGTCATCCTAAGAGCTGAAGTCGGAACCAATTCTAATTGTCCCATCAGAGTCATTTTGATCATAATCCTCATTTAACATCGAATCCAAAATCTGAGACCATAGGTATGTAGAGCCCAAAAATCCAAATCCCAGCAACACCAAGATCACCCAAATCCGACACCGCTTACCCCTTCATCTCAAGACCCGAAGCTAGAACCGATTTTGATCGTTCGGTCGGGATCATCTCTAATCCTAAATCCTAAACCCCAGAAAATATGAAATCCAACCCTGTAGATGGATAGAGCTCAAAATTTTGAGTCCAACGGTACCAAGATCGTCCAATTCCAACAGTACCGTTAGCCCCTCCATCTTGAGACCCAAAACTAGACTCGATCTAGGCCCTTTGTTTAGAATCCTCTTCACAATAACTTCGAACCTAGGACATTCTATGATCAAAACTTCCCTTCAGCCTTTAGAAGCATCTTAAAGATCTATGATTTGACCAGCTATAGTTTCCAATCAAACAAGCCAATCACCTAAATTTGGAATGTCCAATTAAGGTAAATTGGTGAAATCTTTCAATCTTTGTCTTGATTGATTGAGAGAATCTCTTACAAAGCTGTCTTCACAGCCCATTCTTTCAATCAATCTCCCTCCAAAAACTATTTAAACATCAGCCATTGATCTCCCTTATCTCCCATCTAATCCCTCCATTCCCCTCTCAAAAAATCTATAAATACCATCCCTTTCTCATATCCAAAATACACAAGAAAACCTAGAGATCCCACACTCACTAGTATAGAGAATACTCCCTTTACGTCCCAAACAGCTCTAGCCTTCATCTACTCACGTCCAAGGCCTTCCCCATTCACTCTACAACATCCCTCGAGCTTTCCCATACCGGTATTACAATCATAGAATCCCTAGGTTATGTTTAATTGGAAGCATGAAGCATTCCTAAAGTGACGACAATGCAGCAGAAAAGTTCCTTTCATCCAGCACGTTCTCCACCACTTGGGCCACATTCTGTCACACTAAAATGACTCCAGATCTTTCGTGGATTGAACCAAAGAGTTAATTCCTTTTGTGCATTAAAGTGAAGAAAGGAACTAGAATGATTATGGGGTCCAAAGCTTGCTAAAATGGACCATGAAGAATTCAATCACGATCTACACCCATAAGCGGCATATCTTAGGTCTGTTTTTATCTTCATTTCATATGTTTCTGAATATTCATTTCTCTCATAATCTCTAATGTGATATCATTTGTTTAGTCTTCATATTTTTTTTTTTTTACTTTTATTACATGTCTAATTATCTTTATTTGCTAGTTGGGTCATTATGATTACAGTTTTCTTTCTCTTTTCCTTTCTTGATTTTCTTGAAGTAGCTTAATAGCTCATACTGTTCTCTCTCTTTGGTGTTGATTTACTAACAATTTATCTCACCCGATGTTCGGATTCAGTCGTTTGCCACTTAGAAGTAGTAGTTAGGATAGGATCAATTTCTTATTGAAATCAGCATGTTTTTAGCATCATTAAATATGTCATCCCCTCTCATTTTAGTTTAGCAATCATTTGGCACTTAATAATCTAATTTCATCTTTTTAGCATTTTGAAAGCCAGCCCTATCCTTTTTTTCTTCTCTTTGGTCAATCGGCCACCCATTTATATGAGTCTTCTAATTCTAGTATCCATACATGTTTCCTTTGACTTTTCTTTTTTTTTTTTTTTTGAAAATTTGCAGGCTTTTATATTCACATTTCATCCATCCAAGACATCTAACTTCTAAATAATTGCATTAGTAGATTGCATCCCCACTAGCAAATTCTTCTTTTGCATTTGTTATTAGCTAGTTTCACCATCAATCGTTTAGTTTGCTAGTTCTGCCTAGTTTCCTTAATCACTTAGTGTCATTCTTCAATCTAATTTCAATGAAATGGTTTGTTTCAATCACAACCCCTTCAAATTAGCTAGTTGTTTGCATAATTTATTCATTTCTTCTTCCATGATTTAATTTGTTTCATTTCTAGATTCTCTTTGGTAAATTCCATTTCTCTCATGTCTTGATAAATTTATATGTGTGGGTATTAATTAAAATTTCAAGTCAAAAATTAATAACAATCCTTGGAACATTGGTGAAGTAGAGGCTGGTTCAACTGGGCATGTGTGGGTTGCCTAACACCTTCCCGCACCGTTCCTTGGTCCCTGTACCCTAAGAATCTCATCCCTACTGGACGAGTCACCAACAAAACAAAATGTTTTTCTTGAAAAACCCCAGGTTTTCCTAAATTCCCAGTTCCATAAATTTAGGTGGCGACTCCAAACTCCATATCCCAGTCCGTCCCCCCCTTTGGGTCGGTTAGCCACAACGATGAAGTTATGGGTTGCGATGAAGTTATAGGTTGCGATGAAATTCTGAGAAGGTGCTATTCGGATTTAGGTGCGATGAAATTGCAGAAAGGTGTTGTTTTTGACTTTTAGGCTAAGACAGAGATAAAATGAGGCTTGATTTTGAAGAAGAGGTGTTTTGGGTAGAACTCTAGTTGCGATTTCGACAAAGGTATAATCCTGGGTGGAGCTTTAGGTGCGATTTTGGTCCAGTGATGGTTTTGGGCATACACAGAGGAGGTCACCCGCACCAGAGAATGCTAAAATGTGGTTTTGAATTGCGCTGGGAAGGTTTATCGCACCTAATCTTCTTGAGGTGCTATTTTTAATCGCCAATCAACAAAAATAGTCTAAGCCTTATAGCACACAACAACTGAGCGTGAATATGAGCCAAAACATTTCCCCACAAAGGTCCTTAAAGAAGTCCCTAGTAGAGTCACTAGCTGTGAGCTCCGGGAGGCTCATGGCCGGCTCAAAGAGATGGAGTTGCCACCCATTTTTTCATTTTCGGATTTGAAAAACTCGATTTAAGTCTTTAATAATTACTCCATTTTCCATGGAAAAGACACACAATCAAAAGATTTCAGGTCCTAAGGATTGGGAGAGGGAAAGTATTAGGCACCCCTCTCTCCAAGCTGCTTTAGTAGCCCGATACAGGAGTTATTCAGGCTCAGTTTCTTCTAGAGAAAAATAGAAATGGTTACACAAATTTCTTAAATATGGAGGAACATGCTTTCAACTCCTCCTATGACTAATTCTGAGGTGATGTTATTGGGTCTTCGGTACTGATTTCCTCAAGCAACCCAGAAAAACTAAAGGAGACCTACCTTTCATATGTTCCTTGGTGAGAGTTTTCTAGTAGCTAGGGATGCAACATAATGAAGTTTAGATGGGTTCTTAAGCTAAGGAATGTTTCTAGTTGCAGCAACCTCCGCTTGAAGGTCGAGGAGATGAGTTTAGAATCTGATGTTTAGAGCTCGGATTAGATCAGTATTTATAGAAAAAGGGAGGGGGTCAGACCTTAATTCGTTTAGCTACAATGCCTAGGATTTAACTAAGGTTTTACACACAAATAAGTAAAGATTATTCAAAGAAAAGGATGTCCAATCAAGCTTTCCTGTTTGGTGAAACTCTTTCTTCAATTTGGGGGTGGTTTTCATGAGCTTTATGCATCCAATGGGAGCTTCAGGCGTGTCAAATGTTGTAGCCCCTATTTGGGAATGACAGTGGTAGAAAATGTAAATTTGATGAACTTTTTAAAGCTATTTTGTCTTTTCTTGGTCTTAAGTAGGGGTCTATTTGGTATTTTGAGCTTTTTGGGTCTATTAGGCTTTGTGTGATTGGTCTAGGTGTTCTAATGAGTCAAGAATGGGTTTGACATCAGTCACCACCCTTTTAAGGCTTCAGGTTGAGCCAGATGATGTGGTAATTTAATTTGGTGCATCGAAATAGTATCTTTCTAGTTTAACGATCAAATGAATGAGTCTGGTCATGAAATTTGGCGTCCTGAGTTTTTTTGGGTCTCTAAACACAGTGGTGAGGTCTGATCAGACAAATGGGGTTGGGATGATTGAGTTCTATGGCTGATAAGTTCATATCAATGAGATTTGCTGAAGTAGAATCTTTGTTTGATGAAGGATTAAGCGGGGGGATTTTGGGATGAAATTTGGTGGGTTGGTACATTTAAAAGTCCTAAATCTAATGGAAGTGATAGATCTTTGATCAGAGATGTAGATTTACTAGTTTAGTTCAGATCGTGGTCTTGGCTTATGGTTTTCTAATCAACGAGAATGTCCGAAAATGGAACCTTACTTTTTCAACGTTCAAATGGAGGTGTTTGGTCATGAGATTTGACATGCTAGGCTTTTCTGGGTCTCCGAACACAGTGGTAAGGTCTGATTTGTCATGTGACATTGGAACGATGGATGGTAGGCTCTAATTAATGAGATTTGTTAGAATAGGTTCTAGGCTTGGTAGGGGGTTAAACGAGGGAATTTTGTACAATTTGGTAGGTAGGCATAGATTAGGGTGAGGAGTCAAGTGGATGGTTCTGATCTAAGAAATATATGGTCGATCTTAGTAATCATTCAGGGCCATCCGAATGGGATCTTGATGTTTTTGTGGTTGGTTGTTGAAGATTCGTGGTGGGATTCGCTAGTTGATTGTTTCCTAATGATCTCGAGATGATGGATATGTTGGAGTTTGAATATCGCATGGATTGGGGCCCTTAGAAAATATTTGGAGTTTAGTCATGAAAATTAATGTGTAATAAAGTTGTAGTTTTCCAAGTCTGGGGATGGTGTCTGATTGGACATTGATGTCGATCTCAATGTTGTTATTTGTCTTGTGGGTTGTGTCAAATGAGGGCATTTCGGGTTTTAGAAAGTCTCAAGCTGATCTGGTTGCTTTTCTAAGTTTTTGGGGTCTAAGAGGTAGGGTGAAGAGACCAAGCAAAAATTGGGTGCTAACATGGAGCGCAGTCTTTGAGGCACCAATCTAATATTGGTAGCATGACAATCTTATCATGTTTTAGTTTAATTCTCATTTATCCCCAATCATCTTTGGGATCGTTTGAGTAATTATTCCCTCTAGGTTAATACAATTTGAGTATTTACTCCCTCTATGTTTTATTTCACATTGTCAATGCATCCTCATTATTTTTATGGATTGTTGGGCCCTAGATTAGCATCATTCAAACTTTTTGTAATCCTTTTTATCTGAGTAGTCTTCTAATTTTAAAGCTGATTCATTAGGCTTACCATTTAAGATTTGTTGTTGCATGTTTCTAGTTAAAATCATCATTCTTTTTTTAGTTCCTTATTAACATTTCTTTAGTTTTATGACCATTCAATAGGTTATTTTCTTGTTAGTTTATTGATAGTATTTTTCTACCTAATAGAATCATTCTATTATTTGATATTTGGATCTGAATTACTATAAGACTTATCAATGAGACTTATTTTTCATATTGTTCCTTTTGGTCCATTTAGTGACAAACTTGTGTGTATTATAATGCCTGATGCAGGGATAACATGCACACCCAAAAGTCCTTAGTGACAAAAGCTCTGGGTTTGTTCTAAATAAAACTTGCCACAGAGATTTATAGCCCAAAATAGGAGTGGATTGTAAATCGCTATTTCAAAGACATCCCACTAGTATTATTTAGGCATGGAAACTAGATCAAGTATGGCCAATCCCATGCCTACAATTGAATGGTGATGTTGCTCTAGAATACGATTTCATTCAGAAGTGTGTGGGCGGAAAGTACGATGAACAATACCATGATGTTCCAAGAATCCCTTAAACCCAACAATTTATCAACCATAGTTTTGAAAGAAACAAAAGCCTTCCAAAGCATATGAGTTAACCATCAATGAATAGATCGAAATAAATTTACTAAATGCATCCACAAAGGATATATAATATTTATAACCAGTCACTGAGAAGAGAGGGGCTGGTCCCCATTAGGGGTATGTTGGTTAACCATCAATGGGTTGGTTCGGTTCAGTTCCATGGGAGAACTTGGAACCTATCCTATAAGGGTATGTTGGTTTCAGGATTTTGGAACCATAACCTAGCTTGTGAAGGCCGGTTCCAGGGCTAGTTTTGGCCTTGGTGGTTCTGGGATTGGTTGTAAGGTCTACCCATGGTACATATTCTTTCTTTATTCCCCATTCAAAAAAAAAAAAGATGCATATTCTTTAAAAACTTGATTTTCATTAGGATGCATATTCTTCTTTTTTCCATTTTTTGAGAAAATTTCTTTTATTTCTTTTCTTCATATTTGAGTTGCATCAATTGGTATCAAAGCGTGTCGAGTTAGAGCTTGGAACATCATTGCTATAGTCATTTTTTAAGTCCAAATATAGTGTTATATGTAGCTCCAAAAAATAAGTCAAGTGATGTCCCAATTTTGGCAATGAAATCTTCATCAAATTGGGTCATGTTATATACCTTTGGAAAGCTCTTTGAGTCTACTTTCCAATGCAATAAATGGTTTGTTGATAAGAATTTTGTACCAAAAGGTATAAGTGAAGCAAATTTGGTAAACAGAGCAGACCAGATATACGAACCTTTCAAAGAAGTGAAACCATACCAATAAGAGGTTAGCCTAGTAATCAGCGCAAGGCTCCAATAAAGGATGCCTACTTATGGGAAGAAGCTAATGAATTAAATCAATCTTACAATACCATTCAATTCATGATGGAAGAGATTCTATGTAAACTCCCGGGCAAGCCTCTACAAGTAATCCCACTAGTCCAACACATCAAGTTCTTCTTAAGTAGCATTACAAAGATCAGCACCTTCACAACAAGCTTGGGATATGGATCGACTTGCATGTGCATTATAATTAGGAACCGACAGGAGCATTCCTATTGATGTTTTTGTCTTTGATGGTAAGCTCAATCTTGAATTTTATTGTAACTGGATTGTATTTTTAGAAACTTCTTTGAGTGGAAATAATTATCAGAAGAGAGGAAAGTTGAATTTTTTGCTACAAAACTCAAAGGTCATGCCTTAGTTTGGTGGTAACAATACTAAGTTGTGAGCAAAGAGGAATGTGGCAAGTTAATACTTAGGCCAAAATGAAAATCAAATTAAATGAAAAGCTCCTCCCTTTTAATTATTCTCAAATTCTATATCAAAAGTTTCATCATCTCCACCAAAATAGTGATCAAAGTGTTTCTGGTTATACCAAAGAATTTTATAAATATTTAAGTCGGGTGTGTAGCTAGCCGACCCAGAGGGGGACGAAGTGGAGTATGGAGTTGCCACCTAAATTTTTTTGGAAATGGGAATTTAGGAAAACCTGGGATTTTTTCAAGAAAAATATTTTTGTTTTCTTGGTGACTCGTAAAGCAATGGGATTGAGATTCTTTGGGTTCGGGGACCAAGGTATGGTGTGGAAAAGTGTAAGGCACCCGACACTCCTAGCTAAACCAGCCTCTACTTCATGAACATTCTGAGGATTTTTTTTAATTTTTAGGCTTGAATTATTTATTAGAACTGACATACATTCACTATGACCAAGGCATGGGTGGTCGTAGTGATATGATCTGCCCCTTTGTCAGACAAAGTGATATCAGGGTTTACACTCTCTTTGATGCAAACTTAAATTACCAATAGTGGATTTCAATTTTATTTAAAATTTGATTTGAAAAATGTATTAATATATTATATAATTATTTTATGAAAAAATGTTTACAAAAGATTTTAATCCCAAGATCCATCTGAGCTAAGAGTATGACACAACATTTTGCAATCAGGGAAGAGGTTCTTCCCTATAAACGATGTTTTGATGCTTATGGGTTGAGAGGTTAAGCGAAAGAGACCATTACAAGGGTGATTACTTGATAAGCCTCATCTTGCATAAGTACATTATCCTTGGGTCTTCATAGGTTGTCTAAATCCAATGATCATTTATGTTTAAATGTTGGGCCCAAACTATGGGTCAAGGGTTTACTACCTATAGGTAGTGAATTTGGATTCCCCATTTCCAAGGGTGGGTTGAACCTTAGTATATTTGTGCGAGACCTTCATGGGTTCCACGCCGTACAATGTTCAAGCCTATATGGCTTTGCAATTCCTAAGTTAGTGAGCCATTAAAAAATATGGGCCTTTGGCCCATTACTAATGTGATTAGTTAAGTGATCACATGATGGGTCAAAAATGGGTATGGATCTAGGTATGGAACACCCATTCTCTTAATAAGATAATATTTATCTAATTAAAGATAATTCTTGATCCAAATATAATTTGGATCAACTCCTAGTAGAATTAGGAGAGTTGATCCAAATTATATTGATTTTATACTATTAAAGTTATGAGGTGTAAAATTAATTAGTAGAGTTTATCAGAAAGAATAAAAAATATCTTCAATATATAATTTCTAGTGAGAGAGAGAAAGGATGGAAGTTAATACTTTGAATAAGAAAAGTCCAAAAACTCAACTTTTATTATCAATGATGCCTAGCTCTGATATTTATTGAAAAAAGAAGCAAGAGATTACATAACATAGGGAAGAGGCCAAGAGAAGAGAAATGATGAATTAGCCTCTCAACATGTAGAGTACTTGCACATGCATTCTGTGAAGGCTGCATCAGGTGGATAGAAACAGAATGCATCCTTGACGTAGCCATTGCTAGGTTTATTTGAAGTGCATGTCTTAGTGCAATAATCACATGGATCAATGAATGTTTGCACATTAATGCACCCTTCATTGGCTTGCAACCTAATGGCATCAACTGCAACATTGAAACAAGTAAAGAAAATATCAATGCCAATAATAAAGGTTTGGTAAGGGAGTTTTTAAATTCCCTAAGAAAGATTAATGCAACAAATGCTAAAAACTCTTCTGCATGTCTTATATAAGTACTTCAGGAGGAAATAAGATGAACCCATAATTGCAAATAGAGAAAAAGAGGAGTCAAATTAACTTGAAATTGTTTTAAGACAAACCTGATGAGAAAAGAAGTAGGAGAAAGAGAAAACAAATGGTATAGAACTTGGCCATCTCCTAATGTAAATAAACTCTCCAAATCCTTCAACTTCAACTCCCACTTCTGTTTGAAAGAATATTACGTTTTTGGCTTACCATGCATCAGAGGTTGCACACTTTATCTATTATATCTGCTTGGAGTTTTATTTATTATACAAATGTAACGGTAGAAAATCCTTATCCATCCATGCAGGCTCTTAATTAATTATTAAAAGATTTGTTTTCAAAATCAAATTTCAGTTGATAATGTGTTTGGCTGGGAGTTGACTTGGGATCAGATTCCGTTGTATCAGGGTTGTGGGCTTTACGCATGGCTAGGGGATGGGCGGGAATGGATTAAGACTGTTGTACAGAGCTGTCAATGGGTCAGTTATGCTTTGGGACAGGGTGCATCAGTCTTTCTCCGATTTAATAATGGGAACTATAAGCAAGACTCGGAACTGGAACGATTACAAATCAGGACAATTAGGTCTGACCCCAGGTCCCCAGATCCCAAATACACTCAATTATAGAATAATAACAACTTTTTTTATTCGGTAAATTAAAACAACTAATAAAAAGATTTTGGAACTTCTTCTTGACAATATGTATATATATGTGTATCTATACTACTATACTGGGAATAGTTCTACATAGATTTTGGATTTATTTCATCAAAATACCCCTCTTTTCAAATTTAAAAACTGTAATTTGAACACAACTATTAATTTTATTTTATTCCCCCCACATTAAACCTATGTCTATAGCATTAATTCCTGTTTACTTTTATTGAATTCTATGTTTAAGTTTTGTTTTTTCATCATTAAATTCCACTATTTAAATCTGTAAATAATAATTTCAATGGTATAGAATTTATTTTCAAAACAACCTATTAATTAGACCTTATTTTTCACAAGTAGTGGGTAATGAGTTCAACCATTTGAGTCTAATAGGTCAACCCATTATAGCATATAATTAAATACTAAAATTTTAAAATATATAAAATACAAAAAAATTAAAAAAAATACTTATACACATCTCTAATATATATTAGCCATATTAAATAAAAATGAGTGTGATAAATACTAATTATTGTTATTAATGATGTAAATCGAATATAAAATTTAAAGTTGAATTATTTTCCTATCTAGATGTTGAGCCATTGAGTCAACCTTTTGGACCAAATAGGTTAACCAATGACGTCATGATTAAATAATAAATATTTAAAAAGATTGAAACACAAAAAAAAAATACAAAATGAAGCATAGAAATTCTGTATAAAACATATGATTACATTTCTCACATTATACATTCGTCATATCAAATAAAAATAAGTATACAAAATAAGATTTGTTTTACTAATAATGAAAATGAAATACAATAAAATTGACCGAAGAGTAGAGCTATAAACTGGCATGGCCCAAACCCCTAGGTTGTGTTGGGCTTGGGTTTTGAGGACTATAGGTCGACACAGAATGTCACAAAGAATGGGTCGTGCTGGCATGGGCCCATAGCCAAACATGCATGGCCCGCAATGGGCCACTCTGGCCTAGTAATACTCCCCAGTAGTTATAAACAACTAGTTAAGGGGTACTTGTGTATTTGGCTTTAGGGGGAGGAAAATTACAATAATGGCCCACAATAGCTATATAGTGTCTAGTTTGGGGGGATTTTGTAAAGTAATAATTAGTTTTAAAAGACCAAAATACCCTTCCCAACAATTATAAAACAACTAGTTTTCAAGGGTATTTTGGTTAGTTGAATTAATTCCAACTCTTATAAGTACCCTTACCTTCCCTCGTTCTCATCACACCAACTTGCATATTCTCACATACTCTCATATTCACTCCTAATTCTCCACTTTATTCAACTTTAAAGTGTAAGACCATTTAGGGCTTTTACCTGATGTGCTAATCTCACTTAAGTTCATAATCCTTAGGCCTTCATAAGGTGATTGTACCCAGAGACCATTTAATATAAATATTGGGCCCATTAAGAGCCCATACTAATGGGTTCAGGGGTTTATTCGGCCAGGCCTTGTAACAGAGGCTAGGCTGAACCCATATGACTTTTGTGGAGATCAATGTTAGGGTCCCACACCATACAAAGAGAACCAAGGTAGCCAGCAATTTAAAAGGAAGTGAGCCTGAAAGCTTAATGGGCCTAAAGCCCAATTCGAACTAGGGTTTAATGGGATTAATTAAAAAGGGGTGTATTTGGGTTAATATCTGGGTAGGGATCAGCAAGAGAATAAGATAAGACTTATCCACTTAAGAGCCCAGATCCATATAAAGATTTGGATAAAAAAACCCTTTCTAATTTGATTAGGAAGTTGATCTTGAAAGGATATGAATTAGGAGGGCGAATTCTATAGAGAAATTCATTTTTTCTACAATCTGCTCTCTCTCTCTCTCTCTCTGCTCTTGCCGCCCTACCCTGTTCGATCTCCAGTTCTTGAAGTAATCAAGATTGGATCTTGATATTGTTTCTTTTAGAAAAAACAATCTTGAAATTGTGCTTACATCCCTATGTGATTCTTGCTGAAGAATTGGGGTTCTTGCTGAAGAATCTCTTTGTTGATCCTACCTCACCCTAAGTTGTGTCGTATTTAGTGGAGGAAGGGTTTGATGAACTCTTTGGGCGTTAACACCTACGTTGGGAACTACTGTTGATTCCGTATCAGGTATATCCCTTCCTTAATCTTGGTTTCAGATTTGGTCCGGTTTGTTTTAAGAACAAAACTTGAAAAATGCAATTTTTCTAAATCATGGAATAGGATTCCCAGAAGGGAGAAAGAAAATTTTGAAATTTTGGCCAGCCACTCTACATGGCTTAGCCATCCATATGATGGATCTCCCTTCCCTTCACAATTGTCTCAGGTTAGCAATTTGGGAGTTTAAAACCTTCATCAGCTAATATCATGTTGGGATTATGGACCGATAGGCCAGGTAAATTGCAATTAATTTTCATTTTTAAGAATAGCCAGTTCCTCTCAAGAGCCAAAACCAATCTCAACCCTCGATTGAAAATCTTTTTTATCTAAAGCTCAACGTCACAAATATGACATGACAGATATATAAAGCTTTGAATTCCAAATCAATTCGGATCCTAGATTTGGAAGCTTTTCAATCCCAAGCCTAACGTCACAAATCCGACTTAATGGATTTATAGGTACTAAAATTTTGAATCCAACAATACCAGAATTGCTTGAATACAACACTATTTACCCTCAATTTTAAGTCTCATAGACAAAATCGATCAAAAATTCTCTAACATGATCATGTTTACTCCTCCAACCAAAGACTCGAATCCATGATTGATTTTGATCATATGTTTGGAATCTTTTCGATCATGAGTCGTATTTCACATCAAGATAAAAATCCAAAATCATATGTATGTAAAACCTGAAATGCTGAATCCAATGGTACCAAAGTCTTCCACATCTGACAACATTTATTCACCCATCCTAAGACCCAAACCCAAACGTATATGATCAATTACAGCATTCGAATTGATATCCTTCACAATAATGGCATAGGTGTAACTTTAGGTGCTTTATTTATGAGACTAAAACGTCTCATCCTTTTGGTGGTCTAATTAAGTAAGGTGTTCCATTTTATCTTGCAAGCTTTCTCTTAATTGAATACAAATTAGGATTGCAACCTAACTCCACATGTTCATTCCTTATAGGTGAACCTCTGAGACCCCCTTTCTCAATCTAAGAAAGACTCTCACCCGTCTTTGATCTTCTAATACCAAATTTCAGCCATCAAAATTTAATGCTAGATAAACCCAAACTTCTCTATAAATAGAGTTTATCTCCAACCTAGAAAACTTGTAGGAGATTACAACACAAGAACCTTCCAAGGAGAGTACACAACTCAATTGATTTTCTGTTCTTCAATCCCAAGGCTAAGTGCAAGCTTAAGGTTGAGATTGAGCAGTAGAGAAAGCATGACCTTCTAGTAATTTTCTCACACTAGGAGATACATTTCCAAATAGCTTATGTTAGTCCATGATTTGTTTTTTTTTTTTTACTTTTTCCTTTTTTTTTTTTTTAGTTAGATTATTTTTGTATCTTTCTTCTTTTTTTTTTTCATTGTCAATGCATCTTCATTATTTTTATGGAAGGCACTAGATTAACACCATTATTCAAACTTTTTGTCTTCTTTTTCTTCTGGCTAGTCTTCCAATTTTAGAGCTGATTGGTTTGATGTTGCATGTTTCCGGTTAGAATCATCAATTTTTTGTTAGTTCCTTATTAACATTTGTTTAGTTTTATGACCATTCAATAGATTGTTATCTAGTTAGTTTATGAATCATTTTATTGTGGGAAAATTCTAGAGAGGTATATGTACTTTAGGTCGAATGTCAATTTAGTACACCAACTTTAAAACATCATAATCTAATATCCAAAATTTTACTTTTCGACAACCTAATATCCGACATTAATCAGGCAAAAAAGACAAAAATACCCTTTAAATGTAAATTATCAACCTTACTCCTATATAAACTCCTCAGTACTGGAAATGAATCATAATATTGAATGTTGACCGGAGTTCGATGCTGCAACTTGGGATTTTATCGTAACAAGGGGCAAAGAGAGCCCGGTATTAAGTCTCAGCCACCTGAAGTGGGAGAAAAAGAGAGAGGTAGAAGAAACGACGGAGAAACCACCACGGGTTCAGATCTGTCACCGGAAGTTGCAAAAGCGAATAGAAGTTAGGAATGCAGAACTGGTTCAGATCTGCCACCGCTCTGCTTCTCTGTGAAGAAGATGAACAGTGTTTGAAAATGATGTCGTGAGACTCAGTGCAGAACCGCAGCAATTGCCAATGCTGGGACATGCCTCAGTGCAGCCTTGGCGGCACAGCTTGTTTGCACCCGATGATGTCGTGAGCTAAAGACTCATGGTTCAAAGCAGCAGTAGCGGCAGTAGGGGGGAAATGGCGTCTGGGAGCCGATTGGGGGCAACGCAGGAGAGAGAATAAGAAGAAGAAGAAGAAGAAGAAGAAAGTGAGGGGAGAGAAATGAGTAAAGAAAAGAATGTCGCCGTTGCTAGGAGTTGCAGTGGCGGTTCGGCTGAAGTGACTGTGACAGGGGAAGGGGCGGTAATCTGTGGAAAGAGAGAGAAAAAAAAACGAATGAGGAAGAGGCTGGGAGAAGAGAAGAGAAGCGGAGAGAAAGAGAGGAAATAAGAGAATGCGAGGGAGTTGGATGAGGTTGTCGCCGCTACTCTGTTGGGAGCTCTGTCACTGCTGCTGTCTCAAGGAAGAAGATGAACAGTAAAATGGGAGATTTTCGTTGGGGGAGAGAGAAATCCAGGAGCAGTTCAGTCATAAAAAGCTTTTGAGAATGAACATTAACGGTCCTGAGAAGGGTGCCATCGCCGCCGCAACTCTGTTCGAACAAAGGGGAAGAGGAATACCGAAAGAGAAAAGATTCTGACAGTTGCAGCTGCATGTTCCGGTGGCGGTGAGGAGATTGGGTAAAGGTGGAGGACAGAGTTGCAGTGGGTGGTGGATGGAGGCTTCACCTCCATCACCGAGCATGGCCGGTTCCGACAGAATTGTAGAAATTCCTTAAGTTCTGGTTAGTAATCAGCTTAAAATTCAGAATAGATTCATGCAAGAAAAAGGATGTACCCGGTTGTTGTTCATTCAGTTCATTATTGCTAGACTTTTGCAGAATAAAGTCATGCAAATGAAAACCACTTCCAAGTATGAGAAGAAAATTCAAGAGCTGACTACACAGTGTGAGCGCAAGACAGATGAATGCTATGAGGCTTGGATGTCCCTGACATCTGCAAATGAGCAGCTACAGAAGGTCAGGATGGAACTTGATGATAAGATGTTCTAAACTCACTCTCTGGGCAGGATGAAATCAAATAATGCAAGCCTGATCTTTGGCGGTGGCGATGTTGGGGTGGAACCGGGCATGGCCGGAGCCATTGTTGCAAGCATTCTTCCGTGTGGCAAAGAATGTTTGGTTGGTGGTGGATGGAACAGATTTGGGTTCGGAAAACCTGATTTTCATATTCTTGAGAAAAAAAAAGATAATGAAGGATAGTTTTGATATTTTTAAAAGTCTTAAATCGTACATGAGATCACGTTATATATATAACTTATAGTTTATTAACATTAGGTGTTAGATTGTCGTAAAATGAAAGTTTAGGTATTAGATTGTCACAAAATAAAAGTTTAGGTACTAGATCGTCGCATTTTAAAATTCGGGTACTAAATTGACACTCAACCTAAAGTTGAAGGTACCTATAGCGAATTTTCCCTTTTATTATTTGATATTTGCATCTGAATTACTTATTAATGAAACATGTTTTTCATATTGTTCCTTTTGGTTCATTTAGTCATTCCATGCTTTCTTAATTTGTCATTTCCCTTAGGCTAACATTCATTTCTTTAGATCATTATTATATTAGTTCCTTATTAACATTTGTTTAGTTTTATGACCATTCAATAGGCTTTCTAGTTAGTTAATTGATTGTATTTTTTTCCTAATTGTATCATTCTATTATTTGATATTCGCATCTGAATCACTATAAGATGAAGCATGTTTTTCATATTGTTCCTTTTGGTCCATTTAGTCAGTTCATGTTTCACATAGCTCCTTTATAGGTAGAACCAAAGCTTTCTTAGTCATTTTTCCTTAGGCTAACATTCATTTGTTTAGATCATTATTGTTACTATTTTTATTTTTAGTCAAGTACAACTTAGGATTTTCAACAAGTCTTTTAACTAACATCTATTCTGCATAGGCTAGTTTGATAAATTCTTTTAGGTTTCATCATTGGATTATAGTTGAAGACCCTAAGCTAGAAAGTTTTTTACAACAATTAGCAAATCCCTAATTTAAAAAAAACAAAAATATAATTACAACAAATGCTTTAAAAAATTTTTATTCATATAAGCAAAATTTAATTTCTACTTTGTCATCTATTAATTCTAAAATTTCACTTACATCTAATATTTTGGCTTCTAAATATAATATAATTTATATTTGAGTTACAGGGCATTTTATTAATGAACAATAGCTTTTACAAAATGGATATTAAGATTTACAATACTTAAATGGCTATATAATGGTCTGACAATTGCTACAAGTATATTAAATGCTTTACATATTTCTAAAATTAGAAATTGTGTTATGCATATTAAAAATTTTGTTAAAAGAAAACAAGATTTAAATATTTATGTCAAAAATATGGGATAAAATATAGATATTTTATATTAGATGTTCAACATAGGTGGAATTACACCTATTGTGACTAATTTTTATAATGAGAAAATGCCCCACGATTCTATAACTAATGATGATTAGGAAATTGTAGTTTGTATAAAATATTTTTTACAAAATTTTTATTATATAACAAATATAATAAATTTTTTTTGTTTATTATCCAACTGCTTTTATTTTATTTAATCATTATTTTTCATTTTTGGATTTTTTCAAAATATAGAAGTAATTTAAAGTTTCTATATATTATTGACACAATGGAAGCTGAATTTAAAAAATATTGAGAAAATCTTTCTCCTATATATTGCTTAGCTAAAATATTAGATCCTATGATTAAAAAAGATTGCTTAGATGCTTTAATTGAATCTTATTGTGAAAATTTGAAAACTGAAATTAGAATACAAGAATCTGAAATTAATAATTTATTGTTTGAAATGTACAAATTATATGAATCTCAACTAATAGGACATAAGAGAACTTGTATAGCCTCAACTACTAAAACATATAGTTCTAGTATTGGAAGAGACAAAGATACAACTTTTGGCCTTTAATAAATAAAAGGCAAAAGTCAACTATTAGTACTTCATCATAAAGTTCATTTACTAAATGTTATTTAAAAGTTCATTTTACTTATTGAACAAATTCCCTCAATTTGGAGTAATTAAATAGTTTTGATATTTTAGCTTGATGGAGTGAACATGGAAAAAATTATCTAGTTCTTGCCACTTCTATCAGTCTTGTTTTATTGTAAGTACTAGGGTATTTGCTTAAAGGCATAGATGGATCTTTTAAGGATAGACTATAAGATAAAAGAGGGCATGACACTTCACGTGATGTTTCATTAGAAGATGATGATGTAAATCAAGATCAAGGTCAATGATATTGAGGATTTGGAGGTAGATCTTGATGAATTCAATTTTTTTGTTTACTCAATAATTGCATAGCATTTTAAAAATTTTGTAAATTTTGTTTTTCAACCTTATTTAAAAGTTATTACTTATTTGTGATTTTTCAATTTTATTATATTATTTTTATATTTTATTCCAATTTCAATATTCCATTGTATTTTTTCAATTTATTAGTTTTTACTTTGCATTCATTAAATTCAATTGAAATAAAATTTCTGCAATTTTCATTTCAATTTGTTATCTATTTTGTATTTCATTTAGTGTTTTATGTAAAATTTTTATTTTTCCAAAATTTGTATCATTTTTAGACAAAAAAAGACCTGGCCCGACATGGCCCAGCCCAAGCATCATGGCACAGGTTGGCATGGGCCCTCCTAGGCTTGTACCATGGGCTAGGCCAGGCCTAACCTTTTAGAGGTTCTAGGCCAGGCAAGCACAGCCTACTCAAGCCCACATGCACAAGTGAACCAATTTTTCTATCCATGAAAGTGGTGGGAGAATGGTCCAAACATCTAGGTCAAATGGTTATACTATGATGTCATAATTAAATAATAAATATTAAAAAATTAGATAGAAATATAGTACATTGTATAAAACTAGAAATAAAAATTATTTTTATGTATTCATCATATTAATAGTATAAACGTAGTAAATAAAAAATATTTTCTATTTATTTATATATAATATATAGATAATATATGACATGTTATAGATATATACATATAGAGAGAGATTCATCAATACCAAGAGTTCCCTCAACGTTAAATTTTTCTCAAAAATGTAGCAAAAATGACTTTGAATATCATTATCTGCACAAATTCAATCACCATCATCATTTTTAATTCTAAATATCTTGTTTCGGTTTCTTCTAAGGGTGGCAACAATATGGAAAAAAAAAATTCTTCTTATCACCCAATTTTAACCAATTAATTCTACATCTTTGTGCCCAAAAAAGTTCCTCATAAGCAAAAATATCTTGATTAATTAGAGAACACTTGGAAGGATCATCCAATAAAAACTTCTGAACTTCATCAAGCTGCTAAGGACATTATTTTTTTTGAATAAATATTCCCAAAGTGGTTTGAGTTCCATTCCTTCAACTTTTGGACAAGAAAATTTATTTTTTCTTATAAATTGAATAGTTTTGAAACCATAGATCGACTTGCCTGTCCCAAGCAGATTTTGCAATGTCATCAGGATTAGGGTCCTCACACCACATGGCATCAAATCTAAAAGGCTTAGGCCCCATCATTCAATGATCATAAGTATTAATGAGGTAACCATTAGGAAATTCCTATCTCCAATTATCATTTATTAAACTATTAAAATTCACGTGATTGACTAGGCATCATATTCATCCCCTCGCTTTTATTAGATCTATTTTTCAATGAACTTAGGGAGCATTCTTTCTCAAGATTTGAGAGGGGAGAAAGTTGGTCAATGGGATTTTGCTTCCCATTGACCAAAAATCCCATGTTCTTTTGTCAAATTTATGTGGGGATCAAGGAAAGTTTATTTTCCTGGGTATCACTTACTCACCTTGGGGGTAAATAACTTCCCCACCTTGGGGGGAAGTTGCCAACACTTGAATGGGACAAAAATGTGCCTTGTAATAATGGGCTTTTATGACTAAAACGGTCATTGCCTTATTTACATGGGAAATAAAATAGCATGGGTATATGTACTTACCCAGGTAAGTCTTTCCTGGGAAACACTTACCTAGGTAAGTGCATTTACTTAGATAAGTAACTTACTGAAAAATGAATGGGGCCTTAAATCACCAATGAGGCAACATGCTCTGTCTATAGTATCCACAATTCCTTTAATCCAATTCCAAACAAGCATATGTTCTCGCTTGATGGGAGGGGCATAGACAAAAGTATTAAACCAATTCAAATTTGAAGAGTGATTGTAAATAAAAGCATGAGCAAGCCTACCATTAAATAAAATGGCATTGATAATATATTGGCTTAAGGCCCTATTTGAGAACACTTTTAATAAGTACTTCTTTTTTAAGACATGGGACCACACATTAAGTGGTTTTTAAGTACTTATGGGTGTTTGGTAAAAAAGTGGGAAAAAGTACTTTTTTTTTAAAATACTTTGAAAAAGTGACTTCAAGTTGGTTTTTTTTTAAGTACTTCTTGTACTTCTCCAAAATACTCCTGCGAGGTTATACCTCCCCCTTCTCGACTCATTCGATCCTCAAACCCTAGCAGCAATGGCGCACCAGTTGCAAGTCCACCAGCGACAATCGGGGATGAGGAACCATGGCCGATGGATCTGTTGTTTGGCTTCTTTCCTCTATGTTTTGAAGTTAGATCTTTGAAACATAGCTCGTAGCTCAATCTCAGATCTCTGAAACAGAGCTCGTAGCTCGATCTAGTCACCACCATCGTTCGGCTATTAAAGAACCGAAAGAGAGACATTCAACCGTTGCTGGTTCTCTTTTGGGGAGGAAGTTGAACAGTGTCTTGTTCGTGGTTCAGTGGTTATAGAAGAATAAAAACAAAGGAGAAGAAAAAGACAAGGGGAAAGAGAGAGGGGGGAGAGAAAGACTAAGGAGAGGTTGTCGACTCTCTCTGTCGCTCAAAGGGAGAATAGGGGAGTTGTAGCGACGACAACCTTCCCCCAGTTCATCATCATCATCATCTTATTATTATTATTATTATTATTATTATTATTATTATTATTATTATTATTATTATTATTATTATTAATTTTAGTTATTATTATTTATAATTATTATTTTTATCATTATGATTATTATTATTATTATTATTATTATTATTATTATTATTGAAAAGTATTGTATATATCTATGAGAGAAGTGAGGGCTAAAATTGTAATTTTATACATATAAGCACTTATGGAAAAAGTAGCTTATCAAACATTTCCACCCCAATAAGTACTTAAAAACATAATAAGTGATTTGAAAAAATAAGTTACAAAACAGCCTAAATGGTTGTTAAAACAAGTAATAAGTACTTTTTTTCCGCAAGTACTTTTAACAAGTACTTAATCATCAAACAGGGCCTAAATCCCATAATATCCAAAGACCACTAGTAAAACCCACAAACTCAACAACAAAATGATAATAAAAAGGGAGACACTCAATAATTGATTTCAAGTACATGGCATGTAAGATGGGACCAACCAGTCATGGTTACTTCCAACAAATGATATCTACCATCGGATATTTCTACTCCCATAGAGTTTTTCACCGAGATTTGAAATTAAAGAAATGGTTGCCCAGAAGAAATAACACTATTCTCTAGCGAAATGGTTGCCAGAAAAGATAACGATGAAGTAGTGGCTATTTGACCATTGCAGCAACTGAGAATAGGTGCAAATAAGGACTTCTACACGGAAGAAGATGGAGTGTTATATCGATTTTATCAGTCAAAACTTTCCATCAATTCTCAATGTAAAACTCACGTTGGTTATCATTTACACCGAAAACAAACGCAGCCTAAATGTTATGAGATTTAAGTCAAAGAAATGAATCAACTTAAAACTTATTTACTTTCTATGTTAACTAATTGAATAATTATGTAATTAATGACTTAATTATGTTATCGTTAATTAACTAAGTAGTTTAATACTTTAAAAGTAGTAAAAAAGGATTAGGAATGCTCATGGTTCGGTTACATTTTCAATAAATATTATAAAAATATATAAATAATATATAATATTATAAATACTATAAATATATATAATATACTTGATTTACTGTAATATAAATAGATTATTAAAAATAGATAATTAAAAAATATAATATAAATTTATATATAATATATAAATAATACAATATATATATATATATATGTATATCAATATATATACAAAGCTAAAAAGGTGACTTCTACGGGTGATAATTGGGTTGACTCTCATTTGTTTTTAAATAGATAAATATTAAAATACAGCTATAGATATTTGTATTAATTAGTTGGATTGACCCTCGTGTTATTTTCCAAACCAAATCTTATTTAATATGGCCATATTTTTATGGGAGATTAGAGAGAATAAAGGGGAATTGGAGACAATTTAGAAGTTCCTATAAATTGAGAGTGTAAATAGGTGGAATTCTAGTGAAGGGAGAGGACAAAAAGGAATTAGAGATAATTTAGGCAGTGTTCTGTATCACGTTCGTCTCGTATTTCGGTCCCGTCCCGTCCACACCCCAATATATCGTAATGGAAAAAACTAGTGGATATGTCCCCTCCATGGTTTATTTTTTATCCCATGCTTTAAGGAGCAGAGGTCAGAGGCTATGTGATTTAAGACAGACTGTTGATACACAAAGATACCTTCAGTTTTACCTCTAAAATTCCTGTAGTTGTATTTTGACTATATGGTCTAAAATATTAATTATTTTACTTAACTTTTTAATTTTTACAAATTTTTAATTTTTTATCGATAAAATAATATTTTTAAATATTTAAAATATATTTTTTTTAATTTTTTAATTATTTTACTATGTGTTTATAATAAATCAATATTTATTGCGAGGTTTTTAAAACCAACCCGAAGAACAAACTGGTTAGGGATCTACTTCCTAGGTCAAATGGTTCGACTGTTCGAACCAAATGGTCATCCCATTCTAATAAAAAAATAAAAAAATAAAAAAATAAAAAGCTATCAAAAGTGTTGAACAGTTTGAATGATTCAACCACCTGGGTCAGCGGTTTGCTAACCAAATCGATGTTTTTTTTTTTTTTGCAAATTTCTGATTTTGGAGAAAAATGGAACCAGTCACCTGACCGGTTCCCAATTTTTCCAATCCAACCGTCCAATCCGGTCCAATTTTGAAAACCATGATTTATTGGTTAATATTAATTCATTAATACATTTTCTAAAACATTTATCATATAAAATGCAAAAATTAGATATTTATGATTAACTATGTATATCATAAAATGCATATAAGATGCATGGAATCAAAAAAAGTGTGGTATGGAATCAATACCACGTTACAAAATGCCACTATGGGTGTGGATTAGTCCAATCGATACAATTTGTCCACAGTTCAGGATAATTGTTGGTTGTGGTGTGGTGTGGATTAGTCCTGCCACAAGGTGTGGTGTGGACCAATCCGCACCCACCAATTTCTCATCCACACTACAGAATACCCCCTTATAGAGAATAATGAGCCTGTTTTCTTGGAGATACAATTGAAGAATATAGAGGGGAATTGAAGTATTTATTGACTTGTAAAAATGGCATGCAACAAAAGATTCAAAACAAGGAAAGAAAAATAAACACTTCCTTATTTTAGATACATAGATAGATAGATTCCAAATAGGAACCAAGTTAAGAGATTATAAGATCAGGCTTTGAACTTGAAGCAATGTTCCCAATAGGGCACCAAGTCGGGTTGTCCAATTTGAATAATTTCAACTATACTGAACATGGGTTAGGGTTATGTCCCATCCGAAATTTAACAAATCCCCAACCTATTCCAAATTGCACCCTCTAATTCTCAACAATCTCTATTTTGACTTGAATTTCATCAAGCAGCTACAAATCTTTTGTTTCCTTCATTATACGTGAAGCTGAGAAAAATTCTGACACTTTGAAACTGAATCGAAGACCATACTAGGAACAACATCATAATCCTCGACTTTCACATTAAATAAGTTTTCAGAATTGGAGAAAAATGTTATTGATGTGGTGATTCACTCCTTTATAATTTGCATTATCTTCAATAACAGGCAACTAGGAAAGACCTGTTACTGTTAGGTTGAGTATCATCTTATAACTCTTGACATCTACGTTTTTCAAACATTTTAGAAATCAAAAATCAAAAAACAATGTAGGAAAATTTCAAAAAAAAAAAAAAGAAAAAAAATGAGAGAAAAGATAAATAGGGGAGGTTGCCAGCGTTGACAATCGCTTGATCCATAAGTGGTTAGCATATCAGAAGTAAGAAGGCAACAGATCGGATCAATCATTTGATCCATGATGATGTCGAAAAGATACAGAGATATAACTTCCATGCATTCATCCCATTCAGGGAAAATGAAACCCTGGTGTTAATATAGGCATTCTTTGATCAGAAAAATGTGATATCCCTGGTAAACACTACGATATACCACTCTAATGTTATACATGAGTACTCTTACAATTTCCATTATTTGCAATATACTCTGTTTAGTCTGTGAGAGAGAATATAAGCCATAAATAAAGACTTCACTAACTTGAGCACATTGTTCCAGCATCTTCAACAGATCAATCCACCATAGAAGCTCAAAATGTGGAGCCGTTGAACCCAAAGAATGAACGCTGTTAAAAGAAGGAAAGGTGAAAATCAATAACTATGGATTATAAATATAGTTCCCTATATTAGCATATAACTTGTGAGACAAATATAGGAATAGCTTGACTTGTTGCACACCAGTATAAGAAGTATGCTAAAATGTTTATTTCACAATTGATTACCCCCAAAAAAAAAAAAAAAAAGAATGTTTCTTTCCAAATAAGTAGAACAGGAGAGTAAAATTGCTTTGTCTTGACAAGCCCCGTAAGAACTATTGCTTCCATGTGGTGGTTTAAGCATCAGAAAGGTAAAACACTTCCAAATCTCCCTACTTGGCAAATGGCTATGGAGGTTTTTTGATGATCAAGATTCTCTTTGGAAGAAGATTATTATGGATAAATGTGGTGTCCAAAACAATGGCTAGTATGCAAATATTTGAGAGATTTCTTATGGCAGTAGCTTATGGAGAGGTATTTGCAAAGCTTCTCTCCTCATGAGAAGCATAAAGCATAAGGTTGGGGATGGCAGAAGAGTTTGTTTTTGGAAGGATGCTTGGTGTGATGACGCTCAATTGGAAGAGTAATATCCTGAGCTACTCAGTCTAGCTAGCAACAAGGATGCAATGGTTGCAGACTCATATACTTTTGTTGGAGACACTCTTCTGTGGACTCATGTTTTAGGAGAAATTTCAATGATTGGGAACTGGAGAAAATCTCTGACCTGCTGTTTTGATTGAGAATCAGAATTGCAGAGGGACTTTAGAATTTGGAAATTGCACAGCTATGGTAAGTTTTCAGTAAAATCTTTCTACAAGAAATTATCTCAGGGAGACTCGGGTTCTTTTCCTTACAAGGAGATATGGGGCACTATGGCACCCTGAAAGGTCAAGTTTTTCACTTGGTTGGTGGTTCTGGACAAATGGCAAACTAAAGATTACTTATTGAGAAGGGGATTGAAATTGACACTGGAGAAAATTGATTGTGTCCTTTGTGAAGAGCAGCTCAAGCCTACTAGACACTTTTTCATTCAATGTAAATTCACTAGCAGATTATGGACTCATTTTCAAAGTACAATTCAGTGGCAAGGTTAACATCCTAATTCTGTGGTGAACTTCGTGGCAGGTGGCACATTCAAAATATGAGCAGGAAAGGCAGGTCAGCTTGGGCAGTGATTCCACTAGCCATTTTGTGGGCTACTTGGATGGAAAGAAATGCTTGGATTTTTTAAAGCAAGAAAGTCCAGTGGAATCTGTAATTAATTCTGCTTTTAGTCTGAGGGATTTCAGCTGATCCTTTTTGTCTATAGACTTTTTTTATTATCATCTTGTGATCTAATGTACAGAATTTCATTGTACAATGGTTTATAGTGATTCTTAACACAATACTTTACATTACCTTTCTTTTTTTTAAAAAAAAAAAAAAAGCCATTGCTTCAACTGATATACCAAGCTTTCTTCATTACAATGCTGTTTCTATTAACTAAAAAACCAAACCTCTAAAGTTGGAGAAGTGAATCAAATCAACCATAGAAGTGTTGTTTTCTGACTGTGTCTTGACACATGGTTCAAAAGGACATGCTGTACCAATGCTTATTACATGGCAGCACCGTAGCAGAACATAAGCGATGGATGGATTAATTCTTAATGATTTATTTGTTAGGTATCTTTCAGTGGTTTACTAAAGCTAAGTTGGGTACTTCTACAACTGCTAATCTCAGATAATCTGAGTAATAAAAGTCTCTAGTAACATTTGATGCTCTATGAGCAAAGATTCCTATTCTCCAACCTTCTCCTGCATATTGTCTTTAATCCATTAAAAAAAGGATATAGTTATCCAGAAAAGGAAAGTCAGTTGTGAGACTGCAAATTATAGTTAAAGTGGTAAGAATGTATAATGTTTTATGGAGGCAATTTTCTTAAGTGATTGGGTGGGCTCTAAAGTAGTGTGTGGGGCCATGGATTTGAAGGTTGATTGTATAATTGGTGCAAAACCAGAATGTGTAATGTACTTGCTAAATAGGTGGACAACCATGTAACCTGTCAAAATCGATGCATAGCAAGAATGTCTAATGGGCAGTTGACGCAGTTGATGGACATCTAAGTCACTATTAATACAGAAACATGGTAAGGATGTGTAATTGCAGTTACTTTCAAGGAGTTACAAGGATGTTTTATTTGTAATGTCTCATAAGAAAATATTTAAAAATATAAATCACTCAAAAAAAAAATAGTTAACATAGAAATATAAAGGAATTGTCACTTGCTTACCTGAACATCATAGAACTTGATGTAGAACCGAGAGCTATCAATAGAGAGTTTAGTTTCAAGAATATCAGCAACTGCTGAACTCAGTTTTCCATTAACACTTGGGCCAAGTCCCCCAATGGATATTAATTCACCATATGCTGCTGGCTCTTCAGTGCCAGCAAATGCAATTGGTACTCCTCCGTTTATCAAGATCATCACATACTGGACAAATGTCAGTCAAAACAGATAAATAAATAAATACATGACTGCATTTGTGAAGTACTAAAAGGACCCAAAACCTATATCCAGAAAAATAAACCATCATCCTCTAAAAAAGAAAAGCAAGGACACCATTCCTTAATGGCTATATGCAAGTTGTTCCATAGACATCTAACGAATGTTGTTCTAATATTCCCTTGATCATTTTTAATCTATTTATTCATAAAGAATTATTTTGTTAAATGATTTATTGAGGTAGAATATACATTTAACTTAATAAATCCCCATTTTAACTAATGGGTTATGGTTGTAGCAATAATTTCCTACACTGTATTGTGGGGATAGATATATTAAACTGAGAAATTAATTTTCAGACTGTATTTTCTTCACATAGTTCTTTACGTTTTCTTTTTTACTAGTGGAAGTGATATTTTTCTTCAAACCATGGTCAGCACTCAGCATAACTCTTAGCCAACTAAATAAAAAGCAGACAAGCATCCAGCTTTCTCTTTGTTTTTAAACAAAAGACTAAACAAAATTTGGACATAGAACATGTGAGTAGCTAACCAATAACAAAGGAAAATATCAAATCCAATGCCACTTCCATTCCACGTATAAATCTACCACCAGACATGAAATCAATTAGTGAAATGACAAAGAAACTAAAAACGAACAGAGAAAAACCATCTCTTTTTATTCTATTTTAACAAATTGTAGCTACATTTCCCAAAACAAATGGATTGAGTGAATAGAATGATTTAGCAAAATCTCAACTTCCCACAGAGCAAAATCATCAAACGCATAACGCTCAAAAGCCAGAAGAACGACAACAGCTTCAACATCAGGTCATGAACAACAATGGAAAAGCAAATTCACCACACTAGAACAAAAGAGACTTGAGGTTCTTTTAAGTTACAGATTCAGGCTTCCCAATGATCTTTGCAACGGCCTTGGTTGCGTCCTTGAGGATGTCCGAAGCTACCACAGCATCTACTGGAACGTTTGTGACCAGATTTAAGGTAGGCATTATGTCTGTCGATCAACTCTCAGAAACCATGCAAAGCGGATGAGGGATAAGGAAAAAGAACAAGAAGGTTTTAGAAATTAGAACTCAAGAAACTGAAACTAATTTCTTGAAATTTACCTGTAAATCCTCATATCAGAAGCATGTGGACAGCATAGAAAGAACGAGAAATTCACAACTGAAATGACCATTGGACCCTCATGATCCGAGGGCCGTGATCACCTTCTCTGGCAGAAGCCGTTAAATTGGAACCTGCCGTTAAAGGAACGGCGAAATTACTAGGAAGGGTATAAAACATTTTCATTTAGGGCCAGCCCTGAGGCTTTATACTAAAACCGGACCAGACCAGATCCGGAAACCAGGCACCAGCAGCTAAAACAGTTTTCTTGCGGCTTGTTCCAAGAAATGTTGACTTGGTAGTTTATGGATTAAGGTGTTTATAGGTGTTATATTTTATGGGTAGGGATCTGATACCAACACAACGCTATTAACACTGTCGCAACATCCCACTGCAGAACATATCCCTTTTAAAATGTTCCCCATGTACGGCTGCAATGGTCCATTGGGACGCTATGGGCACTGTGAGTTGGTAGATGATCACAACTTTTTAATAGTCATACAAAGTACACTGAGTATATGCTATGGGAGAAACATGTGACTAATTTCGTGGGATTCGGGTGATACGCATGTCAATACAAGGTGGGTTGTGTATAGGGGTGCAATTTGGGCGGGTTGGGTTGGGTTGGGTTTGAAGATCAACAGGCTTTATCTTAAGGGGGCATTCTTTTTCGGGATTTTGAGAGGGGAAAATGTTGGTCAATGGGATTTTGATTTTCATTGATCATGAAATTTTCTTTTTTCAGATTTATGTGGGGACCTGGGAAAATTTATTTTCTTAGGTATCACTTATCCGGGCAAGTGATACCCATCTCCTAGAAGGGTAAATAACTTTCCCACATGGGGGAAAATTTGCCAACACTTAAACGGGACAAAAATACCCTTTTTAATAATAAATTTTTATGGCTAAAATGGTCATTGCCTTATTTACATGGTAAATAAAAGAACATGGGTAAATGCACTTACCCGGATAAGTCGTTCTTGACAAACACTTACCCGGGTAAGTACATTTACCTGGGTAAGTAACTTACCGAAAAGCGAACGGGGCCTAAGAGATAAATTTTGGGCTTGGGCCTTGCTCAACTAGGATCCAACTTGAACTTAACCCAACACAACTTGAGATGTGTTCGAGTTCAGCCAAGACTAGGTGGGTTACCATCTTTATATGGCTTCAAAGCCCAACTTGGAAATGAGTTAATTTAATAAAGTTAGTTAAATAATTTACTTTAGGGTCTAAATAAATGACCCTAAAGTATAATTAAGTTTTAATTTACTTAATTAACAAATAAAGTAAATAAATTAATTACAGTTTAGGGGTTGTTAGAGCCAAATTTAATTAATTAAATTAAATAAATTATACTAAGTAAGTAATCAATTAAATTAGTAAATTAAATAAACAAAGGTAATGAAGTTTCTTGAAAACAAAATATAAAAAATAATTAAAAAAAAACGTGGCATTGTGAGAAACAAAAAAAATCAGGGGTTGTCAAAGCCAAATTTAATTAATTAAAGTAAACAAATTATACTAATTAAGATAATTAAGTAAATTAAGCAATTAAATCAGTAAATTATATTAATTAAGGAAACAAAGTTAATTAACTATAATATAATTAAAAAGAAATATAAAAAATAATTCAAAAATACTACATTTAAAAAAAACAAAAAATTTAGGGGTTGTTAAAGTCACACTTAATTGATTAAATTAAATAAACTCTACTAATTAAGATAATTAAGTAAATTAAGCAATTGAATCAATAAATTAAATAAATTAAGGAAATAAAGTTAATTAAAAATAATTCAAAAAACATGATATCTTAAAAAATAAAAAATTTAGGGGCTATTTACAACCAAATTTAATTCAATAAATTATACTAATGAAGATAATTAAGTAAATAAAGCAATTAAATCAAAAAATTAAATTAATTAAGGAAACAAAGTTAATTAAAAATAAAATATAAAAATAATTTGAAAAACATGACATCTTAGAAAATAAAAAATTTAGGGGTTATTAGATCTAAACTTAATTAATTAAATTAAATGAGTTATACTAATTAAGATAATTAAGTAAATTAAGCAATAAAATCAGTAAATTAAATTAATTAAGTGAAAATATTTAATTAAAATAAATAATAACTAAATTTAAATTTAAAAAATAATTTGAAAACTATGAAATTTTAAAAAATAAAAAATAGAGGTTGTTAGAACTAAATTTAATTAATTAAATGAAATAAATTATACTAATTAAGATAATTAAGTAAATTAAACAATTAAATAAGTAAATTAAATTTATTAAGGAAACAAACTTAATTAAAATAAAATATAATCAAAATAAAATATAAAAATTTATAAAATAATGATATTTAAAAAAATAAAAAAATATAATTACAATAAAAAATAATTCACAAACCATTTACTAGATTGAACAATTTAGCAGTTCAATCGTCTGAGACAATGGTTGTTAACCAAGTCAATATTTTTTTTTGAAAAGTTCTGAACCAAGCATAAAATGGATTTAGATAATTGGCTAATATTTTTTTTGAAAAGTTTTGAACCAAGTATAAAATGGTTCGATCGCTTGGGTATAAAATGGAACTAGACAATTAACCAATTCTTAGGTTGAAGAGTTTGATCACCTTGAATTTTTTACTTGTTAACAACCTATTGCCCAAATGGTTGAACCGGTAAATTGTTCAATCTGATAAATGCTTTTCGAGTCATTTTTATTTTTCAAAACATCATGGGTTGATGCATTCAGACCAAACAATTGAATTGCTAAACATCATGGTTTGGGGATCATTTTTTATTTGATTACCTTTATCTAATTAATTTTATTTACTGATTAATTGATTAATTTACTTAATTATCTAAATAGTAAAATTTATTTAATTTAGTTAAATACTTTAGGGTCATTTAATTTAATTTAAGGCCACTTTAGGATCAAAAGTGGCCTTTTTCAAACTTTACTAGTGTCAAGTAATGTTGTCTAACGGATCGTCAATGTCGTTTAAAGCACTATCTATTTTTGCATACAATTAACCTTTTTCCCTAAGTCTAGGGTCAAAAATGACCCTTTAAATTCTTTAGGGTTGACATTGCCATTTTTTCAAAGTTCAGAGTTTGCCACATCCAAAAATCCCATTAACAAATTGAAAAAAGAGTATCAACCAATCAATATGCACAAAATCCAATTTTTTGGTATCATGTGAGAATTTTTCATAAAATGAAGTTTAGGTATGCTATAAAATGACCCCCAGCTCATCATCCAAACCTAGAACAACCATAACCCATGTGAAGGTGGATTCAATCCTAAACCTCTGATACAAGTAGCGAAAGGTAGGGATGTCAATGGACCGCGTTAAATGGTAAATTTGGTTTGATGTGACCCTACAGGGTTTGGTTAGATTCAACCTTACTTTTTTTTTTGAAAGATAAAAATAATATATTAACTAATAGAACAAAATACATAGTTCTTTACATCTGCAATATCTGGAGGATAATCATCTAACAAAAAATGATCCTGCATAATATGTTTGTTCCATTGTGCAACCTGATGAGCAAGAACATTAAACCTCCTACTTATAACCATTGGATAATGATCTAACAAATTCCCTGATGTATAGCAAAAAGCTCATCTTCCTCTACAGACTTTAGGTGCTTTCTTCCTCTTGTGACTTGAAGATAATACAGATGATTGGATAAGATAATGATACCATATCTAAAAAGGCAATGGTTAACTTTGCCTGCATCTGTAAATATAATACAATCAGTATTTGTGTTTAAATTGATGCACAATTGTGGAGAAACTTCCTGTGCTATACCTGAATGAATATGTGGAACATGAATATGATCAAAAATACTATTGATTTTCCTGAGAACCCAAAAATTTGATGCAACTGTTTCTTTAAAACATTTCTCATTACGTGCAAACCAGATATAGTATAAAGTTGTAGAATACCAACTAAATACTTTCATTAGCATAGGTTTTTTAGGAAAAAGATTTGCTAGTTCATTAATACAATTGGGCCAAGAGGATTGTAAAATATTATTTATGTTGATGTTCCAAGGGTATGCAAATAAGATAGATTGGGTGAATGAGCACTCCATAAAAAGATGATTTATGGTTTCTATACTATTATGACAAAATACACATTTTGATCTTGATCAACAAGCAAAATTTTTCCTTTGACAGGGATGAATTCTTGAATAACTCACTAGAGAAATAATTGGTAACGGGGAGGTATCTAAAGATGCCAAATCCATTTCAAGCATAAATTTAATTGTTCAGACAAACTGTGTATATATGGATTAATTAGGTCTTTATATGCTACTGAAGACAAAAATTTTCTTGAAGAGTGTTTGGTCTGGATCCAAGAAACAAGAGAGTTTGCTAGAAGAATAGGCGTTTATAGGATCTGAGAGATTTGACTCTTATCGAAGTAAAGTCTAAGAGTAGACATATTCCAAGTTCCATTACTAATGAGTTCTACAAAAGAAAGATTTCTTATGTTAGGTAGAGTTGGTTGATTTATTATTTAGAAAGTTTCATTATTTTGAATCCAAGAAAGGTGGTCAATTTTGCAAGTAGAAGATTCTGATACCAAATAACCCACTTCATGAAGGAGAAATTAAAGTTTTGGTGTAGTAGATTTCCAAAAGAAAGAACTTGATCGGGGGATTGAATAAGAGAATATTGTGTTAGCTAGAAAATATTTCGATTTCCAAAGCCAGGCCCATAATTTATGTTGTTCATTAAGATATCTCCAAGCTAGTCTTTTAAGCAAGACTTGATTCACCAGTTTGATATCTCTAAAACCTAAATCTCTAGATGATCGAGATATAGCAAGTTTATTCCATGAGCATCATCGATAAGGGTAGGGATTAGTATCGAATTTAGCCCACCAGAAATTCTTAATAATTTGATCCATAGCATTAAGAGTTTTTTGAAGAAGTTGGGCTACACTCATCGTGTGAGTAGGAATGGTTTAAAGAACAAGCTGGATGAGGATTCTTTTCCTAGCTTGACTTAAAGCAAAAGCTTTCCACCTATTGAGTTTTGCTTTAAGGTTATCTAAAATGAAAGAAAATTAGGCATGCTCATTTGGTCCCCAACTTAGAGGGATACCTAGATATTTAGAATTTTTAGGGAGGACTTTCATCTGAAGTTGTCTTTATATCATTCTTTGGTGTCTAGGATGGAAGTTCTTACTAAAATAAATGCCCGATTTATTTGGGTTTATAAGTTGTCTTGATGAATCTTGAAATTGGTGAAGGATGATTTTGAGGGTGTCTATCTGTTCTCAATGGCCTCTTAGGAAAAGAAGTATATCATCATAGAAAAGTAAGTGAGAGGTAGTGGGGGCCCTATTTATTATTTGAATGCCTTTGAAATGACCATTATCTTCAGCTTTAACAATCAATCGAGAAAAACATTCAATTGCAAGAATAAAAAGGTAAAGGGATAGAGGATTTCCTTGTTTATGTCCTCTAGTGGGTAAGAATTTTCCTTCTACAATTCCATTAATGGGGACAAAATAGAACATAGAAGAGATGCATCCCAAGATGATGTGAACAGAAGTCTTGAGAAAAACCTAGTGCCTATAAAACTAAGAGAAGAAATGACCATTAAAGTCGGGCATAGGCTTTGGACATATCTAATTTAATAGCCACATAGTTTCTACCTTTTTTATGATGTTTTAAAAAGTTTGAAAGTTGATTGGTTAGGGGCTATGCATTTATCCAGATCAGTACGAAGCCTATTAGCCAATATTTTTTAAATGATTTTGTAGAGTACATTACAAAGACTAATGGGACGATAATCCTGAACTTTAGCGCAATTTGATTTTTTTGGTATAAGGTAGATAAAGTATGATTTAGACATTTCAATAGTTTCTTATTCTAGAAAAATTCCTTGGGAAAAGATATGATTTCTATGCCCATGAAATCACAATTCTCTTTATATACTAAACCCGGCATTCCATCAGGACCTTGAGATTTAAGACTTCTATACTAAAAAGAGTTTATTTGATTTCTTCCTCAAAAGGGATGGCAGTTAGGTATACATTATCTTCATCAGAAATGATAAGATTAAATAGATTTGGAATAAAGGTTAGGTCATCAAAAAGTTGATGGGTAACACATGTTCCTTGTAAATTCTTGACTCATTGAATTTAATTTTTCCTTTAGCGGCATAATGTACTCTTGTAAAAATAGTTGATATTTCTGTCTCCCAAATTTATTCAAAGTTGCCAAGATCTTTGTCTCCAAAAACTTTCAACTTGAGATTGTGTGACATCATAAGTTTTATATAAAGAAATGATTTTTGCTTGATCCCAAGGGGTAAATTGCTCTACTTGAATAACTTGATGTTTTAGCTCCCTTAATTTTTGTTGAGGATCAATAAATTTTGATTTTCCCCATTTGTTTAAGTAAGCTTCAATACAATCCATCTTTAGAGATAATCTATAGGCAGCATATCTATTAATTTGAATATTACATCTGTCTTGAATGACCTCTTTACAAGTATTATTTGACAGTCACATTTCATAGAACCAAAAAGGTTTTGGAGATTGATTTTTTCTAGGTGTGATGTCTAAAAGAAGAGGTTGGTGAGCAGAACCCCACCGAGCAAATAAAGAAAGGCTTGTGTTTGGAAAAGCTGAAATCCAATTAGGAGTAGCTAGAACTCTATCAAGCGTTCTACTAATATGACCAATGGAGCTTTTATTGGACCAACTAAGTTTACCCCCTTGAATATTGACTTCTAGAAGATTTTGATCTAGTATTAAATTTTGGTATTGGGTGGAAGTCAATCTATAAGGGCTTTCTGAGGAACTAGGATCTTGAACCATAATTGTAGTTGCCTCATTAAAATCACCAATAAGAAAAAATGGTATATTTAGGGACTATAAACGTTGATTAAGATTAAACCAGAATTTATTTTGGTGGACTTTAATTGCAGGTCCATAGAAAAAACCTAATAACCAATTCTCAAGAACAAGAAAAGAAGATATTTTAAGAAAGACATACCTCAGGTGAACCAAAAAGAGAGAAACAGGGATACCAATATTCCAAAAAGCAATTATCCCTCTAGCATGCCCTTAAGGAGGAATTAAATAGGAGTTAGAATAGTGAAATTGATTAGCTAGATTTTGTATTTTATCCGATAGAATTTTGGTTTCACAAAGGAAAATAAAATCCAGATTATATTTTTTGACCAAAATTCCTAAACCTTGAACTGCCTTAGGGTGTTCTGCCCCACAAAAGTTCCAACTCATAATTAACATTGGTGGTGGTGTGGCTATTTGGGGCCAACAAACACCACCCATTGCAGTAAAAAGAAAATAATACCCTAGAGAAAAAACCTAACTAGATTAGACGCGCTTGTATAGGGATCTTCTCGATTTGTTGCTTCTCTATTATGGTTGATCGTAACATTGTCATTTTCCCAGATAAATTGATCAATGGTAAGAATTTTGTTAGTCTTGTTACTCCTATCCGAGGATTATTGTCTATCATAGAGTGGAAGATCAAGAGTATCTTCAATCTTGAGATTTTCTAGGAGGTCAACTCTGGGATGCTTTCCCCTAGAAGATGAAGCGACTAGAGTATCTGAAAATAATAGGTTGTTGAAGGTGTTTGGGGTTTTCCGATCTAGCCCAACAAGGGTAGAATCAGAATTAGGAGTTTCACGTTGGGGTTGAGAGGGGGGATTGGTAGGTTGCTAAGCCATTAGGGGAGTTTGCACATTATTTGGCTGACCCAGAAGATTGACAAAATCACTAAATAAGGATAAACACCAGTTACATCGCATAGGGAGTTCTATTCTCATTGAGGGGCTAGGAAGATGCATGGTTCTTTGATTATAATATTGTTCAAAGGATTGTCTTGCAATATGGGTGAGGGGTTGCGAACAACGATGATAAAGATAACCCACACGACCACAAAGGGAACATGTTGAGGAGAGATCTTCATACCTGAAAGTAACCCAATTCATTACACTATAGAAACATTTAGTTTTGAGAGGCTGGTCAATAATAATGTAGACCTTAACTCGAATATAATTTTGAATAACAAAAATATGACGAGTATGACCTATATGTTCAAAGATGAGTCAACCTATGTCTTCTGAAAGGATTTCATAAGACAAATCATGCAGTTGAACCCAAACTTTGATCTAGTTTAGCTGCCATTCATATTGTGGTCTACCAGGAACCCAGGTTTTTGAATGATCCACTAACCATTGAGCATCCAAGGTCCATTGTCTCTAATATGGATGAAGTCTTCCTCAACCAAAATCTTAATCTAAAATGACCATGTTGAGAGGGTGCCATAAGGAGGCGATTCGGATCTAGATTCTAAAGAGTGTAAAGGCTATTTTCAAGTTCAGAGAATTAGTCTATAAGATGAGGGAATAAATGGCAGATGAAAGAAAAACTCCAACTATATCTTGAAGATTTTCAGGTAGATGGGGTCAAATATCAACAAGATCTATGCCAGGAAGATTACTAGCATGTAGCATGTTTTGAAAAGATTCATTGAGGGCATCTAACTCATCCATAGTCGATTGTGGTGGGTAGAAAGAAAGGTGAAAAGGAGGAAGAAACAAGAAGATCAAGTATAATCAGAAACATAATGGAGAGGGAAGGAGAAGGATCAAATGCTTGAAGAATGATTTACCAAATCTTGATATGATAACACATATTCAAGTAAGATATCCCTCTTCACCAAATGGCAACATTAGTAAAAAATAGATAAAATGTATAATCAATTTAATGACATAAAACTCAATAAGATGTTTAGAAAAGACTAGAACAGACAATAGACAAGGCCTGAAAGAACTCTAGTTTGATATAAAAGTTAAATAGCAAGTAGTCAACTATTAAGTTAGAAGGTAACTAGAACATAATGTTGTTTATAGCAAATAAACTTAATAGATATTTAGAATGAAACACTTTACATGTAACAGGATGCATCATGTTCAATAATACTCAGAAAGAAAATGAACAATCAACAAAATAACAACTTTAGCAAGATAGTGCTACACATATAATATGATAAATACTGAAGGGATGGGAGATCTATCATATGAATGGCCAAACCCTGCAGGAAGGTTGGGCAAATTTTCAAAAATTTATTTACTTCCATCTAAGAATCCAATTCCCAATTTAGAAAACTGCATTTTCAAAGTTCGTTCTTATAACCAAACTAGACCAAATCTAAAGCCAAGGTTAGGGAGGGATATACCTAATACGGAATCCAAGCAAAAGGCTCCTCCCAACACATGTGTTCACGCCAAAAGAGTGTACCAAATCCTCCCTCCGTTGAAGATGACATAGCTTAGGATGAGGCAGGATCAGCAGGTAGTTCTTCACTAAGAGCCTCTGATTCTTCAGCAAGAATTGAATGGGGTAGTGAACATAGCTTTAGAATTGTTTCTTTTGGCAAGAAACAATATCAAGATCAAACCTTGATCAGTTCCAAGAATTGGAGATTGAATAGGGTAGGGCGGGAAAAGCAGGGAGAAAAAGAACTAAAGGCAAAATCAGTCTAACTGAACTATCTTCTGTAATGTCTATGTCTAGTGTATTTTTCAGATCCGCTCTGCTCTTTATTTATAGCCTTAAAGAGGCAACCTCCTAATCTGATTAGGAGTTTCCTCATCCAAATCTTTAGGTGATAAGGATAATCCCTTATCTTATCTATAGTTAAAGATCAGCTTATTCATAATCAAATTAGGAATTCCCTGACCCAAATCTTTATTTGGATCTGGGCTGTTTAAGTGGATAAGAATTACCCTCTTATCCTTATCTGTTGTTGATCCAAACCCAAATCCGCCCCTATTTAATTAATCCAATTAACCCAGTTCAAAATTGGCTTTAGGCCTATTAAGCTTTCAAGCTCACTTCCTTTTAATGCTGGCTAACTTACTTCTCTTTGTATGGCGTTGGACCCTAACATTGATCTACACATCAGCCACATGGGTTCAACCTATCCTCTATTACAAGGCCTGGCCGAATTCACTACTGAATATAATGAACCCCTAAGTCCAACACTATGGGTTCTTAATGGGCCCAACATTTACACTAAATGATCCCTAGATCCAGTCCTCTTATGAAGACCCAAGGATTGTAGGTAGATGCAAGATTAGCCCATTAGGTATAGCCATCAATGGTCTTACACTTAACCTCTCAGCCCTTAATGATCAAACACTACCCAACAAGAGATGATCTCTTCCTCGGCTGCAAGGTACAGTGTTGCACTCTTTACTCACATAGATCCCGAGAATTAAAACTTTTTGCAAACAATTTGTGAAACCATAATATATATATATATATATATATATTTTGCAAAACCAAAATTCAAATACATTTGAAATCCACTGCTAGCAGTTTAGGTTTCCATCAGAGAGAGTGCATTTTCCCAATCATTCACTTTGTCTAACAAAGGGGCTGATCCTGTCACTATGATCACCCACTTAGATGAATTCTCGGACTGTCCCAACATACCCAAGTTTTGACCCTCTCTAAGGATCTCATTGATTGGCACATCAAAGGCAGCCCAATCTAACACCTAGTGCAATATCATAATCAAATCTAAGGTCAGGTGCAACATTTCAGTTTTGCCCATCTATCTCCAAGATCTAGGGCAATAATGAAATTTTGGTCCAGTTCAAGGTTTCAAGAAAACCAACATTGCATGCACCTCATGTCTCACCCTGGTAGCTGATACAAGCTACCCCAACCAACTTGGCAGTACATCAGTGTTAGCCTTGGCAGGATAAATCTCTCTAGATCTATCCAATGGTTGTGAAGATTCTAAACTAATACGAGCCTCATGTGTGTTCAATTGAAGGGTATTACACAGAAACACACCACAATAACATGAATCAAATGTGTACTTTATTCATTTACAATAAATGTTATAATGTACATCATGCTGATTGGAGCTAAGGGCATACACTGTCTAACAAATACTCCCTGGTATATTGCTGGTTCTTGATGATGTGACGTCAGATAAGCTTTTATGGAATTTATCTCATAAAGCTCTGCTCCGAATCATAATAGTAGAAGCTTAATTAGATCATCCCTCCTGGAGATCCCACCACCTAGTGCATGACTTCCACCCCTTGTTGATAGCGCCTTATAATTTTCACTTGATTAAAAGTAGGGAGACAACCTTGTTCCTTTAGTTGTTGTTGTTGTTCTACCTTGTTCCTTTTCTGAGAATTTCTTCCCCACCAGCATCTAGTGGTTAGTTCCTTAGGTCAAGTTTACTTGGGTGGATGGTTGAGTTAGGGTTTTAAATCACAATCTGAGTCAAGTTTGGGTTTGTAGACTTAAGCTGTTGGGCTATGATGCCTCTACATATATAAAGGTGTTTTTGCAAATTGGAATGACTTTTAGATCCATAACCTTAAAGTTAAGGATTTCTTTTCTATGTTTTTTTGCAAAGTTTAAAATTTTTTTATTATGAAAACAACGATAGATACACAATATGTATTAGTCGATACAATCCAAATTTTAATCTCCTTCTCTTTGTACTTTTAAATTAAAATTAAAATTTAATTTCCCTCTCCTCTCTTCCATTTATTTCACTTTTAATTAAGCATTTGAATCTTAACCACTCATTTACAACGATCATTGTTCTAACACTATAGCATAACCTTAATTGCTTTTCTTAATAATATGTGTTTTAATTCTTAATTAACCTTTCTTCTCTTAGTGGATGTTATTTAATAAATGATAAAATTTAATTATTAAAATTTATATACTAATAAATTTTAAGACAAATTATATTTGTTTATTAAAAATTAAACTATATATATATTAACTTATATAATGAATATTATCTAAATCTATATAATAAATATTAGTACATAACATTTCAATTCTTCCATTATTTTTCAATAGTTACCAATTACGTCTCAATACTTTAGAGGTGTAAATCAGGCCAGGCCGCCTACACAATTTTGTTTAGGCTCGGCACGGCACGGTGCGAAGCCCCACAGGTTGTGCTAGGCCCAACATGAATGAAGGTCCGTGCTGTGCTGAGCCGTAGCGAGCCAAGTGCAGCCCACCCGAAATATAGCCGTTGCCCCCCCCCCTCAAGGGGGCCCAGTGGCTAGTTTCAGCTTTTGGGGGGATTTTTACAGAAATACCCCCCAACAGCCATAAACAACCATATTAGGGGGGTATTTGTGTACTTTGCTTATAGGGAGTTGAAAAAATGACATAAATGCCCCCTAACAGCTATAAAAAAACTAGTTTAAGGGGGCTTTTTGGGTAAAGTTATAAATGACTTTATAATGACCAAAATACCCCTCCTAACAACTAAATAACAACTAGTTTTTTGGGTATTTTGGGCAATTGAATTATGTCCAATTCCTATAAATAGCCCTATACTCCACCATTCTCATCACATCAATTCAACAATTCTCTTTATCTCTTCTCTCTCTCTTTCATACTCATACATTCTCAATTCTCTACAATCTGAGTAATTCTGATTGGCCGATCTAATTCTGCATTCTCCAATTCTCAAGTCTCAACTTTATTGAAGTTTCAACTTTCAACAAGAAGAAGGCTTGCTCAACCAGCTCAAGTATCTCAATTTGGGAGGGTTGGACATTGAAAAGCTTCAATTGTTGAAATCAAGTTAGGATTTTGAATCGGCGACCCAAGTAAGTCAAATTAGATTAATTTTTATCTTTTTAGAATTAAAAAAATGGTTAGCTCTTTTGAAAATTGATTCCCCAACATGTTCACCATTGATAATATTCAATTGCATCATGATAGTGTTAGCACTGATGTGATTGACGTTGATGGAAGTGGAACTTTCACCCCTGGTACTGATACCAGGGTAAACGGAGGGCCTCTAAGTTGAATAGCCCAGTTTGGAAAATTTTCAAAGTAAAGGATATTGAGGGGAAGGGGAAAAGGGTCGTTTGTAAAAAATGTAGAAAGAACTTTAGTTATTGTAGCAAGGGTGGTATAGGTCATTTGAGCAGACATCTACTCACACATGAGAAAGAAGAAGATGAAATGAGAGAAACAACCCAAACACAAATTGGGAGGGAGAGTAGTTTTGGTACTTTTAAATATTCACAAGAAAAAATGAGACAAGAACTTGCTAAGTATATTGTACATGTAGAACAACCATTTATACTACCTAAAGATCCAAAGCTAGAAAAATGGTTGTGTAGTTCTGTAAACCCACAATATAAAAATGTTTCTAGGAATACTATAAGAACTGATGCTTTAAAAATTTTTATTCAGATAAACAAAATTTAATTTCTTTGTTAGCAAATCTTAATTCTAAAGTTGCAAATACTTCAGATGTTTGGACATCCAAATTTAATATTAGTAATATTTGCGTTACCAGTCATTTTATTGATGAAAATTGACTTTTGAATAAAAAAAATTTAAGTTTTACTAGGCTTGAATGGCCACATAGTGGCCCAAATATTGCTGCAAGTATTTTAAATACTTTGCATGCTTATAGTTATTTTCTATTAGTTTTGATAATGCCAACAATAATGATTATACAATAAATATTTTAAAATCTCAATTAAAACCATGCTTAGATGATAAATTATTTCATATTAGATGTGCATGTCACATCTTAAATTTATGTATTCTTGATGCCTTAAATATTATTTCTACTCATATTTCAAAAATTAGAAATTGTATTATATATATAAAAAGTTCAAGGGAAAGAAAACAAAAATTTTAATATTTATATCAAAATTATGGTTTAAAATATAAACATTTTATATTAGATGCAAAGCATAGGTGGAATTATACCTATATTATGTTAGAAAATGCCTAATGATATGATATTTGAGGAAGATTGGGAAATGACAGTTTGTATAAGAGATTTTCTAAAACATTTTTATGATGCAACTAATGAATTATTTAGAATTTATTATCCAACTAGTTGTAATTTACCTCATCAATTAATGATAATTAGTGATTGTTTTGCAAAATGTAGAAATAATCCACAATTTCAATGTATTGTTTAAATAATGAAAAATAAATTTAAAAAATATTGGGAGAACATTTCTCCCCTTTATTGTTTATCTACAATATTAGACCCTAGGATTAGGAAAGATAGTTTAGATATTTTACTTGAATCATATTGTGAAAATATGAATATTGATATAGGAAATATAAAAGAAGAAATTAATAATTTATTTAATAAGTAGAAGTGAAAAACTTTTTATCATCTTCTTCTACTCTTGACCTTGAGCTTAGAAGTAGAAGTGAAAAACTTTTTTATTTAATAAGTAGAAGGTAGAAATCTACTAGTTCTACAACAAGTTCATTTACTGAACATAATTTTTATTTATAAGTAATTTTTTTTTTAATTTAGGTGAAGGATGAAATAATTTTGATATTTTATCCTAGTGGAGTGAACATTTGAAAAATTATTCAATTCTCACCGCCATGGCATATGATCTACTAACCCCTTCGGTGTCTACAGTTCCATCGGAGTCTTGTTTTATTGCAGGTACCAAGGTGCTCAATGACAAAAGAAGCTGCATGAATGATGAAAGCATAGAGATATGCATCTACTTCAAGGATTGGCTAGATGTAGAAGATAGATTACAAGACAAAGGAGAGCATGAAAATATACTGGATATTTCACCCGAAGTAGATGATGAAAGTCATGAATGATGATTCATAAATTTGACTACTTGATTAAATTTTTTTATTTTTTCAAATTATTGTAATTTTTTTAATTTTATTTATTTTATTTTATTTTTTTAAAATTTTTAACAATGTAATTTCGTATTTTCAATTTGTAACCATATTGTATTTTTTATATTTTATTAATTTATTCCATTTTCAACTTTTCATATTTCATTTATCCAATGATCCAATCATTGTGTTTTAATTTGTACCATTCAAATTCAAATGAAATAAAATTCCTATTTTTCTTCCAATTTGTTATTTCATCGTTCTTATTTCAATTTGGTTAACTATTCTTTTTTCATTTATGTGTTAGATAACTTAGATTCTCACTTCTTAATTTTTTAAATAGTTCCCAATTCACAAAGTTCAAAGGAAAGTTAAATATTTTAGTTTTACAATTTTACTTAAAAAAGAAATCAAAATTTTCAAAGAAAAACAAAAAAAAGTACAACCCAGTTCAGCCTAGGCCTAAGGCCCACACTAGGGCCCGATCCGACATGGCCCAATCCCACGGCATGGCACGGGCTTGCCTGGGCATGGGCCATGGGCCGTGCCAGACCAACCCCCAAAATTTCCACCGAGGAGGGCGGCGTGACCCGCGGACTAGCATGGGACAGCCCGCCTTTTGAGTGGGCCGCCCACGGGTCATGTCGTGCCGGCCTGAAACGACCCACTTTACATCTGTACAATACTTTATATAGACCAGGGGTGCAACTTGGGCGGGCCCAAGAAATCAGGCTTTTTTATTTTTCGAGCCATGCTTAGGCCTAGCCTTTTAGTAGTCCAAACCCAACCCAACTATACACATATGTATATATATGTTAATTTTGCATACATATTTACACACACGCACACACACACACACACACACACATATATATATATATATACACACACACACACACACACACACATATTTGTGTGTATATATATATACACCCATTTGTATACATATTTACCTATTTACATACATATTTTGCATAAATACATATATGTATGTATGCATGTATGTATAATTTTAGAGTGGGTTCATTGATCATCCTGAGCCCAACTCGAGTGCATCAAATTATAGTGCAGGCTAGGCTCGGGTTGGAAAGATCAACCTTGACCTTGGGTTGGGTCCGGCCTTGGGCCTTAAGCCCAAATTACGGGGCTGGGCCTAGGTTGACCACAAACTCAAGCCAACCTGCCCGACTTGCCCCCCTAATATAACCATTAAATTATGATTTTTATTGTTGTTAACATATTTTTCTAAGGATTTTTACATATTCTAACATGTTCATGCGTATTTTGATTTTTCATCTATATCAAGATGTATTCCCATATGCCTCTTAAAATTGCTATTATAATACACCTCGCATTTCCATTTCGGATGCTTTGAACATTACTCTTTAGTTTTTCTTCTTTTACTATAGAGGAAGTACTACCATAGAACAAAACCAAATTTCAATTTAAACTAATTGCTCTTGAAATCTGTTATAAAAAGTGTCATTAATGGACTTCCCATTGGATTAAACACTATACGATTAAATTGGGTTCAGAAAATACATCTTATTAATTAAGTTAGTTCAGGTCGAATTCAGGTGGAGGTTAATCAACAGCCCCCGACCCATAGGCGTCCCTAAAAACTAGAGGCCTTATCAAGATCTAGTAGGAACAATGTAGTGATCAAGCACGCTCAATGAGCACTTGATAAATATTTGGGATTCTAGCGATAAGGGCAACTTTTGGGCCTTAATATCAATAAAAATATTTTTTTAATATAATTTCTAGAATAGGTTAACTTTTTTTAAATATCAAATAAGGGCAAAAACACTATTCATCTCCTTCTTCCTCCAGACCACCAAACAAATCTCCCTGCCTCTCTCTCTCTCTCTCCCCCCCCCCCCTTCTTCTTCTTCTTCTTCTTCTTCTTCTTCTTCTTCTTCTTCTTCTCCATTACTTTGTACCTCATATTTGGGTCCCTAAGAAGAAACAGAAGGTAGTCGATACCAATGTACAACCAGTCATCGGAAGATCTTGAGAGATTATAGAGAGTTTCTATAACTTCTCTTGAGTCTGCAATTCTTTTTCTACCGGTCTTGCTGTAACAAAGGATTCTAATGAGTCCGACCATTACAGGCAAGTTGTGGTTTACCAACCACCCCACATCTTGCTCAAATCCTTCAAGAACTCATGTTTGTAGATGAGATGCAGAGATCTCTCTTTGCAGGCAAAGCAATTTAGGATATAGAGAGATCAGCACTGAAGCTGGCTAGCCCATTCCTCTACATTTCATTCTCCATCTCCAATCTTTCCACCCCTCTGGTAAGCAAGTCGCACTGGTACTTCAATCTCTTCTTCCTATCCTTTACTCCGACAAACTTAACATACACCACATCAAGGCAAGCGGAAGCCAACTGAATGGCTAGCTGGACTATCTCTTCTTTGTGTTGCACAACAGCCTCGAATGTTCTTTCATAACTGACCAAGTGACCCAACGCTTGAACGGTGACTATTTGCTCGACCCAACTGATCTTCCCTCAAAGAAGCTCCAATAGTGGTATTTGAAGTAGTTTTAAACACCATTAAAGCCTAGAAATCGGGATTGGGGGAGATTTGTTTAATGGTTTGAAGGAGGAAGGAGATGAATAGTATTTCTGCCCTTATTTGATATTTTTTAAAACAGTTAACTTATTTTAATAATTATATTACAAAGATTATTCTTATTGATATTAGGGCCCAAAAGTTGCCCTTATCGGATATAATCCTTAAATATTTTGACAACTGCCAAAAATGGTTTTTAATCTTTTTCAAGGGTAGGCTAGGGGTATTTTAGATGTCAAAATATTTTCTAAGTACTCATTGATTGTGTTTATAACATAGTGCCTATCTGATCCGGACTGCCTATTAACTAACCCATTGACACCTTCCCAAGTTAATCCGATATGCATGGGCTTGAATGGTATATATTGTATAGAAATTGATCGGATATATGGCTTCCATTCAAATCCTGGTTTTGATGAAATGGTAAACAGTGCGTGCATGGAACATACAAACCAGTGAGGATCAAGAGTCGTTTCATCGTGATTCTTTCAACATATATACAATTAAGAAATTATTCTTTTCCTTTTATCTTCTTTGTACAAGGTTCATTTTCCTATTATTTAACCCTCATTCTCTGTAACTGTAATATGTCTAGCTACCTTAATTACACTACCTTTACAACAACAAAGAAAAAGAAAAGTACAGAATTCAACGGCAAGCAACATAACAAACACCCACGAAAAGCAAAAGGCAAAGGCAAACTATACAACCTATAATGAAATAACTCAGCTGAGAATTTAGTTGAATGGTGTTCCCATCCTTCTGAAATGCCACCAAACGAGTCAACAAGTGATAAGCTCCAATTTCAGTCCAGAGTTGTTCAATCTCAGAGTTGAGCGAATGTAGTCGTCGAGCCATCCTGCAACGTAGGAAAAAGGAGAAAGGTTGGCAGCAGAACCAAGAATGTAGTCGTCGAGCCATCCTACGTTCAGCTCCTTCAACTACTCCCGACGTCTTCTCAACCAGGGATCTGACCTTCTCTTCTAACACAGCGAACCCCCGGCTGGGCATGGCGGGTTTGCGATTAATTCTCCGGCCGGCATCCTCAAGAAAGCAACGTAGCAGTTGCAGGCGGCCGTTAACCTTCTGAAGTTCATGGCTGTAGGATAGAGCCACCAGCGTTTCATCTGCCAGTCGTTCCCCAATTCTTGTAAAGAAGCCGTCGATGACACCCAAAGCCATCTGAATCTGCAATATATAAAAATTCAAATAAATATTATTACTTATTTTACGGTGGTTTTGCGAAAAGGAAGTAGGAATTCTTTGAGTTTTTATGGAGCATAGGAATATCTTCGAGAAGGACTAAGCATCCGAACCGCTAGTCCGCTACAACCGGCCAAAAGGGAAAATAGAAGGAAAATGCCTTCAGCTACCCCCACCGGCCAACACACCGCCAGACCAAATGGACGACCACGTCTTTTTCTCCTTAATTTCTCTAAATTCACATTGCACTTCACAATTAATACATCCAAATCGTGTATTAGTAACATCTGCCAATGAATGACAAGTACTGAAGCACGTTGAGATGTGCTGAAAGGCGTTTACGTGTGGAGTGCAGATGTGAACATAATTTCTCTTTTCTTTACCTCCAATCCCCAATTTACATCTACGTGCGCCCCATAAACGCCCCACAGCATATGTCAACCATGTATTTGGAATATCTCTCAATGACAAGTAGCGAAGATGTTTTCAATGCATGCTGAGATGTTTGTGTGGGCATTTGTGCGCATATGTGAATTCTCCCATCACTTTCCTTGTATACTTCACTAGACCAGTCTCATCATTCTTGATGATTCACAATATTTTCCATCGGTTCCTATAAAAGGGTAAAAATGCAAACAATAATAGGTCAACGTATGAGTGTGTTGTAAGTCATTGAAGATATATTAATCGGTAGTTCACACATGAAACTATATCAATGGGCATGTAACCGGCCTCGTTTCTTTAAGGTTGTTTAGCCCCTCTACTATTCAAATTCCTTGTAAAAATAAAAATGTTGATTCAATAATGTTGGAGGGAGATTCAAATTTTCAAGAATCTCTCTCCTCCCTCTTTTGTTTTTTGTCTTTTTCTCTTCCCACCCTTAAGTGTATGGAAAGATTCATTGTCCCACATTGTTTGGGAAGGAGTGGAAGACCCATAGAAGAAGAACACTATAGATATTTTATGCATGTGAAGGGGATTGGGGGTTCTTTTCATGCGTGCACCGAGCCAAGCCAGATTGGGTCGGGGGCATGGGTGCGGGTGCGTTATTTTATCTTGCCAACCAATTTGCAATCATCCGGCTGCACCATATGGGCAAATGCAATTTTAAGGAAAGTGATAAAGTGGCACGACTCAACCCTCCTTCTTCCTGCAATTCCTGATTTCAAAATTCTACAACATCACATCACTGCAACCTGTTTGGAAAGCGATTACCAATAAGTTTCATTCTGCCTTTTTCTTTATTTTTACAACAATAACAACATGGTCGATCGGCTGAACCATTTAACCCGGCTGGTAGGTCATAAATTAGGCATTAAAACTATTTTTATGGGTTCTTTTATATTTTTTTAGCTAGATCCATCATTAATAATGATATATAATTTTCATGTTTTTACACTTAATCTATGATGTATGTATAATATTAGAATTAATTCCCATTTTTTTGGCATTTTCCAATATTTTTTCTACATGTTATCTAATTTTGTATTTTTATTATTTTATTTATAACATCACCACTTGATCCAAAAATGGTATAAGCATCACTAAACTTCCAAAACAAAGCTGTCAGAAAAACATTAATAGGCCTTTTGCTCTTTTTGGAATTTGAATGATCATTTAAGAAAAACTTGTCAAATGTATGTCACCTCAATAAAGGAAAGGGTGAACTTGTCTACTCCAAAAAGTAATGGGGAGTGTAGTCTAATTTTTACCTACTACTTAGTAAAATGAAATGGTGATATTCCATCTGATTTTATCCCTTAATGCAATGTATTGTTTTAAAATTAAAGTTGCCCTTTTAATGCAATATTGGTTTCTTTTCTTTTAAACTTGACATACACTTTTTCTTTTCATGGGCTGCACAGCAGGGGTTGTATCACGACTGCACCTCTTATCGTTATTATATGGCAATTTCAAAAGCAAATAAAAACAAAATCCTTGGTGTTGTGGAACACCACCTGAAAATTGAGTGTCTAAGACAATTTCATATCCTTCTAAGGTCTACAAGTAGAAGTTTTCCAAGATGGAATTTTTTTAATTGTGGTGTCATGTGAATTCCATTGCACCTTCTTTCACTTGACAATCTTTCCTTGTCCACAATCTTGTCTCTGAAATCATTAGATGATCAAGTTCAGAGCAAAGGTTTCCCAAAAATGATACATGGTCAAAAGAAGCTAGAAGAAGAAGAATAAGAAGAAGAGACGAGAGGGTTTTATGAACTATGATGTTTAAAGATTTGGTATCTGTATAATAGATTCAAAAATCTATGGGATTGTTTTTTGGACTTTGCTTTAGTTTTTGAACATGTTGCCTTTTTTACAGGTAATTTTTAATAGATCTTTGCATAGAGCGATGACATTTCCGATTACTCACTCTACTCTATAATTTTTTGTTTTTCATTTTTTTTTTGTTTTCGAGGTAAGAACGCATTGTATTGATCGAAGTTGAATAGAACCGAATATTCAATTTTCTAATCAAATTTGAATTCAATTTTTATTTTTAAATATCCACCAAATTTTGAATCAAATTCGAATCATCATACCTTTAATCGAAATTAAATTCGAATATTGGATGATCCGCTTCGAATTTGATCCGTTTACACCCCTACCCGTGTGGGCTATACATTTCAAGAAACATTGAGACCCTTGACACAACATCACATAGCCAGGGTAAATGTTGAACATAAATTCTCTAGACTCTATGGAGTGAGAATCATCTTCTAAATGATTTTTAGGATTTTGAACATTATATTGCAATTTTCTGGGTCTCCAATTAAAGTCATTCTCTAATATGGCTCCACGAAGGAGGTCTAGAGCTGACTTGGCTTATGCCCGATAGAAGAAGTAGGCATTCAAGAGCCCTTGAAACATCTCAATGAGAGGTTGTCCGTAAGTCAACAGAACATCAACGAAGACACCTCTAACAAAGTATAGTCCAGCCCAAGCATACAAGTAATGTTCAGGAAATGCAAATGTTAATGCCCTAAGGAAGTTAGATGACCCCTTTACTTACGCATAGGTGTTCGAAAGACCCTGATAATTGCTCACTTGTACATGAGAAACCAGGCTATATGTAATGCCATGAGCCATTCATTATGGTGCCTTGAATGTTCTAGGATGAAGAACGTTGAGGTCATTTGAGGGCAAGACAAAGCAACACAACCACAAGGCTAAGTAAGTTTCTATCCAGTCTTCATTCTCAACCACTTGATCCCAAGGAAATCCCAACCTGATAAATGGATTTCTCTACACATCTTAGAACTGACTTGCTTTCCTCTCATTTGCAAAGGCCTGTTAATTTTCCCAATTGCATAGTGTTCCTTAGTCTTCTTGTTGAAATCATATCCAAACTTGGCTTCTTTGTAATCCTAGAGAAAGTGAGGATTCAGAATCCTTTTATTTGTTGTATACCAAATCTCGAGCCAATATGCATGAGTAACTTGGTCATATCCTTTTTCGAAGGCAAGCTGAGTATAGGCTTTGAATAGATATTGGAATGGATGAGGCAAACCATCAAGACTACAAGACATTAGCTCCTCTAAGTTGGGAATCACCTCCTCATAATATTCTCCACAAATGGAAAGGCTTGAGATCTATCGGACATCCCAATGAGATTCCGATCTCACCTCGACTAGTCATGAAGGTGTTCGTGTCAGGGCACCAAACCTCACATAGGGCTCTATAAATGTTGTCAGGCCGACTATACACACGAGTAGCTGCATGGACCACCTGACTCTATTCTTTCATGTTCCCTATGTCTCGAAGATGGTTATATACTTCACGACCCCAATCCCAAAATCCATTAAGTTATTGAATTTCCCCTCTTGGGCTCAAGTTGAAACCCCATTTTGTAGACCCTTGTTGTATCTTCTTTGCAATATAGGCAAATGGACGACTATTTGTAACAATATGGGGGAAGGGATGTCTTAAGTATGGCTGCCTAGGTGTAGTAATATGATCCCCTTAGTGCATTTCATGGCTCTCGGGGTACCAATTGATCTTTGTCATCCTCAAAAGTGGTTCAGGCTCAACTCCACCTCAACCTCAACCATAAGGACTTGTTATTGGCTCATCAATGGCAAGTATGAGCTCAGTGTCATGAGCACTCCTCGACCCATGGCTTTTTACCAATATGCTAGGAAAGTGAAGGAACTATCCCTTCAAAGTGGGACCCTCGTGCTCCATCACCCACCCTTCTTGAGGCAAACTCCTTAGCAAAGAGGGTATAGGAGATGATGAAGGGAAATCATGACAAGGTGAACTAGAGGAAGCCATTATCTGCATAAACAAAATAAGAGTCAGTACCATATAAAATACTTTAACTTAAAGTGAAGAATCAAGATATTAGTGCCACTCTCTAGTGAAGAAGCTTTGTTCAAACTAATCCCTAAATCTAAGAGACCTCGGACCCAAAAGTCTACAAAGCTCCAGACCTAGGGGCCCCGGACCACTGAAGGTCTGTGAAGGCCTGCTGATGATGAAACTCTGTATGTTGTGACTCTTTGGCGAGGAAGCTCTATGCAAGCTGATCCCAAAATCTTAGAGACATCGGACTCAAAAGTCTATGAAGCTCCGGACGTAGGGACCTCAGACCATTGAAGGTCTATGAGGGCCTACTACTGATGAAGTTCCACATAGTGCAACTCTCTAATAAAGAAGCTTTGTGCAAGCTAATCCCTAAACCCAAGAGACCTTGGACCCAAAAGTTTACGAAGCACTAGGCCTAGGGACCCTAGACCATTGAAGGTTTGAGAGGGCCTACTACTGATGAATCCATACAAATGTACCAAGTGCTGAAACTTTAATTCAACATGTTTCATAGACTCCATTTATAGAGTACAAATACAAATATGTATAATACAAATATATACAAAATACAAGGTTTTGCACTCTACAAATTTGCATTTGTACTCCTTTCAAACTAAGCTATAGAGACAAATGGACCTCATAATAATACCTAGAATAAATTGCTTCTCCACTAGTTAGTTACATTTACATGGCAAAAGTTTGTGAGAATACCAGGTTTCAAGGTTCATAGGTTAAGAGTGACTATTTGAATGATGATCATTAAGAAAGTCAACACTTTCAACCCATAGCTATCTTTGGAGTCTAAAGGATTTACAACATTCTCAATTATTTTGGAATGATGAATAATAAACAGAAAATAAAGAGACCAAGGGGGTGTTTTGTAGTGTGGATGAGAAATTGGTGGGTGTGGACTAGTCCACACCACACCCTGTGGCAGGGACCAATCTACACCACACCATAGTCAACAGCTATTCTAAACTGTGGACAAATTGTGTGGACGCGACCAGTCCACACCCATAGTGGTGTTCTGTGGTGTGGTGTAGACCAGTTCACACCACACTTTTTTTATTCTATGTATACTTTTTTGATTCTATGTATCTCATGTACATGGAATGAATGATATACACAGTTAATCATAAATATGTAATTTTTGCATTTTGTATGATAAATATTTAAAAAAAATGCATCAATGAATTAATATTAACCAAAAAATATCAATTTTTATAAAACAATAGTAAAATAATTAAAAAATATATAAAATATATATGAAATATTTAAGAAAATATTATTTCATTGATAAAAACATTAAAATTATATAAAAGTTAAAAAAATTAAGATATTTAATATTTTATTGACAAAAATATTAAAAATAATATTTAAACAATTGATATGGGAAATTTTTTTTGCAAGATAAGCATGGCATCTAACGATTTATGCAAACTAATAATCCACTTATTCCCATAATACTTGTAAGGCAAGCATAATATCAAAATATTGTTTAATTGGTTTCCTACAACGGTGCATGGATAAACCACCACAATTACAACTAGTACTTAAATAAAAATAAAAGAACCACCATTATAAGAGAGATAAGAAGAAGAGTGCAAAGTATGTTGCACCCACAACATGCAAGCAACATAATATCCGACTTGTGGAATTTGGTATGCCTTCATACTACATGTTGATGATGCGTCATATAATCTCTGTATAGGGCTACCTAAGCATCATGTTCAATCAATTCATTTACCCACTGAAATGAATTTGGGTGATTCTCCCATTTTGGGCAACGAAAAAACCACCGTCAATAATAAGTGCAAGTCGCAATGTTGGAGGAGAAATCAGCAAAGCTTATGCTTTACCTTTTGCTCAGGAAAAGAAAACAGAGGATGAAAACCAAACCATCTTTATTCTTCAATTTGATCCTTAAATTCCCAAACTTGAAAACTAAGCTCAACTTTGATTTCTTTTGTTAATTTCTTAAGTCTTTCCTTGTCATTTCCTATTACTTTGTGCTCCATAAACAGTCCTTGCTTGTGGATCAATAACCATCCTACTAGCACTGGCCAAAAGCTCCATCCTAAACCTATTGAAGCTCTAACCAACTAGTTTGATTGCCATTCATTCAAGTCCCTTAAATTTCAGTCTACTTTATCTATTCTAATTTAAAATGAAACAAGCAGAACTTTCTATTAGGTTATCCTATATCTTGGGATTAAAACAATAGAGTACCTTATCGTTTTCAAAAATCAAAAAATAAAACACATTTTGAGGACCCATTCCAGCAGTCTGTGTTAGAGCACAATAAGAACAAAAAAAGAGGAAAGCAGCACAGAGGTTCGGTGGAGCACAATAAAAACAAAACCCCTGTTAGGAATTTCAAAACCAGGAAAGCAGCGTAGAGGTTCGGTGGAGCACAACAAAGGTTGGACGGCTTCGGCGAAGAGCAAAAGAAGAGAATGTTGTTCAAGATAAAAAAAAAAAAAAAGATGCAACAAGGGTCTTACCTTTGGTGAAGAGCTTGGACGACGTCAGTGGAGCAACAGAGGTTAGGTGGAGGAGACCTTCAACAAGATGCTTGGACGATGTCAGTGGAGCACAACAGAGGTTAGGTGGAGGAGACCTTCAACAAGATGTAGGGTTATAGATACTGTGCGTGAAACATATTAGCAAAGGCAACCCGTGGACCATCTCCATCCATGAGAAAAAGTCATTACCAAGAAATTGGAGTGTGGACAAGATTGTCCACAACGAACCGAACGCTACTTTCATGTCGTGGCATGGACCGAAATGGTCCATCTATGAGATGAAAATAGTACCAAATAGCACCCAAATCAGCCCCCCACAACGTCCCATGGCATATTCCGGCCATGTATTGGGAACATCTCCCGATGATACTCCCAGAAATGATGATATCATCATCGGGAGATGTACCCAATACACGGTGGGGATGTGTTGTGGGATGTTGTGGAGGGCAATCTTGTGGAGGGTTGATTTGAACTTGAAAATAAACATGCACTTAAAGCATAATGTAGTTACAAGAATAAATGCTCAGGGAGCGTTTCAATCATCCTTTCTCGATAAAAATACAAATGAGAAAGAAAAAGAGGAAGAAGAGAAGCATAGAATGGGAGTGGATATTATGCTTTTGTATCACAAACTTCACTTAACCATCTACACATTTGTAATTGTGGCAATTGAGTAGTCCACAAAAGACACCCAGTCCAATCACATTTTGCATTCTTAAAGCCCAAATGACATTAGTGATCATGGGGATAAGAAAATAGTTGGACGCTTGGTTTTTGTTAGTACAAAGAGACCTATTATGTTGAAGTTAGTTGAAAGACGAGGATTTACAAAATCCAGAATCCCAATTTGTAAGCCGAGGTCCACCATTCACTCACAAAAGAAAAAAATCAGAAGGAAATGAGGGCTATCTAAGCAGATTGTTACACGTTGAGATGCATAGCTTCAGGACCATTAATAAAGGGGAAATGAAAATCACTATGTAACCAACAATTATTAAAAGAGTCTCTAAATAGAAGCTTCAATCTCATAATCACTTCACGCTGGTTGTCCTCAGTTCATCCAAATCATGTGCCGACCCAGTTTCCATGGAAAGCACCGGAACCGCCTAATCATTGTTTAGAAGTGGATCAAATTAGAATGTGAAGAGCCCATTCCTTCTTGTTTTTGGGTAAAGAGTTGACTAGATGGCCAAAAAAGGAAAAAGGATATATCAATCCATTATAATATGCCCATGGTGGTAAGTAGGACTAGGACGATGTTGGTACCATGAAGAGGGTTAAAAGGAAAATGTGCAACAAAGAAAAGAAGTATTGCTGAATCATTGAATGAAAATACCATGAGATAGCAAAGAATCAACAAAAGGAAAGAAATTTGGCATCAATTAAACTTAAGCACATGGATGACATTTGGGGATTAAGTATTTATGTAGCAATATTGGAAAATGTGTAAATCATAGTCATGTGAGACAACATCAATAGAAGAAGGGGAAAATAACCACTAATCTTAAGGCCTCGTTTGTATTTCGGTAAGTTATTTACTTAGGTACATGCACTTACCCAGGTAATTGTTTCTCAGGAAAGATTTATCTAGGTAAGTGCATTTACCCATGTTCTTTTATTTCCCATGTAAATAAGGTAATGACCATTTTATCCATAAAAATCCATTATTATAAGGGGCATTTTTGTCCCTTTCTAGTGTTGGCAACTTTCCCCCAAGTTGGGAAAGTTATTTACCCACTAGGAGATGAGTATCACTCACCCTCGTCCCCACATAAATCTGAAAAAAAAAAAGAACATGGGATTTTTTATCAATGGGAATCAAAATCTCATTGACCAAAAAGAACGTCCTCTGCAAAGAAAGAACACTTGCCCGGTTCTCTGACTTTGGTCTCAACAACGAACTAAAGAAAAAGGACTTGCTATGAAGCTGTAATTTTCAACGATAACTTGCCATCTCAACCAAAAGAATCCATATGATAAAGATTTGGTGGCTTCCAATATTGCATCAACAAAAAAATAAAACCCTACCAGTGTGGCAAGGACTATTTATACAAAAGTTGTGGGGAAGTGTTTGTATCGTACTAGAAGTCCAAGACTTCTGGTTGGACTTCTAGTACAAAAGTTGCGGGTAAGCAATTCAACCATTTAGGGTCAAATCCATTAATAAATAATGTCATAATTATAAATAATAAAAATATAAATAAATAAAATATATAATATAAAAAATAAAAAATAATTGGGCATGTCATTAATATTGTATATTCATTATATTGAATAAAACTAAGTATGAAATGTAAGAAGTGTTTTTGTAAATGATGAAAATGGAATGTCAAAATTAAAATCAACCTAGAAATGAAATGATGTCATAGTCAAATAATAAATTTTTAAAAATAGAAAATACAAAGAATTACAAAAATCAATATTATACAAAAGATATAATTTTATCAATAATGGAAATGTAATACAAAATTTAATGTCAACCTAGAAATCAAACTATATTTCTTTTTGGGTTGTGGGTTAGTGGTTTGGGTCAAATAGATTAATCGATGATATAATAGTTAATAATAAATATTTAAAAAATAATAATAATATTACAAATAATCAAAAAATATATATTAATTATGTCAAACAAAATTTAAGTATGATAAGTAAAAAATATGTATATAATGTAGATGAAATATATAATTTAAAACTAATCCAAAAGCAAAGTTATTTTCTTATTTAAATGGTGGGTCAATGATCCAACTTTTCAAAGAAATTCATGATGTCATAATTAAATAATAAATATTTACAAAAAGATAGAATACAAAAGATTAAAAAAGTATAGAGTTTTGTCAAAGACATTTCAAAACATTTCTAATGTTATATATTCATCATATTAAATAAAAATTATTTTTATTTAAGACAAAAAATGGAATACAAAATTTGTAATTTAAAATTTCTGTAGGTGCACATTTAGTAAAAGTATTTAAGTTTATTTTAATATACTTTTATTAATTTTTAATTTCTATCCTAACTATGATATATCTAAAATTAAAGTAATTAATATGAAAAAATCATACATGCAACACACTTGCTTAATTACTAGTACTATTTATAAAAGTGTGAATGAGGAGGTATTTACTTATGGAATTTTTCTTTACTGAAATACCCCTCCTCTTGAATTTAGTTCATCTCCATTTAAAGGGCGGGAAATGTAATTAAAAGAATATCATTAAGTACATTCAATTACCTCTCATTAAGTCTCACATTTAAGTCATTAAATAAATCACATTTTCTCTCATTGAATCCGATATTTATACTTTTGTTTATCATCATTACACTAATAAATCTATGCACAATAATTATTAATAGAATGAAATTTTATATTTTTAAAATAGATATAGAAATGAAATCATATTTATCATCTAGGTGGTGGGTAATTAGTTCAACCATTTGGGTCAAATGGATAATTTCATGATATCATAAATAAATAATACAAATTTAGAAATATAAAAAATACTTTTGTTTATCATCATTAAATTCCACTAATAAATTTATACACAATAATTATAAATAGAAAGAAATTTTCTATTTTTAAAATAAACCTAGAAATGAAATCATATTTTCCACCTAGGTCATGGGTAAGTGATGGAGCGCAATCCGACTGGTCTTAGCTGTCAACGAATTCGCCTCTGAGCTGGGGCGACGGGGAGTCTGAAAGGGAAAAGATGAGGGAACTCCGGGGGGAACCCGACGAGATCACTCCGAAGCTCAAGTTAGTAATCTCTCAAAGGCAAAGTATAGACTAGATAGCGCAAAATTCACATACCTTGTTGTTGGGGGTAGGGGGTCTTTTATAATCACTTCGCGCACTCGCTCCGAAGCCCTTGTCAGGTCGGGTATGATTGCCCTTGCATCTGTCACTTCAGGTGTTGTCCTTCTTGCTGGGGCAGAATCGTCGCTGCCTTTTGTCGGAATCGTCACTCTAACTGGAGATGGTGGTGTCAGGAGGCGGTGGTAGGTGGCCGTTTGGAGTGCGGTCGTCAAGCGTTAGATCCCAAGTCAGTCAGGTGCACCGCCCTCGGGTACGGACTTCCTCGGTGTTAGGCATAGTACGGTTTGTTTGGTTTTGGTGCCCTGAAGGCGATGTGGTGGAGTGGTGAGCGAGGTGAAGTCTTGAGTTTGGAGATATGTCATGTATTGCTATAGGGCAGGTCAGTTCGGCGAGGCGTATCCCAAACTATTATAAGGCAGGCCAGTTCGGCGAGGTGTACCCGAACTATTATAAAGCATGCCAGTTCGGCGAGGTGTACCCGAACTGTTATAAAGCAGGCCAGCTCGGCGAGGTGTACCCAAACTGTTATAAAGCAGGCCAGTTCGGCGAGGTGTACCCGAACTGTTACATGCAGGCTAGTTCGGATTATTGTGGTTTGGGGCCAAGGGTGAGTTTGGGCCCCTAGTAGGGAGTTCGGGCTGCTGGTTTCTCCCCTTGGTGCTCGCTCCTTAGGCGTGCTTTTGTGCCAAACTGTCACCTTTGCCACGTGTTGCGTAACTGTGAGGTCGGGCCAAATCTTCCTTCATCAGTAAGTATTTTAGCCATTTGGGTAAAATTGATAATTTCATGATATCATAAATAAATAATACAAATTTAGAAATATAAAAATACAAAAAATATAGAAAAAATTGGAAAAAAATGAATACATTTCTATTATTATATATTTGTCATATTCAAAATAACTATGATAAAATAGACAAAATTTTATTAATGATGGATATCAAATATACGACTTAAAACCGATTAGAAATTAAACCATCTTCATATCTAGGGGGTGGGTTAGTGGTTCAACCTTTCAAGTCAAATAGGTTAACCCATGGTATATAATTAAAAATAAATTTTGTAAATAGAATAGTACCAAAAATATGAAACGGTTTTGGGCACATCTATAATATTATATAATAATAATATAAACAAAAATAAGTATGATAAATAATAATTATTTTATCAATGATATAAATGAAATGCAATATTTAAAATCAGTTTGAAACCATTTCCATATCTAGATCGTATGTAGGTCAATGATCTAACATTTTGGGTCAAATGGATCAATCTATAATGTCATGACTAAGTAACGAAGATTAAATACGTATATACATAAAATAAAAAAAATATAAGCACTGTATAAAGCAATTTGATACAATTCTATTGTTATATATTCACCATATTAAACAAAAATAAATATGAAAATAAGAATTACTTTTATTAATGGTGAAAATGGAATCCATGATTTAAAATCAATCGAAAAAGTATGATTTCATTTCTATGTATATTTTAAAAATATAAAATTTCATTATATTAATAATTATTGTATATGGATTTATTAGTGGAATTTAATGATGATAAACAAAACTATAAATGTTGGATTCAATGCGAGAGAATGTGATTTATTTAATGATTTAAATGTGAGACTTAATGAGAGGTAATTGAATGCATTTAATAACATTTTTGTAATTACATTTTCTACCCTTTCAATGAAGATGAACAAATTTCAAGAGAGGATATTTCAATAGAGAAAAACTCTGAAGTCAATACCTCATCATTCACACTTTTATAAGTAGTCCATATATACATAGGAGTTAACCCTAACCCAACACCCCACTCATATGGGATTGATTATCAAAGTGGGTTGAGGTGGCAATCCTAATCATAGGTTATAAATAGCCTTGCTTAGAGAGAAGGAGTTCTCCATTTTTTTCAACAAATCACATTGCAATAAGCTTTTAGACACCAACATTACAAACAACCACACACTTATACAAATTCTAGCAGCAAGATCAAGAGATAAGAAATAAGTGAAAAACTTATTCATCCTCTATAACACACTTGGATTCAAGCTTTCCCAAGAAAATTAAGCCACCACATTAGAGCCATTCTTAGAGAAGAATCATTCACAACGGATAATGCACAAAGCTTTGAATGAAAAAATTTACATCAAATCTTAAGAAACACATAAATCTACATCAACACTTTAAGAATTACGAGAAATACGTTGACGACCATTGTCTTCATCAAAGAGACTTCAAATCTTTATTACAAATTTATTTTGTAATTTATCTCTATATTTTATATTAATCAAATATACAAAAGTTGTGTCGACAAACTCATTATAAACTCGTGTTTCCATTTAGAAATAATAATGGAGAAAATCTACGGTAAGACACGGTATCTTAATAGCTTTGACAAACTTATTATAAACTCGTATGGGGGCATTGTGGGGCGCAGATGTTAATTCTGTATCTTGTATTCTAATAAGAAGATTTTGCCCGCACATTGCATCTCTATCTTGTATTAGGAGCATCTCTCGCTAACATCATCTCGAGATATTCTCAATATAAGGTGGGGATGTACTGTGGGCCATTGTGGGGCGCAGATGTGAACTCCACCGGCATTTCACGATTCACGAATCACGACAGAAAGTTCGTTGAAGCTTCACATTTGTCTTTTTAGTTTCTAGTCGCAGTAAGACAGGAAAAGGAATCGGATGTTAATCCTGCTCAGCGAACTACTAGATTCGTACTTCCAAACCGCCGGCTTATAACCTGTTAAGCACGCAGGTATGTAATACTGAAGGTCAAAACATTATATTCAGAGCACGAACACCACCACCAAAGTCGAAACTAACAAACCCTAACTGTTTTGCAGGAAAACCATATACTGTATGAACATAACATAAAAAAATAGGGTTTTCCCTAGTCTGACCAACATCTTCCTACTGCCCGCCTAAAGATTTAACAGCCGGTGTCATCTCCTGCGACAGCCACGAGTAATGGTCCATCCAGAGGTTCCTCACCGTACCATCACCGATATGACTTGGAATCTGGTGTAAGCCATGGAAGGGGATGTGAAGAAGTCGATGCTGAATGTTCCTCAGACCCCTTTGATATGAAGACTAGCAAGAACGCTACCTTGGAACGACTCAAGTGATGGGGGGTAAGCATTCAAATTAGTTACGCACTTCATTGGTTTAGTTGGCTATCTTTTGTTGTGTTGATAAGAACAAGTCAGATTTTTACTGTGTACAAGGCTACCAAGAACGCTTCCTTGGAACGACTCAAGCGATGGAGGGTAAGCATTCAAATTAATTATGCATTTCATTGGTTTCGTTGGCTATCTTTGGTTGTGTTGATAAAAACAAGTCAGATTTTTACTGTGTGCAAGACTACCAAGAACGCTTCCTTGGAACGACTCAATCGATGGAGGGTAAGCATTCAAATTAATTACGCACTGCATTGGCTTCGTTGGCTATCTATGGTTGTGTTGATGTTGATAAAACGCCTATAAGGTTATTTTGAAAATGTGCATACATTCATTACTTATGTTGGAATGGAATGAATTAGTTTGATATTATTTGGATTATTGCTGTTTTTTGTTGACTAATTGACAGTGCTGTGGCCCTATGGTAGTACAGTTCTAGGGTTTATGGTTGACAATTGTATTTTTTTGGGAAGCCTAACCAGGCGATCTTCATTCAATTGCTCAGTGAAATATTATTTACAATACAATCAGACAGGAACCCTGGAGTCATAGCCCAAGTCTGGCAAGAAATAGTCGAGCATATTTTGCTTCCAAGTAAGAAGAAGAATTGGTTGATCTGGATGAAAAATTATCTGAGCAACGGGAAAAATCTATGTAATAAAGTTCTGCATTCAATGACATATGTGCCAAGGAGAATAAGAGTTGTCCTCAGATAGTGCTTGAATCACCACTAAATCTTGTCCCTCCACGTTTAGATGACCGATGTCCAATTGCAACGCAAATTTCAATCCTTCCACCAATGCTAAAGCCTCTGTCTAACATGTTGAGTGCACACGAATCCACAATACTCGACCAAAGCAAAAAGCTCCCCATGAATAACCATGCCCAGCCCCGATGACTGAGGTTCAGTAGCGCCATCAAATTAAGTGTAAGGAACTGACCTTCAGGCTGTTGAAGCACTATCACAATGTATAAATAAGTGGTCCAATGTTTCAGATGCCTCTCCACACAATTGGCAGCAACGGTCGATCCATTGGCATCTATTCATGAGTTCAACTTTTATTGGAGCATGCCATGTATGTAATGCCAGAGAAATAGATGAATTGGGGATTGTAAATGTTTAATTTCCCAGAATTTCCTCATGAAACATTCCTGAAGGCATTACTGACTGTAGACTTTTGTGCCTTTTGCATTTGTATCTGTTTGTAACCAGATTTTATGGTTAGTTGGCTGTTAGGAGAGTATGTCCACAAACTATTGCATCTCTTCTTTTTGTTTGGGGATGAATTTGCCAGGAAAACTTTTATGGATTTGGAAAAGGGTGAGAAGAGATGATTTAATTACTCCTGGGGAGGTTGTGGGGAGGTGCTGCTAAAAGTTTGGATTGAGTTGGGAAGGTGGGGATGGTGACGGGTGGAGTGAGGCCCTGGTTGTTAAATACTGGAGGTTTGCTTTGGGTGGCTGTTGGGTTTGCTTTACCTTCTTCAAAAAAAAATGTTTCAAATCGTGTCACAATCGGTTTTGTTAATTCTTTATCTAGTATGGTGGCACATCAAATTGCAAACCCAACAATGCTTGTAAATAAATCTAGTTAGACTTTTTCTTTCTTAACTGTTTCAGCTTGTGTCGGCAAGTTCCAATATCCATTAACATATTGTTTATGCATTGGGCTTTTCTGTTGTCTTTAACTCTAAAATATTGTGAAGTAATGTTGCTTCTAAAAAACTTAGATAAGGCGATTAAAAATAGCAATTGGACAATATTAGATTGAGGAGATTGTTCTCTGATTAAATCAGTTTTAATAAATTCTACCAATCATAAGTTTGAGGTTGTAACTCCCTAGGTGAGGCATCATAGATTTTTGCCATATTGGTAGGTCATACTTCTTGGATTGTGGGTGTGGGTTCTTACTTCTATAAACATAAGTGATGGTCAATCATAAGTTTGATGTTGTAACTCTCTAGGTGAGGCATCATAGATTTTTGCCATATTGGTAGGTCATACTTCTTGGATTGTGGGTGTGGGTTCTTACTGCTATAAACATAAGTGATGGTCCACATTGCATCAGTTTATGTTCTAATTTTCAAGAAAGGTGTGGTCTGTGAAAACAGCCTTTTTGGTGTTTTTTCTCTCTTTTTTTTTACTGTTTTTAGCAACAACATGCTGACACGGCATTGAAAAACGCCTATGTGGCAGCAACAGCAATGGTACAAAATAGAAAATAAAGTAAAAAAACGTTTTCTGAGAAAACGACATGCCAATGCAGCGCTTCCTCAAAAAACACCTCCTAGGAAATGGCATTGGTTCCAAACACCACCTAAACTGTATACATGGTGGTTTTATGTGTTTTGTTGTTGTTTAGTCGTTATTTTTTGATTTCTGATATAGTGTCATATAGTTGAGACCAAGTATGCATATTTTATTTTTTTATGAAGTTTGACTGGTTTTGTTTCGTGCAGCAAGTGGCTCTTGTGCTTAATGCTTCTCGCCGATTCCGATACACTTTGGACTTGAAAAAAGGAAGAGGAGAAAGAGCAAATGGGAAGGAAGATTAGAGCACATGCGCAAGTCATTCGAGTAATGTTACTTATCTGAAAGATATCCTTTCGTGCAGTTGTGGTTGTTTTGTTACTCTCTAAACTTTGAGTTCTTATTTTCTTAGGCGGCATTTCTTTTCAGAGAGGCTGGGGAACGAGTAAATGGTATTCCTTTTCTTAATGTTCCAGTATTAAGATTAAAATATTCTTGTACATGATAAATGTAAGGCATTTATTTTCCTAGAGTTAAATGCTTTGCATTGGTAACGATCTTGATTTTGATTTTCTTGCTTTTCTTTGTGTTTTATTTTAGGTTTTTTCTGTACAGCAATATTATGTGTGCTTACATCTCATATTTGTCCTTTATAACTGAACACTTTACTGAGAGAAAGGTTGCCATTTATCACCACTTTCTCTATTAGATGATATGTTTTGTTTCTTTTGTTACTTGTAATGATGGAGTTATATTAATATTATTGTTGCATACGTCATGAAATTTTGTTCTTGTTTTATTTTATTCTTGGTTGTTGGTTTTAGGAAATTTTAGGGAAGAAGATGATGAATCAAGATGGGAGTTTAAGAGTTAGCTTAAGGACATTTTATACAAAGATGTTAGTTGGGGGCAGATGTCTAGATATAAATGGATTAAGGAGATGCCAACCAAATTTATATCTAGACATTTGCCTATAATCGGTTGCCTTGCCTATAATGGTGTCCTGATTGGAGATTGAAAGTGGGGGGGGGGGTAGTTGATTAGTCCACAGGAGATGGCTAGGAATTTTGTAAATCACATCAAATCTATTTAGTTTTGGAATGGCTGAATTTAAGCAGGGGGTATATGGAGATGCTAGAAGGGCATTTTGATATGGTGGAAATAAGGGGGGCTATTTTTTGCATCGATAGATCAAAGGCCCTGAGGCTGCATGGTTTTACCATGGCTTCCTTTCTAGATTATTGGGACATTTTAAAGTGTGATCTATTGGATGTCTTTGGAGAATATTTTGAGAGGGGAGTAACTAGCTTGGGTCGGGAGTGAATGTTCTTTGCCTTGATTCATTAAAATCTGGGAGCCTTTCAACCCAAAGATTTCAGATGTACTAGTCTGGCAACCAGTCTTTATAAAATCGTTGCTAAGGTCTTGTCTTTAAGGTTAAACAGTCTCCTCCCTTAGATTACCACACCCAATCAAGGAGCCTTTGTGCAAAGTAGGCAAATAACAGATCAATTTCTTGTGAGGAAGTATTGGTTTAGTTGTAAGTTAGACATAGACAAAGCTTACCATTTGGTGAATGGTCTTCTTTGCATGTGACCAAACAATCTTAGTCTACTTTCCATCATTTTATCAACCATTGGATCTATTTCTAGGTTGTTGCTTTGAATGAGTCTATAGTCCAGGGAAAGACCTCCATGAATTATCCACTGCCAATCATGCATCTGTTCTAGTTTTAGGTTGGATGCATTTCTCCAAACCCCCACATGGACTTGCTTGGGCTTGCTTCATAAGGTCTTATGGAGGTGGTGGACTAATCTCCTAGGATCAGGAGTGCAAGATGTTAGCAATACGCTAGTTACTTGCTTGGGCTTGCATTACTTGAAGTAATGTAACTAGGAGATAAATAAACACATTGGAAGTTTATGCTGTTGATGCTTGAAGCACTTTGGTACGATACACATGTTTGCTTCACTTCGGCGTTTTCACTCATATGTGTTTTATATGTTATGCTTCTGTATTTTAGTTTTGAGCAAACATGGTTTCTAAATATTTAATTGCAAAAAATTTAGTTTGTATTATATATATATATTGTTTTGTATTTTTTTTTGAATTTCTTAAAAGGTTTTTGCCTTGTTTTAAAAGTGTGCATGCCTCGCCTTGCCATTGCACTCAAGCATCAGAAGGCCCTTGTGCTTTTCTTGTGCATTGTGCTTTTAAAACACTGTGTATGCTTAAATCTATGTTATTTGTTTTGATTGATATTTTTGCCATTCTACTATCTAATATAGGGTAGGTATTAAGGAGGGCTAGTATGATAGGGGAAGCATTGCCTTCGCTGTTCTTCTTGTTATCGTTGTTACAGGTACACCATTCATTATTCCTGCCCGTGTTAATGTGCTTAGTTTAACCCTTTCATTATTGTTTTGGTCACAACTTTCTTTTCAAATATTAGGCATATGTAGCATGTTTTGAATTAAACATGAATTCTTAACTTTTTTTTCCTGCGGTCGGGATTTGTGCAATTTCACTTGGTTCGTAATATTTGATTAGTTCTTGTTTTCTTATTATTTTTTCTGAATTCCTTCTAAGTTGTCATGTCATGACGTGATTGTCCTTTGGTTCCCAATGTATTGGAATGAATTTGCAATTGTGTATGGTTGATTCGCAAAGGAAATAGCAAAGCTGAAAATGAGTGGGCTTTGGCAATGGTAAGGAAATGCTGTTATGTAGTCTAAAGCCTTTGCACTAGTAGATTTCCCAAACTAATTCAACCTTGTTCCTTTGATCGGTTATTCATATTGAGGGAGAAATAAAAGAGGATGATGTCCATAGGATAACGGTATGGTGGTTGAAGTGCAGAGTAACCCACACCATGAGCTACTTGATGCGCCATATGAGGAAGGGGGTGAAACGGTTTCTAGATTCTTGACCGAATAGGATTATGAATAGGCAAGAGGTGATGCATGATAACCCATACCCACTTGTCCAATTGCCTTGATTTACTAAAGGCAACCTTGGAAGAAGTGAAGGAGAGGCAAAAATGGAAAAGACGAGATTGGAGAGCCAAAAGAGAAAGTGGCAGCCCCTACTCATAATTTTATTAGTGAATATAAATTAGGTTGAAAGGACAATAATACCCTTGCATCACTAAACATACATATTAAAGCACTTCCCTCAAGTTGGGTCATAAGCGTCAATCATCTCCAACATATTAGATGGATCATTGTGATGTTGGGTAGTTATACCTTTTGTGAATATATCAGTCAACTGATTTAAGTAACTAACATATGGAATACATATTTTGCTTGTTTCTAACTTTTCTCTAATAAAATGTTTGTCCATTCCCATGTGCTTGGCCCTGTCATGTTGGATACATGATTATGAGCTTTTGTTTTGATAGATAAAATATCATATTCCATTAATTCAAAGACTGATTACATGAACATACCCTTAAAAGAGGCGCGGGGTGCCGTTTCTCCAAACAGAATGCACATAAACTAAAGCAAAAAGTACAAGAGTGCTAATACGAAATTTCAGTTGAGCCAAAACACTGTTTCCTATTTGTCCATTGGTTTGTGAAGACATCAGCAAATGCATTAGCTGATCCCCCAACACACTGTATTGTTGCAGACATTCCTTGTTAGCCATTTGTATTTGGTTGAGTTATTGGGCCGACTTTATTTATTTTTATTTACATAATTCAGTTAGGAAGTTATTGGGCCTTAGGCCCATTAATTTATTTTATGTTAAGTGGGTTTTTAGTTTCTTACAAGTAGCCGACCTACTAAGTGCATACTTGTATATATAATTAATAAGAAAGGGGCAGCCAGATCCGATTTTTTCTTGGCTTCAGAAACTTTTCCCTTCTTCTTTCTTCTTTTTCACAAAGTTTATATCAAAACAGTTATCAAAACTTTTCTACTTGGTATCAGAACATGGTTGAAGACTTTTTTTTTTTTGATAAATAAGAGTAGTCTTATATCAGCCTAGGAGAATGCACGAGATGTTACCCCCACCCAACCATATACACCAAAGCTGCCTAAGCTTGAGACACATTTACAAAGTAGCCCAAAACAGATTTCCCCTTGACACCCCTTGCTTGGCCAGAGAATCAGCCATTGCATTTGTTGATCTTCTGACCCACTGAAACCTGACAGTCTTATTCCTGTCATCCATTTAACTTTCTTTAACAGATCCCTGTAGCCCCAACTAGCTGTTTCTGGACTAATCAGCCAGCCTACTACTACCTTGGAATCCCCTTCTACTAACAGATTGTTCACTCCAATTTGACTAGCCTTGTACCGCTGCTAGTAGCTCTGCCCTTACTGAATCACCTTCACCCGCTGGTCCTGAAAATAGAGACAATATACTGCTGTCTTTGTCTCTCAGAATCCCACCGATCCCAGATGGCCCTAAGTTACCTTGGCAGCTTCCATAAAAATTCAATTTTACCACACCATCTGGTGGGGGATTCCATTCAACTTGTGATTTGATCTTGGTGGAAACTGTAGTAGCGCTGCAACCCAATTTCTCCTTAAGTCATCAAAGGAGTAATCTGCCAACAACCGTGCTCATTATAAAGCCCATATATGGTGTTCTTCCGCCTCTGATTGGTGGCCTGGATGTGCAAATAAGCTATGTTGTGGTCCCCATCCCTCAGCCAATCAGACCTAGAGCGCTGCTCTCATAACAGCTCCTATGTCTCCAAAAGAGAATTGAGCTCCATTCTTAAATTTATTTCTTCCATCTTGTTGCAATTAGTGGGTGGCTTCAAATGAAGGTGAAGTAATTTTTGTTCAATTTGGTTGATTCGATGCTTGAAATTACCCAGTCTGCTCTTGCCCCATCTAGCCATTTCGAATTTACAAGAATGACATTTTTGGAGGAAATTACCGTTACACTCTTTCCAAATTCTGACAAGCTCTTGATTGAAGCATGTTTCTTTTCAACCGGATGGCCCCCATTTGAAATTGCTTTCTTCTTTTGTTTTGAGTGGGGGTAGTATAAAGTACAACAAGTAGATGATCACTCCTAGCAACAATGCAGTGCTTCACAACAGCATTTGGAAAATTGTGAATCCATTGAGAAGAACATAATGCCCTGTCAATCCTCTCCATAGCAAGATCCTGACCTTCTTGACCATTTGTCGATGTGTATTTAGGGCCTTGAAATCCAATATCAATTAACCAACACTTTGAAATCATATCATTAAACAAGCGCATTTGAGTCCTATCTGGAGGCAGGCCACCAAATTTTTCATCCGCCTTGCTAATTAAATTGAAGTCTCCTAGAACAAGATAAGGTTCACTAAGGTTGGAACACAGAAGTTCCAATTGATTCCACACTGACTGGCTATGAACTTCAGAAAATGGCTCACTTGCCACTTGGGTTGGAAATGGAATTGCCACCCATCAGCTGTGGAAATGGAGGTAATGGGACCTTTGAGAAGGGGATTAAAATCATTTATCGCTTTGTAGTGACAACAAAGCTCGAAGCACCAGGTAAACTAGCCTAGGTAAAACTCGGATGGGAGAGGGAAGGGGTTTGGCACCCCTCTCCTAAGTCCAAAAGTAGGGTTCACATGGTGATTCCTAGGCAAATGTAATACAATTAATCAAACTGAATTACTGGGCCTGTCCAGTAATTTTCTTGGCCCAAACACATCCATCCAAAATTTTGTGGGGAGGGAGAGAATACTTTTTAACTTCTTTGTATGTAGAGGCACCATTCACAACCCGAAATCTTTTTTTATCTTCTTATTTTCATTTTCGTTTAAAAAAACAAAACACTGATCAATCAACACCAAACATGCATACCACATGTCAACTGAGATTTTTTCGGGTTGGCCCGAATTAACATTTTACACCACTCAGCTTTGGGCCGTCTTCATTCAACCTTTGACAAAAGCCCAATCTGAATCCACCCAAACCGCAACCCACATTGTAATAGGCTGTGTCATGTCGGCGTGCGGGCCTGGTTGGGCCATGCCTGATTGGCCCTGAACCCTTGAAAGAGGAAGCCCTGCACAAGCCCATATGGTTCCCTGTCAGGTCGAGCCTGGCCATGGGTAGCATGATTTTTTTAGAAAAATTATAAAAAATATAATAAAAAAGTTAAAATAAATTAACAAGATAGATAAGAAATTGAAAAAAAATCTTAAAATTTTATTTTATATGAATTTTTATGTATACAATTGTTTATATATGAAGTAATAAAAGGGCTTTATTATGATGCTGGAAAGATATGATATTGGAAAAACTTATAAATAATTGTTCTATGGAGCTACACAACCCGGGGGTAGGGATGGTAATTTTCTCCATCCCTGCAAAGTACTTGGCCTCCCTGATCAGGTAGGGATGGGCTGGAGATTGCCTTAGCGGGGCCCCAAACTCGATTACATATATTATTTGTGTTATTTATAATATTTTTTTTATATTGTATATATCAAAATATAATTAAAATATTATTTGCATTTTATTTTTTCTTTATTTTAAATAAATACCTTTCTAAAAACAAAGTTGTAATTAAAAAATTCAAGGGCTCAAGTCTCCGATGGGGAAGTCCTCTTTATCAAGGATCGGGGATGCATGCTAAAATTTTTGATAGGGATTAGTTTAAAACTTGAGGTTGAGATGGGGAGTATGATCCCTACATTGAACTTGCCCATTGCCATTCCTACCCTGGGTGTCATCCCCTAAACCTATAACACCCCCAAACCCATAAATATAGTTTCATTAATTATGGTAATTATAAATATATTATCCAATACTTATGGAAATTACTAAAATTTTCTAATTACTTATTTGAAAAATTGGAAGTTTTATAATTTAAGATTCACTAAATTAACAAAATCACTAATTATTTCAAAAAACATATAGTAAATATCAAAATGACTGAAAATATAAAAAATAAATTTATATTTATTGAAATTAATTTTCCACTAAAATTACTGAAAATTTTTAATTATTGTTTAATAATATCATTAGATATTAGTAAATTGACCAAAATTACTGAAAATATCAATAACCACTTATTTCTAAAAATTACTGATAATTTTTAATTATTATAGTTTTATTTACTAATATTTTAATTAATTATTAATTTTTTAGTAATTATTGATTTTAATAATTAATTTTCAAAGAATTATGAAATTAAATTAAAAAATTCAGTAATTTTCAGCAAGTAATTCTTATTAATTAAAATTCTCAATTTACCAAAATTATGAAAAATTATAGTGTAGGTGTTGATATTTGCTAAATAATATTCAATAATATCAGTAATTATTGAAAACATAAAAAATATTTCACAATTTAATTTAACTACCCAAAATAATTTAATTAATTAATTTACCCACGTTTTTTGGTTTTTAGATGGTTTATAATATAGATTAAGAGGTGTTGTAGGAGGAATTTTAGATGGGCATGATTGTTTAGGAGAAATTTTATGAGGTAGTTGAGCTCGTTGGTGACATGAGAGAGAGAGAGAGATTCTACTAAAGAAGGGAGGGCTGCCACGTGGCCATATAGATTAAGAGTACTTTAATAAATCATAAAAATACATCAACACTAAATATAAGACTTCAATGAGGTGTATATACATTAAATTAATATATTTTAATGGTTTTACAAAAAAATATTTTGTAGCTAATTATAATTTCATTAAAAATCCTATGCTTATTTATAATTTATAAATTATAATTCTTAAGTTTTAATGTTTTATGGGATAGAAAAAAATCCAACTCTCCTATCCAACCATAAAACATGCATTGGCACAACTTCTATGTGAAATTATAATTAATAATTATTTATTATTTATTATAAAAAATTATAAAAAATAAATAAACATTATATGATATATTCAAAAATTAGTTATTAAAGAAGAAATTTCAATTGCTTTGTGGACTTGACAAATCATCCATAGAATTATAATATATTCAATCATTGTGATCTAATAATAAAATATAATACATTAAATTAATTAATTTTAATTCTAAAAATATAAAAATAAAAATAATAATTATTAAAGAAGAAATTTCAATTGGTTTTTGAATATGATAAATCATCCATAGAATTATAATATATTCAATTGTTATGATCAAATGATAAGTATAATTAATTATTAATTATTTTTTAATTCTAAAAATATAAAAAATAAAAAATATTAAAGAAGAAATTCCAATTGCTCTATGGATATGATAGATAAATCCATAGATCTAAAACATATTTAGTCTTTATAAGCAGATAAAAAATTTATATTTTTTTGTTAATTTATATTTCCCCAAATATCTTCATGAAATTTCTATAAATCTATTAATAGCATATAAAAAAATGTGATTTTGAATGTAAGCAATGTATATCAACATAAATTTAAACATTCAAGAAAAAAAGAAATTACAAGATATTATAAAACATTGAAAAAATTTACCTATTTTTGCATAATTTTTCAAAATTTGAAAAATCTTTACAAAATTAATGATTTACACTTGTTTCTTGCAAACTTCTGTAAATCTTAATTCTAGAAATGAAGTTTGGACTTTTAGAGTCATTTGGGGGGGGGGTGAAAGATGCTTATTTTGGAGAAAAGAAGTTTTCTTTCCCACTTAAATTTCTTTAAGTTTTTGGTCGTATCTTTTTTTCGTTGATACACCCCTAATATGCCATGATACACCCCTGATATGCATGAAAAAAGATGAAAGATCCGATTTCCTTGTGTATCCGGTATCAAAATTTCAAAGATATGATACAATACGACCAATACGAGGCGTATTGTATTGAAATTTTAAACCTTGATTGAACTATTGCTACATGATCAGAGAAGACATGAGATCAGATTTGTTCCTCACAAAGGTCGCTTCACACCGACCTCATAAGCATATCTCATCATGCAATGGGAGCATCTCTTGTACTTGTACTTGTACGATATTATTCACGAGAGATGTTTCCAATGCATGGTGAGATTTGCCTGTGAGGTTAGTGTGAGGTGCCCTGTATGAGGAGCAAATCCAGTTTGAGAAGACACTAGGGGTGTAAACGAATTGAGTTCAAATCAAATCATGTAATATCCTTGAATTCGATAAAATATTCAAATATTTAATTTGATTCAAATTCGACTCATTAATTATTTTAGGTAATTAATAAGTATTTTATTTATATAAAGTATATAAATATATAAATTATTTATATACTATATAACATGTTTAAATATTTTATATACTATATATAATAATTAAAAAAATGATCAAATTTAGATATTTATCAAACTGATTCAAATTATATCCTAATTCCATTTGATTATTTCGAATCTCGAATTTAAAATTAGATTTTTGAATATTATTGACACCCTACAAAACACACATAGAGTATATTCCTCCTCAAGTATTTTCAAATTTGAGATTCCTTTGCATTTCAAATTTAAATGGAACTCACATAATAAGCTACCAAGTTCTATCAAAGAATCCCTCGACCTCTCCAGCACTCCCGTCAAAAAGCTTTCATATTTAGTGGGTGACCTTCAAAATCTACAAGTGGTGAAACTCAGGTATTATAGAAAGCTTGTTGAGTCATCCAATACCATTAAAAAACGCTCACCAGTCTTTCCACCATGAGGGGTGTGTAGAAAAAAAATAAAATAAAATAAAGATCCAACCACCTATAAGTAAAACAGACATTGTACAAAAAGAAAATAGAATAGCCCAATAAGAAGAACAAGAAAAAGCACCCTTCGTACGTAGAGAGTAAGAGGGAAAAGAGGGAAGGGAGGGGAGAGAGACCTCTGGTTGGGTTGTGAAGGGTTGAGAAGAAGACGATGAACAATGCTTCTATGGATGTCAAGAGTTGTAATGGGAGATGTTTAGAAGGTACTTTGAGAAATTTGATAAACACGTTTAGCTTTTAATAGTATAAAGGGGTTCTCTGAAAATTTTGATAGTATATCACTGACACGTTTGGCTTTTGGTATATCCAAAGTCAGTGAACTTAATTTGCTGAAAAAAAAGGAAATAATCATTAAGATGTTCTTGATTAATAAATGTCTTGTATATGTAATTTTATATAATTTGTCTGTGTCTAATGTAGCTGAATATCTGATGTCTTGTTGAAATTATCTGAATATGCCCTTGTATATGCATACTTGATTTTAGACAGTCAAATTATATAAAATTGCATATACAAGGCAAATTTATTCATCAAGAACATTTGAATGATTTTTTCTTTTCTTTGTCAGCAAATTAACTTCACTGAGTTTGGATTGTGCAATTATATAAAATTACAAAAACTGGTGAAGCAAAAAAAAAAAAAAAGATACGGTTTAAGTATAAGGGTTCAATCTGGTGAAGCAAAATCTGGTAAAAAAAAATCTAAAATCTCAATTATTGGCAGCAAATAAACATTAACTAGGGTTTAAGTATAAGGGTTCAATTATTGGCAACAAATAAATAACACGGAAACAATAAACATTGGTTAGGGTTTTAGGGTTCAAATTTATTAGATGTTAGAATTTTAGCCTGTTGTTCATGCTGTGTCCGATACCTGGTGGTTGCACCGCCAGCGCCTTCGGAGTGCTGGGTTGTCAATTCAGAGGAAGAGGGAAGAAGAGGAAACAAGAAAACTGGGAGAGAGAGAGAGAGAGAGGGGGAGGGGGAGAGTGGTATAGAAAATGTATTCCAGTGGCTCAATCATCACCGATGGTCGGTGTGGAATAGGGAGTGAGAGAAAGAAGGAGTGCAAAGCAAAAGCGGGAGTGAGGGCGAGAGAAAAAGAAAGGGGGGTAAAGAGGAATGCATCGAGAAAAGACTAGTAGGTGTTTCAAAACATAATAAAAATAATAAAATAAAAAATGGTTGTTACTTTCAGCCTTCCACACCTCTGTTACAAGAGAGTAACGTGGTAAAATTGCATTGGTTGTTGTAGAGTTTTTTCTGCAACCACGATGCACGATGCAGATGATGTGAATATGAGAAGAGGCTCAAAAGGACGAATTGTTCTCATTAATATTGTTTTGTTTGGTGAACTGATTACAATATTTATATAGAAAGAGGTATAGTTCAATACAAATTACAACACTAGGATAGATAGGGATAACTATTATCCTATTATGAGATGAATGCTTATCGAACTGAATCTGTAGATGCATGTTGCGCATGGGATCTGATGTGGTCACTAACACCCTCCCTCAAACTTAACGTCAGGGAAGAGATGTTGAATTTGGTCCGTAGAAGACAATGGCATTGCAAACTAAGAGCCTTAGTCATGATATCAACAACTTGATCAATCGTGGAGATGTATTTCACAACCAGAGACTTTTGGTTGACCTGCTCCTGACGAAATGAAAATCAAATTCGATGTGTTTCATACGAGTGTGAAATACAGGATTGGCTAAAAGATATGTAGCTATGATGTTGTCGCACCAGAGAATAGGAGGAGCAGTGATTGGGAAGCCTAGTTCGATCATGTGAGAGTGAAGCCACATCAATTCAGAGGAGGCACAAGCAAGGCTTCTATACTCTGATTCTGTGCTAGATTTGGAGACAATGGCCTGCTTATGAGAGGACCATGAGATGAGATTGTTCCCCATGGAAATGCAAAATCCCCCTTGTGAACGTCGATCATCAGGACACCCAACCCTATTGGCATCCGAAAATGCATGGAGACATGAGCTAGAGGAGGAGTGTGAGAGTAGTGGACTTCAGGCACTCGTACAGTAGATGGAGCAACAGTAGCACCTAATTAGTAAGGGAGACTCCTCATGAGGCATCACAGTGGGAGACAGAAAAGAGGAACAATAGAAGCAAGTCCAATCCACGTGATGATTGGAGGCCGAGAATCCTCAGTCATGTTATGAGAGGATGCAAATGGAAAATTATCCTCATTGAACAACAGTGCATCACGAGAGATAAAGGGGCAGCCCGAGTCTCAATCCACGCAAAGATTACCCTTGTAGGAAGTAGATATCCAAGGAAGATGCAGCTACAGGATTGATGCTATAATTTGTTTGCATTGTACGAATTAAGATGGGGAAAGCATTTGCATCCATAACCTCTGAGAGTGTTGTAATCAGGTGCTTGATGAAACAAGAGCTCCCATGGAGATTTAAATTTTAAAACATGAGATGGCAATAGATTGATAAGAAATTAATGCTGTTGTGGTTACTGCATAGTCCCAGTATTTTGTAGGGATGGAGGCATGGGCCATCATGTTGAGAGCCATTTCAATAAGATAGTGATGCTTGCGATCAGCCCGACCATTCTGGGCCTAAGGATGAGGGCAAGAGGTGCGGCGGGTGATGCCAATTTTCTAAAAGTCCAAACTGATTTTTAACTTGTTTCTTAAACATAACAAAGGTAGCAAAGGCATCATACTTGTTCTTCAAGGGAAACACCCAACAATAATGACCATAATCATTGACAAAACAAATATAAAAATGGAAATTGCCACTAGAGGTAATTGGGGCTGGTCCCCATAAATCACAATGAATGAGTTCCAAAGGTGTTGAACTCTTTGAATTATTGCGTGTGAAGGGAAGGCGATGAGATTTTCCTAGTGGACAAGACTGACAGAAAGAGAGATGTGGAGGATGCAGCAAGGTTGAAATCACGAACTAATTTGTGTGTAATGTGAGCAGATGGATGCCCTAATCTGGAATGCTAGATGTCAAGAGAAGCACGAACACCGGCACAAGCCAGTTTGGAGCTAGCAGTTGAAGAAAGTGATGGAAGTTGAAGGTCATATACACCGTTCTTATTCAGCCCATGAAACATTGTCACCTTGGTTCTGTGATCCTTGATGAAGAATTTAGAGGGGTGAAATTCAAAAAATACATCATTATCGGCTAATAACTTAGCAACAGATGGTAAATTTAGCGAAACATCTAGTACATGCGGATTATCTTCCAAATTAGGGAGCCATGAGTTTGAAGAAGGCATGGTGGTAGAGGTAGCAAAAGCAGAGGGTGTATTTTTCTTCTATCCTTTAAGAGCAACAATGTGGTTGAGAAGCTTGCGACAGTACCTGGCTGAATGGTTCTTTCCTCCACAGATCTCACATGGATTTTTACTATATTTGGATGGCTTAGATTCCGAGTTCTTAATGCTTTTATCAAAGACCAACAAATCAGATGAAGAATTCTTCGTATTGGAGGTACGAGTAACAGCATTGACAATCAGAACAGTAGATGACTGATTATAAGTATGTGAGTTTCATGAGATAAAACCATACCGTAAAGACTAGCGAAGTAATAGTATCAGTATGTGTGGTGACTGCGGTTACCAGAGCATCGTACTCAAATCCAAGGCCATTGAGAGTATGATGAATAAGTTGGGAGTCAGTTAATGACTCACCAATAACAGCTAACTTATTTGACAGAAGTTTAAGTTTCTGGAGGTACGCTGTCATGGTACCCTAATTCATTCCTTAAATTTACTGCATTAGCAGTATTGGAGATAACCGTATCCTCTCCAGATCTAGTCTGGACTCTAGTCAATCCAGATCTAGTCTGGACTCTAGGATAGATAAGGATAAGAATGATCTTATCAATTGTAAAGTAGGATCAACATGATCCCTTCTAACTACACTCTATCTAGGACTCTTACTATTTACCTTATCTTGTATGAGACCTATGCAAACCAAACTCTAAAGTGAACTCTATAAATACTTAGAACTTTAGTGATCCAAAACATTGAAGTTGATCATTTTTTATATTCTCCTTGATGTTATTTTCAAGTATTTTATAGTTCAAACTTGGTATCAGAGCCGATGGAGTACGAAGGTTCTCATGGAAGCAATGGCAGCCGAACCAATGTGGATATTGGTTCGAACAACCTAGGATCGATGTCTTCAATTTCTCCTCTTCAGAACGTGATGCATTATTTACCCATCAAGTTCGGCAGCGATAATTATTTGTTGTGGCGTGCACAATTTCTCCCCACACTCTGGCATCACCACCTCATGGATTTTGTTGAAGGTAAAAGGGAAGCTCTGCCGGAAATGATACCTGATCCAACAAGCGAAGGCAATATAGTAAATCTAGAATATATCAAATCGTATGATATTGATCAATAGTACTAAGTTGGCTAATTTCTTCTCTCACTAAGGGTGTTATGGCCCAAGTTGTGAGTTTTTCTACTTTTGCTAAGGTATATGGTGTTACACTTGCTAAGTTTTATTTGACCCATGCTAAATCTTGTATCTTACAACTTAGAAGATAGTTGTACAGTTTAAAAATGAGCTTGTTATCCATTACTACTTATATTCAAAAAGCAAAATTGATACCAGATAATTTGTCTATTGTTGTTGAACCAGTTCTTAAATCTGATTTGGTTTTGTATATTCTAGCTAAGTTAGGAAGTGAATATGAATATGTAGTTATTACTATAACTAACGGACTAGATGTAGATAGTCTTGGCATTCATGATATAATTGGATCTCTTCTCAACCATCAGAGCTGGCTCGAAGAGCAAGGGCATATTCAGCCCGACTCTGATACCTCACTGGCCACTAATGTAGTTGGAGGGAAACCAAAGCACAACATTGGGTTTCAAAACCAGCCGAATAAATCACCCTGGTGCATGTCTAGCCATGGTAGAGGCCAAGGGAGAGAACATAAATATCTTCAAAATTTACAAAATTTCAATCCTCAACAAAACTTCAATCAATCTCAGTTTTTCAATGGTGGTCGAGGTAAGGTACCCCCTATTATTTGTCAGATTTGCAACAAACTAGGACCTGGTGTGCTAACTTGCAGAAAAGCAAAGTATGTCTTTGCAAACTACAATGAGCCAACTTATGAACCAGTGGCTTACAACAATAGTCTTACTGCTCTCTCTCTTAACAACAGTAATTCGCTGTTTGATCCTATGTGGTATCCAAACACTGGGGCAACCCACCATATGACATATGATGCCGACAATATTAAAAATCAGTTAGAATACATGGGTTCAGATCATGTCAAAGTGGGTAATGGACAAGGTTTGCAAATAAAATATACTGGTTATTCCTCTCTAGTCTTTAACCAACATATTTTTACACTAAATGATATATGCCATGTTCTTGAAATCTGCAAAAAATTTGTTGTTAGTTAGTAAGTTTACAAATGACAATGATATATTTTTTGAGTTTCATCCAAATTGTTGTTTTGTGAAGGATTATATGGGGAACATCCTACTTCGAGGAGTCAATAGAGGAGGGTTGTACTACTTTCCATCAACAACAACCATTTCACAAAGTTCAACAACTACACCATCTGCTCTCGTAGGTGAGCGGACATCTCTTCATGATTGGCATCAATGTCTTGGTCATGCAGCACTTCGTATTGCTCAGCAAGTTATTTCTCAGTATGATTTACCTTATTCAGCTCCAAGTTCTAGTTCTTTTGTCTGTGAATTTTGTCAAATGGGTAAAAGTCGTAGGTTGTCTTTACCATCTTCTTCACATATGTCTCAGCGTTCATTGGAGTTAATTTTTTCTGATGTGTGGGGACCTTCCCTAGTTAAGTGTAATAAAGGGTACTATTGTTATGTGTTGTTTCTTGATGATTATTCTATGTTTTCTTGGATATATCCCTTAGAACGCAAATTGGATGTCTTCGATATTTTCTTAAAATTTAAGAGGCATGTTGAATTATTTTTCAATACCCAAATTCATTCCTTTCAATCTAATTGAGGAGGAGAATATTGCAAGCTTTCTTCTTATCTTGACTCTCAAGGCATCTCTCATCGTTTGTCCTGTTCGCACACGTATGCACCAATCAATGATCATAAGTTCCAATACCATTCATTACAGTGCATTTTTCTTGGCTACAGTAATTTCATAAAGGGTATAGGTGTTTTCATACATCAATAGGACATGAGTTTATTGCATGACATGTGATTTTTTATGAAGACTTGTTTCTCGTTATTCCTACTCTCCACTGCTCTCATCTTCAATTATTCTCAGGTTCTACTTGCATGTTCCTCCCCATATTCATGATCCTCCAGTAGTTCAGCCTCCTGTAGTTCCACCTCTAGAGGCCACTTCTCCAAGTTCAGCCAAACAGTCTTCTACTATCGGTATTAGCTCCAGTAAGCAGGCAACCTCGCTTTCATACTATGGATGACTTGTTAGCTAACACATCGGTAATACCTCCACCGACTCGACATCACTCCACGACTACACATTCCATGGACGAATCTCCCTGTTCGCTTCATCTCAGCACAATTATCTCATACCAGCTGCCTTGGTCAGCTCTCTCTCTCTCTTAGAAATAGAGCCCAGATCTTATACTAAAGCAACAAAATCTCCTTAATGGAGATTGGCCATGCAGTTAGAGTTCGATGCTCTATTAAATAATGGCACATGGGACCTTGTGCCCTACCATTCATCCATGAATGTTATAGGTACTAACTGGGTCTACAATATTGAAAGAAAGTCAGATGGTTCTCTAGAGTGATACAAAGCCAGACTTGTCACTCAAGGTTTTCATCAGGTTCCTAGTGTAGATTTTTCTAATACCTTTAGTCTGGTGGTGAAGCTAGTCATAGTCCGTATAATTTTAGCTCTTGCAACAATTCATCAATGACCTATTTGGCAACTGGATATCAATAATGTATTTCTCCATGGTTTTATCATTGAAGACATCTATGTTCGTCAACCCAAGGGGTTCGAACACCCTGATTATCTGGATTATGTCTACAAATTAAAGAAATCCTTGTATGGACTTCGGCAAACCCCTCATGCTTGGTATTCTCAACTGCCTTCTTCATCTGTTCTTAATTTGGGTTTTCGAAACTCTGTGGCTGATCCCTCATTTTCCATTTACTAGGGTAGCTCCACTCTCTTGTACATATTGGTGTATATTGATAACATCATCATTATCGAAACTCTCCTTCTGCTATTACTTCTCTGTTTTAGTAGCTCTTTGTAGTTTTTCTTGTCAAAGATCTTGGCCCCTTACATTATTTCCTTGGGATCAAAGCTCAGTTTAATTTTGATGGTCTTCATCTATCTCAGAAATGGTACATCCTTGATCCATTGCATTGTACAAAACTAGAAGGAGCCAAGCCCTATAGCTCTATGATAGCGGCATCAAATATCTAGTACACCTCTGTTCGATCCATCTGAATATTAGAGTGTTGTTGGTGCTCTACAATATGTCACTCTTATTAGACCGGATATCTCATTCTCATTTAACAAGGTTTGTCAGTTCCTTCAGTCACCAACCAATGAATACTGGTCCATTGTTAAGTGAATCCTGCGTTATCTAAAAGGCACACTTGATCATAGTCTTCATTTCTCTTCCTCCTCTACTTCTCTACATCTGAATGCATTCACAGATGCTGATTGGGCTAGTTGTCTGGATGACTGCTGGTCTATGGGAGATTTTGCAATTTATTTAGATAGACATCTCATCAGTTGGAGCTCCAAAAAGTAATAAACTGTTGCTCGCTCTAGTACGGAGTCCGAGTTTAGGTCTCTCGCTAGCATTGTAACTGAAGTTTTATGGATTCGTCTCTTTTGGCTAATTTGGGCTTCCCTGTCATGAAGCCAACAATATGGTGTGACAACCTCAGTGCTACATATCTTGCTGCACATCTGGTGTTCCATGTTCGTACCAAGCATGTTGAAGTTGGCTTCCATTTCCTCTGAGATCATTGTCGCCAACAAATTATCTATCCAGTACATTTGTATTGAAGATCAAATTGCTGATATCTTTACAAAGCTTCTAGCCACACCACGATTTGGTCTTCTATGGTCCAACCTTCACATCCTATCGTTCTGCTTGAGGGGCATATTGGACATAACCATATCCGCTCCAAATCTAGTCTAGACTCTAGTCAATCCAGATCTAGTCTGGACTCTAGGATAGATAAGGATAAGAATGACCATATCAATTGTAAAGTTGGATCAACATGATCCCTCCTAACTGTACTCTATCTAGGACTCTTACTGTTTACCTTATCTTGTATGAAACCTATGTAAACCAAACTCTAAAGAGAGCTCTATAAATACTTAGAACTTAAGTTATTCAAAACACTGAAGTCGATCATTTTTTATATTTTCCTTGCTATTATTTTTGAGTATTTTATAGTTCAAACTAGCAGTACCCTTCGGAAAGTACACCCAAGGTTCTTTGCAGCTTGTGCAACTGACCACCTGTGCCAATGATGTTTATGAGAGAATTGCCAAGAGCCAGCTAAAAAGAGAATGGTCTTGCTTCTTCCATGTCAAGATCTCAGAGGAGGCGGACAAGGTTAAGCCTGAAGGGAGTTGATGTTGACAAGGACAAGAGCCATTAGCATAACCCATGAGTTCATGACTTATTAAAGTATTTTTGACTTGGAATTTCTATACAATATAGTTTGACCTGTCAAGCTGAATGGATATCAACTGGGTGAAGTGTTGCCCAGGATTAAATGTTGTAGATTGGGAACTAGGGGTGACTGAGGTTTCACTGCAAGCCAACATGGTTACAGTGATCAGTGATCGAATGGGTCAAGAAAATACCGAGGGGTGCAATAGACAGGGATGAGCTATGGACTGTTAGGTCGTAGGGCTTTGATACCATATGAGAAGAGGCTCAAAAGGATGAATTTTTCTCATTGATATTGTTCGATGAACTGATTACAAAATTTATATAGAAAGAGGTATAGTTCAATACAAATTATAACACTAGGATAGATAAGGAAAACTATTATCCTATTATGAGATGAATGCTTATCGAACTGAAGATGCATGTTGCGCACGAGATCTGACGTCGTCACTAATAGTGAACTCGCTGCTGCCACCCTTTCTCCTTTTTATCCACGTTGCTCGACAACTACATGCACTGAACTCTAAAATTGAACAACTATGGAGTGAAATTCAAGCTTATCATTTCATGACTCATTTGGTGGCATTTCATTATGATCGGAACACTATCTGATTAAATTCTCAGCTGAATTATCATTTCATTATAGGTTGTATAGTTTGCTTTTGTGTTTTGCTTTTTGTGGATGGTTTTCTTGTTGCTTGTGATTGACTGTCGAAAGTAGGAGTGGCAAATGGATGGGTATCCACCCATATTGACCCTCCAACCCACCATGACCCATCATCAATCCTAGTTAAAGGGTCATAACCCATCCTAACCCTAATCCACCCTGATCCACCCATATTGATTCACTTGACCCATCTATATTAACCATTAACCACCCTCACCCATACTAACCAATTTACCCTCACTTGTAAATACAAAAATGGGTCGGGATGACCCATATACACAAAATAATAAACTTTAAGAGAATAATGTCTCTCAAAACTATCATGTGACAAAAGAGAGTTAGGTTAACCCATATACCCAAAAATGCAAAAACTGTAGATAAATATAAAAAAATTGAAGAAAAAATTGCAAAAAGTATTAAAAACTTGTACAAAAATACAAAAATTACAATAAAAATACTAAAATAGTTATAGAAAATTCAGAACTATTGCAGAAAAAATAAGAAAATATGCAAAATAAATACCAGAAAATTATAGGAAATACATGAAAAGCACAAAAAAAATGCAAACACTATGCAAAAAAGCATAAAAAATTGTAGAAAATGCAAAAATATACTGGAAAATTTTAGAAAATGTAGAAAAATACCCAAAAATTGCAAAAATTACAGAAAATACCAAAATATTACAAAAAATGCAGAAAAATAACAGAGAAATTCCAAAAAATGCATCTTTTATGAAGGTACTTCTACAAAAGTACTTCTATAAAAGTGCTTTCATAAAAGTACTTCCATTATACATTTATAAAAGTTCTTTCATAAAAGTACTGTTATAAAAGTACTTTTGTAGAAGTGCTTTTGTAAAAGTTCTTTTGTAACAGTACTTTTATAAAAGTGCTTTTATGCTTTCATAAAAGTGTTTTTGTAAAAGTACTTTAATAAAAGCACTTTCATGTAAAAGTACTTCGATTAAAGTACTTTTATAAAAGTGTTTTTATGCTTTCATAGAAGTGCTTTCATAAAAGTGCTTTCATAAAAGTACTTTTATAAAAGTACTTTTATAAAAGTGCTTTGTGTAAAATACTTTCGTAAAAGTACTTTTATAAAATTACTTTTATGCTTTCATAAAAGTGTTTTCATAAAAGTACTTTAATAAAAATAATTTTGTGTATAAGTACTTTTGCAAAAGTGCTTTCATAAAAGTCCTTTCCTTAAAATTACTTTATAAAATTGTTTTTGTAAAAGTGCTTCTGTATAAAATTGCATGTGAACAGGAAAGTTAATTAAATCTATTTTATTTCACCTTTCTTCTCAAAATGAAATGTGGCATAGTGGTTTGGAAGTGTAATGAGATGTTGGAACACTAAGAGGCTTGAGTTTGAATCACTCTAACTTCCATTTATTGAGATTTGGCGAGTAAAAATAGAGTTGACTTTGACCCAACCCATCTTGACCCGAGCGACCCAACCCATCCTAACCCTAATGGGTACCCTCAACCCAACCCAACCTAACCCTTTTCCACTGACCCTAATGGGTTACTCGACTTATATTGACCCACCAATAGATTGGGTGGGTATGGGTGGGTATGGGTGGGTCAAATGGATTGTGGTCAAGATTGCTAGCCCTAGTCAGAAGTAGGAGTGTCTGTTAGGTGCAATTACATAGAAACAGAAAATGAGGATTAAATATCAGAAAATGGATTGATGAATTCTCATTGGTTTGTGTGAAATTTACCACAAAAATTAAGCTTAGGAGATATTGATCCTAATGTGTTAATTAGCACGATTTTTGTTGTATGAACCCATCTTCTTGTTTCCTCTCAAACATATCTAATCCAGTGAGATCCCTTGTGGAAGCTGAACAAACAATGGTAACATGTTCTAGACCCATCACATAAAATTTTAACCTATGATTCACAACGATTTGAAATTTTGTCTTGTATAAAGGTTTCATCTTGATAGTACAAATTTAAGAATAGCTTCAAGATAAAATGACAAAAAATAGATTAGGGTCATTTTGTCACGTGCAAAAAAAAAAAAAAAATCCAACACTAACACCCAATAAGAAGTGTTAGATCCAAAGTTCAAAGTATTGGAAATATCAAGTGTATCGAAAAAGCAATTTTAAGAGACATATTGAGATATGCCTTGGATATGCATGCGCATTCGAGAAAAACTAAGATGTGCAGAAATACACTTGGAAACACTATAAATACTTTAATAAATAATAAAAATACATCAACAACACTAAATATAAGACCCCAATGAGGTGTATATACATAAATTAATATATTTTAATGTTAAATGAGATAGGAAAAACCAACTCTCTTATCCAACCATAAAACATGCATTAGCACAACTTTTAATTGAAAATATAATTAATATTTATTTATTCTTTAAATAATTTTTGTGCATTATTTATTTCAAAAAATTATAAAAAAATAAATAATTATTATATAATATATTCAAAAAATAATTATTAAAGAAGAAATTTTAATTGCTTTGTGGATATGATAGATCATCCATATAATATAATATATTCAATCATTGTGATCAAATGATAAAATATAATTAATTAATTAATTAATTAATTTTTAATTCTAAAAATAAATAAGTAAATAAAATAATTATTAAAGAAGTAATTCCAATTGGTTTGTGGATAAAATAGATAATCCATAGAATTATAATATATTCAATTGTTGTGGTTAAATGATAAAATATAATTAATTAATTTTTATTTCTAAAAATATAAAAAAAATAAAAAATTATTAAAGAAGAAATTTCAATTGCTCTATGGATATGATAGATAAATCCATAGATCTAAAACATATTTAGTCTTTATAGGCAAAGAAAAAAATTACATTTTCAAATATTTTGTTAATTTATATTTCCCCCAAATATCTTCATGAAATTTCCATAAATCAAAGACAATATAAAAGTTTGAAAATTTTCACCTATTTTTGCCGTATTTGTTCAAAGTTTGAAAAATCTTTAAAAAATTAATGATTAACACTTTTTTCTTGCAAATTTTTTGCAAATCTTTGCAAATCTAGTACTCTAGGAATGAGGTTTGGAGTTTTAGAGTCATTTGGGGAATTAAAGAAGGCTTATTTTAGGGAAAAGAAGCTTGCTTTCCTCGTTTACATTTTTTTTTTCATTTTGGCCATATCTTTTTTGTCGATACACAACCGATACACCCAGATACACCCTCAACACAGGTCTGATACGCATGAAAAAAGACGAGTTGCCCGATTTCCATGTGTATCCTGTATTTGTTTTTCAAAAGATACGATATGTATTGGGTGTATCGTATTGAAATTTTAAACCTTGGTTAGACCAGAGCAGGTTGATCCGACATGAACTCTCATGCTTCTAGATACCAGATCTTCATCATCATCATGGTTGTAGACAATCACCCTATTAGATGACCAAATGCATATCAGATTCTATGATTCAATCTATACATCTTGTTCTGTTTTGACCCGAAATAGGTGTCAACCAACAAGAGATGAAAACCCTTGTTCACACAAAAGTCCATCAGGCTTGAAGCATGAACAAGTACTAGCCCACCTATACCTTGTGCTGAAACTTAATTAATTATAATGGGGGCGATGAAAATCGAACACTAGACCATTTCGTCAAAGTGACTCTAATACCATGTCAAAAAATCATTCAACCTAAAAACTTAAGCTGTGACGTGAGATCCTCGAATAGGTTGATATTCTCTAAGAGACAAAATATAACAACACTACAAGTGAATGTTCAAAACCTTCACTCAAATCAGTAAAAAGCCCAGAGCGTAAATGGAGCTAGGTTAATCCTCTATGGGCCTAGCAAAGTAAAGCTAGAATACATGCTTTGGTTCTTATTCTAAGGTTCAAATAATGAAGCCGAGTACGAGGCACTCATAGTCGGGCTATCACTAGCAAAGGAAGTCGGGGATAAACACCTTGTAGTATGTAGTGACTCACAACTTGTGGTCAACCATGTGAATGGACATTATGAGGCTCGGTAGCCCACCATGTCAGCCTACTTGGCCAAAGTAAGGTAACTCCTGCCCAGCTTCCACTCTTGGTACATCCAGCAGATTCCAAGATCGAAAAACAGTAAGATTGACGCACTCTCTAAGTTGGCCAGTGCAATCGACTCGACAAGAAGGATAGTCTACATAGAAGACCTACCATGCCCAACTATAGAAAGAGTGGCAGAAGAGGTCATCCATGTGATGGCAACACGGAGGAGATACTATCTCTGAAAAGAAAAAGAGTTCCGAGCTATGTCCGCAGATTTGCAAAAATTTGCTAAGGCATATAGGCCGACCTCTCAATACCTTGACTAATAGAAAGCATAGAAAAAGAGTTCCAAACTATGTCTACAGGCTTATGAAAATTTTCTAAGGCATCTAGGCTGACCCCTCAATAGCTCAGCTAAAAGAAAGCCTAAAGGGATACCAATGGTTTTTCCACTAAGGCACCTAGCCGACCTAACGACAGTTTCACTGACTTATGCGACAGTTAAATAGAAAGAAACACCATTCGAAAAAAATATCAGATGTGGGAAAAGTAAACTCCATTAAGCATGCTAAGGCCAAAGGCCAAAGTACATATATATAGAAAAAACCTTAGTAGTAGAAAGTTCAACATTGTGGGCACAAAGGCCCAAGAAACATCAACTTACAAGAGCTCATAAGCTCCTAGAAACAACAAAGAAGAAACTAACATAATGGCCGACCTTTTCCTCATCACTGCCCTTCTCGTCCTCTTTTGCACCAACTACTTCTTCATCGTCATCAGGAGTCAATGACTCCTTATTGACCTACTTGGCGAGCTCATTCGACACATTGTTGATAGAAAAAGTGCCAAAGTTGAAATTAGGATGCACCATCTTTAAGTAACGACGACAAAGATTAAATCCCTTTTGCATCATAGGGATTGCATTCTCCACCTCCTGGGCATATTTAGGGGAGTCACGGAAATGATCGATGGCTATCAATTCTGCTCGACAAATATCCTTTGTATACTTAGTCCGCCTCTCTTCCAGTTGGCACTCCTAGGCAGCAATGGTCTACCCGGCCTTGTCTAGCTCGTGCTGCATCTTCCCGTTCAGCTTGATGCATCGCTAGTGGTCCTCTTTGGCGCTAATCTAGATTCCTCGCAACTGAGTGTCAACACTAGACTACAGCTTGGCCTTCTCTCTCCATCCTTAAGCGACCTGATCTAGCAGTACCTACGCCATGGTGTTCACCTACCAAAAGAATAAAGGTATGATCAGAACAAGAATCACATAACCAAAAGACAAAATCTTCGAAAAAGGACAAACCTGAAGTATACAATGAATCATCCGAGTTCCAACGTCGGCTGGGTCCAAACCACGGTAATACCACACATCTTCTGGAAGTAGCATGCCCCTTCCCATCCGAAGAGCTACATATGGGTCGTTCAGATGATCAATCATAAAGACGTCGCCATTCGGGATGAAGCAGTGTATATTTGAGGTATAACAGCTAGCAACTTGTTCCTCCTGGCCGACCTAAGGTTGAAAGGTAGCAGGGACCGTGGAGTCCCGGTTGGTACTCATAGGGTTGCTACCTCCTTCGAGGTCGATGACAATAGGGGCGAATGATGGCGACCTCACATCGGCATTGACCGAGGTGCCCTTCATTGATGAATGACCGGCCCTTCACATCTTCCTCAAAGCCTTCTTCTTAGATGCTACCAAAAGTGACTCCATGCTTGCCATATCTAAAAATTGGAAAAAAGAAGTTAGTCGAGTCAAAAAGTTAAATAACAAAAGTAGATACAATGGACTTGAAGGCCGACCTACCTACGTGACTTAGGCCGGCCTGTATGAGCATATGCTCGGCCAAAAGGTTTTCTACTAGGAACCTCTGGCGAACAAAATGTTGAACTGCAAGTTGCAGCTCTCCATCGAACTCTAAATTGAAACTCCGACAATCCCTCCACCATATGGTATCCATATTCCAGCCATTACTATGAGAAAGGAAGAATTACCTATTCTTCCCAATCATTAACATTGGAGGGAAAGTCAACTAGCATCTTATAGCTGCCACTGAAGGGAAGATAAAAATAATAGGGAACATTGGGGACCTTTTTCATAGAACACAACCCAGAGAAAACATCTATATCCAAGGGGAAGTAATGGTGGTGACACAAGGAAATCAGCCCTACCAAAATTCGGACTGCATTAGAGTGTAACTGACCTAAGGAGACACCATAATGTGAGAGCACCGTAGGAATAGAAGGGAGACCGGTGACCAGCGCCCCCTCAAAGGCACAGACCACATCTCGGACATGACTCCAGGGATACTCGTCAAGGCCAGGCTGGATACATTCGAACTCAGTAGGTATCTAATAAATACTATACAACTCTACTCTATGCTCACTAGAGAGCTCGATAGGACCAAAAGGGGATTCCACTACTCGGGACTCTACTCCTACCCCTAGCTGAGACATAGAAGGTTCTCCCAAAGAGCCCTCCTATAATGCCAACCTATAATCTAACGATCTACCCTCTGAAGGATCAAAGGACATATTTATAGAGGAAGCTCCCCACCAGGTAAAATAGACAAAGGAAACCAGCACCAGTGACGAACAAAGTTTCAATAGGTGAGTAGACAGTAGCACCTTGACCGAGACCTTCTTAGATCGGTCACCCTCCTCCTCAGAGAAAAATACAAAAATAGTGCGAGTGGGGCCTCAGTAGGGACCCTATATTTATAGTCCATTGGGAAGAATGGTGAACGGTTGGGATACACTGACAGTAGATCGATGGTCGAGACGACGCCACTATGCATGGGCTATTTTGAATTTAAATTTTGTGCACTCACTGTGCACACCCTCCTTTTGAATAAAACCTTAGAGAAAACATCTAAATCCAAGGGGAAGTTGTGGTGGTGACACAAGGAAATCAGCCCTACCATAGTTCGGACTACATTAGGGTGTAGCTGACCTAAGGAGACACCGTAATGTAAGAGCACCGTAGGAATAAAAGGGTGCAAGGGAAAATGGAGACCAACAACCAGCGCCTCCTCAAATACACAAATCGCGTCTCAGCCATGACTCTAGGGATATTCATTAGGGTTGAGATGGATATAGTCAAACTCAACAAGTATCTGATAAATACTATACAACTCTACTCTGCGTTTGCCAAAGAGCTTGGTAGAACCAAAAGGGGATTCCACTGCTTGGACCTCTACTCCTATTCCTAGATGAGATGCAAAAGAATCTCCTTGAGAATCCTCTCCTGAAGAGACCTCTCCTCCCCACTTATAGTTCAATGGTTTACCCTCTGAAGGACCAAATGACATATTTATAGAGGAAGCTACTCATCGGGTAAAAGAGACAAAGAAAACTAGCACCAGCGATAAACAAAGTTTCAACAGGTGAGTAGACAACAACACCTCGACCGAAACCATTCAAATCAGTCACCCTCCTCCTTAGAGAAAAGTACAAAAATAGTGTGAGTGGGGCCTCAGTAGGGACGCCATATTTATAGTCCACTAGGAAGAATGGTGAACGGTTGGGATGCGCTGACAATAGATAGACTGTTGAGATGACACCGCCACGCATGGGCTATTTCGAATTTAAATTTTGTGTGCTCACTATGCATGCCCTCTTTTCAAATTCAAAATTTGAAATCTGCCACGGTCTCACCCAGTCTCAGGCCGGATTAGGTGAGCAAGCTAAGCGACCTATGAACTAGTCGAACCAATTAACTTATTGAGAATTACTTCCTTTGTCAAGCTGACGTAGGCTCGGGAGTGGGGGGAAATTGATGAAGGGTAATTTGGTCCTCTAAACTACATCATGACACGTGGCCTTTAAAAGACACCTCAACGCTGAGTAAGCAAACCAGCTCGGCAAGTCAGCTTAAAACACCTCGCTCGGTCCTACCTCAACTTCCTTGGCCGGGCCGGGCTAATAGGTTTCCCAGCATATGAAGACCCACCTTAGAGACCAGTCGAGATGTAAGAACTTGTGGGGACCTACAAGGCAAGCTTGTTGACGTTTCTATAGATACGTTACCAGCCCAAGATCTCTGGAGTGCTAATGAATCGATTGTTACACCGGCCTACCACACCGCACGCATCAGAGTTAATCGGACAGACCATAACCCCATGCAAATTATGTAACTAACATAATTACTCTCCCAAGCGAGCAAAAACGGCTCTGCGAGAAGACTCAATTCACTCACATCTATATAAAACCCTCATTCTTACCAACAAAGGTACGTGCGATTAAGCTTTCACACTCTCTTATCTCCAAAAGAACTCTCAAACAACTCTCTGACTTAAGCATTGGAGTGCCCACCCCGAGTAAAAACTACCAACACTGAAGTCCTTGTAGGAGGAGACAAAGGGGGTGATGAGAAGGAAAAATATCATACTTTTCTCACTTAATATTTATTCTTTTATATTTATTTTATGTCCAAATGCACTCATTATTCTCATATTTTGGTTTAAGGCACGAAATGAGGCGTTAGGTGAGAAACAAGACTAATCGGGTCATTTTATACAGTTTCGGCGCCATGTGGTAGACTGAACATAACTCTCTCATCCGGACTCCCATTGAGATGATTCAAGATGCGTTAGAAAAATCATGAAAAGTTCTACAACTTTCCTGTTTCGCATTTTAATAGATTCGAAATGCATCGAAGTCAAAATCGGGCCCGAATTCTCTGTGACTGCATAGGTGACGTGTTGAAGACAATCCTTAGCCTTGAAGCTTTCATCCGCGATTTCATCACTCTCCCACTCACACAAGAACATTGTTTTATCTTAGTTTAGAGTCTTTTATGGATAAGGGAGACTTGTAGATTGACCTAGAGAAATTTTAGGAGATTGAGGTAGGCTTCTTTTGGGGGGGAAGTAGATAAGAGGAAAAAACCCTAAAGAGAAGAGGGAATTGGCAGAAAGAAAATCAAGAAAAGAATCAGATTTGGAGCAGCCAAACATCTCTTTTTCTCTCTTCTCCTCTCTCCTTTGTTCTCTAATTTTCTTGGATTTGCACTATGACTATGCGTGGCTAAGCTCTTGTACTTAGTCGAAGGAAGAAAAAACCTCAGGGTTCACCAAACTGTGAGATTTAACTTAGTTTTTATTGTTTAATTCATGCTTTGGGTATCGAATGTTCTTCTATGTTTATAACTATGGTTGTTTCGTTTGATTGATAGGAAGGCCTAGTAGCTTATTATTCGTTATAATCTATTGCTAGATTAGATATCAAATCCATAATTGTTTGATCCCTCTAATCTGCGAAGCAACTAGGGTTTAATGATTTGTTGCGTCAGGAATTGTTAGATCCTAGGAAGAATAGTCGACTAAATTAAATGCAACCACTTGTTCTTGTGTTGTTTAGATTCATCGATCTCTAAGGCATAATGCAATTGCTGAATTAAATCTTTAACGATTGTTTAGGGGTTGTTCAATAGTAAGGATTAAGAGGATCGTTTATTTTCCAATTAACTAATAGTAGGAAGATGCAGGAAAATAATTACTATGATGAATATTCAAAATCTGAGTTGATTTATCATTGCATCGATGAGCAGTAGTGTAATTCTGATGGTGGGTGTTATCCTAGACCAAAATTTATTCCTTGATTAATCTCAACACTCGAAGTTGCCTAAATTCTTATTTAAATTTCGTTCTCTTTAATTCGGATTTTCTTTATTTTAAATCTGATTTTCGTCACATACACCCCCCTCCATCTTTGATTCACGTAGCACATAATTCAGGTTAGATACTCCCTAGGGGAACAATCCCTACTCGCACAACTACATTTCATTTTTGGGTGCCTATGACAACACGCCAAATTTTGGCACCGTTGCCAAGGAGTATTCTAATCAGTTTTTGTGCTTCTTGTGATCATTATTTTGTTTTTGAATTTTTGAAAAAAAAATCCTTTTTTTCTATAGATCCTTTTGATTGTTTGTGTTTTAGCATAGATTAATTTTTATTTTATTTATTTATTTATTTATTTAATTGCTCTAGATTTTATTTATTTATTTTTATTTGTTTTATGGTATGTCGTTTTGGGTTTATTAGGTTGCCCTTAATTTATGCTTGTAACCTGATTCTCTAAGAAAGGTAATTTGTAGTTCGATCCGGAAATAGAAGGGACTTTGCGTAGGTTAAGGAGAGAATCTCGGAGTCATTCCGAGGAGAACAATCTAGCCTTTGATTCTTTATCTGCTAATGGATCTGATTTGAGAGAAGAGGACATCATGGCCGGAAACTGAACCTTGAAAGAGCTTGTCGCACCTTATTTGAATCAGCAACCCTTATGCATAACCTTTCCTGCTTTAGATGCTAATGTTAATTTTGAATTAAAATTTGGATTGATACATCTCTTACCCATCTTTATGGTCTTGCAGGTGAGGATCCTCTTGAAGGAGCTGCATGTTGTATGCACGAGCATGAAACCCATGGGGGTAACTGAAGAGCAAATCAAATTGAGAGCCTTCCCATTTCCTCTGAAGGATTCGACTAAGGATTGGCTCTATTATCTACCTTCTGGGAGTGTTACCACATGGAACAAGATGAAGAGGCTATTCCTAGAAAAGTACTTCCCAGCTTCAAGGGCAGCCAATATCAAAAAAGAAATCTGCGGAATAAGGCAATACAACAGGGAGTCCTTACATGAATACTGGAAAAGCTTTAAGAAGTTATGTGCAAGCTGTCCCCATCACCAAATCAGTGAGCAACTACTTATTCAATATTTTTATGAAGGACTTCAACCTACTGATAGGAAAATGATCGATGCTGCTAGTGGAGGGGCCATAGAAGATAAAACTCCCAAGGCTGCAAGAAATCTGATTGCAAATATGGTGGCCAACTCTCAATAGTTTAGCTATAGACTCAACCCTCCAACAAGGCATGTTAACGAGGTAAACATCTCTTCCTTAGAACAACAAATTGCAAGTCTGACCTCTCTAGTCCGTCAAATGGTTGTAGGTAATATGGAAATGGTGAAGGCTTGGGGGATTTGTTCAGTAGTAGTGCATCCAACTGATATGTGCCCAACTCTTCAAGAGGAGCCCGTTGAGCAAGTAAATGCAGCAGGTGGTTTTCCGGGGCAACCACAGAAGAAGTATGATCCCTATTCGAGCACGTATAATTTGGGATGGAGGGATCACCCCAATCTCAGCTATGGAAACCCACAAAATCACCCAACTTTTCAGCCATATCAGCCGCACCCCCGTAGACAATAGCCAGCCCAAACTTCCAATTCAGGTATGTCCTTAGAGGATATTGTTAAATCTCTTGCCACTAACACCTTGTTATTTCAACAAGAGACGAAACAATTTCAGCAAGAGGCAAGGGCCAGTATCCAACATTTGGACAATCAGATGGACCAAAGGGCGATCGCAATTAGTCGGTTAGAGGCACAGTGTTCGGGGAAATTACCCTCTCAAATAGTTGTGAATCCAAAATAAAATGTAAGTGCAATAGTTTTGAGAAGTGGTAAAGAGGTGGACACTCTAGCTAGGGCAGCCCCCGCATTGTCAAATCAAGAAAAGGAGAAGGATATCACCCATCGATGGTAATGAAGTACCTAAGCGTAAGTTCCCACCTCTTTCTGATTATAAACTGGTACCTCCTTTTCCTAATGCTTTAGTGGGAACTAGGAAAGATGAGCAGTTCAAAGAATTTTATGAAACTTTTTGTAGATGCGAGACAAATACCCCCGTTTTTAATGCTCTTAAACAAATACCTCATTATGCTAAATTCTTGAAAGAGTTGTGCACACGTAAGAGGAAACAAAAACTAAAGACATGCGAAAAGGTGATAGTAGGGGAGAATGTTTCTGCAGTTATTCAAAAAAAACTCCCTACAAAGTGCAAGGATCCATGTATGTTCACTATCCCCTGCATGATAGGTAACATTAGAATTGAAAAGGCTATGCTAGACTTAGGAGCTTCTATTAATGTCAAGCCATATTCTATATATGCTTCATTGAAACTTGGACTTTTTAATAAAACTGGTGTTATGATTCAATTAGCTGATAGATCTAATGCCTATCCCAAGGGTGTAGTTGAGGATGTTCTTGTGAAAGTAAATGATTTGGTTTTTCCTGTTGATTTCTATGTGCTTGATATGGATAATGGTGATCAACCCACTCCTATTTTGCTAGGAAGACCACTTCTAAAGACATCCAAGACTAAGATAGATGTTCATAATGGCACACTCACCATGGAATTTGATGGTGAAATTGTTAAGTTTAATATTTATGATGCCATGAAATATCCTACTGATAATGATCCTATTTGTTCTGTTGATGCGATTGACTTTTAGGCACAGGAGGTCTTTGAAGTCTAAGGGAATGATGGATTAGAAGTTTCCATTAGTAAGTATCTTGAGAAGGAGGAACCAATGCTGAATGCTGCTTTGCAGGAAACTGTTGCAGCATTGGATAATTCTCTGGAGTTACCACAGTCAGGTAATGCTCCTAATATTATGTAGCCAATTTCTAATAGGAGACTTTTGCCCCCTGTTTTACAGGCCCCCATTCCAGAATTGAAGCCTCTCCCTAGTTACCTCAAGTACGTATTCCTTGGAGATGGAGAGACATTACTAGTGATCATCTCTAGTAGCCTTAGTGCACCACAAGAAGAGAAGTTTGTGCAAGTTCTTAAGGAACAGAAGATGGATATTGGTTGGACAATTGCAGATATCAAAGGAAGCAGCCCGTCAACATGCATGCATCACCTCTTATTTGAAGAGGAAGTAAAACCTTCCTATCAACCAAACGGAAGGCTGAACCCACCCATGATGGATGGAAGGGGAAAGCATCGGAAGTTGCAACCACAAGAGTTAGAGGATCGGGTTTATGATGCTTAAAAATAGGAAAGTTTTTTTTTTTCTTTTTCTTTTTGTTTTTTGCATTTCTAGTTTAGTTTTTCTACCATTTCTTTGCATTTCACCTCAAATCGTGGACAATGTAAGTTTTAAGTGTATGGGAGGGGATTTAGGTTACAATTTAGATTGTGTTTTAAATTTTGATTTAGGTTGTGTTTTTCTGCATTTATTCTAAAAAAAAAAAAAACTCAACCCTTTTGGAATCGATTGAAATAGTGTTCTAGGACAACTCTTGTGGACTTAGTAAAAAAATATGATTAGGGAATACGGGAATCACCTGAAGCCATCCCCTTTTTGAGCTAGTCCTAAATCCAGGTTTAAGTAAATAGGGTAAATATTTTACCATTGCTAGAATAGGTAGGACGAAGCATAAAATGCACCTACCAACCAAGCAACTCAACAGTAGGACGGAGCATAAAATGCACCTACTAGCCAACAATTCAAACAGTAGGATGGAGCATAAAATGCACCTACTGACCAAGTAATTCCAATAGTGAGATGGAGCATAAAATGCACTCACTTCCACCAAGGAGAGAAAAAGGAAAAAGAGAGTGGATAAAAAAAAAGAGAGATAAAAAAAATGTGTTTTCCCTAAGTAACTACCCAGTTTGTAGTAGCCAAAATCTGGATTGGTTAATGGATGAGTTGTGTATAACTTGGTCATGTCGATTTAACAGCTTGTAATAATTAACCTAGAATATTTTTGGAGAAAGATGAAAGAGAGTTGAGTTTAAGGATTGGTAGGATAGTTTGTTTGTTCTTGTTTTTGTTTTTGCTTAAATTTTGACTTGCCCGAGGATGGGCAAGGTTTAAGTGTGGGGGGATTTGATGAGAATGAAAAATATCATATTTTTCTCACTTAATATTTAGTCTTTTATATTTATTTTATGTGCAAATGCATTCATAATTCTCATATTTTGGTTTAAGGCACGAAATGAGGCGTTAGGTGAGAAACAAGGCTAATCGGGTCATTTTACACAATTTCGGTGCCGTGTGGTAGATTGAGCATATCTCTCTCATCTGGACTCCAATTAGATTATTCAAGATGCGTTGGAAAGAAAACAAAAAGTTTTACAACTTTCCTATTTTGAGTTGTAATAGATTCAAAATGCATCACGGTCAAAATCGGGCCCGAATTCTCTGCGACTACAACAGTGATGTGTTGAAGACAATCCTTAGCCTTGAAGCTTTCATCCGCCATTTCATAACTCTCCTACTCACACAAGAACATTGTTTTATCTTAGTTTTGAGTCTTTTATGGATAAGGGAGAATTGTAGATTGACCTAGAGAAATTTTAGGAGATAGAGGTAGGCTTCTTTTGGGGGAAAGTAGATAAGAGGAAAAAACCCTAAAGAGAAGAGGGAATTGGCAGAAAGAAAATCAAGAAAAGAATTAGATTTGGAGTAGCCAAACCTCTCCTTTTCTCTTCTCCTCTCTCCTTCGTTCTCTGATTTTTTTGGAGTTTGCACCATGACTATGCGTGGCTAAGCTCTTGTACTTGGTCAAAGGAAGCAAAAACCTCAGGATTGACCAAACTGTGAGATCTAATTTACTTTTTATTGTTTAATTCATGCTTTGGGTATCAAATGTTCTTCTATGTTTATATCTATGGTTGTTTCGTTTGATTGATAGGAAGGCCTACTAGCTTATTATTCATTACAATCTATTGATAGATTAGATATCAAATCCATAATAGTTTTATCCCTCTAATCTGCGAAGTAACTAGGGTTTAATGATTTATTGCGTCAGGAATTGTTAGATCCTATGAAGAACAATTGACTAAATTAAATGCAACCGCTTGTGCTTGTGTTGTTTAGATTCATCGATCTCTAACACTTAATGCTATTGCTGGATTAAATCTTTAACGCTTGTTTAGGGGTTGTTCAGTAGTAAGGGTTAAGAGGATCGCTTGTTTTCCGATTAACTAATAGTAGGAAGATGCAGGAAAATAATTACTACGATGAATATTCAAAGTCTGAGTTAATTTATCATTGCATCGATGAGCAGTAGTGTAATTCTGATGGTGGATGTTATCCTAGACCAAAATTTGTTCCTTGATTAATCTCAACACTCGAAGTTGCCTAAGTTATCATTTAAATTTCGTTCTCTTTAGTTCTGATTTTCATTATTTTAAATCTGATTTTCATCACATTCACCCCCTCCATATTTGATTCACGTAGCACATAATTCAGGTTAGATACTCCTTGTGGGAATGATCCCTACTCTAACAACTACATTTCATTTTTACAAGTAAAGTTTTATTTTTGGGTGCCTACGACAACACACCAGGGGGCTTTCTTCCAATTTGTCTTCTCAGACCCACCCCTTATTGCCCAATCATCTGCATTCCTTATACTTGAGAATATCCACATGGACTTCTCAATGAGAAAAAATTGTTTGATTTCTCTATGTTCTTATACACCCTTATGGGCATTGTGTGTTCAACATTATTTCATTTTTTAATAATTTATTTTCAATTTTTAAAATTTTCAAGTAGAATTCATAGAAAATGTTGCTATCAAGAATGGGTCGAGGGCAACAATGTAAATGCACTTCCTTGAGCCAAGGGCTGATGTGTTCTAAGGCTAGTAGAGCCAAGGACCTATAGGTCTAACCTATAGAGGAAGAAGCTTGTTAGAGGCCCCAGGGTATTATCCCAGGGGTGGAGACTCAGACGGTCAGGTTAGTAAGTGCGCAGTCAAAGGGGTTAAATGAGGCCTGAGTAAAGATAGCTCAGATGAGGTCACTAGGGAGCTAGGGAGCTTAGGACAATAAATGCCAAGATGGCTTACCTAGGAGTGACACCACTTATTTATACTTGAACCTACCTAGAGTTTGTTAGTAGTTAATGGCCAGGATGCCATCTAGATGATGCCATGTGTTACCAATGTAGGCCATGCCACATGTGCCTACATCATTTGCACCCCCCCCCACTCTTGAGGCTGTGGTGGAGGTCTGAATGGCGACCTCGACTTTGGTCGAAGAGAGTGTGTAGTCGTTGGGAGGCGTTAAGTGCCTTATTTTGGCGATGGCCTCAGCTTCAACTTCGGATATGTAGGAGAGAACCTTGTCTTGGAAGCATGGAGGCAGAGACCTCAGCATCTAAGGGTGTGGTATGTCCTGGTGATGACCTTAACTTTGGCTTTGGAGGGCTTCCCTTAATATGTTGGTGGTAGCTACTTTGGAGTTGCAACCAGAAGTTATTGCAACCAAAAGCATTCCCTAGCTCAAAAAATCATTTGAACTTCATTTTATCTCATCCTAGATGCTAGAAAACTTTTAACTAGGTACATACGAAAGGTAAGTCTTTTCTTAGTTTTTCTAGGTTGCTTGAGGTTCTGAAATGTTGGAGAGCCATTGATTGCAATTTCTTCTTGACTAAGAATAGAGGTAGAGAAGCGAGGGTCTTATGGAAATCAACACCTAAGGTCATCTCGCCTCTCTACGTCTATTCTAAGTCAAGAAGAAATTGGAATCAATGGTTTCCAACATTTCAGAACCTCAAGCAACCTAGAAAAACTAAGAAAAGACTTACCTTTCATATGTACCTAGTTAAAAGTTTTGTAGCATCTGGGATGAGATAAAATGAAGTTCAAATGATTTTTTGAGCTAGGGAATGCTTCTGTTTGTAATAACTTCCACTTGAAAATGGAGGAGATGAGTTTGGAATCTAAGGTTCAGAGTACCTCTGAACTTTGGGTGAATAGGAGGTAGTATATGGGCAGGGAGAAGGCTCTCTTCTCTCTTTCTTTCCTTCTAGAGGACTCCCTCAGATTTCCATCCAGATGACACCATGTGTCACCAATCTGGGTCGTGCCATGTGTGCCTACATCATTTGCCCCCCCCCCCACTCTTGAGGCCATGGTGGAGGTCTGAGTGGCGACCTCGACTTCAGTCGAAGAGAGTGTGTAGTCGTTGGGAGGCGTTAAGTGGCTTATTTTGGCGAAGGCCTCAGCTTCAGCTTCAGCTATGTTGGAGAGAACCCTGTCTTGGAAGCATGGAGGCAGAGACCTTGGCAACTGAGGGTGTGGTATGTCCTGGTGATGACCTTAACTTTGGCTTTGGAGGGCTTCCCTTAATTTGCTGGTGGCAGCTACTTTGGAGTTGACTCTGCCTCTTTAGAAGGTCAGAAAGGGGTTGAGGGATCGGTATCGTGTTTTGTACAGCTATGAGATGCTTGTGCCTCCCGGTCATGTGCCTTGCAGATGTATTGATGAGCCCGTGCATAGGTCAGGCATCGACCTAGGCCGGTTGTTACCATATGTGGTACAGGCGGTGATCAGGCTTGCCTTAACCGTGTACAAGATGGGACAAGTTGTGGTCGTACGTGGGATGGGTCTCGGTTTCAAGTGGTAGTAGTACGTGAGACAGGTCTCGGCATCAAATGGTGCTTGTACGCAAGATGGGTCTTGGCATTTCCTGGTCTCGACCATATGCAAGAAGGATGTCGGATCAATCGGGTTGAGTTAGTGAGTGAATCATTGGATCAATGAACGAACTGGCTGACTCGCTTTGTGTCGTTTTGTCTTCTCGAGTTGAGCGACACTTGTCAAGTGTCAGTTCGAGTCGTCAAGTCAGATGCTTTGCGGCCATTGGATCGGGGATGATCTAGACTATTTATTTTTCTTTAAATAGGGTGCTAGTTGAGACTGTCTTCACCATTTGCCTTCAATAGCCTGAGCTTTCAGACACCTCAGCCTTCCACTTCACTTAACTTCACTTGCCTTTAAGTTTTCCAAGACCTCGTCTGCTAGGTAAAGATTTGAACCGTAGCCATGTCTTTCTCAGATTCCCGGCCTGAGTGTTATGATCTCCCAAACCTATTGAGCACCAGTTCACCTTTTACCTCCACCTCGGAGAGTAGTAGCAAAAGATGCAGACATGAGTCTGAGGCCCTACCACTGAGGTGCGAGATCCAAGTGCTGAGGGAGAGGATTGGCCCTGTAGGCGCCGAGTGTAGCCGACGGGGTGATGAGTCTCCTCATTAGAGCACTAGGTCAACGAGGCTAAGGGACGGTGAGGGTGCCTTGGGGTTGCCTGAGGTGGTGGAGGGTGAGGAAGTCCAAGAGCTGAGCTCAAGGCTAGTGGTCGAGTACGCAGCCCAAGGCATAAGGATAGAGTGTGCTAGCCAGATGAGGGCAAGGTGTCCGTGTATGAGCATTACCTCCAATTTGGCCTTTAGTTTCCCCTTGCTCCCCTCGTCCCAGAATTTCTGAGGCACTACTTACATTGTCCCCAATGTGAGGTGAAATGCAAAGAAAGGGCAGAAAAACTAAACTATAAATGCAAAAAACAAAAAGAAAAAGAAAAAAAATACTTCCCTATTTTTAAGCATCATAAACCCAATCCTCTAACTCTTGTGCTTGCAACTTCCGATGCTTTCCCTTTCCATCCATCATGGGTGGGTTCAGCCTTCCGTTTGGTTGATAGGAAGGTTTTACTTCCTCTTCAAATAAGAGGTGATGCATGCATGTTGACGGGCTGCTTCCTTTGATATCTGCAATTGTCCAACCAATATCCATCTTCTGTTCCTTAAGAACTTGCACAAACTTCTCTTCTTGTGGTGCACTAAGGCTACTAGAGATGATCACTAGTAATGTCTCTCCATCTCCAAGGAATACGTACTTGAGGTAACTAGGGAGAGGCTTCAATTCTGGAATGGGGGCCTGTAAAACAGGGGGCAAAAGTCTCCTATTAGAAATTGGCTACATAATATTAGGAGCATTACCTGACTGTGGTAACTCCAGAGAATTATCCAATGCTGCAACAGTTTCCTGCAAAGCAGCATTCAGCATTGGTTCCTCCTTCTCAAGATACTTACTAATGGAAACTTCTAATCCATCATTCCCTTAGACTTCAAAGACCTCCTGTGCCTAAAAGTCAATCGCATCAACAGAACAAATAGGATCATTATCAGTAGGATATTTCATGGCATCATAAATATTAAACTTAACAATTTCACCATCAAATTCCATGGTGAGTGTGCCATTATGAACATCTATCTTAGTCTTGGATGTCTTTAGAAGTGGTCTTCCTAGCAAAATAGGAGTGGGTTGATCACCATTATCCATATCAAGCACATAGAAATCAACAGGAAAAACCAAATCATTTACTTTCACAAGAACATCCTCAACTACACCCTTGGGATAGGCATTAGATCTATCAGCTAATTGAATCATAACACCAGTTTTATTAAAAAGTCCAAGTTTCAATGAAGCATATATAGAATATGGCTTGACATTAATAGAAGCTCCTAAGTCTAGCATAGCCTTTTCAATTCTAATGTTACCTATCATGCAGGGGATAGTGAACATACATGGATCCTTGCACTTTGTAGGGAGTTTTTTTTGAATAACTGCAGAAACATTCTCCCCTACTATCACCTTTTCGCATGTCTTTAGTTTTTGTTTCCTTTTATGTGTGCGCAACTCTTTCATGAATTTAGTATAATGAGGTACTTGTTTAAGAGCATTAAAACGGGGGGTATTTTCCTCGCATCTACGGAAAGTTTCACAAAATTCTTTGAACTACTCATCTTTCCTAGTTCCCACTAAAGCATTAGGAAAAGGAGGTACCGGTTTATAATCAAAAAGAGGTGGGAACTTACGCTTAGGTATTTCATTACCATCGGGGGTGATACCCTTCTCTTTTTCTTGATTTGACAATGCCGGGGCTGCCCTTGCTGGAGTGTCCACCTCTTTACCACTTCTCAAAATGATTGCACTTACATTTTCTTTTGGATTCACAACCGTTTTAGAGGGTAATTTCCCTGAACATTGTGCCTCTAACCGACTAATTGCGGTTGCCATTTGGTCCATCTGATCGTCCAAACGTCGGATACTGGCTCTTGTCTCTTGCTGAAATTGTTTCGTCTCCTGTTGAAATAACAGGAATTGGAAGTTTGAAAGTTTGGGCTGGCTATTGTATGGGGGGTGTGGCTGATATGGCTGAAAAGTCGGGTGATTTTGCGGGTTCCTATAGCTGAGATTGGGGTGATCCCTCCATCCTAGATTATACGTGCTCGAATAGGGATCATACTTTGTTTGCGGTTGCCCCAAAAAACTACCTGTTGCATTTACTTGCTCAACGGGCTCCTCTTGAAGAGTTGGGCACATATCAGTTGGATGCCCTACTACTAAACATATCCCACAAGCCATCACACTTGCATATTACCTGCAGCCATTTGATGGACAAGAGAGGAAAGACTTGCAATTTGTTGTTCTAAGGAAGAGATGTTTACCTCGTTAGCATGCCTTGCTAGTGGGTTGAGTCTATAGCCGAACTGTTGAGAATTGGCCGCCGTATTTGCAATCAAATTTCTTGTGGCCTCAGTAGTTTTTTCTAATAAGGCCCGTCCACTAGCAGCATCGATCATTTTCCTATCAGTAGGTTGAACTTCGTCATAAAAGTATTGAATAAGTAGTTCTCACTGATTTGGTGATGGGGACAGCTTGCATATAACTTCTTAAAGCTTTCCCAGTATTCATGTAAGGACTCCCCGTTGTATTGCCTTATTCCACAGATTTCTTTTCTGATATTGGCCACCCTTGAAGCTGGGAAGTACTTTTCTAGGAATAGTCTCTTCATCTCATTCTATGTGGTAACACTACCAGAAGGTAGATAATAGAGCTGAATCCTTCAGAGAAAATGGGAAGGCTCTCAATTTGATTTTTTCTTCAGTTACCCCCATGGGTTTCATGCTTGTGCATACCACATGCAGCTCCTAGTGCTTGTGAGGATCCTCACCTGCAAGACCATGAAAGATGGGTAAGAGATGTATTAATCCAGATTTTAATTCAAAATTAACATCAGCATCTAAAGCAGGAAAAGTTATGCATAATGGTTGCTGATTCAAATCAGGTGCGACAAGCTCTTTCAAGGTTCGGTTTCCGGCCATGATGTCCTCTTCTCTCAAATCAGATCCATTAGCAGATATAGAATCAAAGGCTGGATCGTTCTCCTCGGAATGACTCCGAGCTTCTCTCCTTAACCTACGCAAAGTCCCTTCTATTTCCGGATCGAACTGCAAATTACCTTTCTTAGAGAATCAGGTTACAAGCATAAATTAAGGGCAACCTAATAAACCCAAAACGACATACCATAAAGCAAATAAAAATAAATAAAAAAATCTAGAGGGATTAAATAAATAAATAAATGAATAAAATAGAAAATAATATATGCTAAAACACAAACAATAAAAATGATCTATAGAAAAAAAGGAATTTTTTTTCAAAAATTCAAAAACAAAATAATGATCACAAGAAGCACAAAAATTGATTAGAATACTCCCCAGCAACAGCGCCAAAATTTGGTGTGTTGTCATAGGCACCCAAAAATAAACCTCTACTCTTAAAAATGAAATGTAGTTGTGCGAGTAGGGATCATTCCCACAGGGAGTATCTAACCTGAATTATGTGCTATGTGAATCAAAGATGGAGGGGGGTGTACGTGACAAAAATCAGATTTAAAATAATGAAAATCAGAATTAAAGAGAATGAAATTTAAATGAGAATTTAAGCAACTTCGAGTGCTGAGATTAATCAAGGAACAAATCTTGGTCTAGGATAACATCCACCATCAGAATTACACTACTGCTCATCGATGCAATGATAAATCAACTCAGACTTTGAATATTCATCGTAGGAATTATTTTCTTATATATTTCTACTATTAGTTAATCGGAAAACAAGCGATCCTCTTAACCCTTACTACTGAACAACCCCTAAACAAGTGTTAAAGATTTTATCCAGCAATAGCATTAAGCATTAGAGATCAATGAATATAAACAACACAAATGCAAGCGGTTGCATTTAATTTAGTCAATTGTTCTTCCTAGGATCTAACAATTCCTGATGCAGCAAATCATTAAACCCTAGTTGCTTCGCAGATTAGAGGGGTCAAACAATTACGGATTTGATATCTAATCTATCAATAGATTGTAACAAAGGAATACGTACTTGAGGTGACTAGGGAGAGGCTTCAATTTTGGAATGGGTGCCTGCAAAACAGGGGAAAAAGTCTCCTATCAGAAACTGACAATATAATGTTAGGAGCATTACCTGATTGTGGTAACTCCGGAGAATTATCCAATGCTGCAATAGTTTCCTGCAAATCAGCATTTAGCATCGGTTCCCCCTTCTCAAGATGGTTACTAATGGAAACTTCTAATCCATCATTCCCTTCGACTTCAAAAACCTCCTATGCCAAAGAGTCGTCAACTCCAAAGTAGCTTCCACCAGCTTATTAAGGGAAGCCCTCCGAAGCCAAAGTTAAGGTCATCACTAGGACATACCACACCCTCAATTGCCGAGGTCTCTGCCTCCACGCTTCCAAGACAGGGTTCTCTCCCACATATCCAAAATTGAAGCTGAGGCCATTGCCAAAATAAGCCACTTAACGCCTCCCAATGACTACACACTCTCTTCGACCAAAGTCGAGGTCGCCACTCAGACTTCCACCCTGGCCTCAAGAGGGGGGAAAATGATGTAGGCACATGTGGCATGGCCTGGATTGGTGACACATGGCATCATCTGGATGGCATCCTAGCCATTAACTACTAACAAACTCTAGGTAGGTTCAAGTAAAATAAGTGGTGTCACTCCCTAGGTAAACCATCTTGGCATTTATTGCCTTAAGCTCCCTAGCTCCCTAGTGACCTCATCTGAGCTATCTTTACTCTGGCCTCATTTAACCCCTTTTACTGCACACTTACTAACTTGACCGTTTGAGTCTCCACCCTTGGGATAACACCCCGAGGCCTCTAACAAGCTTCTTCCTCTACAGGTTAGACCTTTAGGTCCTTGGCTCTATTAGCCTTAGAACACATCAGCCCTTGGCTCAAGGAAGTGCATTTACATTGTTGCCCTCGGCCCATCCTTGATAGCAACATTTTCTATGAATTCTACTTGAAAATTTTAAAAATTGAAAATAAATTATTAAAAAATGAAATAATGTTGAACACACAATGCCCACAAGGGTGTATAAGAACACAGAGAAATCAAACAGTTTTTTCCCATTGAGAAGTCCATGTGGATATTCTCAAGTATAAGGAATGCAGATGATTGGGCAACAAAGGGGTGGGTCTGAGAAGACAAATTAGAAGAAAGCCCCCCTGGCGTGTTGTCATAGGCATCCAAAAATAAACCTTTACTCGTAAAAATGAAATGTAGTTGTGCGAGTAGGGATTGTTCCCACAGGGAGTATCTAACCTGAATTATGTGCTATGTGAATCAAATATGGAGGGGGTGAATGTGACGAAAATCAGATTTAAAATAAAGAAAATCAGAATTAAAGAGAATGAAATTTAAATGAGAATTTAGGCAACTTCGAGTGCTGAGATTAATAAAGGAACAAATTTTGGTCTAGGATAACATCCACCATCAGAATTACACTACTGCTCATTGATGCAATGATAAATCAACTTAGACTTTGAATACTCATCGTAGTAATTATTTTCCTATATCTTCCTACTATTAGTTAATCGGAAAACAAGCGATCCTCTTAACCCTTACTACTAAACAACCCCTAAACAAGCGTTAAAGATTTAATCCAGCAATAGCATTAAGCATTAGAGATTGAAGAATCTAAACAACACAAGCACAAGCGGTTGCATTTAATTTAGTCAACTGTTCTTCATAGGATCTAACAATTCCTGACGCAACAAATCATTAAACCCTAGTTGCTTCGCAGATTAGAGGGATCAAACAATTATGGATTTGATGTCTAATCTATCAATAGACTGTAACAAATAATAAGCTAGTAGGCCTTCCTAGAAATCAAGCGAAACAACCATAGATATAAACATAGAAGAACATTCAATACTCAAAGCATGAATTAAACAATAAAAACTAAATTAGATCTCACAGTTTGGTGAATCCTGAGGTTTTCGCTTCTTTCAACCAAGTACAAGAGCTTAACCATGCATAGTCATAGTGCAAACTCCAAGAAAATCAGAGAATGAAGGAGAGAGGAGAAGAGAGAAAAAGAAAGGTTCGGCTACTCCAAATCTGATTCTTTTCTTGATTTTCTTTCTGCTAATTCCCTCTTCTCTTTAGGTTTTTTTCCTCTTATCTACTTCACCCCCAAAAGAAGCCTACCTCTATCTCCTAGAATTTCTCTAGGTCAATCTACAAGTCTCCCTTATCCATAAAAGACTCAAAACTAAGATAAAACAATGTTCTTGTGTGAGTGGGAGAGTGATGAAATCGGCTGGTCCAAAAACAATGTTCTTGTCAACTTCCTCTTTTTCCCTCCGTTCCTATCATAATTGACTGGCTGTAGCTGCTCTACAATCAGCTTCATCTTCTCAAAGGTGTCCTGGAAGAGAGTGTTGGCTGATGATATGCTATCATTGAGAATCCTCTTGACCATGAAGTTGGCGATGGTCATTGTCACCACGAATGCATCATTGTTGGGCACCAAGACCCCTTGCAAGTCATCATTCGAGAAGGAGATGACATCATCTTTCTATTACTTCTTGGGAGCCGGCCCCTGGATGTTGAGCCGCTAGGCATAGGCCTTGTGGCCCGAGGCCGAGGAAACACCTGAGGCTGTGCCCCCCACTGTGACATCGATGACACCGGCCAAATTGTTGTGTTGTTGCTACTACTGTTGTGAGGATGAGACACTAACATTGCCTCCCACATATTCTTTCAAATGATTGCGATAGATGAGAGACTTAATCTCATTCTTCAATTCATAACAGTCATCTGTATCATGACCGGTGTCGTGGTGGTACTTGTAGTATTTTTTAGGATTACCCTTCATAGGGTTCCTCTTCATCTTCTTAGGCCACTTCATGCATTCCTCCTTACTTGCATAAAGATTTGCGTTCGGGTGGAGTTGAGTAGCATGTACATGTTGTAGGTTAGGGCCGACGGCTTCTTGTTGCCATATTTATTGTTATTGTTGTTGTTGTTGTTGCTGTGGTCGTCTCCATTCTTCCTCCTCTTCTCTGACCCCCCATGGCCGTGGTTAGCTTCACCTTCTGAGTGTTCGCCGACCAAGGCCTCCTCGGCAGCAATGTACTTCTGTGCTTTCTTCAAAAATTCCACCTTGGTATTGGGCAGTGTCTTTGCAACAAAGCACTTGAATGGCCCCGACAAGAGGCCATTGATTGTTGTGTGCATGGAGACCGTGGGATCAAGGTTTCGAACCTTCATCTCTTCTTTCTTGAAGCAATTGATGTAGTACCGCAAACTCTCACCACACTTCTACTGAATGGAAACGAGTGAGACAACGATCTTCTGGCACCATCAATTGCTAATAAAGTGGGAGAGGAAAAGACTAGTGAAGTGTTCTCATGAGCTGATGGAGCAGGGTGGGAGCCCGAAGAACCCTTGGCGGGCTGCCCCCTTGAAAGTCGCTTGAAAAGCCTGGCATGTCATGGCGTCAGAATATCCATAGAGGAACATGAGTGCTCTAAAGCTTTCTAGGTGGTCGTCTGGATCGGAGGGTTCATCATACATCTCTAGTGTGGGAGCTTTGAAGTGGGGCAGGGGGTTTCGAGATGAAAGCGTCCATTTTGTTGGACGATAGGTTCTGGCTTGCAGAAGCATCACCTTGGTTCTCCTTAACCTGCCGAAGATCATTTTGCATGGCGCTTATTTGCGTGTGAAGGTCAACAATCTTCTGGTCAATGGGAGCCTAGGTCTCATCCTGGTCCTTTTAGACGCAGAACAAGTCATCCTGATTCCCAGAGTATTCTGACATGGGCACATCCTGATTCATTTGGACCCATTAGTCATTTAGGAGTTCACGGAGATCTGATACATGCGAGGGAGAGGAGTGGTGTTAATCTCCAGCCCTTGGTGGAGGACTATAGTAGCCAGAGCACCCACCATCATCTTGGGGGCTTTCAACTTGATACTATCATTCATTGTTCCCGCAATTGTTATAGGAACCTACTGGATCTCCTCCCCATCGGATAGGGAGGTAGGAAGTCTTTGGCGACTGGCTTGTGTGTCGGCTGCTACTGGAGATGGAGGGGTCGGCCTTTTTGTGTCCAATGGGGCATTGGATCAGTAGATCTTGAGAAGAGCATCATAGAGCTTGAGAAAAGCATCCACAATGATGTCGCAGGCTCCCAATAGGGCAGCTATCTTGAGGGCGGCCTCCTACCGGGTGCCCCACCTCATCCAATCTTTGGGTGATGTTGTCAAGCCGATTGAGAACAATCTTGAATTGGTCCATGGTTACCAAGTTCTGAGCATTTTGAGTATTGTCTTAGTTATCAGCCATAGTGTTGGAAGTTTAGTAGTTTTCTTTTTAGAAAATTTGTGTTCACTTAAGGGAATTTTTAGCAATCATTTCCATAGATGGTGCTAATTGTTGCTACCAAGGATGGGCCGAGGGAAATAATGTAAATGCACTTCCTTTAGCCAGGGGTTGATGTGTCTAAAGGCTCATAAAGTCGGGGTCCTGTAGGTCCGACCTTTAGAGGAAGAAGCATGTCAAAGGACCTGGGTGTTATGCCAGGGGTGGAGACTCCGACGATCAAGTTAGTAAGTGCGTATTGAAGGGGTCGGACGAGGCCTTGGTAGAGATAGCTCAGAGGAGGTCACCAAGGAGCTAGGGAGTTTAGAATAGTAAATGCCAAGATAGCTATTAGCACCCAATTTTTGCTCAGTCCTTTCACCCTACCTTTTTGTACCCCTCTTAGACCCCAAAGACATAGAAACATAACCAAATCAACTTGACACTTTCCAAAGCCCGAAATACCCTCCTTTGACACAATCCATGGGACTAATAAGAACCTTGAGATCAATATCATCGTCCGATCAGACGTCATCCCTAGACTTGGAAAACTATAACTTAGTTACACATCAACTTTCATGACTAAACCTCAAAGATCCACCATATCAAATCCAATACACCCATCACCTCAAGATCACTAAGAAGCAATTAACTAGTGAATCCCACCACAAATCTATAATGATTAACCGCAAAAACATCAACATTTCATTCTGATGGCCTTGAATGATTACCAAGATTGACCATATTTTTCTCAGATCAGAACATCCACATGACTCCTCACCCTAATCCATGCTTACCTACCAAATCGTAGCTCAAAATTCATCCGTTTGACCCCTCATCAAGCCTAGATCCTATTTCATCAAATCTTATTAATTAGAGTTTACCATCCACCGTCATAACTTCATATAACCAATCAGAACTTGCCACTATATTCGGAGACACGAAAAAACTCACCACATCAAAATTCATGACCAACACCTTCATTTAACCATTGAAAAGGTAAGATTCCATTTTAGGTCCTCTTATTGATTGGAAAACCATAAGCTAAGACCATTATCTGAACTAAATTAGTTAAGCTATACCTTTGATCAAAGCTCCATCTCTTCCATTAGATTCAGGACATTCAAAAGTGCCAATCCACCAATTTTCATCACAAAATTCCCACGTTTGACCCTTCATCAAACAAAGATTCTAGTTCAACAAATCTCATTAATTCAAACTTTTCATCTATAGATCTCAATCATATCGATACTATTTGACTAATCACACATCACCACTATGTTTAAAGATACCATTTCGATGCACTATATTAAATTTCCACGCTATCTATCCCAACCTGAAGTCCCAAAAGGGTGATGGTCGATGTTAAACCCATTCTTGACCCATTAAAACACTTGGAATAGAGCCTAATACACCCGAAAAGCTTAAAAACCCAAAGATACCCCTACTTAAAACCAATAAAAGACAAAATAGCATTTAAAGTTCATTAAATTACATTTTTTGCCCTTTCCAGTCCCAAATACGGGGCTCCAACGTTTGGCATGCTTGGATGCACAAAACCCGTGAAAATCACCCTCAAATCAAAGAAAATGTTTCACCAAATAGGAAAGCTTAACTGTACATCTTTTTTCTTTGAAGAATCTTTGCCACTTTGTGTGAAAAGCTTCTTTTGAATCTTATGCATTATAGCTGAATGAATTCAGACTTGACCCCCTCCCTTTATCTATAAATACTAATCTAATTCGAGCTCAAAACGGGGGGAGGGAGAAGAGAAGGGAGGAAATCTGAGGGAGTCCTCTAGAGAGAAAGAAAGAGAGAAGAGAGCTTTCTCCCAACCCATATACTACCTCCTATTCACCCAAAATTCAGAGGTACTCTAAACCTTAGATTTCAAACTCGTCTCCTCCATTTTCAAGTGGAAGTTATTGCAAACCAGAAGCATTCCCCAGCTCAAAAAATCATTTGAACTTCATTTTATCTCATCTCAGATGCTAGAAAACTTTTAACAAGGTACATACGAAAGGTAAGTCTTTTCTTAGTTTTTCTAGGTTGTTTGAGGTTTTGAAATGTTGGAGAGCCATTGATTGCAATTTCTTCATGACTAAGATTAGAGGTAGAGAGGCGAGGGTCTTATGGAAATCAATACCTAAGACTCGATAACATCAACTCAAAATTGGTCTTAGGAGAAATTGGAAGCATGTTCCTCCATATTTAAGAAATTCTTACAACCATTTTTGTTGTTCTCGAAAAGAAACTAACCTTGAACAACTCCCTTATTGGGCTGCTATAATAGCTTGGAGAGAGGGGTGCCTAATACCTTTCCTCTCCAAATCCTTGGAACCCGAAATCTCTCGGTTATGTGCCTTTTCCATGGAGAATGGAGTCACTATCAAAGACTTAAATCAAACTTTTCAAATATGAAAATGAGATCCATTTTCTCTAAAAAATGGGTGGTGACTCTATCTCTTTGAGCTGGCTATGAGTTTCTCGGAGCTCACAATAGCTTACCTAGGAAGTGGCGCCACTTATTTATACTTCAACCTGCTTGGAGTTTGTTCGTAGCAGATGGCCAAGATATATGCCATCTGGACGATGCCTTGTGTCACTAATTCGGGACATGCCAGATGCGCCTACATCAGAAAGTATACATATTTTCAATTTTACTCTTATTTTAATCAATTATTTGAATTAAATAAATTATTATTTTGAATTGAATAAATTATTTTTTACTTTTTATTTTTTATGATTTTTGTATTAATTATTTATTATTTTAATTTTTATTACTATTGATTATTTTAGTATTTTTGATTAGATATTAGTTACATGTTATTAATTTTTATTTGTTTTAATTATTAATTATGAACTCATTAATTATTTTATTAATTATTAAATATTATTTTTTATTTGATAAATTATTTTATATGAAATAGTACAAATTGAACTTAAACTTACCAAATAGTCTATTAAAGAGGTAAAATAGTAAAATTGAAGAATTTTAGATGTCAAAGGTTTGATCCAACATAAACAATCTTATCTATTTAGATTCTCTAAAAAGTAGAAAGGCATCTATATAATATATTTTTAACTTTAAAATTTCAAATTCCAGATTTATCAAAAAAGTCTGGTAGAAAAGCATGGTAGCACCCAAGATGAGAACCTAGCAGAAAATGGAGTCGAAACCAAAGTCTGGCTAGACGTCACAAATATTGGGAATGAAGGGAGCCATGCCATTAAGTGATGATTGCTAGACATGTTTCAGATGAAATCGATTTGTACAACGGAATCCCCAACCGAGTTATTAGTTCAATTTTCTTTTCATACTTCTTTTATTTATTTATTTATTTTGTGAATTTTGGATTTCGCCTTTGGATTCATCTTCCATTTATACCATCCGAGTTAGTTTTAAATTTTTCTGATTTCCCTGGTTTTAGATTCTTCTTTCTCCAACCATGTATCCCTTTCAATCTCTGTTTTTTATCCAATTTTCTTATTTGAAGTCTGTTAAGGGTTTTTTAACACGATCACTCTCATTATTCCCGCGAAGATATCCAACTACTAAAAAAAAAAAAAGGAAAAATAATAAAGGGCAAGTCGTTGCAAATCACCCATGAAAATACATATTTCGACTATATTTTAAACTCTTAAGGTCTCTTTCTGAATACCAAAAAAAAAAGAAATAAGTATTCCAAACATCTTTTACCAGAAAAATGTAAATTGCTAGAACCTCCCTGAAGTTTTTGACACTTGCTAAAACATCACCAAGTTCAATAATTATAATCACATCCCATGAACTGTCTAAAACATTTGCAAATAGATCCCCACTATTGGAAATTTAGAATATTCTAAAATGTTTATTTTCTGCATTTTCTGTATATATCAATCACTAACCCAAATCCTTTTAATCTTTCTTCCAGTATTGATTTTTTTTTTCAAATTTCCCATCATATCAATCTCTCAAAGGTAAAACTACAACTTTGTCTTTTTACTGTTATTCATATAGTTTGTATTGTTTTCTCTAGAAAAACCAGTCTTTTAGATATTTTTATATTTCTTGTTAAAGATTTGTAATAAAAAGGATTTACTTAAAACTATATTAAAAATTTCAGAGGAGGTAATTGAAATTATCAACTTTAGCGGAGATTTCAGCAAGGGTTGAAAATTTCATAAGGGGTCTCGGCAGTTTACCAAAAAAAAAAAAACAATGATCTCCGTTGAGTATCGTTATCCATATGAGATTAATTCTGCCCAAGTTCTCAAAAGCGGCATATCAACTTTTTTTTTTTTAAAAGCTTAAAACATATTTCATTCATTCAAGAGATTGACACAAAGAGATGCCAACAAGGCCAATTAAAATTCAAATCATGGTTTTCAAAATCAGACTGGACCGGATGGTTGGACTAGAAAAACCGGGAACCAGTCAGGTGATTGGTTTCGGTTTTCCCCAAAACCGTTGATTTTGGTCAGCAAACCTCTGACCTGGGCGGTTAATCATTCGAACCGTTTTGACTATTTTTTATTTTTTATTTGTCAGAATGGGCTGACCGTTTGGTTTGAATGGCCGGACCATTTGACCCAGTAACCGGACCCCTGACTAATTCGACCTCCGGGTCATTTTTAAAAACCATGGTTCAAATACAATTCTCAAGAAGAACAAAATAAAGAGATGGATGTAGGAGAATAGAAATAACTTCTGCAACCAAAGCAAGGTGACTTAAAATCACCAATAAAAGTGGATAAGTACATCTCCAAACCACCATAATTGGCGAGCATAACTAACAAGGGAGCATAACCACAACAGAAAAAAAAAAGAAAACAGCCATAAGAGGTTATAAAGTCAAAAGCCATGATCTGTAACTTCCACCTACTTCAAACCAATCTGCAAAAGACAATAAGATCTATAACTGCCATCTAACACATCGGATAACTGTCTACTGTGACCTGCCATCCAAAATGCCGGAGAATTGAAACGTCCATCTACAACACCGGAAAACTGTAAATGCTATCGAAAATGTCAGAGAATTGTAATTGCCATTTCAAACGCCGAAGAACTGTAACTATCTTCCAAAACGCTGGAGACAGCAATGCAAGTGGCAACTTCCACTGGTGGTTATGGCAAAAAGGATTCGAGAGAAGAAACTCTCAATCAAAATTCCCACAGAAACATAAAACAGAAGAAAAAAAAAAAAAAAGAAAGATGTGAAGAAACTAACACATGGAGAATAAAAGGGAATAAGGGACAACAAACTAGAGAACAAACGAACAGAGGGGAAAGGAAACAGATAGGGGTGGCAGAGGGGGCCATGGTCCCCCTATGCCTTGAAAATCACTACAATACTCATTTTAACTTTATCTATATTTTAGTCCCCTACTTATATTTACTAAATTTTGGCCCCCCTATTCATGTTTATTATATTTTGGCCCACCTCAAAACAAAATCCAATCAAGAGAGCCTCTCTTAAAAAGAGAGAAAAAAAAGAAGGGGGCCCAAACCTGATAAACAAGGTCTTGACAAGGACCTTAAGCATACTTAAAATCGCTTCGTTGAATACGTCCATCAGTCCCAAAGCCATCGGCGAAAAGGAGAGGAACTACCGTCTGATTGGAACTAGATAAAAAATGAAGTTGGCAATTGTATGTATAGCAGGAGCACTAGCAGAATAACCCCAAAACGAACAAATCTAAGAAACAGTGTCAATAAAATATTGCTACCGTGCGGTGCTACGCCCGTTGGGATGGATATGAATATGATATTGACAAACTTTGTGCAATTATCATTAAATCATCCCATGACTTTTCATCAGATTCCGAGTCATTGCGCGTAAGAATGGCAACGGGGCGGGGACGGGGAGCCTCTGCCCTTCCCCATTCCCGCGAAAATTCCTATCTCCGTTCCGATCCCCGTTGACAGGATAAGTTTATCTCCATCCAAGATTATTCCTATCCCCATTCTTGTACGGATCTTCATTTTTTGTGATTTTTTATAATATTAATCATTTTATTTTTGTTAAAAATATTAATATATAAATTCAAACATATTCAATCATATTTCTAAAAATATTAATATATAAATATATATGTACATATATACATATATAACATATACATATATATTAGTAGTGATCCCACGGGGTGGGGAATGCTCCCCCTGTTCCCGCTAATGGGAATGAAAATTTCCCCATCCCCGCCCCATTCGGGGTGGATCCCTACAGGGATTGGGGAAATGGGGAAAATTGCCATCCCTAATTGTGCAGTAAAGGTATGGCGAGGAACCTTTTGATGGACCATGGCCGTTGCAGCAGAGATGACATTGGCTGTAAAACCTTAAGGCTAACCATTAGGGTTGTTATGAATTGGCCCAAATCGATTAATCCGACCCAATTCGATTAGAGTTGGTCGGTATTCTTAAATTTTGGGTTGATTCGAACGTTTATATACAATGTGATATAGTATAGCTATTAAAAAAAGTGAAGTCTCTTTCTCTCATATATGATGTCCTACTTTCCCTTTCCCATAAACCACGTTTTACAAATGATATGACCTACCACTTTCTGTTGTGTCTACAACCTAGCTCCTACCCCTATTTTTAGCCCTTACCCTATGACCTACTATTTCGTTAATTTTTAGGGATACAAAGACCTCCCTGTACTATGGGGTCTATGACAAAGACCCCTTGTACTTTGTTTTAAGAAAAGACCCTCTTTATACTATGATCGTGAGACAAAGACCCCCTTCCATTAGCTTTCCATTGAAATATATTGTTGTAATATTTTTAAATCCCCATACTACCCTTGTAATAACTATACGGACAATGGGAGAAAAGCACTGTTCATCTTCCCCGACCTCACGATACACAAACAGCAGTGACAGTAATCCCTTCACATTTCTCTCAATCCCCCTCCCTCTCTCTCTCTCTCTCTCTCTCTCTCTCTTCTACCTAAAATTCCTCCCCTTTCTTCTTCCCACTTTCCTCTATTTTTTGTTCCTCTTAGTCATAGCTGCCACAACTCGTTGCAGCAGCTAATGGTAACAAAGTTGACTAACAAACAATAAAGAGCCATCTTAAATATGATTTACTTAAGGAAAAGGAACATTAGGATATTAACATTAAGATTATTGGCCATTGAATGTAAGTGAAATAATATATGTGGACAGTAATACTACTATGTTTATTGAAAACCATGAACTTTGCAAACTCATCAGGAAGTCGTCGGGGGAGAGAGAGAGAGAGGGAGGGAGACAGAGAAATGTGAAGGAATTTGAGGTGGAAGAGATTACCGCTGTTGCTGTTCGTGTATCATGAGGTCGGGGAAGATGATAGTGCTTTTCTTTCAATTGTTCGAATAGTTATTACAATGATAGTATGGGGATTAAAAAATACTGCAATGAAGGATTTCAACAGAAAGCTAATGGAAGGGGGTCTTTGTCTCACGGTCATAGCACAAGGTAGTCTTTGCTGCGAAATAAAGTACAGGGGGTCTTTGTAATTTACCTTAATTTTTATTTTAATATTTGAAAAAAAATGTTCAAATGATTACTATCAAAACAATTGTCCTAAAACTCTTAACTCTAAGATTCATAATGATTTTCTTTCTTTATTTACAAATTTTTATATCATTTTTTACAGAACCTCAAGCTATATTTTACGAGAAACTGCATAAGTACAAGAAAAAGTATCAAACATTAAAACGTATTAATGGAGATCTCGATTTGGTTTAAACCGACCAAACCAAGCATTTGACAGAATTTTTACAAATCGGTTTATGCTATTTGTTAGTCAACTTTGACTGGCACAATAGCTAACTCAAAATGTTCAGTTTACTTTCCAAAATACTGTAAACCAAACCGAACCAACCCATGAACAGCCCTACTAACCATTGGATGGCGAATAACCTTTAGATTAACTATTCTCTTGTATAAATAGAGACATGAAATCAAATCAAAATAAAAAATAAAATCTACTTTTTACAAACCTTAATAAGTTATCGGTTTTGTTGCTACGAACAATGAAATAATTTCTCAAATTTGATGCTGGAACAACCAAGGATTAAAGTATCGGTATTGGGTATTATATCGGACCACTTGGATACGAATACGGATACGAGTATGATTTGGAAATGCATGGATACAGATGAAAAAACATGAAGACGCTTGGATACATTAGGAGATGCATATAAATTCCATAAATATATTAATTATGCTTAAGGTTAAAATAGTCAAAATTAATAAATAAATGCATAGAAAATGTATATTCTAATCGTATTTATGAATAAATATATTAAAATTAATATAGATTGATGCATAGAAATCGTACAATTTTTATTGATAATGTATCAATCTAGAGTTCTAAAATATATTATATAAAATTTCACAAATTAATACATGTACAAAGCTATTGTGTATTTTCAATTGAAGTTCATGTCAAAAAACACATGCAACTATTATATGTAATTATTATATCAATTACTTTTTATTTTTATATTTTTACATTTTAACATTAACTAAATAATCAACTAAAAAATAATTCTCAAATATTTGGTAAACAATATTTTTATTTTTGTAAACAATAAAAATGTTATTATAAAATGCAATTAAAATATCAATTAATAATTTATAAAAATATATAATCTTAACTTAAACTATCTCAAAGATACTAAAATTTATAATAAAAATGTTATTACGAAATAAATTATCATTTTTGTAAATAATTAATATATTTTTTACTGCAAATTAAAATATTAATTAATAATTTATGAAAATTTTAAGATACACTTCACATTCAAATTATAAATTTTAAGTACTAAAATTATTATTCTATTATTAATATTTTATTTATATAAATTTTTTGAGATTAAAAACCTCTTTTTGATATGAATGCGGATTTGAGAAATTATTTACTTCATTGGTTTATAAAATATTAAATTTGAATAATATTATTTAATCTTTACTTGGAATTGTTGAACATAAAGATATATTATTTGTCAGGGCTACATGTAAGCATTAAATAAAGAATTATTTTATTTCACTTCCTAACTAAATGTAGCGCGAAAAAGTGTGGAAACACGAATCACCTATGATTCAGGGGACACATACTTATCACTCCGATACAATTCAGGGGATACGTGTACTTATTTGTAGCGTTTCCCGTATCTCCTATGACCTATACCGAAATCCAACGATCAATTAAGGCCAGGGTGCTTACCCAAAAGATGAGGGCCCATATTACCATCAAAACGAAATTGAGAGGCTTTGTTCTACCGGAGAAAGCAAGGATAAGCTACATAGGAAACTGTTCTACGAGGGAAAAAGTTGGGAAGTTGAGATGACCGGCCCACAATTCGAATGAAAATGAAAGGCCTTGTTATATGAGAAACAGACAAATTAAATGTCTGGCTGGCGACCGAAAATTATAGACTTTTTCCGAGGGAGAAAGTAATGAAATTGGGTTGGTCGGCCGGTCCCATATACCATCCGAATGAAGATGAAAGGCTTTTACTGTGTGAGAAAGAAGGTAGAGAAATTGAAATGGTTGAGGATATGTTGGCTTCAACTCTTATTCTTTCTCATTTTTGTCTAAGATGAAAATCTAAAATGGATAAGAATGGATATAAAAAGAGAAAATATTGATATGAATTGAATATTTTTTTCTTCAAAAATGAATTTTTTTCAAACTAACAAATGCCTTACGTGGCTCATTTTCATTGTTAAAAAACATTGAGTTAGCAGTCATAAACCAATGGCCTAGGTCTCCAAAATCATCAACGTAGATGTTTACCGGTAGGGCTGTCAATTGGATTGGACTTTGTCTAATCCGGTCCAATCCAATATTGGTCCATTTACAAATGGATTGGACCCAATCCGTACAAATCAAGTCCAAATAAAGTGCAAATGGATCGGATTGGGTCCAATCTAATCCAAATTGAATCAAACACCAAAATAACATGAGAAATCCAAAAAACATATAAGAAAAAACTACAACACCTGCTACAATCCAATCCCATCCAATTAAAATGCAAATGGACCAGATTGGGTCCAATTCAATCCAAAGTGAATGAATAAAAGTACTTTTGTAAAAGTGCTTTCATAAAGTACTTTGATAAAAATACTTTTACAACAGTGCTTTCGTAAAAGTACTTTTGTAAAAGTTATTTTATAAAAAATTTTCGTAAAAGTGCTTCCATAAAAGTGCTCTTATATAGGTGCTTTCATAAAAGTATTTTTCATAGAAGTGCTTTTATAAAATTACTTTTGTAAAAGTGCTTTCATGTAAAATAACTTATAAAAATACTTTCGTAAAAGCACTTTACTTTCACAAACTTTTCATAAAATTACTTTTATACAAGTGCTTTCATAAGAGTGCTTTCATAAAAGTGTTTTTATGCTGGCGGTTTCTAACTGCTGGCATAGAGTTTCTTTAAAAAATGAAAATGAGCAAGATGGGGCATGACTATTTTTCATGTTGCAGGCTACCTCAATTTTTATGCTATGGGCTGTTTTTTCATTCTGAAAATAATATTATTCATTCTGAAAATGAGAAAAATGACAAGAATTTTATAACCAAACGCTGTAATATCATTCATTCTTACCTAGAATGAGCAAGAATAATAGAATGAGGCCCGGAGCTGTGAGACAAACATGGGCTGAGATGCCCAACCCCATATACCATCTAAATGAAAATAAAAAGTAGGGAAGTTGAAATGGCCAGTCCCGTACACCATCCTAATGAATATGAACGACTTTGTTCAAAGTAGGAAAATTGAAATGGCTGGCCCCATACACCATTGGATTGAAAATGAAAGAATTTGTTCCACAAGAGAGATAAAGTAGGGAAGTTGAAATGGCTGGCCCCGTACACCATTGGATTGAAAATGAAAGAATTTGTTCTACAAGAGAGAGAAAGTAGGGAAATTGAGACGGCTGGCCCCATACACCATTGGAGTGAAAATGAAAAAAAATTGTTCTACAAGAGAGAAAAAAGGTAGGGAAATTGAGATGATAGCCGGCTGGCCCCATACACCATTTGATTAACAGTGATTTCATGCAAAATAAATATCAACACCCATATAGCACTAATGTGATAATGTGATGGCGTTTTATCCAATCAACGCCCAGAACCAAACATAGCATTAACCTACAAGAAAGAAAGTAGGGAAATTGAAATAATTGACTCCATATTACACTATCCAAACAAAGACATTGTCCTACAAAAGCTGCAGGAGGATTTCTATGTTACTCGACTGGTCCAGTGGAAGCTATTTGGAAAGCTTTAAGTTTTGCAAAAGATAATGGATGAAACTCTGTTTGCGTTGGTAACGTGATTCAAACAATAGAAAGCCAGTTATTTGATCCTTTGTGGCAGCTTTCATGGCAGATCGCAGAGCTCTTATGTCTCACCTCCTTCATGTTCAGTTCACTTTGTCCCTAGAAGTTCAAATATAGAAGCTCATAAACTAGCAACGAAAAGTCCAAACTACCATTGTAAGGGACTGTTTATATCCTTCTCAGCATAGTATGGTTTTTGAACCGCGTTGATTCGGACAGTCAGGACCATTTGGCCTTGGAACCATTCAGGCAAGTGATTTCGCTTTATCCAAAATCCAGTCCCTGGTCAAAAACCACCGTTAAATCAATTAATGAGTTGTAACTCGAACGATCAAACCGTCAATCGTTGAATGATTTTTCATCATTTATTAATTTTTATTTTTTTTTTAATTTTTGTTATTATAACAGAACTGTCCATTCAAATCAGACAATGATGACCCCAAAACCAATGACCAAAACGATTTCATTTCTGGATCATCTTTTAAAACCATTAAGGCATTTCAAACAGTTAAGAATAAGGGCTGCCATGCTTTTAAGAAGCAAAATCTTTTTGACTTGGAGTACTGTATTTGGTGGGGCAGTGGAATTCGGATTCAGTACTTACAGAACCGTACTCACAGCTGTGGACTGGGAATGCCTCCCATCGAACAGTTTGTTTTTCCTTATTTTTGTAGTTTTTTAACTCATCAAATATCCATTGCAAGTGGGCACAAAGATGGAGTGCATGTATACTGGTAACATAGTCTGTAACAAATGCAGGTACATCAAAATCAAAATAGAATAAGACCTGGAATGAACACATTATACCGAATTCCATGACATTAGATCTCAGGACGGTACTGTGTAATTAATGGGAATATCTTCCATTAATTAATGGGAAAATGTTTGAAAGGCTGCGTTTGGTTGGAGTGTAAATACAATTTTTGTTGACGTTTAGCATTTTCATCAATGCAAATACAACTGTCTTGTGTTTCAACTATTCTTTCCATTAAACAAATAAAAAATAACAAATTAATTAATAAATTATAAAAAATAAAAGCTGGGCAGAGCTGAACTGGCTGACGTTGTTGAAGTGGCTGAACTGAACGAATTATTGAAGTATCAAACAAACTCCTTGTCCCCTGTTGCAAATGGAGATTGATCTGAACAGCAGAGTGCAAACATCAGACAACAGAGTGCAAGGTCAATGGATTCAGTGGATTGCATTGGTTTGGGGTTGGCTGCACAGATCCTGTTTCTGTCCAGCCATTTTGCTTATGAACGTGGGGGTTTAAGCTGGTTTGCCCGATTTGAAGAATTTCAACTATACTGGGATCAGGTTCGAGCTTTGGGCCTTTGCCAAATTTAGCAGTTTCTCTCCCCCAAACATCAATAGCCATATTTTCTGCCAAAAACTTAACTCAGCTCTAATCCCGGTTTTGCATAATTCTAAAATCCAATCAGACTTTCCTAACGACTATAACACTTGGATCTTATAAATCCATTCTTAAAAATAAAAGCCTGATTCAAGTTGAGCCAACACAAAATGTACCCATTTCTAGATGGACCATTAAAAAAGACACCCTTTAGTGCTTCAGAAAATGAAAATCACTGCCTATGCATAGGGTGCAATTTGGGCAGGTTGGGTCAGGTTGAGGGTCTACCCTGCCCAACTACTCAAACCTCAGGCTCAAGTTTTGCCCACCCTAAAACCCCATTCTACCAACCCAAGCCCAATTCAAGCGTAACCCAACAAAACTTGGGTCAGGTTAATTGGGTTTGATAATATTTTTGAATATTTATTACAAATTCAACGTTAACTCAGCTTTATAGCCCAATTTAAGAGTAGAATGGATTGAAAATATGCACACATGCCATTTGATAGATGCATATATAAATATTGTAGACATATATACACGCATATATAATTAAAAAATATATATTTTTAAACAAATAAAATTATAATATTTGTCTATTTTCACATGTTTATGCATGGATGTGAGTTTCGGCTAACCATATGCGTATTGTAAATAGCTAAATATAGTTTAGGGTGTAACACGATAGCATAAATATAATATCCATATATATATATATGTATGCCATAAATACACAATATACACTCGTATTTCATACAATGTTGGATGGGCTTGGGTCAAGTTTGGGCTAGGTCAGGCCTGATTTTTCTGGCTTAGGTCCACCCTGCTGCCCAAAAACTCAAGCCCAATCATGCAAAAGCTTGGGTTGATTGGATTCTTTCGAGCCCAGGTTGGGCCTACCCCAAATTGCAGCTCTATCTGTGCATGTAACATATGGTCATATACGCTAATAGGAGCAGAGCATTATCCATCCTGATCAGATTGGCCCACTTTTTTGTTTTATTGTTATGAAGTTGGACAACCAAGTCAAGCTAGAGTGTACAATCTGTTGCAACCCTACCCATGCAGGATGCATGTAACATATATATGATCATATAAGCTAATAGGAGCTAATAGGAGAAGAGCATTATCCATCTTGATCAGATTTGCTCACTTTTTTGTTAGGAACAAAAATAAACTAAGTGGAGAAGATAGATTGGGTGTGTGTGATTAGAAGATAAGATGGTGCAGTACAAGAGAAGACAAAGCATAAGGTTTCAGAGAACAACAATGACAGCAGTTGCAAACCTTTCAACAAAAATCATGAGTTTGAGCTCAAAAAAGGGGAGCCCAACTGGGATAAATCTAGTCCAATTGATAAGGTGGTGCAGGAGCAGGAGTCAAATATCTTTAGCCCTTTATTGAGTTTGTCCCATGACCAATCCTCTCTAGGTCTGTAGATGGTGGCACAAGCGGGGAAGAAGTCAGTTTTGGGGCAGCTCTGACTTCATCCGTGATATCTGTTTCAGAGGTGGAGCCAAGTGATGTCTCTGGTTATGGTGAAAAAGTGGTGCCCAGTTTTGAGGTAAGATCTGTTTCTTCAACTCCGGAAACTGGACCGGAGGATTCCTCTTAGGAAGCCATGGGTAAAGTTAATTCTGAGTTGTCTTCTGAAGTGGTTGTTGGAAGGATTTGCATTGACCTTGTTGGAGGGCTGAGTCTGAGAATGATATGGTTAATTATGTTACTCATTGTAAGAAGTCAAGAGGCATGAGTAATTTGCATCTTGCCCATGTATATAACAATGGTTTTCTTGTGCCTCAAAGATCTGATTGGGGCGGATCCTAGTAACAAATTTAAGAGAATGTACAAAAGAAAAGGAGTAAAAGTTGTGGATACGACTCCCATACAAAATTTAGTATAATATTACCAATTGTAGGTGTTGTCCAATGTACAAATATTACATCTTGGGGAAGAAAATCTGCCCACAGCCTGTTGAACTCTTAAGATAGTTAACTGAAACTCTTTTAAACTCAAGTCTGGTCTTCACCCAATGAAAAACCCTAACCACACTAAAATCAATGAGTAGCAGCTGAAGAATATAGTTCACATGGATACTCTTGGGCAGCAAATCGATTGAACCAAGGTCATGGTGAAAAATGGGTTTTATGATGGATTCTTCTACTGGTTCACCCGGGTTAGACTTCAATAAGACAAACCAAGAAGAGAAGATAATGCACCTGAAGATCCCTCTGTTGAGAAAGAAACTTCATCTCAACCAGTTTGTATTTTTGAAGTCTAAATAATACAAAAATAAGCAACAAATAAGTCCATGGGTACAGAATTAATTTTCTTTTTTTTTTTTCCTGATCAGTAATGCTTAAATGCATTACTGAATAGTTAAAGGCTGTTTTCGAAGATGTAAAAGTGTTGCCTACTTATTGTTGGTTTATTCCTCAAGGAGATTGTCAAACTCCATGTCTTACCATCTTTGGTTACTTCGGATAAAGACTCAAGTTCGTATAACACTTATGGAAGTTTTTGGAGGTTAATGAGTACCTCATTACAATTCAATAGTTCATATCATCCTCAAACAAATGGCCAAAGAGAAGTAGTCAATAGGAGTTTGGAAATATTTTGAGAACTCTTGTAACTAGCCATGAACGAACCCATTTGAGGTTGTAAATGGGGCCAATCATCGTAGCGTCCTTAATCTTGCTACTAGTACTTGGCCAAGCCAAATTCATGACAAAGCTGATAATATGGTATAGAAATTTAAGAACATCTAGAAAGAAGTCCACGGCAAGCTAGAGGTAGCCAATGTTAAGTACAAACAACATGTTGATGAAAAAAGGAGGAAAATAGTATTTGGTGCGGTAGACTATGTTTGGGCTATTTTAATAGAGGACCACCTACCGGTTAGGTAACATGGAAAACTGGCACTAAGGAAGGTTGGACCATGTGAGATATTGAAGTCATCAATGAGAATGCTTATAGACTAAAGCTACCCAACCATATACATACCCATGGTATCTTCAATGTTAAATACTTGGTACCATATGTTGGCGATCAGTCAGATGATGATCCAATGATGAATTCTCTCTAACCCGGGGAGGATGATTAGTACAAGAGAAGGCTAATAAGTTCTATGCAAGTTGGAACCACTCCAAAACACATAAGAAGCTTGGATAACATTACTAATCCAACTGAGTAGTTAATTACCGAGCTAGCACCAATATGAAGTTTCTATCTTAGTTTGGATTTAACAAGTTAGCACTAGCACATAACTTCTATCTTAGATCGAACCTACCGAGTTCGTGCCAACATGGAATTTCTATCTTATTTCCAACTTACCAAGTTAGCACCAACACAAAATTTCTATCTTAGTTTGAATTTACCAAGCTTGTATCAGCGTAGGACTTCTATTCAAGTTTAAAATTACCAAATTAGCATTAGATCATGATTTGCAAATTTTTGTTTAATTAGACTTTCTTTTTGAAGAATTTTAGTAGGATTCTATTATGGAGTGTTTTCATAGATTAGGAAACTTTCTTGTAGGAGCCATAAGGGTGTAAGTTTATATAAAGAGTTGCTAGAGGAAGGCTAAGGGAGATTTTTTATGTTGATTTTCTCTTAATTATTTAGTGAAGAATTCTTCTTCCCGATAATTCAACTTTTGCTCTTTTCTTTGAAGCTTTTCTCAACATGGTTTGTTTCCATACTGCGCCAGATAATATCCATAGTTCCTTAAAATCTTCAAGGCATACTAAACTATGATAAAGATTTATCTTCACAAGATATAGAGATAATACATGTTTCAAAGTACAATTACAATAATGACATACTACCATACTGGTTATGTTTACTAATATGCTTTCTTGGTTGACATCATTGTTAGGTTCTTGATCAATCGAGTGCACCATGTGAAGAATCATAGCATGTCCATGGTATGATGATATTTCTTAACAATTAAATTGACTTCTGAGTTAAGCATTTGAATCTAACTTAAACTCAAATAATATTAATTAAAGGGAAGCCCTCAAGTGTAACTGATGGACATTCTAGAGGTGTTAATGGAGAATAAATGTGGATGATCAAAGATTTGAAATGTAATATAGAGAATAAATGTGAGGGGTTTGGCTATATGTTCTACTCAAGAAGATGGAGATGAAAGTTTTAAGAAATCGACATTATCATTTTTAGGCTTGACAATTTGTCGAGGGATTCAACTAAGATACTAGAAAAACTTATAATGAATTAACTAGTATCATAAAAGTGATAACCAATTGAAGGGATGGGAGATCCATCATATGGATGGCCGAACCATGCAGGGTGGTTGGGCGAAATTTCAAAAATTTCTTTCTCCCATTCGGGAATCCAATTCCTTGTTTTAGAAAAACTGCATCTTTCAAGGATCTTTCTTGAAAAAAATCAGACTAGATCTGAAACCAAAAGAGAGAGAGTAGTATCTAATACAGAATCAAGAAAAACTTCCAACATAGGTGTTCAAGCCCAAAGAAGAGTGCCAAATCCCTCCTCTATTGAAAATGAGACAGCTTAGGGTGAGGTAGGATCAGTAGGGATATTCTTGACAAGAAATGACCTCTCCCTCGGCTGTAAGGTGTAGTATTATACTCTCTACTCACATAGATCCTGGGAATTAAAACATTTTTGCAAATATTTTGAAACCATAATATATATGTATATCTCTATATAAATATATTTAGCAAAAACAAATTTCAACAAGCTTGAAATCAACTGTCGATAGTTTAGATTTCCATCAGATAGAGTGCATTCCCCAATCATTCGCTTTGTCTAACAAAGGGGTTGATCCTGTCACTATGATCACCCACTTAGATGAATTCTCAGACTGTCCCAACATACCCAGGTTTTGACCCCTACTAAGAATCTCACTAATTGACATATCAAAGATAGCCCAATCCAACACCTAGTGAAGAACCATAATCGAGTCTAAGGGTCAGGTATAACTTTTGTAGTTTTGCCCATCTGTCAATAAGGTCCAAGGCATAACTAGAAAATTGTCCCAGTTCAAAGTTTCAAGAAAACCCACACTACATATACCTCATGTCTCACTCTGATAGCTGAGATAAGCCAACCCAACCAACTTTGCGACACATTAGTGTCCGCCTTGTTAGGATTAATCACCCTAGATCTATCCATAGGCGGTGAAGATTCTAAACTAACACGAGTCTCAAAAGTGTCCAGTTTAAGGGTATTACACAAAAACACACCATAATAACATGAATCAATTATGCACTTTATTCATTTACAATAAATGACAATAAGTACATCAATCTGATTAGAGCTAAATGCACAATTGTCTAACAGCTCTCACTTGCACTTAAGTCCAATCGGGTACAAACCCAAGTCCCATACTTTCCACGTGTTTCTCAAACACTTTCTGTGTGAGTGGTTTAGTTAATGGGTCTGCTACAATCTCCACTGATGCTACCTTCTGAATCAAGATATCCCCTCTACCAACAATCTCCCGTAGTACATGGTACTTCCTCTCGATGTGCTTCGACTTCAAGTGGACCCGTGGCTCCTTAGCCTGAGCAATGGCTCTAGTGTTGTCATACAATAGTGGAATGGGTGATTTGCTGGACAGAACTACTCCTAATTCCTAAATGAACTTCTTCATCCAAACTTCTTTGGCAACTTCACTTGTGGCAATGTAATCAGCCTTCGTTGTGGGATATGCGATGGATCCTTGTTTGCTGCTCTTCCAGCTAACTGCACAGGACCCCATCATAATAATGTAACCAAACGTAGACTTTCTATCATCTGGTCTAACTAGAAATCATCATCTGTATTTCCTTGGATCTGTAGTGAACTACCATCAAACACCAAACAAAACTCTTTTGTCCTTCGAAGGTATTTTAGTATGTGCTTCACAGCTGTCTAGTGCTCCTGACCTGGGTTAGATTGAAATCTACTCACTACACCCAATGCCTGAACAATGTCAGGCTGAGTGCACAACATGACATACATGATGCTCCCTACGACTGAGGCATAGGGGGTCTCTTTTATGCCCTCAATATCCTCTGGAGTCTTAGGAGACATACCCTTGGAGAGAGTGACTCCGTGCCTGAAAGGAACATTTCTTTTCTTGGAGTTCTCCATACTGTATCTTTTGACAATCTTGTCAATGTAAGTGGACTGTGATAATCCCATTATCCTCTTTGATTCATCTCTATAGAGTCGAAGTCCCAAGATCTTTCATGGAGAATTGTTGCAAAAGCCACACCTTCACTGTAGTCATCATTCCAATATCATTCCCAATGAGTAGAATGTCATCTACATATAGAATCAAGAACGTAACCTTGTCCCCACTAGTCTTTCTATAAATACAGGGCTCATCCGAATTATGCTCAAAGTCAAACTGTTTAATGGTAGAGTCAAACCAGATGTTCCAACTCCTAGAAGCTAGCTTAAGTCCATATATGGGTCGACTAAATTTACATACCATATGTTCCTGACCTACCGCAATGAACCCCTGCGGTTGCTGCATATAGATATCTTCAGTGAGATCTCAGTTCAGGAATGTGGTTTTGACATCAATTTGCCAAATCTCATAGTCATGGCAAGATCTTAATGGACTTAAGCATTGCCACTAGCAAAAAGGTTTCCTCATAGTCGATTATCACTTTTTAAGTGTACCCTTTTGCCCCAAGATGAGCTTTATAGGTCTCAACATTACCATCTGGGCCCTTCTTTCTCTTGTAAATCCACTTGCAACCAATTGCTTTCACCCTAGGGGGTGGGTCTACGAGAGTTTAGACCTTGTGGGTCTCCATCGAGTCCATCTCGGCTTTCATGGCATCTACCCACTTCAAAGAATCTAAGTCCAACATAGCTTCTGTATAAGTCAAGGGATCCTCCTCACTGGTCGTGGCTTCCACCAAATAACTTTCTTGGTCATAGCCGTAACAAAATGGGGGCCTAGATACCCGGGTAGAACTTCTAGGTTGGTTATGGAGGTTGTGGGACATCTTCCTCTACCCTTGGGCTCTCCTCATCAATAACAACTTCTTGATGATGATTGTCCAAGATGTAGTCTTCCTCTAGGAAGTAGGCATTTCAATTGTAAACCACTCTTTACTCTTTCGGATCATAGAATAAATAGCCTACAGAGCCTTTGGGTTAACTTACAAATAGGCAACGACAGGTCTTGGATTCCAATTTGTCAGTACTTGTTCTTTTAACATGTGTCGGACAACCCAAAATCTTCAAGTGTCTCACACTTGGTTTCTTACTATTCTAGCACGTATATTGTAGTCTCCAATGTGTATCCCCAAAAGGATGTAGATAGTTCTGAGTGGACGAGAAGTGTTCAGACTATATCTAATAGAATCTGATTTTTTCCTCTTTGACACACCGTTTAATTGTGGTGTAGCAAGAATAGCTAATTGTGATACTATCCCATTGTTCTTTAAGTAGTCCCTGAATTCATTGGAGAGATACTCACCACCTCGATCTGATCGAAGGGTTTTAATTTCTCTCCCCATCTGTTTCTCGACTTCTTGTTTGAACTCCTTGAACTTTTCAAAGGATTCAGACTTATATCTCATTTGGCACACATAACCATACCATGAGTAATCATCGGTAAATGTTATGAAATAAGCGTATTGGTTACGTGTCCTAACATTCAGGGGACCACATACATCAGTATGTATCAGATCAAGTGTGCCTGTAGATCTTTCAAACTTATCGGTAAATGACCATTTCATCATCTTACCCTGAAGGCAAGGTTCACAGGTTGGAAGATCTTCTATAGTTAGAAAATCCAAAGGACCATCCTTTACCAACATTGTGATACGATATATGTTAATGTGGCCAAGTTGGTAATGCATGAGGTATGTAGGATTAACTGTATCACGGGTTCTTTTCCTATAGATTATTTTTGTTAGACAGTTTTGTATGCCCTTAGCTTCAATCAAAATGATGTACTTTATGAGTTTATTGTAAATGAATAGAAGTGCATATTTGATTCATGTTCCCTTGGTATGTTTTTGTGTAATACCCTTAAACTGGACACTTAATGAGACTCGTGTTAGTTTAGAATGTTCACAGCCAGTGGTTCGGTCTGGGGAGACCTATCCTGACAAGGCTGACCCTGTGGTGCCACCAAGTCAGTTGGGGTGGCTTGTCTCAGCTACTAGGGTAAGACCCTAGGCACATATAGTGTGGGATTAATTGAATCTTTGAACTGGACCAAATTTCCAATATTACCCTGGACCTTGGAGATTGATGGGCAAAACTGGAAAGTTACACCTAACCCCTAGACTCGATTATGATACTGCACTAGGTGTCGGATTGGGCTGTCTTTGATGTACCAATCAGTGAGATCCTTAGCGGGGGTCAAAACCTGGGTATGTTGGTACAGTATGAGAATTCATCTGAGTGGGTGATCATAGTGACAGGATCAGCCCCTTTGTTGGATAAAGGTAATGATCGAGGATGCACTCTCACTGATGGAAACCAAGACTGCCGGCAGCCGATTTCAATCGTTGAGATTTGTTTTGCAAAATATATTTTATATGAGATATAAAAGTATATATATTATGGTTTCGAAATGATTTGCAAAAGGTTTTAATTCCCGGGATCCATACTTGAGAGAGTGCAACACTATTCCTTGCAGCTGAGGGAGACGTCCTCCCTTGTCGGGCAGTGTATGATCATTATGGGCTGAGAGGTTAAGTGTAAGGCCATTGAGGATAATACCTGATGGGCTAATCTTGCATTTGCCCACAGTCCCTGGGTGTTACAAGGTGGCTTGGCCCAGGGACCACTTAGGGTAAGTGTTGGGCCCATAGAGCCCATCTGATGGGTTTTAGGGGGTGCACTGTCCATAACAGTGTGTTCGGCCAAGCCTTGTAACAAAGGCTGGGCTAAGCCCATGTGGCTGATGTGTAGATCAATGTTTGGGTCCCACGCCATACAAGGAAGCCCAACTGGACAACAATTTGGAAGGCTTAATGAATACATAACCCTAAATGGGCCTTAAGCCCATTTCGATCTGGGCTAATTTGATTAGTCTTTAAGGGGCGAATTCTGAGATAAGATCAGTTGATAAGATTGGGCCCACACCCTATCCACTCAGAGAGTCCAAGATCTAAATGAGATTTAGATTTGAAAATTTCCTAATTAGATTATAAGCCAGTTGATCTAATCCACAGATAAGATAAGGATTATCCCTTATCTTAAAGGGATAAGGCTGATGTGTAGATCAATCTTTTCTCCAAAATATTCTAATCCATATATGATTTGGGTTAGCAACTCCTAATGGGATTAGGAGCTGATCCCTTTAAGTCTATAAAAGGAAGAGGGGGCGGCAGCCTTTAGACATCCAACACAACAGACAATCAGCAGTCTTGTCTTCAGAGTTGAGATCACAGAAGAGAGAATTCTGCACCCTGCAAATTCTCTTTAGCCGCCTCCTTCCTGCAGCCGCCTTCTATAGTAGTTCGATCTCCTTTCCTTGGGAGAAATCAAGATTGGATCTTGATTCCAATATTTTGGAGAAAAGATTGGTAGGAGTTGTATTCACAAACCGCCCAGGTGATTCTTGGGAAGAATCAAGTTCTTAGGAAGGACACTGCTGATTCTGCTCCACCTTGCACTGCGCCATCTTCAATGGGAGCAGATTTTGGTTTCTACCTTGGGCGTGAACACCTACATTGAGAGATATTGTTTCTCTGTATCAAGTATTATCTCTCTCCTTCTTTTGGTTCAGATCTGGTTCAATTTATGGTTCAAGAATGATCCTTGAAAATATGATTTTCTAAATAGGGAATTCGATTCCTAGTTAAAGGGAAAGAAAAAATTTTTGAAATTCGCTCCCTTTATTCCGCAATCTTGAGTGTCCATATGATGGATTTCCTATACCTTCAGTGGTATCAGAGCCATGGTTCAAATCTTGAACCATTCTGTTTCAGATCTGAACCGACGCAAATAGGGAGAAGGCGTTCTACCCAATTTGCACAGATATGGTTTTTGGGAAATTTGTTACCAAAATAGATGGGCAAATAATCTGAAATTAATTTTAAATAAATCTGATTGTTATTTAGAATAGTTCTTTATAATTTTCTTGATTTATGGGCTGTTCGTACAAGAGGAGATCAAAATCTTGGTTTGTGCAGGGAGAACTGCAAGATTTGTAGTTTATTGAATTTATTTATTACATTTGGTCTGTAAATAATTTTTTTTTTTAGACTCAATGTATAGGCATTCGATCTGATGTAATAATTAATAGAAATAGGATTTCTATTTATTTTTAATTTTGGATCAAAGATGGCAGCGCAGAGAAGGAGATTTCACAGATGGGAGATTCACTATCTGCGATTTTTAGTTTAAGAAACTACAATCTGTGATCTAACCTCTGTTTTGCAGAATGGAGTAATTATTGATTTTTTTATCAGTTATTTAATTTCAGATTATTTTCTTGAATTAAGGATTTAATTAAAAATCAAACCCTAGACCCATTCGAACCAAGATTGGTTCAAATTGTTTGGACCAAATCTAGGGTTTAATCAAGGCTGAAAGTCAGCCCTAATTTTCCCACTAATGGTCCTAAGGATTGATATTTAATTAAATGGTTAATTCGGCCCAGCCTGTAAAGGCCCAGTTTTAAATAGTTAAAACTGCAAAAGCCCATTTTAAAGGACAAAGCTATATGGGCCGAACTAGGTAACCCTAATTCAGCCCATATACCTAGATAATATTAATGGTTAATATTATGGAATTTTAACGAGCTTCTAACGGGCCTTACAGATAATTAATTGATTGGATCAATTTATCCCTGCATGAGATGTATGGATGTGTGATGTGCTGCGTACATGGGCCATAAGTGTTTGGCCCATGCTCATTCGACAGTGGCTCTTGCACACACCATGGCTGAATGCACATCATTGCCATGGTGCCCCTTTTAGTCATTGGATGACCTCCCTTAGTGGTGGGCCACACACCTCATCAAGAGGTCACGTGCGGAACCCTAGCTGATTTAAGGCCCACCAGAATCTATCTTTATGAAAGTCAGTGGGAGCCACTTTGTTTTGACCTAAATCAAACTAGGGCATAATTATTTGTTCCCTCCAGCTAATATGAGTGCAAGTGATAGGGAGATTCATACGATGAACTCTCTAAAGGCCTTACATCATTAGCATGAGGATGGGTCCTTCAGTAATGAGGAAACGCACCAAAAAATGGGCTATCCATTTGCTGTTGGGCTCGTCTGAGTGTTTCATAAGATGATAGGGGCGTCATAGACCGATGTGGGAGGGGCTTCACTAGAAAATGGGAACTCTCTCACGGTACCTTGGCGTTCACGAATATGATGGGTAAGCACTCACTGGACAGAAATGTTTACCTGAAAACGGCTCTGAACCTTGTCTAACAGAGGCCAAAGGGAAAACTCATATGATGAGTGGATATGATCCTTCACAGAAAGGTGGTGGGGTTATGTAGCTGAAATAGTTGGCTCCATGCACCCTATGTGATTTCCCACATTTCTAGAGACAACCCGTAATCTCCGTCACTAAGAAAGGTGGGAAATCTCAGAGATGAATAAATGGAAATGGATCATAGATTAAAATCCATTTCTATGAAATGAACATGAATCAAATTAGGTTGTGGACTGATGTTTGCTCTTTTATCAGAAAATGACAAACGGATCTTTTGCAATGCTTCTTGATGGCAACAAGCTTAAGGGCCCAAACTATGCCGATTAGTACAGGAACCTTATGCTGGTCTTAGCTTCAATAAAGCTAGACAAAGTGGCAAAGAATTCTGCCCCGGAGCGTCCGGAAGACAGGGCTTCTGAGGCCCGAAGGAGAGACTATCAGGAGTGGGAGGAGAAAAACTCCCTAGCCCGGTGTAACATCATCGCCTCCTTGGAAAACCCAATACAGAGGCAGTTCGATCAGATCGAACTTGCCAAGGACATATTGGACAGCTTGAGGACGATGTATGAAGAGTAGAATTGTTCTACTCGGCAAAAGGTCTTGAAGCAGTTCATGACCACTCAAATGTCCAAGGGCCAACAAGTTCACGACCATTGTCTTCGGATGATGGGTTACATCAACGAACTAGAAGCTCTTGGATCCGGGCTGGACCTCGCAACCCAGATAGACGCTATCCTTAATTCTTTGCCTCATTCCTTTAATTCTTTGCAAGTTGAATGTTATCTTGCAAGAGCTCAGCAATATGTTGCAAAGAGCTGAAGAACTGATTAAAAAGGATGAGCCTGTAGCTATGCTTGTTGAAGCTAGCAAAACAGGCAAGAGAAATAGGAAGGCAAAGAAGCCTCAGAAGAAAGCCACTAAGGGCAAAAGGCAGAAGAAAGACAAAGCATCGGATGCATGCCACTTCTGCAAAAAGATCGGCCACTGGAAACGGAATTGTCCTGCCTACCTAGAATCCAAGAAAGGTAATTTCGAAACTTGTGTTATAGAAACCAATTTATTAGTAGCTTCTGCGTCCTAGTGTATTGACTCCGGGGCTTCAACTCATGCGCGTAACTCACTGCAGGGGTTCAAGGTAAGTAGAAGGCTGAGTGAAGGAGAAGTCACTCTCTACTTGGGGACTACTGCAACTGTTGCAGCCGCGGCAATAGGAACCGTGGAGTTAATTTTTAGAGAAGGAAAAATTATACTCAAAGATTGTCTTTATGTACAAAACTTAAGAAGAAATTTGATTTCTGTTTCAAAACTGTGTGCAGATGGTTATTCTGTCTTCTTTAGTAATACGATTACTATTAAAAGAAATAACAGATTCATCGCATATGGGGAACTGGAGAACGGTCTCTATGTTCTACATCCTTCTCTAAAAACTAACTTAACCGAAACTACATCGGCTGAAATCCCCAAGAAGAGAGCCCATGATACAGTTAATCCCACTTGTTTGTGACACTACCAACTTGGCCACATCGGTGTTGGCCGAATCACAAGGTTGGATATGGTCCGGTCACTTCTCATACACTCAGAGTTACCCACATCCTTTTGGGGTTACGCATTAGAGACTACGATTTACGTGCTGAATCGGGTTCCAACCAAATCGGTTACGAACACTCCATATGAACTTTGGACTGGAAAGAAACCAAGTGTTAGACACTTGAAGATTTGGGGTTGTCCAGAACATGTTAAAAGAACGAGTGCAGACAAGTTGGAATCCAAGACTAGTCGTTGCCTATTTGTAGGCAACCCAAAAGGCTCTGTAGGTTACCTTTTCTATGACCCAAGTGAGCAGAAAGTGTTCTGCCGTCGAAATGCCCAGTTCTTGGAGACCGATTATATCCTGGACACCCATCGTCAGGAAATTGTTCTTGATGAGGAGAGCTCAGGAGCAGTGGGAGATGTCCCACAAGTTCCAGGTAATGACCAACCTAGAAGATCCACTCGGGTATCCAGGCCACCAGTCCATTATGGTTATGATAGTTACCTGGTGGAAACCTTGACTAGTGAGGAGGATCCCGTGACCAATGGAGTCTAGACTATAGTAGATGGAGGCCATGAGAGCAGAGATGGACTCAATGGAGACCAATGGAGTCTGGACTATAGTAGATCCGCCCTCCAGGGTAAAAGCAATCGGTTGCAAATGGATTTACAAGAGGAAGAAGGGCCCCGATGGTAGGGTTGAGACCTTCAAAGCTCATTTGGTGGCGAAAGGGTACACTCAGAAAGAGGGCATCAATTATGAGGAAACCTTTTCGCCTGTGGCCATGCTTAGATCCGTTAGGATCCTGCTAGCTGTAGGGAGCTAGAAGGGTGAGACCCTAGGCACATACAGTGTGGGATTAGATCAGTTGATAGGATTGAGCCCACACCCTATCCACTCAGAGAGTCCAAGATCTAAATGAGATTTAGATTTGGAAACTTCCTAATTAGATTAGGAGCCAGTTGATCTAATCCACAGATAAGATAAGGATTATCCCTTATCTTAAAGGGACTTCTAATCCAGATATGATTTGGGTTAGCAACTCCTAATGGGATTAGGAGCTGATCCCTTTAAGTCTATAAAAGGAAGAGGGGGCGGCAGCCTTTAGACATCCAACACAACAGACAATCAGCAATCTTGTCTTCAGAGTTGAGATCACAGAAGAGAGAATTCTGCACCCTGCAAATTCTCTTTAGCCGCCTCCTTCCTGCAACCGCCGCCTATAGCAGTTTGATCTCCTTTCCTTGGGAGAAATCAAGATTGGATCTTGATTCCAATATTTTGGAGAAAAGATTGGTAGAAGTTGTATTCACAAACCGTCCAGGTGATTCTTGGGAAGAATCAAGTTCTTAGGAAGGACATTGCTGATTCTGCTCCACCTTGCACTGCGCCATCTTCAGTGGAAGTAGATTTTGGTTTCTACCTTGGGCGTGAACACCTCCATTGAGAGATTATTTCTCTGTATCAGGTATTATCTCTCTCCTCCTTTTGGTTCAGATCTGGTTCAGTTTATAGTTCAAGAATGATCATTGAAAATATGATTTTCTAAATAGGGAATTCGATTCCCAATTGAAGGGAAAGAAAAAATTTTTGAAATTCGCCCCCTCTATTCTGCAATCTTGGGCGTCCATGTGATGGATTTCCTATCCCTTCAATTTTCAACATAGTTTTGGTTATGTTTATTTCCAAAAAAGGATGGAGAATATAGAGACCTTTCTCAAGTTCACTATAACTGAGGAATTTGTTATTCCGTTTGATAGTAATTACATTAATAAAAAAGATAGAATAACCATCCAAACACAATTTTGAGGTAGAAATCAAATTTATTCTTAAATTTGGTACAAAAAGACAATCTTTAAGTGCAATGATTCCTTATCTAAAAACTAATTCTACAGCTCCTAAGGCTGTAGTTGCAATTGTTTTAGAAGTCTCTAAGTAGTGCGTTACTTCTTTGTCACTCAAACTTCTGCTTATCTTGAACCCTTGTAGTGAGTTACACGCATGAGTAGAAGCCCTGGAGTCAATACACCAGGAGAAAGAAGTGACCAACAAATTGGTCTCTATGACGAAAGATTCAAAATTGCCTTGCTTCTTAGTCTTTAAATACTGAGGGCAATTCTTCTTCCAATGGCTGGTCTGTTTGCAAAAGTGACAGGCATCCAATGTCTTATCCTTCTTTTGCTTTTTTGGCTTGCTACCCTTCTTCTGAGGCTTCCTCTTCACCTTCCAATTTTTCTTGCCTAAATTGCCACCTTCAGCAAGAATGACTATTAGCTTATCTTTCTTAATTAGTTCTTTAGCCCTCTACAACATATTCCTGAGTACATGAACACTAACATTTAGCTTGTTTATATTGTAGTTCATGATGAACTAATTGAAGGAGGGAGGCAGGGAATTAAGGATGGCTTCAATTTTAGTGTCATGATCCTTGATTCAAGAGCCTCCAGTTCATTGATATAACCCATCATCTTTAGACAATGGTCATGTACCTATTGGTTCTCGGTCATTTTCACTGTCATAAACAACTTTAAGACCTTTTGTCGAGTAGAATCATTATACTCTTCATACATGGTCCTTAGACTATCCAAACTATCATTGGACACTTCAATCTGATCAAACTATCTCTATATTGGATTGTCTAAGGAGGCTATGATATAACATTAGTTAAGAGAATTTTTCTCCTCCCATTCTTGATACTCTCTCCTACGAACCAAAGAAGCCCTATTACCCAGATGATCCGGAGTAGAGTTCTTAGCAACCTTGTCCAATTTCTCAAACATCAGAACTAGCATAAGGTTACAAAACCAATCAATGTAATTAGGGCCCTTAAGTTTATTGTCGTCAAACAATTTGGTGAATTGTCCATTTTCCATTTCCAGTAAAGGGAAAACAGATTATTAGTCTATGACCTAAATTGGTTTATTTTAACCACATATAAAAGGCTTTTAGTCTATGTTCCATTTCCATTTATTCATCTCCGAGATTTTCCTCCAATCTTAGTGGCAGAAACATAGCTATGTCTCTGAAAATGTGGAAAATCACATAGGGTGCATGGAGCCAACTGTTTCAGTTGCATAACCCCACCACCTTCTGTGAAGGATCTCATCCACTCATCTTATGAGCTTTCCCTTTGGCCTCTGTTAGACAAGGTTCATAGCCATTTTAGGTTTAATCTTGAAGTCCAGTAAGTGCTAACCTGTCATATCATGGACCCCAAGGTACCATGAGAGAGTCTTACATTTAAGGATAGGCCCCTCCCACACTAGTCTATGATGCCCTTATTATCTTATGAAGCAATCCAACTGTCTGTACAAACAAATAGATAGCCCAATTTAATGGTGCATCTCCACCCACTAATATAGCCAATCTTCATGCTAATGACAGAAGGTCTTTAGAGAATTCATCATATGAAATTCTCTATCACTTGCACTTATATTATCAGGAGGGAATGAAAAGGAATAACCACCAAGATCTAGTTTAGGTCAAACCAAAGTGTTTCCCACTGACTTTCATAAATCCAGGTTCAAAGTGGGCCCAAAACGGTTAGGGTTCCGCGGGGCTCCTCTTGGGGAGAAATTGAAGTGGGCCCATTGAGAAGGGTGATCATCCAATGATCTTTTGGGGCACCATGGAAATGATGTGCATTCAACCATAGTGTTCAAAGAGGGCCACTAATGATTAAACACGAGCCAAGTGCTTATGGCCCATGTACTAGCACATCACACATCACATACATTCACATGCATGAACAATTGATCCAATCAATCAAATAATTGTAAAACCCTAAAGTCAAAAAATTAAAACATTATCATCCCATTAAAGCCCATAATATTATCAAATAACATTATCTAGGTATATGGGCTGAACTGTAGTTCAGCCCACATAGCAGTTACGCTGAAAATAGGCTAAAGCAATTTTAATTCTCCAAAACTAGGTTTTACAGGGATGGGCCAAATTAGATTTTGTAATTTTTCATCAAACCCCTAGCCAATAATCATATTTTGGGGCTGAGAACAGACCCAGTTCAACCACAAATTTGGTCCAACCAGTTTGGACTAATCTGGGTTACATCAGCCTAAGGTTTGGTGTATATTGCAAGATTCAATTCAAGAAGAAGATCTGAAAATTAAAAAGATGATAAAAGATAATCAAGGTTGTAACCTTGCAAAAGAAATGTTAGTTTATAGATTGCAGGTTCCAAATCTACAAATCGCAGATGGCTGAACTTGATTCTACAAAACTTCTCCTCCATGCGCTTCCAACAAATTTTTCAATGAAAAAAATAGAAAAAACTAATCTTCTATTAATTACATCAGAATAAATACTGTACACTCTGTCTAAATAATAAAAAAATTATTTACAGACAGAAGTGAATAGAATAGTACAACAGGTGGTGCAAATTCTTGGCACCAATAAAGATTTCGATCTCTACCATACGAACAACCCAAAAACCAAGAAAAATAAATAAAACAATTCTATAAATATTGCACATAAAGAAAAATTTAATTTTCAGATCATTTTCCCAAAAACTGGGAACCAATTCCCAAAGAAAATGCAAATTGCACAAATTGGGTAGAACGATTCTGCCCATTAGCGCAGGTTCAAATCAAGTACGATTTGGTTCAAGAATGTGAACTTGGCTCTCATACCACTGAACGGATGGGAGATCTAACATATGGATGGCCGAACCATGCAGGGTAGCTGGGCGAAATTTCAAAATTTTCTTTCTCCCATTCGGGATTCCAATTCCCAGTTTTAGAAAAACTACATTTTTCAAGGATCTTTCTTGAAACAAACCAAACCAGATCTAAAACCAAAAGAGAGAGAGAGAGTAGTACCTTATACTGAATCAAGAAAAACTCTCAACGTAGGTGTTCATGCCCAAAGAAGAGTGCCAAATCCCTCCTCCATTGAAAATGACATAGCTTAGGGTGAGGCAGGATTAGCAGGGAGATTCTTCAGCAAGAATCCCAACTCTTTAGCAAGAATCCCAATCATACAAGGGTTGTGAGCACAACTTCAAGATTGCTTCTTCTACCAAGAAACAATATCAAGATTGAATCTTGATCACTCCAATGTGGAGATCGAACTGGGCAGGTGGTGGCAAGAATAGAGGGAGAAAAGAATGCAATAGAGAATGTATTCTCCATAGGAATTCACCCTCCTATTTATAATCTCTCCATATCAGCTTTCTAATCTAATTAGGAAAGAACTCCTTGATCCAAATCTTTATTTGGATCTGGACTCTTAAATGGATAAGACTATCTTATCCTTTAGCTGATTTGAGTCTGATTATAAGTCAAATTCACCCCCCTTTAATTAATCTGATTAAATACCCAATTCAAAATAGTCTTGAGGCCCATTAAGCTTTCACGCTCACTTCCTTTTGTCTACTGGCTAGCTTGGTTCTCTTTGTATGGCATGGGACCCTAGCATTGATCTCCACATTAGCCATATGGGTTCAACCTTGCCTATGTTACAAGGCCTAGCCGAATAAACCCCTGAACCCATCAACATGAGCTCTTATTGGACCCAACATTTACACTAGGTGGTCCCTGAGTCTAGCCATCTTATGTGAGATTAGCCCATTAGGTTTATTATCCCTAAATGGTTTTACACTTATCCTCTTAGCCCATGATGATCAAACACTACCTAACAACAGAGGACCTCTCCCTTGGCTGCAAGGTATAGTGTTGCACTCTCTACTCACATGGATCCCAGGAATTAAAACATTTTTCAAACATTTTGAAACCATAATATATATGTATATCTCTATATAAATGTATTTTGCAAAAAGAAATTTCAACAAGTTTGAAATCAACTACCTACAGTTTAGGTTTCCATCAGAGAGAGTCCATTCCCCGATCATTCACTTTGTTCGACAAAGGGGCTGATCCTGTCACTATGATCATCCACTCAAGTGAATTCTCAGACTATCTCAACATACCTAGGTTTTGACCCCCGCTAAGGATCTCACTGATTGATATATCAAAGATAGCCAAATCCAACACCTAGTGAAGTACCATAATCGAATCTAGGGGTCACATGTAACTTTCCAATTTTGCCCATCTATCTCCAAGGTCTAGGGCATAACTAGAAAATGGTTCGAGTTTAGGGTTTCAAGAAAACCTACACTGCATGTACTTCAAGTCTCTCCCTGGTAGATAGGACAAGCCCCCCAAACCAGCTTGGCGGCACATCTATGTTAGCCTTGGTAGGATAAATCTCCCCAGATCTATCCAATGGCTATGAAGATTCTGAACTAACACGAGTCTCATAAGTGTCCAGTTTAAGGGTATTACATAGAAATACACCATAATAACACGAATCAATTATGCACTTTATTCATTTACAATAAATGACATTAACTACATTAATCTGATTGAAGCAAAGGGCACAACTATCTAACACCAATCAAATGGTATTCATCAAATTCACCTTGGGGGGTTCCTGAATTTCTATAGTCATCATGTTTGTATTTGTATTAATATTTCTTTGTTATGTTTATCATTTTGGTAGTTGAAAATTTACTCAGCTGTAAGATGTTTCATTTAATGATTTTATTCTTTTTAGGGTAGTAAATGTCAATGGTTTTAAGTGGAGTAAAATATATTTAGGTGGTTTATAGGGTGGCTAGGTTTATTTAGTTGTTGCATAGTTTCTTGGTTTCCATATTTGCTAATTTCCTTCAAATTATTTTGATTTGGAATTGACTGTTATCTTACTAATTAATAGTAATTACTGCTTTCTCCTTATTTATTTTGTTTTGCTCTAGCAATGTACTTGTTTTAGCTAGGCCTCAGTTAGGTTGGGTTTGGCCGAGGCTTGGACTCATTCAGCCTCACTTGAAATTGGACTATGTATGGCTTAGTCAGAACTTGTACAATCACGTGCATGTGTAGTCGGTACTTGGGCTAATCTCTTGCCAGCCTGGCTAGCCCACCCCAAGCTACAAAATTAGTGTAATGTAAGCTTTAACATTAGTGAAATGTTACTAACTACCCTTGGAATGGGCTGTAGACATAGAGTACTAATAATGACCCCATTTAAATAGAAAAAAATGAAATATGAAGTGTAGACAAACATAGAACTTTTTGGACACTTTTCCTTTAATTTATTTCAAGTTTTTGGATACTTTTCTATGCACTCAGTCACCCACCAAAAGCAATTCAATTTTCTTTGGCGTATTTCTTTTTTATTAATTTGTTGATGGACCTTTGATGGATTATTTTTCTATGTCACGTTCTTCTAAATTATAAGATATGGGGAATGAACTTGAATGTCTATAGGAAAATTTGGGTTCCATGCATGTTTGGGTTCTCTATTCTTCTAAATTAGGTGTTTTTCTTTAAATAAATTTGGGTTCCATGTGTCTTTGAGGTTCTGTAATGCCAAGTCATAAAATTTATGATATGATGATGGAGAGATCTTGGTGATACTCTCTCAAGGATTGACTTTGAAGGGAAAAATATAAGACTAGAAAATATAGGGAATCCTATAAAGGAAAGTTTTAGGAAAGATGGACTTCAAGAGAGAAGGGATTTAGCAAGGATACAGAGCCATGACTTAAAATGAAGCAATATCTTGAATGCAAGAGAATACATAGTAATAGTTGAAGCTTCCTAGTTATACAATGGAGGAATTTTATTATGTGCTCTTGAAGGGTTGGAAAATCCATCATATGGATGGCCGAACCATGTAGGGTGGCTGGGCAAATTTTCAAAATTTTTTTTCTTCTATCCGGGAATCCAATTCCTAGTTTTAGAAAAACTGCATTTTTCAAAGATCTTTTTGGAAACAAACAGACCAAATCTAAAACCAAAAGAGGGAGAGAGTAGTACCTGATATAGAATCAAGAATAACTCCCAATGTAGGTATTCACGCCCAAAGAAGAAACCAAATCCACATCCACTGAAGATGACACAACAAATGTTGAGGCAGGATCAACAAGAAAGGTTCTTCAACAAGAACTAGTGATTCTTCAGCAATAATTGAGTAGGGTGATGTGAGCACGACTTCAGATTGTTTCTTCACCAAGAAACAATATCAAGAATGGTTCTTGATCACTTCAAGAGGTGGAGACCGAACTGGGATGGCACCAAGAGATGAGAGAGAGAAAAGACTACAAAAGAGGATGTGTTTTCTCTGTTGAATTCGCATCCTATTTATAAACCTTTTAGGATCAGCTTCCTAATCTAATTAGGAATGAGTTTTCCTAATCCAAATCTTGTATTTGGATATGGACTCTCAAGTTGATAAAATTTATCCTATCAAACTGTTAATCCCAATCAGATTATACCCATATTGGCCCAATTTAATTAAAACACTTAAGCCCAGTTCGATATGGGCCTTATGCCCATTAAGTCATATTGCTCAATTAACCCATTAAATGCTGGCTAGTTTGGTTCTCTTTGTATAGCGTGGGACCCTAGCATTGATCTATACATCAGCAACATGGTTTCAACCCAACCTCTGTTACAAGGCCTGGACGAATTCATTGTAGGTTATAGTGAACCCCTGAGTCCAACACCATAGGCTCTTAATAGGCTCAACATTTACATCAAATGGTACTTCGGTCAAGTCATCTTGTGAAGGCCCAAGGACTGTGGGCAGATGCATGATTAGCCCATTAGGCATTACTCTTAATGGTCTTACACTTAACCTCTTAACCCATAATGATCAAACACTACCAAACAAGAAAGGACCTCTCCCTTGGCCGCAAGGTACAATGTTGCACTCTCTACTCACATGGATCCTGAGAATTAAAACCTTTTGCAAATATTTTGAAACCATAATATATATGTATATCTCTATATAAATATATTTTAAAAAAACAAATTATAACAATTTTGAAATCAACTGTCAGCAGTTTAGGACAAAGGGGTTGATCCTGTTACTATGATCACCCACTCAAGTGAATTCTTGGACTGCCCCAACATACCCAAGTTTTGACCTGGCAAAGGATCTCACAAATTGGCATATCAAAAACAACCCAACCCAGTAAAGGATTTCACAAATGGTCCCAGTTCAAGGTTTCAAGAAAACCCACAGTGCATGTACCTCAGGTTTCACTCTAATAACTGAGACAAGCCAACCCAACCAACTTTGTGGCACATTAGTGTCCGCCTTGTTAGGATTAATCACCCTAGATCTATCTATAGGCTGTGAAGATTCTAAACTAAAATGAGTCTCAAAAGTGTTCAGTTTATTACACAGAAACACAACATAATAACATGAATCAATTATACACTTTATTCATTTACAACAAATGACAATAAGTACATCAATCTGATTAGAGCTAAGGGCACAACTGTCTAACAAATTCCACTTGCACTTAGGTTCAATTGGGTACAAACCAGAGTCTCATACTTTCCATGTGTTTGTCAAACACTTTTTGTGTGAGTAGTTTAGTTAATGGGTCTGCTATAATATCCGTTGATGCTACCTTCTAAATCAAGATATCCCTTCTACCAACAATCTCCCGCAGTATATGGTACTTCCTCTCGATGTGCTTTGACTTCAAGTGGGCCCGTGGCTCCTTAGCCTGAGCAATGGCTTCAGTGTTGTCGTACAACAGTGGAATGGGTGATGTGCTGGATGGAACTACTCCTAATTCCTGAATGAACTTTTTCATCCAAAAAACTTCTTTGGCAACTTCACTTGTGGCAATGTATTCAGCCTCCATTGTGGAATATGCAATGGATCCTTGTTTGATGCTCTTCCAGCTAACTGCACAGGACCCCATCATAATAATGTAACCAGATGTAGACTTTCTATCATCTGGGTTTAATTAGAAATCAACATATGTATTCCTCTGGATCTACAATGAACTACCATCGAACACCAAACAAAACTCTTTGGTCCTTCGAAGGTATTTTATTTTATGCTTCACAACTGTCTAGTGCTCCTGACCTAGGTTAGACTGAAACCTACTCACCACACACACTGCCTGAGCAATGTCAGGCCATGTGCATAGCATGGCATACATAATGCTCCCTACGACTGAGGCATAGGGGGTCTCTTTCATGCTCTCAATCTCCTTGGGAGTCTTGGGAGACATACCCTTGGAGAGAGTGACTCCGTGCCTGAAAGGAACATTTCTTTTCTTGGAGTTCCCCATAATATATTTTTTGACAATCTTGTCAATGTAAGTGGACTGGAATAATCCCATTATCCTTTTTGATCTATCTCTATAGAGTCGAAGTCCCAAGATGTAAGTGGCTTCTCCAAGATCTTTCATGGAGAATCGTTGCGAAAGCCACACCTTCACTGTAGTCAACATTCCAACATCATCCCAATGAGTAGAATGTCATCTACATATAGAACCAAGAATGTAATCTTATCCCCATTGGTCTTCCTATAAACACAGGGCTCATCTCTATTCTGCCCAAAGTCAAACTATTTGATGGTAGAGTCAGTTCGGATGTTCCAACTCCTAGAAGCTTGCTTAAGTCCCTATATTGATTGATTAAGTTTGCATACCATGTGTTCCTAACCTGTAGCAATGAACGCTTGCGGTTGCTGCATATAGATATCTTCAGTAAGATCTCCATTCAGGAATACGATTTTGACATCCATTTGCCAAATCTCATAGTCATGGTATGTTGCTACAGTTAGCAGTCTCCTAATGTATTTAAGCATGCCCACTGGTGAAAAGTTTTTCTCATAGTCGATTCCCTCTTTCTGAGTATCCCCTTTTGCCACAATGCAAGCTTTATAGGTCTCAACGTTACCATCTGGGCCCTTCTTCCTCTTGTAAATCTACTTACAACCAATTGCATTTACCCCAAGGGGTGGGTCTACAAGAGTCCAGACCGTGTTGGTTTCCATTGAGCCCATCTCAACTTTCATGGCATTTAGCAACTTCAAGAAATCTATGTCCAACATAACTTTTGAATAAGTCACGGGATCCTCCTCACTCGTCATGACTTTCACCAAGTAACTTTCTTAGTCATAGCCATAATGAATTGGAGGTCTGGATACCCGGGTAGACCTTCTAGGTTGGTTATTATCTGGAGCTTGTGGGACATCTCCCACTACCCCTGGTCTCTCCTCACCAAGAACAACTTCCTGATGATGATCATCTAGGATGTAATCTTCCTCTAGGAAGCAGGCGTTTCGACTGCAAAACACTTTTTGCTCTTTCGGATCATAGAATAAGTAGCCTACAAAACCTTTTGGGTAACCTACAAATAGGTAACGACTGGTCTTGGATTTCAATTTGTCTGCACTTGTTCTTTTAATATGTACTGGACAACCCCAAATTTTCAAGTGTCTTACACTTGGTTTTTTACCAGTCAAAATCTCATAGGGAGTCTTCGAAATGGATTTGGTTGGAACCCGGTTCAGCACGTATATCGTAGTCTCCAATGCTTTTCCCCAAAATGATGTAGGCAGTTTTGACCAAACGAGAAGTGATCAGACCATATCTAATAGAGTTTGGTTTCTCCTCTCTAACACACCATTTAATTGTGGTGTAGGAGGAGGAGCTAATTGTGATATTATCCATTGTCCTTTAAATAGTCCCTGAATTTTTCAGAGAGATACTCGCCACCTCGATCTGATCAAAGGGTCTTAATTTTTTTCCATGATTGTTTCTTGACTTCTTATCTAAACTCCTTGAAATTTTTGAAGGATAGAGACTTATGTCTCATTAGGTACACGTAACCATACCATGAATAATCATTAGTAAATGTTATGAAGTAAATGTGATAGTTATGTGTCCTAACATTCAGGAGACCACATATATGTATCATGTCATGTGTACTTGTAGATCTTTTAGGTTTACCGGTAAATGGCCATTTCGTCATCTTAACCTAAAGGCAGGGTTCATAGGTTGGAAGATCTTCTATAGTTAGAAAATCTAAAGGACCATCCTTTACCAACCTTATGATACGATCTATGTTAATGTGATCAAGTCAGTAATGCCATAGGCACGTGGCTTTGATACCATTGAAGAGATGGGAGATCCATCATAGGAATGGCAGAACCATGCAAGGTGGCTGGGAAAATTTTTAAAAATTTCTTTCTCCCATCCATGAATCCAATTCCTAGGTTTAGAAAAACTACATTTTTCAATGATCTTTCTTGAAACAAACCAGGCCAAATCTGAAACCAAAAGAGGGAGAGAGTAGTACCTGATACGTAATGAAGAAAACTCCCAAAGTAGGTATTCACGCCTAAAGAAGAAACCAAATATGCCTCCACTGAAGATGACACAACAAATGTTGAGGTAGGATCAACAAGAAGGGTTCTTCCGCAAGAACTAGTGATTTTTCAGCAACAATCGACTTAGGTGATGTGAGCACAACTTTAGATTGTTTCTTCCCCAAGAAACAATATAAAGAATGGTTCTTGATTACTCCAGGAGGTGGAGGTCGAATTGGGATGGCGCCAAGAGCTGAGGGAGAGAAAAGACTATAGAAAAGGATGTGTTCTCTCTATTGAATTCACCCCCTATTTATAACCCTTTTAGAATCAGCTTCCCAATCTGATTAGGAATGAGTTTTCCTAATTCAAATCTTGTATTTGAATCTAGACTCTCAAGTTGATAAGATTTATCTTATCCAACTGCTAATCCTAGTTAGATTGTAAACCCAGATTGGCCCAATTTAATTAAAACACTTAAGTCCAGTTCGATATGGGCTTTCGTCCCATTAAGTCATATCGCTCACGTAACCCTTTAAATGTTGGCTGGTTTGGTTCTCTTTGTATGGCTTAGGACCCTAGCATTGTCTACACATCAGCCACATGGGTTCAGCTCAACTTTTGTTACAAGGCCTGGCCGAATTCACTATAGGTTACAGTGAACCCTTGATTCCATTGAGACAAGTCGCCCAACCAACTTGGCGGCACATCAGTGTTAGCCTTGGTAGGATAAATCTCACCAGATCTATCCAACGGTTGTGAAGATTCTAAAGTAACATAAATCTCATAAGTGTTCAGTTTAAGGGTATTACACAGAAACACACCATAATAACATGAATCAATTATGCACTTTATTCATTTATAATAAATGACAATAAGTACATCAATCTGATTGGAGCTAAGAGGATAATTATCTAACAGCTCTTACAAGCAACCAGACTAGGAGAGGAAAAAAATTCTTGATGATGATGATAAGAAAAAACTAAGGCCAAAATATCCTCATTACAAAATGGGAAGGGTACTATTTTATCATCTTACTTGTTATAGGGCTCAAATCAGATATGCTTCTCTCCTAATACCTCTCTATCCTTCTCTCCTAATCTCAATCCATCTCTTATCTCTTATCTATTGGTATTGTACTTTATATTAAACTCCTAATAGTTCTGTTGTAACCATGAGTACTATTTTATTATAAATATTTAGTGTTCGGCCTATCAAGGTCACCCAACCATTCAGATCTCCATCCATTATGTTCTATTACATTAACTTGGTACTAGAGGCAAACACCATGGCCTCTAACAATGATACAGCCTTAGTCCAGAACTATCAGTCCAACACATCCTTGTTTAGCAGTGTAATTTCTTCTTCGATCTCCATCGCTTCACACTATCTTCCCATTAAGCTAACTAGAGACAACTATTTGTTTTGGAAGGAACAATTACTTCTAGTTTTCTACACCCACAAAGTCATGGGTATTGTTGATGGCACAATTACTTTCAGCTCCAAGAGAAGTTGCTGATCCTAATGATCCTAACAAAAAAGTGCCAAACCCTGCTTTTGTCGAGTGGTTTCGATAGGACCAACTCATTCTCAGTTGGACTATTTCCATGCTCATTGAAAGACTCTTCTCTCAATTGGTAGGACTTCTGTTATCTCATGAGGTGTGGACTACACTTGCAAAATCGTTTCTACACATTCTCATTCTCGTATACTTCAAATTCATAGGCAGTTACAAAGCCTTAAGAAGGGAACTCTTTCCATCACTGAATATATTAATTGAGCTAAGTGACTTTCTGATAATCTATGTGTTGTTGCTGATCCTATTAGCTCTACAGATCTCATACTTTATGTTATAGATAGAATAGGAATCGGTGATGTTTTGGGTGTCTTACTTGGCCATGAAGTGTGGCTAGAACAGCACCATCCCCATACGCTAGACAACTCACCTATGTCCAATCTCACTTCCTTTAAAGGCAAAAATTAGTCACCCCAGCAGCAGAACTGGACCTTTTCCAACAACCATAGCCACGACTATGATGTTGTGGTGGCTTCGATGGTCGCTTGAATAGTAATGGAGGCAAGGGTCATGGTCATTCTACCAATGTCTATCAAGTGTGCAAAACGCCTGGACATGGGGCTCTTAAAAGTCGATGATAGTATGATCTTAATTATAATAATCTACAAACTATTGATTCTGAACATGGTGCTTTTTATGGAGGACTTCCCTCCAATTTTTATCCCACATGGCATCTCAGTACCGGCACCATGCACCACATGATGCCAAATGCTAAAGTGAAGGTTGGCAATGGAGCAGGTTTTCCAATAGCTCATATTGGTTCTTCTGTTCTCTCTTATAGTTTCCATTGATTTTAGTTGGATGATTTGATGAATGTTCTCACTATATGCAAAAAATTGCTATCTATTAGTAAGTTTACTCATGACAAATGATCTCTAATTTGAATTCCATTGTGATTATTTTGTCTTAAAAGTTTATACTGGGAGAACACTACTACAAGGACCCAATAGGGATAGGCTTTACTACTTCTTGGGTGGTCTCAGCATCAAGAACACTTCTCCAACTACTTTTGTTGTTGAACACACTACAATACATGGTTGGCAACAATGATTGGGACATCTTACTCTTCAAGTGGTGAGGCAAGTAATATCCAAGTTTGGGCTTCCATCTTCTGCTAGCGGTGTTCCTTCTGTTTGTGAGGTAAGTTGGTGTTTCCGGAAGCATCTCGTTAACCACTTCGGAACACCAGTTTCAATATTTGTAAAATTATCTAATTCTCAAAACAATTAAAAACACGGTTAGTGGTGAGAAAGGGGTCGTATCCATAGGAAAGTGAGGGAAAAATCCTTACGAACTTTAATCCGGATAAAAGAACACGAAGGGAAGTTGCAAAATCACAAAACTTTAATTAATTAAATTGGAATTCATTGAAAATAAAATTTGAACTGTTGCAAGTGAAAAGTGCATAAAAATAAATAAATAACAGAAATAAATAAATAAAAGAAATTAAATAAAAAAGTCGGTAGTCCGATCAGAGGTAGTAGTCTACGGATCTCTCCTTTGACCCTTGAACTTCTCGAGCTAGGCCTTCCATCTTACCCAGCTGACTTTCAGATCTGTAGAAAAGAAATAAAGCAAAAATTAAACTGAATAAAAGTAAATTTGTAGGAAGGAAAAATTAGACTAGAAATTAAAGAGTATAAGTTAAATCTAAAACTAAATTAAAATTGTTGGGATCCGATTCCAAAGGTGGTAGTAGTGGCTTTGGCGAACTGTAAGCAGGAACTCCTCCTCTTGCCTGGGCATTCCCCTCTTCCTCTACCCTTGAACTTCTCAAGATTAGCCTTCTGTCTTACTTGGGGGTAGAATCCAACACCTCTTCAGGAGCCCTTGGGTCCTTTCTATAGAGAAGGGTGGATACAACTAGGATTAGAGAGAAAAATGGGGGTGGTAGCTAGGTTTTAGCAAAGGTTTGGGCACCCTAGGGTTTCTAATGAAGGGTTAGGATGGTTCTAAGGTGATCCTAAGGTTGAGAAGAAAAGGAGAGGGTGCCCAATATTATGTAAGGCTGAGATTTGGGCACCCAGAATTGGATGGTGGAGATTTAGGTGCCTAGGGCTGAAAGGTGGAGATTAGAAGGAATCAGTGGCGCCCTAGAGTGAATGGCTAAGATAGAAGGTGAAATAGATGGTTGAGATCTAGTGGCTAGGGGCTGAATGGTGAGGATGAGAGGTTAAGTGGCACCCTAGGGTTAGAATGCTAAAAAGAGAGTGCCCTAGAATGAATGGTGGAGATTAGAAGGGATGGAAGGTGGAGATTTAGCAGCTAAAGGCAGATAGGGTTTGTTAAGGATGAAAAAAATGGGTTAGAAGGCGCCCTAGGGTTTGCTAAGGAGAGGGGAGCATACTAATATAGTAGGATGGGTGCCATTCTGGTTTAGCAGATAGGCGACGCCCTCCTGTGCTCAGCTTTTTACAAAAACACCCCCTCTCTCAACTAGACTTCACACCAGCTTCACAAAAATTGCATTTCAGCCATGAAACTTCCCTAATTTTCCACAAGATTTTTACAAAGACCTTCAAAGGTCATAATTTTGAATTTAACTGGAGAATGGGACATTTTGACTATTCTAAGGCCTAAAATACCCCTGAAATGATGCCCTTAAGGCATCAAACTACAGAGTTATGACACTCCCCAACTTAACCATTGCTAGTCCTTAGCAATGCAGCGCTAAAATTACACTGAGTACAGAGAACATTCCCATTGCAAGGTCATCCCTGACAAAATTAGCTGAGTATCCTAATTTAGAATTCTCAAACTTTGTATAGATCGGTATTGAGTTTAAGGGGTAAAACTGTCTTGCTTTAAATATTATAAAAACTTGGATTAAAAATCTTATATACCCTTCCATTTACATATTGTCTCAATAAGCTGAGATTATTTTTAAAATCAAATGGCTATTCTTCTTATCATTTCTGATAGTGGATTTGTACCCCTGAACTTGATATGCACACTTATTTTTATTGCTACCTTCCACCATTTGACTTGAATCTCGACACTTTCCTTAGGTGAAAAAGCCCAGTTACTAAGTGTTAGGTGAGTGTGTTTGGCATTCCCTTTTCCATTTGACGCGAATCTCGACACTTGACTTAGGTGAAGAGACCTAGTTACTAAGTTTAGGATGTCCATTGACCTTTTAATATTCTTCTTCTTCTTTTTTGACACACTATTTAGGGTAGTCCACTGTCTCCAACAATTTGAAGAATTTTTGTCTGAATTCTCAATCTTTCTCTTCTTATCTTGGTAAGGGCAAAATTGGGAGTATTTTCCAATTTCTAAATGGTTTCGAAAATATTCAAATAAGACCAATTTTGACTCCAATCACTTGCTTCTCAATCAATTTTTTTTAACATTTTTTTTCTCTCTCTCTTTCCTCACCCCCAACTTAAGTGCCATTGTCCCTAATGGCATGACTAGACTGATGCAAAAAGGACTTGGGCCAAAGGGAACAATTAAGAGGGTTTTCCTGAGGGGTTTAAGGTCTGCCAACTGGTCTCGAATCAAGAAAAAAAAAAACTCAAATCCTAACAGCAAAAACACTAAAAACTATGTTGGGTTGCCTCCCAACCAGCACTAAGTTTAACATCTTCAGTTAGACACATTCATCCACTTCTTTCATTTATACTCTCAGGCTCATTTTCTTCTTCCCACAGACAGGGTTTAGATTGGGCTAACCAAGGGGTAGGCAGGGCATCTAAAAGATTGTCCACTATATCCACCTTGCACTCATTTTCCCCTAGGTTTAGATACTTAGAGGCACTAAAAATATTTAACCGTACTTTTTGCTCCCTAAATTAAATGTCCATTTCTCCCAATTTACAATTGATTTTTGAATTGGCCATTGCTAGAAATGATTGTCATAAGATTATCAGGTTATGGTTCAGTTCCTCAATTGGTATCATGTCTAAGACAACAAAATCTACTAGAAAATAATAGTCCTCTATCCTAACAATGACGTCCTCAATAACACCTCGAAGAGTTTTGACTAATCGATCAGCGAGTTGCAGAATGACCGGTATAGGTTTTAACTTGTCGATCCTAAACCTTTCATAGATGATGGATGGAAGCAGATTTACATTGGCCCCAAGATCCAATAGGGCCTGATCAAAGGTGATTATAGAGATGACACAACTTATGAGAGGAGCACTTGGGTCTTTCATTTTTTGGGGAAGTTGGTTCAAGAGGACCGCACTAACATCTACTGAGAGCATCACTTCTTGTGGGGCCGATTGTGGCTCCCTCTTTTGAGTGCATAGCTATTTTAGAAACTTGGCGTAGGCCAGGACATGTTGGATTGCATCGAGGTGAGGGATGTTAATATGGACTTGTTTCAATAATTCCCTAATCTCCTCATTGCGCATCTCTTTCTTCTTTCGCAACAACCCAACTGTGAGTGTGGTTGGAAAGGGGACCACAGGTTGGTTAACTATAGGCTCTTTTTCTAAAGTTTCCTTTCCTTCTTCTCTCCCCCCCCCCAACTTAGGGTCTTCTTGCTCCTTTTCTTCTTCTTCAATTTGTTGTGGAGGAAGACTCAATAGCTGATTCCTAGGATTCGCAACTGGTTGACTCGGTAATTGCCTTACTTCTCTTCTCACATTGGCTTTGGCTAGCTGTCCTATTTGGTTTTCTAGTTTGGCAATGGACTGCTACTGGTTTAGGATAAGCTATTGAAGCTGCATGAATTGGTCATCTACTGTACGAGTTTGAGGAGGTTGTGGGTAAGCTTGATATGATTGGACCAGTTGGTTCCTAGGATACACCTACTGGAATTGACTCTGTACTTGTGGCCTCTAAAATTGCTAGGCCATGGAGTTAGATGGATAGTGTTGTTGGAACTGTGTATAGGTCTAACATGGTTGAGCCGGTTGAGTCCTAGGGTAATCATTGTACTCACAATGAGTCTTGGCTTCAGACACATTGAGAGTGCATATTTGGCAAGGTGGTATGCTGGACTTAGGCCCTATAAGTGATGTTGGTTGATTTTTCCACCCAGAGTTATATGGGCGAAAGTACGAGTTAGCATTGCGTTGGAAAAATCTGTTGGCCGCATGTACTTGGTCTAGAATGATTGGTTGACATGGGCCCGCCACGGGGCACTGGCTAACATGATGGGCCGTGCTTGTACAGATGGAACATGTTGGATAGGATGACAAGGTTGGGTATGGGCCACTTTGTTGACGAAATACAAGGACTTGATCAAGTCTTTGGGCCATCCCATTAATCTTATTCAGTTGTTGAGACACATGGTTCCATTCTATCAGTGGCTCAGGTTGGAAGTAGTTTTTCATTCCATAAACTCCGACCATTGAATTCATTTTATCTTATTTTGTTTTAACCACATTTTTCTTCTTTTTTTTGAAATTTGAAATCAAAATTTAGATTTTGAATTTAAATTTCAAATTTAGATTTTGAAATTCAAAATCTAAAATTTAAACTCAAATTTGAAAATTTTCTCTTTTTTTATTTTTTCTTTTGATTTTTTCTTTTTTTTTAAATTTGAAATTATTTTTTTTTGAAATTGAAATTCCTAAAATTTAAATTCAAATTTGAATTTTTAAATTTAAAAAAAAGAAAATTGCAAGCAATTCGAACACACGACCTATAGGCTAAACTAAGGTTTCCTAAACTAGTGGCTAAACCAATGTGAATCCTCTTAGGTTCGCTTGGAATTACACCACTTCCTTTGGTTAGTCAGTTAAGAGGTGGGGATGTGGGAGGCTCCCCTTGCTCTCGCAAGGACCTAATTAAGTAACCACAAAGCCTGCTTAGGATTGGCCATTTAACCTCTTTCCTTAGACACCAACCACTGGTTATGGAAAGTAATTACAAGCTTCCCTAAAATTCAGTACACTTTTGAACCAAATGTGAGGCTCCTTAAAGGATCATGCTATTCAAATTTTAAATTAGGGTTTAGTGTGAACCACACTGTTAGACAGTGTATACCCTTAGCTCCAATCAGCATGGTGTACATTATGACATTTATTGTAAATGAATAAAGTACATATTTGATTCATGTTATTGTGGTTTGTTTCTATGTAATACCTTTAAACTGGACACATAAGAGACTCGTGTTTAAAATCTTCACAGCCATTGGATAGATCTGGGGAGATTTATCCTACCAAGGCTAGCACTGATGTACTGCCAAGTTGGTTGGGGTTGCTTGTCTCAGCTGCTAGGGTGAGACTTGAGGTACATGCAGTGTGGGCTTTCTTGAAACCCTGAACCGGACCAAAATTCTAGTATTGCCCTAGACCTTGGAGATAGATGGGTGATGAGAATAAAAATTATCATATTTTTATCCCTTAATATTTAGTCTTTTATACTTATTTAGTGCCTAAATGGACTCATTATTCTTATTTTTTGATTTAGGACACGAAAGGAGGCGTTAAGTGAAAAACAATGCCAATCGAGTATTTCTGGATAGTTTCGGTGCTGCGTCGTAATTTGGGCATAACTCCTCATCTAGACTCCAATTGAGATGACTCAAGATGTGTTGGAAAGATAAGGAAAAGGTTTACAACTTTAGTGTGTTGAGTTTTGATATATCCAGACTGCATCGAGGTCAAAATCGGGGCTGAGTTATCTGTAAACGCATTGCTGACATGCTGGAGCCATTCCTTAGCCTACAAGTTTTCATCCGAAAGAGAGGAATATAAAAGAAAATAAAAAGAAGAGAATTAGGGTTCAAACCTCTGAAAGCAAATTTTAGAAGAGAAGTGCTAGAGGAAGGAGGAGGTTACTGAATGCGAATTGAAGAAGAATCACATCAAGGAGATCGAGGATTGATGCAAGAATCATAGGTTGTCTTCTTCTTTGGTTTTGCGCAATTGGTAACCTAGATTCAGCTAGGGTTTAATGGATTTCTGTGATTGAATCTTTCTTTCTTGCTAGTATTCGAACCATGTTAAGTACTGATTCAATTTTGTAATTAATTCTTTTATGTTATTCGATTGATTGGATTCATTCTTGGGATTTCTTGATTAGGGTTTTCAATTGATAGAATAATCTTGGTCGAATTGTTCTTAATTCTTGGATTGCTTGAATTGCTTGAGAAAGAGTTTAGGTAATCAGATCATCTAATCAAGAAAACAGACTGAATGCATCTTAGAGATAATTTGCATGGTTCTTTTGATGTTCATTCGCACCTGAATTGATGCCCTTCGAATTTTGTGTTCTTAATGCATTTATGGGGATTAAATTCTTGATAGAGATATAGGAATTGTCACCCATAGATAGAGTGGGCTGTGCTCGAGAGAGGTTGCTCATGCCATTAGGGTTTCACCAAACCATGGTTGAATTCTACATAAATTGAATAACTTAATGGATTAATTGCTGAACCGAATATGCTAGTGTTTACATACAACTTTTCTTCTCATTGCATGAAGATGGTTTGATCCGAAACTGATTAGGGTAGCTTGCTAATTAGGAATTAGGGTTTTGATTTGTTTAATATTTCGGTTTATCAGATAACAAACGACCGATTCATTACTAGTAATTGTTGGATCAATTCTCGTGGGAACGATACTCTACTCATCATTGTATTACTTGATCGGTTAGTGCACTTGCTAGTGTAATCTATATGCATCAATAGGAAAAACTGAAATGTTACACTTGACCCCTAGACTCAATTATGATACTATATACACTAGGTGTCAAATTGGGCTATTTTTGATGTGCCAATCAGTGAGATCCTTTGAGGGGGTCAAAACCTGGGTATGTTGGGACAGTCTGAGAATTCATCTGAGTGGGTGATCATAGTGACATGACCAAACCCTTTGTCGGACAAAGTGAATGGTCGCAATAATGCACTCTCTCTGATGGAAACCTAAATTGTTGGCAGTGAATTTCAAATGGGTTTGAAATTTGGTTTTGCAAAATATATTAATATAGATATATACTTATATATTATGGTTTCACAAATTATTTGCAAAAGGTTTTAATTCCCAGGATCCATGTGAGTAGAGAGTGTAGCACTGTACCTTGTAGCCAAGGGAGAGGTCATCTCTTGTCGGGCAGTGTTTGATAATTATAGGCTGAGAGGTTAAGTGTAAGACCATTGAGGGTTATACCTAATGGGATAATCTTGCATCTACCCATAGTCCTTCGGCCTTCATAATATGGCTGGACACAAAGACCATTTAGTGTAAATGTTGGATCCATTAAAAGCACATATTGATGGGCTTAGGGGTTAACTGTATTCAGTAGTGAATTTGGCCAAGCCTTGTAATAGAGGCTAGGCTAAACCCATGTGGCTGAAGCTAAACCCCTTACATCTCACATGGAAGTTAGGACAAAATATCAAAGTTTAGTGGAGACTCTCTCTCTTTCTCGAATCCATCTGAGCATCGGAGCATTGTTGGCACTCTTTAGTATGTCACCATTATAAGGCCAGACATCTCTTTCTCTTTCAATAAAGTTTGTTAGTTTCTTCATTCTTAAACCACTAAGTGTTAGGCTATCGTTAAGAGGATTTTATGGTATCTCAAACATACTACTGATCATGGTTTATACTTCTACTCTACCCCGGCTCCGCTCACCCTTCAGGCCTTCTCTAATGTTAATTAGGCTAGATGTCCCGATAATAGACATTCTACTAGAGGTTATCTTATTTATTCAAGCTGCAATTTAGTTGCTAAGAACTCTAAGAAGCAATCCACCATCACCCGTTCTAGTATGGAATTTGAATTTTGGGCTTATGCAAATGCTACCACTGAACTTCTTTGGGTGTGTTCTTTATTAAGCGACTTAAAATAGCCTCTTGCTCACATGTCCATCATTTGGTGCAATAACACTAGAGCAACATACCATGGAGCGAATCCCATGTATGTGTTCCATGCTCGTTCAAGACACATTGAGGTTAATTTTCACTTCCTATAGGATCTTGTTGTCAAGTGTTCTCCCTGTTCTGTTCATTTCCTCGAGTGATCAAGTGGTGGATCTTCTCACCAAACCACTCAATTCCGTTCATTTGATTCATGTTATTATGGTGTGTTTCTGCGTAATATCCTTAAATTGGACACTTACGAGACTCGTGTTAGTTTAGAATCTTCACATCCGTTGGATAGATCTATGGAGACTTGTCCTACCAAGGCTGACACTGATGTGCCGCCAAGTTGGTTGGGGTGGCTTGTCTCAGCTACCAGGGTGAGACCTTAGGTAAATGTAGTGTGGATTTTCTTGAAACCCTGAATCGGACCAAATTCCAGTATTGCCTTGGACCTTGGAGATAGATGGGAAAAACTGGAATGTTACACCTGACCCCTAGACTTGATTATGGTATTGTACTGGGTGTCGGATTAGTTTGTCTTTGATATGCTAATTAGTGAAATCCTTTACCAGGTCAAAACCTAGGTATGTAGGGCCAGTTTGAGAATTCACCTGAGTGGGTGATCATAGTGGTAGGATCAACCCCTTTGCCGGACAAAGTGAATGATCGGGGAATGAACTCTCTCTGATAGAAACCTAAACTATCGGTAGTTGATTTCAAATTTGTTAAAATTTGGTTTTGCAAAATATATTTATATAAAAATATACATATATATTATGGTTTCAAAATGTTTGCAAAAGGTTTTAATTCCCGAGACCCATGTGAGGAGAGAGTGCAACACTGTACCTTGTAGCCAAGGGAGAGGTCCTCTCTTGTCGAGCAGTGTTTGATCATTATGGGCTGAGAGCTTTAGTGTATATTTATATAAAGATATACATATATATTATGGTTTCAAAATGCTTGCAAAAGGTTTTAATTCTTAGGACCCATGTGAGCTGAGAGTGCAACACTGTACCTTGCAGCCAAGGGAGATGTCCTCTCTTGTCGAGTAGTGTTTGATCATTATGGGCTAAGAGCTTAAGTGTAAAACCATCTAAGGTAATACTTGATGGGTTAGTCTTGCATCTACCCACAATCCTTGGACCTTCATAAGGTGGCTGGACCCAAGGACAATTTAGTGTAAATGTTGGGCCCATTAAGAGCCCATGATGATGGACTCAGGGGTTCACTGTGACCAACATTGAAGTCGGTCAGGCCTTGTAACAAAGGCTAGGCTGAACCCATGTGAGTGATGTGTAGATCAATGCTAGGGTTCCTCACCATACAAAGAGAGCCAAATTAACCAGCATTTATTGGGTAAAGTGAGCAATATGACTTAATGGGCCTAAGGTTCATTTTGAGCTAGGCTTAAGTGATTTAATTAAATGGGCCAATTTGGGTCTATAATTTGACTAGGATTAGCAGTTGGATAAGATAGATCTTATCAACTTGAGAGTCCAGATCCAAATACAAGATTTGGATTAGGAAAACTCATTGCTAATAAGATTAGGAAGCTAATCCTGAAAGGACTATAAATAGGGGGCAAATTCCACAAAAAGAACACATTCTCTTTTGTAGTCTTTTCTCTCCCTTAGCTCTTGGCGCCATCCCAATCTGATCTCCACCTCTTAGAGTGATCAAGAACTGTTATTGATATTGTTTCTTGGTGAAGAAACAATCTAAAGTCGTGTTCACATCACCCTACTCTATTCTTGTTGAAGAATCGCTAGTTCTTACTGAAGAACCTTTCTTATTAATCCTGCCTCAACATTCGTTGTGTCATCTTCAATGGAGGCGAATTTGGTTTTATTCTTTGGGCGTGAACACCTACATTGGGAGTTTTCTTGATTTCGTATCAGGTGCAACTCTCTCCCTCTTTTGGTTTCATATCTGGTTTGGTTTGTTTCAAGAAAGATCCTTGAAAAATGCAATTTTTCTAAAACTGGGAATTGGTTTCCCGGATGGGAAAAAGAAATTTTGGAAATTTTGCCTAGCCACCCTGCATGGTTCGACCATCCATATGATGGATCTCCCATCCCTTTAGTGGTATCAGAACCAGGTTCACATTCTTGAACCAAATCTTTCTGCGCAAATGAGCAGAATCATTCTACCTGATTTGTTCAGTTTGCAGTTTCTCTGGAAATTGGTTCCCAATTTTTGGGTGAATGATCTAGAAATTAAATCTTTCTTTATCTACAATATTTATAGAATTGTTCTATTTATATTCCTTGATTTTTGGGTTGTTCGTATGGTGGAGATCAAAATCTTTATTGGCACCAAGAATTTGTGCCTTTGAAAATAATTTTTTTTTTTTTATCTTTAGATGGAATGTATAGGATTTATTCTGATGTAATTAATAGAAGATTAGGTTTTTCAATTTTTTTCATTGGAAGAATTGTTGGAAGCGTGCGGAGGAGAAGTTTTGCATAATCGAGTTCGGCCATCTGCAATTTGCAGATTTGGAACCTGCAATCTACAAACTAACCTTTGTTTTACAGTGTTGCAGCCTTATGAACAGCCCTTTGATTATTGTTTTCTGATTCTTGGTTGTCTTTTATCAGCCATTTAATTTTCATATCATCTTCTTTAATTAAATCTTGTAATATACAACAAACCCTAGGCCGATTTGACCCAAATTGGTCCAAGCTGGTTGGATCGAATCTAAGGTTCAATTGGGTCTATTCTCAGGATAGGGGTTTGATGGACCATTACAAGATTTAATTTGGCCCATCCCTATAAAACCCAATTTTGGAGAATTAAAACTAATTTAGCCCATTTTCAGCATCATTGCTATGTGGGCTGAACTACTATACCTAGATAATGTTATTTGATAATATTATGGCCATTAATGGGTTGAGAATGTTTTAATTTTTATTTTTTGGATTTTATAGTTATTTGATTGATTGGATCAATTATTCATGCATGTGGAAGTATGTGATGTGTGAAGTGCTACGTACATGGGCCATAAGCACTTTGGCCCGTGTTTAATCGTTAGTGGCTCTCTCCGAACACCATGGATGAATGCACATCATTCCCATGGTGCCCTAAAAAATCATTGGATGATCTCCCTTCTCAGTGGGGCCCACTTCAGTTTCTCCCTAAGAGGAACCCCATGGAACCTTAGCCATTTCGGGCCCACTTTGAACTTCACTTTGTGAAAGTCAAGGGGAACCACTTTGGTTTGACCTAAATCAGATCTAGGGGGTTATTTTATTTCATTCCCTCCAGATAATATAAGTGCATGTGATAAGGAATTTCATATGATGAATTCTCTAAAGGCCTTCCGTCATTAGCATGAAGGCAAGATATAATGGTGGGTGGAGATGCACCATAAAATTGGGCTATCCATTTGCTAGTGTAGTCAGTTGGATTGCTTCATAAGATAATAAGGGAGTCATAGACTAATGTGGGAGGGGCCTATCCTAAAATGGAAGACTCTCTCACGGTAGTTTGGGGTCCATGATTTGTCGGGTCAGCACTTACTAGACAGAAAGGTTTAACGTAAAATGGCTATGAACCTTGTCTGACAGAGGCCAAAGGGAAAGCTCATAAGATGAGTGGATGTGATCCTTCATAGAAGGTGGTGGGGTTTTGCAGCTGAAACAGTTAGCTCCATGCACCATATGTGATTTCCCACATTTCTAGAGACACAACCATGTCTCCGTCACTAAGATAGGAGGAAAATCTCAGAGATGAATAAAATGGAGATGGAACATAGAGTAAAAGCCTTGTCTATATAGATAACATGAACCAATTTAGGTTGTAGACTAATAAATCTGCCTTGCCTTTATCAGAAATGGCAAACAGACAATTCTCCAAATTGTTGGACGATAATAAGCTTAAGGGCCCTAATTATGCTGATTGGTTCCATAACCTTATGTTGGTACTGATGTCCGAGAAATTGGACAAGGTTACTAAGAACCCTGCTCTAGATTGTCTAGGTGATAGGGCTTCTGAGGCCCGTAGGAGAGAGTATCAAGAATGGGAGGAGAAAAGTTATCTTGCCCAATGTTATATCATAGCCTCCTTAGACAACCCAATACAGAGACAGTTCGATTAGATCGAAGTGTCCAAGGATATATTGGATAGTCTAAGGACTATGTATGAAGAGCACAATCGTTCTACTTGATAGAAGGTCTTAAAATTGTTTATAACTGTAAAGATGACTGATAGCCAACATGTCCATGACCATTGTTTAAAGATAATGGGCTATATCAATGAACTGGAGGCTTTCGGGTCAGGGCTAGATCATGACAACAAAATTTGATGCCATCCTAAATTCCTTGCCTCCTGCCTTCAATCAGTTTATCATGAATTACAACAAGAATAAGCTAAAAGTTAGCCTTCAGGAAATCAAAAATATGTTGCAAAGGGCCGAATAACTGATTAAGAAGGATAAGTCAATCGCCATGCTTGTTGAAGGTGGCAATTCGGGCAAGAAAAGGTGAAAGGCCAAAAGAAAGCCTCAGTAGAAGGGTAGCAAGCCTAAAAAGCAAAATAAGGACAAGACATCAGACACCTATCACTTTTGTAAGCAAACCGGCCACTGGAAGAGGAATTATCCTCAATATCTAGAGACTAAGAAGCAAGGTAATTTTGAACCTTTCATCATAGAGACCAATTTTTTGGTCACTTCTGCCTACTGGTGTATTGACTATAGGGCTTCTACTTATGATTATAACTCACTGCAGGAGTTCAAGACAAGCAGAAGACTAAGTGACGGGCTTCTACAACTGTTGCAGCTACAACCATAGGGACTATAGAGTTAGTTTTTAGAGAAGGAAGAATTGTACTTAAAGATTGTCTTTTCGTACCTAATTTAAGAAGAAATTTGATTTCTATCTCAAAATTGTGCATGGATGGTTATTCTACTTTGTTTAGCAATGTGATTACTATTAAACAGAATAACAAATTCCTCGCATGCAGAGAACATGAGAATGGTCTCTATGTGGTCATTCCTTCTCTGTAAACAAACTTAACTGAAACTATGTCAAAAATAATCCCCAAAAAAAGAACCCATGATACAGTTAGCCCCACGTGCCTGTGGCATTACTGACTTGGCCACATTAACATAGATTGTATGACAAGGTTAGTAAATGATGGTCCTTTGGATTTTTCAACTATAGAAGATCTTCCAACTTGTGAACCTTGCCTTCAGGGTAAGATAACAAAACGACCATTTACTGGTAAGCCTGAAAGATCTACAGGCACACTTGACCTGATACATACTGATGTATGTGGTTCCTTGAATGTTAGGACACGTAACTAGCATGTTTACTTCATAACATTACCAATGATTACTCATGGTATAGTTACATGTACCCAATGAGACATAAGTCTGAATTCTTTGAAAAGTTCAAGGAGTTCAGACAAGAGGTTGAGAAACAGTTAGAGAGAGAAATAAAGACCCTTCGATCAGATCGAGTTGGCGAGTATCTCTTTGACAAATTTAGGGACTACTTAAAAGACAATGGAATATTATCACAATTAGCTCCTCCTGCTATACCATAATTAAACGGTGTGTCGGAGAGGAGAAACCAAACTCTATTAGGTATGGTCTGATTACTTCTCGTCCACTCAGAACTGCTAACATCCTTTTGCGATATGGATTGGAGGTTGCGATATACATGCTGAATCGGGTTCCAACCAAATTCGTTTCGAAGATTCCCTATGAGCTTCTGACCAATAAGAAACCAAGTGTAAGATACTTGAAGATTTGGAGTTGTCCAGCACATGTTAAAAGAACAAGTGCACACAAATTAGATTTCAAGTCTAGCCATTGCCTATTTGTAGGTTACCCAAAAGGGTCTGTAGGCTACTTATTCTATGATCCAAAAGAGCAAAAAGTGTTTCGTAGTCAAAATGCCTGCTTCCTAGAGGAAGATTACATCTTGGACAATCATCACTGGGAAGTTGTTCTTGATGAGGAGAGCCCAGGAGTAATAGGAGATGTCCCACAAGCTCCAGATAATAACCAACCTAGAAGGTCTACCTGGGTGTCCAGACCTCCAATTCATTAAGGCTATGACCAAGAAAGTTACTTGGTGGAAGTCACGATCAGTAAGGAGGATTCCATGACTTATTCGAAAGCTATGTTGGACATAGATTCTTTGAAGTTGGTAGACACCATGAAAGTCAAGATGGACTCGATGAAAACCAACAATGCATGGACTCTTGTAAACCCGCCCCTTGATATGTAAACTTAATTGATCCATTAGGACACATGGTATGCAACATCCAGTTGGAACACATGGTATATAAACTTAATTAATCCATATATGGACTTAAGCAAGCTTCTAGGAGTTGGAACATCTGGTTTGACTCTACCATCAAACAGTTTGACTTTAAGTAGAATCCAGATGAACCTTGTGTTTACAGGAAGACCAGTGGGGATAAGGTTACATTCTTGGTTCATTATGTAGATGGCATTCTACTCATTGAGAATGACGTAGGAATGTGGACTATGGTGAAGGTGTGGCTTTTGTAGCAATTCTCCATGAAAGATCTTGTAGAAGTCTCCTATATCTTGTGATTTTGACTCTATAGAGATAGATCGAAGAGGATAATATGATTATCCCAATCTACTTACATTGATAAGATTGTCAAAAGATATAGTATGGAAAACTCCAAGAAAGGAAATGTTCATTTTAGGCACGGAGTCACTCTCTCCAAGGGTATGTCTCCCAAGACACCCAAAGTGATTGAGGACATGAAAGAGGCCCCCTATGCCTCAACCATAGGGAGCATCATGTATGCCATGTTGTGCACTCGGCCTGACATTGCTCAGGCCATGAGTGTGGTAAGTAGATTTCAGTCTAACCCAGGTCAAGAGCACTGGACATCTATGAAACATATACTAAAATACCTTCGAAGGACAAAAGAGTTTTGTTTGGTATTCGGTGGTAGTTCACTACAGTTCTGGGGGTATACAGATGCCGATTTCTAGCAGATCCAGATGATAGAAACTCTATGTCTGGTTACATCTTTATGATGGGGTTCTATGTAGTTAGTTGGAAGAGTAGCAAATAAGGATCCACCGTAGATTCCACAACTGAGGCCGAATACATTGCCACAAGTGAAGCTACCAAAGAAGTCGTTTAGATGAAGAAGTTCATTAAAGAATTAGGGGTAGTTCCATCCAACACATCACCCATTCCACTATTGTGTGACAACATTGGAGCCATTGCTCAGGCTAAGGAGCCACGAGCCCACTCGAAGTGGGCTTAAGTGGTTTAATTAAATGGGCCAATTTGGGTTTATAATCTGACTGGGATTAGCAGTTGGGTGAAATAGATCTTATCAACTTGAGAGTCTACATCCAAATACAAGATTTGGATTAGGAAAACTCATTCCTAATCAGATTAGGAAGTTGATCCTAAAAGGATTATAAATTGGGGGCAAATTCCACAGAAATAACATATTCTCTGTTGCAATCTTTTCTCTCCCTCAACTCTTGGCGCCATTTCAGATTGATCTCCACCTCTTGGAGTGATCAAGAACCGTTCTTGATATTGTTTCTTGGTGAAGAAACAATCTAAAGTCATGCTCACATCACCCTACACGATTCTTGCTGAAGAATAACTGGTTCTTGCTAAAGAACCTTTCTTGTTGATCCTGCCTCAACATTCGTTGTGTCATCTTCAGTGGAGGCGGATTTAGTTTCTTGTTTGGGCGTGAACGCCTATGTTGTGAGTTTTCTAGATTTCGTATTAGGTACTACTCTCTCCCTCTTTTGCTTTCAGATCTGGTTTTGTTTGCTTCAAGAAAGATCCTTGAAAAATGTAGTTTTTATAAAACTGGGAATTGGATTTTCGGATGAGAGAAAGAAATTTTTGAACTTTTGCCTAGCCACCCATCATGGTTCGGCCATCCATATGATGGATCTCCCATCCCTTCAGTTGTCAAGCGTTCTCTCTGTTCTGTTCATTTCCTCGAGTGATCAAGTGGTGGATCTTCTCACCAAACCACTCAGTGGAGCTCATTTTGTTTCTCTTTGGTCCTAGCCTCATGTCCTTCCTAGACATTTCACTTAGGGGGGATTGTTAGAGAGTTCGAATCAGATATGCTTCTCTCTCATAATCCCTCTCTATCCTTACCTTAACTTTACTAGTTTATGTGAGAAACAAGTTGTAGAAAATATGGATTAATTTCCCAAATTTGGATGGTATAAAAGTTTTTGCTCATATATGCTATACATTCTGCTATTTAGGTCAATAGTAAAGAAGGCTGGTCAACCAAGGAATCTTCCATGTGGAATTTGGGGGCCAAAAATATCCCTAAAGAAGGCTGGGAGCTGAGCTAGGAGCTAGAAAGCTCGGACCGAACTAGGAGGAACCATACAAGTTAACTAGAGTCCTTGGCCTAGGCACCTACTAACTAGAAGATCATGATGGGATGCCATTGTCGAAGAGTTGGAACACAAGGAATCTATGGATGTACTACTAGTAGCTAAGGGCAACACCAACTGTACATTATCCAAGAAATAAAGTCTCACTTTTTTTCATCCAATTGATAACCGTATCGCACACACTTGCCCAGCCGAACTCTAATGGTTGAGGTGCCCAAGCACACACAACACACACTCACCTAGCCAAACTCTAATGTGACTGAAGTGCCCAAAGCATCACTGCACATGCCAACTTCACATCGTGGCATCGCCAAGCCTACCTAGAACAACTAACAAACCCGACTGATCTAAAACAGTAGAGGCCCACGCAAGAATGACATCCCCGCCCAAGTGTCACGGGGGTAGTTCTACAATGGAAGAAACTCGTGCGGCGTCCAGGCCAAGGTAGGCCAAGACAAGCCTTTCTGCGCTTAGAGGCTAGGAGTTGCCCGATGGGATGGCTTGGCACCGATGTGAGGGGTCTCCTGTATGCCGATGATGACAGGCACCTGTGTGCCATGATGATAGGCAACCGCTTGGGCCAAAACACACACGTGCGCTAGAGGCAACGGAATAGCTCACTCAGCTTGGGCAAGGGGCCGGCGTAGTGAAGGGTCATGCTTGAGCCAAGCCCGCATGCCAAGCCTCCCTTGAGAATCGGTAGCGCAGTGCCGGTCCAACACTATCCCCATGAGCAAGTGTGCGCCCATGAGGAACCCTGGTAGCCATGCTAGCCGTTAACCAGGGCTGCCCCGCAAGGGGATGATGGTCTAGGAGTTCCAAGGTTAGGCACCCAAGGAGGTCGACCACCCCTCCTCAAAGAGTATGTTAAGCTTTTGGTGGTATGCTTGAAGATGACATCAGTTTTCCCAAAAATCTTACAGGCAAAAGTGATGGTCATGTCCCTAACGTAAGCCTGCCAAGCGTAGGCAAGGATAAGCCTGTGTCAAACCGTCACAGGCTCCCCACTCAATCCATTGTCAACCTCGACAATGGTCTTCACGTGAATGTGCCTCTGTGTCCCGCGCCATCCACTTCTCCACCAGTTCTAGGGCTCACCTGGTCAACCTGGGTCTTGCCTATGTTGGTGTCCATTTATGGGGACGGAACCATTTCACCATGCCGGCCTGCCTAGACTTCACCCCTCCAGAGTTGAGGTTACTCAAACCGTGCAATGGCTATGTCATTGAACTGTGAAAGAAGGGCCCTCGAAGAAATGTGTGTGGTGCTTCACGGAGGTCTGCCCCATGTATCATCTTACCTCAAGGCTCAATCGTCTTCTTGGTAGCTTTTTAGTGATGCTACCGAACACGCTAATAGTTCTACTCCTCATGTTGGCGATGACCTGGGTAACCTTTCACCATGCTGGCCTACAGACTTCACCTCGTCAATTTGGGTTACTCAAACCTAGCCATGGCTTATGCTCTCTTGGCCCTCGAAACTATGCTTCGCCTTGCCGACTCGAGCTACATCTTCACTCCAAGGGGGCCCCATTGCTGTTGCCTCAAGGAGACCTGACCGCTTCAAATGCTAGTGTGGCAACTTTACCCATGAGTTGCCGAACATGCACTTGCCTTGTGATGAGCTTCTGCTGTTGCAAGTGTTCTGCCTGAAAACTGAGCATGTCCACCTGAAACTTTGCCGGTGTAGGGCCGCCATGCTTCAATGGCTAGCGTAACCACATTCCTAACAAGGCTCACGTGTCTGCCCCCGCATGAGGACAACAACCAATGCGTCTGCACCCACAAGGGAAGTTGTTTTAGGATCATTGGAATGGGAACACGAACAATGAATGGCCTCTTGCTAGGCCAGATAATCAATCTGCTCAGACAGTGTACCCACATTCCTATCAAGGCTCACACGTCTGCCCCCACATGAGGACAACAACCAATGCGTCTGCACCCGCAAGAGAAGCTGTTTTAGTGTCATTGGAATGGGGACACGAACAATGAATGGACTCTTGCCAGGCCTGATATGAATTCTACTCGATCCTGGGTGGAAGTGCCTAGGGACTGTACTCCACAAAATGCTGCTTGTCGTAATGACCGCTTCAACTGGCTCAGGGCTAATCTGCTGAAAACCAACTGCGGCAGCAATTGGCCAACTCGCTCTAATACCAACTGTCACGGGGGTAGTTCTACAACGGAAGAAACTCGTGCGGCATCCAGGCCAAGGTAGGCCAGGACAAGCCTTTCTGTGCTTAGAGGCTAGGAGTTGCCCAATGGGATGGCTTGGCACCGATGTGAGGGGTCTCCTGTATGCCGATGATGGCAGGCACCTGTGTGCCATGATGATAGGCAACCGCTTGGGCCGAAACACACCTATGTGCTAGAGGCAACGGGATAGCTCACTTAGCTTGGGCAAGGGGCTGGCGTAGTGAAGAGTCATGCTTGAGCCAAGCCCACATGCCAAGCCTCCCTTGAGAATCAGTAGCACAGTGCCGGTCCAGCACTGTCCTCATGAGCAAGTGTGCGCCCATGAGGAACCCTGGTAGCCATGCTAGCCATTAACCAGGGCCGCCCCGCAAGGGGATGAAGGTCTAGGAGTGCCAAGGTTAGGTACCCAAGGAGGTCGACCACCCCTCCTCAAAGAGTACGTTAACCTTTTGGTGGTCTGCCTGAAGATGACATCAGTTCTCCCAAAAATCTTACAAGCGAAAATGATGGTCATGTCCCTAACGTAAGCCTGCCAAGTGTAGGCAAGGCTAAGCCTGTGTCAAACCATCACATAAGGCTCCCCGAGTCCAGGTGCCACTGAGCCTCCAAACGACATCGAGAGCTCAAAAACACCTTGGCCTACACAAAATTGAGGCCATGGAGCCCACGACCTTGACTACCTAACACCTTGGCCAAGTCCTTGGGAGTTGGTTTGCAAGGAGAACACGCAAAGTGGCTACTAAGCCACACAAGGGCGCTGGGCTCCTCATCTAACATGATCTCTAGTCTGGCGTCGTTGACCTCGTCCTTCAAAAAGACTATGGCCTCCTTCACCGCAGCACTCTCACCCTCAAGCCCATTGACTTCAGTCCCATGGCCATTGGTCTCACGGACCACAAGTGTAGTAGCCTCGAGATAAGACCCCAGCTCGGACTCACTACTCCATGAACTAAAAGAAGAGGATGAGGAGGAAGAACAAGAAGACGAGGAAGATGAAGACATCTTATAGAAAGAAATGAAGAAGACGATACCGCGGAATACCCAAAGCACTAGCTGATGACTATTTCTCACCAAACTCTAAGTAGCAGACTCTTTACAAATGACAAAGTAAAATATCTTGCCACCCCCTTTCATAAGGCTAGCCAATGGTCCAAATCGAGTCGGATCAACAACATTGGTTCAGCGCTGCTCTCCGCACATGCAAAACCTTGGGAAGAAAAATGACATGAACGTCAGACCGGTTGGTTCAACTAGTGGACCAACCATGCTCTGAACCACTCAACCCAAGAAGAAAAATTTTTAAGTTCCTCAGCCATAGAGTGTAGAGCTCTTCTACATCTAACCACAGTCGAGCATTACACTCCTCGATTTTGAAACTACAGGAGTGGTGTTTGGGATATGGTTGAGTTGGATCAGAATGCCCCATGGCAGCCTCCGCAACCTTTGTCTCTCCAGCCATGTTGGCCCTACGCATGATAGATAATCATAACCAATGAGTGTCTTGCACGGACGAAGAAGTTAATTCCATTGGGGAAGAGGAGACATCCTGAAGACCTCGGCAGGCAACCTCATCCCGACAACCCTGGAAGCCTCATCCGTTTAGAACACGGATGTCCAACTATAAGTAGGTAATCTCCGCTCAAGGTAAGGGACTTTTAAAGCATATTTTCTAAGATTGGTTTTGCACTACCTCTTTTTCTTGAACCAACATTGTTCTCTTCTGCTTGGCCCGACCACGTTCTTTACTCAACTAACTTGAGTGTTGGAGTACCTACCCGGGGAATAACTCCTCGGGCCTCTAATTGTTAGACAATTATGCCCTTAGCTCCAATCAGATTGATGCATCTTTTGACATTTATACAAGATTTCTAGCATACCTCCATCAATAATTATAGATAAGGCCAGGGCAAATTTCTAGAAATTCATCTCCTTTCTGAGTGATGCCATGACTTTGTGTGGTTATGCCCGAAAGCACATTAGTAAAGATCAACTTTGATGAACCTAGGAGAAAAGATGAGGGAAGATGAGGGCAAGTGTGCAATTAGGGTGGCTGTACCAGAATCCGTTGTTAAAAGAGTATTAAGAAGTGTAGTGACAGTTCTATTGGATGGAGATAAGACTCGCAAGAGTCCTGGATCTGTATGTTTAGTTAGGAAGTCCTTTTTGTTTTGTTTTTATTTTTGGATTAGGAATTTGTTTTTAGAAAGTTTTGGGGAGCAAGGAACTCCATCATTTGTATATAAATATCATAAGGTATCAATGAAAAGGGACACCTTTGGCTTTCGATTTTTTTTCATGGTATCAGAGTCAGGTTAAGCCTCTCAACATTGGCAACTTCAACACTGGGGATGTTGTGGAAAGCCTTCACAATATTGGAACCCTCAGTGCCATAAACAATGAGAGGACCCTTGCAAGAAATGTATCGACGGTTCCTCATCTTACCCTTTCCTGGTCGGGTCGCATGGCTATCCTTCGCCTTCATGTTATCGGGATAAGCACCGACTTGCTTGAGGATCTTGATCGCGACAGATGTCTTCTCAACGCCCTCCACGAATTCATTGATCACGAGAGGAATCTCAGCAACATTCTCAATATGATGGCCGCGTGCAAGGACAAGTGAGGGCACGACCGATGCAGCAATGGCAAAGATGACAGCAAATCTCTTCTGGCTGACATTGATCTTCCTGTGCCACCGGCGCCAGATCTTCATGGGAGAAAACATGCATCCACTATGACACATGTTTCCAAAGGCACCTTGACCGGCATAGTGAGTACCACCACCTGGAACATGGAGGATACGAGTTACAGAACGACTCAGCAGAGGTCTGATGGCTGGTGTGCCTACTGACAGTTGTTTTTTGATACGTTGGCATGAACAAAGTTGACAATGTCTAGACAGATTGACGCTTTCATGACGCCAGGGAGGGAAACGGCGATGGCCGTTTGTAGTAGGTAACGGCCGTTTTCTTTCGACCAAAACTTTGAACGGACTCTATCGGTCACCATGACTGCCAACAATGACAAGAATGGTGAGAGCTCGAGTAAGTCTGTTGGACCCTCTGGCGGACGTGGCCGAGGTACGGCAAAGGCTCACATTGCTCAGTCATCAGCGGGGCGTGAGGTGGCTGCTAATGCAATTGTGTGATGAAGACAAGACCGGACTGAACGGGCTTAATGACGAGCAATGGCAGACTCTTGTAAGCATGCTTAATGCTTACAAAACTAGGACTAATGAAAAACTCTCTGGTAAGAATTACTCCAATGAATGGATTGTTGACTTTGGGGCATTACATCACATGACAGGAAATTTAAATGTGCTCGACGACACCTATGATGTTGCACCTTGTCCTATTAGCTTACCCAACGGTGCGCACACCGAGGTTGTGAAAAAAGGAATTGTTGAACTTGGAAATAATTTTAAATTGTTGCACGTATTATATGTCCCAAAACTCAATTGTAATTTATTGTCAGTAGGTCGGTTACTTCGTGACATAGATTATATTGTAACGTTTACTAATAAGTTGTGTGTGATATAGGACCGCATCTCGAGGACTTTGATTGGTGCGGGTGAACAGCTTGATGGGGTCTATGTCTTCAAGGGTGTGGCACTGGTTCGTGCTTACAAGACAGATGGAATTGGATCATGCGATTTGTGGCATCGGAGATTGGGACACCCTTCTTATCAAACGGTTAGTTCGCTTCTTAATATCAGTAATAGTAAGAACAAAACATGTGATGTTTGTTTGAAGGAAAAGCAAACTAGGGATGCTTTTATTCAAAGCAACAATAAAGTGACCGATTGTTTTGCTGTGATTCATTGTGACTTATGGGTGCTTATAGAGTACCTACATCTTGTGGTGCTGTATATTTTTTGACAATTGTTGATGATTATTCTCGAGCGGTTTGGATTTATTTACTGGCTGCAAAAAGTGAAGTTGGTCAAACACTCAAAAATTTCTGTGCAATGATTGAATGACAATTCAATAAGAAGGTTAGGGTGATGAGAAGTGATAATGGAATAGAGTTTAAATCCTTGAAATCATATTTTTAGGAGCAAGGGATTTCATTTTAGACTTTTTGTTTTGAAACACCACAACAAAATGGTCGTGTGGAGAGAAAGCATTGTCATATCTTGAATGTGGCCAAAGCACTCAGGTTTCAAGCACATCTTCCGATCAATTTCTGGGGTGAGTGTGTTTTGACCACAGGGTACTTGATTAACTGGACACCTTCGACCCTTCTTGGTGGTAAAACACCTTACGAGATGCTATTTGGACAAAGTCCTTCTTATAAACATCTCAGAGTTTTTGGTTGCTTGTGTTTTTCGCATACTTGAGACCGTGACAAATTTCCTGCTAGGAGTAGGAAATGTGTCTTTGTTGGGTATCATTTTGGGAAAAAGGGATGGAAATTATATGATCTTGAATCTGGTGATTACTTTGTCTCATGAGACATGGTGTTTAGTGAGGCCGAGTTTCCCTTTACCACTCCGGAACATCAACCCTTAGTAACCAGTCCTCCCGTAGCCAAAGAAAATGTTGGGTTGCCTTGGGTCACTCCTCCTGACATGGTATCTGAGTCACCTCATATAGAAGTCAGGGGGAACGACACGATCAATGAAGAAGGACATCAGAACATGGGTAATGATGAGGAGGTAGGTCCTCTTGATGAGACAAGGAGCCATGTAGCTTGCAGAAATAATGAAACTCTAGCTGCTTCTCAGCCCACCACGGAGTTATTAGGCCGCGGACATCGAGAAAAGTGCCCCCCCAGCTATTTACAAGACTTTGTCACACACTTTGCTTGTCGTTGAGACCCCACCGCTGTTTTTCCCGCATCATCTCAGTCCTCAAGTACTCCTTATCCCATAACTCATTATGTGATGTGTGATAATTTTTTGGTGAAACACAGACATTTCTTGGCAGTTGTTACTACAAGCCGAGAACCTACTCATTTCTCTGAGGCAATGGCTGATGCTTGGTGGCGTGAGGCTATGTGCCAAGAGATACAAGCTTTGGAAGACAATGGGACATGGACATTGGAAGACCTCCCACCTGGAAAAAAGGCAATCGGGTGTAAATGGGTCTACAAAATCAAGTACAACTCTGATGGATCCATTGAAAGATTTAAAGCACGGTTGGTAGTCCTAGGCAATACTCAAGTTGAAGGTCTTGATTACAACGAGACCTTTGCCCTTGTGGCTAAAATGGTCACAGTTCGAACCTTCTTAGTAGTTGCTATGGCCCAACATTGGTAATTGCATCAGATGGATGTCCACAATGCTTTTCAGCATGGTGATTTCCATGAGGAGGTCTATATGAAACTTCCTCCAAGTTTTTCAGCCTCCGGGACTGGAAAGGTATGCAAACTCCAAAAATCTTTGTATGGTCTACAGCAAGCCCCCCGGAACTAGTTCTCTAAGTTAGGTGTTGCCTTAAAAACTTTTGGGTTTGAATAGTCCTATTCCGATTATTCCTTATTTACATATCACAAGAATGGGCTTGTCTTGCACGTCCTTGTTTATGTTGATGACTTAATCGTTGGTGGGAATAACCCAGAGTTCATACACAAAATTAAACAGTATATGAACCGGTGTTTTCACATGAAGGACTTGGGTGTTCTTAAATATTTTTTGGGCATCGAAGTGACTCGCAAATCATTGGGGATATTTCTTTGCCAAAGAAAATATGCACTTGATATTATTACATAAACTGGCTTATTGGGGTTCAAACCTGCTCCATTTCCTATTACTCAGAATCATAAACTTTCCCTTGCTGACGGGGCACTCTTGGATGATCCTGAACGATATCGACGTCTTGTGGGCTGGCTGATTTATTTAACCATTACACGGCTAGAGCTCAGTTATTGCATCCAATGTCTTGGCTCAATTTATGCAGTGTAATGGTTACTCTCTTACTGGGTGAGTTGTCCTCTAACTCGTCACTCTCTTACTGGGTATTTTGTCATGTTAGGACATTCCCCCATCTCCTGGAAGACTATGAAAAAACATACTGTCTCCCGTTTCTTTGCCGAAGCTGAATACCGGTCAATGGCTACTACCAGTTGTGAGTTGAAGTGGCTAAAATGTCTGCTATCGTCTTTGGGTATATCTCATCCTCAACCTATACGCTTGTTTTGTGACAATCAAGTTGCTCTGCACATTGTCGCGAACCCTATTTTCCATGAGCGAACCAAACATATTGAAGTTGATTGTCATTTCATTCGCAATGAGCTCCTAACCGACACTATTGCACCTGCCTATGTACGTACCGGTGAACAACTTGTCGACATTTTCACCAAGGCTCTCGGACAAAAACAGTTTGACTCTTTCCTTCCCAAGTTGGGCATTCGCAATCCTCATGCACCACCTTGAGGGGGAGTATTGGACGGAGATAAGACTTGCAAGAGTCCCGGATCTGTACGTTACCTGAATAGTTAGGAAGTCCTTTTTGTCTTGTTTTTATTTTTGGATTAGGAATTTGTTTTTAGAAAGTTTTGGGGAGCAAGGAATTCCATCGTTTGTATATAAATATCATAAGGTATCAATGAAAAGGGACACCTTTGGCTTCTGATTTTTTTCAAGTTCAGAATTCAGATTGGCTCTCCAAAAAAGTATGCCCCACTAGGGGTGATCATGAAAACGTAAACTGAAAAATCAAACCAAACAAAAAATTTTAGTTAATCCAATTGATCAGTTCAGTTTTGGTTAACCAATACAAAAAACTACTAATTAACTGGCTGATTGGTATGTCTTATCTATATATTATAAGAGAATATATATGCATTATATATAGATATATGTATATATATTTATATATTTTTCTAGCTTTTTATTATTATACATTTATATATTTATTTATAATATATTATAAAAATTAAAATACCTAAAAAAACCAATGAACTGAAATAATGGTTAACCGAATTGACCAACCGGTTAATCAATTGGTTTCAATTCAATTTCGGTTACTAGTTTTTTAGAAACCAATGCTACCGGTTTAACCAAACCATGGGCACCCCTACATCCTTTAAAGGAGAAGTGCCATTGCAGTGGATTGGAGTTGTTGTTTCACTATTGAAAGGTTCTCCTTCCCTTAGTCTTACATTTTCACTATCATCCGATTTATCTCTTATGAAATGTTCGACACCAATTGGGTAGGCTGCTCAGATGATTGAAGGTTGGCTGATCATTTTGACATGTATTTGGGTCCGAATTCCATAAGTTGGGAGTGCAGGAAAACATGCCACTATGGCTAAGTCAAGTATAGAGTCTGAATTCCAAGCTTTTGCCAAGTTGCTATTGAATTTTTTTGGATTTGATGTCTCAAGATGAGTTGGGTGTCAAGTTGCCTTTTTCACCTCTAACTTGATGTGACAATACTGGAGCAACCTATATTACAGCTAATCTGGTCTTCGAAGCTTGGACTAAGCATATTGAAGTTAAGTACTACTTTGTTAGTAACATGGTTTTTGACAAATTCTTGATGTGAAATATATTGTTACTTCTAATAAGGTTGCCAACATCTTCACCAAGCGACTGGGTTGATTTTGGTCTAGCGATGGCAATTGGGCGGGTTGGGTTAGGTTTGGTTTGGGTTGATTTTCAACCCAACCCATTAATGACCCAGTTATATAAAATTAAATGGATTGGGTTCAATCCAAACCCACTTTCACCCAATCCAACCCGCCCAAACTACAAGAAAAGCGGTCTAAGCTGGTGTCGCATGACTGCCGGCTCAGGCCTTAAGACTGCGGCGGTCTTTAGTCTGCCCCCTAAACCACTGTCGGCCAACTCTAAAGCAGCGGTATGTTAGAACCGCCGCCTTAGCATTAATACAGGTGGCAGTCCGAACCTCCATTTTAGGTCTTATTTGACCACCCCCTTAGGCCAATTCAAAACTCTACCTGCTTTCTTAGGTGGCGGTCTGAGACGCCGGCTTAGGTCCTATTTGACCGCCACCTTACATCTTGTTCATGGCTAAGTACCACTGGCTTAGGTATACTTTCTTAATTTTTATTTTAGCTTAATTTCATGACAGATCTCAATTTAATACCTGTTTAATACAAATCTCATGACAATTGATACATAAAAAACAATTTAAAAAAATGCTATTAAAAACAAAATTTATTGGTTGAATTATTATTTATTATAATATTTAAAACAAATTGTTTAAATACAATATCCAATTCACATAAAAGTACAAGGAGTTTATAAAAAATCAATTTCCCAAATAATGTAACATGGCTTTTAATGTAAATCCACTTAGCATAATGGTCGAACCTGCAAATCATATCATATAAATTGTTTTAGAATGTAAAGTAAATGAGATATCAATAAAAAATGTATAAAATAAAGAAATAATGGTGGTTATGATGGTCCAACAGTCCAAGAAGAGGGGGATGAATGGCTTAAGAAAGTATAAAATTAAAATAGAGAATTAATGGTGTAGGTCAACATATCACCTTTGCAAAGATAAACCTGCAGTTCTTTATGCCATTTATCTCTACATTTCAATGTGCATCAGAAACTATAGAAGCGTTCATTTCACGCATTTATCTCTACATGCGTGATACTTCCCTCTTGTGCTCTGAACCTACTCTAGAGGGGCCTGGGTTGCTCAAAAGGAAACCATGCATAAAGTTGGGTTTGATCATATCAAGAGCTGGAGCAACCCAATTCTAACCAGTCAAGACCTGCATTCTCTATTCATAGGGTCCATAGAAACACCCCTGAACACTTCCCTTGGTTGTCAAGGCTTCTATGCAATTCTGGGCAACAGTTGTACACTTATTTCCTAGGCAATGAGAATTTTATAAAATAAAAAACCAACTTGGCTACAATTTTATTAAAACATCAACTAGTCAACCAACTAGTCAATGTCTTGTTCTATTTTCACAAATTTTCAGATTTCTTTCTAGCCAGATGCTCCAAATGATAGCCACCGGTAGGACTCTCCAAACCTCTTTCTTTTCTCTCCTATTAACGCTTCCCAAATGCCAACCTTTCAAAACCTCAACTGTTTTAGGGAAAGCCCAGTCAACATTTGGGCTCATATTCAATACCTTGCAGCCATGATATGCCACATTAGCACCTTAGATTGCTACAATGGAACTTTATGAGGGCATAGCTTATTGTTGACTATGTGGGATTGGTTCATCTATGTTTTCCCCTGCTCATGTTAATATTGTTTAGTTGTTGACCCCTCCCCAAGTTGGTAGCATTGAGTAATTTCACAGTTGGTTCATGATACGTGCATGCATGCACTAGGCGGCAACAGCATCAGGAGACTCGGTGACAGTAGTTTTTTAGTTGAAGTATTTTGGATAAGCCTTAGTAATTTCTGTTTCATTTCTGTTTTAGTAGATAAGTCATTTCTGTTTTTTTGTTGATAAGCTCCTAAGATCATGGGGCGGTAGTTCCTATCTTAATTCCAAGTTTGTAGCACAATAAGGCTATAAATATAGCCTGAAAAAAAGGAATAAAGCCATTAGCTTTCCTACAATCGGATTCCCCCTCTCTCTTCTCCTTCTCCTACTCTCCCTCTCTCCCTTATGCTCAAACATATCATTGGCATCAGAGCCGGTTCCGACCATGGACACTCGCGGAAAAACCAATGCGGAATTCCGCAATGAAGTCAACGAGACCTTAGCACGACATGAGTCAAGCTTCGACCAAGTGAACGCTGTTTTGCAAGCAGTGTTAACCGAACTCCAAGCCTTTCGAGCCTCACGAACCACTCCCGAGACCAACCCTTTTGCACACGAAGAGTCCTCACACCCGCACACTTCCCGTTCTAGCTCCACCCATGATCACCCTCGTCAGCATGTCAAATTGTCATTTTCGAAATTTAACGGGGACAATTCGAGCGACTGGATTTACAAGGCAAAACAATATTTTGACTTCCAAAATATTGTACCGGACCAACAAGTGCATCTAGCTTCCTTCCATCTAGAAGGCATCGCCTTACAATGGCACAGGTGGCTGACGAAACATCGCGGACCGCTCACATGGGAAGAATTTTCCAAGGCGGTGCTACAATGATTTGGTCCAACCGACTACGAGGATCCATCGGAAGCTTTAACTCGCCTCAAGCAAACTACAACTGTGGCAGCTTACCAAGAAGCCTTTGAACGGCTCTCCCATCAAGTTGACGGCCTACCCGAAAGTTTTCTCATTGACTGTTTTATTGCAAGACTTCGCGATGACATTCGTATAGACGTGACGATTAAGCAACCTAGAACCTTGATAGATGCGTTCAGAGTTGCTCGACTAATTGAGTTATGGAACCAACAACAATGGAAATCGAACCAGCAAATTCGATCCCAACCAGCCATAGTATCCCAAAGGGGGTCACCTAACCCAATGGTGGGTGTGCTCGGGCCTCCACCAACCCAGCGCACGAACCAGGTTCCTAGCGTTCCTCCAGCAACATTCCGGTGACACACCAAACAGGAGGCGCGAGAACGTCGCAAGAAGGGATTATGTTATTACTGTGATGAGAGGTTCACCACTGGCCACCATTGCGAACGACCACAATTATTCATGATCGAGGATCCCGTACAGGCGGACATGGAGAATGTCGAGCCAGAGGCAGAGAACCAAGAAGCGATTCCTGAGATCTCCTTCCATGCAATTGTAGGAGCTGAGCACCCGCAAACCATACGCGTTCTAGGTAAGCTGAAAAACAAGAACGTGACGATGCTTATTGATGGTGGCAGCACCCACAACTTCATTGATCAAGCCATAGTCTCTAAGTTCGGGTTACCAATGAACCGAGACAGAAAATTCCAAGTCATGGTCGCCAACCGGGAAAAGATAGAATGTGTGGGGCAGTGCTGGGCTCTCACTCTCACCATCCAAGGGCATCCCATTACTGTTGACTACTACGTTCTTCCAGTTGCAGCATGCCAACTGGTATTAGGAGTACAATGGCTAGAAACTCTTGGACCCGTCGAGATGGATTACAAACAGCTGACCTTGACGTTTAAGAAGGGAGGAGTCTCTTGCACATTCTAGGGAGTGGGGCGAGCCAGCATCGAAGCCTTAACTGATAAGGAGTGCAATGGATTACAAGGCACGGGGTTCCTTTTCCAAATAGTTCATTCAAACTGCAATAGCCAACCCAGTTGTTATCCACCTGAGATGAACCACATCCTAACCGGGCATCTCAGGTGGAACGCGTATGGTTTGCGGGTGCTCAGCTCCTGCAATTGCATCAAATGAGATCTGAGGAATCGCTTCTTGGTTCTTTGGCTCTGGCTCGACATTCTCCACATTCTCCGTATCTACCTGTATGGGATCCTCGATGATGAATAATTGTGGTTGTTCGCAAGAGTGGCCAGCGGTGAATAGAGACGCTATTTGGCGATGGACTCACTAATAATTGCTGTCGACTTTGGCCCATCAATAATTGTGATCCTATCAAACTGGATCGAACACCAGCAGAAAATAGATTTTTAGCAGCAGTTTTCTATCTACCCATTTGGCGACTGCAGCTAGAAATATTGTTCATTAGGGGCAGTCGATTAAAACTGCCGCTAAAAATCAATCGACTGCCACTACTGGCGAGGCGCGAGTATTATTTTCACTTTTTCTCCCTCGCACCTCTTCCTCCCCTTTCTCTCTCAGTCGTCCCTCTCTCACTCTCTCTCCTCTCTCTCAGCCATCCCCCTCTCGCTTTCTCTCTCAGTCGTTTCTCTCTATCGCTCGCTCGCACTCTTTATCTCTATCTCTCGCACACATAGTCGCACCTCAACAAATCCCCCTCTCTCTCAGGCACATCCGTAGGTGAAGATGGTGGTAGTATTGATCGAGTGGGTGAGAGTGGGAGTTGGGGACTTTTTCCCAACTTGAAACTGCTAATGATTTTTTACATGAACAATTTAGAGTCATTAGATTCAAGGTTAGCAGTGGAGATTATGCTGCATCTCACAACATTACTTATTGATGGTTGCCCCAAATTGAAGCTCGATGATTTGTTGGGGCTGGAATGATATAAAGAAATCTTGAGCTTTTGATTCTGTAGATCACCACAAGAAATCGAATAGATTGATGGAGATGGAACAATCTTGTGCAAAGCTAATTATATATATCCACTAGTTGAAGTAAAGATTCTTCCCTTCGTGAAATTATCGGAATGCCATTGTTGGAAAACAAACACGAAGCAGCAGAGGTCTCCTTGCATGAAAAATCTACTGTCTTCATACGACTACTCCATCAGATTTTTTGAGTGAGTAAAACTCCTGCTTTCTTCATCTTCTTTGTTTCAATTTATTTATAGGGAAAAAATTCTGGCTAAGGCTTCACGTTTACTTTCTTCATTATAGGAACTGAATGAACCAGGTCATCTACACATCTCTCAAAGTTTCTTTGAAGGTTTAATACGCATCATTATGGGTGTCAGCCTCTCCTTTCATTCTTTATTATTAAGTCTCGGGTGAGAGCCCTTTCCATGTATTGTCCGTTTTAAACAGAAAAATAGGTTTAACAAGCTGTAAATGCAGACAACAGTTTGTAAAGCTTCGGGAAATGAATGGGGCTCATCAATGGCTGAAACAACAGTCAATTTTTTGTTAATTTGCTCCAAGGTCCTGATGATGCAGGTACGTTAAATTCCCTTCTTTTTCTAGATGATTTGTTTCATTCCAAATATTCCTTATGTACATGCAAGTTCCATCCTAAATTACATCTTACAGTTTAGCATTAGTTGCCCTGTCAACTGCCCTACCCACGTGTGCATTTCCAAAGCATGTGATTGACAGATAGAGAAGCTCCAAATGCACATGCCTAGTGCAATCTTTCTCAAGTAATGCTTGCAGGTTAGGCTCCTTCATGTTTCATTGCTCAATTATATTGTTGGTTAGAATTAAAGTTTCAAATAGATGGTTTAGAAAAATAATACAAATCTATTTCACCAATAGCACTAGCTCTGTCATAAGAAAAGGTTATCATTGGAATTTACAAGTTAAATAGAGGGTGGTTATTTCTCCAGATTTTAAGAATTTGGAAAAAAAAATGATCATTGTATCTCAAAAGACTATGCTTTGAGTTTTATATGAAGCAAATAGACTATGCTTTCAGTTTTACAATTTAATGTTGACAAAATATGATCATTGTATCTATGAATCATCTTCTTTTTTCTTTCTTTCTTTCCATTATTATTATTTTTTTTGTGAATCACAGAATTTTATTAATATGTAAAGAATCATAGCAGTCCAAAAGAGATAGCAGGGGAGGTACAAAGACAGCTACCACAGAAATTTGTACAAAAATATAATAGGTTACACTTGAACCCCTGGCTCAGGCTTTTTTCCCTGCTACCACAGCTACCACAGAAAATTATTATGAAAAAAATGGCAGCTACGGTATCTCTGAGATGATGCTGGTGATGTGTTCAAATTATTATGAAAGAAATGGCATTGATTTTGCCTAGAAATCAATGCCAAAAGTAGAAATTGAAGGCGGATTGGGTTACCACAGACTCCAAGAAGAGAACCTCACCTTGTTGGGCCTAGTGGGCTTGAAGAGCCCTTGTCGACCAGAGGTGAAAACAGTTGTAAAAGCTTGCAGAGATGCTCGAGTGAACATCAAGATGGTCACTGAAGACAATATTTTCACTGCAAGAGCTATTGCCATCAAATGTGGGATACTTGAACCTGATGAAGAAGCGAACAAAGAAGACAACCTCACCTTTTTGGCATTTATTTTCTGCATTATTAAACCATCAGGGCCCATACTAGGTGGGTTGTGGCTAAGTGCCCCAATTTTCAATTCTTGGTATTATTGTTAGACATTATGACTAAGTACATTTGCTGTAGGTTGTGGCTTAACATTTCCCTACCGTCTTCTGTTATGTTTCTGTTGGTCCTTTGGACCACACTAGCTTTGTGTCTTCCTCTTAAGGGTACTTGTTCTGCTATATGTTATCTTTTATTTTGCATTTGAATTGTGGATGGGACAAATTCTCTTTTATCTTTGCTTTATTTAATGTGATCAGCATTTATACTTCAGTCAATTGAAGCTCTTCAAAACACTTGTGCCTAAAGTTATTCAGTGGGCCTTATTGGTTGGACCCTATGTCTTGCTTATTTATATTGGTTCTATCCCTTGGTATTCAGGCTGCTAATGACTGTGATCTTGAACCTGCGGCATATGGATTCTTCACTCAAGCCTGCTAATGACTGTGATCTTGCATTCATCACGAGTTAACATGTCTATGCACGTATTTGGTTGAAAAGATCTAGGGATTTTATCTGTTTGTGCTAGTCTTAGAATTTTATGAGCCTGATTTCTTTTTAGCATTGGTTTGGCCAAACCAATTTTGAGCTAAAAAACTTGTGCAGGTTGCATGTTTGATCTGCTTTTGCTTGTTGTCAAGCACTTGGGTGGATGGAACAGCTTTAGATGGTACTATATCTGCATGATGGGATACTAACATAGTGTATCCTCTATAGTATCAGAATGCAGATGTTTTCTCTAGGGTCATTAATGGCCACTACCTAATGATAGACCTGGTTATCCAGGGTCTTGGGAGTATATTGATGACATAGCCTTCTTTTATTTATTCTTTTTATTTTTGTGCAAAATGCCAGTTCACAGGCTCAAACCTGTGTCCTCGAGCTTGTAAGCCCAGGGTTTTACCATTACTCAAAACAATTGCATAAAGTGGTTGATGTTTTCTCTCTAGGGTCATTAAAGAGAGCTTGTGCCGCTAAAAAGCGACTTATAGCGGCAGTCAGTTTAGTGGCAGCCGCGACTGGCGCTAAAAGTATTTATCGTAACAGTTTTGTATTTGTACCGGCAGCCTTAAAAACTGTCGCTAGAACTTCTAGCGATAGTTATTTTAACGGTTGTTTGCCAGTTGCCAGTAATGTTTCTAGCGATAGTTTTAGGGACCTTTGACTGCCACTAAAAGTCATTTTTCTTGTAGTGGAAAAACATACATGGTTTCAAATATTGTGAGAGGACATCTTTCTTTCTTGTTGATCAATAACAGAAAATTTTCATTAATTGAAATAAAGCATGAGTACAATCCAGGAGGTAGCAGCCTGGCCTCATTGAACTTGTTACATCACAACCCAGAACAATTAATCTCTAGCAATCCCTTTCTTGTCTACTAAATCTTCCAAGCCATTTGCGGATCTTTTGACACAAGAAAGGTAGCTTCAAGTTTCCTGGTAATCTCCCTTAAAGCTTGTTTGAGTCCAAACTCCTTGATTACCAACTTCACATCCCCTTCTACCCCAACCTATCAAAGTTCTAACTACTCAACTAGCCTCATCCCATGGCTCCCTAAAGCATCATAATGACATGACAGCACAAGATTATTATCCCAAATCAGATTCTTCCACTGTTTATAGAAATGGCTATATTTGGCTCATGATAAACTGTTAATCGAGACTCATTTCAAATGAAAGACTCATTTTGTTATGAACTAAATTGTTAACTGATACAAATCCATATCAATTACCATGAGTAGAAGAATGAAAGAACCTTAAACAAGTTCGACAAATTGCACTTATCTGGAAAAGTAAACAAATGACCGAACAAAGCATAAAAGCAAACATCTTGCTTACCATAAATAAACAAAGAATTTACAGATTTTGCTGAAGATCCATTAGATTAAACCAAGGTGCAAAGAAGAAAAGTAAATGGTGTAGAACATTAAAGAACTCCCATTTTTTCTATTAAGGTACAGATAACAGAACTAACACTAATTAATGGTGTAGAACGCGGAAGAACTCCCTAAACTATCCTCAGTCAATTGACACTAATTAATGATACTAAAATCTACTAATTCAAGACAACTGAACTGATAATTCAATTAGGTCTGAAGAAATGCAAATGAAGTTGTAGATAGATTATTGGTGGATAACAATCAAAAGGATAGAATTTAAATCACTTGTACATATCATGTAGAACTTCAAGGAAAGAAACAATGTAAGTACAAATAATGTGAAGCAATAAATATGCAACGCTTCTTCTTGAGTTTTTTAATGTACATAAGAGAGAGAGAGAGAGAGAGAGAGATCCTATTACAATATAGGGGTGAGCAAGAAAATTCTCTCTCCTTGAACTGATGATGTTTCATGATATATTTTTTGTATGGTCTATTGTGCAAATGCTTAGATGTGTTTGTAAGTAACAAGGCCGGCCTCAACTCCCAGCTCCATTATAATTTCAGGGACAAGCACTAGGGTTTCAGATATTTTCTTTTTTTGCTTCATGGAGCCTTCTTGGGGAATCATTTGTAAATTCATTAGATTTGCTCCTGGTACCTTCTTTGATTCCATAGAGAGCATAATTTAGAGTATGCTTGTGATAAACACATACCCAACACACCATTGTGGTATTCTACTCATACCCTATTATAGGTCAAATATTCAAGTCCAGAACTCCTACATTTTTTTCTACTACACTACTTGCTATACTAAACAACCAGTGTGTGACTTGTGTTCCATCATGTGTGTAAAGACCCATTCATGTGAGAATACTGAGTCCGGGATACCAGTCACATTGTGATTGATTATTGTAGAGAATATAGGGGAAAAGTGTAAGAGATTTGAAAGCTTTCCTTGCAGAACATTTATTAGAAATAAATTTCGGTAAGAAGTTTTTATAGCTAAGTTAAGATTTATTAAGGAAAATAAGAATTGAAAGCTTGCAAGGTGTATGTGAGCAATGCAGATCAAACCATAAAAAAGATACAAAGCACTTTATCTACTAGACAAAACAAAAGAAAAAGAAAAAATAAAATAAAACATGCATACCTGTAACAAGAGAAACCAAAGATATCAATCCAGAACCCAGACTTAAATTACACCTGGAAGAGAACAATCCCATCATGTAGTATAGTAAGCACTTCATTGATGTCATAACCCACGAAGGCTGAGTTTGAAAGGAGTGCAAAACCTTATATTTTGAATTATTTTTTATGTATTTACGCTATACATATTTGTATTTGTACTCTTTCCAAACTGAGCCTGAATTGAGTCCACAAGACAAGGAAGTCCAAATCACCAAAAGCAGAGTACAATACAAACAATGTGCAGATAACCACATAGAGATGAATCATGCTAATAATTACATAATTGCAAATCAAGATCATTTAGGAAAGATGACGATAACCACATACTCATGAATTCCACCAGTTAACATATAATAAAGAAAACGATGCAAAAGTTGACTCTGTCCATGAAACCATTTTTACTTGAAAAGTATTTCGTGTCAATCATTAAAAACATTGATTGAATCATCTAGAGGATCGTCCATAGCTGCAGAAAGAAACAACAAAGACGAAGCAAAGGGAGGAATTAATATTACAAGATTAAATCTTTTAATTCAAGAAAGAAGAGGCAATTACCAAGAAAGCAGAGTTTGCTGAGAGACAACAATCTAGAGAGAAATGTTGGATCCATCGGGGGACCCAGGGCTGAGAATGAATTGGAACAAGTGCAAAGAATGAAGAAAATCAAAACAGAATCGAAACACATAATGAAAAACAACCAAAAGGGTTAGAACATTGCCTTGTCGAACGAATCTAAGGATTGATGCTGGTATGGAGTTTCCCCAATTGATGGAAAATAGTTTTCCCTTATCAAACAACGATGATACAAGTAGAGCAACGTTACTACGGGTGGAATAATAGATCTCTTGCTGTTTGTGTTCTCCTTTCTCCTTGTCATCGATTTCACTGATTACCAATGGAGTTCTTTGTAAAAGCTTCGCCTACTAAACCTTTTGGGTAGAGGAAACCTTTTCAATTCCTCTAGCAAACCTTTTGGTTTCCACTTGGCTCGTCGAATCAGGGAATAGCAGAAGGCGAACGCGAGAGTTCTTATCTGGCTTTTTGAAACTTTTGAGCTCACCCTCTCTCTCTCTCTCTCGGTTCAAGAATGAAAACCGCCATCTCAGTTCCCAGAAACTGCCGCTCAAGTTTTACTTTTGGCTGGAAGCGGCGGTCAAGTGGCGAACGCCAGTTTAGTTTTCACTACAGCGGCGGTTTTTAAGACCGCTAGCTTTAAACCATTGTCTTTGGTCATTTTTCCGGTAATGTTAGTTTATTAAAAATTCCCATGGACACGGCATTGGAACTTGAGTAATTAATTAATTGCTGTTGTTTTGCTGTATGTTGATGTGGGAGATTACGTGACCAACTCATAAGATACTGCTCGAGTGAAAATGTTGTTGGCCAAGGTTCTAAGTATTGGAAATGCATAATGTATCAGAAAGAAAAATTTAAAATACATATCAAGATACGCCTTGTTTATTCCATTTGGCCAAATTGATCTTTTCATGAAGGTACTTTCATCATCTTACTTTGCTTTGATTGTTCCAAGCTCAATGTCCAATTTGGATCCTGAGCTTGAGGTGGAGTTCAGTGACACGGCTCAAGTAATTACATCGTCACAAAAAATAAAAGTTGAGACAAACACGTTCTTTGTTCTATATAGGAAGAAGCGTATTGAGAGAGTGAAGTTTAGTGCATCTAGGAAATGAACTATATAAAAAAGAATCCATTTTTTTGTATGAAAATTGGAAATAATTATTATTGATGGCTTCAGTATTTATTTTAGAGTGAAAGCAAAACATTACATAGCATATATATGATAAGAGATGAAGGGCTATGAGATCATCAAATTATGAAGCAGATTTTCAGCATTTAGAGTAAGCGCACATGCATTTGGTGCTCCCAGGAGGATTGTCGACACAATATGCTTTAAGGATGTATCCTGTGCTAGGGTTGTTATTAAGACACAAATAAGCGCAGTCTTCACAGGGAGCAAAGAATGGAATTATGCACCCACCATCTTTCGCCGTAATGGCTTCACCTGCAACAGTGACAGAAAATTATGCACAAGTAAATAAAATATCAACGCCAATCAGATTTGTTTTAATTTGAGTATCATCTCTGAAACAATAGATTAGTATTAAACAAACAAGAGATAGAAAACGGAATTCTTAAATTATCTGATGCTTCAATCCTTTGAGAAATGATAAATGCAGTGAAGTATAGAATCTTAAGTTCTTCATCAGTCTATCCCATACAAAAATCCCCAAAGGAAATAAGTTGAAACAACATAATAGCACATGAAATGGGGGAAAAAGAAAGTTAAATTTCATAATTAATCACTTAAAACAGACCTGAGACAAAAACTAGGAGAAGGAGAAAGCAAATGGTAGAAAACTTGGCCATATTAAAATGTGAAATCATTCTTCAAATTCTTGGATGAATATTAAGATTTTTCATTCTAAGCATGAGTTTTATATTGACGTCAAGGACATGTCCACATAATAAAATAAATACAATAAACTAGATTTTGTAAGATTTTAGTAGTAACATCAAAGGTTAAATGCTTTTTCCATTATTAGTTAACAAATCAATCTGCTCATGAATTCTTATTTAGGGTTTGATTGTAGTTGTGTATCAGAACAACTCCCTTGTCCTTTATGGCGAGATGTTCCCAATGCACGACTGCAGTGGCTGTTGGGACATTATCCAAACTCTCTTATTTATTATATAAATCTAAGAATAAATGTTGTTTTTCTTGTGGGTAATTTTTTAATAAGTTTGTTTTGATTTTGTTAGATTTCCATATTAATGGATGACTTTACTAACTATTTTTAAAGAAAGATTACAACCGTTTTGAGGGATAAAATAAAGATGCTTTTTGCAATGTGGTCACTGGTGGTTAGAACCTCATTTTCATCTTCAAAACATATTTTTTTCTTAAAACCTCTTAGGTTGCATTTGGCATTCCTTATTTTAAAGACTTATTTTCTTTTTCGGTTAAAATGCCCCTATGAATATTTAATTTTTAACTGTAAAAAGGAGATAAGTACTTAAAATAAGAAATGCCAAATGCAGGCTAAAAGCTTACCTTAAGTCTAATTGTTTTCTTTTCTTTGGATCCATGCATGCATGCCCCGATCAATATATTCCGTAATTTCTGATTTCACTTTTGTAAGGTGCCAAATGATCCATGAATATGATTTTAAGAGGTTGTTTACTCCTTATTGGCAGAATCTGAAGTTCAATAAAGTGTCATACCTTTGATTATTTTATTATTTAATTATTTTATTTATTAAAAGACGAAATAATAAAGTTTTTTGTTCAACAATTTCGGCTGTTATCAAATGGCCCCTAAATAATGTGTTGAATAGTCTTTTCAACCTCTTGAAAATGTTTGTCATGTTGTGGTATTTTTGGAAAAATAGGATAAAAAGATTTCTAACATACCTCCATTGATAATTATAGATAAGGCCAAGGCAAAGTTCTAGAAATTCATCTTCTTTCTAAATCAAAATAAAGATGAAGCTCTTGGAAAGGGTGATGCCATTACTATCAGGTGCTAATGGCCGAAAGCGCATTTGTTAAGAACAATTTTGGTGCACCTAGGGCAAAAGAGGGAAAGTGTGCAATTAGGGTGGTTATACTAGAATCTATTGTTAAAAGAATCTATACTACTTTAAAAAGTACGAATAGCCTCAAGAAAATTTCGGAAATTTTATGAGGACAGAACTTATCCTCTATGTTTTAATTTATTGATAAAAAATGAGGGAAAATAAGGCAATTGGCTATTGATATTAAATGAGTTGAAAATAGGTAATTTTAAGATATTCAATGCATTCAATTCTCTCATTAAATCCAACATTTAAGGTGTTAATTTGCATTCACCTTCATTGAATCAAATATTTAAGGCTTTTTTTTTTTTCTCATCATTAAATTCTATAATTAAATGCATACATTATAAATTAATAATTTCAATAACATAAAAACTTATATTTTTAATATCTACCTAGAAAAAAAATAGCGTTTTCATCTAGGCGGAAGTAAGAACATCATATATTTGACATATTAAACAATAATCAGTATAATAAACAATGTTTTAAAAACCGGCCTAAGGGCCAACCCACTTTTTCCTTCAGGTCATAGGTCACAGGTTCAACAATCAAGGTCAAACAAGTCAAATTGCTTTACGTCAACACTATATGTGTGTGTATGTAAAAATACATATTTTATCGATAAATAGTATAATTATGTTTTACATATATTTTATAATTATGTTTTACGACATATAATATATGTATTATGTTACATTTATTTATGTTTTTTAAATTCAGATTTTAATTTTTTATATTTAAAAAATATTAAAATTTCAATTTGGAGCCAAAAAATGGGTTTTTTTTCACAAAAATAACAAGGCAAGGTGCCTAAGGCCCTTGGGACATATAGATCTTGAAAAGTTACTCAAAATATATATAAAAAAGAAAATGACCCCAATCAAACATCAGAGTGCAAAGTTATGGCTTCTAAAAGTTTGCACATAATTAAGTGTGCAATCTGTAATCTGGTTATTGGGTCAAATGGGGCAATGGTTGAACCACTCAGGTTAGATGGTTTTTAAATGAAAAGGGAGTTTCAACAAAACCAGACCTAGGATCAAGGCAGAGTGACGATTCAAATGGTTCAATCGGCCAGGTCAACAATAGGTTGAAAGCAATGCTGATAAATAAGAAATGTTTTTTTTATTATTATGATGGAAATGGAATGTAAAATTTAAAATCAATTGGAAGTAAAACTATTTTCCAATTATCTCTCATTAAATCTCATATCTAAGGTATATTCTCTTATTAAATCCTATTTAAGATATATTTTTCCTATTATTAAATTCTACTAATTAAATCCATTATATTAATTTTAATAATATAAAAATAAATCATTTGAAAAATAATTTAAAAACAAAAGCATTCTCTTCCCTCTCGGTGGTGGGTAAACAATTCAACCATTTGGGGTCAAATGTGTTAATAAATAATGATAAAACTAAATAATAAAAAATAAAATATATAATACAACAAAAATAAATAGAAATGGGCATGCAACTAATATTGTATATTCATTATACTGAACAAAAATAAATATTATACATAAGATATAATTTTATTAATAATGGAAATGTAATAAAAATTTAATGTCAACCTAGAAATAAACTTCTTTTTGAGTCATGAGTTAGTGGTTTAGTTTAAATGGATTAATTGATGATATGATAGTTAAATAATAAATATTTAAAAATTAATAAAAAATTACAAGTAATCAAAAGAATATTTTAAAAATTATATATTAATTATGACAAACAAAAATTAAGTGTGATAAGTAAAACTTATTTATATAATGTAGATGGAATATATAATTTAAAATTGATCCGAAACAAAAGCTATTTTCTTATCTAAATGATGGGTCAATGATCAAACTTTTCAAAAAAAATCATGATGTCATAATTGAATAATAAAAATTAAAAAAAAGATCAAACACAAAAAATTAAAAAGTACAGAGTTTTGTCAAAGATATTTCAAAACATTTCTAATGGTATATAATCACCCTATTAAATAAAAATAATCATTAAAACAAAAATTGTTTTTATTTAAAACAGAAATGGAAGACAATAATAATAATAACAATAATAATAATAATAATAATAATAATTGTAATTTAAATTTCTACATATGCATATTTAGTACAAGTATTTAAGTTTATTTTTTCAATTTATATCTTAACTATGATATATCTAAAATTCAAGTAATTAATATGAAAAAAACTCATACGTGCAACGCACTTAGTGTTAGATAGTGTATGCCCTTAGCTCCAATCAGCTTGATGTACATTATGACATTTATTGTAAATAAATAAAGTACATATTTGATTCATGTTATATTGGTGTATTTCTATGTAATACCCTTAAACTGGACATTTATGAGACTCGTGTTAGTTTAGAATCTTCACAGCCATTGGATAGATCTAGGGAGATTCTGTCAAGGCTGACACTGATGTGTTGCCAATAAGAAGGGGTAGAGTGTCTTGACTACATGGTATAGAAGGGGAGGGGTGCCCTATTGGCAAATTGCCCCGTTGTCGTTCCTATATAATTCTTAATTATTAGTGATATTAAGAGGAATGTTATATTTTGTAATTATTTCTATTCATTTAAAGTTGATAAAAAAATTCATTTAAAAATAATCAAAATAATAATTTTATTAAAATTACTAGAATTAACAAATAAAGTTAAATTTATTAAAAATACTTATTCAATTAAAATTTTCTATAAATCAACATTAAATAAAATATGATATTATTATATGTTTAAATATTAATAATAATTTTGAATTATTTAGTTAATTAAAAACAAATTGTTATTATTAAATTTATCAATTAATTAATAGTAAATAAAATTACTCAATCTTACAGATTTCTCATGCATCGCACAAGGCCCCATTAATAAATAATAAGTCGGGTACATTTGCAAAGCCAATCTTTTCCCCTCAAAGGAACTTGTTTCAATCCAAGTGCTAAGATTGGTGATATGGGTTAAAAAAATGCCATCTTGTCATAAGAACTGGTATGCCTATAAGGAAAACCTTTCCACCTTAAAGGTCGCCTATTTCAGCCAAAGTACCAAAATAAGTGACATAGGTTAAAAAATTGTCATCTCGTCAAATAAATAATAAGAGCCAGTAAGCTTGCAAAGCAAATCTTTCCCCCCTCAAAGGTCACCTATTTTAACCCAAGTACCAAGATAGGTAACATAAGTTCAAGAAGTGTCATTTTGTCAAATAAATAATAACAGTCAGTACACCTGTAAGACAAATCTTTTCCCCTCAAAGGGCCACCTATTTCAGCCCAAGTGGCAAGATAGGTGACATGGGTTCGAGAGGTACCATTTTGTCAAATAAATAATAAGAATCGATATGCCTGTAAGATAAATCTTTACCCCTCAGAGGCCACCTATTTCAGCCTAAGTACTATGATAGGTGACATGTATTCAAGAATTGGCATCTTGTCAAGGAAATAATGAGAGCTGATACACCTCCAAAGCAAATCTTCTCTTTCAAAGGCTACCTATTTCAGCCCAAGTACCAAGATACATGACACGGGTTCAAGAATTGCCATCTTGTTAAAGAAGTAATGAGAACTAGTACACCTGCAAAGTAAATATTCTGCACCTCAAAGGCTACCTATTTCAGCCCAAATTCCAGGATAGGTGACACGAATTCAAGAATTGTCATCTTGTCAAAGAAGTAATTTAATCCGATATACTTGCAAAGCAATTCTTTCCCCACAAAGAACACCTAATTCAACCCAAGTGGCAAGATAGGTGATGGGGGTTCAAGAAGTGCCATTTTGTCAAGGAAGTAATGAGAGCCAATACCCCTCCAAGGAAAATCTTTCCCTTTCAAAGAATTTCAGTCCAAATGCCAGGATAGGTGACACTGGTTCAAGGAGTGCTACAAGGTTGGTATTGAATAATAAATCATCAAATGACAAACGATCAAAGAAAACTATAAAATTATAAAATATCATTTAAGTTGCAATTGAATGAAAAGCATACCTTTTATAAGATGATATTTCGTCCTTAGTACACCAAATTTTTCTCAAAAGTGGGAAAATTGCAAATAACAAAGCCTATCCAATAGGCTAGGAGACAATTTAATTAAAGGTAAAATTTTTATAAAATTTTAAAAGTGCAACTATCAAAATTGCAAGCATTATGGTGTACATTCTAGTCATAACATGAAACGTGAAGATCTTTTCTCTCCTCTAACACATTAAAATGTCTAGTTGGGACACCTAAAAGTAGTTGCTTGGGCCCTATATGTAATGGCTGCACTACAAGAAAAAAGGTCAAAGTTGGCGGTCATAGAACCGCCGGCTTGGGCATTAAGAGTAGTTCACGTACATCATGACAGCAGCCTACCAGCAGAGAGTAGCTCGGTACTATAACGCCAGGGTCAAGAAGTGGAATCTCTACGTTGGCGACCTGGTCCTTCGTAAAGTTATGGTACCTGAGCCCGGTGCTGCCAAGCTCGGGTCCAACTGGGAAGGCCCTTACCAAGTGAAATGAGTTCTTGCGGAATGAACATACGAGCTCGAGACCCTCGAAGGGACACAAGTACCTCGGGCATGGAATATTGTTAACCTAAGACAATACTATATGTAGGAATTGAGTAGGCCACGAGCCACTCTCAAAGCCTAAGGGCCAGAATACCGAGCTAATATGACCTCGGCACAACAGGACTTAGTCACCTCCATGGCATGGGCAGACTCTAAAAGTGGGCCACGAGCCACTCCTCCAGCCTAAGGGCTGAAATGCCGAGCTAATGAAGAAACCTTAGCAGCATACAAAACTAAGTTACCCCATCAGCAAGAACTAAGTACTTGCAGCGCCTGAGGTGCAGGCGGCTTGGGCATGAACCTTACATCAAATAGCCCGCCCTGGCATGCAAAGAGTTAGACCCATTAAGGATAATAGACATCAACCTACCTCGGGTGCAGATAGGTCGGGCATGCACCCTACTATATCCCTCACCCCGACGTACATGAGGCTACCCCTACTAAACAGTTCAGGGCCACGATGGTCGTTAAGGAACACCCACTTCAGAAGTTCAATTCGATAGGTTAACAGTTTGGGGTGAGATAACCGTTTCGACAAAAAATGAATTGCTCAAACTTTTGACAAAAGGAAAAAATTTCTTCATTGCAGAAAATTCATTACATAAATTCCATTAAGAACATTTTGATTACAAGAAAGAAAAAGGGAGAAGATTAAGTTTACAAATACAGGGAGAAAACTACTTCGGAAGCTCGTTGCCTCTGTTAGGGGCCTCCTCGGGGTCCAGTAACTGGACCAACATTCTCTGCTTCATCTTCGGCGCCCTCATCTTCGGAATCGGGGTTATCTTTTGACTGACGCACAATGTCGTTAGTGATCCGCGAAGTAGTGATGGCGCTCGTATCCAGATCGGGGTAGAGGTGCTTGATTAGCCATCGACTGAGCTTGAAGCCCTTACGGTAGGCCTCCGTCATCACGTCGTCAAACCATGAAGAATTGACGTAGTCGATGATAACCTGAGTCTTGGTCTCATTGAGAGCACCCTCGAAGATCGCAGTATTCTCTCTTATGTCTTCCTGGAGGTACCACACTTCGTGCTCCAGCTTCCCCTTTGCCTCCTTGAGGCCTTGCACCTTAAGCTTCAAGGCATCCCGCTCAGCCTTGACGCTGTTCACCTCAAGCCCTAAGGCCTCCTGACCAACCTTGAGCCCGCTTACCTTAGCCCTTAGCTTATCTTTGTCTCGGGCCAACTCCCCCTTCTCTGCCATTAACACCTCGATGAAGCTCTTCTGAGCCGAGGCGTCACTCTCCAGGCGGTGGACCTGACAACGAGTTGCCCTCAACTCAGTATGGGTTGCGCAAGATGACTTCTTAGCCTCCAGAGCCCGCCTCAGGTGCCGATCTGATTGAAGGGTCGAGGCACGAATGGCGGTGTTCACTTGCAAAAGGGAAACCGGTCAAGAGGGAAATCAAAAAAAAAAGAAGAAGAAGAAAAGAAAAGAAGAAAAGAGAAGAGAGACTCACCACCATAGTATGAGTGGCAGCTTGAGCGCCGAGCTGACCAGGAGTGAGTTCGGTCCACTCGCTGACCTCCCCTGGGTACGCAGCCAGCTTGCTCTTCTTCAGGCTGCACTGGGGGTTCAGGACAGTTTGGCTCCCCTGACCCTCCGAGCTGGATGACGTCATCTCCAAATCATGAGTGGAACTCTCAAAGCCCTCGGCGGCAGCTTCGGTAGGATGAGCCCCGACAGCAGCAGCATTAGCCTCGGCAACGTTTTCACCAACAGGTCCGGTGAGCATGGTAGCAGGTTCAGTGGGCCTAACGGCAAGCTCCACTCTCACCTCAGGCCCTTGAGGCACAACCCCTTCTTCCAAGTCGATGGCAGGCTTCGCTGCCACCTCGGGCCTCGAGGCTAAAGTCTGCGGAGGTTGAGGCTTGGCTGAAACTCGTGGGGACTCAACGCGCGCCTTCTTGGCTGTGCATTTCTTTCTCTTCATCTGGTGGAAGAGCTTCTGGTTATCTATTCTCTCCACATCCATGGGGCCTGCAACAAGACATGGCATTAGCAATCCAAAGTAAACATACGTGCAAAAGGCCGAAGTAAAGCAAAACCTACCCAAGCTCAAGCCGGCCTGGACAAGCTTCTCTTCAGATGTGAAGTCTTTATAAATCAACCTGAGCTGAGCTAGTGACTGGAGCACCTTCTTGGTCTTCCCGTCTAGGATGACACCAGGGTCTTGAATGGCTGTCCTCCAATCAGTGGGGAAGGACCACCCCGTGCTACTCCGAACTACGAAGTAGTCCCGCTTCCAAGCTGGGACTTTGCTCGGGAGCTTGTGCATGAGTTTGAAACCTGGGCAGGGGGACAGGTAGTAGGACCACCTGTACCTGGGGAGAGTGCCCAAAGCACTCTTCTTTATGGCCAAAATTGTGCTAAGAATATCTAAATCTATGGAGAGGGAACGATCAAAGCAAAGAGAAATGGACCCCACCATGTTCCATATGGAATTTGGGTGGAGTTGGTCCATGGTGATGTTAAAGCGTACCAACACCTCAACAAAGGGTGAAGAGGAAGTCGGAGACCGGCTATCAGTTGCTCCCTAAAGACCACGATCTCGTTAGGACCGTTCTCCCATGGAAAGTTTCCGGTGGAAAGGCTATATGAGTATTCCCTAGGGAGGTTGAGCCTCTATATGAGGTCCTGAAGCCTCTCCGAAGTCATTATAGAAGGGCCGAACTGATCTGGCTCCCAACCTTGGTGGGAGGTGGACGCCAGATGACCCGAAACCACCCGTACATCGGATGACTGAGTAGTAGAAGAGCCACCCCGAGCTGAGGTACCCACCTCGAGCTCGTCGATAAGGCTGTCTACACTAAATGACATAGTGAACTGAAGGGAAGAAACAAATTGAAAAGGGAAAAGAAGCTTAGGGGGATTCACCAAAGGAACACAACCGGACTGGGAGAATAGGACGAACTGGAAGGCCCGAGCTAAGAGACCTCTAACGCGAGCTCAAACGCTAATGACGAGGGCTTTGTGGAGAAGAAAATGGCCAAGGGTCCCCTTATTTATAGCCACAACTGTGGGTTCCTCAAGGTGAAAATGGTTTAAAGCATTTTTTATGTCCGTGAAGTCCAAATCGTGTGAGATCCACACGTAATCCAAATGCAACTTGAGTGTTTTTTTATCAAACTGGACACTAGACTGGTCCAGTTGGACGGAACACGCGATCAGTGGCATGAATACCAACGCCAAATCCACCAGGCATGTCATGATCTCCCCGCGTTGGGTCATCGCCGCCAGCGCAGGGAGTGGGGGGCAATTGATGGAGGGTGATTTGGCCCGACCTCGCAGCACGGGTACACGTGGGTGTGACCTTGCTCAAACAGTGACTCAGCATGACAGCACAACGGACGTGACCACAACTCGGAGGGAAGGTCCCACTCAGTTCAGCTTGGCAACTAGGCGCATAAACTAGTCGCCGAAAGCCGCCTTACCCACACCTACTCCCTGGGGTTAAGGCACTTCAGAGCATCCCGAGTTCGGGGCGCCCTGACTTCTCTAAAGGCCTGAGCTCCTCCCAATGGACCTCGGGTCACTCCCAGACAGGAACGCATCGATCCATCTCTGGACACCCCAAGGCATAGACACCTCGGGTCAGCCAGCTCCGCATAACTTGCTACAGGCAGCTCGTCACTCAAGAGACAGCCCGGCGCAGGGTAATTAGCGGAAGGGTAGTTCGGTATACCATAGGAAGGCTTCCTGCTTGACCACCGTACCCGACAAATCTGAGGACAGCAGCCATGTCCCTCGTCAAATAGCGTTGCGCCTGTCAACTTTAGAAGGTGTCTCGCACCTGACAGGCACGTACCCTACAACGATGGCCCTGCACGTGCCACCTCAGCCTTGCCTGTAATGGCTATGGCAAACTGAGAGTAGTGGTTATACCTGCCCTATCAGAAGCTAGAGGGCCTGAAGCAACGGAATTCTGTTATAAGGGGCTTATTCTCAAGGAATAAGGTATCTTCGAATCACCTACACAATCTACACTCTTAGCCTTCGTTTTTCCTTTGCTTCTTGCACAAAATACTGACTTAATCATCAGAGTGTTCTTGCCGAGCAAACCCCCTGGGAGTTCTTCTTCTTACCTCGCGTCTCAAGTACCTCTCAGGAGCCACGCAAGTGTCAGCTAGGAGTGACCGGATCACGCTACATCATTTGGCGCCGTTTGTGGGAAACGCTTCAAAAGGCCTTTCTCTCTAAACTTTCACTGTTCTTTTCTACCTTGAAAAAATTCAACACTCATGGCTTCCTCTAGCAACGTCGGACGAAGCACGAAAATGGATAACTCCAGGGAATAACCCCGGCTTCCTACTGTCTGTATCGGACAGTTCACTATCCCCCTCTTGGTGGACGAAATCCCCAACTTGAATGTGCCTCTTACGGTGGAACCTATTGTCGCACCACTCCCTGCTATAGTCGGAGCGATGTTCACCAAACCTTTGGCCGTGCCCCCAGCGGCCAGCCCGAATCAACTAGAGGACTTGATGCAGTGCATGCAGGCCATGCAAGCCCAAATGCAATAGTTCCAATAACTTCAGCTCTATCAACAACATGTGTTGCACCAGGTCTCCCAGTATCAGTATCAGCAGCAGTGACCCCAACTACCTCAACCTCAACTTCAGCAGCCGCAGTTCCCGCCTCAGCACCCACCCTCGCAGCAAGCTAGGTCTCGCCGCCAGGACGATCGCCCCTCTGGCCAAGGTGAGTCCCCCCAAAACCTCCCAAAAAACCAGGCCTCCCCCCGGCAGACGAGAGAGACCGGCTACCCTAGCCTCCCCCCAAGCTCACCAGGTCTACATCTCCTCGGCAATCGAAGTTTGAAACCACGCTCCTTGAGAACCGGTTTGAGATCCAGTCGAAGTTTGAAACCCCGTTCCTTGGATAGAAGCATCATTGTCGAATGCATGATTTGCTCCTGAACTAGTAGGTGAAGTGGGATTTGGACAGATTAAATCTGATAACTGACCAATTGAGTTGTGGATTAGCATTTTTTTTTTTTGCATATATAGCTAAGTGCTCTCTCTTCATTTATTTTTTTGCCTCCGAACTTGAATGATAGTCTCGTAAAATATAGCCAACTGATATTGCACTTGCTTTATATATTTCTAGAATACTGTTGCAATTTTTTTTTCATGTCTGCTAATGCCTTATCCCAAGAACTTAGTAAAACTGAGAAACTGAATGGCACCAATTTTGCTCTCTAGAAACATAGGATTACAAGGATACTTGATGAACAAAATGTTGATTATGTTTTAGATAAATCTATTCCTGCTAAACCTGCTAATGATAATTCTTTGACTGTAATTCGTGAATATCAAAAATGGGAAAAGGATAATAGGAAGGCAAGAAATTGTTTATTAACTTTTATGGAGACTGACATAGAAGTTGTGTTTGAAGCCATTAAAGAAATATATGAAAAAATAACTAAAACCTATGTTCAAATGTTAATTGAAAAATATTATGGCTGTGAAATGAGAAAAGAGGATTTTATAGTAGATCATGTTAGTAAAATGAATGTGATTGATTTGGCAATCACTGGGAATCCTATTCTTGAGAAAATTCAAGTCTCCACCATTCTTAATATCCTCCCATCTTCTTGGAATTCTATAGTAACAACTTTAAACCTATCTAGGAGAGAAATTAGCATAAAAAACTTACCTACCTTGTTAAGATTAGAGGCTGAGAAGAAGAGGAAGAAATCCCAACCTTCTTCCTTAATGGTTACTCCCAAACCAATTAAAACTTCCCAAATGTGTAAAAATCCTAGGCAAGTCTTTTAAAAATTCTAATGGGAAGAATTTAATAAGAAATTTAAATTCTCAAAATGATTCATGAAGACTTAGGGTTAACATTGCTTTAATTGTGGAAAACAAGGCTATACAAAACATAATTGCCTTGAATGCAAGAAGAATAAATCAAATAACAAAAAAGAAAAAACTAAAAGGAAAGACATAGTGTGTGTAGTCTCTCAATCTTACTTTTCTGATTCTGTTTTTTCTGATTGGTGCATAGATTCTAGCTCCTCTAAGCATATTTGAAAAACTAAAGAGATGTTCCCAGAATTGAAGGAAATGAAAACAAGAGAACACAGAGTTTTTATGGGAAACAACACCTACATTGATGTACTTGGAACTGGAAAAGTGAAGATCACCATAAATAAGAACACAAATTTAATCCCTAATGATGTGTTGTATGCACCTAATTTTAGGAGAAACTTGTTGTTTGTAAATCTATTAGATGAGAAGGGTTTTGATGTATGTTTTAGGGGAGGAAAAGTGATCACAGGAAAGCATGGTAGAGTTTTAATGTTTGGGAATAAGTCTGATGGATTGTGGCATTTGACTATAAATAAAGTTAATGCTCTTTCTAATTATGATTGTACTTATCATGTGAATGAAAATGCATACATATGGCACTTGAGACTTTGTCACATAAACGAAGATAAAATGATGAGAGTGAGCACCAACGGCTTAATTCCCAAAATAGAAATGAATTTCAATGATTATTAACCATACCTCAGTGGAAAAATAACTAGGCTCCCTTTTAAGAAAGGAAAGAAATCAGAGGAATTATTGGCTATAATACATTCTAACGTTTGTGGCCCTTTGGTTTTATAAATGATTTCTCCATATTTGGTTTTGTGTATCTGATTAAAAGAAAATCAAAAGTCTTAAAAAAATTTAAAGAGTATAAAACACTTGTTGAAAACTAGTTGGGTAGAAAAGTAAAAACTCTTATGAGTGATAGAGGTGGAGAATATATCTCTAACCTATTTAGTGACTTTTGTACATAATGGAATCATATACCAATTAACCATGTCCTTCATGGCACAGAAGAATGGAGTGGCTGAAAGGAGAAATAGGGCTTTGTTGGATATGGTGAGATCAATGCTATCTCATTTAAGTTTAGGAACACAGTTTTGGGGAGAGGTTGTAGATACTGCCGTGTATATTCTAAATAAGGTTCTAACTAAAGTTAATAGCTTAACACCCCATGAAATGTAGACTGGTAGAAAACCAGACCTAACTGACATCAAAATTTGGGGGGCTAGTGCCTATGTAAGAGTGCCAAATCAGTAAAGAAGCAAGTTAGATTACAAGAGTCTGTGTACTTTTATAGGGTATAGTGATAATAGCAAAGGGTATAGGTTCGTTAATAATAAATTTGATGGAACAGTTGAATTTATAGAAAGTAAGGATGTTGTTCTTTTAGAAGATCAAATTGATGATAATAAACATTTACCTAGCTTATTTGAATTAAACAATGATATTATAAAAGCTAAGATTGCACCTGATAGACAAGCTTCACCTAATAATGACACCTTAGGTAGAATCCGAAGAGAAAGATTCCTTTCATCAAGATTAAAAGACTATTACACCTACTTGAATGAAGAGTTTCTTGATGATCCAATTGACTTTGAAGATGTTATGGATGCACCTGATAAAGAAAAGTAGTGTGAAGCTATACAAGAAGAGTTAGACTCAGTGAACAAAAATCAGGTTTGGGAATTAGTTGATTTACCCAAGAATAGGAAACCTATAGGGTGTAAATGGATATTAAAGAGAAAACTTAATGCCGATGGGTCTATATAAAATTATAAGGCAAGATTAGTAGCAAAAGGGTACACTCAAGTGGAGGGGATTGATTATGAGGAGACTTACTCTCTAGTTTCCAAGTTTACCTTCATCAGAATCTTAATGTCCTTAGTTGCCTTTTTGGACTTAAAGGTGTGCCAATTAGATGTCAAAACTATTTTTCTAAATGGAAAGTTAAATGAAGAAATATACATGACACAACCCAAAGGTTATGCAATAGAGGGACAAGAAAATAAAGTGTATAAATTAAAGAAATCATTACAGGGTTTAAAACAGTCCTCTAGAATGTGGTATCATACCTTTCATGAAGCAATATCTAAACTTCGATTTACACCTAATCCGTTTGATCATCGTGTTTACTCCTTAAATAGTGGGAGCAGTTTTTTTGCTCTTTCATTATATGTAGATGATATTCTTATTACTGGAAATGATGTGTCTATGATTAATGAAACCAACTTTGAAATAAAGGACATGGGTAATGCAAGTTATGCACTTGGAATTAATGAAACCAACTTTGGATTGACTAATACATGAAGGACATGTGTCTATGATTAATGAAACCAACTTTGGATTGACTAATACAAATTATTATGTTTGATAGAAATGACATTCATATAAGAGGGAAGAATTAAAAGTCATTAGTTTTCTCACTCCCAACCCACCTTCTTTAACAATAAAATAGACCTGATCCCAATTAACTAAGTTAATTTTCTTTTCTTCTTCTTCTTCTTCCTCCCCCTCCATTTTTTTTGTCTTTCTATTTTTTTGGGCCTCGATATTCTTCCTAACATTTTTTTTGTCTTTCTATTTTTATTTTTTCAACATCTCATGTACTTTCTTTGCCTTGGAAATTTCTATTGGACACTTTGGACAATCTAAAAGATTTGGATACCCTCTAGCCGAGTGATGTTTAAGATGGATTATACCACCACTTTTCATAATTTGCCAACAAAAATTGAATTTAGTAGAAGTATATTGTTATTTACTCTCCTATCATATGTCCATCTAATATCTTGTTCTTCTTCCTTTTTAGGTGTCATATCAAAGACTTTCAAGATGAAATTCCAATTTCAAATATCCAAGAGATGAAGAGAGAAATGCTGCCAACTGATCCAATTAATTTAACTATCATAATTCACATAAACTATACAAATAAATTAGCTTCATAATCATATTTCTATTTATTCAAAATAAATAGTCATATTCATTCATAAACATTTGAAAATTATAATTCAAAATTATCATATTCATTTTCAAATAAAAAATTGATAAATGTTAACAAATTATCAATTTCATTTTTTAATTAAATAAGAATCATAGAATTATACAATCATATGATCATATCATAGAATATATTAATTTTTTTATATAATTTTATATCTAGATTTCAAATTTTCATTATAAATCCCTATGCTTACTCATAATTTACAAATTATAACTCTTAAATTTTAAGATTTAAGGTATGAAAAAAATTTAATTATAGAAATATCCTAGCCGGTATTCCAACCATAAAGTATGCATTAACATTTATTAATAGAATAACTTCTAAGCGAAAAATATAATTAATTATTATTTATTTACTTAAATAATTACTATCTATTTTTAATTTTAAAAATTATAAAATAATCAAAAAATAATAATTGAAGATGAAATATCAAATGAACTATTAGTCATGGATATGATAGATAAACCATCTATTTACAATATATTTAGTCTAAAGGGATATATCAAAAAAAATGTAATTAATTATTTTTTATTTTTTAATTAGGAAAAATATAAAAAATAAAAAATCATATTTTAAGAATAAACATTAAATGAACTATGAATATGACAGATCAACCATATATTAACAATATATTCAGCCCTTAGGGCTATATCATACAAATGTAATTAATTATTATTTATTTTTAATTCTAAAAATTATAAAATAATAAAAAATAATATTTGAAGAATAAATATCAAATGATGTATGGATATGATAAATCAGCCATGTATTAACAATATATTTAGTCCTTAGGGGTATATCATACAAAATGTAATTAATTATTATTTATTTTTTAATTAGAAAAATTATAAAAAAATAAAAAAAAATCATATTTGAAGAATAAATATCAAATGATGTATGAATAAGATAGATCAACCATATATTAACAATATATTAGTCCTTAGGGGTATATCATACAAATGTAATTAATTATTATTTATTTTTAGTTCTAAAATTATAAAATAATAAAAAAATCATATTTCAAGAATAAATATCAAATGATCATGGATATGATAGATCAGCCATATATTAACAATATATTCAATCCTTAGGGGTATATCATAAAAAATGTATTTATTTTTATTCTAAAATTTATAAAATGAAAATAATTATATTTAAAGAACAAATATCAAATGGTATATGGATTTGATAGATTAGCCATATATTAACAATGAGTGATCTATCATAAAAAAAAAAATTGTTTTAATTATTAAATGTGTAGGTACATGTTGTTCACCACAACTACAATAGCATAAAAGGTGCTAAACCAAATGCTACAAAAACACCTACAATGAGTTCACAACTCGTCACAGATTTGCGATGAGCTCAAAGCTTGCACCAGCTCAAAAGCATAGTACCGAGAATAACTCGGAATCGCCATGGATCTATGATGAGCCCAAAGCCATTGTGAGCCCACGATGAGCTCAGAGCCATCACAAACCTGTGATGAGCTCGGAGCCATTGCAAATTAGCGACCAACAAAAATATGATGACTGGTCGATGTCACTCATGACAGATCACCCAAAAGGATTAAGAGAGACATGTAAGACCAGTGCCGATGTCACCACTCATGCCACATTAGTACAGGAGATCCGCAAAAGAAAATAGTGTACGTATATTATGAGAATCCTCAAATGAAAGGAAACCTCATTCCTGAAAGATCTCATAAGATACGTGGCGAACTCTTCGTGGGAATCAAACTCTTTTGCCTCATAAGATCCCCTTTCCAATTGGGAATCAAACTCTTTTAACTCCTCGCTTTCAAGACCTTAGGATCTCTTCCTATAAAGAGAGACGTGAATCATAAAGAACAAACAACTCTGTCAATAAAAGCCCTTAGCCTAACCTTTGCTCTTGGTGTAGCTGGAAGCATGTCATTAACCACTTCGGGACACCAGTTTAGAGATTTATAAATTTTTCCAATCCTCATGTAACCTTAAAGAACATAGTACGTAGTGAGGAAGGGGTCAAACCCATAGGGAAGCGAGGGAAAAATTATTATTTTCTTGTTTTGGATAAATAAAAAGAAAATGGAACTAGAGATTACAGAAAATAAGAAAATAAAATTTATTAATGCTGAAATTAAAGGTTCATAATTAAACAAGACAATAATCAAAATTCAGGAATATAAGAGCATTGAAATCAACAAAAGAAATAAACAAAAGTGATCCAAAATTCGGATCCAATGGCGGTAGTTGTAGATTGGTTGGACGACTTATAGGAACCCCTCCTAACAAGATCTATGCATCTTTCCCTTCTTCAACCCTCAAACCCCTCGAGACACCTTAGCCTTGAACCGGACGAATTCGAATCTGCAAAACACACAAATGAACAAAATTTAAATCTAAAAGATTGTTGAAATAAAAATAACATGAAAGTAAATAAAGAAAATAAAATGATGGTTGATCAGATCCAGTGGCAGTAGCTACAGATTGGCGGGACTACTTGCAGGAACCCCTCTTGACAAGAGTTGGGCGTCCTTCCCTTCTACAACCCTTGAACTCCTTAAGAAACATTAGGCTTGTGAACTGGGTGAATTGACCAACCTCTTCTCTAGGACTGAAAGATGGAGATTAAAAGGAATGGGTGGCGCCCTAGAGTGAATGGCTGAGATAGAGAGTGAAATAGAGGGTCGAGATCTAGTGGTTAAAGGTTAAATGATGGGTATTAGAAGTTAGGTGGTGCCCTATGGTTCGAATGCACTCAAAATAGGGTGCCCTAATATGGAAGGTGGAGATTAGATGTTAGGAAGGGATGGAAGGTGAGGATTTAACAGTTAGGGTGGCTAGGGTTTGTTAGAGATGAAAAGAATGACTGTAGATGTGCCCTAGGGTTTACTAAGGAGAAGGGAGTATGCTAATACAGTAGGAGGGGTGTCATTCTGGGTTTAACTGATAGGAGACACTCTCCTGCGCTCAGTTTTTTTCACAAAAACACCCCTCTTTCTATTGGACTTCACATCAGCTTCCTAAAAACTGAATTCCAGCCTTAAAACTTCCCCATTATTCCATAGGATTTGCATAGAGACCCTCAGAGGTCATAATATTGAATTTAACTAGGAAAATGGGACATTTTGATTATTCTTACGTCTAAAATACCCCTGAAATGATGCCTTTAAGGCATCAAACTACAGAGTTATCACACCCCCAACTTAACCATTGCTAGTCCCTTAGCAATGTTTTTAATTTTTATAATGAAATTTTTAGTTCTGCAATTCTAAAGGCTTAGCTTCAATTTTTTTTTTCAATTTTTCTCTCTCTCTTTCTTCACCCCCAACTTAAGTGCCATTGTCCCCAATGGCATGACTAAACTATTGCAAAGGGACTTGGGCCAAAGGGAACAATCAAGAGGGTTTATTTAAGGGGTTCAAGGGCTGCCAACTAGTCTCGAATCAAGAAAAGAAAAACTACGTTGGTTTCCTCCCAACCAATGCTAAGTTTAACGTCTTCAACCAGACACAACTAGATCACTCAAACTAAAATTCTCAACTCCTCTACTCTCAGATACTCCTTCTATGTATGGTTTAAGCCTTTTACCATTGACCTTGAACATTGTTCCATTCTTGGGATCAGCTATTCTAACCGCACCATGCTCGAACATTTTATCAACAACAGACGGCCCATCCCATCTAGACTTTAATTTACTCGGAACCAACCGCAGCTTAGAATTAAAGAGCCAAACTTTTTTACCAGGTTCAAATGTTTTTTCTTGAAATGTTTTTATCACAGAACGCTATCATTTTGGCTTTATAAATGCAAGAGCTTTCATAAGCTTCATTGCAATGTTCTTCCAGCTCACTTAATTTCAGAGCATGGTGGGGTCCATCTTGGGTTAGATCGAAGTTAAACTTTTTGATGGTCCAATAAGCCTGATGCTCTAGTTCTACGGGAAGATGACAAGCTTTGTCGAAGACTAGCCTATAAAGAGACATTCTAATGGGAGTTTTATACGCCGTCTAATAAGCTCAATATGCATCATCCAATTTGTTGGGTTAATCTTTTCAGTCCAACTTAATGGATCTTTGCAAAATACTCTTAATTTCCTAATTGGAAACTTCCACTTGACCATTCGTTTGGGGATGGTAGGGGGTTGCTATCTTATGAGTGATTCTGTATTTGTGGAGCAAAGTATGGAATTACGCATTAGTGAAATGTGACCCCTCATCACTAATGATTACTCGTAGACACCCAAACCTAGAGAAAATGTTCTTTTGAACAAATTTCATTACAACTTTGTGGTCATTGGTCTGGGTTGCTACCGCCTCAATCCATTTCGACACATAATCAATGACCACCAGGATGTATTCGTAACCGGATAATGGCTGAAATAGTCCCATGAAATCAATACCCCAAACATCAAAGATTTCTACACTTAGAATGGGATTAAGGGGCGTCATGTCTCTACGGGACAAATTCCAGATAGCTTGGCATCTTAGGTACATTTTATCGAAAGCATGGGCATCCTTAAATAAACTTGGCCAATAAAAACCACTTTGCAGTACTTTGGCCACTGTTTTCTTCTCCAAAAAGTGCCCCCCACAAGCAAGAGTGTGACAAAAATTAAGGATACTTTGGTGTTCAAACTTGAGGATGCATCTTCGGATTACTTGATTCGAATAGATCCGGAATAGCTCCGGCTCTTCCAAGAAATAATATTTGAGTTGTGAGAAGAATTTGTCCTTCTCGTTCTTGGACCACCCCTTAGGAATTTTACCCACCGCTAAATAGTTGACAATATGTGCAAACCAAGAGTGTTCATCTGGAAAAGATTAGTCATGCATAGGTTCACTCTTTTCAATTTGAATCTGGACTGATGATCAACTACTACATTTTTAGAGCCCTTTTTATCTCGAATCTCAAGGTCAAATTCTTGCAAAAGAAGGATCCATCTGATGAGCCTAGGTTTGGCCTCTTTATTAGACAATGAATGTCTTAAGGCCAAGTGATCATAGTAGACAACCACTTTAGTGCCTAATAAGTATGGGTGAAATTTTTCCAAAGCAAATACTACAGCTAAAAGTTCTTTCTTGGTAGTGGTGTAATTCAATTGAGCTTCAGATAGGGTGCGGCTAGCATAATATACTACCATAGGACATTTATTCACCCTTTGTCCGAAAACTACTCCGATAGCATAGTCAGAGGTATCACATATTATTTCAAAGGGCAACGACAAGTTGGGAGGTTGAAGGATTGGGGCTTTGGTCAGTGCCTCTTTCAGATAATTGAAAGCCTTAAGACAAGCCTCGTCAAAATTAAATGGGATATCCTTTGCCAAAAGATTGCACAAAGGCCTAGAGATCTTAAAAAAGTCCTTAATGAACCTATGATAGAAACCAGCATGTCAGATCAGAGAAATGAGCGAATTATCTTGATAGAGGTGGGAGGTGGGAGTTTAGAGATTTGGTCAACTTTTGCCTTATCTACCTCGATCCCTCGTTTGAAAACTATGTGGCCTAAGACAATACCCTCTTGGACCATGAAGTGACTCTTCTCTCAACTGAGTACCAAGTTTGTCTCGACACATCGCTGAAGAACTTTTCGTAAGTGTTCGAGACAAGTTTCAAAGGAATCTCCAAAGATAGAAAAATCATCCATAAATATTTCTAGAAAGTCACCTACTATTTTCGAGAAAATTGCCATCATACACCTCTGAAAGGTTGTTGGTGCATTACATAATCCAAATGGCATTCTTTGGAAAGCAAATGTGCCATACGGACAGGTGAAAGTAGTTTTCTCTTGATTTTCAAGGTAAATGGCTACTTGGTTATACCTAGAACACTCATCTAAGAAGCAAAAATATTTCTGCCCTACAATTTTTTCTAGAATCTGGTCAATAAAGGGCAGAGGGAATTGGTCCTTTTTTGTGATGGCATTGAGTTTCTTGAAGTCAATGCATACTCGCCATCCCGTGGTAAGCCGGGTGGGAATCACTTCACCTTGATCACTGGTGACCATGGTGAGTACACCCTTCTTAGGCACCACTTGTGTAGGACTTACCCAACTACTATCTAAAATTGGGTAGATAATACCTGCATCCAACCACTTGACTACTTCTTGCTTGACCACTTCTCTCATATTTGAGTTCAACTGCCTTTGCATTTCCCTACTCGATTTGGCACCCTCCTTCGTATAAATATGGTGCATACAAATGGATGGACTAATCCCTATCAAGTTAGCCACCGACCAATCAGTGGCACCCCTATACTCTTTTAAGACATCAATCAGTTTCTCTTCTTGTATAGGGGTTAAATCAACTGCTATAATTATTGGTAGTGTTAACACATACTTCAAGGAGTCTGGCAAGGGTTTTAATTCTAGTTAAGGAGGAGATTCAAGAGAAGGCACGGGTGGTTCACTCTTTAGCTCAGGGAGAGGTTCAAATTCCTTCGTTGGGTCATCCACTGTGATCGGACCGATTTCTTCGGGGTTTATATTTACATTCATTATACAATAATCTTGTTTTGGGTAGGTAGAAGGACTCTGGGAATCACACAGGTCTTCGAACTTTTCCACCCTTTAAAAAGTTGAGATTTCTTCAGCACTTTCTAATTATGGGACATTAGAGGTTGTAAGATCTTGGTATTGGGGAATCACACAACATTTTCTACAACTGGCTGACTAAGCATTGAATCATTCTCCCACTGCAGGTTAGCTTCCATGAGCTGAATTACTTGTCTCTCTAATCTTAGGATTGACTATTGTTGAGCTAAAATCAGTTGTTGGAGCTGTAGAAACCTATCATCAAATGAATCGGTCTGATAAAGTTGAGGGGAGGTTTGACATGGTTGAGCTAGTTGAGTCCCAAGGTAATCATTGTACTCACATTGAGTCTGGGCTTCAGACCGTTGAGAATGCACATTTGGCAAGGTGGTTTCTTGGGCTTAGGCCCAATAAGCGAAATTGGGCTGATTTTCCCACCCAGGGTTATATGGACTAAAGGATGGGTTAACATTGGGTTGGAAAAATTCGTTATTTGCATGTACTTGCTCTGGAATGATTGGTTGACATGGGCCTACTGTAGGGCACTAGCTAATATGATGGGCCGGGCTTGCACAGATGGAACATGTTGGGCAGGATGACAAGGTTGGTATGGGTTAAATTGTTGACGACATGAAAGGACTTGGTCAAGTCTTTGGGCCATCCCATTAATCTTATCTAGTTGTTGAGACACATGGTTCCAATCTCTCTGTGGCTTAGGTTGGAATTAGTTTTTCATTCCACAAACTCCGGCCATTGAATTCACTTTATTTTGTCCTTAACTTTTTTTGAAATTTTAATTTTAAATTTTGAATTTTAATTTCATATTTAGATTTTGAAATTTAAATTCTAAAACTTAAACTCAAATTTGATTTTTTTATGAAATTTGAAATTTAAATTCCAATTTAGATTTTGAAATTCAATTTCCTGAAATTTAAATTTAAATTTGATTTTTTTTAATTTAAAAAATGCAAGAAATTCAAACACACGACCTACGGGCTGACCTAAGGTTTCCTAAACTGGTGGTTCAACTAATGTGAATCGTATTAGGTTCACTTGGAATTACGTCACTTTCTTTGATTAGCCAAGTAAGAGGTGGGGATGTGGGAGGCTCCCCTTGCTCTCACAACGACCTAATTAAGTAACCACAAAACCTGCTTAGGCTTTAGCTGTTTAACCTCTTTCCTTAGACACCAACCGCCGGTTGTGGAAAGTAATCACAAGCTTCCCTAAAATTCAGCACACTTTTGAACCAAATGTGAGGCTCCCTAAATGATCTTTCTATCCAAATTTTAAATTAGGGTTTAGGGTGGACCGCACAGGAAAGGATGGTGGTTTTTGGGCCGAGGAAGGGTGATGAAATCCCCACCTTATCTTATTTAAGTTGGATTGCCCTTAAATGGATTAACAAAAAGGAAAAAACAAAATAAATGCAACTAATTACAATGAATGAACAATTATTTCTAATACGCAATTCATCAATTTAACATAAAAAAATAAAATAAAACTAATTCAGCAAAAGGAACAATTAAAATAATAAAAAAAAGAAAACCTAATACATTCATAACTAACAAAATAATTTCAGCAATTAAATAATCCTATATGATGCATGCTCTACAACATATCAAACCCTAAATGTTGGAATGCAAATGTAAAAATTTTAAAATATTAATTATTTTTTTATTTTTTTATTTTTTTAAATTTAAAATTAGAAATTTAAATTTATTTTGAAATTTAAACTCAAATTTGAAATTTTGAATAATTTCCTATTAACAATTAATTATTCAACTAAATAAAGCAATAAATAATTATAGCAAACAGAAAATAAAAGGATTAATTATGCTAAAAAAATTTAACAACCACCAAAATAAATTCTAATAAGAAAAATCGCTACTCAAAGGATTAAAGAGAAAATAAAAAAATAAGAATATGCGACAATAAAAGAAAATAAAATAAAATAAATGAAATGAGTTTCTAATCTGAAAAAAAAAAAGATAGAACCTAATAATCCTAAACAGAAATACGCTCAAGAAATTAAAAGAAAAAAATAGATCTAAGAACAACGAAAAAGAAATAGTACTAAAAAAATAAATCAGATCTAGAAAAAAAGAAAGAAAAAATTAATTAACTTAAGAATTCGAAAATGACTATTTAAAAAAAACGGAGTTCGAAAATAAAAATAAGAAAACAAGACTAAATTAGGATGACTACACCTGAAACGCAATCCAATTCCTCTTCTCTTCTCTTTTCTTCAGCCCCCGGTACTCCACCTTTTGCTATTACGTCCTGCAAAATCAAAGAGAAACAAGTATTAAAATGAGATCACAAATCAAGTAATTAAACAAAAATAAAAAAAATAACGAAACTGATCCAGACAAAGCAAATAAAAGTTTTTCTACGTTGCTTCCCTGGCAACAACGCCAAAAACTTGGTGTAGCTGGAAGCGTGTCGTTAAACCACTTCGGAACAGCATGTTGTTAACCACTTCGGAACACTAGTTTAGAGATTTATAAATTTTTCCAATCCTCACATAACCTTAAACAACGTAGTACGTGGTGAGGAAGGGGTTGAACCCACAGGGAAAAGAGGGAAAAATTATTATTTTCTAGTTTTGGACAAATAGAAAGAAAATGAAACTAGGGATTGTAGAAAATAAAAAATAAAATTTATTAATGCAGAAATTAAAGGTTTGGAATTAAACAAGACAATAATAAAAATTCATGAATAAAAGAGCATTAAAATCAACAAAAGAAATAAATAAAAGTGATCCAAAATTCGAATCTAGTGGCGGTAGCTATTGATTGGTTGGACGGCTTACAAGAACCCCTCCTGACAAGATCTGGGCATCCTTCTGTTCTTCAGCCGTCGAACCCCTCGAGACACTTTAACCTTGAACCGGATGAATTCGGATATGCAAAACACACAAACGAACACAAATTAAATCTAAAAGATTGTTGAAATGAAAATAGAATGAAAGAAATTAAAGAAAATAAAATGATGGTTGTTCAGATCCAGTGGCAGTAGTTGAAGATTGGCTAGACTGCTTGCAGGAACCCCTCCTGACAAGAGTTCGACGTCTTTCCCTTCTACAACCCTTAAAGTCCTCAAGAAACCTTAGCCTTGTGAATTGGGTGAATTGATCAACCCCTTCTCCAGGGCCCATGGGGTCCTTTTTATAGAGAAGGGTGGTCATAATTATAGAGAAGGGTGGTCATAACTGGGATTAGAGAGAAAGAGGGGGGTGGCAGCTGGGTTTTTGTAGAAATATGGGCGCCCTAGGGTTGAGAATGGAGGGTTATGATTGTTTTAAGGTGATCCTAAGGCTATAAAGAAAAGGAGAGGTTTGGGTGCCCAGAATTGGATGGTGGAAATTTAGGCTCCTAGGGCTGAAAGGTGGAGATTAAAAGGAGTGGGTGGCGCCCTAGAGTGAATGGATGAGATAGAGGGTGAAATAGAGGGTTGAGATCTAGTGGCTAAAGGCTAAATGGTGGGGATTAGAAGTTAGGTGGTGCCCTAGGGTTAGAATGCACTCAAAAGAGGGTGTCCTAGAATGGAGGGTGGAGATTAGATGCTAGGAAGGGATCGAAGGTGAGGATTTAGTAATTGGGGGCGATTAGGGTTTGTTAGAGATGAAAAGAATGAGTGGAGAGGCACCCTAGGGTTTACTAAGGAGAGGGGAGTATGCTAATATAGTAGGAGGGGCAACATTTTGGGTTTAACAAGTAGGAGGCGCCCTTCTGTGCTCAGTTTTTCACAAAACACCCCCTCTCTCTGCTGGATTTCACATCAGCTTCCCAAAAACTACATTATAGCCTTGAAACTTCCCTAGTCTTCTCCAGGATTTGCACAAAAACCCTGAGAGGTCACAATATTAATTGGGAAAAGGGGACATTTCGACTATTCTAAGGCCTAAAATATCTTGAAATGATGCCCTTAAGGCATCAAACTACAAAGTTAACAGCGCCTAGCCATCCTTCATCCTTCAAGGAGACCACCGCACATAGCCTTACCATGCCACTCACCAAATGATCTATGAATATGATAGATCATAGAAAATGTAATTAATTAATATTAATTTTTAATTCTAAAATTATAAAATAATAACAAAAATCATGTATGAAGAACAAATATCAAATGATCTATGGATATAATAGATCAGCCATATATTAACAATATATTTAGTCATTAGGGGTATATCATAAAAATGTAATTAATTATTATTTATTCTTAATTCTGAAAATTAACAAAAAATCTTATTTAAAGAATAAATGCCAAATGATTTATAGATATGATAGATCAACCATATATTCAGTCCTTGTGGACAAATTGCATTAAAAAATGATTAATTAATAATTATTTTTTAATTCTAAAACTTAAAAAAAAATCAAACTAATATTTGAAGAATAAATACCAACTCTGATATGTGGATATGATAGATCAGCCATATACTAACACTATATTCAGTTCATATGGACAAATTATAATAAAAAATAAATAAATAAGACTTATTTTTAATTGAAAAAATTAAAAATATTCAAACATATTTGAACAAGAAATCACAATAAAAATACATAATTTATATATTTTTTATTTCCAAAAATTACAAAAAATAAAAAAATAAATATTACACAAAAGTTTCAAATCTTACATGGATATGGTAGATCATCCATAGGTTTCTAACATATCAAGTCCTTACATGAAAAAAAACAAACATTTTTCAATTTTTTGTTTTATATTTTTTCCAATTTTCCTCATAAAAATCCGTAGATCAACACATAATAAAAAAGTGTGATTTTTGAAATGGGAAATGCGGATCAACTAAGATTAGTACACTTTCAAACATTCAAACAAGAAAGAAACAACAAATCAAAAGGATTAAATGAAAAAAAAATAAAATTAAAAATGACATTTTCGCAATATTTTTCGAAGCTTCAAATATCTTCCCAAACTCCTTCAAGTTTGATGCATTTTTCTTGCTTTTTTTTTGTTTTTGTTTTTTTTTTTTTGCAGATCCAGGAATTTGGGCAAGCTTCTCAAAGTTCTGAAGTGGTTTGGAGGGGAGAAAAGGCTTTTCTTAGGGAGAAAGAAGTCTTCTTTCCCCCATAGAAGTTTTTATTTTCCCTCCCATTTTGTTTTCATGGCGTATCGGTCGATATGCCCCTGTATCGGTAGTATATCGTCCGATTCGGTATCGATACGCCCAATATAGTAGTGTATCGACATGATACACATACAATACAATATAAAAAGGACGTTCCATACCATTTTATACGATATTTCGTATCTAAAACTTTGAACCTTGTTATTAATTGATATTGAGTTAGGGTCTTGTTTGGCCAGAAATAGATAACTAATTTGCTTCCACACAAGCATTATCGAATTTGTTAGATGAAATGGTATTATATTATTATTTGTTTTTCAGCTAATATTTCAAGCATCATTGAATTTGGTTCTATTGCTTACATAATAAAGTACTTTCTTATATGGAAATTGGATATTATTATTATTATTAATGCCTTGGGAATTTATTTTGGAGGGAAAGCAAAAGGTTACATATATATGATAAGAAAGGGGCAATGAGATGTTCAAATTATGAAGCAGCCTTTCAACATTTAGAGTATGCACACATGCATTTGGTCCCAGGAGGATTTTTGACACAATATGCATTAATGATGAATGATGTATTGGTAGGCTTGTTGTCAAAACATGGAACAATGCATTGAGTATGTTTATCACAGGGACCAGGGAATGCTAGTGTGCAACCGATAGCATCTTCTTGGGGCCTAATGGCTTCACCTGAAACAACAATGACACCAAATTGCACAAGTAAATAGAGAGTAGTATTAAACAACCACGAGATAGCAAAGGGAATTCTTAAATTATTTGATGGTTTAATCCTCTGAGAAATGATAAGTGTAGTGAAATATAAAATCTAAAGTTCAATAACTTGAAACCAAGATAAGAGCAAATGAAATGGGGAGAAAGAAAGTTAAATTTCAAAACTGGCTTAAAGCAGACCTGAGACAAAAACTAGGAAGAGGAGAAAGCTAATGGTAGAAAACTTGGCCATATCAAAATGTGAAATAATTCTTCAAATTCTTTAGATTCAAGTTCAAATGCTTTGATGAATATTAAGATTTTGCATTCTAAGCATGAGTTTTATAGTGACATGAAGAATATCCACGTAATGATAATGAATAGAATACAATAAACTAGAATTTGTGAGATTTTAGTAGTAGCATCCAAAGTTACACACTTTTTCCATTATTAGCTAACTGTTAACAAAACAATCTGCCCATGGTCCAAGGATCCTTATTTGGAGTTTGGATCTGGTCCCAACATAGGATTCCAACAATCATTGCAGTAGTGCTTCGAGAGAGTCCGGATCTGCTCCTCACACCAACCTCATAGGCACATCTCACTATGTATCGGGAATATCACCTGTATTTATGTATTATTATTCATGGGAGATGTTCCCAATACACGGTGGGATGTGCCTGTGAGGTTGGTATAAGGTGTGCAGTGTGGGGAGCAGATCCTAATTTGCATCCGGAACAACTCGTCTGTCCTTCAAGGTGAGATGTTCCTAATACATGACAACAGTGGCTATTGGGACCTGATCTAAACTCTCTTATTTATTATATAAATCTAAAAATAGATGTTCTTTTATCTTGTGGGCCAATCTCTTAATAAGTTTGTTTTGATTTTGTTGGACTTACATATAAATGAGACCATTAGTGGATGATTTTACCAACTATTTTTACAGAAAGATGACAACCTTTTGAGGGATAAAACAAACATTCATTTTGCAATGTGGTCATGGGTTGTTAGAACATCAACTACATGGCTACTTGATCCTAAGGATCTTTTCATCTTTAAAACCTATTTTTTCCTAAAATCTCTTAGCTTACATTAAGTATAAATCCTAACCGATTTCTTTTCTGTGGATCCACCACGATCAGTATATTCTGTAACTTCCGATTTCACTTTTGTAAAGTAATGTGCCAAATGGTCTAAGGGGTCATTTGATAACAGTTGAAATGGCTAAATTGAAAACTGATTATTTTATTGTTTGTCATTTAGTGAGTAAGATTTTAAAGAGGTTGTTGGCTCGTTAATGGCTGAATCTGAAATTCAATAGAGTATCAAACCTTTGATCATTTTATTATTTAATTATTTTATCCATTAAAACACAATATAATAAAATTTTCTATTCAACACACTACAATAAAAAAGGGTTATGTTGACAGGCCAAATCCGTCACTATTGTAAGCATTAAAAAACGGCTCACTTTGCCATTTGGGCTGAAAATTGAATCATCATCCATCAGATTAGAAAATGAAGGTGATGAGACTTCCAAGAATGATTTTTTTTTTAACGGTTTTGTCTCAATAGTGATTCCCATAGCCTAAGGCACCGGCTAAACCAGTCCGAAAAAGTCTTGGATAGGAGAGGGAAGGGGTTAGGCACCCTTCTCCTAGGTCCAAAGGTGGGGCCCACAAGGGATATCAAACAAGTGCAAATAAAGTATGCCATTAATTAAGCAAAATAAACATAAGAAGCAATATTAAACACTATAACTAACCTTATCCTATATAACTCAATAGATTAGACTTGAGATTCAATTTTTTGGGGAAGATATCATAGAAAACCATCTTATGTCATGAACTGAATAAGCACGATTTAACTAATGTTTGATTCCAGACTCCAAATTTTTGGAAGATAACAAAAGAAACAACATAGGTAGATTTCACTAAACAAAACAGATTCCTACAGTAGATCCAAAAGAAAATAACACTCTAAATCCTACCGAAAAATAGCTATAGGAAGAAACAAAAAAATCTGGGGCTGGTACAGGGAATTACAAGGGCTGAATCAGTCCGTTCCTTTTCTTCCCAGCTTTATATATGGGTAAATGAATAAGAAAGCAAAAATATAGCCAATGACCTTACCTAATTACCTAATTGATATGTAGCCTAAATGACTGAATGTTGCAAAATGAAGGGAATGACTTTGGTCTGACTTTATACATAAGTAAGATTTAAAATAAGGGAGATCTGATCCGGCTTCGTCATTGTTTATTCACTGTCAAGCATAGGGACTGTCAGGGGTATGATAATCATGGAGGACCTGATAAGATCTCGGATGGGGAGTCATTGGGAGACGCTTGGAATTTACTGCCGCAATCAACCTCGGTATGGATTCGGCCTAAAGCATAGGACAATGTTCATTGTCACTGCTCTATTTTCGCCGGGGAAGGTGCCCAACAACCGTAAAATGGCAAGAAGTGAGGGCGGAATGGGATGGAAAGTGAGGAAAAGGGAGAGGAAGAGGGAGGATGGCCGGTGGAAGCTGAGAAATCACCGCCGCTACTAGAAGTTGCAACAGCGGTGGTTGTTTCAGTCGCGCCGCTCAAGTTCGCCGCTGTCGAGAGGAAGATGTCGATGAATAATAACCCTCTGAAGACTTCTCCCTCATGAGATTATGAGAAGAATAGTGGGGGGTGAAGCCGGTGTGAAGTAACTGCCGATCGACCGCTATGTCGTGAGGTCAAGTAGAGAGAATAGTCGATCGGTGGTGAGAGGAAGGAAAATGAACTGCCGTCAATGTAACTCGTTGTAGCGGCATCAGTGAGAGAATGAGAGAGAATGAGAGAGAAGGTGAAGAGGAATGAAGAAGGCGAAGGGTGCCACCGTCACTGGTTTCCGTTCGAATGGGGAAGAAGAACAGTCAATGGAAGGAAGAAAGTGAATAGATTTTTATTTGTCGCCGCTGGTTTCGTTTGAAAAGGAAGAGAACCGAATGAATCTCCTCTCGAATGAAGAAGAAAGGGTGTGGTTAAAACTAAGGCACAGGGCCAGTTTCGTAATTTTTGGGAATTCGGGGGTAATTTTTGTAATTTTGAAAAAGCTGGGTCAAACCAGGTTTAAAGGGGTTAGGCTGGGTTTTTGGTCATATGGTGGGTGATTTCAGGTCAAAAGGGTTGAGGGTTGAGATGGGTATGATCACAAAGAAGGGTCTTGTGTATGTGGGCCAGCGAGATTAGCCGAACGAAATCTTTTTATATGGAAGGGCAAATGAGGGGATTTTTGGCTGAAATTTGATGAGGTAGGGTTTCTGGAGTCTCTGAGTTATTTGGTGGGGTTGGATCGGGCCAAATAGGCCCAGATTGAACAGATCTAGAAAAGGTTTGATTTGACTAATCTAGAGGCTCATAACGAAATCTAGGTATGATCAAGGGGCATACAGAGTTTATTTTGAATGAAACTTCTTAGGGTAGGGTTTTTGGGTAGTGTGAGATGATGGTAAAATCATATTGAGTCAATTGGTCCTGGATTAGGCATATTTATAATTTGGTTAACCTAAGACCTTGAAATAGAATCTTGGTATGATTGAGGGTAAATAAAGGTGTTTTGGGCTGAAATTTCATATGTGGGGGTTTATTGGCATTCTAGGGTGACCGGTAAGGTTTGATTGGTTTAGAATTGTTCAGAACAAGTGGATATGGGTTGGTAGTGCGAGAAGGGTCGAAATCAAATCTTTATTTGATGGATGGGTGGAAGGCTACAAGTTTTGGCGGCACCTTAGCGGGTTTAACGGTGTTTTGGGAGGTCCTGGGTTTGATGGTTGTGCCTAATCTAATGGTTGAGGTGTAAGTGAGGGTTGATCGAGGCTATCGAATAGGTATCGAGTAGGTTTAACAGTGGATCTGAGGGCTGTCGAGGTGAAATTCGGTTTTTTGGGTTTTCTAGTTGTGTCGGAGAGGTTGGATGAGTTTGATCGGTTGTTTGGGTGAATTGGAGGCTTAGGCGATAGACCGAGAAAAAATCGAGTGCTAATAACTATCCCTCTTTGTTGTAAGGTAGGGGACTATGAAACAACAAAGACAAAAAGAAACACATAGAAATTTTTGTGAAGGATGGGCTTCGAAAAGAGGTGAGACGAAGAAGGAAGATTAAAGCAAATGGAAAGGTGGAGAAGAGGATTTCCCGTGCAAAATCTTTTCATCTAGTTTAGGCTAGTTTTATTATTGTGTGATTGCCTAATTCTTAAGGAATGGGATCTATGGATATGATAAATCAGAAATATATTAACACTATATTCAGTCTTTATGGACAAATCACAATAAAAAATAAATAGTTAATATTTATTTTTGTAATTCTAAAAGTTATAAAAAAATAAAAAAAAAATGAAGAATAAATGCCAAATGATCTATGAATATGATAGATCAACCAAATATTAACACTATATTCAGTTCATATGGGCAAATCATGATAAAAAATAATTAATTAATATTTTGTATTTAATACAAAAATTACAAAAAATTAAAAAAATAATATTTGAAGAAGAAATGCCAAATGATCTATGTATATGATAGATCAGCCATAAATGTACCATACATTCAATCATTATGAACAAATCTCAATAAAAAAATACATAAACATAATATATATATATTATTTCCAAAAATTACAAAAAATAAAAAATAAATAAATAATATATAGAAAATTTCAAATCTTACATGGATATGGTAGATAATCCATAGGTTTCTAACATATTAAGTCCTACATGAAAATAAAAAAACAAACATTTTTCAATTTTTTGTTTTATATTTTTTCCAATTTTCCTCATAAACATCCATAGATCAACACATAATAAAAAAGTGTGATTTTTGACATGGGAAATGTGGATCAATTAAGACTAGTACACTTTCAAACATCCAAACAAGAAAGAAACAACAAATCAAAAGGATTAAATGAAAAAAAATTAAAAACTGACATATTTTTGCAATATTTTCCGAAGCTTCAAATATCTTCCCAAACTCCTTCAAGTTTGATGCATTTTTCTTGCTTTTTTTGCAGATCCAGGATTTTGGGCAAGCTTCTCAAAGTTCTGAAGTGGTTTGGGGGGAGAAAAGGCTTTTCTTAGGGAGAAAGAAGTCTTCTTTCCCCATAGAAGTTTTTATTTTCTGTCCCATTTCGTTTTCATGGCGTATCGGTTGATATGCCCATGTATTAGTAGCATATCATCCGATACGGTATATATCGATACGCCCGATATAGTATCGTATCGGCAAGATACACATACAATACAATATAGAAAGGATGTTCCCATCCCATTTTATACCATATTTGGTATCTACTTCTCGAAGATACATTGATATGTCTTGTATTAACCGTGTCATATCGAAATTTTGAACCTTGTTATTAATTGATATAAAGTTAGGGTCTTATTTGGCCACACATAGATAACTAATTTGTTTCCAGTCAAGCATTATCGAATTTGTTAAATTGAAATGGTATTATATTATTATTTATTTTTCGGCTAATATTTCAAGCATCATTGAATTTGGTTCTATTGCTTACATATTGTTGATCTTTTTCACGAAAGTACTTTTCTCATCTCAGTTTGCTTTGTTTGTTCCAAGCTCAATGTCCAATTTAAACCCTTGAGCTTGAGGGGGGGAGTTTAGTAAAAGAAAAATAAATAGTTGGGACAAACACGTTCTTGTTTTATATAGGAAGAAGCGTAAGGAGTAAAGATGAGTGCATCTTGCAAATGAATTATATAATAAAATACTTTCTTATATGAAAATTGGATATTATTATTATTAATGCCTTGGGTATTTATTTTGGAGGGAAAGCAAAAGGTTACATATATATGATAAGAAAGGGGCAATGAGATGTTCAAATTATGAAGCAGCCTTTCAACATTTAGAGTATGCACACATGCATTTGGGCCCAGGAGGATTGTTGACACAATATGCGTTAATGATGTATCCAGTGCTAGGGTTCTTATCAGCACATGTATCAACGCAGTTATCACAGGGACCAGGGAATGATAGTGTGCACCCTACATCATCTTGGGGCCTAATGGCTTCACCTGCAACAATGACAACAAATTGCACAAGTAAATAAAATATCAATAATTCCAATCAGATTTATCAAACAACCACGAGATAGCAAAGGGAATTTTTAAATTATTTGATGGTTTGATCCTCTGAGAAATGATAAATGTAGTGAAATATAGAATCTAAAATTCAACAAGTTGAAACCACCATAAGAGCAAATGAAATGGGGAAAAAGAAAGTTAAATTTCAAAATTGGCTTAAAACAGACCTGAGACAATAACTAGGAGAAGGAGAAAGCAAATGGTAGAAAACTTGGCCATATCAAAATGTGAAATAATTCTTCAAATTCTTTAGATTCAAGCTCAACTGCTTAGATGAATATTAAGATTTTGCATTCTAAGCTTGAGTTTTATAGTGACATAAAGGATATATCCACATAATGATAATAAATAGAATATAATAAGCTAGACTTTGTGAGATTTTAGTAGTAGCATCAAAAGTTACACACTTTTTCCATTATTAGCTAACAAATCAATCTGCCCATGGTCCACGGATTTTTATTTGGAGTTTGGATTTGGTCCCAACATAGGATTAATTCCAACAACCATTGTAGTTGTGCTTCAAGAGACGGATCTGCTCCTCACACCAACCTCATAGGCACATCTCACCATATATCGGGAATATTACCTGTATTTATGTATTATTATTCATATATGGGAGATGTTCCCAATACAGAGTGGTATGTGCCTGTGGGGTCAGTGTGAGGTGTGCTGTTTGAGGTGCATTATCTGAAAAGATGATCCCAATTTGTATATGAAACAATTCTTTTGTCCTTCAAAGGTAAGATGGTAAGATGGTACAAATACAAGACTACAGTGACTGTTGGGACCTTGTGTTGGGATCTGGTCCAAACTCTCTTATTTATTATATAAAACTAAAAATAGATGTTCTTTTATCTTGTGGGGCAATCTCCTAATAAGTTTGTTTTGATTTTGTTAGACTTACACATAAATGAGACCATTAGTGGGTGATTTTACTAACTATTTTTACAGAAAGATGACAACCTTTTGAGGGATAAAACAAAGATTCTTTTTGTAATGTGATCATGGGTGGTAGGATCTTTTCATCTTTAAAACCTATTTTTTTCCTAAAAACTCTTAGCTTACCGTAAGGTTATGTTTGGTTTGAAGGAAAAAGTAGGGAAAGGAAGGGACAGGTAAGGAAACCTTTACAAATCTTGTATAGGTTTTCCTTTTCCCTACCTTTCCCTACTTTTTTCCTTCAAACCAAACATAGCCTAAGCATAAATGCTAATCGATTTCTTTTCTTTGGATCCACCCGGATCAGTATATTCCGTAACTTCCTCTTTCACTTTTGTAAAGTAATTTTCCAAATGGTCTAAGTGATAACAGCTGAAATGGCTGAATTGAAAGCTGATTCTTTTATTACTTGTCATTTAGTGAATAAGATTTTAAAGAGGTTGTTGGCTCCTTAATGGCTGAATCTGAAGTTCAATAGTATCAAACCTTTGATTATTTTATTATATAATTATTTTATCCATTAAAAGATAATATAATAAAATTTTCTGTTCAACAATTTGAGCTGGTATTAAATGGCCTCTAAATAATGTGTGGAATACTCCTTGATCAACCTCTAGTAATAAATACACCATTGAAATTGTTTGTGTGATATTGTGGTATTTTTGGAAAAAATAGGAAAGACAAGATTTTCAATGTATCTACCTCTATCTATAATTATTGATATGGCCAAGGCAAATTTGTTGAAATTCATCTCCTTTCTAAATCAAAATAAAGATCAAACTCTTGAAAAGGGTGATGCCATTACTCTCAGGTGGTTATGCCCGAAAGCACATTTGTTAAGATCAATTTTGATGCACGAGAGAAGATATTCCCAATGCACGGTTGGAATGTGCTGTAGGACATGCTCTATGGGAGCCAATGCCAATTCCATAGTGAAGGGAGCCATTTGGAGGCAACTCTCAAACCATCTAAGGCAACAGAAAAAAGTAGTGGAGTACACCTAACACGTGTTGAAGAATTTTTCGCCATGGGACTGGCTTCTGCCAATTTCTCTTTTCTTCGGTCTAAATGTTGTACCTGTGTGTTTGAGGGGGGCTATAGAAGTTAAGAATCCCACTAGCAATGACGACATTTAATAGAGCTGATCAATATATATCTATAAATAGTTGAGAAATGAATACAGAAACCTGTAACCAGGAACCTATTGTTAGTCAACTAGCAATCCTTTTGGAATCTTTGATCCCCACCCCTAGGAGATTGCATTTGGTGCTCACAAAATTGTCCTCATATCATTCTCATCATAGTCTCTTACATCTGTGCATTGGGAACATCTTGATATTTATATATTTTTATTTATCTAAAGATATTCCCAATGCACAACTACAAAAACTGTGATGATGGTCTTCTGAGGACCAAACCTGGATTCCACCCCTAGGCCCAAATTCCTCCAAGATCAGGCATCATTAACATTAACCTTGAAAAAGCTTCAAGCTGAGTTGGATCATCAAGAAAGGATTGGCAGTGAGGTACCAACTTGAAGATTGATCTGATTCTCCAAAAGAAGATAAACTTAATGAAACTCTTACTTTGGTGCTTGTTCTTAGTAGTTATTTTATTACATATAGATAGATAGATAGATAGAAGGATAGAGAGAGAGCAATAAAGGGTTTAACTTCTCTTCCAAAGTATCATGTTTGAATGTTATTGGCATTGTATGAAGAAACACATAAAATGAAGTTAGTGTATCTTTAAAACTAATTGTATAAGCAATTTTCTCTTTTGCCTAATCCGATGGCCCCAATCAACCCCTTTCTACACTTTGACCCTCAAGTAATCAAATACCACCATCATACTTAAAACCTCCCAAAATACTTATCATTAACCCAAGATTATCCCATTTACCCTTTAATCAAACCAAGATTCCATTATAGATCATGTCGTTAACCCAAATTCCCAAGATCTTAACACCTTTAGAACAATTTGGCATTATCACTGGATCCCCATACCCTAAAATACCTACCTGTAAAATTTAGGGGTCGTTCTTTTATCGGATTTTAAGAGGGAGAAATTTGGTCAATGGGATTTTGGTTCCCATTGACAAAGAATTCCGTGTTCTTTTTTCAGATATATGTGGGGACCAGGGAAAGTTTATTTTCCCGGGTATCACTTACCCTCCTAGGTGGGTAAATAACTTTCCCACCTAGGGGAAAAGTTGTCAACACTTGAATGGGACAAAAATGCCCCTTCTAATAATGGATTTTTATGGCCAAACTAGTCATAGCCTAATTTACATGAGAAACAAAAGAATATGGGTAAATGCACTTATCCGGGTACCCAGGTAACTGCATTTACCCGGGTAAGTAACTTACTGGAAAATGAATAGGGCCTTAAGCCTAAAATATCTTTGTTTTCCCCTCAAACGCACCAAGATTTCAATCTGAAAATCTAAATTTGATGCCACCAAAAATTCTGAATGTCTAAAAACCCCTACCTTGCCAAATTTGAAACGAAAATGCTCTATCTACCTACTCATCCAAAAAGATTCTATTTCTGTTAATCTTAGTAGCCCATACACACAAAACCACTATGGCACTTAGGCCCATCTCAACCCTTCGCATTTTGACCCAAAATCTTAGCCATCCATTCAAAATCCCGGTTTGACTTTTCTTAGACCTAGTTTGACCAAAGTTTCTTGAAATTACAAAAATACCCCATATTTCCCAAAATTTATGAAATTACCCCTAACCGTACCTATAAATTTAACCTAAAGTTTTGAATTTGAGGAGATACACTATTCATTTTCTCCTACCTCTCGAACCCAAACCAGAGGTGGCGATGACCTTCTCTCCCTCATCTCTTCTCCGGCTCTGTTCTTCCCCATCTTCCTTTCTCATTCTCTCTCTCCCTATCTCTCTCTCTCTCTCTATTTTTATTGTTCTTGAAGGGATGAGAAATCCATCATATGTATGGCCGAACCCTGTAGGTAGGTTGGGAAATTTTTCAAAAATTTCTCTCTCTCCCATTTGGGAATCACATTCCCTGTTTTAGAAAATCTGTATTTTCAATGATCAATCTTAAACCAAGAACTGGACCAGATCTAAAACCAAAAGGTAGGAGAAGAATATACCTGATACAGAGTAGCAGTAACACCCAATGAAGGTGTTCATGCCCAAAGAAATCTCCAAAGACTGCTCCCATTGAAGATGACACAGTGTAGGGTGGAGCAGAATCAGCACTGTTCTTCCCAAGAACCAAAACCTTCAGCAAGAATTCGATGGAGGCTATGAGTACGACTTCATATAAGCCTTTCTCCAAAGACTGATATCAAGAAATTTTCTTGATCGCTCCTACAAGAATGGAGATCGAATTGGCAATTGGTAGCAATTGGAGGAGAACGCAGGGAGAAGATTGCGTAGTCACACTGTTGTTGTCTTCTCTCTGTGTGATCTAAGATCTGATGTCTAGGGTTTTGAGATGTGTTGAATGGTTTGCCCCCTCCTCCTTTTATAGACTTAAAGAGATCAGCTCCTAATCTCATTAGGAATTTCCTTATTCAAATCCTTATTTGAATCTGGACTCTTTTTAAGAGATAAGGATGGATCCTTATCTTATTTGCAGATAAGATCAGCTCTCCTAATCTCATTAGGAGGTTTCCAGATCCAAATCTCTATTTGGATCTAGACTCTCTCAGTGGATAGGGATAACTCCCTATCCTATCCACTGATCCAAATCCCAGATCCGCCCTTGTTTAACAAATCATATTAGACCAGTTCGAAATGGGCTTTAGGCCCAATAAGTCCATGTGCTCAGTAACCCTCCGAACTGCTACCCAGTTGGTCTTTTTTGTATGGCATGGGACCCAAACATTGATCTACACATCAGCCACATTGGTTCAGCCCAGCCTTTGTTACAAGGCCTGGCCGAATACACTGTTATGGACAATGAACCCTTGCGCCCATCACCATGGGCTCTTAATGGGCCCAACACTTACACTAAGTGGTCCTTGGGCCAAGCCACCTTATAAAAACCCAGGGACTTTGGGCAGATGCAAGATTAGCCCATCAGGTATTACCCCCAATGGTCTTACACTTAACCTCTCAGCACATAATGATCAAACACTGGTCGACAAGACAGGACCTCTCCCTCGGCTGCAAGGAACAGTGTTGCACTCTCTACTCACATAGATCCCGGGAATTAAAACCTTTTGTCAACATTTTGAAACTGTAATATATATATGTATATCTTTATATAAATATAATTTGCAAAACAAATTTCAACGATTGAAATTGGCTGCCGACAGTCTTGGTTTCCATCAGAGAGAGTGCATCCCCGATCATTACCTTTGTTCGACAAAGGGGCTATTCCTGTCACTATGATCACCCACTCAAATGAATTCTTAGACTGTCCCAATATACCCAGGTTTTTACCCCCTCTAAGGGTCTCACTGATTGGCATATCAAAGACAACCCAATCCGACACCTAGTGCAGTATCATAATTGAGTCTAGGGGTCAGGTGTAACTTTCCAGTTTTGCCCATAAATCTCCAAGGTCCAGGGCAATACTGGAAATTTGGTCTGGTTCGGGGTTTTAAGTAAACCTACACTGCATGTACCTTGGGTCTCACCTTGGCAGCTGAGACAGGTTACCCCAACCAACTCGGGGTCAGGTGTAACATTCTAGTTTTGCCCATCAATCTCCAAAGTCCAAGGCAATACTATTAATCTGGTCCGGTTCAGGGTTTCAAGTAAACCTACACTGCATCTACCTCGGGTCTCACCCTGGCAGCTGAGACAGGCTACCCCAACCAACTTGGCGCACATCAGTGTCAGCCTTGGCAAGATAAATCTTTTCAGACATATCCAACGGCTGTGAACATTCTAAACAAACACGAGTCTCATATGTGTCCAATTTAAGGGTATTACATAGAAACACACCATAATAACATGAATCAAATATGTATTTTATTCATTTACATTAAATGTCATAAGCTACATCATTCTAATTGGAGCTAAGGTCAGACACTGTCTAATAGCTCCCACTTGCACTTAGGTCCAATCTGGTATAAGCCGGAGTCCCATACTTTCCACGTGTTTCTCAAACACTTTCTGTGTCAGTGGCTTAGTCAATGGGTCTGCTACATTTTTCTGCTGATGCTACCTTTTGAATCAGGACGTTCCCTCTTCCAACTATCTCCCGCAGTACATGGTACTTCCTTTCGATGTGTTTCGACTTCGAGCGGGCTCGTGGCTCCTTAGCCTGAGTGATAGCTCCATTGGTCCCCATTGAGTCACGAGATCCTCCTCACAAGGAATCTATGTCCAACATAGCTTCCATATAAGTCATGGGATCCTCCTCACAAGTCATAGCTTCCACCAAGTAACTATCCTGGTCATAGCGACTGGAGGCCTGGATAACCGGATAGATCTTTTAGGTTGGTCATTACCTGGAACTTGTGGAACACCTCCCACTGACACTTTCTGTTCATCCGAGTAGATCTTCAGGATATAGTCTTCCTCCAAGAAATGGGCATTTCGGCTACAGAACACCTTCTGTTCGTCCAGGTCATAGAATAGGTAACCCACAGAGCCCTTGGGGTAGCCTATGAATAGGCAACGACTGGTCTTGGATTCCAATTTTTCTACACTCGTTCTTTTAACGTGTGCTGGACAACACCAAATCTTCATGTGTCTGGCACTTGGTTTCTCTCCGGTCAAAAGTTCATATGGAGTATTCAGAACCAATTTAGTTAGAACCCGATTCAGACGTATATCCCAATCTCCAATGCGTAACCCCAAAAGGATGTGGATAACTCTGAGTGTACGAGAAGTGACCGGACCATATCCAATAAGGTCATATTCCTCCTCTTTGAAACACCGTTAAGATGTGGTGTAACAGGAGGAGCTAACTATGATACTATGCCGTTGACCTTCAAGTAGTCCCTAAATTCGTCAGAGAAATACTCGCCACCTCGATCCGATCAAAGGGTCTTAATTTCTCTCCCTAACTGTTTCTCGACCTTTTGTTTGAACTCCTTGAACTTTTCAAAGGATTCGAACTTGTGTCTCATTAGGTACATGTAACCATACCAAGAATAATCATCGGTGAATGTAATGAAATACACGTGCTGGTTACGAGTCCTAACACTCAGGGGACCACATACATCAGTATGTATAAGGTCAAGCATGTCCGTACATCTTTCAGGCTTACTGTTAAATGGTCATTTCATCATCTTACTCTGAAGGCAAGGCTCACAAGTGAGAATATCTTCTACAGTTAGAAAATCCAAAGGACCATCATTTACCAACCTTGTGATACGATCAATGCTGATATGGCCAAGTCGGTAATGCCACAGGCACGTGGGATTAACTGTATCACAGATTCTTTTCTTGGGGATATCAACCGACGTAGTTTCGGCTATGTTAGTTTCCAGAGAATGATGGAGAACATAGATACCATTCCCAAGTTCTCCGTATGCGATGAATTTTTTATTTCTTTTAATAGTAATCATATTACCAAAAAGAATAGAATATCCATCTGCACACAATTTTGAAACATAAATCAAATTTCTTCTCAAATTTTGTACATAAAGATAATCTTTCAGTACAATTATTTCTTCTCTGAAAATTAACTCTACGGTTTCAATAGCTATAGTTGCAACACCTGTAGAAGTCCCCAAGTAAAGAGTTACTTCTCCGACACTCAGTCTTCTGCTTATCCTGAACCCTTGCAATGAGTTACACGCACGAGTCAATGCCCTGGAGTCAATACACCAAGAAGTAGAAATTACCAACGAATTGGTTTCTATGACATAGGATTCGAAATTACCTTTCTTGGATTCCAGGTACTGAGGACAGTTCCTCTTCCAGTGGCCAGTCTGTTTGCAGAAGTGACAAGCATCTAATGCTCTGTCCTTCTTCTGCTTCTTGGACTTGGTGGATTTCTTCTGGGGCTTCTTCTTTGCCTTCCTCTTTTTCTTGTCTGACTTGCTAGCTTCAATAAGCATAGCAATAGGCTCATCCTTCTTAATCAGTTCATCGACCCTTTGCAACATATTGTTGAGTTCCTGAACGCTGACATTTAACTTATTCATGTTGTAATTCATGATGAACGGATTGAAAGAAGGAGGCAAAGAATTCAAGATGGCATTTATCTGGGTCACATGATCTAGCCCGGATCCAAGAGCGTCAAGCTCATTGATATAACCCATCATCCAAAGACAATGGACATGAACTTGCTGCCCCTTGGACATCTGTGTGGTCATGAACTGCTTCCAGACCTTCTGCTGAGTAGAATGGTTATGCTCTTCATACATTGTCTTTAAACTATCCAATATGTCCTTGGCAAGTTCGATCTGATCAAATTGCCTCTATATCGGATTGTCCATGGAGGCAATGATATAGCACCGGGCTAGTGAGTTTTTTTCCTCCCAATCTTGATAGTCCCTCCTACGGGCCTCAGAAACCCTATCACCTGGACGTTTTGGGGTAGGGTTTTTAGCCACCTTGTCCAACTTCTCAGAAGTCAGGACTAGCATAAGGTTACGGTACCAGTCGGCATAGTTTGGGCCTTTTAGTTTGTTGTCGTCCAACAGCTTTGCAAATTGTCTGTTTGCCATTTCTGATAAAAAGAAAACATTAGTCCACAACCTAATTTGATTCATGTTATCTACATAGATATGACTTTTAATCTATGTTCCATTTCCATTTGTTCATCTCTGAGATTTCCCTCCTATCTCAGTGACGGAGACAGTGACATATGTCTCTAGAAATGTGGGAAATCACATAGGGTGCATGGAGCCAACTGTTTCAGCTGCATAACCCCACAACCTTTCTGTGAAGGATCATATCCACTCATCGTATGAGCTTTCCCTTTGGATTCTGTCAAACAATGTTCATTGCCATTTTAGGTTAAACCTTTTTGTCTAGTGAGTGTTCACCCATCATATTCGTGAACGCCAAGGTATCATGAGAGAGTCTTCCATTTTAGGATAGGCCCCTTCCACATCGGTCTATGATGCCCCTATCATCTTATAAAACATTCTGACAAGTCTAGCAGCAAATGGAAAGCCTAATTTTATGGTGTGTTTCCTCATTACTGAATGACCCATCTTCATGCTAATGACGGAAGGCCTTTAGAGAGTTTATCATATGAATCTCCCTATCACATGCACTCATATTTCAGGAGGGAACAAAAGTTACACCCTAGTTTGATTTAGGTCAAACCAAAGTGGCTCCCACTGACTTTCATAAAGCCAGATTTCTGGTGAGCCCTAAACGGCTAAGGTTCCGCACAAATTCTTTTCAGGGGTGTGAGGCCCACCACTAAGGGAGGTCATCCAATGACCCACAGGTACACCATGGCAATGATGTGCATTCAGCCATGGTGTGCGCAAGAGCCACTATCGTATCTGCAAGGGCCAACTACTTATAGCCCATGAACGTTGCACATCACACATCCATACATCACATGCAAGGATAGAATTGATCCAATCAATTAATATCTGTAAAGCCCATTTTAATTCATAATATTACTGATTAATATTATCTAAGTATATGGGCTGAATAGCAGTTAGCAGTTTGGCCCATATAACTTTTCTGCAGTTGGTGGGCTTTAGCAGTTTTAACTCTTTAAAATTGGGCCTTACAGGTGTGCGCTGAATTAAACCTCATAATTAACCATCAATCCCTTGACCCAAAAGTGGGAAATTAGGGATGACATCTGTCTCCACCGAACCACATATTCGGTCCAACCAGTTTGGACCAATCTAGTGCGAATGGGTCTAGGGTTTGATTTTTAATTAAAGAATTAATTCAAGAAAGTGACCTGAAATTAGATTTACTGATTAAAGAATAAACAAGAATCAGTAACAGGGTTGTTCGCACATCTCAAACTTGCAAAACAATCGTTAGATCACTGATTGCAGTTTCATAAACTGCAAATCACAGGTTGTGATTTCTCCTTCTACGAATTCTCCTTCTCCAGTGCATCCAGCTTCGATCTTGTAATAAAATAAATAGAAAACCCTATTTTTTCTATTAATGTTATATTAGATCGAATCCCTATACATTCAGTCTAAAAATAAAAAAAAATAATTACAACCCAAAATTAATAGGACTACAAAATCACAGATATCCTACGCCAATAAAGAATTCGATCTCCTTTGTACGAACAACCCATAAATCAAGAAAATTATGAATAACTCTAAATATATTCCAGATTTATAGAAATTAATTTTAGACCATTCGCCCTGTAACTCGGAACCAATTTCCTAGAGAAAACCCTAATCTGCGCAAATCGGGTAGAACACCTTCTGCCCATTTGCGTAGGTTCAGATCTAGTCTATTTCGGTTCAAGATTTGAATTGGCTATGATACCACTGAAGGGATGAGAGATCCATCATATGGATGGCCGAACCCTACAGGTAGGTTGAGCAAAATTTCAAAAATTTCTCTCTCTCCCATTTGGGAATCACATTCCCTGTTTTAGAAAATTTGCATTTTCAATGATCAATCTTGAACCAAGAACCGGACCAGATCTGAAACCAAAAGGTAGGAGAGGAATATACCTGATACAAAGTAGCAGTAACTCCCAATGAAGGTGTTCACGCCCAAAGAAATCTCCAAAGATTGCTCCCACTAAAGACGACACAGTGTAGAGAATCGGTAGTGTTCTTCCCAAGAACTGAACCCTTCAGCAAGAATTCGATGGAGGCTATGAGCATGAATTTAGATTAGGCTTTCTCCAAAGACTGATATTAAGAACTTTTCTTCATCATTCCTACAAGAATAGAGATCGAACTAGCAATTGGCGGCAACTGGAGAAGAACGTAAGGAGAAGATTGCACAATCACACTGTTACTGTCCTCTCTCTATGTAATCTAAGATCTGATGTCTGGGGTTTTGAGATGTGTTGAATGGTTCTTCCCCTCCTCCTTTTATAGACTTAAAGAGATCAGCTCCTAACCCCATTAGGAGTTTCCTTATTCAAATCCTTATTTGAATTTGGACTCTCTTTAAATGATAAGGACGGATCCTTATCTTATCTACAGATTAGATCAACTCTCCTAATCTCATTAGGAGGTTTCTAGATCCAAATCTCTATTTGGATCTAGACTCTCTCAGTGGATAGGGATAACTCCCTATCCTATCCACTGATCCAAATCCCAGATCCGCCCTTGTTTGACTAATCATATTAGACCAGTTCGAAATGGGCTTTAGGCCTAATAAGTCCATGTGCTCAGTAACCCTCCAAACTGCTGCCTAGTTGAGCTTCTTTCTATGGCGTGGGACCCAAACATAGATCAACACATCAGCCACATGGGTTCAGCCCAGCCTTTGTTACAAGGCCTGGCCGAATACACTGTTATGGACAATGAACCCCTGAGCCCATCACCATGGGCTCTTAATGGGCCCAACACTTACACTAAGTGGTCCCTGGGCCAAGCGACCTTATAAAAACCCAGGGACTGTGGGTAGATGCAAGATTAGCCGATTAGGTATTACCCTCAATGGTCTTACACTTAACCTCTCAGCCCATAATGATCAAACACTACCCGACAAGAGAGGAACTCTCCCTCGGCTACAAGGAACATGGATATCTCTATTTGCAAACATTTTGAAACCGTAATATATATATATATATATATATATATATATATATATATATATATATATACATATATATATATATATGTATATCTTTATATAAATATATTTTGCAAAACAATTTCAACGATTGAAATCGGCTGTCTGCAGTCTTGGTTTCCATCAGAGAAAGTGCATCCCCGATCATTACCTTTGTCCGACAAAGGGGCTGATCCTGTCACTATGATCTCCCACTCAGATGAATTCTCAAACTGTCCCAACATACCTAGGTTTTTACCCCCTCTAAGGATCTCATTAATTGGCATATCAAAGACAGCCCAATTCAACACCTAATGTAGTATCATAATCGAATCTAGGGGTCAGGTGTAACTTTCCAGTTTTGCTCATCAATCTCCAAGGTCTAGGGCAATACTAGAAATCTGGTCCGGTTCAGGGTTTCAAGTAAACCTACACTGTATGTACCTCGGGTCTCACCCTGGCAGCTGAGACAGGCTACCCCAACCAATCGGGGTCAGGTGTAACATTCTAGTTTTGCCCATCAATCTCCAAGGTTCAGGGCAATACTGGAAATTTGGTCCGGTTTAGGGTTTTGCCCATCATTTGTTTTCATTTTAATATTTGAATGTGTGTAGTAAATAATGTACAAATATACAAAAGTAGACAATTGTTTTATATTTTAACTTTTTAAGTAATTAATAAATATTTATATTTTATATACAATTTTTAGTATTTTTTCTAGTGCAATAATAATAATAATTAATTTCAACTAGAGTTATTCATCAAATCGATGAAACCGACCAAACTGACCAACCCAACCCAACTCAACCCAAATTGGTCACTTTCTAGTATTTTCCGATCGGCTTTGGTCCAACAATTTCCTAACCCAACTTGGTTAGGTTAACTTCGGTTGAACATTTATAAACTGGTCAAAACTGAACCGACCTGATCGTAGATGATATATATTAATATTTTATATTTCAATATACTTTTTTAATACAAGAAAGTCAGGAAATTCCCATATTTATTAGTTTAAAATATTTTATATTAAAAAATTTTAAGTTTTTTAATTTATTTATTTTTCATAATACCATTGTGCTTTTTTTAATTTAAATATACTTTTTTAACTTCAAATCTTTTGAACCGACCGACCAAACTAAAAACCGACACAAACCAGTACCATTATTTTTAACCCATCATGACTTAGATGGTTGAACCATTCAAAATGTTACTCAGCCTTGATTCCAGGTCTGGTTCTATTGAAACCCGCCCTTCGGTCAAAATCGTTGACTTGGTAAAAAAAAACACCTAACCCAGACAGTTCAATTGATCACTTAGTTGACCTAGTCATCAGGTTGCAGGTTGCACACTTAATTTATATGCAAACTTTCGAATGCCATAACTTTGCACTCTGGCGTCCCAAGGTGGTGTGTATGTCCCACTATTTTCACAAAAAAAAACTTTATGGCCTCAAATCACAATTTTTAATATATTTTATAAATAAAAAACAAAAACTGAATTAAAAAAGCATAAATCAAATATAAAATAATATATATTATATAAAACATAATTATGCATTATTTATTGATAAAATATGTATCTGCACACATATACACATACATATGCATATATTTTATTTAAATATATAGTGTGTTGACGTAGAATGGTCTGACCCCATCAACTTGGATGATTGAACCAATGACACACGACCCAAATGCAAAAGTGGGGCAGTCTAACCCTTTCAACCTAGATAGTTGACCAGACTTCACTAATGGTCAGTTAATAATTAGTTTAGAGAATTAGAGTGGCCAACTCCCCAACCCGATTAGATCCGTTTGGTTGGCCAAACAATTTATAATCGAATCGAATCGAACAAATTAAAGTAAGGATTAGCTTTACAAAGGGAGATTTGCTTGCTAAGGTGGCAACACCATATGCTTTTAGAAGGAATCTTGCACCCCTTATAGAAATGCAAAAATGGGGTAACAGAGCAAGGAGAGGCCATTTGATGTGGCTTGAATTACTTTATATATATATATATATATATATAGTATCGAGTGGAAAGGTTTCATACGAGCATTCAAACCTTTTGCTCTCATAATTTGTATAATTTGTTGAGGTTCCATCAAAGAGAATTTTAGTTATGGGCAAGGTACCAACTACCACCAATTAATTAAAAAGCTTAAGTCTTTATATAACATAATTAGGAATTAAATGAGGCCCATTCCTTTACTTTTTGTAATAGGCCCAAAACCTAGACAAACTGAACTTAGTTTTTTCTAAAAAATAACCCAAGGTTAATTGCATTATGTTATAGATTGTATAATTAAAATAGGAAGTAAATATTAGGGAGATATGATGTTACAGACTGTATAATTAAAATAGGAAGTAAATACTAGGGAGATATGATTTACCTTGATTGTAGGAACTGATTTGTAGGAATTTGATTAGTTTTCTTTCCTAACATATTCTTTCCTAACATAGAATTTGTAACTTGTATATATACATACGAGATTGATGAATAAGATAACAAATTCTTCTTCTTCCTCTGTTTACTCTTGTTTTTACATGGTATCAGAGCATCTAGTCTCTGCCTGCCCTTTCATTTTTTTTAAGTAAATAGTAGGTAGAGGAAAACTTTCGGGTGTTTCGGGTCACCTCCTTGGAGCAGTCAAAGCATCTAGTCTCTACAAAGTTCGGCAGTCAGCAGCCCTGTGTGTGTGTCTCACGCACTGCCTGAAGATTCTGCCACAGTCACATGCACCGATATGTGGAGGCGCATCTATCGCCAGAAAATTTTTTGGTCGTCTTTTGGCTCGCCTCGTCCTATATAGCACATATTTGTGCTTTGTTACGTGCATATCCATTCCGGTGTTTTCAATAGGTGTGCTCTGTTGATTTTCAGTGTTCAAAGTATTCTGTTTATTTGAATTTTGAGATTATGGCAGACAAGAAATCAGTAGTTATGTCGGATGTTGTTCCAGTGATGTCAAAAATAACTGAGCATAAGCCTAATGGCTCTAATTATCTAGATTGGAGTAAAAACTGTTCAACTATATTTGCTGAGTATTGCTATGGATAACCATTTGACCGATGATCCTCCTAATGATGACTCGAGAAAGTCTTGGTTGAGGGAGGATGCTCGTTTGTTCTTGCAGATATGCAACTCCATTGAAAGTGAGGTGGTTGTTTAGTCACTCACTGTGGATTTGTTAAGGAATTAATGAACTATCTAGAGTTCTTGTACTCCGGAAAGGGGAATATTTCCCGCATTTATGATGTGTGCAAAGCCTTTTACAGGGCGGACAAAGGTGATAGATCTCTTACAAGCTATTTCATGGATTTCAAGAAAACATATGAACAACTTAATATGTTGCTTCCATTTAGTACTGATGTGACTGTTCAACAAGCTCAATGAGAAAAGATGGTTGTAATGAGTTTTTTAGCTGGCCTACCTTCTGAATTTGAGACTGCTAAATCTCAGATTCTTTCTAGTTTAGAGATCTCTTCTCTACAAGATGCTTTTAGTAGGGTCCTTCGTACAGAAAGTTCTCCACCTGTTCAGCCTAGTAGTGCCCTTGTCAGCCGCAATAATACATCTGAATCAAGGAGACAACAATACAGGAGTGGTAGTGGTAGAGGATCCAGCAATTATGACAAATCAAGTAACTATGACAGGAATATTAATACTCGTGGACAGGAGTCAGGAGAGATAGTGTGTCATTACTGTCATAAGCTAGGACATATGAAGCAGGATTGCAGGAAGTTACAAAATAAGAAAACTCAGTCAGCCCATATTTCATCCACCACGGATTCTTCTGAGAAGTCTATTATGATATCTGCAGATGAATAAGCCAAATTTGCTCAATACCAAGAATCACTAAAACCTTAATCTACTCCTGTTACTGCGAGTCAGGTAAACCCAATGCATGTCTTGTTTCCTCCTCTTCAAAATGGGTCATTGATTCTGGAGCTATAGATCATATGACAGGTAATTCAAGTTTGTTTTCTACCTTTCAGTCACGTAAATCTACCTCTCCTGTTACTTTAGCAGATGGGTCAAGATCTTGTGTTATTGGGTCTAGCACAATTAGCCCAACACCATCACTTCATTTGTCATCTGTTCTTAGTTTACTTCAGTTATCATTTAATTTAATTTCTGTTAGCAAACTCACTCGTACCCTTAATTGTTGTGTCTCATTTTTTCCTGATTATTGTTTATTTCAAGATCTTACGACGAAGAAGATTATTGGTAAGGGACATGAGTCTGGAGGTCTCTACATCCTTGATACACGAGTTCCAATATCCATAGCCTATTCTGGAGTTATAACCCCTTTTAAAGCACATTGTCAGTTGGGCCACCCCTCTCTCCACGTGTTAAAGCAAATTTGTCCTCAATTTCAGAGTTTGTCGTCATTAAATTGTGAGTCTTGTCAGTTTGCTAAACACCACCATCTTAGTTCGAGTCCTAGAGTCAATAAACGAGCTAGTGCTCCTTTTGAATTAGTGCATTTAGATGTTTGGGGTCCGTGTCTAGTTGAGTCCAAAGCTGGGTTTAAGTATTTTGTTACTTTTGTTGATGATTACTATCGTATGACATGGTTATATTTAATGAAAAATCGTTCTGAGGTGTTTTCTCATTTTTCTACTTTATGTGCTGAAGTTAAAACTCAATTTAATGTTTCTATACAAATATTGAGAAGTGATAATGCTAAGGAATAATTGTCAGAATCCTTTCAAACTTACATGCTTCAGCATGGCATTCTTCATCAAACATCTTATGTAGATACACCATCTCAAAATGGGGTTGCTGAACGGAAAAATAGACACCTTTTTGAAACAGCAAGAGCTTTGTTATTTCAAATGAAGGTTCCTAAACCTTTCTGGGCTGATGCAGTTTCCACAACATGTTTTTTGATTAACCGTATGTCTTCATCTGTCTTTTAGGGTAAGACTCCTTATCATGTTTTGTTTCCAAATAAAACATTGTTTCCTATTGAGCCTAGGGTATTTGGGTGTACATGCTTTGTTCAGGATGTTCATCCTCAGATTACCAAACTAGATCCAAAATCTTTAAAGTGTGTTTTTCTTGGGTATTCTCGTGTTGAAAAAGGGTATAGATGTTATTGTCCTACTCTTCATAGATATCTTGTGTTAGGTGGTATTAATTTCCTAGAAGATACACCTTTCTTTCCATCTACTCCTCATTCAAGTCAGGGGGAGGATGATGATTTGTTAATCCATACTGTCACATCATCTGTTTCACATCCTATTGAATCTGCTCCTACCAGGCCTAAGCCACCTACAGTACAGGTTTATTCTCGATGACCAACCCCTCCAGATCCATGTCCTGCACCAGCTCTTTCGTTGGCAGATCTAGTCTCAACTGATCCTGTTTCTTCATCATCAGAACCAGTCTCTAATGATGATCTTCCTATTGCTCTTCGTAAAGGTAAGTGTAAGTGTACTTATCCAGTATCTTCATTTGTGTCTTATAATCATTTGTCGTCATCTTCTTATTCTTTTATTGCATCTCTTGATTCTATCTCTATTCCTAATACTGTTAAAGAAGCCCTTTCTCACCTTGGATGGCGTAATGCTATGATTGAGGAGATGAAAGCTTTAAAGGACAATTGTACTTGGACCTTGGTAAATTTACCTGCAAATAAGAAGGCTATTGGGTGTAAATGGGTATTTACAATTAAAGTCAATCCTGATGGGTCCATTGCCCAATTGAAAGCCCGTCTTGTTGTTAAAGGATATGCTCAGACTTATGGAGTGGATTATTCTGATACCTTTTCTCCTATTGCTAAACCTACTTCTATTAGGTTGTTTATTTCTATGGCAACTACTTATAATTGGCCCCTTCATCAGTTAGACATCAAGAATGCTTTTTTTCATGGGGATCTTCAAGAGGAAGTTTATATGGAGCAACCGCTTGGCTTTGTTGCTCAGGGGGAGTATGGGAAAGTTTGCTATCTTCATAAGTCTCTGTACGGGTTGAAGCAGAGTTCTCGTGTCTGGTTTGGAAAGTTTAGTCAGACAGTCGAGAATTTTGGTATGAAGAAAAGTAAGTCTGATCATTCTATTTTCTTATAGCACTTTGCTGTCAGCATCACTTTGTTAGTTGTGTATGTGGATGATATTTCATTACAGGGAGTGATACTATAGGGATTTCATCCCTTAAAAACTTTCTCCACACTCAGTTTCATACCAAAGATTTAGGAATGTTGAAATACTTCTTGGGTGTTGAGGTAACAAGAAGCAAGAAGGGAATATTCTTATCTCAAAGGAAATATGTACTTGACTTGTTGTCTGAGACAGGAAAGTTGGGAGCTAAGCCATGTAGCACTCCAATGGTTCCTAACTTGCAACTCAAAAAAGATGGTGAATTATTTTTAGATCCTGAGAGATATAGAAGATTGGTTGGAAAGTTGAATTATCTTACTATAACTCATCTAGATATTGCGTATTCAGTTGGTGTGGTGAGTCAGTACATATCCTCTCCAACAGTTAATCACTGGACAACTGTAGAACAAATTTTGTGCTACTTAAAAGGAGCACCTGGGCGAGGAATTTTGTATAGAAATCATGGTCATACTAGAATTGAATGTTTTTCAGATGTTGACTGGGCAGGATCCAAGGAAGATCGAATGTCTACTTCAGGCTATTGTGTATTTGTTGGAGGGAATCTAGTTTCATGAAAAAGCAAGAAGCAGAATGTTGTCTCACGTTCGAGTGCAGAATCAGAATATAGAGCTATGGCCAAGTCTGTGTGTGAAATAATGTGGATATATCAGCTTCTGACTGAAGTAGGTCTTAAAACTTCAGTACCAGCCAAGTTATGGTGTGATAACCAAGCTGCTCTTCACATTGCATTTAATCCTGTTTTTCATGAACGAACTGAGCATATCGAGATTGATTGCCATTTCGTTCGTGAAAAGATTCAGCAAGGTTTGATTTTCACAAGTTATGTGAAAACAGGAGAACAACTGGGAGATATCTTCACGAAGGCTCTTAATGGGGTTAGGGTTGATTATCTTTGTAACAAACTGGGCATGATTAATATCTATGCTCCAGCTTGAGGGGGAGTGTTACAGACTGTATAATTAAAATAGGAAGTAAATACTAGGGAGATATAATGTTACAGACTGTATAATTAAAATAGGAAGTAAATACTAGGGAGATATGATATTACAGACTATATAATTAAAATAGGAAGTAAATACTAGGGAGATATGATTTACCTTGATTGTAGGAACTGATTTGTAGGGATTTGATTAGTCTTATTTTCTAACATATTCTTTCCTAACATAGAATTTGTAACTTGTATATATACATACGAGATTGATGAATAAGATAACAAATTCTTCTTCTTCCTCTGTTTACTCTTGTCTTACACATTACATAACTCAATTCAAAATTACAATAACTATTCTAAGAATGGAGGAGACATAGACCGTATGAGTGCTACGTAGTGAAAGTCCATGATGTGCCACACTATGGGTAGCAATATTTTCATTTCTAGGTACACAATTCTATTTGCAAAATTAAGTATCATGAAACCTTATATATACACATACTACAAACAGTTGCAGCTACTATTGCTTCAGTTCAGCCCAAGGGCACTACCCCTCTGCAGCCTTATATATATCTAAAAAGAAGACCCAGTAACTCTAAGGGGCTTTAGCTCAATGGAAATTTTGTAGGAATTGTTATATCATAAGGCACCAAGATGCCAAAGATCCAGTAACTCCAAGGGCTTCGGCTCGATGATAATCTTCTGGGTATCGTTATATCAAAAGGCACCAAGATGTCAAAGACCCAGTAACTCCAGGGGGTTTCATCTCGGGCTTTTGGAGTTACCATTGAACCAAAATGATTCTAATGCAATTTCCGGTGGTCTCAGTATCTCCACTTCCTAATCTGTAGGGTGGCAACTCCATTTCAGCCTGTGAATCATTTTCCAATGCTCACAATTATGTAGACAAATGACTAATCAAAATAAGGTCACCCTATGGAATCATAATTAAGATAACAAAGTACAAAAATTGAAAAAAAAAACTAAGGTATTAAAAACCAACCTAGAATTGATATCGTTTTGGCCACCGGTTTTCAGTTCTAAGGTTTGACCATTCGGTTCAAACGGATGGCCCATTCCACCTGAACCATGAACTAGCCCACCAGTCGGTTTGGTTAGGCTTACATAATTAGCCAATTCACACTACAAGAAATTGGGTTTTAGATGATAGATTTTGCTAGTGATACTAAATGTTTGTCATCATGTATTGAATTATGACGGTGGTCTTAAAACTGGTGTTTTCAATTCACCATTGTCTTGGATGGTCAATCTGCTTGAACTATCATTCCAGCCATGATTCTAGGTCTGGTTTGGCTAAAACCTGAGATTTGATCAAAACCCGTTGACTTAGTCTTAGACCCGGGTGGTTAAACGGTTTACTCATTTGACCCGATAACTAGGTCATGGGTTGCATACTCAATGTATATACAAATTTTTAAAGACCAAAACCTTGCGCTTGGATGTTTAAATGGGGTGATTTCTTTTTAACTTTGAGTAACATTTGGAGATCTATACATCACTATAGGTGCTTTGCCCCACTATTTTTGTCAAAAAAAATTGGCCTCAAATTGCAATTTCCAACATTTTTTACATATAAAAAATTAAAAATTGAAACAAAAATATAAATTAAATGTAAAATAATGGATGCATTACATGTAGAATATAATTATATTATTAATTGAAATGATATGTATTTTTTTGGTAAAGAAAAGATTTGTATTTAAGTTAATGAGTACATGAAATCCTTTGACGATTTTAAAAGGTTTTGTGGCGGTCTAAGAACCTGGCCACTCACTGACGATGAAAATTTCATTTTTGGCAGGTATTTCAATCCCATACATCTAACTCCGTTGAGCCCAAAAGATGAACACCCCTCGAAGAATCAACTTACATAGAAAGGCTCCTGAGTCCTCAATTTTCAAACTAGAAGATTGAGGGTTTCCTCCATGTTAAGAGGGGAAATCAATTTCAAGTAGTTCTTTAAACTACACTGTCAGATTGTGTAGGATTTTGTTTGGAATTAGGGTTTTGTCTTTTAAGGTTAATTAAAAGTTTTAGAGATTGAAGGCTTGATCTATGGGTTATGGTTCACTGATCGCTTGAAGAAACAAATTCATCATCTCCTTCTTTCTAGTTAAACAATATAAAGTGGTGTCGTAGACTTCGCCAAATGACAAAGTGAAGGGTGTTCTTGGTAGCAGAGGATGGGCAGTTCGGTTATCATATGATACTCAAAGCAACAGAGACCATAGTTTGCATTGTGAATAATTAATTAAAATTGAAACCAACCATACTTGGCAAGCCTTGATAAAATACTCAATTTATTGTCATTCAATTAGTGATGTGGATTGTTGTTTGAACTCTCTCTGTCTCTCTCTCCCCCTGGCTACATCTCTCTCTCACTCACCTTTTTCATGCAAGATTAATGACATTAATCTTGCAAGATTGACTGAATCAAACACTATATAATTTGTCATCGTTTCATTAATTTAGTCTTCCTTTTACTTTCATATCTTATCATCGGAACCTTGTGTCATTCTACCCTTGACCAAAATGCTAGTTGAGTGAAAGAGTTATTGACTGAATCGAACACTATATAGCTGATTGAAGTATTATTGAATTTGTTAAGTTGAAATGGTATTTGTAGACATTAAAATTTTCATGGGCTCATAGATGGGCCCAACTCCCATAAACTCAAATTTGCTCATGGATTCTAGTATGGGCCTTTTTACTTGGACCATGGCCCATATACTCTCAAATTTGAACATAAGCCTTAATAATTGAGCTTTGCTGTTGTAAGTAAGTCTATTAACATAAAGGGATGGTCGATGTGAGAATCAGAAGATCTATCTCTTTTGTAAGAAAAATTCATATATAAAGAGTTTGTATCCCATTGATTAGCTTTGTTTGTTCCAAGCTCAATGTTCAATTTGGACCCTTAGCTTAAGGGGAGAAAACCCCCCCTCCCCCAAAAAAAAAATAAAAAAAAAAAAGTGAGACAAACACATTCTTGTTTTATATTGGAAGAAGAGTGGAGAGTGAAGCTTAATTAGTGCATCCTTGGGAATGAACTATATAAAATAATCCTTTTATCATATGGAAATTGGAAATTATTATTATTGATGCCTTGTGTATAAGCAAAAGGTTACATAAATATGATAAGAAATTAAGGGCTATGAAATCATCAAATTATGAAGCAGCCTTTCAGCATTTGGAGTATACACACATGCATTTGGTCCCAGGAGGATTGTGGACACAATACCCATTAATGATGTATGATGTATTGGTAGGCTTGTTGTCAAGACATATTACTGGGCAGTTAGCACAAGGTCCAGGGAATGCTAGTGTGCAACCGACAGCATCTTCTTGGGGCCTAATGCCTTCACCTGAAACAATGACAGCAAATTGCACAAGTAAATAAAATGTCAAAATAATGCCAATCAGATCTCTGAAAATAGAGATTAGTATTAAACAACCACGAGATAGCAAAGGGAATTCTTAAAGTATTTGATGGTTTAATCCTCTGAGAAGTGATGAATGTAGTGAAATATAGAATCTAAAGTTCAAAATTGGCTTAAAATAGACCTGAGACAAAAACCAGGAAGAGGAGAAAGCAAATGGTAGAAAACTTGGCCATAATTCTTCAAATTCTTTGGATTCAAGTTCAACTGCTTGGATGAATATTAAGACTTCGCATTCTAAGCATCAGTTTTATAGTGAGATAAAGATTATATCCACGTAATAATAATAAATACAATAAACTATTGTGGTATTTTTGGAAAACTAATCCATTTTTTCCATCATTAGTTAACAAAACAATCTTCCCATGCATGGAATCTTATTTGGAGTTCAGATCCGGTCCTAACACAGGATTCCAACAATCATTGCAACTGTGCATCAAGGGAGTCCGGATCTGTTCCTCACACCAACTTCATAGGCACATCTCACCAGGTATTGGGAACATTTCCCGTACTTGTGTTAGTATTTATGTGATATGTCCCTAATACACGGTGGGATGTTTCTGTGAGATCGGTGTGAGGTGTGCTGTTTGAGGAGCAAATCCTAATTTGCATCAGGAACAACTTTTTTGTCTTTCAAGGTGAGATGTTCCCAATACATTATTATTTTGACTGTTGGGACCTGATCCAAACTCTCTTATTTATCATACAAATCTATAATAGATGTTCTTTTATCTTGTGGGTAATCTCTTTATAAGTTTGTTTTGATTTTACTAACTATTTTTACAGAAAGATGACAATCCTTTCGAGGGAGAAAACAAACATTCTTTTTGCAATGTGGTCATGGGTTGTTCTTTAATTTCTGGTTTCACTTTTGTAAGTAATGTGCCAAATGGTCTAAGGGATCGTTTGATAACAACTGAAATAGCTGAATTGAAAACTGATTATTTTATTGATTGTCTTTTAGTGAATAAGATTTTAAAGAGGTTGTTGGATCCTTAATGGCCTAATTTGAAGTTCAATAAAATATCATACCTTTGATTATTTTATTATTTAATTATTTTATCCATTAAAAGACAACATAATTAAATTAATTTTTTGTTCAACAATTTCAGCTATTATCCAATGGCCTCTAAATAATGTGTAGAAATAGTCTTTTCGACCTCTAATAATAAATTCACCATTGAAAATTTTTGTCTGATATTGTGGTATTTTTGGAAAAATAGGAAGGACAAGATTTTCAACGTGTCTGCCCCCATCGATAATTATAAATAAGGCCTAGACAAATTTCTTGAAATTCATCTTCTTTCTAAAGCAAATTAAAGTGAAGCTCTTGAAAAAGGGTGATTCCATTATCGTCTGGTGGTTATGCCTGAAAGCACATTAAAGTGAAGCTCTTGAAAAAGGGTGATTCCATTATCGTCTGGTGGTTATGCCTGAAAGCACATTATTTAAGATCAATTTTGATGCAGCTTGTGCACGAATTAAGAGGTGTAGTGACAGCTCAGAATTCAATTGGCTCCCCAAAATAGTATGCCCCTTTAGGGGTGATCATGAAAACCTGAAAAATTAAAAAACCGAATCAAATATATATATATATATATATATATATATATGAATATATGCATTATATATAGATATATATATTTATAATGTATAATATATATTTATTATTTATAATGTAATATTATATATGTTTTTCTAGTTTTTTCTTATACATCTATATAATTATTTAAAATATATATTATAAAAGTCAAAATACCAAAAAACCAACAAATTAAAATGATAGTTAACCAAATTGATCAACTGGTTAACCAACTGGCTTCAATTCACTATCAATTACTGGTTTTTCAAAAATCAATACTATTGGTTCGGTTTAAAAAATAAGCCCGCGTTGGTTAATCAAACCATGAGCACCCCTACAGCCCACATATGCTCCATATGCACATCTTGGCTGCACTGGAAACATATCTTGTACACTTTATATATCATTGGAAGATATACCCAGTGCACAATTGGGATGTGTTGTGGGGTACTCTCAAGCCATCTAAGGTAGCAGAAAAAAGTAGTGAACACCTTACTCGCGTGGAAGAATTTTTCTACTTGTTATCATGGTTACTATTGACTGGAGGGAGTCTAATCAATTTGTTGATCTTCACTAACTATACCACTACCACTAGTCACAACATGGTTAGCTCAAGTGTTGGGTGGACCATATAAATCATAGCAGAAATTAATAGTGTGCCCCTCTAATCCATAGTATGTGCATTTTCTAGGTGCATTACTTCTTCCTTTACCACGACCTCCCCTTGACTCTCGACCTCCACTACGACCACTAGAACGATTAAACATAGGACCACCTTAGTTTCTTAGAAACAATCACCACCTCTACCACCTCTATTTCCACGACCTCCCCCTCTAGTCACCACAATACCAAATCTGTCCGAGAGAGAAGAAGACTCTGTAGACTCAAAAGATATCCTCCGAAGACAAGCAAACCCTAATATTTGTGCTCGAACAGGTTCATATTCAACCTTCAGACCCACTAGGAACCTTGTCACATCAATTTGCTCTCGCTATTGTTACTGAACCTGAACATCCGATGTCAGAGGATGATATACATTAAGCTCATTTTGAATATTTTTCATGCTTGCATAGTATTCCTCCAAGCTTTAGTTACCTTGTTTCAGATTAAAGTACTCTTGGTACAGTTGATATACCCTAGTAGTATTATATTGGTCAGAGTAAAGTTTCTTAATATGGTCCCAGATTTCTTTAGTTGTATCTAGGAACATAAAATTCACACTGATTTTAGGTTCCATGCTATTCCACAATCAGATCATGATTTGTGCATCCTCTTGTTCTTAATCACTGAACCCTAGAGAATCACATGAGGTTTTCTATTCTCTCACATGTTTTACCTTTTTCTTGGCTTTTAAAAACACATCCACAGATTTGGCCCATAACACAGTTCTCACCATTCAACATAATAGATGTCAACATTTATGCAATTTGGAGAAACCATAACACTTGTTTTATTGTCACTCCCATCTCCAGATGATGCCATTTTACCTAATTCACCTCACTTCACAAAGGAATTACTGTTATAAATAAAGTATTCACCTTCGACTATTCAACACCACAGCACACACTACTCAACAGAATATAATTATGATCACACCATTGTTGTCATGAATTCAGCATTCAAAAACCCTACTTTCAATTCACATATCCAGGTATAAACAGAAGGAAAATAGGTCTATATTCATACCTATTGATTCACACCACCACATTAATGAAATCTAGTCCAAAAGAAAGCAGTCGCAGTCCACTACTGGGAGATTAGATATTTCCGTTCATACCTGTCCACAACCATCTCTCTTTGTATCATAGAATAGAGGGAATCTAGTACACCACCACAACGATGAACACAACAACCAGAGGCATATTTACCTCCAAGAACAAAAATCGACCACTCATTTTAGGCCCCCTGTCAAACTTCCAATCTGTCTAGAAGATATTTAAAAAAAAAAAAAAAACTGATATGGCTGGTGACAAACTCAAGAAGATGAAGGGCGATGAGAAAAGAAAAAAAACTAGTTTCTTATTGCTCTGATACCATGTAAATAATCATATTCAGTTCAGGTTTAAAGTAAGAGAAGTAGTAGTATGAGAAGAAGAAGAAGAGAAGAGAAAGAGGAGAAGAAGGGTTCGGTAGTAGAGGAAATGTCACTCAGTCTAGCCAACCCACTTAGTATTTATAATGAATAAGTTGAGTTACAAAAATATAGTATTGTCCTTTACAAGTGATGGGACACATAACTTAAACTTGAATAAAACAGACCTTTCACTTCTAAATAGATAAACCAAAAGACCAAAATATCCATGTACTGTTGACTCTAATAATGGTAATTACAACCCTTCACTCTCTAAAACAAGTAAGAAAAGCTAATCAAACCCTTAATTAAGGGGATTAAGAGATTAGACCAGGAAATCTATAAATAGGGGTTCCCATCAAGAGGGAGGGGACTTTTGGGGAGTCAAGAAGAAAGTAGGTGAAGTTAGAAAGTACTTGGGAAGAAGGAAGCACATACACCATCTTCTTGAGAGTAAAGCAACAACACTCTTGAAGTCTTGCAAAATCCTTCTCTTGATCATGCTTTCAAATCCCAACCGAAGGAAGTAATCTCCATCATTGTCTGAAGTATGGGAGCACGTCATCCAACCCTCGACTTTAACTTAAATCCAATTTTTCAAGTTTGAAGAAGCATAATCAAGAGAATCAAAGGTTTTATCTCTTTTGTAAGAGTTTCAAATCCGAAGAGTTTGTATCCCATTTATTTCAAATATATATAAAAAAAATCAATTTCTTTGAATTTGTTTTCATTTTTCTTGTATTTGGATTTATACACAAAATTTGTGTTGACAATGCCATTGTAGTGGATTGGATTTCCATTTTCACTATTGAAAGGTTCTCCTTCCCTTGGTCTTTCATTTTCATAATCATATGCTTATCTCTTTCGAATTCATTGACACCAATTGGCTTACTTGTTTAGATGACTAAAGGTTGACTGATAGTTTTGCTATGTACTTGGGTCCTAATTTGGTTAGTTGGAGTGCAAGGAAACATGCCAAGTATAGAGTCTGAATTCCAAGTTTTTTCCAACTTGAATTGAATTTCTTTGGATTTGATGTCTCTAGATGAGTTGGGTGTCAAGTTGCCTTTCTCACCTCTAATTTGACGTGGCAATATTAGAGCAACCTATTTTGCAGCTAATCTGGTTTTTAAAGCTTGAACTAAGCATATTGAAGTTGACTACTAATTTATTTGTGACATGGTTTTTGACCGACTCTTGATCATGTTGTCGATATCTTCATCGAGGGACTACCTTCTTCCAATTTCCCTTTTCTTTGGTGTAAACATTGTTCTTGCGTGTTTGAGGGGGGCTATAGAAGTCAAGAGTCCAACTAGCAAGGATGATATCAGTAGAGCTGACTAAGATATCTCTGCAAAAATGGTTGAGATATGAATAGTTAGTTTGGGATCGGTAAGTTACATAACCCTGTAACCAACAAACTATTGTACTCTACAATGAGTAATAGGTTTGGTTGAGCTGGCCACCTCCAGCCCTTTGGAATCTGGAATCTTTGTCCTCACCCCTAGGAGACCAGATTTGGTCCTCACAAAATTGTCCTCACATTGTCTCGTAGCCTTTTGTAGCTATACATCCAACAAGAGATATTCCCAATGCACAAGTGCAAAAGGCTGTGAGGATGATCTTGTGAGGACAAAATCTGAATTCCACCCATAGGCCCAAATTCCTCTAGCATCAGGAACCATCAACATTAACATTGAAAAAGCTTCAAGCTGGATTGGAATATCAAGAAAGGATTGGCAATGAGGTACCTGCTTGAAGATTGTTCAGATTCTGTAAAGAAGAAAAACTAACTTGATGAAACATACTTTTACTTTGGTGTTTGTTCTTAGTAGTTATTTTATTATTCTTTTAAGTTATAGATAGATAGATAGATAGATGGAGAGAAGGAGAGAGCAATGAGGGGTTTAACTTCTCTTCTAAACTCTCATGTTTGAATGTGATTGGCAATGTAGGAAAAAACACATAAAGTCAAGTTAGTGTATCTTAAAATCTAATTGTAAAAGCAAATTTCCCTTTTGTATTATTGTTGATGCCTTGAGTATATATTTTAGAAAGAAAGCAAAAGGTACATATGATAAGAAAGAAAGAGACAACATATCATCAAATTACGTTGATTATGAAGCAACCTATCAACATTTGGTGTAGTCGCACTTGTATTCCTTGTAGCCAGCACCAAGTGGAGTGTAAAAATATGCACTCCTAATGTATCTTGTGCTAGGGTTTTTCAAAGTGCACATATTATTACAGCTATCATATGGATCAATGAAAGCTATTCTGCACCCTTTGTCGTCTTGCAACCTAATAGCACTATTTGCAACAATAACAAATTGCACAAGTTAGGGAATAAAATCCTATTTAGGACCATATCTAACAACTTAATCTTTTCGGTTGAACTATTTCTTGAGAAGGTATTAGAGACTATTTCTACAAGTGTTCTAGTGTTGTAATTTAATTAATTAAATTCTAGCATAAGGTATAGGTGTAGCTTGTCAACGCTTCAAGCCTAATGATTGTGAATGGGCGTATTAGAGAAAGGAATTCTTCTCTATTAATTAAATTCTAGCATAAGGTATAGGTGTAGCTTTTTCATGACAACACCTAACAAGTTAAGCTTTTAGGCTGAACGGTTTCTTGAGAACATTTAACGTGAGTATCTTCTCTATTAAACAAAGTATGGAACAATGACATGATAGATAAAGGAATTCTTAAATTGCTTGTTGGTTCTACACTTTGCTAAGAAAAATATAGCAAAATATAGGAGCCAAAAAATCTCCAATATATACCATGCAAGAACCCCAAAAGAAAATAAGGCAAAGCCAACACATGAAATGGGAAATCAAAGAGTTATACTTCAAAATTAACTTCCATTCTTTGGATGAATAGCTTTTGCATTTATAGTGAGGTAAAGAATATGTTTAATGTGCATAAATACAAGGACCTAAATTTTATAAGATTTCATTATCACAAAAAGTTGCACACATTCTTTAACTACAAGAAATTTGATTTTTACCAATGGATCTTAAAACCGTTGCTAAAGACCTATAGTGATGGATTAGCAATGGATACAAAATGGATGCTTCTTCCACTGTGGCAATAGGTTCTAGAAACTCTTTTATATAAAACCGTTATCGGAGATATCATTTATCAATGGACATAATCGTTGCTACTGTCTTAGTCTCTTGCAACATGCTCCTATACATCAAAGCAAGGTGGATGTTGTTTCCTTTAATTGGCTTTGAAAACTTGATTAAAATGAAGGATTCTACTAGACTTCAAAGGTGTTGTGGGTTTGCCTTTTGAAAGATGGTGTATGTGCTTTCCTCTCCCATAGAGCCTTCTTACTTAGCTTTTCTCTTTGACCGAAAGCCCCCTCCTTCTATAGATTTTTTATTTAATCTCTTCCTCCCCTTGATTTAGCATTTGATTAGTTCTTTTTACCCTTTTTAGAGAATCAAAGATTACAATTACTGTCATTTTAGGAGAGAAAAATGAGAGGGATCAAAGTTGAGTAGAAAACAACAATGAAACTAAAAACTAAAAACTAACTCCTACTTGACAAATAAGTTGATCATAGCTTAGTGTTTGTAGTATTTGTTATTTACACAAATGGTGAAGGTTCAAATCACATTGTATGCATATTAATTTTACATAAGTGATGAAGCCATTTTACTACGTTTGGGTTCCGGGTTTGATCGAACCACTTAGCTTCAAATCGGTCAGACCAACTTAAATTATCTAACTAGATTTGTCTTTGAGCTAATCACATCAAGAGTGGTTGAACCAATTGGATTTGGATTAGTTTGGTCAAACTAGACGAAACCGGTTTAGTCAATGACAATTGACTTGGATTGGCCCATATCAGGTAGTGCACACGTTTGTGACCGAACCGACTAGTCTAAAGTGGGTCAAGGGAAGCATATAATTTTGGTCCAAATTTGACTCATGTCAATCGATCCAAACCGGGGTCAAAGCAAGTAGGCCATATTGGGTCAGGTCAGGTTAGATCAAAACCACTATGTATTTGGGTTGGTCCAAACCACCTCAGCCTAGATCAGGCTAGGTTCGGGCTGGACTAACTAACCCAAATAAATCGAATCAAGGTGATCGAGTCTGTTCATATTCCAACTGGGCTAAGCTGATTTGGACTCGAGTCGGATTGATTTGGGTGAAGTGTGCTGATTCAACGCAAACTAATTTTAGTCAATAATTAATAGAAAATTAATACATTAATTATAAATTATTTCGCACAAATAAAGAAAATTAAAAAAAGGCTAAGGAATTCATACTTGTATTTTTAGTGGTTAACCAAATGGTTACCTGCAACACAACCCGACCCAACCCATTTAAATTGACCCAATGGGTGATTAACCCATTTCCAACCCACCAAGTAAATGGGCAGATTGGGTGAGAAATTACTACCGTACATGCCATTAGGTTGGAAGACGACAACGTTTTCTGTTGCATGTAAAGACTATAAACAGACATGTACTTTAAAGCAAGGATTTAAATATCAATACGATACCCCATATCATATAGGTATCGATCATAAGGGATAGAGAAAACACTATGACTAAGCACGTATCTCTTGAATCATCGGTATTGGAGCGATACGCATCCATATCGGAATTGTATCAGTCGATACGCATTGGTAAGCCACTAACACAACAGTTATCTTGTGATAATATGTTAATTTATTTAACAAACTCTAAATGCTGGAGGGCTGCTTCATAATCCGATAGTCTATTATCCCGTTTCCTATCATATATGCAACGTCCATTTGCTTTCTTTCTAAAATAAACACCCGACTTATCAATAATAAGAGTTTTCAATATATTATACCTTATAAAAGTGGATTTTTCTTATAAATTTAGTTTTCAAGTACGGATGCTAATGGATCAAATTAGAATTGAGATATATCCAAATCCGATCTCATAATATAATATGATATTCAATCCAGGGAGCGTTGAAAACAGGGTACCACAAATTTGAGTTACCTAAGCAAAAATTGAAACATATGAATTCAGTTTTCAAGTATGGATGCAAATGGATGCAATTGTTGTAAATGCCTTGTATGTCGCAATGAATGTGCAAATTTCATTTGCTTTCCAGCTATAGTGGTTCAATGCTTGATCTTTTCTTGAATCTTTTCTTGATAGGAGTTTCAGTCGTGGTAGATTGAACGAGAAAGAAGATGAAAAATGAGTTTTTTAAATTAAAATTTCTTTTTGGTAAGTTATTTATCCGGGTAAATGCAATTACTTGGGTAAGATTTTTCTAGGAAACACTTACCCGGGTAAGTGCACTTATCCATGTTCTTTTATTTCTCATGTAAATAAGGCAATGACCATTTTACCCATAAAAATCCATTATTAAAAAGGACATTTTTGTCCCACTCAAGTGTTGGCAACTTTCCCCCTAGGTGGGAAAATTATTTACCCACCTCGGAGATGAGTATCACCTACTGGGCAAGTGATAACTAGGAAAATGAACTTTCCCAGGTCCCCACATAAATCTGAAAAAAATAACATGGGATCTTGGTCAATGGGAACTTTTTCACCTCTCAAAATCTGAAAAAAGAAGGCCCCCTTATAATTATTTTAGTAGAATGTAAAATCATATGCAAAAAGATAAAATGGGTATTTTGAAAAAATAATGCATTGATCAGTCAAATGTTTTCCGTATTGGTTAGTAATGAAAGGGAGGTTTTTGTCGAATTTTCCAAAAGCTCAGGGAAATCTTTATTAAAGTGAATGTTGAGGGGAGGTTTTTATGATTGTCAGAAACCTCGGTAGGTTTTTATATTTTACCCAAATAAAAAAAGTAAAAGTAATGACCAATCAGCAGATCTCAAATATGATCTGATATATGGTGGGTCCCATTTTTCCATTTTTATGGAGGTCCTATCTCAGATGTGCAGTGTCATATCATGTTAGTAGGGTGTTGGACCATGTTTCGGTAAGAGATCTAACCCTTTTTTCTCTCCCCAAAAAAAGTGCATGGTGTTACAATCCAAATAGAAGTTTAGCTTGCACTGCAAAAACTTGTCTAATCGTGATATAGCCGAAAACCATGACTACTCTTTCCCTCTCTGTGTTTGCAAAAACTTCCAACTTCAACACAATTATAGTGTGGCTTCATTCTACCCTCTTTATTTTCAAAAACTTTTAACTTTGGTACAGAGAACACGATCCAAGCACTTACCTTTTTCAAGCACCGATCGATCACTAGTTTCTTCCAATCACAACACTCATGTATGTTTTCCGATGCAGGTATGTTTTCTGATAACCCATGAATTTTTCAAAATAAGGGAGCATCATACGCCTAGTCTTATAAAAACCACTGACCTTTGGCAACCAAATGAGCCAGTTTTGCTATGAAAATGGCCACTGGCATCGTTTTAGTGAGCATCATTCATTAAACCACCCATTTTTTACGAAAAAAAGGGATCATTTTACTCCCACTTGTTTGAAAACCACTGGCAATTGGCGATCAAATGGGTCGGTTTAAGGGATGTCAGCGTCATTCCGATGACCGACGTGCTTTAATACTGTCAAAAACAACCCAAAATCTGCCATGCTTTTGCTACTGTGGTCGTTGCATCGAGCGACCATTGAAGCAAATTCCAGGTAAGGATGGTGATTAAAGGAAGTTTGGGCATCTACAAAAGGACTATAGATTGAAAAACAATCAGGAAGCAAATTTTATAGAAGAAAAAGAAGATGGAGGAAATTTGTTTTATGCATGTCAAGTGCTATGGAGGAAAACAATGATGCGTGGTCCTTAGACAGCGGGTGTAGCAATCATATGACAGGGCACCCAAATATTTTTCTTAACATGGACACATCATTTAGTTCAAAAGTGAAGTTGGGAAATTGAGAAATTGTTGAAGTAAAAGGCAAAAGTACAATTGGTGTTGAAACAAAGAAGGAAAGAAAATTTATACATGATGTATTATTTGTACCTGAGTTGAATGAGAATTTTCTCAGTATTGGACAGCTTTTAGAATATGGTTATTCACTCCATTTTTAAGATCATGGTTGTACCATTTATGACCATGAGAAATATGTGGTGAAAATTTTGAAAATGAAGACAAATAGAAGTTTTCCACTAATGTTATCTATGCAAGAAAGGTTGTTATGAATGCCAAGGAGATTGATGAATCTTGGCTATGATATAAAAGATTTAGCCACCTAAATTTCAAGGAGTTAAAATTGTTATCACAAAAGGAGATGGTTCAAGGGCTTCCAAATATTGAAAAAAAAACATAAAATTTGTTAAGGTTTGCACTTGGAAAGCATTGCCGACAACCATTTCCAAAAGGATTTGCATGGAGAGCCAATAAGGTATTGGAATTAGTTCATATTGATGTCTGTGAACCCATGGGGACACCTTCTCATTCCCAAAACAAGTATTTCATTCTTTTTATTGATGATTATACTCGCATTACTTAGGTTTATTTTATAAGAGAAAAATATGATGTATTTACTATTTTCAAGAAATTTAAGTGTTGTTGAGAAACAAAATGGTTGTTATATTAAAAAAATTAAGAAGTGATTGTGGCAATTAGTATACTTCAAAAGAATTTGATAAATTTTGGGAAGATGAGGGCATGGAAAGGCAACTAACAGTCCACTATACTCACAACAAAATAGAGTATCAGAGAGGAGAAACCAAATTTTGATGGAGATGGCAAAATCCATGCTACATGAGAAGAAACTTCCCAAAAGTTTTTTGGCTAAATCTTTAAACACGGTTGTATATTTGATTAACCAATGCCCCACTGTTGCTATTAAAGGAATGACTCCATTGGAAGCTTGGAGTGGAAGGAAACCATCGGTTAGACACTTGAAAGTGTTTGGTAGTGTGTGCTAATCCCAAGTTCCAAAAGAGAAGAGATCAAAGCTTGATGAAACAAGTGAAAGTGTACTTTGTTAGCTATAGCTCTATGTCAAAGGGTTATAGGCTGTATAGTTTGAAAACAAACAAGATGGTTATTAGTAGAAATATCTTGTTTGATGAAAAAACTGTTTAGAATTTGGAGCAAGAAAAAAAAATTGAAGAAGAGCATGCTCCTGTGTCCAATTTGGAAGAGAATACAACCCAAAATGATGAGGGAACTTCTCAATCATCTCCAAGTTCAAGCTTATCTTCATCTAGCTCAACTCCAAGAAAAATAAGGAGTTTAAGTGATGTTTATGCAATGTGCAATTTCTGTGTTATGGAACCAGAAAGATTTGAAGAAGCTATTAAGGAAGAAGTTTGAAAAAATGCAATGGAAGAGAAAATTGCCATCATAGAAAAGAATAAAACTTGGGAGATGGTTGATAGACCCAACAACAAATAAGTGATAGGTGTTAAATGGGTCTACATAGTGAAACACAATTCTGATGGTTCTATGCAAAGAAACAAAGCAAGGTTGGTTGCTAAGGGTTATGAACAACAACTCGGTGTTGATTATTTTGAAACATTTGCTCCAATAGCACAGTTGGATACTATTAGAGCTTTCATTGCACTTGTTGCCCAAAAAGGTTGGTTGTTATGGAAACTTGATGTTAAATCAGCTTTCTTGAATGGAGAATTGAAAGAAGAGGTGTATGTAGAATAACCACAGGGATTTGTGATTCAAAGCAAAGAATAAAAAGTGTACAAATTAAAGAAGACTCTATATGAATTGAAACAAGCACCAAGAACATGGTATAGCCAAATTGATGCATACTTTGCTAAGAAAGGGTTCATGAAAAACAAGAGTGAGCTTACTTTGTATGTGAAGAAACAAGGTATGGATGATGTTCTCATTGTTGCTCTTTATATTGATGACTTGGTTCTTACCGGAAACAATATGAAAATGATTGAAGATTTTAAAAATGAAATGGTGAAAAAATATGAAATGAGCGACATGGGACTGTTACATCACTTTCTTGATATTGAAAATTATCAAGGTGATGATGGAGTATTCATTTGTTAAAGCAAGTATGCTGAAAAAGTTCTCAAAAAATTCAGAATGCTTGGATGCAAACTTGTAACTACTCTACTAGTTGTTAATGAGAAATTAATGAAGAAAGATGGTGGTAATAAGGTAGATGAAACCTTGTACAAAAGCTTGGTTGGAAACTTGTTCTATCTTACTGCTACAAGGCCGAACATCATGTTTGCAGCAAGTTTATTGTCCAGATTTATGAACAGCCCCAGTCACATTCATTTTGGGGCTGTAAAAAGAGTGCTAAGTTATGCACAAGGCACCACAGATTATGGACTCAAATATGACAGAGGAAATGAAGTAAAACGGATTGCTTTTTGTGACAGTGATTGGGGAGGATGTGCTGATGACATGAAGAGCACATCTGGTTATTGTTTTTCCTTTGGTAGTGATGTGTTGTCTTAGTGCTCAAAGAAACAAAAATCAGTAGCTCAATCTTCACCAAAAGCAGAGTATGTTTTAGCTTCAATGGCTATATCTCAAACAAATCTGCCATTGCTATGTCAGAAAACTCATGTTATCATAGCAGAACCAAGCACATTTCTCTCAAACATCACTTCATTTGAGATGCTATTAAAGATGGAGAAATTGAACTAGTCCATTGCAGGTCCCAAGAGCAATTGGCTGATATTTTCACCAAGCCATTGCCAAGAGAAAAGTTTGAAGAACTAAGAGAAGCATTAGGAGTTCAACAACAACACATTAAGGGGGAGAATGTTACAGCTAATGTGCTAGGAAGTTAAAATATTTTATATTTATCTTGTCTTTTCATTTATTAGGTAAAAGTAACTTTAGTTGGGTTATTTTCTACTTTTGTAAAATATGGGTTAGTTGAAAAGTGTACTTAAAGAAGCTTCTTATTTGGCTTGCTCAAGAAGCCATTCTTATATGACTCTAACCAAGGAGAAACTAGAATACGTATGAAGTAATTTAAGCCATTCTCTTGCTTTGTTTTGCTATGTATTTTTACTTCAATCTGCTGCATGTAAGTTCTTTGTTTTCTCCACTTTGCATGCAACCACATTTAGCTGAAACTACAGCCAAATCCCAAAAATCTGTCATCATCGTTGTTTGGTATAGACTAAGCTTGATTGGAACAATACTAGACGAATGAGCATGGCTAGTGTAGGAGGATGGAGCAAAGAGGATGAGAAGGCGTTCGATGGGAGAAGATTGATTGCGATGCACTGGGCTGCTAATGACTCAAAAGACTGATGGGAGAAGATTGCTTCCATGGTTCCAAGTAAGATTGTAGCTGAACTGAAGAAACACTACGAGGTTTTGGTCGAGGATGTAGAAGCAATCGAGTCAGGCCAAATCTCGATTCCCACTTACATCAAGGAGGAGGCTGCCAGCAGCAAAGATCAACACCTATTTCCTACTTTTGCTTCTAGGGCTGTTGATAAGAGGTTGAACTATAATTTTGGAACTGGGTTTTCTAGGTTGGGCACTGATTTAGGCGGGGTTAAATAGGTTTTAAGAGAAAAAGGGCAAAAAAAGAAAATAGAAAAAGTCTAGTGGGGTATTTTGGTAATTTAATGCATTTTGTCATCAGACTTAATGGTCAAGGGGGGTCTTTGTCTCGGGATCATAGTACAAGGGGGTCTTTGTCATAGACCCCATAGTGCAGGGGGGTCTTTGTAATTTACCCTAAAATTAAACTCCCTCACATAAATAAATTTGGTCTAAAATAATTTCCATTATTTAATCATTTTAGAAAATAACAATGGAAAAAATTTTAATTCTTAAAAATTTTAATAAATAATAATAATAACAATAATAATAATAATATTTTAATTATTTTTAATAATTACAATATAGAAAAATATTATTATTAGATTACAATAAAGTTATTAGAATATTTATTATTATTAGTGTAATGATAATTATTCAAATAAAATACTACCACACTTATTTTATAAATTCTATTATTAAATAATTGTTCACATAATATTTTACCTTACTTATTTAATAATTACTTATAAAATATTTATTGAAAACTATTTCAGAATATATTTAAATTGTTAGGTTTCATTTATTGGAATAAATTATTTAACTATTTAATAATTATTTTAGAAATTATTTACATAATATTTTACCACACTTATTTCATAATTATTTATTAAATAAGTATTGAAAATAACTTAATAATTATTAAATCCATTGTTTAAATAATGGATTCGGGAATATATTGAAAACTATTTCAGAATATATTTAGATTATCAAATTTTAATTTGTTGGAAGAAAAGAAACCATATGCATTTGCATGGGTCCTAGCTAGTGTGTATATATGTGTGTGTGTATGCCTCTAAAACATTAAATAACATAAAATTTTCAAAAAAATGCAATATAAACATTTTGGATCAGATAAGGGTGGTCCAAATTTGATCCAATGTTTAATCAAATCATATTATCGGATCGAAAAATTCGCTAAGGAGATACCCGAATACAAAAAAATAGAATTTGATTCGAATTTGGATTGGTTCTTGTTCTGGTCTCTTTGCACCCCTATTTTCAGGATATAGTAAACTTCACTCCCGATGCTTCCTCCTGCACAACCAATCACATTCAAACATATTGGTTTATGTTTTGGTCTCTTTGCTCGCAGAAAATGAAAAAGAATTCAGGGCCACAAGTAACATGTTTTTCTATAAGTTTAGGGAGTTGGAAAGAACACTATATGGTTTTATATTTGAAACCTTAAGCCATCAAAGAGTTCAAGTTTTTCTTGCATTACTCAATTTTATTCCACCTCTATCCACGGTATCAATAACCAACATACTATTATGGTATTAGTTGTAATAGCTATGTATTTCAGCCAACATAGGTTGATATTGTGGGTATGTATCAACATGATGCCATAAGTGGGATACAGATAGGAGGCATACAACATTAAAGGGACGATATCATGTCAAAACAATAGCATAAGGTCTTAGATATTAGGCTTTTAGAACTTGGGCTTGTGCCCCCTTGATGCAAAAATAAAAAGGAAAAAGGTCTTAGCATGCCTTTAACCTCAACAAGTTGCCTATACTTTGATGGTAAAGTCATAACTTATCTAATGAAACTTCTAAGTGAGGGCGTCCTGATGTCTATACTCATCCAACCAACAATTAAATTTCCATTAAATAGAACAACAAACATATGTTAAATAATAATTAAGGGTGTGTTTAGTTCACAGTTGGAATCGGAATCGGAATCAAAATCCACTAAAATTAAAATCGGAATGGCCAGAATGGGAATGGGAATTAAAATCAGCAGGAATGAGATTTCATTCCCTAGGGAGGGGCAGGGAATGGCCATTCCCTCAAATGGGGGAATGCCATTCCAACAGCAATGGGAATGGAATTCCGATTCCAACCAACCCAACAGTTGGAATCGGAATAGTCCATTCCGATTCCAATTCCAGACCCCTATTCCCATGAACCTAACAGGGCCTAAGAAATTTTAAACAAAAAACGTGAACAAAATTAAACATCATATTCTAAAGCCATAACACTTATAAACCCCAGAGCACAAAACCTAAAATTAGTGTTTTTTTGGCGATTTGAAAGAAAAATTCCTAAAGATATATCAACGATGGAGAGAGAGAGAAGATCAAAAGGGAAATTAGAAGTAACAACAAATAATTACACTGAAACAACTAAAGGTTATTTCTTGAAGGCAACCAATGTTATCTCTTGAAGCACTGCACAAACTCACCCATCTTTGCAAACGTTCGCACTTATCCTTTTTAAAGGTCTCCAAGAATATTTATATGGAATTTCTTTCAGTCACATAAGAGCATGTTTAAATTCTTTAGGGATCGGTCCATTAAACATTCCTATTTTTACATTCTTTAAGAAAAAAAATAAACCTACTACATTTTTCATTAAACAGTTTCTGACCCTACATCTTGGCAATGCTCGACAGAATATATGAAATTTAATGGAATATGATCCCTTGGTTGTAGACACAGTTAGAAGAACAAAGACATATGCCTTTAAATTTGGATGGTGACTCATCAACAAGTGTTCAGTTTATGGAATAAATAATGTCTATAAAAGCAATCTAATGTGACTAAAAAATCAGAGTCCCAACAATCACCACATATCAAATCTATATTCAAATAAATAAAAACAATAAAAACCCTCCTTGTAGAGTATTATGGATCATGGAAGGTTGGCTAAATCCTCCATACAAAAAAAAAAAAAAAAAAACACAAAGAAAAACAAAAGTCATCTTCTATTTAATATATAAAACAAAACCATTGAAATATAAATAAGAAATAAGCTATACCTTTATTTTTATGTAAGGATTCTATAATTTCTTGCCTAAGTATGATAATTACACTCACAAACTTTTAGTTACCTAAGGCCAAGAATTGTGGACATTTGATCATATCTACACCTTGGAAGTTTATGCATTTTTATGTTATTATGATATCAAGTAGAAAAAAGTTAAAGAAGAGGGAAAAGGTAAAAGAAAATCTCATTTTTATAATTGTAATAAGATTATCAATTAGCATGAGACTAACAGTCCAAAAATATCACAAAGCAATAGCGTTTCAATTGGCCTCTATTATTGTTAGTAAACATGATTACCTTAAGAAACTCTTTGAAATGCTAAAAGTAATGATGCCTAGTCTCATTTGTTTTCTATCATTTCAATCTATTGAAAACGACGTTGGTGTAAGTGATATTCCTTGTTCCCGTTTCCAACCTCAACCCTTGTTGGGAGTAAAATTTGTCCTCCATCCTCAATCCCCGAAAATTTTAGTTAATAGTATTTTTTGAAATATAAATGTACTTAAAATAAATAAAATTTAAAATATAAATAATATCATATATATATAATCGGGATCAGGAGTCGAACGCAGCCGGATAGGCAATCACCTCTTCCTCCGCCCTACGGACACAGCCGGATAGGCAATCTCCAAAGGACCTCTGCATGTTCAATCTGCTAGAAAAATTTATCGGTTCTGTGGAGCATCTATGGAGATCATCATCAAGATCACAGTAAATAATTCGATCTTCTGTTGCCCACAATAGTTCTCTATAGGAATCCTTTCACCCTGACTTAGAAGAATCTAATGCTTCAGTTCTTGAGGAAATTCATCACCGTACTAGAATATTACTATTTTTAATTAGAGCTTTGGTTTTTGATTTCAGAGCTCTGCAAAGTGCAAATGGTTTTTCGACCAACAAGAGGAACTCGGATTCCTTCGTCGAGATTGCGAACTTGGTGTTTGATTCCCGAGATTTTTCACCTCTTCCTCCGCCCTACGGCGCTAAGCTCTTTTGCTCCGATACGCCATTAAAAAGGACACCCTTCGGTAGATACAACCATGTCCGATTCAAAAACCTCAGATCCATTTGGGGAACAACGATCCAATCCTACCTCACAGAATTGACTACCTGAATGGCTGAAATCCTGTACAGACCGACCTCGACTACAGAGACTCCCGCCGCACAGATCGGCATCAAGTTGGACGGTACCAACTATGCTCTTTGGTCCCAATTTGTTGAGATGTATATCTCCGACAAAAACAAATTGGGATATATTAATGGCGAGCTTCCCCATCCTCCTCAAACTGACCCAACCTTTCGAAGATGGTGCACGGACAACGCTATTGTCAAGGGCTGGTTAGTTTAACTCCATGGACGTATCCTTGATCGTTAACTTTATTCGATTCCCAACGACAAAGATGGTGTGGGATTTTGTTGCTACTACTTACTTTGATGGTAGTGATACCTCACAAGTATATGATCTCCGATGCTGTGTGACCCGCTTGCGCCAGTTTAGAGGATCTCTTGAAATATATTATAATGATCTCCAAGGTTTGTGGCGTGAAATTGATTTTCGCCGTCCAAATCCAATGAAGTGTGCTGCGGATATTCAACAGTATAATAATCTTCTTCAAGAAGAGAGAGTGTATATTTTCTTAGATGGCCTTGATGACAAACTTGACAAGATTCGAGCAGATGTACTCCAAATGCGTCGTTTCCCACTATTGAACAGGCATACGCACATGTTCGTAGGGAAGCTATCCGACAAAAGGTCATGATCACCGGTAACAATATTGAAACTCTAGGAGCTGTTTTGGTCTCCAAAAGTGTTGAAACGGGACAACCTACTTCATCCTCAAAAGACTCTCTTACTTTGAGCAACGGAAAATCTAGTATGTTCTCTAAATCTTGAACATCTTCTGATAAAACTAAGCGTTCTCATTGTGGTAATTCGAAGCATACCCAGGAGAATTGCTTCAAACTACATGGCTACTCCGACTGGTGACATGAACTCCAACCCGAAAACATCAAGACAAGGTTGAAACTGGTGGTAAGGCTGCAATGGTTACAACAGAACCCCAACTATCATTCACACCACCTGTTGAACTACCACAAGTTGACGTACACCTCTCAGATTCAGGTAACAATCTCCCCCACAACACTGTTGATAGCTATGCATGGATACTTGACTCGGGGGCCTGCTATCATTCCACCACCTGTTGAACTACCAATGGGGCTATATCTCCAGTCACACGATTAGGCATTGTGACCTTGTTACCTACAATAACCTTAAAAAACACTTTGCTTGTTCCCTCTCTCTCTCCCATAATTTACTATCTGTTAGCCAAATTTCCACTGATCTAAATTGTGATGTGCTCATCTATCATACTTTTTGTCTTCTTCAGGTTATTCCCACCAAGGAGATAATTGGGCATGGTACTAGGAGGGGGGGGGGGCTCTACTACATGGATGATCTTAGTATGGGTCGAGCACATCATGCACATCATCAAAGTAATACCAAAGAATAGCAGATTTGGATTTGGCATTGCCGGTTGGGACATCCATCATTTGGTTACATGAAACATTTATTTATGGATTTATTTACAAATATGCAACCTCGTGATTTTCAATTTAACACTTGCATCTTAGCTGAGAGTCATAGAACTATCTATCCTTTAAGTATGAATAAAAGTAAAGTTCCATTTGCTTTAATTCACTCTGATGTATGGGGGCCATCCTCGATAACTACGATGTCTGGGTTTCACTGGTTTGTAATCTTTGTTGATGACTGCACTCGCGTGACATGGTATCTGCTGAAATATAAAGATGAAGTGTTGACTATATTTCAATCTTTCCATATGATGGTGAAGACTCAGTTCTCAACTAAAATTCAAGTTCTCAGGTCTGATAATCGCAGGGAATACACAAATCAACGGTTCCAAGATTATTTCCGGATTCATGGACTACTTCATGAGACTTCATGTCCATAGACTCTGCAGCAAAATGGCATTGCTGAGAGAAAGAACCGGCACATACTCAAAATTGCTCGTGCTTTGCTACTTGGAGCACATGTACCTAACTGACATTGGGTTGATGTTGTTGCTACTATTGTGCACGTCCTTAATCAAATGCCATCACGAGTCTTGCATTTTAAGACACCATTACAAGGTCTTTCATCACATGTCTCTCTGCCATCCGTGTTGATGATTCCACCTTGAGTTTTTGGTTGTGTGGCATTTGTACATTTGCATAAAAATCAACGCACAAAACTTGATCCGCAAGCAACTCGGTGCTTATTTTGGGGTACGCATTACATCAGAAAGGATACCGATGTTATGATCCAGCCACCCAATAGACATATGTTACTATGGATGTTACTTTTTTGGAATCTAAAACATTCTACAATCCTTCCGATACCAATTTTTCTCTTCAGGGGGAGAGTCAGAGTGCAAAATAGAACTGATTTCTACCCGATTGGCTGAATAATAGTGATTCAACAGAAAATGTGGTCAATGAAGAACCTTTTACAACTGGTGTAGTTTCAAGAGAGACACCTACAGCACCAGAAACATCTACATCGCCATCGCCACTTCCAGTAGAAGAAATAGAGACCCCAACCTCCATAGTACCCGAAGACCCATCTCTTGAGAATATTCCTAAAGCAAATGATCTTGAGGTAAACTCTCCTACTACACCTTCAAGCTCTAACGATATGAATTCTTCTGCTAGTTACACTTTACCTTTCAGGCATAATCGTGGCAAACCGCCAAATAGATATTCTCTAGATATTGAGGACCGAAGGTCAAAGTATCCAATTGCCAATTATGTATCAACAAAAAGACTCTCCAAACCTCTCAAAACATTTGTGCAAGAGTTGTCCTCACATCATATTCCCACTAGTGTTCAAGAAGCTCTAACAAACCCGAAATGGACTCAGGCCATACAGAAAGAAATGGAAGCACTATTGAAGAACAAAACATGAACTCTTGTTACCTTGCCCGAAGGTAAGAAACCTATAGGGTGTAAGTGGGTATTTTCCATTAAATACAAAGCATGGGTTGATCGAGAGATACAAAGCAAGGCTGGTCACGAAAGGTTATACTCAGACACATGGCGTAGATTATCAAGAGACCTTCTCACCAGTGGTCAAATTGAATATGGTTAGAGTTTTATTATCTCTTGCAGCAAACCTTGATTGGCCACTACACCAATTCAACATAAAAAGCGCTTTCCTCCATGGTGACCTTGAAGAGGAGGTGTACATGGACATCCCACCTGGTTATACAACAAATTCCAAGACCAAAGTTGTGTGTAAACTACAGCGAGCACTACATGGACTGAAACAATCACCACAGGCATGGTTTGGGCGGTTTAGTCTTGTGATGAAGAAATATGGCTTTCAACAAAGCAACTCAAACTATACACTATTTCTAAAGCACCAACGGGGGAAGGTAACAACCTTAATAATATATGTAGATGACATGATTATCACCGAAAATGATTCAAGAGAAATGGCAACACTTCAAAAGCAATTTCCAATTGAGTTCGAAATGAAGAACTTGGGAGGGCTCAATGATTTTCTAGGAATTGAAGTTGCTAGATCAAGGAAATGTATATTTTTGTCTCAACGGAAATACACCTTAGATTTACTATCCGAAGTACGACAGTTGGAGTGCAAGCCGGCAGACACACCAATTATTCAAAACTATAAACTTGGAGAATGCCCAGACCAAGTACCTACCAATAAGGAGAGATATCAAAGGCTGGTTGGTAAATTTATTTACCTCTCACATACTCGTCCAAACATCACTTACGCTGTCAGCGTGGTGAGTCAGTTCATGCATTGTCCAAGCGAATATCACATGAATGTTGTAATGCAAATTCTTTGATACTTGAAGTCCTCACCTGGAAGAGGACTTATGTTTTTAAAGAATAATCATCTAAAGATTGAAGGCTATACAGACGCAGATTGGGCTGGAAATATCTCGGATAGAAGATCCGCCTCGGGGTACTTTACATTTTTCGGTGGAAATCTTGTCACATGGAGTAAAAAACAAAAGGTGGTGGTCTTATCAAGTGTTGAAGTTGGGTTTTGGGGAATGGCTAAAGGGCTTTGCGAGCTTCTCTGGCTTAGAAGATTAATGACTAAAATCGGTTTCTCCCCAACCTCTAAGATGGACCTATTCTGTGATAACAAGGCTGCCATAGATATCTCTCATAATCCCGTTCAACATGATCGAACAAAGCACATGGAGGTGGACCGACATTTCATCAAACAAAATATCGAAGACAATCATCCAATTTCCTTTTGTCAAGTCTAAAGACCAGCTGGCGAATATACATACAAAAGTTGTATCCAGTAAAAACTCCTACAGCTCACTTGGCAAGTTGGGCATCCAAGATTTGTACGCACCAACGTGAGGGGGAGTATTGGGGTGAGCTGTCAAACTAGGAGGATATTCCTTAATTCAAGGGACAATTCCTATCCGGAGTTAGTGATCCCTTAAACCAAGGGATAATCCTTATCATAGGAGTAGTTTGTATAGGACAAGGAAAGATGGAATAAGGCCTGTATATATATACTCATTCCCTGTAAAGGAAAAAAACATAAGGAAAAGGAAGAATAATGTCTTTTCTTCTACACGAGTTGTAATTGTGTACCTGCTAAATCCTAGGGTTCATAAACGCAAAAGAAACTTATAATAGATGAGGCATTGCAAAGAACTGAACCAAAAGGGGCGACGGATCTTGTGCAATTGGTTGTAGTTTGACATGGAGAATGGCTAATCATGGAGTGTTTTACAATTAAGAATCATGGGGAAATTAACAAAAAAAAAGAGTGAAAATGAATAAGCATTTCGTGATTATGGAGAACAAGGGTTTCAATTAATCACATGAATAAGCATTTCGTGATTATGGAGAACAAGGGTTTCAATTAATCACATGAATAAGCATTTGTTGTTTCTTAGAAAAAATCGAAAGCCAGTTATATTAATTATTTAATGGTGTCAATTAATGTGAATCATTTTATCAAATTATAATTACATGTATCCCCTCCAAAGACCTCAAGATATAGGGTAAAGCTATCCAATGAAAATTCCATAAATCAAGACCTATGATTGTAGGTAATTAATCATAAGGTTTTAGAAGGCTAAATGTGTAATTGATGTGTAATGGCCCAAAAGGGTGAGATGTAAGCCTAAATGCGTTGCAATGCTAAACCTCAAAGCTTAAGAACAAAATTAACTAAAGTATATAAATTTATAAAAATAACATAATATTATACCAAGTTAAAATGAGAGACGGTATAAATATCCATAAAATAAAATGAATTGGCAGCAAAAGATACTGAGCTGTTGCTTATTGTACCTCCAATTGTTACTAAAGCAATGAATTAGAAAGAACTGTTATCACCTATTGCCACTTGCATCTCCAATTGTTATTAAATCAATGTATTGAGAACAAGGTTAATCAACCGTTGCAAGTTGTATCTTTGACAGTTGCAACAATCATTATACATCTACAATTTCATTTAACCTTTAGCAACAACCATAAAAATGTAGTAATAGACATATTTGAAACATCAACAATTACATTAAACAACAAAAGTTCACTTTAATGCATGAGATTAACTCAATTCTATGAATGCTATAAAAAATGTCTCTAAACATATTTAATATTTTCATTAGGGTGGCGTGAATTTGGATTAGGAATGTCAATGGATGATGTTTGGTATGAGTTTGGCTTTACCCAAACCTAACTCGATCGACTATATCAAACTTGACTAGACTATTATGAAGTCAAATAATTAATCAAAATAGGGTCAACCTATGGCATCATAGTTAAGATAATAAAGCATGGAAATTGAAAAATAAAATAAAAAAGACCAAAGTTTTAAAAACGGATCTAGAATTAGAACCGTTTTGACCACTAATTTTCAGATTGACGGTTCGACTATTTGGTTCAAGCAGATGGTCCATTCCACATTAAAAATAAAAGCGTAAAAGAAATAACTGAACGAGTCAAACAGATTAACGGTTCAATCGCTTGGGTCAGTAGGTCATTGACCAAATCAACAGTTTTTGGCTAAAGACCAGGCCAATGCATGGGTGAAACAGAACTAGTTTCCTGGATGGTTCCCAGGCCAAATGGTCCAACCATCCAGATCAATGACAGTTCGAAAACACTAAAAGAACTAAATAAAAATTATTATTAAATATTTAATAATGAGAATGCTTGAAAATATAAAAAATACAAATAAAAAGAACCCCAATGTTTTTACCCTTTTATTGTATAAATATAATTTCTTCTTTAGAGTTTAAATATGATACCACAAAAAATTGTAATTAAAGTGGCAGCCAATCAGTTGATCTTGGTTAGGCTTACATAATTAGTAGCCAATTCACAATACAAGAAGTTGGGTTTTAGATGAGATTTTGCTAGTGATCCTATATGTTTGTCATCATGTGTCCAATTAGAACGGTTGTCTTAAAACCAATGTTTTCAATCCGCTGTTGGCATGGATGGTTGATCTGTTTGAAACTGTCACTCCGGCCATGATTTTGGTCTGATTTGGCTAAAACCCAAGATTTGGTAAAAGCACGTTGACTTAGTATTAGACCTGGGCGGTTAAACGGTTGACCCATTCATTTGCGCTTGGATGTTTGATTGCGGTAATTTTTTTGTTAATTTTGAGTACTTGAAGATCTATGCATCACTGTAGGCACCTTGCCCCATTAAAGAAAAAAAAAACATTTTTGGCCTCAAATTGTGATTTTAAGCTTTTTTTTACAAATAAAAATATATATTAAATGTAAAATAATGGATGTATTACATGTAGAATAAAATTAAATTATTTTATTAAAAAAATATGTATTCTAATTTATGGGTACATGAAATTTTCATTTTTGGCAGGTATTTCTATCCGACGCATCTAACCCCGTTGATGCATCTTGCTCAGAAACTCTATATAATTTGTCATTGTCTCTTGGCTTAGTCTTCGTTTTACTTAATTTCATATCTTATCATTGGAACCTTGTGTCATTTTACCCTTAACCAAGATCCTGGTTGGGTGAAAGAGTTTGTCGATTGAATGAATTAGGGTATTGTTTGGTCACAAATAGATAACTACTTTGTTTCCACTCAAGCATTAGTGAATTCGTTAAGTTGAAATAATGGTATTATACTATTATTTGTTTTTCGGCTAATATTTCAAGCATCATTGAACTTGGTTCTATATTATTGGTTCAAGCATTAGTGAATTTCGGCTAATTTGTTTTCACTCATTGAAGTTAAAATCGGACCGGATCGGAACAGGAACCTCATCTCAGTTAGCTTTGTTTGTTCCAAGCTCAATGTCCAATTTGGACCCTTGAGCTTAAGGAGGAACCACCAAAGAAAAAAAAAAAAGTTGAGACTTGAGACAATGAACTATATAAAAAAAATCATTTTATCATATGGAAATTGGAAATTATTATTATTGATGCCTTGTGTATTTACTTTAGAGTGAAAGCAAGTATTGATATAATATACATATCGATCATATTGTATCGATATTTAGAAACGGCCAAAACATTTTTTAGGTATTTTTTCCAAATTTTGATTTTTTTAAGCTAAAAACATATTTTTTATTATTAAAAAAATTTGGGGTTCCGAAACACCTGGAAACAGGCGTTTGGGACCATATTTTTTTCAAATTTATTATTTTGAGGACTAATTTCCTTTAAAAATTCCTTAAAATTTCAGGGCTAATTTGTTTTAAAATTTCCTTAAATATTTGGGGCTAATTTTGTTTTTAAATTTTCTTAGCTTAGGATTTAGGGGGCTAATTTGTTTTAAAAATTCCTTACAATTTTGGAGGATAATTTCCTTCAAAAATTCTTCAGAATTTTGGGGGTTAATTCATTTTAAAAAATTTTCTTTGAATTTTGGGGGCTAATGGATATTCACGTTATACAAATATGAGATTTATCTTTTGTTCAAAAGTGAGCAAGCCCACTTTTTCCACTGGGGCTATTGTAAGAGGATCAACGACCACTTTGGCCTATTAAATATAAGTGTTGAATATTTTATCACAATTAATGAATATTCTAGAAACCAAGAAAGCATAAAAATATTATAGAAATGAATACAGCTAAGCAAGGAAATAAACATCTGACTTAAATTATAAAAAGGGCAAAAATAGAAATGTCAAGATGATTCTAGAAAAGACAATTAATCACATGTTTTAAATGTGTAAAGAACATTCTAGATATAAGGGTAAAATAGGAAATACACCAACATGAGAACCTTTTGAAATGTGCACCCAAAATCTATAAATAGGGGCCTTGGTATCATTCTTGGACATCATCTCACTTTTGATGTTAGCTCATTCCCTTCCTCTCATTCAGGCTTCTTCCGTTTCAGTCTTCCACCATTTTCCTTCTCTCTCTAAAATTCCAGCACTGACAAACTACAATGACCTAACCCCTCATCAGGGGTTTGTAGGCAGCACCTTCTTTGGGATCCGACTGCTTACTTCTCTCCCATTTCTTCTCCTTTCTAGTTCAGTGTATTCCTCATGCCTCAGAGGTCATACATGAGAAAGGAAGGTGAGAAGATAAGCTCTTGCAATTGACAACCAATATACGTAGTTTCTGATAAACCGAGAAGGTCATTGCGCGCTCCTAAGAAAAATCCCAAGTTTCTGGATTGACTTGGTCAGCATCAGTTCAGCAAACGGCTAGCTATTTGTTCAAGTTTGTTATTTCAGTTTCTGTTATTTGTTATGATTTGAATTTGTTAAGGTCAGTTAACTAGTAATTAGGAAAGTTGTTACATAGATTTGCTTTGAATCTGTTTCCTAGAATCCAGATCAGTAGCTAACATTTAGGAGTAAGTTGTTACAGGAACTAATATTTATGTAACCACTCTAACTGGAATGAGCAAGCTGAATTATTCTCTCTCAATTGATCCATCTTTCACCAAAAGAAAGTTATTTTCTGGTTGCCTTGAATCTGATTGGGACCTAACATTGGTATCAGATCTACAATGGCAACCAGAAAATAAGACTTTCTTTTGGTGAAAGATTGACCAATTGAGAGAGAATAATTCAGCTTGCTCATTCCAGCTAGAGTGGCATAAATACTAGTTCATGTAACAACTTACTCCTAAATGCTAGCTACTGACCTGAATTCTAGGAAACATACTCAAGCAAATCCATGTAACAACTTACTTCTAAATGTTAGCTACTGTCCTGGATTCTAGGAAGCAGACTCAAAGCAAATCCATGTAACAACTTTCCTAATTACTAGCTAACTGAATTTGACAAATTCAAATCATAACAAATAACAGAAACTGAAATAACAGAACTTCAACAAATAACTAGCCATTTGTTGAACCGATGCTGACCAAGTCAATCCAGGAACTTGGGATTTTTCTTAGCACGCAACGACCTTCTCAGTTTATCAAACTCATGATGATAGCTGTGGGGCTGACGAATCGCTACTAACCGGGGAAGAGGAGCCAGAAATATCAATGTATGCGATAACATGGTGGACCTCACCACAGACTATGTGGATCACAGCTACAATTGGGACGCAAGAGGTAACAGCATTAATTGACAGTGGCTCTAAGCACAACTTTGTGAGTGACAGGATAGCTGATTCCTTACGGCTGCTAGTAGTCCCAACCAAGGCATTTACAGTCCATGTAGCTAATGGAGAGCGACTCCCCTACCAGGAGCGGTTTGATAAGGTACCAGTAGTCTTACAAGGATTTCCATTTTCACTTACATTTTATTCACTACCATTGGTTGGGTTGGGTATGGTTTTAGGAATTCAATGGTTGGAAATGTTGGGGTCCGTAATTTGTAACTGGAAGCAATTGACAATGGATTTCAAATGGAAAAATTAAGCACACAGGTTGCAAGGAATTCAAAGCGGGCTTCACGCTACTTCCTTAAAGACTACTACAAAGGAACACCACCAAGGTCAGATGGTTTTTGCAATTTATGCTCAAGCCATAGAAGAGTTTCAATGGGACGGCATTCCAACAGATATGCTACAACTATTAAGAGAGTATGGAGACATCTTCCAAGAGCCCACCAAGCTGCCGCTGTTAAGGGAAATCAACTATCACATTCCTTTGAAAGAAGGGACACAACCCATCAATGTTCGCCCATACCGGTATGCTTATTTTAAAAAAGTAGAGATCAAGAAGCAAGTGCAAGCAATGTTGGATATGGGAATCACTCAACCAAGTACCAGTCCATTCTCCTCTCCCATTCTGCTGGTAAAGAAAAAAGATGGGTCCTGGAGGTTTTGCACAGATTACAGGGCACTCAATGCAGCCACTGTCAATGATCGGTTTCCAATTCCATCCGTAGACAACATGCTGGATGAATTACATAGAGCAGCTTACTTCACAAAACTAGACATTCGAGCGGGTTATCACCAGGTAAGAGTCCACGCCCCTAATATTCTAAAGACTGCTTTTAGAACTCATAATGGGCATTTTGAGTATCTGGTTATGCCTTTCGGCTTATGTAACGTCCCTTCCACTTTTCAAGCTATTATGAACTCTATATTTCATCCACACCTCCGCAAATTCATATTGGTTTTCTTTGATGATATATTGATCTATAGTCCTACCTGGGACTTACATTTGAGTCATGTTCGCACCACCTTAGGCATCTTGAAACATCACAGTTTTTTTGTCAAAGCGAGCAAATGTAACTTTAGAAAGCAGGAGCTGGAGTATTTGGGCCACGTGGTGACATCCCATGGAGTAAAGGTTGATAACAAGAAAATAGAGGCCATGATAACCTGGCCACAACCTACTAATGTGACTAAGCTGCGTGGATTCTTGGGTTTGATAGACTACTACAGGAAGTTTGTTCGAAATTATGGGTTGATAGCTCGCCCTCTCACTAACCTTCTCAAAAGGGGCCGTTTCAAGTGGAATGAAGAGGCGGAGGAGGCATTCACACGGCTCAAAACAGCCATGATGACCACGCCTATCCTTGCCATGCCAAATTTCTCCGAGCCATTCATCACTGATGCTTCAGGAGATGGAATCGGGGTCGTTTTAACTCAACAAGGAAGGTCGATAGCATTCCTAAGTAGACCTTCGGTGTTTCCAAGCGGTCGTGGTCTATTTATGCTAAAGAAATGTTAGCCATAGTAGAGGCAATTCGAACTTGGAGACCATACATCCAAGGCCGGAAGTTCTTTATTCAAACAGATCAAAGAAACCACAAATACTTTCTAGATCAACGTGTGGCCACCCCCGAGCAGCAAAAATGGGTTGCCAAACTTCTTGGGTATGATTATGAGATTATCTATCGGCCTGGACGTGAGAACTCAGCGGCTGATGCCTTATCTCGCCGAGCTGACAGTCCTCTGCTGAATCCATTAGTTGTTTCACATGTGTCTCTATGGGATGATATACAAAAGGTAGTAAAAGATGACATGTATTTGCAGAAATTATTCCAGCAAGCAACGAGGGATCTTCCGGGAAATTACTATGTGAAAAATGGATTATGCTTTTACAAAAACAGAGTGGTTGTTCCTAATGCAGTATGAGGACAACTTCTACAAGAATTTCATGATTGCAAGATGGCTGGCCATTCGGGAGTGTTAAGAACTTACAAGCGTTTGGCTCAAAATTTCTACTGACCATCAATGTACAAATATGTCCAAGATTATATTGCGCAGTGTACAACTTGTCAGAAAATTAAATTTGACACACTAGCACCCACGGGGTTGCTCCAACCACTTCCAATGCCTTACCAAGTATGGGATGATATTTCCTTAGATTTTATTGAAGGCTTGCTGACCTCATGTGGGAAAGATAGCATAATGGTGGTTGTGGATAGGCTAATTAAATATGCCCATTTTATTGCCTTGTCCCATCCCTTTTCGGCAAAATTTATTGCTGAAAATTTTGTGGAGAATGTCATCAAACTCCATGGAATGCCAAAGTCTATAATCAACGATAGGGGCCCTATTTTTATTAGCAAATTTTGGCACGAATTTTTCACCATGTCAGGTACTAAATTAAAGTTGAGTTCATCCTATTATCCACAGACGGATGGCCAAACGGAGGTGGTAAACTGTTGTATCGAGCAGTACTTACGCTGCTATGTCCATCAATGGCCTCGCAGATGGTACAGCTATCTGTCATGGGCTGAGTATTGGTATAACACCACCTTCCATTTCTCTACAAGAATGACTCCATTTCAAGCTTTATATGGTAAACTTCCCCATTCAATTCTGTTGTACACAGACAGTTTGTCACGTGTCAATGAGGTAGATCAGATTCTTCTTCATTGGGATGAAGTGCTCCAACAATTAAAGAAGAATCTAGAAAGGGCAGCCACAAGAATGAAGCTTATTGCTGATCGTAAGAGGAGATATGTGGACTTTGAGGTGGGTAACTTTGTGCTACTAAAATTACATCCCTATCGCCAGCAAACAGTGTTTAAGCGTGCTCATCACAAGCTTGTCAGTTGGTTCTGTGGCCCTTTTCAAATTGAACAAAAACTGGGCAAAGTGGCTTATAAACTATCTTTACCTTCGGAAGGCAAAATACATCATGTTTTTCATGTTTCACACTTAAAGAAATTTGTTGGGACTCCCTTACCTGCTACTGTTGAGTTACCACCACTTTCTGATGAAGGATCTCTCTAGATTGAACTAGAGAAGATATTAGACGTATGCTGGATAAAGCAGGGCTCTAAGTTCTTACAAGAATATTTAGTTAAATGGAAGCGATTGCCCATTGAAGATGCCACTTGGGAAACTGCAGCGCTCCTCCAAAATCAATTTTAGGTTCTTCCGGGTGGGGAAAGTATTGATAAACCCAGAAGGTCATTGCACACTCCTAAGAAAAATCCCAAGTTCCTGGATTGACTTGGTCAGCATCGGTTCAGCAAACGGCTAGCTATTTGTTGAAGTTATGTTATTTCATTTTCTGTTATTTGTTATGATTTGAATTTGTCAAGGTCAGTTAGTTAGTAATTAGGAAAGTTGTTACATGGATTTGCTTTGAATTTGTTTCCTAGAATCCAGGTCAATAGTTAACATTTAGGAGTAAGTTGTTACATGGATTTGCTTGAGCCTGTTTCCTAGAATTCAGGTCAGTAGCTAACATTTAGGAGTAAGTTGTTATAGGAACTAGTATTTATGTAACCACTTTAGCTGGAATGAGCAAGCTGAATTATTCTCTCAGTTGGACCATCTTTCACCAAAAGAAAGTCTTATTTTCTGGTTGCCTTGAATCTGATTGGGACCTAACAGTTTCCAAGGGGGATTAGAAGTCTTTCACTGACAAAAGCTTGACAGTTGTGAGAGCAACAACTTCAAATATAACAAAGAAAAACTGCATCTCTAAAGAAAAGGAAATGCCTTCATGAAATGCATATGCTTCAGCCATTTGAGGATTACAAGGTCGGTAAGGTACTCAACTAGCAAATAGAAAATCCACCAATGTGGTTAACTAGACGGGAGGAAATGCCCTCCAAGCCTATAGCAACATTAACGTCGACTTTTAGGGGGCGTTCTTTTTCTTGATTTTGAGAGAGGGGAAAGTTGGTCAATGGGATTTTGGTTCCCATTCACCAAGAATCCCATGTTCATTTTTCAGATTAATGTCGGGACCAAGGAAAGTTTGTTTTCATGGTATCCATCTCGTAGGTGGGTAGAAAACTTTTCGACCTAGGAGGAAAGTTGCTAACACTTGAATGGGACAAAAATGCCCCTTTTAATAATGGATTTTTATGACTAAAATGGTCACTATCTTATTTACTTGATAAATAGAAGAACATGGGTAAATACACTTACCCGGGTAAGTGTTTCCTAGGAAAAACTTACCCACATAAATTGCATTTACCTAGATAAATAACTTACTGAAAAACGAACGGGGCCTTAATGAACCTAGTGATGCAGCTTGCCAGCGTGGGACATTCAATAGGAGAAGGAATTGATAGATTCTTAGTTTCCCAAACCTTTAAGATATGATCTAATCGTGTATGTGTTTGCATGATTACGTACATTGGATGAAAAGCTGATCCATAGTCCACCATAAGGAAATAAAGTTTGCCACATCTGAATGGCCATAATGTATAGGATGAAACTGCAAAAAAGAATCATACCAAACAGGTTATACAGAGAGGCATAGGAATAAAAGATGTAGAAGATCCGCATGAACATTTTCATAGATCAAGCGCAATTAGTAGATTCGATTTCCATGAAGGACTATAGTAGGTAAAATATTGTGCACACGTTTTCAAAGGAAGCATTTGACAGATGAGGGGATCAACTTCAATTTCCATAGACGGTACCATTGCATATATATCTCCATGTAAGAAATTGGATGTGGACCCACTAGGTTGCTTAGAGTGAATTAAGTTGATACGTGAAGAAGTTGTGAAATTACCAATATGGGTATATGTCAAATTAGTTTATCAGAAATTCGCGTAGATGGACACCACAATGGAACTTGAGTAACTAATTGCCATTGTGTTGCTGTAAGTTGAGGGAGATTAGACGACCAACTAAAACAATAATGGTCAATGTAATGAGCAACTCGAATCACTGAATTTGGTGATGACTCCAGATAGATCCTTTGATGAGAACTAGTTGCATGGATTAAAGAAGGCAGAACCATAATTGAGAAATTTGATTGTGTGGCTTCAAACAACAAAATGATTGACCTTTCAGATACTTAGCATCTATAATTTTTGCCCACAAAACATGTCTGGAAATGAGAAATATAATCTTCATAACACTGTTTTCAAAACTAAATTGGACCGGAAAAATCGGGAATCGATTAGGTGACCGGTTCCGTTTTTTTTTTAAATCGAATTTTCTCAAAAAATCGTTGATTTTGGTCAGAAAACCTCTGAACCGGATGGTTAATCGTTTGAATGGTTTGACCTTTTTTATTTCTTTAATTTTTTTTTTATTTTTTTTTATTTTTTGTCAGAACGGGCCAGTCGTTCAGTTTAAACAGTTGAACTGTTCGACCCAATAACTAGACCCTGACCAGTTCGGTCTCTGAATCGGTTTTAAAAACCATGCTCCATAATATTTTAGCACGTAGGGCTTCACTTTCAGATATGAGCTTCATTATTCCAATGCCTAAATATTTAGATGTCCTCGTCTCTAGCTTCTAATTGTATTTTTGCTCATCAGCAAAGAAGAGGTGATTGGCATTTACACTTAGATCTACCAAACTTCACACCCGCCAAGTTCACCATTGTCTAGAGACTGAGAGGGCAAACGTGACAACACCTCAGTTAATACTAGAACTGCCAAACTTGCCGTGGAAATGCAGCCCAACCTAGTTTGGGCATGTGCAATATTTTCTTCATGTATTATATATTATTTAGGCCCAGGGTGCGGCCAGGTCAAATCTGATCATAGGCTTAAACCTTTACCATGGGCGCTAAACCCAACTTAAGCCCACTCCGGCCTAGACCATGATCACCCTAGGAATTGGTCAAAAATTATTGATCTTCTCAAAACTGTCCAACCTGGGCAGTTGGACTGTTAACCCATTCAACCTGGTTTCTAGTTCACGAGTTGCACACTAAATATATAAGCAAATTTCTGGATGTCATAACTTTGTATTTCAATATTCAATTGGGATTTTTTTTTTTTTTTTTGTAGGGGCTATAGATGCCTTGCCCACTACTTTCATTAAAAGGCTTCTTTTGGCCTAAAATTACAATTTTTAGTATTTTCACAAACCCAAGAATTTGAAACTGGACCATACCTGATAACAGATTGCATAGAGTGGCTTGAGGCTAATTCTAAGTTGGTTCGATTCAGTTTTGATACAAATTTAAAAATGACAATTGACACTTAAGGGCCATTTGGTAACAGACATAAAGTTGCTCAATTGAATGACTTATTGCCTTTTCTTTTAGTATATAGTAAAAGACATAAAAAATATCATGGAATGGGTATGGTAATCAACAAAAATTCATCTTCAGCCATTACCCCTAACCTCCTTAAAGTTTACTATACAGGCAAAGCAACTGGATTTTCAGTTCACCCACTTTAATATTGTAAGTAGGGATTTAAAATCATAGTTTTAAATATGCTAGTTGTTATTTAATAGGCTAGAGAGAGCTTTATATGGCCATTACCTCTCCCTTTCCCTACCTTTTCTCTTAAACCAAACACAACCTAATATTGTGGCAATTGGCAATTAAGACATCGAGCTGACTAGTGTTAATTAATTGTTAGAGTTTATTGGGCGAGACAATTTAGGCCTCGTTTGATTCACAGGAATAGGGGTCTAGAATTGGAATCAAAATAGACTATTCCGATTTCAATTATTCGGTTGGGCAGAATTGAAATTCCATTCCCATTTCTACTGGAATGGCGTCCCCCCATTTGAGGAAATGGACATTCCCTACTCCTTGCCTTGGGACTAAAATCTCATTCCTTCTTAATGATGCGCGATCCGGTCTATCTTAGCTGCCGGATACCTTGCTTCTGACAAAATCGGAGGTGCCTAAAACAGGGAAGAAAATGGAGATTTTCGGGGAGGAACCCGGTTGGGACACTCCGAAGCTCAAGTTAGTGCTCTTCAGAAGGAAAGGGAAATGAGGAATTCTAAGACCAGAAAACGCAAGAATCACATACCCTCTTCTTTGTGAGATGGGGGCCCTTTATAATCACCCTGTACACTCATGTCCATGCCTTTGCCAGTTTGGGCATCATTATCTCTGCTAGATCGAGTCACTTCCTCTGCCAATTCGGGTGTCATCTCTTCTGCCAATCATCAACTCAGGTGTCATAGCCTCCACTGCCAGTTGTCAGTTCGGGTGTCATAGCCTCCACTGCTAGTCGCGAGGGCTTCCTCTGTTCGTCTGGGATGACAGTGGCAGGTGGTCGTTGGATGGCGGCTGTTATGTGTCAGTCCCCTAATCAGTCAAGTGCGCCGTCTCTGTGTACTGTCTCTTGGGCATCAGGTACTGTTGTTCAGCCAGGCGGCTTGGAGCCGAAGTGGTGTGTGAGGCGAAATCTTGAGTTCGGGCATAAGTATGGCCTGAATTGCCCCTAGGTGGGCAGTTCGGGTCTTTTGCCTTTTGTGCTCCCTGCAAGGCTCTTGACCTCGAAGGGAGAGCTCGGGTTCTTCCTTGGGGAGCTCGGGACTCTTTAGTTCGGAGCTCGGGTCGTAGGTTCCTCGAGGGGGCTCGACTCTTTAGTTCGGAGCTCGGGTCGTAGGTTCCTTGAAGGAGCTCGACTCTTTAATTTGGAGCTCGGGTTTGTAGGTCTGCTACCGTGCTGATCTAATGCTTCTACCATATCACTCTCGATTGCTTCCACATATCGCGTAGCCAAGAGATTGGATCAAATCTTCCTCCATCACTTCTTATTCCAATTCTCGTTCTCATTCATATCTTAACCAAACAAATATGAAGAATTGTATCTTTAACCGTTGCAACAATTATTATACATCCACAATTTCATTTAACTTTAAGTAACAACCATAAAACATAGCAGCAATAAATATATTTAATACATCAACGGTTACATTATAGAACAAAGGTTCACTTTAATATATGAGCATAAATCAATTCTACTATAGGAATAAAAACTGTCTATGAACATATTTTATATTTTCATTTGGGTGGCTTAAATTTGGAGTACGAATGTCAATGGGTAAAGTTTGGTTTGAGCTCGGCTTTATCAAGCGTGACTCGATGACTATACCGAACTTGATTTGACTATTTTGTAGACAAATAATAAATCAAAATAGGATCACCCTATGTTATCATAATTAAGATAATAAAGTACAAAAAGTGAAAAAAAAAAAACAATGATTTAAAATTGGAACCATTTTGAACACCAGCTTTGAGCTCTATGGTTTGAATGTCCGGTTCAAACAGATGGCCCATTCCACGTTAACCATGAACTGGTTCATCAGTTGGTTAGGTTTGGTTTACATAATAAGTCAATTCATACTACAAGAAATTGGGTTTTAGATGATGGATTTTGCTAGTCATCCTAAATGCTTGTCAACATGTGTTGAATTAGGGCAATGATCTTATAACCGTTGTTTTCAATTTGCTGTTGTCTTGGATGGTCGATCTGTTTGAACTATCATTCCGACCATGGTTCTAGGATCGGTTTGGCTAAAACCCGAGATTTGGTCAAAGTCCATTGACTTAGTATTAGATCCAGGTGGTTAAATGGTTGACCCATTCAATCCGATCACTAGGTCACAGGTTGCATACTCAATGTATGTATAAACTTCTGAAGGCTATAAATCTGCACTTGGATATTTGATTGGGATGATTGCTATTTTCATTTTGAGTAACTTTTGGAGATCTATGCATCACCATAGGTGCCTTGCCTCACTATTTTTTTTTCAAAAAAAAATTTTGAAACCAAATTGCAAAATCAACATCTTTTACAAATAAAAAATTTAAGAATTGGATTAAAAATATAAATTGAATATGAAATAATGGATGCATTAGATGTAGAATATAATTATATTATTTATTGAAAAAATATGCATTTAAGTTTATGGGCACATGAATCCTCTAACGGTTTTAAAAGATTTTGTGGAGGTCTGCGAACCCACGATGATGAAAATTCCATTTTTGGCGGGTATTTTTATCCCGCGCATCTAACCCCGTTGAGCCCAAAGTCTGCAACTTTGCGTCAATTGGTGATGCTTGGAGTCGCAAAGACGAACACCCCTCGAAGAATCAACACACGTAGAAGAACCTTTAGTCCTAAATTTTCAAACTTGAAGATCGAGGGTTCCCACTATGTTAACAGGGGAAATCAATTTCAAGTGGTTATTTCAACTACACTTTCAGATTGTGGGATTTTGTTTGGAATTAGGGTTTTGTCTTTCAAGGTAAATTAAAAGTTTTAGAGATTGAAAGCTTGATCCATGGGTTATGGTTCACTGATCGCTTCAAGAAACAAACTCGTCATCTCCATCTTTCTTGTTAAACAATAAAAAATGTTGTTGTAAGACAACGCCAGATGACAAAGTGAAGGGTGTTCTTGGTAGCAAAGGATGGGCAGTTCGATTAGCATATGATTCTAGAGTGCTGTCCATGTTTGGAATAAAGCAATGGATAACATAGTTTGCTCTATGAGTAATTAATTAAAGGGAAAATTCCCAATTAGTACCTTGTACTTTGGGTTTAGTGAAACTTTGATCCTTGAACTTTAATTTGCGACAATTCAGTACTCAAACTCTCAAAACGTGTCAATCCATTACCTACCATTAACCAGTCACTAAGTGGCATTTGAAAAAATACAAATGCCCTTTGAGTGTCATTTAATTTTCTATATCAACCATCCAAACGTTGATAAAAAAAATGAACAGCCTCAAATCATTGCCTCTTATATTCAAAAAAGTTAGGTTTACCAAAATACCGACTAAGATGTGACCCCAACTTTCTTGAATAAAAGAAGCATGGATTTGTGTCTTTCCAAATGCCTTTTTGTCAACAATCGGATGATTGATAAAGAGAATTAGATGACACTTGAAGGGCATTTATGTCTTTCCAAATGCCACTTAACAGATTGATTAACAGTAGGTACTGGACTGACACATTTTAAAAGTTCAGGTACTAAATTATCACATTTTAAAGTTTGGGACCAAAGTGTCATTAGGTCCATAGTACTGGGTACTAATCCGGAGTTTTCCCCTAATTAAAATTGAAATCAAACATACTTGGAAAGCCTTGAGCGTTGCTACTTCAATTCATCGTCATTCAATCAGTGATGTGGAGTGTGGTTTGAACTCTTTCTCTCTCTTTCTCTCTCACTCACTCACTCTCTTTCATACGAGATTAATCTTACAAAATCGACTGACTCAGAAACTCTATATAATTTGTCATCGTCTCATTGACTTACTCTTATCATTGGAACCTTGTGTCAATCTTCCTTCGAGCAAGATCCTGGTTGAGTGAAAGAGTTGTTGACTGATTGAATTAGGGTTTTGTTGGGTGAGATAGATAACTAATTTGTTTCCAGCCTAGGGGCCATTTGATAACAGCTGAAATTGTTGAGCAGAAAATTTTATTATTTTGTCTTTTAATGCACAAAATAATAAAAAAATAAAATAATCAAAGGTATGATACTTTACTAAACTTCAGAATCGACAATGAAGGAGCCAGACCAACAACCTCTTTAAAATCTTATTCAGTAATAGACAAGCAATAAAATAATCAATTTTCAATTCAGCCGTTTCAGCTGTTATCAAATGACTGCTTACAAAAGTGAAACCGGAAATGGAAAAAATGTGTAACGTTTTATGCTACTACTAAAATCCTTCAATCTAGTAATTTATTGTATTTATCATTTACTACGTGGATATATTCTTTATGTTACTCTAAGACTGATGCTTAGAATGCAAAATCTTAAAATTCATCCAATCAGTTGAATTTGAATCTAAAGATTTACGATGATTAGAACTGGCAATTGGGTTGGGTGGATTGGGTCCGGGTTAAGTTAAGGTGCTTCAGGTTGATTTTGGGTCGGGTTGTCAAATGCCAGACCCTAACTCTAAATGTTCAGGTTATGGTTGACCCGTGGGTCAATTCGGGTTATTCCAAAAAATAATTGAAATTTAAAAAAATAAAGAAAAACTACATGAAAAATGTCAAAATTAAAAGAATTAACCTTAAAATTTCAAATATAAAATAAAAAACTTGAACATTTAACAATTTAAAGAATAAACAATAAAATGTAAAGACTAAATAGAAAAAGTTAAAGAGTGGAAACTTCTAACAATGCATAAATAATCCCAATTAGACTTGACAATCAGGTCAACGGATTGACCCATGACCTAACCCAACCCAACCCAATTTTTTTTTTCAGGCCGGGTCATTTTCGCATTTGGATAGCAAAATATGAGACCTGAACCCTACATTTTTGGGTTGAGTTGGGTCAGATTCGCGAATTGGATCAACTTTTTACCGGGTCTAACGATGATAAATCTTTTTTTAGATATATATATATATATATATATATATATATATATATAAAGCTGCGGAGGGGTAATGCGCGCCCTTGGGCTGAACTGAAGCAATAATAGCTGCAAGTGTTTCTACCATTTGCATATATAAGTTTTCATGATACTTTTGCAAATAGAATTGTGTTAGAAAAAAAAAAATCATGCTTAGGTGTGGCTTTCAGTCTCTTTCATGATGTAATGTTATAGTTTATGAAAAAAAAAATGTAATAACTAATTTTATAGAATGAAAATTGAATCATTTACGAAATTAAGAAAAACATCGTTCAACATAAGCTCTATTCTGCGTATTCAACACATTTAATATGTTCGTAAGATGAACCATATATCTAACAGAAATGTCTTTGACTAAACTAGCTTTAGGTCGTGATCTGCTGTAAATCTATTGATAAATGCAGATTGGGGAGGGCAAGTGGACTCTGGGTTGAAGATTGGCATGATCAAGAAGGAGATATATGATCATAACTGTTGGAAAATGGGGTCATTGTAATTTTGGAGGAGAAGTTCTAAGATACATTTGAAAATACTGTCTTTAGAAGTTCTAAGTGAATTTCAAAAATGTGTGTTTTCTAAATCTAATTCATGCTCCTTAAATAGTTTATGAAGAGATATGAAGAAAAAGTAGGTGCTGATTTTGAGAAGGCACACTCCGGGTGTGCACGAAGTGTGAGCAAAGTGCGCCTCTAAAGTGTCTCATTGTACAGCACACATGCACACAAATGCGTATGTGCGCGTTGCACAGTATCAAACCCCCATACTCTCCTCTACTATTTCTAAGGAGTATAAATCAGTTCCTATTAAAATACTGAAAACAAAGCTTATAATTTTTCAATGTAGAACAAGTTCAAAACTAAGTTTTATAAGAGAAAAGCTAATTTTTCAATCAAGTGTAAAGGTGCAATTTCTCATGTAATTGACTAATTAAACTCATTGGATTTAATCTCTTATGAGATTAAAATCCAACAATAACTATGATCAACATTAGCCAAACTTCCTAACCATCAACAAAAAATACTTGATATATCAAAATAATATGATGCCTTGTGTATTTATTTTAGAGTGAAAGCAAAAGGTTACATATATATGATAAGAAATTAAGGGCTATAAGATCATCAAATTACGAAACAGCCTTTCAGCATTTAGTGTATGTACACATGCATTTGGTCGCAGGAGGATTGTTGACACAATATGCATTAATGATGTATGATATATTGCTAGGCCTCTTGTGAACACATACAGATAGGCAGTTAGCACAGGGTGCAGGGAATCCTAGGGTGCAATAACCGACATCATATTCTTGTGGCCTAATGGCTTCACCTGCAACAATGACTGCAAATTGCACAAGTAAATAAAATATCAATAACGCCAATCAGATTTATCATTTCTGAAAATAGAGAGTAGTATTAAACAACCACGAGATAGCAAAGGAATTCTTAAATTATTTTATGGTTTAATCCTCTGAGAAATGATAAATGTAGTGAAATATAGAATCTAAAGTTTATTACTGCTTATAGTGTGACTTAAACCCAAATCAATTAATGATAGTACCAAATCTCTTAACACAACTTTAATCCAGTAAGCTATCTCTCCTTTTGTGTTATCTAATAAAATAAAATAGATTTTATTAACTTTTGTGTTCATCAAAAAAATCAATACATGTATATGATTAACAATTCCAACTAAAAATTAAAAAAAATAATATTTAAAATTAGTATTTTATAACTAAATGAAATAAACAATCTATCAAATCTAAATTTACATCAAATGATGATTTTAATCCCAAGAAATTTATACAATTAAAATAATAATAATAGAATAATTATCTTAGTACTTAAAATTTATAAATTTGTGCATGAGATAATATAATAAGTTCATATTTATGCATCCTAGGTATCGGGTATCAGATACCTTAAAGTTAAAACCCAAACCCACCCCAAACCCTATAGAGTTTTAATCTAAAATCCTAAACCCATCCCAAACCCTATAAGGTTTTGATAAAGTGGTCCTATTAGGGTTGGGACGGGTCGGATACCCGAAAATTCCCACGAAATTGCCCAAGAAAAAAGTGCAATTAGGGCGGTTGTACCAGAATCCATTTTTAAAAAGAACCGAGCATAACAACTTGTGCAAGAATTAAGAAGTGTAGTGACAGTTCAGAATTCAATTGGCTGTCCAAAAGAGTATGCCCCATTAGGGGTGATCATAAAATCCCAAAAAACCGAAAATTCAAATCAAACCGATGAGACCAAACTGATCAATTCGGTTTCGGTTAACCAATATAAAACACTAGCGATTAATCAAACTAACCGATATATATAAATAGATATATGTTTTATATTATCTATATATTATAAAGGAATATATATGCTTTATATATACGTATATATTTATAATACATAATATATTATTTATTATTTATAAGATAATATTTTATATGTTTTTCTAGTTTTCTTATTATACATTTATATATTTATCTAACCAACCAATTGGTTAACCGATCCTCTTCAATTGATAGTGTGACTTATGACTAAATGTGGTGGCAATTTTCTAATAGTTGGTTGAACTTTGTATGGCACAACTCAACTCAGCTCAACTAAGCCTTGTCCTAACTAATGGGGGTCTGCTACATAAATCCCATTCCGTGATTCAACTCTCTTCAGTGCCATAACCATTGTTAACTTCTGGGCCCCTAATTCATTCCTTACTACTTCAATTCATGTCATTTTTGGTCTGCCTCCAACTCTTCTAAACCATTAAACTTGTAACGAATTACATATATGCATTGGTCTCTTTGTTCTATATAACAGTTGTAAAGATAGAAAGGACGGATCAGAAATGAAATCATATGAAGGAATGCAAGAGTAGCTATTATCAATTAATTCATATATGTGGTTACAATTGGTACTTTTCCTCCATTCTTCTAGCGTTTTTTCATACTTGGGGTCATATTGAACAGTTTAATCAGCCAAGATAGACCATCTGATAGCATGTTTTTCCAAACAAAGCCTCATCCTTTTTTTAATCTCTTGAAGGTTTTTCCCCTTTGTAATACAGTTTAGATATCTGAAATTTATAAAAGTAAGCATGGCTCTGATTCCCTTAAAATTGATGATTCTTTTTACATTAAAGTTCTCAGACTGTTCTTCAACTGATTTTTTTTAGATACCAAGAGAAATGGTTGTTTTCTTTCCACGATCACTTTTGCCAAAGTTCCATGTAGGCCACCGTAGGGAAATAGATTCCTTCCAAATTGCTAATTGTATTACACTAGGCATATAGAAAAGAAGCTGTACACCTAGCTTTCTACGAGGATACTTTGTCTTTTGGCTTAGATGCTTCTTCCGATTTTGATAATCTTGTTTTGAGCACAGTATTGGAATTGGTGTAATTATGGACTGGCTAAATGTAAGAAAGCAGGTTTTTTGAGTATGAGAATGGCCACTTTGTGAGACAAAAGTGCCAAAAGTTTATGTTTGTATCTAGTTCACCCCTAGGCCAATGGCCTTATTTATCACTATATTTGCTTTATCTTGCAATTGGAAAATAATATTAATTAAAGGTGTACATATAAAAATTTCATTTATTTAGTATTGTAGACATTCCATTTTTGCACTCCTTAGTATTTTTGTAGCATTTTGAGCTTCAAGCATGCTTCAGTTAATCTTGCGATCGACTTGGGGGTATTTTTAGAATTTTAAAAAATTCAAGGGCATCATGGATTCAAGACCATAGATATGTAGAGCCCAGAAAACCAAACCCAACGACACCAAAATCACCAAAATCCGATACCATTTACCCCTTCATCTTTAGACACGAAGCCGCAACTAATTACAATCGTTTGATCGGAGTCATTTTGTAAATAAACCTCATTTCACGTCAAAACGTAACAAACCTGAGACAAAAACTAGGATCATCAGCACCTCTTTCATTCGTGATGTAAAGGATAATAACTCCCAATTTGCAAGGAGCTCGGTACCAGAGTCAGATCAAACAAGGGGCAACATGGTCATGAGAACAAAAATTTAGTTTCGACAAAAATTCCATGAAGAAAGCAAAAAAAAAATTCAAAGAAGGAGAAGAGAAATCTCAAGACAAATTATGTCAAAGATGCAATCTATCATGTCCCCAACTATCTAGCTACTCAAGTGAGGTGTTACAGTGCACTCATAACCCCTCAATAGGCCCCTAGGTACCACTTTTAGTTTGAGCCTTTTATCCCTTCCTTTCGTCACCCAAACCCTAAGCCACATTTCTTCCTAAGGAAAAGTCCTCCTTGGACCCCTGGGCAACAAAAGCTTCAAGTCAAAGGAGATAGGTGGTATAACTCTGAGACACTCATTTGCTTAAAAAAAATACTCTACAATTCTCAGTAAGAATGTGATCCTTGAACACTTACACCCCACTGTCATTTTCACCGCCTACAAACCATCAAAGCAACCATATATCCTCCATCTTTGAGTATTTTTATCTCTCCATTTTCTAACCTAGCTGCCAAACCGCGTTTTGTCCTAAACAAAGTTCTCTTTGAATCTTAAGAAGTTGCCAAGCACCTATTATTAGAATCAACTTTCCCCAAAACTACACTGGCTTGATCACACATTGGTTAATAGGCAATCTAGACCTTTGTTCTAGATGCAGCCATTCCAAAGGAAGGACATCTCCCTACCCCGCTGAGTTGAAAACCTAGAATGGCAACTCAAGCAAAAAATAGGACACAAAAAAAAAAGAAAAAGAAAAAGCGAGAAAAAAGGAGAAATACGCCTGCTAGATAAAAACTTGAAAGGGAATCTAGGCAAAAGATGAGGCACAAAATAATAAATGGCATGAGCAATGAGGTCCAGATCCAAAATTGGAAATCGTGAATGACTAATCTTGAAACAAGACCTAGACCTAGGTAGATTTTGGTGACATGTATATCTTGAGGAAATGGCTAAGCCTCTAAACTAATGGTTCGAATCAATTCTTTATGTGCAACGTAATCAAGCAATGTTTCTAAGGAAAGAATGTCCCAACAACAAAAAAGTGTTTCCCCCAAGCCATGCACTCAAATTTATCTAAACAAAAAAAAAGTGTTCTCAACACCTCATATAGTCCATCACCACCATTTACTCCATCATACATCTCCAGGGCATATCAGTGACAATCAACAACATCAACCATGGAGCGTCAACACAAGTAAGCACCCATTATGCAATCATCACCTCAAGCATCTTCTCACTTGCATTATCTCATCTTCATATCAGCATCAGCAACACCACAATCATTGCATTGCATCCATTACGGGAGCCCTGAGTCCCATATGCCCCTAATCTTCATATTAGGTGGCTAACCCAACTCCCAACATTAAAACATATTTTGGAATTCAAAGTCAAATGCCCAAAGAGCCATGTATATTGACTTGCCCATGTCAAACATGCATGGCTCAGGTGTAAGAACCTGTTGAATGTCCTTCAGTTATGCTTAACAAGGAAATACGTTGGAATGACTTTCCCACAGTCAATAGTTTTCTACAAATATAGATTTTCTCATTGACAAAGGTCTTCTTTCCTTTTTCATCATCTATTTATCAAACCATGCATTCCAAAAAATCTCAGGGAATTGGCCAGTTAGAGATTCTGCAATTCCTCTGTTACAGGAGTGACCGTAGTCTTAGACAGCCACACAAATGTTGTGGGTAAGAGATTTCATTTCAGAAACCCCTTCAAGAAGATCTGGGGATTGGCCTGTGTACGACAATCCTTCTGTCAACAGCCGAACAAGTGCTAGACAGCTATGGGAGCATACCATAGGAGGAGATTCCAATGGCATCATTTTCAATCAAAAACAATTATCTTCTTTCAATCATCAATACTTTTGTCATGAAAAAAGTTTTTCGAGCAGCATTCTTTTGAATAGGACAGTCATTCCATCACATTTTTGCACAAAAATGGGTTGTCTCCTCAAGTTTTGTTGTTCAGATTATCATCCTCTAACAAAGAGGGGCAATCTATAGACATCCCATTTTTGTGCCTCTTAGTCTTTCTACAACATTTTGAGCTTCAAGCATGGTTCAACTAATCTTGTGGTCGACTTGGGGGTATGTTTGAAATTCTACAAAAGTTTGGGCCTCAAAGATACAAGACCATAGGTACGTATAGCCTAGAAATCCAAACCCAATGACATCAAGATCACTCAAATCTAACACCGTTTACCCCATCATCCTAAGACCCAAAGCCAGAACTGATTCTGATCGTCTGATCGGGATCATCTCTGATCCTAAATCTTATCCCCCAGAAAATCTAAAATCCAACCCTGTAGATTGATAGAGCTCAAAATTCCGAGTCCAACGGTACCAAGATCGACCAATTCCAACACCATTAGCCTCTCCATCTCGATCTGGACCCTCCGTTTAGAATCATCTTCACAATAACTTTGAACCTAGGGCATCCCACGACCAAAAATTCCTCTCAGCCTCTAGAAGCATCTTACAAATCCAAGATTTGTCCAAGTAGGAGCCTCCAATCAATCAATCCAATCACCTAAACTTGGAATGTCCAATTTAGGTTAATTGGTGAAATCTTCACTCTTTGTCTTGATTGATTGAGAGGATCTCTCCCAAAGCTGTCTTGATAGCCCATTTTCTCAATTAATCTCCCTCCAAAAATCCTTTAAACATCAACCATTGATCTTCTTAGTTTCCCAATCTCAGCCCTTCATTCCGTTCTAGAATCCTCTCCAAAAATCTATAAATACCACCCATTTCTCACATCCTAGACACAATTTAACCTAGACAATCTAGCTTAGGGAGATAACTCTACCCCCATTAGCCTAGAGAATTCCCCTCTTCACGTCCCAAGCAACCCCAAGCTTCCCTAACCCATGTCCAAATTCATGAGAAAACCTCATGTCCAAAGAACCCCTCCCCCTCCTATGTCAAGCCTACACACTCCCTAACCTCATCACACACATTTTAGCCTAGACACTTGAACATAGGGGGAAACCCATGCACACACCTTCACACAGCCACTAGCTACGTCTAAGACCTTCCCGAACTCACCCTCCAACATCCCTAGAGTGCTCCATATCATTTTGAATTCAATAAACCCCTTGGGGTCGTGTATACATCAAAGAGACAAAGTTGAAAGCATTCTCGAAGCAACAACATTGCAACAGAAATTTACAAACAGATAATAGCGTTTTCTCCCATATTGGGCTATATTCCAGCACTCCAAAAGTACAAATCATAAGTTGAGCATCGGTTGTGAGTTCATTCAAGGAGGAGAGAAGGTTAGGATTTGCTTGAGATGATGCTGAAAACAGTTGGCAGAAATCTTCTTAAGTCATTTCGGCCATATACTTGTTATCTTTGTCCTTCTAAAATGATCTTGAAGTCAATGTGTTCTTCATGGCGCAAGAGGTACACACGGGGGTGCATTCGAAGAGATTACCTTTGTTGAAATCGTTGGTTCCAAATTTAAGAATTTCTGAACATATGGCTGAAGGAATAATGTCTATCTTTGGTGGGAAGCGTTCAGTTTTAAAATCAGAAATGTTTTTAGGATTGGCCTAGCAGCCATCCAATGATGAATATCATTTTTAGATCTTAAGTCCTTACTTTTATCTTGTATGAGCATTCCTATTTTGTATTCATTTAATTTACCCAAAAACACTCATTTGGAATTTCATTTTAAAATTATTTTTTTTTTTCATGCATTAAAGACATTGAGAGGATTACATGTTTAGGGAATGTTTAGCATTGTTTTAAAAGGTAAAATTAGAGCAAAAATAGTTGTCATCCAAATTTTTTTAAACAAAAACTAGTTTTTTCTCCATTAATAGGTCCATCTAGTTTTTTTTCTAGGTGTATTAGTCCGACTTACAGCCTCCATTAACTTGTTCTTTTATATGTAATTGTATAAGATTTTGTCTTTACTTGTCTTTTTTTTTTTCTTTTTTGTTAGTTCTCCATGTCTTAATAGAGTATCTCATTTTAGTCATCTTTTCTAGTTTGTTGGTTGTTTAGTGGTCAATTAGATTCTTGACTCTTCTTAATGTAGTTCAGCTCATCACTTGTTTACTAGTTTGCCTAGTTTTTCTTTTTTTTTTTTTTTGTTGTGGCAGTTCAGCTTATCCCTTAGCTAGTCCATTACTTCTCTAGCTTTCTTTTCATGTTACTTTGTCTTAATGTTTCATTCAATAAATAATCCAAGCCCAAAATTGTTAAATTTTCCTTGAAACTTTGGTGAAGTAGAGACCAGTTTAACCGAGCTTGTGTGGGGTACCTAACACCTTCCCACATAGTACCTGGGTCCCCAAACCCTAAGAATCTCATCCCCATTGGGCAACGAGTCACCAAGAAAGCAAAATGTTTTTTTTTTTTTGAAAAATCATAGGTTTTCCTAAATTCCCAATTCTAAAAGTTTAGGTGGCGACTCTATCGAATCCACAATCCATTTTTTCATCCCCCCTCTTGGTCGGTAGCCACATCATTGTTTTAAAATTAACAACAATGAACAGGATTAATCTATCAATAATAACTTTTAAAATTGTCCATTAATTATTACTGCTATTCAATAGTAATGAGCTAATAATTTGTTAATTATTAATTATTAATCATATCTATTTAATTTAATAAATTCTTAGTTATTAATGTATTATATCAATAGGAATAAATAAATAATTAATTTTTTAATTTATATTATATGATTATTATTTATTAACTTTCAATGCATTTCATTAATTATTAATCATTTTAGTAAATATTTACTTGTTTATTAATTTTTATCTATTTATTAAATATTTAAGTTTATTAATTTTTTCAAACATATATTATTTTAAATATTTTCTAATCAATTTATAACCATGAATAACTAAAATTCATTGCTATAACTATAAAGATCTTTTAGCCATGGATTATATATATATATATATATATATATGAATTTAGAAAAAAACATTGCATATTTTTCTACATTTCTTATTACAAAATTAAATTTACATTTAGTTTTTCACATATAATTCATTACTTTATAGGCTAGCTAGCTCGAAGGCCAAGCCCTAGACATAAATTATCAAGCCTAATGTATGGAGCCATCAAGCTTCAACAATATTAAAAGCTATTAATGGTCTATAAAAATTGACCTAAGAGTATCCTTTGGTTTGACTTTTTAATTCGAATTTAAACAAATAGTTACCAACTGTATTTTTCAATCTTAAATCCTAATTGTATTAATTTAAAATCTAATTAAATTTAATAATAATTATGTCATTGAAATTTTAAAATTAACTAATAAAAAATTAAATTTCATAAACAAACAAGTTTGCAACCATGCAATTCACTTAAAAGTATTGCTACTTACTAATTACACATTATAAGAATGTCATAGGTTGATAGGCCATAGCCCATAGGGCTCCTCCTATCTGGCTTCTACTTAATTAATTTCTCTTAATATATTACATATTATAAATTATTTTACACTATATATTATACCATGCCATGTATTTTATTTCTTTATATATATATATATATATATATATATATATATATATATAATCGAGTTTGTAATTAGGTACCCACGTCAAACAAATCGGGTATCCGGTATCGGATACCCTACTGTCAAAACTCAAACCCGTCCCAAACCCTATAGGATTTTGATAAACGAGTCCTATTAGGGTCGGGTCGGGTTGGATACCTAAAAATTCCCACAAAATTGTTATCCCTAGTCCATACCGACCTGAAGGCTAAACCATTTTTGCCTCCAAATCGCGAGTCACCGGTTTGACTATTCATGCCACATCATCATCTACATATTTAATATGTGTATGTGTACCAATGATTTAAAAACCGGCCTAGAGGCCGAACTACTTTTGCCTCTAGTTCACAAGTCACCAATTCGACCATCTGGGTCGAACGGGTCAGACCGTCCCATGTGTATTTAAGGTATATAATTATATATATTAATATACATATATATATATATATATATATATATATATATATATATATGTGTGTGTGTGTGTGTGTGTGTGTGTGTGTAAATATATATTTTAGTAATAAATAATCTATAAATATGTTTTAGATATTTTATATGTATTATTTTATATTTAACTTATGTTTTTTATAAAACTATTCAAAATTGTAATTTGAGGCCAAAAAAAATTTTTTTTGTGAAAAATAGCGGGCTACAACGCATTGGGATGCATAGATCTCGAAAAGTTACCCAAAATAAAAAAGAATCACCCTAATTAGACATCAAGTGCAAAGTTATGGCCACTAAAAGTTTGCATGCATTAAGTGTGTAGCCCACGACCCAATGACCAGGTTGAATAGATCGATGGTTGAACCAACCGAGTTGGATGGTTTTTTACCTAGTCAACAGTCTTTTACCGACTAACGGGTTTTGATGTCTAGCACTGCTATCCCCCACTTTTCCTAAATTATCATTAATTCATCATATTTATCTACTAAATTATCTCTTATTTCTATTTATCCTCTCACCCACTTTTCACCTACATTTATCTAAGTTTGAAATAAAAAGTTTTAGAAATTATTTAAATACTATAACAAAATTTTGTAATAACATTAATACAAATAATAATTTTATGGAAAGTTTACTTTAATAACTAAGGGCTTGCTCATTTGCTCTTACATTTGACATCTAAAGGTGCAATTATTATATTTAGAGGTATATTGGTATTGGTGAATTTTTCTTTCCTCTAAACTCTAAATGTAGAATGTTATTCTGAATTCTAAAAATTGTCAAATATTCATTTTAAACCCATATATGAGAATTTTTTTGTCCTTGTAATTTAATAAAAAATAATATTAAAAATATTATAATGATTAATAGTTAATTAATAACAATTAATAATTAATTATAATAATTATTAATTCATTCTAATTAATATATTAGTATGAATTAATTAATACTAATAAAATTTCATTAAAAATTAAATTATAACTAATACTAATTATCATAATAATAAATGAAAAAGTAATAATTATGAATTAATGACTATTATAATGATTATAAATTGTTAATAATTAATAATTAACTTCCAACTAGTAATTATTAATTATTAATTTTTATAATACTTAATTACAATAACTCTTATCAATTAGTATTTTTTAATAATTAATTATTATTTTTTGTAATTTAATAAAGAAGCAACATTAAAAGTTGTTAAAATGATTAATATTAATTAATAATTAACAAAATGATTATAATAATTAATAATTATTAATTAGTATTAATTAACTTTTAGTTATAATAATAATAATAAATTATTGTAATTTTAGTATTATAAAAATTATTAAATGTAGTAAACAAAAATAAATAATAATTAATTATTTAAGTCAAAATAAAATTAATAAAAAATAAATTCATTTTTCATTATTTTAATTTAATATTTTAAAACAAATTTATAGCTACAAATAACTAAAACCCGTGGCTATAGCTATACATAGCTTTACGGACAATGTATATTTAGCCACGCATAAAATCTATGGCTATACAACAGTTATAGCCATGGATTACTAAAATCTATGGCTATAGTTGTAAATAGCTTTTACCTATGGCAAAAAAGGTCTTTAGGTTGTGTTTGGAAACGATGCAAATAAGTGTGAATGCAACTATGTAGAGTGTAAAACGATTCATATAAATTGTAAAATTGAGTTAGTTTTGCACTAACAAATTTACCTTCTTACCAAATAGACTTTTAGATGTAATGGATGCAAACATGAATTCCAATAAAGCATATGTTTTTTAATCAAAAGCCCACTTGAATGCAAATTTACATTTTTTTTATTGATATACTTTTACATCTCATTATCAATGTAAATATGCATTGGTCTGTCATTTGTCAATGCATAAATGTAATGTTGCTAAACACAAGTAAAACTGAACTAGAGTGCAAATTTACCCTGAACCGAGATTTACATTCCATTTGCATCATTTCCAAACCATAGTTATAGTTGAACTTCTACTAGTATAACTTATAGTCACGAACAACTTAAAACCGTGATTACAAGTATCTTTTAGCCATGGACAGACACTTTGTAGCCACAGCCAAAATGGTCGAAGCTCTATATCTCATGTTTTAGCTAAAGTTCATTTTCTGCTCGCTGTTATAAAGTGAGCCCTAAATAATGTGTAGAATCTCTGATAATAAATTCATCCTTGAGAATGTTTGTCTGATATTGTAGCATTTTTCGAAAAAAATAGGAATAACAACATTTTCAATGTGCCTTCCTCCATCGATGATTATAGATAAGGGCAGGGAAAATTTCTTGAAATTCAACTCCTTTCTAAATCAAAGTAAAGGTGAAGCTCTTGAAAAGGGTGATGTCATTAATGTCAGGTGGTTATGCCTTAAAGCACATTATTTAAGATCAATATATTTTGGTGCAGCTAGGAGAGAAGATGAGGACAAGAGTGCAATTAACTAGGGTGCTTGTACCTATTGGAGAAAACGGGGTCACTGTAACTTTGGAGGAGAAACTCTGAGGTGCGTCTGAAGACACTTCCTTTACAACGTTATTTGCCCCCACTCAGTTTCACTGAGTTTGCTGTTGGGTTATAGGCAAATTCGTTCCTAGGATACAACAGAGCCTTGAGCGAGAATCTGTAACTAGCAAAGTTAAAGAGTCTCTAAGGAAACCTTCTATGAAAATATAGCAGACCGGACTGAGAGAAAGAGTGAATTTCGAAATTATGTGTTTTGGAGTCTGATTCATGCTCCTTAAATAATTTGTGAAGAGGTATGAAGAAAAAGTAGGTGCTGGTTTAGATAAGGCACCTTGAGCAATCACAATTTCAAACATTGTGACTGTTTAAATGTAGTTAACAATTAGTGACTGTTAACTTTGAATTGTGCCTCTTGATCACACCCGATCGAATCATGATCATTGATCTCATCAACGGTGATCAACGGTCAGCAACGCACCAAAACCAAAGCCACCCATCGCGAGCCACACGGGTGCGTGCAAAATGTGAGCAAAGTGCACCTCTAAAGCGCCTCATTGCGCCGCACACACGTGCGCACACGCGTGCGCGCATATTGCGGGGTATCGAATCCCCATACTCTCCTCTACTAATTCTAAGTAGCGTAAATCAGCTCCTATTTAAATATTGAAAATAAAACTTATAATTTTCCAATGTGGGACAAGTTCAAAACTAGGTTTTGTAAGAGAAATTTTGATTTTTCAATCAAGTGTGCAGGTACAATTTCTCATGTAATTGACCAATCAAACCCATTGGATTTAATCTCTTATGAGATTAAAATCCAACAATCCCCCACATTGATTGATCAATTACATAGTTCTCTCTCAATCCAAACTACTATGACACAATTATGCATACAAAATGGGTTTATCAACTTAAACCTCTTGTTAGTATAGTTATCTCAGAGCCTTGTCAAAGTTATTGGTGGTAAGACCATAAACCAATTACTCTCATGACAGACCGGAGACACCTATACACACAAAAATGCCCAATCTCTGCAAGAGTTTCAAGTTTTGCTCAGCACTGTTATGGCCATGTGCTTCTTTCCTAGTTTCATGAACAATCTTGAGAGCAAACCCAAACCCTCATGAGAAGCGGCACCACTTCTATGTTCACATAGGTGAAGTTCCACTATGTGTTCCGTTATTTGACACATTTCAGAACCTCATTAAGAGTTTATTTCAACCTTTCATCATAACGGACAGCACTGTTTATGTTGTGATGGGAAATTTCTCAATGTTAGTGCTAACAGTTACATTGCTGTAACTTGTTGTTACCCATTAAACCTAATATTGATGGTTTTCAGTTCAGGTTGGGTTACCATTACAAGTGACTAAGTAAAGGGTTTTAATCTCATCTCTTTGGTTGTCATTCTTACCAATTCTCTGGCCAAGCCCTTCGTAAGAGGATCAGCCAAGTTTTTACTTGACCTCACATAGGTTATAGTGATGATTCCATCTTGAATCAGTTTCCTAACAAATTCATGTCTCAGACTTATATCTCTAGACTTACCATTGTAGGTACCACTGTAGGCCCTTGACAAAGTTGTCTCACTATCACAGTAAATGGAAATTGCAGGCATAGGACTAGGCCAAAGTTTTATATCTAATAATAAATTCATAATCCATTCAACCTCTTTTCCAACAGCCGCTAAGGCTATGAATTCGGATTCCATGGTCGAGTGGAATATACAAGTTTGTCTCTTGGATGCCCAAGAGATTGCACCCCCACCAAGGATGAAAATCCATCCAGATGTGGACTTGTTATCTCCATTACCGGTAATCCAATTTGCATCAGTGTACCCTTCTACTACGGCTGGATAATCACAGTAAAACAACCCAAGTTTCAAGGTTCTCTTGAGATACCCAAGAACTCTCCCAATTGCCTTTCAGTACTCTGCACCAGAATTACTTATAAACTGACTGAGTTTACTTACTGCAAATGCAATATCAGGTCTGGTACAAAGCATAGCATACATCAAGCTTCTTAATGCACTAGCATACTCAAGTTGGGCAATTGGTCTACCAGTATTTTCTACTAGCTTTATACTAGAATCATATGGCGTGATATATTCTTTAAACCCTAAATGCTTAAATTTCTCAAGTACTTTCTCAATATAATGTGATTGGCTTAATGCATAGCCCCTATTATGCTTTTTAATTTTTATTTCCAAGATGGTATCTACTTTTCCTAAATCTTTCATCTTGAAGACAGAGGATAAGTAGTTTTTAGTTTCATTTATACCAACCATATTGGTACCCACAATAAGCATATCATCAACATAAAAACATACAATTACTCCATAATTTTCAGTGAATTTTGAGTAGATGCATCTATCAGCAGTATTATGTTTAAAACCAAAAGCTAGCATGCAAGAATCAAAATTCTCATGCCACTGTTTAGGCGTTTGTTTTAATCCATATAGTGATTTAACCAGTTTACAGACTTTCTTCTCGTTTCCAGGAAGAACAAATCCTTCTAGTTGTTCCATATAAACCTCTTCATTTAAATCACCATTTAAGAAAGCAATTTTAACATCCATTTAATGAACAAATAAGTGATAAATGGATGCTAATGCTATAAGTGTTCTAATAGAAGTTGTTCTAGCCATTGGTGCATATGTGTCAAAGTAATCAATCTCCTTTTGACTAAATCCTTTGGCTACCAATCTAGCCTTAAAAGTTTGTACAGTTCCATCAATGTTGTATTTTCTTCTAAACACCCATTTACATTTTATTGGTTTTGATCCTAGAGGCAGATCTACTAGTACCCATGTGTTATTTGACATTATTAAATCCATTTCATCATTTATAGTTTCCTTCCAAAAGGTAGCATCTCTAGAGATCATGGCCTCACTATAGGTTTTTGGATCATTTTCAATGTTTAGGACAATAGGTATTTTATTTAAAATCTTTTCTCTATCAACCTCAACCAAAAATACAATTAACTGAGTAAAGATAAAATCTCAACCTAAGTGTTTCTTTGTTCTTTGTCTTTGACTTCTTCTAAGTCATATTGTAGGTGTTACAATTGTGTCATTTTCTTCTTTCAATCTCATTATTATCAACAGGTATTGAGATCTAGGTTTCTTTGTCATTTTCTATAGATTCATTTTCTGTATGTTCAGAACACAGTTTATTTTCAAAGAACTCAACATCTCTAGTTTCAATTACTATATTTGACTCTAAGTCTAGAAACCTGTAGGCCTTGTTATGTTCTGCATATCCAACAAACATACTTTTCTTAGCTCTGAGTCCTAATTTGATTCTTTTAGGATCTAGAACTCTATAATATGCTAAGCACATCCATACTTTTAGATATGCTAAATTAGGCTTTCTTCTTGTCCATAATTCATATGGGCATTTGTTATTAACTCTAGAAACAATTCTGTTATTTAAATGGCAGGCTGTTAGAAGTGCTTCCCCCTACAGGTTTAAGGGTGCATTAGCTTTTAACAACATGCAGTTTATCATTTCTGTAAGTGTTCTATTTTTTCTTTCAGCCAGACCATTCTATTGAAAGGCATAGGGAGCAGAACACTGATATATTATTCCAAATTCTTCACAGAAAGAATTAAACTCATTTTTAAAGTATTCAGCACCCCTATCACTTCTAAGGATTTTAATTTTTTTTTCTAGTTGATTTTCAACTTCAATCTTATATAGTTTAAACATGTCAAGGGCTTCATCCTTTGTCAGATTCAAATTCAAAGACAACTTTGAATCCCCTCTTACAAACAAGATTTACTGAGACCAAGTTCTTTCTAATGTCAGGAACATGGAGAACATTCAGAAGAGTCAGTGTCTTTCCATATGTGAAGTTCAACTCTACGTTGCCTCTTCCAGCAACTTTGGCACATGTTTGGTTTTCCATCTGTACCTCCTAGCCATCAGTCACTTCTTCATATGTTTTGAACAAGGGCTTGTCCTTGCAAACATGGACTGTGGTGTCTGAATCAAACCACCATCCAGAAGATGATTCTGCCATGTTGACTTCAGTAATCATGGCCACGAGATTGTCTTCTACCATGTTTGCAGACTTGGTTCCGCCTTTCCGATGTCGGTAGACTCGGGCATAATGCCCCTTCTTTCCACAAACATAGCAGAATCCTTTCTTATTGTTGCTCTTCTTGAAGTTCTCATCCTTCTTCTTTACTTGTAATGCAGGGTTAATCTTCTTCGATCCGTTTTTCACAAAATTGACCTTAGAGTTCAACATACCGGCTAGGGTCTTATCCCTACTGTCTCTAAACCGATGCTCTTCTTCAATACGAAGGTATTGCTGAATTTGCTCCAAGGTAAGTTCTTCAGCCTTGTGTAGAAGCTTCTTTTTGTAATCCTTTCAAGAGGGTGGAAGTTTGGCAATGATTGCTCCCACTTGGAATGATTCAGGAATGATGATCGAATTTTGTTGATTATCACCTGTAGTTCATGAACTTGCTCCAGTATCGGTTTATGGTCGTTCATGGTGAAGTCAAAGTATTCTGCAATAAGATATTTATTAATACCTGCTTCTTGCACCTTGTATTTGAATTCCAGAGCCTTCTAGATTTCTTTTGGAGATGTAAGTTCCTTGAAGAAGTTGTAGAGTCGGTCTGATAAAGCATTCAGTATGTCTTCGGCACAAAAGTGAGTCATCTTTTCGTTTTGCTCTTTCCTTCTTTATTTTCTCTGAGTCTTTATCAGTGTGTTCAGGAAGTGATTGTAGATTCGAGTCCAGCAGATAGTATAAATTCAGTGTGGTCAAAAAGAAGATCATCTTGTCTTGCCATCAGCTGAAATTTTCTCCATCGAACTGGTCTAATCGAACAAGATCTTGGTTCATCATCTTGATCGAAGTCATGCTTGCTTCCGCCTCCATTGTCAAATAACGTTCTAAAATTGTTGGAGAAAATGGCATCATTGTAACTTTGGAGGAGAAGCTCTGAAGCGTGTCTGAAGACACTGTCTTTAGAATGTTATTTGCCCCCACTCAGTTTCACTGAGTTTACTATTGGGTTATAGGCAAATTCGTTCCCAGGATACAACAGAGCCTTGGGCGAGAATATGCAACCAATAAAGTTGAAGAGTCTCCAAAGAAAACTTCTGTGAGATTGTAGCAAACCGGACTGAGAAAGAGAGAGAGAGAGAGAGAGAGAGAGTGAATTTCGAAATTGTGTGTTTTGGAGTCTGATTCATGCTCCTTAAATAATTTGTGAAGAGGTATGAAGAAAAGGTAGGTGCTAGTTTAGAGAAGGCACCTTGAATAGTCACAATGTTTGTGACTGTTTAAAAAGTAGTTAACAATTAGTGACTGTTAACTTTGAATTGTGCCTCTTGATCACACCCGATCGAATCGTGACAGTTGATCTCATCAACGGTGATCAACGGTCAACAACACACCAAAACCAAAGCCACCCATCGCGAGCCACGCAGGTGCGAGCAAAGTGCGCCTCTAAAGCGCCTCATTGCGCCACACACGCACGCACACGCATTGCGTGGTATCGAATCACCATACTCTCCTCTACTAATTCTAAGGAGTGTAAATCAGTTCCTATTGAAATACTGAAAATAAAACTTATAATTTTCCGATGTGGGACAAGTTCAAAACTGGGTTTTGTAAGAGAAAAACTGATTTTTCAATCAAGTGTGCAGGTGCAATTTCTCATGTAATTGACCAATCAAACCCATTGGATTTAATCTCTTATGAGATTAAAATACAACAGTACCAGAATCCATTGTTAAAAAGAGCCGAGCATAACAGCTTGTGCAAGAATTAAGAAATGTAGTGACAGTTCAAAATTCAATTGTCTCCATAAAAGAGTATGCCCCACTAGGGGTTTTCATGAAAATCCAAAAAACCGAAAAACTGAATCAAACTAATTAGTTCGGTTTTGGTTTAGTAATATAAAAACTGGTGATTAATCGAATTGACCGGTTTATATATACTCACACACATATATTTAATATTTTATATGTTTTTCAAATTTTTTTTATTATATATTTTTATATTATTTATAATATATATTATAAAAAATACCGAAAAACCAAAGAATTAAAATGATGATTAACTGAACCGACCAACCTGTTAACCGATTGGTTTCAATTCAATTTTGGTTACTAGTTTTTCCAAAACCAATATTACTGGTTTGGTTTAGAAATAAATCCACAGTTTGATTAACCGAATCGTGAGCATCCCATCACCCGACATGTACCCCCATATGCACATTACCTAATTTATAAATTTTATCTTTTTCATATAGTTGGTGAAGAAATCTTTTGACTCAGAACTGATTGAATATGTACATTACGAGCGGACTTAGACAAGATTTTGAATCCCTGGTCATTATAGTGTAATCAGAAGAGTTGATGTTTTGATGAAGTGTAGGCACTTTTACTAAATCATGAGCTTCATATGAATCACTCAAAATTCAGGATGACTACTTGGGTCTCCCCATTCCTGGATTTGTGTAGTGTTGTTTTCTCTTTTCTGGGTAGACATGAGCTTGTGGGGGAGTGGTTCCATTGTTTTGGGTTGGGGCAAGGCGGGCGCTCTCCCCTTTGTATTCATCCAAGACTGCTGCGAGCTGAAAGAGATGCGAGAAGGGAATCAGCTACAATCATGTATTTCATGAAGCTAATCAGGCTGCAGATTGGCTGGTCTGCACATTAAGTTCAGATGTTGATTGATGGATATGTTTCTCTAAACCTATGTAAGCTTTCATAGTCTTTCGCTTTTATTTATTCTAGTGATTTGTGGGGACGTGCTACCCTCCATCCCTTCATCTGGTCTTAAAAAAACAGGACCAAATTGAAGCAAAAAGGTTACTCATATATAATGGGGAAGGGGCTAAGAGATCATCAAATAATGAAGCAACCATTCAGCATTTAGAGTAGGTCCACATGCATTTGCTCCCATCAAGTGTAGTGGCACAATATGATTTAAGGAGGTATCCTGTGCTAGGGTTCTTCAAAGTGCAGGTTAGCCTACAGCCTTTACATAGGGCAACGGATGGTAACGTGCACCCTTCCTCGTCTTGCAACCTAGTGGCATCAACTGCAAAAGTGGAAACAAATTGCACAAGTAATTAAATAAAATACCAATGCTAATTAGGTTTATCATGAGCATAGTCTCTAGAAATAGAGTATGAGACAACAATGAGATAGATAAGGGAATTCTTAATTAAATTATTTTATGATCCTCTCCTCTAGGTTCAGTTTGGGAAAAGTACAAACACAGATATGTACTATCAATGCAAAACCATTTAAACCTTGTATTTGTATTATTCCCAACTTGATCTCTAAGGCTGCATTTGCAAATGATGCAAATAAGTGTGAATGTAAATATGTAGAGTGTAAAATAGTTCATATAAATTGTAAAGTTGGGTTAGTTTTGCACTAACAATTTTACCTTCTCACCAAATAGACTTTTAACTGTAATGGATGCAAACACAAATTCCAATAAAGTATATACTTTTTTTATCAAAAGCCCACTTGAATGCAAATTTACTTCTTTTTTATTGATGTACTTTTACATCTTATTATCAAGCAAATATGCATTGGTCTGTCATTTGTCAATGCAAAAATGTAATGTTGTCAAACACAGGCAAAAGTGAAACAGAGTGCAAATTTACCCTGAACCGGGATTTACACTATTTGTGTCATTTCCAAATGTAGCCTAGGCTTCGTTTGTTTTCGATACAAACGCCGAACTGGGGTATTTTATGTGCCCCAGTTCGCGTTTGTGAGTGTTTGTTTGATATGTATAAAAGTAATGATTATCATATCAAAAACATATTTTCTAACACTTTTATACTTTAAGAAGAGAGCATTATTGTACTTATTTTTTTTATACAATTTTGTGTTCTTCCAATAATTAACTTTTTGACCAAAGCTAAGGCATTGGAGCATAAGATAATTGGAACATTTATGATGGGCCCACACTTTGCACTGATTTTAAACAAACAAGATGAGTGCAAAAATGATTTAAAATGTGAGCCATGTTTCCATTCATGAATTGAAAAAGGGTAAATATGAAGTGTACATATTTGTATTTTCATTGCAATCAAACGCAGCCCTAAGAAATTATAAATGCAGTGAAATATAAGGAGTAAAAACTCATCAAAATGTCCCATGTATGCATGAATCCCAAAATAAAATAAAACCATATATAATAGCAATTGAAATGGAAAAAATGGGTTTGGGGGATGGACTACCTGCAGCCCATAGGAGAGAATAAAAGGAAAAAAGAGAAGGATAAGGATCTTTCAGTTCTTTCATGATCGTATAGACTAAAAAAGAGAAAATGTATAAATTAAGAGAAAATAATAGTTGCAACTAATGAAATGAAGAAAACCAGATTCAAACTTCAATAGCTTAAAGATAGACCTGAGAGCAAAAATAAGACAAGGAAAACCCAAATGGTAAAGAACTTGGCCATTTTGAATGTGAAATAACCATGATTTTTAAAAAATAAAAAAAAAATGGAAAATAGTCAAAACGGTTCAAACGGTTAATCAGCTGATTCAACGATTTACTGACCAAAATCAACGGTTTTAGGGGAAAAAAAGGTTTTGGAGAAAAACGGAGACCGGTTCCCAGTTTTTCCGGTCCAACCATCCAGTCCGGTCCAGTTGAAAACAATGGAAATAACTTCCCAAATCCCTGAACAGCAAGCCCACTGCTTGGGATGGATGTCAAGTTCCACAAATGGGTTTTTATAGCGAAGGCAAGGTTCAAGTCTCGATATGATACATCTAGTATAGGTCTAAGGTCTTATCATATCAATTTTTAAAAAAGAGATGTGGCTTTGGTGTGTGATGAGTCAGGATCACCTATCAATAAAATAAGTTCCAATACCCTACCAACAACATCTAACACCATATATTTCATAAATGGTGGGTTCCACCCACTTTTTATAATGGCCCCAGTTTTATAGCAAGATGTGCAGTGTCAGATGTTCTTAGGTTGTTGGAACTTGTTTTGTTGACAGGTGTGATCCCAATTCTGTTGTGATGTTGTTGGAACTTGTTTTGTTGACAGGTAATCCCAATTCTGTTGTGATGACCTATTACCGGTGCCATTTAACCTATAGTGGTGGTATAGAATATGTATCAATTGCAATTTAAAGCAGTAACTAGCCTATTAATTGCCAATTACCACATTTTAAGCTTGGATTAGTGGAAACAAGCATATTAATTGTCAATTGCCACATTTAAGTTTCAAATTTAAAGTGGATTAGTGGGAACAAGCATATTAATTGCCTACTTACTAATACAATCACGCAAGTCTAAATTGTCTTGCACAAACTCTAACAACTTATTAATTCTAATCAATTCAATGTATTAATTGCCAATTGCAATAATTTTAAACGGTTAAGCTCTTTATAGCCTATTAAATTTCAAATATCAAATTTAAAACTTGTATATTATCTAAAATTCACCATGACTTCTTTTATATTTCTCTTAAATTCATTCAAACCTTCAGATTAGATTTCCTTTATATTATCATTACTAATCATTAATAAAAGTTGTGTATGTAAACATTTAAGTATTTTACATGCCCAGCCAATCAATAATTCAATTACAGAATTAGATGGGTAAAATTGTCCTTAAGAATCAGGATGAATTAGCTGTCACTAGCTGCTTTTAACACTCAGGGTCCATCGGAATTAGAATCAGAATCAAAATCTATTGGAATTGAAATCAGAATGGTCTCTTTCCCCCTGCCCGTTTCGTTCAGATGTGAACCAAAATAGGAATTGAAATTGGCTGGAATGGATTCTTATCCCCAAGGGATGGGGAGAGAATGGCCATTCCCTCAAATGAAAATGGGATTCCGATTCCACTCAACCAAACGGACCCTGAGATCCTCTTAAAAGTTTATCTGGATAAAAATCCTGTTATAAAGGCTTCAAATTTTGCCCAACAGTGTTTCTATTGCATGCTGAAATTGATTGGTGACTAAGTCTTTCGGTGCTGCTTTTAAACTTGGTGTGGATTCTGTTGGACTAGTCATTCGGAATCATTTTGGTACTTTTCTTCTTGCAAGAGCTTTGCCTATTAAATGTAAAAATTTTCATGGCTGAAGCTTTAGCTCCTTTTCATGGTCTACTTTAAGTTTTAGTCCAAGAGCTTTAATTATCAAACGTTGTTATTGAAGGTGATGCTTCTAGTATTTTCAAACTCATGTTGATGAATGGTCTCCATCCACCGTGGCGGTTGCTCCATATCATTACTGCCTGCAAGAGCCCTTTATCCATCTAACCTTCATTCTTGCTCGACGGACAGCAAATGTTGCTGCTCATCTAATTGCCACACAGGGTTTATCTCTGCCTAGACTTTTACTTGGTCTATTATTTCAGACTTTTTATGTAATACTCTTCATCGAGCTAATAGAATTCTGCCTATAAAATAATAGTCTATTGCACATTAACCCAAGCTATCTTGTTATGAGCATAAATGCATTTTCCACCAACCTGACGGTAAAGAGCAGCCAAATATGTGCGAGTGCCTTCATTTAATCAGTATTACAGTGTAATTGGAATGTAAAGATGGATCACCTCATTTTCTTTCCTAGGATTGCATTGCGCAGCAACATTTCTGCACTCAAGTATGCACAAGAAACTCCCCTACAATCCTACATGTATTGTTTCCTTCAGAAACACTGGACCCAACTACAGACTTGCTTAAGCCAAAGAGCAAAGAATGGCACCAATGAGAAATACGAAACATGCCCTAATGCTCTGTAAGAATACTTTGTTTTTTTCTGCACACCTGCCTACTAGTCTCACTAACATGTTCACTCTTGGCCATCTTGTACATATAGAACCATGGTCATTGCGACTATGACAAATGAAATACAAAGTCAAAATTCAATCATGCTTCTGAATTTACAGACTGCCGGTGAAAAAATTACCTCTTCCCTTTGTTCTGTTGATTAGTAAAAATCAGCGTTCCTTTTCTGATTTCAAAGGAACACCCTTGTACATCTTAACACGTTCTTTTAATGCATCACGGCGAGGCCGTGCAACCTTATTGTTAGGATCAAAAAGGAGCACTTCTTCAAATGCCTTTAGAGCAGACTTTAACTCTTTCTTCTGTTCATATGCATCACCAAGGTTATTCCAAGCTGTGACATATCCTGGTTGAAGTTTCACAGCATTTTCAAACTGACTTATTCCCTTGTCAAGTTTCCCATCCCGGATGTAGCTGACACCAAGAGCATTGTAAACCTAATGAATGTTTGGGAGGAGAAAGAAACCATCAGCAATGTTACAATGATCAGGTTCTACACCAAACAAGAGGGTTAAAAATAAAATACATATAAATTAAAAATAATGGTAAAAAAACACCTCAAAGTTAGTACTGCGCTTCTGATATGCAATGCAAAAATCTCTTTTCATGCTACAGTAAACTGAAGTTGCTAAGAGCCTAAGACACCACCTTGGCATGATATTTTTGTCCAGGTCACCACCTAGTCTGATGTAGCTTTATCTTACAACCATGTTTACCATCTTCTAAATAAATTTGAGTATATATTATGTCTGTATGCATGCATATAGTTGTGGGAATCACTATTTTTTATCTGATTTATGTTTACATCCTTTGGTGCACAGATTCAATCCATCTAATTTGATCACCCAATGCTCACCTTTTCTATGTTTCACCTAATAGTATCCATATAATGATATAAATACTAAAAATCCTAGCCAAAATTTATAACACCCCCACCCCTCGTTTTCCAGGATTGTTTACCACGACCTGCAATAATTCAATAACTAGACAACTGGTCAGATGGTAAGGATATCCAACCTGAATGAACTTGAGATCATGCAGAGTCCAAGGTCTAATTTAACCATTTGTCAGTTGACAATGAGTATAAAGGCATCCAAGTGGTACTAATGATCGAGTTGTTTTATAAAATAACAAAAAAAATGACTGTAATTGATGAGAAATAAGATGAACAATAGCAGAGGAATGGAATACAGGAGGAAAAATAGAAAAGAAAATTAGAAGAGAAACCACTCCAAATGTGGGTGCCATGATGCAGCCCACTATCTTTTATATTAACTGGTATAAAGAGAACAAAATTACAACCATGTCCGTGATTAGGCAGCAATAATGACAAATAAAAGATGAGGTCCAAAGGCCCCATAAGCCCAATAAACTAAAGATCCAATAAGAAGCTAAATATCCAACTGAGAAATTAGCAAGAAACTAAGTAAACACAGTGTATCTTTCAACAGTTTGAGTCTAGGAATCTTCTGTTTTTAACTAATCTTTTAAATTTTAGTCATGGGTGTCGTTTTAATTTATTATGTAGGGTCCATTAAATAAAGTTGTTAGCATAGTTGTCAAGGCAATGCCAGTCTCATCTTTTTGCAGCCAGTTAACTACCAACTTAGAATCCCCTTCTACAATCAATCTTCTTATGTTCAACTCCTTGGCTTTTTGGATCCTTTCCATCACAGCCAAGATTTCTGCCCTCAAGGAGTCTCCTACATCTATTAGCCCCGAGTAGAGGTGGCAATAATTCCTCCCTCGTCATTCCAAAAAACGCCTCCAATACCTGAAGGGCCCAAATTCCCCTCACTACTACCAACGAAATTCGAGGCGTGACCCAAACTGGACTGATAACAGCTTTTGGAAGACAAGAGTCAGCCACCTCCTTCCACTTCTGAAGCAGGTCATTTGTGGAAATATTATCAAAACTACTAAAGCACTTAATTAATCACTCTGATTGTAATGGCTTCAATGATTGCTTATCTGCTCCTTTCCTCGTCTGAAAAAATTCTTTGATTCCTTCCCATATTGTCCAGCATACTGCTGCTCTTGTACACCTCCAAAGAGTTCTCCCCCTTCTCTTCCTCCAGTTGACAAATGAAGAATTGAACAAACCTTGAACATTTGGCGGAGGGATCTCAAACAAAGAGAAAAACCATTCCCAAATAGAAAGAACAAAAGGGCAATAAATCAATAAGTGATAGCAATTCTTACAATCAACCCTACAAAGGATGCACCAATTTGGAGAATTTCTTTGAAGAAGATCACAAGTATTAATTCTTTCCAAGAAGACTTCCCAACAGAACTATCAGAAGGGTGGGTCAAAGCCAAAAAGAAGGAAGCACATGAGTAGTGTTTCAGATGGGGTGTTCTTGAACCCATAAAAGTCGGATTGTAGGATTTGGTATATCATATTTTGTTAGTGTTCCAAGTGATAGATATTCAAAAAGTAAAAACTAAGGATGACTGACAGGGTTCAAATGATACAGAGTTCAAAGACTTAAGCAAGGAATACCAACCGAAGGTTTGTTTCTCTTCTAGAAAAAAAACAGGGACTCTGCCCCTTCTCTTCTTCTTCTTGAAAAAATCCAGGGGCTCCACCCCCTTCTTTTTCTTCTTCTGGAACAAAAAACACCCCCTTCCTTTCTTCTTTTGGAACAAAAACAGGGGCTCCACCTCTTCTTCCTTTTTTGGAACTAAAATAGGGGCTCTGCCCCTTCTCCAACACTTTCAAGTTGTGCTTTCATTTTTAAGACAACAATAGGGGCTCCACCCCTTATTTTCCCCATTATTGTTTGCCTTTTTACTTCCTTTCCTACAACAAAAACAGGGGATCAGCTCCTTTTTTTCTGTCCTTTTTTAGACACTAAGCAACGCCTTACTCCTAGGCAGGAGCCTAGCCAACTAAGCACTCCCCTACCGCCTAGGTTCGCCATGGTGCCTAGGCAGTAGGGGAGTGGAAAGATGAGAGAGAGAGAGAGAGAAGTGGAAAAGAAGATGAGAAGAGAAGGGAGAAAAGAAACACCATAAGATACTTGATGAAAAACAAGATTCACCCTTGCCCCCTTCAACTGAAAACGAAATTAAAAAAAAAATGCCATTATATAAGCCTTGTCCCAACTATATAGTCAACTACATGAATCCCATTTTTCTCTCACTTTACCACCCTATTGGAGCTACTCCTAGGTTCCTTCAAATGACTTCATTTCCGATCTGTCCTCAAGTTTTACTACTCATCCATCTTCGCATTCACATTTCTGCCACACTCATTTTTTGAACATGTTTCTTAACAGTCCAACACTCTGGCCTCTACTCCATACAACATCATCAGCCTTATAACTGTTTTATAGAATTTTCCTTTTAGCCTAAGTGGTATTCCCTTATCATATAAGACTCCTGATAATCCACTCCATTTTGCCCATCCTGCCCAAATCCTCTGAGCAACATCCTTCTCAATCTCTCCTTTATTATGAATTATTGAACCATGGTAACAAAAGGGGTCACATTATCTCTTGGTCTCCAATCCTAAGTGTACCTTTCTTTGTAATCCTACCATATTAAATTTACATTGCATATATATGTTCTATTCGTACTCTTTTTTTTTTTTTTGAGAAAATTTAACCAGAATTTATTGAGAGAAAAAGGGGGGGAACAAGAGGAGATATACAAAGAAGGGGGGAACCCCTGCAAGTTACAAGGAGGAAGCTTGTCGCTATACAGATGCTCCAATACACACCAAAGAGTCTTTAGGGATTTTATCATATGCTTTCTATAGACCAATGAATAGATACCATATGAAAATCTCTCTTCTTCTCGCTTAACTTTCCTATCATTCGTTTCAATAGAAAGATGGCTTGCATGGTTGATCTTCCCAGCATAAATCAAATTTGTTTTTCTGATTTACTTGTTTTCATCTCATAACCTTTGTTCAGTTGTTTTCTTCCAATGTTTCATAGTTTGGCTCATGAGTTTAATACCATGATAATTATTGCAACTTTATGTATCGCCTTAGTTTTTAAATATAAGCACCATAATGCGCTTTCTCCATTTATCCAGCATCTTCTTTGTTTTCACCATCTTACTAAATAGTTTAGTTAGCTATAAAAAACCTACCTCCCCCATACCTTTCCCCACTTCTATTGGAAGATCATTAAGTCTAATATTTTTCCCTTGTTCATCTTGTGTAGCACCCACTTACTTCAGTAATTCTAATTTTACGAGGTATATGTTACTTTTAGTACTACTAGAGTTACTAATCCCTCCTCCATTAGCACCTACAAGGTCCAACTTGGGGCCATCCCCAACTCGTTCCTTGGCACCAATTGATTCTTGAAAAATATTTAGGCAAACCAAAATCTGATGATTAGCACTCTCAAATTTCCACACTAGTATCTTAATCCTAGACTATCATGGGCTTCACCTCATAAAGAAGTGATGCAGCAAGTCTAGAACAAAACTAACACAAGATAGAATCATAGAAATAGAGAAGTATAGAGAGAAGAGAAAGGGTAGAGAAAGAGAACAGAGAAAGAAACCCCAAGAAGTCATTCCAAGGGTCCTATAGTCACTCTAGGGTTTGTAGGAATCACTGCTCATCATAATTACAAAGTTGCCACTCCTGATCTTGTGCAACAAGAAACACAATAACTTCCTACCTATTAATACAAATAAATTAAAATTTTGAAAGAGAAACCCTACTAAACTAGAGGAACAAGATGCTTTGGCCCAAGACCACATGGGACTGGCCAAAATGATGAAAATATCCCTGCTGTCAAAAAATATAGAAATACAAAAAAAAAATCAGAAATTTCCATTTTTGGTCCTTCAGTTCCTGCATCATTCTCCTTCAACTCAAAAATACCCATCCTTGTGTTTTGAAGAACTTGAGGATGAAAAGTTGACATAGCTCAATGGAAAAAGGAGTTTCCATAGCTACTTAAACACACTTGGACTGTAAGTAAATGCCAGTCATAGCTAGAAAGGGATCTTGACAGCAATGTATGTCTGAAACACTGCCTTCTGTAACCTTCTTCATTAAATCGTCAATAACATTAGTTTTTTTATAGATAAAATATTATATTTCCATTAAATCCGAAAAATTACATAATCAGTCCCTTGGGAAGTTGCAAGATGCCGCCTCTCCAAACATGAAGCACATAAAATCTTAAAACACAGAATCTAAAGTAATGTACATGTGTACTAATACAAAATTACAGCTCGGCCCAAAATAGTGTTTCCCCAGTTGTGCCCTGTTTTGCCAATCTATCGGCGAAGGCATTAGCTGATCTCCTCACCCACTGTACAGTAATAGTCATATTCCTTGTCAACCATTTGTATTTCTTTAGCTCATTCTTGTAACCCAACACAACGTTCACCGGATTATTTAACCACTCCACCACTACCTTAGAGTCCCCTTCAATCAGCAACTGCTCCACACCCAATTCTTTTGCAAGGAGGACCCCTTGCATAGCAGCTAGCAATTCTGCCCTAACAGAATTCCCAATGATCAATGGGCCAGAGTAGAGAAGGATAACCTCTCCAGCCTCATTTCTCAAGACACCTTCCATCCCAAAGGGCCCTGGGTTGCCCTGGCTACTCCCATCAAAATTCAGCTTCAGAAAACCTTGAGGGGGACCCAATTTGTAGAGACCCTTTCCTTTTAGGATGAATAGCTTGCAAATGCTAACCAGTTCCTCCATAAATCATTAAAGGAAAATTGGTAAAACAGTTCCATAGTCTTTAACCACTGCATTGTCCTAATCAAAATGCAGTCTTTTAAGGCCTGGCTGCTCCTCCCCTTCTCTTGGAAGATTCTAGCATTCCTTTTTCCCCAAACTATCGATATCAAAGCAGCTCTCGCACACCTCCACATTCTTCTTCCTCTTTTATGGAACCAAGAGAGAGTAAATGGGTTAGACAACATGCTTACTTCTGCTGGCATCTCCCACCTACACTCAAACAAGGAGAAAAGCCAAACCCAAAGCTCTGTAGTAAAAATAAGTGGTAACAGTCCTCACCATGTGATTTGCAAAGAGTACACCAGTTAGGTGAGATACAAAGAAAGGGTCTTCCCTTTTGTAGGTTATCCATAGTGTTAACTTTCCCGTGGCACACTTCCCAACATAAAGCCATAACCTTAGGGGGAACTGGCCTACACCAAACTTCTTTGAAAGGGAAAACCTATTGAGAGGGCAAGTTTCAAAGTGACTTATAAAAGGAACCACAGGAAAAAAACCCTTTTGTATGAGGGGCCCAAATCCTCTTATCTAGCTTTGAGGGGTCCAACCAAATCTTTTTAAGGAGACAAAGCAAATTAGCCAAACACTAGATTTCCTCATCCCTTAACCCTCTACGGAAACCAAAATCCCAAGTCAAGGCCAATGGGTTTAACACAGAAGGAAGGAATTTTGAAATCACCTCATTTTTATAAAAAGAAACAGAGAACAAAGACGGAAAAAGGTCTTTAAGAGGAATATCCCCTGCCCAAGTATCTTCCCAAAACTGAACAGAATTACTGGAGCCTACATCATACCTGGCATAGCTGATGAACTGTGGGAGGAGTTTGCCAATAACATTAGTTTTTTGAACACTAAAATCATCAATCACTTTTAACTTTTATAACAATTAGCTTTTTGAATCCCCCCTTGCTTATCACTTTTAACTTTCATATTCAAAATCTCAATTGCAGCATTCAGAGCTTTTCCTTCAATCTCTAGTTTAGGAGGTTCAGCTACTCGTTCTTCAGAGAACTCTTAGAATTCTTCCATTATTGATGTTGGTGGAACTTGTGCTATGTTAGCTTGTAATTCTTGAATTGATTCCAGTTGAACTTGAGAGGTAAAGTCATGACTTACTTCCTTACTAAGATCTACTACAATCAGCACATTTGTATCTTGAACCTGATTTTGTTCAACTTGCTTGTTCTCTATTTATTCTTGATCATTAACCTCAAGCTGATCCTGGGTGTTGGAAGTTCCTTTAACAATTACTAAATTCTCTTGGCCCACATCCTCTTATCTTCACTGCTTACAACTTCTATAGATTGAAACTCTGGCTCTTCAGTTTCATTCTCAACTTTAGCTCTAGTTTCATTCTCTTAGTCCTCTCTTGAAAATTCTTTGAATGCAGAGATTTTAGCACATTTCCTCTCTCTAAAATCCTTTCACTCAAATACTAATCTTCCTTTGCAATCCTAAACTATTCCCAGGAATCATCCCCCATCTTCCTATCCCCATCTCCTAGGTCTAAACCATATCATTCTAGCTTTCTTCCCTTTTCTTTTCTTTTCTTTTTACAACAGTGCCCTATTTTGAACACACACCCCCCCCCAAAGTGTTTGTAGGAAGGTTGGATATCCTTCCTACATCAAGTATGTGATTTCATATTTTTAAATTATATATTCAAGCAATATTAACCCCCAAGACCACATTTGAGAGATGCAACGTTTTGTCATACTTGGGCAAGATCTTGATCATCTCCATCCCATTTCTCAATTGCTTGCAACAAGTATTTTGTAGCAGCTGGGTAAAATTTCCTCCTCAGCATCACTGCACCGAGTTCAAACAACCCAGTGGCACTAGCATCACCACTACGGACCTGCTCCTGAAATTCCAAAAATAGAGAAATAAGATAAAAACATAGAAACTGCAAAACAATGTCTTCTTTCTGTTGCTGATCAAAAGAAAATTGCAAAAACAACATGAACAGAAAAGAAAAGGCACCCTTTGCTAATACTCCTAGCTTAAGGTACAATAAGAGAAAAGTTAAAGAAACTTTTCCATATTTACGCAACAGGTGGAAACTAGGTCATAATTAAATAGTAAAAAAATCATGGATGATTCAATAAGGATTAAAATGGATCCATAGATCCACAATGCATGTGAAAAAAAACTACCAGATAATTAAAATATTGATGTTATCATCATCATCCAGGCCCTATCCCAACTATATTGGGTCGGCTACATGAATCCTGTTTCACCATTCCATTCTGTTTAAAACCATATCCATTGTCAAATTAATTATTAGGGTATGTTGGGTTCCATTGCTGTTTCCCAGAAAAAAAAAACAGTGTCATGTCAGCACCAACTCAGTGTTTCAACTTTAACAGTAAAAATTTCAAATATTACCCTGATAAAAATATGAAAATCATTTTTTTTACAACATTAGTAAGGCTCTCAACTGTTGTTGCTAATAAAAATAAAAGAAAACCAATTTTTACACGAGTAATTGTATTATTGATTCCATAGCACTTTTCAAAGTTGAAAGAAAAAAAAAATAGAATAAACTTTCATTATTGATAATGGAAAAGCAAATATAGTTGCTTACCTGCAATTCTTTAGCAGAAAGGTCAAGTTCTCTGCGAACAAGAACTTGACGAATCACAAAGAACGTACCCACCCCAAGCAATCCTAACAGTAGAAGCAAGTAAGTGAGCTGAATGCCCAACTCAAAAAGTTCTCCAATCTCATAGACCATGTCAGATCTTATCTGTTCACTGGAATATGCCAATTGTGCAGAACTCAACCATGTCATTGCTCCAAATGAGAAAGCAGACAACCACACTAATGGCCTTTTGTTATTTTTAATACTCTCAGTAATTAAAAGATCCAACAGAAACTCTGAAACAAGGAAAAGAGACGTGGTAAGAAGATTTCTTATACCATAAAATAATTAATAAAATATGTAATGCCAAAAACTGAAAATTCAAAACAAGGATCAGAAATATAGTGTTGGGGTTGGAATATCAAGTGTTGCATAAAATATTGGAAATATAAATATTATCAAATAGAAAGGAAAAACAACAAAATCCAAAACTTTAAAAGCTTGCTCATGATCTAGGAACATAACTAAGTTGAGAATATCAAACAAAGCACTGGATTGATAAATCCAAATTTCTGTGTGGAGCTGAGTACCAATTTCATAAAACAAAATTAAAAAAAAAAAAAAACAGAAAAGAAAAAAGCATTTATCAAACAGGTTAAACTTCAACCAAATTTCCAATTAACCAGTTCATCAAGAACTGATTTACCAGAAGTATATCTTAAATCTTAGGGTAAATTGTGGATTAGTACCCTGTACTTTGGGGCTAGTCTCACTTTAGTACCTGAACTTCAAAACATGCCACTGCAGTACCTGAAACTCTCCAAAATTGCCAGTTTAGTTCAAAACCGTTAACTGGCATCAGTTGGCATGTGAAAGGACACAAATACCTTCAAGATTTGAATAGGTGAGAGAAGCATAATTTTGGAATGGCCAAAATAGCCATGTTCAAATCCCCTTTCACAGCTATTGGGCACAACTGTTCATAAATAAACTTCAACCAAATTTCCAATTAACCAGTTCATCAAGAACTGATTTACCAGAAGTATATCTTAAATCTTAGGGTAAATTGTGGATTAGTACCCTGTACTTTGGGGCTAGTCTCACTTTAGTACCTGAACTTCAAAACATGCCACTGCAGTACCTGAAACTCTCCAAAATTGCCAGTTTAGTTCAAAACCATTAACTGGCATCAGTTGGCATGTGAAAGGACACAAATACCTTCAAGATTTGAATAGGTGAGAGAAGCATAATTTTGGAATGGCCAAAATAGCCATGTTCAAATCCCCTTTCACAGCTATTGGGCACAACTGTTCACTTTATGAACTAACCTTTATGTCAAAGAAGTATTGCTTTCCGCTGGAGAAGCTACACGGAAAAACATCACCAAAGAAGACAATGTCGTTGCTGGAGAAGAGGAATTTAGACTACCATCATTGTTTTTTCAGTTATTCAATCCATAACAAAGGGAGGTTTTGGACCACCATTGTTTCCAGAGAAGACAAGTAATTCTTGTTGTCATGGGAGAAGACAATCAAAATAAAATGGTCTCAAAAATATTAAAAAGGGTAGTTTTGGCATTTAAAAAAAATTAAGTCACACATGTCATCACGTGATACAGATAACTGATGGACTGCTAACGGCAGGTACTAAATTGGCAATTTTCAAGAGTTCAGGTACTGTAGAGGCACGTTTTGTAGTTAGAGTACAAAAGTGAGACTAGCCCCAAAGTACAAGGTAGTAATCTGCAATTTACCCTTATTAGGGCCCATTTGGGAGGGCTTCAGCATTAATTAAGATGCATTGAATGAGAAACTTAGAAGAAGCTACCAAAACTAGCTTCAGCAGAAAGTTGATTTCTCAGCTCAATGTAAGCATTTTTGGGCTTTCTAGGTTTTTCACCAAACATAGTTCCATGGCTTTCCATGTGAGGCCTACCTTGTGACACTAGAAGCCATTGCACGAAAACCCTCCCAACAGGCACTCAATGCAACAGATTATCAAATTGAACCCATTAATTCTGAGAAAGAAAAGATGACCAAATAAAAAGATAGGAATGGACAATAATCTATACTATTATAAAGTGGATATTTGCCTTGGTTTTGGTGCAGATCATAAAAGCTAAATTTGATTATATAATGTCAATTTATATCTTTACCCTTTATTAGCACACATACATAGCACATGCCCTTACACTATATATATAATGACAAGGATGGCAAGGACAAAGCATCTTATCCAATAAGCAAAAGACAACTTTTGGATTTTTTTTTTTTTTGATAGATGAAGAAAATTTTCAAAATAATCAAATCATAAAACAATACAATGAGTCTTCCCCTAGAATAGACGCGAGATACAGCCTCAAATTCAATCAGATTACAATTGAGCACAAAACAAATGCTGCCCATTGTCATGCACCTAGTCTCCAATGGAATTCATTGTTAGACAACGTATGCCCTTAGCTCCAATTAGTTTGAAGTACGAATACATTTATTGTAAATGAATAAAAGTACATCATTGTTTCATGTTGATATTGATATGTTTCTGTGAAATTACCCCTTAAACTGGACACTTATGAGACTTGTGTTAGTTTAGAATGTTCTCAGCTGTTGGATAGATTTGGGGAGTTTATCCTGCCAAGGCTGACACTAATGTGCTACCAAAGAAGTTGGGGCAACTTGTCTCAGCTGATAGGGTTAGACCCGAAGCACATGTAGTTTGTGTTTGGTTGAAACATTGAATCCAGACCATTTTCCAGTTATGCCATGGACCTTGGAGATTGATGGGCAAAACTAGAAATTTACACAAACCCTAGACTTGATTATGGTACTACACTAGGTGTCGGATTGGGCTGTCTTTGATATGCCAATCAGTGAGATCCATTACAAGTCAAAACCTAGGTATGTTGGGGCAGTCTGAGAATTCACTCATAGAGATAGGATTGGCCCCTTTATCAGACAAAGTGAATGATCGGATTTGCACTCTCACTAATGAAAACCTAAACTGTTGGTAGTGGATTTCAACTATGTTTGATATATATATATATATATATATATATATATATATATATATATATATTATGCTTTATGATAAATGTTTGCAAAAGGTTTTAATTCCTGGGATCCATCCGAGCAAAGTGTGTAACAATACACCTTGTAGCCAGGGGAGAGGTCCTTCCCTATCGGGTAGTGTTTGATCATTATGGGCTGAGAGGTTAAGTCTAAGAGACCATTAAGGACTGATTACCTGAAGGGATTTATCTTACTTAAGTCCGTTATCCTTGGGTCTTCATAGGATGGTTGGATTATCCAATGATCACTTAAGTGTAAATGTTGGGCCCATTTTGAGCCCATAGTGATGTGCTCAGGGGTTCACTGCGTCTAGCAATGAATTGACCAGGCCTTTTCACAGAAGCTGGGCCGAACCCATGTGGGCTTATGTGAGGTCATTATGGGGTTCGACGCCATACAAATCAAACCTAAATTGGCAAAGCAACACTCTTGGGTCATGAGCCATATAGCTGATGGGCCTAAAGCCCATAATTAATATGATTAATTAAGATGTCACAAGACAGCTTAAGTTGTCATGTGACATGGGGCGAATCTGGGTTTGGAAATGGGTATGGAGCACCCATCCTCTTAAGAGCATAAGACTTATCTCTTAATAGAGTCCAAACCCAAATAAAGATTTGGATAATCTCCTAATTTGATTAGGAGAAGTGCTCCATAAAGAGATAAAAGAAGAAGAGGGTGAACTGGTCTAGAACACCTATCAATTCTGCTCTCTCTCTCTCTCTTCTTCTTTTTGTCTCCCAAGAAACCCTAGTTCAACTACATTTTTTGGAACTAATAAAGATAAATTCTTTCCCTAATTTTTGCAAGAAAAACTCAAATAAATTACATGCTCACCTCCCCAATTCGATCCAAGTAGTTGGATTGCAGTTTTGCTGAAAATTGCATTGATAAACCGGCTTCAAGATCAAAGTTGCACCATCTTCAGTGGAAGCTGGTTTTAAGACTGGTTTGGGCATGAACTTCCACCTTGGGATCTACACTTGTGGTATCCATATCAGGTATACATCTCCCTCTTTGTTTGGTTTCAAATCCGGTCTGGTTCAGCGCAAGACCGATCCTAGAAAAAATGTTGTTTTTCGAAACTTAGGGAATACAATTCCTAGGAGAATTGGAAATTTTTGAAATTTCGCCCAGCCATCTTGCATGGTTCGGCCATCCATATGATGGATTCTAAGCCTTCCTTCACTCACAAGGGTTTTAACTCAAAACCACTCTTTATTAGCTCAAAGATAAGGATGTAAGACTCACCCTTGAACACTTTACTCTCTTGGAGGGACTCCTTTGATGCCCTTGAAACTCTCACCTCCTTTAGGTGCAATTCTAACCATCCATTTTCTACCTCTTTACCCTAGCCATTAGATTGCACTTTGCACCTCCTCATATCAACCACATGTTCCACTTCCTCAAATGGAACCTTTTAGGCATCTTCCTAGAATACTCTCTATCCAAATATTTACAAGGATAATCTTAGGGCATTCTAGACCTTAGACTTCTCTGCATCATTCTAGAAAACTCCACACAATACATGAATACTTAAGATAACTCTAGAAGACTCTACACACAAAAGACTCCATACTCTTAAAGATGACTCTAAAAGGCTTCTATAATCCCCTAGGCTCGACTACAAATCTCTATAAAGCCCGTGAAACCTCCAGCCTCCAGCTTCTTTGCAGCTCTATTCAGGTGGGCTGTGCACCATGCACCCCTTGTTTAGCTAAGCAGTCAGCTATTCCATTGGCTGATCTCCTTTGCCACTAAATCCTTACAGTCATATTGGAGGTTAGCCATTTGAGTCTTTTAACAGCTTCCCTGAATTCTTACATCATATCCCATTATCAAGTTTTGGATTTATTTATTTATTGATAGTAAAAGCCAAAATGTATTCCAAGGAAAAAAATAGTATAAAAGGTGTATACAAGTATTGCATCCCAAGCAAAAGGCATAAACAAAATGCAAAGAATATAGTGAATGACAGGGGAAAAAGGGAAAGAACCTAGTCAAAAACAACCAAAAGTAGGGATGTCAATGGGTCAGGTTCGGTACTAATTTTGCTTGACCAAACCCAACCTGAAGTTAATCCATCCCAACTAAATGAAATGAGATACCGAACCTAACCCCATAACATAGTCCACCTATAGTCAACTATGTTTATATTTACAATTTTTCAATGTTACAATGCCAATGGGTTGGGTTTGGCACGGGTCAGCCTCAAGAGTCTCAACATGAACCCGAACTGAGATCCAATCAAGGCTGACCCAACCCTAACACAGTAAGGATGGGTCAAGGTGGGTTTACCACTTAATCCAGCCCATTGACAGCTCAGCCCTGACCACAAGTATACAGACACCACCCAGAACACAACCCTCCCTCCCCCCCCCCTTGTTTGAAGAATAAAAGGAAAATTTATTAAAGAAAAAAGGAAAATTACAACAGAAGGTGATAAGAAATCACCTAGAGCAAGAAGCACCCCCAGGAAACCCAAACAAACCTAACAGAATAAACACCTCACAAGCAAAAATAAAACCCAAAACAGACACCGATAAAAAGATCACCCAATACAAAAGAACTCTAAAAAAATGCTAAACCTTTCTGTCTGCCCACGTCAGTCTTCATCTGTAAACGCATCCTCTTGATTTGAGAGTTTCTCATCCCAATCCCTGATCCCTTTTAAGTGCGCTTTGGTCTTCATTTTCTCTTCCTCTTTTTTTCTTTCAAATTCTTCATAAGCCCTCCTAGAAAATTCCTCACCACCCCAGAAAAATAAACTAAGCTTTTCTCAGTTGTGACCTCCCTATCAACCAATTTTTGGGTAGTCACCTCACCTGAAACTTCTTAAGCAACTTCATTCTCTTGTAGTAGCCGTGCTGAATCAGACTCAGATTCGGCATCAATTACCTTATTTACCTATTGTTCCTTCAATGAAAGGGGGGTCTTGGTTGCTCTTGCACAGTTACCCCCTATGATCAGTACCAATTGTCCCATTAACCCTCACCTTTTTCCTTCTGTACACCCATTTATATTTTTTGTAGGTCCTGCCCTGCCAAACCGAGTTTAAGTCTAGAGAAAATCTTTGTCACATGAACTAGATTATGATCTCTTACATTGCGTGATTTCTTGTTGATTATCCTACCACCCTGATCTTCCTTCTCTTCCATTTTGCTCCCTCAACCTAGATCTACACCCAACCTACCAATCTCAACCTCCTCATAAAACAAGCAATCTTCGATTTTGCTCTTGAGAAAATATTTGTCACATGAACTAGATTGTGAACTCTTACATTGCGCGATTTCTTGTTGATTATATCCCAACACCCTGATCTTCCTCCCCTTCCATTTTGCTCACTTGACACAGATCTACACTGCATACCAATCTCAACCTCCTCATAAAACAAGCAATCTTCGACCTGACTTCCAACCTGTCCACTAGAAGAGTTATCATCATCTAAGTCTTCCTTTCCTCCAGCCTTACCCCTATCATTGTCTTCATTTCCTGGATCAGCACCAATACTAACACTCTTTTTCCTAACTGTCGCCTCCCCCCAATCCATTTTCTCCATTTTGGCAGGAACTGTCTCTTCCGAACATGGAGAAACTGGACATTCCAAGCCACATCTATCCTCTGAGGTCCGGGTCTCCTCTGGTTTAAAAAGCCTTGTGGACCCAGAAGGTTAGTTGATGTCGCTCCGCCCTTAATGACCTCAGCATAAGACTATTCACCTGCCCTTCAATCTCCACTTTCCAAAAAAATTGAACTAATGGCATTCTTATGCAGAGACTTACTGGCTGATCCGCATGGAGTCTCTTCATCTTCATTCGACGTCTGGGCATTGTTCAATGACTTTTGGCTCGATCTCTTTTTTCCACGTGTAACCCAACCTTCAAGGATGTTGACATCTTCTTCCTTGGAACCTTTCCTCCATAGAGACGTTTCACCTTCCAACAGAACCCAAACCTTAAGCCAGCAACCATTAATGAGAAACTCGAAGCATCTGGAGACTTAATCGGGTTTCAGACCTTTGACCCTTGCTTTTGCGGCATGGAGGTCAATGAGATTAAAAGCTGTCAACATTCCACCCATGACTTGGATCAATTTTACCAAAGTTTTCTCATTCCAGTAGTTTAAGGGAAGCCCTACTAACTGAAGCTCGAGAAGACTTTCTGAGATATTATTTTGATTACAAGACACAAACCAGTTTTCTACCATTACCCTTCCAATTGGTGTTTCCACCGTCTCAGCGCTTGGGAACAGTACTTCTTAACCAGCTCCATATAGCAAAGACTTTGAGTCTTCAAAAGGTCTAACGTTTACAGTACCATTATGTTAAATCTCTTCACCATCGCCCCTACGATATTCTCCCAATCTTGGACTCCTTTGGCTGAAGTCAGAATCAAATTATTCTCCCATTCTCCTTCTGCTGCATCTAAGAGCAATCTTCGACTTCTAGTGTCACTGCATACTATGGCTTGAAGTCCTTTCAAACTTTGACCTTCTCCCTTCGAGATATCTCTATAGCTCTGCTTATCATGGATTCCTGATCCTCCGCGAAAATTTGAGCTTTGCCTTCTATCAACATTCAGTAGAGACTCCTGCAGGGTTTCTGTAAACATTCTCCATCCTGCTCTCTCTCTCTACCCTCTGGCACACATAAGAGTATTTTCTATTATAACCACCACTTTCCATAATCGCCATGAAACAACCCTTCATGTTTCTTCTCATCTCAGCTTCAAAACTCCTAGCTACAGTTACTTCGTTCTTCTAGCCAAATTTTTTAACAAAGAGAATCGTCCCATCCATGAAACCCTACAGCCATATAATCACTTCCTCAATTATGAAAACGGTGGCTCTGTTTTCTTCTTTAATCTTTAGCCTTTCCTTACCATCATATCTACCTTTTTCGAAACCAAAGGTTTTGGCTTCAGTCTTCGCTTCCTTTCTCCAGATCACCATCTTCACTTCCTTTTGAGCTTTTGGCAAGCACAGGCAGGCTAGGCAGCCACAGTAATCCATGAATCTCTCTACTTCATTGCACAAGCAATGAAGGCCCCAAAAATCAATTTAATAAATAAATAAACAGCATCTATATCAGCAAAGAAACACAATATGGGGACTCTTTCATATTGTTTCAAAAGAAATCTAGGAAATGACCTTCTGCATTAACATGTCATTCTCTTTAGCATCCATGGATGCAAATAATTTCATGCAACCCACCACAGCTAAAGCTTTTTCCTCTGCACCCTCTCCCTCCCCCCTCTAGCACTCCTTGCCTCCCCTCTCTCAATACACCCTAAACATTTCTAACTCCATTACATCCCACCTTAGCATGCTTTCAAATTGCTTGGTAGAACCATTTTCCAAGGAGTAGATTGAGATGGTTTGGTCATGTGCATAGGAGACCATCTACACGACTACACCTGTTAGACAATGCGATTTGTTACAAGTTGAAGGGGCTAGAAAAGATAGGGGCAGATCGAAAAGGACTTGGGTGGAAGTAATAAGAAATGATTTAAGCACCCATAATTTAATAATGGACATCGGATTTAACAGAATGGAATGGCAAAACAGGATTAATGTAGCCAACCCCATTAGTTGGAACATGGCTTAGATGATGATGACTGTTGGAGAAGAGGAGTCCATATAGTTGGGATTTTTCTCTTTTTTTTTTTTTTGTCAGCAAGAAGAAATTAATTTTATTAAAATATGACAGGTTAGGTTACATAAGAAAGGGTGTCCATTCACCCAAGAATCAGAAACCTGAAAAGCATACAATAAATCCCAGAACAACTGCTGCCTATAGACCCCCTGTTTAGCTAATGTGTCGTCCATCCCATCTGCAGTCCTTGTCCAAGCAAAAGTGGCATTTAGATCCCTTTCCAGGCTTTCTATTTCCCATAGAGCATGTTTGTAGATCTAAGGTACACTACACCTAGTGGTAGTCTGAGAAACAACCAGCTTTGAATCCCCTTCAACCTCCAAGCTTTTAAAATTTGATTGTTTAGCAAATTTTAGGCTCCGTAGCAGTGTCAACAGTCCATATAGTTGGGATGGCAAAGCAGGATTCATGTAGCCAACCCCAGATAGTTAGGATAAGGCATAGATGATCAACACAAGCCCAGATGAAATCAACACCAGTCCTCCATCCCTTTGCAATGAATAAAGCAGTCATACTCTCTAGATATCTTCATGACATGATTGTAACAACAGCTACATCTCCAGCCCTCCTCCATAAGAGAAAGTTTTTTTCTTTTCTTTATCTTTTAGAAAAATATTTAACTAAAAGATGATGGACAGCATTGATATCAAATAAATGAATATGAACCCAGCATAGAATTATAAAGGCAGTTATCCATATAAGCTTCATGGAACAATGTGAATTTTTTTGTTGATCAGAAAGAAATTTAAAAATTTTATAAAAAGATGATAAATCTGGTCATTACAAAGGAAGCAGTTCCAATCCCCACAAGTTACAACTGTTACACCAGCACCCAAAACAACTGTTGCCAATATACCCCTTGTTTTGCTAGAGTATCGGCCATCCCATTTGCATTCCTTCTTACACAATTAATGTGATTTTCAGCTCTTGTGTAATACTTTCTATTTTCCTAAAGGAACAACATGAAGTTGTTAAACATTCCATCCCATAGAGGTCAAGACTTAAGGACCATAGCTGTCAAGGCGACACCTAGGCGGGCGCCTAGGCGACAAGGTGCCCTTGGAGGCTCGCCTTGCCCAGTCACCAAGTAGTTTTGTGCACTATGTTATAAAATACTTTTATATTTTTAATTTTTTGACATTATAATTATAAAATAGGCATTATTAAACTAGAATACTCATTTTATGTATTTATGTACTAATTTCTTTTTATTATTTTCTTATTTGTTAGGGTTTAATCAACACAAACATTGCTAATTGAACCCATGGTTCAAAGTATCAATACACCTCTGTGTATCGGCAGAGGTGTATCAGTACTTATAACGATACTCCCCCTATTTTTTTATTTCTTTGGTTTTCAATTTCATTTTTAAATATATATTATTTTAAAAAATGGGTTCCCAAAAACACTTGTAAACATGTGCATCGGAGCACCAAAGATACAATACAATACACCCGATACAGGGTGTATCGTATTGAAATTTTGATCCTTGATTGAATCCTCAAAGATTTCAGAACCTGAACCAATAAGCAAGGGAAGAACTTAAAATTTTGTCTAATCAACACATTTTCTTCTTACAGGTCTTCTTCTTCTTCCACCTTTTCTTTTCTTCTTTTCCTATAACAAAAGTAGGGGTTCAGTCCCTATATCTTTTGAATTTTCTTTCCTTTGTTCCTTTCTTCTCATAAAATGTTGGTTTTCTAAACTTAAAACATGAAGTTTATACTTCTCTTATGAAAATTATGGATAACTATTAAGGAAAGATGGTTATGGAACCTAGGGAACTACCCTAGGATATATGGTATTACTTAAAAAAAAAATCCATCGCCCAGCCTTGCCTTGGCACCTTAAAAACTATGTTAAGGACAAGAACATCAGAGAAGAAAAATTCATTTAGAGCATAAAACAATCTCCACGGGCCATCCAAAATATTTTCCCCATCTAATGGGATTTAAGAAATTATAACCAATCAAGAGGAAAGGAGTGCCCAAGGCCACATGATGATGGACAGGAGGAGAAAAGTCCTACTAGGGTGTACATGATGGGTAAAGATGCAAACACATAATAGAATAAAGGGGAAGTTATAAACAGAGAATAAAGCATACCTTAAAAAGTAAGAGGAGGGAGAGAGAGAGAGAGAGAGAAGAAACCCCCAACCTTCTTTTACAGACTCCAATTTTAACTAGGAAACTGATTGGAATCAACTTAAAGTTTCTTTCAAACTAAGATAAACTCATCAAGATGTTTAAATACGGGTCTGGCTCCTAAAACAACTAAGCTACCCACTAATAATGAATTTAAAATGAGACAAACCAAGAGAAACTTTAAAAATAGACTCCCTAAACTTATATTACGAATTGATACTATGCCAATAAAATGGCATAACATTCCCAATTTACATCAGATGGTCCCATTGGATGGGTAATTGAAAACCTGCCTAATGACACCAAAATCAAGTCAAGCAGCAAGTTTTGACATCTAAAATAGGCTACAAGGAAAGTGGTGAATGTACAATTTCAACTTTCCAAAATGCTAAATTTCTCTAAATTTAATTTAATGAAAGCATTTCTTTTGCTGATCAAAAAAATGCTTTTTTTATCAATTAAAAAATGCTAAGTTTCTCCAAGACAATTCTTTCAACTGTTTTGGATCTTTAAATTAAAAGGCTTATTTCTGACACCAAGAAATTGCAAACTAATCTTCAAGGAGCTCGGACTAATCATAATTTGATCCATCAAAAAATTATGAAATTTCCATTGGTTCTGGAATCTGGAGAAACCTGACTTCTTCCTCCATGGAAACATTATAAACCTCTCTAATTATAAATGAAATGCAATTCCAATAAGTTGTCCAAAAGAAGCATTTGATGCTAAATCAAAAGAAGCATACAGAAACTGCATGCAAATAAAATCATAAGAAAGGCCTAAAATGAGCATCTTATCAACTGAAATAATCACTGATAGTTAAAAGAAGAGCCCATCATGGCGCCTTACCTGCATCGATAACCGCACCACAATTGGTCTTCTCAACTTTCGGAAACTGCTTGGAATCCCAAGCCCGTCTAACCCATTTGGGGCCTTGGAACCTACTCAGAGCTTCCATCACCGACAAGGCCGTCCTGTTGGACCCAACAGGGGCATCCTCTCTCTCCATCTTCTCCTCAGAGCCGGCAGCAGAACCCACCACTCTTGTTCCATTTTCCAACGCCTTTTGGTTTCTCTTGGAGATTGCGGATATATGAGGCTTCTGGGTGAAATGGGTCTTTGCAGAAACTTTAGCAGAGAGTGCAAGGAGACGAGATGGAGAAGAAAGCAAAGCCATAAACATCTCCCAAGTGATCACAACGACACAACATACTCTTCTCTACTCTCTGGTTGAGTTATCCTCAACCTCAGAAATCGGTCCAGTACTTCACTGCCTGTTTGTGTCGTGGGAAGTTTTCGGTGGATAGCAAGATGCCATGTCACTGTGGCCCTGTCTTTACATTTGTGCGGGACCCATGATCTAAGGGATGCGCTTTGTGTAGGCCACGGACGTGGTGATTGTGTAACATGCCACCTGTTTCATTTATGAAGAATTCAGATCCACCCTAAGGGTAAGGGGGTCCCAGTAGAGTGATTGGTGGGTTCACTCTCATCACTCGGGTCGGGTATAGAAAGCAGAGGTGTCAAAGATCGAAAAAAAAAAATTCTTCAATCGGGTCGGGTCCTTCAAAGGAAATGATTAAATTACTGGGTATTGTATCGAATAATTTGGATAAGGATACGTTTTGTAAATACATGAATAGGAATAAAAGATATGAAAATATATATTAAAATAAATAAATATAAATTTTATAAATACATCAATTATACTAATTTTAATATCAAAATAACCACGAATAAAATACAAATACATAAGAAATGTATATTTTAATGGTATATATAAAGAAATATATTACAATTAATATAATGGAATGCATACATATCATACAATTTTGTTAATAATCCATGCATAAAATATATGTATTTTACAAATTAATACATGCATAAAACCATTACTATATTATATTCTATTTAAGTCCAATAAACAAAGCATATGCAATTATTATATTTTAATTACTACATCAATCATTTTTTATTTTAATATTTTTACTTTTTGACATTAACAAAAAAATCAATTAAATGTTAAATTTTGTAATGTTTGATAAACAATATATTTCTTTTTGTAAATAATAAATTTTATTATAAATGTAAATTAAAATATCAATTGATATTTTATAAAATATATAATCTTAACATAAAATATTTCATATCTATATTTTAAAATTTTTAAAATACATATCATATATTTTAATTAATAAAATAAATATTCCATTATTAACATTTTTATTTCAACAAATTTTCTAAAATAAGAAATCATTTTTATATAAATTTAAATTAGGGTATTTAATATATTCAATATAATATTGTATGCTTGAATATTTTTTAAACAAAATTTTTAATTTTTATAAATAATAAATATGTTATTATCTAGTGTAAATTAAAATATCAATTAATAATATATATATACACATGTACAAATGTATGAATTTTAAGTACTAAAATAATTGCTCTATTATTAATATTTTTATTTGTATAATTTTATTGAGAGTAGAAAATCAATTTTTGATATAAATATAAAATTGGTAGAATTTTTATTTTATTTATAATTATAAATGTTAACTTTTAATATGATTCTATTTAATTTTAAGTTGAAATTGTTAAACATATTAATATTTAATATGGCATTTCTTTAGACCACATGTTTACAATAAAGATAATAAAATTAGTTTTATTTCACTTATCATCACAAAATAAAAATGTGGCTTGATGGTTTAAGACGATAGGCGCTTAATGTTTAATTAATTAATTAAACATAGGTTTGAATCGCAATAAACGCATTCATAATATAGTTGTGCACGTATCAAACCATATCAGCCAATACGATGTGATATGCATCGATACGACATCATATCATATGCACGAGTAGCACGATACAATTCCAGTCGTAGCATATCTAGTACTGTCCACTACCGATGCCGATACAATATGCCTCGCATCAAAACATATCATATCGATATTTTTAATCCTTGGTTCCAACCACATGGAAGTTTGCTCAGCATTGGCAATGCTCGAGTCGACATTTACATTGATGATCACATGGAAGTTACTTGAATTCACATCAGTGCCCCATAGAACACACCTTGCCGCAGATCCAAACCCTGTTTTGGGAACATCTCTCAATGACAAGTAAAAGAGATGTTCCCAATGCATGCTCAAATGTGCATGTGGGACGCTTGTGGGAAACTAATGTGATCTTGGCTTACCTCGACGGTGTAGCCCATGGAGAAAAAAGAGTTCGGCTTTGGTCAACACTGTTGGAACATCCTATTGCAACCTTACATTGGGAATGTCTCCCCATGAAATAAAGCACATAACTATGGAGATATTCTCAATGCAAGGCTGTAAAGGTTGTTCTAACGGGCTTTTCACTGATCGAAGCCAAAATGGCATCAGATTTTATCAATCAATTTTGAACTTTCAATAATAATATAGGACTCAAATGTTGTTGTTCATTTGGCAAAAATCAGATGTCCTCCTCACAAAGCACACCTCACACCTACATTTACTCCTCCCCATAGTGCGTCTCGCACCAAAATTGGGATCTGCTTCTCACACCAACCTCATGGCCACATCCCACAGAATATTGGGAACATCTCCCTTGAATAATAACATGCAATGCAAGTACAGGAGATTTCCCCGATGTGTGGCTGGAACATACTGTGAGATTGGTGTGAGGAGCAAATATGGACTCCTCACACCAACCTCATTTACAATTAATGGTTGTAATTGACTTGGGATTTATTCAGGCTCGAATTCAATTAGGCTCAATTTGAATTTGATGGTAATCACTTTCAGATTAGCATGTAAGGATTGAAAAATAGCATTGTTCTTAATGGTAATCTAATAATTAATTACAACAATTTTCTAATTTTTGATAACTCATTAATGATAATTATTGATATTAATTTATTAATGGTAATATTATTATTGATAATTTATTAATAGTAAAATAAGTAATTATTTTATTAATTGTAAAAAACTGTAAAATAAACATGTGGTCTAAAGAAATATTAATATGTTTAACAATTATGTAACAATATATTTAATATTACGTAATTATAAGAAATGTTTAACAAACCCCACATGTTTATTGTTTAACAATATAAAATTTTTGTTACATTTACAATATATGTAATAATTATTTATTTTATATTTTACAAATTTAATAACAAATATATGTAATAATTGTATAAATTATAATTTTATGGTTTATTAAATTCAATAAATTTTTATATTTTGAAATTTTGAATAATGATATTATTTAAATAACTATATAATATTGTAAATGACTAACTTTTAAATATTTTAAATGTCATAAAAATTAATAACTAAATCATATTATAAATATTATTTAAAAATAAAATATAAATTAAATAACAAAGTTGACTAATTCAATAGTTATGTATAAATCTATTTCGTTTTATTATTTAACAATAAATTTTCAATAATTGTTGAAGATTAAACTTTTGCTATTTAACTTTTTAAATTTAATCTATTGTACTTATTAGATTTATTGCATTTTTTGTTATAAGTTTATTTTCAGTAATTATGTAGTTTTATTATAATTTATTGATTACTATTTATTAGAGGTTAAACTATTATTAGAGATTACACTATTTATTGACTAATTCAATGTATTTTCAGTATTTATTGTATTTTATTAGTTATTTATGATATTTTGTTATAATTTTATTTTCAATAATTGTGTATTTTCGCTATTGTTATTTATTAGAGATTAGGTTATTAATTTAGTTTAAATTAATTATTGTTATTTTTGTATTGTAAAATATTAAAAATAGTGTATAAAACATAAATAATTATTAATTATTTAAAAAATTCAAATATAAAAAAAAATTGTTTACTCTTATGTGTTTCTATTGTTTAAGTTCAACTTTACAAAGCCCATGCATTGCACAAGTCCCCTCTAACTTTTCATTAAATCATAACCAAGTTAGGGTTTACCGAGTGGAGGAAACTCTCTAGAGAGGGGGATCAAAATGAAGGCTCTTTTTAAGGGTTCAATACCAATTTCGCGTCAGAATATCCAAAATCCAACTCATTTTCATTATCTTCTTTACCCGTTTAAAAGTTACAAATGGCCGCTCAACATAGCAACCATAACAATGAAAGAAGGGGTGTTTTTCAATGTATTTGGCTCCTAAACCGACCAAACAATGTCGATGGCAATCTTTCTATCGAAACCAGCCCATTTGAAATGATTTTTATATGGATAATTTATATGTATATAATTTTAAATTTTTATATGTATTAATTTTTACATGTATAAACCTTTATCCTTTATTTCTTATATTACGTTTGGGTCACTGTCAAGCTTGAATCGTGCCCAACTTGAATATACAAGCTTTTAAGCCAAACTGAATTTGAGCCCATTTCTCTAACTTGAATCTAGCTTGAACCCAAATTTGAGTATGATATTTTTCTACTAGCCACCCCTACCAAGAGTTGGGCTCCATCTTTTTAGCATTTATAAACTTCTCAAAGTTCTTCTTAATCTTTTGATATATGTCCCATTCATCTCCTAGGACTTCAGTGAACCTCCAAAAAATATTTCCTAAGATTCAGGGAATCTCCTATGATCTCAAAACATATGCCATAAAGAGAATCCCTTAAAACTTATTATTATTATTATTATTTTTTTATTATTATATTAAAGGTCCCATTGCTTATTTTAAAAATATTAAAAGCTTTTGTACCAGTGTATCCAAACACATATGCACACATTGATAAATACAATATGGACCTTATCTTATCAATATTTTAGTCATCGGATCCAAGGTTCAAAGTATCAACACGTATCGGCCCGTATTGGCTGATATGTATCATTCCAGGACTTCCCCGATACACCCCTACAATGGGTGTATCGGGGTTCTGACTGGTTCAGGGGTGGAGGAACCTTAAACCAGCCCCCTGAATAGGTTTTGAAAAAAAAATAAAAAAAAAGTAAAAAAAAAAAGTATCGATATCACCCAATACACCCCTACCAGCATATCGGGCATATCGATATTTTGAACCTTGATTGGATTAAAGATAATCTAATTCAACTATATTTAAATACATAAATTTTATATTGCATGCATTTAGTTTGAATGTTGTATATTTATTAATAATCATAATTTAAGTCTCATACAAATCATTTTCAATTCATTTTATTTATAACATGTAAAGGTCAAATTTATTTTTACTTCATTTTATTAAATATAACATTTTAACATCCGGCCGCCACCAGCGTTGGAGGGTTATGACTTAAGCGGATGGGGAGAAGGGCTACCCCAGATTGTGCAGCAGAAAAGAAAAAGTTTAACTATTTTAAGGTTTAATGGCATTCAATATTCAAATACGACTTGAATCCGTATAGTAACTAATCAAGCTTGAATCAATCCACCAGGTATATCCAATTCAATCCAATTTGCTTATAGCACTAGTTGGGTTTGTTTTATCTTTTTTATTTTGCTAACCTTGTTAATGGGAGCGAAAAGACAGCAAGTTTTGTGTTTCTATGCTTATCCAGGCTGCCTCTGACCTTTCCCTAGTTCAAGTCCTGTGCTTTTATGCTTATTCATGCATGTTTTCCTGTTTACATGTACATACATTCACCTTTCCTTCTCGGGTCATCCATATGGCTATAGCCATCAAATATGAAAACTTTGAAACCAAAGTGGCAAAGTGGAACGTCTTACAGCAGATGACATTTGTGGAACCAAATTGCACAATCCTGGCGAACCTCCGTGAGTTGCTCTCTTCCTTTCTTTTCATTATTTAATTTCACAAACAAAATGGGGCAAAAAGGCTCAGCAAAAAACAGGGTGGAAGAAGATATTACACAATGCTTCTGAAGCAGTGAGTAAAGCAGCTGATTTTCGTATGGGCATTGGCATCCACATGAATTACAAAGACTAATTCTCCAGCCTTCAATGGCATTGGCATCCACCGCTAAGTAAAGCAGCTGATTTTCGTATGGGCTATATGGGGGGCATGGGTGGTAAGATGGAGGGGCAGCCATCATGTTTCTAAAAGTAAAAGAAATTTACAGTGTGGCCCCATTTTTACCTTTCTAAGAACTTGTTTAGTACGGTCTTTCTTAAAGGGACTTCCTCATCCTCATCATTCTCTAAAGGAACAGCTGTTTTGAGAGCACAACGAATTACAGAGTTGACCTGTTTCCTCAATCTGGCATTGTCGATGAAGATATCTGTCATCATCTTCCTCAATTCATCCTGGGTTGTTCTCCATGAATCATCACCATTTATATTGTGGCTTTTGATGGAAGCTGAAACTGAATTTTCATCATCTTGTGCTAGAAGTTGTGCCTGATAATTATTGGAATGGCATAGAAACAAGTTCAATGTAAGAATATATTTATGGTCAAGAACAAAGCAGATAAATGTGAAACCATACCATGGATTAAACCACCATAAACTTAATTTATAAGAGTGAGCCGGGGGTTGAATTGGAGATGAAAAACCTCAATTACCAGCACTCAATCAAAGGGCCCCAGAATACATGGAGACTCACAAAGATTACAATTCACAAGGATAGATCCAAGAAACCCATCAATACCAGCCACAAGAGGCTCATTAAACAATCCTAAAACACATGAAAGAAAAACATGCCAACATGAACTTCGCACCCACAAACAAGTAGAATAGGAAGTCAAACATGAGTTGACCACAAAAGCAACCTATCAGCAACACCATAAAAATACACTCTAGATGAGTGCCACATGCAATGATGTGGGGTGTTTGGGATAAAAGAAACAACCATATCTTCGACAATAAAAGCAGAACTTTGGAGGAGTTAATCTCAGATATTACCCATCTTTGCATCCTTTGGTCGGTGAATTCAGCTCTGTTTAAAGGACTTTCAGTTAATGATCTTATCAGAGATATTCACCCCTTTATGTTTCTGCCTCATCCCCAGCAAACATCCTTGAGGCATCCCGTATCCATCAGTGAAGGTGTGATAACCCTTAATTTTGATGGTTGTGCCTTACGTAATCCGGGCCTTGCAGGTATTGGTGGTACATAAGGGACGAAAGGGGCAATATCTGCTGGACTTTTGTGGTCCAACCGGTTGGGCTGACTCCACAAAGGCTGAAGTGATGGCTGCTCTCACCGGAATCAGGATAATAAAGAATTTGGGAATTCAGAATGTGACCATTGCAGGTGATTCAGCAAATAAGATAAAGTGGTTAAGAGACAAAAAAGGGGGCCCTTGGAGACTGTATCACTATCTGACTGAAGCTTGGGATTCTTTGGATGGTTTGAAATGTTAACTTAGTTTGGATTCCTAGGGATCACAATCATACTGCAGATGGCCTAGCTAAATTTGGTGTATTTGTATAGCAATGAGCTTCCTCCTTTGTAACTTGTAGGGGTTCCCCCCCTGCTTTGTATATCTCCTCTTGATCCCCCCCCTTTTTTTCCTTAATAAATTCTGGTTAAATTTTCTCAAAAAAAAAAAAAAAAACACTCTAGACATGATGCCACCTTTGTGGAATGTTTTGGCTCTTTTTTTCCCCTTCTGACGCATGATCGCCCTGTGAGATTTAAAAGGAAGTAGCATAAAAATTACTTATTGGTTTCAATAATTCCCAACAGCCAGGGTTGAGAAAAATGTTATGAAGAAAGTAAAGGGACACCGTGTAATCCAGGTAGAGGCGTAGAACAGGATAGGACCTGGGTGCATCATGGGAACTGACACTTCCACTTGATAAATAAATAAATATCAAGCCCTGGTAAATAATCCAGTTTTGAATGTCTGAGATAAAGATTAGAAAATAAAGAAACGAACAGCATAACAAGATAAAAAAAAGTTAAAAACATTATCATTTGAGAGAGAAAGAGACAGCACTCTTATAATACCAAGTGGGTTAGTGTTAAAATGTAGCATTCAGCTGCAAGAAAATAATAAACGGAACATAGAATTGAAATACAGTGTGGAGATACCTCAGCAAGAAGGAGGCCTATCCGATTATCAGATGTTAACAAGAGATCTAAAGCATCTGATAGTGAAGAAGCATCCACAGTGAATTTATCTTCCTCTTCTGCAAGAAAATTCACACTGCATTCTTGAAGCCGACTGCGTAGAATGCCACATTCATGCAGCAGCTTCATATTGGCGGTTTTTGAGTGTTCCTTTCTTTCTCTTTCTTTTTGAAGAACATTCTGAAGAAAACAATAAATGGCAGCAATATTAAGAACTACTTTAGCATGCCCAGGCAAACATTCAGTCAAGGACAAGCAACTTTATCCAAAGGTAAGGGGAAAAGAAACTAAATGACAAGCATTTTTTTTTCTTTTTTACATTTTTGTGACTGAAATAAACAAAAACAATCTGAAAGATTGAAGAACAATAGAGGATATAAATTACATAAGGTCCAATAACAATTTAGAATATCAGCACCAACTGATGTTGATAATAAAGCAACTAGTATAAGCATCCGTTACTTGGAACTCAACTGAAAGCTATGAGACAAATGTCTCAAGTCTGTCACACTACTTGCAGCATAAATTTGACATGTCAATCTTTAAGGTTTGTCTTGATTCTTGTGTCATTTGGAAAGATATATCAAGTCCAACATTATGTGATTTAAATATGATTTGAACAAGTATGAAAAACATATAGTCTATGGTTAAATTCTTTAGTTTTGATTTATTTTCAATTAGAGTTCAATTGGTTTTAAAAGTTATTTTGGTAGATTTTAGTGTTGTAAATAATTTGGTTTTTAAGAATTCAGTTGCAATAATTAAAATAGTCTAAATTCAGAAAAATAAAATAGGAGTTTAGTTTGTTCTTTAGTTTCTATGGGCATGACATTGAGACTTCAAGAGTGTTCAGGAGTCCTTAGATTAGGTAAATAAATTTATAGATGGTCCATGTAGTGAGAATGGGCCGAATGGGCCTTAGTTTCTTTATTTTTCTTTATGTTTATAACTTGTGTTAGTAGGTAGTGGGCCTTAGTTATGGTCCTGTTTTTTCTTTTTTTTATTGTTTTCTATTGTTGTCTTTAGTGATGGATGCCCTACTAAGGGCACTCATGTAATTGTCTTTATTTTTTACAACAAAAAAATAAAAAAGATCATTGGGGGCTGAAGAGAGGTTTAGAACTCTCTCTCTTCTTCTTCCCTTTCTTCTATCTTCTTCCTCTACTTTTCTCACTCCCATCTTCTTCAATCTTCTTCTTCTCTTCTGTTTTTCTTTTCTTTATTCAGATTGTTGCAGGTGTGTTTCACAACTTAGTAGCAAAGTGGGTTCTCACCTTCAACATCTTTCTCCTTTCATAACCCATACACAATGTTATGGAGAACTGACCGGCTGATCAATTGGCAGCTTATGTAACCTAGTTAGGAGGGTTTTTGGAGAAGTTTTGTGGAGACTTTCATCCTTAGTTGAAGCCAAAGGCAGGTTCTTGGAGTTTTTTTCCAAAAAACCTAGATAACTAGAGAAATCTTGTTACAGGTCCTAGAGACACTTTGAAGCTAGCGCTTGGGGATCAAAGGGAAGCTCTTTGATTTCTATTAAGGGCAGTTTGTGTTGGATAGAGCTCTGAAACCTCTGGTAGGAGCAATTGAACTTTCTCTTTGTTGAGCAAGAGCAAGAGCAAGTGAAGAGACAAGAGGAGAGAAGAGAGGGAGAGAGGAGAGGAGAGCCAAGAGGATTGATAGCCCCTTCTGAACTTAGGGGTCGAAAGAATGATCTATTATTATTTATACTAGTACAGCCGAACAATGTAAACAAAGGAGAAATTACAACAGTACCCTTATGGTACTAAACCTGAATACATAAACAACTGACAACACTCCCCCTCAAGTTGGAGCATAGATATCAATCATGCCCAACTTGTCACAAAGATCATGATGTCTGGAAAGGTTTAAACCCTTTGTAAAGATGTCTGCAAGCTGGTTCTCAGAAGTGACATAGGGGGTACACACTTCGCCTGTGATAACTTTCTCTCTGATAAAATGCTTGTCAGCTTCGATGTGTTTTGTTCTATCATGTAGCACCGGATTGGCAGCAATGCTTATAGCTGCTTTGTTATCACAAAATAGAGTTATAGGTTTGGTCACTGGGAAACCCAACTCCCCCAACAAATTCTTTATCCACATGCCTTCAGCAACCCCGTGGGCCATAGCACGATATTCAGCTTCAGCACTGGATCTAGCTACCACATTTTGCTTTTTACTCCTCCATGTAACAAGGTTCCCTCCTATAAAGGTGCAGTAGCCACTAGTAGACTTTCTATCACTTTGGGATCCAACCCAATCTGCATCTGTATAAACTTCAACTTTCAAATGTTCGTGCTTTTGAAACAACAGTACCCGGATACTTCTTCAAATATCGGAGGATTCTCTCTGCTGCTTCAAAATGAGAAGACCTAGGAGCATGCATGAATTGACTGAGGACACCAACAACATATGCAATGTCTGGGCGAGTCATAGAAAGGTATAACAATCTCCCTACAAGCCTCTGAAACTGTTTCACATCCTTGAGTGATTCACCACAGTTGTCACCTAATTTATGGTTGGGGTCGATGGGAGAGTCAACTGGCTTCACCCCCATCTTTCCAGTGTCTTGAAGTAAATCTAGGACGTATTTCCTTTGAGAAATGAAGATACCCTTCTTTGATCGGGCAACTTCAATTCCAAGGAAGTATCTGGCAGGTCCTAGATCCTTCACTTCAAACTGAGTTGCAAGGAAAATTTTCAATTTCTGAATTTCATCCTCCCAATCACCAGTAACAATTATGTCATTCACATAAACAATTAGAGCAGCAATTTTACCTTCTCCTTTTTTCACGAACAGTGTGTGATCTGATTGACATTGCCTGTATCCTTTCTGCTGAACTGCCACATGGAATCTACTGAACCAAGCTCTTGGTGATTGTTTCAGCCCGTATAAGGACTTCAACTTGCACACTTTCTGTTCATTGCCTTGGGCTAGAAACCCAGGAGGTTGAATCATGTACACTTCCTCTTCAAGGTCACCATTCAAGAATGCATTCTTGATGTCCAGCTGGTGTAAAACCCAATCCAGATTGGCTGCAAGAGAGAAAAGGACTCTAATGGAATTCATCTTGGCAACGGGGGCAAAAGTTTCTGCATAATCAACTCCATACACTTGAGTAAATCCCTTTGCCACTAAGCGAGCTTTATACCTTTCCACTGTTCCATCAACCTTATGCTTGACTGTGAACACCCATTTACATCCAACTGGAACCTTTCCCTTAGGAAGATCAACAAGTTCCCACGTGTCGTTTTTGTGAAGGGCATTAACTTCTTCCCTCATGGCATTTGTCCATTCAGGAACTGAAAGAGCTTCTACCACATTCTTAGGGATAGGGACACTGTCAATAGAGGTAAGGAAGGCACGAAATGAGGGTGAAATGTTCTCAAGGGAAACTTATCTATCTTCATATGAATCATCTGAACATTTCATATATTGTCAGTGTAATAAGCTAGTTCATGCATGCTCCCAAAGACACATATGGCTACGACACAAAGGGTACTATGCTATATCTTAATGGAACTCATGGAAAGGGAATATTGTTTGCTAAACATGACCATATGAAGGTAGAGGCATATACAAATGTTGATTGGGTAGGTAATGTTGATGATAGGAGGTCCACATTAGGTCATTGTGCTATGGTAGTTGGGAATGTTGTTTCCTGGATGAATAAAAAGCAATAAGTAGTTTTCACAGGTACACCCTTCTACATTATCTTGTTCCAAACCATCAAACAAAGCCGAGAAGCTATGGTGAACCTGTGAAATTCCCAAGTATCAAAACAAGAAAGCATGTAATGTGATTTTCCGACGACGACCATGTGATTTTCTGGTGACGGCCATGGAAACTGTGATGGTTGGCTTCTATCCCAACCTTCAGCAAGTCCCTACCAACAAGCTCTGACATTGAAGACTTGCCTTAATATTGCCGATCAAGAGAAAAATGGGGAAGGTACTAAGCAGCAGATAGGGATAAAAAGAAGCAGCAAGGGGAAGAAGTTGGAATTTGGGGTAAAGAAAGGGACAAATAGAGAGCTCAAGAGACTTGAATGGGGCTTTGTTGACGGGTAAAGGGAGGGACAAATAGAGAGATCAAGAGACTCCAATGGGGCTTTGTTGACCAAGGAACTGGGCCTGTAAGCAGAACTGATAGAAGGTTAGTTAAGGGAAAGGAAGGTGTAGGCAAATCATGAAGATTTTAAGTTGGAACGTAAGGGGGCTTGGTGGGAATTTGAAGAGAAGTTTGGTGAAAGATACTCTAAGGAGAGAAGACCCAGACATAGTGATCTTACAAGAAACAATGAAAGAAGTAATAAACAGAAATTTGATTAAAGCAATTTGGGGAATCAGAGGAAGAAAATGGCCAGATCTCCTTGCGACGGGTGCAGCGAGAGGAATCCTAATTATGTGGAAAGAAAAGGTAATTACTGAAATAGAAGTGGACAAAGGAAAGTTTACTGTCTCAGTCCTTTTCACAAATACTTCTGATGGATTCAACTGGACCATGACTGGAGTGTACGGGCCAAATTCTCCTTCTCAGGGAGGGAGTTTATGGGAGGAATTGGATTCCTTGCATGAGTTTGATGACCTTGCCCAGTGTGTTGGTGGTGATTTCAATGTCACAAGATTCTGCAGTGAGAGCTCAAATAGTAGGAGAATAACAAGAAGTATGAGACTTCTCTGAGTTCATTGCTAGACACAACCTTGGAGATTCCCCCTCAACAATGGCTCGTTTACTTGGTCAAACATGAGGGAATGGGCGATAAGTAGCAGATTGGATAGATTCCTCATGACCAATGACTGGGAGGAACACTTCCCCAATTGTTTGCAATCAATTAAGCCTCGCTGGATCTCTGACCATTGGCCGGTGGTGCTCCATAATGAAGTCTTTAGGAAGGAAAGGGCGCCTTTTAGGTTGGAGAAGGTGTGGACTGTGCATAAGGACTTTCAGCAAAGAATAGCTTCCTGGTGGGAGGAGTGCAGAGTGGAGGGTTGGGCAGGGTTCTGCTTTCAGCAGAGGCTAAAATACCTGAAGAGGAAGCTAAAAGCTTGGGGTAAAGAGGAGTTTAAAAGTTTTGTGGAAGACAAGAATAAGCTAATTCAAGAGATTGATGATCTGGACCAGAGAGATCAAACAGGGAATTTGGATGCAAATGGTAGAAGCCGAAGAGAAATTATTAGAAGGGAGTGGGAGGAAATTATATTAAGGGAGGAAATCTATTGGAGACAAAGGTCTTGAGTGAGATGGCTGAAGGAGGGAGATAACAATTCGAAATTCTTACATAGTTACGCTTCGGGGAGAAGAAAAAAGAATTACATCTCAAAATTGAGGGTGGGGCAGAGAGTTAGAAGACAAGGGAGAATTACATCTCAAAATTGAGGGTGGGGCAGAGAGTTAGAAGCTAAAAGCTTGGGGTAAAGAGGAGTTTAAAAGTTTTGTGGAAGATAAGAATAAGCTAATTCAAGAGATTGATGATCTGGACCAGAGAGATCAAACAGGGAATTTGGATGCAAATGGTAGAAGCCGAAGAGAAATTATTAGAAGGGAGTGGGAGGAAATCTATTGGAGACAAAGGTCTTGAGTGAGATGGCTGAAGGAGGGAGATAACAATTCAAAGTTCTTACATAGTTACGCTTCGGGGAGAAGAAAAAAGAATTACATCTCAAAATTGAGGGTGGGGCAGAGAGTTAGAAGACAAGGGAGAAATTTCATAAGTCATCGTGTAGTATTTCAAAGAGCTCTACTCAAAGGATGGTACTAGCAGAATTCCTCTGAACAGTTGGAAGGGCCCAAGATTGTCTGAAGACAAAAGGGTGTGTCTAGAAAGAAGTTTTGAAGAACAAGAGATTAAAGAAGCAATATTTAAGATGGACGTGATAGAGCTCCTAGACCGGATGGGTTCCCTATTCTTTTCTACCAACACAATCAACTCTGATCTAGTGGAGGTGTTTGCAGATTTCTACCTATCAGCCATTGTGAACAAAGGAAACAACTCAACATTCATCACCCTAGTGCCAAAGAAAGAGGGATCCTTAGAAGTTAAGGATTTCAGACCTATCAGTTTGGTGGGAAGCTTATACAAAATAGTAGTGAAAGTGTTGGCAACAAGGCTAAATGAGGTGCTGAATGATCTAATTTCAAACAACCAATTCGCTTTTGTGCAAGGAAGGCAGATTATTGACAGCATTCTAGTGGCCAATGAATGTGTAGAAGAAAGAACACAAAGTGGAAAACCAGGGGTGGTAATCAAGTTGGACCTTGAAAAGGCCTATGACAAAGTGGATTGGGATTGCTTGTTAAAGATTCTAAGTCTTAGAGGTTTCGGTAGAAGGTGAATGAGATGGATAAAAGGTGCATAAGCTCTGCTTGGTTTTCAGTCCTGATTAATGGTGAACCTCCTGGATACTTTAATGCAAACAGGGGCTTGAGACAAGGGTGCCCTTTCTCCCCACTACTCTTCACTTTGGTGGCGGATGTACTTAGTTACTTGATTCAAGAAGCAAGGGAGTTAAATTTGCTAAAAGGATTCGAGATAGGTAGGGAGGCAATCCTGGTTTCTCACTTGATGTTTGCACATGACATCATACTTTTCCTGGAGGCAGACTGGGAGAACATTTCCATCTTAAAAAGAGTGTTAAATAGTTTTGAGATGGTGACTGGACTCAAAATAAATTACTATAAAAGCAGCATCGTGGGCCAAAATGTTGGTGACCCTCTATTGGATAGGTTTAGGGTGCTGTTGGGGTGTAATGGAGAGGCTCCCCATTGCCTATTTGGGAATGCCTCTTGGTGGGAACTTGAAAAGTAAAAGTTTTTGGGACCCGGTAGTGAAAAAATGTGAGAAAAGATTGGCCACGTGGAAGACTTACACTAATTAAGGCTTCCCTTGCCAACCTGCTAATCTACTTTTTGTCGGTTTTCCGAATCCCAGGCAAAGTAAAAAGCAAGATTGAAAAACTACAATGGGATTTCCTATGGGAAGGGGGTGGTGAAAACAAGTGTCATCTAGTAGGCTTGAATCAGGTTTGCAAGCCAAAGGAAGTTGGTGATTTGGGACTAGGTCATATCAAAGAAAGGAACTTGGCCCTTCTTGGAAAATGGCTTTGGAGGTATCCCTTGGAGATGGAAGTGTTGTGGACAAAAATCATCAAGATCAAGTACAGGAGACATGCCAACAGTTGGGATAGCAAGGTCCACTTGAACCGGGTCAAAGCCTCTAACCCTTGGAAAGGTATTACTTCTATTTATGACCTCATTTTTTATTCTACTAGATATCAGAAGAGGAACGGAAATAGAATCAAATTTTGGACTGATTTGTGGTGGGGAGAGGACGCCCTTGCTAACTCCTATCCTAGAATCTTTAACCTGTCCCAATCCAAAGAAGCCATGATAACCTCTAGCCTCAACCCCTCACCCTCGGGAACAACTTGGAACCTAAATCTCAGAAGGCCTTTAAGAGAAATAGAAATTGCTGATATAGCTAGTTTGCTAAACTCTCTTAATGAGGCTTACATCTCTCTTGCTACCCCTGACCAGAGAATCTGGAAACTTAATCCTGCTGGCAAGTTCTCCACTAACTCCTTTTTCAAGGCTCTAGTGTCAGAAGATCAGAGACCTCCCTTTGCGGATAAGAAAGTATGGAGATCACACATCCCCCGTAGAGTCTCTTTCTCTGTGTGGGAAACTTGCTTAAAGCAAATAAACACCTGCAAGTTGCTTCAGAAAAGGTTTAAAGGCAAATTATGCATCTCCCCTCGTGTCTGTACTCTTTGTCTTGGTGACGGGGAGACAACTGATCGCATCCTTCTCCACTGCCCGGACACTAGAAAGATTTGGTACTTCTTCCTAAACCTAGTTGGTTACAGCTGGGTGTTCCTAGAGAGGGTGGTGGCCTTCTTGTGGCAATGGCAAGGCAGAGGGCTAAGAAAAAGAGGAAGACTTTACTGGATTACAGTGACCCATGCAGTCTTGTGGGGCATTTGGGAAGAAAGGAACAATAGAACCTTTGAAAATAAAGCTAGAAACATTGAAGATCTAACTTCCTACATCACACATCTCTGCAACCTTTGGGTAATCAACTCTTTAAGTGTTCAAAGGTCTCTCCCTAAATGATCTCCAGAGCAACCTTCCAGAAATTTTACACTCCTCTCCAAGATCCGAGTGGACCATGACACAGGTTTTTAGAGAAGAAAGAGAAATGAACTCTAAACTTTGATGGTAGCGCCCAAGGATCCACAGGTCAAGCAGGAATTGGAGGTGTAATCCGAGGGGAAAGGGGGAATATTTTCTGGGCTTACGGTGGTCCGATTGGGAGGGAAAATGCCATAAAGGCAGAGGTATTGGCTGTAGTGCTGCACTCACAGGGACTCGCCTTGCTAAACGGTTAGGTTTATCCACTTTAACCATTAAAGGGGATTCTGCAAATACTATAGTTTGGTTACAAGAGAAAGGAGGTCCCTGAAGACTTGCCCACTTCTTAGCTGAAGCCAGGGATATCTTAGGCTCTATGAGTGTGAAGTTGGTCTGGATTCCTAGGGAGCAAAATTCTGTTGCTAATAACCTAGCAAAATCAGGGGTCTCTAGAGATTTCTTGTTTAGTGACAGTTGTTTGCCTTTGTAGTCCTGCCAAGCCACTCTTGGCTTCAGTACATCTTCTCATGTGCTTCTGTTTTTTTCTTCTTCAATAAAAAGTTACCTTTGCTTCAAAAAAAAAGCAATCAGTGGTTGCTAGATCTTCAACTGAAGCAGAATATAGGGCTATGGCTCATGGGGTTTCCAAGTCGTTATGGCTTAGATCTCTCCTTGATAAAATGGGTGTCTCATGTGACAAGTCACTGATGTTATATTGTGATAACCAGGCTGCTATTAACATTGCTCACAACCTGGTTCAGCATGATAGAACTAAGCACATTGATTGGCATCTATGCTCAGCTTGAGGGGGAGTGTAGTGAGAATGGGCCGAATGGGCCTTAGTTTCTTTATTTTTCTTTAAGTTATGTACTTATGTTTATAACTTGTGTTAGTAGGTAGTGGGCCTTAGTTATGGGCCTGTTTTTTTCTTTTTTTATTGTTTTCTATTGTTGTCTTTAGTGATGGACCCCCTACTAAGGGCACTCATGTAATTGTCTTTATTTTTTACGATAAAAGAATAAAAGAGATCATTGGGGGCTGAAAAGAGGTTTAGAACTCTCTCTCTTCTTCCCTTTCTTCTATCTTCTTCCTCCTTTACTTTTCTCTCTTCATCTTCTTCTCTTGTTTTTCTTTTCTTTATTCAGATTGTTGCAGGTATGTTTCACAACTGTCCATCATCATTATCATCCAAGTGTTGTCCGAAGTTCCAAACTAAATGGTAGGCCACATGATCCTGTTCTTCCATTACATTATTCTCAGTTCCATATCCATTTTTTGAAGTAACCTAGCCCAATGCTAAGATGTTTTCGTGTTAGGCACTCATGCACATGCATATTATATTATTTTTCTGAATGCCCATAAATAATATATCATTTTATTGGTTGGTTTTATTTTATTAGAATACACCTTGTTGTATATTACATTTTTTATTAAGATAATTCTTTTTTATTAAAGCTATGAAAGTTTATTTGGGTTTAAGTACTGAACCAAGACTGAGATGAGAAACCAAACTCAGTCCAAGTCATCAAAACCTCCAAGTAAATTTCTTCTTCTTAAATTGTCCATTTGTTCTGTGGCCCTGTTTTTTTACTTATCTAAGAAATGCTTTTGGAACGAAACAGGGGCTCTGCCTCCTCCTCCTTCCTCAAATCACCCTGGTACTCTTGTATCTTATTTTCTTACTTTTTTTAAATACTTTTGGGAATGAAACAGGGGCTCCACCCCCTTCTTCTTTTTGAGCAAGAGCTGTGCCAAAACTTTCTAAAACTTTCCTGTATTTTTGCACTAATTTTTTATAATGCATTTTTTGGAAAGAAACAAGGGCTCTGTCCCTTTATTTTTCTCTCCTTTTTCACTGCATTCTCCCTTTTTATTAGCCTGAAACAGGGTCTCCGCCCCCATAAACACAGTCCAAATCATCCTCTTACTCCTAATTTTATTTTCTTCTTTCAAGAATATTTTTTGGGAACAAAATGGGGGCTCTGCCCCCTTATTTTTCTTTCTTTTTTGTCACTGCATTCCCCCTTTTTTGTTGGCCTGAAACAGGTATGATGTATATATGATGGCATTTTATGTTTTATTTGAATGAATTTATTGCTAATAGCCAGTATACAGGTATGTTGGTTAGTAAAAAAACTAATAAAGTAGCTTGAGAGAGGTAGGGATCTTTATTTTATACTTTCAAATGCAATAGAAGTTCATTATCTTCTTTTGCACAATATAAATGGAGAACCAAACAGATTTAACCAAGATTTTTAAACCAATAAACTATTCTAATGGGTATTAGTTGATAGGTTTAACAATGCCACAGTAAAGATAAATCACAGTTGCAGCAAATAAGAAACAGATGGGAAACTGAAAGTGAGATATAAGAAATGAACTTTATCGCATTTATAAATAGTGTTCAATAGGAGAAAGAAGTTTGATAAGAGGCAAGAAAAGGAAAGCATTTCAAATCAGGCAGAACGATTTTCTGATAACTGACTCCAAGTTGAGTAGTACAGGCTTATTAAAGTTACATATGACAGAGATTATATATTAGGAATTTGGCAACCAAATAAATAAGTTCATTAATGAAATTCTGAAGCAAGATGGACAGCATAGATTGTTACTGTATCACAGGATAACGGTTCCCTTAGAAGCATTTTAACATGACAACAAGTAGGTTCATTGCAGGCTATTACACACATTTAGTTATATGAAAAGCATGCTTATTCATTAATAAAAACTATTGAATATTTATAGGGAACACAGAATAGAGAATAGTGCAGTCTGATAACACCCAAAATCAATTCATTCCAGAAAATGACAATAGAACATTTGATAAATTGGATTATGAACTTACCTCAAGTTCAGATTTTTCCTTATGTAACTGACTAAGTTCCTGCTTCAGTTCTGTTCGAGAATTTCTTAGAGATTTAACCTCTTTGACAAGAACTTTAACATCTCCTTTTGATTTCACCTCTAGTTCTTCATGGAGTTTTCTCAGGTTTTCCAACTGTTCTCTGGTAGAATCCAATTCCTGCAGCAACAATTCATTCTCCTGAATGGCTGATACTTTCGTCAACTCTGTACGATCTTTTTCATCCTGAAAAGGTTTCATTATCATCCATAGAATCAACAAAGCGATTGATATGACACCAATCAGAAGGTCAATGAAACTATATCTGTACCTGCTCTGACTTCAGTTTCGTCTCCATCTCCAGGGCCTTCCTTCGAAGTTCCTCCATATCCCACTGCATTTGGGTAAGTCTTTCCCTTTCAATTAAGATGGCTTGTTGTAGATTTTCTTTACTTTTCTGTTTAGTGCTTTCAAGTTCTACTTCTAAATCCTTGACCTGATGAAGTCATGGTAAATTGGTTAGTTCAATAGTACAACAATAAAATTCTGATATTAAAATCGTATCGAATATGTCAGACAAAATAAATGTTCAAGTTCGGAGAATTGATTGACAGTGATATGTGTTCAAGAAAAAAGAGAAATTATTAAATCAGAAGATGGTTAACAAGCTTTAGTCAACACTGCAGCTAACTACTATGTTCTCACATCTCTAAAGCAATGTAGTCACACTAAACCCAACAACAGAGAACATTTTAGTCTTGTTAGTCTGCAAACAAAAGAGTCCACATATTAAACTTAGCACGTATTTACTAAATTCTGGATCAATACACAAATATGCAATAAAGGAGAAAGCCGATGAAGCTGAGCATTCTATCTAGTCAGTCTTCCCAGTCTGGGTTTTGAAATTACTAATGACAATAAATCCTGGATAAAGTATTCCTGCTATTTAATTATAACCAAATAGGATCTTCTTTATGAATGAAATTGCAAATACAATCGACCTAGAATACAAGATCATACGAAAAACACACAAGCACTCCAATAGCTGGAAAGATGAGAAGAAATGGGGGAGGGACAAATGGACATATATGGGATGGCATGACTATAAGAATCATAACCTGAAGATGTACTGCAAAGTTACCTTTGTTGTGAGGTATTCTTTCACAGCAATTTCTTGATTTAGTCTGGCAATAAGATCCTCCATATCCGTCTTTGCCGTAGCTAGTCTTTGCTGCATGGTCATAAGAACCCTGTTCATTTTGTGGCGTTGATCTAATGGAAGAACCACCTGTACATCACCCGGGAACCTCAAATCTATGCCTCCAAGATTTTCTGTGGTTGGTGAAGCTTCAACACCTCCAGGAAGGTCAAGGGAGCCATCACCCAATGAATTAGCAACGCCTGAATTTGAAACTTCACTTCCCCTTACGGAACTTCCATCACTTCCAACACTCTCAGATGACAGCTTTCGAATATGGCTTGCTGTCCTTCCATGATCAGGTTCAGACAGATGACTCATTCCATCACTGGAAATGGATGCAACCTTGGAAGCAGTGCCATTATATATATTCCTATTCATAACATTTTTTTCTTTCCTGGAATGCATTTTGAGCCTTGGAAATCCTTCCATCTTCTCTATAATAGAATCTCCCATAAATAAACCATTATCATTCTTAGATACACCATACTTTACAAATGCACCTACAGTAGTGACCAAGTCTTGATCCAATGCTAGATCCTCTATACCAACTTCAGAATTGTTATCCCTTCCTTGTCTTGGTGTTCCAAGCTCTGATGCCTCATAAGCATTATCACTGCCATAATCTGATGCGACTGATGGACTACCAGCAATCGCAGACATACCTGAACTGTGTTGGAGATAAAGTGAAGAATCCATACTACTACCAGATGGATTTGCTTCTAAACTAGGCTCATTTACATTGTGAAATGCTGAAAAAATGGTAGAGGCGAAATGTTAACTTATGAAGGATATATGTATTTCAGATTTTTCAATTCATTTTAAACTGCTTAATTGAGTACCCTCCCTAAGAAAGATTTCAAAATATATCTATCCAAGCACAAGTAATTGCATTGAAGAAACACATACAAGACCTAGCAGCAGCTTCTAGCTCAAGAAAGGATGCTATTGGTACACTTCTTGATATATCAATGTCAGACAGTAACTTTCCCATCCACTCCTCCAAAGAATACCTTCGCTGCAACAAAACAAACCATTTTGAGAGCATTAGTTACACATACGAATACAGATAGCGGTTCTCAAATTTATGTGATGTTTTTATATTTAGGTTATGTCAGAAAGCATTTCAAAAATATACATACTATATTAGAAAATGGAGTTTTTAGCTATATCTGAATTTGAAAAGAGGCACTTAAACCAAATAAAAAAGTGTGTCTAAGTTTGCAGAGAATTTAAATTCATCCCTCCATCTGTAAACTAACAGTTAAATCATTCTCTTGTGCAGGTGATAGATTTTACATCAAAAAGTGTTTGTAACTCGCCTTTGGAGCAAATAACATGCCAACAAAACGTTGGCATTTACTCAAAAGTTCACTCAGCATAAAATACCCTCACATATATGGTATATTGGCTCCTAGAATACAATAATATGGAAAAAGGATTACCCTGGTAAGGATAAATACAAAGAAGATGCAAGATTTTTATTCCTAATAATTTTTTTTATCAGAAACACAGAAAAGATTTCATTTATTAGAAAAAAAAAACAAAAAAAAAACAGGATACAACAAGAAGTTGTGATAAGGAAAAACCAAGCTGTTGGCAGTTCTCCTCACCATCTAACTTGGATTGGCATGTCCATTGATAGCCATTTAAGTTCAAATTCCATGCCACCCCCTCCCCCTTTTGCAGCCATTTTACCACAGTTTTCAAGTCTTCTTCTATGATCAGTCTATTAATACCCAACTCTTTTGCCTTTTCAATCCCATATACTGCAGCCCTAAAGATTTCAAAAGTATACATACTAAATTAGAAAATGGAGCTTTAGCTATATCTGAATTTGAGTAAAGAGGCACTTAAACCAAATAAAGAGTTTTAGCTATACCCAACTCTCTTGCCTTTTCAACCCCATTTACTGCAGCCATAAACTCTGGCCTTGCCACATCACCTTGTTCCACAGGACCAGAGTATAAAGCAATGATGTTTCCATCTTCATCCCTAATGGACCCCCCATGCCTGAGGGGCCCAGATTACCCAAACAACTGCCATCAAAGTTCAGCTTCTATCCAACTATTGGGGGTGACCATGTCTCAACAGATTTCTATCTCATAAGATGCAGCAATAACACCCCAAGCCCTGAAAAAACCTTCAACATTAAAGTCTGAAAACAGCTTCATGCTTTTTGCCGAGTATGCCACTCTCAAAGTTATTGTTTCTACCAAGGCTTCCTTTCTTCTTTCTCTTTCTTCAAATATTCTTGCATTTCTATCCTCCCAAACAGTCCAAAGTAGTGCTGCTCTAGTACACCACAAAATCCTATCCCTCCTTTTAGTGCAGCTAATGCCAGTAGGGCTAAACAAGTCATCCAACCTATCACAAACACCTTACATTTGTGTGTGTGTGTATATATATATATAAAAGAGTAGTGGGTGATTTTAGGAACTCAAGATGAAAAGGGGCTTTTGTATCTGTCTCTGATTTGCATTGCAAACAAACAGAATCATACAAGCCTTATACCAACTATATGGGGTCAGCTACTGATGTGGGCGCCGGCAGCAGCAGCAGTAATTTAGTGTTCTCAGCAGCAGCAATTTAGTGTTCTCATCCTATCTTATCTATTCAGTATTCTTACCTTATCTGCTTTCAGTAGCAGGGATTAGTAGGAGTTTTATCTATTCAGTGTTCTTATCTTATCAGTTCAGTAGGATAGATTAAGGGAGTCTTATCTTATCTTATCAGTTCAGTAGGATAGATTAAGGGAGTCTTATCTTATCTTATGAGTTCAATAGATTAGTAGGGAGTCTTCCTAATTAGCAAGGAGTCTTCCTAAAAGTAGGACTCTTATCTCTTGTAATCTCCTATTTAAGGAGCTGACTTTATTCAATAAAGGCATCGAAAATTTCAGTCAAGAAAGAGAGCAAGGAGAGTTAGGTGATCTCTTGGACAAATCATCATTAAGGCGCCAAGATAGGTTCATCAAGAGCAGAGAGGAACAAGGGAAAACAGGAGGATTTCCCCGTGGACCGACCCGTGACGAGATCCTATTCGCGGGCCCATAACATTTGGTATCAGAGCAAGGCGTCATGGGTGACTTTGAGCAATTGACGTCTAGGGTTCATGATCTGGAGCACAAACTCGTGGAAAACAGCAAGGAGGTGCACGAGATCAAGGACGACGTCCGAGAATTAAAGCGCTTGATGGAGTTGTACTTTTCCAGCAAGGAAAGGAACCTGGAAGGGGCGGCAACCACAACCGGTCGCCGACTAGACATGGCAGAATCGTCTAGTGAGCAGCAAGCCGTTGCCCAAGCGCAGGTTAGCAACACCTAGAATGTTCCAATTAAGCAGGAATCCAATGTCGTCGAGGATTCCATCCACGAGAGTTCAAAGAAGAATAAGAGCAACTACTCCAAGGTTGTCATCGCTGGTGAAGGAGCTTGTATGCCTCATGTTGCGGCTGCAAATGTTGCAAAAGAGTGTTTGTTAGCTGCAGTCAGATCAGATCCTAGGGCTGCACATATCTGGTTGAATCTTGCTAATGCATACTATGTGGCTGGTGATCATAGAAATGCTGGAAAGTGCCCGGAGAAGGCAGCAAAACTGGAGCCTAATTGCATGTCAACTCGATATGCTATTGCGCTTCATCGTATCAAGGATGCAGAAAGGTCTCAAGATCCCACTGAACAACTTTCATGGGCTGTGAATGAAATGGCTTCAATTCTCAAAGAAGGGGACTCTGCAACAATTGAGCTTCGGATAGCATGGGCAAGACTTGCCATGGTTCACAAGGCTCAGCATGAAACTGTAGCAACGTTTGGAACTGGACATAATGATTTGACAGAAGAGGAAGAGCGAGCTCTGTACACACTAAAGCAGGCAATAGAAGAGGATCCAGATGATGCGGTTCAGTGGCACCAGCTTGGCCTTCACAATCTTTGTACTCTATAGTTCAAGACATCTCAGAATTACCTTAAGGCTGCAGTTGGCCGCGGCAAAGAATGCAGCTACGCATGGTCAAATCTTGGTATCTCACTACAGCTGTCTGAGGATGAACCCTCTTCATTGGAACCCGATCCAGGAGGGCAAAATCATTCCACCTATCCGGGATTCCTTTGACTGTGTTTCAAGACACCCATTCTGAATTCAAGCTTGAGGACAAGCTCGTAGTCCAAGAGGGGAGTAATAATGTGGGTGCCGGCAGCAGCAGCAGTAATTTAGTGCAGCAGCAACTGTAATTTAGTGTTCTCAGCAGCAGAAATTTAGTGTTCTCATCCTATCTTATCTATTCAATATTCTTACCTTATCTGCTTTCAGTAGCAGGGATTAATAGGAGTCTTATCTATTCAGTGTTCTTATCTTATCAGTTCAGTAGGATAGATTAAGGGAGTCTTATCTTATCTTATCAGTTCAGTCTTATCTTATCTTATCAGTTCAGTCTTATCTTATCTTATCAGTTCAATAGATTAGATTAAGGGAGTCTTATCTTATCTTATCAGTTCAGTCTTATCTTATCTTATCAGTTCAATAGATTAGTAGGGAGTCTTCCTAATTAGCAATGAGTCTTCCTAAAAGTAGGACTCTTATCTCTTGTAATCTCCTATTTAAGGAGCTGACTTTATTCAATAAAGGCATCAAAAATTTCAGTCAAGAAAGAGAGCAAGGAGAGTTAGGTAATCTCTTGGACAAATCACCATTAAGGCGCCAAGATAGGTCATCAAGAGCAGGGAGGAAGAAGGGAAAACAGGAGGTTTTCCCCGTGGACCGACCCGTGACGAGATCCTATTCGTGGGCCCATAACAGCTACATGAATCCTGATTCACCAATTTGCTCTGTTTAATTCCAACTACTGCAGTATTCTGAGAATGGTACCATCAGAAATGGGCTTTGAGAGGTTATGGATTGAATAGAAAATGGCATGTATATTATCCTCACACTTTTCAATTCTTATCAATGGATCACCAAAGGGTTTTTTTCAAGGCAATTTGAGTTGAATAGGTGATCTCTATCTCCCATACTTTTTATGTTGGGGGAGGAAATTCTATCCAGGATGATTAAAATAGAAAACAAATGAGAGCTATGTAGGGAGAGTAAGAGTGGGGAGGGAAAAGGGTTGTTTTACAACTTCAATTTTCTGATGATACTATGGGGATAATTTCAACTGGAGCAAGAAATGAGAAACCAGAAAGTGATCATGGAGGTGGTAGAGAGGATTCTAAAGATTATATCAAAGTGTATTTTGAAGATTGCTGATAAAAAAAAAGTGTAGTTTGAAGATTAACCTCTCCAAAGGAAGGAGAGATGGAAGCCTGTTTGAAATACAAGGATGTAAAGTAAAGACTTGGCAAATATAAGGATGGAAGGTTCGTTTTGGAATCTGGTGGTGGAAAGATTCTCTGAGAAATTGGCAGTTTTTGGGCAATCTGGGGGCTGGGGCCCTCGGGAATTGGAGGGGTATTTAGAGATGAGTGTGGTGTAAGTACATGTAGTTCTCCATCGCCATAATCATGATTAAGGTGTCAAAACAAAACCACGTACACACCTATAACAACATGGAGAGCCACCTGAAACTTGCGATAAGCTCAGAAAATTATCACAGGCCTGCAATGAGCTCAGAAGGTTATCCTAAGCCCGCGATGAGCTCAGAGAGCTATCTCATGCTGGCGATGAACCCAGGAAGTTATCCCAAGCATGAGATGAGCTCAAAGAGCTGTCCCGAGGTTGTGAGGAGCTTAAAGAACCATCTCGAGTCTGCAATGAGCTTGAAGAGATACCTTAAACCTGCAATGAGAGCATAATGTCGCCTGGGACTCGCGACGGCTATGACAGAACATCCTGAAGACGATAGGACGAACAGCCAAACACGACGGTCAAACCTGGGCCCCGCCCATGACACGTGGCCCTAAAAAACCTACAATGGGAAGTAGCGTAGACGTGCTAAGAGAGAATCCTCGGACAAAAGGAAACGGTCGTCAAAAGATCTCGTTAGAGACATGGCAAAACCCTAGTAGTGTTCCCTTGATAACGGACACGAAAACGAGGATTTCCTTTCCTAATGGGAATAAACCCTCTTTGAATCTTTCTCCTTAAAGTCTCGGGATCCTCCTTACAAAAGGAGGAACAAAGTACAACGGAGACACATTATTACTCTCACACCCGATTCTGCTGAGATTCCCTCACAACCGAACACATAGCTACTCCCTAGTCTTACCTTACGATCCTGCTCTTGGTCCCTTTCCGTCCTTCAAGAAGACTATTCTATTTAGCCTCACCACTACACTTACATGTGGTATTATAAGTGCCTTGTTCTCAGGCCCAACTGAGCAAGGTGATTTGGTAAGAGTAGAATTTTTTGCTGCAGTTTTTCGAGTTAGGAAAGCTAAAGAGATGGGAAGGAGATTCGAAAGTAGTAGTGGGATGGTTGAAGAAAGGTGAGAGGGTGATTTGGCTGCTTAGAAATAAATTCAGGCATTTCAAATGGCTGTCAGAAGACAAGAACATTCAAATAAGGTGGATTAGAATATCAGCTAACAGCTTGGCAGAAGGTTTAGCTAAGCAAGAGGTTCAAAGACAATAGATGTATTGGGCATAGTTATAGTATAATGTTGGGGGGCTTGATATGTAATGGGTTTGCTAGTTTTCCACAACTTCTTGTACTACTTTTCTCTTAATGTTTTACTTTTAATGAATGAATGAATGATTTCTTTGTTGCCAATCAAAATTAAAAAAAAAAAAAGGCAGCTTTACAAGAAAAATTACATCTTCATTGTAGGAAAGATAATTCTCATTAAATCAGCCTTCTTTAATCTCCTAGCATGGTTTAAAGTATCAATACACCCAAATGTATCGACAGGGGTGGTGTATCAGTAGTTTAAACCATGCGCATTTTAATTTTTAGTTTTTTTTTTCAAATTTTCATTTTTATAGATATTTTTATATTATTTAATAAATAAAATAAAGGGTTTCCTGAAAACACCTTTAAACAGGTATATCAGAACCCTCATGAAATCATGATACAATATGATACACCCTGTATTGGGTGTATTGTATCGATACTTTGAACCTTGTCTCCTAGTATGCTTTCTCAGAATTCAGGGCTCTCATAAAGGTTGCTAGAACTTAAGACAGGGGACAGGGAAGAATAAAAATATCACTTGTTAAACTTGAATTTGGCGTGCCCGGAAAAAAAGGAAAAAAATTTGTAGTTTTTATATTAAAAAAGAAATTTTCATTAAAAGAAAAAGAAAAATACATTCTGAGTGGAGGCAACACACAGAAATAGAAAAACAACAGCAATAACAGAAACAGTAACTAATCATCACCAGCTGATTACATCTTTGAGATCCCCCCAACTCCCAAAGATCATCCCCCAGGTCTTCCTTCCTGACTTATGCAGCTTCCATCAAAACACACAAACTTAATTTCTCCGGCTTTATCTCTTACAGCTGCATCTTAGCTGGACTGGATTTTCTCACCAGAGGTCAAACCTTAGTTATCCTTTCCCATCTTAATCCTGTCATCGTGGTCCTACTTATTCAAAAGAAACAATTTTCATTCCGGACTTTATGCTTCTATGGCAATGAGATGCTTAAGATCCTGGAAATCAGTAGAAGTTTCACTTATGATGCAGGAAACCACTCAAACAGAAGCCAATTAGGTAACTGAAATGGGCCCTAAGCAAGTTGGAAACAGGCTCATAAAGCCTCAGCTTGCTTAAATTGTTCATTGAAGTAGGCTGGACAGAATTTCAAGAGATTGAATAATCACTAAACAAGTGAGGTAGAAATTGAAAACAAGGTGATAAGGGGCTCAAAATGGTTCTTACAGGCTAGGGAAAAATAGACAGAACTGGTGAGGATGGCTATTAAGGCAGGGATCTAATAGATAAACCTGGAATATTAAGGCAGGGATCTAATAGATCAATATTCAACCAAGAACTGAACTAATTGCAATAAACTATGGAAAATGGGTAGGTCCTAATGGAGTCAGCACCAAACCATTAAACTTCCAGGAGCAATTCAAAATTCATTCAGTCATCATCTTGAATCTGTCTTTACAGTGACATGTATAGAATTTTAGATAAGCACTCAATCCTTCTTTAAATTTACATGGGGAAGAGGGAAAATATCTTCTGGAATGCTGTGATTCACACTGCCATGTGGAGCATTTGGGAAGAACACAACAAAAGAATTTTTGACAACAAAGTGTCTTCCATAGAAAGCGTGAAAAGGCATGTTGTGAATCTGCTGTAGTTCCTTCGCTTCTCTCCCTTTGATCCCCAGCCCAATCTTCCCCTCTCCCAGAGTCTCCCTAGATGTGAGAATAGCTTTATTCTTCAATTCCATGGCAGTTTCAGAGGACAAGCTGAGGCTCCAGCTGCTGGTAGGCATTGGAGTTGTTATCTTGAATTCTGTGGGGAGCTTACAGTGGGCCTACAGTGGTCCTATTTCAGCATATGATACCTCTTAAACTGAGGTCCAAACTCTTATTACAGGCTTGTGTATTGCTCTCTCTATTCATGCTACTTCTATTTTGGTGGAAGTTAAGTCCGGGAATGCAATTGGGTGGGCAAAAAACAAAGGGACTGGTCCTTGGAGGCTTGGACACTTCCTCCTTGAAATCTTATGAAGTGTCAACTTCTTTAAACGCCCTTTCTTTGAGCAGTTTGGTGGCTTCTTTTAATGAAAGTTTCTGTTAATTATAAAAAAAAAAAAAAGGTAAAAGCCATAGCTATTGCTCAACAACACTAAAATACAACTTTTTGGGGCAGTGATTAGGGAAAATGGAGAGAATGCTTATTCAATGGGCTACAATTTCTAAGGAGTTTATGGGTTTGAATTTTGATGAGTGTAGGGATCATTGGTATCATGTCATCATGGATGATAATTATGTAGTGAGAAGTATATGTCTTCCTTGCTATAATTGTAATCTTTCTCTGATGTTGGAGGGCAACTCTCCCTCCCTTTTAATAAAATTTGCACTACCATCGAAAAAACACTAAAATACATTTTATTTTTCAAACATTAATTTAAGATCTTATATCAGTTTTTTTCTGTTCTGAATAGGAGACCTAGCCATAGATCCATAGAAATTGTAAATATGCCAAAACTGGCAACATGCCAATAAAAAGCATGAACACATTGAGATAGGTGATGTAATAGGATATAACATTTTAGTCATTCCCCGATATAAAGAGCAACATTTTCAGCATCTTCACAAAAAAAAAAAAAAAGAAATAGCATCATCTTAAAATAAAATTACTATAAAACTTAGTTGCATGTTTTAATACAGAATTATTTTCAGTGGCTTTGTATTATGTATTTCCTTCAATGGATCTATATTTATTAAAAAATTCCTTCCATCATGCCAGTTGTATCATGTAAAACATACGATTGATAAAAGAGTTTTTCATTCCCAAAAATCACATCCAATGAACAAGTCATCGAGCAGATACACATGTTTTTGATTGGCGACTGTTATTTTTTATTACATCAACAGACAGATACATAGTTGAAATAGGAAACTAATACATGAATAGACCACTGAAATGACAATTATGTTGCCTACCTCTTCCAACAGTGTCTTGCTTTTTATTCTCAAGATACCCTTTGGAGGGGCTGGGGGAAGATATTTCTTGGGAAATGCCCTTTTGAGCTGCAACAGATAGTAAATGGAATAAATATGCTATATCTGGAACCACTTGAAAAAAGAAAACAATCCCTAGATAAAAGTTAGTTTTCAAGTAAAACAAAACAAAAAGAAACTTCTTTGCAAGAAAATTCAATAGTAATTTGTAGACTTACTTCAGTAAATAGCTTTAGGAAATCATTGAATCTTCGAAGTATTCCTCGGATAGTGGTAATCCCTTCAGGTGATTGTATACCAACTTGAACCCTGTAAAACTGTCCCTAGAGTACGTTAGACGAAAGCACCTAAAGCAGTTATGAGAGGACCACAAAAGTTTCTGCATTGAGCAAATTCTAGAAAATATAGTTCCCCAAGGGTCCATTTGGTTGCTGAAAATTGGTATTATATTGGGATGAGAACGGATAGGGTGAGAAACAGAAAAGTTATGCTCTTAGCTGGCAATCCTATATTTGGTCAGTTATCCCAAATATATGGGAAAATCAACACAGCAATACAGAAACAGATCAGTTCAGAGATAACAAAGAAAACAAAACGAGATCATTCGATCTGAAATCAATGAGCCAGATATGCAAGGGATTCACCGATGGGTGAATGAATGGCAATAAGAACACTGAAATAGAGTGGGATCCATGTCAAGCCCTGCTTGTTTGAATCCATGGAAGTCAGATTGGTGAAAGATAACTTAGATATCAAATACCCTAACAACCAACCAATGTGTCTACAAAGGATTAAAGAAAAAGTTAGCTCAAAAATAAGTTGTCTACAACAACCTATCATCAACATCATCACCAGAATCCATGGCGATCTGTTCGGTGATAAACCAGCCAAAAATGGAGCCTAAGACAAAACCAAAAAAACCACAGTTTCAGCATAGCCGAGCCATGATGAGTCGGTATTTGGGCTAGACTGAGCTTGAAACATGACAGAATGGCACCTGATATCCAAGTTGGTCTTTGGTATGTCCAGGCAGAGAAGATAATAGAGCCTCTGACAACCTCGACAAAATTTTTTAACAATTCCATTTGTCACCGGAGTTGCATTTCTGTTTTTGATGAGGCCCTGTATTCTTGATTTTGAAAACCCGCATCCCTAGGTTTCTCATCCCATCACTTGAAACAAACACATGATTTTCAGATCAAAAAGGGAATATTCCCCTTTTCCCAGTGGTTTCTCAGCAACCAAATATACCCCAAATAACAAAGGAGTTTATTGCAAAATGTAGTTAATTTAAGTCTCTTCATATTTAGACTACTCACTTTTCAAATCTTTTTCCATGACAAATAACATAGAAATTTTATTAGGAAATGATATAAAGAGAAGAAAGAATGGAGGTAAAAAAGAGGGAAGGGAGGTAGGGAAGGACATAGGGAGTAGGAGGCAGGAGACCCAAGACAGCCAAGAAACATGCACAAAAAAAAAAAAAAAAAAAAAATCAACCAATATGAAAACGCTAAACACACTTGGGCCTCGACAAATTCTAGAATCAAATTACAGACACAGGCTGAACACATAACGACAACCAATTGGGAAAAAGCACAATTCAGTGACAAACATGGTAGTATGGGAAGGCAATTCTAGCCATGATTTTGATCAAAAAAAAATAGCCTTGTTTGCCTCTCATATAATCAGAGCTAAGGGTGATCATGGCCTGGGCTTATGATTTTAAAAACATTATATTAGATGCACACATGATATTTTATATTATATAATATATAATATATGCTACACTTTATATACATGTCATATTATAATATTTGCATATGACATAAAATAACATAAGATAACACAAACAGCACATGCGCACACACACACACTATTTTTTTTTTATCAGTGAATTGTAAGATTTATTAATTCATAGCCAAAGAAGGTACATTTTAGGGAGAGGCACGAGATGCTACCTCCCCTTTAAGGAGATGAGATGGAGGAAACCATCAACCCTTTAGTTACTAAACATAACAAAGGACAAAGAAAATTACAGAGAAGTCCAATATAAGGAGACCCGAGTAGCCCCTTGTTTAGCAAGATAATCAGCCAAGGCATTAGCCGTTCTCCCCAACCACTGAAATCTGACTGTCTTGTCCCTTAATAGCCATTTGACCTTTTTTGAAATATCCTTAAACTCCCAAGTGACGGTACCCAGGTCGCCAACCATCCTACTACCGCCTTGGAATCTCCTTCAATTATTAAGTTCTGCACTCCAAGTTGATAAGTAATCTGTATCCCTTGTGCCGCAGCTAGGAGTTCAGCCCTCACAGAGTCTCCTATTCCCACCAGTCCCGAAAAAAAAGGCAATGATATTGCTGTTCTCATTTCTAAGTACACCACCAATCCCAAACAGACCTGGGTTTCCCTGACTACTTCCGTCAAAGTTCAGCTTAACAAAACCCTCCATCGGTGGAGTCCAAGTTACTTGAACTCTAGGCTTCCTAGAGGAGGTGAGGGCAACTGCAGACCAATTCCTCATTAAATCATCAAAGGAGTAATTATCAAAGAGCTTTAAGGATTTTAGCCCCAAAATAGTCCTTGTAAGAATACAGTCTTTGACCTCAAGAACGCTTCTTTCCTTCTCCTGAAAAATTCTGGAATTTCTCTCTTCCCAAATAGTCCAAAGGAGAGCTGCTCTTATACACTTCAACAGAATTCTCCCTCTTTTTGTGGTCCACACGAAGGTAGATGGGGAGAACAGCAAATTTACCTCAACTGGCAAGTTCCACCAGCAATCGAACAAGTTACAAACCCAGTTCCAAATGGCTTCAGCAAAAGGACAAGAAATCAATAAGTGGTAACAGTCCTCAAACTGCGCTTTGCACAAAATACACCAGTTAGGGGATAAACATAAGAAGGGTCTTTTCTTCTGCAGGTTATTCATCATATTGATTTTACCGTAGAAAACTTCCCAACAAAACACAGCTATCTTTGGGGGAATGGGCCTAGACCAAGCTTCCTTAACTAGGAAAGCCCAAGGAGAGGAGCTAGAGCAAAGAGAGTTAAAGAAAGATGCGCAAGTAAACGACCCTTACGTTAAAGTCCAAATCCTCCTCTCAGAACTGAGTGGGTCCAAACAAACAGAATCAAGTAACAATAAGAGCTCAGAAGCTGATAAGAATTCCTCATCCCTCAACCCTCTATGGAAGCCAAGGTCCCAATTTGTAGACAAAGGGGTATACGGGGACAAAATAAAGGAGGACACAGGTTCTTTTTTATAACGGGAAATGGAAAAGAGAGAGGGGAATAAAGTCCTTAAGAGGCAAATTTCCCACCCAACTGTCTTCCCAGAAAAGAACATGAGTTCCAGAGCAAGCATCATACCTTACAAAGCGGAGGAACTGGGGGAGGATGCCATGAATTTCCTTCCAAGGTGTTGCAAGAGTTGCCCGCCCGGATACCCCTGCATCCCAACCATTTCCGGAACAGCCATGGATACTCGCCACCACTGCACGCCATAACCTCTCCCTCTCTAAAGGCCATCTCCACAACCACTTGCCTAGAAGAGCTACATTCTTATAAACAATATTCCCTAACCCTACTCCTCCTTTCTCCTTACTTTGACTAACTATCGCCCACCTAATCAAATGATCTTTCTTCTCTTGCCCCGGCTCCCACAAGAAATCCCTCATCATCTTCTCTATCTTTTTAGCTTCCCTAGTAGGAATCTTAAAGACAGACAAAAAGTAAACCGCACGCACACACACGCACGCACACACACGCACACACACACACACACACACACACACTATATATATATATATATATATATATATATATATTGGGTTGGACTACAAATGATCACCCCTTCTCAGTCTTTTTTTTATTTTAGAGATAAGCATAAATAAATAAATAATTAATTAGATAATAGTTTTCTGATTGTGGACCTTTAGATGGATTAGAACCTCATTATATACCTTCAATGGACAACAGGTCTGCTTCAAATCTTAATGTCCATTACTCTCTGATAACCTCTGTTGAGTCAGTTGCATCATGGTTTTGACAATGTTATGAATTCTCCAATACAGTTACCTTAACCCTGGTGCCAGGGTTATGTCTCTACTCTCAGTTCATAGGTACTAAGATGCAGGATGCCACAACTGTCAGTGTGTTAGTAGGAAGGAGAAAGGAATTAGAGTTGAATGGAAATTTTGGGGAAGTAAATTAGTGGCCGGTGATCTTAAACATCATCATCATCCAAGCCTTATTCCAACTATATGAGGACAGCTACATGAATCTTGTTTCGCCATTCCATTCTGTTTGATGCCATATCCATTGTTAAATTACCGGTGCTTAAAATCATTTCCTTGGTGAGGGTGTGGTTGGTTGCATTTGAATTGGTGGTGTCTTATCACCAATGCTTGTACCTTTGTTTTTTTCTTTTTTTTTTTCATAAAATTTCTCTTTGACTATCATAAAAAAAGGATAAGCAATGTAATAGGACAGCTTGAAAAGAAAAAATAAATTATGACTGGTTTTTTTTCTTTTTTATTTGCAACTCATTTAAGCTGCTATAATGTAAACAAGAATACAAGATTGCTAGCATGATTGATAAGCTATAATATCAAGCACTAAATGAAAGTACAGAAACATGGACAAGCATGTCTCATGTGTAAAGGCCACACAGTCATCAACTTTGAGGAGGAAACTTAAAATCTCACCACTATAGGATCCGACTCTCTGGATTTCGGAAGTATGACCCAAGAGGGAATGGTGACGCAGTAACTCCACCCTGTATGAGGATCATGTGGCCAAACTGTGTCTCTTCCATCCTGAAAAGAAGAAACAACATAGCCTCAAGAGTAATTACACGGATGGCTCAAATGGTTGAAAACACACACACACACACTTATCATGCAGATAAAGGAGATTGATCCCATAGTTCAACTGGTTGACTGACATGCACTGCAGACATTATATTACTGGTTCAATTTCAGTCCATAGTCAAAACTGTAAAGCATATTTGGCATGTGATCTTTAAATAGTTGCTACTCTCAGTAGAACTGGAACTAGAAAATGACAAGGATCCATTTAACAAGGAATAAATTCAGATATACCATTCCTTTTTATTTTCTATTAATAATGTTACTTTTTTTTTGTTTTACCAATAAAAAATAGAAACACTAAAATGATGAATGGCAAGAAATACAAACTAAAGCTCTTGCAGTCATTTCTTGATCAAAACCAAAGTGCTTATATGGATAAAGGGAATTAAGACAAATTCAATAAAGGGAAGAATGTGAAAATTCACTTCAGGCAAGAATAAATTGCCTATTAGCCATTTGTGAAGGTATTGTACTATTCAGACCATCGAAATGGGCAACAACATATTCATTCAAACTTAATCAATATACGTGAATAGAATGTATGTAATACAATAAGTAAAAGAATGATTCAGCTACATTTTCCTTGTTCTGGGACAGCAGAAGTATTTTTGTCCCTTAAATTAACTACATGTTAAGTGCCTTTTGTCCTCTAGTCTTTGTCTTTGAGCTACATAACTTCTTAATTGAGTTTCTGATGGCATTCCGTTATATCTGTCCCCTTTATCTGAATTTTTGTTAAAAAATAGCAGGTGATATATATACAAATGAGGCATGCCAAGCACCCCAAAAGCAGTTTGGGCTAGCCCAGATGCATTAAGTGGGCTAGGTTATTTATTTATTTATTTGATTGGTAAGTGGCCTAGGCAATATAATTTAAGTTGTTGCCTATCTACTCTCTTGCTGTTATTCTGTTTTTGCAAGGGTAAAGTATAAAGTATTAGATATCAAAAAGTATATACAGCTGCCATTTGTACAAAGAGTTTCTGTGCATCAATGACATAGGGCTACAATGGGATGCCAAAAAATCTATAGATAAAAAAGAGTGACGAAACTCTCTATGAAAGCCCATGGTTGACTGAACTTTTCCACTATTTTGGTTGAAGAAAGTTGAGGATTTTTGAATTTGTACAGTCAAGCATTAAGTCAAATCATTGTGCTAATTATACCACCTTATCATTCTTCTTCCTAGAGAAAATCTATGGCATGAATTACACACTCTATGATCCATAGAAAAACTCAGAAATGGTTATAATCTAGACAACCAATACATATTGACCTAGTTTACTGTCATTTTCATAGTTGACCTAATTCCCTTCAAATCCTATTTCCCAATATAAACCCATTTGTCTTGAGATTTTTGCACTTATGAACCCAGTTTGATTTTAAAAGGCCCAAGTACACCAAGATAATCTAACCTGTATTATCTCTAAAAGCCTCTATAATTCCAGAGGATATTGGTTTCCAATTTAAAGACCATCAAAGTTGTGCTTCATCATTCTAATAAGAGGTCAGGTTACTATGTAAATACAAACTAAAACATAACAACTGACTGCCATCCTCTAACAATCACATTTACTGCAACTGCAATTTTAAATTTGCAGCTAATGTCAGTAGCCAACCTTTCTTGATCATCCTAAGTGCCCAATTGTATAATTGTATTATTTATCAAAAAAACACTGTATAGTTGTATTAAAAACTGCATATAAAACATCAAATTCAAAATTGATGTTTTCATTGTAGGCTTTGTAGCAGCAAAAACAAAACCATTTTATGCTAATAGAAGACAGAAGATGCTCTTTTGCAAAGCCCATCATTACTTTCTTCTTAGATTAACACGTGAAATACATGATCTACCAACTTGTCAGTTCACATCGTTTGCTTGGTAAGAAATCTATCATATGGCCATAAACCACCCACGGGTATGAACTGCCTAAGATCAATTGGTAGTGAAAACCATGTTAAGTGTCAGATTTACAGATAACTTCTCCCAATGTAACAGCTGAAGAAAAGTCAGCACTTCATATCTTTAAATCACCTGCTCAATCTGCATAGCATAGCTAGAACATCTAAATGACTGTACAACAACTATTTGTAAGGTCATGCGATCCAATTCTTAAGAACACGTGTTTTGGCTTCACATCTCTATCAAATCAGCTGAACTTAGAAGTATTCCAAATAAATTCATCGGATCCACGGGTGACTGCAGAATGGACAAATTAGCTCCAAAGTAACAACTCCGCGAACTTGAACACCCCAATTATGCAAATAGATACTAAACGAATCCAAATTATCATTATTATTATTATATAAAAGAATTTTTCAGAAATTTAGTCATCAACTCAAAGATGATGCACAACTACCAACTCCCAGTAGTTCTAGCAATCAATCCGAAAACTCGAAATTAGAATTTATTTCCACAATTCAGAAATCCGTTACTCAACGGAGGATCACATACTTGCCCTATAATTCAACCCCATTAAGAATTAACCATTAAAGATCAAATTAAAAGCTTACCCATTTCTTAGGCGGGGGACTCCAATCCATTCCCAGAGGAAGAGGTGAAGTTCCATCATGTCGATGCTTCGGGGGACTCTGCTTCAGCAGCGTCCTATATCGGTCCATCGATCTGCAGCTCTCAGACAATCGAAACCGAAATCTATGAGGGAAAGAAGAGCTAGGGCCTCTGCAGCGATCGGATCGGAAGAAAAGCTACCAACAGAAGAAGAATCAAGAAGGGAGAGGAGTGTGGTTCGTACAAGATCATCCTGGCTCTGTCAGTATGTGAGTTTCATGCGGAGAAAAGGGAAGGACAGGCGCAAGTTAAGAGGGGAAAAAGAGGGACGTGGCTAGACGGAGCCGGTGTGTGCCATGTCCCCGTCCCCTCTCTTTCTCAGACACCTGCATTCCTGTTTCATTAGTCGTCGACGACGCTTGGCCTGGCTCCGCCTGATTCGAATCGTCAATTATAAGAAAAAATTTCTGGAGTTCTCTTTCTCTCTCTCCCTCACCTCACCTACCTGTCTTACTTCCCTCTCTGGCATCAATTCCACGCCAAAGAGGAGAGAAATCAAAAAGAGGTTAATTTGACTCTTTTGTGTTAATGAAGATGATGGACATGGACTCAATCCTGTCTAATGGGCTTGGACCTTTGTTACCGAGACTGTGTTTGGTTGCAATGCAAATAAATTTGTACTGATGCAAAATTGTAGCAGTGCAAATTATTTTTAATGTAAATTCTGACCTATTTTTGTTTCAAATTTTAACTTATTTTATTTAATTTTAATACAAATTAAGACGTTAAGAAGAATAAAATAAAATTAAACGAGAATTTACATTTATTTCATTTATACTTCCATGCATTTGCACCAGTGCAAATAAAATTGCACTTCAACCAAACACAGCACAAAGTCCAAAACTCAGTTAAAAATATGTACTATCAAAAACATTGGAAAAGAAAAAGGAATAAAATAATGAGAGAGGAAGAAAGACACCCGTTTGGAAGGCAATTTGATTACAGTGGTTATTCTTGCTTTGAATCACACCATTTTGTTCTTCAATGGAAATGCCTAGTTTGTCAAAACTTTTGACTCTTCTGAGTTCTTTTTTTTTTTTTTTAGAGGGAAAAAACAAAAGGTAACAGGTTGAAGTGGGGAAAAATATATGATGCTGGAAAAATATGATAATTTTTATTTGATTTTATTTTATTGGTAAGTTGTGGTTGAGTTTAAGCAGCCTCTTGTTTTTCAAAATTAAAAAATAAAATTTAAATTTTTAAAGAATCATAAAGATTTGAATGTGCTCAATATCTTCATATTTGATATTAAGCACATATTGAATGTGCTCAAATAAGATTTGATGACAGTGTTAATTGTTTATATTAACATCAATTCTAGACAATAATTAAGAATTTTTTAGGTAAATAAGAGTGAAAGAAATCATATTGGTATTATATCAATAAGATATAATAAGGGTCCATTTGGTTTGTGGATGAAATCGGAATCAAAATTTTTTTGATCGAAATCAGAATGGTCTATTCTCGTAGCCTGTTTTGTTCAAATGAGAATCGGAATGCATTCTACAAAGAATGGGAATAATATTTTGATTCCATCCAACCAAACAATTGGTTTGATTCCAAACCCTTATTCCTACAAACCACCCCTAGATTTTTTTTCTTTTTGTAAAGTATATATGAATAAATCTATTTAAATCAGTTTTATATTTGAAAGAGAAAAACAATCAATCTTGATTTATGACATATTAAGAGGGTCATTGTCAATGCTTACAATTTTGTTTTTGAACTCCTCACCCGCATTTCTTTTCTTTTCTTTTTTTTTTTTTTTTTTTTGTTATAGTGAAAGAAACACCTATACAGGATTGGGACAAGCAAGACCCTAGCAATCATAGAAAGCCAAATACAACAAACCATTTAGACTATAAACCATTGCTTAAGACTTATTCTTGCTTTATTTACTAGCCAATCAACAGTGATGAAAAGGCCATCTTGGATGATGTTAGCTATGCTCCGTGAAGATGGTGAATACTTTACCTCTCAAAGAACCATTCAACCTAAAAGATTAAGCTATTAGGTGAGATTCGCCTCATATGAAATCCCATGAGGCTTAAAGCATGGATAGATACAAACCTACTTATACCTTTTGTTGAAATTTAATTAATTATAATGGGGCATTCAAGGTAATGAGGACCCAACACTAAACCACTTGATCAAATAGGCTTTGATACCATCTCCAATAACAATTGATCAACTTAAAAACTTATTATTAGGTAAGGTCCCTGAATAGGCTTTTATTCTTATCAACCGATGATGGTAGGTTTTATTTTGTCATGGCATGTAGGAGGTCTCTATTTAACCCATTTTATAGTCTTCTTACTCTAACCTTTGGGGGAGTTAAGATGTTTTCTTTCTTTTTTTTTTTTTATTTCAACACTTTCAAAGGATGGCCATGACCTTCCTTTTAATATTCCAATCAACAAACTCATCATCTAGAGAATTCTCTCTCTCCACCTTGTAGTCTCTTGATCAATATACTTCCTAACCTTAAGATTAGGGTCAATCAATCAAATTGACACTCCATGTACAAGGTGAAAATTTTCAATACAAACCATTTGATGTGGTCACTTCTTTTAGTATATGTTTGGCATCGATGCTGCAGATACAACAAGTTTTCTTAGAAAATGGTGCTACTGATGTGTGGGTTGGAACCACCATTAATGGTGTCTTTCTTTTTCTGTTTGGAAACATTGCTACCAGGTAGGACGTTTCTTGGAGCAACGACAACACTTTCTGTTTGGTTCTAGTGCTCCATGTCTGTTTTCAACACTGGTACTCATTATAGGAACTCCACATCACTGCCACATCACATCCTCGTTGGTAGCAATGAGTTGCAATCTGAGGAAACATCAAACTCAGCGTTACTCCAAACAACACCTTCTCGATTTCCAAGGCATGGCTTGGAGCACCGTTTTTTATGGAAAAACAATTCCAAACAAACAAGCATTTCTTGGAACGCATTTTTTTTACGTGGCGCTGATGTGTCACCATTTTCTGGAGCAACGGCATCGATGTCAAACAGATGCTTAAGGGCCATGTTTATATCACCCAATTATTTTTCCAAAATCTAATATTATTTATAGAACCAACAACTCAGATTCAATCATTTTTTTAAATAGGTTTTTCCATTTTAAAAGATGTGCAAGTAGAATATTATAAGAAATATTAAAATGTCTGAGGAGAGCTTTCAAGATTATTATAAAGGCATGCTATTAATTTTATTTGTTTTTGTAAAAGTTGATAACATTACAAAATTCACTAGGAGTGCAAGTCAGATACCCAATTTGAAGAATTTACATTGTATCAAGCGCAGGCTTTCAGGTTGGGCTCAATGAAATTTTAACAATTTCCCAACCTGAAATCACCCATGTTGCACCCTTAAAATTAATTCACTAGCAAAAAGCCAGTGGTTATTTTGTATTACATTTTACTCTCAAAATTATTACATTATTAATTTCCTTTATTTTTAACATTTTTTCTTTATCAACAATTTTGTATTTTAGCTTTACCTTCAAAATAAATACTGGATTATTTTGTCATTGAAGATAAATTTTCAATAAATTAAATAGTTTTTATCATGTGATAGATAAGTAAAACCACCAGACTAGAGGGTTAGACAAGTGATTATATCTATCTTCTCAAGAAAGAGTATCTAAAGATCTCAAAGACTCAAACAAAAGCCTTCTACTTTAAACATGTGTCTACCCATCATTTCAAGAAAAAAAATCTAAAGAATGGTTATTTCCACTCACAAAAGAAAAAAAAAAGTTGTAATTACCTCTACTCTCAAAAAAGTACTCAGTTCAAATATGGGGGTCCATATTATTAATGAGCGAGCAGCTTTTCTAATTGAATTTTATTAAATTGTAAATATTTACGAATAAAATATGATTTAATCTCTTAAATCAAATAAAAGATCTAGTTTATAGTTATGTGCCAAATAGAATATGTGCGTCAAAATAGTGGTTGCCTCTTCTCTTAAAAAAGTATAAAATACATGACTACTTACACTTAAAAAAAAAGAAAAAGAAATAATAGTTACCTTAACTAATGCTCACTTTAAATGATGTCTGACCCATATCAATGATAACCAACATTTCTAATTTAATTTCCTAATTCAAATAAAAATATTTATAATAAAGATTTTTAATTTGTTAAACATTGAGTTCAAATTTGGTCCCAACATGCTACTATAGTCACACATTGGGAATATCTCTCTTGTCATTCATGGGGTGATGTTCTTGATACACGGTTGTAGTGCCTTGTCTAAGGCATATGTTGGTGGGACTAAATTCAATCTAAATTAATGTTGTATCATTCTTGTAGATAAATTGGGTCATTTATGACAAATTAAACATTATTTAATCTCCTGAATTAAATACTAAATCAAACCAAAACTTATTAGGGGTGATCATTATTAGTGGTATATATATATATATATATATATATAAATTAAAAGCCCTTAAACTAGAGTGATCTACTTTAAACAAGTTGTTGCCCATCTTTTCAAGAAATAGTATCTTTTTTTATGGATCTCAATAAATAGTATCTAGAGAATGGTTCTTTTCACTCTCAAATAAAAGCCTTTTGCCAATTAAGAAGTGGCTCAATTGGTAGTAGCTGGTTTGTTCTAGCAAAGACGGGGATTTGAATTCCATTACCACTAAATTTGGGGAGGGGGCTATACTACTCAAACGGCCCCTATGGGCGACTTAGGCATATCACCAAATTTACCCAAAAAAAAAAGCAACAAAAGTCTTCTATTTTAGGCACCTCACTACCCATCTTTTAAATGAAAAGGACTTCTAGAGTGGTTATTTACACGCTAGAAAAAATGTAGAATAATTATCTCCATTTTATTAAAATACTCACTTTAAATTATGTCGGAACCATATTAATAATGACCAACATTTCTAACTAAATTTTATCTCAAAGGTTTGGGGTTTGCATGTAGTTTGTAGATTAACAACTTGTTAGCTGAAGGGAATGCTTTGGTAGTGATTAAATCTTTGCTAGAGGAGAAGTGATCCTCCATGGTAGATTATCTAGACAATTGCTAAGTGCAAAGCTTACACTAGACAAATCCCCCATTGCTTATTCATTTTTACTCCTAGACATGCCAATAAAGCAGCCCACCTTGTGGCCCAATATGCTCTAACCATGAAGAATGTTCACACATGGTCTAGAATTCCATATTTCCTCAATGAATATATCTCAAATGATTGTTTTATGAGTAATGAATGAATTTGCCTGGTTAGGTTTCTAAAAAAAGATAATTAAACATGTATACTTTGGCCATTGCAAAATCCTTCATGTTTTAAACAAATATGTAAATGCATCCCTCCCATTAATTGTCTTGATCGAAAATGGTGAATAAGCTAAAGTTTTTAAAATCTCTTGACAGACTTCATTGAGTGAATTTTTTATCAATTATCCCCAAAAGGGTGATTCATATTATATAGGCAAGGTACCATGCACTTCATTGAGTGAACAAGGCCCAATGTTGGGGTTGGACTTAAACCTCCTTTGTTAGCAAAAACATCATTCTCAACTCATAGAGTGAACAATGGTGTGTTTAGAAATGTATAAATTTTTGTCTTAAATATAATAAGGGCATATTCATAATTTTAACATCTCCATTATAGGAAAATTAACAGAAGGGATGCATTTACATATTTATTTGAAATGTGAAGGGAGCTTTTTGTAAGGGTGAAAGTACAAAGTAGGTTTAATATTTATTAGAAAAACACAACGGGAGGTTTAAGTAATTTTTCCAAAAATTATAACTCTTACATTAATCTTAAATGGCTATCAATAGAAAAACAAAAATGTATATTTATTTAATTTTACATCCATAAAACAACTTTGGTAATCACATAAAATTACTAACTTGATAAATTAAACTTCGATAAATAACTTGATAAAACAACTTTGGTAAGTAAGCCTAAGTAAATCAGACCAAGTAGAGGAATTTACTAACTTGATAAATTAAACTTCGATAAATAATTTTCCATAAAACTGTCCATCAAAACACAACATTGATAATCACATAAAATTGTTAGGAAAGTATGAAATCATCTAACATTACTAACCAATTACCATGATCACCCCTACCAAGGTGACATTAGTATGCTTGATAATAATTATTAAAGTAGAGAGAACAATTCATAGTGGGACCTAGTGTAGTACCAAGGTAACATCAACATTCAAGTAATTATTAGTAGGATAGAGTAATTAAAGCAATTTTTATACATTTACAATTGTACTTGCAAATGTGCACTAAGCATGTGGAAATTTTAGATGATGGTGATGATGATAGTAATAATGTCTCCAAACTTTTTTTCTAATTTTCTATATTCCTATATGTACAAAAATAATTATTCTTTACCACACTTATTTTTTGTTTAATTTGATGAATATATACAATACTAGAGATGCGCTCAAATGTTTTCTACACAATTTATGTAATTTTTCATTTTTTTTTTGTATTTTGTCCTTTTCAATTTTTATTGTTTAATTATGAAATCATGGCTTGACCCATTTAACCTGAATGATTGAATTGCTTAACCCACCACATTGTCAAAAGAGCAATTTTATTTTTTGATTAGCTTAAAAAATACATGAGTTTTAGATTGTTAAAAGTATTGGATAAGACCTAATCAGTCGAATTTATTGGCGAGGAAAATATCTTAATATAAGATTTACTGAGAGAAAATCAGAGTTAATACCTTAAATATAAGACTTTGTAATAGGGAATTGAATGAGATAAAAATTAGTAGTTAAAACCATATTTTATGATATCACAATTAGATAGAGAGACTAAATTAAAAATAGGGGTATTTTAGTCAAAAAAGTTTTACAAGATCATTCATATGATTTTTAATAGTAGCATAGATAGATATATGTGTGCTCAATTTTTCTAGAATTTTTTTATATTATGTGCAAAAAAATAATATTTATTTATCACACTTATTTTTGTTTAATATGATGAATATACAATATTAGAGATGTGTCCAAATATTTTATGCAAAAACTTATGTATCTTTTCATTTTTTTGTATGTTAATATTTTTCTTTAAATTTGCATTATTTAATTACAACATCAAAAGTTAACGCATTTGACGCAAACGTTGAATTTTTTTATCTTCCACCAAATAGGAAAACAATTTTATTTTTTAGTTGATTTTAAGTTTTGTATTTTGTTCTATTTTCAATAAAATAATTCTTATTTATCATATTTACTTTCTTTACTATGATTAATATAAAATATTAGGGTTGTATCCAAATTATATATATATATATATATATATAAATTATATTTATATATTTGTTTATTTCTATTTACCAAATTTATTATTTAACCATGATATTATGGCTCATCTAGATGATTGAATTGTTTACTTGCCACCTAGAGAAAAGAACAATTTTGTTTTAGGGCTGGTTTTAAAAAAATATGGGTTTTATATTGTTAGAAGTATTAAATATATATCTAATTAGTATAATACCTTAAGTATAAGTTTTTATGTGAGATAATTGTAAAACTCAATATAAGTTTTATATTGTTAGAAGTATTAATAACTTTTTTTGTTTTTGTCTTTTATTGGATAAACTAAAATAGAAAATAATTAAATATTCAAAATTATAGTATTCAGTCCAATTTAAGCTTCAGCCTTTAAAGAGCTCTAAGCGTAAAAACTTATTCACTAAACGAAAGCAATAAGTTATTGAGATCTACACTCTCTATGTCTTACAAATGCCCAATATAGAGCCCTGAGTGTGGCACAAAGAATAACTAGACAATCACACTCCAAATGAGTAAATATATGATGGGTTTTGGACTTTTGTTGCTTCAAATGGTTGTAGACCTTTGGGATATGGGAATAACTTGAACATTGTAACTATACAACTAGATAGAGAAAGTAGGCCATTGTAGACAATGACATCAAGTAACAAAGGTGGTATTTCTTGAGATAATTGAAATTAAGTAGTTAGTAAAGACTATCCAACTTAAGAATAAACTTCACTAGCTTGATATTGTATTACACCACTAGTCCTCCCAAGCCAAAATAAAGGAGGGCTGTGTTAGGTTGGTAATTGGCATTAAAACTTTTGCCAAACTCTCATGATCATGGATCCTGATTTGACTCGTTGTGCTCGTGCTAGGATGTTTTACATAATGATGTGTTGCACCTTAATCCAAGTGTAGTGTATGTCAAATAGGCAAGAACATGTTAATAGTCCTCAAAAGTAACTACAATGTTGCCCAATTGTAGTGTTAAATAGGCAATGATTCCTACATCCGTTTGGATTGGAGCAGATAAATAAACTAGTCCAAAATACATGACGTTAAAAAGAACGAAATGGTGAAAAAGGATTCATGCAGTTGAACCCATATAGTTGGGATAAGGCTTGGATGATGATGATACTATTTAAAAGAAAAATTTTGTGTAGATAGATGCATAGTACACACATAGTAAGAAGGTTATCTTTTTACAGCATTGGAGTCTAATTATACCTTGATGTTGATAACTATATTTGTGTCAAAACTACCCACACATTAATTGCAACACATATATAAGCATATAGTCATCATATCGTGCTGATTGTTGAAATAGACTCTGTTATGGAATGTTTTCAAACCATGGTTGAACAATACACTAAAACATGTTGTGGTCAAACCAAAGAAAAGTGCTGATTGAAAACAAAATAAAGAATGTAGAGAAATAAGAGAAAGAGAGAATAGTTGCCTGCAAGAAAAAAATGGTCTCATATCTAAAATAATTGAACATCAAATTTATGCTATATAAAGCAGATACTTGCCTTGGGTTCAGTGCAGTCCCTAAAAGTGCACATGTGCATGTGCTCTTACACTAATTACATTATTATATGAAACTAATGACAGAGCAATTTATTATTCTGTTGAATGAAAAAAAAAAAATGCCATTAACGTTCACATGTAATTTAAGCAAGGATATTAATCATGCCTAGCATGCCTGAAATATCCAACAATTTTGGTTTAGAAAATTGCTTAATGAATAGTGGTGCAAGGCTAAGTTTAGCGTCAACCCAGATTTAGGGATGCAAATTGAGTATAGTAAAATGATGGCAAATGGCAACCCAAGCCCTCCCATGTTATAACCCTACCTAGATTCAACCCTAAAACTTATCCCTAAGACCCAAGCCTAGAGCCCTAGACTAAGCCAAAGCTAAACCTGATATGCCTAAGAACAAACCAAGCGTAATAAAAAATTTAACACTTAGGATGGGTTCTGGCTTGGATGGGTTAGTCGAGTTTGGGTGGGCCTAATGGTTCTTAGGTATCAAAAACAGCATTAAAGTTGTTGCCATTAGTTGTATTGTCATATATTCTTTTTTTTTTTTTTGTTATGTTTTCTTTCATTCTTATTTTACTATCCTACTTTGTGTTGATACTACATTCTCAAGAGAATTAAAACCACAATTTCAAAACAATAATCTCATTTAACAGGACTATGGTTCTTAGGTATCAAAAACAGCATTAAAGTTGTTGCCATTAGTTGTATTGTCATATATTCTTTTTTTTTTTTTTGTTATGTTTTCTTTCATTATTATTTTACTATCCTACTTTGTGTTGATACTACATTCTCAAGAGATTTAAAACCACAATTTCAAAACAATAATCTCATTTAACAGGACTATGACATAGTACATAAAACCAACCACACATATGATACTTTATGGCATTTTCAATTGATGTAAGCCTATCTAAGTCCAACTGAAGATTTATTTTTTGGGTTATGTCTTATCAATCTAATCATAATCCAAGTTCTACCCAATGAGAGTGGCCAAATTTTTAATTAATTTTTTTTTTAATTTTAAGTAGTGAGATTTCAAGATTCTTGCTCTAATTCTCTCTAGTTCTTGAGTTCTCAACTAACTGTTTTATTTTTCATTTTTTGTTTGTCTAGTTAAAAAATCATATAAATAAATTTGAACTTGTTGGGGATGTTTTTGTATATAACCACACCAAATCAAATCCCCAACTATATTCCTAGAATTCTAGGATCAATGCCTACACCCAACGGGGGCATTACCAAAACTAAAACTACAGCCACTGCAAATGCCAAAGTAGGGCAGGGTTCCCTAATTGCTTCAATTTTAGCAAGGGAAGCTATGAAAGAAGTCCCTTCACTTCTCCTTACCAAATAAATATGGCCTTTTTGATATTTTTTCTTTTTCCTTTGATACACTAATTGTTTATTAACACAAAGAGAACAAATAAAACACCAAGACACAAGATACGAATAACACCCTAAGCAAAAAAATGAACAAGATAAAGAAGAAATAAAATAACAGTCAAAGAAATACAAGGGGGAAGAGTCTTTGCTGGAGAAAAGATGGCACAACCACAACAACAAGCTAAACTTAACTCATAGACTGCGAGAGATAAAAATAAATAAAACAAAAACTAATATTAAATTAGGATTCTATTGTGGTGGCTTCTGGTGAATGCGGTTTTGGTAGACGAGCAGGAGAAGTGTTGCCAAAGAGAAGGAGAATGGGTGCAGGAAGAAATTGGTATCCACGTGCTAATTTTTGTTGCATATATAATTTCTCCAATGAAGTTAAATCTACACCACTGATGTTGAAGTGAAATCAATGGTTAAAATAAATTGCTGATATAATGGCTTTTAAAGGTGGTTTAAACCATTTAATAAATGCCACTTAAAAACCATATATTTAGCGGAAATTTAAATATATTTTTAATGATTGTCACTTAAAATGCATATAATGGCATCTTTGATATGGGTGTAGTGGCAATTTTAATAAACACCATTAAAGCCTCACTTTCTTGTAGTGGTGGTGGTTCTAATTGCCGCTATTTTGCAATTTTAATTGGAACAATTAGCTATGAAATGTATGAAAATCATGTATTTTTTTGCTATATTTCAAAAAAGCATGGCTATAGATTGAAACAACTAGCTACGGTTTTGCAAGAAATCGTGGCTATAGATTTCAGCTTTTAGCCACAAGTTTGTTAAAAACAATAGCTAAAGATTGATAAATGTATTTAGCTTCAATTTTGTAAAACGCCACAGTTATAGGTTAGCAAATCTAGCTATGGTTTTATAAGAAATCATGGCTACAGATTGCATCTTTTATCCATGGTTTGTTAAAAAAATCATAGTTATAGGTTGAAGTGTTTAGCTTCGGTTTTGGCGAAAAAACCATGGTTATAGGTTGGCATATTTAGCTATGGTTTTGTGACAAACTATGACCATAAATAGAAGACTTTAGCTATGGTTTTGTGAAAATTTGTGGTTATAGTTTTGGATATATAGCTACAGACAACATACAAATTGTAGCTATATGCATCTTTTAGCTATGGTTTTGTCCGTGGTTAAAGGTTCATATAGTTTGTATCCATCCTTTAGCTATGGACAACTACTGTAACTATATATGTGCTATAGCCATGGATTAATTGAATCATAATGGTAAGCTATAGCCATATGAACATAGGCTACAGTTTATTGCCCGTAGCTAAACTATGGGTATAGGTTTATAGCTATAGTTTTTCTAACCTTTAGCCATAGTTCTGTCCATAGCTAAAGGTCTTAGTTGTTGTAGTGAAGATGAACTCCAGATCATCCTTGGACCAAAACAATAGAAGCAAACATGGAAGTCTAACCCAAATGTCTATAGTTTCAAGTTTCGCTTTAATTGGATTAAATCCAATCGTCCATGGGACAATAAGAAGATACTTTTCATTAATGACACATGGGCCATTGTTGAGTACTTTATCATAATCAAACTTAGAAGTGAAAGTAAGAAGATAATACCCATTTTTGATAGTTTGGACATCGGTCTTGTTTTAAATCTTCCATTCACTTGGTTTATCAGTAATGGATTTGATCGGTTCAGAATCCCCTAGGAATTTTGCAAAGAGATAGAGGGCCCAATGATCATCAACTTTCGTTGCCTTCTTCCTTTCATCATATTTACTAAGCCAGCCACACTTGAGGAGCTAACAATTGCTTCTTTTTATTTTCTTTTTCCATAGAAATCACCTCCTCCTGGAAAGCAGCAGAGAGTGACCTGCGAGCCTTGCGTGATTCTCCTCAGGACAATGCCAAAGTTTTCTTGTTCTCCACAGGATAAGAAACATTGCACGATGAAGTTTTCTCAATAGTAGAAATGGACAAGTACAGGTGACTATCCTCACCTTTGTCATTTAATAAATAGTCCCTGTTAATACATTCATTCATGGATGTTTTTGTCCTTTTTTTTATGGTTACCAGATACATGAGCCTCTAGTTTGCAATTCAAAAGTTCATCAATGAACTCATGAAACATTAGAACATCTTTGTAACTTCCCCTTTTAATTGCTTGGTTTTTCTTTCTTGAGAATGATTTTGCAAACACCATGTCTGTCGTAGTTAATGGTAGACTCCATTGTTTTATAGTGTTTTTCCTTTTCCTTATCGAGGAAAGTATATAGGGTTGTTCATAAAGTATTGTAAACCGACCAAATTAGGACCAGCCGATTCGACCCAAGATGGTCGGTTTTAAAAAACAATCGGTTGGTTTCAATTTAAAAAATAGTAGAACCTGACAACTCACTTCAGCTGTGGATTATATACATAAAAAGTTAAGACATTATGAATTTTGTTTTTTCTTATTTTTGGTAGCCATTCAGTCGGTTTGCCTATTACACATCAAAAGTACCTTTGGCGAGGAATAGGAGGTTTTATGAGAGAAAAAGTTTAAACATGGTTTTCAAAACCGAACCAAACTGGATGGTCGGACCGAAAAAACTGGGAACCAATCAAGTGACCAGTTCTGTTTTACCCCAGAACCGTTATTTTCCAAAAAATCGTTGAACCACTCGAATCGTCCAACAGTTTGGTCATTTTCTTTTAATTTTTTAATTTTTTATCAGAAAGGCCATCCGTTCGGTTTGAACGGTTGGACCATTCAACCTAGGAACTGGACCCCTGACTGATTCGTTGTCTGGTTTGGTTTTAAAAACCTTGAGTTTAAATATTACCTATTTGACATATTTTGACATGATTGACCGACATGCAATTCTATGTATAACCCCTATTGTTATAGGCTGGTGATAATTGTAGGTACAGATAGAGGTTGGGCCGAATCAAGAATTGGATTTTTTCAAGTAAAACATTAAAGGGAAAATCTATGATGCAGAAAAAATATGGTATGGGAAGAGTTTTGACCAATTAAAACCCACCCATGAATTTTGATAAATAACACCTTATTGGCTACCACATTTATGATTCCAGTTGACTGATTAGATATTTTTCAGATGTTATATCTTTACCATAACATAGTCGAACCCAACATTAAAATTTTGGTTCGGTTTAATTAAAGCCGATTTCAGATAAAATGAAAAAAAGTCAGTTTTCCTTACTTGTTGGTCAGTTTATGTTAAAGCCAACCCAATTTTTTCGGTTTGGTTGATAATGTTAAGTGCAATCGAACCGAATTGATCTGTGAACAACCCTAAGGCTCAGTTTGGAAGGAGTACAAATACAAATATGTACAATGTAAATACATATATAAATTAATACAAAATATATGGTTTTGCGCTTTACATATTTGCATTTGTACTCCTTCCAAACCAAGCCTAAAGGAAAGGACCGTTATAATTATTCATGATTTTCTCACTTGAGCCTCCTAAGTATAGTCCATCAAGAATCACTTACTGTTTACACCATTTAATGCCTTCGGGAGGTGGAACATGTTACTCCATGGTACAAAGCCATGCAATTGGATCTAGTAGGCACACTATAGTAAGCATGTTCAATGAGCACTTGATAAATATTCTGACAATTGTCAAAAGTTGTTTTTAATCTTTTTTCAAGGGTAGGCTAGGGGTATTTTAAGGGACAAGTGTCAAAAAAATTTTCAAGTGCTAATTGAACGTGCTTACAATGTTGTGCTTACCTGATCCAGACTGATGCATTTCATGCTTAATTAGAGGATGAGAATTTGATCCAAGCATAGGCATGTGGATTAAATTAACTTCCTTCCCATTAGTAAGGGTTGAAGAATACACAAACCCACTTGATTTTTCACCTTTAGCAATGCCCATTAGATATTTGAGTTTAAATCATAAGATTTTAAATAGATCATATAGGTTTATAGAAAGTTCAAAATACCAAACACATGGTCTTTTTCTGTTTGGTATTGTGTAGACCAGAAGATCAAAGATGAGTTCATAGAAAGACCAAAAAATCAAAAAATCAGGAAGCTTTAAGTGAATCTTTAGTTTGGTCTTTTCGCACTAAAAATAGCTTTTCCAATTGTCTTTTTAATGGCTCGGTAGACCATGATGCAAACCAAACATTCTTGATCTTTAAAGACAAGACCATAAAAACTTAAAAGTATGTCTTGTTTATTTATTGGGCTGTTAAAAGATCTGCCTACAAAGACTAGCCAAACAGCCCTTTAGTGAGGCAGTTTGATCCAATAACCCATATTTAATTGGGATAGTGATTTCATTTCTCAGCTTTTTGATAATGACACAACCAATGCTATTCCATAGATTAAGGGGTAACTTTGAATGACAAATTAATTTGGGTTTACAGTCCACATGGGACCACCACTTGAACGCTGGAAGATATTTGGGGGAGGTTGCTTATGAGAACCCCAAAATGAACTTTCCAACTGTGCAGCTGAATTACAATGAGAAAACCAAAATTTCTGAAGTTAACTATAAATCAAAACCCCTAGCCTTTTTAATTTATTTTACTTTTTTTCTTTAATTTACACTTTATACTATTGAATATGAATAGTAAGATCAAGTGTACTGAGTTGGTTATCACCAACGTATAACTCAACAAAATTATTCAACGATCCACAAAAGGATGATATGCCCTCACAAAAACATACACAATTAAGTTCAATGAAGATATACAAATAGCTTTACATATAGATACAACTAGGGGTGGTAATGAGCCGAGCTTTTTATGAGTTGCTCGAGCTCGGCTTGTGAAAAGCTCGACTTGGCTTGGTTTCAACCAAGCTCGAGCCCAATTCAATGGTTTGATTATTAAACGAGTCGAGTTCGAGCTTTCTAGAGCTCAGCTCGTGAGGCTCGTGAGCCGGATCGAATATATATATTTGATATTTAATGTATATAATAAAATTATAGAAAATAATATATATACGTATAATAAAAATATTATAATTTTTAATTATTATAATTCTTATTTTTTTAAATATAAAATAAAAAATAATATATATTTTTTATTTTTATAAAATATTTTTTTCTCAAAATCAAGCTCGAGCTTATGCATTTTTTACTCGAGTCGAGCTCGAGCTCAAGGTTCTGGCTCGAACCGAGTTCATGCTTGAGCTCGAGCCTTGTAGAATAATCTCGAGCCAAGCTCGATCCTGGTACTATTCGGCTCGGCTCAGCTCGAATCCACCCCAAGATACAACCCTCGACAAAAGAGTGAAGAAACAAACGTACACCAATTCAATCAGTTGAAAATCAAACCTTCTAATCTTATACTTTCTGGACTAATCTTTGCATTTGAACAGGTCCCATCCCCTTCTTTAAGAATTCATTTCCCCACTTCTATCTACAGCGTAGTTTTTAAAACTGACCCGGAGACCAATACGGTTAGGGGTTTGGTTATCGAGTCAAACAATCAAAATCAGTCAAAACCGTTATGACAAAAAAAATTTAAAAAAAATAAAAACGATCAAAACCGTTCGAACGGTTAACCGCCTAGTTCAGCGGTTTGCTAAACAAAATCAACGGTTTTGGAGAAAAATCTGGTTTTGGGGAAAAACGGAACCGGTCACCTGACCAGTTCTCGATTTTTCCAATCCGGTTTTGAAAACCATGATCTACAGTAACATCATCGTACCATAAAATCCCCTTGATCAGTTGTCCTAATCCAAGTAACCAACCACCGTAATCCTCCACATTTGGAGCTAATGTCGTCCATCTGCAGGTTTCTTATCTATTATCTCCTTGTTCTCCTTTGGCAACTCAGATGGAGTGGTCTCCTTAGCCACCGATTATCCAAGACCCCGACTTTCCTTTCCCATAAACCTTTTCGATGGAAAAGTTGCTATTGTGCTCTAAATTCCCACTGACCCATCCCTTCTCTTCCCTCTGTTGGGTTTCCCAAATCTCAATTCTCACCAATGGTCATCGCTATAGAAAAAAAAGGTAATTTAGGCATTAGATAATTTTAAACAATTAAAATACAATTTTTTTTAAAGTTAATCATTCAAAAAAAATTTAAATAGTTAAAATATAATCATTTAAAAAATTTTAAACGGTTAAAATATAATCTTTTTCAAAGTTAATTGACAAAAGTCATGAAACACTAATAGAAGGGGTTTCTGTCTAATTGCTAAAGTTCAAGAGGTCTTTATCACAAAAAAAAAGTGCAAGGGCCTTTGTCACGGAGGTTGTATGTATTTGGAATCGGGGATGTTTATTTTTTAAACATTTTATATTTGATTTGTTTAAAAATCGAGAAAAGCAATAATAAACCCGTTTATTGGTACTTAGGCATCACATCAACAAAATAGTGAATAAATACCTATCCGTTGAGGTATGGATTCACCTACTTTTACAAATCTTTGTCTATCTATATATATAATATTAAAACAGGTCCGTCCATGTTAGCACAACTCTCCTATGAGAGAAGTTATTTATCTATTTTTTCCATTTTTTATATTTTATATTTTCTTTTGTTTTAAAAATATAAAACAGTAATCATTCCTTATCTTGATTAGATTAAACAACCAATGAAATGCACTTTCCAAAAACCTAAATAATCTCTTCTCCTAAAATTTCTCCTATACTACCTCCCCCACTTTCTCCAAATTGATTACTAATTCCTATTTATCTTCTAAATTATCTCTAATTCCTATTTATCTCCAAAATTATCTCTAATTTAATAGAGAGTTTTTCTCCTAAATTATCTCTAATTCATATTTATCCTCTCCCCTACTTTTTATCTATATATATATATATAAGTAAAGTTTGGATTAAAAAATATAAGAATTATTTAAATATTCTAACAAAATTATAGAATAACAATAAAATATTTATGAAAAACACAAAAAATAATTTTATATTTTTACAAAATATATCACAAAATTATGTACTAACAATTTAAATTATATTTTTCCAGATTATCAATTTAAAACTTTTTCAAAAATTTAATAATATGTAATAGCTTTAAATATATACAATTCAAATAAAAAAATTAAATATTTTATAGATTATTTAAATATTTATCATAACTAGATTTTAAATAGTTAAAATAACAGAATTATGTAATAAATTTAAAAAAAATCTTCAAAGTAGAAAAATAATTATAACATAATGTTGAAATTAATAATAATTTAATATATTACAAAATTAATATGAAATTATGTAATAATAGTATAAATTATGATTTTATGGATAATTAAATTAAATAAATAATTAATATTTTAAATTTTAAATAATTTACATATTATTTAAGTATTTAAATAACTAAATATTTTAAATAAAAAAATATTTATCATAACTAGATTTTATATAATTAAAATAAAGAAATTATGTAATAAATTAAAAAAAAATCTGAAAAGTAGAAAAATAATTACAACATAATATTGAAATTAATAATACTTTAATATTTTTACATAATATTGTAGATAACTAATTTCACTTATATCAAGTAATAATTTGAGAAAAAAACTTTCAAAAACATTAATATTAATGCTCCACACCTGCCTTAAAATATATGGGGCCGATAATCATTCAACCCCTCACTATAGGTCCCATGTATTTTATCACCAGTGTGGAGCATTATCATTGATTCAACAGCCAAGTATACAACCAAAGTGTTAAGCTACTCGGAATTAACCTAGAGGATAATTTTAATCCCAACTCATAAAACAGAAAAACCAGGGGTTGTGGGCCCAACCCTAGATATTGGACCCAAGGCCTAAGCCCTATTTGGACATGTGGTCAAGTAAGATCTTTCCAACCCAATTTTAGCTTGAACTAAATATTGACATATTGGGGTTGGATCTAAGCTCAGGTCGAGCTTGGATTGGTCAATTGGTCTTAAATGAGCATATTAGGCTCAATGTAGTAAAAAGTTGCATGAGCCAAATTTTCATCACTAATTTAAATCTTTAAATAGGAATTTTGTGTATGTGTCATGCATGCAAGTGACGTTTAAGTTAGGTAAGGTCACTAAAAAGTTGCTTGTGTATGGTAGGGCTTGGCTTAGATTAATAAAAGGCCAGGTTGAGTTTAAGGTGAGGTAGAGCTACCAAGAGGCTAGTGTCAAGCCCAACACCGAAAATAGAAAAGCCCATGGTTTTTGGCCCAGGCCTAGCTCGAGGATCGAAAATGAAAGCCCAACCCATACAAAAATGCAGACTAGGTTAGTTCTAGCTAGCTCGGCTTACCTAAGTTGCACCTTTAGTCCCTACCATTGTAACTACATAGCATTGTACATGTTATATACACAAGCCCCATATCATGCTATAGGGTACTTTGAAATTAGGTCACAACAACTACAAGGAGCCTTAAATTATTCCCATTTGAGTTGAGCTATTCAAAGTCCAACCCAAGGTTTTTTTTTTTTTTTTAAATGGAATTTAAATTTTCATCATTTTTTTATATCATTTTTAACCAGTCCCCTAATTTATATCAGTATCTTATGTAGTATGTGCACTATACATAGTAAAGGTCCCAACTTATAAAAATTATTAATTTTAATAATATTATTAATTAATTTAAAATGCATTAATACAAGGTTATCTAATAAAATAAAAAGAATAAACAAAATATAATACAACATTAGAACATGGGTTCTATGTGCAATATATCAAAGCCAGGTTTTATTATGTCCAATTGATTTTAAACGGTAATATTATTAAAACAATCAATTAATGTTTTTTCTTCTTAAAACATTTCTATTTAAGCTAGGCTGGTTCAAGTCTAACCCAAGTTTTTTTTAAATAGAATGTAAATGTATTTTAAGTTTTCATTAATTTTTATTTTTATACCACTTTTAATGGGTCCCCTATTTTATATATCTCTTATGTAGTATTTGCACTATGCACAATAAAGGTCCCAACTCATCAAAATTATTAATTTTAATAATATTATTAATTAATTTAATTTAATTAAAATGCAGTAATGCAAAGTTATCAAATAAAATCAAAAGAATAAACAAATCGTAATACAACATTAGAACACAGGTTCTATGTGGAATGTAACAAACACATATTTATTATGTGCAATGGATTTTAAATTATAATATTATTAAAACTATCAATTAATATGTTTTTTTATGTTTAAATTTCTTATTTTGTAAGTGTTTATTAAGTTTCATTTTTAAGTGGAATGGAAATGTTTTTAATTAACATTTTAAGGAAACCAAATTTCTTAATTTTTATTAACTGTTATGAGATAAATGTATTTTAATATTTATTGAGTTTCATTAATAGTTATTATTTTTTTTAAGTGTTAGCTTAGTGATTTTTAAATTAATATTTTTTAGAATAACATTTTTATTTTTATTGTTTTATGTTTTAATTTTTAAAATCAGCATATTTAGATTATTTGATTTATTAATATTTTATTATATTATCATTGTCTCCCTCCCTCCCTCTCTCTCTCTCTCTCTCGTTCACACATTCTCTTAATTGACCTCAAGCTTTGCTTAACATTCAAAAGAGTCTTTCGATCATTGTCTTATCGATAAAAAGCCCAAAAAGCGACTTATGCTGTATGCTACAAACAGCCAAGTCTTTTCGGTGCGAAGGATCTACTAATGGTAGCTAGGCACTTATTCTCTGCATTAGTCTTCTTACATGTGAGGGTTAATGAAGCCCATGGAATAGAATCCTCTCTCCATTAAGAAAAGAGAGAACATGAACAACAAGGGGTGGGGGGGTATTCCTCTCTTCACCATGAAGAAATGGTTTTTTCTTATTCCTTCAACGTCCACGTCAAAAAGATGGAAGAGCCTTCATCACTAATCTCTCTCTGCCTTTTATTCTCTGGGGCATCGGACTAAACCAAACTGGATCTGGCAGCTTTCTCTCTCCTTTTTTTTCTTCCTTTCTTCTTCTTTTCCATTGTCTCTCCTCTGCGGCTGCAACAAACTGAGGGACGTTCAGTTCTGACCATCCAGGGCGGTCTTTACTTCCTCTTTTAAGTCAACCTCCCATCTCAACATTAAGCATTGAAATTGAAGGGTATTAATATTTAAATATCCCCATTTTCTTTTCCTCCTCTTTCATGGTGTTAGAATACTGATGGACTGTTTTTGTCTTCCTGTCATTATCTTGTTTTCTGATAATGTTTCTTTCCATAGGTTATGTGCCTTCTTCATTATTACATTGGTGCTGATTTTTTACCCTTCAATTCATGTGTTTAGCAAGAATACCCCTCAAGTCATTAGATTTAGGTCACCTTGGGAGCATCTTTTCACGTGGGTTGTTTGTTTTTTAGAAGTCCGGTAGCTAATTTTTCAGTCTTTCTCCGTTTAATTGGGTGAAGATCTTTCCACTGAAAGATCACACCCTGAAGAGACATGAGAAGTTGGATTCGAGATTATTTTGGAAAAATGAAAATGAAGCTTCTTGCCTTTTTTTTCTCTTATTTAAGTCTTGTCTTTATGCAAAAAAACGCACAAACAGATGCACCTTCAACCACGATCTTTGAGCTGCCAAGATGGTTATGTAAAAGCTTATTACGTCTTTTGACTATCAATTCTTCTAAAAAGATTTTCGAATTAAAAAGACTGCTAAATGGCATCTTAGTTTAGTTTTGGTGATTAGTTATTAAAAACAAGGTATAGGTTAATATGATTTGCTCTTCTCTATTTGATGTGTTGGTGTTGCGTGCCCATAATATTATTAAGATATGCCACATGAACGGTCAATGTTGATTAGCGTATATCACAAGTAAGGAATGAACGAAGTTGGTATTATATAAAGCGGTGTTTTTATCTCTATTTGTATTATATATATAAAGCGGGTATAAATCCAGCTACCATATATCAAATATGTTGAATAATTAGAATTTGTAAATTATCAAAATCAAATTAATATGAGTAACCCACATCCCTCTCTCAATAGAAGGAAGAAATTACAACACCCAAAAGTTCAGAGGCAAGTACATACTTCATCATTAATTTGCTCTCTTTGCCTCTGATCTTGTCTTGCCCAGTTCTTCCATTTTGCTTTGGACATTTGGATGATAGTTCATTTATTTCCTTCTTTTATTTGATTTTTAGTATACATATTTCCTTCATATATGGTAATTTTGCCATTGTTTAAGGCTTCGGTTGTTCATATGTGTAGTATGTGAGCTGATGCAAGCTAGGGATTTTGGGTTTTCAGAGTTGAAGTGAAGCTAGGGTGGAACAAGTTCTCTCACTCAGAGTGGGTATGGATAATATTTTGGCTCAAGATGTACTCAGTAACCTACCTGATGCCATTATACAACACATACTTGTGCATATGCCGATAAGGGATGCTGTGAGAACAAGTATCTTATCAAGAGGATGGAGGTATAAATGGGCTACCATTCCAACTTTGAAGTTTGATTACAGATGCATACCAACTTCTTCTTCAAAAGAAGACCAACTTGTGAAGATGGAAAAAATTGTGAACTTTGTTGCTCGAGCTCTCTTGCTTCATACAGGTCCAATTGACAGGTTTAAGATATCTCATACATGCCAGCTGAGAAGTTGCTCTGATATAGATCAATGGATTGTCTTTTTATCAAGAAATGGGATAAAGGAATTTGTCCTAGAAATGTGGTATTGTCGTGATCAAGAACAGCAGTTTGTTGTGCCTTCTTCTCTCTTTACTTGTCAAAATTTGAGAATGTTGAAGCTCCGCAACTGTGTGTTTATACCACCTCCAACATTCAAAAGCTTTCCTTGTTTGAAAACACTCTGGCTTCAATGTGTTACTTGTACAGATGATATAATGAGAAGTTTGATTACCAGCTGCACACTTCTTGAGAAATTGTTCATAAAGGATATTCATGGCCTAAGCTCTCTTCAAGTCTATGGTCCAAATCTCAAGTACTTGAATGTTTGGGGTGAATTCATAGAAATTTTCATACAACATAGCCCACTATTAGTTGATGCTAAATTTAGTCTATTCTATCATCCTAAAATTAGAAATGCAGACCAAAGTTGTATTTCCATGTGGCCACTGGTCTTTGATAGTCTCATCCATCTTGAAAAGCTTTATCTACACGGAATGTGGTGGGTATGTACTCTTTTCTTCTTTTGTTCCATATTTTTAAATTATCTTTGTTATGTATTCATCTGAAAGCATTTGAAATGAGGGTGCGTTTTCTGTTTTCCTTCTTGATAGTTTTCCTCGTATGGTGATCATATACCAGAAAGACTTCCCACTACACTTATTTATCTGAAGAATCTTGATTTGTGTATCGCCTTTCATAGAACGTCTGAGATCTTGACTGCTCTTTGCTTAATCAGAAGCTCTCCCAACATACAACTGCTTAAAATTCGGGTCAGTCATTCTCATTTATGAACATCTACATCCTTTTATCATCCAATTAATATAGATTGTATTCATTGAGGTCTTGCATCTTTCTCCAGTCTGAATCTTTGGTAGGATTTAACACGGAACATCCATCTGATGACATGGATTTCTGGGAGATGCAATGCCACTTGGATTGCTCCTTGAATCAGCTCCAAATAGTGATAATGAAGGATGTGCATGGTCTAGTACATGAACTCCAGTTGATAAAGTTTATCCTTGGTCGTTCGCCGATGCTCAAAACAATGACTGTAATACCTTTTCATGTTAGTGAGAGTCTTAAAGATTGTGCTGATAAGTATATTAAAGAAGAACATATGTTGATAGAATTAGTGCGATTCAAACGAGTTTCTACACAGGCAGAGATCATATATGTTAAATAGTAGTGTGACATCTTCAACCTTTTGCAATGCATTGTTTATCTATCGTTCTGTTATCTTATCTCAACATCTTTTGCCTTTGTGGAAATACCCTTCTTGTATTGTCAATTAAAATTTTGAAGACAATCTTATATGATTAAAGCATTTTGGGTGGATATAAATGAATGAAAACAAGGGAAAAAAACACCTTTTCCTTTCTCTCATTCACCTTATTATCAGATTCTTTCTCTGTGGGGGCATTTGTTTTCTGGATTTTGAGAGGAGTGAAAGTTGGTGATCAATGGAATTTAGAAACTCGTATTCTTTTTTCAGATTTATGTAGGGATCAGGGAGATAGTAATACGGGAATACCCATCTCTCAAGTGGGTAACACCTAAAGGAAAGCTGCAAATAATTGGATGTGGGACAAGAATGTCCCTTTTAATGATAGATTTTTATGGATAAAATGGTCATTATCTTATTTATCTTATAAACACTTACCCCACTAAGTAACTAACTGAAAAGCAAATGGGGCCTCAAATGTTTTTTTGTACAGTTCCGTTTATCCACACTCATTAATTGCAGATGCATGAAGATCAAGTATCAATTGGCTGATTGTATTTGCATCTCAATGTCCCAATTCTCGTGGTTCTTCATACCTTGTCCCACAGGTTTCTTCTAGTAAAGGTTGAGAGCTTGGTTAGAACCTACACTATCACCCACTTCCCTTCTACTAGAATAACCATCACTGTGCTTGGAAATGCCCTTCTCTATACAAGGGACAATGAACAGACGTGGGCTTTGGTTCTTCCTTGAAGAATGTCTACCATTCTGTTCTGAGGTGACCTACACTCTGCCATTGTTCAGAGATGGCCTAGACAAGAGTGGTTGAAGTTGAACCCATTATTGAAATCTAGGTATTAATTCCCTCCTTATAATGCCCTAGACATGGTCACATGCACATTGATAATGAAAATAAGGGAAAGGAGAACAAGCTCCGGTTTGTGACAAAAGCTGAACCATCAGGTGCTTTCTCACCATATGGCCAATGTAGTTGATCAGCTCGGATCTTTGGCTGGCGACCATAGTCGCCCGATGATCACCAGTAAAAAATGAACACATCTCCATTTTGTGATTTCAAATTTAATGGAAATAAATGGATTTAACGAGGCAGATTTGTCAGCACCTGAAAAGTAGTTTAGCCAACTCAGGAACTTCCCTTCCCATTCTTTTTTCACTTTCTATCACTCTTTCTCTCTATATATATTGTTGGCCAATGTAGTTGATCACCAAATGGATGTTAAAATTGTTTTCTTAAATGGTGATTTAAATGAAGAGGTTTACATGGAACAACCAGAAGGATTTGTTCTTCCTGGAAATGAGAAGAAAGTCTGTAAGCTGGTTAAATCACTATATTGATTAAAACAAGCACCTAAACAGTGGCATGAGAAATTTGATTCTTGCATTCTAGCTTTTGGTTTTAAACATAATAGTGCTGATAAATGCATCTACTCAAAATTCACTGAAAATTATGGAGTAATTGTGTGTCTTTATGTGGATGATATGCTTATTGTGGGTACAAATATGGTTGACATAAATGAAACAAAAAACTACTTATCCTCTGTTTTCAAGATGAAAGGTTTAGGAGAAGTAGATACCATCTTGGTAATAAAAGTTAAAAAACATAGTAGGGGCTATGCATTAAGCCAATCACATTATATTGAGAAAATACTTGAGAAATTTAAGCATTTAGAGTTTAAAGAATATAGCACGCCATATGATTCTAGTATAAAGCTAGTAGAAAATATTGTTGAGCAATTGCACAACAAGAGTATGCTAGTGCAAAAGGGAGCTTGATGTATGCTATGCTTTATACCAGACCTGATATTGCATTTGCAATAAATAAACCCAGTCGGTTTACAAGTAATCTTGGTGTAGAGCACTGAAAGGCAATTGGAAGAGTTCTTGGGTATCTCAAGAGAACCTTGGAACTTGGCTTGTTTTATTGTGATTATCCAGCTGTACTAGAAGAGTACACTGATGCAAGTTGGATTACCGGTAATGGAGATAACAAGTCCACATCTGGATGAATTTTTGTCCTTGGTGGGGGTACGATCTCTTAGGCATCCAAGAGACAAACTTGTATATCTCACTCGACCATGGAATCCGAATTCATAGCCTTAGCGACTGCTAGAAAAGAGTTTGAATGGATTAGGAATTTATTATTAGATATAAAACTTTGGCCTAATCCTATGCCTCCAATTTCCATTTACTATGATAGTGAGACAACTCTGTCAAGGGCCTACAGTGGTACATATAATGGTAAGTCCAGACATATAACTCTAAGACATGAATTTGTTAGGCAACTGATTCAAAATGGAGTCATCACTATAACCTATGTGAGGTCAAGTAAAAACTTGACTGATCCTCTTACCAAGGGTTTAACTAGATAATTGGTAAGAATGACAACCAAAGAGATGGGATTAAAACCATTTACTTAGTCACCTGTAATGGTAACCCAACCTGAACTGAAAAGCCATCAGTATTGGGTTTAATGGGTAACAACAAGTTACAACAATGTGACTGTTGGCACTGACATTGAGAAATTTCCCATCACAACATAAACAGTGTTGTCCGTTATGATGAGAGTAAACTCTTAATGAAGCTCTGAAATGTGTCAAATAACGGAGCACATAGTGGAACTTCACCTATGTGAACATATAAGTGGTGCTGCTTCTCATGAGGGTTTGGGTTTGCTCTCGGGATTGTTCATGAAACCAGGAAAGAAGAACATGACCATAACAGTGCTGAACAAAATTTGAAACTCTTGCAGAGACTGAACATTTTTATGTGTATAGGTGTCTCCGGCCTGTCTTGAAAGTAGTTGGTTTAAGGTCTTACCACTAATAACTTTGACAAGGCTCTGAGATAACTATACTAACAAGAGGTTTAAGTTGATAAACACATTTTGTATGCATAACTATGTCATAGTAGTTTGGATTGAGAGAGAACTATGTAATTGATCAATCAATGTGGGGGATTGTTGGATTTTAATCTCATAAGAGATTAAATCCAATGGGTTTGATTGGTCAATTACATAAGAAAATGCACCTGCACACTTCATTGAAAAATCAGTTTTTCTCTTACAAAAAAAAAAAAAAACCAGTTTTGAACTTGTCCCACATTGGATAATTACAAGGTTTGTTTTTAGTATTTCAATAGGAGATAATTTACACTCCTTAGAATTAGTAGAAGAGAGTATGGGGATTCGATACCGTGCAACGCGCGCGCAAGCATGTGTGTGGCGCAATGAGGCGCACTTTGCTCGCACTTCGTGCGCACCCGCATGGCTCGCGATGGGCGGCTTTGGTTTTGGTGCATTGATGACCGTTGATGAGATCAACGGTCACGATTCGATCGGGTGTGATCAAGAGGCACAATTCAAAGTTAATAGTCACCAACTATTAACAACTTTTTAAACAGTCACAATGGTTGAAATTGTGACTGTTCAAGGTGCCTTCTCTAAACCAGCACCTACCTTTTCCTCATACCTCTTCTCAAATTATTTAAGGAGCATGAATCAAACTCCAAAACACACAATTTCGAAATTCACTATCTCTCTCTCTCTCTCAGTCCGGTCTGCTACAGTCTCACAGAAGGTTTCTTTGGAGACTCTTCAACTTTGTTGGTTGCAGATTCTCGCCCGAAGCTTTGTTGTATCCTGGGAATGAATTTGCCTGTAACCCAACAGCAAACTCAGTAAAACTGAGTTGGGACAAATAATGTTCTAAAGATATTGTCTTCAGACGCGCCTCAGAGCTTCTCCTCCAAAGTTACAATGACCCCATCTTCCCCAACATATATTTCTTCCTCTATTGAAAAACAGAGTTTTGTTGTTATGGCTAGAGATTTCTATGACATCATTCACCGGTTGAAGCCTGTCATGCATGGCTGTAGTGCTTGTTCAAATAAGATCATATTTGTAGGAGTGAATGCTTTCTACAAATTGCCTACAGAAAAAAAGAAAGAAATGTTTGTACAAATTAACTGTTATTGATGTCATGAGCTTTAGGGTGTTGGTTGCTTACAGAAGATAAACAACAACTTTCTTAGCTCTTCTTGATTTCTTTGTAGAAAGGTTAATTTCTTTTATGGGTTTTATTTGGTTTCATCAAAATCCATTGTTACAAAAAAGTTTGATTAGCTAAGTTTTAGCAAAGGTTCAATTTGTCCATATCTGTGTATCATTTTAAAATTATTTAATGTGATTCTCTCTCATTCAAACCATATGAAAAATAAAACAATAAAAATACTCGCAAAGTAACTATTGAATTTGGAACCCATTTTCTTTCTCATTGGCTTCATTAAAATAAAAGGGAAAAAAAGAAAGAACAATAAAAAAACAAAAACTATTACTATGAATAGTTGATAGTTTTCAACTATCTTAGTTAGAATCAAAGATCTTGAAAATAATAATCTGGCACGATAAGAAGGGCATCGGCCTTAACCTTTATTTATAATGGCAAGAGGTGTACAACAAGGGCTCTATCTTTGATAGAGCTTTATAGAGATAAGAACAAGAGTGATCATCTCATTAGGATAACAATTATCCTATGGATCAAGGGATAATTGTTATCCTAAGGATAGCTATCTAATCGAATAAGGATAAGGGAGGTACACGTGGATGTGTATCTCCAATACGCCCCCTCAAGCTCCATGCTCATCGAGGACATGGAGTTTGCCTTGCAAGAAGCAGAACCGATCACCCGCAAGAGGTTTGGTGAGGATGTTAGCAATTTGATCGCCAGAGGAAATAAACTGAACATTCAGCCGACGTACAAGAACGAGGTCCTGAAGAAAATGAAAATCAACCTTAACATGCCGTGTGCGAGCACGAAAAACGGGGCTGGCAGCATGATAGATAGCTCCAATATTATCACACCAAATAGTAGGATCATCAGAGAGAGTGACACCAAGATCCCGGAGGAGAGAGGTGATCCAAAGAACTTCAGTAGCTGTTGTGGCACATGCACGGAATTTAGATTCTGTGCTAGAGCATGTAACTGTAGCTTGTTTGCGGGAATTCCAAGCAATCAAGTTGGGACCCAAAATGATAGCAAATCCTCTTGTGGATCTCTGATCGTCTAGACAACCAGCCCAATCTACATCAAAATACGCATGAAGAGTGAGAGAAGAGGAATCCCGTGATAGGTTCAGACCATGCATGATAGTGTGTTTGAGGTAACACATGATCCGTTTAACTATTGTCCAGCGTTCATCAGTAGAGGATTGAAGAAGCTGGGATGCTTTGCTTTCTATAAAGGAGATGTCCAGATGAGTGATGGCCACATATTGGAGGACACCAACAATGCTTCTATATTTTGTAGGATCCTCAAGTGGGCGGCCACTATGTTGAGAAAGCTTAGGTTGGACTGCCATAGGGGATGAGATAGGCTTAGTAGAATCCATGTGAGCATGCTGAAGAAGGTCAGTGATATATCGTCATTGGCTGAGAAGAACCCCATGAGGATGCCGAATGAACTCTGTAACGAGAAAGAAGGTTGCAGACCCCAGATCTTTGAGGGAGAAATGGCGAGAGAGCTCCATGATGCAGGAATTGATGGCATCCTTAGAGTTCCCTACCAGTAGGACATCGTCCACATATATGAGAAGATAAATGGTGATAGTTTTGGAGCAGTATACAAACAAGGATGTATCAGTTGTAGAAGCCCGAAAACCCATCTTGGACTAGTTGGGAGGTAAGGCGAGCATACCAAGTTTGTGGTGCTTGATGAAGCCCATATAGGGCTTTGTGTAATTTGCAGATGTGAGTTGGTCTTGCAGGGTCTTCAAAACCCTTAGGTTGTTTAACATATATATCCTTGCGAAGGTCCCCCATTAAGAAAAGCATTATCAAAATCAATTTGATGAACATACCACTGTCGAGAGACTACAAGAGAGATGATAGTGCAGACGGTTACATGTTTCACAACCGGGCTGAAAGTGGTAGTAAAGTTAACCCTGAGGATTTGAGTGAAACCTTGTGCAACCAAATGGGCCTTGTATCTATCAATGGTTCCATTGGCCTTCTGAATCACCTTATAGATCCATTTGGTCCCTACTACATGCAAATGAGAGGAATATGGTCCAAGGGTCCAAGTAGCAGGACGGTTCCGTAGTATCATCACGAGATTGATCCAACAATGATTGGGGTAAGGGTTACTTGATAGAAAGGTGAGAACGGGGAGGCAAGGAGCCATCCATAGACCAAGTAACCATAGGGTGTTGGCGAGAGTTGCATAATTATGAGGTTCAACAGAAACCATATTATCAAGTATGTCCTAAAGAGGATGCAATCCATGAGGTCCAATTTCGGGGGAGGCGGAACTGTTTGGAGAGTCTAATGAAGTGTTAGAACTAGCAACAGTCATGGGAGAAGCAATAGACTTGATTTGTGATGAAGACAAGTGTTAGCACCCAATTTTTGCTCAGTCTCTTCACCCTACCACTTTGTACCCCCTCTTAGACCCCGAAAACTTAGAAATACAACCATATTGACATGACACTCTCTAAAATCTGAAATACCCCCTTTTGATGGAATCCACTAGACAAATAAGAACCTTGATCAGACATCATCCACACACTCAGAAAACTACAACTTAGTTACACATCACTTTTCATGATTAAATTGCAATGGTTCACCATTCATCACACCAATTTCCTTTCTAACGGCCCGGTCTATGTGATATCCAAATTCTAACTCCTCCAAAATCAAATCTAACATATCCATCACCCTAAGATCACTAGGAAACAATCAACTAGCTAATCCTACCACAAATCTACAACAACCAACCGCAAAAACATCAAGATCCCATTTGGATGGCCCTAAATAATTACAAGATCGACCATATCTTTCTCAAATCAGAACCATCCACTTAACCTCACCCTAATCCACGCCTACCTACCAAATTGTAGCTCAAAATTCTCTCATTTAACCCCCCCCCCATCAAGCCTAGATCCTATTCCAACAAATCTCATTAATTAGAGCCTACCATCCATCAACCCAACTTCATATGGCCAATCAGACCTCACCATTAGGTTCAAAGATCCAAAAAACCCTAGCATGTCAAATTTCATGAACAAGCACCTCCGTTTAACCATTAAAAAAGTAGGATTCTATTTTGGGCCCTCTTGTTGATTGAAAAACCATAAGCTAAGACCATGATATGAAATAAGTCAATCAATGTATACCTCTGATCAAAGATCCATCACCTCCATTAGATTCAAGATGTTCAAAAGTGCCAACCCACCAAATTTCATCCCAAAATTCCTCCATCTGGCCCATCATTAAATAAAGATTATATTTTACCAAATCTTATTGATCCGAACTTGTTAGCTATAGATCTCAATCATCTTGGCCCTATTTCTACAATCAGGCCTTAACATTATGTTTAGAGACTCGAAGAACCCTAGCACACCAAATTTCATATCTTAATTCATCAATTTGAGTGTTAAACTAGAAAAATACCATTTCGATGCACAAAATTAAATTACCACATCATCTAGCTCAACCTAAAGCCTTAGAAGGGTGAAGGTTGATGTCAGACCCATTCTCAACTCATTAGAACACTTTGACCAATGAAACATAGCCCAATAGGCTTAAAAAGCTCAAATACCAAACAACCCCTACTTAAAACCAAGAAAAGACAAAATAGCATTTAAAAATTCTTCAAATTTACACTTTCTGCCACTGACAGCCCAAAATACGAGACTTCAACGTCTGACACACCCCCTCTCATTGGACACACAAATCCCATGAAAACCACCCCCAAATCGAAGAAAGTGTTTCACCAAACAGGAAAGCTTAACTGGACATCTATTTCTTTGAAGAATCTTTCCTTATTTATGGAAAACAAATCTCTGTGAATCTCAGGCAATGCAGCTAAGCGAATTCAAACTAGACCCCCTCCCTTTCTCTATAAATACTAATCTAATTTGAGCTCAAAAGGATGGAGGAGGAGGCAACCTGAGAGAGGAGGATGAGAGCTTCCCAACTTCTATAATGCACCCATTCTACTAGAAATCCTAAAATCATTGAAGCTAAGCTCAAGCCTTGCCCCCTGTCTCCCAAACTTCAGACTAGAAATGTTCAACCCGTTTTATTTTGAAGTCCCTAGCTGCTGGAAAACTCCCGTCAAGATAAATATGAAAGGTAAGTCTTTTTTTTTTTTTAGTTTTCCTGGGTTTCTTGAGGTTCTGAAATGTTGGAGAACCATTGCGTGCAATTTCTTCTTAATTGAGAATAGAGGTAAAGAGGTGAGGGTCTTAGGGAAATTAGTACCTAAGACCCGACAACATCACCTCAAAATCAGTCTTAGGAGAAATTGAAAACATGTTCCTCGTTCCTCTGGATTTGAGAAATTCTTGTAGTCATTTCAATTTTTCTCCAAAAGAAATTGAGCCTAAACAACTCCCATTTTGGGCTGCTACAACAGCTTGGAGAAAGGGGAGCCTAATACCTTCCCTCTCCCAATCCTTAGAACCCGATTTCCCTTGATTGTGTGCCTTTCCAGTGGAAAATGGAGTCACTATCAAAGACTTAAATCTAATCTTTCAAACCCAAAAATAAGGGCCCATTTCCTCTAAAAAATGGGATGAGTTTGGAGTATGCAAGTAAACTCCGATTGGCTGAATCAGATCTGATGAGGAAACCACAGGCAAGCCAGGAAAAGTATGTTCATCAAAGACAACATGGCGTGAAATGTATTCTCATCGGGTTGTAGGATGTAAGCACCAATAACCCTTGTGTTTGTCACTATATCCAAGGAAGATGCACTGCTTCGTAGGAAGTAGAACCTCATAAGAAACCGGTAATCTAGAGGAGAACCAAAAAGAACCTCATATGGATATTTGTATTGGAGAGTGCTAGTAGGAAGCCGATTAATCAAGTACACAACTGTAAGAGCAGCATCCACCCAGAAGGAAAAAGGGAGCGATGAGGAGGCTAGTAGAGACAAAGTGGTTTCGATGACGTGGCGATGTTTCCATCTAGCACTACCATTCTGTTCATGTGTGTGAGGACAAGCAAGCCGATGATTGACACTAACAGAGTCCAAATAAGCAGAGAGCTTCCAATATTCTCCACCCCAATCAAATTGAAAGGCCTTGAGTTTAGTATTAAATAAGACTTTAACATAACGCTTAAAAGACAAAAATACGTTAAAAACATCCGACTTTTGTTGCAACAGAAACAACCAACAAAATTTGCTATAAGCATCAATGAAAATTACATAATAACAAAACCCTACATTTGACAAAATTGGGGCAAGTCCCCATACATCTGAAAAAACTAAATCTAAAGGACTGGAGATAATTGTGGACGAAGGAGGGAGAGATAATCTATGACTCATGCATACTTGGCATGACTCACGCACTAAGTTGGTTCTGAAATTAAGTTGACCGTCATAAGGTAAGTCGAACTGAGATACCACTTGCTTCACAATACGCATAGCAAGATGTTCAAGTCATTTATGCCAATCACTGACAGAGACCCTTTCACTGACCAATGCTAAAGGCTTATTCGAACTAATCATGATACCCGAAAAGTGATAGAGACCGTCTCTACTGGCTCCTCGTAGCAATATGTTCCCCATATAATCCTTCACAATAAAATAATCACCATGAAATTCAAAAAATAGATTGTTATCATGAGAAAACTTGTGGATGGATAACAAATTTTTAGCCAAATCAAGCACATGAAAAATATTTTTTAAAGAAAACTGATGAGTAGAGTGTTAATAACTGAAGAACCAATATTTTTAATCGTTAAACCTAAACCATTCCCAACTTTAACTTGCTTGGTTCCTCCATATTCAAATTGAACCTATAGATTATCAACATTAGGTGTCATGTGATGCGTGCCACCACTATCTGGATACCAAATCGGGTCAAAGGACAACTGAGAAGGAGCAATACTTCTGTTGTAAACGGCTGGTTCCACCTCTTCGTTCTTGTAATTCAGATCATAACGTCGACGGCATTTTACAACATTATGTCCCAATTTGTTGCATAGTTGACAAACAATTTGATTTCTACATCCTCTACCTCCATTATTTATGCGGTTGTCTAGAGAACCACGCCCCTACCTCTATCGCGGTTGTTCCCGAGAGAGGTGCATTGATTATTGTTCTGATTTTTGTTCTTAAAATTAGCAATATTAACTACAGGAGGTGTGGGGTTGACAGTAGTAGCATTCTGTTCTAGCCAACCTTCATGGCCAAGAGGAATGCCTAAAACATCATCAACATCAAGGTCCTCTATATCAGACCTATTAGTAATTGCAATCACAACAGATTCATATTCAACTCCTAATCTAGCAAGTATGTAGAGGACTAAATCACTAGTATTAATAGGTTCAACAACAACAGAAAGGCTATTAGCGATAGATCTAGCTTTCTAAACTAAAGCAATCTAGAGCACAAATAGTTGGAGAAAAGACTTAGCTAGGGCATTCCAAACATTGTGAGATGACTGATGTCCTACCACTTGCATGAACACGCTTTTTGTGAGAGAGGCAATAATCCAAGAGAGCACCAACTGATCTTTCTCAAACCAGTATAAATAAGCCGGATTGAGGATCATCTGATTTCCATCAATCGGATCTGGTACATATTGTGGTGGTGCAACAATCGATATGTCTATGTACCCCATCAACCGGTTAGTGTAGAGGATCGACAGAAGTTACACTTTCTAGAGCAAGTAATTGTCATTACTGAGCTTGATAGGGAGATAATGTATGCCACTCGAATGAGTTGAGTTCGAACCTGACATGTTGTTGTTGACTGAGGCACTAGTTGAGTGCTGAGACTCAGAGGTAAAGCCACTGGAGGCCATGGAATCAAAGGAGGCTCTGATGCCAAGTTAAAATCAAAGATCTTGAAAATAATAATCAGACACTATAAGAAGGGCATCTGCCTTAACCAGCGTTTGATATACATGAAGAACTACATATCTTGATAGGTCATGGCTTAGCAGAAGAAAATTCAGACTAAGAGCCTAAGACTTGTTCCGAATACCAACAATCTTTGACGTCAGTATCCTTCCATACCACTCATTGTCTATAGTCTGTAGGAAGTTTTGATCAAAATACTAACAAAGATAATGTACCTAAGCTTTTGGGTTCTATGTCACATGCAAAAGGTAACATAACTATGCAAATAAGCATGCTAGGAGATTTTCATATTTTGTTTTTGAATTGCATAATCTTTACCAAAATCTCAGTCCATAAAAAAAAATAAACTTTAGAAAAATACTACCACATTAGTGCCAAATAGGCATTGGTGTTATGAAACCATTGTTTGGTTTCAAGATTTATCAAATAAATTCTAAAAAAATGAAGCACTTTGACTTATGTGTATTAGGCATTTGGGGAAACATCAAATTCTCATTTCCCCAAATGCCTGGGCCTTTCTTGAAATGAAATGCTGATTGACATACTTTAAGCTTAGGTGAAAGCAACTTTATGGGGTATTATTTGAAATGCCAAAACGTTCAACCAAATAGAAAAAGTAAACAACATTGAAAGTAGTGCTTTTCAGATAAATGTTTAGCCAATAAAATGCCTACGAAATTAATCCCCCTCATCGTCATTTTCTATTTTTTTAAATAAATAAAAAACCAATTAAGAATGAGAGAACATAATACATCAACAATGATAAGATGTAACCCATAAAAAAAAAAATCAACCCCCCAAAACCAACCTCCTTTCTCAAAAAGATTAAAAACCAACATTCTATCACAACCAGAGCTTCAAGAACAATATTTCTTACAATCAAAAACCCCATACCTTCAACCGATGCTAAACTCTCACCCTCAACTCAAACCCAATTAAACTTTCTAAAGCCACCTTCTTCATCGTGTTTCCCAATTCCCACCTCTCCTTCCTTGATTGCTTTTTTTCTCAAATTGGCCCCTATCTTCTTGAAGTTCTCTAAATGATCTTCTTGCAAAGTCCCCACCCTAAAGGAAGAAAAGTCCCAAATTTTTTTCTCACTTCTACCTCCTTATTAATCACTTCTTCCAATTTTATTACCCCATGTAAATTGTGTGCTTCATCTATCAACACCTCCTCGGCTTAGGTTTTGTTCTATATATTTTCTTTCTTTTATATACTTGGGTACTTTCAAAATCTAGATAATAATCCCCTTTCTCCTCCTCTTTTCTCTTCATTGATGTGTTACCCTTCTCCTTCCTTTTCAACTCCTCATTTTTCTTCCTTCACCAAGTATTCTTGCATCTCTCTTTGTTTTTCTACCAATCCATATTCAACACTCCCCCTCTATCCAATTCTCAAATTAATTTTCTACTCTTTCTTATTTTTCCTCCATTTATCATCTTTCCTAACTCCTGAAGTCAAAAGAGACACTCTTCATTCTATAAAGATATGTTTTGGATTCCTAATTACCCTAAAAAAATAGAATTAAATCTTAAATGACAAAACAAACACAAATATTTAAACCCATGTTCTACATTAAGCAAGGTGATGCCCATTCATCAATCATAGCCACTGATCTTCTTTTCTTTGTTTCCCAAACCATTATCTCCTTATTTTCCATTTCTATATCCATTTATCAATTGAAACAACTTTCATCTACTCCTTTAAAATAGGTCTTTCAAACACCAATAAAAGTTATTCCAATGTTATTGCAATGACCACCAAACTCATTCATGGGTCGGGTAGCCCGATGGGTTGACCCGACCTGATCCATTCTTAGTCGGGCTTGGACATGATTTTAGGCCTGTGGGCTAAGGCTCGGGCCTAAAACACTAGGCCTAACCTTTTTTCAGGTTGGGCTCAGGCTTTCTTAAAAAAGCTCTGCCCAAGCACAAGCCCAACTTGATAATATAAATTATAATAAAAATATATATACATACAATATTTTTCTTTGTTCCTCTTCTATTTTTTTCAAGTAATAGTGAGATCTTTTATTATTTTTGGGTTTTGAGGGCTTTTAATATAAATAAAATACTTTTTTATTGAATAAAAAAAGAAAAAACCATTTGTTATCAAATTTTTGGTCGAGCTCAGGCTCGTGCCCAAGCTTCGAGCTTTATATGAGGGTTGGGTCGGGCTCAAGACCTAGGCTCGATTGTCGGGCCAGGATATGGTTCGGGCAATAATGTATTCTATTAATTCAGAGTCAAAGCATGGCCCGACCCAACCCATGAATAGGTCTAGTGACCCCTAATAAGAGAATTAAGACATAGGAGAATCGACAAACAAAAAAATCATAGACCTTGTTTGCACCATCCTTAAACTCTTAATTTTGTTCTATATATTCCATTTTTTACAAAAATAAAAAAGAAACATTTACAAAATATTTGAGAATATAATATTAAATGGTTTTTAATTTAAAAAATGATAGAAACAAAAATATTAATAATGGAATCAAACCTTTAATATATGTGCATGCATGAAAAAGAGCAATAAATAAATTAATTGAAACTTGTAGTTTAAGTCCTATGGAGAACAATCATTTTGTTTAGAAAAGGCATTTCCATTTTTTCACATGTTTTTTCTTATGAATTTGAAGAGAAGGTTCTATATTTCAACAAAAAAAAGAAGGAAGAATGGTCTACTATAGTACAGAGACTAAAGTCTTGAATCTGGATTCCAAGAAAGGATAAAGAATGTAGCTTTCAACTAATCATAATAGGAGAAAGTTTTTTTGACTTTGACATCTGACACCCTCACAAAGTGTTCTAGAAAGAATCAAGAAAAGAATATAAACACAAAATCTGAAATAGAAGTGAATGCATGCATGAAGTATAAACCCAGTTACCCGCATCAAATCTAATGAGGAAAAAGAGAAAACAAGGAAAGATGGAAGAAGGCTATGAATGTTCAAAAGGGTATCGAGGATTGAAATGGATGCTTCCTTACTATCTTTATTCATGGTCTAGATTATATCTGCTTGAGATCATCAGACAAAATATTATTTGGCTTTCTAAGTAGCCTTCAAAGCCAACCCCCAAAGAGAATAATATTATTTGCCCAAGGCTGCCAATGTTCAGACTTACTTTCTTCTTGATATTGAGTCATGAATTTTTTTGTTTATTTTGAATACAAAGCCATATTGATGAAGCCCCTCTTGACATAAATTTAAATAGGAATCCTATCAAGGATTTACCCACCTATGTCCATGTATTTAACTAGAAAACATAATAGTGTTGAATGAAAGCAAGTTGTACTTGTTGATGAAAAAAAAAAAGAAATTTGTACTTAATACCTGTTTTCATTTCTAGAATCATGTTTTCTTATCAAATATGTTATACCTAAAAAGTCATGATTTACATTAAAAAGGTGAAGCAGTAGTGTGAATGGTAAGATACTAGGAGAAATGGAGTGAGAATGGATCCCATCAACTTCTAACTGATCAAGTCTTCAACCCATATAATATGTCCACCTTCATGAGCAAAGGAAAAATAGGGAAACACGAATACTTTTACCAAAATGAACAACATGTTTTGTTTAGTTTTGGTATGTCATTTTCAACAGCGATAACTTAATTAGATTTCACAGAATTCACAAAGTAGATCCAAATGCAAAGTCAAATAGATAGCTCAAATAGCAAACAATAAACAATGAGGACAAAAATTAACAAAGAGAGAAAGAGAGGGAGCACTCCAAAACTTAAAATACATTGCCAAAGTTGGGATAGAGGACAAAACAAGAATTGACTATATAAGAACTATAATACTTGTTAAGAAAACTTTTAAGACTCATCTTCTTGTTCTTGTAAAACCTAAAATAATAATAAGAAAAATAAGAAAAATAAGAGTTCAATTAGAAAAGGATTTGCAATATGTGAGAAACAATTTCCCAATTCACCCTCTTTGATCAAATCACACACCGAACTACATAATATAAGCTCTAGCATAGAGCTTAAGACAAATGAAATCTAACATAGATCAAATCCAAATTGAAACAATTAATAGAAGCTGCAATTTTTCAAAATCAAATAAACTCAACTAAAGTAGAATACTGAGTAAAATTACTATTCATTTCTCATTTCCCGATCCAATTTCAATACCAATTTTGGATAACATCCACAATTGTTGTTGAAGTTGCATTGAGTTGCTTTCAATCTTTCTAGAAGCATTACCAATCATCCACATTTGAGAAACGGAGATCAATAGAGAGAAAGCAAGAGCGAGGAAGGAGAACGAAACTTAAGGGAGAAAGGAGGGAGATAGAGCAAGTGAGAGAGAAAAAGAGCAAAGAGTTTTGGGCATTTCTCTAAGAGCTTTTGGAATCTTGAGGAAGTTTTGTTTTGTTACCTCAAATTCACATTAGATATTTGCAATCTTGTCTTCCATAAACAAAACCTCTGGTTCAACCTGTCCATCTTCATCCTGACATTTGAAAATAGCTTCTTCTGACGCTACTGTAGCACTAAACTTCTATATGAACCTCTGACTCTAAACCCTTCTGCAGCTCCTCACAGGGAAAATCTCATCCTCTGTAATGAAGAACAAAAAGGAAGAAGCCTATAGATAGAGGCCATGAAAAAGAGGAAATAGTTAACAAAATTTTGGAAATACCAAAGAGAAAGAAGGGAATGGACATAACATTGAGAGGAGGGGAAATGTGCAACATGCCAAAATTTTGAGAAACGCATGCTTAAACTCCTTAATAGCCATGGTCTCCAATAGTTTAACACAATTGACAAATGCAAGTGTGATGGTTAATTTAGAAACCATATCAATAGATTGTGCATAATCCATAAGTAGTTAGACCGCAACTACACCATGGCTTGAGAATGCTATTTTAGCAACTAACTATAAAGTTTATTTCTATATGTATTATTTAGCCACAGTCTTTATGTCGGTTGCTAAGAAAACCATTGCTAAATCACAAATTTCTTGTAGTGATATTTTTTCTCTATTTCCATGTGTTTCCAAAGCATATCCATATTCGAATTGTCCAAAACGATATTCAATACCAATACTTTAATCATTGACTACAATAAGAGCAAGTTGACTATCACCTTGAATGAGCTCAACAATATGTTACAAAGAACTAAATAATTGATTAAGAACGACAAGCTTGTTGCATTACTTGCTAAAATAGGGAAGAAAAATGAGAAAAAAATGGAAAATACAGTAAAAAACGTTTGAAAAAAAAAAGATCAACAAGTCAAAATGTCAAAAGAATGACAAGTCATTAGATGAATGTTACTTCTATAAATAGATGAGGCACTAGAAAAAGAACTACCCACAATACCTAGACTCTACAAAGAAGTGGTCTCCTAAAGGTAATTTTGATTCACCAATCAAGGAGACCAATATGTTGGTCACTTTTGCTTTATCCTACTATGCTTGCTCAAGAGTATCAATTTATACTTGTATAATTCATTGTAGGGGTTCAAGGAAATTAGAATATTGATTGAGGGAGAGGTGGAGAGGTGGTCCTCTACATGGGAACATCAACAATAGTTTCTATTACTATTATAGGATTAGTGAATCAATTTTTAGGGAATGTTCAATTTTTCTAAAATCTTGTCTTTACATTCCTCAATTGAGGAAAATTTTAATTTCAATATCAAAATTATGTAGTGATGGTTAATCTTTACCTTACAACAATAATATTACTATAAAGTTGAATAATAAGTTCATCACTTTTAGAGAGTTAGAAAATGGTCTCTGTGTAATCAACCCTTCCCTGGAAACAAATATGATTGTATGGATTATTGAAATTGTTCCTATGAAGAAACCTTGTGATACCGTTACTCTTACTTACTTGTGTCATTTCAGACTTGGCCAAATAAATAAATAAAGAATCACAAGACTAGTTAGGAATGTTCCCTTGGGTTTTCTATCTATAGAAGATCTATTAGATTGTAAGACTTGCCTACAGGGAAAGATGAATAAAAGGTCATTTGTTGGAAAAGCCCAAAGATCTACAAGTACTTTAGACCTAATACATACAAATGCATCCCTTGAATGTGAGGGCTAGAAGAGGATATGTTTGTTTCATCACCTTTACCGATGATTACACTCAATATGAGTATTGGGTACTTGTACTAAGTGCGGCATAAGTCATAATCTTTCAAAAAGTTTAAGGAATCTAGACATAAAGTCAAAAAAATAGTAGGATAAGGAGATAAAAGTGCTATGATCATATTGTGGTAGAAAATATCTCCCAAATGAGTTCAAGGATTATCTAAAGGACGATGGCATAATATCATAATTGTTACTGTTAGTTACTCTTCAGTTAAATGGCGTATTTGAAAGGAGAAACTAAACATTATCAAATATTGTAATGTATCTCCTTGTATACTCTGAGTTAACCATCTCCTTTTAGGGAAATGCACCCAAAATTTCTCTATACTTCTTGAATCAAGTTCCAACCAAGTTAGTTTCAAGGACTTCACATGAGCATGGGATGGCAAAAATGTCAAGTTTAAGACACTTGAAAATATGGGATTGTATAACATATATCAAAATTAAGTGCTAGCGAATTAGAATCCTAAATCAACATGTGCCCGCTAAAGAAAACCATGGGTTACTTATTCTATAACCCTAGTAAACAAAGAGTGTTCATCAATTGAAATGCCCATTTTATGAAAGAGGGTTACACCTTCAATGGTTAACCTTAACAAGAATAGTTCTTGAAGGGGAGATGGTTACTATAGTGGCAAAATCCAAACAATAAAGCCAAGTTACTATGGATTCCACAATACCTATCTAAAAGGTCTACCCATGTCTTGGCTTACACAAGATTCATTGACTTACACAAAAGCCATGTTAGATATAGACTTTGTGAACTGAGGTAGATTTCATGAAGGTTAAAATGGACTTGATGAAAGCTAATGTAGTCTAGACTCTTATAAATCCACCCCTTAGAGTTAAAGCAATAGATTGCAAGTGGATTTGCAAGAGGAAGAAGGACCAATGGTAAAGTTGAGACATATAAGGCCCGATTAATGGCAAAGGGTACATTCAAAAATGAGACAATTATAAGGAAACCTTTTCACTTGTTGCTATAATAAAGTCAATTGGAATATTATTATTAAAACAACATTCCTAAATGGAAATCTTACTAAAGGTACCCCCATGCAACAACCTGATGGGTTTGTTAGAACATCTAGTTTGACAAAACATTCAAACTATTTAATTTTGAGCAAAATTTTAATGAACCATGTGTTTACAAGAAAATAGTGGGAGACAAAGTAGTCTTTCTCATACTCTATGTAGACATCATTCTACTCATTAGGAATCATATATGACTATTGTCAATAATGAAGGTATATCTTTCACAACAGTTCTCCATAAAAGATATTAGAGAAGTTTCCCATATATTAGGACTTTATCTCTATAGAGATAGGATGAAGCTAGTGGATCGTTAGACTCTTGCAAGCCACTTACATTGATAAGATCATTGAAAGACTTAATATGCAAGACTCCAAGAAATGATTTATACCTTTTTGTCATGGGGTCATTCTATCTAAGGGTATGTCATCCAAGACTCCCAAGGAAGTAGAAAACATGAAGAACATTCCCTATTCCTCAACTGCAGGGAGTCTCATGTATGTGTTGTTGTGTACCCAACCTAACATAGCTCAAGCAATAAGTGTTGTGAGAAAATATCAATCAAATCCAAGACTAAAGCACTAGATTGCAATAAAGAACATGTTGAAATACATTCAAAGAACAAAAGATCATTGTCTTATCTTTAAAGGAAGTTCATGACAATTGGTTGAGTGTATCGATGTCAATGGTAGATTCCACAACAAAGGCTTGATTCAAATTCCAAATTGATTAAACAAGGGATGATTCGAATTCAATTTGATATTTGACAATTTTTTAATATAATCATCCAAATTCGAATAAGTCGAATATTCAAATTCAATTTGAATTCAATTGACTGTAATATGTTAAGTTTAACCACTCAAAATTAATTTAATGAAAAACATAAAATGAATTCGATTGATTGGGTTGCTCGTTATGTTCAGAGAAAAACACACCTTAAAGAGTAATCATCGACCAATAATATGTTATCTTGTTGATTCAAGTCAAGTGCAATCATCATGTTTTCGCTCGTTGTCTCGGAGGACCTGGTTGAGAAATCAAGTTTATTTAACTCGGCTCGACAGAAATCATTTATAGGTCTAGTAATCGCCTTCGAAGGATGGAGACGCTGAGGAGAAAGTCTACAACCAGGAAGAACATCAAAGATGTTGAGGAGAAAGTTTACAACCGGGAAGAACAATGGAGACGCTGAAGAGAAAGTCTGCAACTAGGAAGAACAACGAAGACATTGAGGAAAGTGTGGAGATGATGTGAAAATAGTGAACTGAAAAGGTAAAACCCCAACCAGCTCACCCTTAATGTCATACCCACCTCCCCCGGTGTGCCCGAACAACACCACGGAGGCAACCTGGCCTCATCCCAGGCAGGATCCGTACCCACATGCCAATCCCTCACTTCACCTGGAGCTAACCCGTCATCCAAAATTCCCCTTAGCAGGGAAGAATTGAAGGAGTTCGTTCAAGGGCTGGTAGTCGAGAGCCATGGTCGGGCACAAGATTCAATGGTCTTACAAAAGCCTTACTCTGATCGCATCCTATACAAGTCGTATCTTGCCGGATACACCTCCCCCCAGCAGTGGCCCCAATACGATGGGCAAAGAGGCAGTCCATAGGAACACATAAGCAAGTTCGAAGATTTTCTCAGACCCTTTGCCCTAGACGGGGACCTCAAAGTATGAGAATTCTCAAAATCGTTGACAGGGCTAGCATACCCATGGTTCGTAAGCCACAACTCCAGGGGCATCGATTCATGGGGGGAGTTGACAAAGAGGTTCTTGTCGAAATGGTTCATGCTAGAAAGGAAACTGACGATGGCCGATCTCCGCAATGTAGAACAGGGGCCAAGGAAGGATCTACTAGCCAATGTCCTGACGTTCTAGAAACTTACCCATTCTATTTTTGATGAGCATGCCACTAAGAAGAGTCGAACAATGCGTTCAAGGCATGCGGCCGGCATATCGCATAGGCATTGAAAACATCAAGATGGAGACCTTCAGTCAACTTTGGTAGTGCGCGAAAAGGACAACATAGACGGTCAAGGGCACAAACCCGTATGCTAGAGGGGAGGCATACGCAGTCGACACGAGACCCCGAGATCATGGAATGGTCAAACCGGGGCCGTATCAAAAAAACATCCAAGGAAGAAGAGATATGCCGACACCTCCCCCCTTTCCATGTACCAAGGAAGAAGTAATCATGATCATGAACAAGTTAGTGGAAGATGGGGTCATCACCTTACCAACGCCACCCCCCGGGAGTAAACCCAGAAAAAGGCAAGCATAGCGGCTGGTGGTGTGGATACCATCAAACCCTACATCATGAATTAATGGATTGTTTCTCCCTCATGAAGATATTTGCACAAAAGGTAAAGTTGGATCAGTATGTAACCAAAGAACCGGCTAGCGTGGAGACTAATCCTCTGCCAACACACGCTCGGGGAGGCAGCGTCAATGTAGTCGGGGCTGTAGGGCAGCACCAAGCGGATGCCCTAATAGAGAGACTGGAGCGAAGTGAGGAATTACTTCAATTCTTCACCAAGCAAGGAGCCAACTCGACAATAGAGAGATTGGCCATCAGGGCACTAGCGGAAGTCTTTCGACACCCCCTACAACCATGTATTTACCATTGCAGTAACGTAGAGTTCACGATAGATGACATGCTGGCGGCTGATCCCCTTCATAACCGACCCCTATACATCATGGCTAAAATAGGGGGATATGATATGCGGAGGTCCATGGTTGATCCCGATAGTTTTGTAAACCTCATGCCGGTCCACACACTAGAGCTCATGGGCATCCAAAAGGACGTCAAGGGGCTCCCGTTGGAAATAACAGACCTCAACGGAACCCCCTCGATCACCGAGGGACCTATAGAACTACAAGTTGTGATTGGGGGCCGTTCCGCATAATGCTGGAATTCCAAGTGGTTCAAGGAAGAACCTCCTACCATGCACTCCTAGGACGGCCGATGATACACGACTTGGCCCTCATCCCTTCGACATACCGTCAATGCATCAAGGCAAGACATAGTGGGAGGTCAATAAGAATTCCGGATACCAGGGCTCCATTTGACAAATCCGAAACGCATCTTCAGATGCTATCTACTTCATGGAATTAGCAGAGGATGGCGAGACTCGGGTAGTGAAGGTCGAAGGGATGAGGTTACCCCAACCGCTTAGAGGCAAACTCGCAGGGACGTCGAAGCGATGCAAGAGGAGAAAGTGCGTGTGGATAATGGGGGACAATGGAAAAGAATACTACACCATCGTCGAGGAGTATGAGAGCGATGTACCACCCATGACCAAGAAAGCCATCCCCGATGTATGAGAACGATTTTGTTTTTTAATACAACTGGTTAAATATAGCCTAATCGCAGCATACATGTTTCCGAAAAGCATGTTTATGAGAAAAGAAAAAAAACAGTTATTTTCTTTTGACCAAAAGATTTTGAGTGATGTTTCAACCAGAGCTATTTTGCCATACCTCAAAGTGAAGTCGCTATGACCGCACCACCAAGCAATGGATCAAACTCTGAATTCAGCACGAAGGTCCAGGGGATAGAGATGGGACGTGTTAAGATAGCAATGGTTACATACTGATCCAGCTTTACCTCTTGCTGTAGAACGTGTTGCGATAGAGATGGGGACGGCTCCCTGGTTGGCAGCATGATCTTCCGGAGGCACTAATACATGACGAGGTCCAAGGGATTTCCCAATGGCTTCCTGGAAACCCACCAGCAACGCACAAAGATAAGCCAATTGCAGCGCCTTGCATTGCGGCTCCCAGTAGAAGCCAGCAAACGCAAACAACCCGGGAAGGCTCGATTGTGCCGACGGACCCAGAACACATCCTCCTTGGTGGCTTGTAAAAACTGCCTACCGAGATCATCATACCTAAATTGACGCATCACCCAATCCGAGTGATACACAGCCAGTTGCGATTCGCAATTGTGGTCGAGATAGGCTCCCACACCAGGCCATGCGATCAACCGCGTGATGCCCATTGTGACATTACTCACATCTAATGTGCAATGTTGATCCACGTCGACGGGGACAGGTGCGCCGGCACAGAACAGCATAGTATCGGGAACTATCTAGGAATTGGGCTTCCACTTGAATCCACCCCGGGAGGCCAATCGGATGCTGATATCACCTATCTGAAGCTTTTATGGCGACTAGCTAGTAACCACAGTTTCCCCCTGCAAATCCCGAAGGTCTTGTCCTCGAACTCATCCCCTTGCAGAGTCTCCACTGGAACGTTGAGACGCGCGAGCGGACGCAGGGTCACCGCGAGATCAAACTGCTCACAGAGAAAATAGACAAAACTGATGTGATGCTTACAACTAGGATCCACTAGATGCTTTACAGTGTCGTCTAGCTGCTTGTACAAGTATCCCACGAACATGGAAGCCAGCGGAAACTGGTGACCGGTCGTGGCAAGGATGGCAAGGGAGACAAAATAAGTCCACAATCCATAGTCTGTCAGACTAGGATAGCACATATAAGATAAAATGTGGCGAGATGACATTGACTATTCCTACGCCTCACCATCACATCGCGACCTCCATGCGACTTGAACTAGAACTCTATCCAATGCTCTAGCAGCATCTTTCCGCAGGCTGTAGTCTGGTCCTCCTGCACCTTGAAAGAGCCTATCGCTTGAAGCAATTCATCGCATAACTCCCTATAATCTGTGGGGACGAACTCAATATACTGCAAATGATGGGCGGATAAGACACCGCCGACAGGCAATGCCATCAAAGCGGCTGCGTCCTCGACCATCACTGTTAACTCTCGAAATGACCCAACAAATGTGTGTGTGTGACAACACCACAATTCCACTAGACGGTCCACATACTTCACACCCTCCCTGCCAGATAAGCCCGTGTAGCAGTCTACGAGCTTGAGTAGACCGGAGTCCTGCAACATCCAACAATACATGGGGTTTTCAAATACAAACTCCGCCCATGCCGAATAACTGTTAGGGGATTTTGAGCTATCAGCCATCGGCTCTTGACACTTGTAGGACATGGGTTGATCCAAAGGACCGCAAAGGCATAGCAACTCAGTTGTGAGAATAGGGTCGAATATACCCTCTATACCTCTCAACACAGGAACAGGAGGCCAAAACCCCTGGCTCCCCAGTAACAACCAAAGCTGTCTCCCGTTTTGAAAGCAGTTCAGCCATGTCTACCGTCCTCACAAAATTGACAAAAGGGCACTCGACCCTCTTATCAATCTCTCTTCTCCCCTCCTACCCAGCAGTACTAATGTCTCGGTGGCAACGTGGAGCCATGGATGGCAAACCAATCAAACTTCAAAGGAGTCTATGAAACTAAAATTATCTCCGCACAAAAAGGAGTGAACACTAGTACACCCTGTATTCTCCCACCTTCTTATAAAAGCAAACCCCTTCAATAGTCACGCGTGTCACAGAATGAACAGTAGTGAGGCACACAAATAGATGGTCACTCAGAGCTCGACGGGTGACTTAGGACGAAAGCAATTATGTAAAATTCCCCAAACAACCCCAGCAAGGCGGGATTGGCAGACCGCATCAATTCAAAAGACACACCCCGTTAGTAACCGTTGCCCAACCGTATTGAGTGCCAACTCCGTTTTGATTGCATGCTTGAAGTGTAATAATTTAGGAGGTACAGAATCAGGTGACACTATCACCGACCGCCACCTGTCCAGAAATGTTTAATTATTAAGACCAACGGGACAATGACTTGAACCACCTCAATCGATTCAGACGTATATTGATAACACTACAACTCAAGGATTTGTTGTCTTTCTACAAGCCATCTTAGGCTCGATGGATGGGGTAGTTACAGGGTATTGATGCGTTATCGCAACACCACTGGTATTGTAGCATGAACATAGACAAGTAGTCCGACTGAAAGAGTTTTGCATGTTAGGGATAAAGACTGTGCACTGAGACTAAGTTGGACAATCGCAAAATTAAGCAAAACACCAACTTCAATATATGTTATAACTATACAACGTCCATTAGAATATTTACAAGATGAAGTACAACATCGATCAACCCACCCACCCAGCCCTCACAACCTCGATGTCCCAAGATTCCCGAGCATCATAAGCCGATAACTCAGCAACTTCCGCTTTGCACCCCCAGGTAAGATGGAAGGCAAATCTTGAGAATTTCAAGGGTAGAGGAGAGGAGAATGCCCAGGCAAGAGGAGGGGTTCATACTTGCAGTTCACCTAACCACCATTGCCACCTTTGGATTCGGATCCCAACTAGTTTACTTTCGTTTTAGATTTAATTTCCAACTCTTATTTTTCCATTCTACAATTTACTTTTATCTAGTTTAGTTTTTGTTTTCTTTTCTACATATCTAGGATTCGGCCAGGTAAGATGGAAGGCCTAGCTCAAGGAGTTTGATGATCAAATGAGAGATCCAGAGACTGCTACCTCTGATCGAATTGTAGACTTTTCATTTAGCTTCTTTTATTTATGCACTTTTCACTTTCAGCATTGTTAGAATTTTATTTTAATGAATTCCAATTTAATTAATTAAAGTTTTATGTTTCTGCAACTTCCCATCGTGTTATTTTGTCTGAATTAAAGTACATAGTGAATTTTTCCTTGCTTCCCTATGGATACGACCCCTTTCTCACCACTAACTTCATTTCGTAATTGTTTTGAGAATTGGTAAATTTATAAATATTGAAATTGGTGTTCTGAAGTGGTTAACGACACGCTTCCGGAGACACCAAGTTTTTGGCACCATTGTCGGGGAAGCAAGGGAGAAAATTTTTTATTTGCTTTGTCTAGATTTGTTTCATTATTTTTTTATTTTTGTTTGATTGTTTGATCTGTAATCTCATTTTAATTATTGTTTCTCTTTGATTTTATAAGACGTAATAGCGAAAGGTGGGGTACCGGAGCGTTGTTGGACTGCTGAAGAAAAAGAGAATAGAAGAGAAATTGGATTGTGTTTCAGGTGTAGTCATCCCATTTTATTTTTGTTTACTTTTTTTTATTTTTGAATTCTTTTTTTGGTAAAATAGTGATTTTTGAATTTTTTGTTATTTTTTTATATAGATCTTATTTATTTTATTATTTTTCTTTCGTTTTATTCTTAGATCTATTTTTTTTCTTTATTTTAATTTCTTGAGTGAATCTTTTTTTATATAGAAATTGGATTATTTTTCTTACAGCATAATCTTTTTTTTTGGTTTAATCCTTAGAATATCAATTTTTCTTGTTAGAATTTATTTTTGTAGTTGTTAATATTTTTTAGCATAATTAATTCTTTTATCTTTTGTTTGCTATAATTATTTGTTGCTTTATTTAATTTCCCTTTAATTAGTTAATTAATTGAATAAGTAAATGTTAATAAGAAATTAATCCAAATTTTGAATTTGAGTTTAAATTTCAAATTTAAATTTAAATTTAAATTTAAATTCGAGTCTGAATTTGAATTTGAGTTTGAATTTAATTTTCAAATTTCAAATTCAAAAAAATATATTGTTTTAAAATTTTTGCAATTACATTCCAACATTTAGGGTTTGATATGCTAGAGCATGCATCATATAGGATTATTTAATTTTTGAAATTATCTTGTTAGTTGTGAATGTGTTAGGCTTCTTTTTTATTATTATTTTAATTGCTTCTTTTAAAATATCAGATCCATTGGAATTTCTAAGATGGGATATTATCATATGTAATTCATAAATTTTAACTACTAAACTAATTATTTTATTTGTGTTATCTCTATTTTTCCATATTATTAAAAAATAGAATTTTTTTAATGTATTTTGCATTTCTCCAATATCTTTTGGGAAACTTCAAAGGTCTATAGAATGGTCCATTCAGATTCTAATTGTTTGGTTGGGCAGGATCAAAATTCTATACCCATTTTTGGTGGATGGAATTTCCCAAATTTGAGGGATTGGCCATTCCCTTGGGAAATGAGAACCCATTCAAAATGATTCCGATTCTAGTTTCAATTTTCATCTGAACCAAACAGGTGGGAGGAACATACCATTCCAATTTTGATTATGGCTACAAATCAAATGGACCCTAAATGGAAAAAAAAGTGCATTCTTACTCTTATTCTTGACTTCAATGAACTTTTATTAGTGCAAGATGTCAAGTGTTTCAAGTACATATAAGATGAAATGGAAGTTTTGGAAGTGAGAAAATGTACGAGAAGATTGAAATTAGCAAACATGAATAATTATAATGACGTTTGGTAAGTCTTTTTGGGAAGATCTTCTGGTAGCTCTGACATTCAAAAGATGCATTGAGCTTTTGCATTAAGATCTGAGCAGCCCGAAGCTAGTTTGGCATATACACATCTTTCAGTGTCTTTTCATGCAAGAATAAAACACGAAAGATGCAAAGAGCTTCATTTGAAGCTTTCTATGTCTTTTGGGAAGCTTCAAATGAATCTTTCTGGCCTTTTGCATGATATATAACCTCTAAACACATTTTTAAAAGCCCGGTAGACCGAGCCGCTTACTAAATGGTCTTTGTCTTTAAAGGCAAAACCCCAAAAGATCAATATGTCTTTTGACTATCTAGGTTGCTGGAAGATGTTTCTAAAAAGACTTGCCAAAAGGCACCTACACTAGCATAAAAGTGTAGGATCAAATCCACATATCTGCAAAGGATGAGGAGCAATAGAGAATATGGGAACTATCTCAACTAATTGAATGCAGCCCAAAAATAGAAGAATAACAATTTTGAGACAGAAATGAGGTATCACTCAAGAAGAAAAAGATGGGACTAATTCTCATGAAAATAGACTTGCATCCTCAACTAATTCTCATGAAAAGGGAAGTTTGTGTTTTGTTGTTGTGCTTTGAGTTTAGGCTGTCTCTTTGTTGTTATTGGATGCTTTCAAGTTTCTGTGTTGGCCCAAGGTTCAAAGTATCGATATGATATGTGAATCAGTACTTAGAAATGCACGAAACTCTTTCTTTAGTTTTTTTTCAAATTTTGATTTTTTGGGAAGCTAAAAATAGGTTTTTATATTAAAAAAGTTGGGGTTCCAAAACCCCTGTAAATAGGTGTTTCGGAGCGTATCATATTGATACTTTAAACCATGGTTGTGCCTCTAGAATGCGTTTGTTTGTCTCTTGATGGCTTTCCTTTCCGTCATTGGAGAAGGATCTAATAGGTTAGTTTCACTTTTGTTGGTGTTACTTTCTTTTCTTGTGTTTTTCTATATGCTTGATTCGAATTTTAAGAAAGGAAGTTTGTTAGCTTCAAAGTTTGATGGTATATTTTTCTTAAATAGTTAATGTGTTTAATTGGTGTTTGAGTAAGACAATAATGGCCCCAAAAAAATAGTTTCTTCATTAATGTTCACTACATCTACTTTTTCTTCAAAAAGTAAATGAAATACAACAATTTGGATTAGTTGGAAGGAATGTCAATGCCATAATAAGTCAAGGTGCCTTCCAGTATCGCCATTTAATTTGCTACCTGCATTGTATATGATTCCATGTGGTTGACTAACTCTTCATATTTGACATTGGCGCTAGTAGCCTCATTCTAGCTTGATGGAGATGGTGGCGAGTTTCATTGGCCTTAACTTCCAACCTTTGCTCTCTCATTTGCTTCCTTGTAGAATTATTATGCCTCCCGATCCTTACCTCTTGCTCCTCATTTATCCTGTTTTGCTCATGAAGTTTTAATGCTACTTTTAGATATGGATCATCTAAAGGGTGTTCGAGAGATTCCTTTGATATAGTACCTTTGAATGGAGGCCTTATTGGGGTGGGGATTTTGGGTGGTGGTGCCAAAGGTGACGGGAAACTTTGACTGCACACCCAATCCCTATATATATGATCACACATTGGCTTGGAGGTTGGCAACAGGGTTGAGAATTCCTTTTATTAGAAGCCCAGTGCACTCTGAACCTCCTTTCCATGTTCTTGCAATATTTGATGAATTCAACCATGTCCCCTTTGATGTCATCAATGGTTGGAATGAACTGTAAGAAACCTAGTTGCCTTACGACTCGTACTGGGACGTATGGTGCCGATCTGTATAAATCTGCTAGAACCATGCTTTATCTTCCTTCTACGGCTAAACAGGTTTGATTACACCCTTCTTGGACAGACAACCCAACGCCAAGTTTTGTTTCTCTATCAAGGCTGTTGCTTGTGGATTAGTGCTCAATATTTCTTTTACCTTGTATGTAGGTTGAGATAAAAACTTTCCAATGTGAATGACCAATGTGGCAGATGTTGTATCAACCATAACTATGAGATCTGGAGAGAGCCACAAAAATGCCATGCTTTGCATGTCTGCAACATGGTTAAGCCCCGCAAAATTTCTGCTAAGATCATGGGGACAAAGGTAACCAACGATGCTTCTTTGATTTGACATAGCACTATGACTAGTCTCACATGAATACTTTTACGATCAAGTGAGAAGAGGAGATGACCTATGACGGCCATGAACAAGGCATTTTTCTGTCATTCCCTATTCTTCTCTAGTTTATCTAATTTGAAGACTTGGGTGTTGCGATTGAAGATTTGGCACGTTTTGAAAGTTTAGGTACTGAATTGTTGCGTTTTAAAGTTTGGTGAGTAAAGTGGCACTAGGTTCAAAGTATAAGGCACTAATCGAGAATTTTCCCTAATTTTAATGAAGAGAACCTATGTTTAAATCCCTGTAACAATATTCTAAAATTTGTAATTATTTAAGGTGAGTTGTAAAAACTAGTTGGATCCTTAAACCCAGTCAGTTTTCTAACAATATTTTAAAATTTGTAGCCATTTAATGACCCAAACAAGTCATAAAAACCGGTTGGATCGTTCAAAACCAGTGATTTTACCAAGTTTTAAAAAATTTGCATCTCCTAAAAATGGAAATGCCTTCCAATTCACGGATGGATTGATTTGACCATCCGATCCAGTCCGAATCTTAAAGCATTGCTCACCATTCTTTTTTGGGAAAATTTCTTAAATTATCCTTACTGTTTAGCTAATTGACAAAATGTACCCTTACTATTTAACTATTGTCTTAAACCACCCCTACTATTTATGAGAATTGTCATCTTCATTAAGTTGTAGCAGAAAGGACGAAATGTCCCTTTTGCTTCGGTATCTTCCTTGTTGAACCAATTTTGAAAAATAAACTATTCATTCTCCCCTTCCTCTATGCACAACAATGAACTGAAAGAGTGGGACGACGATCTTGATCCCATTCGATGACGATGTCGAGATCAAGCACACATAATCAAAATTTAGGAGAGAGAGAGAGAGAGAGAGAGAGATTATCTCCTCTTCTTTCTAGTAATAAAATGCCCAAACAACAAAAGCTTCCCTATTTCAGCTAGAAACCTCTATTCTTTCTAGTAATAAAATGTCACCTACACCTACAAACTCATATCTTAATCAATTTCAAGGATTGTGTTCATCGACAATTCCCCTCTCTCCCTTATGTTCACCGACCATGTCAGTCTACAACAAAGGGTTTTTGAACAGAGAACATCAAACCATCATCACATTTGGAAGCTTCCTGTGAAAAAAAAAAACCTCCCGCTATAGTACCCATAGCCGCTTCGATAAGCTTATTTGGTGATAGATTCCTGAACCGAATTCATATTCAATTGAATATTAGGGCAGCCCAACATTGAATCTGAATCGTCTTGCTGCAGGAGAAATTATGGCTATGGGTCTGGCTGCAATTGTAGTGAAGGATGCAAGAAACACCCCGACATGAGCTTCTCTAGCGAGAAGACAACCACTAAAACCATTGTTGTTGGGATTTCTCTTCAGAAGACATACTTGAAAGCGTTTGAAATGAACTCTAGAGCGGAGAGCAACGGTTGCTAGTGCGGATCCAACTACAGTTGTGGCCCTTGCAACTGTAAATGAGAGGGGAAATTGAAGAATAATGTTATGTATCAAAAGATAATATATGTGGTACGTGTGTGTGTGTGTGTGTTGGGCCTCATCCTCTTGTGAAGCTTGTCTTTATGTCATGGCTTCTTCTACAAATCCTAACTTGTGGAATTTGTAGTTGATGTTGTTGTTTTTGGTACGTTGTATGTCACTGCTATATGCGTATCATGGCTCTTTCATGTATGGTGACTGTGTGTACTAGAGCTCTTTTTATGTATGATGACCGATGAGAGGAGAGACTTTGATATATTTGCAATGAATGAAAAGATAGACTCCTTTCTACTATTAAAAAATATTGAATCTGAATCTGAATCTGAATTCGCAATTGAATAATATCTTATGTTTGTTTATGTTGTATAGCTATAACTATAGATAGTTAGGCAAAGACGATGGGAATGAGAGAGAGGATGGCAGAGAGGTGGTGGCGATTCGGTAGTCGAATCGTTGCTGTTACAGCGACAATTTTACAAGGGAAAAGAAGGAAGATGAAAACTGAGAGAGAGACCAGGACAAGCGGTTTTTCATCAGTTATGTTTCAAGTATGTTGGTGTTTGCAGGTCAATCGGTTGTGTTTCTAGATGTATTTGCACAATTCATAGTGCTTTTGGGTGTTTGCGTATTGGGGTTCCCAGATTTGGTCTTCAACAAAAGTTTTGATCTTTCTTAATAGATCAGGCGATAGTAAGTAGCTTGGGAACCTTGACAAACTCCAGACATTGGATCTTTCTAATCATCAGTTCTTCCGCAATGTTCTTGAGTCTTTGGGCCAACTCAACGGTCTGCAATACAATGGAATTCATCCTTGTTCAAAATCAAAAGTTGATTAGTCAATTAACGGTTTGAAAACAATGACTTGTGGAAGCTTCCAAATGTGATAATGGTTTGATGTTCGCTGTTCAAAAACCCTCTGTTGTAGACCGACATGGTCGGTGAACAGAAAGGAGAGAGGGGAAATGTCGTAGAATTGCAAAAACAAGAATTGGACGATCTCGCTAAAACAAAAACATGAGTTATATAACAATAGCAGTCAACCATCGACATTTCTTGGTAGCTCTGCTTAGACCATTAATCACAGGATTATGCTATTTTTCTCTAATTTTAGAGAAAGGGTAGTACTATCATTTTATCAAAATATAACAGTTATGGTATGTGAGCGGATTGTGACGGAATCCTAACAGTAGGGAGTAATTTGTCAATTGTCAAAAATAGTAAAGATGGTTTAAAACAATAGTTAAAAAGTAAGGGGTAAAATTAGTTAATTAACTAAATAGTAAGGGTATTCTAGAAATTTACCTATGAACATTCCTCACCATTAACATTAGGGATGGCAACGGGGCGGGTATGGGGCAGGGCACCCCTCCCCATCCCCGCCCTGTGGCTAAAATCCTCGCACCATCCCTGGTATCGGGGTAAAGATTCAACCCCCATCCCCGGCCCCATTAGGGATGGGGAATCCCCGACATGTACTCGCCCCACAACCATTGAACTTGAGGACAGGTAATCCCCGACATTTCTCTGCCCCGATGACTGTATCCAAATTCCAAAAGTTTGAAGATCAACTGTGAGAGTACCTAGAAACACAATAAAGATAGAAGAATGAAGGAAGACTGGGAAGTCTATTGCTACGGCGGCAACAACGCCCAATAGTCGGCGGACGAATGGAGAGAGGAAGAGCGAAGAGTGAATCATTGATTTACTGTGAAAACCATAAAAACAATAATGGCAATAATGTATTACTTTCCTTGTAGGCTTTTTATATGTTTATCGCCAGAGCAAGAAAGGAAGAAAAAGCTAAGAGCCACTATTGATTTGTTACAGATAGGTTGTTAGATCTATTACAAACGAGAGAGGAAGAATGAAGAGTGAATCACTGATTCACTATGAAGATCGAAGGAAGACTGCTAGACTAAGAAAGCGAGAAGTCTTGAAGACGAAGACTGAATAGTGAATCACTACGGTTGTGCAGCGGTCGACAATTCCTCTACACTATGGCGCTCGGCAGTCAATGGTTCATCTATGCTACGACGTTCGGTAGTTGTGCGAAGGTTGAAGGAAGACTCAGTGACTCTGATTCACTGTATGTGCCAAGGTTGAAGGAAGACGAAGAGTGAATAATCACTATTAAAGTGTTAAGAGAAACTGGTGGCAAGTCCTAACTCCTAACCTAAGACCTTAATACATTATATATATATATATATATATATATATATATATATATATATATATATATATATATATATATATATAAGGGTATGTTTGTAATTCACAATCGGGATCGGGGCGGGTTCAAGGATTTATAAGCAGACCCCATCCCCGCCCTGTCCCCGATTCGGGGCAAAAGAAAATTCTCGAACCCAACCCGTGTGCATTTGTGACCAGGGAAAATCCGCCCCATTCGAGGTGGGTCAGATCGGGGACCCGGTTTTGTGGGTAAAATTGCCATCCATGCTCACCATTCTGCTCCATATATATATTAAAATTGGTCTGTCCATGTCAGTATGCCTCTCCTTTGAGAGAAGCTATTTATCTATTTTCTCCATTTTTTTGCATTTTTTCTTATGTTCTTTTGTTTTAAAAATATAAAATAGTAATAATTGCTTATCTTGATTAGATTAATAAAGCTCCACACTATTAGAGAGTGACCTTTGGGTTTTCCAAGGCCTCTTATTTTAATGCATGTTATTGTTACATTTAAAAAAGACATTTGAGAGAGAGAGAGAGAGAAAGAGAATAGTAATTCGCTAAACTTTCACTAAAAGCAAATATTAACAAAACTTAGTAAATATTAAAAATGTGTTACAAATCCACTTAAAAATCAAACTTAATAAACGAAAATAAAAATAAGATATTTAAATATAAAAATAATAATTGATAGTTTTAAAGTTTTAATAATATTATTAGATAACTTATGAGTTGAGACCATTATTGTGCATATGAACTCATTAAAAATGATAAAAATTAATGAAAACTTAAAATGCAAAACCCATTTTATTAGTGATATTTTATTTCAAAATTACTGAATAATAATGAAAAATACCAATAATTAATTAAAAATAAGATTTAAATATAAAATATTAATTGATAGTTTTAATAATATTATTAGATAACTTTGTAATAATGCATTTTTAATTAATTAATAATTTTTATGAGTTGAGACCTTTATTGTGCATAATGAACTCATTAAAAATGATAAAAATTAACGAAAATTTAAAATGTAGAGCACGTTTTATTAACAACATTTTATTGCAAAATTACTCATATGCAAAAATTACTGAATAATAATGAAAAAATACCAACAATTAATTAAAAATCCAAAAAATTCTGAAAAGCCTAAACATTATCAAAATAGTAAAAATAATTAAAAATTATTAAAAATTAACAATATTTTATATTAATAAGGGTATTTATTGAAAATAATTAAAAAGTATAATTAATAGTATTTTATTATTAAAAAATACAAAAAATTATTAAAAAATACCCAAGCTAGAAATTCTTGAAAATATTGAAAATTAGTTGTATCTTTTATTAACTATGGTATTCATTTAGTTATTTAATTTATTTTTATTGAAAACAAATACAAATTAATATTGTAGTGACTAATATGCAAAAATAAATTTTGAAAATACTGAAAATAATTGAAAAAATATTCAAATGAAAAATTACTAAATAATAATGAAAAAACACCAAAAATTAATTAAAAATCCAAAAATTCTGAAAATTCTAAAGCTTAATTAAAATAGTAAAAATAATTAAAAAATAAATTAATTTACTTTATTGCAAAAAATATAAAATAATAATGAAAAATAGTGCATTTTAATTATTAATAGTAATATAATTAACACTAATTATTTTTAAACTATAATTAACAATAATTATGATTTAAGCTATAAATAGTAGAAAATTAAATTAAATTACCAAAAAAGTTTAATTACTAGAAAATTATGTTTAATTAGTTTTAGCCAAGAAATTAGCAAAATTTTTGAAAATATGATCATTTCCAGAAATTACTATATTTTAAATAAATACAGTAATTTAATAATTATAATATTTTAATAATTAATAAAAAAGTAACAAATCATTTTTAACTTAAGCAACTATTAGATCTATAAATTTGCAAGCTCAAGTAATTATTTTCTTTTGAGTTAGGTCTAGTTGAGATATGCACCATGTCCACACATTATCAAGGATAATCAAATTCGAAGTCTAATTAGGTATCAAACTATTGGAGTCCAATGATGGCTTTAGCAGATAGGGCCAAAGCTAAATAACCCCTAATAAGCTCAACTTGGAAGTTATATACATATATGGTAAATATTATTATATAATATTTAAATAACAAATTTTATATTAATATATATATAGAAATGTTATATATTGTTTTATACTAGACTAGAATTAAATAAAAATTTTAATTAGTTAAAAATCATAGTTTTATAATTAACACGAGCCTCTTTATCAATTGAAAATGTGCAACCCTGGCCCAAACATTGGGCCTAGATCTTGAGCCCAAGCCCAGCCCTTATATAAAGCTCGAAGCTCGAGCCCGAGCCCAAAGACCGATCTGTACACAAAATGTCTTATTTTCAATATACTTTTATAAACTAATATTATATTAATTTATTAATAATTTAATAAATTAATAAATTAGTTTATATTTCCTAATAGAAACTTGATATTTATTAATAATTTAATAAGCATATATATATATATATGGTCCGACTATGATATGGAAAACCATATCATATCTAAAACCTATACTGGTGCCACGTATACAACAGTTACCAGGTTTATTTAAATAACCAGTAATTAGTTTTTTATATGTTAATTAAAATTTAAAAGTCTTTAACTTATCCGTTACATTCTTATCTTCTTCCAGTAATTCAAGATATAGATCATGGGAATAAGATTCAGGACACATTAAACAATTTGTTATAGACTTCCAGACACGAGAGAACCTTCTCCTGTTCTATTTCATGACAAAACTAGCATAGTTGAGACAACTAATAAGGTGATGCAAAGCCTTAGATCCTTGAAGGACCCATTATTAGTTCCCATCTTTTGTTATCTCCTTCCCAACGACATCTAGATCTAAAATACAAGAATTTAGACCTAGATTATAATATAGTAATGATCATGCTCTTGCAAATAATACAGATGTATGTATTTCTCCTGCATCCTCCCAGAGCACTTGTTTGACAGACAAGAGCCTAGTAAGAAAATTGAAAAGAAATCTCAAAACCAGTTCTTTGAATCATTGAACTACCAGGGAGAGAGAGAGAGAATCAGTAACACTACAGAACATGATACCCAATCAAATGGATATTTGCAACATGCATTTTTCTCCCCTTTTCAGATACAATGTGTTCAGATCGTCACACAATGACGTTTTAGGAGAACCAGGCATCAGGATTGTCCTCCCAACCAAACTAATGTTATTCATCAGAAAAATCCCATTAATCGGCAAACTCAGACTTGCAATGCAACCACCGAAGATAAAGAGATCCCATATGCTTGGAACTTGAAATGAAGACCCAAATCACGCAAGAATGAAAGAATGATGAACATATATAAATTGGTAGAGAAATAAAACCAAACAGGACAAACCCATCAAAGTAAAACATCTGCAAGAGCAAAATTAAGAAAAAAAAACGAAGAGAGACAATGCTGACCATCAGATTTAACAGGGTGAGAGAGCAAGAGGATAGGATCACTTGAAGAAGCACAAGGGTGATGAGGTGACATCGAAGAGAAGTCATTGTTGTCAGCGATGATTCAATAGGGGTGGCGAGCTGAAGATATCAGGGAAGATGATGGTCAGTACTTTTCCGTTAGTTAACATCTTTCTTAAAATGAATTTCTTTATTCAAATGTGATTTTAATTGTTGTTTTTTAAACCGGTTCCTTGCAATAACTCGTATTCACGAAAACAAAAAATCGAAAGTTGATTGATCCATCTCATTGGATATGATATGAAAAAGTTACTTTTTCCATATCATACATTTTCCCATATATGTATTATTTATTATATAAAAAAGTAATTTTTTATAAATGTAATATTATCGTATACATAAAAATTATATGAAATAAAAATTTAAACATATTTTTCAATTTTTATTTTAAAAAATGGACATCTCATAGCTTGGCTTGGTCCACAGCCTGGCCTGGCCTAAGGCTCGACCCATGGACCAACACAGCCCAAGGCACGGTATGGGCCTGTGTGGGCTTGGGCTGTGAGCTGTGCCGAATCGACCCCCCAAATTATCCCATGGGAGGGAGGCACGACCTAGGATGCCCTGTGGGCCAGCATGACACGACCCACTCTTTGTGCGGGCCACATGCGGGTCGTGTCGTGCCAGCCCATCACAACTCGATTTACACCTTTACTTGAATCTACCCAATACCAAGGATGGGGCGGAAAAATTCGAGAATTCCCCATCCTTGATGAGGAGTGGGGTGCCTTGCCCCTACACTTGAATTATCTTATTCTTGGATTTGTATAAGACTCAAACAATCAAATTTGAATTGTTTTATTCTTGAATCTTGTGAGACATAAAAATACTTTCAGCAAAATGGATTAGACTTTAGAGAACATTATGATTTTTTTTTTTTAATTTGGAAATAAGGATAACTAAAGGTATTGTTTTTTATTGCTGAAAAAAGAGATAAATTGGAATTGAACTTAGTCAAACCATGGTATCTATTGAATCATAAATGTTGACTATGGTATGTAATCAAAGTACTGCAATTGTCACTACTACAACGCATATGATGCCTATAGGTTAGAAAGTTAGTGGAAAGTCATTTTTTCTTTTTTTTTACTAGTTTAGGTATGTTTATAGTTTTTTTAACAACTTTTAAAAATTGAAAAAAAACCTTATGATTTATGTTACAATTATGACCTGGGTGACTAGAGTTCAAATCTTGGAAATAGCCTCTCTATATGTGTCGGGGTGAGGCTGTGTACATCTGACAATCTGTCCCTCCCCAGACCCTGCATTAGTAGGAGCCTCGTGCACTGCACTGCCCTTTCATTTACGATATAATTACAATTTTCAAAACATTGAGCTACAGATGTATTGATGGCCATAAGGAACAAATAAATAAATAAAAAATATTACTCTTGTACCGGAAAGGTCACCCTTAACCACTTTGTTGTCCACAAGAACTACTTCCATTTTGGAGCTAATAAGGTTCATCTGGACTATCCTTGTCTTTCCCTTTGTCTAATTGTTGATTAAAAGGCCCTCTAATGGTCCAACCACATCATTAATGTGAGAATCATGCTTATTCTTGAACCACAAGAAGGATGTCCTAGGCCCTTGCTTTACAACTCATTCACTTTCACAACCTTATTCTTTAGATCTGCCTCCCTCTAATCATTTTTTTTATCATCAACTCAAGAAATTTTTATTAAGATTAACGAACAAAAGGGTACAATAAGTTGTTAGGGCAAAGACCCTTTACATCAAATATCCCCCCACACAATTAACATTGAGTCCAGAACAAATGGTGCCTATGTATTCCTTGCTTAGCTAATCCATCCAACCCATTAGCATACCTCCTAACGCATCTTACATGGATTTGCATATTTCTTGATATCAACTTAAATCTTCTGAAATTCCATAGAACCCCTTCTCCTTTTTTCAACCAGCCAACGGCTATTTTTGAATCCTCTTCAACAATCAGCTTTGTAATTCCCATATCCTTAGCCTTTTGCACCCCAAAAATAGCAACCATTAATTAAGCTCCAATTGAGTCACATTGATCAATAGGTCTTGAATACAAACCTCATATATTCCCATTCTCATCTGTAAACACTCCACCAATTCTGCTAGGCCCTGGATTGCCAAAGCTACTTCCATCAAAGTTTAGCTCTGTCCACCCACCACTTGGGGGACACCAGGCCTCCAAGTGTTTCCTGGAGGAAGAAAGAGCAATCAATCTCTAGTTCCAGGAAAAGTCATCCATGGAGAGGTCTGAGAATAATTTCAAAGTTTTCACCCAGTTTGCAGCTCTTACAATAACAGTCTCCAATCATTAATCGACTCTAATCATTCATTGATCTTGGATCTCAGGAGCATAGTCAATGCCAGTCTGGCAAGTTGAAATGTTAGTCTCCCAATCATAACAGAAACCTTTGACACATAGGGCCTGTTTGTTTCCTCTCAACTCTTATCTCTTAAGAGGAAGCTTGTAACTTTAAGAGGAAAATGGGTGTTCGTTGCCTCTTATCTCTTATCTCTTAAAGTGGAATCTTATAACTTTTTGTTTTCTAATGATACCCCTAAAAAGCAAACAAAAGTTCTCATATATGGGGTTAAAATGGACATTTGACAATTTTCAAAATTCAGAACAACATTCTCTGCATTCAGAGTGCAGAGGAAAGAAAAGTTCACCAATACCAATATACCTCTTAATGTAATTATTGCACTTTCAGATGTCAGATGTCAGCAAACAAGCAAGCCTATACCCATAATCTTCAGCCTTCTAGTCACCATCATTGGAACTGGTGATTAATGCCTTTTCTTTTCCTTTATTGGTTATTGCAGCCACAGTTATCAAGGCATATTGGTTGTCTTTTTGCTTGGGCAGGCATCTTGTTGCCTAGATGGCTGCCTTTCTAACATAGTCCATGACATTCAGGATGGGTGCCCTACCAAGGGTACCTTGTTGCAATAGTTGATGTTAAGTGTTTTCTGGTTGCTAGACCCTTTTAACCTTCTTTTTGATCAGCAACACAGATTCATTAATTAATTAGAAGATACAACAAGAAGTTGTGGTGGACAAGCATTCCACTTTGTCCACTTCCCTAGACCCTTTTAACCTTCCCATCTAAATGAATATCCTTTCTTACCCTTATTTTTTATTTCTTCCGTTGTTGGGTATTTGGTAGTAACCTACTCCCTAATATCCTCACCCACTCAAAATATCATTCCATCTTTACCATTTCCTTTCGATTGAAATTGCCACACCCATTTTTCATACTTAATATCTTCAATATGCTCTTTAAATCTATCAGAGTTATCCCTCAAGCCTTCCCATCTCCTAAGTCCTACCTTGTAAACCTGATGCTCATATCCTTTAATTGGCATTATTGAACTAACCTAACCATCTAATAGCCTATAAAAAATCATAGAACCATTACTAATCCAAAAAGAAGAAAATCATAGAAGTAGGTCCTGTCCTTGGGATATTTTTATAGCCCTTGGTTCTGGTGAACCACCATTAATTATAAAGGACTTATTAACTCCCTGTTTGCTTTACCCGACTAATATTTTGAATTTTAAATTCAAAATCTAGGCCCCACTTCTTCAATCCAACTTTCCAAAAATTTCCTTGCCCTTATTTTCAGCCACCTGTGTTCCATTATCTTCTCAAATATCTAAAACATCATTGCACTTCTTCCACTACGTTGTCCCCAACTGTAAGACTTCACTGCACATCTGGTAAGCTTCATTGTTGGGAATGTTTAATCCATCCAATATATCTTTTCCTTAAATCATGAATTATTGGGGTAGCCATTCACCTCATAGAGCAACTCCATTTCTGGTGGGATATCACTTATGTTATCACAACATTCCACTAATATCATCTTGACATTCCTGTAATATAATTAACATGGATTCCTAATGGCCTTGAATGTACACAACATTTCATCGTAACGAAATGTCTTCTTAAAAAGCAATAAAAACTATAAAATTATTATTTTCTGTGTGAGAACTAAGAATTTAAGACCTAACGTGGACTTGCTTGGGCTTGCCTCGAAGGGTGCAGTACAAAGGCAGCTCATAGAATCGGGAATGTAATATGTTTTACATCATGTTAGCTACTTAAAGTAATGCAATTGAGAAAAAAAAAAAGAGATTGTGGGTTTTATATGCTTGAAAATGTTTTATATATGATTTTATTTTTAAATTCTCATTGAATATGCTTTACATGTTATATTTATGTATTTTAATATTAGATAATAGGTTTTTTAAAACATTTATTTTAAAATTAAAGTTTATATTTTTATTAATATGTTTAATAATTTGTTTATTTCTTTTTGCATTTTTTGAAAAAGTTGGCATTTTTAGCCTTTTTTTTTTATTTTTGCGCCTTGCTTAAAGAGGCGCGCCTCAGGCGCAAATTGACCCCTGCGCTTTTTTTGCGCCTTGTGCTTTTAAAACACTGGTCTAACCTTGAAAGATGTGGTGTTTGCCAATCCATCCTCATTAGGAATCAATAAGCCACCAACAAATTTAAACAATCCATTTCTTTTCTATCTTCATTAGCTGGAACTTGGTTATGTTTTCTCTCTGAATTATTTTTTTCTTTTCTTGCTCAATGCTATGCTTGGAATTCTTATCTTTTCATTCTGTTTATAGGTCTTTAGGTCACAGGACTACAATGCGATCCTCTACTGTCTCAAGCAGGTGATGTTTCTTTTATTTTGGGACATGATTATAGTTCTATAGTTGGTATGGATGCCTAATTCTGGGTTTTCATTAACAGCTATTTGGGAAGGTTGAGGTCACCAAATCAGTTGCCAGCCGTTCAGCATCTGCAGAGATTTATGTAGTTGCTCTGAACTATAAGGCCCCTGCAAAGATTGATCCACGTCTTCTTGATGTGAAATTTCTATTTCAAGGGGTCATAGAGCCCCCCAAGGTACTTTCTTTTAATTTATCAGGGTCATTTGTTCATTTACTTTTCTGTTCTTCTCCTGCTATGATTTAACATTGAGTTTCTTGTTTTTTTTATAAATAACATTGAGTTTTTTGTTATAAACTATCCTGGTGTAGGTAGTGGATGTTCTCAGAGGAACCAAGCAAAAGAGACACCGTGATGGATAAATTCTCTTTTTAGCATGAATTTTATTGATTTGAGTTGGTTGTCATTTTGTGAACAGCATCTTGCTGACTCTAATATTAATCAATAGTGGTAATTACTGATCCTATTCATATTTGATAGAATTCAGGTATATAGTGTTTTTTTTTTATAAATAAATGAACTTTTTATTAATTTGGAAAAAATTAGCACATACAAGCAGCCCTTGGAGAGGTGCAAGTTGCGATCTCTCCACTAAAGAAGAAAACAAAAGTAATAAGTTACAGTTGTGCCTAATACAAAACTTCCCTATCTACCCCTTGCTTGGCTAGACAGTCCGCCATAGCATTTGCTGATCTCCCCACCCATTATATTCTTAGGTCCATGTTTCTTGTCAGCACCTTAAACTTTTTAATTTCATTCCTGAAACACCAACTTACTGACTCTGGGTCTTGCAACCAGTTTATTACAACCTTTGAGTCACCTTCAACCATTAGTTGGTTCACCCCTAATTGAGCTGCAAACTGTACACCTTGCAGGGCAGCAAATATTTCTGCTCTAGTAGAGTATCCCACTCCTAATGGACCTGAGAAGATAAATATCACATTCCCGACTTCATTCCTCAAGACCCCACCTAACCCAGAAGGACCTGGGTTTCCTAGACTGCTTCTGTCAAAATTCAACTTCAAAAAGCCTGCAGGAGGTGATGACCAGCTTGTTCTCACATTAGTCTTGGAAGAGGAACAACTTGTCACTGCTGCCCAATTCTTCCAAATGTCATTAAAGGAGAATTGATGAAACAAGTCCAAAGATTTCAGCCAATGAGTCACCCTAACCAGGATGTAGTCTTTTATCCCTTGAAGGTTCCTTTCCTTTTCTAAAAAAGTTCTAACATTCCTTTCTTCCCAGATTGTCCATATCAATGCAGCTCTTGCACACCTCCACATGATTTTACCCCTTTTCTGTTGCCAAACAAAAGTAGAGGGATCAAAAATCATTCTTAAATCTGCTGGCAAGTTCCAACTTCTCCCAAACAAAGAGAGAAGCCAATCCCATAATTCTGCAGTAAAGGAACAAGAAATTAACAAATGATAACAGTCCTCACTCTGAGATCTGCATAGAATGCACCAGTTGGGGGAAATACAAAGAAAAGGTCTTCTCTTTTATAGATTATCCAAGGTATTTACTTTCCCATAGTACACTTCCCAACAGAATGTCAAGATCTTAGGAGGAACAGGTCTGCACCAAACTTCCTTAACAGGAAAGCCTGCTCTGAGGGTTAGAACAGCAAAGGGATTTGAAAAAAGTAGCACAAGAGAAAGATCCTTCCGATCTAGGTGTCCAAATTCTTTTGTCAAGTTCAAAGGGGTTCAAACAAACTTGCTCAATAAGGTAGAGTAAACTGACTAAGCACTCAATCTCCTCATCCCTTAAGCCTCTACGGAACCCAAAATCCCAAGTAGGAGCCCAAGGGGTTTCCAATGAGGGGCAAAATTTGGAAACAACTTTTTTGTATCAAGAAATTAAGAACAGGGAAGGGAAAAGGGTTTTTAGGGGAACATCTCCAACCCAAATGTCCTCCCAAAAGAGGACGGAGTTGCCATCACACACATCATACCTGATGTGACTGAGGAACTGAGGAACTGAGGAACTGAGGAAGAATATTGTGCACTGCCTTCCAAGGGGTTCCTGAAGTTGCCTGCCTTGATACACCAGCATCCCATCTATTCCCTGAGCATCCATGTACGCTTCTGATCACCTCATGCCATAACCTGACTCTCTCTAACGGCCACCTCCACAGCCACTTCCCCAGTAAGGCTGTACTTTTCTGAATTAAGTTCCCTAGTCCCAAGCCCCCTTCCTCTTTACTTCTACACACCACCTCCCACTTAATTAAATGGTCTTTTCTATTTTCCCCTAGTTCCCAAAGAAAGCCTCTCATTAATTTTTCCAGCTTCTTAGCTTCCCTAGTTGGGATCCTAAAGACAGAGAGATAGTAAGTTGGAAGGTTTGCAAGTGTAGCTCTAATTAAGGTGATTCTTTCCCCCAGAGAGATGTAGTTCTTTTTCCATGAAGCCAATCTCTTCTCAAACTTCTCTACAACTTGGCACCAGAACCTACTCTCCTGAGGATTTGCTCCTAAAGGAAGCCCCAAATAGGTCAAAGGCCAAGTAGAGATAGACCACTCTAAGCACTCAGCAATAGCCTCCACTTCTCTTGACTCCAAATTAACCCATGCAATGCAACTCTTTTCAAAATTGATTTTCAAGTTGGGCATACTTTCAAAGTTCCTAATCAACATCTTTAAACTTCTCACCCTTTCAATCTCAGCCCCTTCATAAAAGATTAAAATGTCATCTGCGAACTGGAGATGGGTAACTGGGGTCTCATTTCTACCAACTCTCCACCCTCTAACTACACCTTCTCTATCAGCCTTAAAGATTAAATGACTAAGCACATCAGCAACTAAGGTGAAAAGAAAAGGTGAGAGAGGGTCTCCCTGCCTGATGCCCCTGCTAGCTGAGAAGAAATCCTTCACCACTCCATTCACCAGGATTGAATAGTGACAGGAACTAACACAACCTAGGATTCAATTACACCACTTTTCACCAAAACCACAATTTCTTAAGACTTCACTAAGGAACTTCCAGTCCACCATGTCGTAAGCCTTTTCAACATCCAATTTACACTCAAAGCCTTTCCTAACGGATCTCCTCCAGTCCTCCACACTTTTATTGGCAATTAATATTTGGTCAATTATTTGTCTTCCTTGTACAAAGGCCCCTTGGGTTTGGTTGACTAGGGGGGGGGTAACTTCTTTAAGCCTCAGAGATAGAACCTTAGCTAGGATTTTGTAGATGCTCATCACTAAGCTAATTGGTCTGAAATCCTTATGATGAATAGCATCAGGTTTCTTAGGGACTAGGGCCAGAAAAGTGGCATTGACACCCTTGCTCACTGTGTGATTATCTGCAAATTCCTTAAAAACCTCAACCAAATCATCCTTTAGTACTTCCTAACAATCTTGGAAAAATGCCATAGTAAATTCATCTGGTTCAGGTGCCTTAGATCTATTCATCAAGAACATTACCTTCTTGATTTCAGCTTCTTCAAAACTTCTTTCCAACCACCTCACTTTCTCTTCTCCCAAACATGGCCAATCCAACCCTTCCATAGACAATCTTTCACTCAAAGGCCTTTTGTAAATGGACTTAAAGTGGGTCACAAAAGTTTCGGCTATTTCTTCCTGAATTTTAATCACCTCCCCTTCTACCTCTAATTTGGTCACAAAGTTTTTCCGCATTCTTCCACTTGCCAGATCATGGAAGAATCTAGTGCTTTCATCGCCTTCCTTAATCCATCAGTGTCTTGACTTTTGCCTCCAACAAATTTCCTCGTTAAGACAACCTCTAAATCCTTTTTCAATTGACTTCTTATCTCCCTATCATGTGCATTCATTATCCTTTGAGCTTCCTTCTCATCCAATTCCTCAATCCGAGATACTAAACTCAATTTTGTTCCTCAATTCTACCAAAATGGTCCCTATTCCACTCCTTCAACTTGGATCTTAACCTTTGTGGCTTCTTATGAAATCTTATCCCCTTCCATTTTACCCCCCTTAGCTTTTCATTCCACCATTCCTTTACTCTTTCCCCAAAATCTGGATGCGTTAACCACATTTTTTTTAAATCTAATGGCCTAGGCCCACTAACAAACGATTCCACACCTATCGTTATGGGGCAATGGTCAGAAGTGACCCTAAGCAAGGCTCTGGATACCAAGGTTCCCCAATGACCTTCCCAGGATAGGTTGAAAAGGAATTTGTCCAATTTTGAGCATAAGGGGTTTTCTTGAAAGTTAGACCAAGTGAACAAGAGGGATTTCCTTTAGTTCGCTCTCTTCTACAAAACCATTGAACTTCTTCATGCTTGTTGTAGTTGACTAAGAAGGGTTACTTATTTCTTCAGAGAATCTTGTGACATTAAAATCCCCTCCCACGCACCAAGGACCATCCCATAAACCATGTATAGCAGACAACTCCTCCCACAGTTTATTTCTTTCTCTATAATTGTTAGGGCCATAAACATTAGTTAACACCCACATGAATCTATCCTTCACATTCTTAAATTTGATCGATACCGAGAACCTACCTAAAAGTTGTTCCACCGGTTCTACTACCTCATCCTTCCACACTGTGACAATACCCCCTGATGGTCCCCATAACGGAGCTGAAGACCAGTTTACTCCCCTTGATGTCCAAAAACTTCTAACCCACCTTCCCTCTATTTCTGACAGTTGTCTCTTGCAACATCAAAATTTTCAGGTTTTTCCCTCTTCAGTAAGTCCTTTATAACTTTCCTCTTTCTTGCACTCCCCAATCCTCTCATATTCCAACTTATAGTTTTCATAGTTACACTTCAATCAACGACCCTACTTGACCCCAATTCTTACCTGATGTTCTTCCGCCCCCCTCCCCTCTCGCTAAACTCTAGATCACCCTCAAAGTCAGAGATTAATCTTTCCACTTCAGACTTTTTTGTCTTTTTCTTTTTCTTTTTTTCTTCCACCTTCCTCTGAAATATGTCCTCTCCACCCTCTTCTTTACCTAATCCACCAGTTCAGTTTATACCTTCAAGTTTTGGATGTAGACCAGTCCCCTCAATGTCTCCTTTTTCCTACTCCTCTTCCTGTTTACTACTCAAGTCCTCCCTCCGAGCACTAATTTTCCCCACATCCTTCCCTTCTAAGCTCCTCCAGTTCTTCACAAATCAATCTCCAGAACCTTTCCACCTCCTCTTCCTGCTCCTTGCCTACTGCTGCTCTATTCTTTTCTTTAACCTTTTCAGATCCCCCCACTTTCCTTTCCCCCATACCACCACTACTCCTTACAAAATGGGATGCTGGAGTATCTGCAACATGCTCAGCACACATGCCAGTACCAAAAACCAAAGGAAAAACAGGTCTAGTATCTGCAACAGGCTCAGGTATATAGTGTTCTTATATTTCGAAATAATGAGGAGAAGAGGAACCTGTAGAAACATTAGAGAGAAGAGAAGAGAAAACAGGTCTAGTCGAACTAAAGAACTGCTCTTTCTAGTTGGCCAGGTTTTATTTATACCTTTCTAAAAAACAAATCAGAATTACTCTTGTGCCCTCACTTAAGTGAGAGACACATCAGCTAACTTAAGACCTACTTGTAATTACATCCAACATATAACTTAATGTAAATTGCCTATACTACCCCTCTACAGCCGACTCTAACAATATTCTTACTTTGTTTTACCTCTTTTGGTGAGTATGCTCAAAGGAACATGTTAATTTGCAATTCTAAGGTTTAAAAATGCTTGGTAAACATCCATGTTACAAGAAGGGAATTTTTGTTGACAAGGAGGAGATATAACAAAAGAGGGGACAGGATCTAGGTTGCATACTTCATGTCATGAATATGCATACTGATATAATGACATGAAATTTTCTGTTCTTTTGTTTTCTACCATTTTAGGAAATCATGTATTACTTCTCCCCATTATTATTGTGATTATGTGTATAATGTACTCGTGAATAAAATTTGGAATTGTATTAGAAAAGCAATGAAGTTTTAGTTGCTGCTGCTATTCTTAACTGCAGGTATGAGGATGGAAATACAACTTTAAGGAAGACCTGTTTGGCTTCAGATTTTGTGTGGTCTGAGACTCCACTTGATATTTTAGGTTCTGTTACTTCTATCTCCTTTGACAATCCTGCTTGCTTATACATAAAGGATCATAGTTTAACAACAGAAGAGGTGAATTACTTCTTGTTGCCATTTTTGTTTAGCTGCTGCTATCCCATGTATTGTCCTTTTGGAAGTGTTTCAACTAACTATGGTTATCTTTCTCCTAGATTAAAACTCTATGTGAAGATTTACGTGTTCTAGGAAAGCAGGACTTCAAGCATCTTTTGAAGTAAGTCATATGAAATTCTCTTTCTCTTATTTGTTTTTGATGAGTGTAATAATGCTTATTTTTTAATGTTTATTTAGCTTATCATAATAGTATACCCATGCCATGCTTGCTCTGGAAACTCAATTCTTTTTTGGGAAGATATTTGGGTGGGCACTCAACCCCTAAAAGACCTTTTCCCTTCCCTCTATTCCATCTCCTTCTTTAAAAAGAAACCTATCTCAAGGTTCCTCTCCCCCTTGGTTCTTCCTTTGGTTTTAAACTGAGATTTTGGGTTTCGAAGAGGTTTAAGGGATGATGAATCTTCTTGTGTTTCAGATCTCTTGCTTCTAGACTTTGTGTGTTTGGACCCCCTGGTCCTAATAAAAGAATTTGGTCTCTAACACCGATTCACTCTTTCACTTGTACATCTTTCTTTAAATTCCTCTGTTCCACCCCACCCCCTCCACTCAAGTCTTTTCCATTAAAGAAATATGGTCAAGAGGCAATACCTCCTAAAATATAGCTGTGTTCTATTGGGAGGCCTTTTATGGTAAGATCAATATTGTGGAAAACTTGCAAAAGAAGAAACCTTTTATGTTCTTGTCCCCAAATTGGTGTTTTATGTGTAAAGTGAAGGGTGGAAATCTCAAAGTTACTAACAACCTCCTCTTCCATATCCTCCCTCCCTAGTATTCTTTGGTTATTTATTTTTAATAATCTTTTTTTTTCCACCGTATATGTATTTGTGTATATCACAATGTGTATTTGTGCATTTAGGTGGAGGATGCACATAAGAAAAGCCCTATCCCCCTCACAGAAAGCTACTTATACAGCTAGAGATGATGAAGATAGTAATAAGGATGATGAAGATGAAAGGATTCTCGATGAAATGGAGGAGTTGTCATGTGCTATGGAACGCAAAAAGAAACGCGCAAAGAAGCTTCTTGCCAAAAGACGAGCGAAGGTCTATATTTCTATTTAAGATACATTTTCAAAGATCTCCTATAAGATGCTTCCATGAGAACGTAATTTTTGTTGACCTTTATTGGCTTGTTGATTTTAAACTTCCAGGACAAATCTCGCAGGGCAACAGGGATGCAAATAGATGCAATGACTGATGGTTACATTGACAAAGAGTTGTTTTCTCTGTCATCTATCAAGGTTTGTTTGTGTTTAGGCTCAGCTTGTTCCTTTTTAGTGTTGATCTCTTTGAGTGAGATTTCCTGTTCGGTGTTAAATTTTTTGAAAATTAACCAATATTTTTCACTCTTTGGTAACTCAAGTTATGAGTTACAAGAAGCTTTGAGTTAATATCCCCTCCGTTTGCACATCTGAACAGTAACAACAGAAAAAAGAAAAAAAAATCCCTTCCCCTTTGGTGCTTCAGATGTTGCCTTAAAGTTAGCCGCTGCTAGCAGGTACACTTGCACATACAAATCACATGTCATAGATTTGGACAACTTTTAAAATACATATATCATATACAAAATTCCCTAGAAAAACAAAAAAGCCACCCCTGACAAAGGTGTCTGAGGTGTGACATCAAGGCCCAGTTAGTCTTTTTGGACAACTTTTTAAATACATATATCATATACAAAATCCCCTAGAAAAATAAAAAGCCACCCCTGACAAAGGTGTCTGAGGTGTGAGCCTTGACGTGTATGGATGAAACATATCATACTCATTTTTTGAAGATAAAAGTAAATTTTGTTAAAAAGAAAAAAGAAGATACAAGAGAAGAGGCCCATTAACAAAAAGACTAACTGGGCCGATGAGCAAAGACATAAATCATATACAAAATTCCCTAGAGACAAAAAAAACCACCCCCAACAAAAACAACCTAGCTAGGACTCTTGGGGCCCATCCGCCAATAAAGATCAAAGCCTCATTGGTGGATGACAGAAAAATCAAAAAGCAGTTTAGGTTTCAAAGGTGTTTACCAGACTGAAAGGGGGCCTTATTTGGATCCGGTCTTGTTAAGAAGATGAAGAAAACAAAGAAGGTTTTGAAGTAATGAGGTTCTCCAAGGGGTGATGTTAATCTGTAGTCAATGGAGAAGGGTTGGGGGGATTCAGATCTTTTAGTGGTAACAGTATTGCTTTGTTGGGTGGGGTGGTAATCGGTAAGGGTTTTAGGGTTTTGAAGTACTTTTATTTTTGGGGGTCTTGTGTTTTCTGTTAAGGGTTGGGTGGTTGTTTCTTCTGTTGTTTTTCAGGGCTTGCTGGTAGTGGTGTCTCCATTTGTGTTGGGTTGGATTTTTCTTATTCTTTGGGGCTGGGTGATTTCTCATCACCTCCTTAACTCCTTTGCACCTTCTTCTTCCTTCTTGAATAGATTTAATTTTTTTCATTTATATTAAAAAAAGGGATCCAAGCCTCCCTCCAAATGCAAAATCACACCAACAAAACAAGTCCATTAGGGCAAAGGAACTACCTTAACTCGACCTCATTCCCTATCTCCCCTGCCTCCACCCCCACATACTCATGATGTGCAAATGAGAATGTACAAATCATGTGAGGGTTATATCACGCTTCAAATCAAAGTTGTCAAGGCTCATAAACATTTTGCGGCCTTTATGATATGAAAAATCAAAAGGAAAATGTTAATGGTATTTGTTTTTCCTAAGAATTAAGTCCAACTGGGATTTATTCAAGCTGATTCTCATTGCCAGAGTAAAATATAGAAGGATTTATTGCAACTAGAAGAGGCTCCGCAATCATGCTTTGGGCAATTGAAATGTATAGCCTCATACCTTAACATTTTGAGAAAATACTAGTGGAGACTTATCAACATTATGGCTTTGTGTGTGTGTGTGTGTATTATGTGCATGCATAAGTATTAAGTCATTGTAATGTGCCATTTTCAACGTTCAGGGAAAGAAAGATCTGATAGCTGTTGGTTCCATGGAAGCCAATGGCATGAATGGTGACATTGGAGATAGTGATAATGAAGACATGTGCATGGATGAAATCGAAGAAGATTCATTCAGTGATGCCGACACTGATGAAGAACAAAAACGGTGATTTATAGGCCCTCTATCCTTCTTTAGTAATCGCGAAAGTAAACATTAACTAAAATAAATACTGTTATGTCTGCAGTTATGATGATCAACTAGAGGAATTCCTTGATCAAGCATATGAACGATATTTGGATAGAAAGGGAGGAAGCACAAAGCAGCGAAAATGTGCTAAGGGGGCTGATTCTAAGCACAGGGATGAACTATTGGAGGTATGGAGCATGGTTGTCTTTATTGGTTGCATGCATGCTTGCACGTGCAGAACTTCTGGTTCTTGTGTCTTATGCCTTTTCTTTGATAGTTGGAACCTGCTTCTCTTTAAGTTGTCTTTGTTTCTATGGAGTCCAATTTCCCTTGTTCTTCACTCATTTTCTTGCCGCAACAATTATCTTGTCCTGTAATCTTTTCTCCACCACTATCTATTTGTTTGTTCTCTTGCCCTGAGATGCATGTTAGTTCTAGTGCATGCATAGAGATGGGTTGTTTCCAAGAACAAGAAGTGGCCCTCCTGTTACCACTATCATGGAGGGAGGCCATTACAGTGTGGATTGCAGAATTAATGTTTTGTTTCATCAATTTTCTTTTGCTGTTGCAGGGTGGTGATGATGATTTAGTTCATTCAGATCATGACTCTGACAAAGACCAGAATGATGAAGCAAATCCTCTGATGGTTTCACTTAATGAGCAGGAACGGCCAACTCAAGAGCAAGTGACAGAGAAGTGGTTTAGTCAGGACATCTTCACTGAAGCAGTGGAAGAAGATAATTTAGAAAAGAATGAAAGTGAAGATGAAATGGACGAAGATTTGGACGCGGAAAATCTTCCCATTGCAAAAAGGAATAAGGAAAATGCAATGCATAATTTGAAAGAATCTAATATTCAGAGTCCCCAAGATTCCAAGGTAGAAGGGGACTTTGAGATAGTGCCTGCTCCAGCTACAGATTCAAATGATGATTCTTCCTCCTCTTCAGATGAATTGGATGAGGAAGGCGATGATAAAAAGGCTGAGATATTAGCGTATGCAAAAAAGATGCTGAGGAAAAAGCAGAGGGAGCAGATCCTTGATGATGCTTATAATAAGTACATTTTTGATGATGAGGGTCTGCCCTCATGGTTTGTGGAGGAGGAAAAGAGACATCGCCAGCCAATCAAGCCTGTAACCAAGGAAGAGATTGCTGCAATGAGGGCACAGTTTAAGGAAATAGATGCCCGTCCTGCTAAGAAGGTGGCAGAGGCCAAAGCCCGGAAGAAGCGGTTAGCAATGAAAAAGCTCGAAAAAGTTCGTCAGAAGGCAAACGCCATTTCAGACCAGACAGACATCTCCGACCGATCAAAGAGTAAGTTGATTGACCAACTTTATAAGAAGGCAATACCCAAGAAGCCCCAGAAGGAGTATGTGGTCGCAAAGAAGGGAGTCCAAGTCAAGGCTGGCAAAGGGAAGGTCCTAGTTGATCGTAGAATGAAGAAGGATTCACGTTCTAGTGGAATGGGCAGGCAAGGGAAGGGCAATTCAAAGAGGGGAAACAACAGAAAAGGTGGCAACAGGTCTAGAAAATTTCATTTGAATGAGGGGAAGAAAGGAAATAAGGGAATGAAGAATAGCATGCATGACTGAGGTTATCGATCAGAACCTTCCAGCAAACAGCATTAGGGTTGTGGATGTCACCATTATCTGCTCAAAACAGAGGACAAAGAATTTCTTCAAGCATCATCTAGGCACTGCTTTTCTATTTGAGAGTAGATGGATCTATACTTAGTTAAAAGTAGTAAAAGTGCAAAATAGCCAAATCATACTGAAATATTTACCAGATTTGTGGGTGAACCAATGAAGTCACAATGAGCACCAAGAGCACCCTTCCCCTTGCTTCTTATAGGTTGAAATGACACCTACCAATGAAATTGCATGCCAGTTTACAAAAGTTAGAGTTGTATTTTCACTACAGAAGTTACAATCCAGTGTTGATTTCCCCCATTTTTGCACAGAAAAAGCTACAGTTCTTCAAAATCCCTTGAATCCCAGAAAACATTTCGATTCCTGTTCTGCTTTCTAGTTAATTCTAATTATGCCTTTCAATTAGGAAACCTGAAATACTTGTTTGAGTTCCCGAGACACCTATTAGCAGAGTGAAGGAAATAAAACTTCTGGGGAATTGAAGTTAGATTTATATCTACTCAGCTGTGTGGTTAAACTTGAACTTCTGTCACATTAATCTGAACATGTACTATTTGAAGGCATGGGAAGATGATTCTAGTCCTAATCAATTTTGTACTGAAGAGTGAAGAGGCAAAGACCCAATCATCTTATGAATCCAACATATTACCAAATCAAGCCTTTTCTTTTCCTAATCCTAAATCATTTATGCTTGCTAAATGAATCTGACCTACACAAGCAACAGATCCAAGAGATTTCTTGAAAATTTCTGCGACAAAATGCAATCAGCTAGTTTACTGCCAATTTCCAAGGAACGCAAGTGAAAACTCACTAGGCTGTCTGCACGGGCAGTTTGTGATTTGGGTCTTAACCCACTGAATTGAGGGAGATGAGTCATCACAGCAGTTGGGGAGGCGAGTTTAGCTTCCATGGCTACTATATGAATGATCGGAGAAGCACTCTCCTTATAAATCCTTTTTAACTTTTTATTATTTTGATTCTCTACTCTCTAGTCTGGTTTCAGAATGTCAGAAGTTTTTAAACCGTTGGAGAAAGTGGACGTTACAGCAGAGCCACAAGCTGTGATATGTGGCTTCAAAATGCCATGGATGGATACATTTTGATACTTGGATATGACGTGGAAAATTCTGATTTGTTTTTGGCAATTGGATTAGGTTGTGACTTGTGAGGTGCCTCAGAAACCTAGCAAGGATAAATTGTTGATTGGTTGGTTGGTTGGCTTACAATACATGCATTCCTTAAAATATTAGGTGCATTGGACGAGTTCACATCTCTGCCCCACAACACATCCCTGCCATATATTGTGAACATCTCCCAATGATATACCAGTCCCGCTGATATATCATCGGGAGATGTTTCCAATTCACGGAGGGGAGGGAATGTGCTGTGGGGCGAAGGTGTGATCTCTTATTCATATGATTACGGTTGTCAAAACTCTGATATCCAAGCCAACATCTGATTTTATTATCTTTTAATTCATTAGATACGGATTTAACTTGAATTTACATCTGCACCCCACAAACGCCACACAGCATATTCCAATCATGTACTGGGAACATCTCCCACTGATAACTTTGCAAGATGTTCCCAATGCACGCTGAGATGTGCATGTGGGGCATCTTCTGTGGGGTGCAGATTTAATCTCATTTTAACTCATCTGATCTATTAAAATCCGGGAAATTATTAATTAGATTAAATCTGAATAATGATCCAAAGTTTAGAAATCTGACTCATCAGATTTAGATGTTGAATTGGATTAAATTACAACTCTATGGCATGACCCATGAGGTCATACCAGTTCACACTACGTTGTGGATATTTTCAGGCCCACAATTTAACGGCCCATAAAAGATACGGTTTCACTTTCACACCCTTTAATCTTTCCTCAATGATGTAATTTTCTTTTTCTAATGTTTTCTACGTAAATTATTTATTTCTTTTCCATATACCTCTATGTCTCTATGAGATTTGCTGAGAGCTTCACGATTTCCATGTTTCCTTGATGATCAAACTTTGGTTTTCAGTAATTGTCTATCTGAACTCGTTAATACCTATTTTTTATTTTCTCTGCATTGTTTTTGTGCAGTTGATACGTGTCATTGATGGCAAAGGACACGTGGCAAAAGATCTGGAAGAGACCATAGTGGGCGGTTTGTAGAAACGATATGCTACAAAGAACTTGCCCACTACCTCTACCCAGCTACAGAGTTTGTTCACCAGAGTTCGCATCGTCTGTCTCATAGGAACACAGATAATTTTCTGTCCCGACCAATCTAATTGGAACACGTTGCTTTCACCGTCCAAATATGAAACTGACGGAAGAAAACCCTCTAATGGCAATGGCAAGATGGATGTCAAAAGTCATGAAAAAACAATTATGTGAAGATCCTCTCCACTGACAGCTGCTTTCTTTCCCTCCCTCCCTCCCCACCGGCCCCCATCACCCTCACCGACGTCAATAGCATGAGAAACCCCTTCACCACTGCCATCTTGCCGTAAAAACCCTGCAACCATTCTGCTGTCTTGCAGTTGAAACTTGTCAACTGAGCTGGGTCCCGGAGTAAAAGACGACTCTGCAAACGGAGCTCCATTGCCGCTGCCATCTTGCCGTTGAAACTTGTCAACTGAGCCGGAGTAAAAGACGACCCTGCAAACCAAGCTCCATTGTCGTTGCCATCTTGCCATTGAAACCCAGAGCCGCATGTCGTAGTTAAAGACGAAATGGACATATTTTGGTTAATTATGGAATATTTCAGTTAATCTCATTTGGGGCACTCCATCATTTCTAATATATTAAAGCTGAAATTTGAATTGGCATATCTGTGATTTGAAACGCAACGGATTCAAATTTTAAGCTACCTAACTAATTAAAGCTCCATTGTTAATGCCTACCGAAGAAGCTACTTTTTTTTTACAAGATTTGGAACATAAGGCCATTAATGTAGTGTTTATTCCAAAATCCTAAAAATTCAAGTAACTGAACCATTATTTTGAAGCTACTAATGGTTCGGTTACTTGAATTTGGGGAAATCATGCTTTTTTTTGCATCATTATATAATTCGGCTACAAAGATTTATGATTGGTTCAGACCGTGTTCTCTTCTTTTAAACAATTTCACTCTTTTTTAACACTTCATAAATGTTCTATTGATTTTATTTTCATGTCTGAGACTATTGGACTCAGTCAAGACTTTTGCAAATTTCATCAGCTCTAATTTATCTAGTGCATCTTGGTCATGATGATGATGATGGTGAAGCACATCATTTAGAGAAAAAGACCATGAGCACTATCAACATTCCTTATATGAGGTTTCTCCATTACTGCTTCTCCAAACAAATTCAACATCGTAAAGGTTTAGAGCCCTTGATCTTTGGATGTCCAAATATGACCTTAACGTACGAGATGGAGCTACCTCACTCCTCACTCCTCTCTTCATCGGGATAGAAAATAGACAGACAATGCGAGCTCTGTTCAAGGGTAGAACAAAGTAGAAAGCATGTGAATCCATGACAAAACCATTGGAGATCGGTCAAATTCAATCATTTGTGATAAATAACACCTGATTGGCTAACAGGTTTATGATTTTGTCAGAAGTTTTTCAGATATGATCTTTTCAACATCATAGTTGAACGCCTTTTAATCATCACACTTGTAAGTAACCGATCATCGATCAATTACTATACATTTCTCTTCATTTCGTGCCTCTCTGAGAGTTGGTCTCGAATCCCCTCTTTGAACGATGCTCTACCACTACAGTTCAAGGGAATCCTTTCTTCGCAATGAAGAAAAGAGGTTCGTACTAGCATGCTTTTGAATTCTAGACTTACAGTTACTGTTTTCCCCTTTCTCCCTCTTTCGCTCTCTCTGACTCAAGCATGGATCATTATGCCTACTCCCCAAAATAATTTGCAGGCAAGTTTCTTTCTCTCTGTCTCTCCTTCCTGGCTTCGAAAATCGAAGGCAACACGTTTCTCAAGGCCAAAGGGTTTTCTGAGAGTAAAAATCATTTCTTTGTTTTAGAGCTTCTCTTTCCAAAAACCCAACAATGGAGAAGTAAAGATTGAGCAAAATTGAGACGGGTCAACTTCCAAAAAACATATATCAAACTTCTACATGACCAAGTTCAGGTACATATATCAAATTTCATTTTGTTTCTCTTCTCATCTACAAAATCTTCCAACTTTAAACCGAGCTGCAGCGGGAGCGGGTTAGTAACAGTGAAGTATCGTCTCTTCTAGGTCAGGACTTTGTTGGGGTATTCATTCAAGACCTTGTACCCAGGTTGGTGAGAGACATAATAACTGTGTTTTTCTACTCTTGGAAGGCCAACGGGGTTTTTTCTTGATAGAGCAGATCGAACTAAAGATATCTAATTCAAAGGCCTTTTGTAGTCATGGAAGAGGGAAATGGTCCCAATGATGGTGCGAACTGAGTTGGAATGGAGTTGGTTTATGGTGATATCAAATAACTTGATGACCTCGATGATGAAAGGGTGAAGAGGGAAGCACAACCCAACCACTAGCTGCTCTTCAAAGACCACGATCTCATCGTGATCATGGTCCCAAGGAAATCATGGTCATTAGGGAATTTGTAATGGGCAACTAGCGCCTGGAGCCTCTCCTCTATCATTATAATAGGGCCGAAGTGATCTGGCCCCCGAGAACGACTAGAAGTTGAGGCTTTCTTTCCAGAAACCTCACGCTCTTGTAGTGAGGTGTCCGCCTCGATTGGGATGGACTCAGAACTATGCACCCAATACCCCTATTTATAGCCAAGGTAGTCAATCTTGGACAGTTAAGATCTGTTCGATCCGATAGTCCCCATCAAAACTGGTTGCATGGCTCCGAGGCTGAAATCGGTTGAGCGCATGTTTGACATCTGCAGGGTTTGTAATCCGCATGACGTCCACGCGTCCCCAATATGTGATCTGGTTTTATGGTTGAGCCAATTGGGTCAATACGGTCTAACCGTCGGATTGGACCTCAACCGAAGAAGAGACCGGGCCAAACCCATCTGAGCTCATCATGACCTCCCCGCATCAGATAAGAACTCCTGGCATGGGGAGTGGGGGCAATTAATGAGGGGTGATTTGGCCCAACCTATTAAATAGCAGACACGTGGATGCGACCTGCTGATTGGACTATGACTTAGCGCATGCTGCCACCTCTATGGGCCAGTCCACCTCGGGTGTCTCAGGCACCTCATCAAGGACCGAGGTTCGAGTAGTTCGGGATTGCCTAGTCTGCCTAGGTGACACGTAGTAGACTTCCAGAAGCTTGCTAGTTGTCCTCAAGCTCTTCGGGATCACGCCACACAACCGTAGGTCTTATCCTCATCTCGCCCGGATCGGACGGACACGATAAGCCTTATCGGCTAGCACATTATCCACCTCCCAGGGTAGAATGTACTCCTAACGGCAAGGGCCGAGGATCTCGGAGGTGTTTTGTGAGACCCACGATAACTCATCTATATAAGGGCGCCAGCCCCCGGAACCCAGGTACACGCGATTTAGTGCTTTCTAGCTCTCATAATCCTCAAGTTTTCAGCTCACACTTAGCGCAAAGTACTAATTTAAGCATGGTTTTTAAAACCGAACCAGTTAGGGCACCATTTTTCGGTTCAGCGGTTCAACTATCCGAGTCGAACGGTCTGACCCATGACATCATAAATAAATAAAAAACAAAAAAATATTTATATATAATAAAAAGTACCATAGAAATTTAAATAAAATACAAAAAATACACAGAAAAATTCAGGAAAAATAACAACATATGAAAAAATAAAAATATAAAAATAATAAAATACAAAACAATTCCAAAAAATACAGAAAATTTTCTAAAAAAATATAGAAAAAATATGTAAGCAAGAACATGTAATAAATTTCCCTCTATAATTCTACCAGTATAGAATAAGATCAGGAGGTATCCCACTTTGAATACAATCAAACTCATTCAAACACTCTGTACCCATCTCTTGGCATTCATATCTCTATGTATGGTGGCTCTGGCAGTATTTGATGAGGGCAATGTGATCTCTACACTGTTTTCTATACAATACAAACTGAATCAGCAAAGTGTGTATTCACAAGCAAGCGCGAGAGAATCTCTTCCCAGTTTGGTCGTTCATCCGGTTCTGCCCAACAATCTGCAGTCAAGATTCTACAAGGTGAGCTTCCCATGCAATTGTCACCATCGATAAATCCGACATCAAATTTGTAATCTAATACATACCTGCAATCAACTTGCCCAGGGGACCTTCAGGAATTTCTAGCCGCGATCCCTCATTAGCAACTGCATAGACTACCTGAATCATTGCACACAAATCAATGTTGGAGGGTCATATGTTTCCTTTTGCAACTTAGAAAGCAAACAGATTCCATGCCCTACTTACTTGCACTGCTGGTACACCCTCCCATGGTCTGTTTAGAGTGCAGAGCTCCCACATTATCACACCCAGACTAAACACATCACACTTCTCTGTGAAAGATTCATTGCGGATGAGCTCAGGGGCCATCCATTCTGGAGTTCTTGCAGAAGAGGAATCTCTCATGGAACTCTCCATCATTACTTGTGATGGTCCAAAATCACAAATCTTGACCGTCTAGTGCTTGTTCACAAGGCAATTAACACTTTTGAGATCACGATGAACCATTTTCATCCGGTGCATGCACATCAATCCCCTTCATTGTCAGAAGAGTAACTCAATTAGAGGTTGTGTTTCCATAACTAAAATCAAAAGATATGCTCCTGCCTCCTTGTGTGCTAGTTGTATCTAACCATTCATAATCTTCAGTTTTTCTTTTTTCTTTCCTAACCCGACCTATAGCCATTAGTTGCATCTAAAGTTTGAAAAGTGAACCATTTTCATGTTTTATATATTTACAATTGGAATTTCATTTAAGGAATAACCATTGTAAAATTCTAGATTATAGTGGAGGCAACACTAATTGTTTCTCTGCATAATGTTGTTCTTTCATTATATTTCTAAATAGAAACTGATACCTAGAAAAAAAAAAATATATATATATATATATATGAAATAATTAAAGGTAAAGAGTCAAAGAAAAAGTTCGACTCTGTTAAAAAATTGAAATATAAAACTTCCACTTTATAAGAAAAAAAAAAAAAACTTATCATGCCTTGAATCTGTTCATGGAACCCTGTTTTGCTATTAAACCTTATGGCTGCCATCCATTTAATGCCAAACAACCAATAAGATAGAAATGCCAAAGAGTAGCAGAAGAGCACCATCTCCCCTAGGTAGGATGTTGGCAACCTCAGAAGTTGATGATCTGTAATAATGAAAATGTACAACAATGTTATACCCTACCTTGTAGTCAACAAAGCAAGATTCTACAAGTGAAAAATCACCAATATGCAAAGAAGTAGGGATCTACTGCCTTGGGGATCTTATTAGACCAAAAGTGAACACAATTGGATAATTTTAATCTCCAATCTATTCCATGTTTTGGGGGTCTTACTAGACCAAAAGTGAACATATTTTGATAATTTTAATCACCTAATCTATTCCATGCTTTGGGGGTTCCATAAAATATCCATTTGTGTCTTGGAAAATGCCTTGTATGGTACCTATTTATCCAGAAATTATGAGGCTTTAAATGAATAACTACAAAATTTTCAAGAAATCCATCTCTTATGAAGGTTAACATGCATAACAGGTCAAATGGCATTGTAGCTGTCAAGGAACCACGGGTACTGGAGCCAAATACATGATTTTGATCAAGTTAATCGACTTCCTTTCAGCCTCTACTTTCTTTGAGTTTTTGACAAGCCCTCTGGACTTTTTGTTCAAAAACACTAACAAGACAAGAAAAGAAATTTTGCAAAAGATTTCATACATATTGCTATAACATCGTGCATTCTTAATTCATCAAACATAATACTTAGATACTCAAAAATAAAAAGATCACAATCACAAGTAACAAAATGATCAAAACCAAGTTCACCAAGTATTAAACGCCAATAAAAACTTCAAGTTCAACATGGAGTTCAATTCACTAATCTAATCATCCAAATTCTCTAGATATGTTGGCCCCACTTCTCAATGGTACCAACTACCAACCAAATCCGAGCGGTATTTCACCATCATTTTCATCTTCATCTTCGGGAGGTTGTGTTTCATCTACATCTCCAAATTTTCCTCCATGATTCCCCATTGCTAAATAAAACTCGATCTGTCACCAAATTTTGCAAATCATGCATATGCTTCAAAATGCTATCCAATGCAATGAAATTAATTACAAAATGAGTGGCCCTAGGGCGTACTATCTCAATCCAACTAGGTCTCTTCCTTAGCATTGAGAGTACAAAAATATGATTGTAGACAAATTTGGTAATTTTAGATGCACGTTGAACCACATTTGCAATATAATACATTTCCCCAATTTCCTTTAACATCAAGTTTAGACAATGTGTTGCACAAGGTGACCAACATGGAAATTCTCCTTCCAACAATCTTCCTGCAGCCGCATAATTTGCAACATTGTTAGTGACCACCTGAACAACATTTTCTGATTTTACCCATTCAATAACTTCATTAAACAAAAGAAATAAATTCTCTACACTCTTGATTGTTTCAGAAGCATCTACAAACTTCACAAATGCAGTTCCACTAGGACAATACACTAAAAAATTAATCAAATCGGCTATGTGTATCTGTCCAACCATCAGCCATTATCGTGCAACCATATGTAGCCCAATCCTTACGAAGTTTATCAACTGATATTTGCACCTCCTGAACTAAATCCTTCAACAAATTGGTCCTACAATTATGATATGAAGGAGCTTTGTACCCTGGACCAATAGTAGCAAGGGCATCCAATATAGGTTGAAAATATCTTGAATGCAAAGCATTCAAGGGAATACAAGCATCATACAACCACTTCATAACAGCACGGTCCACATGATTAATTACTCCCTTAGATGCCAATACACTCTATATTCCAAATTGTGCATCTAGAGTGGTCCGTGGAGTAAAATGGATAGTTATTAGCCCTAAAGATTCTTTCCCCTTTCCCGATAATATAACTGGTTTTTTTCCTTGATAAGTATCATGTGTACTAGGTGGATCTATTTCTCAAATCTCAATATCATCATCATTATCATTCCTTCCACATTGTGCTCTAGTGTAAACAAAATTCATTGGTTGCTTTTCACTTCTTTTTCTTTCATTGATTTCATTCAACGATTGCTCTATTTTGAACCTTACATCATGGGGTACTTTACAACAAATTGCAATCTCACATTTCCTTTGGGCAATGTTATTTCATCCTATTAATCCCTCCCCCTTTAAAAGTTTTTTGACAATAAAGACATGTCATTGACTTTGATCCATTAAGAGGGTCAACTTTAAGGGAAACATGCTCCCAAGAAGAATTTGTTTTTTCCCTAACATTTGATGAAATTGACTCTTGTGATGGAGCTGGATCAGATATATTAGCATTTGGACTTTGGGATTCCATCATCTTAGTTCAATCAAAGAAACCCAACTCAAAAATAAATCCCTTCATACAAACACAAATATAAAATTTAAAACCTTGCATTGACTAAAAGAACCAACCAAAATGTAAAATCACTCCATATAAGCAAAAAATACTTAAGCAAATAATTAACCAAAATGTAAAATCACTCCATTAGAACTGTGAGTAAATTGCTTGCAAAAAATTAAGCAAAACTTTCAGCATCTGATCATCATATGAAAATTAAGCAAAATATGCATATGGAAATTAAAAACAAATTAAGCAAGATTAATTAAACAAAAAATTAAGCATCTGATCATCAAATGCAGTTTGAGGGTTCAGAAAGTCATATAATCAACAAGAAACTGATACAAAAATAAGGAGTTAAAGATAACATTACTGTCTTAATTAAAATTGGTATAGTTAAAGATAACCTTATTGTCTTATCAAAGAAGTGTCAAATGTCCATTTAATTATGAAGATATAAACCCTAATCAAGGCATAGTGAAAGGAGAGAAATAAAGAAAAAGACAATCAAGTTGAGTCCACCTCTTGATTTATCAAGGCACAATGAAGAGGCAGCTCTTAATTGATTGATTCAGTTGAATCAAGAGCTCCCTCATCGATCAGTAAAAATTAAAAAATAAAAATAAGGAGTTAAGTGATCCCTTTAGAGTCATTTTTTTCAATCTCAAGTTGTCTCTAGAAATCTACCAAAGAAAAAAAATCTCTATAAAAATTAAGTCATGCTTACTAAACAAGCATATATATACAGGGTTAATGACAACAAATTCCTTGATGAGTAGCTTATTTCTGACTAATTAATGCAAAAGGAATTAATTAAGCTAAGTGCAAACCCTAGATCAATGTAGAGAATATAAATAAACTTGAATTTTGTCAAAATCGAAAGCTCTCTTACTTTTCCTTTAGATTTTCACAAGATGGTCTACTCCTCCATATGCCTAATCAAATTTGAAGCTTTTGTTTGTCTAGCTATAAGCAGATCTCATCATCAGAAGTCAAAAAATTCATCGATGGTCAAGTGAGCTTAATTAGGTGGGGTACAAAGCAAAATGATGAACCAAATGAAGAACAAACAAGGGCTGATGAATCAAATGAACCAAAAAAAATCAAAAAATCAATTAAATCACAAAAAAAAAATTATACCTTCAGGCTTTCACTATTGAGTGTCGGTAATGGTGGTGTAACAGTGGATTCGCCGCCGGTGGGCTCGGGTAGTTGGGCTTGGTCACAGGCAAGTTGCCGCTGCAAGCCTACAAGTGCTGCTCCAAGAAGTTGATAGTGGGCTTGCTCACCAATGCCCAATGCTGAGTGTCGAGTGCCGCTGCCAAGTGTCGAGTGTCGTTGCAAGCTCGACATCTGCCGTTGCAAGTGCTGATGAATCTTTTCTCCATTGGACGTCATTGCAAGTGCTGATGAGGGTGACTCTTTTCGCCGCTACAAGCTCACCGATTGCCGTCGGTCTGTGTCATCATTGGATGCCGGAGGTGATGGCTGTCGGAGGTGGTCGGTCGGTAGGGTGTGAAAGTTGAGAGGATTTAGGAGGGAACTCGGGAAGGACTAGAATTCTAACCCTAAAGCTAAAGGGAATAAGGAATTGGGATTGAACATGGTTGGGATATAATGGGAATTGTATTTTTTGTTTTTTTATTTAAAACATTAAAAATAAAAATACTAACCTGGGTCAAATGGCTTAGCGGTCCAACCATCTGGGTCAGCGGTTTACTAACCTTTTCAACGTTTTTTAACAAATTCCGGTTTTTAGTAAAACCGGACCCGGGGGGTGTTCGGTTACTGGTTTTTCCGGTCCGACCGTCCAGTCCGGTTTTGAAAACGATGAATTTAATCATCGAAGCGACCACCCCAACATTTCCTAAAAAATAGAATTATGAAACCATCATGACATAGAGTCTTCTCCCCTTCCAGCCCCACTATCACCTCCCAAACTTCCTCTTCTGAAAATGGCTTTTCTAAATCAACTTTTTGATCCTCGGAAATTGGAAAGAAAGGGATTCCATCCACCCCTGGTTTGTACCTCCACTCTTCCTTATATAGGTTTTTGTAGAAGCTCAAAACTTCTTTTTTAAGAGTGTCCTCATCCTCCACCAAAGAACCATTTGCTTGTAACTTCTTAATTGTGTTTTCCCTTTTACGACAGTTTGCCTTGGCCTTTGGTGCCATTTCAGTTCTTCTTGATATGCCACTTTATTAAAGTTGAGTTTTGCCTCTGCCCTAGTAAAATTTTCCTTCGTTGAGAGGGGCCCTCCTTTCTCTTTCACGTCCACCTCCCCTATTGATTTCAAGAGCTCATCCTTCCTGTGATCTACCTCCTTAAAAGTTTCTTCTTCTAACCATGAAGCTTTAATTTTAGAAATTGTAACTTTTTCGCAGCACATGAGAACACAACCCTTCTACTTCAAAAGACAGCCATCACTCCTTCAACTGCACTACAAAATCCATCTCCTAAAACCAACAATTCTCAAAGCAAAAAGGATTAAATTTTCTATGTCGACCCTCCCCTGCCAACAAAATTGGATTGTGGTCCGATAAAGGTTTTGGCAAGGCTTCTTGAGAAAGATTTGAAAAGATTGACTCCCATTCCGAAGACACCAAAAACTGATCCAACTGCACCAAGGTGGAGACATCTTGGAAGTTCGTCCGAGAGTAAGGCTATAGCACTGTGATAATGATTTTAGATCTGGAGAACTTGAGTAGGATACAGAGAAGGGAAGATAACAAGAAAGTTCGAGAAGGGAACTTTAAGGATAGATAAAAGAATGAGATCAGAACTCTGCAAGAATATTTGAAGTTCTGATGTATCTCTGTATGTGTCTCCATATCTTTCTCTATCACATCAGGGACCTTTGGTTTTGCATGTGCATTTATCAAGAATTCCAGAAAGCTTGCTAGCCTGTTATGGCTACAGATCTTTAATCCATTAAGATGGTGACACATGTCGGGGTGTGATTCACGGAACAAATTCGTTTTATTCCATGCTCCTAGACTCCTACCACGTGTTATGTCCAAGGGGACATGTTCTGTCATTCGTAACTGTAGCCACAATCGCTTGTTTTCCGAATTGTCTTTTTGTGACACTTGTCTTGCTCAGCGAACCTGTGGTTTGTCCGTTTCTTTTGGTTTATTCTTAACAACATGTCTTCAATTTTTCTTTTAACGGATCCGCAGACTCAGTTTGTAAGGTCTCAATCGTTAGTCTACAATATCACTTTGGTTAGTCCCCTTACACCAAGTGAACTTTGCATCAGTTAGTGGCAAATCCACTAAAACATTCATGTTGACAAACTCTACAAAAGAGCTCATCCCAAAAGATAGACAGGCCCCTCCCTTCTTTTCATGTGAGAACCATATGATATTAAAGTCTATCACCTAAACACCTAGGGATAGACCTACCACCTACAATCTGGTTTACTTCCTCCTAAAAAGACGGTCTCAAGGAGTCGATGTTTGGTCTATAGACGTCCACAATCAACCCTCAGAAACCATCTCTTCTCTGAACTTCAATGAACACAAAAAAACTCCCTTATAAAAGAGTTTTTTTACTTGTACCAACTCAATGTTCGAGACCACCAGTATCCCTCCTGTAGTTTCACGAGCATTCTTGCATCTCCAATCACACCGGCCTTCTCCTCACACACTTCTTATTGTTCTTACTTCCAAACTATTCAATTTCATTTCCTGAATTAGCACCACATTCTGCCTCCAATTCTTAATCACCGAGCAAACCACCAGCCACCTCCGACTAAAGCAAAACCCCCCTACTTTCCAATATAGAACTTTCAAAGTAAGGAAAAATTACAAAAAGAATAAGCAAAACCTGAACATGCATTGTCTACCCTTCCTCCTTCCCCTGCCGACATCTTCAACACTCCCTGCCCTATCGTTTAGACTCCGAGTGAGTCAATAGCAACTCTCTTTGGAAGCCTTTAGCAGTCTTCTTGAATCTCACATTCACCTTCCCTTTTTCTTCCAAGAACATCTGCCCCATTGCCATAAGGAAAGTCTTCGTCTATTCCTCGAATGGGTTGTGTCCAACACCCCTTTCATCAAGTAGAAATTTGAATCTCTTTTGCAGTGCAATGGAAAGATGGATTTTTCTATTAACCACAAAGCTTTGAGCATCTTCATTCTCTCAAATTTGCAGCATTTTGTGTACTTTTAGGATTTAATTGAGTTCCCTTAGAATATCCATACATATATTAACTTTTCCACCATTTCCCTACATATCCAAATGTATTTTAAAAATTACATTTCCAATATTCTGAGCCTTGCATATTACACTCGAAAAGTTAGGGTCTCAAAATTAGAATTTTATTCCCCTATATATGTTCTAAAAGCAAGAAAAAAAGGGAAACAAAAGTAAATAGCTTAACAAGACAAATCATTTATTTCTATCACATAGGCTTGCTTTCACAGTTGACATAATGGATTATCTACTGGATAAATCGTTCATCTACATGACTAAAATAGGTATCTTCCAGCAAAGGGATGGGAAATTGGGAACCGCATGCGAAGTCCAGAAATATGCTCATTTCCCAGCAAGTTGGCGTCTTCAGTGTTTACAACAAGAAATATAATTTATACATCTTTAGTTCATTACATATATCACAACAGAGTAAACAGTCATAAACTCATCATTTTCCACAGCCTATTACATGTCTCCAAGGTGGATGCATTCATAGGGTCAAATTCAAACCTTTCAACCATCTTTCTGTGCTTGTCCACGATATCTTTAGCCAATTTAAGGAGATCCAGTTGTTAGTAGAATGGTAGGCAACTTCACCACAAATCTAATACCCAAAACATGAAAATTATACATGTGCTTGTGTGTGCTTTTGCGAACTAAATCTTAAAGGCATAACTAGCTATTACAAAAGAGGATACAACCAGAAACTTTGGTCTGGTTATCCAAATCTGGAATGATCTTTGTGACTGAAGCATACATAGAAAGCTCCTTCCTGCACAATCAAAAGTTTTAACAGTTTAGTTATATCCCTCCATTTTCTCTTCTGAGTCTCAGCCTTTGATGTCCCTCAATCATCTCTCAAACAAAAAAAAGACAGTAGCCACGAAAATCTGAAAAAAGAAAAGTTTGAGGCAGACAGGGAATTGGCTGTAAAATAACAACATCAAGTCCAACGCAACAAAACTGAGGTTTCAGGATATTGGTTAAGTTAGCTGGTTTCATGCTGATCAGTGCTAGTCTAAATGTGGAAATGCAGCTAAAAACTAGACTCCTATGTAACCTTGTAAAAGAAAAAAGAAAAGAAGCAGACCACTTTGAAGTCATCTTTCCCAAGTGGCTGCTATTGCCATCTTTCACAGCTTAGGAGTCAAATGATTTAGAAATGATCCCCTGAATCATATAAGAGGCCATTGCCCGGTGTGATGGTAAACTCTCAGCCTAACAAGCATGAGAATGATGATTTGTGTCTGAGAATGGCCACATGGTGCTGAAAATGCCAGAGGTTAGGTCCATATCCAGCCCAACCTTCCCAAAACCCCAGATTACTAGGACCAGTATTCAGTAATGAACTTTTTAATCCTTAAAACTGAATTGATTTTAATTCACCCAATTGGTCTATGGCAGCATACTTAAGGCTTTATTCCAGTAGAGCATGATCATGATCCATTAGTTCCGAAAAAAGTACATGACACATTGAGCTCCCACCAGGTTATGCCAATCCAATAATGAGCAAATGCTCCCACCACCACCACCACCCAGCTACATGCACAAACATGGTTGGCTTTAAAATAACACTGGCGGAAAAGTTATTTTTATATGCATTGATGTCCCAACTACCAAGGCAAAATTCTGGTACACCAGAAATTTTTAGTCGTGGTGTCATCACATAATGCAGTGCTAATTTAGGTAACTTCAGATTTCCTTAATCACAGTTAGACTGGTAAACAATTCTATTAACCAACTGATGGTAGCTCAGTTGCCAAGTTCTCTGCCCAGCCTATATGTAGAAGAGACTTGGGATCAAATCACGTTGCCAGTTTGTCACCAGGGCTGGGGGGTTATGGGTTTAGGGCATGGGCTAGCCCCCATTGTGTAGCCCCATTAATCATCTCCAGAAAAAACTGTATTTTTTGAGAATGGCCTTGACCATCTCAAAAAAACTGTATTTTGAGAATGGCCTTGGCCATCTCCAGAAAAAAACTCTATTTTTTTGCTTCTCACCTTGTATGTTTGAATAGCCAAAAAAATTTCTTCCAACCAATGATGTTACAGGTATCATGAGAGTATATGATTCAGGATTTGATCCCAGCAATTGACAATTACAAATTGGGATCTAGATCTGATGCAAATATGGAAGAAAAGGAAGAAATGGAAGCTGAGGTCAAATAGTAGACCTACAGAACTCATCGTCACTGAAAAAGAAGCAACTGCTTGACCAGTCAAATGTTATTTGATTTGGCTGAAATCTGCAGATGACCTTGACCTTCCCATTGCCCTCCGTAAAGGAAAACGGCATTGCACCACATCTACCAGTTTTTGTCCTATGATCGCCTATCTCCCTACTACAGGTCCTATCTCACCTCTGTTGCTGATGTCCCTATTCCGAGAACAGTGCAAGAAGCCCTATCAGTCCCGGAGTGGAGAGGTGCAATGCAAGTTGAAATGGATGCCCTGTTGAAAAATAATACCTGGGAGCTAGTTGACTTGCCCAAAGGAAAGAAACCAATTGGATGCAGGTGGGTATTTACTGTGAAGCATAATGCAGATGGTTCCACTGAGAGGTACAAAGCTCGGCTAGTTGCAAAGGGGTTCACTCAAACTTATGGTATAGATTACTTGGAGACATTTGCCCCAGTAGCCAAGATGACCACCATTCGGGTTCTATTATCTCTTGCAGCAAGCTACACTTGGCCTTTGTACCAAATGGATGTTAAGAATGCTTTCCTGAACGGGGACTTGCAGGAAGAGGTCTACATGCAGTTGCCTCCTGGATTCTATGATACAGAGGCAGGTAAGAAAGTTTGTCGGCTAAATAAGGCTTTGTATGGTTTGAAACAGTCACCTAGAGCTTGGTTCGACAGATTCAGACTAGCCCTTGGGAAGTTCGGTTATGTACAGGCCCAGTCAGATCATAGACTACTCATCAAGAGGGTGGAGTCGTCACTGACACTACTTGCAGTTTATGTTGATGATATTGTGGTCACAGGAAACGACAACCATGAGATTGAGTCCCTCAAACAGCTTCTTCATCAAGAGTTTGAGGTGAAAGATCTGGGTACACTACGGTATTTTTTGGGTATTGAGGTTGCTAGATCTAAGCAGGGGATCTTTGTCTCTCAGAGGAAATATATGTTAGATCTCTTGGCTGAAACTGGAAAGCTAGGTGTCAAACCTGCAGATACACCTATTGAACAGAACCACAGGATTAATGCAGAGAGTGGGGAGCTGCTTGAAGACAAAGTTATGTTCCAGCGGTTAGTGGGAAAGCTCCTATATCTATGCCTTACCCGACCAGACATCAGTTATGCCGTTAGTGTTATCAGTCAGTACATGCATTCTCCTAGAACCACACACCTTCTAGCAGCAGAAAGAATACTAGCATATTTGAAGAGATGCCCGGGTAGAGGCATACTACCCGGGCTGGGAGTGTTGATGACAGAAGGTCTACCTCTGGATATTGTGCTCTTGTGGGAGGTAACCTGGTTTCTTGGCGGAGTAAGAAACAAAGTGTTGTCTCTCGATCCAGTGCTGAAGCTGAGTATAGGTCAATGGCTAATGGAGTGGCTGAAATTCTTTGGCTGAGATCACTACTTGAGGAGTTGGGTGTTGAGTATGAGAAGCCCCTGATGCTGTATTGTGATAATCAAGCGGCTATTAATATAGCACACAACCCAGTACAGCATGACAGGACTAAACATATTGAAGTTGATCGACACTTTGTACGAGAGAGGGTCTCATCACAAGAAGTATGTCTCCCATACATTACCTCCAATTTGCAACTGGCAGATATCCTCACTAAAGTTGTATCACGGAAGAAGCTAGAGGCAGATCTATCCAAGTTGGGAATGATAAACATTTATTCCCAACTTGAGGGGGAGTGTAGAGAACACTGAAGTGGGCCCCACAGCTACGGTCCCACTGTGTTCGTAGGGTAGAAGATTTTCTAGTCTGCCTAGGGTTAGCTATTGGTCATTTAGTTGTTTCAGTTGTTATTTATTTCAGTCTTTGTTTTACTCTATTTGTTATGTAAAGACTAAGGGCAGATATGTCCTTTCCATGTAATGAGCATAACCTATAAATATTAATTAAAGTGGCGGCGGCAGAACATGAAGCTTCTGCTCCTCCTTTCAACCCTTGTGTTCTACTGCTTCTTCTCCCTCTTTCTCTTCTCTCCTCTTTCTTTCTGCTTATCTTCAATCCTGAGATTCATTAGGGTTCAAGACTGATAACAGTCCTGAACTTCTAGTGAATCATTGAAAGTTTTGTTACAATATTTATTTAAATCAGTGTCAGTGTCAGATTTCACATGTCAAACTTGTCAGTTGAGCAAACATTGTAGAAATCACTTTACTTCAAGAAATAATAAATCTAATTTTCCTTTCTATATTGTGTATTCTAATGTCTGGGGCCCTATTTCTTTAACATCCGAGTCTAGCTATAAATATTTCATTACACTTATTGATGACTACTCCCGATATACATGGGTGTACCCTATGTGGTCCAGAGATGAAGTACCAAAAATCGTTAAAGATTTCCAACACTTGATATTCACTCAGTTTCAAATGGAAATCCAAATTTTCCAATCAGACAATGCCAAAGAATATTTCCATAGTGACCTCACAGAGTTTTTTGCTTCTCGTGGATCCATACACCGTAGCTCTTGCGCTAGAACCCCCCAGAAGAATGGTGTTACTGAAAGAAAAAACTGTCACCTCCTTGAAGTTGCTCATGGATTACTCATACACATGGATGTTCCTAAACGTTTCTAGATGGATGTTGTGTTGTGTGCTGCCTATTTCATCGACTGTATGTCATTTCGCTTGTTAGAGTACAAGGCCCCACATCAGCTCCTTTTTCCCAAGGCTCCCCTCTTCTCTATTCCTATTCGTGTATTTGGTTGTGTGCTTTGACCCCATTTCCAAGAAATATTATGTCTCTATAGATGTGCCTTTCTTTGAAAGTGACCATTTTTTCCTGGTTTCTCCTCAACGGGAGAGTAAGGTGGAGGAGAAACCAGTTCAGGTTCTTCCCCCTCTAACTGACCCCCTCTCCATTCCATGTTTTTCGTCATCGCAAGGGACAACTAAATTCAAGAGTTGTGGAGCAACTTGAAACTGTACCGCCAACACCATCAGATTCACTGGGGACACATCATATCCAAACTAGGTACTATCATTCCTATTGGTGTTTCTGATCCCCTTGCAATTGATACTTCATCAGTTGATGACCAAGACATCCCCATTGCAAAAAGGGAGTTAGGTCTTGTACCACCAAGCATCCTATTTCCAATTTTGTTTCCTATGAGAACATCTCACCCTCTTTTTGTGCTTTCATTTCTTCAATTGGCAATGTCCCTATCCCTAAAAATGTGGCAAAAGCTCTCTTAGTACCTGAATGGACAGATGCAATGAAAGAAGAGATAAATGCCCTACATAAAAATGGTACATTGGATTTAGTGGATCTTCTTGAGGGTAAGGAACTGGTAGGGTGTAAGTGGGTGTTCACAATGAAACACAAGGCTGATGGCACAATAGAAAGGTACAAGGCTAGGTTGGTGGCAAAAGAGTTTACCTAGGTATATGGAGTAGATTACGTAGAGACTTTTGTTCCAATAGCCAAGATGAATTCCATTAGTGTTCTTTTCTCCCCTGCGGCAAATCTTGATTGGGATCTTCATCATCTAAACATTAAAAACGCATTCCTGAATACCTTGAGGAAGAGGTGTACATGGTACAACCTCCTAGCTTTAGTGCCCTAGGCAAAGAGCAGAAAGTGTACAGGCTAAAGAAATCTTCGTATAGTCTAAAACAATCACCAAGAGCTTGGTTCAGCAAGTTTCATTTGGCTATACAGTAGATTGGCTACAAACAGTGTCAAACTGACTGTACTCTATTTGTGAAAAGGGGGAAAGGAAAGATTGCAGCCTTGATAGTGTATGTTGATGACATAGTGATCATAGGTAACTAGAAGATTGAAATTCAAAGGCTAAAAGATTTCTAAGCCACTCAATTTGATGTGAAGGATTTAGGTCCCCTTCGGTATTTCCTTGGAATTGAAGTGGCTCGCTCACAAAAGGGGATCTTCATTTCTCAAAGGAAATACATCCTAGATCTGTTACAGGATTCAAGAAAATTAAGGGTTAAGCCAACTGGCTCTCTCATTGATCCAAATAACAAACTAGGTGATTGTTGTGGTGAAGTTGTCAAGGATGTAAAACAATTCCAGAGACTTATGGCGAAGCTCTTGTATTTGTCCATGACCAAGCCAAACATTGCTTATGCAATGGGTGTTCTTAGTCAGTTCATGCATGCTCCTAAGACCACACACTTAGGCAACAGAGAGAATAGATGTTGGTTGGGCCAGAATCAGTTGATTACAGAAAGTCCACTAGTGGGTATTGTTCCTTTGTAGGAGGAAATATAGTCACATGGAGAAGCAAGAAACAAAGTGTGGTGGCTAGGACTAGTGTTGAAGCCGAGTATAGAGCAATGTCCCATGGGGTAGCTGAAACTATGTGGATAAAGAATTTGTTAAGCGAACCAGGTTTTCCGACTGATAGATTTATGTCCTTGTATTGTGATAACAAGGCTGCCATAAATATTGTAGCCAACCCAGTTCTTCATGATAGAACTAAACATATAGAGGTTGACAAATACTTTATTAGAGAGAAAATTGTTAATGGGGAAGTGTGCACCCCATATGTTAGTTCTAAGGAGCAACTTGCAGATATATCTACAAAAGGCTCGCATCACTCATGGCACGATGATTTATGTGACAAGTTGGGCATGATTGACATCTATGTCCCAACTTGAGGGGGAGTGTTGAATAACTTAGTTTTATTTCAGTTTAGTGTCGCAAGGGCACATATGTAATTGTACTTCTTTTTATCTTTTGAATGGTTGCCCTACTATAAATATTAAAAAGGCTAGCATCACCAGCTGACTTTTTTTCTCTCCAATTTCTTTTTTCTGTTCTTTCTTCTTTCTTCTCTCTTCTCTCTTCTTCTCCTCTCACTATTCTGGGATCGTACTGCCTCTTTACCAAGAAAACAATAATGATTCAATTCCTTCCAGATTGATGCCAGATCTGAGTAGTACACCGAGAGACTCTTCTCCACCTGCTTGCAAGTGAAAGATTCAGCTTGTAATTGATATATCTTTGCATAATGCCTCTGTTCTGAATAGGTAGATTTTATTTGTTCCCATATTTCACAAGTTGTTTCAACCCACATAAATGTCTTCCTTACTTGAGGCAACATGGAAACCAAGAGCCATGACATCACCATATTATTTTCTTAGTCCCATATGTCATGTTCAGCACTTCTAGTCTTTGGTTCCTTCACTTTACCATTGATATACCCTATTTTCCCTCTAGTAGTAAACTTTAATTCCCCTAGACCACTCAAGGTAGTTCAGTCCATCAAAGGGGATTACAGCCATGGAGAAACCCATATCCATCCCCCCACTCATTCCATTTTGACCTCCTAAAATTCCAAAAGTTGCAGAATTCTCAAAGGACATGATTCAAACACTTTTCAGATTCAACACACCCCTTATGATCCCTCCTGACACCAAAAACAGTCCTAGAAACACACCAAAGATGTAGCCCACACGCACAGCTGCAATCTGGACACAATCTTAATACAGACCAGCTTTGATTGTCCAAAAAAAACAAGATTTTAGGTCGATTTCAGTGTTGTACTGCCCTAATAGTCACACTTCACCAACTTCCAAAACATCCAAACACATCAACAACCAAGAGGGGTCATAAAACAGTGCCATAACACCCAATGTTTTAAAAGCGCAAGGAGCAAAAAAGGCGTCGGGGTCAACTTGAAGCAAAGTGCAAAAATTAAAAAAAATGCTAAAAATTAAAAAAAAAAGTCAAAAAAATCAAAAGAAATCAAAAAATATTAAACATAATATTAATAAAAAATATAAACTTAAATTTTAAAATAAATGTTTTAAAAAAACTATTATCTAAAATTAAAAAGCATAAACATAAGATGTAAGACAGATTCAAACGAGAATTTAAAAATAAAATCAAACATATAAAACATTTTCAAACATGTAAAACCTCTAATATCTTTTTTCACTCAATTGCATTACTTCAAGTAGCTAATGTAATGTAAAACATATTACATTCCTGATTCTACAAGCCGCCTTTGTGACATGCCCCCTCAAGGCAAGCCCAAACAAGTCCACACTCTGAGAACCCCCAATTTGATAATGTTGCTCATTCATTCATCCTAATAAAATGTCTTCTTAAAAAGCAATTAAAGCTATAAAATCATTATTTTTTGTGTGAAAACTAAGAATTTAAGACCTAACATGGACTTGTTTGGGCTTGCCTCGAGGGGTGTGGCACGAGGGTCCAGGGACGGAGCCCCCAGCACAACTACTATCTTCGAAAAAAGCAAAAAAGCATCAAATTTTCATAAGGCACACGCATGGGCTGAGGCGCAAGGCACACCAGGCGTACACCTTTTGAAAGGGTTGCGCCTAGGACCTAATGTCTCGCTTATTCGCCTAGGCGAACCTTTTAAATCACTGATCACACCACAAAGATTAAAAAACAAGCCACCCACAACCTACAGCTTTTCTATTTTCAGGTATGGGATCACACAATCCATAAAAAAAGAGGTTAGAACCTCACAACCTCTCTGACAACATTTAACAGTCATGATTCATTTGTTTTTTCTTGGTACATGACCAAGAGAAAAGAAAACATAACAATAGAACAAGTTTGTACCAGTCATAGGTCAGCCTTTCTTATCTCAATTGAAGAAGGCAACAAGATAAGGAAGAGAGAACATGTTCGATCTGCTCTCAGACCCAGTAGAACCTTCGCTCTGATACCATATTAACAGAAGAAGAGAGGAGTGTTAGACAGTGTATGCCCTCAACTCCATTCAGATCGATGTACAAATGCATTTATTGTAAATGAATAAAAGTACGTAATTGATTCATGTTATAATTGGTGTGTTTCTATGTAATTACCCTTAAACTGGACACTTATGAGACTCGTGTTAGTTTAAAATGCTCTCAACTGTTGGATAGACTTAGGGAAGGTTATCCTGCCAAGGCTGACACTAATGTGCTGCCTAGTTGGTTGGGTAGCTTGTCTCAGCTGCCAGAGTGAGACCTGAAGCACATGTAGTGTGTGTTTGTTTGAAACAATAAACCCAGACCATTTTCCAGTTATGCCCTGGACCTTGGAGACAGGTGGGCAAAACTGGAAAAATACACCTAACCCCTAGACTCAATTATGGTACTGCACTGGGTATCGAATTGGGTTGTCTTTGATATACCAATTAGTGATATCCTTAATGGGGGTCAAAACCTAGGTATGTTGGGGCAGTCTGAGAATTCACTCAAGTGGGTGATCATAGTGACAAGATCAGCCCCTTTGTCGGACAAAGTGAATGATCAGGGCTGCACTCTCTGATGGAAACCAAAAACTTCCGACAATCGATTTCAACCATGTTTGAGATTTGTTTTGCAAGATATATTTATATGAATATATATATATATATATATATATATATATATATATATATATATATATATATATTGTGTTTTCTGAAAAGGTTTGCAAAAAGGTTTTAATTCCCAGGATCCATCCGAGCAACGAGTGCAACACTGTACCTTGCAACCAGTAGAAATCTATTGAATTAAAAAATATAAAAGAAAAGTAGTTTCTTGAAGAGAGAAGGACAAAAAGAGAAGAGAAGAAGAGAAGAGAAGTTGAAAAGAAAAGAGAGCAATAATCTGGCCGCCCCCTTCACTTATTATTTATACTAAAATAATAAAACAGTACAAAGACAACTATGCCATTATAGGGCGGCAAAACATAAAACAGCATATATAACACTCAAAAACATAATAAAATTTGGACTCACATAACTATTGTGGTCCTCACCTAGAACTTCTCATCTTCTTGCGGCAGAACGAATATTAGCATACTTGAAGAGATGCCCGGGCAGAGGTATATTACTCAAGAACAAATAATCACATGAGGGTGAAAGTCTATACAGATGCCGATTGGGCTGGAAGTGTTGATGACAGAAGGTCTACCTCTGGATATTGTGCCCTGGTGGGAGGTAACCTTGTCTCTTGGAGGAGTAAGAAGCAAAGTGTTGTTTCCCGCTCCAGTGCTGAAGCGGAATACAGGTCAATGGCTAATGGAGTGGCTGAGATCTTATGGCTGAGGTCACTACTTGAAGAGTTGGGTATTGACTATGAAAAGCCCTTAATGTTGTATTGTGATAATCAGGCAGCTATTAATATAGCCCACAACCCAGTGCAGCATGACAGAACTAACATATCGAAGTTGATCGACATTTTGTGCGAGAAAGGGTTATATCACAAGAAGTGTCTTCCGTACATCACATCCAATATGCAGCTCGCGGATATCCTCACCAAGGCTGTACCAAGGAAGAAGTTAGAGACAGACCTATCCAAGTTGGGCATGATAAATATCTACTCCCAACTTGAGGGGGAGTGTAGAGAACACTGATGTGGGCCCCACTACAGTGGTCCCCACTGTGTTCGTAGGACAGCAGTATTTGTTTCAGTTATAGTAGTGTCAATTTGAGTCAGTTTGCTAATTCAGCTGTTATTTATTTCAGTTTTATTTACTTTATTTGTTATGTAAGTACCAAGGGCAGATGTGTCCTTTCACCATGTACTAAACATAAACTTATAAATATTAAGAGAGTGGCGGCGGTAGATCAGTTAGAATATGTCCCTCCTTTCAACAACTTGTGTTCTCTTCTATTCTCTCCCTTTTCTCTCACCTTCTCTTCTGTTTTACAAACCTAAAACCTTTTAGGATTCAATACTGATTACAGTCTTGATCTTCTACTATAAGAGGATAACTCTTATGCACCTAAAGAGTCCATATCCAAATAAAGATTTGGATTAGGAAGCTCCTAATCATATTAGATCAGCTCTTTAAGGGTTATAAATAGGGGAGGGTGAACTGCTCCAAATTACTCTGCTCTCAGCTCTCTCTCCCTCCTTCTGCTCTTGCTACCCTAAACCTTATTCAACATCCATTCTTGAACTAAGAGAAATCAGTTTTAGTTCTGATATTTTGCAAGAAAATATTATATCAAACTCGTGCTCACCTCCCTTGCTTGATCCAAGCCGTTGGATTGCAGTTCTTGCTGAAGAATTGCACTGCTGATGTTGCTTTATCTCAAGCTACGCCATCTTCAATGGAAGTGGGTTTTGGTACCCTCTTTGGGCGTGAACACCTACATTGGGAGCTACACGTGTGGATTCCGTATCAGGTATTGCTCTCCCTTTATTTTAATTTCAAATATAGTCCAGTTTGGTGCAAGAACGATCCTTGAAAGATGCAATTTTTCTAAAACTGGGAATACGATTCCCGGAAGGGAGAAAAGAATTTTTTGAAATTTCGCCCAGCCACCCTGCATGATTCGGCCATCCATATGATGGATTTCCCTTCCCTTCAAGGAGAAATAAGGAAGAAGAAGAGAAGGGCTTAGAAGAGAAATGTTTTGGAGTCAACTAACTAGCTGGCAACGCTAGCTTATATTATTATATATAGGGCGACCATAATTAAAAGGGAAAAGACCCTTATGCCCCTATTTTAGTTAGAGTACATACAGACCCTAACTCAGCAGAATACAAACATAGAAAACAAAGTAAATATTCCAACAAGGATGATTGCATTGTAAACCAGTCCACAAAAAAGAACATGATAAAATATGTTCACAATTATGGAACAAATGCATACATTATTAAGCATTGTAAAAGGGTTGAATATCATTATAAATAGTCCATGTGTAAATTATATGTCTATTAAAATAGTAGTTACAAACATGATGAACATGATAAATATATAATAAAATTTTCACCATATACAATGAAACGGTTACTAAAACATTCAAATTTATGAAATACATACAAAGAAACAAATTTTTGAATGTGATCCACCAATAAAGTTAAAATATTATATGAGTTCAAATTTCAAGACATATTTCATGTCATTGGAGGAAGACTAGAAGGCCCAACCATTAACTATAGGTATTAGTTCACTTCATTTTTTAGATTGAAAGATATAAAACAGATAAAAAAGCTTTGTACAGCATGTTTTATGACAATAGTAACATGTACAAATACAATCTTATCATTATAAAAATAAAGGCTTTCAGAAGCAAACATTTAATTAATAGTAAGATACTTACTGCGCCCTCAAATTATCCTTTTCAAGCTTCTTTACGAACTGTCTCCGCTCTTCAATAGAAACCCTCTGCTGCTCAAGATCATTAATTTCATCACTAACAATTGTGTTGACAAAAATTTAAGTTAATTAGTCAATAAAACTGACATTGCTAGCCAGGTTTTCAAAGAAAACACTGTAAATGAAATCATTAATAGATAGAAATGAATAAAAATGTTACTAAATGGATACTTATCTAAGCTCCTCCTTAAGTAAATGCTCCTTCTGAATTTCCTCATCCAACTCTTTTTGAAGAAACTCAATATCAGCATCAGCAATAACCTCAGATTTTGCATCATCCATCCTTTGCTTGCACTCATCTATCTTTCTCTGATACTCTGCTATGGAGGATTTTCATCAAGCAGAACAAAGTAACATTTATTAACTTAGAAAAGGTTAAAAAAAAGGTGAAAGAAAAAATAAAGAAAACCACATTAGAAAGGTTCGGTTGATAGAGAAAGTAGACAAGAAAAGAAGAGAAAACTGCCCCTATCAACTAGTAATATTCAAGAGAGTGTTGAACCAAACTCTCTCACTGTTGACCCAAGTAATATTCAGCTTCTAAAAGATGACAGAAATTACAATAATGCCCTCAAGAAAATGTTTGAACAAATAGAGTAAAAACAAAGGTAAATAAGGACAAAACTGCCCCTATCAACTTGACGTTAACACTCCCCCTCAACCTGGAGCATAAAAATCATAAAGCTCCAGTTTGTTACAGATGTAATCCATTCAAGTGCAGCTTAAGCTTTTGGTGAACAGATCAGCTAGTTGATCTTCTGATCTCACATACGGTGTAACCACGCTACCACTTTCACCTTTTTTCCCTCACAAAATGACAATTGATTTCAATATGCTTACTTCTTTCATGGAAGACTGGGTTTAAAGCAATGTGAGTGGTAGCTTGGTTATCACAAAATAACTTGATTGGCTTGTCAATAGGAATGCCTATCTCTTGGAAGAGATGTTTCAACCAAATCAGTTCACAAGTAGTGTGTGTCATTGCTTTGTACTTTGCTTTAGTACTACTCTTGGCAACTACAATTCGCTTCTTACTTCTCAGATTCCCACACAAGAAGATACAGTAGCCTGTAGTAGACTTCTTGTCCATTAAGTATCATGCTCAATCTGCATCGGAATACCCTTCAAGAGACGATTTTCCCCTTTCTTATACAATAGACCGTGTCGCAGAGCACCCTTTAGATGCCTCAACACTCTCACTACACCTTCCCAATGGGCAGTAGTGGGTTTGTGCTTAAACTAACTCAATACGCCCAAACTGAAAGCAATATCAAGAAGGGTAATGGCTAGACAAATTAGCTTACCTACCAGCCTTCTATACCTTCCAGGATCGCTCAAGAACTCCCCATGACTGTTAGGCATCTTCACATTGGGATCCATAGGTCAGCCAATTTGGCACATAATAACCCTGTCTCATCCAACAAATCCAAAACATACTTCTGTTGTGATTGGGAAACTCCCCACTTTGAGCGAGCAACTTCAATACCTAAAAAACATTTTAAGGGGCCAAGATCCTTAATTTGAAAATGTTGCTACAAGAAGTGCTTTAATTTAATAATTCCCTATGTATCACTACCTATGAGGACAATATCATCAACATACACAGCCAGAACAATCTTCCCAAATGAGGTACTTCTACTAAACAATGAGTGATCAACATTACACTGCTTCAAGACAAACTCCCACACCACACTATTAAATCGGCCAAACCAAACCCTTGGTGATAGCTTTAGCCTATAGATAGCCTTTCGCAATTTACACACTTTTCTAACCTCCCCCTGAGCAACATAACCAGGAGGTTGCTTCATGTATACTTCCTCATGGAAGTAACCATTTAGGAATGCATTCTTTGCATCAAGTTGAAAGAAAAGTCGGTCGTAATGAGCGGCTAATGAAATAATCACCGAACCAAACCCATTTTTGCAACAAGGAAAAAAGGTTTCAGAGTATCAACCATATGTCTAAGTATAGCCATTTGCCACCAGCCATGCCTTAAAGCTCTCAATACTATCACCTTGTCAATGCTTGACCGTATACACCCACCAACAACCAATTTCTTGTTTCCCAAGAGGCAAGGAGATAAAATCCCATGTGTGGTTGGACTAAAGAGCATGAAATTCTTCATCCATCACTGTCTTCCAATCTGGTGAGGCAAGAGCTTCCCGAACAGTCGGGAATGGAAACAGAAAACAAAAGAGACAAACTTTTGATGTGCAAGAGATAAGCTAGCAAAGGAGACATAATGTAAAATAGGATGATCAATACAAGCACGCTTACCCTTACGAAGAGTAATAGGAAGATCAAGATCTGACTGAGGAGAATTTGCTGATGGTGGAGACATTGGTAGAGAGCCAGAAGCTAGAGTTGGGGAAAAGGATGATGCTTGTACGAGCTCCCAATCCCATCTAGAATACACTTTGTGAATCAATGGGTGAAGAGGTTCCTTGACTGTGGAAAGAGAGATAAAAACATCACTAAAATCTATGGGAAGAGGAATAGAGGGTGAGGATTCCTTCCAAAAATATAAAAGGCAAGCTCTCAAAGAAGGTAACATCAGGAACAACAAAGGCCTTATGAAGGGTAGGATCATAGCACTCATACTTTCTGAGTACAAGAGTGACCGAGAAAACACACCTAATAGCTCAAGAATCAAGTTTGTCATTGTCGGGACCCAATTTATGAACGAAACATACACAACCAAAAGCACGAGGAGAGAGAATGGAGAACCAGATGGGTACAAAACAGAGAAGGGGGTCTAACCCTCAAAGAAAGAAGGCATACAGTTTATAAGAAAACAAGAAGAACTACATCACTCTAATAAATTTTTAGAAATGACATTTGGATTAATGGGGCACAAGCAGTTTCTATTACATGGTAGTTCTTCCATTCAGCTACCCCATTTTGTTGATGTGTGAGGTACAAGAAGATTGATGTACAATTCCATGATAGTCGATGTAAGACTGAAAGCAACCATGAAAATATTCTTTGGCAACATCAGAACAAAACACTTTCATACATACACTAAATTGATTTCATGCTTCAGCATTATAAGAAAGAAAAATGGAGAATAGCTCTAAGCGATCTTTACCATGTCATTTTTGAATAGTCATCAAACATGTGATTTAATCGAATAAAGTTCTACAAAAGAATTTCACATTTAAGCAATAAAAGGAAGAAAAGAAGAAGACAGCAAGGAAGAAGAAGATGGAGAAAAAGGGAGAAAGAAGAGTTCAATAGCCTCCCATTCTACCTCTCTTAACTTTTATTAATCTCATTAAAACTAATCAAATTACAAGTCTGCCCTTAAGTGGGTGGCCATCTCATCAGTCTGCTTAAAAAGACAAACAAACATTAGCAAGCCCATTAACAAACAAAGTAACTAAGAAGAACAAATAATTAGAAAATGTTGGGCCCTAGTCTCTCTACACCCCCCCCCCTAAGCTGAGCATACATATCATTCATGCCCAACTTGCTTATATAGTGAATCAGCTTTCCTTTGGGAACACCTTTTGTCAAAACATCAACCAACTATTCATCAAAAGCAATAAATGGTAAGCATACTTCTCCTGAAGCCAACTCTCTCGTGTATAAAATGCCTATCAACCTCTATGTGTTTAGTTCTACCATGCTGAACAGGATTATGTGCAATGTTGATAGCGGCCTAGTTGTCACAATATAGCATCATTCGGCCCAATCTCCCTACACTCCCCCTCAAGCTAAGCATAGATATCAATCATGCCCAGCTTGCTTATATAGTGAATCAACTTTCCTTTTGGAACACCTTTTGTCAAAACATTAGCCAATTGTTCATCAAAAGCAATAAATGGTAAGCATACTTCTCCTTAAGTAACTCTCTCCCGTATAAAATGCCTATCAACCTCTATGTGCTTAATTCTATCATGTTGAACAGGATTATGTGCAATGTTGATAGCAACCTAGTTGTCACAATATAACGTCATTTATTTCTCACAGTCAATACCCAATTCTCCTAAAAGTGATCTCAGCCACAATAGTACTAAAACTCCATGTGCCATTGCCCTATACTCTATTTCAACCCCGAGGATCTAGCCACTATGGACTACTTCTTACTCCTCCATGACACAATGTTCCTTGCCACTAATAGCACATAACCTGAAGTGGATATCCTATCATCAATACATCCAGCCCAATTAGCATCAATGTCTGCTTCCAACTTCATGTGTCCCTGCTTGGCAAACAAAATACCCTTCCTTGGAGTCCCTTTCAAGTAACATAGAACATTCTCTGGAACTGCTAAATGTGTATCTCTAGGAGAATGCATGAACTAATTTATGACACTAACTACATAAGAAATATCTGGTCGAGTCATAAGAAGATATAACAACTTCCCAATCAGTCTCTGAAACACTCCCTTATCAGCCAGCAATTTACCAATCACCATCAATAGTCGAGTGCTTGTTATTCAGGTTTATAGGAGTGAAAGTTGGTTTAGCACTTAGTTTGCCAGTTTCCACAAGTATATCAAAGACATAATTACGTTGAGAGATGAAGATACCATCTTTAGACAAAGCAACTCAATTCCCAAGAAATATCTGAGTTCACCCAAGTCTTTAACAACAAGTTGATAAAGTGGCCAATCAAAGGTAGCAACTAAAGACAGCAAAACCCGAACTAAGGTAATTCTAGCCACAGGGGCAAAAGTCTCCAGGTAATCAATACCATACATTCGAATGTATCCTTTAGCAACCAATCGAGCCTTAAACCTCTCAATAATACCATCAGAATGATACTTGATAGTGAACACTCATTTACAACCAACTAGTTCCTTCCCCCCAAGCAAACCCACAATTTCCCAGGTATTGTTCTTATGCAAAACATCTAGCTCAGTCATCATAGCATCCCTCCATTCTAGTTTGGACAAGGCTTTTGGAACAAACTTGGGAATTACATGTGTAGAAACAAAGGTAAGAAAAGAGTAATAGGTAAGGGAAAGAAGGTTATAGGACAGGTGTTTGGAAATACAATGGAGTGTACACTTCCATTTGCCTTTACGAAGGGCAATTGGAAAATCAAGGTCTGGGAAGGTATCAAAAGTGGTAAAGGAAGGCTAAGATGTTATCTCAGTAGTGAAGGAAGGTGCAAGAGGCTCATTTGAAGAAGGGGAAACAATTTGCCCATACCTAAGTCTTTGTCTTTAGTACCACCTTTGAATAATAGGATGAGAAGTAAACGCGGGAGGATGAGTTGAAGGAGGAGGGTGAGTAGGAACACATTAAGGAAACTCAAGAAAAAACGCAATGGGAGGAAACTCAGCAGAAGACTCAAGAGGAACCAAAAGAGGAACAATTGGGGCCACAGCAAATAACTCCTCCAATTGCTTCCCCTCAGAAGAAGTACCAAAGAAATGGATGAACTCTGCAAATGTAACATCCCCGGACACAAAGCAAGTGCCATGAATTGGATCAAAACAGCAATATCCCTTTTGTGTGGAGGCATATCCTAGGAATACACACTTGTGTGCTTTAGGCTCAAATTTGTCTCCGATGACTATGAACATGAACATAGCAAGTGCACCCAAGAGGAAGAGAAAAGATCTTCATCTGGAAAGAGGAGGCTAAAGGTAGTTTTACAACCTAGAACTCGAGGAAGGCATACAGTTTATCAAGTATGCAACTGTAATAATAGCATCCCCCCAAAATTTAGCAAGAACCTGAGAAGTAAAAATGAGGCTTCTAGCAACTTCAACCACATGACAATACTTCTTCCTTTTTGCACTCCATTCTGTTGTGGAGTGTAAGAACCAAGAATCTGGTGTATAATACCAAAGGTATCAAAGTAGGATGTAAGGTTCTCAAAATATTCCTTAACATTATCAAATCGGAATATGTTGATCTGAGTGTTCAACTAGGTAAGAATGAGTTCATGGAATTTCTACACAATAGTTGGTACTTCATCCTGAGATTTTATAAGATAAATCCAAGTATAACGAGAGAAATTGTCAATGAAAAAAACAAAATACTTGCAACCCCCCATAGCAGGTAAATGGTATGGCCCCTGCACATTATATGCACAATATGGATAGTGTTAAAAGTTGGTTATTCTTTAAGTATAGTACCACAGGGGTACTATCGTACTTCCCTTCTTTTATTTTTTGTCTTGTTGGCCTAGTATAAACACTAAAAGTTGGCACCACCAGCATCATCTTTTGACTCTCAAATCTCTCTTCTCTTCTATCCTCTCTCTTCTCTCTTCCTCTCTTCTTCTCTCCTGTATAACATGGTATCAGAGCAGGACTATCAGATCTGAAAAGAGAGATCGAGTGAACCTCTTCGCATCAGACTATCAGATCTTCCTTCCCCAGCTACTGTTTGGGTTATTGAAGATCCTGTTTTTTTTTCAACGCACTTAAGTAACTTTTCTCCCTTCCTCCTTTTTTCTTTGTTTTTTTGTGGTCGTGTGCCAGGACAGAACCCGTACTAGGTCAGTTGGTTGGATGTGAGGTGATCAGCACCTTTTTCTTTCCTTATTTGTGGGATTGACTGATCCCCGTGTAGTTGTAGGTCGGTGATGACCTTTGTATGCTATGGCAGCAGCCTTTATGATGAACTTGTAGGTCAAGGAATGACCTGTACATGCTACGACAGCAACTATATTTGATGTGTAGGTCAAGAGATTACCTGTATGTGCTGCGATAGCAATCATATTTGATTCTGTAGGTCAAGAATGACCTGTTAGTGTTGTACAGCAGCTATATTTGATTCTGTAGGTCAAGGGATGACCTATTAGTGCTGTAACAGCACCTTTTATGACTAAAAGGTTGAGTTTCAAAAGGAAAAAGGAGGTGTTTTTTCTTCCTTGGTATTAAACCTCCTTTTTAAGGTTTTGTGCCCACTTTAAGATTGATCTGAAACTGTAATCATGAGTGGTGAAGATTCTGCCACATCCGGTGTTTTCTCAATGTAGAATGGAATGAGTGGGGGTGTGAATCTATCCTTTCCCATGGCTGTTATCCCCCTGAATGGCTTAAATTATTTAGAATAGTCAAGAGGGACCAAGTTATACATTACTGCAAGGGGAAAGATAGAATATATGAATGGGAGAGTTAAAGAATCTAATTCTGGGAGTGTTGAGTATGACAGATGAAACCAAGAAAACAGCATGGTCATGTCCTGGCTTTCAGTGACTATGCAACCTCAAGTGAGAAGGAACATTATGTGGGCAAAAATGGCTTATGAGATTTGGGAACAAGCAAAATCAACCTATTTTGAGCTGCGTCACTATGCAAAAATCTACCAATTAGAGACAGAATCATCCACTTGTAAACAGGGGGAGAGGAGTCTTTTTGTGCACTGTTAAGACTTGACTCCATCAAGGAGTTAGATCATTATTAAAGTGTGGACTGGAAGTGTGATGAAGATGCAAAACCGTACAAGAAACTTGTTTCCCAGCAAAGAGTGTTTGCTTTTCTCCATGGCTTGAATCCGTCATATGAATCTATCAAAATCCTGATCCTAGGTAGCAAGAATCTTCCATCTGTCCAAGAAGTTTATGCATTAGTATAGTCAGAGGAAAGTATAAGGAATTTGATGAATAATTCCAAAGGGGATGCAGTTGTGTTGGCAACGAAAGGGAATGTTACTACAAGTGGGGGAAATATCTTTAAGAAGGGGGGCTTTCATAAAAGGGTGGATGACAAAGACAAATTGTGGTGCACCCATTGCCAGAAACCCTGACACACCCGTGATACATGTTGGGATCTTCATGGGAAGCCAAAATGGGCTCAGGATTTGAGTAAGAAGCAAGGTTCAGATCGGAATAAGAAGTCAAGACAGCAAGGTACAAGAAAGCACACTATGGAAAACATGGCTACTCAGGAGAATAAGCCCAATATTACTATTGTGACTCAAACACCCACCTCTGGTTCTGACTCAAGGGAGTATATTATTAATTCCTTCCATAACCATTTAGAGCTCTATGGTAGAGCAATTCGTCAGATGGATGCTCCTCCTCCCTCAACTTCATTTGTGTCTACATCAGGTAAGTTTGCCATAGCTTTCCATGTATCATACCATCACTCTAACTCTCCTTGGATAATTGATTCCGAAGCGTCTAAGCATATAACTGGTAAGTCCTCTTATTTTCAAACCTACCACCTCCTCTCTAGAAGAGACAAAGTGAGACTAGCTTATGGATCATACTCTACCATAGTTGGCAAGGAACCATTTCTCTTCCCTTTGACCTCACCTTGTCTAATGTTTTACACGTTCTGAAATTTCCTATTAATTTGTTCTCTATTAGTAGTATCACTAATCATTTAAACTGCTCAGCTACCTTTTTCCCTTCTTACTGTGTGATCCAAGATCTAGCCTCGGGGAAGACAATTGGTAGAGGACGTATGGTGGATAGGCTCTACATGCTAGAGAATAAGGCTGGTCTTACAGTCACAGAGTCTAAGAGTCAGGTCTATTTATGGCACAGTCATCTTAGTCATTTATCTTATGAGTCTTTAAAAATGGTGCTTCAAGAGTTGTTTAAGTCAGTGTCAGTGCCAGAACTTACTTGTCAAAGTTGTCAATTGAGTAAGCATTGTAGAACTCATTTTTCTTCAAAGAATAAAAATCTGAATTTCCTTTCCATATTGTTCATTCTAATGTTTGGGGCCTCGTTACTTCACCGTCTGAGAGTGGCTACAAGTATTTTATTACCTTTAGTGATGATTACTCCAGATATACATGGGTGTATCCCATGCGAACAAGGGATGAAGTACCAAAAGTTTATCCAAGATTTTCAGCGAATGAACTTCACCCAATTTCAAACTAAAATCTAAGCTTTTTAATCCGATAATGCCAATGAATATTTTCATAATGATCTCACAGAGTTCTTTACTTCGCATGGATCCCTTCACCGTAGCTCTTGTGCCCAAACACCACAACAAAATGATGTTGCTGAAAGAAAGAACCGACACCTTCTTGAAGTGGCTCGGGGGTTACTAATTCATATAAATGTCCCAAAACGTTTTTTTCCTTCAGGTTGTCCTTTGTGCTACCTATCTCATTAATCGTATGCCCTCTCACTAGTTAGAGTGCAAAGCCCCACATCAGCTTCTTTTTCCTAAGGCTCACCTTCTTTTTATTCCCACTTGTGTGTTCGGTTGTCGTTGTTTCGTTCAAAATCGGTCACCCACTCGTGGAAAATTGGATCCTCGTGCTATTCATTGCATCTTCTTGGGGTACTCTCCGACTCAAAAGGGATACCAGTGCTTTGACCCCGTCTCTCGAAGGTATTATGTTTCTATAGATGTCTCTTTCTTTGAGAGTGAGTCTTTCTTCCTTGTTTCTCCTTAGGGGGAGTGTAGGAATGAGGAGAAATTGGTCCAGCTCCCTCCTCTTCCTGATCCTCCTCCCTTTCGTGTTTTCTTTCGTCATCAAAAAGGCCAACCATCTTCAAGAGTTGTGGAGCACCTAGAAGTTGTACCACCAATACCATCAAACTCTCCGGGGCAGATCCTACCCAACCAGGTACCTTGGTTCCCATTGATGTCCTTGACCCTATTGCTATTGATACTTCTATTGCTAATGACCTTGCCTTCCTATTGCTCACTGGAAGGGAGTTAGATTAGGTCTTGCACCACTAAATACCTCATTTTCCACTTTGTTTCCTATGGAAACATTTCACCTTCCTTTCGAGCCTTCCTCTATTCCATTAACAGTGTTCCTATTCCTAAGAATGTGGCAGAAGCCCTTTTGGTACCTGAATAGACGGACGCTATGAAAGAAGAGATTTATGCTTAAAATAAAAATGGCACATGGGAACTAGTAGATCTTCCTAAGGGGAAGGAACCAATTCGATGTAAATAGGTTTTCACAGTAAAACATAGGGTTAATGGCACAATGGAGCGGTATAAAACTCTGATGGGATACTGCCCACTGCAGAGGTCTCTTCGTGGGAGACCTAACCTCCTACTAAGAAAAGAAGAAGAGAAATGGATTAAGCCAGGTCTGCCCCACTCATTTATTCTCAGATATTTATAGAGTGCACAAGGAAATCACGACATGTGCATGGGACTGTTCGTGGTTGACGTGTCTTCCTTGTGTACATGTAGCGAATGGGTGGGCGTTTGACTTCTTTCAGCATGTTGTGCTCCTCGTAGGCCTTTATAGGCATTGTGGGCTGGTCCCCGTGCTGGTTAGGGGTATGGGCCTTAGGTTTCACATGGGTCGGGGCCCCAACAACTTGCCCCTCCTTCATAACAACCTTGTCCTCAAGGTTGAAGCCTGGAAACATCTTCTTGAGATTATCACAGTCTTCCCAGGATGCATCCTCCTCGGGCAGGTGTTTCCAAACCACTAAGGCCTCCTTGTGCACTGTCTCCCCTTTTAACCCACCTTAGATCTCAAACCACCATAGGCTCCAGCTACAGACGCCCCTCCTCATCGAACTTAGGCAATGTGGGGCTAGCATTCATGTGAGGTCCTATACTCTTCTTTAGTAGGGAAACATGGAAGACTGGGTGGATGTGAGAAGATGGCGGAAGATCCAATCCGTATGCCACCTCTCCTACTCGGCCCACTATACGAAAGGTCCCAAAAAACCGAGGTGCAAATTTAAGCCACTTCCGTTGGGCGACTGACACTTGACGGTAGGGTTGAAGTTTCAAGAACACAAACTCTCCCTGCTGGTAGGTTACCGGCCTATGCTTCTTGTCATACTGGGTCTTCATTTGCTGTTGGGCCCAGTTCAGATGTTCCTTCAAGGACTTCAAAACCTCATCCCTCTGCTGTAGCTTTTCGTCCACTCCTACCACTGTTATTGACCCAACTTCATAGGGGAGTATAAGAGGTGGTTCCCTCCCATACAATGCCTTAAATGGGCTCATTCCCAGTGAGGAGTGATAGGTGGTATTGTACCACAGCTCGGCCCATGGCAGCCAATTCCTCCATTGTTTTGGCCTCTCCCCCGTAAAGCATCTCAAATAAGTCTCCAAGCACCTGTTAACCACTCCGGACTGTCCGTCGGGTTGTGGGTGGTAGTTGGTGGTGTGGTTCAACTGAGTCCCCTGGGCTTTAAAATATGCAGTCCAGAAGCGGCTCATGAAAGCCAGGTCCCCATCCGTCACAATGGATCGTGGGGTGCCATGCAGTCTGGTCACCTCTTTGACAAAGGTGTGTGCCACTTGGGCCGCTGTGTATGGGTGTGCCAGCCCAATAAAATGACTGTGTTTGGTTAGCCTATCCACCACTACCATAATTACTGATTTACTCATGGAATTTGGGAGTCCCGTGATGAAATCCACGGTGATATCATCCCATACTTGAGCCGGAATCGGGAGAGGCTGCAACAATCCCGCTGGAGTTTGATGGTCAGATTTGTAACGTTGGCAAGTAGTGCATTGAGCTACAAACTGCTGGACGGCTTTCTCCATCCCTGACCAAAACAAATGATGGCTTACCCGACGGTAGGTACGGAGTATTCCCAAATGGCCACCCAAGGCAAAGCCATAAAACAACTGAAGTAACTCCGGAAGAAACTTTGATTGGGCTGCAATCACTAGGCACCCTTTAAAGAAGAGATCTGGCCCCACTAAGAACCCTGGGGCTGAAGTTGGATCTGCTATATGCTTCTGAACGATCTTCTGTATGGTTTCGTCCAGGTGGGCTTCTTCCTTGAGCCTGGTCGAGATAGAAAAGCTGGGATGGGATTCACCCAACATGAAAACCTCCAGGCCGCGGGACAGAGCGTCTGCCGCCTTGTTTGATATGCCAGGCTTGTACTCCACCCAGTAGTCAAACCCAATAGCTTATACAACCACTTCTGCTGAGCTGGGCTGTGCACTGGTTGTTCTAACAAGTGCTTGAGGCTTTGGTGATCAGTACGGATGACAAAGGAATGTCCCAGCAGATAGGATCGCCATTTCAGCACTGCAAGGACAACCGCCATCAGCTCCTTATCATAGGTGGACTTTAGTTGGGCCTGGGCAGACAACGCCTTGCTGAAGTAGGCCAAGGGTCTACCTTGCTGCAGTGCTTGAGGCTTTGGTGATCAGTACGGATGACAAAGGAATGTCCCAGCAGATAGGATCGCCATTTCAGCACTGCAAGGACAACCGCCATCAGCTCCTTATCATAGGTGGACTTTAGTTGGGCCTGGGCAGACAACGCCTTGCTGAAGTAGGCCAAGGGTCTACCTTGCTGCATAAGGACTGCTCCCACTCCGGACTTAGATGTATCACATTCTACTATGAACTCTTGAGAGAAGTCTGGTAAGACAAGAGTGGGCAGGGTGGACAAGGCCTGTTTGAGGTCCTGGAATGCAGCTTGGGCTTGGTCATTCCAATTAAAAGCATTCTTTTTGAGCAGTTGGGTCAAGGGACCAGCTATCAGGCCGTAATTTTTTATGAACTGTCTGTATTAACCAGTTAGGCCCAAGAACTCCCTAAGGGCCCGTATGGAATCTGGAATGGGCCAGTTAACCACGGCTGCAATTTTCTCAGGATCAGCTCTAACCCGGCCTTGAGAGACAATATGGCCGAGGTAGTGCACATCTGTCTAGCTGAACAGACATTTGTCTTTCTTGGCATAGAGCCGATATTGCCTCAAGACCTCCAAGGTAGTTTTCAGATGTTGTAGATGAGCATCCCAACTGTCACTATAAACTAGTATGTCATCGAAGAATACAAGAATGAACCGCCTGAGGTAGGGCTGAAATATATCATTCATCAAAGCTTGAAAAGTGGATGGAGCGTTGGTCAGCCCGAAGGGCATAACCAAGAATTCATAGTGCCCGTCGTGAGTCTGGAATGCCATCTTTGGCACATCCTCAGGGTGGACCCGGATCTGGTGGTGTTCGGCCCTCAAGTCCAGAAAACACCGTTGCAGCTCCTAATTCATCCAACAGCTCGTCAATTACTGGTATGGGAAATTTGTCTTTTACTGTGATACGGTTCAAGGCCCAGTAATCAACACAAAATATCCATGTGCCCTCTTTCTTTTTTACCAGCAAGACAAGTGAAGAGAATGGGCTGGAACTAGGTTGTATCAGTCCCCTCTTCTTCAAATCGGCTACAATATTTTCAATTTCAGACTTCTGGAAATGTGGATAACAGTATGTCTTCACATTGGCTGGTCCTACCCCGGGCAATATGGGAATCTTATGGTCTTGATCCTGTTTTGGGGGAAGGTTCATGGGTTCTTGGAAGACATCTTGGTAGGCCTGCAGCAATCTGGATAATTCCATGAGGTCTCTTCCTGGGCCTACAAACCCAGAGGGGTAGTCGAGTGTGGGCCCCATTGGGCCTCCTCCCAAATAAAGAATGACCGGTGGGGAGAAATGGTGGCTCGGCTTGATTGTAAGGCTGAATTCTTCTTGCAATGGGGGCCCTGGGTCGAGGCCTCGAAGAGTGCATTTCTGCCCCTCTATGGTGAAAGTCATGGTCAGATGGACCCAATCACAGGTTACTGGGCCCAATTGTCGAAGCCACTGGATGCCCAGAATCACATTGGGCCCCCTTAACTCCAACGGGTGGAGATCAGCTTGGAGTAAGCGCCCTTGCACCTTTATTTTCACGGCTTTACAAACCCCATCACAACTGAGTCTATGTCTGTTAGCTACATGGATTGAGAAAACCGGTATAGGCTCCACCGCTAAATGGAGTTGGTCAACTAGTTGCTCTAAAACGAAGTTTAGAGAGCTCCAGCTATCCACCAATATTACCACCGGACTGCCCCCGATCACTACTCTCAACCTCATGGTTCGAGGTGAGGACGAGCCAATCAGGGCATGGAGGGAAACCTTCGGCCCCTGCTCTGTAGATTCTTCCTCATTTTCTAGGGTCTCTTCATCAATTGTGGGGCCCTCCTCGTCAGGATCCTCCGATTCTAATAGAAACAGTTGGGGTCTCTTGCAACGATGTCCGGGGCCGAACTTTTCATCACAGTTTTAGCACAGTCCGCGCTCGCGGCGTGACTGCATCTCCGCCCAGGAGATACACTTGAGGGGTTAATTATTCAATCCAACCGATTTGGTTGGGCCTGGTTCAGATTTAGTCAAGGAAGTCTTGATGATTGGCCCGGCCAGAGTCAGCTTATTCACCTATTTGAGTTTATTCAGTCTCTCTTCATGCAAGCAGGCCAAGTGAGCCACCGCATTTACAGTGACCGACTGTAGGGCTTTCACCTCATACCGGATTTGATCCCACAATCCCCCTAAGAAAGCTCCCACCAATGCCGATTCAGGCCATCCATATACCCGAGAAGCCAACCTCTCAAACTCATTCTAGTACTCCCTCGTCGTCCCCAATTGTATAAGTCTCGATAGAGCTTCATCAAAGTTTTCAAACCCCGATGGTCCGAAACGGTGACAAAGGGCCTATGTAAATTCCGACCACCCAATCTAGGGGTTGGGACATCGATACCATTGAAGCCAATGAATGGCCTCCCCCTCCAAATGGATTGAAGCCATCAGCACATGCTGATGCCCAGGAATTTCATTAATCTCAAAAAATCGTTCGGTTATAAATATCCACGAGATGGGATCCTCACCTGAGAACAAGGGAAATACCAACTTGGCCATTCTCCCGAATCCAAAACCAGCATGTGGATGGCCAGAGTAACTAGAGCCTTCGTTATCTCCTTCGCAAAGGTTGGAATGGGATGATCGTTGGAACTGGCTGGCTACCCCCAAGATGGAGTCCTTCAAATCTTTCAGTTCCTCGAACACCTTGTAAAGCTCCTCTTCGATCTTATCGATTTGTCCCTCCATTGCTAAGGATCTCAAGTTCATCATCCTTCACTGCCGGCAACTCTAATACCAACTTGATGGAATACTGCCCACCGCAGAGGTCTCTTCAAGGGAGACCTAACCTCCTACTAAGAAAAGAAGAAGAGAAATGGATTAAGCCAGGTCTGCCCTACTCGTGTTTTTTTTTATCAATAACAGAATGTTTTATTAGATTATAAAAATTGTGAAACTTTGAGTATAAGATAGAGGAGGTAAAATATCTTAACTCCCCCACGACAAAAAACAAGAAGGAAAGCTAAAAAGTGGCCCAAAACAAATAATCCTTAAGCACCCCTTGCTTGGCTAACCCATCAGCCATGGAATTATCACTTCTCTTCACCCAACTATACTTCACCTCAATATCCCTACTCAGCCATTTAAATTTTTTCTTTTCATTTCTAAAGCTCCACAAACCATTGTTGTCTTCCTTCAACCACCTAATTACCACCTCCGAGTCCCCTTCAATGATCAAGCACCGAATGTTTAATTCTCTTGATCTTTTGATTCCTTCCAAAGCTGGTAAAATCTCTGCCCTAAGAGAGTCACCCTCACCAATAGGGCTAGAGAACATAGCAAAAATAATCCCAGCCTCATTTCTGAAAACTCCCCCAATCCCAGAAGGCCCAGGAGTCCTTAAACTGCAACCATCAAAATTCAGTTTCGTGAATCCTGAAGGAGGGGGAAGAAGGTCTAGAGGTCCTTTTGCATTGAGCCAAGGTAGCAACTTCTTTCCACTTTCTCAAAAGATCAGCCATGGAGAACTCCGAAAGAAGCTCCAAAGATTTCAGCCAATGACTGACCCTTAAGTGTATCAATTCAGTTAAATTCTCCATAGATCTTTCCTTGTCTGAAAAAAGTCTCGAGTTCCTCTCTTCCCATACAGACCAGCACACAACTGCTCTAATGCTTCTCCACATGATCTTCCCTCTTTTCTTAGGCCATTTAGAGAACGAGGGAGAGAACAAGCTTTGCAAACTCACGGGAGGACTCCAAGTGCATCCAAACAAGAATGAAGCTCATTCCCAAATAGTCTTAGTAACCGGACAAGTAACCATAAGGTGGTAAGTCGTTTCCCCACTAGATTTACAAAGAACACACCTATTGGGAAGTAAGCAAGAATTAGGTCTCTTTCTTTGAAGCAAGTCGGTTGTGTTTATTCTTTCCAGGAAAGTTTCCCAACAAAAACTACCAACCCGAGGAGGAATGAGTTTACTCCAAATCTCATTAACAGGGAAGGAAAGGCTAGAAGGAGCAAGAGGATGGACCAAGGTCTCAAAAAACGACGCACAGGAGAAGGAACCATTGGAGGATGGGGTTCAAATTCTGGAGTCATCCTTACTCGGGTCCAAGAAAATATTTTCAAGGGTGGCTAGTAGAGACGACAGGCAGCCCAAATCCGTATCCCTTATTGTTCTCCTCAACCCTAGATTCCATCCAAAACCGGAATTAGAATTAGAAGGAACTAAGAAAGAAGAAACGGGTTCATTCTTCAGGTCTGACAACGCATATAAGGAGGGAAATTGGTCCATCGGAGATGAGTCCCCAACCCAAGGTTGCTCCCTGAATTTTACGAGATTACCAGAGTTCAGATCATACCTTATCCAAGGGGAGAAAACCATAACCAAATCATGAATGACTTTCCAAGGAGAAGCAGTTGTAGTCCTTGCCAAGATTCCTGGATCCCAGTCAATGTCTTCCAGCCCATGTATACTAGCCACAATCTTCATCCAAAGTTTGTCCCTTTCCATTGGAAACCTCCATAGCCATTTCCCCAACAATGCCATGTTTCTTTTCATGATATTCCCAATCCCAAGCCCTCATAACTGTTTGCTTCTAGTTATCACCTCCCAACTCACCCTATGGTCTTTCTTCTCCTCTCCTAGTTCCCACAAGAAATCCCTCATTAACTTTTCCACTCTACTTGAGACCTTTGCGGGAATCTTAAACACCAACAAAAAGTAAACAGGAAGGTTAGCTAGGGTAGACCTAATTAAAGTGATTCTCCCCCCTAGAGAAAGATAATTTTTCCTCCATGAGGCAAGCCTTTTCTCAAGTCTTTCTAGAACCGGGTTCCAGAAGCTGTCCTTCATGGGATTATCTCCTAAGGGGAGACCCAAATAAGTCAATGGCCAATCCGAAATTGCACACCCTAATAACCCCACATATTCACTTACCTCTCTCTCCTCCAAATTCAGTCCCACCAAACAGCTCTTATCAAAGTTCACTTTTAGATTGGGCATCTGTTCAAATAATTGTATGGCCAATTTCAGGTTCCCTATCCAATTTATGTCCCCACCTTCACAAAAAAAAAGTGTGTCATCTACGAACTATAAATGTGTTAGTGGTACTTGCACCCTTCCTATTCTCCACCATTTTACTAAATTCCTCTCATCAGCTCTATGAATCAGTCTACCCAAAACATCTACAACCAGAGTGAATAGGAAGGGGGAGAGTGGGTCTCCTTGTCTTATTCCCCTCGAGGCAGGAAAGAAATCCCTTACAGCTCCATTCACCAAGATTGAATAGTGGCAGCTCTTAGCACAACCCCAAATCCATTTACGCCATCTGTTTCCAAACCCAAAACTCCTCATCACCTCTACCAGGAAAGACCAATCAACTAGGTCATAGGCCTTCAAATCTAGTTTGCAAACCACACCCTTCTTCTTTGACTTCTTGAAACTTTCCAAACTCTCATTTGCAATCAAGATTTGATCAATGATCTAATAGGTCTATTCCCAAACTCTCCTTGATTGGGTGCAATAATAGAAGGAAGAACTTTCTTTATTCTTAGAGACAGCACTTTTGCAATTATCTAATACAGACTATGCACCAAACTGATAGGTATAAAATCCTTAGGGTGTGAAGCCTCTTTCTTCTTTGGGATCAAAGCAATGAAAGTGGAGTTTAAGCCCCGATTGATTATTCCCCTCCTATAAAATTCCTCAAAGATTCGCATAATATCCTGCTTCACAATATCCCAGCAATCATGATAAAAAGCCATTGTGAATCCATCTGGGCCTGGAGCTTTTGTCCTATCCATCATAAACACTGCCTCCTTAATCTCCTCTATATCAAAAACCATCTCTAATCCCTCCCTATCCGCTACACTTAGAGTAGGCCAATCCAGCCCTTCCAGCCAAACCCTCACATTTACCGGCCTTCTGAAAATAGATTTTAAATGATTTACAAAGGCCTCTGCTATTTCTGCTTGGTGGGAAATTACTTCACCTTCGACTTCCAATTTTGAAATGAAGTCCGTCCTTCTTCTGCTATTTGCCAAAGAATGGAAAAACCTCGTGTTTCTGTCTCCCTCCTTTAACCATTTGCACCTAGATTTCCTCCAACTTATTTCCTCCTGGAGCAAAAGGTCTTCCATCTGCCTCCTCACACTCCACCTCAACTCTCTGTCTTCCTCTCCAAAGGGACCCCTTACTTCCTTCAAATCCAAGTCCTCTAATTTTTCTAGCAAAGCCTGCTTTCTCTCCTCCAATCTTCCAAACTCCATCCGGTTCCACTCCTTTATCTAGGATTTTAGAAATTGAAGCTTCTTGTGGAATTTCATACCCTCCCACTCTACTGATAGATTACATTGCTCCCACCAGTCTCTGATTTTCTCAATGAATCCCGGATGAGACAGCCACATGTTCTCAAACCTTAAGGGGGTAGGTCCATCTCCTCTTAATTCCTCCTTACACATCACTATGGGCCAGTGGTCTAAGGTAAGTCTAGGGAGTGCCCTAGAAGTTAGATTCCTGCAATGCTCTTCCCAATCTGTTGAAAATAGGAATCTATCTAGCTTGGAGCAAAACAGCCTAGGTTGTATGTTGGACCAGGTGAAATTGTGATTTAGAAAAGGAATTTCTTTAAGTTCAAAGGTGTCCACAAACTTATTGAAATTCCTCATGCTTGTAGTCACCCTCTAACTCGGATTATTAGTTTCCTCTTTGAACCTCACCACAATAAAATCCCCTCCCATGCACCAGGGTCCTTCCCAAAGGCCCCTAATATCACTCAACTCTTCCCACAGTTTCTTTCCATGTCCGTAGTCATTGGGACCATATACATTTGTTAAGACCCAATCAAAACCATCTGCCACCTGCCTGAATTTCACAAATACTGAATGATCTATTAATTCCTCGACCCCTACAACCACATCCTCTTTCCACAAAATTACAATCCCACCTGAAGCTCCCCATGATGGAGCAGTCGCCCACCTTATCCCCCTTGATCTCCACACACCTTTTGCCCATCTATTGTCGAAATCAGATCACTTAGATTCTTGAATTAACACCACATCCGGGTCAAACTTATTAATCGCCTCTTTGATAGTTGCTCTCTTCCTCGCACTACCCATCCCCCTTACATTCCAGCTTAGGATCCGCATTTCAAATTTAGGCTTCAACCCTAACTCACCCGAGATTTATTTAATCCCTTTCCTTCTCTCCCCTCTCACCCCAATATCCCCCTCAATATCTCTCCTTAACCTCTCAACTTCACTCAGTTTTTTTCTTTTAATCTTACTCTCCTCCTTTTTTTGTAGAAAGGCTTTTAGGTCATTTGGGTTCTTAAGTTTACACCCTAGCTTGCCAACAAATTCTGCTATTGAGTCCTCCTTACTAGCCTCCCCTCTTTCAATATCTTTGTGCTCTCCACTCCTAGCCATATCCTCAACTCTACCCTTAGCCTCCCCACTATAATCCGATTCTGTCCCAGTTGTAGCCTTCCTCCATAATTCATTTATTTCAATTGCTCCCATTATACTGTCAATGATTCTCCAAATTCTTTTATCCCTACAAGTTCCCTCCACCCTCATCTCCCCTTCCAACACCCCCTGAAAACTTCTTGTGGTCTTCTGACTATGGGCTTTAGACTCTGAACTGGGAGGGAATCTGGAACAAGGGACACGGCAACCTCATCAGTAGAAAAAAAATGAATTTACAGAGTTGACAGATTTACCTGAAACTAACCGGGAGTTTAGAGGGGAATGCAAGGGAGGGCAGGTGGAAGACAAACCCAGTAAAGAGAAATTGGAGTTTTCTGTCTCCTCATTTTGGAGGGAAACATTCCCCGTCATTTGGTTTACACACAAGCTGCTTATCTTACCCAACTGTTTACCTCTCAGAGGTGTATCCCCGTTCAGTTTTGGGTTAACACGATCTGCCACCACCTCGGTTTCTTGCCTGGCCCCAAGACTTGGTGAAGGAGCATTCCCTTGTGAGCATTGGAATTGCCCCCCGTCGGTTTGACCTGTGTTGATAGCTGACATGAAGATTAGATCCCCTTTCCTAAGAAAGAACGGTCTCTTTTAAGATTTTCTCCTTATAGTCTCAAGATCCCATCTATAGAAGGAGGGACAAGCCTCCTCCCAGATCAAACTACCACATAGCCCTAACCCTAGGGTTTCTTAGAAAGATCTCTCCCTTCTCTCCTCTCTTCCCCTCTCTCCCCCATCGTCTCTTCAAACCTTCAAAGACTTGACCAACCGCCGAAATTCAATGGTACTTACGCCCACCACTACCTCTTCCTTCCCTTCTAGTACTACGACTACCCCTAAAGCCACGACCACCACCTCTAATTGTTACCTCTTCCACGAAAGTCCCAACTACAACCACCACCTGCTAAGTCGATTTCTCTAACATAGTAGTATATCACTATGTGGGGTGGATGCCTCCTATGTGCGAAAACACCTCTAAAAGTTAAGGAAGGTCACTACTTCCTAAAATCTAAGCTCTCACTGGTTCAAACTCAGACCTCAACCCTGATAGAAATCTAACAACATCCAAATGTTCTCTTTGCCCTTGCTGCACCTTCAAATCTGTATGGAGGCTGGTAAACATGCAATTCATTCCTTAGGCTCTTCAAAGAAGCATAATATTTTTCCACACTTTTATCTCCCTATTGGAGAGTGAAGTACTATTTATACAGTTGATAAATTCTTGTAACATTGTCTTGTCTTTAGTATAGTTGCCTAGCATGCTCCCAAACCTATTTTGTTGTATCCAGAAACATAAGATTAACACTTAACTGATTTTCCATATTGTTCCACAATGAAGTCATAATTTGTGTGTTTTCTTGCGCCCACTCACTATATCCTTCAGACCCACTCTTGGGTTGTTCTTAATATATTTCAGTTAGCCTCAACAAATCAGATAAACCTCAACCAATTTACATAATTCATACCATTGAGCTTGAGAATAGTCAGCTAGATGTTCATAATGTCTGACTGTAACACAGATGCAGATTTGGAACCACTTGTTTATGTAGCCATAAGTGTAAGACATTGAGCTAATGGTTAACTTTCCAAAAAAAAATTACACCACAGAACCACCTTTGAACACACACCACATTTCATTTTCTACCACAGAAGAACACAAAAAACTGGTAGCTTTACTTAAATCACCAACTGACCCCATAATCACATAACTCAACTACTATCACACCAAAACATCTTACACAATCACCACAAAGTCATGGAAACTTACTCCAACCATTCAAAACCCCAAAAACAGCGCTTCTTTGAACTGCCAATTGAGGCATTAAAGCCTCTTTACTTAGAGGGTGATCAGTCCTTTGCAATCCTTTTCCTTCCCTTGAAAGAGTAGTTCTCTAGAGGAGAGGCTGAAATGATGTCCAGACCAGGTAAGAAAAAACCTGGAGCTCTAATACCAATATTAGCTTAGAAAAGCCAAAAAAAAAGGTGAAAGAAAAAAGAAATCACAGTAGAAAGGTTCTGTTGATAGAAAAAGTAAAGAAAAGATGAAAAAAAAGTTTTCAGGAGAAAGAGAGAAAGTGTGTGTGTGTGTGTGTGTGTGTGTGTATCGAACCAGACTCTCTCGCTGTCAGCCCAAGTAATATTCAGCTTCTAAAAGATGACAGAAATTACAATAATGCCCTCAAGAAGATGTTTAAATAAATTTCTTTGAGAAAAAATGTTTAAATAAATAGACTAAAAACAAAGGTAAATAAGGACAAACTGCCCCTATCAACTAGACTTTAACAACATTCACACAGATACACAGAAACTGACATATAGATACATATATACACATCTTTTGTCAAGATGGATATGGATTAGAAGGCATAATGTAGCCCACAATACTGTCGGTATTCAAAATTCTCAATGATGAGAAAAGCAAAAGGTAGCATAGCTTTTAAATGACCACACTTCACACTAAACAGTTTCAATGCATTTTCCTTATTTCTAATGCTTGTTCCCAAAAAAAAACGAAAAGCAAATAAACTAGAGGACAGTTGTTTTGAAATGCAAATATAATCCTCCAACAGAGACCCAATCTTCCTTGGACTTTAAATGGATATAAATGAAAGATCATTTCATAACCAACTCATTAACAACTTTTTTATCAGTCATATAACTAGACAAGATAAACATTGGCCGGTTCAATTAATCCAAGGTTATCAATTCACATGCTAGAGAGTAGAAGAGGAGAACTAGGCAAAAACAGAACTCATTTGAGGAGTCAAGTGAATGAACGACTGACCCCACCTCAAAGGTCAAATTACGTATAATACAGAAAGGCCCTTCCAAGGGACCAAAAAAGAAATATAAAAAACACATGACTAATGTGAATATTATTCATCCTTTCTAAACTCCCCCTCAAACCAAGGCTATGAGAACAGCATTAGTTTGTCAGCCAAGAAAACATGTCTGGCATGAGTAATAGCTTTGGTAAATACCTGTAGCTGATGCTCATGGTTGTATTCACCTATTACATAGCTGGCCTTACAACTGTTTGTTAGAATTTTCCTTTTAATCTTAGTGGTATTCACCTATTACATAAAACTCCAGATGCACCCCTCCATTTTGTCCATCCTGCTCTAATTCTATAGGCAGCATGCTCCCCAACCTCTCCCTTGTTGTGAATTACCAAGGTACTGAAAAAGGTCACTTTGAGTTATCCCTTGGTCTCCAATCCTAAGTGTACCCTGATTTGTACTCCCATTGTTATTAAATTTGCATGTCATATATTCTGTTTTAGTCCTAATAACTTCAAAACCTCTTGTTAGGCATTTGTCCATGAGATTAACTTTGCATTTAATCCTTTATTAGCTTAATCAATTAAAACAATGTCATCAACCAAAAACATGCACCATGGGATCTCATCTTAAATATGTTTAGTCAATTCATCCATTATCAATGCAAATAAGGGCTAAGTGATGAACCTTGGCGCTAATAAATACAATACCGTCCAAGCAGTGAGCATACTTGCCCCAGTGCCTAAGGTACACATGACAAACCTAGGCTGAGGCACAAGGTGCAGCAGGCACACGCATTTTTGAAGGGGCTGCACCTAGGCCTAGGCAAGGTATAGACCTTAAAATGCTCCTTGCCTGTTGCCTAGGCATGCCTGAGGTTTAAATCACTGACATGCCCCACTGCAACCCTCAAAAATTATAAATAAAATAATGTAGAGGAATGTAACTTAGATCAAGTATAAGATCTATTGATGGAAAGCTTTCTGTAACCCAACCAGAACTTCCTTGAAGACAGAAATTGTTGGGACAAATATTATAATCTTCAAAACAATATTGTTACACTGAATTTCCAGAAGCATGAACCTCAAAATTGAAGTGCAGAAGCCATTTCCAGAAGCTACAGAATTTCATCACAGTAATATTCTAAATTGTCAACCATTGACAAGCATGCAAAATGGGATAGAATGCTTCAGGAAAAATGTCAAGCTTAAAAGTTAAAACCTCTGAATTAAATTAGATAATGAATATGGTAAAAGAAAAGATGACAAAGACAACGAGGAAGGAAAACAAACCTTCCAATAAATTCTTAACCTCAGAAAAATCTGCCTCACAAGATGATTGAAGCATCTTGACTCCTTCCAAAGATAGTGCAAAGTTATTAACATCCTTTCTATTCATGAAGACTTCAATGAGATCATCACCATAAGAAATAAGCCTTTCAACATCAATTGTTCCGGAAAAATCACCCATTTAAAGAACTGGAGTTCTTCACTTCCTCTTCTTGACTTGAAACCCTTAATTTCAAGGTGAAATTAGAATCTAAAATGAAACTATAAACAACATGAATAATATATTAAGATCTATAATGGAGAGAATAAGGCTTAGATGCTGATGAAAATGATGACAACAACAATAATCTGTCACCGAGAGAATAAAGTTGATAAAAAATAGGTCCAAATTAGTTCTGCGTTAAAAGAAATAAAACAATAGCAATAAAAGGACTGCAAATATAAAATGACAATTTTGACTTTTAAACAAAGTGTCAATATCTAGAAGGAAAACTCATGCAAGCATCAACCTGTACTGCCCAAAATAATCAATTGCAGCCCATCCAACCTCCATCAAACCCCAAGCAGGTCATAGGTCAGTTTTTTGAACAGTCAGACCACCCCAAGTGGCTAAGGTGTATTATCAAAGGGGCAATACTAACTCTAAGGCAGCATCCCTGTTAGCTCAGCTAAGCAGACCCCATGTTATCTTTGGTTTTACTTCTAAACAATTCTTTTGGGTATCAATTTAGGATTCTTATTATATGAGTTTCTTTGTCAGTTTAGGATTCCAATTATAATACTTATTTGTCAATTTAGGACTCTTATCATAAAAGAATTTTTTTAGTTTAGAAATTCCTAGTTGTACAGTTTATTGGTTTCTTAGTTGTTTTCCCATTATAGGTCTATTTAAGCAAGCTAGAACAGATTAAAGGAGCTTTTCTGGAAGGAATAAAGACAGTTTATTTACATTTTTATTTTTGTTCTTTTCTTCTCAGCTTTCCTGCACAAAACCAAAGAATATCAGCCCTGGTTTCCATCAGTTTCTTCAGACTCTAGTGGTTTTGAAACTGCTAGAACTCACCCCTTTCTTCCCTGAACTTAACAAGTAGTTTAGGGATTGCTTTGCTGGACTGTACAGCACGGCTACTCGTGAACCCTGCTTGTTACACCTTAAAGCAGTAGTTGTATCTTGGTAGCTGCATTAAAAATATCCAAAATGCAGAAAAGGTAGATGCAAAAGAAGTACTACTAAAGGGAAAATTTTTATCTAAAATGTGATGTCGTTACACAAGACAGCCTGAGCTACTGGAGGAGAGAGAGTTAATGGCATGATTAATGAGGAGAGAAAATTGGAGTAGTTAATGAGTACTACTAAAGGGAAAAAAAAAATTAGCTACAATGTGATGCTGTTACACAAGACAGCCTGAGTTATTGGAGGAGAGAGACTTAATGGCATGATTTAAGAGGAGATAATTGGAGTTAATGAAAAAGAGGAGAGTTGATGGTAAGATAATGAGGAAAGATAGTGGGAAAAGTCTTAAAGGTGATTGGCTACTTGAGTTACAAAAACAGAAAAAAGCACAGACATCCTTGTTTTAGTGTATATATAGGTTTCTTGAGGCATGTATCTCAAGATTGCAGGCCCAAAACATTCTCCCTGATATGTTTTAGTAGATAACACTAATTGCAGATTTAGTCGAGTTTCTTGTGAAGGAAAGAGGGGGAAGATGAAGATTTCAGAAGTAGAGAAGAAAGGAGAAGAACAGAGAGTAGGAAGTCAACCAGGATTGTGAAATTAACCCTAACCGCCCCCTTCTCATTATATTTATACTTAACTTAAAAAGATGAGATATTACAAGGATGCCCTTAGTAGGGCAGCTACTAAAAGTTGAATAGTCACAACTTAAAAAAACATAAACTAATGGGCCTAAAGCCCAACAACTTCCTAACTAAATAAAAACAAACCGGACCAACTCAACACTCCCCCTCAAGTTGGGAGTAAATGTCATACATTCCCAACTTGCGTGGATCATGTTCCAGCTTGTTCTTTGCAACGCCTTTTGTGAGAACATCAACGAGCTGCAGATCAGAAGCAATGTATGGAAGACAAACTTCTCTAGAAGTTACCCTTTCTCTGATAAAATGTCTATCCACTTCAATGTGCTTAGTTCGGTCATGCTAGACTGGATTATGGACAATGTTAATTGCTGCCTGGTTATCACAGTATAGCATCATAGGTTCTTCTGCGTGTACACCAATTTCTTCAAACAAGGAACAGATGCAGAGAAGTTCTGAAACTCCATGTACCATGGCCCTGTATTCGGCTTCAGCACTTGATCTTACCACCATTGTTTGTTTCTTACTCTTCCATGAGACAAGGTTACCCCCAACTAGGGTGCACACTCCTGAAGTTGATCTCATGTCATCAAAGCATCTTGCCCAATCTGCATCTGTATAAGCCTCTAGTTTCAACTGTCCATGATCAGTAAACAATATGCCTCTGCCCGGGTGTCCCTTCAGATAAGCAGGAATCCTGTCAATTGCCTCCCAATGATGGACTCGTGGAACATGCATGTATTGACTTACTACACTTACTGCATAGGAGATGTCTGGTCTTGTCATACACAAGTATAGCAGCCGACCCACAAGTCTCTGATATCTCCCAATGTCCTTTACTGATTCACCTTCTGATGCATTGATTTTATGGTTTTGATCAATAGGGGTGTTGATTTCCTTTGTTCCAAGCTTCCCTGTCTCTTGAAGAAGATCCAAGACATACTTCCTTTGTGAAATACAAATTCCATGTTTTGATCTTGCAACTTCAATGCCCAAGAAGTATCTCAGTTCTCCAAGATCCTTAATTTCAAATTCTTTATGAAGGTTCTTTTTCAGACCATCAATCTCACTCAGATCATTCTCGGAGACAACAATATCATCCACATAAACAATTAGGACTGACACCAAAGATCCCCTTCACTTCACAAACAAGGTGTGATCGGATTGAGTCTGAGTGTAGCCAAAAGCAATCAAGGCATGTCTGAATCTATCAAACCATGCTCTGGGAGATTGTTTTAAGCCATAAAGTGACTTCTTAAGCCTGTATACCTTTCCCTTTTCAGTATCATTGTAAAATCCAGTAGGAAGATCCATATACACTTCTTGCAGATCCCCATTTACGAAAGCATTCTTCACATCAAGTTGAAACAAGGGCCAAGAGTATGAGGCAGCAAGAGAAAGAAGTATCCAAACGGAGGTCATCTTTGCAACCGGCACAAAGGTCTCTAAGTAATCAATGCCATAGGTCTGTGTGTACCTTTTTGCAACAAGTCTTGCCTTATACCTTTCTATACTTCCATTTGCCTTATATTTTACTGTGTAAACTCATCTGCATCCAACTGTCTCATTGCCTTCTGGTACATCCACAATGTCCCATATCTCATTCTTAATCAAAGCTGTCATCTCTTCCTGCATAATTGTCTTCCACTCAGGTATGGAGAGAGCCTCACTAACACCCTTGGGTATAGACACTAAATCAAGAGAGGAGAGAAAAGCACGGTAGGAAGGAAAAAGTCTACTGTAAGATAAGTACAGTGAAATACAATGAGCAGTACACTTTCTCTTCTCTTTATTGAGAGCAATAGGGAGATCAAGGTTATCTGTAACAGAGTTAGTAGGATCATTGGGAACTGAAACAGTAGAGGGACCTAGAGGAATACCTGAATCCATGGCAGCCAAATCTGGAGTCTCCAAGGAATCAACAGGAAGTGATGTGAGTCCTGCTGTAGTGGAATCAACCTCCTTGGGAAGTTTATGTCGTAAGTAATGCTGAGAAGCAGAACACAAAGGAGGTGGCAAGGTAGGTGCCACAGAGTGGTGGTCAAGCACAGGAGTAGACACAGGGACTGGAACTGGGAGAGGAATAGATTGCTGACTCACTTCCCCAAAACACTCCCTTTGAGAATGATTCTTTGAGAAGTACGTAGATTCAAAAAAGGAGACATCCATGGTAACATACCGGCTCCCAGAAACTGGATCATAGCAGCAATACCATTTCTGATTCTCTGCATATCCAAGGAAGACACACTTCTTTGCCTTGGGATCAAGCTTCGAGCGGTGAGGACCAAGGATATGTGCAAAGCAGACACACCCAAACACCTTGAGAGGAATATGAAACATCTCCCCCTGAGGAAAAAGAAGACTAAATGGGGTGTTGAATCCAAGTATACGAGAGGGCACCCTGTTAATCAGATATACTGCTGTGAGAATTGCATCACCCCAAAACCGAACTGAAACTGTAGATGTGATCATCATGCTTCTTGTAGTCTCAACAATGTATGTATTCTTCCTTTCTACAACACCATTCTGCTATGGACTGTAGGGGCAATTGCTCTGACGGACAACACCATATTCTAATAGATATGAAGCAAGATGTCTTTCAAAATATTCCCTAACATTGTCAGATCTGAACACATTTATTCTTGTTCCAATCTATGTTAGTACCATCTGATGAAATTGCCTCACCAAGGATGGTACCTCATCACAGGATCTCATCAGGTAAATCCAAGAGTATCGTGAGAAATCATCCACAAATAAGAGAAAATAGCGATAGCCTCCCATAGAAGAAACATGGCAAGGGCCCCACACATCCGAATGAATAACATCAAAAGAAAAAGAACATCTTTTATTACTAGGTTTAAATGAATGTCTACAATGCTTTCCAAATTGACAACATTCACACTCTAGACTTGACAAACTAACAGACTCAAAAAGTTTTGGAAACAAAAAACTCAAAGAAAACGGTAAATGACCAAAAGATTATGCCAAAGCATAATTTGACTCAAAGACCCTAACTCACTATCCCTGCTGACATGATGACTCTAATGAGAAGAAAGTACATCCAGGAGGTAGATTCCATTCACTTCACTCCTAGTCGTCCTCTTTGAATTAGATCCTACAAAATACAACGACCAGGAGAGAAAAAATTACTGAGCAGCTCAGGTTCTTAGTCAAACTACTAACAGATAACAAATTAGTGTTCAATCTAAGAACATGAAGGACAGAGGGTAGAAAAATATAATCATTAATCTTGACTCCCTTCCCAGCAATAAGAACATGGGATCCATCAGTTGTGGAGACCCTATCTCTGCCAGAACAGAGATGATAAGTTGAAAAAATAGTAGAGCTCTGGGTCATGTGCTCTGAGGCTCCAGAATCTATAATCCAATGAGGTCCCTCCTTACCTGAAGTGGAAACATAATTTGCAATGACGTGTGAACTACCTGTGTGAGCAAAGGAAGTAGAGTGGACTCCACCAGTGCCACTTGTACCTTGTTGTCCGCTTGCGAATGAACTAGAACTGGTCGTATCCCGCTAGTTTAGAAATAGCCCATACCTCTCAAGTTCGGCCCTTACTGCAGCAGCTGCAACAAACTCCAGAGCAGTTGTAGTAGGAAGGACCGGAATGTCACCAGCAACTGCCATGTGCACATTTCCCTTCTTATTTTTCAATCTAATCAGCACAAGATATGGGTGAAGCTTCCAACAAGTATCTCTTGTATGTTTAGGCTTCTTATAGTAGTCACAAATCAAATCTCTTTTATCTTCCTTTTTGATGTCACTGCCACTTTGTTTAGGTTTCACAGCACTTACCGTGGCAAACTGACCAGAAATAAGGGTTTTCATCATCACATCTCTCCTGCACTCCTCCCCTGACACAAAGGCATATGCTTGGGAGAGAGTAACATTGTCCCTGGAAATAAGGTGTTGTCGTGCAATATCATAATCAAGATTAAGACCAGCAAGGAATTCAAAGACCCTATACTTCTCTAAATGTTTCTGATAGGTAGTTGCATCCTTAGTAGCAATAATCTGATTTCTCAATTGATAAGCCCTAGCAACATTCTCCCTCTGTGTAGGTTTCTACAACCCCGTCCCATATTTCCTTAGTTGTATTTGCCCATAAAAATTTTTTACTTACATGTGGCAACATGGAATTACACAACCAAGTCATCACCATATAATTCTCCTATACCCACCGGGAGTTGCTAATTTTGGGTTTCACCTCTTCACCAGTGATATACCCTAATTTCCCATGAGCACCAATGGCCATCTTTGCGGATTGTGACCATTCTAAGTAATTTGCACCATCCAACCTAATTGTAGTAATGGTCTCAGCCCCGAAAGGGTCTCCTGCACCTCCTCTGGCTGATCTCATTTCACTCTCGGGCTAATTTTCAACTCTGTGGCCATCCATGCTTCTCAAAAAATGTAAAGAAAATAACTGAAATTTGTAGCAAGATCAAACAAAACACCTTTTGGAACCAACACCTTTCTGGTGTCCTAGACTTTCTTCCCACAAAGGATTCCTTTTCTGTGGGACGGGAGAAGAGAGAGAAGAGGCAGCCGCCCTCTCTAGAAGCCTCCAAATCAGCCAGGAATTGAATCGCCCCCTACGAAAAACTCCAAGGAACTCTAAAAAATTAGGGCGCCACTTCCTATGTCAAAATTGAAGAGTCCAACAAAAACATGACTCTTCCCATTTCTCTAGTTTTTCCTGATTTTGAGGAGAAACCCTAGATCAGTTACAAGGCACACAGATCCACCAAAAAAATATAAAAACAGGGCTTACCTGAGAGCTTCGATCAGCCTCTTAAGTCACCATGCAATCAGTCGATCTAGGCCTGCATGAGAGAACAATTTCAAGGAACCTTTGGCCTGCTCTGATACCAAGTAGAGATCACTAATTGCAGATTTAGTCGAGTTTCTTGTGAAGGAAAGAGGAGGAAGATGAAGATTTCAGCAGTAGAGAAGAAGAAGAGAGTGGAAGTCAACTAGGATTGTGAAATTAACCCTAGCCGCCCCCCTCTCATTATATTTATACTTAACTTAAAAAGATGAGATATTACAAGGATGCCCTTAGTAGGGCAGCTACTAAAAGCTGAACAGTCACAACTTAAAAAAACATAAACTAATGGGCCTAAAGCCCAACAACTTCCTAACTAAATAAAAACGAACCGGACCAACTCAACAGTCTTCTCATGCTTCAAAGCAATCCCTACTCAAGGTTTCCTTGGAGGAATGTGGCTTCTAGCTTCTACTGCATGCAGCAGCTAGGGTCAATTTGTAGCCAACTTCACATGTACCACATGGACTGTTCATAAGATTGTTATTGTTGTGAAACTTTTTTTTTTGTTCTCTGTTAGTATGCTGTCAGATAGTTTTCTTTTTACTTTCTTGTTATTTGTTTATTATTATGAATTGCCGACAACAGCATACTTGTAACTTCTGATCTTCTTATATTAAGTGAATATAAATAACAAGTTGGGTGCCGCCAGCCCTTGTCTTTTGGTTCTCAGTCGAACCTCTCTCTCTCTTCTCTTCTCTCACTCTCGTCTCTCTCTTAGGAAAGAAAACATGGTATCAGAGCTATAATTCCGGGCTCAGAAGTATTTTTCTCATCTGAATCTCAGTTCTCTTTTTTCTCTTAACCTCTTGGACGTGGAAGACCAAGAATTCTAATCGGACCGGTCAAAATACTTGTGGTTGTTGTTCTTTGGGTTCTTCCTTGGTCGTTAACACCAAGGAAACCCTAGTAGAAGAGGGGCGATGCTGGAATGACTCTCCTCTCTTAGTTCAATGCTGTGAAAAATAATTTCTGGGTTTACACCTTCGTACAAGTGCTGGACAGGGGTATGTGTCCCCTTTTTTTTCTGTGGTCTATGTTGTGAAGGCCTTGGTTTTGAGGTTTACACCTTCGTACAGGCGCTGGACAGGGGTACATATTTTTTGTAATCATGTGCTGTTGTCGAACTATTAGTAGGCCTTTTTTAATGACTGTTTGTGGTCGAACCATTGTTGTTAGTAGACTGTTTTCAGTAGCCTATTAGTAGACTAGTTGTTGGACTGATTACTGGGCTATTCTAAGGGCCGAACTATTGCTGGACTGATTTCAGCAGTATTTTTCTCATTCCGAAAATGAAAATTCTTGGGAGTTTAGCATTCTGTTTGTGTGGGATATGGTCTGGTATATTTGTCATCCTTTTCCTCAATGGCAAACTATGATTCAGCATCATCTGGAGTTACACCAACTCATAGTACAGCTGGTATGGGGGTGAAAACATGATGTTTCCCACGCCAATTACCCCTTTAAATGGCAAGAACTACCTGAAGTGGGCTAAAAGTGTGAAACTTTATGTAACAGCAAGGAGAAAAGTCAGTTACATAAATGGCAAAGTGAAAGAACCCAAGTGTGAGATAGTTGAACATGATAGGTGGGACCAAAAAAACAGTATGGTGATGTCTTGGCTCCTTGTAGCTATGGAACCCAATGTGAAGAAGAATTTTATGTGGGCAGACACCGCTAGTGAGATTTGGGAACGGGCCAAAACCACCTATTTTGAGCACAGGCATTATGCCAAGATTTACCAGTTGCAAGCTGAATTTTCAACCTATAAACAGGGAAATCATAGTTTGTCTGCCTATTATTCAGCCCTTACTTCTGTATGGAAAGAATTGGATCACTATCAGGCTATAGAGTGGAAACATGATGATGATGCTAAGGCCTATAAGAAGCTGGTTTCTCAGTAGCAGGTTTTTGCTTTCTTGTTGGGACTGAATCCTGCTTATGAACCCTTGAGAGTTCAGATCTTATGAAGCAAAGAGTTGCCTTCGGTCAAGAGGTATATGCCCTTGTTCAATCTGAAGAAAGTATGCAGAGTGTGATAGTTACAACTGAGGGAGAGCAACAAGTAGCATTGGTCGCAATGGGTAATAACAATACAGGGAAGAAAAGTGACTCCAAGAAGGCTAATGATGAAGACAAGTTGTTTTGTACCCACTGTCGGCACTCACGGCATACATGTGACACATGTTGGGAAATTCACGGGAAGCCCAAGTGGGCAGTGCAAAACAAAGAACAAAGTAAAGTGCAAGGTCAAAAGAATTTGAATACAGCAATAGTGCAGCATATGTGGCAACCCAAGATACTCAGGTTGCTGGTACTACCCAGAACCACTTTACTAGTTCTAACCCCAAGGAAGATTTCATGAAGTCCTTCAGAGACCACTTGGAGTCATATGGTAGGGCTTTGCGACAAATGGATAGTTCAGTTACCAGTACTCCTACTTCATTGCATCTACATGAAGTAATGTGGCTTCTGCGTTCCATGTCACTACTACCACTGATTCCCCTTGGATCATTGATTCAGGAGCCTCTAACCACATGACCAGTAAGCCAAATTTGTTTTAGACTTGTAGTCTTTTGTCAGGAAAGGATAAAGTGAGGCTTGCAGATGGATCATTCTCCTCCATTGCAAGCCAAGGATCAATATCCTTCCCCATGGCCTTAACCTAAATAGTGTGTTGCATGTTTTGATAGTGTATGTGGATGATATCATCATTATAGGAAATTTGACAAGAAATACAAAAGTTGAAACAATTCCTTGCATCTAAATTTGAAGTAAAAGATCTAGGTCCTCTGAAGTATTTTCTTGGAATTGAAGTTGTCCGCTCAAAATAGGGCATATTCATTTCTCAAAAGAAATACACCCTTGATCTATTACAAGATACAGGCAAGTTAGGCGCAAGGCTAGCAGATACTCCTATGGATGTTGATCATAAATTGGGTGACTGTGATGGTGAACCTCTGAAAGATGTAAAACAGTTCCAAAGGGGAAATTGATTTATTTGTTCATAACTCGTCCAGACATTGCCTATTCAGTTGGGGCCCTAAGCCAACTCATGCACTCTCCTAAGAAACCTCAATTGGAGGCAGCAAAGAGAGTTCTTAAATACTTAAAAAAGTATCCAGGAGCAGGTCTACTATTCAGTAAGCATAATCATCTAAAAGTGGAAGTTTTTACAAATGCTGATTAGGCAGGTGTTGTAGATGACAGAAAGTCCACAAGTGGGTATTGCACATTTGTTGGAGGAAACTTAGTGACCTGGAAAAGCAAGAAACAAAGTGTAGTAGCAAGGTCAAATACTAAAGCAGAGTATAGAGCTATGGCACATGGGGTCGCTGAAGTTCTTTGGCTAAAAAATCTTCTAAGGGAGCTTGAAGTTGTTCAAATCATGTCTCTTTACTATGACAACAAGGCAGCCATTAACATCGTCAGTAATCCTATCCTACATGAGAGGACCAAGCACATTATAGTGGACAAACACTTCATAAGGGAAAATTTTGGAAAAAAGGGAAATTTGCATCCCTTATGTCAATTCCAAGGAACAACTTGCTAATGTCCTCACAAAAGGACTTCCATACTTGCAACACAATGAGTTGTATGACAAGTTGGGTTGTATATCAGCCCAACTTGAGGGAGAGTGTTGTGAAACCTATTTATTTGTTCTTTGTTAGTATGTTGTCATCCTAGGTGCTATCAGCTAGTTTCCTTTTTCTTTCTTGTTATTTGTTTATTATTAGGAATTACCGCAAGGGGCATACTTGTAACTTTTGATCTTCTTATATTAAGTGAATATAAATAACAAGATGGGTGCCGCCAGCCCTTGTCTTTTGATTCTCAATAGAACACCTCTCTCTCTTCTCTTCTCCTCTCTCTCTTCTCTTCTCTCACTCTCATCTCTCTCTCTCTCTCTTAGGAAAGAACACAGTTATCACAGAGTCTTCTATGTTCCCTTGGATTCACTACTATTGGCAACAAATTTTACTTTGTTGAGCTGCCAGTTGTCATTCCAATGGGTAGATGGTGCTAGAAGAGAATGTAATCACATATTCCTAAACAGTTTGGAGGCCGGCATGGCCACTATTACCTAGAGGACTTCAATGGTGCGAATCAAATAAAAATATTGTGGATTCAGTTTGGATAGACCAAGATACGCATGGACAAATAGCAAACCTGGGCAATCCCTAATAAGTATGTCATGTTCATGTTCATGTTCTTTGTAATTCCACTGAGAAGCTTCAATTTCCTCAAGCCCGTGTGCTTTACCTGCCCATTTCTTGGATCATCTTCCAATGTTTTCTTAAACACACAACAAATTCACTTTTCCTATTTCTCTTCGCACTCCCACCTTGATCCATCTCAGCTTAAATATCCCTCTCTTGGTGATATAGTGTCTACTTAGCTCAATTAGGTGCAAACTGCAAAAGCTTTAACCCCCATGATGCCTACAATAAATTCATGAAGATTGGTTTGCCTTTTGTATGTCATGTATGCATCTTTTATTAGTCTTTGTCTGCTGCTTGGTTTCATTTTGAATTGGTTTGTTGCAAAAGGTTCTTTGTAAATTACACCTTTCAAGAAATTGTCTTTTGAAGATTAGTGGTTTACAAATAAGGTTGTAAGCCATCAAACAGATTTTGGTAAAGATGCAAAATTAAATTTTAAACTAAATGTTATAAATGCCTAATTGCTCAAATTAAAATACATAAACATAACATATGAGACATATTCAAAGTGAAAATGTAAAAATAAAATCAAACAAAACATATAAAACATATTCAAATGTGTACAAACAGTACAACCAAAAGGCAAACCCAAGCAAGTCTATGTTAGGGTCTTTTTTTTTATTTGATCAATAACTCAAAAAATAAATCTCATTAATATTAGAAAAACAGTACAACCAGAAGTTGTGAAGGAAACAAAGAGGACAAAGGTGTCTGAAACCCCAAAAAAATTACACAAAGGCCCAAAACATTGGCTGTCTTTAAACCCCTTGTTTAGCCAAGCTGTCTGCCAAATTGTTGGTCGAACTTCTAACTGAATTAATTTGAACCAGCATATCCCTGGAGTGCCTTTTGAATTTCCTAAGAACATTCCCTAGGTGCCAAGAGACTCCTCCTTTATGTGTTTAGTTCTCTCGTGAAAAACTAGACTGGATGAGATGTGAATTGTAACCCGGTTGTCACAGTACAGCTTCATTGGTTTGTTTATTGATAACTCGATTTCCTGCAATATATTCTTCAACCACATTAGTTCACATGTAGTGTGTGCCATGGCCCTGTATTCTGCTTCTACGCTACTCCTTGCTACCACAGTCTGCTTCTTGCTCTTCCATGTCACAAGATTTCCTCCAAGAAAGATGCAATAACCTGTAGTGGATCTTCTATCTGATACAGAGCCAGCCCAGTCCACGTCAATGTATCCAACTATTTCAAGATCACCTCCTGTCCATATGCCATATTTAAAAACTTATAGGCCATATGCCTTGTTGCCTCACTAGATGTGGACTTGATGAATAAAATATTTGAATTTGTCCTACTCAACCCAAATTCAGCTTTAGCCATCAAGGAACTCACGACCTCCTTAATTGATAGCGCATTAACTAAAAGAGAATGTATTAAGCCATTTAATAGAAACTGCAGAGTTGTGACATCCAACAAAATACGAGTCAATATTTAAAAACTTATAGGCCATATGCCTTGTTGCCTCACTGGATGTGGATTTGGAACTGAGTGGATCCACAATAAATTCCATATTTAATCCATTTTAGCATAGCTCAAACCAAATCCAACCCTATTTATCCCATAAATGCATCCAACTCTTTTTTGTTTTTACTTTATAACTAAAACCTTACCATCTATAGTCCCAAAAACGTGGGCGCAACCATGGGAGATCAGATTTGTGTTAGGTATAATTGCTTTGTTAAGTGTAACTAAAAATGTATAAAGATGATTTTCTCACAGGATGAAGAACCGGCTTAAAAATAAATCAGCCAACAATATATATATATATATATATATATATATATATATATATATATATTAGCAACAACCATGATTGGTAAACCCCAATTAGCAGTTTGTGCTGATCAGATTTGGTTATTCCTTTTTTGTGTAGACCACCATCCTTTCCAAGATCACTACATTCTTATGTAGAAATTCCACTGATTGTATCCCATAAGACACTAAGATGAAGCCAAATATAGTAACAGTCTTAAGGTGGTTTGTCAGAAAATAGAAAATTGATTCATGCTCATTCCAAAAGGTCTATAAATTTATCTAGCTTGATGTAGCAATTAGAGGCTAATTCTTTGGATTACATTCTAGAAAATGCAAGAGCAAAGCAGTCCTAACCAGTTAATGCATGAGTTTATATGAATATAGGCCATACAATTTTTAGCTCATGATTGGATTAGCCACGCAACTGGATTGATTTGGTGATTGAGATGCCCTAGCTAAATTTTGGTGCTTAGATGAACCTAACACACGAGCAAAGAACATAGTAACTATGGTGTCATGAAGGGGCAATACTTGGACCCTACCCTGTTGGTGGACATGCATCCTACCACCTTTTGATTTTCATATTTAAACCCTAAATCTAAACTGTAAGCCCTTAAACCCTAAACCTTACCCTATAATCTAATGCCTAAACCCTTAAACCCCAAAGGGTAAATCCCTAAACCCCTAAACCTTAAATTTATTGTATAAAATGCCTTTGGAGCACATGGCAATTCTCATAATTTGGGTTGATATAAGTAACTCCTTTTTTGCTAAGTGAGAAAAAGCCAAATAAAATTATCAAGAGAAATAAAACAATAAAGCATAAAGGAGCAGTCAATGGAAACTGAAGAAAGAAATAATACCAAAAGACACCATGTTCACATGGTAAGAGCCTTAGAATGCTGAACTCATAAAACTCAGAAGGAACAAATTTGAAATGGAAAAAGAATTCAAGGGTTGCATCAACCAGTGATGATACTTTCATTGGATGAACCCAATCTATTCACTCAAAGATTCTTAATGACATGAGATTCGAGCAACATATTTCTAGCATTGATTTCTAATAAGCAAAATAGTAAAGGATCCACTTCTTAAGATTTGAAGAAGTAAATCTCAACTGTGTAAGGTCATATATATCAACTTATAAGAGGAAAAGCACAAAATGCATGAAAATGCAATAGCCTAATCTAAAATTTCTATTAGGTCTTGAACATAAAAAAAAATGCTAAATACAGCAATAACTTTTTTGAGAAGAATATAACCATATGGGCAAGTGATTCAATTCTTCATGAAACCCACGATTTTAACCACAATGAAATAATCCAATAACAAAAGTTTACAAAAAAAATTGGTTAAGTCTTGCTTATTTTTCTTTTTGTATTTCTTATTGGTTATGGTTTTCTTTTTACAAAGGATTTAATCAAATCATAACTTGGTGTTGCAGGGATGAGAATGTGTACTCGAGAATAGTTATTTGGATGGTCTGGTTTGCTGCAGAAAAACAGGGGACGAACGAAAAAAGAAAAATAAAAGTGTGGGAGAAAGAACGAAAGGAAGAAAATGAAAGGGGAGAGAAATCAGTGACCTACCTCACCGGAGTTGAGTTCAGTTCGGTTCTTCTCAGCTGCCGAAGGAATGGCGAGAGATGAGGGAGAGAGGTTTGAAAACCTAGAATCGGCAAAGAGAAGAGTTTGATGGTGGGGGTGGGGAGTTTGCTGGTGGGGTTTGAGAGAAGACTATGGAAGGTGGGGGTTTCGTTTGCGCGGGAGAGAAGCTTTAGCGGGGCTCTTTGATTTTTCTGTTTTTTGATGCATCTGTATTTAAGTGCACAACTGTTAGCAGCATTTGCCGCTCAAAAGGGATATAGCGACGTTTTACTTGGTGACGTTAAAAATCCGCCGCTATATATCGATTTTTTTATCTAAAAATTTTCATTTGGAATATATTCCAAACTTTAATTAACATTAATTTACTGTTATCGTAAACAACTAATTTATTATACATTTTTACTAATCAACAACAATTTCAATTATTCTTGGAAATTATAATAAAATATTGTAATTTATTATTCATTAATTAGTTTAGAAAATTATTATAATTGTAGGAATTATTCTTTTTCTTGTAAAATTAGGGCCTTACCCTACCCCACACTAAGTAAGTTTATATGGATTTTAAATAGGGATTGGGAAAATATAAAGTGGAAATGGGGAAAATATTTTTGCTCCAAAATGGGATCAAGAAAAGATAGGGTTTGCATATAATTCCCCAAATCTGATATTAAATTAGTAAAATATCAATAAATTTAATATTGATTTTTAAAGTATCTCTATGTTTTTCTCGTATTCTTATAATCATAGGATCACATAATTCAATTTATAAAATACCCCAAAGTTCTCATAATCTAATTCCTAAAATATCTCCAAATTTCCATAGTCTTATTTCTAAAATATCTATAAATTAGATTCTTTTTAGGTGGTTGACTCATTGTGGGAAAAACTTGGGATTCTCCATCCCCGAGAGGGCATGGGTGCCTCGCCTAGAACCTGCCCCACCATTAGGGATCGGGCAGGGATGAGGTGGAGTGTCTTGACTATGGGGGCAAGGGATAAAGAAAAGTGCCCCATCCCATGCATTGCAAAGGCCCTGGTAGATTTATTAAAATAACAATAATGAATTGTTATTTAAATGAATATGAAAATTTTTCTGATAGATTAATTTTGAAATTTAATTTTGGGAAAATTCCCGATAGGTACCCTGTACTTTAGGTCGAGTGTTAGTTTAGTACCCAAACTTTAAAATGCGAAAATCTAGTACCCGAACTTTCATTTTGTGACGATTTAGTACCCGACGTTAACTAAACGTTAATTAGAAGACAAAAAGACTTAATTACCCATCACACTTGCAGATACCTAAGATTCTAAAAGCCAAAGCCTCATGCCGGTGATGTCAAGCGAATGTGCCATCGGAAAAACTGAAATTGACGCTCGAACGCAACGCCATAAAAGTTGAAATTGAATAAATTAGTGTCATTGACGGAGAAGACAACTCTTGTAGCAGGTGCCAAAAGAGATAACTAGGGTTTTTTTTTTGCTGCATCGGGACGGAATGAGCATGCTCAAAATGAAGAGAAAGGTCGTAGTTGAGTAAAGTATCATATCCTCTCTCATTCATTCAATTCTCCAATTTTCCATCTCCTAATAAAATACTCTATCCTTGTTCATGTAGTTCAAACAAATACACCCTTGAAAATTGCAGCGCCAAATAGGAAACCCATTCCACCTCCCTCTTCTGCTTCTGTATTTAGTTTTTTTTTTTATGTTCTTATGTAAATCAATGGCGTTGAGGAAAACCCTAGCTCATAGTCTTTCCAATGTAACCAAAATCTCCTCCCCAAATCTAATACTAACACATTCCCCTATTTCTTCTTTGTCGTTTGAAAACATTGTCCCTACAAATTTTGCCATCCCAACCTTCCAACGTGACTTCCTCACCTCAATGGATTTCAGCAAGAATGGCTTCTTCTGGAGATTCCTTCATAAGAGGTTGCTAGTTAAACTAGCACTGACGTCGGAGCTTTGTTCTCTGGCAATTTGAGATAGGTCAATAGAAAAGTTGAGAGGAATGGGTGTAAACAAAGACCTTCTTCGATTAGACGGTTTGATTCCTCCAGTAACACAAATAAATCCTAGGGATGTGATTTTCGGTTGAAGATGTGCATAAATTGCTTAGACTATCGTAGTTGGAAATGTTAAAGTTGAAATTGAGACAGATCCCAAAGACTTATATTCCATATTTGGAATTCGTTTAGATCTATATGGAAGGCTGCTCCAAATCCGTTTATTGTGGAAAAAGTGTTCCCGTATGGTGCAGTTAAAATTGTTGACCCAAATAACAGAAACACATTCAAAGTCAATGGTCAAAGACTTTAACGATATGTAGAAAGAGTCTTTGAGAGTGGAAATGTTGAAAAAATAGGCATAAATGATCTGGATAGAAGTGTGTCAATGCGTCTGGCTAAATATGTTAAACTTAGCACTGGTTGGGAGGCAACCCAACATAGTTTTTAGTGTTTATGCTTTTAGGAGTTGAGTTTTTCCTTTCTTGATTCGAGACCAAGTGATAGACTTTGAACCCCTCAAGAAAACCCTATTGATTCTTCCCTTTGGCCCAAGTCCCTTTGCATCAATACAGTAAATGTCATTAGGAACAATGGCATTTAAGTCGGAGATGAGGAAAGAGAGAGAAAGTGTTGCAAAAAAAAGGGAAAGTAACCGGGTCTCTTCACCTAAGTCAAGTGTCAAGATTCACGTCAAACGGAAAAGGGAATGCCAAAGACGATCACCTAACACTTAGTAACCGAGTCTCTTCACCTAAGGCAAGTGTCGAGATTTGCGTCAAACGGTGAAAGGTAGCAATAAAAATAAGTGTGCATAAGAATAATACATGCCTAATTTTTAAAATTAATCTCAACTTATCAAGACAGTTCGCAAATGGAAAGGTATATAAGATTTTTAAGCCAAATTTTTGTAATATTCAAAACAATACAGTTTTACCTCTTAAAACCCAATACCGGTCTATACAAAGTTTAAGAATTCTAAAATCATGATACTTGGATAATCTTGTCAAGGAGAGTGATCCATTTACTCAGTGTAATTTTAAGGCCGCATTGCTAAGAGATTAGCAATGATTAAGTTCGAGGGTGTGATAAATCTGTATTTTGATGCCTTAAGTGCTATTTTCAGCTTTAAAATAGTTAAATTGTTTAATTTTCCCAGTTAAATTCAATATTGTGACCTCTGAGGGTCTCTATGCAAATCTTGTAAAAAACTAGGGAAATTTCATAGTTGAAATGCAGTTTTTGGGAAACTGGTATGAAGTCCAGCTGAGAAATGGGTGTTTTTGTGAAAAACTAAGCACAAGAGGGTGCCTCCTATCTGCTAAACCCATGATGGCGCACCTCGTACTGTATTAGCATACTCCTTTCTCTTTAACAGATCCTACGACGCCTTCTAATTCATTCTTTTCATCCTTAACAAACCTTAGCCGCCCCTATCTGCTAAATCTCCACCTTCCATTCCTTATAATCTCCATCATTCATTATATGGCACTCTCTTTTTATCTTTTTAACCATAGGGCGCCACCTAGCTTCTAATCCTCACCATTCAGCCCTAACCACTAGATCTCAGCCCTTTACTCCATTATTTATTTCAGCTATCCACTTCAGATGACCACTTACTTCTTTTAATCTCCACCTTTCAACCCTATGCATATCAATCTCCACAATTCATTTATATGCGTCTAAATCTCAGCCATACATAATATTGGGTGCCCTCTCATTTTCTTCTCAGCCTTATGATCACCTTAAAACCATCTAACCCTTCATTAGAAACCCTAGGGCACCCAGATATTTGCTAAAACCCAGTTGTCGCCCCCTCTTTCTCTCTAATCCCAATTACATCCACCATTCTCTATAAAAATGATCCAAGAGCTCCTGAAGAGGGGTTGGATTCTGTCCCCAAGTAAGATGGAAGGCTGACATTGAGAAGTTCAAGGGTAGAGGAAGAGAATAATATCCAAGCAAGAGGAGGGGTTCCTGTTTGCAGCTTGCCTAAGCCACTACTGCCACCTTTGGATTTGGATCACAACCATCAGTCTTAGATTTAATTTTTGTTCTTTCATTTTCAGTTCCATTTCTCTTTTTATGCAATTTACTTTCATTTAATTTAATTTTCGTTTTCTTTTTTATAGATCTGGAATTCGGCTAAGTAAGACAGAAGGCCTAGCTCGAGAAGTTCGATGGTCAATTGAAAGATCGAGATACTGCTACCTCTGATTGAATTACAGACTTTTTTATTTCATTTTCTTCATTTATTTATTTTTTTACAATTTTAACTTTCATCAATATTCAGATTATAGTTTTCCAATTTAATTAATTAAATTTTGTGTTTCTTCAACTCTAAACTATGTTCTTTTTCTCGGATTCACGTAAATAACGATTTTTCCCTCGCTTCCTTGTGGATACGACCCGTTCTCGCCATTTATTGCATTTGTAATTGTTTGAAAATCATAAAAAAAAATTAATATTAAAATTGGTGTTCCGAAGTGGTTAACGACACACTTCCGGAAACGCCAGGCAACGGTTGAGCATCTTGGCGTCTTGGATTTTGTGGAAGATGAGATATAAGAGTGATTCATGTAGACGGTCAAAAGTGATCGTCTCCTTCAAAACTTTGACTGGAGAGAGTGGGCTTTGTTTCAAGAAGATGATGAATAGTGTGCTTTATTTACAAGGGTAATTTTGACATTTCCAAAAGTTTTAAATTGCACATGAGGTCATGTGGTATACATAACTAGCAGTCCATTAACGGTAGATACTAGATTATCACATTTTGAAAGTTTGGATACTAGATTGTCACATTTTGAAGTTTGAGAAATTGGCACTCGACATGAAGTACAGGGCACCTATCGGAAATTTTTCCTTTAACTTTCCTATATTTTTTAATAATCATTTAGTTGAATAGTAACAATGGACTATTATTTACATAGTTTTTGGATAATTTTTTTTGTAGATTAATTTTATAATTTTTGAAATATTATTTAATTAAAAAAAGTATGTGTAAGCACTTATTGTTTTCCATAATTGCGATTGACGTGAATGTACCAAACCAGAGTCACAAACACCCATGGCAACTCGTAGGCCGACATGGATTTGTGGTGAAGCTTATAACTCGCCGTGGAATTTGTGATGAACCTAAAACCCATCAAACACCCACAACGAGTTGTGATGAGCAAAAACACCAACAACCAAGGTCAATCATGGTAGAATATATAGCAGACTAAACAATACACGTTAGACCAATCCTAATATCACCTACACCACATCAATACAGGAGACCCTCAAAGGGAAATAACACACATGTATTATGAGAACCCTCATACGAAAGGAAACTTCGTCTTGGAAATATCTCATAAGACACATGGTGAACCCCTAACAATATCCTTTTGACAACCACACACTAATAAAACAAACATACTTCATCGCAACTAACATGACCATCGGCTAACCATGGACGTATAAAATCAGAACAGTCGCCCCCCGCTTCCACCTTCTTTAAAACAAAAGGTTGCAAACAACCAAATACAATCAGACATGCAGCTAATACACAATAAATAACATACAAAATATACAACATGAACTTACTAGTTCAAAAGCCCTTTACTCTTTCATCAAAGAGTTTATTTGAATTATTTGATAATTGTTAATTATAATTATTGATTTTATAGAGATTAGTAAATTGCACAAATTACTAATATCTTTTATGAATAAATAATTGTTGTAAAAATTTAATGATAATTTATTAAATTAGAATGATTAATGTAAATTACATTAAACATTAAAAATTTAAACATTTATTAATTATTAACCAATGATCAGTCTTCACTAATGGTTGATTGGTTTAAAGTGACCAACTCCCTAACCCGACTGGATTAGTTTGGCTAGCCAAACAATCTCCAACCGAGCTAAATTGTCTAGTGAACACTACTAATTTCAGCAAAATTAATAATATTATCTCAAATAAATAATAATAGTTTAATCTCCAATAATTATTGAAAATTTATAGCAAAAATACACAATTGTTGAAAATATATTTACAATGAAAATACAATAAATAACTAATAAAAAGCTTAATACCTCTAAGTTATTTAATCTACTTCAATAATATTTATTTTTTATATTATATAGCATTTAAAATATGATTTAGTATTCAATTTTGTATATTAAACATTTAGAATGTTATATAAAGCATAAATAGTTATTAAAAAATGGTATATAAAATATAAATAATACCTTGCCCCACCTTGAGAGGGGCAATTTTTCTCAAATCTTAAATAAGGATGGGGAAGAGATAGAGTGGGGGTGGGGAAAATATTTTTGCTGCAAAGCATGGATGAGGAAGGGACGAGGTTTGCATATTATTACCCAAACCTAGTGGTAAATTATTAAAATATCAATAGATTTAATATTGACTTTTAAACTATCTCTAAGTTTTCCCTCAAATTCTTATAATGCAAGGATCCCACAATTCCATTTATAAAATATTCACAAATTGTCATATTCCAATTCCTAAAATACCCAAAATTTCCATAATCCTATTTGTAAAATATCAACAAATTAGATTATTTTTAGGTGGTTACCTTGGGATTGGGAAAATTTGGGGATTTCCTTTCCTCGACAGGGATTAGGTGCCTCACCTCAAACCACTCTACCACTAGCAAAAGGGCAGGGAAGGGGTAAAGTGTCTTGACTACAAGGGCGTGGAACAAGGATGGATGTCACATCTCATGCACCACATGGGGCTTAGCTAATCATAATTACTTTTGTGATTTTGATATTTTTTAAAGTTATAACACAAATTTGTTATTTAATCTATTTTTATTTTTGAAATAACAAATAATATATAAGATAACACTTAGTTATTAATACTTATTATTTATATTTTTAAAGTACTAATTATTTATTATATTTAATATTCAATGAAATTATAATTTATATTATTATTACATAAATTCATTATTAATTTTGTAAATATAAATTTATTATTAATTCAAATTTTATGAAATATATTATAGTTATTATTCTACTCTCAAGAAAATTTTTAGTTTATTATGTAATTTTGTTATTTTAACTATTTAAAATTTAGTTATGTTAAATATTTCATTATTTAAATAGTTGAATAACATGTAAAATATTTAATCTTTTTTGTTATTTAAATTTTATTTCTTTATATTATATAATTTTAAATATTTTGTTACATAATTATTTATCTATTTTAATATTTTTGTTTGTGTTTTTAAAATACTATTTAGTTATTGAATTGAATAACCCATAAGTTTGTAATTTATATTGTTATTACATAATTTCATAAAAATATAAAATTATTAATAATATTAATATTATTAAACCTATTATAATTATTTTTGTTTTTAACAAATATTTTAAAGTTATTAACATAATTTCATTATGATATTTAAATAATTGTTAGATGTTTTAATTGAAACTTTCTTTAGATCGATGTGGATGAAAGGTATGAGAAAGGATAAATAGGAATTATAGAATGAAAGTGGCAGGGGATAGTTAGTTTCCTAACAAAAAAAAAAAAAAGAGATAGGCTATATTAGGTGGCAACTCCTAGTGCTTCTAGAAGGAATCTTGCACCCCCTAGTATTGCTCGGTTTGGGTAATGAGTAAGGAGAGAACTGTTGACATTGCAAGCTTTACTTTAGTATATATACTAGTGAGGACTAGTGTGATGCACGTGATTTGTTAAGTTAAAGATAAACAATAGAAACATGTAAGAGTATACATAGGGATGTTAATGGGTCATGTTCGGCACGGGTTTGTCTCAATCCTAACCCGACCCTCCAACACCCCAACCCAAACCCGATCTGACTCGACTTAAAAATACATGATTTTCGAACCCGATCAGATGATATAGGGTTTAACCTAGTTTATGACCCGACTTGACCCGTATAGTTTTAAATGTATTTTCAACACAATTTGAAAACCTAAAATACATTAATTTAAATAAGGAAACTGTTTCATAGATTTGAAAGTGTTATTTTTTCCATTTAAAAAAAACAAGAAAATCAAAATCAACATATAAATAAATTATAGACTTTAAGCCTATAAAGTTAAAAGTAAAAAAAAAATGCAAGAATACTTTGTATATATGCAAGGTATCATGACCTAGTGGACGGGTCAGTCAAAAGCCGAACCTGACTCAAGTCTAAGAATCAAAACTGTAACCTGCCCCTAAACCAAATACACTTGACTCTAACCCAACCCTCTAAGGTCAAGTCAAGCCAAGTTTACCATTTGTTTTATGTAATAATTAATATCATTACATTTATATTTTATATACTAATTTTAATAGTTATTTTACAATACAAAAGTAACAATAATTAATTTTAGATAGTGTTATTTATCAAACTTAGGGATGGCATTTTTCCCCATTTCCCTAATCGTCGGGGGGATATACTTTGAATGGGGCGAGGATGAGGGAAGATTTTCCCCCCATAGGGGCAAGTATGGGAAAATTTTCATCCTCGTTGGTGAGGCCGATGCGGGGACAGGGAGAGCACTCTTGTCCCATGTGGACCCCGATCCCCGTCCCATGGGAACCCCATTAATATATATGCATATATACACACAGTTTATATATGTATATATATAGACATACCTCTATATGCTAATATTTTTAAAAATATGGTTGACTATTTTTATTATGATTGTAAATTCTAATTGTTTTATTTTTATTTTTAAATAAAATAAAAACAAAAACATAATGGTTGACATTACAAAGAATTATGGGGAGTGGGGGTCCTTATGGAGATAGGGATGGGGATAACTTTGTACCCGTTAGTGGGGATGGAGACAGAGATGTGGGTCGGAATTTTCATGGGGATGGGGAGAGGTAGAGGCTCATTTCCTCCACCCCGCTCCGTTGCCATTTTGAATCAAATTAATGAAACTGACCAACCCGATTTATAGTATTTATAGTTAGCTTTGGTTCAACAATTTCCCAACCTGAATGGGTTGGATAAATTTCGCTTTATCCATTTGTAAATTGATTAAAATTAAACAACCCAATCATATATATATATATATATATACACACACACACAGAGAGAGAGAGAGAGAGAGAGAGAGAGAGAGAGAGAGAGAGAGAGAGAGAGATTAGTATTTTATATTTTAAATATATTTTTAATAAAATAAAGTGGAAAAATTCCAATATTTATTAGGCTAAAATAGTTTATATCATAATTTTTTTTAAAAATTCCATTGTATTTTTTAAATTTAAACATAATTTTTAAATTTAAAGTTTTAAGTTTAAATCTTTTGAATCGACCGACTAAATTGAAAATTAACCGAAACTAATATAACTTGAGTGACCAACCCCCCAACTTGATGAGGTTGATTTGGTTGGCCAAACAACCTACAACTAAAACAAACCAACCCGTGAACAATAGTTTAGTTTCCAATAATTATTAAAAATTTATAGCGAAATACACAATAAACTAAATTTAGAAAGCTAAATAACATTAATTTAAACTCCAATAGTTATTGAAAATTTTATATTAAATAACATAACAAAAATAGATTTATACATAATTATTGAAAATATATTTATCATAAAAATAAATAAAAAATTACTAAAATACAATAAATATTAATTTTAGTATAGATAAATATATAATAAATAACGATTAGATTTTTGAAGTTGTTTTCTATAATAAACAATAAATTTTATTATTAATAAACAATACTTTTTTTGAAGTTGTTTTCTATAATTATTAATTGGTAAAAATGAAATTAGTTATTTATAATATTGTTTATTTTTTGAAATAATATTATTAATTAAAATTTAAAATATTAATTACTTGTTGAATTTAATAATCCATAAAATTATAGTAATATTAATACATAATTTTGTTATTTTAACAATTTAAAATCTAGTTATGTTAAATATTTTGTTATTTAAAATATTTAGTTAGTTAACTAAATATTTAAAATCTTAATCTATTTATTATATTTGAAAGTTACTTAATAACGTTTTAAAATATATTATTAATTGATTTAAAATATTAATTTTAATATTTTATTATTTAAGATATCTAGTTATTGAAATATTTAAATAATATTTCATTTTTAATGTTATATTTTTATTATTTGAATAACATTTAGATTGAATAATGTAGAAAGTTATAATTTATATTGTTTGTACATAATTTTGTGATGAATTATATAAAATATATAATTATTAATAATATGAATGTTATTAAATCAATTATAATTATTTTCTATCATTTTAACATATATTCTAAAGTTATTATATAATTTTGTTAGACTATTTAAATAATTCTTAGATTTTTTAAATCAAGCTTTTTTTTTAGATAGATATGGATAAAAAGTGGAGGAAAAGATAAATATGAATTAGATATTATTTAAAAGAGAAACTCTAAGATAACTTAGGTGAAAGTTGGGGATAGTGGGGGAGGTTATTTAGGATAAATTTTATGATGTTAGATTATTTGGGTTATTGGAACATGTGGGGGGAGAGAGATTGTAGTGGGGATAGTGTTTGGTTATAAAATTATTGACAAAGGGCCACATTCTTTTTATAATGAAAAATCAATTCCATAGCACAAATATTAACTAGCCTTCGGATCATGCCCCATCCTTGCTCATTTCATTTTTTGAGGAAACTCGACATATAAAATTGTTGGCATAGATGTTACTTTTGTGAAAACACTTTTATAAAAGTACTTTTACATGAAACCACTTTTATGGAAGTACTTTTACGAAAGCACTTTTATGGAAGTATTTTTACGAAAGCATTTTTATGGAAGTACTTTTATGAAAGCAATTTTATGGAAGTACTTTTATGAAAGCAATTTTATGGAAGTACTTTTACAAAAGTAATTTTATAAAAGCACTTTCACGGAAGCACTTTTACGAAAGTATTTTTATATAATCACTTTTACAAAGTACTTTTATGAAAGCACTTTTACAAAAATAATTTTATAAAAACACATTTGCAAAAGTATTTTTATAAAAGCATTTTTACAAAAGTATTTTTATAAAAACACTTACAAAAGTACTTTTATAAAAACATTTTTACGAAAGTGCTTTTTAAAAACACTTTTACAAAACATCAATCTAATTGGTAAACAATGACTATTGGAAACCTGTGACTTGCTAGTTGAAAAAGAATTCACTCATAGGAAAAAAGTGTTTGGTTCATAGCAATATTTTTTTCATTCCGTTTATTTTTACTCATTCTTTTATATTTTAGAATTTCACATTAGGTAAGAACGAGAATTGAACCAAACATGACATAGAGTTTATAATTGATAGTTTTGAAAACGAGTTGGATTAAAAAAAAGAAAAAGAGAAAAAATATAAAATTTATAAATTTCTTTATTTTAATATATATATATATATATAAAAGAGATTAGGAATGAGAAAGATTCTAAGAATAGTTTTAAAAAGGGATATTAATAAAGGGAGTAATGATGTGGTTTGACGAGGAGGGAACAAGAAATGTTAAAATGAAGAGGGTTTGAGAGTTCTAACATATATATGGTGGCATGTTTCTAATATATATATTTATAGATGAGAGTACGAGACAACATATTTGTAAATTGAGCATATAGAGTGCAAAACCTTGTATTTTGGGTTAGATTTGCAGTGCAACCAAACGCAGCCTTATTTTTCTAAAAACGCAACCCAATGTCGAATGCTAAAACCCTCTCTCCCGCCTGTCTGTTCTTCGTATCATAAACCTTAGCTCCTCTCTCTCTCATACACGCACAGTTATGGCTGCTGTTACTGAACCCTCAGAGAACGAACCAACGACGGTGCCGGGAACTGACCAAGTTCCGGCGACGGCTGAAACAGCCATTGCTACGGTAACCGCCACTTCGGGTTCGGGGCCTGACGAATCATCTGAACAAGCTCCAGAGACGGTGGCTACTACGGCAGCACCGGTTTCTACTACTGTCCCGGAGGCAACGCCCACAGAGAAGAAGTGGCCGGGGTGGCCTGGCAACAATGTATTCCGTCTCATAGTCCCTGTTCTTAAGGTTGGTAGCATTATCGGCCGCAGGGGCGAACTAGTGAAGAAGATGTGCGAGGAGACTCGGGCTCGCATTCGCATCCTCGAAGGCGCCATTGGTACTGCCGATCGTATTGTGAGTCTCCCTTTCTCGTTAATTTTCTATTTCTCATTTTAGGGTTTAATATTTTTATTGATGCCTCCTGCACGAGATGTTACAACGTTAATTAGGGTTTGTACATATATATATATATATATAACAATTATTCCACATTTCCACTCTCTGCTAAAATAAAATTATATATATTTTTAAATACTAGCTAAATCCTTAAATACTATTTCTTTCCAGGCGCAGAGAGTATGACACCTTGTCCCAATGTTAGATTCCAGTACTTTTTTCTTTAGTCACATAACATAGGGCCAATGTTTGTTGGCTCGATATCATTTTTCAAAGTGCTGTGTGGTTATTACTAAAGGAGTTATAGGTCCTTCTGATGCAAGATTTAATTTGCCACGTGAGTTTTTAGAGGGAATGTTCGTTAGAAGTTGTTTACAGGTGTTGACAGCTGTAACAATTTGTTGTATAAATATCTGAAGTAACATCTAATGAAAGTAATATACCAAGAATTTCTTTCTTCTTTCTCTTCTCCTCTCTCCTTCTCTCCGTCTCTCTCATTCGTAGTTATTCTCTTACCAAGAACATAGTTTTCAAGGCGCCAAGGCGAGGCTAGGCGACAGGGAGGTGCCTAGTTGCCTAGGCGCTGAACTTTCTTTTTATGTAGAAAATGTAGATCCTAGGGTAGTTCCCTAGGTATCATAACCATATTTCCTTAATAATTATTCATAATTTTCATAAGAAAGTATAGAGTTCATGTTAAAGCATAGAAAATCAACATATTATAGAGTTCATGTTAAAGCATAGAAAATCAACATATTAATGAGAAGAAGAAAAAGAAGGAAAAGAACATTAAAAAAATACAAGGGATGAACCCTTTATTTTCGTTATAGGAAAAAAAGAAAAAAAAGTAGTAGTAGAAAATGTGTTGATTAGACAAAATTTTAAGTTCTTCCTTACTCATTGGTTCAGGTTTTGAAGTCTTTAAGGGTTCAATACAGCATTTAGCAATGTATTGATTAAATCCTAACAAATAAGAAGATAATAAAAAGAAATTAGTATATAAACACATAAAATGAATATGTTAGTTTAATAGTGTCTATTTTATAATTATAATGTAAAAAAATAAAGATTAAAGAAGTATTTATAATACATAGTACAAAACTGCTTGGCGATTAAGCGAGGCGAGCCTCAAAGGGTGCCTTGTCACCATATTCATGAGAAGAAAAAGAAAAAGGAAATAAAATTCAAAATATAGGGGATGAACCCTTATTTTTGTTATAGGAGTAGTACTTACTAGGCCTTTGGGTGAGGGCTAAAGTCAAAAAGATTCTCTCTCTCTCTTGCCTTTGGGTGAGGGCTAATGCTGAAAAGACTCTCTCTCTCTAATTTCCTGAGCTTCATTACTCTGCAATTAAGTAGGCCTTGAATTACTGAATGCTGAATGCTGCATCCCTTAGAGAGGCACGGAATGCTACCTCTCTATAAAAAAAGCAAAGCAAAATTACAACTAAGCCCAAAACAAATTATCCCTATTCGCCCCTTGCTTAGACAATGCATCCGCCATCTCGTTTGCAGATCTCCTCACCCATTGTATCCTGAGATTCATGTTTCTAATGAGCCACTTAAACTCTTTCATTTCATTCCTGTAGCACCAGATTATAGTGTTTGGGTCCTTTAGCCACCCCACCACCACTTTTGAATCCCCTTCTATCACCACATTTGCTAGCTGTAGCTCATTTGCAATTTGCACTCGTTGTACTGCTGCAAGCAACTCTGCTTTGACGGAGTCACCCAAACCCACGCGGCCTGAGAATAAAGTTACAATTTGACCTTCTGAATCTCTCAATAACCCCTCCTATATCTAATGGGCCTGAATTACCTTGACTGCTTCTGTCAAAGTTCAGTTTCACAAAATCTTCCATTGGAGGTATATAATGCATCTCCACACTTTCCCTTCTAGAGGAACTTTTGGCAATTGCTTCCCAGTTCCTCCAAACATCATCAAAGGGGAATTGGGAGAGCAATTCCAAAGTCTTTATCCAATGGACCACCCTGACCATTACACAATCCCTAACAGCTTCTATACTCCTCTCTTTTTCTAAGACTATTCTAGCATTCCTCTCTTCCTAGATGGTCCATACCAAGGCTGCTCTAACACATCTCCACATTGTTCTTTCCCCTTCTTTGGCAGCGTAAACATGGAAGGACTGAATAGCATGTTTACCTCTGATAGTGAGGTCCACCTACACCCAAACAAAGAGACCAAAGCCAAATATCTGCAACAAAGGCCGAGTTCTTTTATCTATATTTCCAAACCCCAGCCCACCCTCTTGAATGCTTCTACACACAACCTCCCAATTAACCAAATGATCTTTCTTTCCATCACCTGGCCCCCAAAGGAAATCTCTCATGTTTTTTTTTTTTTTTCAATTTTTTGCCTCCTTTTGGGGAATCCTAAAAATTGACAAGAAATAAATTGGTAGGTTGGCAAGAGTGGATTTGATCAGACTTAAGAGTAATTCTTCCTCTCAATGAAACATAATTTCTCTTCCAAGCTGCCAGCTTCTTTGCACACCTCTTGACAACTGGATTCTAGAATCTTCCTTCTTTAGTGTTTGCTCCTAAAGGAAGGCCAAGGTAGGTTAAGGGCCAACTAGCTGTGTAGCACTCTAAGGCTACCAATACCATTTACACTGATAGATGCTTCAAAGGATAATGGGCTGGATTTGATGCATCCTTTGTCTGAAAAGGTGGGAAAATTCCAATCATTTATTCTTATCTCGTTCCTTTGCAAGAATGTTTGCACTCACTTTGGTATTTGTACCATATCAATTGAACTATTTGGGTTGCTCCAGAAGGCATACTTGAACTATTTGTACCATATCAATTGCCTTCACAAACAAAAGGGGGAAAATAAATGTGGCAGTTGCGGCAGTTCATTAGAGCAGCAATTATGTGGGGCAACATAATGACATATGGAATGAGAAAATCTTTTACTATAAAAAGCAGGTGGTGCACATCTTTATAAGTTTATAGAGAACCTTCCTGTAAAGATCGTACGTTGACTAATGAAAAGGTGAGAGTTCAAAGGAATACTGATGGGTTTCATTGTTAGAGGCTGGGATGCATTTGCAAACCACGCAATAAGAAGGCAACCCACATTGATGCAATGGAAGAGGCCAAGAACTAGTAAACTGAGACTAAATTTTGATGGTTGCTGTCTAGGCTATCCAGGACCATCAAGAATTGCAAGTGCAATCAGAAAAGTTATGAAGGTAAGCTCCTGTAAACTGTTTAGAGAAGAACTCTTTGAAGGCTGAAACACTAGCAGTTCTCCAAGGACTCAAGCCCAGAAGTACTATAGGCTGGACTGATCTGACTATTGAAGGTACTGCAAAGTTGTAATTGGATGGCTTAGATTAGAAGAAGAAAGCCCTTAGAATTTGAGACATCTGATAAGGAAGATCAAGGTATTGGTACCCTAGAATAAACCACACATTCAAATGGACTCCTAGGTCAACAAACAAGTTAACAGATATGTTGATTGTTGGCTAGGGAGTAAATAAAAGCTTCTTGAACTGGGTATTACCTTGTCTTGGGAGGGATTTGTACCAGGGACATTCTTGGCTTTTGTTATTCTATATGGTCAGCCATGAGCTGTTTGTACTTGTCCCACATTCCATATTTGGAATATTGTCATCATTATCTAAGCCTTGTCCGAACTCCCGACTACATGGCATCAACTGCAATCCTGTTCTGCCATTCTGTCTTGTTTAGTGTGATATTCATCATTAAATTATGGGCCCTAGCTCTTCTAGCTCCTTCAACCTGTAACAAATCACTTCTTCTAATGGGTGCTCTTCACAAAACAGCTCAGTCTATTTTCTCTCATTTTATCTCCTATTGGAGTTACCAGTGATTTAAAAGTGCAAGGCGCAAAAAAGCACTAGGGCCTTTATGTGCTGGAGATGCAAGGCACAAGGCAAGGCATGCGTTTTTTTGAAGCAAAGCACACATTTTTTTAAATAAAAACTATAAAATAAAAGAAAAGATATACCTGAGCTTTAAATTAAATTAATGATTGAAAAGGCCTATTAATATGTTAAATATCAAAAAGGAGAAACAAGAGCATCATCACAGTCCTAGAGTACAGATTACAAAGTACAAACTATAAAAGTAGTAAAGTAGAGAGTCATGCATTCATTCTTCAAGGCTCATACATCGTTTTCTCATCTTCACTTGGAAGTTCAACACCATTGTCATTATCATCATTTTCATTTTCTAGATGGATTTTCTCTGATGGTTCTTGGTTCCTTCTGGTTGTTTCCTTTTTGTTGTTCTTAGCTTTTGGTTTCTTTTCTTTTTTCTTTTTTTTTTTCTGAATATTTGACTGCTGTTTATGATCAGGGTTGATCTGTGAAAATCTGGGTTCTTGTTTTTTTAATATTCTTACTATCTTGCATTTTGAAATGATGTTCACATCCTTTTTGAAATTAAGCCAGCTAGAGTTCTTCCTTGTTCCATATTTTCTTGGTTATTTGTGTTGAACTCTTCAACTTTTGGTGTAAATTTTGTGTATGAAATGTCACCTTGTACTTGCTTTGTGTGTACTTTTTGGCTGTGGATGTTATTTTTATGATTTTCCTCTTCAGGTGTTGGTATCGGGAAAAGAAGAACCCGGAGCACAAATATCCCCTGCAATGGATGCTGTGCTAAGAGTATTTAAACGTGTTAATGGATTATCGGAGAGTGAGGGTGAGGGTGTTGGCTCAACAACTGCTAATACTGCAATGTGTTCAGTGCGGTTATTGGTGGCATCGTCACAAGCAATTAATCTAATTGGAAAGCAAGGTTCTCTTATAAAGTCAATACAAGAGAATAGTGGTGCTTCTGTGCGTGTCCTATCTGGAGGTATGATGTACATACTGTTTTCTAGAGTTATCATGTTCTGCAGTGTCCAGAATTCTGCCTTGGATATTATTGGCAGTTAGCCAATTACTGTTTTTTTTTTGTGATAAGCTAAATCTTATTTTTTCAATGACATCCACCCTTCTATTCTGATCACAAAATACAACTCAATTTTTTTTTGAGCTACAACTTGGAATTTTAATAAAAATAAAAGAAAGTCGATACAATATGAAGAAAAAGCCCTTGCTTGTTGGTTGCCACTGAAGGAAGGTTTCATCAAACTGAATTTTGATGGTAAAACATGGGCATCCTGGGCTTGTCAGGTGTAGGAGTACTTAGAGTTGGAGAGGGCTGAGGGCCATATGATTTTTTTATAGGCAGGCAGTTGATTTTTTGACTCTTTAAGAGCCATGTAGGACAGTGGGAAGGAATTCAAAATGTAAGGAGTCTTGATGTCAAAAAAACTAGTTGTTGAAGCAGGGAAGCTAAGATGTATAAATATATGAATTAGATAAAAAACTCGAATGGTTGACTAAAGATATGGAAGTGAAATTTCATTGGGTTAAAAGGACAGTTAACAACTTGGCTGGTATATTAGTTAAACAGGGGGTGGGGAGACGACAATTGTTTTGGGCTCAATTACAAGGAAAGAAGGAATAAAGGAGAGACAAGAGGTTTTCTCTCTCATGATCGACTGGTTGTACTTGTATACTCTTTTTATTGTTAACAAAATTCATGGTTATTGATAAAAAAAAAGATGTAAATCTGTCCTAAAAAATTAGGTGTAAATTTGAAAATTAGAGAGAAAAGGAAGAAGAAAAGTAAGAGCATCAATACAAGACAAGAAGATGGCGAAAAGAGGAGGAAGAAGAAGAAAGGTTCGAATAATCTCCCCTTTCTTATCTAATCATTTTTATTAAGAATTAATGTTAAAGTAATTACAAGTATGCCTTTAAGTGGGCTGCCAGCTAGGCAGTAACATGAAGAGATCAAACAAAAAGAAATAGCAGGCCCATTAAGAGAGGCCCATTAGCTAACAAAAAAAAGAAAAGATATTACAAGAGAAGATACTAGGACCCATTCGGTCCAGTCTCTTTACATTCTCCCTAAAGCTGAGCATAAATGCCAATCATGCCCAGCTTGCTTATATAGTGTGTCATCTTCCCTCTTGGAATTCCCTTGGTCAAGATATCAGCCAATTGTTCGTCTGATGTGATGAATGGCAAACAAACTTCTCTTGAGGAAACTCTTTCCCTTATAAAATGTCTATCAACCTTAATGTGTTTAGTTCTGTCATGTTGAACATGATTATGTGCAATGTTGATAGCTGCTTGGTTGTCACAGTAGAGCATCATTGGCTTCTCGTAGTCAACTCTCAATTTTTCTAAAAGGGATCGTAGCCACAGTAATTCTGACACACCATGTGCCATTGCCCTGTATTCTGTTTCAGTTGAGGATCTAGCAACTACAGACTGTTTCTTACTCCTCCATGACATAATGTTCCCAGCGACTAGAGCACAATAATTTGATGTGGATCTCCTATCATCAATACATCCTGCCCAATCAACATTAGTAAAAGTTTTTAGCTTTATGTGTCCATGTTTGGCAAATAGAATACCTTTTTCTGGAGTACCTTTCAAGTAACACATAACCCTTTCTGCAGCAGCTAAATGAGTATCTCTCGGAGAATGCATAAATTGACTAATAACACTTACTGCATAGGAAATGTCTGGCCGAGTCATGCAAAGATATAACTTCCCAAGCAATCTCTAAAACACCCCCTTATCAGATAAAAGGTCACCATCTGTAACAGAAAGCTTATGATTGGGATCAATAGGAGTGGAGATTGGTTTAGCTCCAAGTTTACATGTCTCAGGAAGGAGGTCAATGACATATTTACACTGAGAAATGAAGATACCATCCTTAGATCTAGCAACTTCAATGCCCAAAAAATACCGAAGATCTCCCAATTCCTTGATCTCAAATTCAGAGTTGAGAAACCTTTTTAGTTTATTGACCTCTTGAGTGTCATTACCCGTGACCACAATATCATCAACATAAACTATCAAGAAGGTCACCAGAGAGCCATTTCTCTTCAAGAACAGGGTATGATCAAATTGAGTTTGTGTGTAGCCAAAGGAGACAAGAGCAGCCCTAAACCTCTCAAACCAAGCCCGAGGAGACTGTTTGAGACCGTAAATAGATTTCTGCAGTTTACACACCTTGCCTTGTATTTCCTTCCCATACACCCCTGGAGGCAAAGACATATAGACCTTTTCATGCAGGTCTCCATTCAAGAAGGCATTTTTAACATCAAACTGGTGTAGGGGCCAATCAAAAGTAGCGGCTAGAGATAACAAAACCCTGACTGAGGTCATCTTAGCGACAAGAGCAAATGTCTCAAGATAGTCAATGCCATACATTTGAGTGTAGCCCTTAGCAACCAACCTAGCCTTAAACCTCTCAATAGAGCCATTAGAGTGATATTTAATGGTAAACACCCATTTACAACCCACTGGTTCCTTCCCTTCAGGCAAGTCAACAATATCCCAGGCATGGTTCTTATGCAAAGCATCCAATTCAGCCATCATAGCATCCCTCCATTCAGATTGAGATAAGGCTTCTGGTACGGACTTGGGTATCACATGGGAAGAAACAGATGCAAGAAAAGAGTAGTAGGAAGGAGAGAGAAGGTTGTAAGACAGGTGTTTGGAGATACAATGGGCTGTACACTTCCGCTTGCCCTTGCGGAGAGCAATAGGAAGGTCAAGGTCTGGGAAAACTGTAGATGGGTCAGAAGAAGGCTGACCTGTTACCTCAGTAATGATGGGAGGAGCAAGAGGCTCTTCTGTAGGAGTGGAAAGCTGTAGATGCCTTTGGTACCACCTTTGGAGAACAGGAGGAGGAGGAATTATAGGAGAATGAGGTGGAGGAGGAATAGGAATATCGGAGGTAGGTCCAGTGGGAGAAGTAGACACCTCATGATAGGACTCAAGAGGAATGGGAAGAGGAATAGATGGAGACATAGCAAATGGCTCTTCAGATTTCTCCCCCTCTGGAGAAATGCTAAAGAAAGGAGTCAACTCAGCAAATGTGACATCCCGAGATACAAAGCGGGTGCCACGAACTAGATCAAAACAACAATATCCCTTTTGTGTAGAAGCATATCCCAGAAAAACACATTTATGAGCCTTAGGTTCAAACTTATGCCTTTGATGACTGTGAATATGCACATAGCAAGTGCACCCAAAAACACGGAGAGGAAGAGAAAAAATATCCTCATCCGGGAAGAGAAGGCTAAAGGGGGTTTTGAAGTCAAGGACCCGGGAGGGCATACGGTTGATAAAAAAGTAGCAGTAAGAACAGTATCTCCCCAAAATTTTATAGGAACATGGGATGCAAACAAGAGGGATCTGGCAACTTCAACCACATGTCTGTTCTTCGTTTTTGTCACCCCGTTTTGTCGTGGAGTGTAGGAACAAGAACTTTGATGAATAACCTCAAAACTTTCAAGATAGGTGGAGAGGGTTCCCTCAAAATACTCCTTAACATTATCAGAATGGAATATCTTGATACGAGTGTTAAACTGGGTGAGGATGAGTTCATGAAATTTTTGCACAATAGCTGGTACTTCATCCTTGGATTTCATGAGATAAAATCCAAGTGTAACGAGAGTAGTCATCAATAAAAAGGATAAAATGCCTGTAACCCCCCATAGTTGGCAAATGATATGGCCCCCACATGTCAGAGTGAATAATATGAAAAGGAGAAAGAGATATTTTATTGCTTACTGAATAAGAATATCTACAATGCTTTGCTAGTTCACACGACTCACAATGAAGACTCGATAAAGACACTCCCTTAAACATATCTGGAAACAAATAACTCAAAGCAAAAAATGACAAATGACCAAACCGAAAGTGACATAACAAGGCTTTGTTAACAGACTGACAAAACTGATTCTAAGGCAACTCCATGAGGTGGTCCCAAAGCTCGATCCAATGTGTCCAACAAGTATATTCCGTTCGCCTCATGGCCCCTCCTAATCATCCTCTGAGATTGTGTTAAGTTTAGGGATTTAGTTAAGTTGCTAACAGATAAAAGGTTTGTGTTAAGTTTAGGGACATGAAGGACAAAGGATAAATAAAGGGTGTCAGAGGTCTTTATATCTCCTTTACCAGAGATGGGAGCAAGAGACTCATCAACAAGGGATATTTTCACTTTGCTAGAGAGAAGGTGGTATGAGCAGAAGAGATTAGACAGGGTGGTCATATGGTCTGATGCATCGGAATCAATAATCCAAGGGATTTTATGATTACCTGAAACTGAAGCATGATGTGCAGAAGCACGAATACCTGAGTGAGCAAATGCTGATGAAGATGATGTGTTGTTGCTGGAAGAGTGAGATGAAGAAATAGTAGCTTCCAAGTGATTTAGTAGCCTCCCATACTTTTCAAAATCCGCCTTCATTGCTGCCAACTGTTCAATGGTTGATTTTCTTCACTCTCCTTATTTCCTCCTTCAGGTACTGTAGCAACATTAGCTACCTTAGGCTTTCCTACCTGACTGCCCTTCTTAGAGCTCTTGTTATTCTTAAACCTATCAGGAAGAAGCTCAGGATGAAGCTTCCAGCAAGTGTCCTTTGTATGCCTCGGTTTCTTGCAATATTCACATATCTGCTCATTTTTCTCAGTAGGACCCTTTGGCTTTATTCCAGCATGTGCAAAGTGTTCTGTAGGTGGACTCTGCAACTGAACCTGCCGCCTACTCTCCTCACTGCTTATCATGGCATATGCTTGGGAAAGAGTAACCTCATCTCTGGCCAGGATATTTTGCCTAATGCTGTCAAACTCAGGGTTGAGTCCAGTGAGAAAGTCAAACACCCTATTTCTCTCCACCAACTTCCTATACATTTCAACATCATTCTTACTCTCCCATACAACTGTCTCCATAACATCAATTTCTTGCCATAGGGATTTCAGTATAGAGTAGTAGATTGCTACACTCTTCTCCCATTGTCTTAGGTTCTTCACATCACTTTTCAACTTATAGACTCTGGCTACATTCAACTTATGTGAATAGGTCTCAGTAATACTATCCCATATCTCTTTAGCCGAAGACATTCAGAGATAATGCTGACTTATATGTGGTTGCATAGAATTGACCAACCATCCTATGACAGTTTAGTTCTCTTGCATCCATTTCTCAAATTCAGGGTCTGTCTCTTTGGGTTTCACTTTACTACCTGTGAGATACCCGAGTTTTCCTCTACTACATACATAAATTCTTATAGATTGTGCCCAATCAAGATAATTTGTCCCATCTAGCTTGATTGTGGTCACACAAGTCAAAACGGAATCTACCGAGCCAAGGCCGAAAACCGGCACTTGCTTGAAGTCACTTCCATATGGCCCCATTAATCAAACGAAAATCACAAAACCAGAAATTTTGTCAATATAAACTTACTTGAAGTCAAACCAAAACCCAGACCCTTGAAAACTAGGGTTTTACTCCGTCCAACTGTTGGGGAGGAAGAGAGAAGATGCAACTGCTCCTACCAAAGCTTCCCAATCTCTTCCAAACCTGAACCACCATCTTTTAGGAGTCAAAAGACACCTTTCAAGCACAGAGTGCCACACCCAAAGCTTCACCTTTACCCTTCGAAAATCTCTAATCGGCTAGGGTTTTGGGCAGCAACAGAACAACACCACTTCTTGGCAATATCCAGTCAGATTTAAACTCTCCAAACCCTCTACCAACTAGGCCAAAGATCCTCTGAACTATAGACAACCTCTCTTCATACACTCCCTTAATCTAAGGGTGTATGGGAAAAGAGGAAGGAGTAAAAAAAGGAAGAAAGAGACCTGCTCTGATACCAAGATGTAAATCAGCCCTAAAAAATTAGGTGTAAATTTGAAAATTAGAGAGAAAAGGAAGAAGAAAAGTAAGAGCAGCAGTACAAGAGAAGAAGATGGCGAAAAGAGGAGGAGGAAGAAGAAAGGTTCGAATAATCTTCCCTTTCTTCTCTAATCCTTTTTATTAAGAATTAATGTTAATGTAATTACAAGTATGCCCTTAAGTGGGCGGCCAGCTAGGCTGTAACATGAAGAGATCAAACAAAAAGAAATAACAGGCCCATTAGCTAACAAGAAAAAGAAAAGATATTACAAGAGAAGATACTAGGACCCATTTGGCCCAGTCTCTTTACAAAAAGTAAAAGCCCTCAAGTAGTGGTTATCCTCAATTAACCACTACACCTTCCTTGGGGTTTGCAATCCCCGTAACATATGAATTCTTAATGCCCTTGTTTTGTTTTGAGCCATCTGCCAAACCATTGGAAGATGTTGGTAGTTTGTACCCATTTAACCATAGCCCTTAATTCCATGATTTAAAAAATCTCCCCAATCTTGTGTTGAAATCTTTATGGTCTCTCACTTCTACTCATCTGTCACAGTGTCACCATGTGGCAACCTGAGATCTCCTTCTAATATAATATTTTTGCAGTTCAAGGACTATGCTCTCCTTACACCAGCGGCCTCCTTCTAGTACAACATTTATTTTTTTAATTTCTCAGAAAAAAGTCATCCTTTGTATGGTTATAAAGCTTGCATTTGCAGTTTGTTGGAGCAGGTTGTAAGAGTATTAGTAGCAACTTCTAGAATGGAGGTACAACAACTTTGTAGGCATGACTTAGTTGTAGAATGAAAGTTTTTTATATTGTTCCCATTTGTTCCATCTTCCTGCTCTGTACACAGCCAGGCCAGTGGATCCAATCCTTTTTTCCGTATGACCAAATGCTGATTGGATTATACTGAATTTATTTGAGCATTTTGTATAATTGAACTAATATTTTTATGGAAGGATTGTTTCTTTTTACATTTGAAAATTGAAGTGTTTTGAATTGGATGGATTCAAAGAAAAAGAAGATTGTTTTGGTCCACTTTATTTTTTGCCTTTGATCTGTCTGCAGAATCCACAGATATAAGTGCTCCTGACTCAACACCTTGAAACTGGTTTTGATCATCTATGTTGACATCTGTAGATGTATCCGCCTGCTGACTGTTGTCAACCATTCCAGAGTCCCCCCAGTTTTCAAAATGCACATTCCCAAACGAAGCAGCAACGGGCATTGTTTCCTTCTGGAACGAGTATTGCCCTGTTTCAACTTCCGTTGCAGAAGTTTTGGTCCACTTTATTCATTTACTGTTTATAACTGAAGCTTATATTTTTGTTGATAAAAAATTTTTTTTTTCAAGTTATTAGAGCAGGATTTGTTATTACTTTAGATGAAGCAAATGAAAATATCCATTAATTTTATTTTGCATCTGTGCCTATTAGTGTCTGATCCTTCTGAAAACTTTCTGGCTTGTTTTGGGCTCCTGCCCATCTGGTTGCACTTGGGTTCATGTGGGGCCTTTTTGTGGGAATTCTGTCAAATTTGGTTGAGGATTTTTCAGGACTGTGATCAACATGGCTTGTTTCACCTGAAACTAATTACTATATCTGTCACATTTAACTCCTTAATATTGCAAGTCATCAAATCCATAATCATAAATGGATGTATAGAAAGTGTATAAGAAGATGAAAATAGATTTTTAGTGAAATATTGTATCATAGTTGGTGGCATCTCTTTGCATGAACTAAGGAAATGAAGTCTTTAATTATTGATTTGGTAAATGATTGTCTTTTTGACCTGCATGCATTTTATGTCTCCAAGTAGGCAAGTTAAACCCATCCCAGCCCCCGATTTATGTATGTTTTTGCTTCAGCAAATTTCCTACCCCCTTGAAGTCACGAATAGATTGGTACATTGGTATGTAATGTGTATCTTTGTTTTGCCAGATGAAGTGCCATTTTATGCTACTCCAGATGAGAGAATTGTGGAGATACAAGGTGGAGCATTGAAGGTTCTTAAAGCACTAGAAGCAGTAGTGGGACACCTAAGGAAGTTTTTAGTTGACCCAAGTGTTATTCCTTTATTTGAAAAGACTGTAAGTTTTATTTTCACTTGACGTGATAGTTCATTTTGGTGTCATTTAATGTATTGAAGCCCATTTTTTTTGTCTTTCATCAGTATACCCAGACAATTTCACAAGATCGTGCAACAGACACCTGGGCTGATAAAACTCAGTCGTTACTACATACAGCTCCTCAAACAGGGATTAGTAATGATTACTCACTCTCATTGAAGAGGGATTCTTTATTTCATGATCGGGAACCTCAGCTGGAGTCACAAATTCAACACTCTGGGCTTTCACTTTATGGACAGGACCCTGCACTTGCGGGATTACGTTCTACAGGGCTTGGTCGAGCTTCAGCTCCTATTGTCACTCAGGTTGGTTATTTTATTGTTTGTTTGTCTTTTTATTTGACATGTGAATTTGATTTTTTTTTAGTTATGGTAAGAACCAAATGGCAAGATTTGAACCCATGACCTTTTTTTCCATGCATATTGTCTTGTTACCATTAATCCACTTCATTATTTGTGTTCATTTATGAATCCTTTTTTATCAGTGTATTCATTTATTTATGAATCTTTAATGTACATGTTACATCAATGCACATTTATTTCAAAGAAAATGTGAGTTAGGAGGTTTGAACCCTGGTCAGTTACTTTAAAAATTAAAGAACTAGCCATCTATCCACTACATTCAACTAAAACCTTATTTGTGTAATATATTATTTATAGTGTTTATGTGTCTTGTGGTATCCCTGTTCGACCTCCGGTTACTGAGGTTGAATCTCTGCCTTGTGAACCTCTCCTCTTTTCAGTTTTTTTTTTTTTTTTTTTATCAGTAACAGAAAACTTTCATTAATTAAGAAAAAAAGTTTAAAATACAATGGTGGGGGGAGGTAAACCCTCTTACCACACCCCCAAAAGGAAATTTACAATGTAGCCCAAAACAAATGACTTCTTCCCACCCCCTATTTGTCCAAAGCATCTGAAAATGAATTAGCACATCTTTTAGCCCACTGGACACGCACATCCATTCCTTGGGTTAGCCACTTGAAATGCCTTTGTTCATTAATGTATGCCCACCCATCATTTGCTTTCTCTATCCAGTCAGTTACCACTTGCGAATCTCCTTCGGTAATCAACCTATTTATATTCAACTCCTTACTCCTTAGCCCTTTTTACCCCCTCCAAGAGGGCCAGAATTTCTGCTCTAAATGAATCTCCAACTCCAATTGGTCCCGAAAAAAGGGTTATAATCGAACCCGCCTCTGTTCTGAAAACACCACCAACCCCTGATGGCCTTGGATTTCCTTCACTTCTCCCATAAAAGTTGAGTTTCATAAAGCCTTCTATCAGGGGGAGCCACAGCAGATGGACATTGATTCTGCTAGGAACCGAGACTGCTGTTTCCTGCCAATTGTTCACAATGGTCTCTATTGGAGTATCCTAAAATAGGCTTATTGTTTTTACCCATTGTGCTATCTTCAAAGAAATCACTTCTGTAATTGTGTCCCTGCTTCTTTCTTTTTCAGCAAATACCCTATTGGTTCCTTTCCTCCCAAATCGTCCAACAAACTGCTGCCCTAGTGCACCTCCACAAGATTTACCCCTCTTTTTGATCCAACTACCAACTGAATAGGTGAAGAGGCTTCGAATGCTTAATGGGGGAGTCCACCTGCAACCAAATAAAGAGAGAAACCACTCCCAAATAGATGAAATAAAATGGCAGGATATAAGTAAATGAGAGCAAGACTCACCATCGGCTTTACAAAGGGTACACCAGTGCGGGGACAAGCACCAAAAAGGCTTCTTTTTTTGAAGATGATCACAAGTATTAATTCTTTCCAAAGCTATTTCCCAACAGAGTGCTCCGACCCTAGGTGGGACTGGTCTTCCCCACACTTCCAGTTCTATGTCTGTCTGGATCTCTAAACATTTTTTTTCTTTTCCTTCTTTCTTTGAACTACAGAATCCGATATCAGTTTTCTTGATCAATTTACTATAGAAACTGGCATTATGGTAGTTTTTTTAATTGTTCCTTGGTCTTCTTCTTTTGTTGTAAAAGCTATTACTGTCTTTTAAGGTGCATGCATCTTCTGTTAAATGTTAATACTTGAAAATTTTGAAAGTAACATACTGGGAAGAAAGTTTTTGGGTGATTTACAAGTTTAGGTGGTTGAGTTGCTCAAGGAGGTGGTTGGGGGTTGGTAGGGAATGGAGTTTGTTTCCTTTTCTTCTCTCAGGTGACTACTGGTCACCTTCTTTGTCTTTTTTTTTTTGTTTTTTGCTTTTGTCTTAAAAAACCCATCTTATGCCAAACTGTCTATGCCCTTGTAAATTATCAATTAACATGCCTCTCTAGCAAGCCTAATTTTGCTAGCCCAACATGCTTTTATAAATTCATACAGTATGTATGGCCTTTTGTAGTCTAGCTTGAGGAAATAGGTTAAATGCATTGTTTTGAAAAGAAAAATGATAGAATACAATGTTTTGAACCTGTCATTGATGATTGATCCATCTGGTCTAAGCACCACTTGGTCACAAATCTGGTTTGGTCCAATCTCCAATCCGCCTGGTCACAGAAAACCATTGCTTGGACCACTATGGCAATTCACCCATTAAATGATACTGAACAGAACGAAATGGTGAAAGAGGATTCATGTAGCCAATCTGATATAGTTGGGACAAATCTTATATGATGATGGTGAAGGGATGAATCTCTGTCTCTTTGTTACACACACACATAAAAAGATTGTAACAGAGTATTTATTAAAGAGAAACATGCCATGAATGCAATAAGGTATTTATTTTATCTTCAGGTTTAATCGTATATTCTGTTCAGACAAGGAGAGAAACTTAGAAAATGTGCTAGGAGCGATCCACATCCAGGTGGTACACTGGCTGAAATCTCTAGATTTGTTTAGACTTTTCAGTGGATGGTTTGCTAAGAAAATGAAAAGAGATTGTGAGTTCAGTCCCAGCTAAGAAGACCTCAAGTCCTTTATGGATTCCTCCCCCTAGTGGCTTTATCAAGCTGAATTTCGATGGTAGTAGTATTGGAAATCCAGGGCCCTCTGGAATTGGGGGAGTACTAAGGAATGAGCAAGGGATCGTAATAGCTCTGTTTTCAGGCCCAATTGCAGTAGGTGACTCTCTTAGTGCTGAGTTTCTGGCAGCTTTGGAAGGAGTAAAAGAGCTAAAGACCTGAATATCAGTTAGCTGATCATAGCTGGTTAAAGGAAGACAAGAAAGAGAAGTGCATCTGCTTTGCCAATGGGTTAGCTAGATTCTGTTTTCTGGGCTTATTTATAACTGTTTTTTACTTTCTTTTTAGGTGGATTTTGGCATCCATGTTGGGTTAAGATAGTTTAGCTCCCTCTGTAACTAAAACATATTTCTTAATGAAAAGTTCATGTTATTGATAAAATATTCTGTTCAGTAACTGCTTGATTAGAATATTAGGATCATCATGTTTTTGTTTTACATCGTAATCTTCTAAACCAGGAGATCAAAAAGGTTCCATTTCAGAGCTTTCAAGCCTTCCTCTTTCTTCCTACTTGTACGTTCATTTACTGGTTAGTGGTTTTGATCACATTTAAAATAAAGAGGGGTTTAACCCTAAAGTTCTGTAGGTGCATGCCCAATACTTGAAACATTGATTCTCCTTACAAGTCAATCTAGCTGGAGAGAGAATGGAAATTAGTGTGTAGGGGTGCAACTTGGGATGGCTGAATTTACATTATACACTGCTTCGGGGTTGGGCTCCGGCCAGGCCTATTCAAGTTTTGGCATAAAAACCCATCTCGAGCGTGCCCAAGTTTCACCCCTTTTAGTGTGAGGATTATGATGTGATTGGAGTGAAACAGACAAAATGTTAAAAGTAATCAGAAATTGATAAGCAAAATATAAATAAAATGATGCACCTCCATCAAACTTCCACTAAGCCCAGCCAGACTGCCTAGCAAGGCAAATTTGTATAAAGGAGAGAGAAAAGGTTGAGGGGAGCTAATTAATCACAATCAAAATATGATGTAAATAGACAAAAGGGTTCTAATTAATCACAATCAAAATATAATGTAAATAATGATACACTTTCAGCTCACTTAAAATTCTGTAATGAAGATAACATATGCCAATTTCCCATTTTCATTTATATAGGTGTACCAAATACTTCCCTCCCTCATACTTCCGTGATATGTAATGTTGACTTAACAACTTGTTTAAGAAACTTGAATTCCCTTGCGATGATGTCTTTGGGCATGCCAAACTTTGAAATCTAGCTCATGATATAAATCACCTTACCCATTATGAAATATATGAATTTTGAGGAATTGGTAACCAGAGATGTGTTTTTTAACTAGTGAAGATCCCTCATTTAGCACTTTGATTTGATGTTGATACATTAAATCTATTGCCTTACCTGCTCTTGAAAACTGAAAAATGTATATGTAGCTAGTTTTCTTCAGAGATAACTTCTTCCGATAATCAGAACTTGCTAGTTTTTATGTATCGGTTTTATTTCTTTCTTGTCAGTTTGCTTCAACTATATATGAGCTCTAACAGTGGCTATTACCATTTTGGCTGAATCATTGTTCGGAAATATGGAATCCTGCTTTACTAACCCATGTTCTGATTTCGTTGTTTAACTTCTGGTTCTTTTGATTCAGATTACACAGACAATGCAAATACCGTTGTCTTATGCAGAGGACATAATTGGGATTGGAGGAACAAATATTGCGTATATTCGTCGTACCAGTGGAGCCATTCTCACTGTTCAGGAAAGTAGGGGCCATCCTGATGAGATTACTGTGGAAATAAAGGGCACCTCGTCACAGGTTCAGACAGCTCAACAACTTATTCAGGTAACTGGCAACTTATCCCCTTCTTAATATAGGGAGATTAGACGACTGAATACCTCCCTGGATAGTTTTTTTCTTATTTGTGACTAGAAAGGAAATGGAACGGGCTGATTAATTGATGGGAAATAGGCAAGGAGATAGAGCAGTTGCTATCCAATTGTACTAGATAATGGCAGTGTCTTTCTATTTCAGCCCTTGGAATAGTCACCATTTCAGGGTTATGTCTTATGTACTCCAGTAGGAGTAGGAGCTGTAGTTGGTTAGATCTCAGAGGTAGTTGTAATGTTTGCATTTTTTATGCGATTGTTCTTGAATCTTGCAGTTTGTATAAAACTTCAAACATCTGTTGTGTTTGACATGACCTGTAGCAATAGTCGCACTAAAGCTCGTCTCAATCATTTGTAGCAGCCATCAGAACATGTTTAGAACATAAGGCTGTTGCATTGCCATCCTACAACTATCTTCTCCCAACATCAGTGAATGTGTCTGGAACAGGTTTAGAATGTCCCTACTTAATGCTGCTTAGGAAAATGAAAATCAAACTCAAGGTTGAGTCCTGCTAAGAACTCAAAACTTTGTTATGCTCTATTAGCATCTTGTATTGCTCTAATTCCACTGTGCATTGCCACTTGTTCATCTCTAAGTGATTGATCTCTTCATGAAGACTCTGAAGAGAAGTGAAGTAAGATGACATGGTCTTCTCACCCTGGCATAACTTAAACACCCTTCTCTTTAGCCGATAACCCTTGCTGAATTCTTGATTAATGGGTCTTACCAACCTTGTCTTGGGTTGCATCAGGTGTCTATAGTAACCTATAGTTCTTGGTCTCTTGGATACGTACATTTTTTGTTAGACTAGCCAGCCATGGCATTGATTTGAGATTTTGTTGGTATTACTCAGTATAGGAGGCATCCTCAGATGTAGGCTGTTTCTCTTTCCAGTAAGATAGCAAAACATTCCCCTTTCACCAATGTACAACTTTGCAGATTAAGCTCCAAAAAGTTATTCCTATATAGTTTTGCTGTTTTTGGTTTTTTAATATTAGGACCTTGGTTTGCAATTTTGATATCGATGGACATTTCACTATGCAGAGATAGGAAACTTTTGAGGATGTTTTGCTAATTTTTCTAAGATATTTGTAAAATTTAAAAAACAAGGAAGTTTTCTAAAATCACGTAATTAATAAACCTTAAAGAGGAATCATTGGAAGAAGTACAATTGCTCATGTAAAGCTACAAAATCATAGCAAACAACTTTTTATGGATCAAATAGAGAAGATTAAAAGACTTAAATAGGTATCTTTCTCTCTGTCTCTCTTTTAGTCTTGTATATCTATCTTTATTATGTATGTCATTTACTTTCTATTTTAACTTTTGTTTTTTTTGGTTACTATATGTTTTGATTAGGTTGAGAACCCTCTTTTCTATCTGTATGATTTCTTTTTCTTATAGGAACATGGTTAAAAAAATTATGATGATTTTAATGAAATATCAAAAATGTTTCGAATAATATTTAAAAACTTAACCTTAAATATGTAGTCTATTAATGAAACCTGAAATGTTGCTGACATATCAACAATATATTGGATATATTAGGAAAAAAGTATTCTTGGATATTTTTTTTTGATAAATGAGTAAGGATTCTTGGATAATTTGTATCACTTCTTAGCAAAATGGGTAGTATGGGGAAATTTTGCTAAATATCATCAATATTGCGAATCATGATCTGGACTATCATTCACACTTCTAGAATCTGAAATGGACCTTGTAACTACCTTACTTTCTGTTGTCCAAATTCTTCAAACCAAGAAAGAACGTGCAAAAATAAATAGCAATATTCTCTCCTTTTATACTCCAACAATAAGAGAAGGCCAACGGGCAAGTCAACAATTTATGGCACACATCACACACCTCCAGACAAGAATAAATTCCCACACACCATTCTAATACATCAAACAGGTTAGAAAGTTCATCAGGGAATGCTACTAAAATAGAGCGAGAGTTCTCAACACAAAACAGCATAGAAATCCTTCAAACAGAACTGATGGCAACGGGAACAGGGTGGGCTCGGGGAGGTTTTTGTAAATTCTAGACCCTACCTGCCTCTATAAACCTCCCAACCCATACCCGCCCCAAAACCCATAGCGGGTTGAGTTTTGAAAATCTAAACCCTCCCCGCACATGAGAATGCAAAACCTCCCCGATCCTACCCTCCCCACATTCAAGGATAGGGGTGGGTTGGGTTTAGAACCCCCATCTAATTTCCTATTATTTCTTGTTATATATATATATTTTTGTTGGAAAAAGGTAAAGTAATTTATTCAGACTATAAAGAAAGACACAACAAGGCCCAGACCACTAATTCTGCCTGGGCCCAAAACAGATTACAAGTTCATCCATGATTCAGAACAAAACAAAAGAGATACATTCTGGTTTTTAAATTCCTCATTCACCGACACCCAGGAGCATAGCTTGCCCACGGCTCTCTGCACTACTTCATCTAGGCTTTTGAATTGACCACAGAAAATTCTGTTATTTCTTTCAGTCCAAATGGACCAAAGCACAACTTGTGGAATGGTATTCCAAACAAGCTTTCCTTTCTTGCTGAGACCCTCAATTCTCCAACACATCAGCAGCTCCTTCATAGATTTTGGCATAGACCAGCTAATCTCCAAAAGCTTGAGAAAATGCCCCCAAACTGAAGAAGAAACCAGACAATGGATACACAAGTGCTCTGTAGATTGTTGCAAGATTTCCACACAAAACACAGGAGAGATCCAGAATCTGAATACCACGTCTCTCCAGGTTAATCTTAGTCAGACATTTGTCAAGAGCCATTGTCCAGACTAGGAAATTGATCTTGGAGGGACTAGTTGGATTCCGAATCTGCCTGGCAGGGAAGTTCCCCTGTCTTGATCCGCACAACTTAAGAAACAGGGATTTAACTGAGAAGCTACCATCTGCATTCCACTTCCAAGACCATTCATCCTCTAAACTCAAATCAATCCTCTGATTTTGGAGGAGCCCCAACAGCACCACATACTCTTCCACTTCCCAATCAAACAAACTTCTCCTACACAGAGGAGTCCAAATGGTGGAATCACCAGAGATGTTTAAGCTATCAGCAACTGAAGAGTCTTGATTCACAGAAATTTGGAACAGAATGGGAAAAGCATCAGCCAAGGAACCCTCTAAACACCAGGGATCCTTCCAAAATTTGATTCTGTCCCCCTTACCAATCTTAAATCTAATCCTATTTGGATGAGGATCCTTAGATCTCCAATCACCCCATACCACTCCATACTTTGCCAAAATAAGACTTCTCCACCATGCATTCCTCTCAGAAGCAAATCTCCATAACCATTTACTGAGAAGAGCAGAATGAAATTCCTTCAACTTCCTAATTCCCAGCCCACCGACTTCCTTAGGAACATACACTTGCTCCCACTTTACAATGTGAATCTTCTTTTCATCCTCCCAACCTCTCCAAAAGAAATTCCTTTGGAGTTGTTCCAGCCTATTTGCAATTTTGTTTGGGATGGGGAAAAGATATAGGAAATAAGTGGGGAGGTTGGAGAGGGTGCTCTTAATCAATGTAACCCTACCTCCAAAAGATAGATATTTTGCCTTCCAAGAGGTCAGCTTCTTCTTCATTCTCTCAACAATTGAGCACCAGATTGAGGAGGAAGAGTATTTGGCCCCGAGAGGCAGGCCCAAGTACTTTATTGGGAGGAAATCAATTTGACAACCCATCCCTTTTGCACATTCTTCTAAATTTGCAAATTGGAGGAAATCAATCGAGTCATAGCAGCATCTACAAAACATAGGGTATCATATGCAAATTGGAGGATATTGACTTTCTCCTTTCCATGGGAGATTGCAAACCCATTCCATAAACCAGATTCTGCAGCCTTCTTGCTAAAAAGTGCGAGGATTTCCATAACACAAATGAACAAAGAGGACAGAGGATCTCTCTGCCTTAGACCCCTAGAGCTAGCAAAAAGCCCCGTGGATTGCCCATTAATTAGAATTGAAAATTTTGGGGTATTAATACATACTTTGATCCAGTTTCTCCACTTTTGTCTAGGTGTCCCATCACTAATCAGGGGCATTCTAGTCCATTCATGTAACATTATTTTATAATCATCTTTATAAGAGTGTAGGGCCGGCTGAAGAGAAGAGCAACCTTTCTCTAATCTTCTTCTCTTCTTCTTCTTCTTCTTCTTCTTCTTCTTCTTCGGTTGCTGGTATGACTCGTCTGTCTGGTTACAACCGCCACCTTTTCTGCTCTTCTCTATTCCTTTTTTTTCCTCTCTCTCTCTCTCTCTCTCCTATCTTGGCTGTTGTGAAGAAACCCTAGGGCTGACCGTAGAACACAACAAGGTCTGTATCTAGGGTTTGCCTTGGTTTTAGGGCCCAAGGGGAGTTTGTTCTAGAGATCGATGCCCTACTAGACACCTTGCAGCAGTTGGTAGCCATTCGACTGCTAAGAGAGATCTGTTTGGAACAGATCTAGGTGGAAGGACTGACTTTGACAGTCCTGGTACAGATCGTACGGGTGATCACATCTACTACAGCAGAAGTCAAAGCCCAGTCTAGTTCAGAAGAGTTCAGCACCGTACAGAGGTGGATTGTTCTTAGTTTCAGACCTGTTACAAGGGGTTCTCAGACCTGCAACAGCTTCGGTAAGTCTGAACTAGTGTTCTTTGTACTGAGTTTTCCAATTGTGATCACTGTAAGAGGAAGGAGATGTCTTCAATATCGGGAGAAGTGTCTTCTAGGGATAATAGAATTGGTGGGAGGTCTCCTAATCTAGAAAATCCAAATCTGCATAGCTTGCAGATCACCAGTGTATTGTTGGATGAATATAATTTCAGAGAATGGTTTGTTTCAGCCACGCTCTTTATTACTTCCCGGGAACCTACGGGTTATCTAGATGGACAGAAGAAGGAACCTGTAGTGGGTAGTGCAGAGTATGCAGTATGGCGCAAGGAAAATGCTACTGTTATGTCCTGGCTGCTTGCTTCGATGACTTCAAGAGTGGCCAGGACTGTTCAACACTTTCCTATTGCTGCTAAGATTTGGGAGAAAGTCTCTAAAACTTATGGACAGAGAAAGAACAATGCTAGATTTTATAGGCTGAACCAAGACATTGCTGCATTGAGACAAGGAGATATGACAGTTGCAACGTATTTTGCAACTTTAGAAGGACTATGGGAAGAACTTGATCATCATCTTATTCTTGATTGGGAGAATGCAAAAGACAAGGAGAGGCATGATAAACAAATTGAAGAGGGTAGAGCCTTTAAGTTCTTGGCTGGTTTAGACCCAATGTATGAGAGCATAAGGTCTCAAATTTTAGGAAGGGATGAAATGCCAGATTTACATCATGTCTATTTTCTAGTAAGGAATGAAGAGGTTAGGAGGAAAGAGATGCAAGTTGACACTCAAATACAGCTAGCCGAACAACCTGTTGAACATTCAACCCTGATTTCTTCAAACCAAAAGGGGAGCAAGCATTCAGACAAGAGGCATCTTAAGTGCTCTCATTGTGGTGGTGAAAGGCATGTAAAAGAGACTTGTTGGTTTTTTTATCCTCATCTGAAACCAACTGCGTTAAGTAAAGACAAGAAGCCCCAGAAGAATCCAACAACAAGTGGGAATCGTGTTACTAGTCACAGTGGTGATAGCTCGAAGAACACATCTACAGTTGCATCTTCTCCCATGGGACAAACTTCTAATTCCTCCACATCCGGATCCTTGGGTTTCATTGCTGATGAGGTAGAGGTCCTTAGTCGGGCCTTAACCCGTCTAAGGACTAATCTCCTTGCTTCCACCTCTCTTTCCAGATCAGGTATTGTCTTTGCTTATAGCACAACTAGTTCTACAGACTCTACTTCTTGGATTATTGATTCTGGTGCAATTGACCACATGACACACATGTCCTCTTTATTTTCTTCTTACCAATTGATGTCTGGCCAAGATAAGATGAGAGTTGATGACGGTTCTTTCTCCACCATCTCTGGGAAGGGGGGGGTTGACCTAAGCAAGAACCTCTCTTAAATCTGTCCTACATGTTCCCAATCTTTCTTCCAATTTCTTATCTGTTTTGAAGCTTACCAAGAATTTAAACTGTAGCGTAACTTTCTTTCCTACTCATTGTGTCTTTCAGGACAGATTGATAAAGAGAACGGTTGGGAGGGGTCATGAGTGTGGAGGTTTCTACTATTTTGATTCAGACATAAGTTCGGCCTTACAATCATCTGCTACCAGTAGTCAGAATAATGAGGAGTCAATAACTAGGTTACATTTGTGGCATGCTAGGCTAGGTAATTTACCTTTTTCATCATTGCAAGGGCTGTTTCCTGAATTATTCAAGGGTACTTCGAGTCAAAGTTTAGTTTGTGAAGTGTGTCAGTTGTCAAAACAATGTAGAACTCTTTATCCAATTTCTAGTAATGAAATTCAAGCTCCTTTTGATTTGGTCCATTCTGATGTTTGGGGCCCTTCACCCCTTGTTTCTGTGGATGGTTTTCGTTACTTTATCAGTTTTATTGATCACTACTCACGATGCACATGGATCTACTTGTTAAAAGGATGTGATGAAGTGCCACGGATAACCATGGCCTTTTGTAAAATGATTGAAACTCAATTTGACAAGAAGATTAAGCAATTCCGTTCAGACAATGCTGCGGAATATTTTGAAAGATCCTTGAACCTGTTCATGGAGGATGTTGGCATGATACATCAGTCATCTTGTGCTAGTACCCCTCAACAGAATGGGGTTGCTGAGTGCAAAAATAGACACTTATTGGAGACCGCTCGAGCTTTATTATTTCAGCACAAGGTTCCCAAGCACTACTGGTCTCAAGCAGTCCTTACCGCATCATATCTGATAAATCGGATGCCATCCAAGGTGTTGGGTATGAAAACTCCTTTCTCTGTCCTTTGCACTAATCTTCCATATTTTCCTCTTCCACCTAGAGTCTTTGGTTGTGTGTTTTATACATGGAAGTGATCCAAAGAAGACCAAGTTGGATTCTAGGGCTACGAAAGGAATCTTTCTAGGGTACTCTCCTACACAAAAATGTTACAAGTGTTATGATCCTGTCACCAAGAAGAAATACGTCACAAAAGATGTGATATTTTTTGAGTCTCACTCCTATTTTCATTCTTCCCAGAATTCTCTTAAGAGGGAGACTAGTGGGATAGAAGAGGATTCTTCTTCCCCCTCATTTTTTGTGCCTCTTTCTGCCTCGGGCCTTCCATCTTCTCCTCCAGATCCTCCTAGTTGTAGCATCCCAGGTGAACCTAGTGAGGCTCCCATTGCACTTGTTACCACTCTTGATGCTGCAGATGTAACTGAGGACATCGATAAGCAACAGAAAGATATAAGAATCACCTACAACAGAAGGAAAAAAGACTCTCTAACTCATGGCAGCAATCAATCGGGCTCGGATCAATCTGCCTTAGCAACTCCAGGTAATTCTATCACTCATACTTCTGATTTGGATCTCCCCATTGCTCTTTGTAAGTCTACCCGTTCTTGTACTATCCGACACCCCATTGCTGAATTTGTTTCTTACTCACGTTTATCTTCCTCGTTATTATTCCTTTGTGTCTGCTCTCTCCTCTGTGCATGTTCCTTCTAAGTACTCAGAGGCAGTGTTTGATCCAAGATGGAAAGAGGCTATGAATGAAGAAATGAAAGCCTTAATGAAAGCAAGGACTTGGGAATTAGTGGATCTACCAGAAGGGAAGCACACTGTGGGATGCAAGTGGGTGTTCACTATAAAGCATAGGGAGGACGGGTCCATTGAAAGATATAAGGCCCGACTTGTGGCAAAGGGGTTTACTCAAAAGGAACTGATGGACTGCAAAGAGACCTTTGCGCCCGTCACAAAGCTCAACACAATTCGAGTCTTATTGTCATTAGCTGCGAATTTCTCGTTGGAGCTACATCAGTTGGATGTGAAGAATGCTTTTCTAAATGGTGATCTATGTGAAGAGGTATTCATGGATCCTCCACCAGGTTATGGTTTTGATGGGAAAATATGTAAACTGAGGAAAACATTATATGGCCTTAAGTAGATCATACTTTGTTCATAAGGAAACAAAATAGCCGACTTACGATACTAATCGTCTATGTGGATGATATGGTGATTATAGGGGATGATCTAGAAGAGATAAAAAGATTAAAGGAGTTCTTGGCTTCTAAGTTTGAGACCAAAGACTTGGGCCATCTGAGATACTTCCTTGGAATTGAAGTTGCTAGGTCACAAGAGGGCATCTATATATGTCAGCGGAAGTATGTCCTTGACCTTCTAGGGGAGACAGGTATGATGGGGTGTAGACCAGCAGGTACTCCAATGGAACAGAACCATGGTCTAAAGGAATTAGTTGGAGAGGACTACCTTGATAAAGAAAGATACTAAAAACTGGTAGGGAAGTTGATATATCTGTCTCTCACTCGACCAGATATTGCTTATGCTGTACATGTTGTCAGCCAGTTGATGCACTCTCCAAAGATTCCTCATATGAGAGTAGTGGAAAGAATTCTTAGGTATTTGAAGACTTGCCCAGGAAAATGAATTCTGTTCAAAAAACACAATAAAATTGAAATTGAAGCGTATACTGATGCAGATTGGGTTGGCTCTGTTGGGGACAAAAAGTCTACTTCTGGGTATTGCACGTTTGTTGGAGGAAATCTGGTTACATGGCGAAGTAAAAAGCAGAATGTGGTTGCTAGATCAAGTGCAGGGGTTGAATATCGAGCTATGGCTCATGGTGTTGCTGAACTGCTGTGGCTTAGGATCCTTCTTGGTGAGCTCGGGATAAAGGTCGAGTGTCTCTCAGGCTGTACTGTGACAACAAGGCTGCCATCAACATTGCAAATAACCCAGTGTAACATGATAGGACGAAGCACATTGAGATTGACCGACACTTTGTTAGAGAAAGAATTGTCTCAGGAGAACTCTGCATTCCTTATACTCCTTCCAAGATGCCGATTGCAGATGTGTTAACTAAAGGACTAGCTTCAACGAAGTTCTTAGACTTACTTGGCAAGCTAAACATGATTGACATCCATGCTTAGCTTGAGGGGGAGTGTTGGTTCGGCTGTTTTTAGTGTTTATGTTAGTCATATTTAAGTCTTAAGTTCTTAGTTATTGGGCCTAAACTTGTTTAATGTTTTGTTTGTTTTATTTGTTTAGGTGTCCCATCACTAATCAAGGGCATTCTAGTCCATTCATGTAACATTATTTTATAATCATCTATATAAGAGTGTAGGGCTGGCTGAAGAGAAGAACAGCCTTTCTCAAATCTTTTTCTTCTTCTTCTTCTTCGGCTGCTGTATTCCAGCAAACAATCCTTAATGTTCACAGCCCCCTCAATTTTTGGAATGAGGGTTATAAATGTGGCATTCAAGCCTCTTTTCAGAGAGGCATTTGCATGAAACACCTGGAACACTTTCATCAATTCCTCTTTCACAAAATTCCAGCATTTCAGATAGAAAAGGTTTGTGAGACCATCCGGCCCAGTGGATTTATCTCCTAATTTCTTAATTGCTGCACTAATTTCCTCTTCTGTAAAAGGTCATTCAAGCCATAATTTTTGATTTTCATCCAGCTGTTTGAAAGGAAGATTAGAAGGAAAGGGTCTATGCATCCAGTTTTCCATGTAGAGCTTTTTATAAAAGGAAGTTGCTACTGATTTAATCTCTGAATCTGAGTCCCCGTTCCTATCTTCCCACGTCAACTTATTAATAGATGAAACTCTAGCTCGGGCATTTGTCATTTTGTGAAAGAAATGTGTGTTTTTATCACCCTCCTTTAACCAAGTGGTTTAGCTCTTTGTCTCCACTTTATTTCCTCTTTCACAAGCAATTTGTCAAAGCTGTTTTTTGCTTGAGATCTTTTCAGCCTCAACTCTTCAGAAATTGGACCCATCTCTTCAGCTCTATCAAAACTCCAAATTTAACTTTTTCTCCAAACTCCAAAATTTTCTCCAATCCCCAAATTGAAAATTTTGTTGTTTGTTTATGTTATTTTACCTTCTTATTGTTTATGTATAACAATATTGGAGGGTCTTTTGACATTTGGAATTTAACATGTAAATAATTCAATGGGACGTTGATAAAAAAATGATCCAGTGGGGACCCCTAGCTGGTGGATGGTTTGGATTGGCCACAGGATCATTCCATGTAGAAAAATAATTTTAAGTTCATGTGGAGAAGCTCCCTAATGGCCCACTAGGGGAACTTTTTTGATATATGTTTGTATGCCACCATTTTATCCACCATGGTTTCCGAGGCTCCAAGTCTAGGCGATGGCGGGGGGGCTTGTGGAAGTGTTGCCAGGCGATGGATTTTTTTTTCTATTTTTTGAATAAATACCATGAATTTGATTGGACAAAATTATGTTTTCCTCCTTGCTTGTCAGTTCAAGTTTTGAAGTCTTCAAGGGTTCACGACAACATGCATTTTTATTGAACCCCCTAACAAGTAAGAACATAATAAAAAGAAACTGGTAGGTTTTTTCATCAGAGACTAGTATTTTAACTCACAAACTGAATAATGTGTTTTATTATCATAATTTCAAAAATGAAAAATATAAAAGTATATAATAGCACCATATACAAAGTACTTTGGCAATAAAGTGAGGTGGTCTTCCATGGGCACCTTGTTGCCTGGGTGTTATCTTGACAACATTGTTATCCACATAAATGTTCCACTTTTTTCTCTATAGCCTCGTTCACTTTCTGGTAAAAAAAAAGGCGGTAAGTGGGTGGGCCACATGGAATTGCAATAACCCTACATTCGGTTGCCGCTACAATGGGGTCCATGGTAAACTTCCCCCCCCCAGAGAGTACTGGTTACTTGGAGGCTTATCCACCCACCAAAAACTCGAATCTCATGGATTTTCACACCTTACCTTGCTAACATTTCACATGGCTGAACACCGTATTTGTGAGTACCTGGGCAGTGTTTCCCCAGGAATCACTTGCTAGGGGAAATGCATTACCCGGGTAACTCAATACGGACTAGGCCTATATGATGACACACGAAGTGGGAATAGTTGCATCTTAGTAATGTTGTGCCATTGCCTGTTTCTTTAATCTGAAATTCTTTCAATTTATTATGTAAAATTGGTTGCCCAGTTCAGCTATTTGTCTGGTTTACATGATTGTTATAACCTGGCTTAGAAAGTAGGAAAATGGACTGTTTAAACTTGTATCGAACTGTAGGGGCAAGCAAGTAGGAACTAAATTATGGCCCTATTTGGTGCACAGAATTGCTTAGAACAGGAAAGAGAAGATAAATGGTGGGTTTTCTGAACATGCAGTTTTCATTCCGTCAGCCTGATGAGGGTCTAAAGGGAATTTATGAACTATTTCTATTTATTTGTAATTTTCAATTGAAGCTGGTAATATTTGCTGTTAATTTGCTCTGTGAACATTGAATTTGATGTAGTTGGTTTATCTTCCCTATATCCATGTTGAGGCTGTTGACATGGTTGATTTATAGCTATTAATTGAATCTGAAAGTAGCATTGTGATCTGGATTAATAGTTGATCATCTTTTCTATTGATGAAAATGCATGAAGTTAGGTACTTAACTGTATATTTTGCTTGCAGGAATTTATCAGTAGTCATAAGGAACCAGTCACAGGCAGCTATGCCAAGATTGACAGTGGATTGAGATCTTATTCTCAGTTGGGTAATGCTTCTTCATATCCTTCATCTTCTTTGTCATCACAATCACTAGGTGGATACGGTTCTTCTGGTGTTGGGGGTTATAGCAGTTTTAGGCTCTAAATTATAACCTGCTTGTTATGTGGGATTTCTTATGTTCAGACTATCATTCATCCCTCTTTAACTTCCTATTTAGAACAGTTCTGTTGTGATGTAACTTTGTAGAGTCTAGAGATGGGACCTTTACTTACACTATCTTGGTCAGTGATGACGAGGTTAGTCTGATCAGATGGCCAACACTGGTTACTTTGTTGTGGACTCTGGAAAAGAAGAGAGAGAATGTTCCATTGTGGTGGTGGTTTTATTTTTATTAGTTTTAAATATTTGTTGTTAGTAAGTGCATTTATGTTATGCTCCATGCCTGTTTCTGCAATGGTCTCTGTCAATGTTTATGGGTAAAAAACGTTTTGATGCTTGGCCTGCCCACCTTCGTGCTCATTACATGCACATGACCTGACCTAGCACAAACCTGATCTTTCATCTTACTCAGCCTGTTCTTCCATGGAGCAGAATGCCATTGCCATGGATATATTCTTCCTTTTGTTACTTTTAGGGAATCTCAACATTTGAAATTGGATGCTGATAAATGATCGTATTTAATCAATTTGGATTAGCAACTGAATTGCCGTGGGGTGCTGGGTTAGCTACTTGAATCTCTAATTATTCTTCCAAGTTTAGACAGCTTGGAAAGCCATCATCCATCCCTTCATTGGCTCCAAGTAGATCTGTTCATGGGCCGGGCCGGACTTTTACTCATTAATGAAAATATGCTAGGCCCAAGCCCGAGCCCAGCCTGACCAATGTGGGCCCGAGCTTGGCCCTGATAAAAAGCCTGAAGCCCGAGCCCGACCTAATAAAAAGAATTACAAATTTCCCTATTCAATTAGAATTAAAAATTCAGATGGTTTTTTTCCTTTTCTTTTACGTTTTAAAACACAGTTTTACATTCTTAAATCAAAAAATTTATTCAAATGGACATAATCACATAACCCATTTTAAGTCTATTTTAGGTCGGGTGGGTTATTTTGACAAAACCCAAGTCCGACTCGAATTTATTGCGGGTCGGGCTTTTTGGCCCAAGTTTAAGCCCGTGGTCCTATAAACATGTTCAAACCCTTTTGGGGGCCGGGCCGGCCCGTCGGGTCACCCGGCCCATGAACAGGTCTAGCTCCAAGTGACGGTTGTAAAATTGTTTGATTGACTTGTTGAAATTTGAAACCGTGCCAATAACTTCCAATGAAATGGTGTGCACAAGTACTCAATGACTCGATGTCCACTTTTTTATTGTTGAGGGGTCTCGGTATATATCGTAACCACTGGGATGTGTTGGAAATATGCTTGAAATTTGAGAGCACTAGGGTGGTGTTTGCTACAGTGGTGTTGCATTGTCACTGCATTTTGGGTTGATCTATACAAATTTGGAGAAATGTGCATGCGAGCAAGAAGTGTCAAATGTAGCTTTTTAAGTAAAAATAGCAATGTGTATAATGCTTTTAAAACATTTCAAGTGGAGAAATCTCTCACAAAATGTATTTGATCAATCCAAAATGAAATGTCATAATTGTCATTGTATCAAACACCTAGGAAAGTTTGCAAGGTTCACTAATGCATCGATAACATCATTCCAAAGGCTAATGATTATAGATAAGGTATAATATTAAAACATATGGGAAACATTTAAAGAATTTATGTGAAGTATTGAACATCAATCGATAGTCAAATGTTAGAAGAACTAAGAAGTGAATAGTTTTTTGGCGTCTTGCGTGACTAAAAGGGCTGATTTTGGTATTTTTATTTTTTAATTTTTATTCTGGTATTTCAAAGGTAAACATGCTATGAGGTTCTAATGTTTAAACATAAAGAGCTCCCCTAAGGCCCTGCATACAGCGCCTTGGTGGGTTTAAATATCGGTAATGATATGATACGTTGTGATATCATACTTAGAGATGGGATTTAAATCGCTGATACGTTACATATGATAGATGTGTTATATATTTGGCATGGTTTTCAAAACCCGACCGGAAAAACCGGGAATCAGTTAGGTGATTGGTTCCGTTTTTCTCCAAAATCAGAATTTTGCCAAAAAAAACATTGATTTAGTCGGTAAATTGCTGACCTAGGCGGTCGAGCCGTTCAACGGTTTTGATCATTTTTTATTTTTTATTTTTTTATTTTTTGTCAGAATGGGCTGTCCATTCGGTTCGAATGGTCGGACCGTTTGACCCAAGAACCAGACCCCTGACTGGTTGGTTAGCCGGTTCGCCTTCGCCTCTATTGCCAATGAGTCTGAATCTCCGAACAAAAAAATGTTTTAACATGATCTGTCCTGTCCTTGAGCAAATAGGTAGGTTCTACCTGGAACCGAATGGAACTAACCTCAATCTGGCCTTGAATCTGTCTTGTCCAATCTACTACAAGGTAGGGTTTGGTTCCAAATTCTTGGAATCGACCCCCACCTAGGTTGGTTATAAGGTCTAGGAGTTTATCCTAATCGAACCGACCTGATGAACCAGCCATGATTGGCTTTGGAAGTGAACTTGCTTTGAAATAAACTGCAAATCATTTTTGAGTATGTGAAGATTTGAACCCAAGCACTAATAATTACAAAACCCATGGTCTTATTTGATCATTGAGTTGAGTAAGTAATTTGATCATTTGTTTTCATTTTAATATTTGAATGTGTATAATAAATAATGTAAAAAGTAATATTTATAAAATTTAAATTATATTGACAAATTTTGAACTATATGTTAATATATCATGATGGTCTATATATTAAATTATTCAATTTAATCAATAAAGATAATATAAATTTTAAAATATATATTATCATTATTGAGAAACAAATTAAAAAAAAAAACGTTTCATGGATAGACCCTGAAACTGTCAAAGCCAAATCAACCTTGAATCGATATTCATAGAATAGGTTCCGATTCCAAAAACTTGAAACAAACCCCTACAGGGTGAGTTCCAAGTTCTACTATGAATCAAATTAAACTGACTTATGCTCATCCCTACCACACATCTCATGCATGATGGGTCTGTCTTATGGTGATGTGCCACCACAGGTAATGTTGGAAATGTGTTGGGACAGTTTTTCCTTTTTTTTTAATGGGTTTGGGATTTTTGTTTGGAGATACCAACTCATTGCCCACATATTTTTACAACGTCAAGGCCATAACATTATATTAGCACGACGCTCTAACCAACTGATCTAAGTTTCAGCAGTGGTTCTCGTTGTTGAAGAAGGAGCGAGCTACGCTGATAGGAGGAATCCAGTTGGCTTCCATACCTGCATGGATTAAGTACATCTTGATTTGCTTGGGGTTAGAAACCTCGTGGCTCTTTTGTTTCTTCTCCTTCGTTACCGTCCTCGGCTGCGGTGGGACAGTTGTAACGGGGATATTTCATTGACGATACGTTTCATTACTAGCGTATACAAACGGACACCTATTCGGCTCAGGGAGTATTAATTGTCTCCAATTAACTTCCTCATGTTTTTTTATCTACGATGCAGTTTGGTTTGTTTACGTAGTAACTAGAATGATAAATTTATCTTGATATTCAGTTTAGTTTTAACCGGATGTCCCCTTTCCTAATAGTTAGTTCTCTGAACCATAAGTGATTAAATTGTAAGTTTTAGTTTCTGATTGTGCGTGATTTGGAAGCTCCTAATTGAAAGATGATTCGAACCTTAATTGCGTAGTGATTTAGACCAAGCTGCAAGACAAAGGATTAGAGAACTCAAGGTGGTTAATCCGGTGAGGTTACTCCGATGCTTAAGTCAATACTGTATTTAGGACTGCAAGTTAGACTGGGTTAGGTCGGGTTGAGGCCAACCCTTGCCCAACCCTAAATTCTATACCCCAACCCTAATCCTAACCCTAACTAAATTCTTTCAACCCTAACCCAACCCAAAATTGGGTTGGGCCCAACCCAACCTTCTTCCCATCCCTTAAAACCTCATATAATTTCTCAAATTTAGATATTAACTCAACTTTCACTACATATATTAATACTATGTTTCATTAGTATTTGTTTATTGATGTTTTATTTTTGTTCTTTTGGTACAAAATTCAGAAAAACAAGTGTTAGAAATGACTATAGTTTATTATGAGTTATGACTTACGATAAAACATAAAATTTTCAAAAAACATAAAATAATGTTATTAAGGTTTTAGTCTTTCTAATCAAGATTAACTAAAGTGATCATCTTAAAAGAAATACATGATACTATGTGGTGGGGGCTATACAAATATCATGAATCTAAACAAATCCATAATTCAATGTATGTTATATATTACATATAACATATATTTATATATGACATGTACTATAGAGTCGGGTTTGGGTTGGGCCGGGTTGGCTAAGGGGTCAACCCTAACTGAACCCAAAGTAAAGTCGAGTTCATGAATTTCAACCCTAACCCTAACCTAAACATCAATCTGATCCAACCCAACCCAACATTTTCGGGTTGGGTTAGAGTTGGGTTTGGGCCAACCCATCCCAAGTTGCAGCCTTAACTGTATTATGGTTGTGAGTTGAAAACTTGAGTGCTAAATGCCAGTGAGAAAGTAATTGCGCGTACCTGAGTCTTGGGAGTTGATGCCCTTATATAGCTGGGACACCGTGGGTCTTGCGAAACGCTCCCGGAATCTTCGGCTCGTGACGTAGGGATCTGTTTCGCTTTGGAAGGTGGGTAACGTACCAATCAATAAGGCTCACTGCTTCCTTCCGATTTGGGCGGGATGAGGATAAGGCCTATAGTTACACGACGCGATTCCGAGAAGTTCGAAGATGACTGGTGAACTTCTAGGTTCGGTTATGTGGCACCTCGACGCGCGTGGGTATCGAGGTGCTCTGGTTCTGAAGTGACCAAGCTCTCGAGGTCCTAAAATATGTTATCGTGGCACCACACACTGATCTGTCGTCTGACTGGCAGGTTGCATCCACGTGTCCCTTATTCATTAGGTCGGTCCAAATCACCCCTCATCAATTGCCCCCCCCCACTTCCCGTTCCAGGGGTCCCAACCCGGTGTGGGGAGTTCATGGTGAGCCCAGGTGGGTTTGGCATGACTTTCTGGCGATTTAGGAGGTGACTCTTCAGTCGGACCTGCATAGCTCGTTGGCTCGACTAGAGAATACCCAGATCGCATACTGGGTACGCGTGGGCGTCGCGCTATTTATAAACTCCGCGGGCGTGAAAACACGTGCTCAACCAATTTTGACCTCGGGTAGCGTGTAGCCGATTTTCATGGGAGCTGTCGGATCGCGTAGATCCCGACCACTGAGTTCTGGTCGCAATGGCTATAAATAAGGGCTAGAGGGACCCATTTTTCTTGCCACATATTCCGTGCTCGAGTTTGTTGAGGTCGTGTTTCAGTCTTCCAGGTCGGCGTTAGTTGCCTTTTGCATCCGAGGCCTTTCACTTTCTTCGATCTTCTTGGTGAGTTCGTCTCTCTTTGATTCTGTTTCTTTTTGTCTTGTTCCTCTAGTTCGGTATGTCTAGCATCAGCTTAGGTAGTCTTTTTGACGGGAGTGAAGAGCCTGCCGGAGCCAGGGTGGGCACCTCGGCACAGGTTGTAGAGTCACACTCAACCAAGGTGAATGCCTCAACACAGGGTTTGGACTCCAACCTGTCCGAGGTGGACTCACCTCAGCAGGAGCGCGAGGCTTTCGACAAGGGGGCCTCCACTTCACGCTAGGCTTGGGGACCAGACAACTTTGGTCCTTCCACGATGACAACTGACACGCTTTTGTCTCTGGTAGCTCAGTACAAGCTGCCTGATAGCCTTGTATACAACATTCCCTTAGGTAGTTTTCCTTGGGATCATGGTCATGACAAGATTGTGGTGTTCGAGGAGCAGCTTGTAGCCGGATGCGATTCCCACTTCACCCTTTCATCATTGAGATCGTCAATTTTTTTGACATTGCCATATATCAGCTCCATCCTAACTCAATTCGTAACATTGTAGGTACCATCTCCCTTTTCCACGACTATAACTGACCTTTGAACCTCGACATCTTTTATTCGATCTGCTCCATTAAAAAGAACTCCGCTTGTGTTATCACTAAGCACAAGTGAAGTTATTACATGTCTCCCTGTCCTAGCTACAAAATCTTGCACGACCTCCCAAACAAAGTCCTGGCTTGGAAGAGGTGCTACTTCATAGTTTGTAACACAATGGGAGTGGCTGTTTCCATCACACTGGAGACCTACCATTCAGGACCCCGACATCAGGTTGGACAAATAGACACAGGAGGAATCCCAATCTTGGGCAAAGCTTGGGTTGAAGTTCGAAAACTTCGTGACCGAAGAGAAGCTCATTCAAGCCGGGCTGAGTCCTCCTGGTTGGTCGCCATCATGATTGTCATACTTGTTTTATTCTTCATGGTTTATTTCGATCTTGTGATTTACCCTACTTGTTATTTTTTGTAGGAGCCATGGTTGATATCCCTACTGCCGAGCTCTTCGGAAGCATGAAGGGGAAGAAGAGGAAGGCCTCCAAGAAGGCCCGTCTCCATGAGGCTGCCACCACTTCTAGTATCAACACTGCTACCCTCGAGCATCCTCCAGTTGCTGAGCACCCTTCGATTATTGACTTGATTGAGGAAGACCAAGGTAGGGCTTCTCCGTCTCACCTACCCGAGGAGGCCTCGGTGTCTGAGCCCCAGCCCACTTAGGCGGTTACCCCTTCGAGAGATGACACATCCTGGGCAGCTCGGAGCATTTTGACTCCGAAGTTTGGTCTCCTCAAGAGTAAGGATGTGGTTTTCGCCGAGGAGGTCGTGCATTGGGCCGATCTACTGGTGGCTCAGCTCGGGGCTAGAGCGCCGACTCACTGCATGGTGGTAGATATTTGATCCTTGGATTGTACTCTTTGTTGCTCTCCTTCGGCACTAAGATTTTGTTTCTTCTTTGGCAGGTGAACTCTGCGATCCATTCTCTTGCTTATCAATCCGAGGTGAAGTTGAAGCGAGCCCTTCGGGTTGAAGAAACCTCCCGAAGCATTCAGCACAAGCTGGACTTAGCTCGCGACAAGATTCATAAGCTGGAGAAGGATGTGCGAGCTCAAAAGGAGCTGATCGTGCTGCTGAGGGAGGAGAAAAAAGGCTCAAGGAGGAGAGGGAGACTCTCTAGAGGGAAAATGAGAATCTCGAGGAGCTCGTGATGGAGCGCACGAAGATCTTCACTGAAGTGTTGAAGGAGGCCAAGGTCAAGGCCATCGAAGAATACAAGTCTTTGGAGGAGCAGTGCAAATTGTTGATCGAGACTAGCACGTCGACCTACCGCAAGGGCTTCAAACTTTGTAGTTGGCTAACTCAGTGTGAATTCCCCAAGCTCGATCTTAGTGCTATCCCAATGTCCAAGGTCACCGAGGAGATGGCCATAGAGGTTGCCAAAGACCCGGACTCCGAAGAGGAGAGTGACAACGACCTCCTTGATGACAAGACAATAGAGGAGGGAGATGGAGATGGTTCTACTGAGGATCACATGGAGACCGACCTCCCTGCTGGTGCTATTATTGGGGACGAGGCGCCCCACATCAATTGACAATTGTTTTCCTTTTTTCTTGGACCCCCTGTACATACTGGATGTCCCGAGCCTCCGAGCTCGGTTAAGTAGTTGTAGTCTCTTATTCTTCTTTTTTTTTGTCATGTACTTCGAGCTTCACTTTATTAATGCAATGCAATAGTTTCAAAATTCCTTGTTGTGCAAAATTTTCTAAGTATAAATTATGCCCAAAGTGCCGATCTGACGATCTAGGCCCGAGTAGGAATAATCCGAATTCGTTGTATGCCGAAGTGAACATACACTGTAGGGTATATGCCCGACCTGTCTGCACATGCACTACTTTATTTACCCATGCCGAAGTGACGAGGTTTTTGGTTGCCTTTGCCGAAGTAATTAGGTCTTAGGTTGCCTATGTTGAAGAGGCGACTGGGTCTCAGCACGCCTATGCCGAAGAGGCAACTAGGACTTATCTGCCCATGCCGAAGAGGCGGCTGGGTCTTATATTGTGTCGAGGTCTTTTTGTCAGCTCGACGCCATAGCCCTTAGGCTTTGGGAGTGACTTATTGTCCTCTCTCCAGCTTGATGTCCTTTTGACCAGCTTGGTGGTCTTGTGGACTTAGTAATTTTTTTTAGTTATGTTGGAGTTGGAGCCGTGAGCTCATAGATAATATCTCCTCAAATTGACAACGTTCCAAGCTCGAGGTACTTGTTTTCCTTCCATACTCTCGAGGTCGTATGTGACTTCGCCAAACACTCATCTCACTCGGTACAAATCTTCCCAATTTGGTATGAGCTTACCCATGTCGAGCTCAGGTAACATTTTGTAGAGCATCATGTCATTGACTTGAAATTGTTGTTTCTTGACCCATGCATTGTAGTATTGAGCTACTTGCTGTTGGTAAGCTATAGTCTGGATATAGGCCAGGTCGCGTACTTCTTCGATTAGATCCAAGTTAGTTAGGAGCTTGTCGTTGTTTGCCTCTTCGTTGTATGCTTCAAGCTGCAACATTGGTACTTCGATCTTTGCCGGAATCATGGCTTCTGTTCCATACGTGAGGTTGAAGGGCGTTTCACTAGTTACAGTCTTGATGGTCGTCCTATAGGCACAAAGGACACTGGGCAACTTATCCACCCACAATCCTTTAGCTCGCACTAGGCGAGCTTTCAGTCTGCGGAGGATAGCCTTGTTCGTCACTTCGGCCTGTCCATTCGCTTGCGGGTGTGCCACCAAAGTGAAATTTTGCTGAATCCCCATTTCGGCACCCCAACTTTGGAATTTGGTGTCTTCGAACTGCTTCCCGTTATCCAATATCAGCACCTTGGGTAGTCCAAAATGACACACAATGTTTTTCTAGAAGAAGTTTTGCACATTTCGAGTTGTAATGTTCACCAACAGTTCGGCCTCCACTCACTTTGTGAAGTGGTCTATTGCTACGACAAATAATTTCCTCTGCCGGTTGCTAGCGGAAATGGACCAAGGATGCTGATCCCCCATTATGCGAAGGGCCACAGACTGGTCAGGTACTTCAGATTGGCAACATGTTGATGGAGGATGTTGGCATGCCTCTGACATTTGTCACATTTCTTAACAAGCTCATGTGCGTCCGCCTTCATAGTAGGCCAGTAGTAACCCTACCTTAGTGCTTTTTGGGTGAGCGCTTTGCCCCCCAAGTGTCCTCCCCATAGTCCTTCATGGATGTTGCGAAGTACTAGTTTGGCTTTTGAAGGTCACAAGCAATGTATGTAGGGGAGCGTGAAGGACCTCCTGTACAACCGCCCGTCTACAAGGACATACCGAGCTGATTGATGCTCTACCCTTCGATCTGCATTGCGTTCTGCTGGTAGGGTCCCGTGGAGCAAATAATCAATGAATGGGTCAATCCAGCTCGATTTTTCTTGCAACACGAGAGTGACTTTTTCTGCCCCCCCGAGGATGTTGGGCCGAGGCAGGTCTTCTATATATATGGTTCACATTGTATTGTCACTGGTACTTGCCAAGCGTAATAGGGCATTGGCCTCAGCGTTCTCGGATCTTGGTATTGTTCTGATGAAGCAATAATGAAAGCCTAGTAGGATTTCTCTAACCTTGGCCACGTAAGCTACCATAGTTGAATTGTGAGCTTCGTAGTCACTATTGACTTGGTTTACTACCAGTTGAGAGTCATTGCACACGATGTGGTGTTTGGCACTCATTTCCTTCGCTAAGTTTAGCCCAACAATTAGTGCCTCATACTCTGCTTCGTTGTTTAATGCCTTGAATTCGAACCGGAGAGCATACTCCATCTTCACCTCGCTTGGGCTGTACAGTATCAGCCCAACACCACTTCCTCGTTGGTTAGACTAGCCGTCTACGTGGAGGATCCAGGGCTCCTTGTCCCATGTCAGTCGTACCCTGACCGGGACCGGTGCCGCACTGGTTGACGTCTTCGATGCATTAGCGGGCTCAGTCAGTTCAGGGGCCAGCGTGCTGAACGTACACTCTGCTACGAAGTCCGCCAAGACTTGGGTTTTGATCACTGGACGTGGCTCGGATCGGATGTCATATTCGCTCAGCTTGATAGACCACTTCGTCAGCCTCCTTGACACCTCGGGCTTAAGCAAAATGTGCCTTAGAGGTCTGTTGGTGAGGACGACAATGGTGTGGGCTTGGAAGTATGGACGTAGTTTCTGGGCGGCTACTACTAGCGTGTACGCTAGTTTCTCAATGTCAGGATATATGGTTTCCTTGTCCTGCAAAACTTTACTTACATAGTAGATTGGTCATTGGACCCAGTCTACTTTGATTAGTACCGAGCTGACTACCTCCTTGCTCGCAAAGAGGTATAGCTTTAGTTTGTCTCCTTCCTTAGGTTGGGTCAAAACCGGGGCGATACTTAGGTACCTTTTCAGCTCATCGAATGCGAGCTGACACTCTTTGGTCCATGCAAAGTCTTCATTCTTTTTTATCGCCTTAAAGAAAGGCACCGACCCACCGATTTAGACATAAACAGGTTGAGAACGGCTACCAGGCCAGTGAGTCTTTGAACCTCCTTTATTTTTTGGGGCGATTTAAAATGGCCTTAATTTTATCCGGGTTGGCTTCGATGCCACATTGGTTCACTATGTAATCGAGGAACTTTCCTGACATTACCCCAAAGACACACTTGTTTGGGTTAAGTTTCATATTAAATTTCCTTAGAATTTGACAATCCATATTTAAATCATCAATTAAAGAATTGGAAAATTGGGTCTTCACGACCATGTCGTCAACATAAAACTCTATTTTATTGTCAATCAAAGGCTTAAAAATTTTATTTATAAATTGTTGGAAATTTGCTCCAGCATTCTTCAAACCAAAGGGAATGACTTTATAATAGTACAACCTGAGTTCAGTTAGAAAGGTAGTCTTATCCTGATCGGCTATGACAATCCTAATCTGGTTGTAGCTGGAGTAGCCGTCTATGAAGCTCAGCAACTCATGCCCTGAGGTCGCGTCTATCGGGCGGTCTATTATGGGAAGGGGGAAGTAGTCCTTTGGGTAGGCTCTGTTCAGGTTGGTGTAGTCGATGCACATGTGCCACTTGCCATTGGCCTTATTCACTAGCACGGGGTAGGCAACTTAGCTCGGGTAATGGACCTCCCTGACGAAGTCTGCGACGAGGAGCTTCCCGATCTCCTCATCGACTACCCTCCACCGCTCTGGGATGAGGTTGTATTTTATTTGTCTAATTGGCCTAACTAAAGGGCCCACATTTAACTTGTGAGTAATCACACTAGGGTCAATGCTGAGTTATGCTGCGGACTAGGCAAAAAATCTAAATTAGTAAGTAGGAAACTTACTAGTTGTGTTCGGAGCGGTTCACTTATCAGGGAACTGATTTGGAGAGTCTTAGTTGGCTCGGTCTTGGAAACCAATATGTGGACTGTCTCCTCCATCGCGACTGTTCGCACCTCGATGTAGTCCATTGGTTGCTCTAGCTCGACATCTTCCACCAGTTTCGTCTTTCCTTTCAGGGTAGCCACGTAGCACTTACAAGACTCGACCTGACCGCCTCGCACAACCCCTACTCTGTAATCCTTCAGGAACTTCATCACTAGATAGTACGTTGATACTATTGCACGTAAGACGTGCGTGATGGGCCGACCTATGATCACGTTGTAGGGGGGTGGAGTCGCAACCACCAGAAAGGTGTGCTTGAATCGCATGATGTTTGGCGACGTGCCTGCCTCAACTGGTACTATGACCCGGCCAAGAGGTTTGACTTCTTCACCACTGAATCCCACCCGGGCCATGTCTACCGGTTTCAATTCGCTTTGCTGTAGCTGTAGCCTGTCAAAGGTCCCTTTGAATAGGATGTCGGTCAAACTACCTGAGTCCACCAGGATCCGCTTCACTTCAAAGTCGTTGATGATGAGCTTCACAACAAGGGCATCGTCATGAGGATACTGTTTCCCACGCGCATCGTGCTCGGTGAAGTAAATGGGTTCTTCTACCCGAGGTTGTTTCAGTGGGTTTTCTGCTTCATGCTCCGGTTCCCTGACCAAGGTCTTCCCTGCTGCTAAAGTGCACCCCACTACAATGGATTCGCTAGTGATCATGTTGATCACCCATTGATGAAGGAGGTCTTCCGGCAGTTCTTTGTGCTGTGGCCATGGTCCCGATGAAAGTGACAGTACATTCGGGTTCTTGGTCATTGGGTCTCCCTGTAGCCTGGGTGGCCATTTGACGGAGGAGGAGTCCTTAATTGCCATCAGGATCTCTCCTCGCTTCACGTTGAGGGGAGTGTAATTGGTTCTTTCTACAGGTGGGGTCCTAGATCGTCGACCCGACTTGTAGCTTCAGAAGGGGGACTTACTCCTCGAGCGAGGTGATTTACTTCTTCCCTTTGTGTTTGCTGTTGCTCGAACCTTTTTCTTCTCTCTTTCTCTTCTCGCCTTGTTGGTTTTTTTATTTCTAATTGAGCTCTTCTTTGGTGCTTACGAATCTCTCGTCTAACACGAGAAACTTTGTAATAGTCTTCGGCCAATTGACTCCGACGTACCACCTGAATTCCTTGTGTGTGACTCCTTTTCGAGCTACGGTGAGGTGAACTTCTGGGTTGAGCTCCGGTATCTGTAAGCACGTTTCATTGAAACATTTGATGTAGCACCGGATCGACTCACCTTCCCTCTGCACCACGTTTAAAAGGCTTTCTTGTGACTTCGGACACTTCTTACTAGTGATGAAGTGGGCTATGAACATGTCCATGAATTGTCCCCAACTTCTGATCGAGCTAGGCACGAGATTCCTGTACCAAGCCTGGGATAATCCTTTGAAAGTGGTGGAGAAGGCCACACACATACACGCTTCGTTTGCACCAACGAGATGCATTTGAGACCGGAACGTGTCTACATGATCGCTAGGGCCGTAGCTCGGGTGATAGGGGGGACAGCTGGCTCAATAGAGCTGGGGCTGTTCGCGTAGCTATCGATCTTACCTCTTCCCTTTCCTGGCTCAGTTTCAACGGTTAGCTGTTCTTCACTGGCAGGTTGTTCTTGGATGAGGAACGACGAGTCTTGAGACGCCATCACTGTTGCATCTTTACTGGCTCGACGTTTGTACTGTTGACTTCTGTATGGTCAGGCACTTCAATTCTGGTCTGCACTCGCTCCTGAACATTGTCGCAAGGTGGATCAGGGTTCCTTCCTACTTCTTCTTGGTCTCGAGACCGGTGTTGACTGTTGTGGGGTGTCGAGGGGTCTCATCTTGAGCCCCCTCCTCAAGCCCCAAGCTGACGATTATCGCGTTGTGATCCATTGTTTTCCGACCACAAATGTTATTGCTGATTGGCCCTCTCAGGATGGCTGACTTTGGGCTTATCCTTCGGGTTCCCCCTATGAGAGACTGGGGGAGTGTGTTGTCCGTTCGTCCTGCCCCGAGGTGGGGTCCCACCCACTGGTATCTACAAGGTCCCCTCGGAGATCGACGGACATTTTGATGGGCCCTGTGCCGATTTTGGTTCTGGTTCTGTCCTTGGTACTGACCTATGTGCTGAGGTGGAATTTGCTGTTGGAACTATTGGAATTGGTGGATTTGCTGCATCTGGATCTGCATTGTCCTAACACTCTGAACGAGGTCGTCGAACTGAGAATGCCCGACCCCAGGAGGAATCACCAAAGGCTCTGAAAAGGTGGTGTTCACTGTTAGACAGTGTATGCCCTTAGCTCCAATAAGATTGATGTACCTTTTTGTCATTTATTGTAAATGAATAAAGTACATAATTGATTCGTGTTATTTTGGTGTGTTTCTATGTAATACCCTAAAACTAGACACTTATGAGACTTGTGTTTGTTTAGAATCTTCACAGTCGTTGGATAGATCTGGGGAGATTTATCCTGCCAAGGTTGACACTGATGTGCCGCCAAGTGGGTTCGGGTGGGTTGTCTCAGTTGCCAAGGTGAGACCTGACCTTGGACCTAGACCTTGGAGACAGATGGACAAAACTGGAATGTTACACTTGACCCTTGGACTCGATTATGGTACTACACTAGGTGTTGGATTGGACTGTCTTTGATATGCCAATCAATGAGATTCTTAGAGGGGGTTAAAATATGGGTACGTTGGGACAATCTGAGAATTCACATGAGTGGGTGATCATAGTGATAAGATTAGCCCCTTTGTCGGACAAAGTGAATGATCAGAGAATGCACTCTTTCTGATGGAAACCTAAACTGCCGGTAGTTGATTTAAAATTGTTGAGATTTGTTTTTGCAAAATATATTTATATAGAGAAATACATATATATTATGGTTTCACAAATTGTTTGCAAAATATTTTAATTATTAGGATCCATGTTAGTAGAGAGTGCAACACTAGCATTAAGGGCTAAGAGGTTAAGTATAAGATCATTGAGGGTAATGCCTGATGGGCTAATCTTGCATCTGCCTACAGTCTTTGGGCCTTCATAAGGTGGTTGGACCCAAGGACCATTTAGTGTAAATGTTGGGCCCATTAAGAGTCCATATTGATGGACTCAAGGGGTTCACTGTGTTCTATAATGAATTCGACTAGGCCTTGTAACAGTGGCTGGGTTGGACTCATGTGGCTGATGTATAGATCAATGCTAGGGTCCCACACCATACAAAGAGAGCCAAAATAGCCAACATTTAAAGAGAAAGTGAGCTATGTGACTAAATGGGCCAAAGCCCTTTTCGAACTGGGCTTAAGTAAGTTAATTAAAAGGGGGTGAATTTTGACTTATAACCTGATCAGGATTAGCTAAGGATAAGATAAGTGTTATCCATTTAAGAGTCCAGATCCAAATATCAGATTTGGATCAAGAAACTCTCTCCTAATTGGATTTGGAGGTTGATCCAAAGAAGGTTATAAATAGGGGCAAATTCATCAGTTTTATAGACTAAAAAATCTACATAATTCTTCCCCATTTCTTGCTGCCCCTACCTAGTTTGATCTCCATTCTTGGATCTGATCAATAATAGTTCTTGATATTGTTTCTTGCTAGAAGAAACAATTTAAAGTCGTGCTCACCATCCCGTTGCCTGATTCTTGCTGAAGAACCATCATACTGATCCTGCCTCACCATAAGCTGTGTCATATTCAGTGGAGGTTGGTTTTGGTCAACTCTTTTTGCGTAAACACCTACGTTGGGAGTTACTATTATTCCGTATCAGGTATTTCCCTACTTGCTTAATTTTGATTTTAGATCTAGTCCTATTTGTTTCAAGAACGAACCTTGAAAAATGCAATTTTTTTAAATCAGGGAATAAGATTCGCACAAGGGAGAGAAAAATTTTGAAATTTCACCCAACCATCTGCATTGTCCTGACACTTTGAACGAAGTCGTCGAACTGAGAATGCCCGACCCCGGGAGGAATCACTGACGGCTTCGAAAATGTGATATTCACCTGGGGCAACAGGATGTTTATCTACTGAGTTGTCTGAGGCACTGATGGAGAGGGGATCCCTGAAGTAGTCAGGGGAATAGTAAACTGCCCAATAGTCACTAAGAGGCCTCGAGGGAGTGACGTTTGGTGATCCTGCCCCCCAGTGATGTTCATGTCAATGCCCTGACTTTTCGATCGTTCCCATAGATGGCGCCAATTAATTGTGCGCGATCTGGAAGGTCCTAGCTGGAAGATGACTTGGACCTTAGTTGCATGGCGAGCTGGACCAAGCTGCAAGGCAGAGGATCAGGGAATCTGGGGTGGCAAACCCGACGATGACGCTTCGATGCTTAAGTCGGTACTGTATTATGGTTGCGAGCTAAAAGCTTGAGTGCTAGAATGTTAGTGAGCAAGTAATCGCATGTACCTGAGTCTTGGTGGTTGTTGCCCTTATATAGTTGGGAAGCCGTGGGTCTCGCAAAACTCTCTCGAAATCTCCGGCTCGTGATGTAAGGATTCATTCCGCTTTGGAAGGTGGGTAACATACCAATTAGTAAGGTTCACCATTTCCTTCCGATTCGGGTGGGATAGAGGATAAGGCCTACAGTTATGCGACATAATTCTGAGAAGCTCGAAGATGACTGGCGAACTTCTAGGTTCGGTTATGTGGCACCTCGACAAGCGTGGATACCAAGGTGCCCCGGTTCCGAAGTGTTCTGGCACTGAGGTGCTTTGGTTCCGAAGTGACTAAGCTCCTGAGGTCCTCTGATCTGCTGTCGTGGCACCACAGCTGGTCTGTCGTCTGGCTGGTAGGCTGCATCCATGTGTCCCATACTCATTTAGGTCAGGCCAAATTACCCCTCATAAGTTTCTTTGTGATGTTGCGTGTTTCTTAGTGGCTTATGTAGGTCTCATTTATGGTGTGGTAGTTCTGTTGTCTTTGTTGGGTTTTAATCTCATAAGAGATTAAATCCAATGGGTTTGATTGGTCAATTACATGAGAAATTGCACATGCACACTTGGTTGGAAAATCAATTTTTCTCTTACAAAAAAAAAACCCAGTTTTGAACTTGTCCCACATTGGATAATTACAAGGTTTGTTTTCAATATTTCAATAGGAGCTGATTTGCACTCCTTAGAATTAGTAGAGGAGAGTATGGGGATTCGATACCGCGCAACGCGCGCGCACGCGTGTGTGTGGCGCAATGAGGCGCTTTAGAGGCGTACTTTGCTCGCACCCGCGTGGCTCGTGATGGACAACTCTGGTTTTGGTGCGTTGATCACCGTTGATGAGATCAACGGTCACGATTCAATCAAGTGTGATCAAGAGGCACAATTCAAAGTTAACAGTCACCAACTGTTAACGACTTTTTAAACAGTCACAATGGTTGAAATTGTGACTGTTCAAGGTGCCTTCTCTAAACCAGCAACTACCTTTTCCTCATACCTCTTCACAAATTATTTAAGGAACATGAATCAAACTCCAAAACACACAATTTCGAAATTCACTATCTCTCTCTCTCTACACTCTCACAGAAGGTTTCTTTGGAGACTCTTCAACTTTGCTGGTTGCAGATTCTCGCCCAAGGCTCTGTTGTATCCTGGGAATGAATTTGCCTGTAACCCAACAACAAACTCAGTAAAACTGAGTGGGGGCAAATAATGTTCTGAAGATAGTGTTTTTAGACGCACCTCAGAGATTCTCCTCCAAAATTACAGTGACCCCATCTTCCCCAATAGTCTTTTCGTCTTTACTCTTGTTTTTCCTGTCTCTTTCCCCGACCCCTTTGTTTCTTTTCTCTTCTTCTTCTTCTGATGTTTTGTGTTCTTTCCTCTCCGTGCCTTCCCCTTGCCTGGCTGCTCGTAGTTTCTTTCCAATGGATAACTTGGACGGGCTAAATGAAGCGTTTCAACAAATGCTTCAAGAAAATGGTCCAGTTGAAGTCTTTAACATCCAACCCCTTATTCCCCAGACGTCCAACAAAATTGGAACTTGTCTCTTATCTGCATATTGTTCCCGAGACTCACAGATCAATTTGACGACGTGATCCAAGGTCTTTATGAACTATGGAACCTAGATTCTGGAAATCTTCTTCTTGAACCTTTACATAGAGGTCATTTTAGACCCCAATATGACTGGAATTTGGATCGTATAGGGATTTGGGTGCAAGTCCATGACTTGCCTTTTGAAACCTTGTCTGTAGATGTTGGAAGACCCCTCTTTGAACGTCTAGGCCTGCGAGATTCATCTCTGTAAACCAATACTGCCTTCGAGCTAAAGTCACTCTATCCGTCTCTTAACCTCTACGTACTGGAGGGTTTGTTAGTGTAAACAATTGGATCGCGTATTGGTATGAGAATGTACCCTCCATCTGTTACATCTGTGGTAAGGTGGGCCATTTGTTTCGACGTTGCTCCCAATCCCTTCCCCAAACTGGTGGCAGGTCCTTTAACCAGTTCTTTAGTAGACGTACCATGAACCACCTTGGGCCCTGGCTTCGAGCAGAAGTGTCTATGAGGAGATCCAGGAAAAGACCGACCTTCAATGATTTTATCCCTCCTCAACCTCACCCCCAGCTGCCAGAACCCTTCCTTACTCCTGAAGGAACTCCCCCTAATCGTTTGTGGAATTCCCTTCCTGTCTCCATGCCTTCGTCTTCAGTGGGCCCTGTGAGAGTCTCTTCGCAAACCTATCATCTGGCTGAAGGTACCCAGCTTTTGCTAAACAGGGTCTTTGATGACTTAGCTGGGCCCTCTACGTGCAGAGGAAAGAGGCCTCGCTTAAACCTTTTAGCCAACTTGGAAATTGACACTTCCTTGGGTATTCCTACTTATGGTCGACCAGACGACTCGACAACTGCAGGAGATGAGGTTCTCATTCACGTTGATGAGACGAGTCTCAAAGCTCTATTAGTATTGACTTTTCCTACTACTTTGTTTAGCTACTATGTTGAAGTATCCTAACTGCCATGTCGTTAATCCTGAAGGATGAGCAGGAGGTCTAACCATCTTTTGGAAAGCTGGTTTTTCTGTATCTGTATATATACAGAGGTCCTGTCATAGGTATGTGTTTCTGAACCTTAATTCTAATTCGTTTAATTGGTTAATAGGCTTTATTTACAGCCCTTCTGTTAAGCACCAGAGAAATGCTTTTTGGTTTGATAAATTTACCTATTTTATTAATCAGGGATTTTAATGAAGCGACGTGCTATCACGTGCCTTACCTGTTTACTTCTCGCCAAATGTATAGGCGGTTCATTCTAGATTCTAATTTTCTTGAATTAAATATTCGAGGTGGGGGCCTCTCTTGGTCTAACAAGCGTAGGCAGGGTCTCATCTCTAGAACCTTAGACAGAGCAGTCCTGGCCCCAAATGTCCTTAACTTATTCCCAAACGTGGCTCTTTCCTTAGGCAAAAAGTAGGGTCAGACCATCACCCTCTTATCCTAAACCTAGACTCTCTTTGTCAAAATCTTCCTAAACCTTTCCGTTTCTATGAAATGTGGCTCTCGGACCAATCTTGTCATCAGCTTATTGAGGATTCGTGGAATCTAAATACCAATGGTTATGCAGCCTTTAAACTCTAAAAAGCTTGAAGTTTTGAAGAAGGCTCTTATAGCTTGGAAGAAAACTACTTTTCAAGAACCTACCGAGAAACTAAATCTTCAGGCTGAACATCTAAATCTTACTGATGATTTGGGAGATCTCTATCAGGATTATGAAAGAACTTCTAACCAGTTAGGGAGTTACTAGAGGCAGAATTCTAGACAAACCTGGCTCCAATTGGAAGATCGGAATACCAATTTTTTCCATAAAAGAAAGAAATTTTATTGACGGAGTGGAAAATGGCCAAAATAACTGGTTAACCTCTCATGACAAGATCTGTAACACTTTTGTGGATTATTTCCAAGAGCTGTACACTTCTCAGAATCCTGAGGATTTAACTGATCTGGAGCAAATCATTAATCCAGTCATTACGGAGGAAGATAACAATATGCTCCTGGAGCCCCCCTCCCCTGAGGAAGTGAAATCTGCCCTTTTCTCAATAAGAAGTTTTAAGTCCCCTGGCCCAGATGGCTTTCCCGCCTTAGTTTATAAGCAGTTTTGGAATGTAATGGGCCGTGATTTAGTCTCTGTGGTCTAGGAGTTTTTCATTAACAAAAAGCTTCTTTAGAAGCTCGACCATACTTTCATTTGCTTAATTCCAAAGAAGGTTGATTGCTTGAAAGTTCAAGATTATAGACCAATAAGTCTATGTAATATCATGTATAAGATCATAGCAAAAGTCATCACTAATAGACTCTGGTCTGTTTTAGACAAGTGTATCTCTCCCAATCAGAATCAGGGAGCTTTTGTGTCTGGGCGCCAAATGACGGATACTCTATCATAACCCAAAAAATGTTCCACTTCTTAAAGCATAAGAAGAAAGGAACGGGGTATCTTGCTCTGAAACTGGATATGTCCAAAGCATATGATAGATCGGAATGGAGCTTCCTAATCCAGGCCCTGTCAGCCCTGGGTTTCTCATACTCTTTTTGCACCTCAATTAAAGAGTGTATTTCAACGGTGTCCTACTCCATTCTTGTAAATGGTTCTTCTGAGGGTCAAATCTTTCCTTCTCGAGGCCTTCGTCAAGGAGACCCCCTGTCCCCTTGTTTATTCTAGCTATGGAAGCTTTGTCTAGAATGTTTTTTAAGACAGAACAAGAAAACAGAATCCAAGGGATCCCTCTCACTAATTCTTCCCCGAGGATTTCTCATCTCTTCTTTGTAGATGACATCATGCTTTTCTTGAGAACCCATAGAGAAGAGTTAGATAACCTTAATGAGATCTTAACCTCTTTTTAGGAAGCCTCTGGTCAAGTTGTAAATTTAGAAAAATCTGAAATCTTCTGCAGCAAAAATATCCATCCCAGACTAAGCGTCTCATTAGCAGACAACTCAAAATTTGGCCTTTAAATAAGAATGTAAAATACCTAAGACTTCCCATATTCTGGTCAAAGAATAAAGATGCTAACTTGAATTTTATCCTAGACAACTTACAAGCGAAACTAAACAGGTGGAAGGCTTCTGCCATAAGTAAGGCAAGCAAATCTGTCCTTATTCAATCTGTGTTTCAATCTGTACCTCTCCATGCCATGTCTTTAATAAAATTCTCTCAAAAAACCATTAACCAAATTGAGAAAGTCATCCGTAGTTTCTGGTGGGGTACCTCTAGCTCTAATAAATACCCTTTCTACTAGTGTGCTTGGCAGACCCTTTCTCTGCCTAAATCTCATGGAGGTCTGGGTCTCAAAAGGCTCAACTTAGTTAATCAAAGTCTGTTAACAAAAGTTGCTTGGAGATTCTGAAATGAAGATCATAATTTTTGGGTTCAAGTCTGGAAGAGTAAATATCTCAAGGAGTCTGACTCTTTCCCTTCAGTTATTCCCTCTTCTCTTCTACCTACTGGAAAGCTGTTGGACCCCATCTTATGGATCTTTCCTCTTAAGTGGGTCGACTAGTAAACGAGAAATCTTCGCTCTCTCTGGGTCACAGCCCTTGGATCCAATCAGATGGGCAGTTTTCCTGGCCCCCTCAGCCTCTTCCTCGTCAACTCTCTAATCTCAATATATCGTCTTTCATTCAGAATGGTTCTTGGAATCATAATCTAGTGAATTCTGGTTTCTTGGAACCAGTGGCCTCCCAAATTCTTCACACCCCAATTTACCCTTCATGCAATTCAGTTCACTGGATTTGGTTACCTCATTCTACGGGTAAATTTTCTATTAAAAGGAATTATCAGAAGTTGCTTCAACCTTTTTTCTCTCTTGAAATTGCCTATTTACCCTAGATACAAGCTCTTCGCCTGGAGAATCCTAAACAATATGATTCCAATCAAACATAATCTAAACCTGGAAAATTCTCAGAAATGTTGTTTTTTTTTTGTCAAGAGCAAGAGGAATCTCTTCACCACTTGTTTATCAGCTGCCGTTTCTCTCAAAATGTGCTTCTCTCTAACCCTTGGAACTTACACTTTCAAATACTGTTTAATTAACTCTTGGGCAGCAAACTTGAAACAGCTCTACAATATTTTAAATGACTAAATCTTTTTTAGACAGATTTTATCTTGGTTAACTATAGCGTGATAGTATATTTGGTATGGCAGAAATGAGAATTATTTCAAAACCATAATATCTATCCTCCTTGCCTGGCAAAGACTATTTGGAATGTATACCAGCTTTCAGGTACGGTCGAAAACCACAGACCAAGCATGATCCAATCTCCTGATAATTCAAAGTGTGTTTTGTATTTGTCTCCCAATACGGATTACACTTTTGCAGTTGTTATTGCCTCTCGGAACTTATCTTGCATAAAAATTTTAGGAGGTCGCACTTCCATCAGTCAATTCTGTTTTGCAGGCTAAATTGTTTGCGATGCTGCAGGCTTTTAAAGAGTTAACAGCAATAGATTCTCTCCAGTTGATCTGCTCCTTTAAAGAAAAGCAGGATTATCCTTGGACGTGCCATTGGCTTTTTGAACACTCAAAGCAGATCTTAAACAATCTGAACTCTATTTCTTTTGTGCATGTAAATAGAAAGTTTAACTTAACAGCTCATGCAGAAAACTCATGTTCAGCCTTCATTTGTTTATTGTACCTATATGCCAGGGATACCCAGACTGGAAGACCGTATCTCCTTATCTTTTTGCTAATATATACTTATTTACTCTCCAGAAAAAAGGCCATAACATTATGTGAATTTTGAAGGCATAGGGGGGCCATAGCTCTCCGCCGCCACCACCTGGCTCCGCCCCTGAGTCACACATATTCACCTCGAACACCATTTACCAATTTGAGCCCAACCCAAGTATGTCAAATTTCACCGCAAACAGGGCTTGTATTGAGTCTATTGACACTACCGAAGACACGTCTTAATAAACTAGAGATATTTAGAAAATTTGTTACTGAGCGTGCTTATAAAAAATGTTCGGACACTGTTCTCCTAGGACTTTTATTCCCAGAAATAAACATTTAAAATACAATAGATGGTTGTGGTGGATCCTAGGAATTCAGTAAATTATGGATAAGAGCAGTAACCAAGGTAAAGTGGATAATGAAAAGAAAAGGCTAAAGTGGCAAATTGGCAATTACATTTGAATGCACCGATAGCTCTACGGCTGTACCCCTCTGGGGTTTTGGTCAAATGTTAAGACTTTTTTTTTGGGGGGGTACATGTGATGCGGCTTTAACCCCCACATGGGGCTAGACTGAGGCATGTGCAAGTCGACTAGCATTGACTACATGGAGAGCTGCCCTTCCACAGATCTGAGCCACATCTCAAATGGAAGGATGCTGAGACCTGAGAGACCAACTTAAATACTGGGTTTAGTTCAAATCACATATTCGACCACCATACCACTGATAAATAGTGGTTTTTTTTTGGAAATGAAAAACCTGTATAATTAGGTTGTCAGTTTCAGCGATGGAGTGTTCAAAATGTATTTCATAGAAATTTTCAAAAGCCTGTTTGACCCCCTTTCTGGCACCTTATATCTTATATAGTTACAATTTTCTGCCATAATGATAAGGTGAGAATGAAAAATATAAAATAAAACGAAGGTTTGAGATGGTAAAACTGCCTCTAATGTTTATAAATGAGGATACATATATTTTAGAGACAACGCCATTATTTTGAGGGTATTTTGATAAATTTTCTATGTCTTGATTGTGTCTTTACGTTAGCAAACCCTCTGTAGCTTCAATGTCAAAGAGGGTTTAAGTCAATATAAAAACCCAATGGAAGGTAAACTCCAAGGAATGTGCAAGTAACTTACCTTTCTTTAAAGATGATAACAAAGTGAGAGAGGTAAAAGATTGGAAGCCTTGTAGAAAGATGATATACCTTGACAGCAAGAGTGTGAGAAAGATCAGAAGCTTTGCTATCTTTTCGGTTGTGAAATGAGTACGAGAAGGTCGAATGCACAAGTTTATCTCCAAAAAGAAATGACTAAACTCTAATGTGCAAGCTGCAAACTCTCCCACCAGGTATATGTTCAAAAAATGAATAACTTATGGAAGATTTAATGTTAATGCTTACCATTATACTGACTCTGGGTTACAAAATTTCATGCTGGTGATGGTAGACATACTATCTACTCCCAAATCATTGAAGTGTAGCTGTTATATGAGACCACCAAGCTATCCAGTGTACGAGCATGAACCGCTCCCCTCATGAGAGCTTTCTGGAGAGGTTCTTCAACCCACATCCAACACATTTGAGTATGACAGTCTCTGTTGTTGGGTCTGGCATAATAACAAATTTGATACCCAGGAAGTCTCTGATATGCCGCAGTGTTTCAATTGCATAAGGAGAAAGCTTTCCAACACGAACCTTAGAAACATCTTGAGGGCATAATGCACAGAGGAGGAACAACAAACCCTGAAAGCAAATCAAATAAGATCAAACGTTAATATACCGGATTTGAGTACAAAAATTATCATCAGAAACACTCTTCATTATAGTGCATCATATGTCATTCATTTCTTAAAATAAATGGTATAACTACATCCATCACCTATAAGCAGAAACTCCACTTCAACAAGAGGCTTTTTTAGTGTGTGAATTGAAGTTTCTCGTGAAGTAGAGTTTCCACTTTAATACCACATGCAAAGCACATTCCCCCCAGAATAAAGCAGAACTCTTATCATTTTTTCCCACTATTAATACTACAAGAAACATACATTTACTCCTGCTTAAATTACTATATGGCAAAAGAAGGGAAAAACCCCAAAAAATAGTTTAACATGGTTTCACATGACAGAAAGATGTAGAGAATAGAAACATCAAACATATGCTCCTTTATACATCAGAAGAAGGTTTGAAGGTAATGTTCTTCTAAATCGACAGAAGAAACGCTCATTACATGTCATACTCATGCAACTTAAATTAAAAAAAATCACCATCTAAAAGTTGGATTTAGTCAAGTGTCAGACTCCAAGCCCTAATTGCATTTTTTTTTCTGGCAACCTACTAGGTTGTGCTAATGCATACAGACCTGGTGTGTTGAATCTACAACTCCCCCTTGTTCAACCTCTCCAAGCAGTACAGATGCGATTTGCTCACCAACATCCACAGGAGGCGTCAATTCTTCCTGTTCTTCATCCTGAATGTCATCTGTGTCTTCTCTCCTTGAGTAAGATACTGCTGTGTCAGCAGAGATGAAGCAACCAGATGTAGTCTCAGCAACCAATGAAATACCATAGCCAGGTGAACTGCAAAGTGATTTATCATTCATTAGCCCAAAGTAGTTTTCTGAAAATCGTAATTGTGTTGTAAATCAAGGAAAAAGATTAACTGAATTGAATTGTGAATTATATTGCATATCACAAGTTTTTTTGCTTTTACAAATATGTCAAAAAATTATAAGCAGATAAACTGAAAATATATATAAAAAAGTAGTTTTACCCTATTTTTGATCCATATATACCATATAAGCACTTAAAACAATAGAGTTTACCACTTGTACACTAAAAGCCTATGGTGATATACTCAAATTTGACTTGAAGATCAACTAATCTACATAATAATGGCACTTTAACCAATGTATGACAGAAGTAAACTCAAAATAAACTTAAGAAATCAATTTTTAATAAGGGCTTTAAAGCAAATCTCTTGAAAGGTAAAAAGAGGACAAAGTAGAGAGCTATGTCATAATTGAATTGTACAAATTGTAAAATGCATGAATTGAACCAGAGGATTCAGACATAAGATTTGAATTGAAACCCTTGGGATTCATCATTCAATTCATGAATCATATTATAAATTTTAAGACTTAAACAGCAATGAAACTACATATAATACCTGTTATCTTGATGATGATACTTGAAATACTGAAATCTTGATGCATTCTTCCTGTACTTGAGTTTCAACTTTTTTTTTTTTTCAAATAAAGTGGTTTTCATGATAAAAAAAATCCCGGAAATGAGTGCAAATTATGTGACTTACCGCATTCTTCAATTTTATGAAGAGTGTCTCTTCATAAATAGAGACTTTATTAGACGCAAAATAACACCACAATGTACCTTCCAGCATCTGGACCACTTTTATGGTCTGTTTCTATATTTACATCAGGAAGCAGGCGATTGAAGATGCCACGAGCAGCATGCCTCATAGAGTGCTCAAACTGGGAAGAAACCCTGGTAGAGAAAGTTACTCCTCTAATTCTCTTAACCATTCCTTCATCAATCCACGTGACTGCCTGCAGGGAAGGTGGAAAAATAATGTAAAGTTGTAAACCTAAGAAGCAGCATAGATAAAACAACTTGCTGTTAAGAACTCACTGATAGACTATTCTGAATGATGGGAACTGATAAAACAACTTCTCCACCACCCTGAGGAGGACATCCACGGCTCTCAATTTTTAGATTCAATCCTTCTGAAGGGACCCCAAAACGCTTAAGCATATGAAACGTAGTTGATCGGAAAGTATCCACGGATGGATCCTTGGAATCATTTGTAATTCCTGTAAACAAACCATTGATCTTACCCTAGCTATTGAAGAGATTGCACAAGAACTAATAATAGAGGTGGATATTAACCAAAATTAAATGACTCCACATAAAACGAAATGAGAGATACACCTTCCCCAATCCAAGGAAAGCTAAGTTGTCCTAATGCAATCTTGGTCATGGCAGTCTTGGAACAAACTTAGCATTTGCAAAACCAACTGCATATTTTTACAAAGCAAAACAAATAATAATAATAAAAAAAAAAACCCTTCCTCCATAAAGCTCCCATTATCACTATTCATTATTCTGTAACTATAACCAATCAAACAACAGCAACAATTAAACAAACAGTTAGAGGCCCAACTATTGTGGTATCAATAAAAGCTGTATTTAAATTTCAGCAAAGAAATTAAACAAACACAACGCTAAATGAAAAGAACTTGAATCCAGTGCTAAGTGGTGAGAAAAAATAATTATTCCACAACAAACATGAATACGAATAGTAAAGAGCAATAATAGAGAAGCATTCAAACCTTTGAGCCTTATCATAAGGGGCTTCTTTCCGAACAATCCGAATACGATTAGTGGCTCCAAGAAATACCCAATAGACCTACTGAGACCACAATCGTGCATGAGGTGCTTCCCGCCCATCAAAACTCCGGGCTTATACTTCAACTTCGTCCCTGATTAAGAGAACACAATATAACAGAAAGGAAAACAAACCCCAGATGGGAAACATAAACCCTAAACCTAAAACCCCAATTCTGGGTGCTTAGATTCCTTACCAGTTTCGTTGATTTCGACGACACAGTCATCGGTGATCTTCTCGAGTAATCGAAGGAATGAGATCTCGTGGGAGCGCAGACCAGGCCATGAGTCGTCGGGTCGAATGTCCTCAATGATGACTGGGGTGGCCGATAGAGTAGACAGTAGGAGCCGTTGTCTGAATTGCTGGCTCCCCTTGAGCCGCATGTAAGATGTTTTCACCATTATTTCTCAGTTCCTTGGCTGCAGAGATCAGCAGTAATGTTTTAAAACCCTTAAAATCCTGTACAAGAAGGAACTATCGGCTTGGAATTTTAGGCTTGTTATGGTCGTCCCGTGCAAGAAACCATTGGACCCTTTTTGATCCACATTGCTAATAGATCACACAAAAAGACTGCTAATAGATTATACATCTCACCGTGCATTGTGAACATCTATGGATGGTCGCTCACTGTCCAGGTGCAGCCCCTTCAAAAGGAGTCCTTTACTACTCATACGAGGTACCTCACACCGACCTCAAAGCATGGTTTGGCCGCACATCGAGCCTATTTATATTTATTATTGATGGGGAGATATTCCCAATATAATGTGAGATATGGCTGTGAGGAATAGGTCGGTATGTGGCATATTCTGTGAGGAATAGGTTTCAATTCTTTCAAAAGGTACACGCTTGGTGCATCTAGGTGTGTGTCTGATGCGCCTTGTGCCTCAATCCTCATGTGCAATTTTTTAAAATTCTGTGTTTTTCTTGAATTTAGTGGATGGGCTAGAGTTCCGCCCTCGGATCATTGACCACACCCCTCAAGGCAAGTTCAAATTAGTCCATGTTAGGGTCTTGAATTCTTAATTTTTTTATATAAAAATAATGATTTTATAACTTTAATTGTCTTTTAGGAAGATATTTTGTTAGAATGAATGAATGAACAACATTAGCAAATGGGGGGTTTTCGAAGGTTCAGCGAATGAGCAAAATTAAGAATTTAAGACCCTAACATGGACCAGTTTGCGTTGGCCTCAAGGGGCATGATATAAATGTGACTCGTAAAATGAAAAATGCAATATGTTTTACATCACATTAGTTACTTGAAGTAATGCAATTGAAAGCCACTACAATAGGATTATCTTTCCCCATATTTTTTTTTATTCTAGTTGAGGAAGTTTTAACCAAAGGCCTTAAAATGTTGATGGCTAATAATTCAATTTGGTATTTTCACCTGCACAAGGGCTGTTGTAAATAATGTCTCTCATTCTCTTTATGTGGATGGCACAATTATTTTTACTACGAGGGAGAAGAGGTCTTTAACTCAGTTTATGGGGTTTCTAAAATGTTATGAAGAAGCCTTAGGTCAGATTTGTAATAGAAATAAAAGTGGTTTATATGTTTCAAAATATGTTTATATGTTTATGCTTCGTGTGTTGGTATTATTGAAAGATGTCCATGTTTTTCTCGGAAAAATTTCCCTTTCACTTACTTGGGTGTTCCAATTTGTAAAGGGAGATACAAAGTGACATATTTGAGGAAAATTTCTAGAATAGTTGTAGATTGGAGATACAAATTGACACCTTTAGGGGAAGCCAACCCTCCTCAAAAGCGTGCTTTCTAGCATCCTATAACACATCCTAAGTGGCTACGCTAAGGAAGGTCCTTAGGAGGGTTAATAATTTTCTTTTTTTTTTGGTTTTTTTATGGGCTGATTATGATGGTACTTCAAAACACCACTAGATGGCCTCGGATATCATTTATAAACCATTTAGGGAAGGGGGGAGGGGCTTAATATTAGGGGTGGATTCGAACCGAGCTGAGCTGAATAGTATGAGGCTCAAGCTCGGTTCGCCAAGGTTGTATAAGGCTCGAGCTCGAGCTCGGTTCGAGCTAGAATATTGAGCTCGAGCTTGGCTTGAGTAAAAAAATCATAAGCTCGAGCTCGGCTTGGCTCAACTCGAGTTCGATTTAAGGAAATATATTTTATAAAAATAAAAAATTATATATAAAAATATTTTTTATTTTATATTTAAAAAATCAAGAATTATAATATTTTTGTTATATATATTATTTTCTATAATTTTATTATATATATATTTGATCTCGGATCACGAGCCTCACGAGCCGAGCTTTATTAGGCTCGAGCTCAACTCGTTTATTAATCGAGCCTATAAATTAGGCTCAAGCTTGACTCGAAGCACGATTGAAACCGAGTCGAACCGAGCTTTTCATGAGCCGAGCTCTAGTAACTCGTGAAGAATTCGGCTTGTTGCCACCCTTACTTAATATTCAGAGGGTCTTTGATGCTGATGTTGCTCTCTAAGTGAAATTTTTGTAGAATGCAATTTATGGAAATTATTTATTGGCCTAGTTTTTCAATGCCAAATGCCTCCATAATTCTCACCTGGCTTTATTGGAAGGATCCTACTCCATCTCTAGAACCTAGAACAGAAATTTAAAATTTGCTAGTCTTGTGCTTAATAATTCGATGTGGCTTGTTGGGAAAGAGACATCTCCTTTTGGTTTGATACTTGGGTTGATGATAGTCCCTTATTTAATTTTGCTATAGATGGTGTCGAAATTATGACTTTAATGACTGTAAAAGAAGCATTTATAGAGAATGGGAGTGGTTTCGGTTGATAAAGTGGACATAAGTATTTCTTCTCATATTATTTTATCTAATAATGATGATAAAGTTATTAGGAAGCATGTGGCTAATGGTGATTTTGCAGCAAAGAAAGTTTTGGATCATGCACGAGCCAGAGGTATAGAGAATGGGTGTTGGAATTGTATACGCGTTACTTATATACCCTTGAAAATCAGTTTTAGGGTGTGGAGAATTGTTTAGGGTGGATTGCTAGTTGACGAAAATATTAAGGGAGAATGATTGATCAGCCCAGCTCAGAATTCTTAGCTCCACTATACAAGGGGAATGAATCCTGACCGTGGATTGATGCCAAATCCACAGACAGGATGTAGTTTATAGGGGGAGGGCTACTAGTAGACTATGGGGCGGCTGTAATTTCAGAAATCTGCATTGGGTTGCAGTGTACTTCTCCCAAACATTAAGTTACTAGGGATTCTTATTATATCTTGGTGTTGTTGTTGTAGGATCCTAGCCTATGAGTCTATTCAACACTTGTTCATTGATGGTGTGCTTGTGAAGAAGGTGTGGCTTGCTTTCAATTCCTCTTTGGGAATTCCAATTTTGGACACAAAATCTATTTCTCAATGTGTATTCAGATGGATTCAGGTTGATCTTGCTCATAACAACTAGTGGGGTTGGTTTCTTTCTACAATTTTGTGCCTATTTGTGTGGAAATTTGGAAGGAACAATGTAAAGATCATTACTATACACATCTTCCTTTCATTATAAATAACATTTTGAAATGGGCCCATGACCTTTGTTATATATGGAAAAAAATGCAAATAGTTGCACAAGGTTGCAAGGCATTTAGATAGAAAATTTAGGTTTTCAGTTGTTCCCTGTCCAACCCATGAGAATGGAAGTTGTCTTCCCTATACAACTACAGTTGCACACTTGGATCCTTTAGATTGATGGTGCTAGTTGTGAAAAACTTGGGTCCTTTGGCAGTGGTGGGTGGATTCGTGACTCTTAAAATGGTGTTCAACTATACTTCTCTATGTTTTATGGGATCGTCACTAATATGATGGCAAAATGTCAAAACCTTCTAGATGGTCTGCTTACTGCATCTGATTTTAGAGTATGGACTTGTTGGTATTCTTTGATTCTTAAGTTTTGGTTGATAGTGTTAATGGTACCTCATCTCTCCATTGGTCGATTTGGAATTTCTTAGAGGTGATTCGAACTATTCCTATTCATTTCACCATTCAACTTATTTGCAAGGAAGGCAATCAAGTGGGGATTCTTTGGCTGAAATGGCTTGTGAGTTTCGACTTGACTCTACTTTCATGTCTCTCTATGATTGCACTTCACATGTTAGGAATCACATCAAGGATGACATCTCTAGTCTTCTTTATCTTCGCATTCATTAAGTCTCTTTTATATAAAGGCATTCAGACACCTTTGTATATCTACGAGTCGTATGCCTATTGTTTTCTTGCGAGGTAAGGTTTTTATGTCCCCCCCTCGTAGGCCTTTCTTGAATAAAATTAATGGTCTTCCCTCTATCGGGAATACATTTTGGATTAAAAAAAAAAATTATTGCTTTGGGTCTCGAGACAAAGGGGTTAATGGTAACGAAATTAGGTGATCTTGGTACCGTTGGAATTGGCATTTCGGGCTGTATGTATAGGGTTTAGATTTTTTACATGATGTGAGATAAGGTTCAAGATTGAAAAGATTCCAATTGAATGATTGTAATCGGTTTTGGTTTTAGGTCTTAGGATAAAGGGGTAAACAGGGTTGGTTTAGGTGGTTTTGGTATTATTGTACTTGTAATTTCAAGCTCTATGTATCTGATGTAGCGCGATCTGGTCGCTCCTAGCTGATCGCTGACTGGCTCCTTGCTGGCAACGAGCGGGACTTGAGAAGATGAAAGAAAGGATTCCCGGGGGTTTACCTGGTGGGAATACTCCGATGCTTAAGTTAGTACTGTGTATGGGAAGTGAAAGGAAGAATGAAGGCTAAGAGTGGAGGTTGCGCATTTTTCCTGTACTCAAGATTTTTTGGTCATCTTTTTTTCGAAGATGTTTTTCCTCTGCCCTGAGGGTTTTTATAGGGGGGGCGCTTTGGGGGATCGGACATAACCGCCACTGGACCCCCTGCCACAACCGTTACCTGCCAGGGCTGCGCAGGTGGCCGTTGCGACGTACTCCTTAACCGGGCGAGTGACACGTCCCCAAAGTGACAGGCACGCCTTCACCTACTGAGAGACGTGGGTGCAGACTGCTGAAAGGAGTTTGATTGGTACGGCCTGTCAGATAGAAGCTTCTCGCGGAATGCTCGTGTGACCCATTCGCGAGCTACTTTGTAGCGAGCTAGGAATACTTCAGGAGTAGAATTAGTCTTCGGGATGACTTGTCTGCTTGGAAGTTCAGGTGAGCTGGTTTTCTTAGCTTGCGAGCTGAAGTTGCCTCGGAATATCCCTTTGGGGGTAGCTCGGGGAACCCGGAGCTTGCGTCGTGGCGAGCTGCCTTAGGGGCCCATTACTTAGCTATATCGGGCCACAATGCTGAGCTGTCGCTTACATTGGGTTAGTGTCCACGTGTCGCTGTTTCATAGATCGGGTCAAATCACCCCTCATCAATTGCCCCCACTCCTCGGGCTAAGGGTATCGCCTTAGCGCGGGGAGTTTATGAAGCGCGATGGGCTGATTTAATCAAAATTCAAAATTGATTGACTACCCTCATTAAATGCATTCGCGGAAATCAAGAGATCTTCTGTCTTCCTTGACTTTTTGGATTCTGAAAATGTGCTGAGGTGGCCTTTAATTTCGAACATCGTGTGGCTGCGACTACCTCAATCGTGGAAGACGTGCCGCCAATCGCCTTCGGTTTTCAGAAGGCGTGCGGTCAGGAAATCTACGGACCGTTGGATCTACTTTGATCCTGGCTGTCAGTTTGAAAGGGCGGGGGCTATAAATAGAGGCCCCCCTTAGGCCCTACCTTCTTTCACGCCATCCTTTGGATTCTGAGGTCGCATATTTCGCCTAGCTTACTCGAGTTCCTTAGTCTGCTTCGTTCGGTCTTACTCTAGTGAGTCTCAATCGCTGTCAGCCATGTTTGGGTACCCACGTCATGCCTATCACAGGGGCGATAGCTTGGATGATGATGCTCACTCGAGCTCAGGGGGAGCCTGGGAGCGTATCCCGGAGGCTCGGGAAGCCTCTGGCGATACGGCATCTACTTCTAGGGGAAGGGAGCCTGATACCTTTGGCCATTCTTTAATGACAGCGGAGAGACTCAGGTCTCTGATTCGCTACTTTTGTCTCCCTAGGGACCTAGTTTACAGCCTCCCTACTAGCAACTTCCCTTGGGAGCATGGTCCCAATGACATAGTAATCTTTCAGGAACAGCTCGAGGCTGGCTTGCATCTCCCCCTGCACCCCTTGATAGTGGAGGTGCTAAATCATTTTAAAGTCACCATTGACCAACTTCATCCTAACGCCATTCGAAACATGATTGGGACTATATCTTTGTGTTACGAGTACTGTCTCCCTTTAAATCTTGATATTTTTGCTTCTATCCTTTGTATAAAGAATGCTGCTCCTAGGGTTCCTCCGGAGAGGTGCTTTTATTACCTCTCCCCCCGTCGCGGCTATAAGCTCTTATACGAGCTGCCGAATAAGATTCCCGCCTAGAAGCGGGACTACTTTGTGGTCCGTAACCCTGAGGGGTGGCCCTTTCCTACTGCTTGGAGGGGCACTATCCAGGACCCCGGGGTCGAGCTGGACCCTAAGACTCGAAAAACGATGCTGTCCTGGGCGTCGGTAGGCTTCCATTGCTCAGATTACTTAGCCGAGAAGAAGCTCGTGCAGGCATGCTTGAACCCGGGTAGGTCGGTCTTTTAGGTCGCGTAGTGCCCTGCGACTTGTGTACACATGCATTTTGTTTATTATCGGACTAATACCTTGTGGTCTTGTGACAGCCATCATGTCTAGTGCTGATTCGCGCCACCTTCTCTCGGGCAGCCAGAGACACCAAGCGAAGAGGACGCGCCCCGACCGAACCCCACCTTCGGAAAGTGTTGAGTTTAGGTCTGCCGAGTCGGTCCTTCCCTCTCCTTCGCCCAAGGTTCCGATGCCCCCTCTGAGGGGACTAATGGGACTATCCTTGGGGGAAGCGAACTCCCTCAGTCAGAGGAGGTATCCTTCAACTCCCTTCAGCCCCGTCCTTACCCCCGATTCCCAGTGGGAAACTGGGAAGGGGTAAATGATTATTTGGTAGCCCGTCGGAGGAGTCGGAAAGCAGTTACCAATGATGAAATCGCTCAGTGGGGAAACATGGAGCCCGGGGATTTATCGGCGTTCGCCTCTACTCACTATATGGTGGTAAATGACCTTTTTCCCTCTTCCCTTGTTTTGCCCTTTCCCGCTATCTTCTGATCTTTCTTTCTTGCCGACAGGTAAATTCTACCATGGCTCTCCAGACGCACATCCATCGTGTCAACGCTCTTGACCAGTGTGCTACCAACCAGAAGCTCCAGGTCAAGCTCGACCGGATCCGGGGCGAGCTCCAGCACACCCGCAAGGGGAGCGAGTCTCAAGAGCTGCTCGTCCATGACCAAGAAGCTCAAATCGCTCGGCTTACTGAAGAGAGCGCACGCTACAGGGAGGAGTCATCGAGGATGGTGGGGGAGAGGGAGCTTCTCAAGCAGCAGGTGCGGGACTTGGAGTCCACTCTTCTGAACCGGACCCGAAACTTCGATAAAATGGTGGAGGCTAAGCTAGAGAAAGCGGTCTGTGATTTTAAAGACTCCCAGGAATTTCATGACCTCCAAGCGGAGTATGGTTCGGGTTCATACCGCTCAGGGTTTAAGCTCTGCCGGTGGCTGGTTCGAAAGGAGTTCTCTGGGCTCAACCTTGACGACATTACTATGAAGGGTCTGTCTCCTGAGACAACGGACTAGGCAGATGAAGAGGAGCCTGATTCTCCGGAGGATGAGGAGGTGGATTCTTGAGGTGGCGTTTCTCTGGGCTTCTATGGCTTTCGAGTGTCGTAAACCCGGTCTTTCACAAGTTTTTAGTTGGGCGGTTGTGCCCTATGGTGATGGAACCTTTTCCGAGCTGTTTAGCTCAATTATTGCACTTGCCATTCATTATTTTTTTGAATGAATGAAAGTTTCTTCCGTTATCTGAGTATGAGGGGCTGCCTTTATTTTTACTAAAGCAATCTCATCACCTGAGTTGTTAAAGTTACATACTTGAAGTAGGGCTCTTAGTAGGCGTTATCCCGATTTGTCATGTTTCAAGGCTTGTGTTATATCACGGAGTGATTACGACGTATGCCCGAGCTAAGCATTGGTCGGCTATTTCTCAGTTCGGCCAACGTATCGGGATGAACTATGCGTCACGTGGTTTAAACCCGAGCTACTTATGCTTTTAACATTTCATACCTTTGCCACTGTCTTTTCTTCACGCCGAGGTCTTTGTTAGCTCGGTGTTTTGGCCCTTAGGCTTTAGGAGGGACCCGTAGTCCGCTCTTGGATTTTACAGGTAATATTGCCTCAGGTTGACAATATTCCATGCTCGAGGTACTTGTTTCCCTTTGAGGGTCTCAAGCTCATATGTTCCTTCCCCGAGCTTTCACTCGGTAAGGACCTTCCCAGTTGGATCCGAGTTTGCCAGTACCGGGCTCAGGCACCATAACTTTACGAAGGGCCAGGTCACCAACATGGAGGTTTCACCTCTTGACCCTGGCGTTATAGTACCAAGCTACTCTCTATTGGTAGGATGTGGTCCTAATGTACGCGAGTTCCCTTACTTCGTTGAGTAGGTCGAGTTTGGTACATAGCTCATCTTCATTTGTTTGATCGCTATATGCTTCCAGGTGCAACGTAGGTACTTCTACCTCTGTGAGAATCTCTGCTTCAGTGCCGTAGGTGAAATTGAAGGGTGTTTCTCCCGTGGCGGTCTTCTTCGTGATTCGGTAGACCCATAAGACACTGGGTAGTTCATCTGCCCACAATCCTTTAGCTTGGTCCAGCCGTGCCTTTAGCCCGCGGAGGATGGCTCTGTTCGTGACTTATGCCTGACCGTTTGCTTGAGGGTGCGCGACTGAAGTAAAGTTCTGTTGGATCCCCATGTCTCTGCACCAATCTTGAAATTTGATGTCCTCGAACTGTTTGCCATTATCGAAAATCAATACCCGAGGTAGTCCAAAACGGCATACGATGCTCTTCCAAAAGAAGTTTTGGACATTTCGGGTTGTGATTGTTACGAGGGGCTTGACTTCTACCCACTTGGTAAAATAGTCCACCGCCACTACTAAGAACTTTCTTCCACCCGTTGTTGGCGGGAATGGCCCGAGTAGATCGATGCCCCACTGTGCAAAGGGCCACAGGCTGGTGAGAAACTTGAGGTCGACAGCGGGTTGGCGGTGAATATTGGCAGGTCTCTGACATTTGTCACATTTTCTGACGAATTCAATGGCATCTGCCTTCATTGTTGGCCAATAATACCCTTGTCGAAGCACTTTTTGGGCAAGGGCCCAGCCCCCCCAAGTGTCCGTCGCACAGACCCTCATGGATATGGCAGAATACGAGCTCGGCTTCGGTGGGTCGCAAGCAACGCAGGTAGGGGTGCGTGTAGGATCTCCTGTATAGCCGCTCGTCTATCACGACGTATTTGGCTGCCTGGTGCTGCACCCTTCTGGCTGCATTGCGATATGTGGGGAGGTTCCCGTGTAGCAAGAAGCTCGTGAGCAGGTCAATCCAGCTCGGCTTTGCTTGAACGACGGGAGCGACCTCCTCTGCCCCCCTGAGAATGCTAGGCCGAGACAGGTCCTCTATGTACACGGTTCTCATGGTGATGTTGCTAGTGCTGGCTAACTTGGACAAGGCGTCGGCCTCAGCGTTCTCTGACCTAGGGATCTGTCTGATGAAGTGTAACTGGAAGTTGAGCAGGACCTCTTTGACTTTGGCTAAGTAGGCGATCATGGTTGGCTCGCAAGCTTCGTACTCATTGGTGACTTGGTTGACCACAAGCTGGGAGTCGTTGTAGAAAACGATGTGCTTGGTTTTTACTTCTCTGGCTAGAGCTAGTCCAACTATCAATGCCTCATATTCTGGTTCATTGTTGGATGTCTCAAACTCGAAGCGTAGCGCGTACTCCGGTTTTATGCCGCTTGGGCCGTGCAGAACTATTCCGGCACCACTGCCCTGTTGGTTCAAGGAGCCATCTACGTGAAGGATCTAGGGCTCCTCATCCCAGCTCATGGTTGGCCGAGCTAGGAGAGGTGCCACACTTGCTACTACACGGGGTTCAAACTCGACCGATCCGGGAGCTCCGAGCTCACCCGAGTTGGGAGCCTCGCGCTCAACCGGATTGGGAACTTCGGAGCTGAATATGCATTCGGCTATGAAATCTGCCAAGGCTTGGGCCTTAATGGTAGTTCGCGGCTTGTACTGGAGGTCGTACTCGCTGAGCTCAATGGCCCACTTCGTCAACCGACCAGAGACCTCGAGCTTAAGCAAGACTTACCTCAGAGGTTTGTCGGTAAGGACGATAACAGTATGAGCTTGGAAGTACGGGCGGAGCTTCCAAGTTGAAATTATCATTGCGTATGCTAGCTTCTCCATCTCCAGGTATCTCGTTTCTACTCCCTGCAATACTTTACTAACATAATAAATGGGTTATTGTACCCGATCTACTTCCTTTATTAGTACTGAACTGACCACTTCGTCGCTCGCCGAGAGGTACAGTTCTAAAACGTCGACCTCCTTGGGCCGGGTTAAGATTAACAAACTAGAGAGGTAATTCTTGAGCTCGTCAAACGCGAGCTGACAGTCTCGGGTCCACTCGAACCCTTTGCTCTTGATTGCCTTAAAGAACAACAAACAGCGGTCCGCCGATTTGGACATGAAGCGGCTCAGGGTGGCTATGCGGCCATTCAACCTCTGAACCTCCTTCAACTTACGGGGTGGTCTCATGTCTAAGATGGCCTTAACCTTATCCGGGTTGGCTTCAATGCTGCACCGGTTAACGTTGTATCCCAGGAATTTACTTGAGGTCACGCCGAACACACACTTGTTCGGATTTAATCTCATGTTAAACTTACGCAAAATTTCAAAAACAGAATGCAAGTCTTGTATTAATTCATATGATAATTGAGTTTTGACGACCATGTCGTCTACATAGCATTCTACTTTTCTGCCGATTAACGGCGCAAACAATTTATTTATAAGTCTCTGAAAGGTTGCCCCTGTGTTTTTCAACCCGAAGGGCATAACCTTGTAACAGTAGAGACCGAACTCTGTGATGAAGGCAGTCTTTTCTTCGTCTGCCGAGTCCATCTTGATCTGGTTATAACCCGAATAGGCGTCCAAGAAACTGAGCAACTCATGCCCTGATGTCGCGTCCACCAGACGGTCGATTGGGGGGAGTGGGAAGCTATCTTCGGGCAAGCCTAGTTCAGGTCGGTGTAGCCGATGCACATGCACCACTTGCCGTTGGCCTTCTTTACCAGGACGGGGTTGGCTATCCAGCTCAGGTATTGGACTTCTCTTATGAAGTCCGTTGCGAGGAGCTTTTCGACTTCCTCGTCGACCGCTTTCCACCACTCCGGGGCTAGGATGTGTTTCTTCTGTCTAATGGGCCTAACTACAAGATCGGTTTTCAGCTTGTGAGTTATGAGTCCAGGGTCTATACTGGGCATTTCTACTGCGGACCATGCAAAAATATCTAAATTTTGAAGTAAGAAACTTATTAGTTCGGATCGTAGGGGCTCCTAGACGGAAGCGCCGATCTGAAGCGTCTGAGCTGGGTCTGTTGTTGAGGTCGAGATCGCAACTGTTTCTTCCATGAGAACGACCCGCTCTTCACCTTGCTCCGTGGGTCGTTCCAGTTCGAGGTCATCGACCACCTTGGTTTTTCCCTTTAGGGCGGCAACGTAGCACTTGCGGGACTCGAGCTGGTCACCCCGCACTACTCCCACACCGAAATCCGTTGGGAACTTCAAAGCCAGGTGGTAATTGGAGACCACCGCCCGTAGGACATGGGTGATCGGTCGACCTATTATGGCCTTGTAGGGAGAGGGGGTTGCTACCACTAGGAAGTTGTGTTTGAATCTGACCACACAAGGCCACGTGCCAATCTCTACAAGTATTGTTATCTTCCCAAGGGGGCGAACTTCTTCTCCGCTGAAGCCCACTAAAGGGGTGTCCGTAGGCCTCAGGTCACTTCTCTACAACTAAAGCTGGTCGAATGCAGCTTTAAGGAGGATGTCGGCCGAGTTGCCTGAGTCCACGAGTACGCGCCTGACCTCGAAGTCATTGATCTTTAGCTTTATCACGAGTGCGTCATCATGGGGGTAGTGGACCCCTCGCGCTTCATCTTCTGTGAAGAAAATTGGATCTCCCATCTTCGACCGCTTTGGAGGGTTCTGCTCTTCCCGGGTGGCCTCACGAACTGACGTCCGAGTTGCTGCTGAGGTGCAACCCGCAACGATCGAGCCCCCCACTATCATGTGGATGGTTCCTCGAACTGGCCTCTCTTCCGGAGGCTGCCTCTGCGGTTGCTCGGCCGGCCTACTATTGGACTCTGGAGCGTCTCTGCCGTGCTCTCCTTGCCAACCTACTATGTTACTATTATTATTATTATTATTATTATTGTTATTATTATTATTATTATTATTTTGTACAAAGTTTCTCAAATATCCACGACGGATGAGCTCCTCTATCTCGTCGCGGAGGTTTTTACAGCTTTTGGTACTGTGACCGTGGTCTTTGTGAAAACTACAATACAAACTCTTATTTCTTTCATTGGGATTCCCCCTCAGGCGGGGTGGCCACTTCACGTATGGGGCGTCCTTGATCGCCATCAGGATTTCGGCCCACTTCGCGTTCAGTGGGGTGTAATAAGCTCGGTCTGGTGTAGGAGCTCGAAACAATTGACTCGGGTTCGCACTCCGAACTATTTCCTTTTTTCTTCGGGTGTCTACTTGACTTGAAGGCTTTTCTCTTTTTCTTTTTTCTGATGTGCCCTCCCCCTTCTGGTTGATCTCCTTTTTAGTGGCTATGAACTTATCCGTAAGCTTTAGATACTCGGTTATGATTACGGGTTGGTTGACAACTATGTGCCACTTGAACTCTTTGTGCTTCACGCCCTTCTTGGCCGCTGCTAGGCGTACAACGGGATCTAGGCGCGGTATCTTCATACAAGCATCGTTGAACCGCTTGATATAACTCCTGATGGACTCTCCCTCCCTTTGTGCTATGTTGAAGATGCTTTCTTCAGTTCGTGGGCACCGCTTGCTGGTTACGAAGTGCGACGTGAAGGCTTGCTCGAACTGCGCCCAACTTTTTATTGACCCGGGCGCCAGGTTTAGGTACCACGTGCGGGCTACTCCCCTAAAAGTAGTGGAGAAGGCCACACACATGCACGACTCGCTGGCTCGCGCTAGGCGCATATGTGACTGAAAGGCGTCTACATGATCATTCGGATCGAACAACCCATCGTACTTATCAAGAGGGGGGAGCTTGAAATCCTTGGGCATTGGGACTGCCAGAAGTTCGGAAGACAGGGGGATGGAACTGAGAGAAGGGGAGCTTTGGCTTCGGCCAAGCCTACCTCTTCTTTGCCCATGGGCTCGAGAAAATCGCAGGTGACAGATCGGCAAGCCCGACGTCGGTGCCTCTGCTTCCTGACGGGCTCGGCGTTTGTGCTGCTCGCTTTCGTGCTATCCAGGACAGTTTGCACCAGGGGTAGCTCGGTCCGCTGGTGATGGCTACGGACAGAAGGAGCCTACCTGGAGTCTACTGCTAGGATTTTGAACCAGTTCTCGAGGATCGACGTTCCAAGCTTCGACTGCTGGGGTGACGTAGACCTGCCAAGCCGGGGTCCTTTCGACCTGTCCGCCTGCGGCGAGATCGGGGTAGCCGGTCTCTCTCGTCTGCCGTGGGGAGAGACCTAGTTTTTTGGGAGGTTTTGGGGGGCCTCTCCTCGGCTGGAGTGCTCGTTTTGGCGGCGAGATCTGGCTTGCTACGAAGCTAGGTGCTGAGGCGAGAGCTGAGGCTGCTGAAGCTAAGGTTGGGGCAGCTGGGGGAATTGCTGCTGATATTGATACTGGGAGACCTGATGCAGTATGTGCTGTTGATAGAGTTGAAGTTGTTGGAACTGTTGCATTTGAGCCTGCATGGCCTTCATGCACTGCACCAAGTCCTCCAGCTGGTTTGGGCTGGCCACTAGGGGCACGACCGAAGGTTCGGTGAATGTTGTTCCGACTGTAGCAGGAAGTGGGGTGATGACAGGTGCCATTGTGGGAGGTACGCTTAAGCTGGGGATTTCGTCCGCTGAGAGGGGGACGGTGAACTGTCCGATACAGACAATAGGAAGCTGGGGTTGTTCCCTGGAGTTATCCATCTCCGTGCCTCGTTCGGCGTTGCTAGAGGAAGCCATGAGCGTTGGATTGTTTTAAGGAAGAAGGAAGGACTGAAAAAGTTTAGAGAGAAAGGCTTTTTGAAGCGCTTCCCACAGACGGCGCCAAACGATGTAGCGCGATCCGGTCACTCCTAGCTGACCGTTGACTGGCTCCTTGCTAGCAACGAGCGGGACCTGAGAAGATGAAAGGAAGGATTCCCGAGGTTTTACCCGGTGGGAATACTCCGATGCTTAAGTTAGTACTATGTATGGGAAGTGAAAGGAAGAACGAAGGCTAAGAGTGGAGGTCGCGCAGTTTTCCAGTACTCGAAATTTTTTTGTCCTCTTTTTTCCGAAGACGTTTTTCCTCTGCCCTGAGGGCTTTTATAGGGGCGCGCCTTGGGGGATCGGACATAACCGCCACTGGACCCCCTACCATAGTCGTTACCTGCCAGGGCTGCGCAGGTGGTCGTTGCGACGTACTCCTTACCCGAGCGAGTGACACGTCCCCAAAGTGACAGGCACGCCTCCACCTACTGAGAGACGTGGGTGCAGACTGCCGAAAGGACAGGGACTGCGCCGTCAGTAGAGGATATGGCACAATCTGATTGGTACAACCTATCAGATAGAAGCTTCCCGCGGAATGCTCGTGCGACCCTCTCGCGAGCTACTTTGTAGCGAGCTAGGAATATTTTAGGAGTAGAATTAGTCTTCGGGATGACTTGTCTGCTTGGGAGTTCGGGTGAGCTGGTTTTCTTAACTTGCGAGCTAAAGTTGCCTCGAAATATCCTTTTGGGGGTAGCTCGGGGAACCCGGAGCTTGCATCGTGGTGAGCTACCTTAGGGGCCCGTTACTTAGCTGTACCAGGCCACAATGCTGAGTTGTCGCTTATGTCGGGTCAGTGTCCACGTGTTGCTGTTTCATAGATCGGGTCAAATCACCCCTCATCAGTATCTATTGGGTTGAATTTTAGATTTGATGAAAAGCTGATATTATGTTTAAAAATATTCCAAATGGACCCTAAGGATTGGTTATAAATTCGGGTCTTAAGACAAAGAGGTAAATGGTGTCTGATTTGGGTAATCTTAGTGTCATTGGATTTGAAAATTCAAGATCTACATGCCTACATGGTTGAATTCTTTACTAGATGCGAGATAAGGTTTGAGATAAAAAAATCCAATTAGATGATTAAAATTGGTTTTAGCTTCGAATCTTAGGACGAAAGGGGTAGATAGTGTTGGATTTAGGTGTTCTTAGAATCATTGTATTTGGAATTTTGGGCTCTATGTATTTACAGTGTTGGATTTCTAATGCATTGTAAAGATAACTTTGGGATCACAAAGATTCTAGACAAGAAATCAGGACCAATTATGGATTCGAGTTTTAGGACTGTTAAATAAATGGTGTTGGGTTTGGGTTGTCTTGGTATTGTTGGATTTGGAATTTTAGTCTCTACTTGCCTACATTGTTGGATTTTTGACTTGATGTGTAATAAGGTTCATGATTAAAAAGATTTTAATCGAATGATAGGGATCGATTTTGGCTTCGGTTCTTAGGATAAACGGGGAGACAATGTCGGATTTGGGTGATATTCGTATCTATGTATTTGGAATTTTGAACTCTATATAATCACATGGTTGGATTTTTGAATTGATGTGAAATAAGGTTTAGGATAAAAGAAGATTCAAATGATACAATTGGAATTGGTTTTAGCTTCAAATTTTAGAATGAAAAGGTAAACAATATCGAATTTAGATTTGGGTGATCTTTATATTATTCGATTTGGAATTTTTGGATTTATGTATCTATGGTGTCGGATTTTTGGCTTAATGTGAAATTAAATTCAGGGTAAAAAGATTCTAAAAGGAGGGTTGAAATTTGGTTCGGCTTTAGGCTAGATTTGGGTGGTGGTACCATTGCTTTTAGAGTTTTGGGTTGTATATTCTTATGATGTCAGATCTCTTATTTGATGTAAAATTGATCTTGGGTTCAAAAAGATTCCAAATGTATAATGTAGATTGAATTGGACTTTATAATATTAGATTTCTGATTAGTTGTGAAATAAGCTTCAAGATCAAAAAGGTTTTGGACAAACAATTAAGATTGGATTGGTCTCTGAATCTTAGGATAGAGGGGTAAATTGTGATTGGTTTAGGTAATCTTGATATTGTTGGACTTGAAATTTTGGGCTCTATGTACCTATGGTATCATATTAATGATTCATTGTGAAATAAGGTTTATGATCAAAAAGGTTTTGGATGGACAATTAAGTTGCATCATACTTTGGGTCTCAGGACAGATGGAGTAAATAGTGCCAGGTTTAGGCAATATTAGTATTGTTGGATTTGAAATTTTAGGCTCTAAATATTGACGGGATTGAATTTCTGATTTGTTGTGAAATAAGGTTTAGGACCAAAAAGATTCCAAACAGATGATTGGGATCGATTTGAGTTTAGGTCTTAGGATGGGAGGGTAAATGGTGTTGGGTTTGGATAATGTTGGTATCATTGGTTTAACTTTGTTGTCTAAATTTTGTAAAAATCTAGAAATACCCCTAGGTTGGCTGAGAGATTAATTAAAACATGCTTAAAGATCGAAGTGTTGTAGAGAGATAAAAAAACTAAAGGGCACACAAATGGGGTATTTACACCTTATACCCATGATAGCATGTCATGTAGAGGAAGCTCCCAAACGGCCCAAGATTTCCTCCATAACATGTTAGTTCACATAGACTCCTTGTAATGGTATTAGTTCTTGATGTATTGTAGGGTGAACTAACTTTCCATGCTAGAGGAGCTTTATTTTGAATATGGACAACCAATGTTTTATCCACAAGATTAGTCAAAGCAGTTTTTAAACTTGTAGTATTGGTCACAAGGTATCCCAATGGAGGTGCAATACCAAACCCATATACCTATAGGTTTTTTGTGGTATGGTCGGCGGGGTTTTGACATGTATCATGCTCTATCCCCACACAAAATCCCCAATAATGTTAGAGAATAAAAGTCTATTCAAGGACCTCACCAAAAAGTTTAAGCTTTTAGGTTGAATGGTTCTTTGATATGGTACCAGAGCCTGCTTAACCAAGTGATCTAATGTTTGATCTTGATTTCTCCCATTATAATTAATTAAATTTCAGCACAAGATATGAATGAGCCTGCTTAACCAAGTGATCTAATGTTTGATCTTGATTTCCCCCATTATAATTAATTAAATTTCAGCACAATATATGAATGAACTTATTCTTATCCACACTTCAAGCCCAATGGGCCTTCATGTGAGGAGACATAATAGAGAATAAAAACACATTTAGGAACTAACAACTAGTGGTACTATGTGAGATAGGACCTTGTAAAAACAAAAGCTAAATGCACATTTTGAAAACACATGCATCCAACCACATATTGAAAATATCTCCCCATAAATTTAACATGCATGTATGGAAGATATTCGTAATGCACAGCCGAATGTCATGTATGGAAGATATTACTATATGTAATACCAAATCATAGCAGCTTTTAGACTACTCAATTCTTAGAAATATCAATTTAATCAAACCCAATTATTCCTCAAATACACATGTATTAATATAATTGTAGTATTATTTATTTTTCAAGATTATTTTGATATGAAATAACTTTAAAAGATACTGAAACTTGTTTTTAGAAAAAAGGGAGAATGATCGATACCCCTAGTGTCAGAATTTGTAGGTTCAAAGTACATTTGGGGTAGGTGCCAGCTTGGAATTGATGCCAATTCACGGGCGGGTATGGGTGCATAGGGTGTGGTTTTTGGACGTTTTGAATGTTCATAGGCATACAGTGGGAATCAGAAATCTGCATTGGATGTATCATTGGCATAAGGGAGATTGGGCCAGCCTAATCAGGCCATGTTGGCTTAAAACCAAATTCATTGTGCACTCATTTCTATTTATTTATGAAAAACTATAGGCTTTTTCCATTAAGACACCATAAATGAAAATGTGCATGATAAGGCTCATATAGATTTCAGGTGAGAGCTATGAAAGAAATATTGCAAGACATGGCATCCATGACTAGGGGTGTAAACAAATTGAATTCAAATCAGATCAAGCATTATCCGAATTCAAATTCGATATTCGACGGATTTTAAAAATTAATATCTAACTTCGAATCTGATTAAATATTTGAATATTCGATTCGATTTGAATTTGATTAATTAATTATTTTAGGTAATTAATAAATATATAAAATAAATATTTTATTTATATAAAGTATATAAATATAAATTATTCATATAATTTAATTATTATATATATATATAAATTATATTAGACATTTAAATATTTTATATATTAGATATAAGAATTAAATAATCAATCGAATTCAGATATTTATCGAATTGAATAAGGTCATTTTCAAATTCGAATCTGATTAGCTATTCGATATGAATAGGATATCTGAATTAAATATTCGAAATTCCGATTCGATTATGTTAAATCTTGAATTCGAAATTGGATTTTCAAATACCATTGGCACCCCTATCCATGACATAAACATGGGCAATATTGGAAAAACAATGGCATATTAGGTATTTTCATATACAATAATATTATGCCAAGGTTGATATGGCTGGACTTGCCCAGCCATACTTTAATCTAGTTTATATGCCGGCCAGGTTAAGCCAGGTCACGGGTGAGGGCACTGACACATCTTTCTTTCTTTTTTTTTTTTTTAAATATAAAGGGAATACACCTCAAGTTATTACTCAAAATGTAAAATGTTTTAAAAGACGAAAACATCCCATATTTTGGATTCTATCTCTATTGTAATCAATGAGCCTAGAACTCCTACAAGCAAATTTGGAATATGTCCATTATATTTATGTTAAGTTCATGGGAAGATGTTCCGAATGTACAGCTGTATTCTCATGCTTTCAGAATGTGTATAGAGTTTTTGCTTGTAGGAAAGCCCATCTTGATAAATAATGTTTTTTTTTTTTTTTTTGTCACTAGAGATGTGCTCTAATTACTTTGTTTTTTTAAATTCATTTTTTTGGTAATTAACAACAAATTTTATTAATTATGAAGAGAAGTATATATACAGGTCAAGCATCCCTTGGAGAGTTTAGTATTGCTACCTCTCCTACAAAACATTAAATTACAACTGAATCAAATACAATTGATCCCTATTAACCCATTTTGTTTGGCTATTGTATAAGCCAACCTATTTGCATATGTGCACCCATTATATTCTTATATTAACTCCTATTTAGTAGACGTTAGGCAAGTCTTTTAATGTCTTTTGGGCTTCTTAGAATTTGGTCATTTCTGTTTGGCAATGAAAGATAGAAAGTCTGAAAGACTTTATTTTCTAAAAAGCTGATGGAAGACTAAAATGGCCAAAAATTTGTACTCTTTGTACTCCATAGAGTACAGCATGGACCCGTAAGCAAAGCTACAATGTCAGACCATTTTATCTCTAAAACTTCAAAAGTTTAACCTAAGTTGAATCAACCAACCCTATACTCTTTGTACATAAATGACAGTGAGAGATGGGTAGACAAGAACCAGGTTGTTGACATGCAGCCTCTAGTGGATGTACAATCTGTTGACTTTAGGTTTGGATTAGCAAGATCAGTCCGTCCGAATGAGGCTGTCGACCTGAGCCGTTAGCTCACCTTATGTCTCTTCCATTGTCTCTTCTATCAACAAGGCCACCAACGTTTTAAATTTTGGAAAATTTGGCCATTTCAGATCTTAGGCCTATAATAATTTTTTCTTTCAAAATTTTGAAAATTTAGACAATCTTTTTTGAGAGTCAGACTATGATACCAAAAGGGCAACTTCTATTCTCTCAAATTCATGTGGGTTTCTCATTGGGTAAAGTTTTTCAGGTATCTTACCTTTTTAGCATCAAAGAAATTGTATTGTTATTATTTTAAATATTATATCCAAAATTTTGGGCAAAATACAAAAAATCCATCATTCTGGTGGCTTTGTCTAAAAACCACAAATGTTGAAAACAATTTTAATAAGAAAAATCATATTAATAGTGATAGAAAAAATTGGTGATGCACATGCAATTAGGGATGCAACTTGGATGGGCTAAGATTGAAGATTTGTTAAAATTTGAATCGATTTGGGCAGGCTCTGGTGGCCCTGGATGTAGTAGGAATGTTAGGTAAGAACAATGAGTGAGCACAGAATAGCTGTGTGACACATGTCCTAGTTAATGCATCTTTCATCCAAACATTTTTATTCTATTAGACATAAATTATCCATTATTTTATTATCTTTGTCAAAATAATTAAAAATAAAAACAATGAAAAAGGAAAACCTAAACGTGTTGGGAGTTGGGACTCATTTATGTTTTCCTTTTTCATTGTTTTTTATTTTTAATTATTTTGACAAAGATAATAAAATAATGGATAATTTCTGTCCAATGGAATAAAAACGTTTGGATAAAAGATGCATTAACTAGGACATGTGTCACACAACTATTCTGTGCTCACTCATTGTGCATACCTAACATGCCTACTATATCCAGACTTGGCTCTGACACCGTGTAAATAGATCTGTCAAAGGGTCAGGTCTATTTGGTAAAACTGAACCGAACCAGTATAAATGCTTCTAGTTTTTTGTGTTCCAACTATAATTGAATGAAGACGGATTTTTTCTGTCCCTAACTGATTAAGACCCAAATGGATTATGTTAGTTAATAATATATAAAGGTCTCATGATTTTCTTGTAATTTTTGTTATATTTTATGGCTAAAAGGGCAAGTTTCATAATTTAAGTTAAAAAAAAAACACCAACATACTATTTACTGCTATTTTTTTTATTAATGTTATATTATCAAAAGCGATCTTCCAAAGTTGTCATATTATAGGTAATTATAGATATAGATGTCAAGTATAATCCTTAAGGCTGTGTTTGGTTTGGAGGAAAATCTAGGAAAAGGTAGGGAAACCTTTACAAACCTTGTATAGGTTTTCCTACCTTTCCCTTCCTTTCCCTACCTTTTCCTTCAAACCAAACATAGCCTAATAAAAAAGAAAAGTATAATCAGCTCTAATCTGGTATCCAACTATCCCTATAATAATTGGTTCAGTTCTTGTTCTAAGTGTTGTCCCAATTATAATTGGGTTGGGACCAGTTCCACCCTGTTTGCACACCAGACCCAATCCAATGACAGCTACATATGTAAATTCTTCTTGGGAAATTTAGAATTCAGTCCACTTAGGTTTTTGAATTTTATTTACCAAGTCCACCACTTATGATTTACTACCCCTCGAATTTTGATTTGCATCTCTTCATTCAATGGTCATACTTACTCATACACACCAAAGGGCCTTAGGCCACTTTACTAAAACCAAAAGATTACTTGAATTCCCATTGTTCTTCACTTCATAGACGATAGACCTCCTTTGTTGCTACTAGTAAGTTTCATCTGAAGCTTCGATTACTTTTCCCGCTTGACTTCCAACCCAAAGTACTTGAAAAGCAATTAACATATCTTTTGTTCTTAGGCCCGGTCTGTTTTGGTGCACCTTTGTTTGCATTGGTATAAAATGATGGAAGTGCAAATGATGTAAATGTAAATTCTTATATGTTTTTGTTTCAGATTTGATTTGATTTTATTTGCTTGCCTTGAAAATGAAGTAAAATAACACCTGAAAAGACATAAAATGAAACCCAAAGCAAAGATGAATTAGATTTTGTATTTTTTTCTCATTTGCACTGTTATGCATTTGTACTAGTGCAAATAAAATTGTACTATAAGCAACCAGCCAATGGGTTTCCACAGGCGGGTAGAATTACAACCCTACAAGGCGTGCGAGCACAAGTGCAGCACAATAGAGAAAAGCCAATAGCAAGACAAACTCCTCATATTCTGATTGTTAAGTGGGAATGGATGGCCGGGAATTATCAAACAGATTTTGTTCTATGATGGCTTTAGTAGTTGATCAACCTAAAATTTCATGACGACTTTTTATCTCCAACCGTTTGATTTAGTTTACATTTTTTTTCATTCAACTTTTGTACTTTTTTGATTATAAAACCGAAAAGGGTAATAATTACAACCGTTTTAGACAACTAGATGATACATCAGCATAACAGTGAAAAAACACCTAACAATTTGTGGAAACTTTAAAAAATAATTTCCCCAGATGGTAAGCATGCACAAAAACCGAAATCCACTTTTACCATTTTAAATGTGTTCAAAAGAGCACGAGAGGGGAACTGCTAAAGTAATGCCTATGTGACAGCATTTATTGAATAAATGCCCACGGAACCAAACACCCTCCAAATTAGAATCGTCTAAACTTCAGTTTAAATAAAGTTTCAAATATTTTCTTCTAAACAAACATTTAACACTCCTGCTGGAGAAAAATATTCTGTAATTTCCAGATATTTAAACTCCATTCAATAAACATGCAATGGATCATGTGATTCATGATACATCAGAATCATGAGAGTTTTGAGGCAAACCCATTTTACTCAATATTTCTAAACATTTCAAGAGATAAACCCAAAATCAATCTTCTCTTCAAACACATCAAGTTTTCTATTAATGAAGCCACCTCAATTACAAAAGCTTTCAAACCCTAAAAGAAGAAAAGAAGCCACAGAAACTATACAAGTAAAAAAAAAAAAAAAAAAAAAAAGAAAACACCACCTCCATCCTAAATTCATCACAATCACCACCACCAACAATACCCAACAATCTAAATTTCAAAAACGGCATTACCTGAACAAACTGTCTCCCAACCCCTCTTGCTACACTGGTATGACATCGATCTTTGATGTGTCTTCACATCTTAAAACAATACCATCAAGGCTTGCTGGTAGGATACATTTGGCCCATTGGCATCCTGTTGAAAACGGCTCTGGGGGAGGAACGATCATGAGTACATTATCATTCCGTTGAACAACACCCATTACACTGACAGTGCTGCCTTCCTTGATGTACCTATCCAGACACAAAACAAACAACTTAACTACTTACAAAACCCATCATCAGGACTGCACAAATTGTCAACTCTGTTTTTCTCCTGTTAATTTTTTCTAATTTTCTTTTACCATAAGTGGAAAAGGCTCTCTTCGATTTTCTCTTTAATCCAAATAAAGTAATGGATTGGACCAGCTCATGTTACAGAGTGAAAAATTTACCCTTCTTTCAGGCGCATTACACGATCATCACTTGAAAGGTTCCTCTCTCTTAGCCACCTGACAAATTCTGGGGACAAGTCTCTGTTTGACTGGTTGATTTCCACAACAACAGATTCGTCAACATATGGTGTCACTCTTGCACCATAGCCAGTCTTGACCAATGCCCTCAAACCAGACTGGAAATCAGAAATGTAGAAGTCCACCACATGTCTCTGCCAAGGTATACAGAAACTTCCAATCAATGCACAGAATACAAAAAACAAGAGAGAGAATGAAAGATTCCAATCAGAAATGTAGTAAATAAATGCCCTTTCTGTTGGCTGCAACCATTCAGTGGCCAGGAAACAGCATAATTGGTCATAGCCAGAAGCATACAATTTGCCAACTAAGCCCCAATTTATTTCAGGACTAAGATATGAGCAACAGCATAAGAGGGAGCTTAAAACCAATGCTTACACAGGAAAAGCAAGGACACAGCATGGACAAGGTGTCAGGCTGAGCTCATTGTCGACATAACATGGACAACTTGTAGTGCTTGACATGGACATTCATTATTAAATATCCAAGCAACAAAGATTAAAAAACTAAGGGAGCAAAAACAGACTGAGCTTAAGAACCTCAATGTTGTCCTATTTGTAGACCTCGTGCTCATGGGCTACTACCCACATGAGGTGGCAGTAGATTGAACAGTCTATAGGTGGCCTTTGATTACATAATAGAGTGAAGGACAAATTTCAAAACAAACTCTTTCCATTTCATTCTTTGTGTCGCTATGAGGGGAGAAAAGTTCTTGCAAGCTTTGGGCATGCTATTACATATTAAGAAATTTGTAACTGTAATAAATGAGCCCATAAATTGATAAATAATATTCAATATCAAATATTTACTGTAATTACTCAAATAAAAGGGATAAATTGCATAAACAACATTAAAATAGAGGCTAGAAACAACTCAAATATGAGGGCCAATTTTACATAGAAACCTTGGACAAAGTCGGAAAATGGTTTTAACCATTTTTATAAGAGTATAATAATTTTAACCATACCATAAATGATAAGCAACACACCTCAAGTGATCGGAGTCCCCAAGTAAAACGACGATGAGTTGCATTGGCAGCCTTTGAATCCCATCCCCGGTATTCATATAGACTCGTAGATGTATAGACACATCTAGGAACCTTTTGGAAGGATGACTCAAGGGGTACATTTCCACAAGTAACCACCTGCAAGAATCACGACTCATTTTAGCTTGAAATCATGTGATAAATACCTCGGAGTATGTAGGCAAATACAAATACAAAACAATTAAAAGGAGGAATATTGACTATAAACTCAATCTTTTTTGTGGCAATAACTGAAGTTATTCCGCAGAGATGACATAACTTATTTGTACTAGTGCAAAGGCAAGCCTGGGATGCCATCAATCATATTTTGACAGTTTTTTTTCAACTTCAGATATTTTGACAGGTTTAGTGCTTATGAATTTATAACATATGCCTTCATAGATTTTGACTCTTTCTCCCTTCCTAATCCTATTTTCTCTCCTGTCTCTTTCCATTCTTCCCTCTCCCATAGAAAAGCAACATTCTAAATCGATAAATGTGCCAGTGTCTAATTTACATAACCATCTTCTATCACCTCTCTCAGTTCTTTCTCTTTCAATTTCCTGTCCTCACAGTAAGGGGGATAAGATGGTGGGGGAAACAAACTAAAACACTCATAATTTTTATAATAGTATCTTTAATTTTTTCCAGTAAAAATAACGTTCTCAATCTCATGCTAACTCCCCATTCATAAATACATTTATATTTCTTTTAAAACCTAAAAGAAGCAATCAGAAATGGTCCTTTGTATGATAGAAAAGTTGTGTCAACATTCCTCAATAAGAAACATACCCCAGAGACTTTGACATATTGTCCATCCTTTGCAGTTCTGAGCTCAGCATCTGGATAACGAGCAATGAAACCTATAATAGCTCTTCTTCCCCAACAAGTGTTCCATGTGAAAAGTGCAGCAACAGCGCCAAAAAGAACCACAACAACGATAAGAAGAATGGCATTGTGGACAGCACCAAGAATAAAACCTCCTGCAATGAACCCCATCACAAACAACAGAACCACCGACCACAATATTGGCTTTGGGAAGCTCCCCTTGAAGGAGTAGTCATCCTCCTGGCTAAGGTTAGTCACAGCCTGGTTGTGAACAATTGAGGTGCTATGTAGCTTCATTGATCCCATAGAGTCCAGAGGGCCAGACACCTTCCGAGGGGCTCCAGATGAGTTGAGTGGGCCTGAAGAAATAGGACCAGATGTAATGAGACCAGTTGCAGGAAGTACTGGTGGAAGAGGACCAGAATTCTGTCGGACAACTGGAGTTACTCCTCCAGATTGAGGGCCAGAAGACTTCTTAACTGGCTCACCATGCTTATTAAGTGGTCCAGAATTGGACTTCTGCCTATTTGATCCTCCTGTAACTGAACCTGGGATCCCACCAGAAGTTACAGGCCCTGATGTAGAATAGCTTGCACGAGCTGCAGCATTTGGCATGATTGGTCCTGAGTGTGAGGCTGCACCTCCAAATGATCCAGTCCTTGAAGGTGCATTAGTTAATGGTCCAGACTTCCTTGACTTGGAGCCTTCTACATGGAGATCAAACATCTTTCCCAGTTCTCCCGACTTTTTGATGTCACCACCAGTATAGGGCATGGCTGTTGAACTCATTGTAGGGGGTCTTTCCTTTGGTTGCTCAGGCCGGCCTGATACGTAGAGGCCATTACTGAGCTGGTGGGATGGGAATCGGGAACCCATGAAGCTTAGTTAAGTAACCAGCAAAAGAAACAGGCAACAATCACACGTGTAACTCCAAATATAATAGAAATGACCAAAGTGCAACTCCAGCAGGATCAGTGTAAGGTATCCATCTTTGACGGCATTATAGGGTTGGCAATGCAATAATGCCTCTGTGTTCTTATGTAATACTCAGAAATATGCTGAGAAAAAAAAAGGCATAAACACTATCAAAAAACATGGCTAATTTTATAGAGAACTGAACACTCAAAATCTGCACATAAAAACAACATTAAAAGTTTATAACACAACATTTGCAGCATAGCCAAGATGCATGAGCAACTAAAAGAGATTATAAAAGGGAAGACTATCATCAATTCCTACAGAACTGAAATATTGCTAAGCAAACCCTTTAATTTATGTAGCAATTTTCAAATTCAAAATTGAAATCAACACTTTCCATGGGGTCCAAAATCCTAGGAAACAGCAGCAAGGCAGGTCTGCAGGACGGTGTAATCACTGCCCTAACATCAAATACATGGAAAATTAATTTTACAAAAATCTTGGATCAAGGGATCCTCGCAGAAAAAAAAAAATCCCTGGTAAAAAAAACTAAGTAATATTCTTGCACCAAGAGTGCCACAACAGTATCGGCACAATGAATTTGCATTTTGCAACAATCTTGTATTAAAGATTCACGTTATGCAGGTTTACATTTCCAATGAAAAGGGAGAAAAGACCCTGATCCAAAATCAATATGTCCCAGAAAATTTGAAGACCAAAAAGAACCAATTATTCCATCAGATTTTTATCAACCATAGTTGAAGTCAAAATAGAGGAAATGACAATAAAAAAGAAAAGAAAAAAATGATTTCCATCCGAATGGTTGCAGTTTTGTAAAACTACCTCCCTTCTTCCATGAACACAGAAAGCACACCTATCTGAAACGTGATGCCAAACTCAAACCTTGAAGTGAAAATGTCAAGCAAATTAAGAGAGATATCATAATCAGAAGAATTTACAACTTCCTAAAATCTGAGATCTGACAAGCAGAGTCCCATTCCATTTCCATATTAAAAAAGAGAATAATCTACATGATCAACAACCACAGTCAGTGTCATAACTTTCAGAAACCTTAACATGTCCCCATACGAAACGGAAATCCAGAATATAAACCAAAAATCATGAAATCAATTGCACCAAGGATCCCATTTCCACCAAAACCAGACAATTTGGGAGAATATAAAGTCTGCTTTTAAGCAAAACTAAGATTCACGTTAACCCATCATTCCTAGCACCCTTCTCTACAAAAACAATAAACTCAAAGCCCAAAAACACCTCAAAATAATCATCTCAGTATCTCATTTCTAAGCAAAGGACCAAAATGAAATGGATCATTCACACTATAACTGCGAAAAATTGTACAAGTCCACCATTTCTCAAATCTAAAATCCCAAATGAGGAACCCAAACCCCAAATCACGCAACTATACCTACCCAACTTTCCATTTCCCTAAAGTGAAACCAAAATGAGAAATACTAGAAGACCCAGAAAACTAGTAAATTCGATGAAAACCAACCAATGGCAACATCTAGAATCCAAAACCCAAAAAACCCAGACTCCAAATCACAATATTCAGACCCACTCAGAGAAGAAAATAAAACCAAAATGGCAGTATTCCCCTCCTCCCCATTGTAGATGGGATTTACAGAGCCCATCATTCCCAACATCCGGAAACTAATACCAAAACCGAAATCCCAAATCAGAGAACAAAACGTACCCGCATTCCCATTGTGGTAAAAGACAAAGGAATGGGAGATCAGAAACCCTAAATCCAGATTCAGAACTCCAAGAGACAAGCGGGAGAAAGAGATATAAAACCAGAGAGGAAAACGGGAGCAGTAGAAATGCAAAAGAGGCAAAATGAGCGCGATTTGCACACCTGCAGAAGGCATTGGAGTTCAAATCAGAAGATTTGGAGACACAGTCAATCAAAGTGGAGCACAGACAGTACTGGGTCTGCAATGGATCTCCATCGCCATCTTCAGAGAGAGAGAGAGAGAGAGAGAGAGAGAGAGAGAGAGATTCAACTTGCTTGTCTCCTGCAAAAACCTCCAAACCAAGAGAGAGAGAAAGAAAATAAACATAAGCAGATTTAAAAAAAAAATTAAAAAAAAAAGGTGGAAAACACACCTTCCGGCTTCCACCTTCCTCCATCCCCTCTCCCCAGTTTTCTACTCCTCTCTGACTTAAAAGACCCGAATGCCCCTACTTTTTCCACGGAATATCGAAACCTGCCACTACCTTTTTCAAAATTTGGGAAGCTGCTTCACTCCTTGCTGCATCTACACTTCACGGCGACAGCATTGACTGTGGTTAGTTCGTTTGCCGTTACTGGTAACTGGCAAAAAAATCTTAACGGCAAGAATCCTTTCTTCCTCTTTTTATTACCAAAACGCCCTAGACAATTACAAGAATTACCTTGGTACCCTGCCAGATCCATTTTTATAAAGTTCTAATAGAAGAAAGCCTCGGATCTATGAGCAATCTATTCTTTCTCAATTCTGATTATCTTTAGCCATAACCCATAAGCCTTTGTTAGTTACCTTTTTAACTTACCTTCCAATTCCTCTTTTCTCTACCTTCATCCCCAAGCTATCTTTCTTACCATATTCATACTACATCATTGCAACTTGCAACTCGGGCCGGGTCGACCCAAGCCGAACCTGAGCCAAAGGGACCTCAACCCAACCACCCAAGCACTAATCCAATGAGTCCAACCCAACTTCACCTAACCCAAGTAATCTAATTTAACTTTCAAAATTTGGTTGGGTTGGGATGGGTTGAATTCAGTACCAGTTGGGTTTCTTAAGGGTTTTGGTTTAGTATTGTTTTTGTGAAATAACTAAACTAAAATTACCTAAACATTTAGTAATGATTAATGAATCCATTCCTGCCCAATTTTGGGTTGGTTGGTTGAGTTTTAGGTTGATCTGTGCCAAATAGTAGCAGCCTTATCATAAGCTATCTCCACCATAACACCCCCCTCTCATTCACTCCAGTTTGAGCAATTATTGCTTATATCAATGTTGATAAATAGATGATTTTGGAGAGAGGAGGTTTTCCTCTCCAAAATTAGTTCAATCAGCTAAAATGTCTAATTGAACCAAATAAAGTTCTCATTAGTTATGGATCCATGTTGTATTTATTCATTGATGATAGAGTATTGATTAACAAGGTTAAAGATGGGGTGGATGCAAAGATAGAACAATTTAGAATATAATATTTTAAGATATATATAGTAATGGATGTATGCAATTTTAGTGAAAGCATAGTAACAATGATAGTGTAAATAAGATTAATAATGAAGAGATGCTCCAAACTATATGACTGCTTTTGATAGCTACAATCAATCATCCTTTGATGAGGGAGAAATTAAAGAAGATGTTGCCCATAAAATTAGGAAGAGTGGTTGAAAACTTGAAATGGGAAGATAACTAGTGGGGAAAATTTTAGATAGTTAAAAAATCAGAATTTATATTTGGGATAGTGTCAGTGGCGGATTTAGGACCTTTGATCAGTGGGGGCATACCTCTTAAGTCTTTTAAAACCATAAAAAAAAGACCCCATTAAAAAGTTAAATTTTATTTGACCCCCTACTATTTTATTTGAGTGGGATAATTGTAAAAAAAAATAAATTTCTTTATGATGAGGATGTTGAGGTGAATGAATGAGTGGTAAGACTAGAAAGAGAATCATAAATGAGTCCATCAGAGAGGACTTGAGGATAAGGGATAAATCGATGGAGAGTCAATTGAGATGGTTTGGTCATGTTCATAAACAACCAATGACAACACTAGTGATTGAATATATTTTGCAAGTAAAAAGGGTCTAAAAGAGGGAGGGAAAGACCAAATAAAACATGGTTTTGAAGTGGTAGAAAATGATTTAAGACACTATTTGACAGACTACTCTTGATAGATAGAGGAGAGATCACATCAACGTACACCCCACATGCACATCTCAGCGTACATTAAGAATATCTCCGGTATTTGTCATCGGGAGGTTCCCAATTCATGTGGTTGGGATGTGCTGTGGGGCATTGTGGGGTGCTGATGTGAATCCGATAAAAGAGGACAGTAGGACAAGATTTGTTTAACTGATTCCAAATAATTGAGATTAAGGCTGAGTTGAACTGATGAAAATTTTGTTAAGCAATTATTGTTCATATTAATATAGATAATAGATGATTTTAGAGGGTCAAGATTTGAAGATTGGGTTCAATAAACTAGTCTAATTAATTCAAATAAATAAAAAAATATTATTATAGAACAAGAATGATTAAATCCATTGACTAAAGTTAAAAGAAAGATATATTAGAAATCATCAATGTTGTACTTGAGCCAGATCAATTGGCCTGGAATTTTGAGGCTAGGGCCTAGGTTTTGTGTTTAGGCCCAACCTTTTATGTATGTATGCATGTATTTATGTATGTATGTATGTATGTATGTATACATACATATATAATCACACATCATTTTTCTAGATGAAGTGACTCTTATATGTGATGTGATAACACGTATTTCTCACCAATTAGTATTGACCAATCCAAAACGTTTCAGGTAGAAGCAACAATGGGACCAAATAAAATTAACCTTAGTCAAATAAATCCTATTTATATGTGTAAAATTGATATTCTCCTTGGAAAAATTCCCCAACCTTAGCATCTAACTTATATCCCTTTAGAAAATTGAGAAACATCGGCTGTTATGCACCTTTCTTTTTCTCATACATTAAGAGAAGGGAACAAATGTGCCGACTTCTTTGCTAATGAGGATATTAATAAAGGAAACTACTATGCTTACAATTCCATCAATAAGGTTCCAAGAGAGGCAATATTACTTCTCCAAGAAAACTATTTTGGAATTTTGTTGCTTCGTATTGGTTAATGGTCTTGTTTATTTTTTATTGGCTTTAAATATTTTGTTTCTTGAGAAAAAATGTGTAATATCTTATAATATTTATCATTTTAAGCATATTTTAATTTAAAATAACTAAAATATTTAGAACAATTTTTATTTTTTTATTTTTTGAATCTTTATTTAAAGGGGTTTTTACCGTTCAGTTCACTTCTGAAATCCTAGCTCCACCATACAGTTGGAGGTAGGTGCCAACTCGGAATTGATGTCAATTTGGGTATGGGTGTTATAGGTGGATCCCTTCATAAATTTGAATTATTGTAGGTCTACAGTTCAAATCTAAATTCTGAGATGGAGTGCAAGCTAAAAATCCCTTATTTAAATGGATTGAGAGGTTGATATATGACCTAGTCATTAAAATGGTTCTCTATTTTGATCTAATTAAGTTTGACAACACTAGTGCTAAGAGTTAAAGATGATATGGGAGAGCTTTACAAAACACTCAAATAACCTGATTCCATTGCATCAAACCCATTAAATCATCAAATCTTCATGAAGGAGGTTATAACCAGGAGCTATAGACCACATAACACAATAGGTAAATCAATAGAGCATGGTCGAACTAGAGAGCAGGCTGGTTTGTTATGGTCAATCCACCAACAGAAAGTGATAAAAAATTTGCATCTCCTTCGAGAGAAATTTGGGGAGACACACTCAGAATATAACTTATAATAATAAAAAATAAAAAATAAAAACAAATGATATATTAAACCATGGTGGAAGCTTGAACAGAATAGAAAACTTTGGTTGTGTTTGGCAAGTCTTTTTAGGTAAATCTTTTAACAGCTTAGTAGATGAGAAGACACACTGAGCTTTTAGGGTCTTGTTTTTAAAGATCAGGACTGTTTGGTAAGCGTTGTGGTTTATTGGGCTGTTGAAAATAGTTGAAAAGGCTATTTTCAATGCGGAAAGATCAAAAGTTTCATTTAAAACTTCCATTTTTTTTGCTGTTTTAGGTCATTCTGCATGTTCATTTTCTGGTCTTTCAGTTTGTACAATACCAAACGGAAAAATACCATTTTTTGGCATTTCCAGCATTCCACAAGCTGATGAACCAAACACCATGGTTTTCAAAACCGGACCAGACCGGATGGTTGGACCAGAAAAACCCGGTGACCAGTTTCATTTTACCCCAGAACCAGTATTTCCCCCAAAACCGTTGATTTGATCAGCATACTGCTGACCCAGGCAGTTGAACCGTTCGAATTATTCAATGCATTAGCCAGTTTTTATTTTTTAATTTTTTTCAAAATGGGCCATCCATTCGGTTCGAACAGTCAAACCATTTGACCCGGGAACTGGACCCCCGATTGATTCGTTGTTCGGGTCGGTTTTAAAAACCTTGCCAAACACCACATTTACGATGGCATCTAGGGGAGAGTGGTATTGGATCATTTTTTTTGTAGCCTTTTTACATGTTTTTTCATAACATCTGTTCTCTATTACTTCAAGTTGATCTCCTTAAACATATTTGAACTTTCCTTTGATTTTTTTCTTTTATTTAAACTAAAAAATTGAAAAGAGTTTTTGCTATCTTTCTATCTTATTTGATTCCCTAATGAAAGGAATTTTCTCCTTTTCCTTTTTCTTTTATATTTCCCTTGAAGAAAGTCTCTCTTATACAAGTGCTCTTTACTAGCTTTGGGAATAAAAAACAAATTAGGAGAAACAAGATTGCTTTTATCCTAAATAACAAGTGACATATGGCAGTAGTATTGAACTAATTCTAGGAAAAGCTATGTAATTAATTAGTTAATTAGTTGATATCTCTAATATATTTAGATTTATTATTTTTATTTCAAATCATTTTGTATTTGGCTTTCAGTCTAATGGTTTTTATATATACTAAATTAATTTTAAAATCTCTTTGATATAATTTATTTTATTTTATTTAATGGGTATTTTAGTATGGAAAAGGGTATGCTAGTAGGTTTGTTTAGTGAATTTTCTAAGAATCTTTCATGTTACAACTTAGTTTGGAGCTCAAAATAGACTTTCGTTCATTGACAGCCTTTATATTAAAAAAATGAATATTTTTTGGTAAGTAAAAAAATGAATTGAAATCATGGTAACTTCACTGATGGGTCTTCTAATTGGTGGATTTTCTAGATCAACTACAAGATTATTCCTTCACATAGTAGAAATAGAAGGTTTCTGTAGTGTAAGGAAGCTCCACCCTTAGTCCAATTAAGATTTTTTTTTTCCTTTTAGTATGGTTTGATTATCATGTATTAATTCACATTAATAGCTAAAATCCTTGCATTTTTCTTTTTCCTTTTCCTTTAACCAGTGTGACTTAAGTTTTACTCAACAATTTTGTTTTGAAACAATTTCCTCTTTATTAGTTTAGAACCATCAAACCATTTTGGGTCTAAGGCCGCAAGACAGACTGTAGGGTCTTCATTGCTTGCAATGCTAGATGTTCATATAATAAAAAATCCACCATTGGATAATCGGTTTAAGTATTTGATTTATTTTTTACTAAGCTTATCAGTTTATATATTTGACTCCATCCCTTTTCAATCCATACTATTGTAATAAATAAATATTTTTTATTATATATATATATATGTATGTATACATACACATATATATAAATATATATAATAAGTAATTTTTATTTTATAAAATAATATTTTATATATATAATATTTTTATTTTTTATGTATAATACTAAAGATTTTTTATAATTATTATTTTTTGTATGTAAAATTAAAAATATTTTTATATGTATATTTTTATTTTTTAAAAAATTTTGGCTTGTAGTCAAATTCGAGTCAAACCGAGCTCGAACTCAAACCTAACACAATTTGAGCAAGCCGAGCTCGAATAGCCAAGTATTCAGCTCGGCTTGACTCGAATCGCTCCCTAATCAATCCAACTATCAGGTTCAACCACAAGTTGAGAACATTAATATAAACAAGTTGGGAGATTTCAAACTGGGTCTATAACTTGAAAGACAATATATCCACCACAATACCATGCTTTCTTTACTTGTCTTTGTTGCATGGGTTTAGATTTGGACACTACAACCATTATCATTTTCATTTGCATTTCCCACACATGCAATGCATGTGCATATTTACTATTAATATCAAGTACAAAAGCATAAATATTACACTTTTAAATTGACATATAAATCTCACTTTTCCAACATTGAAAACATTATACTAAATTTTAATTTTAATGTTTTTAGTAAGACTTTTCTAATCTCCATGTTACCATGTATGTGATTAATTCTAATCATTTGGTGGGTTTCAGTGTAGACACCCCATTTTAACCAAACTTTTTCATTAATTGCACATTTTGCATGTACCTTTTACATGTTTTTCATATATTTACATGCAATTTTATATTTTGTTTGTAATTTGCATATATCTCACATTATATTTGTTACTTTACATGTATTGTGCATACAATTTGCATAATTTTGCATAGTTTGTGCATTTTACATAATTTTGCATGCAATTTGTAGATACTTGGGACTGAATGGGACTTTGGAATGGTGAACTTCTTATTAAGACCATTTGGACATATTCCAAGCATGTACCTTCTGAAGGGAATAAATTGTATATTTTTGTTTGACCACCTGAAAATTACTAACTTTTTTTTGCATATTTTTGTAAATTTTAAATGAAATCAAACTTTGGACTGAGACCAAATTACATAGTTTTGCTTGACCATCAAAAAAACGGTCAAGAATTTTGCATTATGTATCTTTCCTCTTCCAAGGCAAACCAGATTTCCTGCCCACTACTCTTTACTCACACTCTACCCGCCTTGAATTGCAGTCACACATTGCCATCTTGTATTGTGAGATGTGTGACTGTTTGTACAGCTGCATGGTAGTCCTGACCCATAGCCGGTTTGAGTCCTCTTCACGATTAACTTGTTTTAAGCATTAATCGAACTAAAGAGGTTTAAAACCTTCTCTGATTGAGTCCTTTGCACGATTAACTCCTCTTTGGGTTTGAAATTTCCAATGACTCTTGAAGTAATTGAGTTCAGATTCATGGGACCCAGGTCTATATGGTTCTAAATCAAACCCCTCTATAAATAGGGGTTGAAAGCTTGAATTGGGCATACAACATTAGGGATGACAATTTTCCCCATCCCCATCAGGTATTCAGTCTCCTTGACCTGATGGGGCTAAGGTCAGGGCTGAGGGATAGGGACTTTGATTATATATTAAATATTATTTATGGGGAAGAGCTACCCCAGGCTTGTGTAGCTCACCCTTACTCCACCAAAAGAAAATATTAATTATAATTTATATATTAAAATATATTTAAAATTTTCTAAATCTATTTTTCAAAAAATAATTTCAATTACAAAATTTGGAGATTTGGGTCCCCACGAGGAACCTGTCTTTGATGGAAATTCGGGGATTGAGGGTAACTTTTATCCTTGATGGAAATCGGAGACAAGGACAGGGGTTTGTTTCAAAATCGGGATCGGGGATGATGAATATGATTCCCACCACATTGGCATTCCCTATACAACAATGATGCCAAGAGGGATGGGTAATAATCTGCTGAATTGGACAAGTTGGGTGTTTTGGGTGCAATTTTCTACAAGATAAGAGTTATGAAGGAAGCCATCACTTCCATTCAAGAGTCTGATATATGAATTATGAAGGATACTTCACAGACTGCGTTCTCAAAGGAAGTTTGTAGTGATCGTGGGAGCTTCTCAAAGAGGCCATGATGGCCAATCAACAGTAACAAAACAACTCAATGCCGAAGTTGCAGACCCGATTTCTCTCTTCATCAACCATTTCTTTGCTTAATTTCGATTCCAATCATAAGAGAGACATTTAAACCTTAGAATAAAACCATTTTCTTACTTTGATGATCAACCATTTGGCTTGATGATCAATTTGGTTGCGTTTTTGTCTAATTATCCATGTTTGTAGAGATTATTGATGTAGGCGCATGTGGCAGGGCCCAAGATGGCACCACTTGGCATCGGCTAGATGCAATCCTAGCCGTCCGTTGCCAACTACCTCCAACCACTCCCAGGGCAAAGTCAAGTACAAACAGAGGTTCTCCTGTCAAGGTAAAGGATCTTGCTTGCTCCAACTCTTTAGCTCTCTTGCTCTTGAGTGATTTCGTTTGAACTCTCACCTCATATCTCATCTGAACCCTCATACTTACTTGACTAACTTGACTATCGGACTCTCCGCCCCTGGGATAACACTCGGGGCCTCTGACATGTGTTCTATTGCTCTCGATAACCTCGTCTAAGCTCTCACCTTGGACCTCATCCGAGCCCTCATACGTACTTAATTAACTTGACTGTCAGAGTCTCCACCCCTGAGATAACATCCAGGACCTCTAACGTGTGCTCTATTATTTTCAAGATTGGACACTACGGTTTTGACTAAAGAAGCAAATTTACCTTATTACTCTCAGCCCATCCTTAACAGCACCAATTATCATCATGATAGTTGATTCTCATTTATGTGTGAATAAGCTAGGGTTGTATTGTTCATTTTATTTAGATAGTTATTATTATTATTATATGTTAGATCAGTGGATGTATATTTAGTAATGTTTATGATCAATCTCATACATTATTCTTACATGTTCATGCTCCATGTTAATTAGTCTCCCTTTGTTAAATTTTTTTATTATGATTACCTTCACATGTTCATGCATTATTCAGAGATTGATAACTTTTTAGAATAAATAGAATTATTGAATATCTTTATCTTCTTGCTTTTAACATATCATGTAGACATGCATCTAGGCCACATGTAGATTATATTAGATTAGACAAAATGGGATTTCAGCCTTTGATTCCCTTGATAGTATTAAAAAGTTTGAGAGGAAATATGAGAAATCATTTAAGTAATTTAATTAGGCATTATTTTTCTTTTTTCCATTTTTTTTTAATTTAAACAAAATGAAAACAGAGAACTAGTAGATGCCAGAACCGAGACTGGATCTGCTCTTCACACCTGACGCCTCACATGCACATCCTACCATGTATTGCGAACATCTCCCATACTTTTTAGTTATTATTCACAAGAGATGTTTCTAATGCACGGTGGATATACATGTGAGGCGCCCATTTGTGAGGAGCAGATCCTGTTTTGCCAGAACCAAGGTTTAAAGTATGATGGCGTATTGTATCATATCTTTAGGTGTCCGATAGACCTGTTTATAGGTGTCTTCATGAGCCCTTTTTTTATTAAATAATATATATAAAAAAAATCAATCTTGAAACTGAAATTTGAAAAATAATTGATACTTTGAGCCATGGCTAGAATTTTGATTTCAGGTGAGAATGGGTTTTAATTCCATCCACTCTTGTATTCCACTCCTTTCCAAACCAAATTTATTGTTTTTGAACCATTGTTGACCTAGATAGTTGAACTGTTATGCCCGGAAACAATTCAAGCAACTGACTGATCTAACTGTTGACTTAGCTAGCAACCCATTGACATGGAGGTCAAACTGTCTATCCAAACAACAGTTTTGACCTTTGTTAGTTTAATTATTTTTAAAATTGGAATTGGCTATCTATTCAAACCGGATGATCGAACCGCTGACCCAAAAATTAGTGGCCAAAGCAGTTCTGATCCTAAAATGGCTTTTTAAAACATTGACTAAAATTTTTCTTTCTATAAACCCAATTAAACATTTTCCAAAACCATCCCTCTACTTTATCTTATCGAGGTTTAGATACATGGACCTGACCCCATTGGCATCCCTAATTTGTACTACTTTCTAAATCAAAATCCAATTTGACCATGCATTGGTTTAATTTATATTGCAATTTTTTTATATCATAAAAGTTAATCTCTTTTTATTAGTAAGTACAACATACTTCATTATAGGCCCATTATGATGCAGGTCAAATGAGTCCATTCATGACTTCATAAATCGAATAGTAAAACATAAAAAATTATGAAAAAATGTAGAAAAATTAGACGTATTGCTAATATTATATAATTCATCATATTAAATAAAAATAAGTTTGAAAAATGAAAACTATTATCATATCAATGATGAAAATTGCTAAAAATACAAATAAAAGGAGAATAAATGTTTAACCCAGGTGAAGGGTTATTACTCGAATCAACACTTTTTCATAGGTGAAGCGTTCAGGTATGAAACAGATCCAGAAATACGGCTGACTGATGGGTTGACCAGTCCAACCAACTGGCTCAACTGTGCTTGAGTGGAGACCGGATCTGCTCCTCACACAGGGCACCTCACACCGACCTCACACGTACATCCTATCATGCATTAGGAACATCTCCCATATTTATAAGTTATTATTTACGGGAGATGTTTCCAATGCATGGTGGATGTACTTGTGAAGCGCTCATATGTGAAGAGCAGATCACGTTCCGTTTTAAGGGACTTAACCCTAGGTCATGAGCCTGAAATATATACCTAAGCACCTTGCCTACAAATTTGAAATATGGCAAGGTGCCAATCAGCTGGTTGGTACCTGCCCATAGTAGTGGAGACTTGGGATCGAATCTCGCCTGCACCTGGTGGGGGTGGGGCGGGGGTTAATGGATTGGGGGATGGGCTAGCCCACTGTGTAGCCCTTCAAAAAGAAATAAAAAAAAAACAAAATAAAAACAAAAACCTAGGTCCAAGCCTGAAAATTAGTTATATAGTAAAATAGTTTACAATGCTCATAGCCAATTACAACCATGTATTGAGAATATCTCCCTACTTATATGTTTTATTTATGGGTAGATATTTTCAACGCACAGCTGCAAGTGGTTGAAATTATTTTGTGGAACAAATGTCACCAAATTTTTTCTCGGATCAAATAAGCACACTGATTCCAGTCTCTTATTCCTGCAAACCAAACGGGGCCTTAATTTTTTCTCAAGTCACTTGCTTTCCAAGTGACAAATTTCATCATTAATTAGGGCCAAAAAGAAGGTGATCCATGACATCTCACTGAGATGGACAATTATTTTTTTAAGCCAACTGAGATGGGCAAATAAACCATACACATAGAGACATAAAAATAAATCCAATGACTACAAATTCTCTTATTTATATATGTTTTTTTTTATTTAAAGAAGATCAAGAATGTTAAGGTCTATTAGTATTTGGTGAGATAGATAAATAAACCACACATAGAGACATAGAGAAAAATCCTAATCCTACAAATTCTCAAACATACAGAGAGGAATTAATAGTTCAGTTGGTGAGGTAGGATTTCACTAACCCCATTAGTTATTTAATGTGATAAATAATTGAAAAGCATCCACTTTGAGGTCTGACTCAAATGTCCAATCAGTTTAACTTAGGGTTCAGTAGTACCTAATGCATATTTGACCAACCTGTTTAGGTACAATTGTGATAACATTGCATTTGGTTGCAGAAAATATGCATAGACGAAAAGGAATGAAGAGTAGGTGTAACTTTTTCATTGCTTGGATATTAAGAGAAAATAACAAAAGGAGAATTGAACTTGAAGTTTTCTTCTCCTTTATCTTTGTCTCTCTTAAGTTTTGATCATTTGAAAATGTCAAGTCCTTAAGAGAAAATACATGAAGAAAAGGGCAACAACATCATTTTCCCAACTTTGAACATCGCATCCCAAAACGTGTTGTTCATGGTCTTGTATCCTAACATGACTAGCATCTTGGGTGCAAGTAGTATGGATTCAATTGACACCCACTTTTTCAATTTGGTGTCAGCTTAAGTTTTAGATCATGACCCACACCTGTCATACCAAATCACTTGTTTCAATTAGACAATTTGGTGTGAGCTTTAGGACACTGCTTTTCTTTGTTTTTCTTTTTTCCTTTTTCTTTCTTTCTTTCTTTCTTTCTTTTTTTTCTTTAATTGAATTTTGACAAAGTTATATATGGGTTAGGTTAGTGGCTTAGTAATCAAGAAGCTAGTGAATAAATAAAGCAGTTATAAGTTTATTTCATGGTTTTCAAAACCAGACCTGACCGGATGGTTGGACTGGAAAAATTGGGAACCAGTTCATTTTATCCTAAAATTGTTATTTTACCAAAAATTATTGATTTGGTCAGCAAATTGCTGACCCGGGTGGTCGAACTGTCCAACGGTTTTGAACTTTTTTATTTTTTTTATTTTTTTATCATAATGGTCTGCCCTGACTGGTTCATTGTCCGATTCGGTTTTAAAAACCTTGGTTTGCTTATTATTAGGGGGTGTTCTCCAATGTGAATTATATTAATTTCCCGTTGCAAGTTTGAAAAAATGAAACAAAACCAGCTGGTGGTTTGAAAATAAATTGGTTCTTAAAAAACAAAGAAAACATGTTCTTGGTTATATATGCGTTTGTTGCTTTTAAAATAGAAATAAAAAAATGCATGTTCTTGAATTTCTGGCTTAAAGAACATGCCTTTATCTGGTTATTTAATATCATTCTCTATAAATCATATAATTTTTATACTATAAAATTTGTTTCAAGTTTGAGAGCATTATTCTGATGGTTTCAAAAACATGCATGTATTGTTTTTGTGAAACAAAACGAATTATTTTTGCTTTTTAAAACAAAAACACTGTTCAAGAATGTAACAAAAACACTCATGTTGTTAGATCACCCCCTTAGTTAAATCCAAATTTTGAAGGATTTAGTGGTGAAGCTTTTAATTTTCACTCTAATTAAACACCACATTTTAGAATATAATTTTGTCCTTAATTGTGTATTAACACGAATTCAAGCTTGATTTGTCTCTGATTATGAACTTACAATTGCATTAAGAACCACACAATTGAAATTCTCTTTTTATATAATTTTTAATTAGTCATGCATTATTTGCATGGATATGACATGCTTTTATTTCATGAATTCAATCTAAGTTCATTAGACACATTAGTCAGTTATCCATTTATTGTCACTTGATCTGTATGTCTCACTTGTGAAGCACCCAATCTTAATCTTCCTTGTGTATTTTGGCAATATTAACATTTAGAACCATGGTTTTAAAAAGCGGAATCGTTCTAGTCATTGGTTTTTGGTTGACGTTTGATTGTCCAGTTTGAATGGATGGTCCATTCTGACAACAAAAATTAAAAAAATAAGAAATGATCAAAAATCATTGAATAGATTGACGGTTTGACCACTCAAGTCAATGAATTATTAACCGATTCAACAGTTTTTGGCCAAAAACTGGATTTGAAGTAAAACAGAACCGATTGCCTGAACAGTTTCTAGGCCGAACAGTCCAAATGTTCGAGTCAACAGTCATTCAAAAACTGTGTTTAAAACCATAATTTTCTCCCAGCGTTCAAACCCATTTCTTGCCTAATTATTAGATTATATTGGAATTGAATGTACTTCTTGAGAAATTATGTTAGATCTTTTCAAGTGACCGTGTAACCTCCATTAAACCATTTTTTGTTATCTTTGACCAATTAAAGGAAAATAATAGAGAGCTTATTCAACTCGTAACTTGAGATCTTTTCTTGTGAACAATTAATAGGAATGATTTAACCAAAAGAGGTGAGGAGAGAGATAGAGAGAGAGGGTTAAAATACCTGAATCATATGAAAGAAAATATGGATTTCCAAACTAGCAACTACTGACTGAAGCCATTAAATTAATCTATTTTAATTGAAAGCTAAACCAATTGCAATCTTATAATTGAAGGAAAATATCTTACTATCATGACTTGTACCTTTAACCACAACCTGTCTGTTTGGCTGTGCTTGGGACTTTATGTTGCGGGTCCAAAGTGGAAACTACTGCAGATTCTGTGGTTCAGTGGATAATAGAATTTTTCATCCAACTGACAGAAGATATGGCTAAAAATTTGCTCTTCTTTTTGCATTCCACTCGGCTCTTCTTTTCAGAATAGATCAGGCAATCCTTTTCTACTATATACAGTTTCATTTACTGTAAAAGGAAATAAGTATGACTAAGGTAAGAACTAGGTTGAAAGTAATTAACTAAAGGTATGGCTTCGACATGACAATTTGGTTGGAGTTTGATTTGCAAATGCAAGGTGTGAGTGTAGATGTATCCTACACTCAGGCTGTGTTTGGTTTGAAGGAAAATGTAGGAAAAGGTAGGAAATCCTTATAGTCCGTTTGGTTTGTGTGATTAGGATGATAAAATAGGAATGTTCTTTAAAGGGTGAGACGCGACGATAATACACTCTCAATTTTTAGGACGCCGGGTCTCACCAAATAGGTGTGATCCCATTGAGAAAGGAAGCTGAGTGAGAAAATTTTATTGAGGGAGGCAATTAAGCATAGCCTTCTTCTTAGATGCCATCCAATGGTTTACTTACTGGTGCCATCTTCGGTTTTCATTGCCAAAAAATGGCTTTTGGCATCTGTCACTTCCAGATCTGGCGTCATTCTTCCACCGCTGCCATTGCCACCACTACCACCACGAGCACTGCCGAGGTATTGGGTTGAGAAAAAATTGGTCTTTCTTCCACCACCATTCTTCCACTGATAACTTTCATTTCTTCTCCCTTGAACAAACTGGTTGTAGCAACCAAACATAGGTGACAGGGTTGAGAAAAAAAAATTCCCTTCTCATCCCATCCCATCTCATCTCATCATTTCTTAGCAACCAAACAAACCATTACAAACCTTGTATAGGTTTCCCTATCTTTCCCTACTTTTCCTTCAAACCAAACATAACCTTAATGATTGGCTTACAACCTAAACAGTTTAGGCTTTTGGATCAAAGGTGCGGTCTAATTCTTGTATATAAATCCCGTGTATACATACAAGTTCTTTGAATTTGATGAATACTTTGAAAATAGATTTCTTAGAGTTCAGGTTTATTGGAAAAACTTTATACTTGTAGTTTTAGTGATATTTATTTATTTATTTATAAACTATTAAGAAGGGTTTATGTGTGTAAAAATTCCTCAGTTTAATGACCTTGTTATAAATACCCTTTAAAATAAAATATAATTTGTAGTTGTCAGTAGACCTAGAAAAATTGACAATGGAACAACTTATCTTCCTTGAGCACTCAAATGTTGCCATTTTTTTCTAAATGTGGTTGCATCACCCTAGGTGTCCATTTCTACTTGTTGGATCTAAAACTCAGCTTTGTCTTATCCATAACCCATTTAAACACCTCGCTCTATCCATCAAATTGACAGTGTTTTGATGCCAATTGAGAGTTCCAAATGTCTTGATTTCATTGTAGATTTTGGGTGCAAATATAAAAAATCCTTGTAACATAGAACAAATAGAAGTCTCATTTTCTTCTAAACCTCCTTTAATTTGTTTACAGAAAGACTTTCCATTTGCAACCCTACTCCAAACATATATAGAAATTTTAGGAACTTTTAACAACTTCTTTGAAGCAAAATAGGAAGGAAATCATAAATCATTCAATCAAGCAGAATGCTACAAAATTGACCACTGACCAGCACTGGTTTATTTTATCAAGCAAAACTTCTGACCCATGCACCTTGCCTTGGATTTCAACTTTACCCATCTAAAACTTTGTTAGAAAAAAAGTTCTGGTTATGTGTTCTTGTAAGATTCTTTCTGGTTTTTCTTTGTTTAGTTTGTGTTTGTTTTTAAATACTAAATTAATGGACATACAAAATTTCAGACTGTAATATTTCAATTACTCTTTGTCTCTTTTATAATGAACACATTGTTTTTAATTTTCTTGCCCCTTTTTTATTTGTTTGAAGAAAGTGGCAAGCAAATCAAAGTTTTCATTGCAACTGGGAGAATATATCACTCTAATATTTCGACATAAATCTAATTAGCTCAGTTTTAGGCTCCGTTCATTTTTCGGGTAAATGCATTTATCTAGGTAAATGTCTTATTTTTCATGTAAATAAGGCAATGACCATTTTAGTCATAAAAATCCAATATTAAAAGGGGTATTTTTGTCTCATTCAAGTGTTGGCAACTTCCCCCCAAGTAGGAAAGTTATTTATCCACCTAGGAAATAAACTTTCCTTGGTCCCCATATAAATCTGAAAAGAGAGTGCACATATAGATTTACGTGGTTCAGCATTTAGCCTACATCCATGGGTGAAAGAAACAGTAATAGAGAATATATGATTGACCAACCTCTCTCACACACAAAACCCTAATCCCCAATACATCCAAACTCCAAAATCCCCCCCTCTCTCTCTCTCTCTTTTATATATATATATATATATATGTATGTGTATTTATATGTAAATATATATTTTGAGAAAACCTAGAAATATATCATATTCAAACCCATGAACAAAAAACGGTCGGTGCATACCACGAGGCTCCTCCCAAACAACCCCCTGATGGGGATCAGTGGTGGGCTCTCCGCATCTACCATATATCTCAATAAAAATTCCCCTTTAGTTTCTTCTCCACAAATGTCGGATTGGGTCATGGAATGGGCCACAAACTGGAATCCAAGGCACAAACTCAATATTTAGCATGCATCAAGCATTAGAATTCCTTAAATTTATCATAAATCATACACTTCTTACACCCAATTATACTGCAAACTGGATTAAATGATCCATAATGAGCCCAACTAATAAGGATCAGCAGGGGCCTTATTATCTGATAATTAGGCAACCCCATTGTTATGATGCTATTGTTTGTTGAATTTCAACCCTAATTCAACAAAATTTTCAACTCTGATCCAATATTTTATTTCACTCTGGGTGGTTGGCTAGTAGTTAATGTTAGGGTCAAGCAGACCAATCCATGACATTATAAATCAACTAAAAACATACAAAAAATAAATAAAATATAAAAAATTACAAAATTTTAAGGAAATTATGTAAAAAAGTTGGGTTTGTATGATAAATACAAATTATAGTTATTGATGATAGAAATGGCTAAAACACACACAAACAACAAAAAGAAAATTAAGAATAATGTCTAACCTATGGCCCGCTAATTGATTCGAAACATTCAATGGTTCAACCAACTGGGTCACTAGGTCATTGATCAGGTCAACATTTTATAGATAAATTGTTTGGATGCTAGATGGATCAAAACTTGAACGAATAATGGGTCAACCGGTCCAATTGGCCAGTTAAACTGTGGCTCGAAAACATTGCTCTGAACAAATGCAAAACAAATGCATATGAGATCACATCTCTGTCCTACAAAGAGCCCCTCCACAACACCCCACAGTACATCCCCGCCATGTATTGGGAATATCTCCTGATGATGACATCAGCAGGACTGGTACTATCATCAAGAGGGTGGAGATGTGAACTCAATCCATATAGAGTAAAGTTAAATACAAAAATAATGCATAAACATCATTTAAGTTAATAATTTAAATATAATTTGGATACGATCTTACTAGTGCCAATGCATTGGATCCGTTCAGAACTCTGAAATTAGCCCTTAGTTTCAAATAAATTCTAATAATTTACACAAGTAGTATGATCAACCTTCCCTCCCCTTGTCCTAATAGAATAATGTAACTAGCTGGGTCACATAAGAAGCTTAATTTTCTTACATGGCCTGCCCTATTTCTGTCACATAATTATTGATGTTAGACATCTAAGACATCCACTAGGTAAGCGGAAATTTGATTAAGTGGTTTCTCTGAATAATGTTAACTATTGGAAGTTTTAATATTTAATATAACTAATTAACCCTAAAAATTTTTTATGAACCTTTTAATTCTTTTATTAATATTTTATATTTCTTTTGCCAAGTTCATTGCAATTTGGAAAATTGGCCAAAATCCCAAATTAAAAAAAAATATGAAGTTTTGGTGGAAAAACAATTAAACATACACCTGAAAAAAAAAATTATTTCATTTTGGTTGCCAGATCCAAACTGAAAGTTAAAATCATGATTATTTTGAAATCATGGCAAGTTTTTTCGGCTGAATTTACCTCATGTTTAGAAGCTGATGAAAATTTACCCATGATCATCTGGGGTCGTTTTATAGGCTCTCAACTAGATTACCATGATATCATCATCTAAGCATTGTCCCAGCTATATGGGGTCGATTATATGAATCCTATTTTGCTATTCCTTTTTTTCAGTGCCATATCCATTGTCAAATTGTGGACACTTAAAATGATTTCTTATTATTTCTACCTAAGTCCTCTTTGACTTGCCCCCAACTCTTCTAGCTCTTTCATCAACTTTTCACATATCAGTTTTGTTCGAACAATTGTTATAGACGCTGTTTTATGTATATATTTAAACCGTTTTAATCTAATTTCTCTCATTTTATCACCTATTGGATGTATTCACAGATTCTTTTTATGACTTCACTATCAGGATCCATGACCATTAGTGTTTGGCAAAAAGCCTTAGTGTCTGGCTTCTAATTTGATGAAAATTTGAGATTGGAACTGGCTGTATAAGACAAATTCACATTAGTGGAATTAGATTGTCATAATGCAATTTTTTTACGTATTTATGTATATATATATGTATGTATGTATGTATGTATGTATGTATGTATGTATGTATGCATGTATAACTTGAGTGTTTTTTTGTATGAGAGAGAATTGGCAAATTGACCAAAATCCCAAATTTTCAAAAAAAAAAACATCTAAAGTTTTAGTGGAGAAACATACACCTGAAATATTTTCTTTCATTTTGGTTGTCATATACAAACTGGAATTTAAAATTATGATTATTGTGAAATCATTGCAAGTTTTTTCGGCTGACTTTACCCCATGTTTAAAATCTGATAAAATTTACCCCATGATCATTTAGAATCCTTTTATAGGACCGCAGCTAGATTGCCACGATATCATCATAATCACTATCATCTAATCCTTGTCCCTAATCCTGTTTCAATTTTTTGTTCTTTTTACTGCCATATCCGTTGTTAAACTATGGGTACTTAAATAATTTCTTATTATTTCTGCTCAATTCTTCTTTGGTTTGCCCCTAGTTCTTCTAGCTCCTTCAATTTGTCACGAATCATTTTTTTTAACAGATGTTGTACATAGAGATGATTCTAGTTAGTCTTCTGGCAAATCCTCTATCTGATTGTAGCAAAGACTTGGGATTGAGTACCGCCTTTGCCTAGGATCTAGGGGCTTGGGAAAGGACACCCCCTATTGTGTAGCTCATTACCAAAAGAAAAGGTGTTGTAGATGGTATTCCATGCACATGATCAAATCATGTCAATTTACTCTCTTTTATTTTATCACCTAATGGATTTATTCCTAGGCTATTTTGTATGACTTCATTACCAAAGTTTGGTAAAAAAGCTTTAGGCTCCATTTGGTTCATGGGATGGAAAGGGAAAGATATGGGATCCAACCATTTCGGTGTTAAATAAGTGGAAAACTTGTTTAGGCTGTGTTTGAGAATGATGCAAATGGAGTGTAAATCCTGGTTCAGGGTAAATTTTTTACTCTGGTTCACTTTTGCATGTGTTTGGCAACATTACATTTATGTATTGACAAATGACAGACCAATGCATATTTACATTGATAATAAGATGTAAAAGTACATCAATATAAAAGAAGTAAACTTGCACTAAAGTGGGCTTTTGATTAAAAAAAAATGCTTTATTGAAACTCATGTTTGCATCAATTACAGCTAAAAGTCTGTTTGGTAAGAAGATACTTTGTCAATGCAAAACAAACCCAACTTTGCAATTTATATGAGCCGTTTTATGCTCTAAATATTTGCATTCACACTTATTTGCACCGTTTCCAAACGCAGCCTTAAGAGAAAAAACACCTTCTTTATATCATTTTTAAGAGTTAGTATTAGACCCATTATCCATTAATAAATTATTAATTATTTAATAAGACAATAATAAAATTTTAATTACAATTAATTAATAAAATAAAATACTAAACTATAAAATATTGTTAAGTAATTAGTAATCATTCAGTAATTAAAAAATAGTTATTAATTGATTAATTAATTATCAATGTTCATTAATTAACTAATGAATTATAAAATTAATGATTAAAAATATTAATAATTAATAATTTCTTAATAAAAAATAAAAAATAATGATTATACTACTAATTACCTAATTATTAATAATTAGTATCTAATCTAATTATTAATGAATAATAAAGTACAAAATAATAAAAAGTATGATTGATTAATTAATAATAACAAAAAAGTTAATAATTACTAATTTATTAATAAATAAATAACGAAAATGTTGATTTAAAAAATAATTAGTAATACAAAATAACATTATTAATTAATTTATCGTAAATATTGGATAATTAATAATTTATCTAAATATAACTATACTAATTCTTAATTAACTAATAAAATATTAATAATTAATATTTATTTATTAATATTACATAATCAATAATTAACAAATAAAACATTTTTATTTTTAAATATTATTAATTTAATCAATTAAGAAATTATAAAAATTGTAATGAATAAAATATAATTAGTAATACAAAATAAAAACAACAATTTTATCAAACCCAAATATATAAATCTAATCAAACCCTTTTATTTTTGAGTCGGACCACTGGGTTCCGTTTAATAGTTGAATTGGCCAATTGGGCACCACCGAGACCGAGACCAAGAGGAGTTTCCGATAATTTTGGAAAAGAATAGAGCTGTTTTAGTAATTTCATACTTCCCATCTACCGACAATTTGAAAAAAGAAAAAAATAAAAAAGAAGAAAAAGAGAAACTTGGGTTTCCCATTATGTCCTCACCCGCGGTCAGTTCCTCAACTCAAATCTGTCACGGACAAATCTTGCTACTGAAGCAATGGCTTTCTCTTCTAGATAATACAAGGCAGGTAAGGGGTGGTTTAGGTATTTCAATTATACCCCTTCCTTTTCACTCCTCTTTCGCCCGCCGCTATCTTGTCCCCACTGGATAACGATTAACGATGTGTTACCCAGAGTCTGTCGGAAAATTGCCTGTAATCCAATCAATCGGATCCAGTTCCTAATCTTTCCAACCCGATCCGTTTAGATCAACTTGGATTGTAGTATTTCCTTTTTTTTTTTTTATGTTGAGTGACCAAACAACTACAACTGTTCGATGTGTGGAATTGTTTTACCATCCTCGTTCTCAGGATGCCCACATGATCGGACGGTGCTTATTGGTGTTACATGATACTTACATCTAAAGACATCGGTATACAGCTCTGACCACATGGTCCAACCCTGTGGAATAAAGCTGAAATAGAGATTTGATGGAGAGGAATATTTCATATTTAATGAGCATGCAAGAAAACATCCTTATACAAAATTAATATCAGGTTAAATAATTTCTGCCAGTTGGGCTACTTAGGTTATTTATTGTGAGACCTCCAATTTGGTTTCTGTCTTCTGAGGTACCATGATGGAGACCTTGAGAGCTTAACAAAAGATAAGCATGGGCTAAAATCACAATTGAGGATGCAATTGTCAGAAGTTGACATTGAACCGGAAAAGGGGTTGGACCGAGTCAATCCGGTCCGGATGTCGGGCTGATATTGATTAGCCCAATGCTGATCTAGTAAAATGGAATGCCGGGTTGAGGTTATCCGTTTCATGTATAAAATATTCGGAGGACTATGTTGAAGTTGACCCGATCTTTACTTGAACCGGTTATTGGGCATACCGGTTTGATTGGTCGAGATGATCTAGGTTTCACAACAGAACTTCTACAAGAGGGCAAAGACAGATGAATTCTAGGAAATTTCATGGAAATATATATTTGAGACAAGGTAAGAGGTTAATGAATGATGATGGGGCATGAATGGGGTGGCATATTTATTTCTTTAATTGACTACTACTAAGCATTGGTTCATTTTCTTCATTAAATAATTCATCAATTAGAAAAGAAAAGCAGGAGCAAGATCGTTGATCCCATCGTTGACAAGGAGAACATGAGAGGAAGGACCCTGTGACCCTGTCCCTATTCCCTGGTCCTTTATTTGAATAGGTCCGGGTCAGGTGGTGAAAGGGTTGGACGGGTCAGGGTTAAAGCCCATTTAAGCCTAACTCGGGTTTTGGGTTGGGAAATTGGCTAGTTAATTGGTTTTCTCCTTTTTGATCTGGGGCTGTAGGACCTAGAATAAGGGGGGATAGCCATTCCTTGGGTCCCACCATGGAGATTTGATATTGAAAAATCAATTGAGAAAAAGTTGGTTCTAACTTGCTTACTTGCTGCATACATTTGAATGGTAGGGTAGAGTTCTATTAAAAACCCTAAAATATTCACCAATATGGTCGTTTTCTTGAGGTGATTTTCTCAACAAAATGGGTTTCATGTAATTAATGTGTTTGCATTATTTTCATAAATATCAAAACAGTGAAGAAAAGCTGTTCTTGAATCTGAATTGATTTTCCTTTCAGATGTGGGTCCTATATACCCATCAGCCAAACAGATGCAAAGCAGGTTTCACTGATATGTTGATTTGTTTTTCAGTTTACTGAAAGCTATTCTATAATTTGTGGTTTGAAAACGATTGCATGAAGAAAACAGCAAGCAGCCACAATGGTGAAAGCCCCTTTTCAGATGGTGGGTCATCCTCCTTTGAACATGGAACACGTGGCAAGTGAGAGTGGATCAGATTGAAATAGGAAGCTTCTTATGAACCAGACTTTAGCTTACTCAAGATCAGTCAATGAAGAAAATTGGGTTCATTGTCAAGTGGTCACAATCTGGATCCAGTTTAAACCAAATTGGATTTACCAGACTGAGAGCTGGAAAACAGGATTGCTGAGCTTGGTCTTTGAAGAATACAGCTAACTAGTTGGTAAAAGTTATGGGTTCCATCATCACTTAAAAATATTTCTCTCTTCAAGTATAGAAATTGATAATTAATTAGTTACAAAATCTCCTAGGAGTAGCTCTCCTTTCAATTTCATCACCAGGATTTCTGAGCTTTCATTGTTGAGGTTGTAAATATGCAGTTATGCACTCAATTTTTTAATAGTCTTATGATAACAACCAACTTCAGCTTCCCGAATCATTTAATTCAGCCACTTCAGCTGTTATCAAATGGCCCCTGTTGTCACACATGGCTGATGAGGTCGCAGTACAAGACCTTCATTTTTTTCTCTTTTCTCTGCCCATGTGGCAAATTCCAGCCTAATGGGTGACTAGAACAGAGCAATGCATGATGGAGCTGATGTGGACTGTGTATGGCTCTAGTGAGACCCTAACTTGTAGACAATCTAAATTTTCCATGTCAGTCTTCCACATTGTAATGGCTATGAGTTTCAGAGGAAATAGTGATATAACAGAAGACTTTTGACTAAATTATTCTACATCAGAATTACATGGTAGCCAGTTCACACAAACACAATTGGGCAGTTGGGCTTTAGGGGGGGTCCTTTTCAATCATCAATTGGTTACTGTTGTGTCTCCATCAGTATAAGCTAAGATGTCTAAAACCCTAAGTTTCTGCAACCTAAGCATCCTAAGTTGCTGAGGACCCATGTAGTGACTGATTGAAGATCACCAGATCTTCATTATGAAAAAGTAACTTGAGGAAATTGCAACTGCTCCTCAAAGTTACAAACCCCATTAGAAATTCAGAATCTGTACTAGAGATAGTGTAGGCACTCAATGGCCACATTAACTGAAATGGTTATATTATATTAATACATTTTGTTTAGTGAGGATATGATTTCATTCACACCTTAACCTAAAAGATATTGACATCCCACCTGTAGACTCTATCATGATGGCCAAGGATACCTTCTTCAAGTCGTTATTACTTGGGTTTCTTCTTCCCTCAGAAAACCCTAGATCCCAAGCTTCATTCCTTGTTGACCCCACTTCACATACCCTCTCACCTTTCTTCTGGTGGAGGGTTATGCATCAAATGGCAAATGCGACTTAGTCAAATCTACAACACCATTAGTTAACCCAAGTCCAACCCTAAGAGAGACAGGTCAATCTTAGTTGATCCAACCCAATCAGATTGAGCCCAAATTACTCAACTCTGATGGGACTTAGATTAGGTTGAGATGACTTAGATGGGTAGTTTTCTTTTAATGGCCCAAATTAAATGAAGAGGGTATATATTTTATGAGAATTTGACTAAGTATAGGTGATCCCAACTTTTCCAGCCTCCTAAAGGAGCCTCTGACTGATCTGGACTGTCCATCAACTAGGAAACGCTATGTTTCAGCCAATATTCACTCCTAACTCCAAAGTGACTCATTTGTGGAGGTGCCAGTTAGTTTCTTGGTTAAGGTTTCTGACCAGTTGTAGACTCGTGGAGACTTATGATCCAATCCTGCCCTCACTTAGGCAGCTATTTGGGTTTACGGGAGGATTACATTGAATTGTTAAGCCCATTTGTTATAAAAAAAAGCCCATTTAAATTGCTTTTTTTTTTTTTCAAATTCATAATAATGGGTGTTTGGCAATGTGAATGGCTTCGTTTTCTAAAACAAAAATACCTTCCATGTCAGCGAAAACAGCATATTTTTGCTGATGTTAGGGCTGTTTTTGTTTTAGAAAGCAAAACCATTTACACTGAGGAACACCGCATAGTCTTTTGGGATTTTTCATTTTAATTCAGAAAAACTCAAAAGAGGTGTATATATGCAAAGCCCTCAGAAAAGGATTTCTCCTTTAGGTTATGTTTGGTTTAAAGGAAAAAATAGGGAAAAGAAGGGAAAGATAGGAAAATTTTTACAAATCTTGTATAGGTTTCCTTACCTTTCCCTTCTTTTTATTACCTTTTCCCTCAAACCAAATATAACCTTAAATAAAAAAAAAAAAAAAAAAAGCTAGGTTGTATGCGTCTATTGAAAAAAACAGGTAAATAAATTTTAGCTGAGATTAAAAAATTGAATTATATCCATTAGGCTCAGTTTGAGAAGAGTACACCAAATACAAGAATTGACAGAGCAAATATAAGGTTTAGAAATACAATCTATATCTGCATTGTATATATGTATTTGAATTTGTACTCTTCCCAAGAGTACAAATACAAATATGTACATTTTAAATACATACAAAATATGGGGCTTTGTACTCTACATATTTGTATTTGTATTCTTTCCAAACTGAGCCTTAGGCTGTATTTGATTGCAGTATAATTTTATTTGCACTAGCACAAATGCATGGGAGTGCAAATTCTGGTTTAATTTTGTTTTGGATTTTACTTTATTTTCTTTCATGTCATAACTTATTTTATTTGTACTGCAATCAAACAAAATAAGCTAAATTTTGAAACAAAAATATGTCAAAATTTACACTCAAATCATTTGCACTGCCATGATTTTGCATCAGTACAAATTTATTTGCATTACAATCAAACACAACCTTAATAACAAAACAAATCTAATTTAATTTCCTAACTCAAACAATAGATTCAACACAAATCACCTAAATTTAAATGGGTTGCTATCTACAAATAAAATCTGATTTAATCACGTAAATCAAATAACCTTAAATGTGCCATGTTGATAGTGGATTCCAACCAAAATAGGTTGAAATAGTGGGCATGTACTCAGTACGGGGTGGTCATTGACTAAAATCAAAGCCCCTATAGGGTTTCTTAAATCGTCCCCCCAAAAAAAAATTTGTTAAGGCTCAATTTGGAAGGAGTACAAATACAAATATCTAGAGTGCAACACTATGTATTTTGTATTATTTTATATATTTTTGTATTGTATATATTTATATTTGTACTCCTTCCAAATACGTTATAAATTCAGTCACTTATCAAATTAAAAAAAAAAACGGCAAAAGAGTTTCAATGGTTTAAAGTTTTCTATGCGTGATTTTTGTATATTAAGAGTATTAATACTTTGAACCTTGTTAAAAAGTTACTACATTATCTTTTAGGCCGCGTTTGGAAACGATGCAAATAAGTGTGAATATAAATATATAGAGTGTAAAATGGTCCATATAAATTGCAAAGTTTGGTTAGTTTTGCATTGACAAATTTACCTTCTTACCAAACAGATTTTAGCTATAATGGATGCAAACACGAATTCCAATAAAGCACATGTCTTTTTTATTTATCAAAAACCCAATTGAATGCAAAATTACTTCTTTTTTATTGATGTACTTTTACATCTTATTATCAATGCAAATATGCATTGAAAAATGTATTTTCTGCATTTGTCAATGCATAAATGTAATGTCGTCAAACACAGGTAAAAGTGAATCAAAGTGTAAATTTACCCTGAACCGAGATATACACTCCATTTGTGTTGCTTCCAAATGCAGCCATAGTAACAAATGAAACCAAATTCAGCCTCCTTACTCAAAAAAAAGAAAAAGTTACTACATTATCCTTTGGTAACAAAGGAAATCAAATTCAGCCTCCTAACTCAAGAAAAGAAAATGAAAATACTTTGATGCAATGGTGTGGGTTACATTCTATTTTGGAAGAATACAAATACAAATATATACAATACAAATACATATAAAATCGAAGGATTTACAACATATTTGTATTTGTACCCCTTTCAAACTGAGCCTAAACAAAATGAGCTGGCAATTACAAATAGAATCCAAATCTCTTAAATCAAATAAAAAATTGAATCTACATATTTTCCATGCGGTCATTAACTAGTAGAATCTTCCACGTGGTTACAAAGTTTATGGGCCCAAAAGAAAGGCAACATCTTTCTCTCTCCACTGGATGCACTGGATGCATCAATGAATGGGACCAATAAAACCAAAGCCATACAAACAAGAGTTGGTATGTTAACTCGGAAAGCAACCTGAATAGTTGAGAAATAGAGTGTGGCATAGTTGAGAAATAGAGTGCGTGGAAAGATATGAATTAAGAGAACCAACGGAAATGACTTAGGTTCAGTTTGGAAGGAATACAAATATAAATATGTAGAATATAAAACATTATATTTTATACTATTTTATATGTATTCGTATTATACATATTTGTGTCCATACACACCTTTCAAATTGAGCCTCATAGAAAATTAAAGGAATATCATCTCTACTCGCTTTTGAGTTTTTATGTGCCCGTTTGGGAGGGATTTCTTGTAGCGCTTCTGGCGTTGCATGAGCCAAGAAACCCAGAAAATTGTCAAAAATAAAAAAGGCTTGCATCAGCTGAAAAATCGACTTTGTGGTGAAGCTATTGTAGGTAATTTCTTAGAAAGCGATTCAACCACCACATAAGTACTCGCAAATGGGCTTTTCATATTAGATGCTGCCGAAATTTATAAAGTAACCAATTGAGGGTTGACTCGTTGGTGTGTTAGCTGGTTTGTTTCGGTATTGATGTAAAATCGAATCATGAAACCAGCACTTTGGGGAAAAAAAGGGTAAAGCGGAAGTTATTTTTGGATCTGATCTGATCCCATTTATTTTCTTTAAAAATTAATAAGTTATTAAAAGAAAAATAAAATATATTAATTTAAATAAAGTAAAAACATATATATGTATTATATATTTATAGTTTTTGTCATATATATGTTTTTTATAAAAAAATAAATAAAATAACATATATATGTATTATATATTTATAGTTATAAGTATATAATATATATCGGATCGGATAGGGGTGATTCGAATCCGATCCAAAGATCGGAACAAGGGCGGTCCAAATTCGACCAAATAGATCCAATCCATTTGCATCCCTAGCACTGAATGAGAGAGAGAGAGAGAGAGAGAGTAGTGCAAGTTATAAAGGTTCAGACTGGCTTGTCAAGACCTTGAGTTGGATTTTGGGCATAAAGACAGAACCCTACCTAAGTCTTGATGGTCTTGGGCTACGTGTTTTTATGTTTTAATCTGAACCTGCTTATAAGAGAATGCCCAGGAAAGATATTGGGGGTGTTGTTTTTGGACTTTGAGAGGGGGAAAATTGACTAAAATGTTCATGTTTATTTTTCAGATTTATGTAGGGACCAGAAAAAGTTTATTTTTCTGAGTATTACTTACTCATCTCGCAAGTAGATAAATAATTTTTCCACTTAAGGAAAAGTTGTCATACTTGGATGGAAGAAAATATCCCTTTTAATAATGAGTTTTTTATGGTTAAAATGGTCATTAGGTTATTTATCTGTGAAATAAAAGAACATAAATAAATGCATTTATCCGAATAAATTACTTACCAAAAAACGAACAGAGCCTTGGGATGAAATTTACCCTACAATTCCATTAGTTATATCAGCTCCCATATAATAAGACAATTCCATTAGGTTCCTTAATTAGTTAAAGGACATCAATAAAAAGAAAAGAGGGAAATGAAACCCACTATTTTCAAGACTTTTGAGAAGTATTGTTAATGTGTGAGTTTGGTCCAATGGGCTCTATGTCAGAGTGCAAGTCTTCCAAAAGCATGAATTCACAAACTTGGGATTGGGCAATCCCAACCTTGCTTTTCAAGTTGCTGTTAGCAGGCCGAATCTCAGTTCTAACATCAGCCCCACAGTGGTCAAGAATGAAGAAGTAGCTCAGTTCATTGACCACCCTGGAATACTGTTTAAACATGGGGTGATGGGAGTATGTCAGTCCAGGTGAGATTATTTGGAGACTTGGGAGTCTATTATGAATCAAGCTAGATCATAGTTTGGATAAGCTTCATAGGTTATGTTTTTAAAGCCTAATAGACTTGGGAGTCTATTAGGCTTTATATTTTCCATAGGGCATAAATTGTTATTTTTTAAGTGACTCTTAACCCTTTTTGGCTCATTTGTTTCCCGTGGCCCAAGGCTCAAAAGAAATGTCCATCCAAACATAACCTATACAAAGCTTCCATGGTGGATTGGGGTCCAAAGTATGAATAAAATTAAAAATAAAATTAAGAAGGATGAGTTGATATCAATTTGATCAAAATCTCTATATGAACATTGTGTTATTTATGAGACATAATATTGAATCATCACCAAGCAATCATGGCCTTGTTTGGTTCTATTGTCTGAGGAAATGTTTTATTTGGAATTTTCTTAGAAAACAAGACAAAGGTTGTGTTTGGTTTGGTGGGTGTTTATTGAAAAAACTCTGCCACATCAGCATCATATAGGTGTTGGCATTTATATGAAGCAAAAATGAAATATTTGTTTGGTTTCACCATTTATCATACTTTTTTCAAAACCGGACTGGATTGGATGGTCGGATCGGAAAAATCGGGAACCGGTCACCTGACCAGTTTTGTTTTCCTCCAAAACCGTTGATTTTGGTCAACAGACCGCTGAACCGGCTGGTTAACCGTTCGAACCGTTCAAATGGTTTTGACAGTTTTCTAATTTTTTAATTTTTATTTATTTTTTTGTCAAAACAGGCCGACCATTTGAACCGGTAACCAAACTCCTGACCAGTTTGGTCACCGGTTCGTTTTTAAAAATCATGATTTATCAAATAAATGGTAGAAAACTAAAACACTTTGATTTCTTGTTTCCCCCCAATGCCCTATCATTTATTGAAACCAAATACTGATATGACACACTTTAATGGGTATTTATCCGAGGTAAAAAATAGAAATCGTTTAAAGTGAAACCCAACCAAACAATAAAAACAGGAAACATTTAAAGTAAAAAAATATAAATATGCGCTTAAAGTAAAAAACAGCCTATCCATAAACGCTCAAAGAACAAAACACATACAAAATGTTTTTCTCACTTTATGACAGGTAGGCATCATTAGGTGCCACATAAGCCAAAAAGTGAGAAAATGTTTTGTCCTTTCAAGAAATGCCGTATTGATGTTTTTCTCATAAACGTTTTTCGCATAACCTGAGATATACATTTTCCTAATAAACAACTCAACAAAAACTAAGGCTCCATGGCAAGAAACTCATTTGGCACTGACTTGGCAGCAATTTTCTGCTAAACGACAATGTTACCAAACACCATCCACAAACATTTTCATTTTTCATGATAAACAGTTCAACCAAAATTAAGGTTCCATTGCAAGAAACACTTATCTGGCAGCAGTTTTCTGAAAAACGCAACGTTACCAAACGCCATCCATAACATTTTCATTTTTCATGATAAACAGTTCAACCAAAATTAAGGTTCCATTGCAAGAAACACTTATCTGGCAGCAGTTTTCTGAAAAACGCAACGTTACCAAACGCCATCCATAACATCCACAAACACTCTCCCGATAAATAGTTCAACCAAAATCGAGTCTCCATTACAAGAAACGCTTATTCAGCGCTGATTTGGCAGCGATTTTCTGATATACAACCAAAAACATGTTTTCTGTGTATCTTGTTTTAAGAATCAATGCCATCTTCGAAACAAGTTTGGAACCTCTGCTTTTGAAACTCAGAAGAAAGATAGTTCACAATGGAGAACACCCATTGATCTTGGGCCTACTTGACGAATCTCTGTCTCAAAACTTATTGCTAGAGTCACGTACAAATCTTAAGAGTGGCAGTTGTGGGCTGGACTAAGAATGTTTTTCTGGGCGGCTGCAACCAGCCCACTAGAATAGTCATATATGTTTGTAGGGATGTAGAATGCAAACAATCAGCATTTGGACATTCTTATAAATGATAAATCTGATTCCGTTTTGCTGATGACGATTGGTTCCTTGGAATAAGCTTTATAACAGAATTTCTGATTTTTTTGTTTGTTTGTTGAGAAAGAACAAAAGCTCTGATTGAAAGGAGAGAGAGAGAGAGAGTACCATATGATTCCGACAAAATATTATCCAATGCTTTAAAGAGGTGAAGCGTCTTTAGCGTCGACTCAGTGCGTCGACTCAGTGAGTCGATTCAGTAATTCACTGAGTGAGAAAATTTCAAAAAAGCATAAAATAAAGAAATGTGGCTGCTGGGATTCGAGCCCAGGTCTCCACGGCCACAACGTGGAATTCTTACCACTAAACTACAGCCACTGTTTGATATTGGGAAACTTTATTGTTCACCTATATTCGTTTCTTAAAGAAATAAAGTTCAAGGCGAGAAACCCTTGGAGTCTGGCTCACAGACTAGGGAAATTGAAAAAAGAACACAATGTGGCTGCTGGGATTCGAGCCCAGGTCTCCACGGCCACAACGTGGAATTCTCACCACTAAACTACAGCCACCGGATAACAGAATTACTTCAGAAATCTATTATTGCAAATGAAGAACAAGCTTTCGTCACACAAAACGATAGCGATCTCACATTTGGAGAAGCTAGTAGAAATTATGATGCGAAAACCTGGTAGGCTGGTAGTCTTTTCATTTTGAAGTCGGATAAATTAACAACGGGAGGTTAGTGGACCTCATGTGTACCCTCCCCTTGTGGACCCTACCAGGCCACCATTGAGTCATCTGTGATGTACTATGTGTATCAAAAGACCATCTAAATTGTCGAAAATAAGGCCATGTATACTTATATTAATAAAAAGTTGAATTATGGGCACCTAGGAAAAATCCTTGTACAATGTCTTGTGTATGGTGGAATGGGTGGAGAAGTGCAATACATCTATTCGTTTTACTCTAGAACCATTATTTTGCCAAGAACCATTGATTCGGTCAGCAAATTGCTAACTTGGGTGGTCAAATTGTCAAATGGTTTGGATTGCTTTTTTTTATCCTTTTTTTTTGTCAGAACAGGCCATCTATTCGGTTCGAACGGTCAAACTGTTCAACATGGGAACTGGACCCTTGATTGATTCGTTGTCCAGTTTGATTTTAAAATCCTTGCAATAAATTAACATTGACCGCAATACCGCATGAACCTTCCAATATACATGAATGAAATTTGAAATTTTCTGAAATCTTCCAATGACCACATTTCAATCTTCATATAATTGGGAATGACTCCTCACTCCATTGAGGATAATTAGCAAGTGTGCATGTGTTTTGTATGTGGCAATTTTTGATGGTGATGATGACGATGATAATAGTAATAATATGTTCTAAAATTTTCTACAATTTTTATTTCTCTACGTTTATAAAAATTGTTCTTATTTGTGACACTTATTTTTGTTTAATATAATGAATACTAAAATGTGCCCAAATGCTTTTAACATTTTTTGCATTTTTCATATTTTATTTCTTATTATTGTGTAATTATGACATCAAGGGTTGACACATTTGCCCCAAAAAGTTAAATTGTTGACTCACCACCAAATTGGAAAATAACTCCACTTTTTGGTTGGTTTTAAATTTGTATTTTATTTTTATCATCAATAAAAACAATTATTCTTTATCAAACATATTTTCTTTAATATAATTAATTAATATAGGATCCAATGAAAGAATGAGAGTTAATACCCTGTAAAAAGGGCTTAATGAGAGAGAATTGAATGGAGGAAAAATAGAATAGTTTAAATTACATTTTGTGCCATCACAATTAAAGAGTGACCAAATTCAAAAGTAGGGGTATTATAGTCAAGAATAGGATTTGATGAATGTTAATAAAGTTAATACCTTAAAATAAGACTTAATGACAAGGATTTGAATGAAGAAAAAAGTGGCTGTTCAAATTTTATTTGTCTTTATAATTAGAGAGACCAAATTCAAAAATTAGGGCATTTTAATCTAACAAAAGTTCCACTCTCATTCTTACTTTTAATAATAGAATAGATATAGATAGATGAATATGCACTCTAAAATGAAGGAGGAAAAAGAAGTTGAATTACATCATTTTGTTTGGCATTAATTCAAAGAAAAATTTATAGTGCATTTAATGGAAATTGATGTAACATAAATCAAATGTGAATGTATCAGTGATCTTTAGTATTGTTAAAATCTTTAATGGTAAAGACACCTAAGGAAACATAAACCAATGAAAAGTAAGCAATTTTAATATCACCATCACCATCCATGCCTTATTCCAACTAAAACAATTTTAAAATCAACTCTGTATTTAATATTTGGCTAAAAAAAGGAAAATGTATTAAAAAAATGTGAATGCATATACAATCAGATAGATTATAATAACAATATGCAGAGTGACTTTGAATGATCATTAATATATTCCCTCCATATAAATTCTTCTTATGTCCATAAGTAATGTAATGCTGTTGAACTTGTATATTAGTCCCAACGAACCGGTTAAGGACTACAAAACTCCTAAATCACCATTAGAAGTAAACCTATTCATGGGCCAGGTAGCTTTATGGTCCAGCCCAAGTTGTTATTTATCGGGTTTGGACAAAACTTTAGGTCTGTGGGCTCGGGCTCAGGCTTTAAATACTAGGTCCGGTCATTTTTCGGGTCGGGCTTTCTCAAATAAGCCCAGCCTAATACTATTACATATAATAAAAACATTTATGTTTAATATAATATATATTTGTTTCTTAAATTATTAATAAATATTAATTTATTATTAGGAAATACAAATTAATTTATTAATTTATTACTAAATTAATATCATATTAGTTTATAAAAGTATACTGAAAATAAGACATATTATATACAAATCAGACTTTGGGTTTTATATAAGGGTCAGGCTTGAGCTCAAGATTTAGGACCAATGATTAAGCCGGACTCGAACTCGGACCTCCACATTTTTTTGTTGATAAAGAGGCAAAGCCCAGGCTAAACCCGGCCCAACCCGATTCATAAACAAATATAATTAGAAGTGACCACCTTAAGTGTTGAGTTGGTTGTTTTAGTGTGAGGGTACTTTTGTCATAATAGGTGCCTAATATAGATGTATACCTAATGTTCTTGTAATTATAACTCTTACATCTATAAATGTATAATTGGTCCCAGCTGGCATAAAAACAAAACAAAAAGTTATTGTTCCCAGCTAGCCTCCGACATGGCACGTGCCATTGTAACTCTCACATATATAAACGTATAGCTAATGTTATTAGATGTATGCCTAATTCTTGAGAGGGGTAAACTGAGTACAAAACCTAGAATCCACATTTTGTCAGCTTGAAATTTAACCATTTACACCAAGTAATGGCCCCTATATATCTCTAGTTCTCTCTTTTTCTACACAACTTTATTATTGGAATTACATCAAATTGGTATTAAATTTATTAAGGTTCACAACACCAAAATGATTCTTCAATAATAAGACAAGTGCATTAATAATACACCACAAATAGATAGGGCTCCATTATGATGTTAGAAAGGCAGGATACGGAAAAAAAAAAAAAACTTAAGGTTTATATTCATTCCTTTTATCTTAAAAAAAATTTATGAATTTGTATAGTTGAGAACAGTGATAAATAGGAAAATCTATAACAATTCAAGGAAAGTACTTTAACAAAGGTGGGGATTTGCGACAATAGAATCGGAATTCTATTCCAATCCCTGGTGGAATGGCATTCTCCCATTTGAGGGAATGACCATTCCCTCGAGCTCAATATGCTTGGCCTTGGAGTGTAACACTGGGTTGAATGATAAGTATGCGGCGCTAAGGTTGTCACACGATAAAGGAGGGAGGGGAGAAGAGAAACAGAGTTCCTGAAGTAACATCTGTATCCAAGCTAAATCAGAGGCTGTAGATGCCAAGCTACAGTATTCAGATTCTGTACGGGAGCAAGACACTGTGGGTTGCTTCCGGGAGCTCCATGATATGAGGTTGGGACCAAGAAATATGCAGAAGCCGCCTTGTGAGCGGTTATCTACTAGGCAACTGGCCCAATCTGCATAGGAGAAGGCTTCCAACTGTAGTGATTTAGAATGGGTGAAGAGGATGCCATGATCTGTGTCACAGTAGCCAAGTGAACCATGGTGGGTGCCTTCATGAATTGACATACTTTGTGGACTACAAAGGAAATCTCTAGGCGTGTAAGGGTGACATATTGTAATGCCCCTACAATTAGGCTGCGATAAAAGGTCGAATCAAGGAGAGGGTCCCCTGAGGAAGCATCTAATCGGGTAGAGGCTGCCATCGGAGAAGCAATTGGCTTTGCTTCATGCATCTAGGACCGCACCAATAGATCTTGGACATATTTGTGCTGAGTAAGGTGCATTCCTGCTGTTGTGCGATGTAGTTCAAGGCCCAGAAAATAGTGGGCCGGGCCAAGATCTCTCAATGCAAACTGAGAGGAGAGCTGGTTAATGAGAAAAGTTACAGCAGAGTCATCGGACCTAGTGATTAAAATATCATCCACATAGACTAATACCAGCAAGACATCAGAGCCATATCATTGAGTGAACAAAGACATGTCAGACTTAGAATCCTTGAAACCAAGCTAAAGAAGAGAGTCACGAAGACGTATATACCAGGCTCTCGGAGCTTGTTTTAAGCCATTAAGTGAACGGTGTAGCTTGAGACATAGTTAGGATATCGGGGATCCACAAACCCAATGGGTTGTTTTATATAGACCTCCTCATTCAAAAAAGCCATTAAGGAAAGCATTGCTGATGTCTAGTTGTCTCACCTCCCAATGAAATGATGTGGCCAAGGCAAGCACAGTTCTAATAGTGGTTGGTTTAACCACAGGGTTGAAAGTTTCTTCACAATCCACACCAGCCTCTTGAGAATAGCCCTTGGCAACCAGGCGCACCTTGAAGCGCTCAACTGAACCATCATCTCGGCATTTGATTTTATATACCCAGCGATTGCCAATAATATTTTTGTCGGGAGGTATGGGAACAAGAGACCAAGTGGAGTTCTGGATGAGGGCCTTGTATTCTTCTGACATTGCTAGAACCCAACTAGGATCTTTGTGGGCCTGGGTGTAGCTATTGGGCTCTGTTTTAGGAAGATGGCTGGCTTACATTGCATAACAAGGGTTTGGTTTAAAAACACGGGTCTTGGACCTAATGAGCATGGGATGAGAGGAGGAGGGATGGGGTAGTGCAGGTGAGGGTAGTGCACTGGATGCATCGGAGGTGGATGGGCCTAGTAGTTGAGGTGAACAGGGTTGACTTGAGGGTTGGGTTGGCAGCTGCATATGGGCTGGGTTGGGGCCCAAAATACTAGGATTAGGGGTGGGGGAGGGGTAGATTTGCAAGGAAATATTACAGGTGGGGGCCCAATAGGATGAGGGAAGGTGGCTATAGAGTTTAGGGTGGGTTTAGTGGTCACAGCAAAAGGGAAGTCCAATTCATCAAATACCACATTACTGCTGATGAAGATCCGGCCCGTGTTAGGTTCAAGGCATTTGTACCCTTTATGATGCGGGCTGAAGCCCAAGTGCACACACGTGACAAACCTGAAATCCAATTTGGTTTTGTTATAAGGGCGAATGTGGGGATAACAGGCGCATCTGAAGACTCGGAGGAGTGAATAATCGGGTTTAGTGCCGTATAATTTCTCCCAAGGTAAGTTCATATGAAGAACTGGTATGGGCAACCTATTTATGAGGAATGCAATCTCTTCAAAGGCATCATACCTTTGGTTCCGAGGTACTGACGCTGTAGTCATAAGTGCAAGGCCCGTCTCAACAATATATCGATGTTTCCTTTCAATTGAGCCATTTTAAGTATGTTCATGTGGACAAGAGAGACGACATGTAATACCAGATGAAAGAAAAAGAGGGCGAGAGATTTATATTCAGCACCCCCATCTGTTTGAAGAATGCAAATCTTGCAATTGAAACGAGTCTCAACATTATTCTTGAAAATAGGAAACAAAGTAGCAACTTCAGATTTGTAAACAAGTTCTAAAGATCCATGAACAATAGTAGAGCTGGGTAAAAGGGGTAAGCTATGGCAGCTGGGTAAAGATCCATGAACAATAGAAGTGAAAATCAGTGCCGGAGACGGGAAGCTGGAACTGTGAAAGAATGTGAGAGGTGATCTTATGACTTGGGTGGCCAAGCCACTGATGCCAAATAAACTACCAAGGAGAGCTGTTCTACCTAAGTTATTTGAAGTCGAGACACGTTGCAATTGATAAAGCCCATCTTTAATCGATCCCTGAAATAGTGTTCTTGTTACATTGTCCTTCGCAGAGAAACCAGAGGCAGTGAAAATAAATGAGGCATTGTTGTCTTTCCAAAATTGGCAAATTGAAAGAAGATTCATTGTGATATGTGGTACATGTAAGATAATCTTCAAAATAAAGGAACCAGTAGAAGTATGTAATAATGAAGAACCAATGTGAGATATATCCAGACCTGCACCATTACCCACAGTAATTTGATTCGCACCATGATAGTCACTGTGTATAGTGAGATTATTTAATTCAGAAGTGAGATGGTTGGTAGCCCCTGAATGCGGGTACCAGCTGCTGTCTGATTGAGAGTGAGAAAAGCATGCACTAAAAGCCTTGCCTTTGGCACCCATCAGTTTAAATATTTATAATTTTTATCATTTTTCAAATAACTATTAACGTAGTAAATAGTGAGAATGAGTTGTATCCACAGGGAAGTGAGGGGAAAATTATTACAAACCTTAATCAGGGTAAAAGAATGCAAAGGGAAATTGCAAAATCGCAAAACTTTCATTAATTAAATTGGAATTAAATAAAAATGGAGTTCGAACACTAATGAAAATAAAATAAATAACAGCAATAAATAAACAATAGAAATTAAAAAGAAGAAATTTGCAATTCGATCAGAGGTATTAGTCTCCAGATCTCGCCGTTGACCCTCAAACTTTTCGAGCTAGGCCTTCAGTCTTACCTAGCCGAATTTCAGATCTACAGAGAAAAAATAAAGTACAAATTAAATCTAATAAAAGTAAAATTTACAGGAAGGAAAAATAAACTGAAAATTAAAGAACATAAAGTAATTCTAAAACTGAAGAAAAAGTGGTTGGGATTCAAATCCAGAGATGACAGTAGTGGTGTTGGCGAACTGCAAATAGGAACCCCTCATCTTGCTTGGGTGTCCTCCTCTTCCTCTACCCTTGAACTTCTTAAGATCAGCCTTCTTTCTTACCTGGGTGAATTGACCAATCTCTTCTCCAGGGCCCCTGGGGTCCTTTTTATAGAAAATGGTGGATATAACTGGAATTAGAGAGAAAGAGGGGGTGACAACTGGATTTTAGTAAAAATATGGGTGCTTTAGGGTGATCCTAAGGCTGAGAAGAAAAGGAGAAGACACCAAATATTATGTAAGGCTAAAATTTAATGGCTAAAGGCTGAATGGTGAAGATTAGAAGTTAGGTGGCTCCTAGGGTTATAATGCTAAAAAGAGAGTGCCCTAGAATGGATGGTGGAGATTGGAAGGGATGGAAGGTGAGGATTTAGTAGTTAGGGGTGGCTAGGGTTTGTTAAGAGTGAAAAGAATGAATTAAAAGGCACCCTAGGGTTTGCTAAGGCATGGGGAGCATGCTAATACAGTAGGAGGGGCGCCTAACTGGGTTTAGTAGCTAGGAGGCGCCCTCCTGCTTTCAGTTTTTCACAAAAACACCCCTCTCAACTGGACTTCACACCGGCTTCCCAAAATTTGCAAACTTCTTAGTTTTCTCTAGAATTTGCACATTGACCCTTATAGGCCATAACATTGCATTTAATTGGAAAATGACACATCTTTGACTATTTTAAGGCCGAAAATATCCCTGAATTAATGCCCTTAAGATATCAAAATGCAAGGTTATCACCAGGGCTTGGGTGTATACTGGTATTTTTTATGCTCCTTATCAAAGGATGGTTGAGGGCTTTGCTTCTTTCGATAAACAATATTAGCCGAAGCACCATCAAGAGATGTATGGTGTCGAGTCAACCTCTTCTCATAGGTGAAAAGAAGACTTTGCACATCTGGCAAGGACAACTCATCCAAACGAGTTGTTATAGATATCACAACAGTATCATACACGGAAGGTATCCCACCAAGTAGTGAATAATGTCAGAGTCTAGAATATGGTAATTCGATGCAGCAAGGGCATCTACTAAGCTCTTCACTTTTTGAATGTAATCACCAATGGAAAGCTCACCTTAAGATATGCAAGTTCCAACTTCATATCATGTATTCTAGACTTACTTGTAGAGGAGAATAAGCGCTTCAGGCAATTCCAAGTGTCATGAGACGTCATGCACCCTACCACCTGTGCTGGAACTAGCTCTCAGGGTAGATAACAACCAACTAAGGATGAGTTGGTCTTGTTCCTGCCATGTGGAACAATCTGGATTAGTGGTGCCATCATCAAAGGTCTCTGGTGGACACGAGAAAGATCTGTCAACGTATCCAATGTTGGGTTTTAATCTCATAAGAGATTAAATCCAATGGGTTTGATTGGTCAATTACATGAGAAATTGCACCTGCACACTTGGTTGGAAAATCAGTTTTTCTCTTACAAAAAAAAAAAAAAAAAAAACTCAGCTTTGAACTTGTCCCACATTGGATAATTACAAGGTTTGTTTTCAGTATTTCAATAGGAGCTGATTTGCACTCCTTAGAATTAGTAGAGGAGAGTATGGGGATTCGATATCGAGCAACTCGCGTGGTTTTTTTTTTTGGTGCATTGATGACCGTTGATCACCGTTGATGAGATCAACGGTCACGACTCGATCGGGTGTGATCAAGAGGCACAATTCAAAGTTAACAGTCACCAACTATTAACAACTTTTTAAACAGTCACAATGGTTGAAATTGTATCCTGGGAACGAATTTGCTTGTAACCCAACAGCAAACTCAATAAAACTGAGTGGGGACAATTAACGTTCTAAAGACAGTGTCTTCAGACGCGCCTCAGAGCTTGTCCTCCTAAGTTACAGTGACCCCATCCTCCCCAACAATTTTAGAACGTTATTTTGCAATGGAGGCGGAAGCAAGCATGACTTCGATCAAGATGATGAACCAAAATCTTGTTCGACTAGACCAGTTCGATGGAGCAAATTTCAGCCGATGACAAGATAAGATGATCTTCTTTCTGACCACACTGAAGCTATACTATCTGTTGGACCCGAATCTGCAATCACTTCCTGAACCCACTGACAAAGACTCTAAGAAACTAAAGAAGGAAAGAGCAAAATGGGAAGATGACTCACTTCTGTGCCAAGGACACATAATGAATGCCTTATCAGACCGGCTCTACAACTTCTACAAGGAACTTACATCTCCAAAAGAAATCTGAAAGGCCCTGGAATTCAAATACAAGGTGCAAGAAGCAGGTATCTTATTGCAGAATACTTTGACTTCACCATGAACGACCATAAACCTATACTGGAGCAAATTCATGAACTACAGGTGATAGTCAATAAAATTCGATCCCTTAACATCATCCTTCCTGAATCTTTCCAAGTGGGAGCAATCATTGCCAAACTTCCACCCTCTTGGAAGGATTACAGGAAGAAGCTTCTGCACAAGGCTGAAGAACTTACCTTGGAGCAAATTTAGCAACACCTTTGTATTGAAGAAAAGTCTCAAATTAGAGACAGTAGGGATAAGACCCTGACTGGTATGCTGAACTCTAAGGTAAATTTTGTGGAAAACGGATCGAAGAAGACTAACCCTGCATTATAAGTAAAGAAGGATGGGAATTTCAAAAAGAGCAACAATAAGAAAGGATCCTGCTATGTTTGTGGAAAGAAGGGGCATTATGCCCGAGTCTGCCGACATCAGAAAGGCGGAACCAAGTCTGCAAATATGGTAGAAGACAATCTTATGGCCATGATTACTGAAGTCAACATGGCAGAATCGTCTTCTGGATGGTAGTTTGATTCAGGCACCACAGTCCATGTTTGTAAGGACAAGTCCTTATTCAAGACATATGAAGAAATGACTGATGGCCAGGAGGTACAGATGGGAAACCAAACATGTGCCAAAGTTGCTGAAAGAGGCAACGTAGAGTTGAACTTCACCTCCGGAAAGACACTGACTCTCTTGAATGTTCTCCATGTTTTGACATTAGAAAGAACTTGGTCTCAGTAAATCTTGTTTGTAAGAGGGGATTCAAAGTTGTTTTTGAATCCGACAAACTAATCATATCCAAGAATGGGATGTTTGTTGGAAAGGGATATGGTTGTAATGGTATGTTCAAATTAAGTATTAATGAAGGAAAAGTTTCTGCTTATATTGTTGATTCTTTCTCTTTATGGCATGATAGATTAGCACACTTGAATTTTAAATCCATAAAGAACATGAGCAAACTAGGTATAATTACTTACAGTAATGAATCAACTGAAAAATGTGAAATATGTGTAAAATCTAAAATGGCTAAGAAACATTTCCCTACTGTTGAGAGAAATTCTCAACTTCTAGAACTAATCCATTCTGACATCTGTGAACTCAATGGTATATTAACTAGAGGAGGCAATAGATACTTCATAACATTTATAGATGACTTTTCTAGGTACACCTATGTCTACCTTATGAGAACTAAGGATGAAGCCTTTGACATGTTTAAACTATATAAGACTGAAGTTGAAAATCAACTAGAAAAAAAAATTAAAATCCTTAGAAGTGATAGGGGTGTTGAATACTTTAAAAATGAGTTTTATTCTTTTTGTGAAGAATTTGGAATAATACATCAGTGTTCTGCTCCCTATACCCCTCAGCAGAATGGCCTGGCTGAAAGGAAAAATAGAACACTTACATAAATGATAAACTGCATGTTGTTAAAAGCTAATGCACCCTTAAACCTGTGGGGGGATGTACTCCTAACAGCCTGTCATTTACATAACAGAATTGTTTCTAGAGTTAATAACAAATGCCCATATGAATTTTGGACAGGAAGAAAACCTAATTTAGCATATCTAAAAGTGTGGGGGTGCTTAGCATATTATAGAGTTCCAGATCCTAAAAGAACCAAATTAAGACTCAGAGCTAAGAAAAGTATGTTTGTTGGATATGCAGAACATAACAAGGCCTATAGGCTTCTAGACTTAGAGTCAACATAATAATTGAAACTAGAGATGTTGAATTTTTTGAAAATAAATTGTATTATGAACCTGCAGAAAATAAATCCACAGAAAATGACAGAGAAACTCAGATCTCAATACCTATTGATAATAATGAGACTGAAAGAAGAAATAACACAACTATAACACCTACAATAGGACTTAGAAGAAGTCAAAGACAAAGAACAGAGAAACACTTAGGTTTAGATTTTATCTCTACCAAGTCAATTGTATTTTTGGTTGAGGCTGATAGAGAGAAGATTTTAAATAAAATACCCATTGTCCTAAACATTGAAAATGATAAAAAAACCTATAGTGAGGCCATGACCTCTAGAGATGCCACATTTTGGAAGGAAGTTATAAATGATGAAATGGATTCAATAATGTCAAATAACACATGGGTACTAGTAGATATGCCTCCAGGATCAAAACCAATAAAATATAAATAGGTGTTTAGAAGAAAATACAACACTAATGGAACTATGCAAACTTTTAAGGCTAAATTGGTAGCCAAAGGATTTAGTTAAAAGGAAGGGATTAATTACTTTGACACCTATGCACCAATGGCTAGAACAACTTTTATTAGAACACTTATAGCATTAGCATCCATTTATCACTTATCTATTCACCAAATGGATATTAAAACTACTTTCTTAAATGGTGATTTAAATGAAGATGTTTACATGGAACAACTAGAAAAATTTGTTCTTCCTACAAACGAGAAGAAAGTCTGTAAACTGGTTAAATCACTATATGGATTAAAACAAGCACCTAAACAGTGGCATGAGAAATTTGATTCTTGCATTCTAGCTTTTGGTTTTAAACATAATAGTGCTGATAGATGCATCTACTCAAAATTCACTGAAAATTATGGAGTAATTATGTGTCTTTATGTGGATTATATGCTTATTGTGGGTACAAATATGATTGGCATAAATGAAACTAAAAACTACTTATACTCTGATTTCAAGATGAAAGATTTAGGAGAAGTAGATACCATATTGGGAGTAAAAGTTAAAAAGCATAATAGAGGCTATGCATTAAGCCAATCACATTATATTGAGAAAGTACTTGAGAAATTTAAGCATTTAGGGTTTAAAGAATATAGCACGCCATATGATTCTAGTATAAAGCTAGTAAAAAATACTGGTAGAGCAATTGCACAACTTGAGTATGCTAGTGCAGTAGGGAGCTTAATGTATGCTATGCTTTGTACCAGACCTGATATTGCATTTGTAGTAAGTAAATTCAGTCGGTTTACAAGTAATCCCGGTGCAAAGCACTGGAAAGCAATTGGGAGAGTTCTTGGGTATCTCAAGAGAACCTTGGAACTTGGCTTGATTTATTGTGATTATTCAGCTGTACTAAAAGGGTACACAGATGCAAGTTGGATTACTGGTAATGGAGATAACAAGTCCACATCTGGATGAATTTTTGTCCTTGGTGGGGGTGCAATCTCTTGGGAATCCAAGAGACAAACTTGTATTTCTCACTCGACCATGGAATCTGAATTCATAGCCTTAGCGGCTATTGGAAAAGAGGATCAATGGATTATGAATTTATTATTGGATATAAAACTTTGGCCTAGTCCTATGCCTCAAATTTCCATTTACTGTGATAGTGAGGCAACTCTATCAAAGGCCTACAGTGGTACCTACAATGGTAAGTCCAGACATATAAGTCTGAGACATAAAATTGTTAGGCAACTGATTCAAGATGGAGTCATCACTCTTACCAAGGGTTTAGCTAGAGAATTGGTAAGAATGACAACCAAAGAGATGGGATTAAAACACTTTACTTAGTCACCTGTAATGGTAACCCAACATGAACTGAAAAACCATCTGTATTGGGTTTAATGGGTAACAACAAGTTACAACAATGTGACTGTTAGTACTGATATTGAGAAATTTCCCATCACAACATAAACAGTGCTATCCGTTATGATGAGAGGTTGAGATAAACTCTTAATGAAATTCTGAAATGTGTCAAATAACGGAGCACATAGTGGAACTTCACCTATGTGAACATAGAAGTGGTGTCGCTTCTAATGAGAGTTTGGTTTTGCTCTCGGGATTGTTCATGAAACCAGGAAAGAAGCACATGGCCATAACAGTGCTGAGCAAAATTTGAAACTCTTGCAGAGACTGAACATTTTTATGTGTATAGGTGTCTCCGGTCTGTCTTGAGAGTAGTTGGTTTAAAGTCTTACCACCAATAACTTTGACAAGGCTCTGAGATAACTATACTAACAAGAGGTTTAAGTTGATAAACACTTTTTGTATGCATAATTGTGTCATAGTAGTTTGGATTGAGAGAGAACTATGTAATTGATCAATCAATGTGGGGGATTGTTGGGTTTTAATCTCATAAGAGATTAAATCCAATGGGTTTGATTGGTCAATTACATGAGAAATTGCACCTGCACACTTGGTTGGAAAATCAGTTTTTCTCTTACAAAAAAAAAAAAAACCCAACTTTGAACTTATCCCACATTGGATAATTACAATGTTTGTTTTCAGTATTTCAATAGGAGCTGATTTCAATCCTTAGAATTAGTAGAGGAGAGTATGGGGATTTGATACCGCGCAACGTGCGCGCACGCATGTGCGCGTGTGTGTGTGGCGCAATGAGGCGCTTTAGAGGTGCACGATTCGATGAGTTGATGACCGTTGATCACCGTTGATGACCATTGATCACCATTGATGAGATCAACGGTCACGATTCGATCGAGTGTGATCAAGAGGCACAATTCAAAGTTAACAGTCACTAACTATTAACAACTTTTTAAACAGTCACAATGGTTGAAATTGTGACTATTCAAAGTGCCTTCTCTAAACCCGCACCTACCTTTTCCTCATACCTCTTCACAAATTATTTAAGGAGCATGAATCAGACTCCAAAACAAAACAATTTCGAAATTCACTATCTCTTTCTCTCAGTCCGGTCTGCTACAGTCTCACAGAAGGTTTCTTTGGAGACTCTTCAACTTTGTTGGTTGCAGATTCTCGATTAAGGCTCTGTTGTATCCTGGGAACGAATTTGTCTGTAACCCAACAGCAAAATCAATAAAACTGAGTAGGGGTAAATAACATTATAAAGACAGTGTCTTCATACGCGTCTTAGAGCTTCTCCTCCTAAGTTACAATGACCCCATCCTCCCCAACATCCAATCAGTTTTTTACCACGAAGAGCAGAGGGAATTTGGGCTGACCATAAAAGATAGTTGTTGTGGTCAAGATGAACAGATATAATATTGGTGAAGTTTGGAATCCAGATAACAGAGATTTGAGAGGAGAGAGATGAGGACTCTCCCTATGTTTGAGTAGATCTGTTGAGATCAGACGCCATGGAGAGAGTCTGAAAAAAAAGAGGAATGAAAAAAGAAAGAAGAGGTACTGACGTTGGTCAAATGGATAGCTCTCATACCATGAAAGGGAAAGAGATAAAGGAAAGCCTTATGCGATTAGGCTGGATTGAATTAGTATAAATAAACAAGTTACAAGATAAGATTGTTACAGAATTTAAAATTTAAGTAATAGTTACAACAAGATCGGAGTCTTCCATTGAGTAATCCCCATCCTTCTCACGTAGAGAATTTCAAGGTGGTTCGTCATTTGGATGTACTCCTAACACCCTCCCTCTCCCTTGGGAATGAGAATTCATTCCAGCTGATTTAGGTTCCCTTCGAAGGATTTTGATTCCAATTCCAATTGTGAATCAAACAATTCTAAAATTTTCAGTTCAGTCACTCCATATTATCAAATGACTCAATATGATTTACTTGATGAAATTCCCATGCATCTGCAACATGTAGTTAGCCTGCAAATATACCTATTTTGTTCAATCAACATAGTGACTGTTATTTTTAATCTCAAATTTAGCCAACACACTTAGAAAAGAGAAATTAACAAGAAAAAGAAAAAGAAGATAAAGAGAAGAATAAATATTAGAGAGAAGAGAAGGCAAGACTCAACTCATCTCTCAAAAAGAAACTCTATACAGGTGCATAAAACACAAAGAGACATAGGGTGAGTTGGTTTTCCAATTAACTTAGGGTATGTTTGGTTTGTGGGCAATTCTCTGATTAAAATTGAAACCATGGGCATCTGCTATCATTGGACAAAAGGTAAGTTATAGGGTTGCAATCAAAATAGTCCTGGTTTCAGAGTATTTATTTATTTATTTTGGTGGTGCAATTGATGAATTAAGGGTCCATTTGGTTCAAGGGAATAGGAGTCTGGAATCGGAATCGGAATAATGATTCCGATTCTAGATGTTTGCTACCAAGATTTTTTATTTTGGGGTCTTATAGTAAATTTAAAAAAATAATAAAAAAATCTGACTATGACAAATTGACAATGACAATAAAAAGCCATGATACCCCCAAAAACTAATAACCAATCAATGGATATGATAATCATTCAACCAAGTTGATTGGTTAAAGTTTCAAGGTACCATACCTTACCAGAGCCATAGAAATTGCCTAAAAATAAAAATTAAAAGGTTGCTAGGATGGGGCCACCTCCATCACTTCTAGGTATATAAGGATGCTTCTTTGATTTTAATGGTCCTATTGCAAAACCCCCTTCACAAATTTGCTTACTAAAAGCAAATTAATAGGTCATTTAGTTCAATCACTTCAAATGCTTCCAAACAGCCCTTTAGACTTCTAGCTGAGACCATTAATGACATATATAGTTTAGGCCATGGTTTCCAAAATCGGATCGAAAAAATCAGTTTTACCTTATAATCGTTATTTTTTCCAAAAACTATTGATTTGGTCGGAAAACCGTAGATCTAGAGGATCGAACCGTTCAAACCATCTAACGGATTTAGCCATTTTTATTTTTTAATTTTTTTTTCAAAATGGACCATTTGTTCGATTCAAATAGTTAGACCGTTTGACCCCAAAACTGAACCCCATACCAGTTCGTTGTCCAATTCAATTTTAAAAACCTTAACTTAGGCCCATGATTTAAATAAACCCTATAAGCCCAATTTGTTGATTTCAGGAAAGGACCATAGCCTAAATGGCCAAGTCAACCTAAACTTTTATAGACAATAGCTACTCTTACCTGTTAGCTCCCTGGTTTTAAGTTGGGTTTGGCTCGCCCCGACTTCATTTTAACTTGGGTTAAGTTAGGGTTCGGCATTTCCTTGCCGGTGTCTATCATTCTTGCCACATGGCCGAATCTCAATAGTCCTTGATGAGGGCTAATTTGGCATGACCTAGTAAATAAAGGTCACGTGGATGCGATCTGCCTGTAGGATGACAACTCAGCAAGGGGAGCCTAGTCAACAGTATGCGAAGTTTGGATGTTTGGCCACCTCGGCATAATGCCACTTCGACTCCTAATCGAGTTCGGGGCCCAGGAACCGAAGTGACACATAATCAATTCCAGTAGCTTCCCAGTAGACTCCGAATATTACAGAATCACACCGCATAATGGCAAGCCTTATCTTCTCCCCACTCGGATCGGGTAGCGACAATAAGGTTCATTGACTGATATGTTCCTCCCCGACTAAAGCATAAATGAATCTTGTCCATTCAGGTCGCAGATCTTGGAACTATTTCAGGAAATCTGCGATAACTCAGCTATATAAAGGCATCAATCCCTCCATGGTCTAGGTACGCGTGATTACTTGCATCCAAGCTCTCTAACACTCAAATTCTAGCTTGCAACCACAACAGAATACTTTCTTAAGCATCGGAGCGACCTCCCCAGGTCATCCACCCTGGTCACTCTGATCTCTGTTTTGTAGTTTGCTCCAACTCATCACTCGAGTACATCCAAGAAACCCTCCAGCTAGGAGCTTCCAGATCGCACATCATCAATTGGCGCCGTCTATAGGAAATGATCGAAAGGTCATCCCATTTACAGTATCAAACTCAGTCTCAACCTCAATGGCATCATCCAACCACAACAGTAAGGGTAACATGAACATCACTGGGGGCAAGAGCAGCAGATAGTCACTCCCCAAGGACCCTCGGTGACAATTGGCCAGTTCACCCTTCCTTTGACCACATCTGGGGTCCCATCACTGTCCGCGCCCCACACTACCCAATAGGTGAGTGTCCCGCTCTCCCAGGTGAGCACCACATTCTCGGAGCCTTCCGTGATTCTCCCTGGGATCAGGCACTCCCAGTTCAGCAACCTCGTCTAGAGCATTCGGACAATGCAGATTCAAATGCAACAGATTTATCAGTTCTAGCAGTTACAACAGTATTATTTTTATCAACAGTATCAACAGCAGTTCCCCCCACTTCAACCAAGCCAGTCGGCAAACAACCAGTGCCAGAACACTCGCTAGTCTCCTCCCCACAGGGAGAGAACTTCCCAGGTACCGATCCCTCCTTCGGGATGAACCTCGTCGTAGGGTGTCGTAGGTGACCGACGTACTCCCCCTGCTTCCCGAAGAGAAAGCTCGAGGAATAGGCCCGAACCCAGACAGCCCGAGAGGCGTAATCGGAAGATTTCCCATGTGGAGCATCGGCTCGAGGTCCGAGGTGCAGGCTCCAAGGGAGACCCCTCGGTTCCTCACAGTAACCAGCATCGAACACACGATGAAGAGGAAGCGGCGAGGAGAATCTCTAAACTAGCTCACCCTACTATTCAAAGTAAGATCGAAGTGCCTAACAACACGGAGGCGGGCAGTACGAATGTCTCTCCACCAAAAAAGCAACAACGACGACGTTGCAAGACTCGCCATTCATCAGCAAGGAATGATCTAGCAGTAAAGCCCAGCCATCCAGCCGATCAAGGTCAGGAAAGAGATGAGGTAAGCTTGGTGGCCACAAGAACAACGCTTGCTCTTTTGAGCCAGCCTTCCCCCCTGTCACCCAAGCTCCTAGCAGCCCCAATGCTGAAAGATTTCAAAGTCCCGTCGCTAGACAAGTACGATGGGTCCTTTGATCCTAATGATCACATGGACGCATTCCAGTCCCAGATGTACCTCGTTGGGGCTCACTAGGCTTGTATATACGTGGCTTTTCCATCACGTTCAAACGAGTAGCTCGGACTTGGTACAGAAACCTAGCACTGGGTTCCATCAGAAGCTGGGCGCAGTTTGCTGATATTTTTATGGCCCACTTCATCACTAGTAAGAAGTGCCCGAAGTCACAGGAGAGCCTTCTGAACATGGTGCAGAGGGAGGGAGAGTCAATCCGCAGCTATATCAAATGCTTCAATGAGACATGCCTACCAGACCTTGACTCAGCAGTACCTCTCACCGCAGCACGCAAAGGCATCACACACAAAGAGTTCAAGTGGCACGTCGTGGCCAACAAACCAAAGAACATCACAGAGTTCCTTCGGTTGGCAGATCAGTTTATCAGCATTGAAGAGGAGATAAACCAGAAAACTGACAACCAGCCAGGAGAAAAGAGGAAGAGAGAGGAAGAAGGGATGAACAACAAGAAAAGAAAAAAAAGTAAGTCCTCGAGCTCATGGAGCAAATCCCCCTCGCAAAGTTATAGGTCAGGTCAGCGTTCCAGGACCCCTCCAGTGGAAAGGATGAACTATACTCCCTTGAACATGAAGCGGGGAGAGATCTTAATGGAAATCAAGGACTCCTCTATTGTCAGATGGCCACCCAGACTCCATGGAGACCCAAAGACTAGGAACCCGAACATTTATTGTCACTTTCATCGGGACCATGGTCACATCACAGAAATTTGTAGAAACCTCTATGATGAAATTGAAGAATTGACCGCCGTGGGTACTTGAAAAAGTACATTCTACATGAGGAAAAGGAATAGGGGAACTGACAGAGAGATCGAAAAAAAAGACACCCCTGAGAGCAGCAGACAGAACGAGCAGCCACCTCGCCCGCTACCAGAAGAAAAACCGAACCATGAGGTGATTAATATGATCACTAGGTGATCAATTCTAGCGGGGTGCACAATAGCGGTTGGGAAAACATCATTTCGAGAACTGAAGCATGAAGCAGAGAACCCACCCAAGCGACCTCGGATCGAAGAAATAAAGCATGATGACACCCTGGTCATGAAAATGGTCATCGATGACTTTGAAGTAAGGTGGATCTTGGTGGACTCAGGTAGTTTGGCTGATATCCTCTTCAAAAAAATCTTTGACAAGCTGCAGTTACAACAGAGCGACCTAAAACCAGTAGATGCCCTACTAGTAGGGTTCAACGGATAGGAAGTTAGGCCTATAGGTCATGTAACAATACCAGTGGAGGTGGACATGCGACCAAATATTGTCCAATTCAAGAACACATTCTTGGTGGTCACTACTCCATCCCCATACAATGCAATCATAGGTTGGCCTCTTACACATGTTTTACGCGCAGTAGTGTTGACTTACTATATTGCGATGAAGTTCCCAACGGATTAAGGAGTGGGAGAGTACGAGGCGACCAACTTGAGTCCCGGAGGTGTTATGTGGCTGCCCTCAAAGGAATGAGGAGCAATCTACCTCGATGGAAGAGACGGTCCACATACCGGTGTCTGAGACCGAACCGACAAAGACTCTAGATCAGTGCACTCGTAAGCGAATCACTCCGAAATCAACTAGTAAGTTTTTTACTCAACAATTTAGACATTTTTTTCTGGTCCATAGTAGAAATGCCCAGAATTGACCCTTGTGTCATAACTCTCAAACTAAATGTGGACCCTTTAGTTTGGCCAGTCTGACAAAGAAAACGCAACTTTGCCCTAGAACGGTAGAGGGTAGTCGATGAGGAGGTCGGGAAGCTCCTCGCTACAAACTTCATTAGGGAGGTCCATTACCCGAGCAAGGTCACAAACCCAGTACTCGCGAAGAAAGCCAATGGCAAGTGGCACATGTGCATTGACTACACTGACCTGAACAAAGCCTGCCCAAAGGATTGCATCCCCCTACCCAGAATTGACCTTCTGGTAGATGCGACCTCGGGGCACGAGTTGCTGAGTTTCATGGACGCCTACTCCGGTTATAATCAGATTAGGATGGACACGACTGACCAAGACAAAATTGCTTTTGTAATCGAACTAGGGCTCTACTGCTATAAAGTTATGCCCTTTGGTTTGAAAAATACTGGAGCAACCTTCTAGCAATTTGTAAACAAAATTTTTGAGCCTTTGATTGGCAATAAAGTGGGGTGTTATGTTGATGACATGGTCGTGAAGACCCATTTCTCTAAATCTTTAATTAATGATTTAGACATTGTTTTTCAAATTTTGAGAAAATATAATATGAAATTAAATCCAAATAAATGTGTCTTCGACGTCACTTCGGAAAAATTTTTAGGCTACATAGTCAACCGACGTGGTATCAAAGCCAACCCAGAAAAGGTAAAGGCAGTTATAGATATGAGACCACCTCGTAAAATAAAAGATGTCTAGAGGCTGACTGGCCGGGTAGCAGCCCTAAGTCATTTCATGTCTAAGTCGGCAGGTCGATGCCTCCCCTTCTTTAAAGCAATTAAAAAGAATGAGACTTTCGAATTGACAAAAGAATGTAAGCTCGTGTTTGACAAGCTCAAAAGGTATCTAATTATCACTCTAGTTTTAACTCGACCTGAGGAAGGAGATGTTTTGAAGCTATACCTCTCCGCAAGTGACGAAATAGACAGCTCGGTGCTAATCAAGGAGGTAGACCGGATTCAACGGCCCATTTACTATGTAAGTAAGGTACTTCAGGATGTAGAGACCAGAAACCCCGACATCGAGAAGCTAGCATACGCGTTAGTGGTAGTAACTTGAAATATACGCCCATACTTCCAAGCCTAGACCATCGCCGTCCTTACGGATAGACCACTGAGGCACATCCTACTTAAGCCCGAGGTGTCCGGGAGGTTGACGAAATTGTCCATTGAGCTTAGCGAGTACGACATCCGGTTTGAGCCACGACCAGGGATTAAAGTCCAAGTCTTGGCGAACTTCGTAGTAGAATGCACGTTCAACGCACCGGGCCCTGAACTAATTGAGCCCGCTCGCACGTCGGAGGCATCAACTAGTGCGACACCGGTCCCGATCGTAGCAGTACCGACTTAGGATGAGGAGCCCTAGATCCTCCATGTCGATGGCTCGTCCAACCAGCGAGGAAGTCTGAGCGAGGTGAAGCTGGAGTATGCACTCCGGTTCAAATTCGAGGCATCGAACAACGAGGCGGAGTATTTGGCGCTAATTGTCAGGCTCAACTTAGCAAAGGAAATGGGAACGAAGCACCTCATCGTTTGTAGTGACTCTTAACTGGTAGTTAACCAAGTCAATGGTGACTACGAAGCTCTTGACTCAACTATGGCAGCCTACTTAACCAAAGCCAGAGAGATCCTACTGAACTTCAACTCTTGCTTCATCAAACAAATCCCAAGGTCTGAGAATGTCGAGGCCGATGCTCTATCACGACTAGCAAGCACGAGCAACACTATGCAGACTGTGTACAAAGAGGACCTACCTCGGCCCAACATTCTCAGGGATGCAGAAGAGGCCACTCCCATGTTGCAAGCGGAACTGAGCTGGATTGACCCGTTCGTTGATTATCTGCTCCACGGGACCCTACCTGCAAAATGCAATGCAGCTCAGAGGGTAGAGTGCCAATCAGCCAAGTACGTCATCATAGACAGACAGTTGTACAGAGAGATCATTCACACTCCCCTACCTACATTGCCTACGACCCACAGAAGTTGAGCTTGTAATTCACAATATCCATGAAGGTTTATGTGGAGAACACCTAGGGGGTAGGGCCCTTGCCCAAAAAGCATTATGACAGGGCTACTACTGGTGCACAATAGGGTTGTTAATAAGAATGCCCAACTCGACCAAACCGACCAACCTAGACCGACCTAACCCGAGTCGGTCGGGTTTTCATCAATACTGGTCAATTTCGGGTTGGGCAAATATATAAACTGATATATCGGGTCGGTTTCGATTTTTTGTGTGAAAACCGAAACCAGCCCGACCCGAACCGAACTAGTCTTCTACTAGTTCGGTTGTTCCTAGTTTGAGTAGTTTCCTACTTAATTATAAATAGTCTTCTACTAGAACTAGAAGGCCCATTAGGCAATTACAATTAGAATAGGCAATCTATTATAGTTTCTAACTTTCTATAGTCTTTTACACCAAATAGGCAACCCATTAGGCAATTGCAATTAGAATTCAATTAGGTGTCCTTTTGTACAGGAGTAAAACCGAAACTGACCCAACCCCTCAAACCGACTAGGTTGGTTTGGCCTATCAGTGGGTCGGTTTCGGTTTCCACCTCAGGTAACCCGACCAGGTCAGGTCGGTTGGGAAAACCCCAATAAATCGATCCAACCCGACCCGTGAACACCCCTTGTGCACAATGAAAGCGGATGCACTCGAACTCGTCAAGAAATGCGATAGATGTCAGAGACATGCCAACATCCTCCATCATCCTGCTGCCGATTTGAAGTATCTTACTAGCCCGTGGCCCTTCGTGCACTAGGGAATCAACATCCTCAGTCCATTTCCGCCGGCAACCGGACAAAGGAAGTTCTTAGTCGTGGCGGTAGACTACTTCATGAAGTGGGTGAAAGCCGAACCGCTAGTAAGCATTACAACCCGGAACGTGCAAAATTTCTTTTGGAAAAACATTGTGTGTCATTTCAAACTGCCCAAAGTCTTGATTTCGGATAATGGAAAGCAATTTGAAGATACTAAATTCCAGAACTGGTGCGCTGAGATGGGGATTCAGCAGAACTTCACTTCGGTAGCACATACAAGCAAACAAGTAGGTTGAAGTAACGAATAGAGCTATCCTCCTCGGGCTGAAAGCTCATCTTGCATGAGCTAAAGGGTTGTGGGTGGGCGAGCTAACCAACGTTCTTTGGGCCTACCGAACTACCATCAAGATAGCGACGGGTGAGACCCCCTTCAACCTCACATATGGTACAGAGGCGGTGATCCCGGTAGAGGTCAAAGTGATCACATTGCAATTTGAGGCTTATGATGAGGAAGAAAATAATGATGAGCTCTGTACCTTGTAGAAGACCTCGTAGAGGAGGTGTGAGACCTAGCCTACATCCGAACTGCATCATACCAGCAGAAAGTGGCCCGGGTCAAGAAGCGACAGTTTCGTGTCGGTGATCTAGTCATATGGAAAGTTATGGTACCTGAGCCCGACGTGGATAAGCTCAGATAGAACTAGGAAGGTCTATACCGTATAAGACGGGTGTACGGGGAAGACACATATGAGCTCGAGACTTTGGAAGGGAAGCCAATACCTCGAGCATGGAACATCGACAACTTAAGAAGGTACTACGTATGAGCCCACAACTCCAGGTATAAATTACTCATGAGATCACCGAGCTAGTAAAAAAGACAATGAGTTGGAGAGAGGACTATAAGTCACTCGTAGAAGCCTAAGGGCTATGGTGTCGAACTGATAAGAGACCTCGGCACGATAAAAGTCCTAGTTGCCTCTTCGGCATAGGCAGCTTTAAACTCAGTCGCTTTGGCATGGGCAAGGCAAAGTAACCCAAGCACAGACAGGTCTGGTATGTATCCTACAATATATGTTCACCCTAGCATACAATGACGATTAGATTATTCCTACTAGTGTCGAGCTTGCTAGATCGGGAGTAATCTATACTTAGAAAAATTTTCACTCCTTAGCTCGCCACTCAGGAGTAAGCTATACTTAGAAAGAATTTTACTTCTATTTGGTTTAGCTCGCCAGATCGGAAGTAATCTATAATTAGAAAAGTTTTGCACACAAAGATTGCAAAATACTTGTATTTCATTGATCAAAAAACTCTGGGTACATAAAAAAAAGAGAAAGATAACAATTGTCTAACCGAGCTTGGAAGCTCAGAACATTGAGCATTACAAAAGGGCGGGGTTCCAAGAAAAGAGGCATCAGTCTGTTCAGGACTCCTCATCCTTAACGGAGACTTCAGTAGGAGAATCTGTCTCCATATGGTCCTTAGCATTACCGGTCTCCTCTCTCTCGTCATCAAGCAGGTCATCATCACTCTCTGCCTCGGAGTCTGGATCCTCAGCGGCTTCAATGGCCATCTCCTTGGTGATCTTTACGTGGTGATGGCACTGAGGTCGAGGTGGGGAAATTGACGTCGAGTCAACTACCTACTGAGCTTGAACCCCTTCGGTAGCCCACTGTCTCAGCCTTGACCAACCTTTCCTGAAGCTTCACCGAAGACTTGTACTCCTCAACTGCCTTAACCTTGGCCTCCTCCATCGCCTAAAGCAAGATTTCAGTTTTTTCCTTCATGAGCCTCGAGGTTCTCGATCTCCCTCTTCAATGCCGCTTCACGCTCTTCGAGCTCCTTCTTCTCTATCACCAGTAGAGTTAGCAGCTCTTTCTTAACTCGCGCGTTGTTCTTCAGTTGGTTGATTTCATTGTGAGCTAAGTTAAGTTTAGTGTGGGCATTTTGGGAAGACTCCATGGCTTCGAGAGCCCGCTTTAGGTTCACCTTGGACTAGTAGGCCAAGGCGTGGATAGAGGAATTCACCTTCCAAGAGAAGAAAACAAGCATTAGTATACAAAAAATCCAAGTATAAGGCAACTTGAAAGATAAGTTGAAGAACATACCACCATACAATGTGTGGCCACTCGGGCCCTGAGCTGAGCAACTGGAAGTTTGCCCAACGAGCGACCTCCTTAGTGAACATTGCGTCCTTGCTCTTAAGAAAGCCGAACTTCAGAGTCAAAATGCTCTGGACTGGAGCATCGCTGCCCAAAGAGGTGGCAGTCGTTGGAACAGGCTCTGAAAACGTTGTCTCCTCGGGTATAAGGGGTGGGGTGGCCTTGCTCGGGTCCTCCTCAACCAGATCGATTATAGGAAGCTGCTCGACAACAGGTGGGTGTTCGGGCTCAGAAACAACGACCTTAGTGGTGGTAGCTTCAGTCTCGACGCGAGCCTTCTTGGAGGCTCTCTTCTTCTTCTTTCCCTTTTTCATGCTCCCAAAGAGCTCATCGGTAGGGATGTCATCCATGGCAAATGCGATAAGAAATGAGCTAAGTCAGATACAATATCGAAGTAAAATGAATGGAAAAAGTATAGCAAGGAGCAGCCTACCGAGAGTACTTAGGCCGGCTTGCATGAGTTTCTCCTCGGTCATGAAGTTTTTGAACTTTAGGCCGAGCTTCGCCCAAGATCGGACCTCCTCCCTTGTCTTTAGGTCCAGTCTAACGTCGAGGTCCTGGATGGCTGCCCTCCAATGAGTTGGAAAAGCCCACCCATCGGTGTTGCGGACCACAAAGTAGCACCTCTTCCAGGTCGGGGCTTTGTTAGGGGGCTCGTGCAATAGTTTGTACCCGGGACGAGGAGACAAGTAGTAAGTTCGCCTCTGCTCAGGCAGAATGCAGGACGAGTTCTTAATGGAAAGGATCAAAGAAAAGATGTCGAGGTCTAGGGGATGGTTGTAATCATGGAAAAGAGAAATGATCCCTACGATATTACGAATGGAGTTCGGGTGTAGCTCGTCTATGGTGATGTTAAAGAATTAAACAATTTTGATTATAAGAGGGCGAAGTGGAAGACACAGACTGGCTACGAGCTACTCCTTGAAGACCACGATCTCATTGTGATCATGATCCCAAGGAAAGTTGTCTAAGGGGATGCTATACACAAAGTCGCTAGGGAGTCTGTATCGAGCTACTAAGCCTAGGAGCCTGTCCGCAGTCATTGTTGACGGGCCAAAGTTGTCTGGCAGCCGACATCAGTGTGAGGTGGAAGCTGATTTGCCAAAAGCTTCTCGCTTCTACTGAGGTGAGTCGGCCTTGGGCGGACTGAGATCCACATCTTGTCCCGAAGTGAACACCTTGGCAGGATGAGGCTCCATGGTCTAAGCCGAAGTACCCACCTCAGCCCCAGCGGACTCGTCGCTCTCATCTAGAAGACTATCTAAGCTAAGGATAGACATATTAAAGGAAATGACAACATAATCAAAAAAGCAAAGGAAGGTGGACTCACCAAAAGGAAGACCAAAGAAAAAGAGACGACCTTGGACCTAGAAATACTTGACACCAAACTGGAATACTTGAGTGCGACCTCAAAAATTGTTGACTTGCGGATTTGTGGCGAAGAAAATGGGCCCTTTGGCCCTTATTTATAACCAGTATATCTGGGAATCAGCGGTCAAGATCAACGTGATTTGATGGCTCCTAGGAAAATTGGTTCCACGCCTACCGAGGTTGAAATCGATTTAACGTTGTTTTGACGTCTACGGAGTCTATAATCGGCTTGACGTCCGCATGTACCAAGTACGTGATTTGGGTCACTTCCTAGTTGAGTTGAACGGTCAAACAGGTCCGACCAACGACTTCCCCTCCACATCACCTAGACTTCGTGCCAAATCCACCTAAGCTTGGCATGAACTCCCTGCCGAGTCAGGACCCTTGCCACGAGGAGTGGGGGGCAATTGATGAGGGGTAATTTGGCACGGACTAGTAAATAAAGGTCACGTGGACGTGATCTTCCTGTAGGATGACAACTCAGCAAGGGAAGCCTAATTAGCAGTATGCAGAGTTCAGATGTTTGGCCACCTCGGCATAAAGTCACCTCGACATAACGCTACCTCAGTGCCTAATTGAGTTCGAGGTCCAGGAATCGAAGTGACATGTAATCAATTCTAGTAGCTTCCTACCAGACTCCAAATAGTATGGGATCACACCGCATAACGGCAGGCCTTATCTTCTCCCCGCACGAATCGGGTGGCGACAATAAGGTTCATTGACTGATACATTACTCCCCGACTAAAGTGAAAACAGATCTCGTCCATTCAGGCCACAGATCTCGGAATTGTTTCGGGAAACTCGCGATAGCTCAGCTATATAAAGGCATCAATCCCTCCATGGTCCAGGTATGCACGATTACTTGCATCCAAGCTCTTTAGTACTCAAATTCTTGCTCGCAACCACAATAGAATACTGACTTAAGCATCGAAGCGACCTCCCCAGGTCATCCACCCAGTCACTCTGATCTCTGCTTTGCAATTTGCTCCAACTCATCACTTGAATACGTCCAAACAACCCTTCAGCTAAGAGCTTCCAGATTGCACATCATCAATCCTCTTTTCTGTATGTTTAGGATATCAACACCAGATCACCCGAATTCACCTGCCACATACTTTACACTACCCAGACATTCTGAGAAGAGATTAGATAATCTGATTTGGAAGAATGGAATTTATCTTTTCACTAGAGTCCTTTAAATTGATCAAGAATTTAAAATATTAAAATGAATGCCCAAAAAACTTCTATCATATTGAAATTGGTAATTAAGGGGAGGGTACGCTTTGGCACGAACTAATTTGTTTAGTTCCTTTATTATATGGCTGAATTCCAATCATTAATTTGCAATCAGTATGTGCACAAATCCATGAAATTTCCCTTGGAATTACAAATACCCCATAAGCCATTAGCCAATAATCCCTAGGTTACCCCAAGATGTATCATCCATCTAACCTAGAGATTAATTGTGTTGATACATGGACTGAACATTTTGTGATGAATTGGGAGGACTTAAGGATGTCATTGGGTCGGGTTAGGTGATAAACCTGCACTGATGCGACCCTATTGGGTTGGGGTCGGGTCAGTTTTAATCGGGTTTTGGGTTGGGCTGACCTGTACTAAATCGAGCCTTTCACAAGGTTCAAAATATGGATACTATCCAATATGCCACTTGGGGCATAAAGGCCCGCTTCTATTTTTTTAGTTTTTTGCCTGGTTAAGAGGGACCGATTTAAGCGCTGTCTATCCCCTGAACCAGGTCAGACCCCAAAAACACACACTGTAGGGGTGTATTGGCACTATTGTCTTGAAAATCTTCTGGTCAGTTTGGTTTGCAGTTGGAATTGGAATTAGAATCAATTTTTCTTTTAGAATTGGAATGATCTATTCCCATAATCTGTTTGGTTCAGGCAGAAGGCAGAATGAGAAATGGAATCAGTTAGAATGGGATTTTATTCCCAAGGGAAGGGTAGGAAATGGCCATTCCTTCAAATGGGGGAATACCATTCCACCAAAAATAAAAATGGAATTCCGATTCCCTCCAATCAAACAGTTGGAATTGGAATTCCAATTCCCATTCTAGACCCCTATTGCTGTGAAGGAAACGGGGACCTTAGTATATAATAATTGGATATAGATATGCTATACATGAGACAAGCGGTGAGGGTGAGCAAAAAAAAAAACCAAACCAAAAATTCGGTTACCAAACCAGTCAGTTCGGTTTTGGTTAACTAAAATTGAAAACCGGTGGTTAATCGAACCAACCAATATACATATATTTATATATTTTATGTATATCTATATATATTAAATATATATATTATATTTTTTATACATTATAAATTAATAAATATGTATTATATATAAGTATGTATTTATAATATATAATATATAATATATTATTTATTGTTTAAAATATAACATTATATATTTCTAGTATTTTATTATATATTTATATATATTTTTTATAATAAATATTGTAAATAATAAAAAACCAATAAATCGAATCGATGATTAACCAAACCGATCAACTGATTAACTGATCGGCTTCAATTCAATTTTGATTACTGATTTTCCAAAAACCGAGAACCCTGGTTCGGCTTCAAAAATTAGCCACCGAACCGTGAGCACCCCTATATTGGGCGATCGGGTCGTGTTTTGGGTTGGTATTACTTCGGGTCGGATTTGGATTTAGGCAAACCCGTACCAATAGAAGGACTCTATGCGACTATGCCCTCAATAGTCAAAAGATTGCATATAGATCAGATGGTGAGACCGTGAGAAGTTATTTGTATGACACTACTTGGCATGGGAACCCTCGGTGGAGCTGAAGCAATGGTGGGTCCTGATCCTTTCATCGTGGGCCACGTGGAAAATTAAGAGGCTGGGTCACTGCAGGCCCCACATATCTGACGTTCTTGATGATATTGCCAATGATTTTTCTGCACATCAGGAAGCAAATAACGTGGTACGACACCTCATAAGGTTCATCTGATTGGGATGATTTTTGAGCCAGCCAACCCAGAGTAATCTCTTTCACGTTCTCGTCTATCGTCTTTCACAGCTGGCAACTTTTGCAAAGGGGAAGAATGGGAAAAAGAAAGGACAGAAAAAAAGGGTTTGTGGGTCCTACGTCAACAACTCAACATACTCTAATTCTTGGTTCATTAATTAAACCGGATTTTGATTTGCAGACAGCAAACTGCAGCGGTTCTTTCAGGGAATTACGTAAGCAATGACAAGAATGTTTTTATTTTTTAAATTCTTACTTTATTTTAGTGAAGCTTATAAAGGTGTGAAATATATGAAATTAATTTATATCTTTATTCTTTAATTGTACATACGCATGGCGCATGGCATGTGCCCCAGTGGAAAATAAAAACACGCTCTTGAAATGTGTTATTGTTTTGTAAAGCAAAAACCAAGTTGATCGTATTTATGAAAAATATTTGGCTAACTTCGCCTTTCAATAAGTTCTTTATCTAAGAGAATGTTCACTTTAGTCATAAGATTTTATTATTAAAATAGACAATTTTTAATAAGTTATTTTGTTCTATCCAAGTGCTGGCAATTTTTTTACAGGCGAGAAAGTTATTTATCAAAATCGCAATTGAGCTAAGGAAAATAAATTTTTCATAGACACCACATAAATCTGAAAAAAAAAAACATGGGTTTCTTGGTCAATGGAAATTAAAATCCTATTCACCAACTTTTCCCCCCTCAAAATTCCAAAAATGAACAAACCCTTCATGCTTTCAAAACCCTCAAAATGATGGCTTTTAAAACAAAAATAAATTTTATAATATATATATATATATATATATATATATATATATATATATTATAATTTATGGAACATGATATTAAGAGGATGTACAACTTGGATGATTTATAATATTATCTTAAGCAATAATTTATCCAATCAATTATGGACATGTACAATTTGTGGGATAATTTATCCAATCAATTATGGATGAAAACAATCATAATTTAAGCCAAAAATAAATTGAAATAATAATGGATAAAATAAACACTAATACATAACTAATAAATATAAAATAAATATATGTCATTATAATATTATCTTAAGCAATAAACAATTTTAAAAAATTCAACATAAATTAAAATATGTTAAAAGATTAAATAAAATGAGGGTATTTGGACCATTGTAACACAGGTTCAATACACCAAATTCTTCCCGCAAATTGTCTATGCCATAGTGTGGTCCATCCACGCTGAATCCTTCCCACAAATTGTCCATGCCACATTTTATCGTGGATAGGACCAAATCCAGGATATATTCACACTATTGAACACCAACTAAATAACCAGATGAATTTGAACAAGAAATTCAAGAGAATTCTTTTGCTTCAATTTTAGAAACAAAAAACATGTTTTATGTATTCTGTTTTAAGAAGTAATTTGTTTTGATGATTTTCATTTGTTTTAGGAACTAAATAACAATAAAAACAATTCGCTTTGAAGAATGCCCAACAATATTTGTTCTCCAAAATATGTTAAGATTTCCAAAACATGAATAGTTTTCTTAGGAAAAAAAAAAAAACAAAACAAAACCAACTTACTTTACTTCTCAAAACAAAAGCATAATTCCGGTATATGTATCAATTACTTTGTTGACATGGCAATTTCAAAAGCAAAAGAAAACAAAAACATTTACCCCTTAAGAGGTGTTTTACCATATGAATATTTTTGTTTTTGTTTGTTTTAGAAATTGACACATCAGAAAAAAAATTGAAAACATGCTCTTCATTCTTGAATTGTGTTTTTGTTTTGAGAAAAAAAAACAAGTTAGTTTTATTTTAAAATATAATCCAAGTTTTTTAAAAATCAAAATAATGGGTTTTAAAACAAAAAAAAAATGTGTACAGATATTGCATGATTCATGAAAGGTGATCAGAAATATTATATGATTTAAAACAAAACATGACTACAAACCAAAGATTCAAGAATACGTTTTTATGTTATAAACAAACAACACATATACAACCTACTAGTGAATGACCCCGTACTAAGTATGGGCAATCAGTAATGTTAAATTTATATTATGGAATCAATAATGTTAAATTTATATTTATTAAAATTTCAAGAAATATTTATTTCAAACTATAGTTTTTTAATAATTATTAGAATATGGATAGTTTTCTTTTGTTATGATACTTAAAGGGTTAATGATTAATTGAGATTGATATATTGTAGGCGAAAGTGGTTGTTGATAACTATTTTTATATTTTCTGCATTTTTTAGGAATGGATTGAAAATGGTGGTAGTGGGTTGTCGGCTTTAGTAGCAACTTTTCAAAAAATGCTATATGTCTAGCTTTTCACAAAAATGAGAAGGCCATGTGTCTGAATGGTGGGGGGCTATAGCCTAATTGTGAGTTGTGGGCCTAAGTAGGAATTTTTCAGAAATTGCCATGTGTCTAGCTTTTTAGAAAATGAGAAGGCCACTTGTCTAAATGGTGGTAGTCGGCTTTAACAACAACTTCTCAGAAAATGCCATGTGTCTAAATTTGAAAAAGCCACGTCCGAATGGTTGGGGTTGTAGCCTAAAAGCCTTTCTTTAATATATATATAGTTTTAATTTGTTTTTGAAACTCACAGCAAGAAGAAACAATTCACATTGAAAACACCCCCTAAGGCTATGTTTGGTTTGAAGGAAAGATCGGGAAAGGAAGGAAAAGACAGGCAAACCAATACAAGGGTTGTAATGGTTTTCCTACCTTTCCCTCCCTTTCCTTACATTTTCCTTCTAACCAAACATAACCTAAATTTCTATTGAAAAACTTGAAATTTAGGCCCATTATGTTGGAAGACCGGTCATTTCTTCATTTGCCCTTGGGTCACAAAGTATGACAACTTGGCTTGCTTGTTCCATACAACCCTAGGAAGCAATGTTTTAAAAACCAACCTGAAATCATAACCGTTCTATCCATCGATTTCTAGATTGATAGTAAAACCGCCCGATTTGAATGGACAAACCATTCTAACAAAAAAAGTTTAAAAATAAAATAAAAATTAAATAAAATAAAAAATAACCAAAAATCATTGAATGGATCAATGATTTGACCATTTAGAAAAATGGATCATTGAACAATTAAACGGTTTTTGGCCAAGGACCAAATTTGTAATAAAATAGAACTGGTTGTTTAGACGGTTTTTGGTACGAACGGTTGGATCGTTAGAGTCAAGAACAGTTTGAAAACATTGCTAGAAAGAACCTCCGATATGTCATGCAAGACCCATGGATCATGAAGTTTGAACCCATGGAATCAAGCTTTTCCACCATTGTTGAAGAAACATATTTGAGCTAAAAAGAAAATGAAAATGAAAAGAGTAGAAAAAAGATTCCATCTTATTGGCTCCTAAACTTATGGAAGATTGAGTATGCTTATTAGAGTAACAGTATATATAGCCCTAAAGGAGGGGACCAGGTGCCCTAGATGAGCAGTCCAGATCTTCTATGGCATGAGAATATGGGCATTTTCTTTCGGTCTTTTGGCACTTTCTTTGCAAAGCATCTCTAGGGCTTGGGTGATCACAACTCAAGATCTAAACAACAGCTTTTGTACTGTCACCAGACACAAACTTTGTTCTTCAGTATATCCCATACAAGTGGTTCAAAACTCACTAACCCAGACAATTCAATGGATCCAGTGGGACCCATTTAACTTGTCCAAAATGCAGCCATCTCAACCGTTGGTGAAATGGGATCAGTGATGGACCACCCCATTCTTTGATTTGAATCGACAGGTGGGGCCTGTGGCACGTGTAGCCTCAGTACTTGACTGTCAGCCAAGGTCTTGTCCATCATCTCCTGCTCTTTGCTGCATCTATCTTGTTTGAAATACAGGAGATAAGCTTGGAGGAATAAAAAGAATACAAGAAAGAAAAAAAGAAAAGATGTCACAACTCACATGGATCATGAAATCTCTGGTGTTAGACTCTTTTTTTCTTCTGTTGTTATCCACTATTAGAGGCCATTGGATCTCCAAGTCACCCTTTAAAAAGATAAGGAAACCTGGCTAAGTCTGAGATGAATTCAAAGTCAAGAGGATTCTGGGATGGTACTTTTGCCAAGTCTCTTGACTCTCTTCTTCATACTTCAAACTTCAAACCATGTTTTTCTCAGCATTATCTGAACCTCCAAAAACAATTAATCTGAAACCTTCATAGAATCACACTTTCTATATGGAACCTGGAAGCAACAACTTTTCAAATCTCTCGGTTTTCTTTGATTACACACTTAAATCACCTCAGTTGCTGTTAGAATCTAGCTGGAGGTTGAACCAGCCCAGTCAATAAATGGGGTGATGACTATGGTTTAAAGTATTGATGTACCTGATACACATGGTCATGCATATCGGGTGTTTAAATGGCACATTTAACATAGGGAGAATGATGGTTCAGCCCAGCGTTAGAATTTATAGACTCGAAATACATTTGGGGTAGATGTCAGTTCGTAATTTATATTAGTTCAATATAAGTGCATAAAGTGTGGGTTTTATGTTTCTAGTTCTGCAGTGGAAATTAGAAATTTGCATTGAGTCTGTTCGTACTTTTCCGTTTAATATATTCTTTTTTCAAATTTTGACGGGAATCAGCCTTAACCATGCATGTCTTTGAAAATAAGAAAACCCATTATACAATACATTCAATACATTGCCATATTTTGAACCTTGGTGATCAATAAAACAAAAAATTCAATTTACCATAGATTCAATGGATCAATTGTTTCAACTATGTGGTTCAATGATTCAGTTGGTGTGAATAATATCTACAAATGAAATAAAAATTAGGGGTTGCAATTCCTAAACCCAGCTGGTTTTTGTTCCCAGTAGGGTTTGGCTCATTCCAACTTGATTTTTAACTTTCCACGTGACTGAATCGCAACCGCCCATGTGCATGTGTGTGTTTAGGGTGTCAACCACAGACCACCACCCAAACTGACCCTCCACAAAATTGACAAAACCCAGATTTGTGATAAAAAATTAGACAACTTGTCCTTGTTTTCCAGCACAGTACTGTTGGCTAATCTAGATTGGGTTCCAAACTTGGGTTCAGCTAGGGCTGGGCATTTTAGCGCAACTTGACAAGGGCTTCACTCAGCCTATCTAAGAGAAAACCCATTGGCTCCTCTAGTTTAGACCAAGCAATTTAGAGCATAAAAACCATTCCCAACTCATCCAGTTCAATCAATCAGAAGTTCCATTTCATGTACAACTATTGCTAGGCCAATCCAACTGAGAATCCTTCACTCAGTAGCTTGTAACGATACTAAGAAGCTAAGAAGATAGGATTTTGTGATAGCCAATCTCAGGCAGTTGGATAAGATTTCTTCCATGAATTAGCGGATGTAATCTCTTGGTTCCAATTGAGGGCCCTTATTGATGAGATTTGACTACTGTAGTTTTCTTCCTCTTCATTCTCCAATTGATAATTATGCAACTAGACATGGAGGTGGACCCACAATGGAATAGAAGGTTAGAGAGAGAGTAGAAAACAAATATTAAGGCAAAGAATAAATATTATATAAAATTAATATTTTATTTTAATTGTATAGTCTTTTAACTAAAACTATGGCAAAAACAATTATTAAATTGTAGAAAATTGAGTATTTAATTAATTTTTGAACCACAAAATGAAAAGCATGGCCGAAGACATGTCTTGTCAGATATTTTATTAAAATATCCAACCAAAAAATTAGGTTTCTAATGGGTGATGATGCCCTCCTTAGCAAGCAAACCCATCCTGACCCCTCCTCAAACTCAACCCATTTGATTGGAATCCTCAGTCCACAAGATTAACCACAAGGGTGGAGGGGGATTTTATCATCAAAAGGATCAAAATAAAAGATTCCAAAATAAGGAAGAGTGTGCAATTCAAGATGTGAGGCATGAAGTATTCTATCAATCTCCTAGCTGAAAAGTTCCAATCCAACAGTTTTTATCATTGGAAGGATAAATCCAACAGAGGAGGAGCCCACCAATCTGGCCCCCTAGAAACCCTAGAAAAATGACACATGGTATCATCAGTCCATCAGAAACAGGAGAAACCACACCAAAATCCTAATCTTCGTTTATTCTAATCATAAGCCATTGAACCTCGAGTGCCCAACGTATGACAACGATCCGCCACACAAAAGCGGAGCAAAAGGAACCAAAAAGGTTCAAATCATTGCTCCACCACGCGCCAGATCCAAAAAACAGCCATCTCTCTACATCCATGTGAAATATCCTGTTAACAATAAAGTTCATGCCACGTGGGACCTAAAAATCTCCATCTGCCAATCGGCTTTAGCCACGTCATCAGATAAAGTTCGTAGGTTGTACGTGACTGGTATATCTTGTTGGGAGGAGAGAGAGAGATGGACAGAGTAAATCCCATATGGTTATATATTTTACCCATAAAGGGATGTTGCGGTTGTGCCATTTTTACCAAAACACCCTCACTTGCATCACAAAATTACACTTGCTAAACTTGATAACCAACCGGGTTAGTTTGTAGCTTGTTTATAGGGTGGGTCCGCAGAAAAACTTGTTTGGACCCAGCGCCACCAATCAATCCACCATTGATTCGGGTCATGTAGAAAACTCAGACTTTAATCAAATGGTTGTGAATTCGGCGAATTTGGTGAAGGGTAATATTGTTAAAAGAAATAAGAAGAGGTCCATTTTGGTAATTGAACTGGATAAAATAATTGCACTGCTGAGACAGGTACAGAAGAGAGCAAAAACCAAACGTGGTCCAGAGACTCCCAGGGCAAAAAACTGATGAAAACGAGCTTTGTCGCTTCCTCTGTTTTCATCGCCAACACTCAACTCCTCTTTGTATCTAATCTGATCTCTCCCCCTGCGAGAGAGAGAGAGAGAGAGAGTCCAGAGGGAGGGTTCTGCGGTTTCTACACCGCTTAACGGAACATTTCTTTTTCACTGTTCTGTGCCGCCTCGTGACTCACCGAGTAGAAAAACCTCCTCTCTTTAAATGATGTTTCCCCATCGTCTCCCCCTGTTTTTTTGCTAAATTTACTGTGAGATCGAAATTTCGGCCTTCTTTTCTCAATTCCCTATCGGTAACTTCCCACTTTGAGCCTTTTCTTATTCCTTTGGAGCAAAGCCCATCTGAGGATAGGGCCGATAGACTGGATTCTGGGGTTCCGTGTACTCTTCCGGATTTCTCCAAGTGGGTATTTAGGGTTTTGGCAGGGTTACTTTACTTTTAGTTTCAGTAGGAGATATATAGAGTACATTGTTCTGGAGTTCGAGCTGGGTTTTAGGGTGTTTGGGATCTGCTTGGCTCTTCGTTTACAGAGATAGATGTTCTAAAGGGGTAATTCTCTTGTTTCCGAAGCCAAAACTTTCTCCAATTCTCTAGATTTGAACTTTCCTGGACCCAAACTATTGGAATTCGAAGTGGGTATCTTAGAACAGAGAGTTTTGTTTGACAGGTTTTTGCAGAATCCTATCTCATTTTTAGTGGGATATTCAGATTCTAGCTTCTTCCTCCCCTGTTTTTAATTTCTTTACCTTCTTGTAAATGTTTCTTTTTTTGGGGTACTTTTTGGCTTTTCTGCTCTTTCTTTTGTATATATTCTACGACCTTTGATAAGACTTTTGGGGTTTAGGGTTTTGTACTTTTCTATATATTCAGTCTCTGCAACTAGTCTAGTCTTGTTTGGTATACTTCCTTCCCTTTTCATTGCAATTCAGTTAACTGTAAGCCTCTTTCAGTTCCTGTAGCCTTTTCAAATCTTTCCTTTGCTTCCTTCTTGATGCACTTAGATTTTGAATTGAATTCTCAGTGTTCTCCTTCTTGGTGCAATTGGATTTTGGCCTGAGATTTTTATCTGGTTCTCAGGGTCTTTGAATTCTAGCTTGGTTTTGAGTTAATAGGTTTTCTGTTACATTCCATAGTTAGCTCAATTCAGTTCTTTTTCTGCCAGATTTCCAGCACTTGAATATCACCTAACTCGGGACCATTCCCTGAATTTGTTCAAGCTTTTGTAGTTTACTCTGAATCCTTTCTGGGGTTCTCTTACTTAGTTTCATCTGCAGTAATTTGAGGGGTTTGAGGCTTTCTCAATCGACAATGTCTTCGTGCTTGAGTGGTGGTGGGCGGACATATAGCTTCGAGCTTGACATCATCAAATCCCCATCTACCTCGTCCAGAACTTCTCAGTCCTCTTCTCCCTCTTCAACCGTCTCTGAATCTGGCAATTCTCCCCTTACAATCTCTACCCGGAAACGAGCACCTCGAAAGCGTCTGAACCAAGCCTACAACGAAGCCGCTGCTCTCCTCTCCACCATCTACCCCAACATCTTCTCCACAAAAAGCCTCGGAAAGCCCTGCAAACACACCAAAGTATACGACTTCTTCTCTGAAGAACCGTCCGAATTGCTCCCGCCCTTTCCGGGCCTCGACACAGCCGGATTCCTACTGCATCAACTGGCCCCCGAAAAACCCACTTTCAGAATCGAGTCAAAGCCTGCGAATTCAGGAGAAAAGCCATGCCAAAGCCCGTCAGAGAACGATTGCCCAGTAAATTCTTCGAGTCCATGTGATGAGTATGAGGAGGATTTCGATGCGGAGTCAATTCTCGACGAGGAGATGGAAGAGGGAATCGACAGCATCATGGGGAATCTCAGTGTCAACAACAATTCATACGATGAATCCAATACGTCCTGTTACAGTGGCCAAATCGATACTTGCTACGCAAATCCAACGGGGTTGGGTTTTGGCGGGAAATTCGAACTTGGGTTCGGGATGGTTGGAGGAGTCCGAGCATTGAGACACGTCGACGATGGAGATTGGTGGAGGTTCCCAGCAGTTGATGTTCTTTCCATCTCGCCTAAATTGAACAAGGCTTCATCAGAAAAGGAGAAAAAGAAGAACAAGAACAAAGTGGAACAGAAAGAAGAAACGAAGGGCTCTGCTTCCCCTGCAGACACATCCAACTCCAACTCGAACAAATCAAATCCCAAGTCGGGTCTGTCGCTGAAATTGAATTACAACGAGGTTATTCTCGCATGGTCCGATCGTGGGTCGCCGTTCTCCGACGATACCCCGACAACCGATGCCTCAGAATCCGACATTCATGTACGTTTCTCATTTCCCACCGGAAAAAACCGAAGGTGTAGCACAATTTAAAGTTTTCGGAACCAAAATCCTAAAACACGCCCGATGCGTATTTACACATCGTTTCGTGAAGGACCGTGTGGCGTTCGCACTACGCACCCGACGTATTATAACGTCTCCAAACTGAAACTTTTTCAAGATTTACCTACCGGAATTTTGCACTACTTTTTTAAGTTTTTTTTGTCAAAAATAGTTTCTGGGCTTTTCTCAGGTGAGGCGATTCAGAGTTCAGACTCATACTTTGTATGTGGTCCATCTTGCCTAGCACTTAATTCGGCCCATGGGCTCCCAATAAGTGCCCAGTACGCAGTACAACAGTACCGCTTAGTTTTATTTGCAAGTTGCAACTTTGCAACCGCTTAATGAGGATATTTCGGTCGTATTATTTTAAAAAATATTTTGGAATTTGACCAAAAAGCCAGAATGTTTTTGCAAATGACTAAAGTACAAGTTTTCTTTCACTTGGCACTTGGCAGGCCAGACTCGCTCAGATCGATTTGTTTTCAGAGAACGGAGTGAGAGAAGCCAGTGTGTTGCGGTACAGGGAAAAGAGAAGGACGCGTCTCTTCTCTAAGAAGATCAGGTACCAGGTCCGCAAGGTCAACGCTGATCGACGGCCTAGAATGAAGGCAAGTCCTCTCAGTTCTGACACTCTTTTGTGAGACACGTGGCACTTAATCAGGTTCACGTGGCATGTAGCCCCTACATCCAAACTTCTGTGATGCATGCATGGGTGTCTCGCATGCATGTAGGAGATGGGGCACACATCTCTCTTGCTTTCTAATTCTGCTTCTGGCTTCGGGAAGCTGGAAGTTGGAGGTTTCCACTGGTGGGATCCACACATCCAGCGTGCCATGGTTCTGGGTCTCTCTGAGATTATACAGATGGCAACATTCTGTGTGCCTGTGAAACATGGAGAACCTTCAAAGTTCAAATCTGAATACATATAATGTGAATAAACGGTTAAGATCATCTGGGTGACTGTCATTCTTGTCACGATTATGTCTTGTGTCGCAGGCGTGATGTTTCTCAGCCCTTGTTGCAGTGTTGCACATGTAATGTTACTCACTTATTCCTCTTTTCATGTTGGTTGGGCTGGATGTGAACAAAGCTTGACACCAATCCAACGGTTACATGTTTGCCCTCATGTGAGTGGTCTCCCTCTACGGCATCATGATGATGATGATGCCCATGACCATGAGGTTGCATAATGTCATTGTAATGGGGTTATGATTTGAAAGTAAAATCTATGGGTGAATCCATGAAAATGAAAAGTAAGTAGATCATTGGATTCTCTACATAATTGGTAGCTTTTTTATTTATTGTGCAATTTTTATTTAATTCATTTTTACTTCTTTTTTTTCATTCTTTTATAACTTTTTGAACCTTTATGGATATAGTTTAAATATTCTGAAAGCAAAAAATGTGCAATTACAATCAAAACATAGCATCTAACTGCATATCAAGAATATTTTTCATACTTCTATGTTAAATTTAAGGCTGCAACTTGGGCCTGGTTAGTACTAACCCAACCAGGTGGGATTGGGTTGAGTCAGGTTGATGCTCGGTTAGTGTTAGGTTGAAATTCATGAACCCAACTTTACTTTGGATTGGATTAGGGTTGACCTCTTAGGTATTCCGACTCTATAATATATGTCATATATAAATATATGTTATATGCAATATATAACATGTATTGATTTGTTTAGATGCATGATATTTATATAGCCCCCACCACATAGTATCATGTATTTCTTTTAAGATAATCACATCACTTAGTCCTAATCGGAAAGACTAAAACCTTAGTAACATTATTTTATGTTTTTTGAAAATTTTATTCATCTCCTTTCTGTTGTTTGTCGCTCATAAAAGATTTACCATAAGTCATAACTCATAATAAACTATAGTCATTTCTAACATTTGTTTTTCTGAATTTTATACCAAAAGAACAAAAGAAAAGTCAACAAACAAATATTAATGAAACATAGGATTAATATATAGAGTGAAAGTTGTATTTAGATCTAAACTCAAGAAATTCTATGAGGTTTTAAGGAATGAGAATAAGGTTGGATTGGATTGGTTTGGTTTGGGTTAGGATTAAGATTGGAGGTTTTGAACTTAGAATTGAGCTAGAGTTGGACTCAACCCAACCTAACCCGCCCGACTTACGGCCCTAGTTAAATTCATGAAAAGATATTTCTTACGTGCAGCCCGATGTCTACACTTTTTGTTTTCAGAAAATTCCATCTCCTAGAGGTCCCCCGATCCCCTGTCAAGACACTTTTTTTCTTTTTATAATATACATACTTTCCATGGTCAGTGACCATATCAGAAATCCACATGAGGTCCCCTAGGCTCTGCCCCTGCTAAACCCATAACACTCTCAACCCTAGTGAATGTGGAATTCAATCGTAAAATCTCTCTACATCCAGCCCAAAACCCTGTTTAGCCAGGCCAGTTGGAACCAACAAATAAATTCGGGTGAATAGATGAGCCTACTTTTGGAATTTTGCTTCAAAGAATGGAATTGAATAGAAGGGCATCATTATAATCTTGCAAGCACTTTTCTAATAACAAATGCCTAACATAAGGGTGTAGAGGTATTGGAAGGTCAGGGTAAGTTGAAAGAAAACCAGAAAGGTGAAAGGGTGTTTCACATGCATGCCACTTTACAAGAATGCCCTTTAATGGTACTTCAGCATAGTAACTAATTGGGTTTGTTGTTTGGATGCAGGGTCGGTTTGTTAGGAGGCCAAACTCTACATTGGGTGGTGGTCAAAAGTGAAGGGGAAGTTGTATGGGTTGTGAGCATGCTACTCCTTTTTCTCAATCTTCCTAGCATCTTTAGCAATTTTCATTTGAGTTCTTTTTCAGAGAGAGAGAGAGAAAGAGAGAGGAATCTGAATTGATGGAAGAAACCACAGCACTATAAGTTTTGTTCACAATTTTTTCTCACCTTTTTTATTTGTTTTCTTTGTCTCCATAAGATGTTCAGGCTACCAATTTGACACAAAATGTGAATGCCTTTTGGTGGAGAAAATAGTTTTGTTCTCACTGAAAATCACACAAATGAAAGCATGTTGAATGAAGTTGTATTGGATTGGTTACTTCAGAAAAGAATAAAAAAAGCATTGAAAAGAGTGCTTCTGCATTCTAGCAAGAATGTTTGTTTCCTTGATCTTCACTTGAGTTTTTCTCGGGTTTTCCTTGTTCTATCTTAAATTTAATTTAAATTTGTTCAAGGCTCAGATGGGGCTATTTGGGAGCTTCCCTATATATCAAGCAAAGGTTTGAATTGATACTAGAAGTGTAACTAGGGCAGGTTCGGGTTGGGCTTTTGTCAAATTTTGAATGGACCCCTTTGAAAGGCCCAAGCCCAAAGCAGTGTAGAATGCTAACTTGGACCAACTCGAGTTGTGCCCCTTATTAAGTGGGTTGATTTGCGCTGAACTGGATTAGACTGGTCTTGGTGTTAGATATTAGGCCGTGTTTGGTTAGATAATCAGTTTGGGATTGATCTGGTTTTATTCTGATTAATAATCAGTTCGGGATTGGTACAGGCTGTTTTCAGAACCATACCTGCCCTGTTGATAGCCTTAAGCCCAACATGGATAGCTTATAAGCTATACTATTTTGTAAAAGAAAATCCAGAGAGTCCAAATTGGCTGTTAATCAGTCATTTGAATGACTACATATCTTCAGCTCAGTCCTCCCAAACAGGTCGTTCATGTACTTTCCATAGCTTATGGTTCAAGCCAATTAAAAGTCTATTTTCTCAGCTCTATCAACATATTTTTGTTTTGTTTTCCAGTTTCTTCAGTGTAGACAATTTTAATTAGTAAGATGAAGATATAAGTACACACCAAGAGAAAGGTCTAGACTGTAGGGCACAACTTGCAAAGTGATTGGTAATTTTCTACCATGTATGCAGTTGGGCCAGGAAAATTTGGGCCAATTCAGGGCCCAGTCCTAAAACATGATTCCCAACCTACGGCCTAGACTAACCCAATGTAAAGTTCAAACTTGGCAGACAAAGCCCAGACTGATCTGAACCCAAACAAATATTAGACTTGATCAAACCCAGCCGGGTTGGTAGACCTGGCCCACCTGTGTACTTTCTTTGTCAGATTGGCACCTTCATGGAGTCTTCCAACCAAGGTTCAAAGTATCGGAAATGCAAGGTGTATCGGAATGGTAATTTTAAGAAACATATAGATACAGACGAAACATCAAGATATGCATGTATATACTAGAAAATTCAAAAAAAATCCTTAAAAATATGAACAATAATAAAAATGAGTTATATGTGAGTATAACTAATTTATTTAAAAACCATTCTTTAATGATTTATATAAAGTATCGGGATATAATTAGTAACCATTGAAAAATAATAGAAGAACTAAAATGTTTGTATATATACTAGTATTTATTATATATAGAATTAGATAATATTTATTATGCATACAAGTTAATATATACCTTAATTTTTAATAAATCAATATAACTAACTTGTATTCATCTTATTATTATTTAAATATTAATAATCAAATTTATAGCATTTGTCGGGAAACATCCACCAAGGCAAGAAAGATTACTTTAAGTATAAAAAACATGCCTTTCTAATAAGTAATTAATGTTGGCATAATGGTTAACTAATTATTGTTATAAGCACATGACTTGTATTCGAAACTTGTTACATTTGGTTTGTGATTTTTAACAAGTTATTTCCCTTAAATAACATTTAATGGCATTATTAAATATTGTAATCAAAGGTAACTTGAATGAGCATTTAATTAAATTATATTAGCATTTAGTGACGTCCAAAACTTTAAGACTTAATTAAAATTGATATTAATGAGAGAAGAGAGAAATTAAATTAGACTGATACATAATGTGTATCGGTCCGTTTCGGGTATGTATCGGCATGTTTCGGATTGTATTGGCCAATACATACATGAAATGGCCTGATACAAAACTGATACAGAGACGTATCGGTCCGATACAGATGAAAAAATACGAAACCCTATAATTAAACATGTTCCATATATCGAAACTCTTCTGAAACGATACGTATCGGCACATATACGTTGTGAAACAAAACAAAACAAACAAAACAATACCAAATGTAACAAGTGACGTCCATCTACTATGAAGCAGAGCGAATTTATGAAGCGGGTTTTCAATCATCACAACAAACAAAACAATAATAAAAAATTGAAACAAAGTTGTGGATCGACTCGAAACATTTAATATGCATGTTTTTTTATTGGGTGTATGATACTTTCAACCTTAGACTGATATTTTGCACGTTCATATGCCAAGCAGTGTATCAATGCTTTGAACCTTAGTATAACAAAATATTAAATAATAATCTATTAGAGTTAATAACCAAATGGAGCACCAATATTTTTTTGTGCAAACTTGTGCGTATGCCATGCAAACAGGGACATAGTTACGTGTATCTGAATAGGGTTGGCCCATTAAAGTTCAGAAAAATAATTGAAAACCTGTATTGTTTCAGCCCAACTTTTCCCTGGTGTTAAATGAAAATTATAGTGTTTTTAAAATCGGACCAGGAAAACTGGGAATCGGTCACCGGTTCCGTTTTCCTCTAAAACCACTTTTCTCCTTAAAACGTTGATTTTGATCAGTAAATCGTTGAATCGGCCAATTAGTTGTTCGAACGGTTTTGACCATTTTCCAATTTTTTAATTTTTTAATTATTTTGTCAGAATGGATTGGCTGTCCGGGTTGAGCGGTCGGACGTTCGAACCAGTAACCGGACCCCTGACCAGTTCGGTCACCGGTTCGTTTTTAAAAACCATGGAAAGTTATTAACACTTACCTCCTTCAGCTTTCTTTTGAGATAAATAGTCCCTGAACTTTCAAAGTCCATTACTTTGCCCCCTCCTTAGCATTTCCTTAATTTTGAAAAAAGAATCTAATATGAGTTTAATCTCATGTGTTTGTTAAACATTTTTCAAGTTCTCAAATTATCCTTTCCTCAGTTTTTGCAATCATTTTGTCCTCGTCCTTATATATTTTTATAAACTCCTAGGTCTCTTTCTCCTTTCTCATAACAGAAAAAGCACAATGCAGATCAATTTAGGTGGTGGAACCAGTGTGATTTTCTAAGAGGCATTTTTTGAGAAAATGGTGTATATTGACATGCCGTTTTTTTAAAAACGTTTTTTTCTTTTCTTTTTTTTTTCTATTCATACCATTGTATTTTTCAATACCATGTCAGCATGTATTGCTAGCAACATTAAAAATTTGAGAAATACCAAAAAGGGTGTTTTTTCAAACCACACCTTTTTCGATTTCCAAAGCATGGTTTGAGGAAACCTTTCTTTGAAAAAATGCATAACCAAACATCAAGCATTGTTTGAAAAAATAAATTTCATATATGGTGCTGATGAGACACCATTTTTTGAAGAAATGGCATTGGTTCTAAACACCTACTTAGTCATCAACACACTATCAATGTCCAATTAATGAAGGCAAAATCTGTTGAGTCGATCATAAACATCTTTTGTTTATTCCATTTAGGATTTAATTTAGCTTTCGTTCAACAATAGCGATTGAATATTAGTGTTCAGTCTAGCGTTTTTTATTAGAGTTCAGAAGCAAATAGGTGAGAAAATGATAGCAGGCTTTGCTTTTGGTGCCATTTAACAAGTCTTTTTAAGAAGATGGAACAACCCAGATTGCCAAAAGACATAATGAGCTTTTGGGGTGTTGTCTTTAAAGTTCTAGACCATTTGGTAAGTATTCTAGTCTACCATGGTCTACTAACATATAAAATGAAAGATTTTAGACACAAAAAAAAAAAGAAAAAAAGACAGGAGACTTCATTTGAATCATCCAAATTTTTTGCCATTTTGGGCTTCCATAAGGTTGGTCTTTTCCAACTTCCCAACTTTCATTGCCCAACAGAGAAAGACCAAACATTTGAACTTTCAAGCTTTGAAAAGCATGAAAGACCACATAAAAAGACTTCCTAAATGCTACCTTGTTATTTTGAAATTTTGTCCTCAGATAGAAAAAAATCTCAAAAGGGTATTTTAATAAATTAACTTCCTTCGTCAATCCCATGGACATGAATGGAGCAACAATGTTAGAATCCAAGGCTCCATTTGGAAGAGTACAAATGCAAATATATAGAGTGAAAACCTTATATAATGTGGTAAATGTTTATATTACATCCAAACTGAGCCTTAATGTTCAGAGGAATCCTTATCATGAAAGTTTTAGTGAAATGAAAACTATAGAATAGGTTTCTAGTAAATAACCCTTTTTTTAATGATTTAGCAAGGAGTATCCTATTGCGTATTGAACCAATTTTTGAATGGTGACCCATGGAACGTTCCAACCCAACAAATTCCATGTAAGGTGCGTTGCCCCAACTATAGATTTCATTTGTTCTCATGCTTTCCTAAGAAAAAGAAAAAGCTCCAAGTGGTAGATATGGGCAAGGTTTTTAAAACCAAATTGGACAATGAGTCGTTATAGGTCCGGTTCTTGGGTTGAACGATCCGATGTTCAAAATTTCAAATCGAATAGATGGCCTGTTTTGACAAAAAATAAAAAATAATAATAAATTAAAAAAGTAAAACAAGATAAAAACCATTGTCTGGGTCGATGGTTCAATCGCCTGGGTCAGCGGTTTGCTGACCAAATAAATGGTTTTTGGCCAAAAAGCGGTTCCAGGCTGAAATAGGACGGCCAAGTGACCAGTTCCTAATTTTTCTGGTTTGACCGTCCAATCTGGTCCGGTTTTGAAAGCATTGGTTCTAGGAGTTGGGACATGGGTATCATCTTTTTATGTTTTCTCATGGATAGATGGAATTCATTTATAGTTGAACCAAATCCCGGTGTAAAAAACTTATATTATCTTTTATTTATATAAACTTAAAATGCATCTATTTAGTTGGAAAGGTAGCATATTTTCTTTTCCTAAACTTGCCCTGGTTTGATGTGAACAGCTTAAAAATGACTGTTTAAGAGCTGATTTAGGAAATGTTTGGATCTGTGGGCGTTTACTATAAAAACACCACCACATCAACGCCACATAGGTGTTGGTGTTTATTGTGCATGAAACAACTATTTGGTTTCAATAATTATCAAATAAACACTAAAAACATAAGCACTTTGATTTATATGCATGAGACATTTGGGGAACTTCAAATTCTTGTTTCTACAAATTTTAGGCATTTATTGAAATGAAATGCTTATATGGCACACTTTAAGCTGAGGTGGAAAGTAACTCTATGGGGTGTTACTTGGAGTCGGCAATCGCATGACCGCCGGCTCTGATCTAAGGCGGCGGTCTTCAATCTGCCCCCTAAACCTCTATTGGCTTAGGTCACGCCGGCTTAGACAGAAAAGATCGCTGCCTTTGAAGGCCGGTCCAAAATGGTTCAATTAACTCTAAAGCGGCAGTACGTCCCAACCTCCGACTTAACATTAATAAAGGTGGCGGTTTTGATCACAAGCTTAGATCATATTTGACCGCCGGCTTAGGTCAATCAAAATTCTACCTACCTTTTTCCGTGACAACCTGAACCGAGGGCCTAGATTCTATTTGACCACTGCGTTAGGCCAGTGAAAACTCTAGTTGCCTTCTTAGTTGGTAGCTGAGCCGCCAGCTTAGGTCCTATTTGATTGCCACCTTGCAGCTTGTTTATGGCTAAGCCAAAAGTTGCAGGACCGCCGGCTTTGATATTTTTTTATTTTTTATACTAGCTTAATTCCATTGACAAATCTCATAACAATTGATATTGTGATACATAAAAAAAATTAAATAAAAAATGCAATTAAAACAAAAATTTATTAATTAAATTACTTATTATTATAATATCCAAAACAAATTATTTAAATACAATATCCAATTGATGTATAAAAGTACAAGGAATTAAAAAAAAAAAATCCAATTTCCAAGATAATGTAGCATTTCTTTCAATGCAAATCCATTTAACATAATGGTTGAACCTGCAAGTCATACCATATAAATTATTAGGGAATGGATTATGTTTATCAGTAAAAAATTGGTCAATGCTCAAAATACAATATCAAGTAAAATTGTTAGGGAATGGATTATGCAAAAGAATGTCAATTTAAATTATTTATAAGATCAAAATGTTGCAAATGATGGCGGTTCAAAAAAATGCAACTAATAAACAATTTAAAAAATGAATTGCATGCATAGAATGGGGCATGTTAATAAATTGAGTGTTAAATCATCCTTGAAAAATGAAGGGTATGTATGGTTCCAAATCTTGTGACTTAACGACTCAAATCATGAATCACAAAGGTTTTCATTTAAATCTCATTCTACATCCTTTTCTACAAAATCATACAATTAATCATTTATCGTTTGAATCCTATTATTCAAAATCAAATTAAGGGTCTGTTTGGTTTGTAAGAATAGGGGTCTGGAATCAGAATTGTAATGGGTTATTCCAATTTTAACTGTTTGGTTAGGCAGAATCAAAATCCCATTCCCATTCCTGCTGGAATGGCATTCTCCCATTTGAGGGAATGACCATTCCCTGTCCCTTCCTTGGGAATAAAATTCAATTCCTGCTGATTTTAATTCCCATTCCCATTCCTGTCTAAACCAAACAGACTATGGAAATGAACCATTCTGATTCCGAATCCAGAGAATTTTGATTCTGATTCGATTCCAACTACAAACCAAATGGACCCTAAAATTTATCATTTATACCATTCATCCAATTTAAATCAACCCAATTTTTTTATAGGATACAGTAATTTTATTTCAATTAAATTAAGAATTTACAACTGCCACCACTCAAAGAAAGGATGGTGATCTGTCAAGATAACCCAGCCATACAAACAAGCCCAAAAAAAAGCCATTTTCAAGTAAGGGTTTTATAACAAGTGTCTCTTGAAAAATTTTCCTGCACCTGTCCTCTGTCTGAACTTTTCCTGCAACTGTTTCAATTAGGCAAGGATCAAGATGCAGTGGTTGCAGATTACTATGAGTGTTGGGAATGTTATTATTTGGATTTCAACTTTTCAGAGGAGATTTCAGGATTGGGAGATTGGGAATTTTGCTGAGTTGCTTGGGCTTCTGTCAGATCAGGTGATGGATACTAGCAAATTTTTCCTTATAAACCAGAAAATTCGCCCTTTTGTCAAAGACATATTCCAAACTTTCTGAAATGTGGTTGCCCTCTAAAACAATGTATTCGAACCCTACCTACAAACCAATCAGGATGGGTTTGGCCTTCCACACTTCAGGTTGGCAAGCATTGGTAAAGTGTTAACCCAAGTTAGGATAAAGTTGAGCTTAGTTTGTAAACTCAAAAGTAACCATCAAATTATTTCATAGCCCATACTTTCAACTGGGCTCAACTCAAACATAGACCAGCTTAAGTTAGTTTACGGTTAATTTCATGTTTGCTTATATCATCTCACTTGTAAAATTTCTGTTCATTTGTTTATAATTCAATGAACTTTGCTTGTCACTAATCAAAAAGTCTAATTTCATGTTTACATTGGCCTAGTCTCCCTTGAGGTTGACTTAGAGAGGCTCTACCCAATCCATCATACCCTTAATAGCACCCTTATGAGAAGATAAGAATGCTTCTTGATTGGTTTTAAATATGCAACTTGCCCTTGTAATAGGGGTGGCAATTTTTCACCCAACCCGCTGAACCCACCTAGTATCTAACCCACTTAATTCGCCCATTTACTTAGCGGGTTGTGTGATCAATTCATCACCCAATCAGCCCATTTAAATGGGTTGGGTTGTGGATAACCATTGGGTTAACTATTACATACACAAGTATTAACTTCTTAGCTCTTTTATTAATTTTCTTCATTAGAATTAAATAATTTATAACTAACACATTAATTTTCTATTAATTATTGACTAAATTTAGTTTTGTCTTGACTTAGTACACTTCACCCAACATAAATCCAAATCAACGCAATCTAGTCTAGTTCAACGTAGTCCAACCCGATATGGGTCGACCCGAATCTAAAATAGACCCCAGTTGGGATGGTTTGGTACCACTTGCTTTTCCCTGGTTTGGGGTGTCTAGTCCAACCAGTATCCATACAAACAGACCCGACCCAAGTCCAAGTCGGCCTAGATCCAAAATAGTCCCCAGGTGGGATGGTTTGGTGCTGCTTTCTTTGCCCGATTTGGGGCGTCCGACCCAACCAGTATTCACAGCTCAACTCGACTCAATACAAGCCGATTCGGGTCAACCTAAATACGGAATGATTTCGGGTGGGATGGTTCGGTGTTCATGTGCTTTGCCCGGTTTGGACTGTCCGCTCCAACCAATCTCCACACAACCCAACCCGAATCCAGATCGACCTGATTTACTTATGTTGACCAGCTCCGGGTCAATCGGTTCGGTCCCAAACCTGTTGTGAGCTCCGGGAAGCTCATGGATGGCTCAAAAGAGTTGGAGTCCGCACCCATTTTCTTTAGAGGAAATGGGCCCTCATTTTTAGGTTTGGAAAATGGTTTACTAGTCTTGATAGTGACTCCCTTCTTCACCAAGGAAAGGCACTGAACCAAAAGGCCTTGGGTTCCAAAGATTGGGAGAGGGAATGTGTTAGGCACCCCTCTCTCCAAGCTGCTATAACAGCCCACTACGGGAGTAATTTAGGCTCATATTCTGGTAAAACACGAACAAACAAGATTGTTCAAAGCTTTTGAAATCTGGTAAAGACGTTCCCAACTTCGCCCAGAATTGATTTGAGGTGATGTTATCGGATCTTAGATATTATTTTCCCTAAGGCCCTCGCCTCTCTACCTCTTTTTCTCAATCTGAAATAAGTTGGGAATGCAAGTTTCCTAGGATTTCAGGGCTTTAAGCAACCTGAAACTAAACTCAAAACAAAGAGATGGGTGATGGTGATGGTGATAGGTGAGCTTTTGATCAATAAGATTCACCAAAATAGAATCCATGCCTGATGTTAGGTCAAATGAGGAAATTTTGGGATAGAATTTGGTGGGTAGGTAGGAATGGGATTATGGGGCTGTTGGAAGGGTTTGATTTTGTTAGGTATATACAGATCATAGGTTTTAGGTTCAAGGAGCGTCGTAGTGTTAACTAGGTCGAAACGGAATCTTTGATGGATGTTGGCTAAATCCAGGAATTTAGGGTTGAAATCTTGTGTGATTGTTTGTCTGAGGATTTTGTTTCACATGACGGGTTTTGATCGAGGATCAGGTATGGTGATGTGGTATAATCAAGACCATCAAAAGGGAATCAAGTAGATTTAACGGTGGATTTGTGGGTATTTGGGCTAAACTTTGGTTTTTAGGGTTTTGGCATGTTTTAAAGTGATTGGTGGGGTCCGATCGGGCATCCAAAATGTAGGAGATGGGTCAAAGAAGGGACTGAGCAAAAAGTGGGTGCTAACACATGTGCACAAACCTAATCTGAGCCGGTTGAAGTCAATCCACTATTGACTGAACCGATCTGGTCCGATCTAACTAGGTTAATCCAGATCTAAACAGTTCAACCACCCTGATGTGATTAGATCGAAGATAATCCAATTAGATAGTTCAAATTGGTCTAACCAGTTTGAACCTAAGTGGTTCGGTCAAACCCAACATTCGAACATAGTCAAATGGCTTTGTTGCTTGTGTAAAAATAACATGCATGTAATGTGATTTGCACTTTCACCATTTGTATAAATAGTAACTACTATTACCACCAAGCTATGGCCAACTTATTTGTTAAGAGAGAGTTAGTTTATTTTTTAAGTCCATAAATATAAGATTAATGGGTTTTGGCAGGTTGGGTTGGGTTAAAGCGGGTTTGGTTTGAACCCAACCCATTTAATTTTATATAATTGGGTCATTAATGGATTGGCAGATTAAATAGATTGGATTAAAGCTCAACACAAACCCAACCCAACCCGCCCAATTGACACCGCTAATTACAAGGAAGCATGAAGCTAACTCTTTTCGAGAAGCTTTGAATCCTACTAAATGCAAGACTCGATCATTTTTAGAATAATCCATAGGGCAGAAAGCTATTGGTTGAAAGTGGCCCCTGGGCCTACAAGTGGTAAAGGGACAAGTATCAAATCTGGATATGAAAGTATTTTCACCAAGTAATCATTTAAATATTACTCGTCTTCAGCATGAAAATAGCAATTGAGTTGGAGAATATGAGAAGCTACATGTAAAAGATACAATTGCATAAAAACATTACAAGTAAATTTGTACAGCTCAACACAAACGCTTTCCCGTAGAAAGAAAGGAGGAAAGAAAGAAAAAGTCTATTTTGGTTTCAAGCCATTTTGTATCTTGGATGCTCTTCAATAGCCATGATTCGTAAGTTTTTGGCCTTAGGTAGAGCACCTTATGGCAGCTTTCATGTTGTATTTTTCCCATCTCCCTCCCTTTTGTATACATTTTGTGTGTCTTCTTTTTCCATTCGGTAAATGTTTAATCTATCAAAGAAATAAGAAGCAATCACCAAATTTATATTTTTTCTATTGCATTTTGTGGAATGTCTTCCACAAAATGTAAATATTTATTCTAGTCAACTATTTTTATCTCTTACGTTATGATGCATATTGGTGTTATTGATGTGTTTGGTTTCTGAGAAAACTTTGGATAGGAAAGTTGAGGAAAAGTGATATCAAAGTTGAAATTATGCAAGTATCATATCCAAACACTAGTTGAAGGAGGATGGGTTGGCAATGGCATTGGTTGGTTGGTGTTTACATTGTAGGATTATTTTATAGAGATTGATCAACCTGATTGGTTGAATGAGTGGATTGGGTAGATTTGGGCTTGGTTTGTATGTGTTGGTGGCCAAGTGTTTCATTTACAAGAAAATCATTATTGCAAAACCCAATCCAAAAAGATAAGCCGATCAAGAAGATTGGTTGTAGAGCATTACAGTGCAAAAGATTGGTTCATGATCTCTGCTGATTTAGAAAAAAAGTTTTTTTTGAAAACCATGAAAGAGCATTTTAATATTAACAAGGAAAACTATAGCTTGTATAAACTATTCTTCCTTCAACTGGTTCATGAGATTTTACCATTATGCCAAGAAATGGCCCCTATATGTAACAAGTAATAAGCTGTTACTAGTTAATGTGTAAAAGTAACAAGTAATAAGTTATTAGTAGATTAAATACCATATACAACATACTACTATATTAAGAGACATGATTCTCCTACTTCCCCTTGAAACCCAAATCATAAATTCATGTTTCAAAACTTCTTCCATTATTTAGCCTAACTATAAAGAAATTTAAAACTACAATTTCATGGTGGCTCTGTTAATCCAAAACCATATGAAGCTTAAGATTTTAGGGGGGATAGACTACTGCAGACTGCATTACATAACATTCCCTAGATTAAGTAAGAAAAGAAAACTTATAGAGAGAATTGCAACTTGTTTAAATTAGAAGCATGTAGAGAGAGATAGCAAGTGCACCCAAAAACCTTAATTGACTTAATTTACTTTCCATCCTTCCCTTCCGTCTCTTAGGTGTCTTCATATTGAGTATAGGTGTGGGAGTATATTAGCCAAATACAGTTGTATAAAAAGCTTCCTACCAATAATCACATGGGACATGATTTTGGCAAATAGTAGAGTTAACTCTATTCTTGTTTGTAATACCTATTAAACATTTAATATTTGAATAACAAAATTTCAACTTCAATCTTGAATTTGATGAAAACAACAAATGCATACGACTTCTAATGAACAAGTTAAAAATCCATTGGTAACTAATGATGAGGGGTGACTTGGCCCTCTAATGAGTAATGACCCAATGACACATGGCATTTGTCCTCAACCACATGACACTTTAGTGCTATGTGAACAATCATGAATCCCGCTATGTCAAGGAGGCATTCTTTGGAACCAGTCTAACCACCTCGCATACAACTCAGGCATTTTAGAAGAGCGGCTAGCAATGCCTTGTTCAGGGCCAATCGATTGTACCTCATTAATACCAGTCAAAAGGACCTCGGCATAAGAAATGACCTCCCCGAAGGACTTACCAGCCTAACTGAGTTCTAGGTGGTGACCTGGGTGGCATGTTCGCTAACCTCCTTTGCGTGCACCCAAGTCCTCCGGAAGTCGGCTCCTGCACCGCCCACTCCAGAGGCGACCTGATAAGGCCTTATCACTTCACACAGAAGCCTAGTCCACGTATGAAACTACCTCCGAGGATGTTGGACTCGTGAGCCATGTTTTCCTGGAGATCTCGAATGCAGTGCATAAAACCCATGACAACCTATGCCTATATAAAGACATCCCCTTTCACACACAATTTAGATCTCGCAATTCTCTAGCTTTCTTGCTTTTTTGCAATCAAATACCAGTTCGCTAACGTAAGTATCAGAGTGCCCATCCTAAGTAAAGCAACCCAGATACTCTGATTACATCTCTCTTGCAGCTTGACTAGGTGACCTACTCAGTCTGGCGTTTGAGATGTTTGCCAATAGGGAGCACCACCAATCAACACCGTCTGTGGGAACTCGCTACAAAAGATCAAGGTTCTCACCCGTTCTCTGAATTCAAGATTAATGGCTTCATCAAGCGACAACAACATTTAGATCGAAGAACCCCCAAGGGGGCAGAATCAGAATGACCGGCCCGGACAAGCTTTAACAATCTTGCCTAGATAGAATCTCCCAGCCCTAATTTCGGGGTCGCCCCTATAGTTGAGCCCCCCATGGCTCCCGTGGGAGTCAGCAGCTAGCGGACTGTGGAGCCGCCCTCGTAGGTCAAGCCTTTTAGGGTTCCCATGCGAATTGACGTCCCGCAATAGTGGAGCTGCCCCTATAAGTTAAGCCCCCCATGATTCTCGTAGGAATGGACAACCAACAATTCCAGGGGTTGATGTCATATAGTTGCAGCATTGACCGAGACAGATTCCTTGTCATAATGGTGTGGGTGCACCTCAAGCTCACTTGCAGCAATATGACAACCCACTGGCTCACAATGTGATTAACATGCTCACTAGAGGATCAAAAGTAGTAGGTTCTAGTACCTCGACTAGTCGAACCTTAGTTCACGGGATAAACCGTGAGAGGAGAACCCACAAAAGTGACAAAGAGTAGGAAAGGTGATCTACTTCATTGAATACAACACACGCGGGGTCTATTACCCCCATAATGACACCCTCGTAGTTAATCTTGTGATCCATGACTATGAGGTGAAAAGGATACTAGTCAATTATGAAAACTCGGTAGACATCTTGTTCCTGGATCCTTCGAGCAAATGGGCTATAGAGGAAAGACCTGACCTGAATCGATGTGCCTTTGATCGATTTTGGTGGTAAAGTAACCCAAGCTCTTGGGCAGACCAACCTGTTTGTGAGAGTAGGGATTGCACCAAATAGGATGAGATTGCAACATGACTTCCTGGTGGTGGCAACAACGTCGCCTTACAATATCATTTTGGGCCGACCTGTCCTACATGCCCTCAAAGCGGTGTATTCAACATTCCACCTTGCGATGAAGTTCCCCACCAACCACGAAAGTAGTAGTGCGCGATGACCAACTCAAGTCGTGAAAGTACTACGTTACGGCATTAAGGGACAAAGGGAAGTAGGTAGAAATGGACCTAGAACTGCACTCGGAGAACAATGAAAAAAGAGCTCGCCTGATGGAAGACAATGTTCTGGTGTCCATCTCAGATACCAACCCCTCGAAGATTGTGCAGATCGGCACACGCCTTAAGGAACCGCTATGATCAAAACTGTTAAGTTTTTTAATTCAAAATTTAGATGTTTTTGCCTAGTTGGATGTTGACATGCCCAACGTAGACTCCTTTGTAATAACCCATAGGTTGAATGTAGATTCCTTAGTTAGACCGATAAAACAAAAGAGAAGGAAGTTCACCTAAGAAAGGTGGAGAATAGTAGATGAGGAGGTCGGGAAGCTCTTCACAACAGACTAAATGAAGGAGGTCGAATATCCAAACTAGATTGTGAACCCAGTACTCATGAAGAAGGCTAACGAAAAGTGGTGCATGTGCATTGACTACATCGACTTGAATAGAGTCTGCCCAAAGTATAACATCCCACTCCTTAGAATAGACCGCCTGATAGATGTGACCTTGGGGTTCAAATTGTTGAGTTCATGGACACCTGTTCCGGTTATAACCAAATCTAGATGGATCCTGTCGACCAAGAAAAAAAGGCCTTTGTGACCAAGACAAGTCTCTACTACTACAAAGTCATGCCCTTTGGCCTAAAGAGTGTTGGGGCGACCTACCAACGCCTTGTAAACGAAAGTTTCTCCCATTTGATTGGCGACAAAGTTGATGTCTACGTAGATGACATGGTCGCAAAGAGTAAATCTTCTAAAACTCTAATTGCCGACCTGACTGATGTGTTTAACATACTTAGAAAAATCAACCTAAAACTCAATCTAGGTTGTCCTAGATCTGAGACCCCTTAGATCAATTAAAGAGGTTCAAAGGCTAACAGGTTGAATAGCTGCCCTGAACCAGTTTATGTCTAAGTTAGTAGGGCGGTGCCTTCCATTCTTCAAAGCTATACAGAAAAACCAAGGCTTTGAGTGGACTGAAGAGTGTTAGCTTGCATTTAACGAGCTGAGAAAATACCTTAGCTCCCCGCCTTTGCTAACAATGTTGGAACTTGGAGACGAGCTAAAACTCTATCTCTCTGTGAGTGATGAGGTAGTCATCTCGGTACTAATTCGCAAAGTAGACAGAGTGCAACAACATGTCTATTATGTGAGCAAGGTCCTACACACCACTGAGACTAGGTATCCCAATATCAAGAAGTTGGCCTTCTCATTGGTGCTAGCAGCCTGCAAACTACGCCCTTAGCTCCAAGCCCTCACCATTATAGTCTTAATCGATCAAGCTTTGAAGCAAGTTCTTCAGAAGCCTGAGGTCTCAGGAAGGTTGACAAAATGAGAAACCAAGCTTAGTGAGTACGACATTCGATTGGAGCCACACATAGCGATCAAGGCATAGGTCCTGGCAGACTTTGTTGCCGAGTGCATGTTCAACACACCAACCCCTGAGGTTGTGGAGCTTGTGACCACCTTGAAGGATACTACCAGTGCGACACCCGACTCGACTTGGGACGAGGAGCCCTAAATCCTCCATGTGGATGGCTCATCCAACCAATTCGGAGGTGGAACTGGATTAATCCTCTACAGACCTAGCAAAGTGAAGCTGGAATACACTGTCCAATTCACGTTCCGAGTGTCGAACAACGAGGTCGAATACAAGGAACTCATTACAGGCCTCTCCTTGGAGAAAGAGGTTGGCGCAAGGCTCATCATCATGTGCAATGATTCATAACTAGTGGTGAACCAAGTGAATGGACAGTATGAGGCCTGAGAGTTTGCTATATTGGCCAACTTGACTAGGGTTATTGAGCTCCTACACAACTTCTACTCTTGGTACATCCAGCAGATCCCGAGGTCCGAGAACTCCGAGGCTGATGCACGCTCCAAGTTGGTCGGTACGATAGATACAATTTGGAGGACTATCTACATCGAATACCTACCATGCCCAAGCATCAAGATGGCGATAGAAAAGGTAGCCTCATATTGGCGACTGAGCCAAGCAAGATAAGTTTGCTCGTTGATTATTTGTGCCATGGGACCTTACCTACAAATCATAATGCAACACAGAGGGTAGAGAAGCAATCCGTTCGCTATGTCATCTTTGGCAAGCTACTGTATTGCAGGTCATTCACGCTTCCCTACCTGTGTTTCTTGTGTCCGACCAAAGCAAACCAAGTGCTACAAGAGATCCATGAAGGTATCTACGGTGGACACTTGGGTTGTAGGGCGCTAGCCCAAAAAGCATTGTGACAAGGATATGACTGGCTAACGATGAAGGTGGACACCATCCAGTTCATACAGATGGTGTCGATTGATGGTGGGGGATCAACATACTCGGCCCCCAGCAACCCGCCGCCAACCTGAGATACCTAACTAGCCTGTGGCCATTTGCGTAGTGGGGGATCAACATACTCAGTCCCTTTTCACCATTAACTAAGCAGAGAAGGTTCTTGGTCATTATGGTGGATTATTTCACTAAGTGGACAGAGGTCGAGCCTTTGGTCTCTATTATAGCTCAGAATGTGCAAAATTTCTTTTGGATGATCATCTACCACTTTGGACTACCACACGTGTTGATCTCAGATAATTGAAAGTAGTTTGAAGACATTAAATTCCATATTGGTGCATCAGGATGGGGATCTAGCAAAATTTCACCTCAGTAGCTCATCCTCAAAAAAACGGGTAGGTCGAATTGACCAATAGAACCATCTTATGAGGCCTTAAAGCTTTACTCTCTCAAGCTAAGGGTCTATAGGTGACCCAGTGTCTTGTGGGCATATCGCATGACTATGAAGATGGCGACTGTGAAACACCATTCATCCTAACATACGATATAGACATCGTCATCTCGACTGAGATCAAAGTTTTGACCTTACGGTCTGAGGCATAGGACAAAGAGGCTAATGATGATGGGTCGTGGACTAACCTTGACCTAGTGGAGGAAGTTTGTGACTTGGCTTACATCTAGACCATGGTGTAATAGCAGTGAGTAACTCGATACTATAACGCTCGAGTTAGGAGATGCCAATTTTGACTTGGTGATGTAGTACTCAAGAAAGTTATGGTGCCTAAGCTCAGCTCGGGAAGTTGAATCTAAACTAGGAAGACCCCTACCGAGTCTTAAGGCTGATTGATGAAGGCACGTACGAGCTCAAAACCTTGGAGAGTAGGTAGGTACCCTGTGTGTGGAATGTCGATAACCTAAGGAGATATATTATCTATGAAGACTTCGGAATTCCAAGCTCTATCCGCAAAAGCTTTAAGTTACACTCAGTATTAAAAAATAGAATGCCTGCTAGGACGACCTGGTCAAGCCAGCCTATGTAGTAAGCACTTCAGCAAAATGAATAAGGGAAGCTGAATTGCTTTTAGCTATAAGGGCCCCTAGGCCGACCTCGGAAGACGTTGGTAGCTAGACAACATTTCGACTTAGCCAAGGAGATATACAGCTCGACAATGTTTTGACTTAGTTGAAATCACAAGTCTAGTTGCTTTAGCACGTAAGTAGTGGTGCACTTCATCACCTTGGCTAAAGAATAAAGGAAAAGCCAAACCACTTTTAGCTCTAAGGCACCCCTAAGCCAGCCTCGAAACATGTTTACAATAGGTGGCCAATCTAGGCAGGTTAGTCCCCACCTAAGCAACTCGACAACGTTACACTTCACCATTGTCCTCGTTAGCACCCATGTCAACATCATTCTTGTTGCCCTCTCCACTATCCTCCACCTCATTTTTAGGCTTTGCATCAACCTCGTTGGCTACCCTTTCGAGGACCGGCTTAAGGGATGATCGCGTTTAAATTTGTGTAAGCGAAGCAACTTGAGGAAGCGGTGACACATTTTGAAGCATTTCCTGAGAGTGAGCACAACGAACTCTATTCTTGAGGTGTTTGGGCAAGTGAAGGAACTCCTTGATGGCTACATCCCTGGTACGGTGGATGTCCTTGAAGTGTTTGCTCCACCTCTCCTCGAGCTGACAAGTTCACTCTTGCGCCCCTATTGTCAAGACGACGAAGTCTTGCATAGTGTTGTACTTAGCCCATAGACTCTTCCAACTTAGGGGACTAGACCGGGCTGATGCCTACAAACTAATTGAAAATCATTTCTAAGCCAAGGAACCACAACGAGATACTCCATTCGCCAAGCAAATCTCGAGTCTTAACTCAGGAGTGGGGGAAATTGATGAGTGGTGATTTGGCCCTCTAGTGACCCGGAAACATGTGGCATTTGTCCTCAACCGCATGACACCTCAGTGCCACGCGGACAGTCATGAATCCTGCTAAGTCAAGGAGGCACACCTTAGAACCAGTCTGAGCACCTCGCATACAACTCATCCACCTTGGAAGAGCGACTAGCAGCACCTCGTCCAGGGCCGACTTGTTGTACCTCGTCAGTACCAGTCCAAAGGACCTTGACATGAGAAACGACCTCCCTCGAGGACTTGCCGACCTAATTGAAGTCTAGGTGGCAACATGGGTGACATGTTCGCTGACCTCCTTTGCTTGCACCTGAGTCCTTCGGAAGTCAGCTCCCTCACTGTCCACTCCAGAGGCGACCGGTTAAGGCCTTATCACTTCACATGGAAGCCTAGTCCATGTATGAAACTACCTCTAAGGACATCGAACCGGTGAGCCATGTTCTCCTGGAGATCTCAAACGTGATGTGTGAAACCCATGGCAACCTACGCCTATACTAGTTCGCTAACTTAAGCATCAAAGTATCCACCCCAAGTAAAGCAATCCGAACACATCTGACCAGGTGACCTACTCAGTTTGACGTTCAAACTATCCACTAGCAAAAATCACCAAATCGCACACCATCAACTACCAAATGCATAAACAATTATAATGCAGTATTTGAATATCCATGAACCAATGTTGACAAGAAAAGGGCCCCAACATCACTAAAGTCTAAAGAAAAGGTCAAGTGGAACTTTTATATTGAGTATTGCTAGAAAAAAAAGGTTACTTATGAGATATCCAAGTCGGAATGAATGACAAAACATCATTTTTTGGATAAAAAAAGGAGGATTGTTGGAATTGATAACATATCGAACAAATTGAGGAGATAGATGACCTAGCCTTTTGTGTCACTTGTGAGTAGATGTATAGATTCCATGTAATGCTACAAAGAGATTTTTTCATAACTCCACTCGTAAACTCATAGACCATTCTTATTACAATGACCTTGAAATAGTACTTTGCATGTCAGTTGTGCCTTTGCAAAGAATTCATCAAATAAAACTTGGGTTGTGTTTGGTTGCAGTAAAATTTTATTTGCACTGGTACTAATGTATGGGAGTGTAAATGAAAAAAAAAATCTCTTTTAGTTTTGTTTTGGGTTTTATTTTATTATATGTCTTAATTTACTTCATTTGTATTGTAATCAAACAAAATACACTAAAATTTAAAATCAAAATAGGTCAGAATTTACACTGCCATAGTTTTGCATCAGTGCATATTTATTTGCATTGCAACCAAACGCAGCCTTAGATTGAGGAGGAGCAATTTAGAAGTATCAATGCGTTATATAAACTACAAACAAAACTTCTCCATTCCCAATAAATATTTTCTATGGCTCAGAATATTCTGAATGTAAATGTAGATTGGCAAGGTTCAGTATCCTATGATGACTAGTGTCCAAGTCAGAGTACCAACTGTCGTCAATAGTTGGATTAGTGCTTGTAGTGTAAGTTGTAACCTTGTAATTTATATATTATTTTGTATATATTTGTACTTAGATATATTTATATTTGTATTCTTTTCAAATCGAGCTTCGAGAAGAAAATTCTTGTGAAAGCATGTTTGACATTTATAAGCAGCATGATTCATCTTCTAATAGATCTATCATAGAACCCTCTTGATAGGGATTTGATTTCTTTCCCTTTTGAGTTATTGGGCTTAGGTTTGAGTTTATAATTGTCGTTCTTGGGGCCCACCCTAAGACTATTTTGGATTAGCAAGATTGGCTTGGGGATGGAATGACTCAAAAGAATGAATGTTCTTTCTTCTCTTAAGGCCCACTTTGAAAGGAATAGAATGTAAAACCTTATATTTTGTATGTACTTATACTGTACATATTTGTATTTGTTCAAATCGGAGCTACACGCCTACACAACAGGTGCTCTCAGTTTGAAAGCAAAAATTTTGGATAAAGCATTTCATACTCCCTTCGGTGTGGTATACCCATTAACCTGGGCTGACACTTCCTCAGTGAGCTAGGGATGACGGAATCCAAGTGAGAAGCAATTGATCCTGTTGCTTTTAGGGGTGTCATTGGATCGGTTTTGGGTTGGATCCGTCCAAATCAAAATCAATTTGAATGGATTAATTGAGCAGACCAATGAGACTTACTGAATTGGACCAATCTAGACTTAATGGTCCAAAGTATTTGATGGATTGGATTGGATTTGCTCCATTGGTAATGTATTTATATAGGATTTGGTCAGATTGAACAAATATCCGGTCCACTGATACAAGATATAAATACAGGTGTCAAGAACCATGTTTGGGTTGAAACCAATCTAAATTAAAACTTAGTTGAACAGATTGAACGATCCAAACATTGATTAGACTGGTAAAAAATGGTTCAAAGTATTCATCGGATTGGATTGGACCTGATCCATTTGTAATGGACTCATATTGGAGTGGATCGGATTGGACCAAGTTGGTCCAATTGACACCCCTAGTTGCTTCCAAAGAACAAAGTTAGGATTCAAAACAGCAATTCCATCTCTACGTTCATGTTATTATCCACATATCCCTAGAATAAACTTGGATCATTGTCAGCACCCGATTTTCGCTTGGTCCGCTGCCTGAACCTCCAATTCACCTCAAACACTTTTGATCTCACCGAAACACCAAAAAATCCCGAATTTCACCCAAGAGTCCTCAGATCCACCGTTAAACATGCTTGATACCTATCTGATGGCCCCGATCAACCTCCACTTACAGTTCAACCATTAGATCAGACACAACCACTAGAACATAGAAACTCCAAAATACCTACCCATTAAGTTTTAGCTTAAAATTCCTTCATTCACCCTTTCATCAAATAAAGATTTCATTTCAACATCTCTTGTTAGCCTAAACACTCAAACCCAGATTCCCTTGATCTTGACACATCAGAACTGTTCAAACCACACCATTAAACCCCATACACATGGAAGCACCTGCCCATAAAGTTCCAGCCCTAGATTCCCCCATTTTCTGGTCCATCAAACAAAGTTTCTATTCCAGGATATCGTTGACCCAAATTCCTATGACCTTGACCCTCCGAAGATAGATCAAACCATGTCATCAAATCCTAGACACTCCCAAATACCTACCTGTGAAATTTCAGCCCAAAATACCTTAGTTTATTCTTCAATCACACCAAGATTCCATTTCAATGTCCCACATTGACTAGATTCCAAGTCCTTTCGATCCAGGCCCATTTGACTCAATTTAACCCTACCAATCACCTCATAATGTCCAAAAATCTTGCCCTATGAAATTTGACCCAAAACTTCCTTTATTTGGCCCTTTATCACATTAAGATTATGTTTTGAGACTCTAATTCACTGAATTGAATCCTTTCCAAATCTGCCCAAGGCCCAATTGGGCCAAGATGACCCCACCGTTCACCTCATATTACCAAAAAACCTATCCTATGAAATTTTAGCCAAAATTACCATCATTTACCCTTCCATCTAAAAATATCCATTTTGGCTCATCTCCTAGCCACTCACACAAAACCCTTCTCGGCGGTTAGATCCATCTCAACCTTCTTTTTTTTGATCCAAAACCACCAACCATCGGACCAGAACCCCGATTTAACCCATTGGACCCGGTTTGACCCAGTTTGTCAAAAGTACCAAAATGCCTCCATCCCCGAATTACCCAAAATTGCGAAAATGCCCCTGGTGCTTATTATAAATTCAACCTAAACTCTTATTCACCCGAATCTGAGAATTTCGAAAGACTCACTGTTCATCGTCGATCCCCTTCGAACGACAGCCAGCGGCGGCACCCCCTCTCAGTTACTCTCTCTCTCTCTCTCTTCTCTTCTTCCTCTCCTTATTTCTTTCTTTCTTCTTCTTCTTCTTCTCTGTTTCATCAGTCACCGTCGCTGCAACTTCAGGCAGCGGCGGTTTCTTCTCCCGCCTGCTTCCCCTCTCTCTCCGGCCTCCCTCTCCATCTCATTCTTCTTCTTCCTCTTCTTCTTCAGAACCCCTGAAATCGTTTGTTCCCCTTCTTCCCCGTTCGAAAAGAACAGAAGCGGCGGCAATTCTCAGCTCGCTGCGGCATCTCTTCTCCTTTGCAGCCACAACTGAGAAAATCTCCTCTTCCTAGTTCTCTCATCTCTCTCTTTGTTTTTTCTCCCACACTTTCTATCATTCTTCTTCTTCTTTCCCTTCCAACTCTGCCACTGTTCATCATCTTCTCACGAGAACAGAGAATTAGTATCGGCAGTCCTCCCGTTTTCCGTTTACCGTCGCCGGAACTATTACATTATCCTTAGTTTCTCATCACCATTCTCCTATCCATTATCATCTTCAAACTCGCCAATCATTCGACGCACCCCTGCCCTCATTTTCCTTTCGATCGGATCGGATCAACAATAGCCTCATCGGATTCCTCTCCTCATCTCAGGCGAAACATCATTAACGGTTATCATACGGAAATCGTCCTCTTCTATTTTTTTTCAGCGAAATCAGCAACCTAGACGCACACTCCTAGTTGTGGCGTTAGATTTCAGACCGGAATCCCAATCAAAGTCCTTCTGTTTTGCCGACTGTGTCCAGGCCGAAATCCCAAATCCCAGTCAGGTACTCTGTTATCGTTTCTCCTCTTTTTTATCTTTCTTTTTCTTTTTCTTTCTATTATTTTTCCGTTTTGCCTCTCCTGTGTTTTGTCGCGGAATAGCGGGATGAACCAGTTCTGGCTAAACCATTGTCGCCAATCCAATGCAATAATATTATTATTCCCTAAAGTTTTAATTAATATGTGAATCTAGATGGCAAACATCATTTTGTCATTTTGTCTGCTTTGTTAACTGTTGTTTAGCCTATATTACACTGTCGTCGTTTTTTAAGTTATTGAGAACAAATTAGGTAATTGCCTTTCGTTTCTTTCTTTTACTTTTTCATTTTACTTGGATTTTAGTAAGGGAGTCATGGCTGAATCGGCTTTCGTGAGATCCAACAGTTTGAGGGATTTGAACTTCCTCTCCCATCAAATCATTTCACCGACTCAGAAGGTTAGACTGAAATCTTTCACCCATTTGCTCGGGCCCCTGCATAAAAAAAGGGGTGAGGGTTGTTCAGGCCTCAGGCCGAGATTGATCTGTGAGCATGGAAGGGAATATCCTTACGGGTTGATGGGAGTTTGTTATTTTTTTTATTAATCATGTATATGTGTTTATACTCTCTTAAGTCATCATATAGGCCTCACCTATTAGACTGAGGAGAGGGTTCCCTCTTCTCTCTCATTTTAGTCTTACCTAGACTGATTAGTCGGTGCCTTAGGTTTTAGAGTTATTAATAAATTACAAATGTTTTTCCATGCAAATCCTGGAGGTCCTATCACTTTATTTTCATTTACTCGATGAGTAGCAACTCTATTTTCAGACCAAGTGGCAAAATGAACTGATTTTTCTCATGCTCACAATCATCAAGAAGAAGAAGTTCATATGATTCAGTTTAATTAAAATGAGATGGATCACCAGAAGAGGATGGTTTAGATTCACCCTCATGGTCATGGTTGTTGCAATAGGGTGTGGAGTCACAGATTGGGTTGACATTGTGGAGGCCTATTCAAAACAACCTTAGTTCCTATAACAATGGACAATGGAATAACATGAGTTATGGAAAAATAAAGACAACCATCAACATGGCGTAGCTAGGAAACTTTTTAGTGGGGTCATTCAAAAAATTAAAAAAGTGCAAGAGCTGAAAGTACAGCGTAAAATCATCAACCATTGAAGAAATATAATGTAGAATAAAACCCTATGACCCCCAAAGTTTTGGGGATCTCAGTTGGGGAAATAGTTCAAACCAATATTATAAGGGTTTAGTTTTTGGATCGAATGGTCTGATTTTAAAACCGAATAAATAGCTCATTCTGACAAAAAAATAAATAAATAATGACTAAAACCGTTGGATGATTTGACCATCTAGCTCAATGATTTGTTGACCAAAAAACAGTTTTTGGCAAAATAATGATTCTGGGGTAAAATAGATCTGGTCACCTATTTGGTTCTCTAGTTTTTCAGTCCGACTGTCTGGTCCGGTCTGATTTTGAAAATCATGCTCTAAACTACAATCTTGCTGAGAATGGTTGGTGGGTGCAGTGAACAAAGAGAATGGCGAATTCAAGAGGTTTTTTTGGGGGTTATTCTAATTTCAGGAGGAAAAGACTGTTCTACTCTACCCTCTTTATATTTTCATTAGTGCTGAACATAGTTCGGTTGAGACCAAATAACAAAACCAAAATTTTGGTTTCATTGTTTTCGGTTCGGTTATTTTGAGAAATCGGTTCGGTTTCAGTTTTAAAAATCGGTTAGTTAAACTTCGGCTTTTGGTTCCGGTTGTGACATCTACGGTTCAGTTAACTGAAAAAAATCCAACTTTCAGGGGCAAATTGATAAATATGTGGATATATAATGAAAAGCCCAAACCCAAAGGCTATTAGCCTTGGGCAAAAACCCAAAACGGCCAAACCCCATTAGGCATATAAGTCTTCGACCATCTACATTCTTCCTCTAAACTCTATAAAACTCCAAATCCCTAACTATCCAGAGATTCCATTGCACTCAGACCTCCAGTCTAGTATATATCGTGCCGTCGGCCACCTCAAATCTCAGTTGCATGCTTGCAGCAGTGAGCGAGCAACGTAGCAGGGAATTGGGAGTTCCACTTTCACTGCTCCAGCCTCCAGTAAATTAACTTCTCCGACACCGCCAAGTGATAAAGTCCGGCCACTCTTCTTCGACCTTCAGTTCTTTGGTCCTTCTCAGTTCCCTCCCTTTCCCTGTGTTTTCTTCTTAGCCACCGGAATCTTTGAATACAACTATACAAGTATTTTTTTTTTCTTTTTCTCCCCTTTAATTCTTCTTTTCTTCGTTGTATTTTTGTTGGCCATCGAAAGATTTGGACTGTAGAAATTTTCAGCCACCAGATTCTTCAGATTTTTAGTGCATTTTTGTTAGTCACTGAATTTGGAGCTTGCCAGTTGCCACATCATCTTGTATAAACTCTCTGTAGCAAGTAAATTCGGTTTTAACCGAATCAACCAAAATAACCGAAAAAAATTTCGCTTCGGTTTGTTTGGTTTTGGCAAAATTCGGTTTAACCGAACAAACCGGATGATAATCTGTAATTGACCTAAAATATTCCAGTGGAGAGATTCTCTCAACATTGGCCGTGGTTGGTGCCTGGCGGCTGTACACCCCTGTCAGTACGCTGTGGAAAAGTAACAAAATGAGATCGACTTGGGAGGTTATTCTCCTTGCCTCAAACCCCTTCGATTGGAATCTTTTATTGGAAGGCTGGAAGACTGATACCATACATAGACATTTTCGTTGGGGGCTACATCTTGTCCATAGAACATTCGACCTTCAAGGGTTCTGATTTGTGGAGGACAGCAAAGTTGTCCATCTCAGGCTGACTCGTTCACGAACCTAAAGCCTACTATTGAAGTACAACGGGAATCTGAATCTAATTTAAACCAGGAATATAAAAACAGAAATAGAAAAGGAAAGGCTATAAATTCGAGGACGTATAAATCCAAACCCTCTTCGGCTCTTCCATTGCTCTCAAAACCAAGCAAGCTCGGGAAAACCAGGCCCAGCACCCCTTCCTAGATCTAACTGTTTAAATACAAAGGTGGGGTTTTGCGTTTTATTGCTTCTTCCAGGCATGAATTAATCTGAACTGTTAGTTTTCTCATCTGGGTATCTTTTAAGATTACTATTTTTTTTTTTCAGAAAATCATAATCTGTTCTCGATTTTAAGTACCCAATGAAGAAAATGGAATGGTTCGCTAGAAAATATTTCATCTTGTTTGTTAATGTAGTCTTTTGCAATCATGGTCGTTTAGTTAGAGGTTTAAGGTTGTGCTTCCCTTTGTGGAAGGAAGGTAGTTGTAGTGGTAATTGGGACTCTTTTTGTTCTCCATTTTTGCCTGTTGATTAGTAAAAATTATGTCTTTCTGATTTTTTACTGTCTATTTGATAGAATGCTTATGAGAAAATTCACCACCAGATATGAAAAACCAATTGTTCTGTGTACCAAGTTGGAGATTTGGTTACACTGGATTCATCCATGTTGAGTTACATATATAGTTTTGATTGCTTGAAAATTGTTTGGTTGCTTTATAAGTTTGTTTGTCTTTTCTTTTGTCTTACGTTAATAGATAACCATGCTTAATATTAATTAGTCAAGTGTATCTGAAGATATTTATCGTCATTTGATAAGTTCATCGGGAAAAGATTTCATACCCACAAAACAGTAACTGTAATTCATTCATGAAGTCCATGCAACTGTCCCGGTTCAAGTTCTTTGTCATGTCTCACTGGTTTATGGTGTTGTTTGCAGAAAACAGAGAGGCAGTTCAGCAAGAGGGACTGATCATTGATTTTCTTGTCTAGAAAAAATGAATTTCAGCCTGGGATCATCATCATCTGAGATCTTTTGTTTCAAAGGTTTACATAATATGAATGAGAAATTTTCAGTATCCAGGTCATCCTTTCGGCTTGGATTTGTGAATAGGAAAGACTCTCTTCAAGAATTCAATTGTGATACTGTGAAGGTGGGGATTTCTCGGGCTTTAGTGCCAGGACACTTACAAGAATCGTACGCGAAGGAGAAGCATCTTGACAAAGAAAATCTGAAATTTAAATATGTGAGGACATTGCTAATTGACAACTACGATAGTTACACATATAATATTTACCAGGAGCTGTCTGTCATAAATGGGGGTAATCTCTCTCTCTCTCTCTCTTTCTCTCTCTCCCCTCCCTCTCTCACTCACACACACACATTCAGAAACAAATATGCATACATGGACACAAAAACATCTTTATATAGTTTTAGTGCCTTTATTATTTTAAATTTTGTTTACTTTCTTCATAAATGCGGAAATATATTTCTGTTGCATGAACTAGGTCGGAGTCTTGTAACATAGATCATAAATCCCACAAGGTTGAAATCCTGCTTTGTTATGTTGCAAATATTTCACTTCTCTAAAAAAGAACTAGAACTTATTCTATTGTTGTGATTGGCAAACTTGTCCTGCAGCCATGAACCATTTTTGGAAAGGAATGAAACTGTTATCATCTGTTAAAGTGTCTTCTTTTTTTTTTTTTGTCTAACTTTGAATTTTCATTTATTTGACAATGCTTTGCATTGATTCCTGTGTTTTTGTGGCTTCATGCATGCATCTATGGGAAAATCACTATATTCAAAAGTTCCTTTTTGTGGGTTAAAGCCAGAGGCACATTAGTTCAGTCATGTGGTTCTATGTTGAGCTCTAACAATCATGATGTCCCATGGTGAATTTGCCTATTGGTCTATGAGGTTGCCAACTATACTGAAATTGCTACTCTTTTTGTTTTATTATTGTTTCAGTGCCTCCAGTTGTGGTGCATAATGATGAGTGGACATGGGAGTATATTTTCCAAAAGCTATATGAAGAAAGGGCTTTCGATAATATTGTCATATCTCCAGGGCCTGGATCTCCAACATGTCCAGCAGATATAGGTTACTTAAATAAGCTTTACTATGCATTTTTAGTTATATTTCCATGGTGATCTATGGTTTGGTAGCCATTTGTTGTAAGCATGATTTATGTTTAATCCAAAATTTGAGTTGCACATAAAGGGGTATGGGCCACAACCCAATGGATGGTGGAGGTTTTATAATTGATGTGTATTAGCAATTACAAATAGCAAAATAAGTAAAAAAATAACCTACAAGATATAAGCAAATAATGTTCCAACTGACGGTTTTGTGTTTCATTATACTTGAGGTCTACAATATTTAACTTATTACATGGCTGTGCAATAGAAAGTACAGGGCTTTGTGACATAAAAGGCAAAGTGCTGACTCCATCCTATGGTTTAAGCAAAATAAGTCAGGGTAGGGGTATGAAAGTGGAAGGGATTAGGCACCCACCTTTGCTTGGGGAAACTCCCAATCATGGGTTATGCTTGATTAAATGGGAAAAGCCATTATCTAAGAGGGGAGTGGGTGTCATCTTGGAGATTCCCAAAACAATTTACCTATGCTAGCCTAGATCTACATGGCTACATGCATCCTACATGAAAAACACGATTTTCAAAATTATGCAATTTTTGAGAAAATAAAAAATTGTAGGATCTAAGCCATGAAATCATCGATGAAAGGAGCACAAGAATATTCATATAAAGCCAATCAACCACAAATAAAGCAATAGGCATGCATACTAAGACTTAACAAAAGCATCCCGCCATAGCTTTCATGGTGCGTAGGCGAGGCTAGGTGACAGGGGGGAACCTTGTCGCCTAGCCGCCTAAGTGATGGATTTTTTTATGTATAAAACATAGATCCTAGGGTAATTCCCTAGGTACCATAACCATATTTGCTTAATAATTATTCATAAGTTTCATCAGAAAAGTATAGAGTTCATTTGAAGTATAGAAAAGCAACATATTTATGAGAAGAAAAAGAAGGAAAAGAAAACTAAAAAAATATAGGGGCTGAACCCTTATTTTTTGTATAGGAAAAGAAGAAATGAAAAAAAGTATTAGTAGTAGTAGTAGTAATGGTAGAAGAAGTCTTTAAGGGTTCAATACAGCATTTAGCAATGTTTGTGTTGATTAAACCCTAGCAAATAAGAAAATAATAAAAAGAAATTAGTATCTAAACACACAAAAACGAGTATTTTAGTTTAATAATGTCTATTTTACAATTATAATGTCAAAAAATAAAGAAAGAAAAAGTATTTTATAATAGAAAGTACAAAACTGCTTGGCAATTAGGCAAGGCGAGCCTCGAAGGGCGCCTTGTCGCCTAGGCGTCGCCTTGACAACTATGCATCCCGCTCACCATTGAACTTCATCTTTAATCCAATCAAATATTCAACATAATTCACCATGCATAGAATCTAAGCCTATCGATTTAATCAAAAAACACCCTAAAAATAACCAGCATTACCTTTAAACCATCATAATGTGTATGCTATTAATCATAAAAAGATTCTAGCATGATCGGGCATTGATTCAGCTACTGAATTCCAGTATGCAAATATGTAATGCATCACCCTATTCTGTTCTTGTGATATATATCAAATCACTTAGATGTCTAGAATGTTTTCCTCAATGTGGATTTGCAGGAAGAAGTGTACATGTTGCCACCTCTGTTTTATTGCATAGGGAAAGCTGAAAAAGTGTGTTTTCTCAAGAAGGTAATATGTGGGTTGAAACAATCTCCAAGGACAGGATTTGCTAGATTTAGTAAGGTTGTAAAGAAGTTTGGCTATAAGTAGTTCAGTAGGCAGGTCACACCTCATTTGTAAAGTACGAAGGTGATTTGATTACTGCATACATTATGTTGATGATATTTTGGTAACTGGCAATAGTCCCTTTGATATTAAGAGTTGGGGGGATATTCTAGTACGTTTACCAGAGCAAGTATTTCCCATGTAAAACTTACCCAGGTAAGCAAAGTTTTTAATGTTCTTGTACGGTATCAGTTGCTCGGGTAAAGATATCGGTGAGAGGGAGAAAGCGTTTATTGGCTTCAACAAGCGGGTTGGTAAGTTGTTACACACCTCGCAAGAGAGTATCAATTACTTTGGTAACTGATACTATTAGGTATCTTGAATTACCATGGGGCCTAATATAGCGGAAAATGAATGCGGGTATTGTGGTCAACTTACTAGTTGACCAACTTACCCCCCACTAAATACAGGCAAATGAATGGGGCCTAAATACTTTCCTAGTATAGAAGGCAAGATTTGAGAGGTATCTTTGTAACTCAACATAAGTCTACATTAGATGTGTTGAAGGAAATTGGTAAGCTTGGGGTATAAGTCTACTGATGGAGAAGTTTAGAAGAAAAGGGGAAGCTCCAAAAACTAGTAAGGTACTCTTGTATCTATCATCAACTACACCCAACATTGCTTATGCTACTAGAGGTATTAATTGATACATGCATGCTCTAAGAATAAAATTAGGAAAGTCATATCCTAGGATTAAGGGAAAGATTTAATCAATCCCTAATTGAGAGAGATTCTAGGAGTAATTGAAAGAGATCTTAGGAGTTTGTCTCTCCTATCTTTTCTTATTTAAGTTGTATTCTCAACATGTTTTATCAACACATTATCAATACAGAAGTATTTCTTCTTCTCTCCCTCTTCATTTCTTCTTCTCTTCCTCTTTATTTTTCCGCAATTGGTTAGTGGGAATCTAGTGACTTGGAGGAGTAAGAAATAAAATGTTGTAGCTTGGTTGAGTGTTGAAGCTGAATTTAGAGTTATGACCCATGGTACTACAGAATTATCATGTTTGAAACTGTTGTTAGAGCTTGGAATGACAAGCAATGGTCCTATGAGGGTCTCTTGTGGCAACAAAGCAGTTATTAACATTGTTTATAACCTTGTTCAAGATGAATGAACCAAACATATTGAGGTTGATATAAACTTCCTTATACTAAATGTAACCTTAAACTTTAGTCCTCTTTCTTCTAGACAACATTTTTTGAGAAAAGTTAATCGGGATTCACTGATAAAAAACGAGATACATGAGGAGGTGTACGAAGCAAGGGGGAGAACCCCTACAAACTACAATTTACAAAGGGGGAAGTTTGTCACTATATAGATGCTCTAAGAACACACCACATTTAGATAAGCCATCTGTTGTATGATTGTATTCCCTAGGAATCCAAACAAACTTTACATTTAGGCATTCCAAAGAGTCCCTGGTCTCTTCTAAATAGTGACTTAATCTCCATGGTCCCCCCTCTTTGTCTCTTAACCATTTTATGGTATTTGCTGAATCACCTGCAATGATTATATTTTGAATTCCCAAACTTTTAATTATTCTGATTCCTGTGAGGGCAGCCCTTACTTCAGCCTTTGTGGAATCTGCCACGCCAATAGGACCACTGAAGGTCCAAACGATGTTGCCCCTTTCATCCCTTAATGTTTCTCCAATACCAGCTAATCCAGGATTACCTAAGGCACTTCCATCAAAGTTTAAGATCATCACACCTTCACTGGTGGGTTCAGGAATTCTCAAGGGTGGTTGATGGAGTTGAGGGAGAAATAAGAAAAGGTGAGCATCTCTATTTAGGTCATTGACTGAGACTCCTCTGAAGAGATCAGAATTCACTGTCTAGAGGTTGCACAGATAAGAGATGTCTGAAATTAACTCCTCCAGGGGCCTTGATTTGCTCCCCACAGCACCGTGTGTAACACTGATTGCCAGTAATATTTAGCCCTCTTACTTAAACCTGTTTCTTGCCACTGATGTAGAAAGTCTTTGACATGCTTTGGTATAACCCAACTGTAACCAGCCATTTTCAAAAAATGGAACCAAATCTTTTGGGTGTATTTGTAGTGAAGGAAAATGTAATCTGCTGATTCTCCTACACTGAGGCATAAAGAACAAACATGAGGGGAGATAGGCCAAATATAACATAGAGGAGTAGGGGTGGAACCCACACTATAGGTAGGAAAAGAAGAAAGAGAGGAGGAAGTGGGGAATAGCCCCTGTTTCAGTGGACCCCTGTTTCAGTGGACCCCTCTTTTAGTTGTTAGAATGCTCGAGTCAGGGGTATTTTGGTTATTCTGGTGTATCTTATTGAAAGTGAAATGTCTATTGTATCTGAGTTTAAGTTATGTGTCCCATCTTCTATGAGGGACAAAATTGTCTTTCTTGTAACTCAAGTTTTTCATGAATCAAAGTTAAGTGGGTCGGCTAGGAGATGTACTTCAGTACATCCTCTCTTCTAGTTTGGCCGAAGACTCTTCTCCTCTCCTTCTTCTTCTTTTTTTCTCTTTTCTTTCTTCTTTCTTCTTCTCTACTTTGACTTAGAAACAACTAGGGTTTATTCACATGGTATCAGTGCCAGGTTTGGTGTTCGTTTTCTTGCTGCTATCTTCTTTCTGGGTTTGCCGCCAGCTTCACAGTAGGTTTCATCATCCTACAACTGATCTGATTGAAGACTCGATAAAGGGCTGAAAAGGAGTTGTCGTTTTGAGGGCCTGGAGGTGAGAATGCCTCTGGTCGGTGCTGTGGTGGTTGTTGAAGTGGTATACTAGACCCTCTATTCAGTGTACGAAGAAGGCTGGTCGTATACAGGTATGAACACTGCTGTCGTGTGTTCAGAAATGGACTATGAATGCTGATTTTTTTTTGTGCTTCGAAAGTTAGTTGTTGTGGTGCTGGGTGAAACTGATACACATATCAGCCATGTTTTTTTGTGTGTTTTCTTGCTCACATGTGTGCTGAAAGAAGAGTGGTAGATTGCTGATGCTCACGACAGCAGTGGTGTGGTGTTGATTGTGTTGTGGTGGCTGACATATCTATGTTTTTAAATGCTTAAAAGTGAACTCCTAGACCTTGTGTGTAATCAGTTCTGCAGTTTGCAGAACAAGTGTTCGATGAAATGACTGAGTAATTTCAGTAGTGGTGTGTTGGTGGTAAATGGTCCTGTAGTGTGCAGTCCAAGTTTTTGATGTGTTGATTGAATGATTTCAGCTTCAGAGTGTAGTGTGTAATGTGCAGTTGAAGAAAGTGGGTTGGTGGTATTGTAAGTGAGATAAGTCTTGTGACAAGTGTGAGATTGTGGTGTATATTCAGAGGAGACATAATTGAGATGGCTTCAACTGTAGTTGGGAATGACAACAAAACAGGCATCATGCTCTCCTCAGATTATCTAAGTGTTCAAATGACATCCATCAAGTTGAATGGTGAAAACTATGTACCATGGGCAAAATTTGTGGAGGTGTTCTTGAAGGCCAAGAGGAAAGTAAAACATGTGAGGGAGGAGAAACCTTCCTCTGATTCTCCTGAGTTCAGTGATTGGGAACAAGATGATGCACAGATAATGACATGGCTTTGGAACAACATGGAACCAAAGATTAGTGTGAACTTCATGTTCCTAGATACAACCAAAGAGATCTGGGATCATGCTAAAAAGTTGTACTCTGGACAAGACAATACAACTAGGGTATATCAGTTATACCAAGAGTACTTCAATTTGAAGCAAGGAAGTCAAAGCTTAGAAGAGTACAATGCAAGTTTGAGAAACATCCGCAACGAGCTAAATGTATATCACCCTCTCACATCAGATGTCCAGATCCAACAACAACAACGTGAACAACTTGATGCGACTAGGTTTCTTGTGGGCTTGAAGGTTGAGTATGAGCCTGTCAGAGCACAGATATTGGGGGGATTAGCTCTCCCCTCACTTGAAGAAGTTTTGCCCATCTTAAGAGGACATCCATTGAGCCAGTGGAACATTCTTCCTTCTCTGATAGATGTAGTGACTAAAGGGAGTAGTTGTGGAAGTAGAAGTGGTGGTGGCAGAAGTGGCCCTCCAAGAAACTGTGGTGGGCACATGTTTAATCGGGCCAGTGGCTGGACTGGAGGCCGTGGAAAAGGAAGGGGTAATGCTCAGAGAAAATGTACACATTGTGGCTTAGAGGGGCACACAGTTAATTTATGCTATGATTTGCGTGGTCCACCCAACACTTGGGCTAACCATGTTACGTCTAAGAGTAGTAACACAATTACTGAAAGCCAGCAACCCCCTCAACACCCACTTGTGCTTTCGGGCAAGAAATGGTGAGTGTACCATAAGCAGTATATGAGCAGTTCCTTCAAACAACTCAGCAGAACACAATTACACTTACCCATTCAGGTATGACTTGTTTATCTTCCAAAACTTCACCCTGGATCATTGATTCTGGCGCCTCGGACCATATGTCTTGGACTCCTGATGTATTTTCTTCCCTTTCTCGCACCTCCACATCTCAGACAGTTACACTTGCTAATGGTTCTACATCTCCTATTTGTGGTGTTGGTGATGTTGATCTCTCCTCATTGTCTTTAGCATCTGTTTTATATGTTCCTAAGTTCCTTTTTAACCTTATGTCTGTTAGTAGATTAACCAAGTCCCTTAATTGTTCTGTAACCTTCTATCCTTCTTCTTGTTTGTTTCAGGATCTCAAGACGGGGACGAAGATTGGTGGAGGGCATGAAGCAGGTGGTTTGTATTACCTTGATGGTGGTGGCCCCCCCAGTGGCTTTTTAGTCGTCTCTTACTCCTCTCTAATGGCACTGCAAACTTTGTCATCCCTCTCTCAAGGCTTTGAGGCTACTAGTTCCTTCATTGAGTCATCTTTCATTATTAGATTGTGAGTCATGTCAGTTGGGAAAACATCATCGAGTCTCATTTAGTCCAAGAACTGATAGTCGTGTCTCAAGTCCTTTTGTTTTAGTTCATTTTGATGTATGGGGTCCAGTTAAAGTGGTGTCATACAATGGATTTAAGTATTTTGTAATCTTTGTTGATGACTTTTCAAGGATGACATGGATCTATCTTATGAAAGATCGTAGTGAATTGTTCTTTAATTTTCAGAAATTTCATGCTGAAATACACACTCAGTTTGGTGTTATATGAAAATACTTCGCTCTGATAATGCCAAAGAGTACATCTCCTCATCATTTCAGCAATACCTAAAACATCATGGAATAATTCATCAAACTTCTTGTGCCTACATCCCACAACAAAACGGTGTAGTTGAACGGAAAAATAGACATCTTGAAGCTGCTCGGTTCTTGATGATCAATATGCATGTCCCAAAGCATTTTTGGAGTGATGTTCTTACATCCTGTTTTTTGATAAATCGGATGCCCATGTCAATCCTTGGAAGTCAATCCCCTTTCTCTGTGTTGTTCCCCACTTTGTCTCCCTTTCCTCTCACCCCAAGAGTCTTTGGCTGTGTTTGTTTTGTTCAGCACTTGGGGCCTGGAGTAGACAAGCTAGATGCTCGGGCTACAAAGTGTATTTTTCTTGGCTACTCAAGGACTCAGAAAGGGTACAAGTGTTATAACCCTAAGTTTCATAAATCGTTTGTGTGCCCTGATGTCACCTTCTTTGAATCAGTTCCCTTTTTCTCCAATGCCGGGGTCTCTTCTTCTCCCTTTGTGGTTCCTCTTCCTGTTCCAGTTGTGGAACCCCTTCCCATAGTTCCCACTCCTACTACAGATGCACATCATATGCCGGTTACTATAGAGAGGCCGCCAATTACTCAAGTGTATACTCGCAGAAGCGCTTCGGCTCCTCCTCCACTTCAGCGTCCTTCAACAGATCTTGCTACTGCCCCTTCTCCCTCAGATCTTCATCTCCCTATTGCTTTGCGGAAAGGTAAACGTACTTGTACTTCTCATCCCATTTCAGACTATGTTTCCACTGCTCACTTTTCTGCTTCCCATTGCAAGTTTTTATCATTACTCTCATCGGTTCCCATTCCCAAGACTGTACAGAAGCCCTTGTCTCTCCAGGGTGGCGACAAGCCATGGAAGAAGAACTCTTTGCTCTACAACATAATCATACGTGGGAACTCACCACCCTTCCTCCTGGTAAGCACACTGTTGGGTGTAAATGGGTCTATACAGTGAAGCATCTTCCTGATGGCAGTGTGGAACGATTGAAGGCACGATTAGTGGCCAAGGGCTATTCTCAGTTATATGGTGTGGACTATATGGAGACATTCTCTCGTGTGGCTAAAATTGGTTCAGTTCGGGTGTTGATCTCATTGGCTACTATGTATGATTGGCCTCTCCTACAACTTGACATCAAAAATGCCTTCCTACATGGTGATCTTGTTGAGGAGGTGTATATGGAGCAACCACCAGGGTTTGTTGCTCAGGGGGAGACTGGTAAGGTGTGCAGGCTCAAAAAGGCAGTCTATGGACTGAAACAATCTTCTCATGCATGGTTCGGCAGGTTCAGTGAAGTGGTGAAGGCCTTTGGGATGAAACAGTGTCAGGTTGATCATTCCGTGTTTAGCTATAACTCGAAAGATGGAAACATCTTGCTAGTCGTGTATGTGGATGATATTGTCATAATTGGAAGTGACAACAATGGAATTGACAGGCTGAAAAAAATTCTTACAAGACCACTTCAATACGAAAGATCTGGGGAAGCTAAAGTATTTCTTAGGAATAGAAGTTGCGAGGTCAAAACAGGGGATCAACCAATGTCAAAGGAAATATGTTCTTGATCTACTTGAAGAAACAGGGTTGTTAGGTGCTAAACCAACAGAGACTCCTATGGAACTCAATGCCAAGTTAAGTGTGGATGCAGGTGAAGAGTTTGATGATCCTGGAAGATACAAAAGGTTGGTGGGAATGTTGAACTACCTGACCATTACCCGACCAGATATATCATTTGTTGTGAGTGTGGCGAGTCAGTTTATGCAACATTCCCGGGTTTCTCACTGGGAAGCTGTTCTGAGAATTGTTAGGTACCTAAAGGGTGCTCTAGGTCGTGGTTTGTTATACCAAAAAGGAGGACCTCTTGAGATAGTAGGGTACACAGATACTGATTGGGCTGGCTCTATATCAGACAGGAGGTCAACCACAGGGTATTGTACCTTCTTGGGTGGCAATCTTGCAACTTGGAAGAGCAAGAAGCAAACGGTGGTGGCAAGAAGTAGTGCGGAATCAGAGTACAGGGCTATGGCCCATACCACATGTGAACTAGTATGGCTGAAGAACCTATTACAGGAGATGGGTTTCTCAATTGACAAACCCATGAAACTATACTGTGATAATCAAGCTGCTGTTCACATCTCATCCAATCCTGTCTTCCATCAAAGAACTAAACATATTGAGGTGGATTGTCACTTTTTGAGAGAGAAAGTGATAAGTGGGGTAATAACTACATCTCATGTGAGCTCAGGAAATCCGTGGGCAGATATCTTCACCAAAGGATTGCCTCGGGGAAGAATAGATTACATTTGTAACAAGCTGGGACTATATGATATATACTCTCCAGCTTGAGGGGGAGTGTTAGAATGCTTGGTTCAGGGGTATTTTGGTCATTCTGGTGTATCTTATTGAAAGTGAAATGTCTATTGTATCTGAGTTTAAATTATGTGTCCCATCTTCTATGAGGGACAAAATTGTCTTTCTTGTAACTCAAGTTTTTCATGAATAAAAGTTAAGTGGGTCGGCTAGGAGATGTACTTCAGTACATCCTCTCTTCTAGTCTGGCTGGAGACTCTTCTCCTCTCCTTCTTCTTCTTTCTCTTTTCTTTCTTCTTTCTTCTTCTCTACTTTGACCTAGAAACAACTAGGGTTTATTCACATTAGTGAAAAGAGAAAGACTGAAAAAATTATATATACCTATTACAGATGCAGATCATACAAAAGTGCTTGAAGATTAATCACTTCAAGCCTATGAAACTTTCCATGTATTTTCTCCTAGTTGCATCACTTTAGGTAACTAGTATGATATTGGACATTTTGCAGTCCTAATTCTGTTAGGTTGGGGACTTTATAGAGGTAGAAGGCCAATAGTGGGTCAGTATGTGTTTTTAATAATAGTGTGTTACATTTTACAGTTAGGGATCAAATATTGTTTTTTCTTTAGAGGAACTTTTGTTATTTGGGATTCTATCCTCAGTAGCATGGACTTGAAAGAATGCAAAATGTCTTTGCTTTTGTTTCTTTTAAAAGTAGACCATTATTAGGGCACAAAGAACAATAAAAGGTTTTTTAGAATGTAATAATAGACCATTGCAAAAGTGTAAAACATATAAGAAAATATATAAAAAGTAACTAAGAAAAGCAAACTTATAAAAGATGCTCACAGTTGCATTGTGCCACAGCATAGGTGCATGCCTTTTGAAAGTGGTTTCACCTAGGCTCAAGTTTGGTAAATGCATTAAAATATGCCTCACCAGAACCTAGGCATTCCTTTTGAAACACTATACCAAACAATATTGTTAACCCTTGATATGATAAATACACACATTAGTAAAAAATGCAGTATGTTACAGTTTATGTTGATATTGTTCACAAAATATGTTTATACACCTGAAGTTGAAAAATTATTCTTCAATTGTCAACTGAAAGGAATTATTTGGACCTCTCTACTCAAATTGTTCAAATTCCAATCATTTTCAATCTTTTGATTTGATTTGTTAAAGTTTGCCATGATAACTTGGCATGTCCATTTGATTTTATAGGAATTTGTTTAAAGCTACTGCTTGAATGCAAGGATATTCCGATTTTGGGTGTCTGCCTCGGCCACCAGGTATTCTTGTTTCATGCTTTTCAATGTGCTTTTTCTTTCTCTAGTTTGGTTAATCAGTCTTACGGCTATTGAATAACTAATTCTTTTCTTTTTCAATGGTCAAATGTGGTAGATTAGTTATCTGCCTTTGTCACAAAAATTCTTGTCTTTGTTGGAGATTATTACTACAAAAATTATGAAATGAAAAATTCTGGTCTGTACTATGACAAAAAATTCATCAAACGTTTTACTGTATGTGTAAATTGTAGGGAATAGTAGGGCTAACTTTATATTTTTAATGTTTACATAATGGGGGTATTCTGGTCTTTTTATTTATTTGTAACTTATATAAGCTAATAGAAGTGGGTACATGTTCAACAATTCTTTTCTCCCCAATCTTGTCCCCATGATCTCTCTCTCTCTCCATCTTCTCTTCTCATGGTTGCTATTTTCTGATTTCTTTTGATTAGAAGAGCAACTTGAATACTCTGATTACTCAACTTGGTAACAAAGCGGGGATGTAAAAAATTGAAATAGATGATGCTTGGTGTATTTCTGGAATGATCAAAAGTGGTTTGATATTTTTCTCAGTTATAGTGAATTTTTCAGTATAATTTTTATACCTGATATTTAGCACCATGGTTGATCAGTGGCCTACACCTTGGCTGCTTTGTTAGCTTTTGTATGCATATCACACGCATACAGACACACACACACTCACTTCTTTATTGATTATTAGTAAAATTTAATTTTATGTGTCAAAAATTGGTGAACCTGAATAGAACATGGGCTATTGCTGCTAAAAAGTGTGGGAGAGAGAAGGTTAATTGCATTCAAAAAGGGATCAATTGTCTAAAGAAAAGCCCCAAAGGAGGGAGCCATACAAAATATACTTTTGCTCTTTGCACAGAAGAAGTCTCCTACAGAAGCTAGGTGTGCTTTAAATTTGACAAATGACTCAAGCAGGTTAATTGCAGCTTTAGGAGTCGTTATTGGGGAATGGAGATATCTAAGCTGTACAATTTGACCTATAAGAAAGACCAGTAATGGTTCTTTGGCCAGATTTAATAATTCATCCTTGTCTCCTTGGATTGGTGGCATTTGTAAGAAGTAAGAAGTAAGAAAGTAGGTGTTGGAATGGACTTTTTTTGGTGTGCAAACTTAGAATATTGAGATGTATAGGGCAATTTGATTTGAAGAGGTTTATATTAGCATTATTCTCTGGACCTAATGACCTATTGGCATGGGCAACTCTCTAAAAGCTGAGTTAATGGCAATGCTACAAGGATTGAAGATAGCTAAGCAATTGGGAATGAGGCATATTGAGGTTGAAGGGGACTCCAAGGTGATCATCTCTTGGGATAAAAACAATAGAACAACTCCGTGGACTTTCAAACAAGTGATAAGGGAAGTGGAAAAGGTCGCAAGGGAGGTAGAGGCTGAATTTAAATGGGTTAGAAGGAGTGCAAATGGGCTAGCTGATTATCTTGCTAAACAAGGGGCTTTGAGGCAACACTTGTTTTGGGCTGCAATGTAAAGAGGGATAGAAATATGTACTAGTGTGGGAGTTCGAATCCCATACACAAAGTTGTAAAATTTTAAATCTAATATCAAATAAAATTCTTCTTTGCTGATAAAAAATGTATTGATTTGAATAGATTCTAGGGAAATGAGGAATAAAAGGAAAGAAATCCTCCTTCATGAGATTAGAGAAAACCTAAAGATTGTGAAAATTAAGGTTTTAGTTGAAATTTTGGATTGAAACTTGGTATGGTGAATAATAATGAAGAATGATGAGAGGATTAAATTTAACAGTTCTGAAAGTTATTTTTCCCAAAGCACTATGACAGGAATTGGTGAAGATAGAAATGAGCTGCTATTGGAGTGTGTGGCAGCTTTTGATTGTAGAGTTGGGGAGCTTTCATTTACTCATTTGTATTTCCCCATTGGTTCCAAGTCAAATCCAGCATCCATATGGTGCCCTGTTATTGATATGGTGGAGCAGGGCAGAGATTAGATGAGTGGAAAGCTAAATATTTATCACTGGGGGGTGGGGGGTGGGCAGGATTACACTTATAAAAAGTGCACTGTCAAGCCTTCCTACTTATTACCTATTATCACTCATAAGAGTTCCAGCAGAAGTGGCAAGAAGAATGGAGAAGATTCAAAGATGTTTCAGTTGAAAACAGCCCTCTTGAAGTATAGAACTGCTTGAGATTAGATGCAAAACCAGAAAACAAACAAGAGAAGATTAAGAAGATGAGAGAGAGAGAGAGAGCTGGCGGCAATGAGAGTTAGAGAGTGAGAGGTTCGAACTAAACCTCCCTCTAACAGTCTAAAACATTTTATTAAGTTAATCTTTGAATTATTACAGAGAGGCCCTTGGGTGGGCAAGAAATTACAAAAAAACAGAGTACATAAGAGTATGGGCCCAGAATAAGGCCCATTACAGAGGAAAACATAAACATAACATAGAATGACAGCCTATGGGCCATTCGGCCCATCTCCTCTACAGTTTCCTACGGGAAGGTTTGGGTGGTTCCAAGAAATTCCACCTTGTCAAAGGAAAAAATGTTCGTAGGCTGAAGTGTGGAGGTGGGCTGGGAATGAGAAGGGTATGAATTTTCAAGAAGGCATTGTTAGGAAAATTGATGTGGAGGTTTGGTCTAGAGAGGGAGAGGGAATCACTTTGGAGAAGGGTTATTGTGGCCTTGTGGGGAAATATGGAGTAGTGAGGTTTGGGTGGGAGTCGAAGGAGGTTTCTGCTTCATGCGGGGTGAGTATTTGGAAGGAATAATGTCTTTTTGACCAAGAGTTGATAAATTTGATAATATTTGTAGTGGGGGATGGAGCTAAGGTTAGATTTTGGGAGGATGAATGGTGGGAAGTGGGAAAGCTTTATGATCTGTGTCTGCAGTTGTACAGGATCACTGATCATGATGTTAGTTAGTATTAATCAATGTTATGAAATGAGGGGTGATCAACTCGTATGTATATTGCATTGCTGGACAGAGTAGAAAAAAACAAAAGTTTTGAGCTCTTCAAGGGATGAGTTGTGGTGGAAGGAGTGCAGGAATGGAATATTCTCTGTGAATCCCTACTATGCAGATTTAATTTGAAATCAACAAGAATCCACACAAAATGTAGGCATATGGGGCAATCCCATTTCACTAAGGGTAGGGGCTTTTGCATGGCTGGTTGCTATAGACAGCATTTTAATGGTAGAGCACCTGAAGAGCAGAGGGTTCAGCATGTTTTGTGTGTGATATATGTGTCTTGAGCAAGAGGAGACTGAGGCCATTTATTTGTATGCTGCAAAGCTGCTGATTTTATTTGACGGTTCTTCTCTTCCCTTTTTGGTGTGAGAGGCTTTAAGCCAAGGTATCCTGCTGAAATATTTTCTTCTTGACCGAAGATTAGAGGGAGCAAAAGGGGCAGACTGGTTTAGTGCTGCATTCTGTTTGCAGTCTTCTGGGGCATTTGGAAGGAGAGGGACAAAAGACTGCTTGAGGATAAGGTTCAGAGCTTGGGGAAAGTGGTGGTGGATTTTGGAAAGCTAATAGTTGACTGTTTGTTGGTCTTACCAGATTTCACTCAAGTAGACAGATCAGAATTTGGGGAGAAATTTTGGGAAAACCTTGAGTTGCAAATTAGCAATTCTGGTTGTACTTATGAGTAATTCTGGTTTTGTTTGAAGGTGTTTCCTTAACACCTTGTTTTTTGGATGCAGTCAGACTTCTTTGTTAACTTTAATGAAATTTATTTTCCTTTACTATCAAAAAAAGAGTGAAAATACAATGTTGCACCACTTTAAAATACTCTTTCAATTCATTCTCTTCCAAAACATGACTTGTAAAGATATATTTGTAAAGAGGTAATAGGGCTCGGGTTACTGTTCACCAGAATTACAAAATCGCCACTGAAAAGCTTCATCTCAATGAACACATCATAATTCCTATTCTATTTATAATATGATTGCGAACCTTTAACCGTATATAGGGTTCAATAACATAGCATAACTATCTGATCAACAAAAAAAAAATCAGATAGACCTAATTGAAATGAAGTAAGTTTACCAAAAATGCTCATAGAACAGAAGATTACTAAAAAATTTCAGAATACTTCTTGGTTCACTCTAGGACCACCTTGATGCTCACGTTGGGGCCTTTCCTTTCTTAATTTTGTACTAGAACAACCTTATATTTAGTTATTTATGAATATGCCCTTAACACAAAATCTCTAGTTTTTAAATCACACACATTCATGTATGCATTCATGCATACATACATATATACATACATGTATGCATGCATGCATATGCATGTGATGCCTTCTTATGTTTGGGTCCCTGTTTTGAATTAGTGTTTACATTTTACACACCCTCTATCACAACTATCGCAACTTATTTACATCGATGCCGTTCATATCAAAGTCCTGTTTGTTGTTTTCCGATGTGAGTTGAGAATTGAGCAAACAGATGCTGAAATATGGTCATATTTGGGTGTCAAAACAAAACACAAATTTCCATGTATACAAATCATAGATCTTAAATAACTCAAGTGAAATTTGAATGGTCTGTAAAATACCCATATGACAGATAATCATGTCACAGGCCTCTACCCTGTCTGTAAATTGGTCATAGCTTGCTTAAATCATGTTTAAATTGAATGATACTGGTATTTGTTATTAATTGATTGATTCTATATTGTTGGATAGAAAACTTGGTAAGCTTTCTAGTGATACCAAAATTAAGAAATTAGGCATGCTTTTACATAGAAAATGAACAGTGTATGGCAATGGGGTTGTGGGTCTTAGAATATGGGTCTTGATTTCCCACTCTGCAGCCCATCATACAACATTTGTTCACTTCTTAATTTATTCTGCATGTTGATGCTTCTCATTTCCATCTGCTGCTTGTCAAATGAAAGTATCTAGAGGAAAGGAAACATCTAGAATATTGATTGATGATGGAAAAGGGTTTAATTATTGTATTATCACTGTTTTCTGTTTTTATTTCTTTATGATTGATTGTTACAACTAACATATTTTTTATAGGCGTTGGGATATGTACATGGTGCTAGAGTTATCCACGCACCCGAACCAGTCCATGGACGTTTGAGGTATCTTAAACTCTCACCCTAAGATTTATCAAATCTTAGTCTTTCATATGCTTAAATAGTCTATTCTCATAAGAATTTGTCTTTTATTACATGAAAACAAATAATTAGCATGTTGATGCTTTGGTGAAGGTTATTCTTCTTTTTGATGCTATCTTGTTTTACTTCCATCTTTTTACATGTTAGCCTTAGAGCTTATCTATTAATGAGGTTTATCTTCCCTAAAAAAGTTTAAATAAATACTTTGTCGACATTAGGTGATATTAACCTATTTCTTATCCTTTCAGTGAAATTGAACACACTGGATGCAATCTATTCCATGGGATCCCTTCTGGAAGAAATTCAGGGTTCAAGGTAGTCAATCTTCTTATGTGAAACATTTTGAATTTATTGTTAGCTTTTAATGTGACAAATTTTTAGTTTATGCCATGCTCTACATGTGGTAGAAATTATTTTAAGTTCTTTTGTGTGCTTGTATTTAGTTATCTGCATTCATTACCTTTTATGGATTTGCTTCCATACTTTTCATACTCTTCTAAGAATTGCATTTACTATATTTTGGTCAACAATGTTGATTTCAGGAACTTTACACTTTATGAAGAAGGAACTTTTGTAGGTTTTATGGGAATACATTCTAGGATTTTTAAAAGACCAGCTTAGCAAAATTGTGTACTTTTTAGAATTGGAGTATAAGTGATCTTATTAATACCTTTTTTGGTAATATTAATAAACGGGATTTAGATTGCTAAACATCAAATTTCATGATATTAGAGAAAAGGGATTTAGATTGCTTTTCTGGAGGTCAAATAGGACTTGCCCAAATTTTGAAAATAAAAAATAAAACTGAGGATATGCTGCCTTTTTTTTTTTATCAGCAAGATATTTCAGCCTGTTAAGAAGTGTGTTGACAGGGGTGCAACTTGGGCAGGATCAAGTTGGTCTTTTGTCAAAATTTGAATGGGTGTAAAATTCTAAGGCCAACCCAAGTTGCACCTACTCTTAATCTATAAATAAATCTGGCACCAGAGGGCGAGATAGATTTCTTTCCTCTCATCCTCTCTATCTTTGTCTTTCTTTCTTCCTTACATATTGGATACCATTTACATGTAGCAAAACAGGTTACAGACTGAATACCATTTACATGTTAGAAGGGTTTCTCATCTCTCTTGAAGCTTTCCAATCTGTTTTATATGTTTGCTGTGGCCTGCAATCACACATATATGAGGATACAAAGCTGTGATATCTTCTAGGAGCATCCCCAAAAGTCAAGAATTCTTTTTTTTTCTTGAAGTATCTCTCTTAAATGCTTATTCTTCTGCATCTACAGGTTAGGAAGAAGCTTTTCGATTCTTTCTTCTTCAGTTACAGTCACCATGTGTGACTGTAGAATGATGTATGTGGTGGTTTAATCTCTCTGTTTAATGTTACGAAGGAGGGAAGTGGTTCTGCGCTGGTGGATGTAGTGATCATGTTTTGTGGTGTGTTAGTAGTGACCAGCGTGAGATATTGAGCAGTAGTTTCTTGAAATAGGTTTGTTAGTGGTGTGGAGTCAGTATTGTTTTCACTCTTGTTTCTGGAATTGTGTGTAGCAGTTTGGAGACATCATGACAGCATTTGGAAGTGGTAAAAAGATTACACTAAGTGGTTTGGTTCCATCTGAATTCTTTAGAGTGCAGATGGCTTCTATTAAACTAAATGAGGAGAATTATATACCTTGGTCCAAACCAGTAGAAGTCTTTCTTATAGATAAAGGGAAAGTAAAGTACTTGAAAGATGGGAAACCAGTAGCTATATGACGAGTGGGTGCAAGAAAATGCTCTATTTATGACTTGGATATGGAATATAGCATGGAGCCTGAAGAAAACTGAAGAGAGGAGAGCTTGAGAGTTTGGCAATGAGGGTCTGAGAATGAGAGTTTTGAACCTTCTCTCTCTCAGCACCCTAACACTATTTTATTAAGATATGTTTGAATAATTACAAGGAGGCCCTTAGTTGGGCAAGAATTTACAAAGAACTTAATATAGACAGGATGGGCCCAGAATAAGGCCCATTACAAAAAAACATAAATAACAAGAAAGAATACACAACCTATGGGCCATTCGGCCCATCTTCTCTACATTCCCTCTCAAGTTGAGCATAGATGTCAATTATGCCAAGCTTGCTGGTATCATGCTGAAGTTTTGCCTTGGGAATGCCTTTAGTGAGAAAATCTGCCAACTGTCCTTCAGATGTGATGAAAGGAAGACACACTTCACCCGAAGAGACCCATTCCCTAATGAAGTATCGATCAACTTCAATATGCTTGGTTTTATCATGTTGCACCAGGTTGTGAGCAATGTTGATGGCAGCCTGATTATCACAGTACAACATCATTGGCTTGTCATATTCAACTCCAAGTTCTTCCATCAATGATTTTAGCCATAATAATTTAGAAACTTCATGTGCCATGGCCTGTATTCTGCTTCAGCAAAAGACCGAGCAACAACCGATTGTTTCTTGCTTCTCCAAGAAACAACAATACCAGCCACCAAGCTGCAATATCCAGAAGTAGATCGTCTGTCATCAATGTTTCTGGCCCAGTCAGCATCGGTGTAGGCTTCAAGTTTCATATGACCATGCTTAGCAAACAGAATACCCTTTCCTGGGGAGCCCTTCAAATAACATAGGATTCTCCCTGTTGCTGCCATATGAGTGTCTCGGGGAGCATGCATGAATTGGCTGATGCAACTGACTGCATATGCAACATTTGGCCGAGTTATGCATAGGTACAAAAGTTTCCCAAGAAGTCTCTGAAAAATTCCTTTGTCTTCTAACAATGTCCCTTCTGAGGCTGAGAGTTTATGACTCATATCAATAGGAGTAGCAACTGGTCTAGCACCCGTCTTTCCAGTTTCAGAGAGCAAGTCAAGAACATACTTCCTTTGGGAGATAAAAATCCCATCCTTGGATCAAACCACTTCTATGCCAAGAAAGTATCTCAATTCCCCCAAATCTTTAATCTCAAACTCTATATGGAGAAAAGATTTTAGATCATGAATTCCTTAAACATCATTACCATTCACTACAATATCATCTACATACACAATGAGGTATACCGCCAGAGGTCCACTCCTCTTCACAAAAAGAGTATGATCGGACTGTGTCTGCACATAACCAAAGTTAACAAGTGCTGTTCTAAATCTCTCAAACCATGCTCTAGGGGACTGTTTTAGTCCATAAAGAGATTTCTTCAGCCTGCATACCTTCCCTTTCATATCAGTTCCATACATTCCTGGAGGAAGAGACATATAAACCTCCTCATGTAAATCATCATTGAGAAATGCATTCTTCACATCCAATTGATAAAGGGGCCAGTCAAAGTGAGCAACTAAAGATAGAAGAACCCTCACAGATGTCATCTTGGCAACAGGTACAAAGGTCTCTAAATAATCAATCCCATATGTCTATGTATAGCCTTTTGCAACCAGCCTGGCCTTGTACCTTTCAATAGTGCCATTAGCTTGGTATTTGATAGTAAAGACCCACTTGCAACCGACTGGATCCTTCCCTTAAGGCAAATCCACCACTTCCCATGTGTCATTCTTGTATAGGGCATCGATTTCAGATCTCATAGCATCCCTCCACTCTGGAATCTTAAAAGCTTCTGACACAGACCTGGGAATAGGATGAGAAGCAACAGAAGAGAGATAGGCAAAGTATGAAGGTGCAAGCAAACTGTAAGAAAGGTGCTTGGAAATGCAGTGTGCAGTGCACTTTTGTTTTCCTTTCCTAGCAGCAATGGGAATATCAAGGTCAGGGAAGGATGACTCCAAAGGTGCTGAAACGATACCTGTTGTCTCTTCTGTGACTGAAAGTGTATGAGGCTCATGTGTTGTAGGAGAAGCAACCTGCACATTTCTGGATCTTTTCCTTTGATACACCTTGGGGTTGAGGATAGGACGAGGAGGTAGAGTACTGGGACAAGGAGAATGGAACGACTGATCACCCTTGATACATTTGAAGGATAAGCAGACACTTCAAGAGACTCAACAGGGACAAGAAGAGGAAGAGCAAACACCTGTGACAAATCCTCCCCCTGTGGACAATGTCCTTCTGGAGAGGAACCATAAAAGGGGGAAAGCTCATCAAAGGTGACATCCATTGAGACATACCGATTTTCAGACTTTGGATCAAAACAACAATAACCCTTCTGTGTGGGGGAATAACCAAAGAAGATACACTTTTGAGCTTTGGGTTCAAATTTATGCCTTTGGACACTTGGAACATGTACATAACAGGTGCAACCAAAGACACGAATAGGAACAGGAAAAGGTCATTGTCCGGATGAAGAAGATTGAAGGGAGACTTAAACCCCAAAACCCTAGATGGCATACGATTTATAAGGTAGGTAGTAGTAAGAACAACATCACCTCAAAAATTGGTAGGAACATGTGAAGCAAATAAGATACTTCTTGCAACTTCAACAATATGCCTATTTTTCCTCTCAGCAACTCCATTATGTTCTGGGGTCGTATCACATGAGCTTTGATGAATAACCCCCATGTTAGAGAGATAGCAGGATAGGTTTTTCTCAAAGTATTCTTTTGCATTGTCAGATCTGAAGATTTTAATCTTGGTATCAAACTGGGTTAGAACAAATTCATGGAATTGCCTTACAAGTCTTGGAACTTCATCACGGGATTTCATCAGGAATATCCAAGTGTACCGAGAAAAGTCATTAATAAATAGGATAAAATATTTGTAGCCACCCATGGAGGGTAAGCGGTAAGGCCCCCACACATCAGAATGCACAATATTAAAAAGAAAAGAAGATCTTTTATTGCTCAAAGGATAATTGTTTCTACAATGCTTTGACAATTCACGAGACTCACAATGAAGATTGGACAAATTAATTCCCTTAAACAGTTCAGGGAATAGATGACTCAAGGTAGAAAAAGACAGATGACCAAAACGATGATGACACAACATAATCCGACTAACAGACTCTGAAGAGACAGATCCGAGAGCAACATTCCCAAGATGATCAGTGCATTGTCCCAGAGTATCAAGCAGGTATATTCCATTTGCCTCATGGCCACTCCCAATCACCTTCTGAGACTCCAGATTCTGAAAAACATAGTAGGAAGGAAAAAATGTTACACAACAGTTTAGTGACTTAGTTAAAGTACTCACAGACAATAGATTTGTATTTAGTTTAGGTACATTGAGGGTAGAAGGTAGGAACAAGGAATCCGTAGCCTTGATGGTTCCCTTACCAGAGATGGGGGAAAGTGAACCATCAGCTAAAGTGATTTTATCACGTTCAGGATGCAAGTCATATGAAACAAACACGGTAGACATATTGGTCATATGGTCAGAAGCTCCTGAGTCAATAATCCAAGGGATCTTGAGATTACCTGAAGTGGTAGCATGATTGGCAGAAGCCCTTATACCTGAATGAGCTAAAGTGATTTTATCACGTCCAGGAAGCAAGTCATATGAAACAAACAAGGTAGACAAATTGGTCATATGGTCAGGAGTCAATAATCCAAGGGATCTTGAGATTACCTGAAGTGGTAGCCTGATTGGCAGAAGCCCTTATACCTGAATGAGCAAATGCTGAAGCAGCAGAATTTCCTGAAGGGTTGGAAGGAGAGGTCACATCACTCAGCTGACTGATCATCTTCCCAAACTTTTCATATTCTGCTCTCATGGCTGCCAACTGTGCAGAAGCAGACATCTCTTCACTATCTAGCCCGGCAGCTACATTTGCACTTTTTGATCTTTTACTATCATGTTTTTTCTGAAACCGAATGGGAACAAGATTAGGATGTAATTTCCAGTATTTGTCTTTGGTGTGCTACGGCTTCTTGCAGTACTCTCATATAACTTCTTTCATTCCTGTGCCACTAGAAGTTCCAGCATTCCCTTTAGGTTTAATCCCCATATTGGCAAAGTGATCATTAATATCAGCCCCTTGAACCTGGACAACCCTTCTGCTCTCTTCACTACTCACCAATGCATAAGCTTGTGACAAAGAGACACACTCCTTGGAAAGAATATTTTGTTTTGTGATATCATATTCTGGGTTTAGTCTAGTTAAGAACTCAAATACCCTGTTCCTTTCAACCAATTTTCTATATGTCTCTACATCATTGGTGGTGTCCCAAGTTACTGCTTCTATTAGGTCAATCTCTTGCCATAGGGACTTCAGGGTTGAGAAATATACAGCAAGAGGTTTCTCCCCTTGCCTTAAATTCTTTACATCACTTCTCAATTTATATGCCCGGGCCACATTGAGTTTTTGGGAATAGGTTTCTACAACATTGTCCCAAATTTCTTTTGCCGAATTCATCCATAGGTAGTGTTGGCTGATTTGTGGCTGCATTGAGTTCACAAGCCACCCAATGACAGTGTAATTTTCTTGCATCCACTTCTCGTAGGATGGATCATCTTCTGGGGGAGCCTTCTTACTCCCGGAAATGAACCCCCACTTTCCTCTACTACATACATGAATTTTTACTAATTGTGACCATGCCAGATAATTAGTTCCATCTTGTTTAACTGTGGTCACAGTCAATAAGGAATCACTTGGAGTCCCCTGAACCAGTCCATATTCAGCACCACTTTTGTTTTCAAACTCTGAGGAATGCATCATGTAAACACTCCAAATATGATTTCAGATGACTTCCACAAGTATACTGAATGAGGACAAGCAAGAACAGAGTTCAGCCGACCACAAGAAGGCAATACACTGAATTCAGCCTTCAAGAAGTAAACAGAAACTTCTAGGCACTCAGCCGAAGTACCTTTTCAAATCAGGACTTCAAGGTAAATACCACTTGTTATTGCTGAAATAGCCCTTTTTACAAACGCAGTGTGGGCAATAGAGACAACCCCACTGTCAAAAAGAAAAAAAAAACGCCTCAATAACAGTTCGTACAACCCCCAAAAAGCAGCCAAATATAAGTAACAATCCACAACCTTGTTACAAGGATGTTTCGGCAGTTTTGACAGTCCAAGAAGGAGTGAAAAACAACCTAGAAATTTCTGGGTTAAACCAGATTCAATGGCAGCCGAAGGTAATACAGAACGACCAGAGTTTTCGGACACTTCAACAGTCCAAACACAGTCGAGGGTAATACAGAACAACCAGAGATTTTCGGACACTTAAACAGTCCAAACACAGTCGAAAGTAATACAGAACAACCAGAAAACTGAGCACAACTTATAGTTCGAGCTTCAAAACAGAACCGAGCTGTTCCCCTTCCCTTTCTTTTTCTCTGATTCTTCCTGGCCACCGAACTACTTCTCCAAGAGATTCTAGTCTTGGGCACTTCCAATGACCTCCAAGAATCAGGCAATACGAGCCTAAGCTTCCAGCCCTAGAATATTGAAGTTCGGGTATGCTCTGATACCATGAAGAAAACTGAAGAGAAGAGAGCTTGAGAGTTCAGCAATGAGGGTCTGAGAATGAGAGTTTCGAACCTTCTCTCTCTCAGCACCCTAACACTTTTTTATTAAGATATATTTGAATAATTACAAGGAGGCCCTTAGTTGGGCAAGAATTTACAAAGAACTTAATATAGATAGGATGGGCCCAGAATAAGGCCCATTACAGAAAAACATAAATAACAAGAAAGAATAAACAACCTATGGGCCATTCGGCCCATCTTCTCTACAGAGCCTAAGGCGAGTGTTAAGTTTGTGTCCTAGAAGAAATTTGGGAATATTCACAAATACTTTACTTGGGTAAAGATAACATCACTAGTATGTGTCAGTTGTTTCAGGAGTACTTTCAGCTACAGTTGTTTGTATTTAGTGATTCAGTCATGAAGAAAGAAGAGAAGCAGAAGAGAATAAGAGTTTGAAAGAAATGGGTGTCAGCCTCTACAAAATCCCCCAACAATCTTTTTTATTAGGGCAATAAGAAAGAGATACAATGACCAATATGTCCCCGATTAGTTGGATGGAAGAAACATAAGAAAAACAGAATAAACCCAGGCCCATTAAATCCAGTAAGGGACCACAAATGGGGCCAAGTTCACAATGCTAGGCTACACAACAATAGAAAGGTGATAAAGGCATCATAGTTGTCAAGGCGACGCCTAGGTGATGCCTAGGCGACAAGGTGCCCTTGGGGGCCTGCCTCGCCTAATTGCCATGCAGTTTTGTACAGTGTGTTATAAAAAACTTTTATATTCTTAATTTTTTGAGGTTATAATTATTAAATAGACATTATTAAACTAGAATATTCATTTTGTGTGTTTATATACTAATTTCTTTTTATTATTTTCTTACTTTTTAGGGTTTAATCAACACAAGCATTGCTATGCTGTATTGAACCATCAAAGACTCCAAAACCTTAACCTTCATTCTCCTCATCAACTACTCTTCCCTGATGAACCTCCTTTTAATCTACCCCTTAAGTTCTTTGATTGTGTTTGTTTTGTTCATGATATGAGTCATTCCCAACGCAAGTTTGATCTTAAATCCGTTAAGTGTGTATTCCTTGGTTACTCTCCAATCCAAAAAGGCTATAGATGCTTTGATGCTCTTTTTGGAAAGAGATATATCTCTAAGGATGTTACCTTTTTGGAATCCTTTTCCTTTTTCTAGTCATCCTGTCCTTCTCTTCAGGGGGAGAATTCAAGTGATGATCAGACTCCGTTCTGCCTTCCTGTTCCTACCTTTATTCCTCCCTCTCTTCCTACCTCTATTCCTTCTCCTCCTCTTCCTCTTGTGTATCGACCTCGGTCCTAGCAGCAGTTTTTATCAGGCGAAGTAAGAGGGTGGCTCCTGAAGCAGAATGCCCATCACAATTTGATTCCCCAGACTCAGTTTATCTTGGACCTCCTTATTATTGATTTTGACCTTGATCTTCCTATTGCCATTCGAAAAGGGAAGAGGACATGTAGCAAGTATCCTATCACTAACTATGTGTCTTATGATGCTCTCTCCTCTTCCTATTGTGCCTATATTTCTACTATCTCTTTTGTTTCCATCCCTTGTAGTGTTATACAGGCAACATATTGCCCTAATTGTAAGGAAGCTATGAACCAAGAAATGGAGGCTCTAAGAAAGAACCAGACTTGGGAGGTTGTTCCTTTCCCTAAAGATCAGATTTCTGTTGGGTGTAATTGGGTTTATACTGTTAAGCACAAGGCAGATGGCTCAGTTAAAAGATACAAAGCTTGGCTTGTAGCCAAAGGATACACTCAGACTTATGGCATTGGTTATCTGGAAACCTTTGCTCCAGTTGCTAAAATGAACTCTATTCGTGTGATCATGTCTCTTGCTACCCATTACTCGTGGCTTTTATATCAAATGGATGTAAAGAACGCCTTCCTTAATGGGGACATACAAGAGGAAGTGTATATGGGCTTACCACCTGGGGTAGGTTTCCCTAATAGTGATAGAAAAGTGCGCCGCTTGAAGAAGTCTTTGTATGGTCTAAAACAGTCTCCAAGAGCATGTTTTGATAGGTTTAGGAATGCCAACTTAAAGATTGGTTTTTCTCAATCTCAAGCTGACCACACCTCATTTATTAGAAGAGTTGATGGTAGAATAACAATGTTGATAGTATATGTTGATGACATTGTTGTGACAGGTGATGATATCATAGGTATCTCTCAATTAAAATCATTCCTTGCTTCTGAATTTTAGATTAAGGACCTCGCAAGATCCAAGAAGGGGATTGTTCTATCACAAAGGAAATATGTACTTATTTGCTTCATGAGGTTGGGAAATTATGGTGTAAGCCCGTAGAAACTCCAATTGATCCCAACCACAAGTTGAACTTTACTGAAGGAGAAGTTCTTCCAGATAGGGGGGGGTATATTAGAGATTGGTGGGACGCCTTCCGTATCTTTGTTTGACTAGACCTGACATTTCCCATACTGTTGGAGTGGTTAGCCAATATATGCATGAACCCAGGACATCTCATATGCAGGTAGTTAACAGAATTTTAGCCTACCTATAAGGATGTCCTAGCAAAGGGATGTTGTATTCCAATCATGGCTATCTAAAGATTGAGACTTACATAGATGCTGATTGGGCAGGGTCCATCGATGGTAGGAGATCTACATCTGGTTATTGTCCCTTTGTTGGAGGCAATGTGGTTTGCTAGAGAAGTAAGAAACAATATGTGGTTGCTCGTTCTAGTGCTGAGGCAGAGTACAGGGCAATGGCTCATAGAGTGTCTGAACTACTCTGGTTGAAGACCTTATTGACTGAGATGGGCATCCAAGCAGATGTTCCAATGAGACTATATTGTGACAACCAAGCAGCCATAAATATTGCTCACAATCCTATCCAAGATGATTGTACAAAGCATATTGAGGTGGATAGACACTTTATTAGAGAAAGACTTGCTAGCAGAGAGATTTTCTTCCTTTTGTAAAGTCAAAAGACCAACTAGTTGATTGCCTCACTAAAGGTGTTCACCATCCAAAGTTTGCTAAGAACCTTACCAAGTTGGGCGTGATTGACATATATGCTCAGCTTGAGGGGGAGTGTTGAGAATAGTTAGACAGGGGTGTTTTTGGTCATTTTCTTCTTTTTTATGCTCTGTATTTGATCACCCAGATAGGGGCCTTCTTATAATTATCAATTTTCAATTATAAAGTGAACTTTTGAGGGTGTGTATAGTGAACTTCACACACCTCTCGACACTTCCCTTTCTTCTTCCTCTTCTTCTTTGCTTCTCTTCATTCTTTCACTCTCTTGAAACCCTAATTTCTGCAACTGGTACTTAAAACGATACTCCCCCTATTTTTTTCATTTCTTTGGTTTTCAATTTCATTTTTAAATATATATTATTTAAAAAAGTGGGTCTCCGCAAACACCTGTAAATAGGTGCCTCAGGATCCCAAAGATACACTGCAATACACCCGATATGGGGCGTATCGTATCAAAATTTTGATCCTTGATTGGACCCTCAAAATTTTCAAAACCTAAACCATTAACAAGGGAAGAACCTAAAATTAAGGTTTAAAATTTCAATACGATACGCCCAATACGGGGCGTATCATATCGTATCTTTTAAAAACTGATACAAGATACACATGGAAATCGGACATTTTGTCTTTTTTCATGCGTATCGGACCCGTATCGAGGGTGTATTGGGGGTGTATCGGGGCATATCGGGGGTGTATCGGTAGCGTATAGATGAAAAAGATACAGCCAAAAACCAAAAAAAATTAAAGGGGGAAACCAAGCTTCTTTTCCCCGAAATAAGCCTTTCACCCCCAAATGACTCTAAAACTCCAAACTTCATTCCTAGAGTGCTAGATTTGCAAAATTTTGCAAGAAACAAGTGTGAATCGTTAATTTTTTTTTAAAGATTTTGCAGATTTTGAAAATATATGGCAAAAATAGGTAAACTATTTCAATCTTTTATGATATCTTGTGATTTCTTTTTTTTTTCTTGAATGTTTAAATTTATGTTGATCTACATTTCTTACATTCAAAATCACAATTTTTTTTTACTATCAATAGATTTATGGAAATTTCATGAAAATATTTGGGGAAAATATAAATTAACAAAAAATTTGAAAACATAAGCTTTTTTTCTGCCTATAAAGACCATGGTTTTTAAAACCGGACTGGACTGGATGATCGGACTAGGAAGTGTTTTTTGGGAAAATCTATACTTTAGACTGCTTACAGAAGAAGAAGCCTTTTATGTGCTTGTCCCCTAACTGGTGTATTCTTTGCAAAGTTAATGGTGAGGACTGCTTCCACTTACTAATCTCCTGCTCTTTTGTTGTTGCTAATTGTGCTTGGATTTTTTCCTTATTTGGTTGCAGGTGGTATCTACCCACTAATGTAAGTTTGCTTTTTGACCCGTTGGTCTTTGTATGGCCCACAAAAAGAGGGAGGATCATGTGGCAATGTATCAGAGCAACTACACTTTGGACAATTTAGGAGGAAAGAAATGCAAGAATATTCCAAGAAAAGGAACAAAGTCTCCCTGATATTGAAGAGTGCATCTTAACAAGGGCAATTCATTGGTTGAGAACTTTAAACTCTTTCCATTTGTTCTCCTTTAATGACTTTAGAAGGAATTGGCTAGAGGTGGCAAATAGCTCCTTCAAGAAGGAAAGGACTTCTATAATTTGGACTCTATTGCCAGAAGGTTGTGTAAAGCTGAATTTTGATTGAAGTAGTCAAGGCAATCCTTGCCCCTTAGGCATAGGAGGGGTTTTGAGAGATAAGGATTGTAATATCTTAGCCTTGTACTCAGGCCCAGTGGGAATAGGAGGCTCAAATAAGGCTGAGTTGTTGGCAGCTTTACAAGGTATTCAGATTGCTAATCAACTTGGCGTTGAGAATCTACAAATGGAAGGAGACTCTAAGATTGTTGTGGGTTGGTTAACAGATCCAAACTCAATCATTTGGTGCTACAAGAACCTTTCAAAGAAGGCTAGCTAGTTATTAAGAAATATGAATGTTAGCATACTTTGGGTTGGCAGGTCTGCAAATGCTATGGCATATTATCTTGCTAAACAAGGGGTTTTGAGGGAACATTTGTACTAGGCTACCTTGTAATCTTTATCTATAGTGCTATGTGGTTTTCACACTTTTATGGGAGGTTGCACCTTGCACGTTGCTCCTCTCAGTGGGATGCCTGTAACAGTTATCATATTTTCTTAATATAACTTTTGGTCTTTTCTATAGCTTTTTTTTTCTTCACTTGAAATTAGTAGTGAAAAAATGTGTTATTTCCTCTTTTCTCTTTTTTATTTTCTAGTAATTCTCTTATTCTAGAAGAAAACCAATAGCCATTCTTTGGGTTTTCCCCTAGATTCAGAGCATATTTTGCCTGATTTTAAAGAAAGGTTGGCCATCAACCTTGTCTTCTATCAATCTACATTCTACGACATATAATGTTCTGATACCATTGTTCTATCATAGATTGGAAGAAGAAAGGATGAGAGAAAACGTGATTGAGAGAGAATTTTGTTTCTGGTGATGCACCTCAAAATGACTTTTACAGTGTTTTAAAAGGCAATTACAATGACCAGATTGCTTCTGCATCCTAGCACCTAAAATTTACAATACTACATATGCAGAAAACATTTTGAGATTTCAGAAGGGCCATAATTTTCAAGACTGGATTTTTTTTTTTTTTTGTCTTGTTCCATAACTACTAAAATATGCAGTCACTATGGAAGCATACATTGAATATGAACATCTCTTCTAAGCTCCAGTTGATCATTCTTTATTGCAGGTTGTGCGGTATCATTCCCTTGTGTTAGATGCAGATTCACTTCCAGAAGAACTAATTCCAATAGCTTGGACTTCTTCTGGGGAGACACTTCCTTTTATTGAGACCAAGAGGCCTGATGTTATACCTGATGCTTGTAAAAGTCAGGATGGTTGGCATATTTCTGTTGATTATTGTAACAAAAGTAAGAATAAAAGTTTTTGGTCTTCCAACAACTCTGGAAGAAATCAAGGTATGGAAAGAGAAAAAATTATTATGGGCATTATGCATTCTACACTGCCTCATTATGGTGTGCAGGTATGTGGCAGTCATTGTATTAATACTCCTTTTGATCAGTAATTTATAGAGTTTTATTATAACTGTATTTGTTAATTATATGAGGGTGTAAACCTTGAAAAACCAAAAGATAAAATGGGTTTAAATTGTAAATTTCTATTTTCACCAGCTCTATTTTTTTTGGTGACATTACACTCTTTGCTTTTGTCTTGATCTTCAGTTTCATCCAGAGAGTGTTGCTACATGTCAAGGAAGGCAAATATTTGAGAACTTCAGAAAGATAACAGAGGATTATTGGTTGAGATCATCCCAAGTCCATGAAAGAAAGGTTTATAGTAGTGGTAAACTAGAGCGTGCCTAGAGAACATTTCTAGTTGGATAATACATCTTGATTTTGACCTTGTTCGTTTATACTTATTCTTTTCCTTTTAATTTTTCCTTAGCTAGTTTGTCTTTTCTAACTGAGAATCAACCCATACAAGTTGCGATTAATGCCAACAAGGAAATATCCACATTTTCATTTGTTTAATTATTTCAGGATGCTTATGGCATGCCCAAGGTAGACCGTTATAAATATTTACCACTGTCTATGTGAAACATTGTACATGCTGTGATATTCTCCCTCCAATCTCCCTTTTGATGGATTGAGCCAAACGGTTGCACAGTATAGATTGTACTGAATGTCTTTCAAGTGGTTTATTGAAGCAAAGTCAAATAGGGTCTCCTGAATGTATCTACCTTGTGTCTAGGACATGCTGAAATTTTATGGGGAGTTGTGTCACCACATAAAATCTAGGACTATGTTAGACACAGTTGTCAGTTACCATGAAGGGGTCTTATTTTGTCTTGATAACTGTGCTATAACCTCAAAGCGTCAAGTCCAGTTTCTTATCTAAATGAGCATGAGCCAGGGTAGGATGGGCTAAACTTGGATATTATACTATGTTCTGTTCTATTACACATTTGTTGGGTATAGATCAATATCTTTGTTTTACAGTATTTGCCACTTTACTTTTGTTTCAATGATTTTGGCTTGTTACCTTGGCTCCTGGTTTTTGTGGGCTTTCTAACTTGACTCTGAATAAGGTCTGATGCCGCAACTATTCTATGTAAGCTGAGACTGTAGTGGAAAACGTTGACTAGCACAACGTTACAGGTTTTCCAGAAGTTGAACCAAGACTTGTGTCATGGAATGACATTACCTTAGGCATGTGACATGGACCCTGACAGAAGAGAGCAGATGGAAGAGGTTTAATGGAAGATTCTAAAAGTTTTCCAGAAGACCCAAGAGATTAAAGAGATTCCTAGAGTGTTCCAGAAGATTCATGAGCCTCGAAGATACTTGTACACTATTCTAGAGTTGTTCTAGAGCATTCATGTAGAGTATTCTACAAAAGAGCGGGGGGGGGTTGAAAATGAAGATGAGGAAGAAATGGACAGGCGACAAAATTATGATGGATGATCATTCATCAAAAAAAATTATGATGGATGAAACTCATGAAGTTGGAAGGGTAATCGACTTGGAAACAGTGGCTAACACAAAGGGAAATGAGTAAAACTCTTGGTTTGTTATTCATTGGGGGAAAGGAATTTGCAAGGGAAGCTTATAAGAAGTTGAAAGAAAAGCCTGGTGGTCCTTCTAAGGGTAGAGGGGACACATTGACTTTTGTTTAAGATTCTAAAATTGTAAATGCAATTGAGGAAGAAGGGTGATGGAGTGGTAGCAGAGCAAGTGTTTGAGAAGAATCATGTGATTCTTCCTAATGCAGTAAGAAGATTCAAACACCAAAAAATAATTGGACTGTCCTGGCATCAAAAGTATTTGCTAGAATGAAAGGTATGGGGTTTGACTCAATATGAGGGCAAAGAAAACAAAAACTTTTTGAAGAAAAATAAAGAGTTTCCTGATTCAACCGTCAGCAATATGGAGTGATTGGGCAAAGCTTTCTTGCAACTGTTAAGTGGGATTTGGTTCTTTGGGTGGAATTGGGTAAAGCTCTCTTGCAACTATGCAGTGTGGTGTTTAGTTCATTGGGTGAATTTATAGGCTTGGTTTTTGGGATGGAGAGTTGGTTGTTTAATTAGCAGCAGTGTAGGATTAGCAAGTTAGGGGGTTAAGTACAAACTCTGGGTTGTGACCTTATGGGCTTTGTTGTGGGCAGTTTCAAGGTTTTTCCGGACAGGATTTGGAAATGTAATCTATGGGAATTGGTGGGAGAAAATTTGTGTTTGTTTTTGTTTTTGTTTTTCTTGGCAGGTATTACCTAATTGTAATCTTCTCTCGTCTTCTTTCTTAATAAACTTTCTTTTTTATCTCATTTCAAGAAGAATTCTTGTATAGTATTCTAGAAGATGTCTAGAAGGATCCTAGCTGTTAGATGTATGACACTTGTAATGATCTTAGCCATTCATTCTAAGGGGAGGCCTCTCATTTGGAGAAATGACCAAGGGTCATATCCCTTACTTTCTTTTAGATCATCTAAAAGAATTTAAGGAAATTTTGAAGTTACACCAAGGTGATAATTTTCTTCACCCCAAGACATCCCCAATAGAGCTTTGAAATAGAACAACCAAAGTGTAGATGAAGCACAATCTCCTGCACAGTTACACACCAGAAATGCCTTACTGACAGATGGCTATCACTTGAGAACGTCAAAAAAACTCCTGATTGACATACTCTTCCTTTTATCTATACATTTTCTTTTTTATTTATAACCAAAAGGATATATAAATAATATTCTCCACCCTAAACAAACAAAAGATCACAATTTTTCCCAAAACATTTGATGCCTCAAAGCCCCTTGTTTAGCTAGAACATCCGATATCCCATCAGCAATTCTCCTCACCCATTTAAAAGTTACAGTTAGCTCCCTTGTTATACTTTCAATCTCCCAAAAGGTGTGTCTATAGATCCAAGGGATTTGGGTATTACATCTTGTCCAGGAAATGACCACCTGAGAGTTCCCTTCTACTTCCAATTGATGGAACCCAAATTTCTTTGCGAACTTTACACCATGAAGTAAGGCCATTGATTCTTCTTTCAATGAATCACCACACTCAAGAGGTCCTGAAGCTAGTACCTTGCCCTCTGAGTCACAAAAGATCCCTCTTAACGTAGACCACCTGAGAGTCCCCTTTCCATCAAAGTTAAGTTTTATCAAGTTGGATTCTGGAGGTCTCCATTCCATGATTATTCTTTCCTTTTCTTGAGCCGGAAGTGCCACTTCCTTCCATGTTCTCAAAATGTCATTCAGTGGGAATACTTGAAAGGCTTCCAAGTCTTTACCCAATACATAACTTTTATTTTTATTGTGTCCAAGACTTCCAATTGAGATCTGCTCTTCTCATTGAATATCCTTCCATTCCTTCTTTCCCAGATGGTCCTGAAGGCCACTTCTGAACCCAAAATCCCAATTTAACCCCAAGGAGGAGAAAACCACAAACTTAGCAATTGGTTCAGCCTTGTAGTTGGAGAGTGCGTAGAGCACAGGAAAATAGACCTTAAGTGGGCTTTTACCTACCGAAAGGTCCTCCCAGAATAATACTCATAGCCCCTTCCCAACACCAAACCAAATATGGTTAAGAAAGAAAGGATATGCCTCATGTATTACCTTCCAAGAAGAGGTTGAATTTGCATTAGAGACTACCTTTGCATCCCATTTGTTCTCCGGTCGCCCATGATTACTTGTAACTACCTTGTGCTAAAGTCTTTCTCTTTCTAAAGGATATCTCTATAGCCTTTTTTTTTATCAATAACAGATTTTCATTAAAAAGAGGAAAAATATACAACAAAGGAGAGGTAAACTTTCTTATCTCTCCTCACCAGAATTATAAGCATAGTACATATTACAATTGTGCCCAAAACATTTGATTTTTTCCCAACCCTTATTTTGCTAGTGCATCAGCAAAAGCATTAGCAGTCCTTTTAACTCAACTTAATTCCACTTCCATGTTTTGTGTCAGCCACTTGAATTTCTTCCTCTCACTATTGAACATCTAAAAGCCATTTCCACCCTTTTTCAACCAATCCATCAGACCATGCTACATCAGCGATATGTAAATTCATACATATAGATGTATATATATGCATGCATATACATACATACACACACATGTGTGTGTATAGTTATGTATAAACCATAGTTTTCAAGGCGCCAAGGTGAGGCTAGGCGATAGGGGGGCGCCTAGTCACCTAGGCAATGGATTTTTTGAAGTAAAACCATATATCTTAGGGTAGTTCCCTAGGTTCCATAACCATCTTTCCTTTATAATTATTCATAATTTTCATAAGAGAAGTATAAATTTCATGTTTATGTCTAGAAAATCAACATTTTATGAGAAGAAAAAGAACAAAGGAAAGAAAATTCAAAAAATATAGGGGTTGAACCCCTACTTTTGTTATAGGAGAGAAGAAAAAGAAAAGGTGGAAGAAGAAAATGTGTTGATTAGACAAAATTTTAAGTTCTTCCCTTGCTTTTTGGTTCAGGTTTTGAAAATTTTGAGGCTTCGATCAAGGATGATACAATATGCCCTGTATCAGGTGTATTGTATTGTATCTTTGGGGTCCCGATACTTTTTTACAAGTGTTCCCATATTAACTCTTAATTTTGAAATGTTCTAAAAAGAGCTGGTAAATTCCTTTAGGTTTCTGAGGGAAAAAAACATTGTCATCATCACAGAAAAAGTTATCTGCAAACGACAAGTGGGTTACCCACAACCTCAGCCCTCCCTATCCTCCAACCTTTGATTAAATTGTCCAAATTAGCCTTGATAATCAATCTGCATGGGAGTTCAACGATCATGGTGAAAAGGAATGGGATAAAGGGTCCCATAGTCTCAAACCTCTCTTAGCTAGGAAATAGTCTCTAACAGTCTCATTAATCAGAGTTGAGTATTGCGTCGAACTCTGGCATCCCTTAATCCACATTTTCCACCTTTCCCCCAACCTAAACCTTTCCATGACCTCAAGAAGGAAATCCCAATCCACAAAATCGTAAGCCTTCTCTAGGCCCAATTTGCAAATGAAACCCTTCCCTCCACTTTTCCTCTTCTCAACTACACACTCATTTGACACTAAAATCTGATAAAATCTTTGTCTACCCTCAGCAAAGGCACCTTGAAATTGTGAGGCCACTGTGTGTAAAATATTTTTAGTCTTCCGAATAGGATCTTTGCTATTATTTTGTGGAGGCTTCCCACCAAACTTATAGGCCTAATAGGGTTTTAACTTCCTTCTTTTTGGGCATTAAAACAATAAATGTGGCATTTGTTCCTGGAGAACCCCCACCCCTTCTGATGAAAGGGTAGAGGGGACATTTATACTTTAACTTCTCTAAAAAAATCAATTATCAAAGTCTCCAAACAATCTTGAAAAAATGCTATAGTAAATCCATCCGGTCTAGGGGCTTTTGATCTCTCCATGGAAAAGGCAACCTCTCTAATCTCTTCAATGCTAAAATTATTCTCCAAGGCTCTAGATTGGATGTTCGTCGCCCTTTCCCAATCAAAATCAGGGAGAAGATACCCTTTAAGTGATCCACAAAGACCTTAACAATCTCCTCTTCCCTTCTAAATTCATGTCCATCCAACTCTACACTCATTATGAGTTTTTCCTCCATCTATTTGCTAGAAAGTGGAAGAATCTTGTGTTTCTATTGGGGGGGAACAAGAGGAGATATACAAAACAGGGGGGGAACCCCTTCAAGTTACAAAGGAGGAAGCTTGTCACTATACAGATGTTTCTATCCCCTTCTTGAAGTGATCTACATCTAGATTTTTGCCTCAAAAAAATTTCTTTCCTTCTTAGGATCTCCTCCAATTCTTTCATCAATCTGCACCACTCTTCTCTTTCCTCCTCACTAACCCCTCTTAGAGTTTGTTTTTATCCAATTTCTCAATCTTAGAAGAAATTCTTTATAGGGATTATTCTAGTCTTCCAAAGTGGTCCTTATTCTACTACTTGATCTTCCTTTGCCCCACAAGGAATTTATTCTTTCTTCAAAGGAAGGATCCTCAAGCTACATATTCTCAAAATGGAAGGGTAAGGGACTGTGGCGAAATATAGAGGGAGAAAAGAGGAAAAATTTCTTTATTGATAATTAAAACATATTGAGCATACAACTTAAATAAGAAAAGATGGGAAAGGCAAACCCCTAGAATCTCTCACAATCAGGGATAGACTAAATCTTTCCCTTAATCCTAGGATATGACTTTCCTAAATTTATTCAAATCTAATCCTTCCTAAATTTATTCAAATCTCTTAATCAATCAAATCATATCTTTTTTAATTTGCCGCAAATCCTATCTTTCTTAATTTGCCGACACTCCCCCTCAAGTTGGTGCAAAGATATCTATCATGCCCAACTTGCTAACTTGAAGCTCAAATGGCTGTCTCAACAAGCCCTTAGTCAGAACATCTGCAACTTGTTGCGTGGTTGGTACAAACGGAGTGCAAATTATTCCTTCTTCAAGCTTCTCCTTTATAAAGTGTTTGTCAATCTCAACATGTATTGCCCTATCTTGTAGAGTTGGATTATGAGCAATGATGATAGCTGCCTTGTTATCACAGTACAGTTTCATAGGGAAACTCAGTGGTCTCTTAAGATCTGCTAGCACCCTCTTTAGCCAAAGAACCTCACACACTCCTTGAGCCATTGATCTGAGTTCAGCCTCAACACTACTTCTAGTCTAGCAACTACACTTTGCTTCTTGCTTCTCCACGTAACTAAATTGCCCCAAAGAAATGTGCAGTACCCCGAAGTTGGCCTTTTATCAGTGATCGAGCCTGCCCAATACGCATCTGTATACACCTCAACCCCTCTCTTCTCATTTTTCTTGAAGAAGAGTCCTCTTCCTGGTCTGCCTTTTAGATACTTAAGAATTCGATACACAGCTTCAAGATGTTCTTCGTACGGGGAGTGCATAAATTGACTCACCATGCAATATCAGGACGTGTATGTGACAAGTAAATCAATCTTCCTACCAGCCTTTGGTATCTACCCATATCTACTGGAACCCCATCTTTAGCTTCTCCAAGCTTAGCATTAACTTCTATCGGAGTGTCTGAAGGTTTGCATCCACTCATTTCAGTTTCTTTCAAGAGATCTAGAATATATTTTCGTTGCGAAACCACAATGCCCTTCTTTGATCTTGCCACTTCCGTTCCAAGAAAGTACCTTAGCTGGCCTAAGTCTTTAATATCGAATTCCTTGGCTAAGCTCTGCTTTAGTCTGCTCATCTCTTCAATATCATCTCCAGTCAAGATTATGTCATCAACATAGACAATCAGAACCGAAACCTTGTCATTGGTGGATCTCTTTGTGAAAAGAGTATGATCAGATTGTCCTTGACTATATCCTTGACTTTTAACGAACCTTGTGAATCTTTCAAACCGGGCTCTAGGGGACCGTTTAAGTCCATATAGAGACTTTTTTAGCTTGCATACCTTAGTTTCAAACTTCTCAGTAAAACCAGGTGGAGGCTCCATATATACTTCTTCTTCCAAGTCTCCATTCAAAAAGGCATTCTTCACATCCAGTTGATTCAGTGGTCAGTCAAGATTAGCTGCAACAGATAAGAGTATTTGAACTGTATTTATCTTCGCCACTGGAGAAAAAGTCTCAAAGTAGTCCACTCCATATGTCTGAGTAAAGCCTTTAGCTACTAGGCGAGCCTTGTATCTCTCAAAGGATCCATCTGAGTTGTACTTTAGAGTAAACACCCATTTACAACCAACAACTGTCTTTCCATCCGGCAGATCCACTTTCTCCCAAGTAGCATTCTTTTCCAAAGCTCTCATCTCCTCAAAAACAACTTCTTTCCACTCAGGAACATTTAAAGCCTCGTGGATACTGTTTGGAATGGATACACTAGACACTTGTGAAATAAAGGCAGAATATGAAGGTGAAATATTTTTGTAAGATATAAAATTTGACAGAGGATGTTTTGTACAAGACCTAACACCTTTCCTAGGAGCAATGGGTAGATCAAGTTGACTAGAAGAATCATAATTACTTGGAGGAATGTTTTCAGGAATTTTTGGAGAATTATCATGAATTTCATGATCCAACCTCAAATCAGATTCCTATTGATGCTACGGAGTAGTGCCTCTCCTTTTCTGTGCTAGATATTCCCTTGAATATACAAGGCCTTTATACTGTTTCGCACGTATCTCTGTTGTTTTAGCTTTTTCATTTTGAGATGGCATCACCAAAGGTTGTTCATTGGTAGACTCAACATTTTCAATATTTAATTCATTTGTTTCCACTAATTTTGTATTTTATGCCTCACTTTCTTTCGGTGTCCAGTTGTGAGGAACATCATTATGGACAAATTCAAACATTAAATCAGAACCATCTAAAAAACCATCTTTACTAGTGTTGCTCTCCCCCTGAAGATGGGAGTTGCTGTAGTACGAGGTTCCTTCAAAGAATGTGACATCCATAGACACAAACATCATTTTCAAAACTGGATCAAAGCATTTGTAACCTCTCTGATTAGTGGGATAGCCTACAAAAATACATTTATGTGCTTTTGGATCAAGTTTTGAACGTTTAGGATCATGGTTATGAACGAAGGCCACATTTCCAAAAATTTTTAAGGGAATGTTTGTCACTAGCTGAGAGTTTAGAAAACAGTTAGTGAAAACCTGTATGGGTGTTTTAAAATCCAAAGTTCGTGTAGGCAGTCTGTTAATCAAATAAGTGGCTATTAAAATGGCTTCTCCCCCAAGATACTTAGGAACCTTAGTTTTAAAACTTAGAGCTCTAACAACTTCAAGGAGATGTTTGTTTTTCCTTTCAGCCACCCCATTTTGTTGAGGTGTATTATTACACGAACTTTGGTGTACAATTCCTTTCTCGGCAAAAAAATTCCCTAACACATTGTTAAAAAATTCCTTTCCATTATCACTTCGAAAAATTTTAATCTGAGTCTGAAATTGTGTTTGAACCATGTTGTGGAAATTTTTGAACATAGTTTCAACATCAGATTTCTCTTTTAAAAGGAAAACCCAAGTGACCCTAGTATGATCATCAATAAAAGTAATGAACCAACGTTTTCCAGAAAGATTTGTTACTCTAGAAGGACGCCAAACATCACTGTGAATCATGGTAAATGGTTTTGATTTTTTATATGGTTGAGATTGAAAAACAACATGATGATGTTTTGCTAATTCACAAGATTCACACTGGAAAACTGAATGATTTTTATTCATGAATAACTTGGGAAATAGATGCTTTAAATATTGAAAGCTAGGATGTCCTGATCGATAATGCCATAAAAAAACTTCACTGTCACTAGAAACAGAGATAGAACTGAAACAAGTCTGTCGATCTTGCCTTCCAAAGGTTGATCCTTTATTAAAGAGGTAGAGGCCACCATCTTGTTTAGCACCCCCAATCATCTTCCCCGAGTTTAAATCTTGAAATTCACAACGAGAAGACCAAAAATTAACTCGACAATTATGATCAAGGATTAGTTTACTGACAGACAAGAGATTGTATGATAGGTTAGGAACATGTTGAACATCTTTAAGGTTTAGAGAAGGAGAAATAGACACAGTTCCTTTCCCAACAACAGTAGCAAAGGAACCATCTGCAATTTTAACCTTTTGATTCCTTGCACAGGGTGTATATGAAGAAAAGAAATGCGAAGTTCCAGTCATATGATCAGTGGCACCTGAATCTAATATCTAGGAGCCATTAGATTTGGTACAAGCAATGGCTGCAGTGAAAAAATTACCTGACTGGGCTAGAGAACAAGATGGGTTAGAGTTTCCTAACGGTTGAGATTGAAACATTTTATATAAGTGCTCTATTTGTTCCTTTGTGAAAGGAAGAGACTCTGAGGATGATTGCTTCCCTGGATCCAAATTGCTTACTTGAAGCGTGCGGACATCTCCCCCTAACTCGTTATCACTGCCTGATTTTTTCTTCCAACCCGCCGGTTTCCCGTGCAGCTTCCAACAAGTTTCCCGAGTATGCCATGGCTTTCTACAATGATCACACCAAGGCCTCTGCTTTCCTCCTCGTCTATCTCCGTCTAAGTCTGCACCTCAGGCCACAAGAGTGGATTTTTCATTCTCTGTTTTTGTTTCACTAACATTCTTCAACATCACTTGCCACCATGCTTCTTCTCTATGCACTTCTGAAAAAACTTCTCTTATAGTAGGCAAGGGCTTTCGCCCTAAGATACGTCCCCGAACCTCATCTAGTTCTTTATTCAAACCAGCCAAGAAGACAAAAACTCGACCTCTCTCTATCTTCTTTTTGTACTGAGCACTGTCATTCGGACTTTCCCATTCTTCTTCTTCAAATAAATCCAACTCCTGCCAAGCAGCCATCATCTCATTATAGTAATCTGCTACTTCACGTTCACCTTGCTGCATCTTCCACATTCGGGTATTCAGTTCGAACAATTGTGAATGATTGTCCAAATCTGAATAGGTTTCCCTAACAGCTTCCCACACATCACGAGCCGTCGGCAGGAACATGAATGGTTTTCCAACCACTGGATCCATAGAGTTGATCAACCAGGCGATAACCATCGAATTTTCAAAACGCCACTGCCTGTACTTTGGATCATCAGTGGCTGGTGGTTTCACTTTGCCGTTCAATTAGCCGAGTTTCCCTTTGCCGTCGATCACCAACCGCACGGACTGAGACCATTCAAGATAATTTTTTTCCATTCAATTTGTGAATGGTAATTTGAAGAGAATTCTCAGAAAGAGAAATGGCCGCTGACTGAATACCTCCCTCCGAAGACGTCACACCGCTGGTAGCATCCGAAGAGGCTGAAGCAGAGCCAACCATGGCGGACTTAAAATTCATGATCTAATCCTAAAGCTTTGATACCATGTGGCGAAATATAGAGGGAGAAAAGAAGAAAATTTTCTTTATTGATAATTAAAACATATTGAGCATACAACTTAAATAAGAAAAGATGGGAAAGGCAAACCCCTAGAATCTCTCACAATCAGGGATAGACTAAATCTTTTTCCTTAATCCTAGGATATGACTTTCCTAAATTTATTCAAATCTAATCCTTCCTAAATTTATTCAAATCTCTTAATCAATCAAATCGGATCTTTCTAAATTTGCCGCAAATCCTATCTTTCTTAATTTTCCGATAGGGACCACCAAAAAAAAAGCTCCTATTCCTAAACAAATAGGGCAATGGTATGAAGTTATCCTAGGTAGGACCTTTGCTTTTTAGTTTGCCCATAAGTCTTCCTAGTCTACCAAAAAGAAAAACCTATCAAGTTTTGAGCAAAATCGGTTGGCTTGGAAGTTTGACCAAGTAAATTCATCTTGAAGCAAGGGTGGTTCCTTCAGATCAAAGGACTCAATCAGGTTGTTAAATTTTTTCTCATGCTTAAGGTGTAGCCTTACTTGGATTATTAGTTTCTCATCCTTCAGACATTCCATTTCTTCCTCTTTCCATATAGTGAGTAAATTCCTTGCTCTCTAATGCCCCCCAAGATGGTATAAATGCTGAACTTAGACCTCTAGCTCCCTAAATACTTCTAATTCACCTTCTATTTATTTTTGATAATTTGATCTCTTGAATCAACAATACATCTGGCTTATCATTCCACAGTAATAGAAGAGTATCTCTTTTTTGAGTAATACAAGAGTTCTTTCCTAATTTCCTTTTGTGTGTTATTGTCTCTAACTTGACTAAGGACTAAGAAGTTCCTAAGTGTGTGGGTTGAGTAAGGTGCATACTTGTTCCTAGAGCTGGAGGGTGCTAGTGGGAAGGCTGACTTGTGCGCAAAGAAGTGCTACTTCATGTGCTGCATGACACTAGTGAAAGTCTAGGTCTGTAACACTTAGCTCCATGTGTGCAAACTGAACCGGTACCACCGGTCTGCCGGTTTCGGTTTTTGATCGGTTTGGTTCTTCGGTTTTTCGGTTATTTATATTTATAATATATATTTATATAAATATGTGTATAATATTATATTATAAATAATAAATGATATATAATATATTATAAATATTATGCATTATATACATATATTTATAAATAGATTATTATAAATATTATATATGTATATAATGAATAATATTTATATATAATATAGAAAATAGGTGACATATATTAAACATATATATAAAATATACATACAAATATATAAACTGGTTGGTTCGGATAACCGCCGATTGTTTCATAGGGTTTTGTAGGTTAACCAAAAACCAAACCACTCCTTCGGTTTTTCAAAAATACCAAACCCATCGGTTCGGTTAACCAGATTTTGCGGCTTGGTTTTCTCAGTTCGGTTCGGTTTTTCATGGACACCCCTACTAGCGTCACAATCCTGAGCTGATCTGGCAAAGTTCCGCACATTTGCAGTTAATTGAAGAGTTGAATAATAAAATAAGAAAAAATGATGCTGCATTCAATCAGGAAAGTAAACTAGAAGGAATAGAAAAGAGAAGAAAAGAGAAGAATGAGAAGAATAGGAGAAGCAAAAAAATTATCTGCCACCCATCCCTTATTTAATTATAATAAAAGAGAAACATGTACAATGCCAAAAATACCCATGGCCGCCCACAGCAATATAAAAGAAATAAAAGAACAGCACTAAAAGAAAATAAAAAACAGCAACTATAAATAAACTACAAAAAACAAAAAAAAAAGTCTGCTGCAAACATCTCAACATAGTTCTAACTAGGAGATCAATTGGTGAATAACTTCTGTATCCTTATTTTGTGCCATATATATATATATATATGTATATATATATATTATTTCTTCAGTTTTCTTGTGAAGTAAAGTCTGTTTATCATGGATGCAGGTACCTTTCACAAATCGTGTATTCAATGAACAGTATAAAAGCAACCTTTTTGTAAATAATGCAGATTATAGTTGCCATTTTAGTATGTGCAATTCGAGAACGTTTGGGATTGAAAGCTCCAGAACTAGATTTCTGAAGTTGAAGTGGAAAAAATTTGACCACTTGGCTAGTCAAATTGGAGGGGCAAAAAATATTTTCTGTAAATTGTTTGGGGATCAGAAAGCAAGTGATACATTTTGGCTGGACAGTTCCTCAATAGAACAGGTTTGTATTAGCTCTCATTACTTATTGTTTTTTCTTTTAAATACTCTTTACATTTTTATTTTTGTGCCAAATTTCATTTTTCATTTATTTATTCCACTTGATAACAAATGGAAATTTTATGAGAGAGAGAAAGTGACAGAGTACTCTACATATAGAAAGGGGAACCCAATGGCATTCAAATAAAAAGATAACCAACTATGAGGAATCAAAGAACAACCCTTTCTAAACCTGCCATTCACCCCTAAAAAAAAGAAATAAATAAAACGAGCACGAAAATAGAAAAGGTGAAACCTCTATATAGCCCACCTAATGAAAAAAGGTTTCACTGGGGAACAAGATAACACCAGAAGTGCATAAAACATTGATAAAAGGAGAAAGCATTTGACAGGAGAAATAACCAACCCACACACCTTTGCATCTAGAAGCACCTCAATCTATGACTACACATTCCTCCAGTCACTGTGGACTCAACCTTAACAAAATAGGCGGATGCTTCCTCAGGCATCCACACTCCCCTTTGACCTTTTGGATCCAATCGACAACAGAATCCACCATCCAAGTTCACCTTTTGGTCCAAAGCATTCACAACACTATGATAGCTAATACTTGACCTCTTGTCCCTCTCTCCACCCCAAACTTTTCAGGTTTACTGATTTGACAAGCCTTCCAACATCCAAGTTCACCTTCCTTACCTTGTCAATGATTGGATGATCAACTGATTCTGAAACATGGGTTTAGATTGCAGAATGCATCTGTCAAAGTTTATGCAGGGAAGGACAAATATGGTAGTATTAGGAGTTTGATGTGTCAGAAGGACCCAAGTCTGGTTCATATCACAAAGGTATTCTCGAGTTTAAAAGAAGGCCTTTACGCAACTGGACATTCCAAGAATTTTAACAGGGTCTACAGAGGAGGACCTTAATGGATAAAAGGAAATCAGTTATTGAAGCATAAGTAAATTGAACAATGGAGAAAGAGACATAACGAATGAGGTTATCTGTAGTCTCATACAAGACATGGTTGTCTGGTAAGTCTATCATAGGAGGTGTATGTTGATGAAGTGAGGAAAGTAAGCAAAAATGAACTTGAGTGAAGTTATTGACAGAGAAATCAAGATTGGAAAAGTAATGGACATCATTTATATAGGGTGAAAATAGGTGGCAAGAAGATTTGTTTATAGTTGGGAGAAAAGAAAAACCAAGTTAATAGAAGTGGAAGATCAGAAAGTAAGTGTAGGCTATTGAGTGCAGAATGGGAGGCTTAAATCAGAGGGTAAGGGTTGGTGTTGGAAGAGAAAGGAGTATATTGTATGTAGGGGGATGAGATTAGGAGTCCACGGTATGGGGCAGGGGGTGTTTGTTGTGAAGTAGAAAGTGGAAGGGGAGAATGGAAAATGTGGATGAAAATTTGTTCAGGTGTAGAAGCATTGTTTTAGCTGTAGTAGCCTTACGGGCTGAGTTGATATGTTTTTGGCTCTGCATAACAGGAAATAGTTGGCATGATGCTAGGAGGTTGGTTGATTATTCTGAGTTGGCAGAGCTTGTTAGTTTTTTCTTTCCTTCTTTTGGTGATATAATGATATATTATCACCAATTCTTATACTCCCTATTGTCTTTTATTGAAATTTTCTTCTTTTCTATCAAAGAAAATGTCCTACAGTATCTAAGAACTTGGATGTTCAGGTGGTGGTGAAGGAAATTCAAAGTTAAAAAAAGGTTCTGTTTTTTTCCTTAGGCAGCAAAGAATTTGCTAGAGAAGTCTTTATGGAGCTGGTAAGGTGTTATTACAATTTGGCTGTATGAAAGTGTTATTACACTTTTGTATGAAAGTGTGATTTTTGTTTTACTTAGATGGGGAGATGTTTGGAGTTTGAGCTGCTGCATCAATCTTTCTCAAAGTCCTATATGAGTTTTGGGTCGAAGAGTAGGAGTTTGGTTTTGTTGGTTTGTTGTAAGATGAGTGATTTTGTTGGGGTGGTCTATGTATGTTTTCTAGGGTGGTTGTGGAGTGACTTGTCCTTGTGTGGGAGGATTTTTATTATGGTCCGATTTCTGTTTCTTTGGTGACAGCTTATCACCTGACCTTGTACTTTCGCTCTTCATTTTTTAATGATTTTCTTCTTTACTATAAAGAAAATGAATTTGAAGCATTATTGATTGTCATCATCCTCCACCCTGTTGGGTGAATTTGACTGATTGGCCTTTGGAAAGGGATAAATTGTGGCACGATGTGATAGCTAGCATTCATGGCAGGGCGAACTGTGGATGGGATGCAGGAGTGTCTCAACGGGCTACCCTTTCCTCACCGTGGAAAGCTATCCATGGTGTTCTTCACCAATTTCTCAGCTTCATTAGGTATTGTTACGAAATTATAGGCTGTAAATATGTAGTATTAGTCCAATTAGGAATAGCTTGATTATAGGAATTATTCTTTCTTTGATTTTCTTCCTTTTTTGTATCTGCAATGCTGTATGATTTTCTTCCTTCTTTGTATCTACAAGGCTATATGATTTTCTTCCTTTTTAGTATCTAGAAGGCTGTATATATATGTACTATTTTCTCAATTGAAAGATATCAATTTCTTTCAATTCTTGTTCTATCACATGGTATCAGAGCTGGAGACACCAATTCCAGTCTGAAACTAATTTCTGGTTTTCTTCCCTTTGCTGCCCAAGTGAGCAGCTTTGAATTCTTTACGTTGCCCAAGTGAGCAGCAACTGCAATCTCTAGGTCACCCATTCCGAGTGACATCTGCATCTCACCGCCCTACCAGTGGAAGTGGAATCCCATATCGGCCTACCCACCTTCACCAGTCTCTTTTCCGACGATCGCCTCAGCCTCGGTGTTACTCCTGTGGTGTTTGTTTGCCCATCAGGAAAATCTTTCCTCTCTGTTCTTTTTTTTATATAGTTGATATTTCGGTGCTGCCAGTTGTGGTTTCTTGCTGTTTGGGTGTTGCATCAGTTGCCGATTCTGTTTAAGTGTGTTTTATTGGCTTTGCTGGTTGTTAAAAGTTTATTTTCCTGTGTTTATAATGGTGGTTGAACAAATGAACTTGGCTATGCCTAGTTTTATCCCCATTTTGTCTAAAATCACTGAACAAAAACTAAATGGAACTAATAATTTAGACTGGAGTAAGATTGTTCGTTTGTATTTACGGAGTATCTCTAAGGACAACTATCTGACTAAGGACCCTCCTACTGATGAGACCCGCACTGAATGGCTAAGGATTGACATTGTTTTTGCAAATCCGCAATACTATTGAGAATGAGTACGTCGGTCATGTCTCTCACTGTGAGTTGGTAAAAGAACTAATGGAATATTTGGCTTTTCTGTTCTCTGGTAAAGAAAATATTTCCCGCATTTTTTATGTTTGCAAGACATTTTATCGGGCTAAACAACAGGATCAGTCTCTTCAGACCTATTCCATGAATTTCAAACGCACTTATGAGGAATAGAACGCCTTGTTACCTTTTAGTACTGATATCAGAGTTCAACAGACTCAACGTGAACAATATTATGAGTTTTCTGGCTGGCCTTAATCCTCAATTTGATGGTGCTATGTCACAGATTCTGTCTAATCCTGAGATTACCTCTTTAAAAGAGGTCTTTACTAGGGTCCTTCGTACAGATACTAGTTCCCATACTGTTGAGTGGGCCGACTTGTGTTTAGTTTATTTTCTTTTAAATTAAGATGTTGTTGGGCCTTGGGCCCATTAGTTTTTATTTTTTAAAGAGTTGTAATTACTTAGTTTGAGTTGCCGCCCTACTAAGGGCATCCTTGTAATATCTCATACTTAAGTTAATTATAAATAGAATGAGGGGTTGGCGGCTAGGGTTATGTTAATCTATCATAGTCGACCTTCTTCTCTTTTCTCCCCTTTCCTCTCTTGCTGAAATCCCCAACTTTCTACTCTTCCTTTCACAAGAAGCTTGGCTGAAATAAGCACATAAGGTTTTCTACTTGGTATCAGAACAGGTTGAAGGTTCTTGAAGAGATTCATTTTTGCAGCCCTAGATCGGCCGACTGCATGGAGTTTTAAGAGGCTGATCGAAGCTTTCAGGTAAGCTTAGTTTTTGGATTTTCTTGATGGATCTGTATGCCATGTAGCTGGTCTAGGGTTTCTCATCAGAATCAGGAAAAACTGGAGAAAGGGAAAGAGTCCTGATTTTGTTGGACTCTTCAATTTTGACCTAGGTAGTGGCGCCCTATTTTTTTTTAGGGTTCCTCTGGGTTTTTTGTAAGGGCGATTCAAGTTCCATGTGGTTTGGAGGCCTCTAGAGAGGGCGGTTGTTTCTTCTTTCTTCTCCCCATCCCACTGAAAAGGAATCTTTCGTGGGAAGAAAGTCCAGGACACCAAAGGAGTGTTGTTGGTTCCAGAAGGTATTATGTTTATTCTTGTTGCATTTTTTAGTTGTTTTCTGTACCTCTTTGAGACACATGGAGGGACACAGAGTTGAATATAAGCCCGAGAGGAGGTGCTGGAGACCCCTTCGGAGCCGGAACCATTACTACAGTTAGGTTGGATGGTACAAATTACTTAGAATGGTCCCAATCTGCAAAGATGGCCATTGGGGCTCGTGGAAAATTGGGGTATATTACTGGTGAAGAGGTAAAACCCGAAACTGGCAACTCTCGGTGGGTGCAAGAAAATTATATGGTAATGACATGGTTGTGTAATTCTTTGTTGCCACATATAAGTAAAAACTTTTTATGGGCAAACATTGCTAAGGAGATATGAGATGGGGTTGCAGAGACCTATTCACAGAAGGAGAACGTTGCTAGGGCTTATCAACTGAGAAATCAGATTATTGCTACTAGGCAGGGAGATAGATCTGTTGCAGCTTATTTTTCAGTCCTTAAGACCCTGTGGCAGGAGATTGACCATCTAGAGACCTTTGCTTGGGAAACCACCAAGGATGCAACTACCTATCAAAAACACTTAGAGAAGTATAGGGTGTTCGAATTCCTTGCTGGCCATAACCCTGAGTATGACATTGCACGACAACATCTTCTTTCCAGGGACAGTGTCACTGTCTCCCAAGCATATGCATTTGTGTCAGGAGAGGAGTGTAGGAGGAATGTAATGATGAAGAATCTCATGTCTGATCAGTCTGCTATGGTAAGTGTTGTGAAACCTAAACAGAATGGCAATGAGAATAAGAAGGAAGACAAAAGGGACTTAGTCTGTGACTACTGTAAGAAACCAAAGCATACAAGAGATACTTGCTGGAAGCTTCACCCACATCTTGTGCCGACCAGATTGAAGAATAAGAAAGGAAATGCACATATGGCAGTTACTGGTGACACTCAACACATACCTCACCTATACAACAACCTAATGCACTTGTCAGTCAGAATAGTGGATCAACTGGTCGGTCTCGTTCTCAGAATAGTAGTAGGGGTGGCAGTACTAGTGGTCGGAATGTTGGAACTCAGGCCATAGGGGGAGTAATTTGCTACTATTGTCATGAACCGGGACACACTAAAAGGACTTGCCAGAAATTGCTAAAGAAAAACCAGAAGTCTTTTGGGTCTCAGTCAGCTCATGTTGTAACTACGAGTGATGCTCCTCATCCATCGTCAGATTAGACCACTACAATTTCTGCAGATGAGTTTGCGAAATTTACCAGTATCAAGAGGCATTAAAGAACTCCTCTCAGTCCATCACTGCCCTTGTTGAGTCAGGTAAAACCAATACATGTCTTCTTTCTTCTTCCTCTCAGTGGGTCATTGATTCTGGTGCAACAGATCATATGACAGGTAATCATAGTCTCTTTTCCACTTTCCAATCACACACTTTTCCTTCTTCAGTCACCTTAGCAGATGGTTCTATTTCTTTTGTCCTTGGTTCTGGCACTATCAATCCCACACCAACACTTTCTTTGTCATCCGTATTGAGTTTACCAAAATTTTCTTTTAATTTGGTATCTGTTAGCAAACTCACTCGTACTCTTAACTGTTGTATCTCATTCTTTCCTGATCATTGTCTGTTTCAGGATCTTATGACGAAGAGGATTATTGGTAAAGGATGAGAATCTGGAGGTCTGTACATTTTGGATACCCAGGAACCTCAGACCATTACTTGCTTCAGTACTTTATCTCCTTTTGAAGCTCATTGTCGGTTGGGGCATCCATCTTTACCTTTGTTAAGGAAGTTATCTCCTCAGTTTCATGATGTATCTTCTTTAGATTGTGAGTCTTGTCAGTTTGCAAAACATCATCATCTATCGTCTGTTTCTCGAGTTAATAAAAGAGCTAGTCATGCTTTTGAGTAAGTACATTCAGATGTTTGGGGACCTTGTCCTATTATGTCTAAAACTGGATTTCGATATTTTGTTACCTTTGTGGATGATTTTTCTCGTATAACTTGGCTTTATTTAATGAAATCTCGTTCTGAGTTGCTTTCACATTTTAAAACCTTTTGTGCTGAAATAAAAACCCAGTTTGATGTGTCTATACAAACATTGCGAAGTGATAATGCCAAAGAATATTTTTCTTATTCCTTCCAGACTTACATGGCTCAGAATGGAATTCTCCATCAATCATCTTGTGGTTATACTCCATCTCAAAATGGAGTGGTTAAGAGAAAAAATAGACATCTTCTTGAAACTGCCAGGGCTCTTTTATTTCAAACACATGTTCCTAAACAGTTTTGGGCTGATGCTGTTTCTACAGCGTGCTTTTTGATTAATCGCATGTCTTCCACTGTTCTAAATGATCAGATCCCTTATAAGATTCTGTTTCCTAATAAATTTGTGTTTCCTATTGAACCTCGTATCTTTGGATGTTCTTGTTTTGTTCGTGATGTTCGTCCGCAGGTTTCCAAATTGGACCCCAAGTCATTAAAATGTGTCTTCTTGGGATACTCTCGTCTCCAAAAATGGTACAAGTGTTTTTCTCCTCTCTTGAACAGGTATCTTGTGTCAGCTGATGTTACATTCCATGAACATCTTCCTTTCTTTACTGCTCCATCTACACCTATGTGTCCACAAGAGGATGATGATCTACTAGTGTATCGTATCACCGGTCCAGACACTAGTGTTGTTCCAATACCCCCACCACCACCTTCTCAACCAAAACTACCTATTACTCAAGTTTATTCTCGACGACCTAATCCTCTTGTGACAAGTCCGGCACCGGTCTCTTCTTCGTCATCGGATCCAATGCCTAGTGATATTGATTTACCTATTGCTCTTCGGAAAGGTAAACGTCAGTGTACTTATCCAATTTCCTCTTATGTTACCTATGATCGTTTGTCCTCTACTTCTTGTTCGTTTGTTGCTTCTCTTGATTCTGTAGAGATTCCCAAAACTGTTCACCAGGCTTTATCCCATCCTGAGTGGCATGATGCCATGCTTGAGGAAATGAATGCCTTGACTGAGAATGGTACTTGGGATTTGGTCGATTTACCTGCTGATAAGAAAGCGGTTGGATGCAAGTGGGTATTTGCAGTCAAATTTAATTATGATGGATCAGTGGCTCGCCTAAAGGCTCGCCTGGTGGCCAAAGGCTATGCACAGACATATGAAGTGGACTATTCTGCTACTTTCTCCCTTGTGGCAAAATTGACTTCAGTTCGATTATTTATTTCTCTGGCAGCTGCATATGATTGGCCACTTTACTAGCTTGATATTAAAAATGCTTTCCTGTATAGAGTTCTTCAAGAGGAGGTTTTTATGGAGCAACCACCTGGGTTTGTTGCTCAGGGGGAGTCTAGGAAAGTTTGTCGTCTTCGAAAATCGCTGTATGGACTAAAACAAAGTCCTCGAGATTGGTTTGGAAAATTCAATCAGGTAGTAGAGAGGTTTGGGATGAGGAAGTGCAAATCTGACCATACTGCTTTCTATAAGCAGTCCACATTTGGCATCATTCTACTTGTTGTATATGTAGACGATATTGTTATCACTGGGAATGACATGAAGGGAATCTCATCCTTGAAATCCTTCTTGCAGAGCCAGTTCAATACTAAAGATTTGGGGCACCTAAAATACTTCTTGGGGATTGAGGTGGCAAGGAGTAAAAGAGGCATTTTCCTGTCTCAGAGGAAGTATGTTTTGGACCTGTTAACAGAAACTGGGAAACAGGGAGTCAAACCATGCAGTACTCCAATGCTTCCTAACCAGCAATTCACAAAGGATGGAGATGCTTTTGATGATCCTGAACGATATAGAAGATTAGTTGGAAAGTTGAACTATCTAACAGTGACTCGTCCTGACATTGCTTACTCAGTTAGTTTTGTAAGTCAATTTATGTCCTCTCCTACAGTGCATCATTGGGCAGCCTTAGAACAAATCTTGTGTTACTTGAAAGGAGCTCTTGGACGGGGGGATTCTGTATCGGAATCATGGTCACAATAATGTTGTGTTTTTCTGATGCAGACTGGGCAAGTTCCAAGATTGATCGAAGGTCCACTACTGGCTATTGTGTTTTTGCTGGTGGTAATCTGGTTTCGTGGAAGAGTAAGAAGCAAAATGTGGTGTCGCGATCTAGTGCAGAATTTGAGTATAGAGTAATGGCACAAGCTTCGTGTGAGGCTATGTGGATTTCTCAACTCTTAACTGAGGTCGGTCTTAAAGTCTCAGTTCCAGTGAAGCTATGGTGCGATAATCAAGCTGCGATTCATATTGCTTTGAATCCAGTTTTTCATGAACGAACTAAACATATTGAGATAGACTGTCATTTTGTTCGTGAGAAAATTCAACAAAACTTTATCTCTACAACATATGTGAAGACTGGAGAGCAGTTAGGAGATATCTTTACAAAAGCTCTTAATGGAGCTCAGATTTCTTATATTTGTAACAAGCTAGGCATGATTGACATCTATGCTCCATCTTGAGGGGGAGTGTTTCGAAATTATAGGCTGTAAATATGTAGTATTAGCCCAATTAGGATAGCTTGATTATAGGAATTATTCTTTCTTTGATTTTCTTCCTATTTTAGTATCTACAAGGCTGTATGATTTTCTTCCTTTTTTGTATCTGCAAGGCTGTATGATTTTCTTCCTTTTTAGTATCTACAAGGCTGTATATATATGTACTATTTTCTCAATTGAAAGATATCAATTTCTTCAAATTCTTGTTCTATCACAGGTATGATGTATGTTCTGGGGAGGGTGTAAAATTTTGGGAAGATGTTTGGATTGGATGTTCAGCTCTCAAGAATTTGTTTCCTTCTCTTTATTTTGTCTCTTAGTATAGAAATAAGGGTGTGTTGGACTTTCTTACTCCTATTCTTCCTTTGAGTCACAATTGGAATTTTGGGTTCCGAAGAGGGTTGAGAGATGCTGAAATTGCAGAGCTGAATGGGTTGTTGCTACTTCTTGAATCCATTTGTTTAGCTCCTACTAAACCGGACAAGCGTATCAGGGTTCCTCATCCTAAAGGAAGTGTCGTGTCAGCCTTTAGAATCCACAATTGGAATTTGAAATCTCTTTGCTTGTCCTCTCCTTCTTAGCCTTTCCCTTGTGAATCTAGTGTGGTGTCAGCCTATTCCTCTTAAAGTTGGAGCTTTTTGTTGGGAAGTGTATCATGGGAAGATTAACACTCTGGATATGCTACAAAAAAAAAAAAAAAGACCTTTAATGTGCTTATTCCCAAACTGGTGCACTATGTAAATCAAATGAAGAGAATTGTTTCCACATGCTAATTTCTTGTCCTTTTGCTGCAGATATTTAGTGTCAAGTACCATAAAATAGAATAGAAAATCAAGGAGAAAATAAGAAAAAATATAGAGAACACCAAGATTTAACGTGGTTCAACTTGGTAGCCTACATCCACGGGAGGATAGGAAAAATATCCACTATGAGAACAAGAGATACAACTCTCTCTCTCTCTCTCTCTCTCTCTCTCTCTCACACACACACACACACACTCACTCAACCCTAATCCCACACAACCATTAGCTTAAATAAGCAAAAGACTGAATTATATCAGAATTACACAAGCTCCTTTTTCTCCCATAAATACATACAAGTCCCATAATTTATCAATATTACAGATATACCCTATAACCTCCAATAACCCAAATACAATATCTCTCTCAACACGCCCTCTCAAACTCAAGGTGGGAAAACCAGCTTGAGTTTGCAAGGAAGGATGTTGAAGCAACCTCCATGGAAATAAGTTTACTATTGAAGCAGCAGCCATGAACCTTGAGATGCTGAAGGGATCTCTGAAGCAACAATTCACCAATACACCACAAATTATCACATCACTATACTTTTCTCAAACACTAAGGGAGCTTCACATGTTAACCAACAATCCACTATTACACCATAAACTACCACATCACTACATTGTTTTCGAATACCACGGGAGCTTCACACACTCACCAACAAAGTTATCACCACACCACAAACCATCACCAACTCACAAACATCCACAGCTTGAGGTATCAAAGCCTGTTTTCCAACTCACAGACAGCCACAAATTGACGCATCAAAAGCCTGTTTTCCAACTCACAAATTACTGCAACCTAAGGCTAGTAGTCGACTACTACACAAAGAGATTTCATTGTAGTCGACTACTATCAGTATCCTATTCCTAGAAGTCGACTACTACACGAAGAAATTTCCTAGTAGTTGATTAATACCTCAACTGAACACGAAATAGCAGCAACCAGAACACCTTCACAGCTCAAAAATCACTTATCATACCTAGGGATGCAAACGGATCGGATCAGATTTGAATCAGGGTATATTCGAATCCGGTCCGACACTGTTCATGTTGGATCTGATCAGAACTAATAGGACTCAATTTGAATTCAAATCCTATCGGTACGTCAGATTTTTGGATCTGATCTGATCCAACTTGTTTTCTTTAAAAATCAATAAATTATTAAAAGAAAAATAAATATAGTAATTTAGATAAAGTAAATACAAAAAATGTAAGTATTTTTTAATTATTTTCATCATATATATACATGTTTTATTAAAAAACGATAGATAATATAACAAATTTATACAAATATGATATAAAAAATATATTTATAAATAAATAAATATCATAGGCATGCATTATATATATATTTATTTATTTATAAATATAAAATATATATTGGATCGGATAAGGGTGTGATCCGAATCTGATCCAAACAAGGGTTATCCGAATTTGACCAAATAGGATTGGACCGGATCACAATCCGATCCATTTGCACCCCTAATCATACAACTATTAAACCCTTCACAACATCGATCACTAACCTAGAAATATTTCTGTCACAACATTCCCTCATGGATTTGATTCACCTAACATAGCAGTTGTGATGGTCAAAAACCATCACTAATCACCAAGAAAGTGGACTAAAACTGGTCTGATCCCCTGTAGCAGTGAGTATCAACCTTCCAAAAAGAAACCCTAGATAGATTGTTTGTGAAAGGAAACCCTACTAGACCTTCACATCTCCTGCTTTATCTTCAGTCAATGCACCAAAAACTCAAAAGCCCTTCAGAGGTTCATGAGTGAGCATGGAGTAAACACAAATTATAGAGCAGCCTTCTCTGATACCATGTAAAGTAACTCTTGGCAATAAAACCGATTGAAATATGAGGAAGTAGAGAAGAGAAGGGAAGAAGAGGGAAAGAAGAAGAAAGAAAGGAAGAAACAAAGGTTTGGAGCAATGGAACAATACTTGCAGCACCAGCTTCTATTATATTATATAGGGCGACAGAAATAAGAAGGAAAAAGACTCTTGTGCCCCTGCTGTAAGTGAGTACAATAACAGAAATAACAGAAAATAAAAAACGCTTTAACTAGCCAAACAGACCCTAACACAAATAACTAAATTATTTCAACACTCCCCCTCAAGTTGGAGCATAGATGTCAATCATGCCCAACTTGTCACACAAATCGTTGTGTCACACATGATGAAGACCTTTGGTGAAGATATCTGCAAGTTGTTCTTCTGAGTTGACATATGGAGTACACACTTCTCCATTTACAAGTTTCTCTCTAATAAAATGCTTGTCCACTTCAATGTGTTTCGTCCTATCATGCAGGACTGGATTAGCAGCAATATTGATGGCAACTTGATTGTCACAGTAGAGTGACATACGATTGCTCACTACAAAACCCAGTTCACCTAACAAATTTCTTATCCACATGATTTCAACAACCCCATGAGTCATCGCTTCGCTCTATATTCTACTTCAGCACTAGATCTAGCCAGCACACTTTGTTTTTTACTTCTCCTTGTGACCAGGTTTCCTCCTACAAAGGCACATTGCCCACTGGTAGACTTTCGGTCATCAACTGCTCCTGCCCAATCAGCATCAGTATATACTTCCACCTTTAAGTGTCCATGTTTCTGGAACAACAAAACAGCTCCGGTAAACATCTTGAGGTATCTAAGGATCCTCTTTGTAGCTTCAAAGTGAGTTGTCCTAGGATTGTGCATGAATTGACTATGGGCACCCACTGCATAAGCAATATCAGGCCTGGTCATAGATAAATACAAGAGTCTCCTTACGGGTCTCTAGAACTTCTTCACATCTTTCAAAAACTCTCCCTGATCGTCTCCCAGCTGATGATTAGATTCAATTGGTCAGTCAATTGGTTCTACACCCAACTTGCATGTATCTTCTAGTAGATGTAGTACATATTTCCGTTGGGAAATAAAGATGCCCTTGTGAGAGAGGGCAACTTCAATTCCAAGGAAATAACGCAAGGAGCCTAGATCTTTCACCTGAAATTGAGTGGCTAAGAATTTTTTTACCTCCGTATTTCAGCCTCCCAATCTCCTGTGATCACTATGTCATCCACATACACAATTAGAGCTGCAATTTTCCCTTCACCTTTTTTCACAAATAGAGTGTGATCTGACTGGCATTGTTTGAACCCCATCTGTTGAACTGCTAAGTGGAACTTACTAAACCAAGCCCGAGGTGATTGTTTCAACCCATATAAAGATTATTTTTACTTGCACACCTTTTGTTCACTGCCTTTGGCACAAAAACCTGGAGGTTGGGTCATGTACACTTCCTCTTCCAAGTCACCATTCAAGAAAGCATTTTTAATGTCTAATTGGTGAAGTTCCCAGTGAAGATTTGCTGCCAATGAAAGAAGAATCTTGATAGAGTTCATCTTGGCTACTGGAGCAAAAGTCTCTGCATAGTCCACTCTATATACCTGTGTAAAACCTCTTGCTACCAGTCTAGCCTTGTACCTTTCAACAGTTCCATCAGCCTTGTGTTTCACTGTGAACACCCACTTGCAACCCATTGGTTCTTTCCCTTCAGGAAGATCCACCAACTTCCAAATGCCATTTTTGTGTAATGCATCAATTTCTTCCTACATTGCATCTGTCCATTCAGGTTTAGATAAAGCTTCTGCCACATTCTTAGGAACGGGGACACTGTCCACAGAAGAGAGGAATGCACAGAATGAAGGCGAAATGTGATCATAGGACACAAAATTAGAGATAGGATGATTAGTGGTACAAGATCTAACACCCTTTCTCTTAGCAATAGGAACATCAAGATCATTGATGACAAGGGAATCAACATTGAGAGGAACAAGCAAATCAATAGGAGCAAATGTACCTGGCTGATGAGACGGAATGGAGGAGGATTGGGTAAAGGAGGTAGTTGGGTTTGAGCCACCTGTTTCTCCTCAGCCCTACTCTCCTCCTGAGGAGAAACCGAGAAGAAGGGTTGATTCTCAAAGAAGGATACACCAATGGAGACATAGTACTTGCGAGAGGTAGGATCATAGCAACGATACCCCTTTTGAGATAAAGGGTAACCAAGGAAAACACAAGAAATAGCCCGAGGATCAAGCTTACCTCGAGTAGGGAACAAGTTATGGACAAAGCAACGACACCCAAAAACACGCATGGGAATGGTGGACAACGGAGCTGTAGGAAACAGAAGTTGATATGGGGCCTTATACTCTAGTAACCAAGATGGCATACAGTTGATGATGTATGTAGCACACAAAATTGCATCCATCCAAAAACGTTTTGGCACATTCATATGAATTAATAAGCCACAAGCTACTTCGAGAAGGTGGCGGTTCTTTCGTTCAACAACACCGTTTTGTTGGGGTGTCCTGGCACACGAGCTTCGTTGAAGTGACCCACTCGAAGCAAAAAACTCTGTGAGATCACTATGGAAGTATTCCTTCGTATTGTCCGACTAGAAGATATGGATTTCAGTTTGGAACTGAGTGAACACCATGCGTTGAAAGTCTTTCACAATTTTTGGCACTTCATCTCTAGATCGCATAGGGTAAACCCAAGTGTATCTAGAGTAATCATCAATCAGCGTAATGAAGTACTTATATCCAGCCTCAGTGGGTAGAGTAATAGGGCCCCAAACATCAGAATAAACAATATGAAATAGAAATTTAGATCTTTTATTTCTCAAAGGTAAAGAACTTCTACAATGTTTACTCAATTGACACGTCTGACAGTGTAACTGACTCACTGACAAGGACTCAAACAACTTTGGGACAATGGGCTTTGTAGCTACAAAACCAGGTTTATTCTCCAACACGTAGAGACCATCCACCATGCATCCTCTACCAATCGTCTTCCCCGAGGCCAAATCCTGAAACACACATGAAGACGGACAAAAAAAGTGACTGAACCGTTCAAGGAGTGAGTTATACTACTAATGGACAACAAATTTATAGGTAAGGAACATGCAATACATTAGAAAGGGTAAGGCCGAGTGGGAGAGGTATGGTACCTTGGCCAGTTATGGTAGAGAAAGAACCATTAGCTAGTCTCACCTTATCTCTCCCAGAGAGAAGGTTATATGTCTGAAATAAATTTGACTTACCGGTCATGTGGTTTGAAGCTTTGGAGTCAATAACCCAAGGAGAATCAGTGGTATGAGATGACACATGGAAGGCAGTGGTAGCGTTACCTGATGTAGACGCGAAAGAGGTAAAGGGAGTAGGACCAAAATCCATCTAGCGGAGAGTCCTACCATACAATTTCAAATGGTCACGAAAGGAGTTGATAATTTCTTCCTTAGGGTCAGAACTGGGATGCCTCTCTTAAGTTACCAATGGACTAGTCTCTGGAGACGCCATATTAGCAGAGTTATACTTTTTCTGATTCTGTTGACTTGGTTTGTTGCCTTGATCAGGTGTTGACTTCTTACCCAAATCCTGTGCCCATTTAGGTTTTCCATGGAGATCCCAACATCTATCTCTAGTGTGTCTTGTTTTTTGGAAGTGAGTGCACCAAAGTTTACTCTTATCATTTGTTCCCTTCTGAGAGTCACCTTTCTTAAAAGCACCTCCGACATTTGTATCTGAATTTCCCCGGACAGCTAGGGCAACTGGCTCCCCCTCTACACAATTCATCACACTTCTTCTAATCTCTTCTAACTGCACTAAGGCATACACATCTTGTACTGATGGTAAGTCTTTACTACCCAAGATCTACACCCTAATGGACTCATATGAAGGATTCATCCCTAAGAGGAAGGCAAAGACCCGTTGCTGAGATACAAGTGACTTATACGCCTTTGCATCTTCATCACACTTTCAATTCACATTCTGGTAGTGATCAAGTTTTTTCCATATCGATGTCAAATCAGAATAGTACATCAAGAGACTCCTCTCCCCCTGCTTGCAAGTAGAGGATTCAGCTTGCAGTTGGTATATCTTGGCATAGTGTCTCTGCTTTAAATAGGTGGACTTTGCTTGTTCCCATATCTCACAAGCAATCTCCATCCACATAAAAGTCTTCCTTACCTACGGCATGATGGAAACCAAGAGCCATGGCATCACCATACTATTCTCTTGGTTCCACCTATCATATTCAGCACTTCCGTTCTTCGGTTCCTTCACTCTCCCATTGATGTATCCTATTTTCCCCCTAGCAGTGATGTAGAGTTTTATTCCCCTAGACCACTCAAGGTAGTTCAGACCATCAAAGGGAATAACAGTTATGGGGAAATTCATATCCATTCCCCCACTCACTCCATTGTGGCTCCCTGAAATCTCTGAAGTAGCAGAATTCTCAGGCGACATGTCAAAAACAAAGTTTTTTTATCTAAACTCTCAACTTAGAATCCCTCCTTATATCGACAAAAGCTTCACACGCAACAGTTCAGTTCTGGACTTAATCTGAGCACAAAAAACCGCACCAATTTCCAAAGAAGAACTATGACGAGACTGATTTCAGATCTGCATGAAGAATAGTCCCAGCCTACTAGTTTTCCAGTAAGTTCCATCACAGCATTAATCAATAAGAGAGATCCTAACACACATGAAATCAGACTAACGAACAGAGAAAACAGGTCATCTATGACCTATAGTCACCTTTTCACAGGTACAGGGCCACACTATCCAACAAATAAAAAAAGGTATAACCCTCACAAAAGTTTGTCGACATTCAGTGGTTTGGATTCATTCGCTCTCCACTTGGTACACGACCAAGGAAATAAATAAAGGAAGAAATAAAACTTTAGGGTTGTACCAGTTGCAGATCTGATTTGATCAGCCCAGATTCAGTCCTCTGTTCCGCCCAGATTCTGCAACTTGAAGAGAGAAAGGAAGAAGAAAAGGTTTGGAGCAATAGAACAGTATTAGTGGCACCAGCTTCTATTATATTATATAGGGCAGCAGAAATAAGAAGGAAAAAAACTCTTGTGCCCCTTTTTTAAGTGAGTACAATAACAGAAATAACAGAAAATAAAAAACGCTTTAACTAGCCAAACAAACCCTAACATAAATAACTAAATTATTTCAAAAGTGACATAAAGTAGAATAGCAATTAGCAAATCAAGGAGAAAATAGGAAGAAATAGAGAAAACACCAAGATTTAATGTGGTTCGACTTGGTAGCCTACATCCACGGGAGAAGAGGAAAAATATCCACTATGAGAACAAGAGATACAACTCTTCTCTCTCTCTCTCTCCTCCACACACACACACACACATACACACTCACTCAACCCTAATCCCACACAACCACTAGCTTAAATAAGAAAAAGACCAAATTATATCAGAATGGCACATAAGCCCCCTTTTCTCCCATAAATACATACAGGTCCCCAGAATTTATCAATATTACAAATATGTTCTGTAACCTCCAACAACCCAAATACAACTAAATACAATATATCTCTCAATATTTGGGGATGGCTTTTCTCTTTGTATGATTGCAGGTGGTCCTTGCCAACGGAGGAAGATAAACTTTTTGACCCTTCTACCTTCATTTGGCCTAAAAAGAGGGGAAGGGTCATGTGGAGAAGTGCTAGAGCAGCAATAATTTGGACTTTGTTGGAAGAAAGAAACAATAGAATCTTCTCAGGAAGGGAGAGAAGTAAAGAAGAGGTAAGAGATTGTATATTGGTGAGGGTGATACATTGACTTAGGACCCTGAATTCTTCCTCTTATTGGTCCTTGATGTTTTATGGAGAAATTGGAAGGCAGTGGCAAAAAGCTCCTTTTCAATAGTAAAAGAGTAGGTTCTGTGGGACACCTCCAGCCAAAGACTTCGTGAAATTAAACTTTGATGGGAGTAGCCAAGGTAATCCAAAGCAAAAAGCTCCCTTCACCATTGAAGAAGGCATCATCCCTAGACCCTTCTACGTTAGCCACAACAGTTTTTTTTTTTTTTTTGAGTAATCTCCCCTAATGATTTCCTGAAAACTCCTCGACAGCTTTTTTTTATAAGTGATATCTTTTCGTCCATGGATATTCATATATAAAAGATAATGGAAGCTACCTAGTAAGATATAGAAAACCTGGAAAGGGGTAGTTCCTATAACCTGAAATTGTACATCTTTTTAAAGAAATGCAGCATACAGACTTTATTTCATTTTCAAGCCAGCCATCTATAACCTGTGTTACAACCTGAGAATAAAGGGGAAAAGGGGAGAAATGAAGGGAAAATGGTAGGGGAATCTGTTTTACACAGTAGGGAACAAGAAGAAAGTGAAAAGAGAGATAAATGGTCTAAAGGAAGTGGATATGAATGGGTTTCTTCTCCTTGTCAACCTGCACTGTTATTCACTTCTTTAGAATATGTGAAAGTGCAAAAATCCCCCGGTTAAGTGATTCTTAACAGGGGAAATACAATGATATAACAAGTGACTAAAATGCCCCGTATACATTTCAACAACCTGGACTCATTCAATAATTAGTAATTTGATGAAACTTGTTATTTTGTTTTCTCACCTCGTAATGTTGAAAACCTCTGTTTTCTTACATCATTTGTGTTTGTTTCTAGAGTAGGGCACGTTTTTCATTTATGGGTGGCAAAGGTGGACCTCTGTGGAAGCAAGTCACTTTTAAGCTGTCAAATCAAAGGTTGGTATGAATGTTGATCTTTTAATATTATAATAATTTCAATTTTGTTATATGGATAAATAACTTCATTTTATTTTATCATGTTCAATTTTGAGGGTAGGATTACTGTCTTTGTGATAAAAACACTTGTTCCTTTTGTGAGCCAATCTTATTCTAAGGGAAATACTGCTGCCTCCTTAGTATTAAACTATGTTATTTAAAGTTGGCCACACAGGCAAAAAGTTTGCCTATTTGACAAGGGTTTTAAAAGAATTAACACCAATGGATCACAAAAGGTGGAACAAATATGAATCATTGGATAATAGAAATTTAAGAATCTAAAACATAGCCAAAGAAACTTAAATTGGTGGAGGGAGACTTTAAACATTTCTTCTAGGCAATGCTTGTAAGGATAATAACCAAGTGGAGATATGGGAATGAAAGCTCTGGTTGGAGTTGTATTATGTGGGATCTAAGTCCCATGGGAGAGATACAAGAATTTGTATTGGCTGGAGAGTCCACCATTTTGAATTCAATACCTATCTTATAAATAAAATGGTGCTTTTTATGCGTGGTTGGGGGGATTTGTAAATAATGAAGATAGGGAGAGGCAATGGTCAAGTGGTGATGAAGGTTTCTTTTATAGTAAAAAGAAAATTTTCATTAAAATAAAAAAAGGATGATTACAGGCACTCGGTGTTGAGGAGACACCAAAGCGGAAAGTCAAAGAAAGCTTTCAGAATTACAATTTTGCGATTCATGTACATCCCAAAAACGGGTGATGAAGGTTTCTTACAACTTCATGTTTGACAAGGAGCAATAGGTTTAGGAGCTGATTTGTTTTTCACCCTTGTTTGGCTTTCCTAGAATGCTAGGATGTTGTTTAGGTCTTGGGTTCATTTGATTTCTTTATTTGATTTGGCTTGTGATGTTTCTCTTTGTCAATGCAGTTCGAACAAGAGGAAGGTGAACAAATTTGTGGTGTGTCCAGTAGTTCGACCACACAAACAAAGAGTATTTATATTAATAAAATAGAGGACACTTCTACCCTTAAGATACAAAGAGTGAAATACCAAAGAATGAAGAATAAAAGGAATAAAGAATATGTACAAGATACAAATAAAATACAACTTTAACCTTCACTCTTTAGCATTGATTTGTCCATAAGAAAGGTTTGTCTGGCTCGTCATAGCCTTTGTAAAATTATCTGCCAGTTGAAGATTAGAAGAAACATGAGGAAGTGAGATGAAGGAGATCCCTATTAAAGTGACAATCCAGTTCAATATGCTTAGTCTGCTCATGGAAAATTGGATTAGAAAGATATTGATAGCACTGAGATTGTCAGCTAATAAAGGAACAAGAGATGTTTGATCAAGGCAAAAGCCATGCATAGGAGACTTGAGCAAAATGATTTCACTACAAGTTGATGGCATGGCTTGGTATTCCACTTCAATGGAAGACTAGAGACTGTCTGTTATTTTTTACACTTTCATGAAATAAGTCACCTAGAAAAATACACCATCCGGTAGTAGACTTGTGAGTATCTAGACAACCAGCTCAGTCAGCATCATCATATGCTGACAACTGAAGCGATGATGTAGAGGCAAAAGAGCGGCTGTACAAATTGGCTGACAGTCTGAACTGTAAAAGATATATTTGTACGCATCATAGTGAGGTAAATAATACTCTTCACAACATGACAATAAAGGGTGGCATCTTTATGGAGTGGACCATCATCTTTACTAAGCTTAAAATTTATCTCTAGAGTAGTATCAACCAGTCTGGAGTCTGTGAGGTGAGCAAGCTTCACCAAATCAATAGCATACCTTTACTGGTTGACAAAGTCACCACAAGAGTTATGATGAACTTCTATGCTGAAAAAGAGAGAAATCCCTTGAGGAGTTGTTGCAGATGATGAAATCATCTCCAATTATAAGAAAATCATCAACATATAGGAGAAGAGAGTAATCCCCAAGGGACAATGAGAAGTGAAAAGAGAGTAGTTTGAGGAACTTTAGGTGAAAATAGTATCAGTAGTGGTGGATCAAAATCTCTCAAACCAAGCTCAAGGTTCTTGTTTTAAACCATAGAGGTACTTCTTAAGGAAGCATACAAGATGAGGGTCATCAAAATAACCGGGAGGCTTCATATACACCGCTTTTTTAGATCTCCATGTAAGAAGACATTTTTTACATCCATCTGATGAATCACCCAATTTTTATCCGTCAAGGTGGCAATGAGAAGACAGACTGTGGTCATCTTAGCTACAAGAGAAAATGTCTCCTCATAGTCAATCCCATACTCTTGCTTGTAACCTTGAGCAACCAATCTAGCCTTATATTTCTCAAGGCACCCATCAAACTTCTATTAATGTACCCTATTATAATAGTTCCTATTTGTGTTGTATCCTCCTATTATAATAATCAGGTCTAATATCTTGAGCAGAGGGACCCATCCATACTTGGACTCAATGATGGGAGAACTCCTTAGGGAGGACACTAGACTTTTGACTGTTGTGGGAGTTGATGGAAAGCTAGTTGATGCTGGGGATAACACTGCTTTCATTGCACATGGAAGTAAGAAACCAGCCACTAAGGATGTTTCAATGGTTCAATGCTATGAGTGTAAAGGGTTCAATCGTATTGTTTCTCATTGTTAGAAGAAAAATGTGTGTACTTACTGTAAGAAACATGTTTACATTATTCCAAATTGCCCTACTCAACCAGATAAGAGTGTTCAAAAGAAGAATCATATCATGCATATTAGGTGACTAAGGGCGATAGTTTTGACATCACTTCTACCAAGTCTGATTCTTCTATTAAAAGTGAATCATCTAAACCTTTGGGTGAAGAGAAAATTCTGCAACTGATATCCTCTGCTAGGGGTGAGCATTCGGTTATTCAGTTAAAAGCCAAACCGAATAAACCAAAATTTTAAACACTAAATTAGAAAAATGAAAACTGAACCAAAACCAAATTAGAGGAAAACCAAAATAACTGAAACCAAAATTTTCGGTTAGGTCTTCGGTTAAAACCGAATTTCAAAAATATATACTATATTATATTATATTATATATATATATATCATAACATTTATATATATAAATATATTATAATATATATTATGAAATCTAATTTTATTATATTATATATTATATATTACATGTTTTATTGAAAAGTTTGGTTAATTCGGTTAACTGAATTTCTAATTCCAAAAACCGAAACCGAAACTGAAATTTTCGGTTTTAACCAAATAATGCTCATCCCTATCCTCTGCTATCTCTTTTGCTTTCTTTGCTATTGGCTTATCCAGTGAGCTTTCTGGTTGTTCCTCTTTTGCTATTTGAATTATTGATTATGGAGTTACTAATCATATGATCGGAGCCTACCCTGAACCCTCAAGTAATTATACTAAAACCCATCATTAAAATTGTTACTGCCAATGGTGAAAAAACTTAGCATCATTGGTAGTAATGATTTGTCCCTTAAGATTTCACTCTCCACTTGCTTTTCCCTTACCAAGACTTTTTTGTTCCCAATCTCACTACAAACCTTATTTCAGTAGGTCATCTTGTTGATGAAGGTCATTTCCTTACTTTTTCTTTTGATGGTTTCTTGATTCAGGACCAATGCACTGGGAAGGTGAAAGGGAAGGGGCGTAGGCTGGGTCACTTGCTTATATTGGAGTTTAAGATATCTCTCATAGTCAAGTCATCATCTTCAGTTCTTCCTCATCTAGTTCTTTTTGGGTCAAAGAAACAATGTTTGGGACTTGTAGCATAAACTTTTGGGTCACCCTCATTCTGAAAAATTAGAGCTTTTGTTTGACTTTGGTTTTATAAGAAAAAAAATTCGTCTTTGCAAACTTTTCATACTTCATGTATTTCTTGTTGTTTGAGTTAGAGCCGTACTTTGTCATTTTATCACAAGTTTGAGCATGCTACTTCTTCATTAGGAATTATACATACCGATGTTTGGATACGTATCTATTATTTCTTATTTAGGATAAGTATTTTGAATTATTCATTGATGAGTGCACTATTTCATACATGGATTCCCAACATTTCAGCTATTTCATGCCATGGTGCAAGTCTGGTTTTAGTCTTGTATACGTATCCTTCGCTTAGATTCAGGGAGAGAAAACATCAATGGAGACTTTCTTACTTGAAGACTAATGGGATACAAGTTCAGTGAAGCTATCTAGATGCTCCTTAGCAGAATAGTGTGGTCAAGCACAAGAATGGACATGTTCTTGGTGTTGTAAGGACCTTGTTTTAGGAGTCAATTGCACCTTCTTCCTTTTGGGTTGAGGTAGCTAGTAGCCTAGTATGACTATGTTCTTGATCAACTACATTCCTTCTCTCGCAAGTGGTTGTGTGCTCCCGTCCCTACACCTGCGACCCCCCTTCCTACTAATTCAAGATCATTCCACAACTGTGCCTGTAAGTGATACCCCTCTTGGTTTTGTTCATCTCCGTTGTTCACTCACATTTCTAGAATCCCTGACCACTATGGTTTCCCTTTAAACTATAACTCCTTGTTTGTTGCCTTATCCTCTATAGATATTTATTGTACCTACTAGCAAGCCAATAGTAGCTCTCATTGGAAAGAAGCTACGGGTGCAGAGATTCATGCTTTACATGAGGATGACACTTGTGCCTGCACCCTCATATGCCTCTATCATTGGGAGTAGATAGGTCTACACCATAAAATTGAAATTTGATGGCTCCCTATGCTGATATAAATCTTGTCTTGTTAGCCAGGGGTATAATCAAGAATATGGTATTGATTATGAAAAGATGTTTGCCCCAGCTGCCAAGATTACTACAGTGTGTTCTTTTGGCTCTATCAGTTGTACAATCTTGTTCCATTTATCAACTGGATGTGAAGAATGCTTTCCTTCATGGCCAACTATAGAAGTCAGTGTATATGAAAACTCCTCTTGGGTATTGTAGTGATCCCTCTCTTGTCTACAAACTAATGAAGTTTCTATATTGGTCTGGAACAAGACCCTTGAGCCTGGTTTTAGAATTTCATGATGTTGTTGTTGTTGTTGTTGTTGGTTATGGCTCGAATTCTTCTAATCTTATCATCAACCTACAGTTGTTGATTGGGGATGAGGAAGAGGGAATTAAAGAACTTGAATCCCTTCTTCATAGTTCATTTTATATGTCTGGTGCTGCTTCTAATCTTATTTAGTTGGTCTTATTGATGACAAACAGGTTGATACTCCTTTAGAGTTGAATGTCAAGTTATCAAAGACAGAAGATTCACTACTTCCTGGTGCACACTCTATTGACAACTTTTGGTCTCCCTCATTTATCTTTCTATGACTCATCTTAACATCTCCCATGCATTTCAAGTTCTTAGTCAGTTTGTTTCTATCCCACGTCAACCTCATTTGATTGTTGTTCATTAGATTATTTTGCATGTTCGTGGAACATTATCCTAGGGACTGTTGTATTCCTCCCCTCCTATTCTTTTGAGGGCATATGTTGATGCTAATTATGCAGGTTGCTTAGACACCAGACGTTCTACTACTAGGTGGTGTGTCTTCATAAGTGATTCTCTCATTTCCTAGAAATGCAAGAAACAACAGTCTCCAAGTCATCTCTCTTTGATGGTCTTGGTGTTCACCTTCCTATCCTTTTCCTTTTCTTGTTGACAATACCAGTGCTATCAATATTGCCTCGAATTTGGTCTTTCACGAGAGGACTAAACATATTGAAGCGGATTGTCACTTTATTATAGACCTTTTTTTGTTTGTTCTATTTCACTTGCTTTTGTGACCTTAGATATGTTGATTGTTGCACTTTTACAAATGCTATGGCAAGAGCAAAACATCTCTTTCTTCCTAGCAAACTATGATGTCGCACCAGTTTGAAGGAGAGTGTGGAGCGTATTGATGTATCCTATTATAATAGCTCCCATTGTATTTTATCTTATTCTGTTTTTTCTCTCTTTCAGCCCTATACGGGCTTTCTTGTAATCTTTCAACCCTATAAGGACCTTCTTGTAATTGTACATATTATAATATATAAAGGCTGGTGGGGGTGGGGGTTGATTCATTCTTCGACATCCCTGAAACATGGTGATGGACTCTCTTCGGTTCAGCTTGTTGTCAACTTCAACTTTACTGAATAAACCCACCAACTTCCAATGACAGAAGCATCATGAGGAGGATCTGGCTTCCATTTGTCAAGGAGAGTAGAGATCTCAGTGTCCAGGACCCCTTGCCAATGAGGATGAGAAAAAACCTACTGATATGACAGTTTATTTATAGACGATAGCATAGCAAAAAAGGAGCTACAGTTGGAAGGAAAAGCATAGCAGTCAAGTGGTCTAGAAATTCTAGAAGTGTGCAAGGGAGGAATATCTGTAGAGGGGGATTCAGATTTCTAGAAATGTTGTCTTTCTTGAGAATATTTTCTTCTTTGCTCAAATTGTTAAACTCCCTAATCCTGTGTTTGTTTTGCATTCTTTTGATTCTACAGGTACTATGAAGGCCACCTCTACCTTCTTGGAGTCTCTTCCCCAGTATGTAAGGAAGCGATTGGCCGCCCACACCTCTACTCTCTTCTCAACTGGTTTATATAGTTCCACTCCTCTTGACACTATAAGTACTAATCCAAAGCCTTCTTCCTCAACTCCTGTTTCATCCTCTCCTTCTCTTCTATTCTGTTCCTTTTATATCTCTAGATCCCCCGCTATGGTTCTCCCACCAACCATAGCTCCTTCTCTGCTATCCTGTCATCTATAGATATTCCAAAGATTCATTAGTAGGCTATGGCAGTTTTGTACTAGCAAGAAGCTATGGATGTATAAATTTAGGCCCTTATAAAGAATGATACTTGGGACCTCATCCCTATGCCCCCAGATGTCTCAATCATTTATAGTAGATGGGTTCACTCTATCAAGTTGAAGTTTATGGTAACCTTGACAGATACATGATTCATCTGGTTGCACAAGGATACAAGCAAGATTATGGGATTGACTATGAGTGGACCTTTGCACCAGTTGCAAGGATGACTACAGTACACTTGGTATTAGCTATCTGAGCAGTAAAGCAGTGCAATATTCATCAAATGGATGTCAAGAATGCCTTCCTTCATGGTCATTGAAGGAAAACAATGTTATGAAGCCTCTTCCTAGATACTGTGAGGATCCGACTATGGTTTGTCGCCTCAAGAGATCTCTTTATAATCTCAAATAGGCACCTTGAGCTTTTTTTTTTTATTAGCAAAGAAAAATTAATTTTAATAATGAGTGAGAAACAGGTCTGGAATTACAATACAACTAATATGTCAACAAAGCCATAAAAATTACAATTGTGCCCAAAACAATTGTTGCCTATGGACCCCCTTCTTGGCTAATGAGTTGGCCATTCCATTTGCAGTCCTTCTGATCCAAATGAAAGAATCATTGAGTTCCCTTGCCAGGCTTTCTATCTCTCTCAGGGTGTGTCTATAAATCTAGGGAACATTACACGTTATATGGTAGTCCAAGAGATAACCAGTTTTGAATCCCCTTCAACCTTCAAATTTGGAAGGTTTTCTTGTTTGGTGAGTTTTAGACCTTGTAACAGTGCTAGCAGCTCAGCCTTTATTGAGTTCCTTTGCCAGGCTTTCTATCTATCTCAGGGTGTGTCTATAAATCTAGGGGACATTACACCTTGTGGTAGTCCAAGAGATAACCAGTTTTGAATCCCCTTCAACCTTCAAATTTTGAAGGTTTTCTTGTTTGGCAAGTTTTAGACCTTGTAACAGAGCTAGCAGCTCAGCCTTTCTTGAGTCTCCTACCCCTAAAGGACCTGAGTACATTACCAATACTTCCCCTGAAGAATCTCTAAATACACTACCATTTCCTGCTAGTCCCAGGTTCACTAAAGAGCTCCCACTGAAGTTCATCTTGACTTTGTTGCTAGCTGTGGGCTTCCAATCCATCACATTTTTTATCTTTCTCTTTAGAAGAGTGTACCACTTCATTCCATGCTATTATTATGTCAACCACTGAAAAACTTTGGAAGAGCTCTAGTGTTTTTAGCCAGTGTGCAACTTTTATCTTTATAGAATCCACAATTTCTTCTTTTGACTTGTGCTTTTCATTAAAGATCCTTGCATTTCTTTGCTCCCAAAAAGTCCACACCACTGTTGCCCTAACTGTTTTCCATGTAACTCTTCCTCTTTTCATCTGCTGCCTTAGGAAGTCCACACCACTGCTACCCTAATTGTTTTCCACATAACTCTTTCTTCTTTTCACCGTCTGCCTTATGAAATTTGGGTTGAAGAGACTCACTACATCCTGAGGAGTAATCCACTTGCAACCAAAGAAAGGAAAAAAAAAAGAATCCCAGACAAAACCTTGAGCTTGGTTTGAGAGGTTTCATTCTATCATGCAAAGCCCTTTTGATTATTCTCTCTGTCTTAAGGCAGGCACTATGAAGGTATTTCCCAACTCAAGAATCTCTTGAGCCAAGCATTGAAGATGAAGGATCTTGGCTCCCTGACTTGTATCCTAGGAATGGAAGTAAGTCATTCCCCTTAACGATACTTTGTAAATCAGCAAAAGTATGTTATGGATTTGTTTCGAATAGCTTGCCTCATTGATGAGAAATAGGTGGATACTCCTCTTGAGGTGAACCTCAAATCATCCAAGGATTGTGGTGAACTCCTTCCTGATGCTACATTGTATAGGAAACTTGTTGGGAGCCTCTTTTATCTCACCATGACAAGACCTGATATCTCCTATTCAGTTCAAGTTGTCAGCCACTTTGTTACTTCTCCTAGACAGCCCCATAAGACAGCAATTCTTAGGATCATAAGGTACATCAGGGGTACTGTCTCGTATGGACTATTTTTTCTCTTCATCATCATCATCTCTAAATCTGCTAGACTATGCATATGCTTATTAGGTTGGCTGCCCTTACACTAGAAGATCTACCATAGGCCAGTGTGTTTTCGTTGGTGATTCCCTTATGTCCTAAAAGTGTAAGAAACAACAAACTATCTCCAAGTCCTCCATTAAGGCAAGATATTGAGCTGTCCTCTGTCTGTAATGAAATTCTGTGGCTTCGAGTTCTTCTCAATGATCTTCACCTCCAGATTCCTACTCCTATTCCCATCCATGCAGATAATATCAGTGTTATCAAGATTGCCTTTAATCCTACTTTTCACGAGCGTACCAAACATATAGAGGATGATTTCCATTTCATCAAAGATCAGTTCTTTACCAGTCTCATTACTCTTCCCCATGTTTCGTCTAGCCTTCAACTAGCTGAAGTCTTCACTAAGGCTATGATGCATCCTCACCACGAGTTCTTGGCTGACAAATTGATGCTTCTACCTCAATATCAGTTTGAAGGGGGTGTAGAGATACTATGGGCTGATCAATTGGGAGTACCACTTTATCTTGTACCTTATTGTATAGTATCTTTTATTATTTTTTGTAAACTTATCTTATTTCTTATTTGTTTAAGTGAAGGGCACAATGTTTCTTTCACTTTTATGTAAACTTGTGATATATAATTCAAATCCTTTGGGTGTGTAGACAAATTGACACAGCCATTCAACTTTTACTATCTCTTTTGAACTATCTCTGTCATGATATGGCAACCAAAAAAAACGAAGTGCTTTAGAAGGACCTGTAGGTTCAAAGTGTTGCAAGATTGATACTAAAGGAGTAGGAATTTTGGTAACATGTTCAAAGAAAAAAAAAAGATTTTCAAGAAAAATCACATTTCGATAAATTCAAGACTACAAGATTTTTTATCATAATAAACAAATCCTTTATGGTTAGGATTGTAGCCCAGGAAAGCACACAAAGAAAATTGAGCCGTCAACTTAGTATGCTCATGAGGAAGATGCCCAAAACAGATGCACCCAATGACATGAAGTATTGAGAAGTTAGGAGGGGAGTTGGAGAAAGACTTTCAAGAACAAACGATGAAAGAATATTAATGAGATGCACAACAATGTAGACAGCTTCCAACTAGAAGGTTGTTGGAAGATGAGAATCTAGTAGCAGGGTTATTACAACACTCAAGATGTGGCCATTCTTGCATTCAACCACTTCATTTTGTTGAGGAGTGTCTGGACAAGATCTTTGGGATTGTATACCATGTTGCTGCAAAGAAAATATATCCATGTGTAATGGGTATGATCATCAATAAAGGCAGTAAAATATTTAAGTCTCATTCTAGAAATCATAGGAGACAACCAAACATTACTATGCAATAACTGAAAAGCAGCAATAGCATGTGTAGTTGAAACTGGAAATCACAAAAGTGATAGATGAAGGTAAACATCCAAAAGTAAAAAAGTGGCTCAAGTTTCTTTGCAAAAGGATTGTCCAAACGACGATGCCAAAGGTTCCAATCATTATTACAAGACATCATAAAAGACAAGAACTAGTAGTAGTAGAAGTTGGCTTCCTCTCAAATTCCAGTGCGAAGAGTTGCCCCACTCTACAACAACTCTCTAGTGTGTTGCTCCTGTATCAAACAACCATCATGTAAGAACATGACAGTATTACCATGTTCAACAAGTTGACTAACAGATATTAGATAAGTGGTAAGTTTAGGAGCAAACAGGGTTTAAGGCAATAAGAAAGGAAAGGAGTGAGGTAGCCAAGGCTAAGTCCTTACAACCAACAATGTTAAACTTCTCACCATTGGCTGCAACAATATGTTTTAGAGGGGATAGGATAGGAAGATTGACCACAAGTTGCCCCCATCATATAATTAGAGATGCCAAAACCAATGATCTAGAGATGATTAGGTGAAGAACAGTAATAGGTAAACTCACCAGACAAGCCAGAAGCAAAAAAGGCAGACGTAATTACCGAGGACATGAGCTTCTTAATCTTCTCTTCTGTCATAACATTAGGAGCATCTCCCTTTGTCGATGCAATAGAGAATGGTATGTCATTTTATCCTTCAACCGAGGTCTGATGTGCCATGTGTTGACTTTTCATGGTTCCCATTCGGTGGTCGAGTGGGACATTCAGGTATAATATGTCCATGCTTCTTACAGTAGGTACACATGTTCTTAGTTCTTCCTACAATGAGACACCACACTCCAAATTCCTTACATTCATAACATTGTACTTCAGATAAATCTTTCTTTGATTTGGACTTATCTGCAGCTAGAAACATAGTCTCCACCCCTTCATTCTTTGCATTGACAGAAGACTGAGTAACCATTCTAGTTTCTTCACGTTGAAGCTCACCAAGAATAGTGTCTAGGGATGGCACAATATCTTTATGCAGAATATTCGACCTTGTTACTTTATATTCAGCCCAAAGATGCATTAGGAAATGCATCACTTTTCTCCTATCAAAATGTTCCTTCAGGGCCTTAATGCAACAGGTTGATGATACCTCCCCAGTGTGAACCAGTTCATATTCCGCCCAAAGGTTAATGAAACCAGCATAAAACCCTCGAATTTTTCTCACCCTGGAAATATGAAAAAAAAATATATATCTCAATCTGATACCATCAAGAATAGCCACATCAGTATCCACTGAACCAAGAATCCTGGAAGCAATCTGAGCATTATTATTCTTCCAAGTTTGCAGTCCCTTTGCATCGGTTTCATCAAGCTTGACAGTGGTCCCATCAATATGCCCCCACAGACCCTTTCCTTCAACATAAAACTGAAAATGGAATTGCCATAGGGCATAGTTGGGCCCATCGAACTTAATGGAAGCACATCAGTTCTTTCGGAAGCTATCAGAAACAACAAAGTAAAGAAATCAACCAATGGAAGTGCAAGATAATGCTGAAAATTTCTCAACACTCAAGAGAAGGAAGGAACACAGGTTGGCCGAATAGGTTGGATCAAAACCCTAGTAAATCCAATCCAAAATTCATCAAAAAATATAGGCTGAAGGAACAGCCTAGGGAGACACTAGAACTAGATTTCAACCCAAATGGAGCAATCACTTGAGAGAAACAGGATAAATAGCAAGATGAATGGTATATTTTCCCAGAAAATATGATCTTCTTGTCCTGATTGAAAAGGCCCCCAAGTAGATAACAGATACCAGTGCAAAAAGGTGATATGAATCCTTATTTGATTATCTATTAGTGAGGAATGATAGCAGAAAGGCCCCAAGTAGATAACAGATACCAGTGCAAAAAGGTGATATGAATCCTTATTTGATTATCTATTAGTGAGGAATGATAGCAGAAATCAATGAATGATTGAAGCTGCTCCATACCATGTTAGTGTAGTTCAAACAAGAGGAAGGTAAACAGATTTGTGGTGTGTCCAGTAGTTTGACCAACCAAAAAAAGAATACTTATATTAATAAAACAAAAGGACACTTCTGTCCTGAAGATACAAAAGAACAAAGGGAATAAAGAATATGTACAAGATACGAATAAAATTACAACTTTAATCTTCACTATCTCTACACTATTCTATAGGATTTAGGGTTAAGTTTGTTCAGTCTCTGGAGTGTAGAGATTCATTGTATAAGCTGCTGATTGTTGTATACCTTGTTTTTATATTAATACATTTTTCGTTATCAATAAGAAAATATGAGTAGAAATAGAAAGCAATTACTCCCAATATAATTTAAGCCATTACAACTCTAGTAAAGATCTGAAACTTTGATGCCTGAGTGCATGCAACATTATATAAGATTGAGTGAGCATGTTTTAAGCTCATGGCTAGTGGCCCATTTAAGAGGTGGATCAAATGGAAATGAAGGCATACATACAATAAAGAATATGGAGCTATATATTCACATTTTGTATATTTGGTGTTTTGACTTTGTATTTTCATTTACATGGGTCTTTGAATTGTATATGTATTCAAGAAAATGATTTCTGACATCATTTCTCAGTGATACTACTTCTAGTCGTGGAGGTTATTTATCAATTGAAGATGCCCAGGGTTTTGTGAGAAGTACATATACAGAGGATGGTTTCCTTAGTTTTCTAAATAAGGTATATAATTATTCAAAAGTTCTTAATAATTGTTTAATTGTTCCACCCTTGAATTAGTGTATTTCTTGTTGCCACATTGCTTCTAATCAGAAATTTATGTTGATGTCTTCAGTTGAAAAAAAAAAAAAGGTCACGACACATCCAAGTAGCAATTACCAGTTTAATGCATCTCATTATAGCAATTTACATTTATGAATATTTTAACACTAATTAGTTGTTGCATACCCTTAAGAAAAACATCCTATAATTCACATGTATGTGATATTTCTATGCAAACACATGCATGTACGAATCCTCATGTATTGATATAGGCAGTGAGAAAATTTCTTCTGTGAATAGTTTAATGTCACACAATTCAGATATGATTAAGTTCCTTGACAACACCAAGACAGCATTGGGAGATCTTATTATGGATCCCCCTCAAAATCTAAAAGAATCTCTAAAAAGGCCCTCTTCCTTCTTAAATTAGGGAAACCTACAAAGTTTAAGCATCTTATTGTGCTCCCATGATAGTTGTTCACTTTGATCCTTATTCTCTATACAACTATAATTACTAAAAAGTTACCATTGTCTATTGCAGAGCATATCTCAAACTGCTTTATATTAGTACCCAATAGTAAAATAACTCTAATATATAGTTTCAGCATTAACAAAGAAGAGAAATCAAAGATGCAAATCCTATCTTTTGTATTACCAAAATCAGTAGACAAGTTGCTATTTATAAATAGCAGTGTAGTGAAAAGAACTTAGCATTTATAAATACCTATTCTTTTCTTTCTAAATATGTCCTTGGCTATATTTTTTAGAGGTAAAAAACTCATTAAAATATCTTGTTCCTGTCTCTCTATCTCTGAGAAGAAACAAGAAATTGAGGTGATGAGAGTCAATGGTTTCAAGTCATCTCTCTTTCTATCTTTGCCAAAGTGCAATGCTTGGAACTATCTCAAAGTCTGCCCGTAGAGGGTGGGCCTTGGCACAATGGTTGGGTTGCTCCATTGCAACCTAGGTGACCAGGGTTCAAATCTTGGTAACAGCCTCTTTGTATGTCCCTCCCAAGACCCCACATTGGCAGGAGCCTTGTGCAACCTAGGCTGCCTTTTTACAGAATATTGCCTAACATTATTTATGAGGTGGCTTTGTTTAACTGGTATGTTTCTTTTAATAAAAAGGGCAGCCCAGTTCACGAGGCTTCCGCCAATGCAGGGTCTGGGGAGGGACAGATGTCCACAACCTTACCCCTGCACATATAGTGAGTTTGTTTCCAACTGGTATATTTCGTTTAATACAAAGGGAAGCACAACTGGTATATTTGTTTTAATATGTTTATTTATATCAGGTTTTATTCCATATGGATAATCTATACTTATAAATTTATTTGTTGTTATATTGATAACAATATTGTCTAATTATTTTGTTTTGCAAATTCTTTGTTGTGTGCTATGATTTTTCATTTTTGTTCACTTTTTCATTTACAATAATTTCTAGTAGAATTTTTTACAATTTTAAATGGTTGGCAGAGCAATTCTTAAACTAATAAACATCTAGTTTATGCAACTCTTTCACAAGTTAAATTCTGATCCACTTGAATGTGTTTGCCCCAATCGTATTCTGGATCTCTGGTAACAATATGTGCCATGAATATGGTCAGGACTTCTTTATTCACAATATCTGGACTTTGCATGGTATTGTAAGTTTTTTTCAGTAATAAAGTCTTCAACCACAAGATCTCTGCTACTTCAGAACTGTTAGAATGTTGAATGATGTCTCTTTGTATGAGTGTTCGGCTGATAAGAGTTCTTATTAGCCCATACTTAGGTTGTAACTGGGCCTGTGTTAATGGGCCTAAGCCTGTGTAATGTTTTAAGTTACTGGGTGTCCCATCACTAATCAGGGGCATTCCAGTAATTTCTTGTATCTTGTACTACATTCAAATATAAATAATAACATGGTCAACTGGCTAGTACAGTTCGACATTCCTGCATCTCTTCTTCTTCTTCTTCTCCTTTCTGTTACTTCGGCTACAGTAGTTTAGCTTTCATGGTATCAGAGCATTAGCTTCTTCCTGGTTTCAGCCGGCACACACTCTCTTCTCTTGCTGTCTTTTCATCTTCTCTCTTCCTTTTCTGGGTTGCTGCAGTGAAGACCTAGGGGTGTAAGAGAGTAAAGCAAGTTCGAACCTAGGGTTTCTCTTGGTTATAGGACTCAAGGAAAGTAAGACCCAGAAGTAGATGTCCTACTAGGTTATTTCCAGCAAATAGTAGCTATTTGGCTACTAAGAGAGGTCTGTATAGGAAAGACCTAGTTGAGGACTGATTTCAGCAGTCCTAGCACTAGCAAAAAGGGGCTTATCTTCTTCTACAGTTGCAGCTTCGTACTCCAGCAAGACTCGCACAGACTTAGCTTCTTCTACAGAACACTGTTCACTTGCTACAGTTGCAGCCTCGAACTGCTCACTTGCTACTGTACCCGAACTGTTGCAGTTTTGGTTCAGCCCAAGTGAAGTCTATCTAGTGTTCTACCAGCACTTTGAACACTTCTACCAGCATAGCAAAGTGGTAAACAGCTCCAAGTTCAGGTTGGTTATCAGTCCGAAACCCCTCACCACTGCTGTGAGATTACCTAGGGAGCTGCCAGCTCCAGATTGTTCAGCACTGTGAACCCTAGTTGAGGACTGATGTCAGCAATCCTAGTATTGGCTGCAAGGAGGGGCACTCTCTTTACAGTTGCAGTACTCGAAGTTCAAGTGGAGATGCATAGCACAATAGTTGAGAATCCTTAGCTTCAGGTCGGTTACCAGCCCAGAACTCCTTGCTTGCTGTTGTAACTAAACTGTTTCAGAACTGTGACAGTCTCGGCAAGTCTGAAACTGTATCGAGTGCTGTCAGAACCTGCTGTGATCATTTCGGCTAATTAGAATCTGCTCCAGAACTGGTTCAGAACCTTCAGAACTGCTTCGGCTAGTCTTAATCGGTGTCACCTGCATAGTGGCTGCAGTCAAGATATCTTCAACACACAGAGATGTATCTTCTAGAGATAATAGGCCTGCGGCAAGTGGGAATTTTGTCACCAGCAACAATGATGACAACTCACAAAATACACCAACAATGTCTTCTTCTCCTATGGGACAGGTTTGTTGATTCCTCTGGAACTAGTACTTTGGGCTTCACTGCTAGTGAGGTAGAGGTCCTTAGCAGGGCATTAGCCCGTCTAAGAAATATTTCTTTTGCTTCTACATCTCTTGCCAGATCAGGTACAGCCTCTGCCTTCAGTGCCACTGGCTCTATTGACTCTACTTCTTGGGTTATTGATTCCGGTGCTACTAACCACATGATACATATGTCTTCCCTATTCTCTTCATATCATTTGTTGTTTGGTCAGGATAAGATGAGAGTGCTGACGGGTCTTTCTCCACTATCTCTGGAAAGGGAATGGTTGACCTAAGCAATGACCTCTCTCTTAAATCAGTTTTACATGTTCCCAGTCTTACCTCAAATCTTTTGTCTGTTTCAAAACTTACCAAAAATTTGAATTGTAGTATAACCTTTTTTCCTACTCATTGTGTCTTCCAGGACAGATTGACAAGGAGAACGATTGGGTGCAGTCTTGAGTATGGAGGCCTCTACTACCTTGATGTAGACATCGGTTCAGCCTTACAAGCATCTACTGCTAGTAGTCCGGAGAGTGTGGAGTCAATAGCTAAGCTGTATCTTTGACATGCTAGGCTAGGTCATGTGTCTTTCTCTTCATTAGAAATATTGTTTCCGATTGTTTAAGGGCATTCCAAGTCAGAGTCTAACCTGTGAAGTATGTCAAATGTCAAAACAATGTAAAACTGTGTATCCAATTTCCAGTAATGAAATTTGTGCTCCTTTTGATTTGGTTCATTCTGATGTCTGGGGCCCTTCACCCATTGTTACCTTTGATGGCTTCCGGTACTTTATCAGTTTTATTGACCACTACTCTCGTTGCACATGGATCTACCTGTTAAAAGGACCGGATGAAGTACCACGGATAACCATGGCATTTTGCAAGATGATTGAAGCACAATTTAATAAGAAGATTAAGCAACTCAGGTCAGACAATGCTGCCGAATACTTTGAAAAATCCTTGAACTTATTCATGGAAATGCTGGCATACTACATCAGTCATCCTGTGCTTATACTCCTCAGCAGAATGGGGTTGCTGAGCACAAGAATAGACATCTATTGGAGACAGCTCGAGCCTTACTATTCCAGCACAAAGTCCCCAAGCAATACTGGTCTCAAGCTGTACTTTCTTCATCATATCTGATAAACCGGATGCCATCTAAGGTGTTGGTATGAAAACCCCTTTCTCTGTTTTGTGCCCCACTCTTCCAGACTATCCCCTTCCTCCTCGGGTCTTTGGCTGTATATGTTTCATACATGTGAAGGATCCAAAGAAGACCGAGCTGGATCTTAAGGCTACAAAGGGAATATTCTTGGGGTACTCTCCTACACAAAAGGGTTACAAGTGTTATGACCCTGTCTCCAAGAGAAAGTATGTCACCAGAGATGTGGTCTTCTTTGAGTCTCAACCCTATTTTCAGTCTTCTCAGAATCCTCTTCAGGGGTAGACTAGTGGGATGGAAGAGGATTCTCATTCTCCCTTCTTTTTTGTTCCCCTATCTACCTCGGGTCTTCCATCCTCTCCTCCTACTCCTTGTTGTGACATTCCGGGTCAACCCAGTGAGGCTCCCACTGTGCCGGTTACCTCTCCTGATGTTGCAGATGTTTCTGAAGACTCCAGTAGGCAACAAAAAGAGATACTTACATGCAACAGAAGAAAAAGGGGCCTTCAACCTCATGACAGCAACCAGTTGGACTCGGATCAATCTGTCTCTACAATCCAAGGTAATTCCAACTCTCATACTTCTGATTTGGATCTTCCTATTGCTCTTCGTAAGCCTATCCGCTCTTGCACCACCTGACACCCCATTGCTGATTTTGTTTCTTACTCACATTTATCTCCTGCCTATCACTCCTTTGTGTCTGCTCTTTCCTCTGTGCGTGTTCCTTCTAGGTACTCAGAGGCTGTGTCTGATTCAAAGTGGAAAGAAGCTATGAATGAAGAGATGAAAGCCCTAATGAAAGCAAGAACTTGGGAATTAGTGGATCTGCTAGAGGGGAAGACCACTATTGGGTGCAAGTGGGTGTTTACTGTAAAGCACAGGGAGGACGGGTCCATTGAAAGGTACAAGGCCAGACTTGTGGCAAAGGGGTTTACTCAGAAAGAAGGGATTGACTACAAAGAAACCTTTGCCCCAGTAGCAAAGCTCAACATAATTCGGGTTCTATTGTCACTAGCATCAAATTTTTCATGGGAACTTCATCAGCTGGATGTGAAGAATGCCTTATTAAATGGTGACCTTCATGAAGATGTATTTATGGAACCTCCACCAGGCTATGACTTTGGTAAAAATGTGTGCAAACTGAGGAAAGCATTATATGGGTTGAAGCAATCTCCTCGTGCATGGTTTGAGAGGCTCTGTGGGGCCATGAAGAAAGTGGGGTACACTCAGAGTGGTGCAGACCATACCTTGTTCATAAGGAGATAGGATAGCAAACTTACTGCACTCATTGTTTATGTGGATGATATGGCAATTATCGGGAATGACTTGGAAGAGATAAAAAGACTGAAGGAGTTTCTAGCTTCTGAATTTGAGATCAAAGACTTGGGTCATTTGAGATATTTTCTTGGGATTGAAGTGTCAAGAGAGGGAATCTACATATGTCAGCGAAAGTATGTTCTTAACCTCTTAGAGGAAATAGGCATGATGGGGTGCAGGCCAGCAAATACTCCAATAGAACAGAATCATGGCCTGCAGGAATCAGTAGGGGAGGACTAATGTGATAGAGAGAGATACCAAAAATTGGTAGGGAAGCTGATATACTTATCCCTCACTCGGCCAGATATTGCTTATGTTGTGCATGTTGTCAGTCAATTTATGCACTCTCCAAAGATCCCTCGTATGAAAGCAGTTGAAAAGATTCTCAGGTACTTGAAGACTTGCCCAGGAAAGGGAGTACTCTTCAGGAAAAACAATAGAATTGAAATTGAAGCTTATACTGATGCAAATTGGGTTGGTTCTGTGGGAGACAGAAAATCAACTTCAGGATATTGTACATTTGTGGGAGGGAACCTGGTTACATGGCGCAATAAGAAGCAGAATGTTGTGGCTAGATCAAGTGCAGAAGCAGAATACCGAGCTATGGCACACGGGGTAGCTGAACTCTTATGGCTCAGAACTCTTCTTAATGAGCTTGGTATTAAGGCTGAGGGTCCTCTCAGGTTGTATTGTGATAATAAAGCTGCTATCAACATTGCCAACAATCCCGTGCAGCATGACAGGACAAAACATATTGAAATTGATCGACACTTTGTCAGAGAAAGAATTGTTTCAAGAGAACTCTGTGTGCCTTATACTCCATCAGAGATGCAAATTGCAGATGTATTGACTAAAGGGCTGGTAACAACAAAGTTCAGGGATATACTTGGCAAGCTAAACATGATTGATATCCATGCTTAGCTTGAGGGGGAGTGTTAGAATGTTGAACGATGTCTCTTTGTATGAGTGTTCGGCTGATAAGAGTTCTTATTAGCCCATACTTAAGTTCAAGTTATCCTGTAACTGAGCTTGTGTTAATGGGCCTAAGCTTGTTTAATGTGTTAAGTTACTAGGTGTCCCATCACTAATCAGGGGCATTCCAGTAATTTCTTGTATCTTGTACTACATTCAAATATAAATAATAACATGGTCGACTGGCTAGTACAGTTCGACATTCCTGCATCTCTTCTTCTTCTTCTCCTTTCTACTACTTCAGCTATAGTAGTTTAGCTTTCAAGAACTATACACTTGAACAAAACAGATAGAATACTGCTGATGTAATTTAAGAAAAGAAACACAGGTTCGAAGAGAAGAAGAGAGAGAGAGAGAGAGGATAAGAGAGAAAGAAAGAAGGGGTTTGGTTGTATATTACTGACGCCCCATTAGTTGTTATTTATAAATGTTAATCTCGTTACAGGAGTTACTCTAATACCCCTACTTAAACTCCAACACAAATTAAAAAAAGATAAACAAGGAAATAAAAGCAAATAAAAACATAATAAATAAGTGTGGGGTTGGGACCACACACACTATTAACTATCTCTACACTCCCCCTCAAGTTGGGAGTAGATGTTTGTCATTCCCAACTTGCGTAAATTTGTCTCCAGCTTGCTCTTTGTGATTGCTTTAGTAAGGAGATCAGCTAACTGCATGTCTGAGGCAATGTAAGGAAGACATACTTCTTGAGATGCAACTCACTCTCAGATAAAATGTCTATCCACTTCGATATGCTTTGTCCTGTCATGCTGTATTGGGTTGTGGGCAATATTAATTGCTGCTTGATTATCGCAATACAACATCAGTAGCTTCTCATAATCAATTTCCAGCTCATTAAGCAAGGATTCCAACCATAACACTTCTGCAACACCATTGGCCATGGATCTGTATTAGCTTCTACACTAGAGTGAGCAACAACATTTTGTTTCTTGCTTCTCCAGGAAACAAGATTTCCCCTCACAAATGCACAATACGTAGAGGTAGACCTCCCGTCATCAACACGTCCAGCTCAATCCGCATTTGTGTACACTACTATTTCCATGTGACCACTATTCTTGAAGAGTATACCTCTCCCTGGGCATCTCTTCAAGTAGGCAAGAATCCTTTCCACTGCAAGGAGGTGAGTGGTCCTAGGAGAATGCATGTATTGGCTAACAACACTAACAGCATATGAAATATCTGGCCGAGTTAGGCAGAGATAAAGAAGTTTCCCAACCAGCCTTTGGTACATAGCCCTGTCCTCAAGAAGTTCTCCACTTTCTGCACTTATTTTATGGTTAAGCTCAATAGATGTGTCAGTTTGTTTCACTCCTAACTTTCCAATTTCCTCCAATAAGTCGAGAACATATTTCCTCTGAGAGATAAAAATGCCATGCTTAGGTCGAGCTACCTCAATTCCCATGAAATAGTGCAATTCCCTTAAGTCCTTCACTTCAAATTCCTTGTGAAGATGTTGTTTAAGAGATTCAATCTCACTAATATCACTCCCTATTATCACAATTCATCTACATAGACTGCAAGTAGGGTCAGGGAAAGACCTATCTTCTTAAAGAATAGAGTGTGATCTGACTGAGCCTGTATGTAGCTGAATTTGTCTAAAGCCAGTTTAACACATCAAACCAAGTTCTCGGAGATTGTTTCAGCCCATATAAAGCCTTCTTCAGTAGGCAAACTTTCTTTCCTGCTTCTGTACTATAAAAATCAGGGGGTAACTCCATGTATGCCTCTTCTTGCAAGTCTCCGTTGAGGAAAGCATTCTTAACATCCAGTTGAAATAGTGGCCATGAGAAGTTCGCAGCAATGGATAGTAGGACTTTGATAGTGTTCATCTTTGCAACAGGTGCAAAGGTTTCCATATAGTCTATTCCATAAGTTTGTGTGAATCCCTTTGCAACTAATCTGGCCTTATACCTCTCTATAGTACCATCAGCATTATATTTTACAGTAAACGCTCATCTGTATCCAACAGGTTTCTTCCCTTCAGGATGGTTAACTAGTTACCATGTGTTGTTCTTAACAAGAGCATCCATCTCTGCTTTCATTGCCTCCTTCTACCCAGATATCAAAAGGGCTTTTTGCACTATTCTAGGTATAGGAATAGTAGCAATAGATGCCAAGTAAGATCTATAGGATTTTGAGAGGCAATCATAGAAAAGGAACTTGGAGATACAATGAGCAGTGGGTAAGGTGCAACGGTGCTTCCCTTTACGAATTGCAATTGGAAGATCAAGGTCATTTGACGGTGGAGGCTAAGCATATTAATAGCGGGCTCAAGTGTGGGAGCAATGGTAGTGTCTGGATCTGGGGCTGTAGAAGATGTTAGGATTGACTCGAATTGCTATTGTGAATAGGAATCAACCTACCTCCACCACTTTCTGTGGTACACTGTCAACTCCCTACACTTTTGACAACCCTCTTCACAACACTCCCCCTCAATAACTTGGACAAGTAAAGGAACTTTTGGGGATGAAATTGAAACCCCTTCCTCACTATTCTCCCCCTGAGGAGAAGCCTTGTAATAGTAGGGCATATCCTCAAAAAAAAGTGACATACATGGACACAAAATGTTTCCCTAAAACAGGCTCATAACAACAATATCCTTTTTGATTTTGTGCATACCCAAGGAAAATACATTTAGTAGCTTTGGGATCAAACTTGGAGCGATGAGGTCCAAGGATTTGAAGTATTCCCAAAAGTTTTGAGGGGAACAGTGAATAGGTTCTTATCTAGATACAAAAGGTTGAATGTTGTTTGCATGTTTAGAGCACGTGAAGGAACCCTGTTAATAAGGTAAATGGCTATACGGATTGCATCCCCCCATAAGCGTATGGGAACATTAGAGTTGAGCATGATGCTTCTAGCTACCTCTAAGATATGTCTATTCTTTCTCTCAGCAACCCCATTTTGTTGAGGTATACGAGGACAGGTGCTCTGATGAATGACCCCATGATCAAGGAGATAGGATGCCAAGGGTTTTGCAAAGTATTCCTTGGCATTATCAGATCTAAGAATTTTGATCTTGATCTCAAACTAGGTTAGAACCATCTGATGGAAAGCCTGGGTCAGAGAAGCCTCATCTCGAGAGTGCATAAGGTTTCCCCATGAGAAGTGGGTATAATCATCAACAAATAACAAGAAATATCTGAACCCCGCCCCCCACCCCCACCATGGTGGGAGTATGATATGGCCCCCAAACATCGGTATGCACAATTTCAAAAGGAAGGTTGCTTCTTTTATTACTCAAAGGATAAGATGATCTACTGTGCTTTCCAATTTCACAACTTTCACATTTAAAACTAGACACTTTGACTAACTCAAATAAATTTTGAAAAAGACTCTTCAAAGACCCAGAAGACAAATGACCTAACCGGTTATGCCAAAGCATAATCTTACTCCAAGACTGAGAGAAACAATTTCCCCACTTCACTTCGCTTCCCCTGTGGATGTGCAAACAGGTAAACTCCATTCATCTCACGAACAATCCCAATCACCTTCTTCGTTTCCAGATCCTGAAAAACACACTGATCAGGAAAAAATGTTACTAAACAGTTTTGATTTTTAGTAATACTACTAACTAAAAGCAAGTTAGCACTAAGCTTTGGAACATGCAAAAGTGAGGATAGGGAGATGGCATCAGAAAATCTGATGTCTCCCTTGCCAGAAATTGGCACAAGGGAGCCATCATCAATAGAAACTTTGTCTCTCCCAGAGGATAAACAATAGGTGGTAAACAAAGTAGATAAGCTGGTCATATGGTCTGAAGCACCTGAATCTATTACCCAGAAAGGCCTAGTGTTACCTGGGACAGAAGCATGACATGCGGTAGCTCTTGTACCTATATGAGCAAGGGCTGAAATAGGATGAGCAGGTGTGGTAACTGAAGACTGAGATGTAGATCCAGAAATACCAGCTTCATTCTCTAGCTGTGTCAGTGCAGCCCGGACAGCTGCTAAAGCACCCAAGGATGTGGTCCTTGTGCTCGAAGAAGATGCACTATCAGTAGTAGTTGCTATATTAGCACTCCCCTTCTTGTTTCTAAGTCTAGCTGGCATTAGGTGAGGATGAAACTTCCAACAGGTATCCCTAGTGTGTTTGGGCTTCTTGCAATGATCACAAAAAATATCTCTTTTGCCTTCCTTCTTAATTTCCCCCCTCCAACCTTAGATTTTATTGCTGCCAAGGCTACTTCTGTGAGCTGAAAAGATAGCATAACCTTCCTCCTACTCTCTTCACTGTGGACTAATGAGTAGGCCTGAGATAAGGTCACACTCTCCCTAGTGAGAAGTTGTTGTCTTATAATGTCAAACTCTGAGTTTAGACCGGCTAAGAACTCAAAAACTCTATTTGTTTCAATCAGTTTTCTATATGTTGCTGCATCCCTTTGGCTTTCCCATTCAATAGTTTCCAAGTGATCAATTTCATGTCAAAGAGATTTCAGAGTAGCAAAATACACTGAGACTGGCTTCTCCCCTTGCTTGAGGTTATTCACTTCACACTAAAGCTCATAAGCCCTGGCAACATTGAGTGGTTGGAAATAAGTCTCCTTCATGATGTCCCAAATCTCCTTGGTTGATTTTTCCCAAAGATAGTTTTGGCTGATATGGGGCTGCATGGAATTACATAGCCAAGTCATTACTAAGTAATTCTCTTGAACCCATTTCGGATATAATGTATCTTCCTCTGCTGGCTTCTTTGTATCCCCAGTCACATAGCCTAATTTACCTCTACCTCCAATAGCCAGCATTGCTGATTGGGCACACTCCAAGTAATTGGTTCCATCAAATCTAACAGTGGTAATTTGAAAGAGTTTTCAGTCATGTTACCAGTCCCAAAAAATCCTTCCCCTTGTGTTTTTAACTCACTTCCAAACTTCTCCATTCTAAGAGAGCACTAATAAGCTAAAAAATTCCAAGAAGAAGACCTAAAAGGATATAGTTTTTTCTGCAACACTAAAAAATAGAGAAGACAACCCAGAATTTTAATCTCAGCAAGAAAAAACTCGAACTTAAACTCAGCCAATAGATCCTTTCCAAGAGTGCAAACACAATCAAAATGGTCAACTCCCTGGTAGACAAACCAGGACTATAATCAGCCGATAGATCCTTTCCAAGAGTGCAAACACAGTCAAAAGGCCAACTCCTTGGTAGACAAGCCTGGACTGTAATCAGTTCACTAGAAGTTCAGGACTGTTATCAGTCTTGAACCCTAATGAATCTCAGGATCAAAGATAAGCAGAAAGAAAGAGGAGAGAAGAGAAAGAGGGAGGAGAAGCAGTAGAACACAAGGGTTGAAAGGAGGAGCAGATGCTTAATGTTCTGCCGCCGCCACTTTAATTAATATTTATAGGTTATGCTCATTACATGGAAAGGATAGATCTGCCCTTAGCCTTTACATAACAAATAGAGTAAAACAAAGACTGAAATAAATAACAACTGAAACAACTAAATGACCAATAGCTAACCCTAGGCAGACTAGAACATCTTCTACCCTACGAACACAGTGGAACCGTAGCTGTGGGGCCCACATCAGTGTTCTCTACACTCCCCCTCAAGTTGGGAATAAATCTTTATCATTCCCAACTTGGATAGATCTGCCTCTAGCTTCTTCCGTGATACAGCTTTAGTGAGGATATCTGCCAGTTGCATATTGGAGGTGATGTATGGGAGACATACTTCTTGTGATGAGACCCTCTCTCATACAAAGTGTCGATCAACTTCAATATGTTTAGTCCTGTCATGCTGCACTGGGTTGTGTGCTATATTAATAGCCGTTTGATTATCACAATACAGCATCAGGGGCTTCTCATACTCAACACCCAACTCCTCAAGTAGTGATCTCAGCCAAAGAATTTCAGCCACTCCATTAGCCATTGACCTATACTCAGCTTCAGCACTGGATCGAGAGACAACACCTTGTTTCTTACTCCGCCAAGAAACCAGGTTACCTCCCACAAGAGCACAATATCCAGAGGTAGACCTTCTGTCATCAACACTCCCAGCCCAATCGGCATCCGTATAGACTTCCACCTTCATGTGGTCATTGTTCATGAACAGTATACCTCTACCCGGGCATCTCTTCAAGTATGCTAGTATTCTTTCTGATGCTAGAAGGTGCATGGTTCTAGGAGAATGCATGTACTGACTGATAACACTAACGGCATAACTGATGTCTGGTTGGGAAAGGCATAGATATAGGAGCTTTCCCACTAACCGCTGGAGCATAACTTTGTCTTCAAGCAGCTCCCCACTCTCTGCATTAATCCTGTGGTTCTGTTCAATGGGTGTATCTGCAGGTTTGACACCTAGCTTTCCAGTTTCAGCCAAGAGATCTAACACATATTTCCTCTGAGAGACAAAGATCCCCTGCTTAGATCTAGCAACCTCAATACCCAAAAAATACTGTAGTGTACCCAGATCTTTCACCTCAAACTCTTGATGAAGGAGCTGTTTGAGGGACTCAATCTCATGGTTGTCGTTTCCTGTGACCACAATATCATCAACATAAACTGCAAGTAGTGTCAGTGACGACTCCACCCTCTTGATGAGTAGTCTATGATCTGACTGGGCCTGTACATAACCGAACTTCCCAAGGTCTAGTCTGAATCTGTCGAACCAAGCTCTAGGTGACTGCTTCAAACCATACAATGCCTTATTGAGCCGACAAACTTTCTTACCTGCCTCTGTATCATAGAATCCAGGAGGCAACTACATGTAGACCTCTTCCTGCAAGTCCCCATTCAGGAAAGCATTCTTAACATCCATTTGGTACAAAGGCCAAGTGTAGCTTGCTGCAAGAGATAACAGAACCCGAATGGTGGTCATCTTGGCTACCAGGGCAAATGTCTCCAAGTAATCTATACCATAAGTTTGAGTGAATCCCTTTGCAACCAGCCGAGCTTTGTACCTCTCAATGGAACCATCCGCATTATGCTTCACAGTAAATACCCACTTGCATCCAACTGGTTTCTTTCCTTTGGGCAAGTCAACTAGCTCCCAGGTATTATTTTTCAACAGGGCATCCATTTCAACTTGCATTGCACCTCTCCACTCCGGGACTGATAGGGTTTCTTGCACTGTTCTCGGAATAGGGACATCAGCAACAGAGGTGAGATAGGACCTATAGGAGGGAGATAGGCGATCATAGGACAAAAACTGGGAGATGCAGTGGGCTGTAGATGTGGTGCGATGCCGTTTTCCTTTACGGAGGGCAATGGGAAGGTCAAGGTCATCTGCAGAGGGTGAGGTAGCAACAATGGAAGGAGTCTCTGTGGGCCCTGGGACTGTAATATCTGGACTTGGAGCCGCAGAAGAGATTGCAGCTGGCTGGGACTGCTGATGACCAGGATCAATCTGCCTGCATCGCCTGTGATAGACTCTCAACTCCCTTTGACCACCATCGCTACTACAGCCCTCATCATCAACTGGAATAGGTAAGGGAACAGCCCCAAAGGTATTAACCCTATCCTCACTGCACTCCTCCTCCCCCTGAAGAAAAAGACCCAAATCTCCATGCTCACTACTCTCCCCCTGAGGAGAGACCCGAGAATAGTAGGGTGTCTCCTCAAAGAAAGTGACATCCATGGATACAAACTTCTTCCCAGAGACAGGATCATAACAACAATAACCCTTTTGAGTATGTGCATAACCAAGAAAGATGCATTTGGAAGCCTTGGGTTGAAACTTGAAGTGATTGGGACCAAGAAGCTGAACAAAACAGGTACAACCAAATGTCTTGAGGGGAATAGTGAACAACTCCTCATTGGGGTATAGAAGGGAAAAAGGAGGTTTCATAACAAGAACCCGAGAAGGAATCCAATTAATAAGATATACCGCCGTGAGGATAGCATCACCCCAGAAGCAAAAAGGGACGTTGGAGGTAAACATAATACTTCTAGCCACCTCCAAGATGTGCCTATTCTTCCTCTCTACAATCCCATTTTGCTGAGGTGTATGAGGACACGTGCTCTGGTGGATAACCCCATGATTAAGGAGGTACGATGCCAATGGCTTAGCAAAGTATTCCTTTGCATTATCAGATCTAAGCACTCTTATCCTGGCATCAATTTGTGTTAGGATCATTTGGTGGAAGTTTTGGGTCAGGACAAGCACCTCATCTCGTGATCACATAAGATAAACCCATGAAAAACGGGTGTGGTCATCAACAAATAGCAAAAAATACCTGTACCCCCCCCCCCATAGAAGGAATGTGATATGGCCCCCAAACATCAGTATGCACAATATCAAAAGAACTATTACTCCTTTTATTACTCAATGAATAAGAGTTTCTACAATGTTTAGCCAACTCACAACTTTCACACTTCAACTGAGATGACTCAACAGACTCAAACAAAGTAGGAAACAGACTCTTCAAGGACCGAAAAGATAAATGACCCAATCGGTTATGCCACAACATAACCGGACTCACAACTTGAGAAACAAGTAACTTCTTATCCATTGACTCTTCCCGACGAGAACTCTCCCCGAGCAGATAGATCCCATTTGTCTCACAGCCAGTCCCAATCACCTTCTTCGTCTCCATGTCCTGAAAAACACATCGGTCAGGAAAGAAAGTTACTGAGCAGATCAAATGTTTGGTAATGCTACTGATGGAAAGGAGGTTAGTATCCAGTTTAGGAACATGCAAGACAGAGGACAAGGATATAGTATCTGACAGTTTGATGTCACCCTTGCCAGAAATAGGGACAAGAGAGCCATCAGCTATAGATACCTTATCCCTACCAGAAGATAAGTGATAAGTAGTAAACAGAGAGGGCAAGCTGGTCATATGGTCAGATGCACCTGAATCTATTACCCAACACGGTTCAGTAGTACCTGGAGTGGAGGCATGGTAGGCTGAGGCTCGAGTACCCGAGTGTGCAAAGGCCGATGTAGCCGGAGCTGATGATGACTGCGGTAACTGAGCTGAACTGCCAACTTCCTTCTCCAATTGTATTAGAGCTGCCCGAACAACAGCTAAGGTCTCTAATGGTGTGCCTCTCGTGCCAGATGAGGATGCTGAATCAGTAGTCGTAGCCACATGAGCATTACTCCTTTTATTTCTCAACTTTGCCGGGACCAAATGCGGATGCAGCTTCCAACATGTTTCTTTTGTGTGTTTAGGTTTCTTGCAATGCTCACACACCACATCCCTTTTATCTTCCTTCTTTCTGTCCCTCTCTGAATCACCCTCTGTTTTGGGTTTGACAGCTACCAAGGCAGGTTTTAGCGGCTGAGGTTGCATCATGACTTTCCTCCCAGTCTCTTCACTGTGCACTAAGGAGTATGCCTGAGAGAGGGTCACACTATCTCTGGTCAAGATCTGCTACCTCACAATATCATATTCTGAATTCAGTCCTGCCAGAAACTCAAACACTCTGTTTGTCTCAATGTGCTTTCTATGTATCTGAGCATCTTTGGGACTCTCCTACTCAAGAGTCTCTAAGTGATCAATCTCATGCCACAGGGACTGCAAGTTAGAGAAATAGACCGACACCGGTTTCTCTCCTTGTTTAAGGGCATTCACCTCACATTTCAACTCATATGCTCTGGCAACATTAAGGGGTTGGGAGTAAGTCTCTTTCATCACATTCCATATCTCCTTGGCTGTCTTTGCCCATAAGTAATTTCGGCTGATATGGGGCTGCATTGAATTACAGAGCCATGTCATAACCAAGTAGTTTTCTTGGACCCACTTGGTATACATAGGGTCTCCCTTGGAAGGTTCTGCTACATCTCCCAAGAGATACCCTACTTTGCCCCTTCCCCCAATAGCCATCATGGCTGATTGGGCCCATTCCAAGTAGTTTGATCCATCAAACTTTACGGTTGTAATCTGAAAACCTGTCTCAGAACCACCACCATAACTGCTGTTCCCAAAACTGCCTTCTACCTGATTCTTAAACTCCATTTCAGTCAAGAACCAGAAGTATCAAAGATTATGGTTACTACAGTCAAAACCAGCACTAGATGTGCATGAAATATATATAAGACTGATCTGAAATCAATAACCACACACAACAGCAACAGTCCGAACTGTTTTCACCCCTTCAAAAGTGTTCGAAACCCCAAAAGAAGACTGAAACACAGTTTGAAGAGTAATATGATACGCTGAAGCCAATTCGAGGTTTTAATCAGTCCTAAGAGCCTTACAGATAAGGTTTGTATTAGGGTTAATATGAAACCCTAAAACTGATCAATGTTGAGGAGAATTCTAGGGTTTGCCGCAGGAATAAGATCACAAGTTTCGGCCTAATACTAGAGTTTGCCGTAGGGATAAGACAAAACCCTAGAGAAACCCTAGAGAATAGAGAGATAAAACCCTAGAGTAGTTCGGCCACCCTTACTGGATAGGTCCAACCTATCTTTTCTGATGTTACTTCTCTCAGAAAGTAAAAAACTTACAGTAGAATGCAGTTTGCTGCCTACCAAGGTTACCCGAACCCTAGCCTTCTCTGATTCTTCCTGATCACCAACTTGCTACAACTGTGACACTTCTTCAAACAGCTGCTAATCCTCTGGAGATCTCCAAGAACCAGTCAACGAACTCTGCTTTCTCAGTCTTCCAGCCTTAGATGGTTCTCATGTGGTCGGCTGGACTAGACTCACATGAGAGAACTTGGCTCTGATACCAACTAGAAGTTCAGGACTGTTATCAATCTTGAACCCTAATGAATCTCAGGATCGAAGATAAGCAGAAAGAAAGAGGAGAGAAGAGAAAGAGGGAGGAGAAGCAGTAGAACACAAGGGTTGAAAGGAGGAGCAGAAGCTTAATGTTCTGCCACCGCCACTTTAATTAATATTTATAGGTTATGCTCATTACATGGAAAGGACAGATCTGCCCTTAGTCTTTACATAACAAATAGAGTAAAACAAAGACTGAAATAAATAACAACTGAAACAACTAAATGACCAATAGCTAACCCTAGGCAGACTAGAACATCTCCTACCCTACGAACACAGTGGGACCGTAGCTGTGGGGCCCACACCACACCAGTGTTCTCTACAAGTCCAATATTCACAATCAGTTTTTTTTCTTTTTTTTTTTTATAGCCGCACCCTCCAAAAAAAGTTCCAAGGTCAGATCTTTTCCAGCCACACCCTCCAAGAGAGGCTCACAGTCAAAAAACAGTTCGTGGGGTTAAGAGTAAACCCTAGAAAACTCAGATTTTCTCAGCTGCACCTTCTAGATAAATCTAACTTTCTTACTACTGCTGGCCTCAAGAAGAGATGAAAACTTACCCAGAAAACTTTGATCACCACCTTCAATCCTGATAAAAAACCAATCTTGATTCCTCTAATGTTCTCTGGTTCTTCCTGATTTCCAAAAAACACTCTCCAATCTTCGTACAGCTGCGAAAGATTTCTGGTAATCTCCAAGAATCAGGCAAAGAAAGTTCCTTTCTAATCTTCCAGCCCTAGGTAATTCTCATGTGGTCGGCTGGGTTAGGCTCACATGAGAAGCCCTAGATCTTGCTCTGATACCAACTTGAACAAAACAGATAGAATACTGCAATGGTCTGATGTAATTTAAGAAAAGAAACACAGGTTCGAAGAGAAGAAGAGAGAGAGAGAGAGAGAGAGAGAGAGAGAGAGAGAGGGAGAGAGAAAGAAAGAAAGAAAAGATAGAAAGAGAGGAGAAGAGAGAAAGAAAGAAGGGGTTCGGTTATATGTTACTGCCGCCCCATTAGTTGTTATTTATAAATGCTAATCTCCTTACAAGAGTAGGAGTTACTCTAATACCCCTACTTAAACTCCAACACAAATTAAAAAAAGATAAACAAGGTCCAGCCGGCCCAACTATAAAAGGAAATAAAAACATAATAAATAAGTGTGGGGTTGGGACCACACACACTATTAACTATCTCTACATATACCTCTAACGAAAACAGCAGAATTATTAAGAATAATATCGGAAGAAGAGAGAAGAGAGAAGAGAGAAGAGAGTAGAGGTAAATCATGGAAGAGAACACTAAAATCGTGAGGATTGTTATTTTTATGCCTTGCATTTCTATTTACATCAGTTGCTAGGAACAAGAAAAGAAATAAAATAAAGGTCCATAATGGCTAATCAAAGGCCCAAACACATAACAATGAATAATACCATTGACAAATAAGAAAGAACAGAAAGCAATTATAGCCTATTTTGCAATACTTATCCTGAAAAGATGAACTTGTGTGTATGTGTTTTTTTCTTTTAAATACTTATGAATGTTAGTAGGTTATGCCAAATGAGTACAATATGCAGTATTTGATTGAAAATTTGTGATCAATCCAGTTTAACTTTCATCAATGAAATATATGCTTCTTGAAGCTAAGTACTCCTTGGAGTATAAAGAGCAATTAACGGCACCAATAGCATAAGCAGTGTTGGTCAGAGAAAAGACAAGTAACGAGAAGCCTTTCTAGTCACAATTGTATATACATCCAAGCAAAATTTATGGTAGATGAACTGCACCGTAAAGAAAAAAAATGAACTAGTGATACAATAACACATACAGCTGACACCTTTAACATTGTTAAAGTTTTGATGATAAGTACCCTTGTGAAATGTGAACTAATAGAAAGTAAGTAGACCATGTGTTGGCTTTAACCTGATTGGTTGAATCTTGATTTAACATGCAACAAATATTCATAAATGCATCGTTTTTGGACTCATACATCCATTGTGGTTCCCTCTAACACTTAAGAGTGTTTCTCCTTTTGATATCAACATGCATGTGCTACACAGAGTTTTATATATATGTATTTTAATGTACATATGTATCAAGATCTGTCCTATGGTTTCGTGGCCATTGTTGATTCCAATTTTTAATTCTTTTACATGTGAAGGAACTACAATCATTTTGTTATAATAAGGAAGATTACAAAGGATTACCATTTGATTTTTGCGGGGGATACATTGGATTCATTGGGTAAGAAGTTAAAATTTTCAAGATCTAATTATATATTTTATATCTATATCTCAAAATTTCACTACTATTTTGTAATTTTCTCTTAGGGTCTGTTTGGTTCATGGAAATAGGGGTCCAGAATCAGAATCAGAATGCCCTATTCCGATTCCAACCATCTGGTTGGGTGAAATCAGAATCTGATTCCCATTCCTGGTGGAACTGGTGGAATGGCATTCCTCCATTTGAGGGAATGGCCACCCCCCCCCCTGGAAATGAGAATCTTATTCCAGCTGATTCCAATTTCTGAACTAAACAGGTGGGGGGGATAGACCATTTCAATTCCGGTTACAAGGGATTTCAATTTTGATTTCGATTCTGACTATGAACTGAACTGGCCCTTACATTTTATAATTTATTCCTTACATTTTCTCTTCATTTCATATTGTAAAGTACATTGATTTGCCTTTAAATATTATAGTATGTTCAAAGAGCATAAGATGATGCAGCACCCTCTATTAGTTGATTGCTAACACTCCCCCTCAAGCTGGAGGGTATATATATCATACAGTCCCAGCTTGCTACATATGAATTCAACCCTTTTCTAGCTCAAGCTCTTTGTAAACAAACCTGCCCATTGCTTCTCTGAACTCGCATGATATGTGTTGATCTCTCCACCAAGTACCTTCTCTCTCACAAAGTGACAATCAACCTCTATGTGTTTGGTCCTCTCATGGAATACTAGATTAGAAGAGATATACACTACAGCTTGGTTGTCACAATGCAACTTCATAGGACTTTCCATGGTGAATCGAGCTTCTTAAAGTAGGTATTTTAACCATGTAAGCTCACACATGGTGTGGGCCATGGATCTATACCCTGCTTCAGCACTAATCCTTGCAACCATAGTTTGCTTTTTAGTCTTCTAAGTGACTAAATTGCCTTCAAGATATGTACAGTATCTTGTTGAGGTCCTTCTGTCAAAGATTGATCCAGCCCAATCAACAATAGTATACCCTTCATTTTCAAGTTTTCCACCTAATTTATACAATAATCTACATCCTAGAGCTCCTTTCAAATATCATACAATTCTAATGACTGTAGACTAGTGAGGAATATGAGGATTCTATGCAAACCGACTGACTACACTTATTGTGAAATAATGTCTGGCTGTGTGATAGTCAAATAATTCAATTTGCTAACGAACCTTCTATGTAACTGGATTATCAAATAACTTCTCTGTATCTTGAGTTCTGCATTTAGTTCCATGGAGATTTAGTTGGTTTTGCACCTAATAATACTGTCTCTTCAAGTAAATCAAGGACATGCTTTCTCTAGCATTAGTTAATACCATGTCTTGACCTTGCAACTTCTATACCCAAAAAGTACTTCAACTTACCAAGATCTTTGGTCTCCAAATGCTCTTGTAAGAATAGTTTAACCTTTCAATACCTTAAACATCACTGCCATTAATAACTATATCATCAATGTATACTACCAAAAGGATCTTCCCTAGTGTAGAATCATAATTAAAATAGGATGATCAACATTGCATTGTTTCATCCCAAAATTTTTTACCACCTTACTAAATCTGCAAAACCACACATGTGGGGTTGTTTCTGCCCATAAATTGCCTTTTTCAACCTACATGGTCTACCATACTCCCCTTGAGCAATAAACCCTAGTGGTTTCTCTCTCTCTCTCTCTCTCTCTCTCTCTCTCTCTCTCTCTCTCTATCTATCTATCTATCTATCTATCTATCTATCTATCTATCTATCTATCTATCTATCTATCTATCTATCTATCTATATATATATATATATATATTTCCTTAAGTAGGCCACCATGGAGAAAAGTGTTCTTAATATCAAGCTAAAATAATGTCCAAATCGTACATAGCAACAAGAGAAATCAGCACATTCAATAAACCAATCTCAGTAACATGAGAGAAAGTCTCCGATGGGAGATCAAGACCTTAACACCAATTGGTACAGTGCAAGTAAGAAAAACAAAGCTAGGAAATCTGGCAGAGGAAAGACCAAGTTTCAAAAGAAGCAGAACGGTAGGAAGAGCGCCTTGACGAAGTGTAGGGCTAGAAAGGGAGAAAGTTGGATATGGGTGATCACAAAGTTTGATAAAAGTGGTAAGAAAATGTTTGTGGTTGGCTCAGTAGTGAGCATTGACAACTGTATGCCTTCTTTGGCAATTGAGGGCACACGAGATGAAATGCAAGAAAGAAGTGTCTCGGATGGGACTTTCATCCCCTCCGATCCCAGTGCTTTAATTGTAGCCGGCTGTGGGAGTGAAAAATCAGGGTTTGTGGCTTCGAATGAGGATGCTTTTGTTGGTCCAGAGAGGATGGAAGGGGTGGGGAGGAGGAAAATGGAAAAAGGAGTGATAGTGGTGATGCTAAGGTTGTGAGTACAGATGAGGTGTTTAGACAAGGAAGCTTCAGGTGCCAAACAATACATAGATGAACATGTTGATCATGGTGGGAATGCTCCGCATTTTGAAAAGGTGAGGATTGGAAGGTTGGGTATAGACTTGGGCAGGAAAAACATTCTTGAAGAGAAAGAAGGGGGCCAAACTGCTGGGACAGCAAGCAACAAACCGCGTAGTTCTAGAAATCAAAATATTGTGCATGTCAAAGATATTCTCTAGGCTTAAACTCAGCTTGGCAGGAGTAGGACCGACAAAAAATTACAAATGGGTCTACAGGAGGAAAAGATTGAGTGGAAAAGGGACATCCGTCTCTAATCGTAAGGGGACATTGGTGCAAATTCAGCCTTCGGTTCCCCTTCTAGACGAGGAACAACAGGAAAACAATTTCAGTGTTATAGCAAAATAATGATGAAAAGAATGGGGACTTAGGTGAAGTGAATATCCAAAAAGTAGTGGAAATAGAGGTCAGTATTGGTAAGAGCTTGGGTTTGTTCTTTTGGGGAGGTAAGGAGTTTGCCAAAAGGGCTTTGAGGAATTCGAAAGAAAAACAAAAAGGGAAGAGAGGTTGAAGAGAGACTATTGGAAAGGAGCTAAGTCATGGGATGAGGAACTTTCAGACCAGGAAGTTTCGTCCACAGATGAAGATTGAAGTCTTGGTTGGGCGGCGAGGAGGGGTTTTGATTCAGGTTTGTTTGTTGGGTCAAGGGCTTGCGTATTTTAGGGTGCCTTTCTTTGGGTGGTTTTGATTTGATCTTCAATTGGATTGGGTGGGGTAACCTCATGTTTGTAAAGTGTGAGGTTAATGGATCTGTTTAGGGGTCCTGAGGCTGTAATGTGTGAGGTTTGAGGATCTGTTTGGGGTTCTTGAGACCGTTCTTCTCCTGGTGATGACTTATCACCTCTCTGATGTAATTTCTCTTTTTTCTTGATTCTTTAGAAAAAAAAAAAAGTCTCCATGTAGTCCACCCCATACAACTTTATATACCCCTTTGCAACCAACCATGCTTTAAGTTGTTCTACACTACCAATTGATAGAAACTTCATAGTATAAACCTACCAACAACCCACAGCATGCTTCCAGGTGAAAAAGCGGTAAGTTTCCATGTATCATATTCAAGATCAGAAAGTTGCTTCTTCATTGCTTTCTACCAACCTGGAGAGGCAAGGGCTTCCTGGACATTCTTAGGGACATGAATAAAAGATAGTAAAGAAGCAAAGTGTTGATGTAAGGGAGATAGCATGAGAAACTAAGACAAAATTGGAATGAGGATGAATAGTACAATGATGTTCACCTTTCTAAAGTGCTATTTGGAAGAACAAGGTTTGAAGGTTGAGAGGTGTAAGATGTAGGTGGTGTACGTGCTATGGGTTGAATGTGATTAATGACTGGATTCTCTAGCGATGGAGAAGATTGTGGGGGAGCTGGTACATATCTTTGCATATACACTCACTTGATTAGTGGTCTACCAGTAACAACTCAATCTCAATAGGTACTGCTAGAGGGAATAAAGGAGATGAAGGAGTGGAAGTGTTTGTGCTACAAAAGAATGCAAAAGTCTTAAAAAAGTGACATCAAGACAAAGAAACGAATAGTTGAGAGTAGGATTGTAACATTTATACCCTTTATGAGTCCTAAAGTAACCAAGAAAGATACTCTTAGTGGCTCGCACATCCAACTTGTCTAGTCCAAGAGCAAATTGAGAATAGACATGGGTGTCCTATTAATGAAAAACATGCTATTAGCCTGTATCACTCCAAAACTTTTTCAATACATTCATGTGGATAAGGAGATAATAAGCAATATCAAGTAAATGACGGTTTTTCCGTTCAACTACCCCATTTTGTTGAAGGGTGTAAGTATAGGAAAACTGATGAATTATGTTGTTTTGTTTTGGTATAAAAATTGCTGAAAGAATGTTAGGAAACATTCTCTGTCATTCTTAGAACAAAGAATTTTAATTGGAATTCCAAAGTGAGTGCAAATTTCAGAATAAAAAATTTGGAAAATGGAGAACAATTTTGGTCTTTCTTTCATAAGATGAAGCCATGATTCAAGAATAGTCATCAATGAAAATTACAAAGTAGTTGAAACCATTGTAAGTAAGGGTGAGCAAGAAAAACCAAACCGAACAAGAAAATCGACTGAAGCCAAACCGAAAATCCGGTTAACTGAATCAATCGATTCAGTTTCGGTTCGGTATTTTTATAAACCAAAGGCATCGGTTCGGTTTCAGTTAACCAATATAGAAAATTGGCAGTTAACCAACTGACCGGTATACATATAATTTTATATTTTTTAGGTATATTTATGTATATTATATATTTTTTATATTTTCTATATATTATAAATTAATAAATATGCATTATATATATAAACATATATATAATATTATATATTTCTGAATTTTTATTATATTTTTATATATTCTTATAATATATTGTAAATATAAAAAACCCGACAAACTGTGCTGATGGTTAACTGAACCAATCAACCGGTTAACCAATCGGCTTTGATCCGGTTTTGATTACTGGTTTTCCATAAAACGGTGATACCGGTTCGATTCTAAAAATAAGCCCACAGTTCAGTTAACCAAACCGTGATAACCCCTAATTGTAAGATTCAACAATGATGTTTAGCATTAAAATGCAGGGTGTCCAAGCCAACAATGAATAGTCACCAATGAAAATTATGAAGTAGTTGAAACCAAAGAAAAAGGACTCAATACCCGACAAACAGTTCTAGGACTAAAAGACACAATGATGTTTAGAAAATTAATACAACTCACAATCCAACAAAGAGACATGTTGTATTAACAGAGCAAGCAACTTAAACATCTAAATTGAAGGGTGACCAAACCGGCAATGCCACTATTGGTGGGGTAAGAGAGGAATGAAGCGCTACTTTTGATCCACCACCATTGAGATGCCTCAAAACATGTCCTTGAAAGGGGTTATTGTTTAAAAAACATGATAAAATTGATGTGAAGGCTTACACTGATGCTAACTAGTCTGATTCTCCTAGAGATGGGAGATCAACATGAGGATACTGCACCTTTGTTGATGAGACTCTAGTCACTTGGAGGAGCAAGAAACAAACTGTAGTGGCTAGATCAAGTGTTGAAGCCAAGTATAGGGCCATGGCTCACAGAATGCTGAACTACTTTGGCTAAAATTCTCTTAGGTGAATTGAGGATATGTATGCCCCGAAGAGTTCCCACTGGAAGCTAAGGAGGGGGTTCGCAAATATCTGAAGAAGTACCTGGGGATTGGTATATTGTTCAAGGAACATGGTTACGCATGTTTCCAAGAATTCCCACCTGGAAGTTGTCTCAGATATCTGAAGAAGTACCCAGAGATTGGTATATTGTTTAAGAAACATAATCATATGAGAGTTGAAGTCTACACTGATGCCGATTGGGCAGGGCAGGTTCAATTGATGACAGGAAGTCTACTAGGGGGTACTGCATGTTTGTCAGTGGAAACTTAGTCACTTGGAGGAGCAAAAACCAAAGTGTAGTGGCTAGATCTAGTGCTGTAGCAAAGTATAAGGCCATGGGACATGGAGTGGCTAAAGTACTTTGGGTGAAAAATCTAATTGCTGAATTGGGTTTTTGAGTTGACAGCTCGATGTCCCTTTACTGTGACAACAAAGCAGCCATTAATTGTGCTGCCAGCTCAGTTCTTCATGACAGAACCAAGAACATTGAAGTTGATAAGCACTTCATAAGAGAAAATTTGAAAAGGGTGAAGTTTGTACTCCTTATATCAGTTCTAAGGAACAACTTGCAGAGGTTCTTACAAAAGGTCTTCACTACTTGCAGCACAATGAGTTTTGTCACATTTTAGGGGAATGTTGTAATTCTATTAGTATGTAGCTGTAGGGGCTTTTTTTGTCAGAATTCAGAATTCATATTTTATTGTATAGTTGTCACCCTAAGTATATATTAAAATTGAGGCTCCGCCAGTTTAGCTAAACAAGGGACCCGGCGGGTGGGGGGTGCTGCTTTGTAATCATTTTCAGCACTCTGTATTCTGACTGTTGCAACATTTTTAAATTTGAATTATTAATTGAAAGTTGCTGATCAAAGAAAATGAGGCTCCACCAGCTCAATTTTTTGGTGGCTTCTTCAATTCTCTTCTCTTGTCTCTTCTCCCTCTCTTCTTTCTTCTTCTTCTTCTCCTTTCTTTTCTCATCTTCTTATTTAATTACATATATTAATGGTTGCTCTACATTATTCTGTTTCAGGAGACTATTATTTTGTTTTTTAAAAAATATGCCCACTAATGCCATTCTTAAACTTCTCTTTGAGGTATATAAAAATTGTGAAACACATTCAAATAAGAGCAATCTAGGTGTTGAAGTTTGACCTGCCCTAGAATTCTGTCTTGTTCGTTGACTGTAAAGTAAAGTAAACAGCAAGAAGTAGGAGAGGAAAGAAGAAGAGAGAAAAGAGAGGAAAGAGAGAAAGGCTGGTTCGAATTAGAGAAAAGTTCTCCCTAGATTTGGCTAGACATGTTATTATATTATTAACTTATTGGAAAAAACTTGAGTGCCCTTCTTTAAGTAAGAAGCACTCGAACTAACATAACCGTACACATCAACATTCTCAACATGTACAAAGACTGAAATACCCCTTCACTAACACCACTAACACTCCCCCTCAAGCTGGTGAGTATATATCATATAATCCCAGCTTGTTACATATGTAGTCCACTCTCTCCCGACTTAAACCTTTTGTAAACAAGTTTGCCCACTGGTTTCCCGTACTAACATATGTACTTTCTATCACCCCATTCAGCACCTTCTCTCTCACAAAATGACAGTCAACTTCGATGTGCTTGGTTCTTTCATGAAACACTGGATTGGAAGAGATATGAACCGCTGTCTGATTGTCACAATAGAGCTTCATTGGAGTACTGATGTCATATCCTATCTCCTGTAGAAGGTTCCTCAACCACACTAATTCACAAGCAGTATGTGCCATGGCCATATATTTTGCTTCTGCACTGCTTCTTGCCACAACTATTTGCTTCTTACTTTTCCACGTTACCAAGTTACCCCCCAGAAAGGTGCAATAGCCTGTGGTAGATCGTCTATCAGAATATAGAACCTGCCCAATCAGCATCGGTGTATCCTTCTACTACCAGTTTTCCACCACTCATGTACAGCAAACCACGACCAGGAGCTCCTTTCAGATACCTTACAATCCTTAGCACTGCATTCCAATGTGGGACCAAAGGTTTCTGCATGAACTGTCTCACCACACTAATCGCAAATGAAATATCTGGCCGAGTAATGGTTAGATAGTTTAGTTTGCCTACAAGTTGTCGGTATCTGTCAGGGTCTTCAAATACTTCACCTATATCACTGCTCAGCCTTGTATTTGTTTCCATAGGTGTCTCAGCCGGTTTAGTACCCAACAACCCTGTTTCTTCCAATAAATCAAGCACATATTTCCTCTAACACAAATTAATGCCATGCTTAGATCTTGCTACCTCTATGCCCAAAAAGTATTTCAACTTGCCAAGGTCCTTTGTCTGAAAGTGTTCCTGTAGGAATGCCTTCAATCTGTCAATGCCCATTTTATCATTCCCAGTCACAACGATATCATCCACATACACCACCAATATTATTTTGCCTGCCGAAGAGTCAAAACTAAAGACAGAGTGATCAACTTGGCACTGTTTCATACCAAACTTCTTGACCACCTCACTAAACCTACCAAACCATGCTCGAGGGGACTGTTTAAGTCCATAAATAGCCTTCTTAAGTCTGCATACCTTACCATCCTCTCCCTGAACAACAAACCCGGGTGGTTGCTCCATGTAGACCTCCTCGAGCAAATCACCATGCAAAAAGGCATTTTTGATATCTAGCTAATGGAGAGGCCAATCATACATAGCTGCAAGGGAGATGACGACATGAACTGACCCTATCTTAGCAACCGGGGAGAATGTCTCTGTGTAGTCAATGCCATAGGTTTGGGAGTACCCTTTGGCAACCAACCGCGCCTTCAGGCGCTCAACACAACCATCTGGCAAGTACTTAACACTATACACCCACTTACAACCGACAGCCTGCTTCCCAGGAGGAAGAGCGGTGAGATCCTAAGTGTGATTATGATGCAGAGCAGAGAGCTCTTCTTCCATAGCACAACACCACTCTGGAGAGGTAAGGGCTTCCTGGACATCCTTAGGAACAACCACGGAGGATAACAAAGATATGAACTGGCGATGGGAGGCGGAGAGGTGGGTAAGTGAAACAAAATTGGAAATAGGGTGAAGGGTGCAAGTAAGTTTACCTTTCCGGAAGGCAATAGGAAGATCTAGGTCGGAGACTGGTGTCGGAGCTGGAGCTGGATCTGTCGACGGTGATGAAGCTGGAGGAGCTGCAGCCGGTACACGCGGGCGATGTGTATACACGTGACGGATGGGTGGACGGTCAACCGACGGTGGCACCGGAGGCAAGGACATAGGCATGACTGGAACCAGAGGAGGTGGATCAGCCACAGGAAGAGGAAGAGGAGGTGATGATGTGGAGGAAACAGCAGCACCGAACCCCACGAAGAACGAAGTAGACTCGAAGAATGTAACATCAGCACACTTGTACCCTTTTTGAGTTCGGGAATAGCCAAGGAAGATACACTTCAGGGAATGTGCATCTAACTTGTCAGTCCCGGGACCCAGATTATGAACGAAGCAGACACACCCAAATACCTGGGGAGAAAGCGGAAACGGAGACATGTTGGGGAATAAGACACTAAAAGGAGAACGACCATCAAGGATAGACGTGGGCATCCGATTAATTAAGAAACAAGAGGTGAGCATTGCATCACTCCAAAAGGTTTTGGAAACATTCATGTGGCGCATGAGGGAGCGTGTCGTTTCTACAAGATGGCGGTTCTTTCTCTCAGCAACCCCATTTTGTTGCGGAGTGTAGGTACATAAAGTTTGGTGTATAATGCCATGTTGGTCCAAGTATTCTTGAAAAGATGAAGACAAGTATTCACAACCATTATCAGAACAGAAAATTTTGATGTGAACGCCAAATTGATTGCGGATCTCAGCATAAAATTTCTGGAAGATGGCAAATAATTCACTTCTTTCTTTCATTAAATAGAGTCGCGTCATTCTTGAACAGACATCAACAAAAATAACAAAATATCGATATCCATTATATGACATCACTTTATAAGGACCCCAAACATCTAAATGAATTAAAGAAAAAAGACTTGACACAAGGTTATCGACCCTAGAACGAAAGGGAACACGATGGTGTTTCCCAAATTGACATGACTCACAATCTAAAACAGAAAGTTGACTCAATGAAGGGACTAAGGACTGCAACACTTTCAACGAAGGATGACCAAATCTACAATGCCACTAGAGAGGAGAAATGGATGACTGAAGGGCCGTTGACGTTCGTCCACCACCATCAAGATAATACAGTCCATCGGCTTCATGCCCTCCACCAATCTCCATCCCCGTCTTGAGATCCTGAAAAACACACATAGAAGGGTAAAATGTGATGGACCACTTAAGGGACTTGGCCAGCTTACTAACAGACATAAGATTAAATGGAAGCTTAGGTACATATAAAACAGAGGATAGGGATACAGGGTCTAGGTCAACATTACCAACACCACAGATAGATGATGTGGAGCCATTAGCAAGGGTAACAGATTGCGATGTTGAGCAATGAGCGAGAGATGAAAACACACTTGGAGTTCCCGTCATGTGGTCGGAGGCTCCAGAGTCAATAATCCAGGGGTTGGGTGTGGATGCCAAATAAGCCATACCTGAGTGTGCAAAGGAAGTTGTGTTTTGCTGCGATTTGGATTGAACAAACCTCTCATACTCATCCCGAGGAACACTCACCATCTCCTTGCCTGGACCATCTGAGGGAATAGAAGGCATCGGGTCAGCTGACCGGTTCTCCTGTCTAGAGCTGAAACTGGTGTCACTAGTCATGGCATGGTTGGCCCACATCGAGGGAGGACCATGTAAGTCATAGCAGTAGTTAATGGTATGTCCATCCAAACCACAATGAGTACACTTCCGTGGACCCGAGCCACGTCCTCTACCACGAGCTCCCCCTGAATCTCTGCCTCCAGTACGACCACCACCACGGATATGTGTAGATCCACCACTACCACTCCTACCAGGCTGGGCTCCTCGAGCCCCACTTCTGCCACCTCGACCTCTCGACACTGCAAATGCTGATTTATCGGAGACATTAGAGTCCATAGATCCAATGGAAGCCCTCCGAAGATGAGCAAACACCTTCTCTAAAGATGGAAGAGCAGATCCCCCTAGTATCTGGGCTCGTACTGGTTCATACTCAGACTTCAGCCCCACCAGAAACCGTGTCACATCAAGCTGCTCTCGCTGTTGCTGTTGAACTTTGACATCTGAAGTGAGAGGATGATAGACATTTAACTCATTAAGGATATTCCTCACACTGGCATAGTACTCCTCAAGGCTCTGATTTCCCTATTGCAGATTGAAGTATTCCTGATACAGTTGATATACCCTAGTGGTATTATCCCAACCTGAATACAGTTTCTTAGTGTGATCCCACACCTCTTTGGCTGTGTCAAGAAACATGAAGTTCACACTGATTTTGGGTTCCATACTGTTCCACAACCATGTAATGATCTGTGCATCTTCCTGTTCCTAGTCTTCATACTCCTGAGAATTAGCAAGGGGTTTCTCCTCTCTTATATGCTTCACTTTCTTCTTCGCCTTCAGAAAAACCTTTACAGACTTGGCCCAAGGGACATAATTCTCTCCATTCAGTTTAATGGAGGTCATTTGGACATTCAGGTAGTCAGTAGATATCATGACACTAGGTTTACTATCACTGTTATCTGCCATTGCCGAACTCCCTTAACACTGAATTCACACTACACACAGACACTTCACCAAAATCTGCACACTAATTTCAACAGTAATAAATGCTGAGAACTACAACACCACAAACCCTACTCACCGAAATCTGCACACTGATTTCAGCAGTATTAAATGCTGAAAACTGCAACACCACAACCCCTACTCACCGAAGTCTACACACTGATTTCAGCGATATCAAATGCTGAAAACCACACTTGTAACACCACCAACCCTAATCCACAACTACAGGAAGTTTCACCATTAAGTAGACACTATTGCCCTTCGAATCACACACAAACCAGAATAAACCCTAGCATAAACCCTAGCATACTGCAATCTGAAAACCCATCATGCGAACTGTACTACACCTCTCATGTATTCCATAACAGAAAAATATGCATAAAAAAAAACTTTACCTCATCGCCTGAAGGTCAACCACACGAAGGGCTGAGACACCACTGCACCACACGTACCAGCCCAACTAGGGCTTAGAAGCCACAGCAACCAATCACCAACGACACAATCGGAAGCATAGGAACCTCCTAAGGAAGAGGGCAATCACTCCTTTTCAGCCCTTTTCCCAGTCTCCAACTCACATCTGAGAAACCCAAGAGAAACCCTAATTCGAATGCGCATAAGACAGAATTCTAGCAAGTCTGATTTGGTGAACCTGGCTCTGATATCATGTTGAAGTTTGACCTGCCCTAGAATTCTGTCTTGTTCGTTGACTGTAAAGTAAAGTAAACAGCAAGAAGTAGGAGAGGAAAGAAGAAGAGAGAAAAGAGAGGAAAGAGAGAAAGGCTGGTTCGAATTAGGAAAAGTTCTCCCTAGATTCGGCCAGACCTGTTATTATATTATTAACTTATTGGAAAAGACTTGAGTGCCCCTCTTTAAGTAAGAGGCACTCGAACTAACATAACTGTACACATCAACATTCTCAACAAGTACAAAGACTGAAATACCCCTTCACTAACACCACTAACACTAGGAAATAATTTTAAGTTTGAATTTATTCACACATTATCCATTATCTCCCATAACTCCTATTTGCAGATGCATGAACACCTTATATCATTGGATACACGAGTATCTCTTTGAGGTATATAAAAATTGTGAAACATATTCAAATAAGAGCAATCTAGGAAACAACTTTAAGTTTGAATTTATTCACACATTATCCATTATCTCCCATAACTCCTATTTGCAGATGCATGAACACCTTATAGCATTGGATACACGAGTACTAATATTGATATGTCCTGCCATGCAGATATGACCTAAAAGTCGAATGTGGTTCCACATATAATCATCACAAGTCAAGGACACCTGATGCTTGTTTTTTCTTTGCTGATAATCTTATAGTAATTGATCATGATAATGATGATGTGTACATTCTATCCATACACCACCACTCTGGTAATGGTTCAGTACCACATAAAGGGTCAACTGCAAAATCATGGTTGGATGATACTGAGCAGAAGCTTCTACAGTTAAAAACATCTACTACTTTCAAGGAGAAGAAGTCACGAGCAACAAAATTGACCCCATGTCATGTGGGTTTTCTTGCTGAGAAATCAAAGGACCAATACATGAAAGATGTCAAAAAGTGTCTGAATTTTATCAAAGATGGAGAAAGCTATGAATTGTGTCTTACAACTCAGATAAAGAAGAAAATTGGAGACATAGATTATCTAGGACTCTACCTTAGCCTAAGGGAAAAAAATCCAGCCCCATATGCAGCCTGGCTTAATTTTTCCAAGGAAAATCTATGTATCTGCTGTTCTTCCCCTGAGAGGTTCCTAAGATTGGACAGAAATGGTACATTAGAAGCAAAACCCATTAAGGGCACCATTCGACGTGGTTCAACAACAGAAGAAGATTCACAGCTTAAATTGCAACTTAAGCATAGGTAAAAATTAATGTTTTGCATTGTTATATCATCATTTCCTCCATTTCTAGAGCTTTTTTCAATTCTATTTGATATGGAAATTGGCATTTTTCTCCTGACAGAAAAAGGTTAATCTCTGGAGTTAATGTGATACCCATTTACTTCCTAACCCTCAATGGCAGTGGAATGGTCACTTTGGGACCAAAATCCTTTGTCATAGCAGTGTTGTTAATGTGGTGAGGTAATGACCAGTTTTTTTCACCACCCTGAGCAATGTGGTAACTAGTCAATGCCTAGGCCTGACTAGCCAATTACAAAAAAGATTTATTCTAAGTTTAAGATGTGGATGAAATTTCATGTATAAGCTAACAGAGACTACAAATATGCAGTAAAAGATATGATATAAAGCATTTAGTATACATTCTAAGTTTACATAGAAAGCCAGGACAAATAGGCTGAGATATGGAGTTGAAATCTTAGTTTTTTGAAGATAGTGCAGCATTGCCTTTCTGACTTTGCTTCTTTGGCAACTTCCAACTCATTACCAGCAAACCACTAATTGGAGGATGACCTAAAGGAAACTTCTCCAACTGTTCCCTCTTTATGTTGTGCCTTTTATATTCTATATATCATCACTTAACCAGTATAAGTTCATAAGTTTATATTAATTGTTTGAAGATTTATACATTAAATCATAGTTATTCACTACAGAAATGGGCTGAAAACTAAAGACCATTACCTAATGTCAGTCCTAGCTATCTGGTCTCTTGGAAGAGTGCAGTGGATGGGGACCTATCCTTTGGCACTTCTTTTGGACAAAGTGGCCACTCTCAGACTCAAACCCACATTCTCATAATCATCAGCCCAAGATTTTACCATTACACCAAGCAATGGCCCCAGGAATGGACTGAAAACTGTTAACAAGGAATCATCATTATGCCAATTTTGGGCCTTTACTGCTTTGGGCTTGTTCTGATGATGGTGTTAGTTGGATGGCAATCAAAGCATGGGACCTTAAAATGCATTTGGTAAAATATGAAAAAATGTTGGCAACTACATTCTATCTCAATAACCCCAAAAACATACAGAATATTTGGACTTTGGTTAAATTTGTTATTTTGTTATTGAAGAAAACTAGCTTACCATGTCAGTACACTAGAATTATTGAACCAGAAAAATCAGTATGTGTAATAGTAATTTCATTTCCTTTGGTTGTCAGTCTTTTTTTTTATTACTATTTTTGGGTTTGTAAATAATATTGAAAACCTTATTGATCTTTTCTTTCCTGGAGGTGTGGACTCAGTATAGTAGTCTGCCAATGACATAAAAATTACATCTAGGATGCAACCTGTGCCAGATTAAATCCAAATGCAATAACTGAACAGTCAATTTATAACCTGACCTGACTGAACCTTAATCATCATCATCTAATCTCTTCCCTAACTATATAGGGTTGGCCACATAAATCTTGTTTCATCATCCCATTATGTTCAGTGACATATCCATTGTCAAATTATAACAACTTAAATCCTTTCTTACTACTACAACTTATGCCCTTTTTTGTCTGCCCCTAGCTCTTCTAGCCCTTTGTAACATATCACTTCTTATGGGTTCTATAGATGGTTTTCTCTGCACATGACCAAAACCACCTTAGTCTACTTTCCCTCATTATATCACCTATGGGAGATTCTCTTTGGTTCCTTCAAATAAGTCCATTTGTAGTCTTTTACTTTTATCTTTTCCACCCATTCGCATTTCTGCAACTGCAACATTCATTTTCTGGACATGCTGTTTCTTACTGCCTAATAAATCACTCCATACAATATTGCTGACCATACGACTTTTTTATAAAACTCTACTTTTAACCTAAGTGGCATTTGCCTTTCGCGTAAGACTCTAAATGCACCCCTCTGTTTTGCCCATCTTTCTCTAATTCCATGAGCATCGTCCTTCTCAATCTCTTCATTATTATGGATTATTGAACCAAGGTAACAGAAGAGATTATATTTAGTTATATCTTGGTCTCCAATCCTAGCCCTGATTTTCTCTCACATTATTATTAAACTTACATTGCATATATTTTGTTTTAGTCCTACTTATTTTAAAACCTCTTGTTTCCAAGGCATTTTCCCATGAACCTAATTTTGTATTTAACCCTTCATTAGTTTCATCTATTAATACTATGTTATCAGAAAATAACCCGCATTATGAGACCTCCTCCTGAATATGTTCGATGAAAAGACAATTCGGGATCCATGTTCATAAGAGTATGGAAAAAGTTTCTATGCTGGCTGCCAACCAGACACAACCCTCCAATTTCTGGGCTTGAGACCAGCAGTGTAAGACACTAGCAGAGTTTGGTTGGGGACTCGGGTTTGGGTTACTTTATCATGTAGGCTAAAAGCAAATTATAATGAATTTAAATAAAAAAAAAAAAAAACTTGGGTTACACCCTCCTGGACATTAACCAATCGCTAATTATATACCGTTTGGCTGCTTGTGCTTTGGTAGACATGTATATGTAAATGTTGTACACTATTGGGCTCAGATTCCAGAAATCTGAAACAGAGCAGAAGCAAATTATAAAATTTAATGCCGGCCACCCTTCCACCAGGAATACTTGGGGTTAAAAAAAGAGAGAAACAGAATACAAGCCATTCATATTATCTCGTTTGATGAGTTTGGTTTGGCACTTTCAAGTTGAACCCCATCCCGAGTTGCATTTGTAGGTATATGTTGTTCATGGATGACTATAACCACTATCTCATGGATTTCAACTGTCATCTCAATATAAGATTTGATTTCTCATCCTCATTTCCCATGCCAGGAAATTATATGGTAGGGTTCAATAGAAACTTGTAATGATATGTTGTTCCATCCATATGAACTTAAATAGTTCTTTTTCTGGTCTTTTTTTTTTTATTTTACTGTTTGAACAGTGAAAAGGATCAAGCAGAAAATTTAATGATTGTTGATCTTCTGAGGAATGACCTTGGCCGTGTCTGTGAACCTGGGACAGTGCACGTGCCCCATCTGATGGAGGTGGAATCATATGCAACTGTCCATACATTGGTTAGTACAATCCGAGGAAAAAAGCAATCAAACTTGAGCCCAGTCGATTGTGTCAGAGCAGCATTCCCTGGAGGTTCAATGACTGGTGCACCCAAGTTGAGATCAATGGAACTTCTCGATTCTCTTGAAAGCTGTTCTCGAGGCATCTACTCTGGATCTATTGGATTCTTCTCTTACAACCAAACATTTGATCTGAATATAGTGATTAGAACAGTTGTCATGCATGAAGGTGAAGCTTCGATAGGAGCTGGTGGGGCTATCGTTGCTTTGTCAAACCCTGAAAATGAATATGAAGAAATGGTTTTAAAAACACGGGCACCAGTAAATACTGTTTTAGAATATCAAAGCAAATCAGGTTGAAAGTAGTCTAGTATCCTCTGTTTTTATACCATTTCACATTGTATTATTATCATTCCCTTGGTGGGGTTGTGTAATCATCATAGAATTAGACAACTTGTCCAAGTTCTTATTTAAATTGGCAATCTTGTAAAACAGTTCAATTTGTTGTTTAATTCATGTCCTGTGGTCATGATTGCCAGGATATGTTTACCACATGAAAGATGCATCTGATTTATGTTTCAATTTGCTTTACATTTTGTTCTTGCACGGTTTGCACTCACTTCCCTTCATGACAACTATAATCATTAGTGATACATAAATTGTTTTTATAAATTACTGTTTCACTTTTAATAGATGGCACTATTCAATAATTTTTCTTTTTATTGATTTTTTTTTCTTTTTTGATAAGTAAGAAACGAAATTTTCATTAAAATAAAAGAAAAATAGAAGATGAGGTAATGAGCCATCACCCAATTATAACCATGAAAGTAGGTATCCGAACTCAGTGCACCTTTTACAATTACATATCTGAATTTCCAGCACTTCCCTCAAATTTTCCCCCAGATCCCTTTTATTAATATGTCTAAATTCTGGATGAGCCATAACCCAATAACCAATCGACTTGCTGATTTGCTCTTTTTAATGGTGTGGATGCTTGTGCAATGAACTAATTTTTTATTCAAAACAAATCTCTAACTTGGAATTCCAACTGAATAATCATTATTTAGTTATCTGGATTCTCTTCAGAAAGGTAGAACAGCGGTTGATGTGTTTTCTGAACATGAAAAGAATTTTCACCTAAACTAGGTGTTCAATATGGAAAATTGAGGGAGGTTTTAAAAGGAATTTCACAGTGTTTGGTTTGATTATTTGATAGAAAATAAGAGAAAGAGGAAATCAGGAAATTGAGGGAGGTTTTAAAAGGAATTTCACAAGTTTCCTTAAGAACTTTCCCGCAACTTTCTATTTCTTTTTTATTTCCTATCAAACCAAACACAGCCTAATAGAGAAAGAAACTATCAACTGATTCCCAATCTTACAGTGAATACATCTATGAGAATTGAGAAAGGGGCAATCTGATTTTCTTTGAAGAATTTTACAAGTATTAATTTTAAGATGAGTTACTTTCCAACTAAAGGCTATCATTTTTTTTTTTTTGATAGAACAAAAAAAATGGCTATCATTTTAATTGCTGTAAAAGGGTGTTGGTTCTTGCTCATTTTTTTGGGAGAGTATTATCTATTTTTACCATGCCCCTGTTGATCTTGTTAAGTATTATTATTTCTACTTTTCTCTGTTTTATAGCAGTAGGAATTATACTTCTTTTATATATCAACTCAATTGGACCTTAGATTGTTGTTATGTTCATTTTCCCTTGTTCATCTCTATTTATTGTTTTAAATTTAATAATCAATATATTTTATTTCACCTTTGCTGCCTTTGTTTATAAATTAATATTTTCCTATGTATACCTCTCTATAGATGCTAAAATAGTGTTATTTGTGTAATCGCTTTGTTTGTGGCATTTTTTTTTCAATTTTCAGTTTACAAAAATGCTGAAATAGTTTGAATCTCAGAAAGAGACTCTTCCAAACCTTGTATTAATGAAAGAAATCTTTTGACCTGAAACATTGCCACGTCTGTAAAATAACCAATATTTAAAGTATTGATATGATATGCCCGATACAGGACATTGCATCGTATCTTTGAAAAGGAGATATAGGATATGCATGAAAATTGGATGTATCATCTTTCTTCATGTGTATTGGTACTGTTGAGTGGGCCGACTTGTGTTTAGCTTATTTTCTTTTAAATTAAGATGTTGTTGGGCCTTGGGCCCATTAGTTTTTATTTTTTAAAGAGTTATAATTACTTAGTTTGAGTTGCCGCCTTACTAAGGACATCCTTGTAATATCTCATACTTAAGTTAATTATAAATAGAATGAGGGGCTGGCGACTAGGGTTATGTCAATCTATCCTAATCGACCTTCTTCTCTTTTCTCCCCTTTCCTCTCTTGCTGAAATCCCCAACTTTCTATTCTTCCTTTCACAAGAAGCTTGGCCGAAATCAGCACATAAGGTTTTCTACTTGGTATCAGAGCAGGTTGAAGGTTCTTGAAGAGATTCATTCTTGCAGGCCTAGATCGGCCGACTGCATGGAGTTTTAAGAGGTTGATCGAAGCTTTCAGGTAAGCCTAGTTTTTGGATTTTCTTGATGGATCTGTATGCCATGTAGCTGGTCTAGGGTTTCTCATCAGAATCAGGAAAAACTGGAGAAAGGGGAAGAGTCGTGATTTTGTTAGACTCTTCAATTTTGACCTAGGTAGTGGCGCCCTATTTTTTTTAGGGTTCCTCTGGGTTTTTTGTAAGGGGCGGTTCAAGTTCCATGTGGTTTGGAGGCCTCTAGAGAGAGCGGTTGCTTCTTCTCTCTCTTCTCCCCATCCCACCGAAAAGGAATCTTTCGTGGGAAGAAAGTCCAGGACACCAAAGGAGTGTCGTTGGTTCTAGAAGGTATTCTGTTTATTCTTGTTGCATTTTTTAGCTGTTTTTTGTACCTCTTTGAGACACATGGAGGGACACAGAGTCGAATATAAGCCCAGGAATGAAATGGGACCAGTGGGAGGAGGTGTTGGAGACCCCTTCGGAGCCAGAACCATTACTACAGTTAGGTTGGATGGTACAAATTACTTAGAATGGTCCCAATCTGCAAAAATGGCCATTGGGGATCGTGGAAAATTGGGGTATATTACTGGTGAAAAGGTAAAACCCGAAACTGGCAACTCTCAGTGGGTGCAAGAAAATTATATGGTAATGACATGGTTGTGTAATTCTATGTTGCCACATATAAGTAAAAACTTTTTATGGGCAAACACTGCTAAGGAGATATGGGATGGGGTTGCAGAGACATATTCACAGAAGGAGAATGTTGCTAGGGCTTATCAACTGAAAAATCAGATTATTGCTACTAGGTAGGGAGATAGATTTGTTGCAGTTTATTTTTCAGTCCTTAAGACCCTGTGGCAGGAGATTGACCATCTAAAGACCTTTGCTTGGGAAACCACCAAGGATGCAGCTACCTATCAAAAACACTTAGAGAAGTATAGGGTGTTCGAATTCCTTGCTGGCCTTAACCCTGAGTATGACATTGCACGAAAGCATCTTCTTTCCAGGGACAATGTCACTCTCTCCCAAGCATATGCATTTGTGTCAGGAGAGGAGTGTAGGAGGGATGTAATGATGAAGAATCTCATGTTTGATCAGTCTGCTATGGTAAGTGTTGTGAAACCTAAACAGAATGGCAATGAGAACAAGAAGGAAGACAAAAGGGACTTAGTCTGTGACTACTGTAAGAAACCAAAGAATACAAGAGATACTTGCTGGAAGCTTCACCCACATCTTGTGCCGACCAAATTGAAGAATAAGAAAGGAAATGCACATATGGCAGTTATTGGTGACACTCCGCCCCCCCCCCCCTACTACAGCTGCCTTGGAGTCCATTGCAGTTATTGCAGTAAGGGCCGAGCTTGAGAGGTTTGGGTTACTTCTGAATCAGAGGGATACAGCTAGTTCCAATTCAGTCGCAACTAGACAACAAGGTACCTGTAGCACAGGTGGAACTCACTCTACCTCCCTTGCCCACACAGGTAGTCCACATGTCACTGCAAACTATGTTTCTGCTTCAGGTAAGGAGAGATCTCCTTGGATTATAAACTCTGGAGCCTCAGAGCACATGATCCATTGCTCCACCATTTTCTCCTCTTACCAGCTCAATTATGGCAGAGATAGGGTCTCCACAGCTGATGGATCCCATGTTCCTATTGCTGGGAAGGGACCTGTCAAGATTAATGATTCCATTTGTTTACCCTCTATCCTCCATGTTCCTAGATTGAGCACCAACTTGTTATCTGTTAGTAGTTTGACTAAGAATCCGAACTGCTCATTAATTTTTTCTCCTGGACATTGTATTTTGCAGGATCTGGATTCAAAGAGGATGATTGGGAGTGGTCGTGAAGTGAATGGAATCTACCTCCTGGATACTCTTCCAATTCACCAAAGTCATCATGTTTGCAAGGACAGTGAGTCAAAACTTGTGGATCGGATTATACTTTGGCATAATCGTCTGGGTCATTTGTCTTTTTCTTCTTTAAGTTCTTTGTTTCCAAAATTGTTTAAGTCAGTGAGTCTGTCAAGGTTAAAGTGTGAAGGTTATGAACTTGGAAAGCATTGTAGATACTCTTTTAAACCGAGTAATAAAAGATGTTATTCTCCTTTTGATGTTATTCATTCGGATATGTGGGGCTCTTATCATGTTCCCTCCATGGGCGGCTATCGCTATTTTCTTCTGTTTGTGGATGATTTCTCTCGATATTCCTAGATTTACTTGATGAAATCACGTGATGAGGTACCATCCTTGGTGAGGCAATTCCATCAGATGGTATTAACACTGTTTGGAACTAGAATCAAGATGTTCAAATCTGACAATGCTAGGGAATATTTTGAGAGACATCTTGCCTCATATCTGTTGGAGTATGGTGTTGTCCATCAGAGTAGCTGCTCCTACAGTCCACAGCAGAATGGTGTTGCAGAGAGAAAGAACAGACACATTGTTGAGACGACAAGAAGCATGATGATCACAACGACGGTTCCAGTTCGGTTTTGAGGTGATACCGTTCTCACGGCAGTATATCTGATTAACAGGATGCCTTCTCGTATACTTGGATTTAGCACTCCATTCAGCCTTCTTTTTCCTCAGGGGGAGATGTTTCATATTCCTCTAAGGGTGTTTGGGTGTGTCTGCTTTGTGCATATTCTTGGTCCTTACCGTTCGAAGCTTGATCCCAAGGCAAAGAAATGTGTCTTCCTTGAATATGCAAAGAATCAGAAAGAGTACCGCTGCTATGATCCCATCTCTGGGAACCAGTTTGTTACTATGGACATCACCTTTTTTTAATCTACATACTTCTTCTCAAGGAATCCTTCTCAGGGGGAGTGCTTTGGGGAAGTAAGTCAGCAGTCTATCCCTCTCCCAGTTCCAGTTCCTGTGTCTACTACTGTGCTTGACAACCATTCGATGTTACCTACCTTACCACCCCCATTGCGTTCCTTCTCACAGTATTACTCACGCCAGAGACTTCATAAGGAAGTTGATTCCACTATGGCAGAACTCACACCACTTCCTGTCGATCCCTTGGAGACTCCAGATTCGACTGAGACATATCCAAGTATTCCTCTTGATCCCTCTACTATTTCAGTTTCATTGGTCCCACTAACATTGTTATAGATAACCTTGATCTGTCTATTGCTCTTAGAAAAGGGAAGAGGAGTGCACTGCTCATTGCATATCACAATACTTATCCTACAGTGGACTTTCTCCTTCCTACCGTGCTTTTCTCTCTTCTCTTGATTCCATGTCTATACCCAAGGGTGTTAGTGAGGCTCTCTCCAAACCTGAGTAGAAGGCAGCTATGCAAGAAGAGATGGAGGCTTTGATTAAGAATCAAACATGGGAGATTGTGGACCTACCAGAAGGCAAGGAGGCAGTTGGATGCAGATGGGTTTACACAATAAAGTCTAAGGCAAATGGAAGCATAGAGAGGTACAAGGCAAGACTTGTTGCAAAAGAATACACACAGACCTATGGCATTGATTATCTAGAGACCTTTGCACCAGTCGCAAAGATGACCTCTGTTCGGATACTCCTTTCTCTTGCTACCTCATACTCTTGGCCCTTGTTTCAACTAGATGTGAAGAATGCTTTCCTAAATGGGGATCTACAAGAAGAGGTGTATATGGATCTTCCAGCTAGTTTTTATGATAATGCTAAAGAGGGAAAGGTATGCAAGCTGAAGAAGTCACTATATGGCTTGAAACAATCCCCCAGAGCATGGTTCGACAGATTCAGAAAGGCCCTGATTGTTTTTGGCTACACTCAAACTCAATCTGATCACACATTGTTTGTGAAGCGCAGGGGATCCTTGGTGTCAATCCTAATTGTTTATGTGGATGATATTGTTGTGACTGGGAATGATCTGAGTGAGATTAATAGTCTGAAGAGGAACCTGCATAAGAATTTTGAGATTAAGGACCTTGGAGAACTAAGATACTTCTTAGGCATTGAAGTTGCAAGATCAAAACATGGAATTTTTATCTCTCAAAGGAAGTATGTCTTGGACCTTCTCCAAGAAATAGGGGAACTTGGAACAAAGGTAGCTAGCACCCCCATTGATCAGAACCATAGAATCAGTGCATCAAAAAGTGAACCAGTAAAGGACCTTGGGAGGTACCAAAGACTTGTGGGTCGGCTACTACACTTGTGCATGACAAGATCGGACATCTCCTATGCAGTAAGTGTAGTGAGCCAATACATGCATGCTCCACGAGACCAGCACTGGAAGGCAGTTGACAGGATCCTTGCTTATTTGAAGGGACATCCAAGCAGAGGCATATTGTTTACTGATCATGGACAGCTCAAGCTAGAGACCTATACAGATGCGGACTGGGCAGGATGCCTCGATGACAGAAGATCAACTTCAGGAGTGTGCACCCTAGTTGGGGGTAACCTAGTCTCATAGAAGAGTAAAAAACAAACATTTGTGGCAATATCAAGTGCAGAAGCCGAATATAGGGCCATGGCGCATGGAGTTTCAAAACTTCTCTGGATCCGTTCTCTGTTGGAAGAAATCGGTGTTCAGGCAGAAGAACCTATGATGCTATACTACGATAACCATGCAGCAATTAATATTGCTCATAATCCAGTCCAACATGACCGAACTAAGCACATTGAAGTAGATAGACATTTTATCAGAGAAAGGGTAACTTATGGAGAAGTTTGTCTTCCATACATTTCTTCTGATCTGCAGCTTGTTGATGTCCTCACAAAAGGCGTTGCAAAGAATAAACTGGAGCATGATCTACGCAAGTTGGGGATGTATGACATCTATTCCCAACTTGAGGGGGAGTGTTGAGTGGGCCGACTTGTGTTTAGTTTATTTTCTTTTAAATTAAGATGTTGTTGGGCCTTGGGGCCATTAGTTTTTATTTTTTAAAGAGCTGTAATTACTTAGTTTGAGTTGCCGCCCTACTAAGGGCATCCTTGTAATATCTCATACTTAAGTTAATTATAAATAGAATGAGGGGTTGGCAGCTAGGGTTATGTCAATTTATCCTAGTTGACTTTCTTCTCTTTTCTCCCCTTTTCTCTCTTGTTGAAATCCCCAACTTTCTACTCTTCCTTTCACAAGAAGTTTGGTCGAAATCAGCACATAAGGTTTTCTACTAGTACCGTATTGATATGATACGATAGTGTTTTGAGCATTTTGATGTTGTATCGGTCGATACACTACCGATATGGTGGCGTATCGATCGATACACTACCAAAACGATATGGATGGTAACTTATAAAAACAAACAGGTGAAAGAAGGCTTCTTTCTCCCAAAAAAAGCCTCCCCTCCCCCCCCCCCCCCCCGAAACCACTCCCAATCTTTGAAAAGTAAACTTTTCAAGTTTCTGAAAATATTGCAAAAATAGGTGACTTTTTCAACTTTTTTTTCATTTAATCCTTTTGATTTATTGTTTCTTTTTTTGTATGAATGCTGAATGTGTTATAATCTTGGCTGATCTACATTTTCCATGTCAAAAATCACAAAATTTTTTATTATATGTGTAGATCTATGGATTTTTTTGAGGAAATTTGGAAAAAATAAAAAATAAAGAAAAAATTGAAAAAAAAATGTTCATTTTTTTATATTTGAATGTAAGAAATAAATATGTTAGAAACCTATGGATGATCTACCATATCCATGTAAAATTTAAAATTTTTTGTAATTTTCGGAATTCAAAATTAAATATTAATTATTTATTTTTTATTGTGATTTGTCCATAAGAACTGCATATTCTGTTAATATATGGTTGATCTATCATATTCACAGATCATTTAGCATTTATTCTTCAAGTATGATTTTTTTAACTTTTTGTAATTTTCGGAATAAAAATTAAATACTAATTATTTATTTTTTATTCTAGTTTGTCCATAAGAACTGCATATAGTGTTAATTTATGGATGATCTATCATATCCATAGATCATTTGATTTTTTTCTTTAAATATGATTTTTTCTGTAATTTTCAGAATTAAAAACAAATACTAATTAATTATTTTTATTGTAATTTTCCCATAAGGATTGAATATATTCTTAATATATGTCTGATCTATCATATCCATATATCATTTGATATTTTTTTCTTTAAATATGATTTTTTGTAATTTTTAGAATTAAAAACAAATATTAATTATATATTTTTTATCGTAATTTGCCTATAATTATCATATCCATAGATCATTTGATATTTTTTTCTTCAAATATGATTTTTTTGTTGATTTTTTTTTGTAATTTTTGGAATTAAAAACAAATACTTTTTAATTATTAGACATTAATATCTTGTGTGTTGGATTATGTTTTATTTTTTGAATTTAATTATTAAATATTGATGTGATTATTATTTTAATAAACATTGTTTAGATGTTCATGTATGCTTGACTATGATGCGGCTCCTCATAAATTCTGTTAAAATATTAATTTAATGTATATATATTATTAAAGCCTTATATTTAGCATTATTGATGTATGTTTATGTTATATTGAAGTTTTTTAGTGTTTCTATGTGTATCTATGCATTTCTATACATATCTATGCGTATCTAAATTTTTCTCCAATATGCATGCATATCCAAGGCGTATCTCGATACGTATCTTACAAGTGTATCTGATACTTTGAACCTTGAAAATAACCCTAATTTTCATGTATTTTTTTTTATATTTTAACACAATAACTTTAAGGGGCTAATGGTAGTTACGGAAACCATCAAATACAAGGTGAAGCATATGGGTTAACTTTGGCTTTTGGGGCCCAACAGCATAGGCTGTTGAGATAGTTTTTAAGTTGGGCATGTTTTGGGCAGTTCACCAGTTCACGCCCATGCTTTGGTTTTTAGTAAAAATAAATTAAGATGTAATTACTAATTTACCCATTCTCATGGTAACGTGGCATTCTCAAAAATTTTCTCAACAGCATAGACTATTGGCCCCCAACAGCTAAAGTTTTTCCGAAGCATATAACTGACACTGGACTGTAGGGTTAAACGTTTGACCAATCCAGTAGGGTCCCTACCTGAGCCTATATTAAAAATTCACAACTTGATTGGGTGATCCATCATAAGAGCTCTATGAGGCTAACAGAAGTCATATAACAAGCTTTAATTTTGGGAGGATTAAACCTACCTTGTATGTAATTAGCATCAACTGGCTCATACACTCCCTTAGCAACAACCATGTGAAAAAAAAATGACTGAATTTTCATCAAGTTCATGTTCCCAAACAATCCCATCCTAAAGAATATAAGACATTCATTGTTTTCTATAGCCAGCAATAACCTTCCTAAAATAGGAGATTAGACCACCAAACCTCTTTCCATCGAGCGGCACTCCCGAACATGTTAATACCAGAGCAGGTTCTATAAATTTGCCACATGACCAAGGAAGTCATAAGAAAAGAAAATGAAACTGGAAACTCCCATTCTATGATTGACAATAGGGCTGTGAATTGGACTGGGTTTGGTCCAATCTGATCCGGTCCAATATGAGTCCATTACAGATGGACCAGGTCCAGTCCAATCCATTGAATACTCTGGGCCATTTTGAACCAGTCCAATTCAATGTCTGGACTGTCCCACCTGTTCAAATTGGTTTTAATTTAGATTGGTTTCAACCCAAACCTGGCCCATTGACACCTGTATTCTTATCTTTTATCAACGGATGGGATATTGATTCAATCTAACCTAATCCAATATAAATCCATTATGGATGGACTAGGTCCAATACAATCCAAGATATACTTTGGACCATTATATCTGAACTGATCCATTCAATATGTCTTATTAGTTCATCTAATCCATCCAAATTGATTTTGACTTAGACGGGGTCCAACCCAAACCAGTCCATTGACAGAGCAAGGTTTAGAACGAGATGGCTGTTCAGCAGGCTAAATACATGGGGCCTGCACCTTTTACAGTGAGGTCATGAATTTATTACTGGCATGGAGCATATCATTGATTCCACAGCCCGCTGAACAGCCATTGCATTCAGCTAATCGAAATTTCCATTGCCACTCCTAATTGACAGTAAATCAATCTATGGAACTATCATCTAGAGTCAAAAGATGGACAAAATCACAGAAGTGAAATTCACATCTAACTTTGAGGTAAATTTGTTCCGCCTAGGGTGGAGGCTTTTGCTTGGCTTCTTTCTCTGGACCACCATTTTTCATAAAGAATAGAACGTATGAGAGAAGTATACGAGTTTTGCAGCTCAACCAAAGTAATAACATAGAATTAGAAAAGATAGTCACACCTTGCCAACCTCTTGTCTATGCACGAAGTGCCTACAATCACCACCCATAAACAAGCTCTAATAGAACATTACAAAAAAAATAGGACTCAATAACCCATATGAAATCTGATATACAAGCAAACCAACTCTCTACAATCACAATTGCTTTCAAGGAAACATGCAGCTCTCCATCTAAAACCCTGTCAATTCTCATCTCTTCTCCTTCTTTATCTGCCCCTTAAGCTATCAATCTTTCCTCTTATATTTAACTTCCCACTTCGAATAATATGAATATGATTTTTTTTTCTTTCTTCAGCCCCTTCTTTTTCATGAATACTGTCTTTATAGTGAATCATTTGATGAATATATGGCTCAATAATGACAAGTATTAATAGTTAAAAGAGCATTTACATCTGTTGTTTATCAGAAAAGGTAGAATCTATTAAGTATTGAATTAAACTGGGTGTTACATTGCTGTGGGTAGATTACCCACTTCCAACTGATTGCCCCTACTCAATTTGAACATTAACCCCAGAACAAACATTACAATCTAACTGTATACTTAAATAGTTAAAAGAGCATCTGCATCTGTTATGACTAATTTTTTCAGCACATTCTTGCAAGTTTCAATTACCCAAGTTGCAAAAGATCACCTGGTTTATTGAATTTAAAATGAATAGGGATCATGTCTGCATTTTAATGGGTGGTCAGAGGAATGTTCTATAAAAAATGGTCACAACAAATGCAAGTTCATTAAAAGACATTATTGTTTGAAATTTCCATGCAAGGAATAGAAGGCAGAAATCAGGGAGTGGACAAAAGAAAAAGATTCCAATTGCTCATAGTTTGCTGTTTTGCTGCTTTCTATCTTTTTGGCATTATAGGTGTATTCTTGGAGGTATTCCTTCACATGAGGTGTTAAGAAAATGGCCTAAGGTGATCCATAAAAAATAAAAATGCAGACATTTTGGGGTGCATGTCTCTTTGTGTATAAACATGAATGAAGGCATACATGCAAATTGTATATTGTAGGGGTAAGTAATCCCCCAAGCCCTAAGGTTGGATATGAAATCATTACATTTTTTGAAAATGAAGGTGGTGTTTGGTAAGTAAAGGCAATTTTGTGTTCCTTGATCAACCTACTGGTAATTGGCTTCAACCTATTTGTCAAGACCTTTGCTGTAATCTTTTAAGTAGTGTTAATATGATTATTGATCTAAAATGACAAACACTCTCCAGGTCTTGGCTTTGGGAATAAGAACAATGTAAGTAGCATTTAGCTTTTGCATCGTGGTCCCAAAATAAAAAACTCCTCAACTATTTTAACTACCTACTTTCTCACCATGTTCCAATAATTTTGAAAATAAATTCCGGAAACCATTTGGTCCAGATGATTTTCTATGATGTATTTAGAAGAGGACAACTTATAATTTCTTCATCAGTAATATCTAGGTCCAAAATACAAACTTAACCCCTCCCCCCACCCTGGTGACAGTGAGATTTGATATCCCAAATCTCTACTACAACCATCAAGAGATCTTACCAAGTTAGTTGGCGCCTAATCAAATACTTCACCCTAGTTCCCATCTTTGTCTTGAATCTTATCCATAAAATTTCTTTCTCCTTTAATGGTAGTGGATGCATGGAAAAAAGCTAAGCTTTTCATCTCCCCAAAGCAGCCAGTTGACCTTTGATTTTTAGGTCCATGTTATCTCTTCTGGTATTACTTCTCCATTGAATTTGCCCTCAAGAAATTTAACTCTTGCATGGTCAGTGACTCAGTGTGATCAGGAGGGAGGGAGTGAGGGACCTGGCATGCTCCATTTCTCCTTAAATCTCTTATTTTGTTTCTTACCTTGGCCAAAAACTTCCTTATACCACTTGATAAAGTCCCTTCTAGATTTCTTGCACTTGCCCACAAGATTATTCATCTTCAACTCCTTTCTTTAAACAGCCCATATTTGCTTTACGATGTCTTCACAATCTTGATGTTTGAACCACATCTCTCTTTGAACCTAAATGGTTTCTTGAAACAAGGTCTACTTGGATATGCATCTAGAAGAATCGAAAGGTGATCTGAGCCATATGAAGAGGAAAAATGGCAGACCTTTGCTAACCTCAGTGTTTTCAGCTCCTAGACTATTTATTGTACCTTGCAAATCTCGGTCCTTGAAAATCCATCTCTTCAACCCACACTGACCCATAGCCTCATTTTCCATTGTGTCATCCCTCTATCTGACCTCATGTCCTCACACTTTGCCCTAAACCCAGAGGATGAAATTGATATCCCCCGTGCACCATGGCAAACCAATTTCTCAACACATCATAAAAAGAGATAATAGGATTCCCTGCAACCAAAAACTCTGCACACGCACTCTTGAAAGCATGAGAACCCAGCTGCATATTGGAAACATCTCCTCATGAAATTAACATACATGTATGAGAGATATTCCCAATGTGTGGTTGGATTCTATGTGAATAGAGTTTTTGCTTACAGGAGATCCGGGCTCTAAAAAGAGACATCTCCTGAGTTTATTTGATTCACCATAGAGAAATGAGCAACAGCACACCTTGCTTACATTAAGGTACCAAATAAAAAAAAAAAAACTATGCCACCTACCAAGCCATAAGCATCAATGCCCCACCAATCCTAAGATTTAAGAAACCTAACTTTGTCTATGCAAAGCAAGATGCTGTTTTTAGTTTCCATTAGCTAAATGATATTTGCATTGTAATTCTTGCAGCCACAAGCCTCTTTAGGGGTGGTGTTTGGCACCATAACCATTTCTACTTGCAATGTTTTGTTTTGATTAATACAAAATTTTGAGAAATTGTACTAAAAAAATTATAAATATTGGATTAGGTATTGGCATTTCTAGTAGAAACACCAAATTTGACCTTTCTTGAAGAAACAACAATGGTACCCAATGTTATATATATATTCTTATAAAATTTGTATTGACCAACCTAAATATGACAAGTAAAAGTGAAAATGATACCAAATACAACCTAAGTGAGTGGGAGATTCTAAAGCCAGGCAAAAGTGGATGACAGAAACTCACATCCATAGCCAAGCAAAAGGGGACAAAACCAAACAACCTTGTTTGATGACCCAATTTCACTAAAGCCAGGACGTTGGATACGACACATAACCGATCAAGGACGTAAGCCTTTTGTACCTAGATATTGACTTTCCACGGTATGGTCCATGGAAAAAGTCCCAGGCCTAAAGCTTTTTATACCATTCCCGCACAGATTGGGGTCATTTGAGCCGTGGCCCTCTCCTCATAATTGTTTGTTTCCTGTGAACCTAGGATTGTGATCGGCTCCTCTATTTTGACTGTCGACTATCAATTGCTATTCCATCTTTATTATTCACTTCTCTCATGTGTCATAGGTTGTGACCATCTATTTCCTTAGCTTCTTCTCGATCCCTTTTATCTTATAAGTTATAAACATGCAGAATTGATCTTTCTCCTATTTATTCATCACTGCACATGACAGTATCTCTAAGATAAAACTATTTATAATTCATATATACCCTCTTTATGCCTAGTGTATTCTTAGACAAGGGAATAGGAAACATTAAATAAAAATTCTAAAAAAGGGGCATTGCTCTCTTATAGGTAGTATGGATTATCATCATCACCCAAGCCTTATCCCAACTACATTTGTCTAATCTTGTTTTTCCATTCCAATGATCTGTATAATGCCATGTCTAGTTTAAATTTAATAGTTTTTAAGTCATTTTTTACTACTTCGGTCCATGTTCTAATTTTTTGTCTATGCAAACCTGTCGAATCTAATTCTTAAGTTTCTTTAAAAGATTTCGTTTTTGACCTTACCCATTTGTAGTTTTTCCACTTATCATCACAACATATACATTTCTCCCACACTCATAGCTAGCCTTACAATTGTTTTATAAACCATGTAATTTAATGTGAATAAGTAATTATATAATTTACCAGGTCACAAATATAAAATATTCATTAAAAAGCACCCCTAGTTGGGCTCTACAACTAAACATTTCCTTTCATGAAACTTCAATTTTCCTAATGCCTCAAATTGGTGATTGGGAAGCCATACATACCAATTGATTCTTCAAGCATTCTTCATGGTCCAATGTGGTTAAAGGGTTAACCAAATGAAATGTTGGGATTAGGAAGCCAGAAATTTTTTTTTTGAAGGAATCCTGCAATTCTATTTACCCCTAAATAGCTTTTTCCAACATATTTTGCAAAAAATTACTTAACAAGTTTTGGATGATGTGCCAATCTTTAATTGATTTTAAAATTTACAAGTAACTTATTTGAAAACCAGCTTCACTGAGAGAAGTTATGATTTGCCACGTGGCTATGGATTTAGCCACGTCAAATCACAGGTGACTCAGCAAGTTTGGTGTTACATATTTTTGTAAGAATGTTAAAAAATTGAAAAATGTAGGGAGTACCGCTTTATTTTACTTTCCCTTGCATGTTAACATAAAGGAATGGAGAGACATCAAAAGTAGAATTCCTCCCATTCCCCTAAACCGAAATGGAAGTTGACCCTCTTAGGGTTTTTCTCTCTTTGCAAGCAAGAAAGTAGAGTTACAGTGTTTGTCTGAGGTCTGTAGAAGAGGAGATTGAAGTTCGAGATTCAGACTCTGATCTTCTCACGATTCATACGGTGGTACGTTTAATTTTGTTTAGTCTATTTTGTATTTTTGTGTTGTAGCCTTAGTCTGTTGCATCTTTTTCTTTTTCCACTTTTTCTTCGATTTTCTTCTCCGAGAAGCAAGTTGTCCGCCTCCTTGTATTACTCTTTTTATTTGATTTTTCTCGTATTCTGCCCCTCTTTTCTCCCTCTCTTCCTTTGATTTAATTCAGATCGCTTCCTGTTGTTATTTGTTTTTCTTCCAAAACTTCTTGCTGCTAATTACGTTTAACATCTTTCTAATTGATTAAATTGCTTTGGAGTTTCTGCTAATTGCGACCAATTGCGGCTTTTAACTACTTCAGAAAATCTTGTTAATTGATTTGATTGCTTTCGCTGCTTCGTTTTTTGATAAGCATGAGACGAGACATTTGGATACATAGATGTCATGCAATTTATTATGAACTTGTGAATTAATTGGTAGTAAGTTCTGGACCTATGATTGATAAACTTATATTATATACTTATTTATTGTGAGTTCTTCCTACACTATAATTTTCTTTTTGTATTATGCTTGTATCTTCTGTTAGAATGGTTTGAAGCGGTTTTGCTTGGGAATGTCAAGGAGAATGGAAAGTTTGGTGGCTAGAAATGCTGAGACTTTGGGTTGCTTGGTACCTGAATGGCTCCATAAATATTTGGTTCTTCCTCCAGGTGTTTATCGTAAACCCAGTAATTTTTGGAACCTATACTTGGACAATTGGAAGAGTAACCTATATATTTGGGGGGAGATTGCGTGAGTTGTCTCAATTAAATCCAATTTGTCTGATTTACCCATCTATTTGCCTATTCATGTTTCAAATCTCAGTTTTAGTGGTGAAAATCTAGAGAAAATAATGAGGGCATTGCAAGAGCCTTTGTTAATCACTTTTAATCGATTTATCATTGCAATGGGGATGATAGAGCAGATACATTTGGATAGGAGTGGACTAGGCTAGATAGGGATCAAATGGAGGGTTTGAAAATAAATTTGATCTGGAGGAGATAAAAGAGGCAGTGTTCTTAATAGACAGTTTAAAGGCACTAGGGCCTGATTGGTTCTTTCTCTATGGCCTTCTACCAAGAATTTTGGGTTCTTGTGGGAGCTGAGAAAAAAATGAAAGGATCATCTTTTTTTTTGATGAATGATAATAAATTTATTAATTCAGAAGCAAATTTAGAGTAAGTTCATACAACATCCCAGCGAGAGGCGCGAGCTGCAGCCCCTCCTTGAATCTTACAAGTAAACTAGGAAAGAAAAGCAAGAATCACAACTGAGCCCAAAATAATTCTTCCCTATTTACCCCTTGCTTAGCTAACACATCTGACAAAGTATTTGCTGATCTCTCCACCCATTGTATAGTGACCAACATATTCCTTGTCAACCAACTAAATTTCTTCATTTCATTCTTGTAACGCCACATAGCCTCTTCAGGATTTTTCAACCAACCCACCACCACTTTGGAATCCCCCTCAATTATTAGGTGTTGTACCCCCAGCTGGTTTGCAAATTGCACCCCTTGTACAACAGCTAAAAGTTCTGCCCTGATGGAGTCCCCAATTCCCAAGAGACCTGAGTAGAGCAACAAAATCTCTACCTTCTCATTTCTCAAAGCACCCCCCAATCCGGATAATCCTGGATTACCCATGCTACTTCCATCAATGTTCAACTTTAGTGAGCCTTCGGATGGAGGAGACCAACTTGTAATTGATTTGTCCTTTAGAGATGAACACCTCGCTACTGCTGACCAATTTCTCCAAAGGTCATTAAAGGAGAATTGATGAAAAATTTCCAAGGTCTTCATCCAAGGTATTGCCCTATTTAACACACAGTCTTTCAAATCCTGACTGCTCCTTTCCTTTTCTTGAAAAATTCTAATATTCCTTTCTTCCCAAAGAGTCCAAATCAAGGCAGCACGAGCACATCTCCACATAATTCTCCCTATTGTTGTAGGCCAATAAAAGGTAGAATGGTTGAAGAGCATGTGAACTTCTGCTAGTAGACTCCAACTACCCCCAAACAACGAAAGTAGCCAAGCCCAAAGGTCTGTAGAAAAGGGACAAGATATTAATAGGTGGTAACAATCCTCACCGTGAGCTCTATAGAGGATACAACAATTAGGAGAAATACAGAGGAAAGGTCTTCCCTTTTGTAGGTTATCTAGAGTGTTTACTTTCCCATGGAATACTACCCAACAAAACGCCATAATTTTTGGGGGAACTGGCCTGCACCAAATTTATTTTAACAGAAAGGGTTGGTGAGTAGAAAGTTGAGAGATGGACTTGAAGAAAGAAGCACAAGTGAAGGTTCCATTGGGTCTAGGAGTCCAAACCCTCTTATCTGGCTTGGAGGGATCCAAACAAACCTGATTAAGACAACCAAGCAAAACAGAAAGAGAATCAATTTCATCATCCCTAAGTCCTCTACGAAACCCAAAATCCCAAGTAGGATCTAAGGGTGTTCCCAAAGGTGAGACAAATTTTGAGACCACCTCTTTTTTGTACAAAGAAACAGAAAATAGCGAAGGGAACAAATCCTTTAAAGGTGTGTCTCCTACCCAAATACTCTCCCAAAAAAGGACAGAGTTGCCAGAACAAACTTCATACTTGATAAAATTGAGGAATTGAGGAAGGGTGTTGTGAATAGTCTTCCAAGGTGCTGCTAGGTTAGCTTGCCTTGATACACCAGCATCCTATCCATTATCTGACGTCCCATGAATGCTTCCCACCACCTCATGCCACAATCTCTCTCTTTCCAATGGCCATCGCCACAACCATTTCCCTAACAGAGCTTGATTTTTTCTAGTTACCCTCCCAAGTCCCAAACCCCCATATTCTTTACTTCTGCACACAATTTCCCAATTAACCAAACCCCCATCTTCTTTACTTCTGCACAATTTTTTTCTTGTCCCGGCTCCCATAAGAAATCTCTAATCAACTTCTCCAGTTTCCTAGCTTCCCTAACTGGTATCCTAAAAACAGACAAAAAATAGGTAGGTAAGTTAGCCAAGGTAGCTCTTATTAGGGTCATTCTCCCTCCTAAAGAGATATAAGTCCTCTTCCATGAGGCTAATCTCTTCTCAAACTTTTCTATCACTAGGGTCCAAAATCTACTCTCCCTAGGATTTTCCCCTAAATGAAGCCCTAAATATGACATAGGCCAAGCAGAGGTGGAACACTCAAGACACTCCGCAATAGCCTCGACCTCCTCTACCTCCAAATTTATACCCGCTATGCAGCTCTTTTCCAAATTTATTCTCAAATTAGAAATACTTTCAAATCCTTTGATTAGCTCCTTTAGGTTTGCTACCTTTTCGCTAAAACCTCCTTCACAAAAGATCATTAGGTCATCTGCAAACTGAAGGTGGGTGACAGGGACTTGGTGTCTCCCTATTCTCCAACCCCTAATGGAATCTTCATTGTCAGCCTTAGTAATGGTCCTACTAATCACATCAGCTACTAAGGTAAAAAGGAAGGGTGAGAGTGGATCCCCTTGCCTGACACCCCTGCAAGCTGGAAAAAAGTCCCTCACCATACCATTTACCAGAATAGAGTAGTGACAAGTACTGATACACCAAAAACTCCAACTACACCACTTGTCCCCAAATCTATAGTTTTGCAATAACCTCTAATAGAAACTTCTAGTCCACCAAATCATAGGCCTTTTCAAGATCCAATTTACAAATGAAACTTCTCTTACTAGACCTTTTCATTTCCTCCACACACTTATTTGTAATTAATTTCTGATATGTTATTTGTTGCCCTTGAATGAAAGTCCCCTGGGTTTCACTAATGATAGAAGGGAGGATTGTTTTGATCCTCAACGAGAGCACTTTAGCCAGAATTTTATAGATGCTTGTCACCAGACTAATAGGCCTATAATCTTTTGAAATGGGATTTGGTATGTAGGAGTGGGGAGAAAAGAAGATTGGAGATTGATAATTTGATATATAGGAACCTAGCATTGTTGGGAAAATGGTTGTGGAAGTTGCCTTTGGAACAAGATAGGTTGTTACATAAGGTGATTATTAGCATTCATGGTTGTATAATGTGGGGGATGGGTCTAGAGTGAAATTTTGGGAGGATGATTGGAGTGAGGCTGGGAAGCTGTGTGATATTTGCCCAAGATTGTATAGGCTGGCTGACGAACAGGTATCGATTGCCCACTGTTATGAATCAGAGGTGATCAGGTGGTTTGGAGTCCCAATTTCAGAAGACCCTTGCTTGATCAAGAGGTGGAGTGTATTCTACTACTGGACAAGCTAGAACAAACCAAAATTTCTACGCTAATGAAGATGGCTTGTTGTGGAGTGGAAAGAGTGTAGAAATGGAAAGTTCTTGGTGAAGTCTTTTTACTTGTCTCTTATCAAAGAGAATATGATTAGTGATCAAATTAGTGGTTTGTCTCCTTAGTAAACCTGGTCACATTAAAGTCTCCACCTAAGCACCAAGGCCCATTCCACAATCCCCTAATATCAAAAAGCTCCTCCCACATTTCACCTCTCTCTCTATATCTATTGGGACCATAGATATTCGTCAGCACCCAAGTAAAGCCATCACCTGAATTCTTGAATTTAGGGAGAGCAAGAACCAACCTATTAGTTCTTCCAAGGGCTCCACCACCTCAGTCCTCCAAATTGTTACTATGCCCCTAAAAGCACCCCACACAGTACAAAGAACCAGTCTATACCTCTAGAGTAAGAGCCCCAAACGCTTCTCATCCATCTTCTATCCATTCTGCCACTTTTGTTTCTTGTAGCATTACTATATCAGGATTTTCCTTAAGAATATCCTTTTTTGCTCACCTCTTCCTAGCACTGCCCAACCCCCTAACATTTTAACTAATTATCTTCATGTCAAATTACATCAAGACCACTCTTCACCCACCTTTCCCTCAACTTCTGGCCTTTCATTCTTTCCCCCCTTGCACTAAACTCTAGATCCTTTGCTAAATCAGATTTCAACCTCTCTACCTCAGTCATCTATTTCTTCCTTTGAGCTTCCTTCTCCCACTTCTTTATGGAATAAACTTTAACATCCTTCAACTGTTTCACCTTCAGACGCAGCTACCCTACTAATTCAACCAAAGGTTTCCCTCCCTTCTCTCTAAGCTCCCCTATTAAGTCCCTTTCCTCCTGACCTCCTTCCTGTTTTCCCAGTAGCTCTACAATTGTTTTTCTTTTTTCTTCCTTCTCCCAAAGGATTCACACACCAATTCCCTAATTATCTCTCCAAGGTCCCCATAAGCTTCCTCATCCCCTACGTCAATTCGAACTTCCAAACCCCTTACAATCTCCTCTTGGATGCCTGCAGATCAAGGTTGGGGCTGGAGTGTATCTGTTACATCCACAAAAAAACTCATCAATAGCCTTAAACTAATTGACATGTGTACTTGGAGAGAATGTTTCAGCAAGACAGCTAGGCTGCTGAGCACTTGGCTCAACACTTGGCTCAACACTTCACCCAACGTAGAGAGGTTTCCCACCCTTGGTCCTTGGACCAAGGCAATAGATGAGATGGGGATGATGATAGACCCAACATTTCGTCTATCATTGACCCCTTAATACCTACCACATGATCTCTTAAAGAGTCACATGGCCTCACCCTTTTATTTAATAGGGTAAAATACAAAAACCTCCCCTGAAGTTTTTGACAATCATAAAACCCTCCTCTATAGTTTCACTTTAACAAAAACCTCCTTTCAACTTTTAAAGAATTTGACAAAAACCTCCCTTCCATCATTGGTCCCAACGAAAAATGTTAGGCCGATGCATCAATTTCTTTCAAATACCCATTTTACCCTTTTATAAATTAATTTATATATTTTATTGAAATATCCCTATATGAAAATCGACAAAAAAAACTTCCTATCAACACCTCAATCCTGCCACCTGTGACCAAAATGGTTACTTCCAGTTCACGAATCCGCTTTCACAACTCCTAAACCTGGCTTTTGTCCGATTTGTGAGGATGGGTGAGGTGGTTGGATTCATGGGCCCTTTACTGCATACCAGTTAACCAAGTTCAAGTTTTGCCCTTTACACAGATTGCTCCAGTTGTTAGTGTTTGTCGGTGTTGTTGCTTTATTATGGTTTTCACTTTCAGATGAAAAGGTAAAGGGGGTGGTAGTGCATTCCATCGTAGGAGGAATTTCAACTAGATTCCCATGTAGAAAGTAAACAGTATGAACTATAATTTTCGATCAAGCTGCCCAAATGAAAAGTTGAAAATAGAAACCCATCCACAAATATCTATGTTCTACTCAAAACTCAAAAAGAAGGATTTCTGATATGATTTCATCTCTCATCCGTATTAAGTATTTCAAATACGTTGAAACCCTTAGTTTTCACCCTTTTTGAATTTCTGTTAAATTAAACTTGGGATTCCACTTCTACCTTTAACGGTGACCAATAGAAAATAAGGAATCTGCACTTCTTCATTAAGTTAAAATTCTCACTTTTCCACTCGGTTTATCCTAGAAATGGATTATCCTGATCGGTGCGGTGATGAGTTTATGAACTTGATGAGCTTTTTTTCTAGCTTTACCACAACTTTTTTCTCTATTGTCTAGATAATGAATGTTGGTGCTTGTTTTACACGAAGCAGCAAGCAGGTAATGAATCATATACCACGTGTGTAATGGATCGAATTGCATGAGAAAATCAATTCGCTTCCTTGCTCGTTTCCTCTGGAAACTGATTTTACTACTCAGTAGTCAGTTGAATCAGTTCCAGTGAGGAGGAATATTTGATGGAAATGAGTTGGTCCCCATTTGATGGACAGTTCCATCTATTCCAGACGAAGCATAAAGTAGCCTTGGATATTTGAGCTGAAATGTGGAAGGGATGGGGAGAGAGACAGAGACAAAGAGGTTTGTCAAAGCGCTGGGAGTGTCAGCATGGACGTTAAGTATTAATACAAGGCCACAAGTGATGATTCCTACATAAGTTGCATTTGACATCGCACTCCCTCAACTCCTAGCCCCAAGTTTCAATCTTTTCTTCCTATTCTTCCACTGTAGAGAGGATTTCTGGTTCGAGAGGATTTCTACTACCAAGAGGAAACCCAGCTTACGGTGCTCAAGACTTCTCTTTTCTTCATTGGCAACGGCTTCTCTGTCTAAGATTCCAAAGCCAAGCTTCTCTTTCGTATCAACTCTTACGGAAGAGAAATAGACGACTTACGACGAATTGACTTTCAATCAGGATTAGAGGAAGACTTAGGAGAGGGTGGATCAAGGGGAACATCATTAACGCTAGATTGCTGGGACGGCTGTTGCTCTACCAAGTGCACGGAGATTTTTTTTGTTGATTTTCAAACATGGGTATTTCAATAAAAATATATGTAAATTAATTTTCAAAAGGGTAAAATAGATATTTGAAAGAAATCGATGCATCGGTCTAACATTTTCCATCTGGGTTAGTGACAGAAGCGAGGTTTTTGTCGAGTTCTTTAAAAGTTCAAGGGAGGTTTTTGTTAAAGTGAAACTATAGGGGAGATTTTTATAATTATCAGAAACTTCAGGAGAGGTTTTGTATTTTACCCTATTTAATAATGGGCCCAACCCATTGACAACCTCTTTGTTAATTTCCTTTGAGCTCATTCTTGGTTCTTTAAAAAAATAGTGGGCCTGGTCCACTTAAATCCTTTTTGCTATGCTCAGCTGGGTCTACCTTATTACCAAATTCAACTGAATCCATCCTTATTGCACCAAGGCCTAGCCCAGTGTTAAACAAATGGGCTTTCTGCTTACTGCTAGCTAGCCAACCACTGCTGAAAGGAGTGTTAGGAACTGCGTAACTCAGGGACTCTTTCGAGGGAGCCTACCTCCAGAATGAGAGAGAGAGAGAGAGAGAGAGAGAGAGAGAGAGAGAGAGAGAGAGAGAGAGGTTGTATTCCCAATTCAATAATCCCATTCGATTATAGCCTGTTGTTATTTATACACTGCTGTTATACAGCTGTTACAGTTCTGTTGTACCAGCCTCTCCACTTGTCAGTCCACTTGTCTAGTTTGTTACAATCTTTGATCTAGTGGTTGGCTGTTAGTTACAATCTTTAAAGGTTGTCGTGGCCTTTTCTTGTACATTTGTATTTCTTTAGTTTGTGTCCCAACAGTCCCTCCCCCCTTAAATTCGACCTTGCCCTCAAGGTCAAGATGTGGGAATCTGTTCTGTAACTCCAAGTAAGGTTCCCAAGTTGCATCCTCAAGTGGGAGGCCTGACCATACCACCAAGGCTTTTGGTTCGATGTGATTCCCTTTGTTTATCCACCTGAAATCTGTTATCTGAGTGGGCTCAGTTTGAACTTGGCCCTCTTCCGAGAATGATGGGAGGGTGATTGTTGTTATTGCTCCTGTTTTTGGCCATTTCTTTAATAGGGATACATGGAATACAGGGTGTAATTTTGATGTTGCTGGGAGGTCCAGCCTGTATGCCACTGATCTAATGCACTCCACAATCCGAAATGGGCCGAAGTACCTCGGGCTTAGTTTGTTCTACCAGTGGCCTTCTACTGAAACTTGCTTGTATGGTTGTAATTTAAGGAAGACTTGCTCCCCAACTTGGTACTGGGCAGGTCTATGTCTTTTGTTGTAGGAGTCCGCCATCCATTGTTGGGCTCGCTGGAGGTGGGTCCCGACCATATAGAGCCCAGAAGGGAGTCATTCCGGCTGCACTGTGATATGTGGTATTGTACCACCATTCTGCCCAATGAAGCCACTTGAGCCACTGGCGGGGCCTTTCCCCTGCATAGCACCTTAGGTAGGTTTCCAAACTCCGGTTGACCACTTCAGTCTGTCCATCTGTTTGAGGGTGGTAGCTGGTCGACTTTAAGAGTTGCACTCCTTGTAGTCGAAAAAGTTCTGCTCAGAATTGACTCATGAAGATGGGGTCACGGTCGGAGACAATAGAGTTGGGGGTACCATGCAGTCGTGCCACCTCCTTAGTAAAAATTTCAGCAACCATGGAGATTGTGAAGGGGTAGGGCAGAGGGAGAAAATGGCCGTATTTGGTGAATCTATCAACTGCTACGAGAATGGCGGACTTGCCATTAGGAAAGGGGGAGTCCCGTTATAAAGTCCATGGATATATCTGCCCATACTTGTGTCGGGATTGGGAGTGGTTGTGTCAATCCCATTGGAGACTGGGTATCCGCCTTATTTTTCTGGCAAATGATGCATTCGGCTATGAATTTTTGGACCGAATTTCTCATGCCTTTCCAATGGAATTGGGTGGCTAGTCTCTTGTAAGTGCGTAGGATCCCTGAGTGCCCTCTTGCTGGGGATGAGTGGAACAATTCCAGGAGCTGTTGAATATGGGCTGAATCCTGTGGTATCACCATTCGGCGTTTATATAGTAGCAAGTTGTTTTCCACTGTGTACCCTGGGTGGCTAGTAGGGTCTTCTTGGATCTCTGCGCGCAGCTTGCACAGTTGTGGGTGCCTTTCAGCTTCCTCCCTTAGCTGTCCCATGATGGAACATGTAGGGCCTGTGAGAAGTAATGGGAACAGTTGTGGCTGGCGTGACAATGCATCTGCCACCTTGTTAGCGTGCCCGACCTTGTATTTAATGACATAATCGTAGCCAAGTAATTTGGTTATCCATCACTGCTGTTCCGGGGAGAGTACGAATTGTTCCAACAGGAATTTCAGGCTCTGGTGGTCAGTTCGTATGATGAATCTCCTTCCCAGGAGGTAGGGACGCCATCTCTGAACTACAAGAACAATTTCTATCAATTCGCGTTCAAATACTGATTTGGCCCATTTTTGTGCGGTCATTGCCTTGCTGAAAAATGCTAATGGTCTTTCTTCTTGCATGAGGACTGCACCCACTCCTTGGCTTGATGCATCACATTCAATGATGAAGTCCTTTGAGAAGTCGGGAAGTGCGAGCGTTGGCGGGGAGGAGACAGTTGTCTTGAGTCTCTCGAAGGTCTGTTGGACCTCCTTAGTCCAGTAGAACCCGTCTTTCTTAAGCAAACTGGTCAAGGGGGCAGCAATCAGTCCATACCCTCTAATGAATCGCCAGTAGTATCCTGCTAATCCCAAGAAGCCTCGTAACTCCTTAACATTTTGAGGTCGGGGCCAATTTGTCATGCTTGAGATCTTTTCCGAGTCTGCTGCTACCTTGCCGTTCTCGACCACATGCCCCAAATAATGTACTTTTGTTTGTCCAAATGCGCACTTTGACTCCTTTGCAAGGAGCTTATGAGTCCTTAACAATTCCAAGGTGATTTGTAGTTGTATTAGGTGTTCGTCCCATGTAGCGCTATATACAAGTATGTCATCAAAAAATACAAGTATAAATTTGCGCAAATGGGGTCAAAATATGTCATTCATAAGGGCCTAGAATGTAGCTGGCGCATTGGTCAGCCCAAACGGCATAACTAGGAATTCATAATGCCCTTCGTGTGTACGAAAGGCAGTCTTGTGGATGTCTCCTTCATGGACCCGAATTTGATGATATCCCGATCTCAAGTCTAGTTTAGAGAATATGGTGGCTCTGCCAAGTTCATCCAGTAGTTCATCGATTACTGGTATCGGAAACCGATCCTTCACAGTGATACTGTTCAGGGCCCTATAGTCTATGCAAAACCGCCACGTCCCATCCTTCTTTTTCACAAGTAATATTGGCGAGGAAAATGGGCTTCGGCTGGGTTGTATGATTTTTCCATCAAGCATCTCTTGCACTTGCCTCTCAATTTCCAGTTTCTGAAAATAGGGCTAACGATAGGGCCTTACATTTGTAGGTGCAGTCCCGGGCAGCAAGGGGATGTGATGGTCATGGGCACGCTTTGGTGGTAGTTCCTTAGGTTCTTGGAAGATCACTGAGAACTTCAAAAGGAGCTGCTGTAGTTGTGTGCGGCCCTCTTTGGATCTGCTGTCTTGGGCTAGAATGGGGCCATTTGTGTGGGAGTCTATCTGCATTAAAACGATGTGGGCTGGGTCTGCTGCTTGCTTCCTTAGGGAGGCGAGGCTGATAGGTCCTGGGCCCTTAGATTGTTGCCCTTGAATATGTACCTGTGAGCTGCCCATTTGGAAATCCATGGTGAGGCGGGCCCAATCACATATCACCGGCCCTAGTTGCCTTAACCATTGGACTCCGAGAACGACATCTGCTCCACTGATTTCCAGGGGGTGTAGATCCACCTCGAATTCATGTCCTTGTATCCTTATCTTTAATTCTGTGTACGTACTGTCACATACCAGGTTGCTCCCATTAGCTACGTGCACCCGAAAGGCTGCACATGGTTGGACTGGAACCCCTAGTTGCCTGACCAAGGTTTGGGTGATGAAATTGAGGGTGCTGCCACTGTCTATCAGAACCGATACATGGCGCCCCTGTATCAGTCCGGTTACTCGCATCGTTTGAGAAGAAGCAAGACCGGTCAAGGCTTGCAGGGATACTTCCGGGTATTCCTTTGTCCCTTGTACCCATTCTTGGTCATCCCTTGGCTCCTCAATGTCGGCTGATTGCTCGACATATTCAATTTCAGGTTGCAGGAAGAAAACTTGCAGGACCTTACATCGATGGACCCGCCCGAACTTGTCTCCACATGCGTAGCGAAGGCCCTTTTCTCGTCGGGCTTGCATCTCAGCCCAGGTTAACCTCTTGGCTGAGCCGGGGCCTGAACCAGAGATGGCATCCTTGCCTGTGATTCCTACTCCTGATCTGGGCTCTGGTTTACCCAAGATTCCTGGTTCTTGGTTGGTTACACCAGGCCTGATCGCAGCTCCCAGGGGTCGGCTGATCCTCTTTGCCCGGTTTATTTTGTCTTCATGTAACCGGGCTATTGCTGCTGCTTCAAGAACGGTGGTGGGCTGCATGGCTTTTACCTCCAGCTGCAATTCCTCCCTAAGTCCTCCCACAAAATTGCCGACGAGCACGTTTTCTGGCCAGCCTTGCACGCTCACTGCCAATCTTTCAAACACCATTTGATAATCTTGGATGGAGCTGGTCTGTCTTAGCTTAGTGAGGATTTCATCATAATTCTCAAAGGCTGAAACCCCAAATCGCATGGTTAAGGCGTCGGTGAAGTCGGTCCATGTGGCCCTTGGGTGTCGTCGCCGGTACCATTGGTACCAGATGATCGCCTCTCCTTCCAGGTGTGCAGAGGCTAGTGGAACACGATCAGGGCCTTGTGTGTCGTGGTAATTGAAGTATCTTTCTGTTCGCAGAAGCCAGGAAGTGGGATCTCCTCCTGTGAAGATGGGAAACTCGATTCTTGCAGTTCTTGATCCACTTCGATGACTGGTGTCACTGCGTTCTTCCTGAATTTGCTCCGGTGGTGCCTGTGCCAGTCTTTCCAGCAAGGATGCAAAGCTTTATTTGATTTCTTTGACGTCGACTGATATTCTTTGCATTTCTCCTTCCATGTAATCGACTCTGTTCTCCATTGCTGATGATCTTGTGCTTGGCATCTTGGCTCTGAATTGGCTCTGATACCAACTTGTTAGGAACTGCCTAACTCAGGGACTCTTTCGAGGGAGCCTACCTCCAGAATGAGAGAGAGAGAGAGAGAGAGAGAGAGAGAGAGAGAGAGAGGTTGTATTCCCAATTCAATAATCCCATTCGATTATAGCCTGTTGTTATTTATACACTGCTGTTATACAGCTGTTACAGTTCTGTTGTACTAGCCTCTGCACTTGTCAGTCCACTTGTCTAGTTCGTTACAATCTTTGATCTAGTGGTTGGCTGTTAGTTACAATCTTTAAAGGCTGTCGTGGCCTTTTCTTGTGCACTTGTATTTCTTTAGTTTGTGTCCCAACAGAGAGTTTAAGAGAGCACCTTCTTTTCTGGTGCCTACATGGCCCAGGACCAGATTAACATTAGCTGTTAGCTTGCCTTGCTGACCAGACTGACCAAAGGAGCATGGAGTCAGTCCACATCCCCTTGTAAGAGTATTAGCCTGCCTTTCTAGTGTAACCTGCCTACCACTTGCCTGCCAAAGCTACCACCTGTCAGAACCTGTACATGGGACCTGCCACACGCCTTCTCATCCCTTGATTTGTAGCTCAGCATCAGTTTTTTTTGCTTTTAACATCTCCCCTAAACTTCCATATTTGTGAAATTTTCAAGCCGATTTGAACTAACCACTCCCTGAAGTCCATGTAACCAATCTTCTTCAACCTTCCTTCCTTCATTCCACAGGGAGGCTTCAATTGCAGTCACCAACCAGACGGGGTAGAACACTCCATTTGACTGCACCTTCACCATCCTAGGGATATCTTCAGGATAAACACTGCTCAAACATACAAGGTTTTGCTTTTTATTTATTTGTGTTTATTTATAGGTAGGTTTCTTGCTGCTTTTAGATATGTGGTTCTTATGATGTTTATAATCACACCATGTTCTTCATTTCTTCTGTAATACATAGGGAAGCTAAAAGTGGTTTATTGGCTTCATCTGGAGATTCAGCAAGCAGCATACTCTAAATATTAGTACAGGTGAAAATGTTGATACAAAGTTCTCTTCCTAGTTCAATTGAAGCAGCTATATCTTTTGTATCTGACCATGGAAAGCAAGACTTATTATGTAATTGGATGCTCGGTGCTGAAACTTGGCAGAAGTGTCCAACATGTGATGAACATCCTCAGGATGGTTGCAAAAATACAGTTACAACCAGAGAGAATGAAAGAAATGGTGATGATTCCTTCTCTATAGTTCAGTCAATCTCTTCCCACTTATCAACTGTCAGCAATATGTGTGCAAGCACACCAAATTTAGTGTACAAGCGAAGAAAACTACAAAGGAACTCAGTTGCTCTTTTATCAGATAAGGCAGCAACCAACACCAAGGAAAGTGGTGGCTTTCTTTCTTCCTTAAGTTCTGAAGGCCCTTTACAGGCGGCTAAGCAGGATCAAATAGGTTCTCAAATCAAGCAAGAAAGAACTAACTTCAGATCTCCTGACTTGCCAACAGATTTATGCAACAAAGATCTTGTTAGTGAAAATGCATCAAATTGCCAACAGATTTACCAGCCAAATCTTGAGAATGCTCCTTGTATACAGATAAACCAGAATTGGTGTTTGAATGCTGTTTCAAAGTCAGAGACTATTGTTGGATGTTCTTCAATTCCAAGGAATCTTGAGAATGGTCCTTGTAGACAGATTGACTGTACTGGGGGTTTGGGTGTTGTTTCAAAGTCAGAGTGTATTATAGAATGTTCTATTGGAGAAGAGAATGTGCGTGGCGAAGCACCCAACACCAATGTGTGCAAGCCTGGTATTGGGTACTATAGTGTTAATGATAGTTGCTCATCATCAAAGTCATGTATGGAGCTTGTTTCTGCATCTACAAAGACTGAAGGGGATGACACTGGAGAGTGTTCTTCATCAGACAATTTGGCCATAGAAGTATTGGCAGAAGATTTATCAGAAAAGGAACTATGCATCTCTATACTTAGAAGCCATGGGCTCCTCGAAAAATTTTGGCCTGCCAGAGCCTGTGCTTCTACTGAAGTGCTGGGTATTGGCACTGATAGCAATTGTTTGCGGTCATGCAAAATATGTAGCCGCTCAGACAATCCACTGAAGATGCTACTTTGTGATCATTGTGAAGATGCATTTCATGTGTCTTGCTGCAACCCTAAAGTAAAGAAGATACCGGTTGATGAATGGTATTGTCCACCTTGTCTGAAAAAGAAGTGTAAACTTTCATTGGAGAGTGCTCCTGTAAGATCATCAAATGTTAGCTCTGGCATGCCTGAGTATAGGAATACTGCATCTAAAGGTGATTTAGGCCCTATTTCCTTAATGTTGAGAGACACTAGGTCTTATACATCAGGTGTTCGAATTGGTAAAGCTTTTCAGGCAGAGGTTCCTGATTGGACTGGTCCGGTTTCCAAGTATGTTCCCTAGGCTTCTCCCACTCTTTTGACAATTATTATGTTTGTTTTATTTGGTACCTGTAGATTACCCTGCATTTGATTTAAAAAAGTGAAACATTAGATACAGTTCGAAATATCAATCTATTACCTTCTGGTCATGGTGGAAAGTTCCCCGTGTTCTACTTATGTGAGAATATTAATTATGAGTAATAGTTATAAGATGTTCTGTTTCAATTTTTTTTAGGATGACATTATAGTTTAACAATCAGCACACATGTTATCCTAAATTTCAAATTGAAAACACTGGTGTGCTGTTTTTTGATTGGTAACTATTGGACTTTATTAGATTATATAGAAAGAATGGAATATGTACAACATGCCAAGCATCCCTTGGGGAGTTGGAGTAGTCTAGCAAACAGCGACCTAGCCCCATAGTTATATTTTAAATACAATTTATCCCAAAACATTTCATCCTGTTCACACCTTTTTTAGCCAAAGTATTGGCCAAACTATTTTTTGACCTATGTACTAGGGGTGATCATGGGATGGGTAGGGCCAGGCACAGGTTGGTTTTAGCACCTATGATCAATGTTTTAAAACATGGAAGCATGATGTGAGGTGTTCCACTACTTGGAGGTGTAAGCCTCCTGAGCATAAGGCGGCATAAGACTCAAGAGGAGGAGGAATAGGGGGAAGAAGTTCTTCTTCTGATGTATAACGCTAATGTTGTTGGGTCCTATTGAGGTGGAAGATTCTATAAGGGAAAAGCTTATGGCTGTAGTACATGGTATGCAGTGAGCTGAGGAAATATGGGGCCCTCAGGAAGTGGGAGGGGTCTTTAGAGATGAAGAGGGTTATGTAACTGTTGTGCGCTTGGTTCCTATTGAAGTGGGATAATCTATAAGGTCAAAGCTTTGTGGCTGTTGTTATACACAATGTTTTAAAACATGGAGGCATGATGTGAGGCATTCCACTACCTGGAGGCATGAAGCATAGTTCAGAACATAAGAGGCGTAAGCCTCCCAAACACAAAGAGGTGTAAGCCTCCTTAAGAGGAGGGGGGATGAGGAGGAAGAAAGATCTCATTTTTCTTTATTTTTAATAAAAATCTTTTTTTGATCAATAATCAGAATTTTATTAATTGATATATAAAACAGCATACAGCAACCAAGGGAAGGGATAAACTCTCTTAACCTTCCCCAAAAGAGCTTGATTCCCATCCTTTTTGTTTCTACAAACTATCTCCCAAGTAACTCTATGGTCCTTCTCCTCCTCCCCCGGCTCCCACAAAAAAATCCGTCATCAATTTTTCTAATCTTCTGCCCACTCTTACTGGAATTTTAAACACGGAGAGATAATACACCAGTAGGTTTGTCAGTGTATACCTAATCAAGGTGATTCTCCCTCCTAAAGAAAGATAGTTTTTCTTCCAGGTGGCCAGCCTTTTGGTAAATCTATCCATCACAGGATTCCAAAAACTGATATTTCTAGAATTATCACCCAAGGGGAGTCCCAAATACTTCATTGGCCACTAGGAAACCTCATAGCCCAACATAGAAGCACATTCCTGTATCTCTCTCATCCATGTTGACCCCCACCACACAACTCCTGCTGAAGTTTATTTTGAGATTTGACACCCTCTCAAATGGATGTACTACCAACTTCAGATTCCTAGTCCTGCTTATCTCATCCCCTTCACGAAACAAAATGGTATCATCAGCAAACTGAAGGTGTGCCACCGAGACTCTATCCATGCTAACTCTCCAACCCCTCACCAATCCTCTAGCATCAGCTCTGTCAATTAGCTTCCCAAGTACCTCTGCAATCATTGTAAACAGGAAAGGGGAGAGAGGGCGGCCTTGTCTAATACATTTGATGGCAGGGAAATGATTAACTATTGTTCCATTCAACGGGACTGAATAATGACACGACTCAAGGCAGCCCTTAATCCATTTACACCATTTCTCTCCAAATCCAAAATTCCTCAAACCTCCAAAAGGAAGGACCAATCCACTAAATCATTCGCCTTTTCCAAATCGAGTTTACACACTAACCCTTTCTTTCTACTTCTTCTGTAATCCTCCAAGCTCTCATTTGCTATTAGGATTTGATCAATGATTTGCCTATCCCCAACAAAGCTCCTTGATTCTAGGATATTAAGGAAGGAAGCACTTCTCTAATTCTCCAAGAAAGAACCTTGGCTTATTATCTTGTAGAGACTATTCACCAAGCTGATGGGTCTAAATTCACTTGGATGAAGTAAATCTGGTTTCTTAGGAATAAGAGCAATAAAGGTAGAGTTCATCCCCGGATTAATCACACCTCTTCCAGAAAACTCATTAAACACCTTTTAGATGTCCAGCTTTAGAAAATCCCAACAATCCTCATAAAATGCCATTGTAAACCCATCTGGCCTTGGAGCCTTAGCTCTATCAATAGAAAAGATTGCTTCCTTAATTTCCTCCATCTGAAAAGGTCTTTGTCTTTCCAACTATATCTTATCATTCTCCCAAAGTGTTGTCCACTCCAACCCATCTAAGCCTATTCTCCGAGAAAGGGGTCGTATAAAGATTGATTTGAAATGATCCACAAAGACCCTAGCTATTTCCCCATGTTGAGTCAAAGATTCTCCATCCACTTCAAGTTTCGATATGAAGTTCCTTCTCCTTCTGGCCTTTGCCATGAAAGAATCTAGTATTTCTATCACCTTCCTTTGTCTCCTGCTGATCTCTTCTTTATTCAAAATCTCTTCTAATTGCATTGTTAGAGACCACCTTTCAGCCCTGTCATTTTCCCTGAAGAATCCTTCCCCTTCCTTAGCATCTAAGACCTCAATTTGATGTATCAACTCTTGCTTCCTTTCTTCTAATCTGCCAAACTGATGGGTATTCCACTCTTTGATTTTAATCTTTAACTCCTTCAGCTTCAGCTTCAGCTTCTGATTGAACTTTATACTCTCCCATAGAACATTCGAATTGTACTCTGTCCACCATTCCTTAATTTTTCCAACAAAACCCTGATGATTCAGTCACATATTCTCAAATCTGAAAGGAGCTGGACCTCCCCCTCGAAATTCTTCTTTGCAAATCAATATTGGCGAGTGATCAGACGTAACCCTAGGCATATAGCCCTTGAGGCTAGACTTCCCCAATGCTCTTCCCAATCTATTGAAAAGAGGAACCAATCAATCTTCGAACAAATTGGATTTGAGTGCAAATTGGACGAAATGAACTTATTATGTGAAAGAGGCATCTCCTTTAGCTCAAACGAATTTATAAATTCATTAAATCTCCTCATTGTAACTCTCTATCTACTCTTACTTGTCTTCGACAAACCTTATTATATTGAGATCCCCTCCTATACACCATGGTCCATCCCAAAGGACTCTTATGTCACTCAATTCTTCCCAAAGCTCATTTCTCTCCCTATATTTGTTAGGGCCATAAATGTTAGTCATCACCCATTCGAAACCATCATTCACCTGTCGAAATTTTGTGGATAGTGTGAATTTACCCATTAGTTCTTCAATTCCCTCCAGTGTACCTTCCTTCCACAGAGTCGCAATACCTCCGGAAGAGCCCCAAGACTAACAACGCCCACCGTAACCCTCTATTTCTCCATATGCTTCTAGCCCATCTATTATCAAAATCTCCCAATTTAGTTTCCTGAATGAGAAAGATATTCGGGTTTTCCTTCCTGAACACTTCTTTAATAATGGTCCACTTCCTAGCACTATCTAACCTACGAACATTCCAACTAATGGTTTTCATCTTCCTCGACTCTTGTTTACCCCCAAATCAACCTTGATTTACCTACTTCCCCTTCTATCCTTCCTCTCATTGAACTCCTTATCTCCCTCTAGGTCCTTTCGTAACCTCTCAGCCTCACTCATTTTTCTTTTTCCTTTGTAGCTCTTCCCCCCTGCCCCCCCTTTTCTCCTTCAGAAAAACTTTTAATTCGTTGGGATCTTTTATTTTGCATCCAAGTTTCTCAACAAATTTTGCCACTGAATCTCCTTGGTTGTCCTCACCCACCATCCTCTCTAAAGTTTCCTTACCATCCTTACCCCCCACATCTCCTTTCTCCATCTTTCCTCTCCCATCTTGAGCCCTTTCCTATTCTAGTTCCCTATTTATCAATTCCTCAAAAAACTCCTCCATTAATTTCCACATTCTCATTCCCTTCTCCTCCTCCCCTTCCTCAAATACATCCCTCCCCACTTTAGAAACTTCAAGGTGGATGTTGGCTCAGGAAAGTGTTGGAGCCTTGAAATAGGAAAGACAGAAGTAGGGACAAGGTCAGTACCAGTGTTTTAAAAGCGCAAGGCGGAAGGGCCATTTTGCGCCTGAGGCGCAAGGCGAGGCGCGTGCCTTTTTGAGGCAAGGCGCACAATTTAAAAAGAAGCTAAAAATTATAAAACATAATATTTATAAAAATATAAACTTAAGTTTTAAAATAAATGTTTTAAAAAACCTATTATCTAAAATTAAAAGACATAAATATAATATGTACAGCATATTCAAACGAGAATTTAAAAATGAAATCAAACATATAAAACATTTTCAAACGTATAAAACCCACAATCTCTTTTTTTTTTTTTCTCAATTGCATCAAGTAGCTAATGTGACATTACATTCCTATACGAGCCGCCTTTGTGCCATGTCCCCCGAGGCAATGTTGTCCATTCATTCTTCCTAATAAAATATCTTCTTAAAAGCAATTAAAACTATAGAATTATTATTTTTTGTATGAAAACTAAGAATTTAAGACCTTAACATGAACTTGTTTGGGCTGGCCTCGAGGGGCGTGGCAGGGGCTCCGGGGGAGGAGCCCCCAGCCCAGCTGCCAGACTAAAAAAAAGGAAAAGCGGCAAATTTTCAAAAGGCGCACACTAGGGCTAAGGCGCAAGGCGCACCAAGTGTGCGTGCCTAGGACTTGGGCGAGGCGCCTACCCTAAAATGCGCCTTGCCTGTGCACCTAGGCGTGCCTTTTAAATCACTGGTCAGTACTAAAACCCGAATTTACACGTATCTGGTGGAGTTGGCGAAGGGGGGTTAGAATCCACAACTTGAACAGGAGTTACTATCGTGCGTCTAGAAGCCATTTTAGGGGAGACAAATTCCTTACTGCCAAGACTCTGTGACCTGTCTCCAACTAGACTATCAATGATTAGCCTCTAAGTATTCACTGCTAATTCCTTGCAGTTACCGTGCCTTTGACTGCCATTTGGAGTAGATTGCCCTTCATTTAGTATTCGGTTGGAATTCTCATTCTCAGGATCAGACTCGCACTTGTTAATTCCCCTTTCCATTATAGTTGGAACTAGAACAGGGGGAGAACCCACCGCGTTCTTTTCTTCTCTGAAAAGATTGACCACCTTTGTTGCATCGTCTATTCCCTCCAGTTCAGCTTCCAAATCCTTGTCTTCTCCCACACTGCCAATAAGGGACTCGTCATCCGATTCAGTCACGTCCTCATCCGAAACTTCAGTCCAGCCAGCCTTCATCATCCAGTTCTTTTTCCTCTGAATGTTCTCTTTAATACCTTTGGTTGGGGCGACCGTTGCCGGAGGAGCTGCCGTCCTTTTCCACCGATGGGGCTAGAGATGCCCAATTTAGAGTCAGCCCACGATTAGAGTCATCACCATTTGGATTTGCAAAGAGAGGAAGAAGATAGACCATAACGTCTGTCTCCTAGCGATCCTCCTCCCCTTCTGTTCACGTGACTTACTAAAGCGTCACCTGATGCTGTGCCCCACTGGTTTAATCTAGCACCCGGACTGCCGGTTTGGTTGACCCTAAAACCAGTTGGGTCAGACATTGTCAACCCTGGATTACTCCTTTTTTGTGGAGCCCACCTTGGATCTGAACTGACGCCTCTTTTAAGTGCTTCAAAAAAAGACACCCCACCTGCTACACATTTTTTCAGTTCTAATGAATTTAAAAATTTTTCTTCATTTGTCTTCTCCTCTGTTCAGTCAACGTTCAATGACTGTTCACCTTCCCTAAATAGTTCAGTCTTTCTGGCGCTTAGTTCAGCCGCTCCCCTTTCTCCACCTGTAGCCCATTTTGCCATGTCAGCACCTTCTTCAACCTTGGAGCATCCTGACCAAAGTGATGCTTCAGTTTCTGTTACGATCCACACCTTCCACCATTTACCATCTGCAAACATCTCACAGCATCGAGGTATTCTCTCCAGTCTAATCCCACCTATTGTCGCAACCGCGGCTGTCAGATTGGAGAAGCTGATATGTTCCATTACTCTGCCAAAAGAGTTGATGATCCTGCAAAGAATTTCTTTCTTGCACAAGTTAAAAGGAAGTCCTATCAGTTTCACCACTGTACGATCATCGAGAAGCTCTAACTCGTTGCAGGACATGATCCATCTCTCAAATAGCATTTGACCCTCTGGTGTTTCCACTACTGGTTCGACAGCCACCTCTCCAATATCAATGATGGCTCCTGTTCTCACAAAATGGAAGTACTACAGTAGATTTATTAATATTAAACTTAGGACACCACCGAATCTGCAATAAGATTCCATTCCTGAATTTTAACTTTCACAACAATATATCTCCTATCCCAGACTCCTTCATACACATCAACGGGTGCCTTCACCCCAGAGCAAGAACTGAATATTAGGGTGTCTTCTCCAGGCCTTTACTTTCAGTCTCCACCGAGGGGGTTGAACTTACCGAGTACTCTTCATTTATCTCTTCACCAACCTTCTGCTCCCTCTCTTGGTCTGACCTATATTCAGTCTCATGAAAAACCAGGAAGTCATGAAGTGTCTGTTACTTTTAGCCACCCCCTGCTTTCAAAACCTTCTGGAAAACACACCATTTGTTTCTTGTCTTTATGGAAGAACTCTGACACTATGATAAACCGACCTTTTCAATTCCATCAGGGTTCAGCCTCATACCTTTTCCTTGAACGATCAAGATTGCTCTTCCAACCCAACCTTTTCATAGAGTATGTTGTTCCATCTATGAACCCCTTTATCCACTGCACTGCTTCTCCGACTAGGGAGATTGAAGCTCTTTTCTCCTCTCGTACCTTCAGGGATGTAGTCCCTTGAACTTTACATTTCTCGAACAGCAAACTCTGCTTCCACCTTGACATCTCGTCTCCACTTTGAAACCGACCTGAAGATTTCTTTCGTCTCCTTCCTCGGGCAATGAAGAGAATGTGTCTGACAGACAACAACTTCATTGACCATATATTAAGAAAAGTGAAGATGCTTAGCACCAAAATGTAGGAATTTGACCTTGGAGAAGTCAGAAAACATGTGGGGAGAGAAAAGTCAAATTCTGCTTACACAAATGATTTTAGGCTGGTTAGTCTTAAAACATGCTCATACAATCATATTGCAAAAGCTTTGGCAGTGAGACTGAGAGAAGTGTTACATTTGGTGGTCTTAGTTGAACAAGGAACCTTTGTCAAGAATTGCCAAATTTTGGATCAAATACTAATTGTCACTATATTTTTACATCAGGGGTACTCCCTCACTTGGAACATGTTCTCTCTATCTAGTCCTTGTTTCATCAACCCATACACCAGCATGCTTGCTGATCAAAAAGCTGATACCCCAATTAGTTGAGATAGAAAAAGTTAGCATGGGAAGTGAGAGCAAGCTAAATGTTGATACCATGATCAGCCATTAGCATACCTGATTAATTGTGAACAGAATTCAATGAAATAGAAGAATCTTCAATGGAAAGAAAGATGTGCCAAAAGAATCCTTTGGGGCAGGTCTTTGGACTACTTTAGAGATGGAAACTGTTGGGGAGTTTTGAATGCTTCAGTGTCTTTTGAGTTTCTTTGTATGGATGTTCATAGTTTGGTGATTCCTAATCACCCATCTGATCTAACCTTTTTTTTGTGTTTTTATTTATTACCAAAAAATGTTGGAGTAGAGCTTGAATCCATAAGATGGATGGCCAAAATTAAAAAAAAATTTAAACTTTTCAGAAACCAATTTCCCAGTAAATTTGAAAATGAAATTTTAGGATCGTTCTTGCATTAAACTGGACCAGATTTGAAACCAAGGAGAAGGAAGATTATACCTGATACGGAGTCCATAAATTGTAGCTCCCAGAGTGGTAGTTCACGGCCAAATTCAGTCCCAAAAACCGCCCTCCAACTGAAGATGGCACAGTAAATGAGAAGCCGATTCAGCAATACAGTTTTCTGCAAAACTGCTATCCAACTTGCTTGGATCAAATGGGATGTCTGAGCCTGATTTCCCCAATGTTTTTCTTACAAAAACTTGGAGGAAAAGCTGATAAAAAATCAGTTCTTGAAAGGCCTATGTTGGAAAACGTGGGGTTACTGGTTCAGATCTGAAAATAGAATTGTATATATTCCTAGGATTGTAGAAGGACTTGTTTAGAAAGTTTTTTCTTTCTATTTCTTTCTTTCTATTTTTGTACTTTCTATTTTCTCTTCTTTCTATTTTTTCTTCTTTCTATTTTCTTTTCTTTCTATTTTTCTTTCTTTCTATTTATTGCAGCAGCTTACTGTATAAATATGCCCATTGGCAATAGAATGAAATATATCAGTATTCTACCATTCCAAAACATGGTATCAGAGCTCTAGGTTTGTCAACCTTGAGATTTTTTCGGCCTTCATTGCCAGTTTTTTTGTGTTTTTCTCTTCTGGCCTTCAGTGTTGATCTGTAACCAGAAGTGTTCATTTTTTCCTCCATTAACAATGTCCAACATGACTTCAACAAGTGCTCCCGTCCAAACTGATGAAGGAGCAACAAATTCTCATTCTCACACTGGTGATTTGCAGAATATTCATGCAACATATAGACTGAATGGCCAGAATTACTTGAAGTGGTCACAACTAGTGCGTACCTATTTGAAGGGAAAACAAAAATTAGTCACCTCCTTGGAACAGGACCAAGGTTGGGCGAGCCAAATTTTGATGCTTGGGACGAAGAGGACTCCATGATTATGTCATGGTTGTGGAGTTCAATGACACCCGAGATCAGTGATACTTATATGTTTCTTCCCTTTGCAAAGGCTATTTGGGATGCTGTCCGACAAACCTATTCCAAAGCCCATGACGCTGCTCGTGTCTATGAGGTCAAAGTGAAGACTGTGGCGGCCAAACAAGGGAGCAGGAATGTTACAGAGTATGCAAATCTGCTGCAAAATTTATGGCATGAGCTTGATCATTATCGGGTTCTTGAGACAAAGTGCGCAGATGATGCTGTGATCGTGAAGAATTTTATTGAAAGAGATAGGGTGTATGATTTTTTGGTTGGACTGAATGCTGAATTTGATCGGGTTCGAATACAAATTCTTGGCACATAAGAAGTGCCTCCATTGAATGAAGTCATAGCCCTTGCCAGAGCTGAGGAAAGCCGTCGTGGAATCATGCTTGAGCCTAAAGATCCCGAAGGCTCAGCCATGGTGGCAAGGGGAGGAAGTTACAGTGGTTCAAAGGGTGAGAACAATCACAACTTGGCTCGTGACACAACCACCCGTGACTCTAAAGATAACCTCTGGTGCACCTATTGCAAGAAGCCCAGACACACGAAAGGTCGGTGCTGGAAACTTCATGGGAAACCTCCCACATCCAGCAAGGAATGGGGAAATCAAGGAGTTTCAAAAGGAGTTCAACAAGCCCATAATGTCTCCACAACCCCGCAGTAAGAACACTCAAGTCAGGGACCATTTAATGATGAAGAAATTGAAAGACTAAGGTGCTTCCTGAAATCCTTGAAACCAGGAAGTGGTTCTACCTCTCTTGCTCTCTCAGGTGAGTCTTTATCTCTTGGATTACATGCCTCGGTTAGTGTTTTTCCATGGATTATTGATTCTGGAGCTACTGACCACATGGACACCCTCTTCACTACATTTTCTCACCTATACACCTTGTCCTAGTAATAGAAAATTTTCTGTTGCTGATGGTTCTTTCACCACAGTGGCAGGGATTGGGAATATTCAAATTACTCCATCCCTATTACTTGAAAATGTGCTTCACGTTCTTAAGTTATCCACTAGCCTTATCTCTATAGATAAACTCACCCAGGATGTAAACTGCAATGTTGTATTCTTCCCTTCTTGCTGTGTATTTCAGGACCAGGTTTCGGGGAAGAAGATTGGACTTGCTAAGGAAAGAGATGAACTCTACTACCTTGAAGCAACCAACAAATCATCTCACACTGTTGTGCATGTCACACACGAGTCATTCTTATCTACCTCCAATAAAGATTTAATTTGGCGTCATCATTTCCGTTTTGGTCATCATTCATTTCCTATTTTAAAAACAATGCTTCCTTCCTTGTTTAAAGGAATTGATGTTGAAACCTTTCATTGTGATGTTTGTGAACTTGCTAAGCACAAAAGGGTTTCTTTCCCAATCAACAATAAAAGATCCTCAACTCCTTTTTATTTGATTCATTCGGATATATGGGGCCCTTCTCAAATTCCCAACATTACTGGTTCCAGATGGTTCGTCACCTTTATTGATGATTGCACTAGGGTCACATGGATTTTTCTTCTTAAGTCTAAATCTGATGTGGGTACGATTCTTCCCAACTTTCATAACATGGTCCAAACTCAGTTTGGTGCGAGAATTAAAAGGTTTCGATCTGATAATGCTACAAATTATTTTAATCAGAATTTGTCCCCATTTTTTCAGAAAGAAGGCATTGTGCATGAATCCTCCTGTGTTAACACTCCCCAACAAAACGGGGTAGCTGGGAGAAAAAATGGTCATCTTTTGCAAACCACCCGAGCCTTTCTCTTTCAAAATCAGGTGCCAAAACAATATTGGGGGGAAGCTGTCCTTACTGCTGCCTACACCATAAATAGACTACCATCTAGAGTTCTTGTCAACCGAAGCCCAATACAAGTCCTTTCTCAATTTTACCCTGATATTCGAGCCTCAAATAATCTCACACCAAGAATTTTTGGCTGCACTGCCTTTGTTCATGTCCATAATAAGGGAAAATTAGACCTACGAGCAATCAGGTGTGTCTTCTTGGGATATTCCCCAACTCAGAAAGGTTTATCATCCAGCCACCAGAAAATTCTACATCTCCATCGATGTCGCATTTGAGGAAGGAAAATATTTTTTCACTCAACCTTATCTTTAGGGGGAGCTCTCATTAATGGAAGATAAGGCCTCGAATCTACTCTCCCTAGATGTATTACCCTCCTCACAGACATTCAATTGTCAAGAATCACATCCCTCTGAGTCACATTCCTCTGAGCCCCACATTCCCGAGTCTCAACAAGAGTCAAACAACCCGACCATTGAACCAAACTCGGACATTGTTAACCCCACGAATGATGTGCATGATAAGGTGAGATATATGCAGGTTTACTCTAAGAGGAAAAATCCAGATCCTCAACCTGTGCAAGTCCAAGATTCAACTCCTAATCCTAGAACTGAGGGATGCTTAGATCCTGAACCTACACCTTCACAGTCTGAGTATGAGTATGACCTACCTATTGCACTGAGAAAAGGAACTAGAGAATGTACCAAACACCCATTGTACCCTTTAGCCAAATATGTATCGTTCCAAAGATTCTCTAAATCCCATAAAAGTTTTCTAGCCAACCTTAACACCATTCCAATTCCTAATACTCTAGCCGAGGCACTTTCTAATAAGGAGTGGAGAAAAGCCATGAGAGTGGAAATGGAGGCATTAGAAAAAAACAGCACATGGGAAGTTGTGGATCTACCAAGAAACAAGAAGACGGTAGGTTGTAAATGGGTGTTCACAATTAAGTACAAATTTGATGGGTCATTAGAAAGGTACAAAGCACGCCTGGTAGCCAACGGATATACACAAACTTATGGGGTAGATTATCAGGAGACTTTTGCCCCAGTAGCTAAAATGAATACAGTAAGGGTGTTTCGTTGGCTGCTAACTAAAATTGGGATTTGCAACAGTTTGATGTAAAAAATGCGTTTCTCCATGGTGATCTAGAAGAGGAGATATACATGGACATTCCACCAGGTTTTGGAGAAGGCATTAAAGGGAACAGAGTTTGTCAGTTGAAGAAAGCACTATACGGTCTCAAACAATCTCCGAGAGCATGGTTTGGAAGGATTACGAAGGTAATGCTGAGTACAGGTTACAAGCAAAGTCAAGGTGACCACACATTGTTTATCAAACACAGCCTCATGGGGAGTTGCTGCACTATTAGTCTATGTGGATGATATAATCGTTACTGGGAATGATAAAAAGGAGAATGAAGCATTGAAAAACTGCCTTGCCAGAGAATTTGAGATAAAAGACTTGGGGAGACTAAAGTATTTCCTCGGAATTGAAGTTGCACATTCTAAACAAGGCATCTTTATCTCTCAACAAAAGTATGTTGTTGATCTTTTGAGAGAAACATGAAATATGGCATGTAAACCAGCTTCCACGCCTATAGATCCCAATCATAAACTTGGAGAATCCAACGAGAATGCAAGTGTAGACAAGGAGATGTTCCAAAGACTAGTTGGAAAACTCATTTATCTTGCACATACACGACCGGATATTGCATATGTTGTAAGTGTAATAAGTCAGTTTATGCATAATCCTAAAGAAGTTCATTTGCAGGCTGCTCATCGAATTCTGCACTATTTGAAAGCCAATCCAGGAAAAGGAATTTTATTCAGAAGAAATGGAGGACTGACTCTTGAAGCATATGCAGATGCTGATTATGCAGGATCTCCAGTAGATAGACGGTCCACTTTTGGTTACTGTACCTTCTTAGGAGGAAACTTAGTCACTTGGAGGAGTAAGAGGCAAAATGTAGTGGCTCGGTCAAGTGCAAAGGCAGAATTCAGGGCTATGGCACAAGGAGTGTGTGAATTACTCTGGTTGAAGATAATTTTAGAAGACCTGAAGATTCCACGAGAAGAGCCTATGAAACTATATTGTGACAACAAGTCAGCCATCAATATTGCTCACAATCCTGTTCAACCTGACAGGACGAAGCACATCGAAATTGATCGACACTTTATAAAAGAGAAACTGGACAGCATGTTGATTTGCACTCCCTATGTGTCTACAAAAGGACAACTGGCTGATGTACTTACTAAAAGGGGCTCAATAGTACAGACTTTCGGAGAATTATAGCCAAGCTGGGAATGGAGGATCTCTATTCACCAGCTTGAGGGGGAGTGTTGGAAAACGTGGGGTTACTGGTTCAGATTTGAAAATAGAATTGTATATATTCCTAGGATTGTGGAAGGACTGATTTTGAAAGTTTTTTCTTTCTATTTCTTTCTTTCTATTTTTGTACTTTCTATTTTCTCTTCTTTCTATTTTCTTTTCTTTCTATTCTTATTTCTTTCTATTTATTGCACCAGCTTACTGTATAAATATGCCCATTGACAATAGAATGAAACATATCAGTATTCTACCATTCCAAAACAGCCTAGTCGTAATAGGGTTTTTGGGAGAGAAGAGAGAAGAGAGAAGAGGAGAGAGCACGAGAGTGAAAAACAAGTTCTGTTTTCCCTCTTCCTCTTAAACCCCTTATACGGAGCTCTCTCCTAATATAATTAGGAGATTATCCAAATCCGATTTGGATTTGAACTCTTTTAAGAGATAAGCATTATCCTCTTAAGAGGATAAGTGCTCCATACCCAGAACCATGCCCAGTTTTGACCCAAATCATATGACAACTTAAGTTGTCAATGTGACGACTTAACTAATCATATTAATAATGGGCCTTAGGCCCATTTTCCTTAAAGGCTCACGTCCCTAAGTGTTGCATGGCCACTTTGGGCCTGATATTGTATGGCGTGGGACCCCACAAAGGTCTCACTCAAGTTCATAAGGGTTCAGCCCTACTTCTGAAAGAGGTTAGGCCGAATTCACTGTTCAGAGCAATGAACCCCTGAGCCAATCGGCATGGGCTTAGTCTGGGCTCAACATTTACACCTAAATGATCATTGGATTCAGCCACCCAATGAAAACTCAAGGATAATGGACTTCAGTGAGTTAAGGCCCATCAGGTAATCAACCCCGTATGGTCTCTTACACTTAACCTCTCGGCTCATAATGATCAAAACACTACCCGACAAGGACCTCTCCCTTGGCTGCAACCTGGAAGGTGTAGTGCCACACTCTCTGCTCAGATGGATCCCAAGATTAAAACCCTTTGCAAACCTTTTTCATAAAATAGTAGTATATAACATATAAATGCATTTTGCAAAATTAGATTTCAAATACAGATGAAATCCACTGTTGGCAGTTTAGGTTTCCATCAGAGAGATTGTAAACCCTGATATTCACTTTGTCTAACAAAGGGGTCGATCCTATCACTATGATCACCCACTCAGGTGATTTCCCAAACTGCCCCAACATGCCCATGTATTTGACCCTTGATGGATCTCACTGATTGAAACATTAAAGATAGCCCAGTTCAACACCTAGCACAGTACCATAATCAAGTATGAGGTTATGTGTAACTTTCCAATTTGCCCATCTATCTCTAAGGTACAGGGCATAACTGGAAATCGGTCCAGGTTCAGTGTTTAAACACACATCGCATGTGCTTGAGGTCTACCCCGACAACTGAGACAAGCTGCTCCAACTATTTGGCAGCACACCAATGTCAGCCTTGTCAGGATAAACTCACCAAGCCTATCCAATGGCTGAGAATATTATAAACTAACACGTCTCATAAGCGTCCAACTTAAGGGGTAATACACAAAAAGCATACCAATATCAACATGAAACAATAATGTTCTTAAGTCTGATTGGAGCTAAGGGCATACATTGTCCAACAAGAAAATCCTCCAAGGGTGGATTTGTAAAAGAAAACTGGAATGAGATAGTTAGCCATGGCTAAACTACTTGTAAGGGGTGCTTGATGCAATAATGTGGTATTATCATTCTCTATCCATATATCAATAGAATTCTTTAATGGTTTTTGATTAAAAAATTCAGAAGTCATATTTACTGGTAAAAACGATTATAAAAATGCCACTTAACTTTCAATATGTTAAAAAGAGTTCAGCTTTAGTCTTTCATTTGTATCACACTGTTGGCATGATACTCATCATTTCTCGCTGTTTTGGCATTTGGTACATTTTGACACAGCAATTATGATTCAATTGGTGAACCATTTGAAATGGATGCTACAGAGCATGTTTGTTTTCATGTAAGGCCTTGCCCCTGCCTTCTCTTAGTATTTACTTTCTATATTTTGCCAATAAACTTCTACTAGAATTGAGAAATAATTGGTGATCTTGATTTCTTAGGGATGGAATTCCAAGAAGTCTTCCACACCCAGCTCTATTGGCAATTGGCTTCAATGTCGAGAAGTTCTATATGATGACACAGGGGCAATTGTTGAGGGACATATATGTGGAAAGTGGCGCAGGTACAGGAGCAATGTTTCAGCCAAGTATTTTATAGCATTTCCTAATTCCTATCATGAGTGACTATTCTCTTTTAAGCCAATGAAACTCTCATGTTGATATATTTCCTAATGTTTCCATTACATAATTTCGTTTCCATGGGTACTGACACGATATATTTCTAGGATCTACATATTCCCCATTGTTTTAATATCTCCTCTGTTGTTTTCAACAGATTACAGATTTTACTTTTCTGTTATATGCTTCTTTTCACTTTAAACCCATGCTTTATTTGAGTTAGCATTGTAGATGATTCATTCCTTCTTTCTTTCTTGTATGTAATATTTTTAATCATATTCATATATTATTTAATGCAATAAAATAATGTTGATGTTTTAATGCTTTTAAACTTTTATGAAAGGATACAACATAATAGCATAAGATGCATGTTCATATGGTAAATAAAATGATATTTATATGTAAAATATCTATAGAGGACTTTCTCCAGAAGCTTTCAAGAGGATGCACTAATTTGGGAAATAATGAGACAGGGGCTTCTTTTTTGTAAGTTGTCCAGAGTACTTAGTTTAGGGAGGATAGGTTTGGACCAAATTTCCTTCCAAAAGAAAGACTGAGGGTTGAGGATGGAGCACAAAGTAGAGAAGAAAGAAATACACGAAAAAGAGCCCAGCAGTTTTGGGGTCCAAATATGTGCATCAGATTTAGATGGACCCAAGCAAATAGGGCGAAGAAGTTTAAGAAGTAATGCAACTTGGTCGAGTTCAAATAGACACTTACTCCATGAGTTATCTTTATCATTTTCAACCTTTCTCTAAGTGACTGAATCATCACTATAACTCAAAACATTATCCTTACATATGGGATCAAGTCCATTATCACAATTTGCAGCATGGGAGTACAATCCTTTAGACAAGCAGAAGGCATAACCTCCTTATGCTGTGAAAATTGATTGTTCTGCTCCAGTGGAATTGCTGCATCTGGAAATAGTGTTCTCACTTCTCACAACACCATTTTCTCATATGTACCTTCATGAATTTGTTATTTGGCCCACTTATGGAGGATGGGATTATTATTTTTCTTGGATCCTTTTAATTGTCTTTGCCCTTATTTTTTTCTTTTTTTGAATTGAGCTTTCACATATTTATGATTCTCAGTAGCAAAACCAATTTTGTGCTCTAGAAGTGCAAAGTACTCAACATTAATTGTTGTTTACAGGGCACCACTTTTTGAAGTTCAAACAGATGATTGGGACTGCTCCTGTGCTGTCCTTTGGGATCCAATTCATTCTGATTGTGCTGTTCCTCAGGTAATTCCGTTTTGTTAATTTTCTTGGTTAGTATCTTTAAGTAGCATTGATACCATTTTTAAGTTGTTCAAATTAGTAAGCACAGCTGCACAGTTAAAAGATGCAGTTATTTAGAGTTGGGATTATTTGCTAATCTTTGATGGGTCCTTCCCCCACACCATAAGCAAGGATAACCAACTGATACAACTATTACAGAGATTACAAGACTATAAGTTTGTAACAGTAGGAACATACAGAATACAATGGAAGAGGTAACCACCTATATAACTTGCATCTTACCAGTCTTCTCCTAACAAGAGGATCTCATCAAGGCCTTAAGGGACCTTCTTCCTAAGCTCATAGGTCTTTGTTACAAATGACAAATGAGTCCCTGGATGACCTTAGTAGATTACCTATTAGAGATCCTTCAATCCTTCTCTTATGGTGATTTAGATAACAATGTGAAGTCCTACAATCTGTGGGATTGGAAGAGGAAATTAAGGATCTCAGTTATGACAACAAAAAATCAGATCTGAATAGAGATGAGAAGGAGAAGAAACATTGCACCTTTAGAAATTAGGGATGAAATAGAGAGAAAGATCACAACTTTGTTCTCAAGGCATCATCTAAAGTGATAAGGTGTCCTTGGCGGGGTGCGTAGCACGAATACCATATTTTTATTATAAATGTATCCATTAAGGTAGGATGAAGACGATTGGGAAGATCCAAGGCAAGAAGATGTCTGGCACGATGAAAGCAACATTGGAAGTGTCTTACCCACTAAAACTTATAATCTGTGGAATGATGAGATAACAGGGACGCTTCTACTGTTTGAAGAACCCTCTAGAACCTCTGTATTGTCACCGGAACAAGAAATAGAGGTGAGACTTTCCTCATCCCCTAAGGCGGACCTAGTTGTAGCCGACAATGATCTAAGAGAATTACCAAGGGAGACACAACGTCAGGATATCCAAAATAGAGATCCGAATATCAACACTATCCGAAGCACAGATACACAAGAGGAACAAAAGTCGGATGCTATCCCAGTGTTTCCTGCTAGGGACTCTCAATCAACCGGTTTCGTTCGAAGGAAGGTTTTGGACGTGCCGAACCAGGGAATCCCCACACTTTTATCTCCTATTCCTTTTTCCTCTCCTTTGCTCCCTTCTAAAGAGGTCTCTAATTTGGTCTTGGCTACCTGTGCAGGTCCTGTCATAACCCCACCAACTATGGAACTCTTAATCCAAAGTGCCGCAATTTTGGAGCCAAAGAATCAGTTGGGAGATGGAGTAGAGGAGGAGAGGGCTAGGGTTATATCTTTAATCCTGGAAGTTCTAGCTGACCCAACCCTAGGTTTGGATAGTGTTGAGGCTAGCCTAAACCCATTCACTACCCAAACAAAGCAATCCCAGAACGAAACTCTGGAGGGGCCAAAGGAAGATGGGCAGGAGGGAAAGGAGGGGTTAGAAGGAAAAGGAAAATGAGTGAGATTGAGAAGCTTAAGAGTGGAATAAATTACGAGAAGGAGGAAATTGGGAAGAAAAGAAGAGGGGAGTGTTGAGAGGTACCAACCTAGGGTGTCACAAATCAATAAGATGAAAATAATAAGTTGGAATGTAAGAGGATTAGAAAGTGCCAAGAAGAGAAGGTTAATCATGAATTTTTTTAGGAAAGAAAAGCTAGACTTGATCATGATTCAAGAAACCAAATTATCAGAGCTGAATAGAGGGTGGACAAGTAGCATTTGGGGAGCTAGGGGTTTGAGTTGGTCATATACACCTTCGTGGGGAGCTTTAGGGGGAATTCTGACCATATGGAGAAATGAGGAAATGGAATGTGGAAGAATTGATAGGCCAGTATTCAATCTCCCTAAAAATTAAAAGAAAGTTGGACGGAAGAGAATGGGCTTTAACAAATGTGTATGTTCCTAATTCCTATAGAGAAAGAGAAGCTTTCTGGGAGGAATTATGTGCCATCAGGGGATTGTGGAATGGCCCGTGGTGTGTGGGGGGTGATTTTAATGTCATCAGATACTTGGGGGAATCAAACAACCCGAATCAGGGATTAACTACTAGCATGAGGAGGTTCAATAGGCTAATAGACTCTTTGGATTAAGAGACCCCCCTTGCTTCAAGTAGATTATACTTGGTCAAATTTTCAATCCCCCCCAACCTGCTCCAAACTAGACATATTCCTCTTATCTCTAGAGTGGGAAGAAACATGGGGATCCTTGATTGCAATAGGCTTACCTAGAGTAACCTCAACCTCAGACCATTACCCTATTTGTATTGAGAAAGAAATCCCAGGGGGAGGCCCTTCTCCGTTCAGATTTGAGAACATGTAGTTCGAAGACCCTACCTTTAAGATTAGGCTAAAGGAGTGGTGGAAGACACTCAAACCTTTGGGGAGGTTAAAAATGGTAGGTTTCTCCAGAAAATTGAAGAGGCTAAAAGAAAAAATAAAATGGAATAAAGCCCATTTTGGAAGGGTAGAGGAAATAAAAGATATCTTGGTGAAAAGGATTGAGGAGCTAGACAGGAAAGAGGCTCTTAGAGTCATTTCAAAAAAAGGAGGGGAAAGATGGAATCAAAAGTAAAAACTTGAAGATATACTACGAAAGGAGGAGATTTGTTGGAGACAGAAATCAAGATGTCAGTGGCTTGCTAAGGGGGATGGAAACACTAAGTTTTTTCACTCTCTTGCAACGGGAAGGAGAAAGAAGAATTTAATCTTGAGTGTGGAGGAAGAGGGACAAGTGGTAAGAGAAAGCCAGGGGATTACAAGGATTTTTGTAAATCACTTTAAAGAAATTTTCTCAAGCCCACAGGGAGTGTTGCCAGAGATGGAAGGTGATATTTTGTCAGAAGAACAATCTCGTGTCCTAGAAAGGAGATTTTCCCTGCAAGAAACCAAGGAAGCTATTTTTTCAATGGATAGATCTAAAGCCCATGGAATCAAAAGTAAAAACTTGAAGAGATACTACGAAAGGAGGAGATTTGTTGGAGACAGAAATCAAGATGTCAGTGGCTTGCAAAGGGGGATGGAAACACTAAGTTTTTTCACTCTCTTGCAATGGGAAGGAGAAAGAAGAATTTAATCTTGAGTGTGGAGGAAGAGGGACAAGTGGTAAGAGAAAGCCAGGGGATTACAAGGATTTTCGTAAATCACTTTAAAGAAATTTTCTCAAGCCCACAGGGAGTGTTGCCAGAATTGCCAGAGATGGAAGGTGATATTTTGTCAGAAGAACAATCTCGTGTCCTAGAAAGGAGATTTTCCCTGCAAGAAACCAAGGAAGCTATTTTTTCAATGAATAGATCTAAAGCCCCTGGGCCGGATGGCTTCTCCATTGCCTTCCATCAAGAGTGTTGGGATATGGTAAAATTAGACATCTTAGAGGTCTTTAATGAATTTTTCTCCAAAGGGGAGGTATCCCCAGGAGCAAATGCCACATTTATCACTTTGATTCCAAAGAAGAGGGAGGCCAAAACCCCCAAAGACTTTAGACCAATAGGTCTCATTGGGAGTGTTTACAAAATTCTGTCAAAGGTTTTAGCAAAAAGACTAAAAAAGGTATTACCCTCGATCATATCTCCTTTTCAAGGAGCTTTTGTAGAAGGAAGGCAGATTGTGGATCAAATCTTGGTGGCTAATGAATGTGTAGGGGAAAGAAGAAAGGGTAGAGAAAAGGGGCTGGTTTGTAAGGTAGATCTAGAAAAAGCCTATGACTTGGTTAATTGGGATGTCCTAAAAGTTTTAGAAATATTCGGATTCGGAGATAGATGGAGGGCTTGGACCAAAGGATGCTTTAGTTTAGCTCACTATTCAATCAGAATCAATGGCACAACAAATGACTTCTTCCCAGCCAGGAGAGGAATTTGGCAAGGTGACCCCCTATCCCCATTCTTGTTTACCTTAGTGGCAGAAGTGTTAAGTAGAATGGTGGCAAAAGCTGATGCTCAAGGCCTCATCAAAGGGTGGAGTTGCCCATCTCCAATTTGCAGATGACACCATATTTTTTTTGTAAAGGAAACAATCAGGAGTGGGTGGAAAATTTGAGGGTGCTGCTGAATAATTTTGTGGGAGTGACAGGGCTGAGGATAAATTGGACCAAAAGTGGAATTGTAGGGGTCAATTTGGAGGAAGGGGATCTAACAAGATTTGCAGAAATTTTGGGGTGTGAGATCAGAAGCTGGCCTATTAGTTACCTAGGTTTACCCTTAGCAGGAAACCCCAAGTCAGTTGGTTTCTAGAAACCCGTGATAGAAAGGTTTGATAGGAAGTTAGCCCTTTGGAAGAAGAATTACATTTCGTTGGGTGGAAGAATAACCTTGATTAGAGCCACTCTGGCAAACCTCCCCACCTACTTCCTTTCAACTTTTAGAATCCCTTCTAAGGTAGAAAACTGCCTAGAAAAGTATATGAGAAATTTCCTATGGGACCTAGGAGAGGAAGGGAAGGATCACTTGATCTAGTGGGAGCAGGTTAGTAAACCCAAGGAACAAGGGGGTTTGGGAATTGGAAACATCCTTTTAAGGAACACAGCTCTACTAGGTAAGTGGCTTTGGAGGTTTCCATTTGAGGGTGACAAATTGTGGCACAAAGTGATTGAGAGCATTCATGGGGTGGCTGGAAATGGATGGGATGCAAAAGTTTCCCCTCACATGTCTTCGGCTGCTCCTTGGAAAGCAATTCATGAAATCTATCCTACTTTCCTCAATTCCATCCGGTTTGATGTGGGACAAGGTAATAGAATTCTGTTTTGGGAAGATCTATGGGTAGGGGAAACCCCACTAAAAGATAAATTTCTTGATCTCTTTGCATGATCTAACCTCAAGGGGAAAGCTATATCCATGTTAGGATCTCTGTGTCCAACTGGTGTGAACTGGAATTTAGGCTTTAGAAGGGGACTAAGGGAGAATGAGTGTGAATCCTTAGCCCGTTTGCTGAACCTCTTAGGGCAAATCCACCTGGACCCTTCATTGGAAGATTCAAGAATCTGGGTAGGCTCTCCAGATGGCCTCTTTTCTTGCTCCTCTTTCTTCAAAGTACTTGCTTCCCCCAACCCTCTAGGTGGGACCTTCCCTGTGAAAGAAATCTGGTGCAAGCCTATTCCTCCTGAAGATCCAAGCTTTCTGTTGGGAAGTAGTCCTTGGTAAGGTAAACACTTGTGATATGCTGCAAAAAAGAAGGCCATATATGTGCCTTTCTCCTCACATGTGTTCACTGTAAGGAAAGTGGTGAGACCCTTTCTCATTTAATGATATCTTGTTCTTTTGTGCATCAAATTTGGGATTTCTTTTGTACTATCTTTGGCTGCAGGTGGGCTCCCCCTCAAGATGTGGCAGGACTCTTCAACCATGATTTCTTGAAACAGAGAAAGAAAAGAGGGATGGTAATGTGGAAAGCAACTAAGGCAGCAATCTGTTGGGTAATATGGGAAGAGAGAAACAACAGAATCTTCCTGGAAAGAAGTAGAACAGTAGAGGAAGTGATTGATAATATCAAAGTGAAAGTAGCCCATTGGGTAAAACTCTTGGACTGCTTGCAAGTCTTCTCAGTTGAAGATATTCTAAGAACATGGTCCGAAGTAGCACAATCTTCGAGAGAGAGAGAAAATAAGGCCGGAGTGGAAACCACCTGAAGGCATTAAAGTAAAGCTGAATTTTGATGGGTGCTCATGTGGAAATCCAGGCATCTCAGGAATAGGAGTATTAAGAAACCCTGGCAGGAGGATATTGGGTATGCTCTGAGGGCCGATTGGCAACGGAAACTCGTTGAAGGCTGAGCTACTGGCATTATTACAAGGGTTAAAGCTAGCCAAACAACTAGCATGCAGACATGTTGAAGTGGAAAGGGATTCAAAAGTAGTAATTTCATGGGCAACAAATAGCAGCCACCCCCCATGGATGTTTAAACATGTGATTAGGGAAGTGGAGAAGATTGCCAAGGAGGTTGAGGCTGAATTTAAATGGGTCCGTAGAAATGCAAATAGGCTAGCTGATGGATTAGCAAAACAAGGGGCATTGAGACAACAATTATTTTGGGCTACATTGTAATGAGGGATAAATAGAGTGAGGAAAAGGGATCAACAGTCCCATCATCAAATTGTATAAAATGTTTACAATCTGAATCTGAATTTTAATAAAACACATATTTACTGATAAAAAAGAAAAAGGTGACTAAGCGCATGTTTAGGAGATAATACACTCCCTTGGGTGACAAAAATCATAACTGTGTTCCGAGGGTGACACCCCATATATCAAGTCAAACAGGGGTAATTTCCCTTCAGTTTTGTCAACAAGGATCAATTTTTGCAGAAACTTCATGGAAATCGGTGATGCAGTATCTTTCTTTCAATGACCTATTGAATGAATTGACAAAGCTGAAGCTTGAATTAGAATACATAGTGGAACAAGTTGGACGTGAATATCATGCAGAAGTTTGAATTTGAATGAAGGGACAGGAATGGAATTCTTTTGGACATCAAACATCAACAGATAAAGAATCAGAGCAATTTGCATCCATAGTTTTCAAGGTGCCAAGGCGAGGCGAGGCGACAGAGGGGCGCCTTGTCACCTAGTTGCCTAGGCGATGGATTTTTTTAAGTGAAAAATACATATCCTAGGTAGTTCCCTAGGTTCCATAACCATCTTTCCTTAAATAACTATCCATAATTTTCATAAGAAAATTATAAACTTCATGTTTATGTCTAGAAAATCAACATATTTATGAGAAGAAAAAGAAGAAAGAAAAGAAAATTCAAAAAATATGGGGACTGAACCCCTGTTTTTGTCATAGGAAAAGAAGAAAAGAAGAAGAAGAAATGTTGATTAGACAAAACTTTAAGTTTTTCCCTTATTGGTTCAAATTCTGAAGTTTTTGAGGGTTCAATACAGCAGTTAGCAATGTTTGTGTTGATTAAACCCTAACAAATAAGAAAATAATAAAAAGAAAATAGTTTATAAACACAAAAAATGAATATTTTTGCTTAATAATGTCTATTTTATAATTATAATCTCAAAAAAATAACAATATAAAAGTATTTTATAAGACACTATACAAAACTGCTAGGCGACTGGGCGAGGCGAGCCTGCAAGGGCGCCTTGTCGCCTAGGCGTCGCCTTGGCAACTATGTTTGCATCAAAAAACACAATAAGAAAAATCGAAGAACAATTTTACATGCACATTGAAGACATCAATTGGAGAATGCCATTAAAGATTGAAGTTTGAAATCATGGAATTGAAGAGCCAACTTGTTCAGTTCACTATTGATGTAGAACCCACCCAAATATTTGAAGATGCAGATGACGAAGCTGAGGTGTTGGGGGAAATTAAAGATTGACTTTTTAAAATTATGGGGGTTGTTAAAAAGTGAACAGCTTCAATTAATTTGAAAAATCTAAAGTTATCAATTTTTTGATAGTTATTGTCTTGGTCATAAATTATGAAAGGTTAAAGTGCTTAGGTTTGAGAAGCAGAATGGGATGTGAAAGGATAGTGGAATAGTCTAGCTTTCTTATAATGCTCTATAAATAGAATGATTTTAGGACATCGAAAGAAAGAAAGAAAGAAAGACAAAAGGCAACAAGTGAAAGGCAGTGCCAAAAGTGAGAGGTCTGCGAAGGGAAGTTTGAAATAGGATAGTGTCTTTTATGGATTTGTCCCGAAATTTCGTTGTCCTTTTATTGCATATTGCATCCATATTTCATTAAATATTTTAGATAATTATCTTATTTTGGTTATGCAGTCAATATTGCTTCTAGCTTTATGAGTGAACCTAGTAAACTGCACCTTATAGCAGCCAAAAGAATCTTGAGATATGTCAACAGAACCAAAAAATTGGAACCTTGGGGGGTCCCAAAGGATTCTTTTGGTTTGGATTTCTGGTCTTTAGAACGGAAATGGAGATCGATATATTGTAATTCTGTTTTTTTCTTATTTATTCCTTGTGATGTCTCATCACCTTTTTCCATGTACCTTTTTCTCGCCCTAATGATTTTTTTTTTAATTTACTACCCAAAAAGGATATTGCTTAAGTAGTGGGAAATGATTTAAGGGCCAATAATTTAACAATAGATATGGCATTACATAGAATGGAATGGCAGAACAAGATTCATATAGCAGACCCCATGTGGATGGGGCAAGACTTAGATGATGATGATGGAATTACTCTTAGGGATGCAACTTGGGCAGGTTTGCTTTGAGGTTTGTTAAATTTTAAATGGGTCTGGCCTAAGGGCTCGGGCAATGTTGAGTAAAATCTTCAATTTGGGCACCTGAGTGGGACCCCTAATTACTCGATTAAGTGCTAACTACTTGTCGTATTATAGTAGTGTATCCAAAATATTGAAGTGTCATAATTAAGAAGGAAATTATCCAATGTTGCCCCCAGCTATCTAGTCTTGGGAGGGTTGGACTGTATACAGACCTAACTTTTTTTTTTTTAATGCAAAGCGGCTTCTCTCAGACTTGAACCCACATTCTCATGCTTGTCAGCCTGAGATAACCAAGCAATGTTCCCTTGAAATATTGGCATTTATAGATTTAACATGTTATTGTCTTTTAGATGATAATTTGCAATGTTTTAAGTGGAAAATTAATGTTCTTATAACACCTACAGGGGAGGCATCAGATATTGTAGCTATAATGGGTCTTCACCCAGGCTCAACCATTTGGTTCTTATTTATTTGCACAAATTTTAGATGAATTGACTAAACATATTCAAGGGGAGGTCCCATGGTGCTTGTTATTTGCTGATGACATTGTATAAAGTGATGAAACTACCGAAGGATTAAATGCAAAATTAAGTTTATGGGCAAATACCTTAGAAAGAATTTTTAAAATATGTGGGATGAGAAATATATGCTCTATAAATTTAATATCACTAAGAGCATATATTAGGGTACACTTAGGATTGGAGACTGAGAAATAAATCAACGTGACCTTTTCTGTTGCCTTGGTTCAATAATCTGTAACAAATGAGAGGTTGAGGAGGAAGTTGCCCATACAATTAGAGTAGGATAGGCAAAATGGAGGGGTGCACCCCAAGTCTTATGTGATAGGTTAAAACTACTTAGGTTAGTAGGAAAACTCCATAAAACAGTTGTTAGGTCAGTAGTGCTGTATGGGGCCCACTGTTGGCCCTGTTGGGCTGTCAAAAACTAACTTGTTCAAAAAATGAGTAGCAGAAATTCGTATGCTGAGATGGATGAGTGGAGAAACTAAAACAGATAGGGTCAGCACTGAAGTCATTCGAAGGAACCTAGGAGTAGCTCCAGTTGGTGATAAAATGAGAGAAAGTAGACTAAGATGGTTTGGTTGTGTCCATAAAAGGATATCTACAGCACCTGCAAGAAGCAATCTGTTGCAAGTTGAAGGGTGTAAAGTGCTCTGGGCTGACCAAAAAAGGGCTTGAGTTGAAGTAATTAGAAATGATTTAAATGTATGTGATTTAACAATGGAATTGGCACTGAGCAGAACGGAATAGCAAAACAGGATTCACATAGCTGGTCCCACATAGTTGGGATAAGGCTGAGATGATGAGTAAAGAGCATTGCTATTTTTTAAAATTTATAGAACTAATGAATTATTTCAATTTTTTGGCATTGTAAAATTCTATTTACCTATGCAACTAGGCTCTCCACTGTTACCTAGAATTGTCTATTTGGCTTGAGAAATCTGCACTCTTATCCATAGTTATCTTTAAACAAACTTTTTTCATTCAATACCAAATCACAGTATGAGGCAAGTTGAACCAGCATTAGAGAAAAGTGACAACTGAGAAGATGGGAGATTTCCAGGAGGCCAACAGGTGGAGAACAGAATCATTGAAGCAAAGAAGATCATCTTTGAGCAGGGAAGAATAAATGGAAGGAATGTGCTAGAAAACAGAGAAGACGGGAGGGCAATGATATTCTTACCAGAGGAGGCAACTCTCTGGCTAAAAGGTTTCGTTGATGGTGCAATGTAATCAGTCAAATAATGCTGGAGTTGTAATATCTTGTTTAATTTCTTAATGAAAGCTAGCATTTCCTATCAAAGAAAAATGAGGCTGAGCTAAGGCAATGGGAAAGGATGGCTCATCGCAATATAGGAGTTTTTTGATAGTAACAGACGTCAAATGGCCTGTATTCTGGAGGGAAACAAGAAAATAGGGTAGTCCTTTGTTAAAAATTTACAGGAGTTTCTTAACCTTGTTGAAAGGCTGCCAATGATAGGAAAAAGTAGAAACAATGAAGAGAATGATGGTACTGATAATCTACATTTTGTGAAGAAGGGTGAAAAGTTTGTGGAGAAGAACAAATTACTTTACCTTAGTGCATCTCAGTAGCTAGTTCAAAATCCACCCAAAGGTAACATTGAAGCAGGGAGAGGGAAGTGGGAGAATCATATGGTGATACTGTGGAGGAGGATGGTACAGACTGGAAGGAAATACTGAATACAGTGAGAGAGAAACTAGGGCTTGATGATGATGCTGTACTATATTACCTTTTGAAGATAGGAAGACCGTGCTTGAAACTAAAAATTGATTAATTCAAGTCCAAAGCTGGATGCTGTGTTGCAACGAATGAACAGAATTTGGGGTTTGTGGGATGAGCTAGGGGTGAGCATTATTCAGTTAAAACCGAATTACCGAACTGAAAATTTTGGTTTCGGTTTTTTTGGTTCAGTTTTTTCAGTTTTTGGGTAATTTGGTTTGGTTAATTCGGTTTTTAACAATTTTGGTTTTTGGTTTCGGTTTTAGATTTAGAAATTCAGTTAATCGAAAAAACCAAATTACCTAAAATTCATTATATAATATATAATATACAATATATAATATTTATGCTATATATTTATATATTAATATTATATATAATGTATTGTAATGAAATTAAATTTTATAATATATATTATAATAACTAAATTCAGTTTTTAACCGAAATAACCGAAAACCGAACCAAAAATTTTGGTTTGGTTATTTCAGTTTAATGGAAAATCGGTTTCGGTTTTCATTTTATTATTTCAGTTTTAAAAATTTCGGTTTATTTGGTTCGGTTTTTAACCGAATATACCGAATGCTCACCCCTAGGATGAGCTGACCATTGAGAAAATTGTGAAGACCATGGGAGGATCTCTCAAACTAGAGGTGAGAATCAATGGGGTTAAACTAGAGGACGTGCCCTGTTTGATCGAGGTATTCTCAGATGGTGTCTGGAACAGAGTCTGGATGCTCTCAGAAGTTGAAACGTTGTGGTGGAGGGAGGCGACCAAGGTTGAAGACAATGCTGATTTGGCAGTAGGGTGCACACGTGGAAGGCTTGGAGAGGAAATCGTTGGAGAGGCAATGCAATTAAGGAAGCTGAACAGTCAAGTAGTGAGTGCCGAGTGCAGGTTTTGCCTATTTTAGAAGTAAATTCAAATTGTTTTGAATTAAATAGAAGGGCAAAGAGTAATATCACTTTTTCTGATGTGGCTTGAAGGAAAGGTTTTCTTGAGTCAGGTAAGGAGTTGGACAAGCTTTTACAGTTTAATCCTAAACTGTTGGGACTGTCAGTGGCTTGATAGCTAAACCAAGTAAGGAGAAACCTGGCTCATGTGATAAAGTTAGTTCACCACGTGAGTCAGGGAGAGGAGAATGTTTTGGAGATTCTGGACAATAGCAAGCGTCTATCATCGTCCCAACTTAGGAACCTCAACACCAGTAAGCAGAGAGCGTTGCTTACTAAAAATAAATATAAATAGCTCAAATTAATAAAAATATAGAAACAACTAGAAATAACAAAATTGAAGCTAGAGAAAACTGATTTATTTCTCCATGAGTTCTTCCTTTCTTCCATGCTCGCATCAATTGGTCCTTACATTTTGATTGTAATTTGAAGATCTGGGCTTCCTGAATAGGCAGTATGTTGCTCAAGGTGGATGACAGCTTGTTTTAGGTGTTGTTACCCTTAAGGGAGATAGGGGCTCAATCAAAGCAGTATAGTTGCACTCATCATGAGCATTTTCATGGACTAGCTGAATCTGGAGAATTTCTTGTATAGATGCATCTCTCTCTCTCTCTCTCTCCCCCTTCCCATGTGTTACATCCTCTCATGTGCATGTGGCTGTTTGCTATTTATTATGTTTTCTGTATATGGCTGTAATCCTCTCATGTGTACAGCATTTTGCTCTTTTTAAAATAAGACTTGTTATTCCTCAAAGGATCCATCTGAAGGAGCTACTGAAAAACCTGGCGAGGCATTGCAGCTGTTCCCCCCCCCCCCCCCCCCCCCCCCCCTCAAATAGCTTCTCTTATCATATTGTTTTAACCTCAACAATGATTATAAACTTGTCAGTTTAGTTTACATCTTTATAATCTTGTTTTTTATGTAACACATTCTATCTTTTCTTTCTTCATTTTCCACAGGAGCTGGAAACAGATCAAGTTCTAATGCATCTAAAATATATAGGACTGGTATGCTCTTTACACTGTCCATTATAGGTTATAGGTCTGGATATGCTCTACATTGTTGGATGTCTAAGATGATAAGTTGCCTATTATTTTGATGGAGCTCAAATTGAACCTGTTTGCAGGGCAATATTCATATTGTTCACTTATAATTATGCTAAGTTAAAACATCTTATCTGTTTTGCTTTGTATAAATTCTCTCTTTTTTGTAGAGCTTCCTTACATACAAAAAGACAATTTACATGTACCTAGAGAAAAGCAAAGGAATTACAAAAGTACTATGTCAATTCTTTTACAATGTCATCCCCCTCTGTTCCTATCACTAGAAGGATTAGCAGTTATCCTCCTTAGCAGCCTTTTCATTTCTATTCGTATCACTAGAAGGATTAGCAGTTATCCTCCTTAGCAGCCTTTTCATTTCTATTCCAATGACTAGAAGGATTAGCACCTATCCCAAGACATGAAGCAATAAAAAACTATGCACCTTCAACTAGCAGGTTCTCAGGAGGTGGATCCTTGTTTGTCTTGGCCGGGTATTGTTAGTCCTATTTCATTTCCTGATGATCTCAATGTTCCTATAGCTTCCCAAAAGGGTGTTAGATTGCTAATTATACTTCTTGCACTTGTCTCCTTACTGCACCTATATTTTAGCTACTTCCAGTGTTTCTCTTTCCAAAAGTGTTGTAGTGGACCTAAATCTATTTAAGTGGACTAATTCTATGCTGGAAGATCAATGCCCTCTATAAAAGTAAAAATAATAAAAAACAACACTTGGGAACTAGTGGATCTTTTTTAAGGGAAAGAGCTTTTTGTAGGGTGCAAGCGGGTTTTCTCTTGAAGCATAGGACAAATGGATCCATAAAGAGATACAAGGCTAGGGATATCAAGGGTTTCATCCAAATGCATGGTATTGACTATAGAGACATTTGCACCTATAGCGAAGATACTCCATATGCATTCTTATACCCTTAGCAGCCAACTTGAAACTTCATCAGCTGGAAATGAAGAATGCCTTCTTAAATGATGACCTAGAGGAAGAGGTTTGTGTCTTAAAACAATGATCAAGAGCATGGCTCAACAGGTTTAACAAGGTTGTTCAGCTTGTGGGGTTTAGACAATATCAAGCTGATAAAACTATTTTTGTTAAGAGGGAGGGAGTAAAAATAGCAGTGTTGATTGTTTGTATTGATGACATTATGATTACTTTTTTTTTTTAAGGATAAAATAAAAACTCATTAGAAAAAGGAAAAAATAATTCAATAGGAAGGTGATAAGATATCACCCGAAGAGGAAAAAAACCCAAAGAACCCAACAAAGATCTCAAGAGTCCCATACTAAAAGCCAAAAAACCAAAACTGACAAAACTTTATGATTCTCTCAAAACAATCTCAAGCAAAAGTCAAAGAAACAATCCAGAAAGACCCCATGAGAGCAAAAACATTCAAACCACCCCTGGAGTGAAACTTAATCCCTCCTTGCTCCACAACCAAGACCTCAATCTCCACAAACTCATCCTCCCGGCTTGAAACATCTTTGCCCCAACATTTGTCACCTTCCCGATGAGCTTTTTTGTTCACTTTCTCTTCTCTTATCCTTCTTTCAACATCCTAAAAGGCTCTTCTCACAAAATCCTCACCACCCTAGAAAAACAAACCTAGACTCTTTCCAATCGTGACCTCTCTATCCACCTGGTTTTGGAGAGTCCCACACCATGCTCTGTTATTGACTCCATCGTTATTTTGCATTATCCCACTCTTAGCAAAAGTACAATCAGCATCACTCTGTTATTCTATTGCTCTTTCCTTGAATGGGAGGTCACTAGCTGGCTTTGCACTGTTGCCCCCCTAATGTCGGTGCTAGATGTCCTACTGTCTCTTAATCTTTTCATCTTATAAACCCATTTGTAGTTTTTCATAGATCTTGCTCCCGCTAGACCAAGTTTTAGCCTGAAGAATATCTTCATCATATGCACTGTATTGTGATTTTTTGAGCTATGTGATTTCTTGTTGATTGCTGTAAACAGACTGGACCGAATGGGTCCTAACAGCCTCTCTTGTAATATCCTTTATTTTATGTTGATGGGCCACACTTAATGGGCTTGTTATTTATTCTTGTTTCATTTTTCTTTATGTAACTGCCAAGCTGGCCGCCCACTTAAGGGCATTCTTGTCATCATCAAATTTTTAGATCTTAATAAAATAGGGTTAGAGGAGAATGGAGAATTATTTGACTCCTTCTCTTACCTCTTCTCTTCGCCATCTTCTTCTTTTGTACAGTTATTCAGACATGTTTTATTCTGCTAATCGCTAAGTTTAATCTTGATATTAAAGGACTGATTTACATCTTGGTATTAGAACGGGTTTAGTTCCTCTTCCTTCTTTTTCTTCGTTCCTGTACACTCTAAAATCAAGAGAGTGTATGGAGAGATAGGTTCTCTATAGTATAGAGAATCACTTGCCTAGTTGGTAGAAGGGTTTGGAGAGTTTAGTTCTTGCTAGATTTTGCCAAGAAGTTATGTTGTTTTGTTGCTGCCCGAAACCTTAGCCGACTAGAGATTTTCGAGGTTACTAGGAAAGGTGAAACTCGGGTGTGGCGCTCTGTGCTTGGAAGGTGTCTTGTGACTGCTAAAGGAGGGCAGTTCAGGTTTGGAAGAGTTTGGGTTAGTTTGGTAGGTGCGGTAGCATCTTCTCTCTTCCTCCCATCTGCTGGACGGAGCAAAACCCTAGTTTTTCAAGCACCCGAGTTCTAGTTTGACTTCAAGTAAGTTTACATAGTCAAGATTTTTGTTCCTTGATTTCCGTTTGATTAATGGAGACGTACGGAAGTGAGTTAAAGCAGGTGCTGGTTTTTGGACCTACCTCAGTAGATTCTGTTTTCACTGGTGTTACCACAGTTAAGCTAGATGGGATGAACTATCTTGCTTGGGCACAGTCTATAAAAATCTATGTTTGTAGTAGAGGAAAACTCGGGTATCTCACAGGCAGTAAGGTGAAACCCGAAGAGACAAACCCTGAATTTGAAAAATGGATGCAAGAGAACTATACTGTTATAGGATGGTTAGTCAACTCTATGCAACCCCATATAAGCCAGCACTATCTCTGGATGTCTTCGGCTAAGGAGATATGGGACAGTGTAACTGAGACCTATTCACAAAAACTGAATGTAGCCAAAGCGTACAAATTGAAAAGTGATGTGAAAAACCTGAGATAGGGGGAGAAGAGTGTAGCAATCTACTACTCTATACTAAAATCCCTATGGCAGGAAATTGATGTTATGGAGACAGTGGTATGGGAGAGTAAAAAGGATCTGAAATGTATAGAAAGCTGGTGGAGAGAAATAGGGTGTTTGAGTTTCTCACTGGACTCAACCCTTATCAGACAGAATATTTTGGCCAGGGATGAGGTTTCTCTTTCACAGGCATATGCTATGATAAGTAGTGAGGAGAGTAGGCGGCAGGTTCAGTTGCAGAGTCCACCTACAGAACATTTTGCACATGCGGGAATGAAACAAAAGGGCCCTACTGAGAAAAGAGAGCAGGTGTGTGAATATTGCAAGAAACCACGACATATAAAGGACACCTGCTGGAAGCTTCATCCTGGACTTCTCCCTGATAGATTTAAGAACAATAATAACCCTAAGAATGGCAGTCAGGTGGGAAAACCCAAGACTGCTAATGCTGCTACAGAAGTATGGGAGGTTCCTAAATCACCTGGAAGCTACAGTTTCTTCAGCTCACCCTTCCAACAGTACATCATCTTCATCGGCTTTTGCTCACTCAGGTACTCGTGGTTCTGCAAGTCATGCTTCAATTTCAGGTAATCATAAAATCCCTTGGATTATCGATTCCGGTGCATCAGACTATATGACCAGTCTATCTAACCTTTTTTGCTCATATCACCTTCTCTCTAGGAAAGAGAAAATATCCCTTGCCGATGGGTCCCTTGCCCCCATCTCTAGTAAAGGTGATATAAAGACCTTTGACACCATGTTCTTATCTTCTGTTCTTCATGTCTCTAAACTTAACACAAACCTCATATCTGTTAGTAGCTTAACAACGTCCATGAATTGCAACATAACCTTCTTTCCCACTCATTGTGTTTTTCAAGACCTGCAGTCTCAGAGGATGGTTGGGAGTGGCCATGAGGGGAACGGAATATACTTGCTGGACACACCGGATCAAGCTTTGGGACCACCTCATGGAGTTGCCTTAGAGTCATTCGTGTCAGAGTTTGTTAACAAAACTTTATTATGTCATTTTCGGTTTGGTCACTTGTCTTTTTTTGCTTTGAGTCATCTGTTCCTAGATATGTTTAAAGAAGTGTCTTTATCGAGTTCATTGTGAATCATGTGAGCTGGCAAAGCATTGTAGACATTCCTATTCAATTAGCAATAAAAGATCACTTTCTCCTTTCCATATTGTTCACTCTGATGTGTGGGGGCCATATCACATGCCAACCATGGGGGGTTACAAGTACTTTATCCTTTTTATTGATGATTATTCGCGTTACACTTGGATTTATCTCATGAAATCCAGGGATGAAGTACCATCTAATTTGAAAAATTTTCATGAACTCATCCTCACCCAATTTAATACTCGTATCAAAATATTCCGCTCTAACAATGCCAAGGAGTATTTTGAGAGAACCCTCTCCACCTATCTTGAAACTTTTGAGGTTATTCATCAAAGTTCTTGTTCCTACACTCCACAACAAAATGGGGTGGCGGAAAGAAAGAACAGGCATGTGGTTGAGGTTGCTAGATCCCTCTTGTTTGCATCCCATGTTCCTGTAAAGTTTTGGGGAGATGTTGTTCTTACTGCTGCCTTTCTGATCAACTGTATGCCCTCCTAGGTCCTTGGCTTTAAAACTCCTTTTAGTCTTCTCTTCCCGGATGAGGATCTCCTTTTTCTTCCTCTCCGTGTGTTTGGATGTACTTGCTATGTGCATATTCATAGTCACCAAAGGCACAAGTTTGAACCCAAGGCTCATAAGTGTGTTTCTGGGATATGCTTCCACACAGAAGGGTTATTACTGTTTTGATCCAGTTCGTGGCATCTGCTTTGTATCTTGGGATGTCACCTTTGCCGAGTTGACTCCCTTCTTTAGTATTCCTCCTGAGGGGGAGAAATCTGGTGAGCCCTTTGCTATGTCTCCAGCTGTTCCTCTTCCCATCCCTTGTGAGTCTGATCATGGGGTGTCCACCTCTTTCACTGGACCTACCTTTGAGATCCCTGCTCCTCCTGCTCCTGCTCTCCAAATGTGGTACCAAAGGCAGAGATTCAGACATGTGCAGGTTGTTTCCACTCCTTCAGAAGAGCATCTTGCCACTCTCATCATTTCTGAGGAAACAGGCCAACCCTCTACTGACCCATCTCTGACTGTCCCAGACCTTGACCTTCCTATTGCTCTTCACAAGGGCAAGTGGAAGTGTACAACCCACTGTATCCCCAAAAAATTATCTTACAACTTTCTCTCCCCTTCCTACTACTATTTTCTTGCATCTGTCTCTTCCCATGTGATACCCAGGTCTGTACCAGAAGCATTATCTCAAGCTGAATGGAGGGATGCTATGATGACTGAACTTGATGCATTGCATAAGAACCATACTTGGGATATTGTGGACTTGCCGGAAGGGAAGGAACCAGTGGGTTGTAAATGGGTGTTTACCATTAAGTATCACTTCAATGGCTCTGTTGAGAGGTTCAAGGCTCGGTTGGTTGCTAAGGGTTACACCCAAATGTATAGCATTGACTATCTTGACACATTTGCTCCTGTAGCTAAGATGACTTCAGTCAGGGTTTTACTTTCTCTAGCAACTACTTTTGACTGGCTACTACACCAGTTTGACGTTAAAAATGCTTTCTTGAATGGAGACCTGCATGAAGAGGTCTATATGTCTCTACCTCCAGGAGTGTATGGGAAAGAAATGAAAGGCAAGGTGTGTAAACTACACAAATCTATTTATGGTCTCAAACAATCTCCTCGGGCTTGGTTTGAGAGATTTCGAGCTGCTCTTGTCTCCTTTGGCTACATTCAAACACAATCTGATCATACACTGTTCTTGAAGAGAAATGACTCTCTGGTGACCTTGCTTGTTTATGTTGATGACATTGTGGTCATGGGTAATGACATTGAAGAGGCCAGTAAACTAAAAGGACTTCTCAACTCTGAGTTTGAAATCAAAGACTTGGGAGATCTTCGGTATTTCTTGGGCATTGAAGTTGCTCGGTCTAAGGATGGTATCTTCATATCTCAGTGCAAATATGTCCTTGATCTTCTTGTTGAAACTGGTAAACTTGGAGCTAAACCTATCTCCACTCCCATTGGTCCTAATCATAAGCTTTCTGCCACAGATGGTGAACCTTTGTCTGATAAGGGAGTGTTTCAGAGACTGCTCGGGAAGTTGTTATACCTTTGCATGACTCGGCCAGATATTTCCTATGCAGTAGGTGTTATTAGTTAGTTTATGCATTCTCCCAGAGATACTCATCTAGCTGCTGCAGAAAGGGTTTAGTGCTACTTGAAAGGTACTCCAGGGAAAGGTATTCTATTTGATAAGCATTGTCACATGAAGCTGGAAGCCTTTACTGGTGCAGATTGGGCAGGATGTATTGATGACAGAAGGTTCACCTCTGGTTATTGTGCTATGGTTGCTGGGAATATTGTGTCTTGGAGGAGTTAGAAACAATCAGTAGTTGCTAGATCCTCAGCTGAAGCAGAATATAGGACAATGGCTCATGGTGTGTCAGAATTACTATGGCTACGATCCCTTCTAGAGGAATTGGGGGTGGACTACAAGAAACCAATGAAAGAACTAAGCACATTGAGGTTGATAGGCATTTCATATGGGAAAGAGTCTTTTCAGGAGAAGTTTGTTTACCTTTCATCACATCAGAAGAGCAACTGGCTGATATCTTGACCAAGGGAGTTCCAAAGGGGGAATTTGGTGCACTATATAAGCAAGTTGGGAATGATTGACATCTATGCTCAGCTTGAGGGGGAGTGTAAAGAGACTGGGCCGAATGGGCCGAATGGGCCCTAACATCCTCTCTTGTAATATCTTTTATTTTATGTTGATGGGCCACACTTAATGGGCCTGTTATTTATTCTTGTTTTATTTTTTTTTATGCAACTGCCAAGCTGGCCGCCCACTTAAGGGCATTCTTGTCATCATCAAATTTTTAGATCTTAATGAAATAGGGTTAGAGGAGAATGGAGAATTATTCGACTCCTCTTACCTCTTCTCTTCGCCATCTTCTTCTCTTGTGCAGTTATTCAGACCTGTTTTATTATGCTAATCACTAAGTTTAATCTTGATATTAAAGGACTGATTTACATCTACTGCCTTGCTTTATCAAGTTCTGTTCCTTTTCATCAAGCTTGCTCCTTTGGCACAGATCAACACCCAGTCTTCTCCCAGGCTCCTTTCTCCAGTTCCAAGAACATCCTCTGGCTTCTGGTAGTGTTACAGACGATAGCTTGTGGGTATCCTTTTTTTTATTTTTCCTCCAACTGTTCTCTGTAACTTTGCCCATCAGAGACCACTGGGCCACTGCAGATTTTTGGAGTTTGTCTTTCTTCCAGAATGAACAGGAATTCCTGTAACAAGTCTGCAAACAAGCACCACCCTGTTCTCTTTCTTCCTTCCAGTACACACAACTGTCTTCTGTAGTTCTGTTATCATCAAACGTTTCCACAATCGCCACAAACCAACCCTTCACATTCCTCTTCATTTCCGCTTCAAATTTTTTATCAGCTACTCCCATTGTACTTTTCCATCCTTGTTTTTTAATGGAGAATACTGTTCCATCCATAAAGCCCTTCAACCATCAAGTCACCTCTTCAACTACTAAAACGGTAGCTCTCTTTTCATCTGATTTTTAACATCCACCTTCCATACTAAAAAATAGAACTTCTTAGCTTCTATATCTACTTCTCCATTTCACTATTGAGGAGAGCTCTTCTTCGTAACTACTTCTCTCAAGTACACTCATTCTTGGTGTGAAGGAAATCAAGCTGCAGACTGGTTGTCTAATCTAGGTCATCATGAAAATTATCATGAAACTAGGAGTCTAAAATACAGTACTTTAATGTGTTTCTTGTTTCTTAATTTGAAGTTAAAGATCTAGGTCCACTTAAGTATTTCCTTCATTGGGATTGAAGGTGCCATTTCTAGTGATCAGTCTATAGATGTCCATTATATGACAGGATTAAACACATTGAGGTGGACAAGCACTTTATTAGAGCAAAGCTAGAGACAGGAATAATATGTGTTCCTTATGGTAATGTTATAGACCAGCTATTTTGATACCTTGGCAAAAGGGGTTACTATCCAATATCACAATGATCCATCTTTGGGGGAGTTGTAATATATATCTATATGCAACAGTAGGGGCATTGTAACCTTTCTACATTACTTATATGCTCTCTTATAAAATAAGGAGTGGGTACCACTGCTCTAATTTTTTTTTTTTGACTCTAATCTATTTTCTCTCTTTTTTCCTCTTTTCTATATTGCAGGACTGGTATCAAACTAAAAGATTTGAACTGAGTGGAATTGGGAGAATATTGTTATTGGGGTGGGGGGTGTTGATGCTAATTTTTTATAAATCCTCTGTGCTTTGGAACTTTTTTCTTGTTTCTTTTGGAGGTTTTCTATATCTCATTCTTGTACATACTACATGTTTTGGTTGCCTCTATGATGTTTTAATTTTTTAACATTATAGTTTGAAGGGACTAAGAATTAGCATCAGAATTACTGACACCAATATGCTTTCACTTCTTGCTATTTTTGGCAAATGACTTTAATGGTTATATGAAATTTATGTATTTCCCCGGAGCTCTTTGAATTTTTAAGCTCATCCTTTCCATTTCATGCTTTGTAGTTGCGGCCTCGGCTAACTGCTAAAAGAAAGAAATTGAATCGCACCAAGAGTGATAGTTCAGAACAAGTAGAGAGGACATGAAGTATCTATACTACACTTGATGAACCTTGAAAGTTCGTGTAAGTAACCATACATCTTGCTTGGTCATGATTCTTGTATACTCACATGCATTAAAACGGCATACATATAACTGAGTTGAAAATTTCCCCCCAAATGTATTAGAAAACACGGGTACAAGCAGTCAAATTTTTGTATTACCATCCCCATTGAGTTTGTTGTAGCATCAAGTACAGTGCAATTGTAATCATTGAGTGATTCATTTCTGTTTCTTTTACTTATTTTATTTGTTAACTGGCTTTTTTGTATTGCATTACCTCCATAATATTTGTTGCAGATATGTTACTTTAGCATTTTATTTATCTGTTTATTCAATAGAATCCTTAGACCTCTTGTCTTGGTGCAATGGGCTAGAGAGAGGAAGGGGGAATGAATGATAAGGTACATCCCTCAATTCTTGTTCTCCTCTCTGGCTCTTCATTTGCTTTGTGCATTATTGAGTGTGCTTTTGACTGGAAAAGATTATTTCTATTTAGCAAAGTAGAAACTATGCAAGAATTAACAATCAGTGCCCTTGCACTCCACCCAGAGTTCTACTTATGCCTTGTTTCTCCATGCACACACAGAATATCACGTAATCAATTAATTTGTTTGTCTACTGACTCTGGTAAAACTTCCGGGTCACGAGTCACTTGCGTAGTTTTTCTTCCTCATGTCTGGAGTTCTTTCGATGTGCTAATAAGAGAAACTATTGTGCCAAATAAGTTGTAAATTGCTATGAAAAATGTAAATGCGGCCAATATCACCGCGAACCAATTGAGTACTTAAACTACCATTTACCAATTCATATTTTAGTACTTCATTGACGTGTAGAAGATGCTTTGTGGGCCTTTATAATCTTCATTTAAACCATAACTGTTCCCCAAAAGCTTGTCTATTTTTTTTTTCGAGGTTACCTTTGATGAGTGGGTTCTTGATTGGGACAGGTGAATGCTTAAGCTCCAAGGTTTTATGGTTGAATCATGGTTTTCAAAACCAGATCGGACCGGATGGTCGGACCGGAAAAACCAGGAACCAGTCAGGTGACCGGTTTCGGTTTTCCCCAAAACTGTTGATTTTGGTCAGCAAACTGCTGACCTGGGTGGTTAACCATTCAAACCGTTCAAACGGTTTTGATTGTTTTTTATTTTTTAATTTTGTCAGAATGGGCCGACCGTTCGACCCGGTAACTGGACCCCTGACTGGTTTGGTCTCCGGGTCGTTTTTAAAAACCATGGGTTGAATCTATTGTTGGCAGGCGATTGTGGAGAATCATCAAATCAAAGTTGTGATATGTAAGGGCATTTAAATTGCCGATGCCCTACAAATTTATCAGTTGGAACCAATGGGCTCCAAGACCCTCGTAAGTCGTAACTACTGTCCAGATCACCTGCTAAGTTAAAAAAGGTTCAGGATTCACCATATGATTAATAGATCGTATTACTTTTACAGCCATGTTTAACACCCTAGTTCATTCAAATGCATTCAAATGAAACATGGTAGACTGATCATTTCAAGTCTACCTTTGATCTAGTTTTCTTTTTGGTCAGGATCTAGTTAATTTTATAACCCCTTCCAAGAACTCAGATAGCTGAGGCCAACATGGCTAATGGCCTTACTCTAGTTAATTTTGTTACCCATTGAGTGGATCTCGATTATCTGAATCTAAATGCAGGGCAGTCTGTGGTTATCTGTATTACATTATATAGGCCTTCTCACCCATTTCAATTCGATAAATTTACTCATGGAATATAAGCAATTGTCAACCGAATGAGAAGTCTTTTTGAATCATGACCATAATATCCAATTTATTATTGTATGTGCCTCTGCTGGAAATCTGAAATTAAAGGCCAATGGAGACCACTTAATTCGACTCAAGCCAGATTCATCTAGAAAGGTCAACTTATGGCATGAAGCTCTCAGCCTTTATAGTATACCCAAATTTTCCTCAAAATTCACCTTCAAATACCAATTCTACAGAACAAAATCGGTGCCAAACCTTGCCTGGAGCGGAATTCATTTCAGGAATGATTGAATAAAAAACATGGTTACCCAATACATTGCAAAATATCAGTTATAAATGCATTCATGTTCTTTCCTTAACGCTATGGAATAGAGTTGATGGCAGAAATTTCACATAACACTACTTTTTAAATTCCATTTAATGCATACTTGTAAGATTCTTCAAAGTTTCTCCATGAAATGCATATTTTAATGGTTTAGGTGAAGTGTGAAATGGAAGAATTAATGCTATTATAAACTTATCAATACTTTAAAAACGATTCTAATTTGGTAAAAAGTGAATACTTGAGTCCAATTTTATGGCGAGGTTTTGACAGGATAAAGTTTTACTTTTACAGAGTAGGCTCAGTTTGGAAAGAGTACAAATGCAAATATGAACAGTATAGATACATAAAAAATCATACAAAATACAAGATTTTGCACTCTATATATTTGTATTTGTACTACTTCCAAATGGAGCCATAGGTGTAAAAAAATCTAGGAAAAAAATATGGCATTTAATACATAGTATAGGTATCAGCTTCCAAATACGATATGACCCATGTTGGTGAAATGCACCATAGTATTGGACAACTTGGGAAGAAAAACATATGCGGTGTCTCTCATGATACCCAATAAATCAGAGAACCCAAAGAATGTAAATTAACTTCGCCAAGGCTACCCCTGTTGTGCAACCCCATGGATCAAAAGAAAAGAAAAAGGATCAAAAGCTAGGAGACAATTCCTCTAGCACAATAAGAAAATATGATTTAGAAGGCGACTCCAAATTGGTGATACTGCAGCAACAGAAAATATGAGATTCCATGGATACAGGGTGTTGGGGCGGGAGATGCACAAGCATCGTGAAGGCATAAACCCTTAGAAGAGTAGATTTAGGCCTGTCTAGCCCCGGGCCCAAGCTTGTATTTTAGGATCAATGTATGGGCTAATCTGGGCCTGAGATCAGTCTAAGGCCCTTGACACAGGTATTAAGCCTGTCCCGGTCCATGTTCACCCCGGGGAACACCCTTTAATGTACTTTGGTGCTAACTGGCTCTTGGGGGTAAATTGTGTGTGGCTATAGGCCAGGTTCATTACAAGCCAAGGACAACCCAATTTAGCCAATCCCAATCCAATTGATTTTTTTAGTACAATTGTTCATGCCAGATTATTTTCTTTTCCCTTCATATTGGTGATGGAATTCTTTGCAAGCAAAATCTCTACACACTGAAAGTATGGGAATCCAGCTGTATTTCGGGAACATCTTCCCATGAATTTAATACTTGTATGGAAGATATTTCTAATGTTCGCCAGATGTTATGTGAGCAGAGTATTTACTTGGAGGAGATCTGAGCTCTTGATATTGGTTCCCAATGTTTTTTTTTAATATTAAAAAGTTAAAAAGAATCAAATATAGGGCTATTTAGGCTGACCCCAGATTTTCTGAAAGCAAGAAGTGTGCATGTTCGTAATGTGCAGGTGGATGCTGTGCTCTCAGCCTGTTCGTATACTTTAGCAGATCCTAGTTTAAAATTACCTACAAGTCAACAACCAATTGAATTTCCTTTTTAGGACACTGAATGTAAACATTCCACTAAAAGCTTGGACCGAGCCTTAGTTCAAAATATGTATGCATTTATGTATATATATATATATATATAATTACATGTATACATATGTATGTATGAATGTGTATAGTTGGACCGAGCTTGGATCAGATTCAGGCTATTTAAGGGCTAAGTCCAAACCCAACCAAAATAATTAAAAAGCACAAATTCTTAAGCCCGAACCCAGCCTAAGGACCGAAAAATCAAAATTTGCCCAAGTTGTACCCCAATAAAATTTTGGGCTGGGACAGTTTGGGCTCAGGTTAAATCCACCCAAGTTGCACCCCTATGCATCACACGAGTCTCATACTCCAAGGCCCTGTTCATTTTCACTTACCTAGGCAAGCACATTACCCAGGCAAGTGTTTTTCATGTTTCACTTGCCCGGATAGGTGAGATTCCAGCATTCTTGTACAATACACATTATCCAGGTAAAGAGAGATGAGAGGAAAAGCACATTATTGGCATGCGAAAATTACTTACCCAAATTTCAGGAGTGCATCAAATACCTAGGGTAGCTGATACTCTTCGGTATCTTGGCTTACTGCAGACCCTAGTGGCATACGAACGCATAGATAGTGAACAATTGTTCGCTTGGCCACCTTAACCCCCCGCTAAATACAGGCAAATGAACGGGGCCCAGAAGAGCAATTCAATTGGAATTGGCTGATTGGGTTGTCTTTGGCTTGCAAAGGACCTGGCCAGCTGGCCATTCCCTCGTTGGTTAGGTTAATTCATGTTCTAGTACATTTCACAGACACTATTAAACTCTTTACATGGTCACAGATGCACAGAAAAATCAGTTAGCTCATGTCAGGTTCTAAATATCGATACAGACCCAAACGCAGGTAGGGTGTATCAGCCTGTATCGGTTTTTTTTTTTATCTTATTTATTTTTTTTCAAGATCGATTCAGAGAAGTTGATTTAAATCCCGATTACTCTCTGAACCATGACTTAACCCAATACAATCCCTATAGGAGTCCGATGCGATACATATCTTCCAATACATACCAATACGTAACGATATTTTGATCTTTGAACTCATCTTTTCACTTTTTTGCCTGTAAATCACAAGCTTATATAACATATGATCCCACTGCCAACTCTCATCTACTCCTCCGTTTATGAAAGATGGTAGCTATTTTATTTTGCAGAAAAAATGTTTTATGAGTGACATATTAAAGCAATTATTTCAGTGAACAAATTAGTTTAAATTTTTATCTTTTAGTTTAAAAACTAAAATACACTTGTTTCAATTATTTTGATAATGCACATGCCAGTATGCCACCAATGTTTTTAACTGTCGTGAAATAAGATCAGTTTCAGACAAAACCACCGAAACAAAATAAAAAATCTTGTGTTTGAAATTACTAAAATTCATTTATTTTGATTATATATGGTGCTGTAAGTTGCACCTTGTGCTCTTTATATGCTTTGAAGTTTGAACCGGGTACTGTTATGATTTGCATACTTGTTTTGTACTGCTAAATTAAATACTATAAAAAGATTTTCTATTTTTCGTTTTTAATGATCTACAGTATTGTAATACTGGTGTTCGATGATCAACAGTTTATACATGACATTGTTTCTCTCTTATCTCTGCAACTGGAACATAGATTACAACTTGTTCGCATGAATGGGTTTTATCCCGTATAAGATTTTTTTCATTCTGTATTCTCAACAATACTTTCTTCAGCTTCTCAATTCTATCCTCGAGATGACACAACCTCTCCATCTCAGCCATGTACAGTTTCTCCTTTTTCTTCATTTCATCAACATTTGAACTTCCCCTTTTGGATTTAAGGTTAACCCTCTTTTCTGAAGGTGCTTTTCTTTTTAAATTGCTCATTTGCTTCTTCAAATTGACAAGACTATTGAAACCTTTTCTCACCTGAAACAAGAGTTTATCGAGATATGAACAATAGCAGCATGCTGGAAATCTATGATTGAACTTCAATGCTATTCTACCTGTCAACGGCCATCTAATTTCTTATGCAAATTCTACTGTGCTGACAGAACTGGTTTTAAACAAGAGCTTCTTGAAGTTTCTGCAGCATGCTTCAAGCCCTAAATTGGTTTACACAATATCATGTTCAACAGGAATCTTCCCTGATTCCCAACCTCATTTCCATCTTCCAACAAACATATGGACAAAAAAAAATGAAATAAATCCACATATACTAATTTACTATTAAGTGGGTGCCCTCTGTAAGTGAACAGATTTTATGTTGAACGAGGATTAGAAAGGGATGAAAATCAATGAAAACCTTGGTCTTTTCTCTATTGGAAGACACTAAACATGTTGTAACGTCCGCCCTACATGAGAGAGAACAAATAGGAAGTAGCAACATATGGGAGGATGAAGCCAGTTGACCACAGTGTTGCATGGACTCTTCTAAATGGATGATGCGTCTATACCCTGATTCCGTACCCAGTCCAAGGCAACCCAAAAGCAGAGAATCCCTCCCCACTCCATCTCTTGCTAAAGAATCTACTAACATATTTTGCACTTCTAGGGAAGTAGGGATCCATTTGAACAAGGCATTCAAGGAGGACCCTAGTGAGACCACCATCCTTACCGAAGTCCTAAATTCCCGAGGTATTTGTTCTTGTCCTTTCATTCCAACAAATAACCACTTCACAGTCTCCCTCCGCTATTACATCCCTTAACCCCTGATGATGCAGTAATTTTAATCCTTGTATTTAGAACCTTCAACTCTGCTCTCAAAGACTTCCATTGTCCCACTGGGCCTAAGAAACTAAGCATTAATATTGCCTTCATGATTTCTGACAATACCCCCCATACCTGATGCCCCAGATTTCTGATACAGTATTCCCCAGATTTCATTGATTAACTATATATTTAAAATTTAAAATTTTAGAATATTATTAATTTTTTTCAATATTTCATTAAAATAACCATAATTTTTAAAAATATTTTCCTCAAAGAACCAACAGGGAATCGGTGATGAACCTGGATCTCTTGCAAGCAAAAATTTTGCTCACATAGCATCCTGCCACACATTGGGAAATATCCCATACACTTACTTTAAATTCATGGGGAGATGTTCCCAATGTGCAGTGGGATTCCCATGGTTTCACTGTCTGTACAGAGCTTTTGCTTGCAGAGAGTCCCATCACATTTGTGATTGGATAATTGGCCTAGTATTTTGATATGATTCACTTACTAAGGCATTATAATTCAAAAGAAAAAGAAAAATGCATATAACCATAAAACCGTATTCTCAATATAATCAAAACATATAGTAACAATAAAGAGAAAAGTTAAAATGGCAAATAATAGACATAAATAAAGAAGAGAAGATGGCTAAAGACCAAAAGGGAAACAGAGAAACATACCTATTACAGTCTCTTAATTTTTCCTAATTGATTTATAGAGTTCTTTGCTATGGTTTTGAGCCTTAAATGTGCAATTGTATTTCTTATAATGATCTATTGAAGGTTTATTAACTAATCCCATGTTTCTAGAAAACTTTCCTGATTTTTTAGATTTCCAAATACCTTAGCAGAATTAGCTAGATATCTCTGAAATTTCTCCCACTCTACATGGTGAATTGTTCATCGATACTTTTGCAAGTTTAAAATTTTCTTGACTGTTATCTTCTGACATTTTAACCATGGACCATTTGAAAAATAGGGGTTTTCATTAAAATATTTGATGATGTATGTGCAATAATAATTAAGAAACAGTTCATTTTTTTTTTATCTTAGGCAGAATTGCAGAGTTCATGTAGGATTTCTTCTTTGGATTTTGACAGATCAAGGCCTGGTCCTAATCTAAAATGAAATATTCTCACATTAGCCATTTTTTTTCTGGGAGGTAAAGAGATACAATTGTTTCAGGGTTCTACACTGTTTGCGATCTGTTCATGTTTGTGGAAAAGAAATAAATAAAAAGATCTTTGAAGAGAGAGATAATAGAAGAATTGTGACTGATATTGGGTCACTCATCATGGACTGGCTGGCAGTTCACCTAGAAATTGAAGATGCACCTTAGTCCTTTTTCAGTGCTGAGGTATGGCCTATGTTATATCTCGTTGATGTAAGTAAATTATTGATTATACCCTCTATATGTCTGATGTAAGGTCTTGACATGTAAGACTTGTTCATTTCTAAGTTCTCAACCTTTCTATGTTATTTCCACTCCTTTAAGTAAATTTCTTTTTCATTTGCTAACCAAAGATAAAATATAAGTCAGTCCATACCTCATTTTTGTTGGTGAGCAATGCATTTGTCGCTTTCTTGTGTTTCTTTTTCTTCAATAAGGAAATTATAGACTTTGGATTCTTTCTAGCACGAACTTTTCTCAAGTTTTTGGGCATACGCACTCCAGTTTCTGATGGTACCAGAGAAGGGTTATCCTTCAGAGCCACTTGATCAGCAGTTTGGTATTTTCCAATTTCTAGACTTGAATCTTCAGGTATGCTGATAGAAGAGCCAAGTTCTTTCATGCTTTCTGCCTGTAATGGGTGTTTGAAAAGTTCATGGGCATTAGAATAGTAAAGCAGTAGACAAAATTCAAATCCAATGCAGATAAAGCTTGTTAACAGATTTACTACGCATGTCGTTTAGAGAACTCTAAGGGTGTCTTTCGTTTGATACAAATAAATAACTTTTTAACTGATATCAACTGGCCATCAGTAGAAAAAGTGAAAAAAAAAATTGGTTTCAATATATAAAAAGCCTTGATAATTTTAAGTAAATTAGGCCAAGTAAAAAAAAATAATTATGATAAGTAAGTTAACAGCTTTGATAAGTTTTAGTAAACTTTACCTTCTTCAAAAAAAAAAAAAAAAAAGCTTTTGACAAGTAAGTTTAAGTAAATTAGGCTAAGTAAAAAATAAAATAAAATAAAAACTTAATTATGACTGACAATAAGTAACTTATGTGATAGAGTTACTTTTGATAAGTAAATTACCATATACTTACTGATAAACCAAATACCACCTAGATGACCAAGGAATCTTTGCACATGGCAATATTGAATGGCTATCATTACTTGGGGGAAATGTTGATAAATTGTGGAATACATGCTAATGTAGTAATGTAATCTATGATACACACACAAAAATATTCATTTTTTATCAATAACAGAAGATTTTATTAGAAAAATAAATATAGCTTACAAAGGAAACAAAGGGGAAAGATAAAAACTCTTAACCCTTCCCAATAAAGACGAAAAAACAGTTACAGCACTGCCAAAAACAAATGTTCCTTTCCCACCCCTTGTTTAGCCAGAGTATCTGCAAAGGAATTTGCAGAATTTGCAGATCTCTTCACCCAATGAAACTGAATCTCTATTCCCTTAGTTACCCAGTCAAACTCTCTTTTTTCATTAGCATATTTCCAGAGTTTACTATTCTCCTTTTGCAGTCATCCTATCATCAGTTTTGAATCTCCTTTTACAATTAGCATTTGAATATTCAACTCCTTTACCTTCTTTACCCCTTACTACGCTGCCATGACCTCGGCTCTAAAAGAATCAGCAACCCAAATAGGACGAGAATACATCGCAATTACTTTACCCTCTTCATCTCTAAAGGCTCCTCCCACACCTGAGGGCACCGGGTTGCCCTCACTACTGTAGAGACAAAGAGAGTTAGCCGAGGAGGCTATTTCTGTAATTTTACTTCTTGTTATACTTTATTTTCTTTTGTACACTAAGGACATTTTGGTCCTTTTACAGATTAATATATACATCTTTTCGTAGGGTGTCAATCTGCTCATTGGACGCACCCACAAATCTGCTGCTGTCTCTTTCTTTCTCTGACTTTACAGACACAGATCAGCCTCTGACATGGTATCAGAGCAGGTCACGACCTGATCTGCTGTCTATCTTTCTGTTCCTTGCTTACTTTGGCATCTAGAGATTCTCCTAGCAGTATATGGGAGTCCTTTGGTGCCCTAGAATACCTTTTTTTTAAGGCTATCTCGATCAGCCCTTGGTTGATCTGAAATCTGGGGAGTCTGCGCCATCAGATCTACTTCTTTCCCTTCAATCTGCGCTTAGAGTCGTCAGATCCTCTTGAAACTTCAGATCTGGTGTCACCCAGAGGAGCCTTGTGATCTTCTTCAGTCTGGTTGGATTCAGACTGGTTTAAGAGGGGTTTCATTCATCTCATGATTCGATCTACTGTGATAGTTTCCTTTTTTTGGACATCAGAGTGAAAAGTAATTGCTTCTCATAATTCTTGTTTCGACTTCTAATATATTTCTTGAGAATCAGCGCTGTTATTACTCTTCTATACCAGAGAGACCTTTCCAGATCTGGATACTACTCCTGGTGAGATTTTGAGAGAAGAAACAAAGTTGGTTACACAGAATACAATTGATGGCAGAAAGGATCCTAACTGTAGAGAAGATGGGCCGAATGGCCCGTAGCCCACAGTTGTATTTTAATTTTATGTTTATGTCCTGTTTTGTTAATGGGCCTGTTAACCTTAGTTTCTCTTATGTTTAATTAGCTAGCCACCCCACTAAAGACTTACTTGTAATTACTAAGGATTTACTTGTAATTTCCGATCATTAGTGATTATTCTTTAATGAAAAGGATTAGGGAAAGGAGGAGATGAATGAACAACTCTTCTCTTTCACCCTTTCTTCTCAATCGTTCCCTTCCTCTTCTTCTCTTCTTGCTGTCTCCTTATGTTTCTTCTTCTTTCTAATCTGATTTCTTATTTCTTTTGGGACTGTTTTTCTTCTCTAACATAGATGCTGTTTTTCTTGCAACAAAGTCTAAGGGGAAGAAGGATTTTTCCCGAATTCAGTGCTATGAATGCAAGGAGTTTGGACATGTTGTGTCACACTGTAAGAACACATGTGCATACTGCAAGCAACAAGGGCATATCATCACAGAGTGTCCCACTCAACCACCAAAAGGAAATGGGTCTAATCAGAAGAAAGGGTCTTATAAAGCCTATCATACATCCGTAGAGAATTCAGATGCCTCATCGTCTATCACTTCAGTGGCTTCTCAGAATGATAATCCTGGTGGTATTTCTAGAGAAAGGATTTGGCAGCTCATGTCTTTGGCTCTCTTCTGCATTCTCTGCTATTGGCCTGTCTAGTAAGTCTTCTACCTTATTCCCTTCATCAAACCACCTTTGGATCATAGACTCGGGTGCCTCCAACCACATGATAGGGGCTTCTGTTGGTCAGTCTCCTAAACCCCATCTCCTTAATAGCATATTATCACTGGGAATGGTGAAAAACTAGATATACTTGGTTGTGATGATTTACTTTTATCTACTTCTAAGTCATCTTACTTTCACTTACCCAAGACTTTATTTGTGCCTAAATTAACTACTAATTTGATTTCTGTTGGTCAACTTGTGGAAGATGGTAACATTGTTTTGTTTTCCTCTAATGGTTGTTTGGTACAAGATCAGCAAACTAGGGAGGTAAAGGGGAAGGGACTTAGACTGGGTTGATTGTTTGCCCTGGAGATTGAGAAGAAGAAATCTGACTCTATTTGTACTTCCTGTTTTACTTTCTACTTTCTACATGCACCTATGTAAGCCAGGACATTCAAGCTGGGCATTCAACCATGGGTGCCTAGTAGTCTAGGTGAGGCAATGCCTTGACAACTATGTTTTTGGTATTAAAATAAGAGTAAAATATGAGAAAGATTCAGGTGATGCTGTTCTAATTCAAATTCTGTTCAATATACCAATTAATAATTTATCCAGTTCATGCATGAACATTTTTCATTAATCCATTTTTCTCATCTGAGGGTATTCGCAAAGACAACAGAAAAACCATTGTCCACAAATATATGGCACTTCTTTGTGCTGGAAAATGTTCGACAAATGTAATAGAGATGTTGAGAGCTTAGAAGCTGACCTTTCTGATTTTAAGAGCTGTATAACGAGCATTCTTGAACCACTTATTGACCTGAAAGTAGTAAGTAGAACGAAAATGTTGGGATCTTCAAATGAAAAATGAATATGAACGAGAAAGGATTTCCATGAAGGCAAAAGTATGAACCAAATCACGCTAACAAGTGTTCTGTCCAGGGCATTAAAATTGTTATTCACACACTACACTACCCATGATTACTGAACATTTTGTGTGCATAAGGCTCCAATTGCATATTTGTGTATATATATTTCATTTTTACTTTTTCTTCCTGAAGGGGTAGACTAAATTGCACATAACTCTAAATGAGAGGAAACACACCCAAGGTTTCCCTACCAACCATAGAAATCCAGTGAAAATCAGTCAGGTTTCCAGCTATCCAATCATTTAAGTAGCAACACGGTAGCTTTATGCTTTAGCCCCATGACATTGATTGAATATATTACAGCTAGGGTGGATCACTAGGCTAAAACAATGGAGATCTTCTCAATTTTATCAATAGATGACATCATAAGAAAGTGGAGAGAAGTGGCAAGCTCTTCTTCCAAAAAGATTACAGTTTACAGTAGGGCTGTTCACAGAATGTTAAAAACCAGCCAAATCTGACCAATTCAACCCAAGATGGTTGGTTCTAAGAGAATGTAGTCAGTTTCAGTTTAAAAAATGTTAGTAACCGATGACCCAGTTTCCTTTTGTTAGTTGAGTCAGATTGTCAGCCGCTAGCCCACCTCTCTATTCTCTAGTCTCTTGTCAGTGTTAGGTTGATAGTTGACTGTCCCACAAAAAGCCAAAAACTAAAAATAAAAAAAAATGTAAAAAAGTAAAAAAGTAAAAGGCCATGATTTGATATGAAATGACAGAGTTTCATACAAGCAGGTGAAAATCTGATCCACAAACTTCATGGGGCCTGGTGGGACCCAGTGTAATACTTGGGCACACATGCCAATACAAAGGGGACGTGTGGTCATGATTTAATATCTTTCTGTCCAAATGTGAACAATTGAATGCATTTTAGCATTTACCAAGTAAAAAAAACCTAAAAACCTAAATAACTCTTTTGTCATAAGTGTCCTGTCTTCAAGCCAATTTTTTTGTTTTCCAAGGATATAGGTTTGTAGTGGGTCCGACATGGGTCTTTTAATTAGTTGGTTACTGGTCTTCCTGAGATAGCTGTCTATGGTTTGGATTTTCCCTTTGGTTCAATTAAAACCGATTAAACTGACCAACAACTATATGAAACCAAGAGATTCAGTTTTGGTGCCAATTGGTCAGTTTCAGTTGCATAAAGCTGAACCCAATAGTTTCAGTTTGGTTGATAAATTTATGTGAAATCAAACCAAACTGACCCATGTACAGGCCTAGTTTACAGAAGCTGGATGCCACCACAGAGAGGGTTCACAAAACTCAACTTTGATGGAAGCAGTAGGGGCAATCTGGGGAATTCAGGAGTGGGGGTGTTCAGAAATGACTCAATGAGGAAGGTAATATTGTTGATTTATTCTCAGGTATGGTTGGAGTGGGAGATTTTTTAAGAGATGAATGCATGGCTGTAATGGAAAGTTTGTAGAGGGGAAAAGAAATGAATGTGGAGAAATTGATTACTGAAGAATATTCAAAATGGTGGTTGGCAAAGCAAGGGGCAGGGAGGGAATTATTGTTTAGGCATGGCTGTAAAATGTAAATGGATAATTAAAGAGTAGAGATAGGACTCCTTATCTCAATGAAAGAAATTGTACCTTTATCTTCACTTTTATTAATAAATTTTTTCTTGTTATTGATAAAAAAAACAAAACCTTAGCCCCAAGTATGACCATTTCCACGTCTGATGTCCTTAAAACCCAACTCAGTCAACTTACTTCCTTGCTAATACAATTACAAATAATGTAACTTTCTTTTCAAGATGTATAATTACAAATAATTAGCATTTACTTGTTTAGTGTGTAATTGATGCAATAATTCATAGAATGTGTTCTTGGTTACACAATCTGATCTTATGTGGACTGTTACATAGGTCTATGCTTGGGTTATACATACAACTGTAAGAGAACATATCGAGGACTCTGACCAGTATGACCTCAAATCACCTTTGGTAAGTCTCCTACCTACTGCCCTTCATCAAATCACCTTTGGATTATTGACTCTGACGCCTCTAACCACATGATGAGGGCCACTTTTGTTTAGTATCCCAAACCCCACCTCCCTAATAAACACATTGTTACTATAAATAGTGAAAAATTAGATATACTTGGTTGTGATGATTTACATTTATTTACCTTTAAGTCTTCTTCTTTTCACCTACCCAAAATCTTATTTATACCCAATTTAACTACCCTTTTGATTTCTGTTGGCCAACTTGTAGAAGATGCTAACACTGTCATTGTACTTAATTAAACCCCTAATCCATATTATGGTCGAATGGTAGGGTTTAGGCTACCATGTTCGACTGATTTCTTTTTCTTCTTCTTCTTCTTCTTCTTTCTTCTTCTTCTTCTAGTTCAAACTGTTGAAGCCACTGAACAAACATGGTATCAGAGCAGGACGTTGCTTTCTATATCTGCTCCTCTCTAATTGTGACTTCCTTTTTCTTCTTTCTGGACTGGAAATGGAGAACACTCGACCTACGTCTGAGAACACTTCGGTCCTTCTTCCTCTGCTTAGAACTTGATTGTTTTTCAAGAAAATAACTCCAGAAGTAAGTGGATGCTCGACTGAAGCTCTCCATCGAGATTGGTTACCTTTTTTTTGTGCTGTTGGTATTTCTGGGTTGAAAGCCTTCAAAAATCTGCTCGGACTGATCAGAACCTAAAGAACTAGGTTGTTTGTAGCCTTGGTTCTTGGAAAAAAGTCCAAGAACAGGCTATGTTTACAGTGACCGAATGGTGTAAGGGTATGTTTGACCCTTTTGTGTGGGTCTGTTGATTGTTTTGAAACCTCTGTCGGTCACAAGTGACCTGAATCGACTGACAGGTTACTGCAGTGGTAGTAGTTAATGTTTCTTTTTTTTGGACTGGTAGTGCCCTCTGAAAAGGTTAGACAGACTTGTACCATGTGTGACAGCTATGGTCGTGTGGTGGTGTTTGTGATGCTCACTCTCTATTGAGCAGCTATGGTGTATGTGGTTAGTGAGTTGCTGATTTAATGTCATCGTGATTTATGGTTCTGTGAAATCAGTAGTGGTGTGAACAAGAACAAAAGTTTTGTTTTTTTTTTGGGCTTGAAGGAATGGCCGAATTGCCCACATCAATTTTCTGCCTTGTTGGTGCTGCCTGAATGCTGGTTTACCTTTCGTTATTAATCTAAATGGTAGTTTGCTCAGTGGTGATTGATTGTGACTGGTTGTGAACCTATCATCTGTGTTTGGAGACTGCTGTAGTGTCTGGAACATCAAACTCCTGACAGCAGTACTCGGTTGGTGACTAGGGATTCAGCATTAGAAGTAGCATTGGGAGGGCATCATGGCAGCAACTGGAGATGGTTGTAGTGATCAGAAACCTAGTCTACTGATTCCCTCTAACTATCCGGGTGTGTAGATGACTTCAATTAAACTTAATGGTGAGAACTATACAAATAATGTAACTTTCTTTTCAAGATGTATAATTACAAATAATTAGCATTTACTTGTTTAGTGTGTAATTGATGCAATAATTCATAGAATGTGTTCTTGGTTACACAATCTGATCTTATGTGGACTGTTACATAGGTCTATGCTTGGGTTATACATACAACTGTAAGAGAACATATCGAGGACTCTGACCAGTATGACCTCAAATCACCTTTGGTAAGTCTCCTACCTACTGCCCTTCATCAAATCACCTTTGGATTATTGACTCTGACGCCTCTAACCACATGATGAGGGCCACTTTTGTTTAGTATCCCAAACCCCACCTCCCTAATAAACACATTGTTACTATAAATAGTGAAAAATTAGATATACTTGGTTGTGATGATTTACATTTATTTACCTTTAAGTCTTCTTCTTTTCACCTACCCAAAATCTTATTTATACCCAATTTAACTACCCTTTTGATTTCTGTTGGCCAACTTGTAGAAGATGCTAACACTGTCATTGTACTTAATTAAACCCCTAATCCATATTATGGTCGAATGGTAGGGTTTAGGCTACCATGTTCGACTGATTTCTTTTTCTTCTTCTTCTTCTTCTTCTTTCTTCTTCTTCTTCTAGTTCAAACTGTTGAAGCCACTGAACAAACATGGTATCAGAGCAGGACGTTGCTTTCTATATCTGCTCCTCTCTAATTGTGACTTCCTTTTTCTTCTTTCTGGACTGGAAATGGAGAACACTCGACCTACGTCTGAGAACACTTCGGTCCTTCTTCCTCTGCTTAGAACTTGATTGTTTTTCAAGAAAATAACTCCAGAAGTAAGTGGATGCTCGACTGAAGCTCTCCATCGAGATTGGTTACCTTTTTTTTGTGCTGTTGGTATTTCTGGGTTGAAAGCCTTCAAAAATCTGCTCGGACTGATCAGAACCTAAAGAACTAGGTTGTTTGTAGCCTTGGTTCTTGGAAAAAAGTCCAAGAACAGGCTATGTTTACAGTGACCGAATGGTGTAAGGGTATGTTTGACCCTTTTGTGTGGGTCTGTTGATTGTTTTGAAACCTCTGTCGGTCACAAGTGACCTGAATCGACTGACAGGTTACTGCAGTGGTAGTAGTTAATGTTTCTTTTTTTTGGACTGGTAGTGCCCTCTGAAAAGGTTAGACAGACTTGTACCATGTGTGACAGCTATGGTCGTGTGGTGGTGTTTGTGATGCTCACTCTCTATTGAGCAGCTATGGTGTATGTGGTTAGTGAGTTGCTGATTTAATGTCATCGTGATTTATGGTTCTGTGAAATCAGTAGTGGTGTGAACAAGAACAAAAGTTTTGTTTTTTTTTTGGGCTTGAAGGAATGGCCGAATTGCCCACATCAATTTTCTGCCTTGTTGGTGCTGCCTGAATGCTGGTTTACCTTTCGTTATTAATCTAAATGGTAGTTTGCTCAGTGGTGATTGATTGTGACTGGTTGTGAACCTATCATCTGTGTTTGGAGACTGCTGTAGTGTCTGGAACATCAAACTCCTGACAGCAGTACTCGGTTGGTGACTAGGGATTCAGCATTAGAAGTAGCATTGGGAGGGCATCATGGCAGCAACTGGAGATGGTTGTAGTGATCAGAAACCTAGTCTACTGATTCCCTCTAACTATCCGGGTGTGTAGATGACTTCAATTAAACTTAATGGTGAGAACTATACAAATAATGTAACTTTCTTTTCAAGATGTATAATTACAAATAATTAGCATTTACTTGTTTAGTGTGTAATTGATGCAATAATTCATAGAATGTGTTCTTGGTTACACAATCTGATCTTATGTGGACTGTTACATAGGTCTATGCTTGGGTTATACATACAACTGTAAGAGAACATATCGAGGACTCTGACCAGTATGACCTCAAATCACCTTTGGTAAGTCTCCTACCTACTGCCCTTCATCAAATCACCTTTGGATTATTGACTCTGACGCCTCTAACCACATGATGAGGGCCACTTTTGTTTAGTATCCCAAACCCCACCTCCCTAATAAACACATTGTTACTATAAATAGTGAAAAATTAGATATACTTGGTTGTGATGATTTACATTTATTTACCTTTAAGTCTTCTTCTTTTCACCTACCCAAAATCTTATTTATACCCAATTTAACTACCCTTTTGATTTCTGTTGGCCAACTTGTAGAAGATGCTAACACTGTCATTGTACTTAATTAAACCCCTAATCCATATTATGGTCGAATGGTAGGGTTTAGGCTACCATGTTCGACTGATTTCTTTTTCTTCTTCTTCTTCTTCTTCTTTCTTCTTCTTCTTCTAGTTCAAACTGTTGAAGCCACTGAACAAACATGGTATCAGAGCAGGACGTTGCTTTCTATATCTGCTCCTCTCTAATTGTGACTTCCTTTTTCTTCTTTCTGGACTGGAAATGGAGAACACTCGACCTACGTCTGAGAACACTTCGGTCCTTCTTCCTCTGCTTAGAACTTGATTGTTTTTCAAGAAAATAACTCCAGAAGTAAGTGGATGCTCGACTGAAGCTCTCCATCGAGATTGGTTACCTTTTTTTTGTGCTGTTGGTATTTCTGGGTTGAAAGCCTTCAAAAATCTGCTCGGACTGATCAGAACCTAAAGAACTAGGTTGTTTGTAGCCTTGGTTCTTGGAAAAAAGTCCAAGAACAGGCTATGTTTACAGTGACCGAATGGTGTAAGGGTATGTTTGACCCTTTTGTGTGGGTCTGTTGATTGTTTTGAAACCTCTGTCGGTCACAAGTGACCTGAATCGACTGACAGGTTACTGCAGTGGTAGTAGTTAATGTTTCTTTTTTTTGGACTGGTAGTGCCCTCTGAAAAGGTTAGACAGACTTGTACCATGTGTGACAGCTATGGTCGTGTGGTGGTGTTTGTGATGCTCACTCTCTATTGAGCAGCTATGGTGTATGTGGTTAGTGAGTTGCTGATTTAATGTCATCGTGATTTATGGTTCTGTGAAATCAGTAGTGGTGTGAACAAGAACAAAAGTTTTGTTTTTTTTTTGGGCTTGAAGGAATGGCCGAATTGCCCACATCAATTTTCTGCCTTGTTGGTGCTGCCTGAATGCTGGTTTACCTTTCGTTATTAATCTAAATGGTAGTTTGCTCAGTGGTGATTGATTGTGACTGGTTGTGAACCTATCATCTGTGTTTGGAGACTGCTGTAGTGTCTGGAACATCAAACTCCTGACAGCAGTACTCGGTTGGTGACTAGGGATTCAGCATTAGAAGTAGCATTGGGAGGGCATCATGGCAGCAACTGGAGATGGTTGTAGTGATCAGAAACCTAGTCTACTGATTCCCTCTAACTATCCGGGTGTGTAGATGACTTCAATTAAACTTAATGGTGAGAACTATACAAATAATGTAACTTTCTTTTCAAGATGTATAATTACAAATAATTAGCATTTACTTGTTTAGTGTGTAATTGATGCAATAATTCATAGAATGTGTTCTTGGTTACACAATCTGATCTTATGTGGACTGTTACATAGGTCTATGCTTGGGTTATACATACAACTGTAAGAGAACATATCGAGGACTCTGACCAGTATGACCTCAAATCACCTTTGGTAAGTCTCCTACCTACTGCCCTTCATCAAATCACCTTTGGAGTATTGACTCTGACGCCTCTAACCACATGATGAGGGCCACTTTTGTTTAGTATCCCAAACCCCACCTCCCTAATAAACACATTGTTACTATAAATAGTGAAAAATTAGATATACTTGGTTGTGATGATTTACATTTATTTACCTTTAAGTCTTCTTCTTTTCACCTACCCAAAATCTTATTTATACCCAATTTAACTACCCTTTTGATTTCTGTTGGCCAACTTGTAGAAGATGCTAACACTGTCATTGTACTTAATTAAACCCCTAATCCATATTATGGTCGAATGGTAGGGTTTAGGCTACCATGTTCGACTGATTTCTTTTTCTTCTTCTTCTTCTTCTTCTTTCTTCTTCTTCTTCTAGTTCAAACTGTTGAAGCCACTGAACAAACATGGTATCAGAGCAGGACGTTGCTTTCTATATCTGCTCCTCTCTAATTGTGACTTCCTTTTTCTTCTTTCTGGACTGGAAATGGAGAACACTCGACCTACGTCTGAGAACACTTCGGTCCTTCTTCCTCTGCTTAGAACTTGATTGTTTTTCAAGAAAATAACTCCAGAAGTAAGTGGATGCTCGACTGAAGCTCTCCATCGAGATTGGTTACCTTTTTTTTGTGCTGTTGGTATTTCTGGGTTGAAAGCCTTCAAAAATCTGCTCGGACTGATCAGAACCTAAAGAACTAGGTTGTTTGTAGCCTTGGTTCTTGGAAAAAAGTCCAAGAACAGGCTATGTTTACAGTGACCGAATGGTGTAAGGGTATGTTTGACCCTTTTGTGTGGGTCTGTTGATTGTTTTGAAACCTCTGTCGGTCACAAGTGACCTGAATCGACTGACAGGTTACTGCAGTGGTAGTAGTTAATGTTTCTTTTTTTTGGACTGGTAGTGCCCTCTGAAAAGGTTAGACAGACTTGTACCATGTGTGACAGCTATGGTCGTGTGGTGGTGTTTGTGATGCTCACTCTCTATTGAGCAGCTATGGTGTATGTGGTTAGTGAGTTGCTGATTTAATGTCATCGTGATTTATGGTTCTGTGAAATCAGTAGTGGTGTGAACAAGAACAAAAGTTTTGTTTTTTTTTTGGGCTTGAAGGAATGGCCGAATTGCCCACATCAATTTTCTGCCTTGTTGGTGCTGCCTGAATGCTGGTTTACCTTTCGTTATTAATCTAAATGGTAGTTTGCTCAGTGGTGATTGATTGTGACTGGTTGTGAACCTATCATCTGTGTTTGGAGACTGCTGTAGTGTCTGGAACATCAAACTCCTGACAGCAGTACTCGGTTGGTGACTAGGGATTCAGCATTAGAAGTAGCATTGGGAGGGCATCATGGCAGCAACTGGAGATGGTTGTAGTGATCAGAAACCTAGTCTACTGATTCCCTCTAACTATCCGGGTGTGTAGATGACTTCAATTAAACTTAATGGTGAGAACTATGTGCCATGGGCCAAGTTAGTGGAAGTTTTTTTCAAGGCAAAGAGGAAAATGAAGCATGTGAAGGAAGATAAACCATCAGCTGATTCTTCAAGGTTTCATGACTGGGAACAGGAAGATGCCCAAATCATGACATGGTTATGGAATAGTATGGAACCCAAAATAAGTGCCAACTTTATGTTCTTAGATACAACTAGGACATATGGGAACATGCTAAGAAGCTTTGCTCTGGGCAGGATAATACTACGAGGGTATATCAGCTCTATCAGGAGTATTTTGCTCTGTAGCAAGGGAATAAAACCCTAGAAGAGTACTATGCCAGTATGAAAAACCTCAAAAATTAATTAAATGTCTATCATCCCCTAACTCCGGATGTTAAGGTTCAGCAACAGCAAAGGGAACAACTGGATGTCATTAGGTTCTTAGTGGGGCTGAAATTAGAGTATGAACCAGTTAGAGCCCAAATTTTGGAAGGCTCTACTCTTCCTACACTTGAGGAAGTATTTGCAAGGCTTCGCAAGATCTCCTTGGGTTCTACAGAGAGTACCACACCGTCTGACAGATCAAGATTTGTGGTAGCTAGAGGAGGTGGACGTGGTAATAGAGGGGGAAGACATGGATCTCGAGGAGGTCGTGGTGGTTCCATATTTGGCCGTGGTGGTGGTCGTGACTCAGGGGGAGGCCATGGTAGGACATTCAGTGAATTTTTGTTATGATCTCCATGGCCCACCTTCTACATGGGAAAATCATGCAGTAGCTGGTGGGGTTGATGTCAGTGATAACCAACAGCCAGATCTCACACCTTCCACATCTACATCTGTTTTTGGGAAGGAGATGATGAGTGTACCGCACGCTGAGTATGAAAGGTTCCTTCAGGCTACTTCACAACATACTACTGCCACCCTTGCTCACTTAGGTATTGCTTGTCTAGCATCCAAACCCTCTCCCTGGATTATTGACTCTAGAGCCTCTGATCACATGACTGGGACTCCAAGTGTGTTCTCTTCCCTCTCTGAAACTTCCACATCTCAAACTGTTACCCTTGCCAACGGTTCCTCTTCTCCCATCTGTGGTGTTGGTGATGTTGACACAGCTTCTCTTTCTTTATCATCTGTTCTATATGTACCTAAATTTCCATTCAATCTTATGTCAGTTAGTAAATTAAGGCCCTTAATTGCTCTCTTACATTTTTCCCTTCATTTTGTGTTTTTCAGGATCTCAAGACTGGGAAGAAGATTGGTGGAGGGCATGAAGACAGTGGATTGTATTATCTTGACGGTGGTGGATCATCAATTGCACTTCAGACTTCCCTCACTCCTCTACAATGGCATTGTTGGCTGGGACACATCCATCCCTCAAGGCACTCAAGATACTAGTTCCGTCTTTGAGTCATTTGTCATCTTTACAATGTGAGTCGTGTCAATATGGGAAACACCATCGGGTTTCCTTTAGTCCTAGAGTTGATAGTCGTATGTTGTCCTTTTGCTTTAGTTCATTCAGATGTTTGGGGTCTGATTAAAATAGTCTTATAATGGTTACAAGTATTTTGTCACTTTTATTGATGATTGTTCAAGGATGACATGGATTTATTTAATGAAAGGAAGGAATGAATTATTTTCCATTTTTCAAAAATTTCATGCTGAAATACAAATGCAATTTGGTCTTCCAATCAAAGTTCTTCGTTCAGATAATGGTCGTGAATACTTACTCACTTCTTTCCAACAGTATTTAGAACAACATGGCATCATTCATCAAACTTTATGTGCATTCACCCCTCAGCAAAATGGGGTGATTGAACGAAAGAACCGTCATCTCCTTGAAACTGCTCGATCTATTCTTCATCATACGAGTGTTCCTAAACGTTTTTGGAGTGACGTTGTGCTTACTGCTTGTTTCGTTATTAATTGGATGCCATCCTTCAACCTTCATGGTCGGTCTCCCTTTTCTATTTTGTTCCCCACCTTGTCTCCCTTTCCATTAACACCTCGGGTCTTTGGCTGTGTGTGCTTTGTTCACAATCTGAGTCCTGGGTTAGACAAGCTAGATGCACACTCTATTAAGTGTATCTTTCTTAGCAACTCTCGGACCCAAAAAGGGTACTAGTGTTACAATCCCATTACTCGGAAGTCCTATGTTTGTCTTGATGTCACGTTTTTCGAGTCCGTTCCATTCTTCTCAAGACCTGAAGTTTCGTTATCTCCACCTTTGCTTCCTCTCCCTCTTCCAATCCGTGATCCTGTTCCGGGTGTTCCAGTTGGGGCTGAACCGTCACCTTCTCCAGTGTAGATTCCTACTGAATGACCACCAATCCGACAAGTGTATACTCATCAACAGACACTGGCACCTCCTCCGACTTCTACCTTGTCTACAGATCCTGTTGTTGCTCCTGTCCCAAAATCTTTTATTGTTTCAGTCTCTCACCTTTCCACTTCACATTGCCAGTTTGTTTCTCTCTTGTCATCTATCTCTATACCTAAGGATGTCCAGGAGGCCCTTACTTCACCCAGGTGGCATCAGGCAATGGAGGAGGAGCTCTCTGCTCTTCAGCATACTCACACGTGGGAACTCACTACTCTTCCTCCAGGTAAGCATGTTGTGGGTTGCAAATGGGTGTATACTGTTAAATACTTTCCAAATGGTAGTATGGAACATTTGAAGGCCTGACTTGTTGCTAAAGGTTATTCTCAGCTATATGGGGTGGACTATATGGAGAACTTCTCCCTAGTGGCAAAGATTAGCTCAGTCCGTGTCTTAATTTCCCTGGTAGTTATGTATGATTGGCCCTTGTTTCAACTTGACATTAAAAAATGCATTCCTTCATGGTGACCTCATGGAGGAGGTATATATGGAGCAACCACCTGTGTTTGTTGCTTAGGGGGAGGATGGTAAGGTGTGTAGACTGAGAAAGGCAATTTATGGGTTGGAACAATCTCCTCGTGCTTGGTTTGGGAAGTTTAGTAAAGTGGTGAAGAATTTTGGAATGAAACAATGTCAGGTTGACCACTCAGTCTTCAGCTATGATTCAGAAGCCAAAAAGATTTTATTAGTAGTCTATGTGAATGACATTGTCATAACTGGCAGTGACAAATTGGGGATTGATAAACTAAAGGTCTTCCTACAAGAACATTTTCAAACAAAAGACCTTGGGAAGTTGAAGTACTTCTTAGGTATAGAAGTTTCCAGATTAAAACAAGGTTTGATGATATTGGAAGAAACAAGACTGTTAGGTGCGAAACCGGCCGAAACTCCCATGGAACCAAATGCTAAGTTGAGCACCGATACAGGTGAAATATTTGATGATCCTGGAAGATACAGACAGTTAGTGGGGAAGCTGAACTATCTGACTATCACAAGACCAGACATCTCCTTTGTAGTCAGCATGGTGAGCCAATTTATGCAGAACCCCTGGATACCTCACTGGAATGCAACTCTTAGACTTGTAAGGTACCTAAAGGGAGCTCCAGGCCATGGGTTATTGTACAAACTAGGAGGAAGACTTGAAGAAATTGGGTATACAGATGCAGATTGGACAGGCTCTGTGTCGGATAGAAGATCTACTACAGGTTACTACACATTCCTTTGAGGCAATCTAGTGACATGGAAGAGTAAGAAGCAGACTGTTGTGGCAAGGAGTAGTGCTAAAGGTTACTACACATTCCTTGGAGGCAATCTAGTGACATGGAAGAGTAAGAAGCAGACTGTTGTGGCAAGGAGTAGTGCTAAAGCCGAATACACTACATGTGAATTAGTATGGCTGAGAAACCTCCTACAAGAAATTGGATTCGCAATAGACAGACCTATGAGATTGTACTTGTTAAGATGTGCCGAATAGGGGTAGTTTAGTCTTCTTCTGTTTATTAAGTAACTTCCTTATGTGGCAGTGTTATTAGAGTTACTCTGCCCCACACTTAAGTAAGGTCATTTCTGTCTCTGTAACTATGATTAGAATCTAATATAGATTAAGGGGGTCGACTGAATGGGTTAACAATCAGATTTTCGACAGACCCTTCTTCTTCTTCTTCTTCTTCTTCTTCTTCTTCTTCTTCTTCTTCTTCTCCTCTTCCTGTTCGGACTACTGTAGCAACAGTAGAAACATGGTATCAGAGCAATGCTCCTAACCTAAGTCAGTTGGTAAAGCACCTCAGCATTGTTCGTGACTCTTCACCTTCGCTTCTGATCAGTCGATGGAGAGAACTGGTTCACCCTAGGTCAGAAACAGTACAGCTTGTCTCTCTGCTGCGCATAACCTTCTTCAACAAGGAAAGTGACTTCAGTAGTGAATGGTTGATTGATATTCTCAAAGGAAGGTCAGTTCTCTCTTCTTCTAGTGTTACTTATATTTCTGGGTAGAAACCCTACAAGAAGTTGTTGTACTGAGTAGAACCTAGAGAACTAGGTTCGTTGTTGCCCTAGGAAGAGCTGTGTGTGCAGTAGCCGAATGGTGTAGGGCTGCTGTAAGTTGTTGAATGGTATTAGGGCTGCTGTAAGTGGCCGAGTGGTGTAAGGTAGAATGCAGTGACCTTGCCGAACTCCTTGTGGTTGTGTAATGCCCTCTTAAGTGTGTTAAATAAGTTTGAACTGGGTGCAACAGATTTGGCTGTGTTGTGGTGCTTGAGTGGTTGTAAGAGGGCCTCTACTTGTGATTAGTGAATGGTAAACTAATGCTTATGTGGGACGTAAGTGTGTGAAGTCAGCAGTAGTGTGAATAAGAACAAGTGTGTGAAGTCAACAATGGTGTTTAGAGGCTGCAATAGGGGCTGAAATATCAAACTGTGAACAACATCAACCAGCTTGTAGCTGAGAAGTAAAGTTAGAGACAACTGTGAAAAGGTACAATGGCAGCAATAGGAGATGGCTACAATGATCAGAAACCTAGTGTAGTAATTTCCTCCGACTACTTAGGAGTACAAATGACCTCAATTAAACTAACTGGGGAGAACAATGTTCCATGGGCTAAATCAGTGAAAGTTTTTCTCAAGGCAAAGAAGAAAGCAAAGCATGTTAGAGATGAGAAGCCACCGGTTGACTCTCCAGGGTTTGATGATTGGGAACAAGAAGATGCCCAAATCATGACTTGGCTGTGGAATAGTATGGAACCCAAAATCAGTGCCAACTTCATGTTCCTTGATACAGCTAAGGATATATAGGAGCATGCTAAGAAGCTATATTCTGGACAAGATAACACAACAAGAGTATATCAGCTGTATCAGGAGTACTTTGATTTACAACAAGGAACCAAAACACTAGAAGAGTACTATGCCTGCATGAAGAATATAAGGAATGAACTCAATGTCTATCATCCCCTTACTCCAGATATTCAAGTTCAGCAACAGCAAAGGGAGCAGCTAGATGTTACAAGATTTTTAGTGGGCTGAAGTCGGAATATGAACCAGTTAGAGCTCAAATATTGGGGGGCTCTACTCTTCATACACTTGAGGAAGTATTCTCAAGACTTCGTAGAATCTCTTTGGGCCAGACAAAGAACCCCACACAGTATGATAGATCAACACTTGTGACAGCTAGAGGTGGTGGACATAGTACAAGAGGGGGAGGTCATTCCAGAGGGGGTTGTGGCAATTCCATGATTGGTAGGGGTGGCCGTGACTCAGAAGGAGGCCGTGGCAGAGGAAAAAAATAACTCTACAAGGAAGTGTACTCGTTGTGGTAGGGATGGACACACAGTGAATTTCTGTTATGATCTACATGGCCCTCCCTCTAAATGGGCTAATCATGTTGTAGCAGGTGAGGTTGCTATTAGTGACAGTAAACTGGCAGACCTAACTCCTTCCACATCTACATCTACTTCTAGGAGGGAGATGGTGAGTGTTCCGCGTGATGAGTATGAACGGTTCCTTTAAACTACTTCACAGCATACCACTGCCACATATGCCCAATCAGGTATCGCTTGCATGTCATCTAAAACTCCTTCCCGGATTATTGACTCTGGAGCCTCAGATCATATGACCGAGACTCCAGGTGTGTTCTCTTCTCTTGCTGAAACCTCCACACCACAAACTGTTACACTTGCCAATGGGTCCTCATCTCCCATCTGTGGTGTTGGTAATGTTGACTTGGCTTCTGTCCCTTTATCATCTGTTTTATACGTACCTAAATTTCCATTCAATCTTATGTCTGTTAGTAAAATAACCAAAGCTCTTAACTGTTCTGTTACCTTCTTTCCTTCCACTTGTGTTTTTTAGGATCTCAAGACGGGGAAGAAGATTGGTGGGGGGCATGAAGCTGGTGGATTGTATTACTTTGATGGCGGTGGATCTTCAATTGCACTTTAGACTTCCCTTACTCCTCTACAATGGCATTGCCGACTGGGACATCCATCTCTCAAGGTCCTCAAGATGTTGGTTCCATCATTGAGTCAGTTGTCAGTTTTACAATGTGAGTCATGTCAATTTGGTAAACACCGGCGTGTGTCCTTCAGTCCAAGAGTTGAGAGTTGTATGTTGAGTCCTTTTTTCTTTGGTTCACTCAGATGTTTGGGGTCCGATCAAAATAGAGTCTTATAATGGGTACAAGTATTTTGTCTCCTTTATTGATGATTGTTCAAGAATGACATGGATTTACTTAATGAAAGAAAGAAACAAAGCTAGGCTTGTCGCACAAGGTTATAAACAAGAGTACGGGATAGACTATGAGGAGACTTTTGCTCCTATAGCAAAAATGACAACTATATGACTCCTGTTGGCTATATTCGTAGCAAAACAGTGGACAATTCATCAAATGGATGTAAAGAATGCATTCCTACTGGGGAATTGAAGGAAACAGTGTACATGAAGTCTCCTCCTAGATATTGCACAAATCCACAACTCGTTTTCCACTTAAAGAAGTCCCTATATGGCCTCAAACAAGCTCCTAGAGCATGGTTTGAGAGATTCAGATCTATTATCACTGACATTGGCTTTATTCAGAGCTCTTCGGATCATTCCTCTTTTCTTTACATCAGGACCAGGGGATGACAGTCCTACTTCTCTATGTAGACAACATACTCATTACAGGGAATGATGCAAAGGGAGTTGCTAATTTGAAACGACTACTCAGTGAATATTTCAAGATGAAGGACTTGGGTCCTTTAACTTATTATTTGGGGCTTGAAGTAAGCCGTAATTCTTAAGGTTACTTTGTCAACCAACATAAATATGCGGCTGATCCTATCAAAATGGCCGACCTCAATGACTCCAAGACGGTTGATACTCCACTGGAACTGAATCTGAAACTTAGTAAGGGTGACGGTTCTCCTCTTTAAGACCCTACTCTATCGTCAACTAATAGGTAGTCTAATCTACCTTACAATGACTCGGTCAGGTATATCTTATGCAATCCAACTTGTGAGCCAGTTTGTATCCCCACGACGACCACACTTGTTTGTAGTTCATCTGGTCATTAGGTATGTAAGGGGGACTTTATCTCATGGCATATTCTTCTCCTCTTAATCCTCCATTAGCCCCACTGCCTATGTGGATGATGATTGGGCAGGATGCCCAGACACCCGACGATCCACTACAAGTTGGTGTGTATTCTTTGGGAACTCCCTCATTTCAGGAAGTGCAAGAAACAATTCACTATATCCAAATCTTCCACTAAAGCTTAATATAGAGCCATGTCCTCAATGTGTAGTGAAATTATATGTAAGTGCAATCAAAATTGCATCAAACCCTATATTTCATGAGTGCACAAAACATATCGAAATTGATTACCACTTCATTCGCAATCTACTTCTTGCGGGTATTATTTCTCTTCCACGTGTTCTCTGGCCTCTAATTTGCAGATCTATTGACAAAGGAAATGACTTAGGTTCAACATATATTTCTCATGGACAAACTGATGCTTATTCCTAGGCATCAGTTTGAGGGGGAGTGTAGAGATAAAGAGAGTTAGCTCTTGACAATAAATCTGATTGAAATATGAGAAAGTAGAGAAGAGAAGGAAAGAAGAGAGAAAGGAGAAGGAAGAAAGGAAGAAGGAAAAAGTTTGGAGCAATAGAACAATGCTGGCGGTGGCAGCTTTTATTATATTATATAGGGCGACAAAATTAAGAAGGGAAAAGACCCTTGTGCCCCTGCTGTAAGTGAGTACAATAACATACATAACAGAAATAAAAAACGATTTAACTAGCCAAACAGACCCTAACACAGATAACTAAATTATTTCAACACTCCCCCTCAAGTTGGAGCATAAATGTCAATCATGCCCAACTTGTCACACAAATCATTGTGCCACACATGATGAAGACCTTTGGTGAAGATATCTGCAAGTTGTTCTTCTGAGCTGACATATGGAGTACACACTTCTCCATTTACAAGTTTCTCTCTAATAAAATGCATGTCCACTTCAATGTGTTTCGTCCTATCATGCAGGACTGGATTAGCAGCAATATTGATGGCAGCTTTATTGTCACAGTAGAGTGACATAGGATTGCTCACTGCAAAACCCAATTCACCTAACAAATTTCTTATCCACATGATTTCAGCAACCCCATGAGACATCACTCTATATTCTGCTTCAGCACTAGATCTAGCCACCACACTTTGTTTTTCACTTCTCCATATGATCAGGTTTCCTCCTACAAAGGCACAATACCCACTAGTAGACTTTCGGTCATCGACTGCTCCTGCCCAATCAGCATCAATATATACTTCCACCTTTAAGTGACCATGTTTCTGGAACAACAAACCAGCTCCGAGAAACTTCTTGAGGTATCTAAGGATCCTCTCTGCAGCTTCAAAGTGAATTGTCCTAGGATTGTGCATGAACTGACCAAGGACACCCATTGCATAAGCAATATCAGGTCTGGTCATAGGCAAATACAAGAGTCTCCCTACGAATCTCTGGAACTTCATCACATCTTTCAAAAACTCTCCCTGACTGTCTCCCAGATGATGATTAGATTCAATTGGTGAGTCAATTGGTTTTACCCCCAACTTGCCTGTATCTTCTAGTAGATCTAATACATATTTCCGTTGGGAAATAAAGATGCCCTTGTGAGAGCGGGCAACTTCAATTCCAAGGAAATAACGCAAGGGGGCTAGATCTTTCACCTCAAATTGAGAGGCTAAGAATTTTTTTAGTCTCCGTATTTCAGCCTCCCAATCTCCGGTGATCACTATGTCATCCACATACACAATAAGAGCTGTAATTTTTCCCTTCACCTCTTTTCACAAATAGAGTGTGATCTAACTGGCATTGTTTGAATCCCATTCTGCTGAACTACTAAATGGAACTTACTAAACCAAGCCCGAGGTGATTGTTTCAACCCATATAAAGATTTTTTTAACCTACACACCTTTTGTTCACTACCTTTGGCACAGAAACCTAGAGGTTGGGTCATGTACACTTCCTCTTCTAAGTCACCATTCAAGAAAGCATTTTTGATGTCCAATTGGTGAAGTTCCCAGTCAAGATTTGCTGCCAATGAAAATAGGATCCTAATAGAGTTCATCTAGGCTACTGGAGCAAAAGTCTTTACATAATCCACTCCATATACCTGTGTAAAACCTCTTGCTACCAGTCTAGCCTTATACCTTTCAACAGTTCCATCAGCCTTGTGTTTCACTGTGAACACCCACTTGCAACCCACTGGTTCCTTCCCTTCAGGAAGGTCCACCAACTCCCAAGTGCCATTTTTGTGTAATGCATCAATTTCTTCCCGCATTGCATCTGTCCATTCAGGTTTAGATAAAGCTTCTGCCACATTCTTAGGAATGGGGACACTGTCCACAGAATAGAGGAATGCACGGAATGAAGGTGAAACGTGATCATAGGACAAAATTAGAGATAGGATGATTAGTGGTACAAGATCTAACACCATCTCTCTTAGCAATAGGAATATCAAGATCATTGATGATAGGTGAATCAACATTTAGAGGAACAAGCATATCAATAGGAGCAAGTGTACCTTGCTGATGAGACGGATCTGCCTCTGGTGAATCTAATGATGTTGGTTGCATAGTGTCAGGCTCCACAGCTCTTGAGCTCTGCTGGCTTTTATGGCGACGATGAAAAACCCGGAATGGAGGAGGATCGGGTAAAGGAGGTAGTTGAGTTTGAGTCGCATGTTTCTCCTTAACCCTACTCTCCCCTTGAGGAGAAACCGAGAAGAAATGTTGATTCTCAAAGAATGATACATCAATGGAGACATAGTACTTGCGAGAGGTAGGATCATAGCAGCGATACCCCTTTTGAGATAAAGGGTAACCAAGGAAAACACGAGGAATAGCCCGAGGATCAAGCTTACCTCGAGTAGGGGACAGGTTATAGACAAAGCAACAACACCCAAAAACACACATCGGAATGGTGGACAACAGAGCTGTAGGAAAAAGAAGCTGATGTGAGGCCTTATACTCTAGTAACCGAGATGGCATACGGTTGATGATGCATGTAGCACACAAAACTGCATCCATCCAAAAACGTTTTGGCACATTCGTATGAATTAATAAGCCACGAGCTACTCCGAGAAGGTGATGGTTCTTTCGTTCAGCAGTACCATTTTGTTGGGGTGTCCTGGCACAAGAGCTTCGCTGAAGTGACCCACTCAAAACAAAAAACTCTGTAAGATCATTATGGAAGTATTCCTTCGCGTTGTCCGACTGGAAGATATGGATTTCAGTTTGGAACTAAGTTAACACCATGCGTTGAAAATCTTTCACAATTTTTGGCACTTCATCTCGAGATCGCATAGGGTAAACCCAAGTGTATCTAGAGTAATTGTCAATCAAGGTAATGAATTACTTATATCCAACCTCAGTTGGTAGAGTAACAGGGCCCCAAACATCAGAATAAACAATATGAAATGGAAATTCAGATCTTTTATTTCTCAAAGGTAAAGAACTTCTACAATGTTTACTCAATTGACATGTCTGACACTGTAACTGACTCACTGACAAGGAGTCAAACAAATTTGGGAACATAACTTTTAATGACTCAAAAGAAAGATGACCTAGACGACTATGTCATAAATAAGCTTGACTCTCACTTGACAAACTCATAGACTCTGTAGCCACAAGACCAGCTTTATTCTCCAACACGTAGAGGCCATCCACCATGCTTCCTCTACCAATCGTCCTCCCCAAGGCCAAATCCTGAAACACACATGAAGACAGAAAAAAAAGTGACTGAACAGTTCAAAGAGTGAGTTATACTACTAATGGACAACAAATTTATAGGTAATTTCGGAATATGCAATACATTAAAAAGGGTAAGGCCGAGTGGGAGAGGTATGGTACCTTGGCCAGCTATGGTAGAGAAAGGACCATCAACTAGTCTCACCTTATCTCTCCCAGAGAGAAGGTTATATGTCTTAAATAAATTTGACTTACCGGTCATGTGGTTTGAGGCTCTGGAGTCAATAACCCAAGGAGAATTAGTGGTATGAGATGACACACAAAGGCAGTGGCAACATTACCTGATGTAGACGTGAAGGAGGTAGAGGAAGTAGGACCAGAATCCATCTGGTGGAGAGTCCTACCATACAATTCCAAATGGTCACGAAAGGAGTTGATAATTTCTTCCTTAGGGTTAGAACTGGGATGTCTCTCCTGAGTTACCAATGGACTAGTCTTTGGAGATGCCATATTAGCTGAGTTATACTTTTTCTAATTCTGCTGACTTGGTTTCTTGCCCTGATCAGGTGTTGACTTTTTACCCAAATCCTGTGCCCATTTAGGTTTTCCATGGAGATCTCAACATGTATCTCTAGTGTGTCTTGTCTTCTAGCAGTGAGTGCACCAAAGTTTACTCTTATTATCTGTTCTCTTCTGAGAGTCATACTTTTTCTAATTCTGCTGGCTTGGTTTCTTGCCCTGATCAGGTGTTGACTTCTTACCCAAATCCTGTGCCCATTTAGGTTTTTCATGGAGATCCCAACATGTATCTCTCGTGTGTCGTGTCTTCTAGCAGTGAGTGCACCAAAGTTTACTCTTATCATCTGTTCTTTTCTGAGAGTCACCTTTCTTAAAAGCACCTCCGACATTTGCATCTGAATTTCCCCAGATAGCTAGGGCAACTGACTCCCCCTCTACACAATTCATCACACTTCTTCTACTCTCTTCTGACTGCACTAAGACATACACCTCCTGAACTGATGGCAAGTCTTTACTACCCAAGGTTTGCACCCTGATGGACTCATATGAAGGATTCAGCCCTAGGAGAAAGGCAAAGACCATTGCTGAGATACAAATGACTTATACGCCTTGGCATCTTCATCACACTTCCAATTCACATTCTGGTAGTGATCAAGTTCTTTCCATATCGATGTCAAATCAGAATAGTACATCGAGAGACTCCTCTCCCCCTGCTTGCAAGTAGAGGATTCAGCTTGCAGTTGATATATCTCGGCATAGTGTCTCTGCTCTGAAAGGTGGACTTTGCTTGTTCCCGTATCTCACAAGTAGTTTCAGCCCACATAAAAGTCTTCCTTACCTGTGGCAGCATGGAAACCAAGAGCCATGACATCACCATACTATTCTCTTGGTTCCACCTATCATATTCAGCACTTCTGTACTTCGGTTCCTTCACTCTCCCATTGATGTATCCTATTTTCCCCTAGCAGTGATGTAGAGTTTTATTCCCCTAGACCACTCAAGGTAGTTCAGACCATCAAAGGGAATAACAGCAATGGGGAAACTCATATCCATTCCCCCACTCACTCCATTGTGGCTCCCTGGAATCTCTGAAGTAGCAGAATTCTCAGACAACATGGTAAGCACAAGTTTTTTTATCTAAACTCTCAACATAAGATCCCTCCTTATATTGACAAAAAACTCCACACACAACAATTCAGTTCTGGACTTAATCTGAGCACAAAAAACAACAGCACCAACTTCCAAAGAAGAACTATGACGAGACTGATTTTCACCACAGCATTAATCAATAACGTATAAGTTCCACCACAGCATTAATCAATAAGAGAGATCCTAACACACATGAAATCAGACTAACGAGCAGAGAAAACAGGTCATCTACGACCTACAGTCACCTTTTCATGGGTACAGGATCGCACGACCCAACAAATAACAGATATAACCCTCACAAAAGTCTGCCGACATTTACAGGATCACACGATCCAACAAATGAAAGATATAACCCTCACAAAAGTTTGTCGACATTCAGTGGTTTGGATTCATTCGCTCTCCACTTGGTACACGACCAAGGAAATAAATAAAGGAAGAAATAAAACTTTAGGGTTGTACCAGTTGCAGATCTGATTTGATCAGCCCAGATTCAGTCCTCTGTTCCGCCCAGATTCAGCAACTTGAAGAGAGAAAACTTGGTCACCCAGATTCAACAGCCTTGCTCTGATACCATCTTGACAATAAATCTGATTGAAATATGAGAAAGTAGAGAAGAGAAGGAAAGAAGAGAGAAAGGAGAAGGAAGAAAGGAAGAAGGAAAAAGTTTGGAGCAATAGAACAGTGCTGGCAGTGCCAGCTTTTATTATATTATATAGGGCGGCAGAAATAAGAAGGGAAAAGACCCTTGTGCCCCTGCTGTAAGTGAGTACAATAACAGACATAACAGAAATAAAAAACGCTTTAACTAGCCAAACAGACTCTAACACAAATAATTAAATTATTTCAACATTAGTCAAGGGCTACTTTTGTATTTTTACATTCTTTCTTGTACAATAGTTTGGTTTGTAAACTAACTTATGTATACTAAGGGCAAATTTGTCTTTTTATCTTTTTAATATAAATATTATTCTCTTTGGTGTCGACAATCACTTTTTGACACACCCACCAAACTATTATCCTCTCTCTCTCTCTCTCTCGATCTGACTCTAGCAAAGGTAAGGTATAATTTGTTAACATTTTTTCTTCTTTTTTTTTTGTTTAGCCCTCAGGGGTATTTTAGCAATTGTAACTGATTATAACAAATATAAATACAATAGAGGCTGTTGTAGGGCTAAGACTCCTCTATCATTTTTCTCGTCTTTTCTCTACCATTCGTCTACTATTTCATTCAATAAGTCGCTCAGAGTGAGGAGGTATTTGGAGGCAAAAATCTAGGACAACATGGTTCAAGGTTAGACAGTCAAGAAACAACATTTCCAAAGAAAAAAAAAAAAAAAAAGAGCATGGCAGGAATGCAAGTGTTGAGAATGATGAATTGGAAAGCTAGAAAACATAGGATTAGAGATGAAATTATTTTAGGAATATAAGAATGGCTCCAATAGATGATAAAATGAGGGAAGGTAGACTAAGAAGGTTTCGTCACATACAGGAAAGACCATCTATAGCACCAATATAAAGACGTGACCTATGGCAAGTTGAGGGAGCTAGAAGAGCTAGGGGTAGACCAAAAAGGATAATTGTTGAAATAGTAAGAAATGATTTTCAGGGCCTACAATTTACTAATGAGTGTAGAACCAAACAGAACGGGATTCATGTGTATGACCACACAAAGTGGGGAAAAGACTTAGATGTTAATGATGGTGATGCTAAAGCTAAAAGAAGGAACTGTATTGCAAGGCAAAAAGCAGTTGAAAATTTTCTGATTTGGCAGAATGGTATTGTATATGTGCTAAGAAGTTTTTCTATGAGTTTATACACTGTTGTCCATTGCAGACATGTAGCAATTGGTAGCATTTGTCTCAATTGACTAAACAGTGACACAGAGGCTCAGTTTGGAAGGAGTACAAATACAAATATGTACTGCACAAATATATAAAAATAATACAAAATACAAGGTTTTGCACACTACAATTTTGTATTTGTATTTCTTCCAAACTAAGCCAGAAGGTTTAGAGGAGGAATTTACTATGAAAAAAATTGAGGCAGCATTGAAGTGTTTGAATGAGATAAAGCACCAGGTTTGTACAGGTTTAACATGAGTTTTTTCAAGGACTTGGCATGTTGTAATTGATTTTATCTTTATTAGGATAGAGAAATAATGATAAAGGGAGAGAAGAGAGGAACGTATTCGAGAGAGCAAGGATCAATACTCCAGCAGTCAGCCCATCCATTATTACCTATAATATAATGTACAATGACACTAATACCCTCACATAAGCATAGTAAGTACAAACTAAACATCTCAACACTACCCATCAAGCTAAACATAGATGTTAAGCATGTCCAGCTTGATAAATAATCCATCAAACTTTGATTTAGGTAAACCTTTTATAAGAAACATCTACTATATGACCTTTTTTACTTTCACAAAACAACCTATGTCCAAAGGAAAACTTCTCTTGTACAAAATATTGATCAACTCTTTTATGCTTGGAACTATCATGCTGGAGTGGATTGTGTGTAATTTTATTGGTTACTTTATTGTCATAATATATCCTCATCAATTTATCAAACTCAGTGCCTAACTCCCCAAGGAGTATCTTAATCCACAACACTGAAATTCGAGCATTTTTTTTTTTTTTGATAAATGATTGAAAATTTTATTAATCAGAAACTGTTAAGAGTTACAAAAACCCTAGCAGAGGCACAAGGTGCAACCCCTTCTAAGAAATTACTCTGAAATTCGAGCAGTTATCACCCTATATTTGACCTCAGCAGTAGACCTGGCTACTACTGACTGTTTCTACTCCATGGCACTAGATTGCCACCCACAGAAGTGTATTATCCTGATGTTGAACACTTATCATCATGAGAGCTAGCCTAATTTGCATCTGTAAATACCTCTAATTCAAGTGACTATGACTAGCATATGAAATTCCTTTCCCTGGAGCAAGATTTAAGCAATCAAGAATCATATTAGCTGCTTAAGATGAATTACTTGTATCTGATGCATATACTAGCTAAACTTATGATATGTATCTGAATGACTTAGGCATAAATACAGGAGTCATCTATAATATTATCCCTTATCTTCTAATGGTTCTCCTCTATTGGCATGCAGTTTATGGTTTGGATCAATAGAAGTGATAGTTTTCTTAATACCTACTAAAAATGTATAACGATAATGTTGTCATTGTACTTGGACCGATAATTAGGTGCCTATTAAGGGCATCATTGTAGTTTGAAATCTTAATATATATAAGTTAGTGATAGAGGGGCATGAGAATTCCTCTACTTGATATCAAAGCACAATCAAGGATCCAAAGTTTATATCCTTTTGATCATGTCTAACAGGGCCACAGGGGGAGCTGCTGACACAAGCACACCACCAGATGGTGCCAGCAAGCCATATGGACAGTAGCAGCCCATGACCAAAAGTTTGGAATGACTCAGGTCAGTGCACCTTGAATTTATGTGAACTTTGGTGTGGTTTGTTAATCAGAGGCTGTTTCAGTTTTTTTTTTTTTCTTTTTGCAATTTATAAATGAAAAATATTGAAATATAGATTTGGGTTTTCTGGCTTGTATGGTTAAATATTTTAAAACGCAGAGGCGTGATGTGAGGCGTGAGGCATAGTTCAGAACGTAAGAGGCGTAAACCTCCCGAACACGAGGCGTAAGCCTACTTAAGAGGAGGGGGATGAGGAGGAAGAAGGAGGGAGAAGAGGAAGGAGGATCTCATTTTTCTTTATTTTTAATAAAAATCTTGTATATTAAGAAGAATGAAGATCAGCTGAAAGGATCCGGGGGCTTAGTCCCCAGCCCGCTTTCTTTCCCCTTATCTTTTCTTTCCTTTCCTTTCCTTTTTTTTATTTTTTCTTTATTTTTTTCTATCTTTTTACATGAGGTGTGCATGAGGCACATGAGGCGTATGCCTCTAGCACGCTTCATGAAAAAAACATATGAGACGTATGCCTCTTGCCCCTGAGGCGTACGCCTCAGAGGTGTCAGCACCTCTGGTATATGCCTCAGGCTTTTTGGGGGTGCCCGCGCCTCCAGCCGTACACCTCCCACGCCTTTTAAAACATTGGTCTGGTCGATGGAGGTCCTTTTAGGCAATAAAACTTATTGTATATGATTTATGCGATATTTTCAATCTACAGAAAGCAGTTCCAAAATTTTCTATGCCCTATAGAATACTCTGGAAATCTTTTCCTCTATCTATTTTTCTGCCGGACCTGGTTTTCCCTTGTTTGCCTATTTTGTTTGTATGAGAACCCCATGTATCTAGGGTCCTATAGACTATGGAGACAACTATAGGAGAAGGATTTGTTTGAGCTAGTGATAGGTGTTTTTGCAGGTTTTGTGATTGATGAAGTATTCCATGGATGTGATAAACTTTGCAGTGGCCAAGACTTAGGAAGAAAGAAAGCCAAAATCATGTGGAGTTGCATTCCCTTTGCAGTTTTCTGGTAACTATGGAATGAGAGGAACATAAGATTATTGAGAATAAATCAAAGATCATCGAATTAATGGTAACAGCAGTGGGTAAACTTGTAATATAATAGATTTTGGTCCTTCTATATTTTGACCAAGTTAACAGATCTGATTTGTTAGAGAATTTCTGGAGTGTTCTTGAATTGAAATCTGTAATGTGGATTCATTTACAGTCTGATTAGATGTATTAGTTTTTTGGTGTGTCATCTTGACAATCAATTGGTTTGTAATGTATGCTTATTTTATTTTAATGAAAGTTTTTTTTTATCCTTCAAAAAAAAAAGAACCCATTCTAGTGGTTATGTAGGAGCCTTCCAAGAAATGCTAATCTCCTGTCCTTTCTCTTCTAGTATTTGGGAGTGGTTTCTAGCCCTATTCAGTGCTAGATGTCTCCTCCAAGTGACATGATCACCATTTTCTTCATTTCGTTCTTTAATCCAACCAAGAAAAAAAGGGGAAACTTTTATGGAGGTGTATGAGGGCAGTCATGAAGGGATGAGAGATCCATCACATGGACGCCCAAAGATTGCGGAATAAGGGGCAAATTTCAAAAATTTTTCTCTCCTCTTCAATTGGGAATCACATTCCCTATTTAGAAAATCATATTTTCAAGGATAAATCTTGAATCTTAAACTGAACCAGATCTGAACCAAAAGGAATGGGAGAGAATGATACCTGATACGGAGAAGTAATATCTCCCAACGAAGGTGTTCACGCCCAAGGAAGGATCCAAAGACTGCTCCCACTGAAGATGGCGCAGTGCAGGATGGAATAGAATCAGCAGTGTTCTTCCCCAAGAACTTTGTCCTTCACAAGAAACAGTAGGATGGAACGTGAGCACAGCTTCCCTTTTCAATCCTTTCTCAAAGAACTGATGTCAAGATCCAATCTTGACTTCTCCCACATCTGGAGATCGAACTGGAAAACAGGGCGGCAAGAGAGTATTCGCAGGGTGCAGAATTCTCTCTTCTTGATTTCAACACTAAAGAGGATCTGATGTGTTTCTTGGTCTCTCTCAAGGCTGCCGCCCCCTCCTTCTTTTTGTTACCTTGAAAAGATCAGCTCCTAATCCCATTAGGAGGTGCTTATCCAAATCATATTTGGATCAGCCTTCTCTTCTAGTGATAAGGTTAAACCCTTATCTTATCTGCAGATTAGATTAGCTTTATCCTAATCCCATTATGAGGTTTTTAGATCTGAATCACATTCAGATCTGGACTCTCTGAGTGGATAGGGTACCCTATCCTATCTGCTAATCTATCTCAGAATTCGCCCCTTTAATTAACTAAATAAATAGCCCAGTTCGAAATGGGCTTTAGGCCCATTAAGCTTATGTGCTCACTTAACCTTCCTAACTGCTGCCCAGTTGGGCTTCCTTGTATGGCGTGGGACTCAAGCATTGATCTACACATCAGCCACATGGGTTCGGCCCAGCCTTTGTTACAAGGCCTGGTCGAATACACTGTTAAAGACAGTGCAACCCCTGAAACCCATCAAATGGGCTCTATGGGCCCAACACTTACCCTAAGTGGTCCCTGGGCCAAGCCACCTTGTAACACCCAAGGACTGTGGGCAAATGCAAGATTAGCCCATCAAGTATTATCCTCAATGGTCTTACACTTAACCTCTCAGCCCATAATGATCATACACTGCCCGACAAGAGATGACCTCTCCCTCGGCTGCAAGGAACAGTGTTGCACTCTCGACTTATATGGATCCCGGGAATTAAAACCTTTTGCAAGCATTTTAGAAACCATAATATATATACTTTTATATCTCATATAAAATATACTTTGCAAAACAAATCTCAACGGTTGAAATCGGCTACCGGCAGTCTTGGTTTCCAACAGTGAGAGCGCATCCCCGATCATTACCTTTGTCCGACAAAGGGGCTGATCCTGTCACTATGATCACCCACTCAGATGAATTCTCGGATTGTCCCAACATACCCAGGTTTTGACCCCCACTAAGGATCTCACTAATTGGTACATCAAAGACAGCCCGATCCAACACCTAGTGCAGTATCATAATCGAGTCTAGGGGTCGGGTGTAACTTTCTAGTTTTGCCCATCAATCTCCAAGGTCCAGAGCAATACTGGAAATCTGGTCCAGTTCAAAGATTCAATTAATCCCACACTGTATGTGCCTAGGGTCTCACCCCAGTAGCTGAGACAAGCCACCCCAACCTACTTGGTGGCACCACAGTGTCAGCCTTGTCAGGATAGGTCTCCCCAGACCGACCCACTGGCTGTGAACATTCTAAACTAACACGAGTCTCAATAAGTGTCCAGTTTAAGGGTATTACACAGAAACATACCAAGGGAACATGAATCAAATATGCACTTTTATTCATTTACAATAAACTCATAAAGTACATCAATTTTGATTGAAGCTAAGGGCACACAAAACTGTCTAACAAGTCATACTTTGGGTAATTGCCTTTCTTTTATAATGAATGCAGCCATAATTTGGACTCTTATGGGAAGAAGAAATTCAAGAATCTTTAAGAAAATAAGCTCTCCAAGAAGAAATGCAAGATTATTGCTCTCTTTTCTTTTCAACTTCTCTTCTTCTCTTCTTCTCCTCTTCCTTCTCTCTTCAAGAAACTACTTTTCTTTCATGTTTTTTAATTCAGCAGATTTCTACTATTGTGCTGAAGAGCAAAGAGTTCCTCTCCATAGCTTTTTGCCACCCTGGCAAGGTAAGAGTCTCCTAAACATCCTTAGATATGCATACAAAGGATAACAGGATAATAAACTCGCGATGGGAAGCAGAAAGGTGAGATACAAAAACATAATTGGATATGGGGTGTAGCGTGCAACTACGTTTACCTTTCCGCAATGCAATAGGAAGGTCAAGATCAAAAGGCAATTAGGTTGTGGAAGGAGCTGGATCTGCTACCGGAGTAGAAAGTGGTGGAGGTGCTGGTCTCTGTCGATGAGTATACACTTGATGGATTGGTGGTCTTTCGGTACGCTCCTGCATTGGGGAAGGTGGAGACTCAGGCATAATGGGATCCACCGGAATGGAATTATCAACTAGAAGAGGAAGAGGAACCTTTATAGGAGGAGGGATATCAAAACCAGAGAAGTATGGCACCGATTCAAAAAATATAACATCAGGACAAACAAAGGATTTTCGAGTAATAGGATTGTAGCATTTAGACCCTTTCTGGGTCCTAGGAAGATACATTTAATGGAGCAAGCATCCAACTTGTCTAGACCAGGACCAAGATTTTGAACAAAGCATCCTGGGAGTCGGGGGATATGGTGTCAAAGTGGGAAATAAGATAAAGAACGGAGAACAACCATCAAGAATGAACGAAGGCATGCGATTAATGAGAAAACAAGTAGTAAGTACTGCATCACTCCAGAAACGTTTAGGAACATTCATATGATGAAGAAGAGACTGAATTGATTCAAGTAGATGTCGATTCTTCCTCTCAGCCACCCCATTTTGCTGAGGGGTGTGGACACAAGATGTCTGATGAATAATACCATGTTGTTCCAAGTATTACTGAAATGAAGAAAGAAAATACTCTCTGCCATTGTCGGAATGAAGAATTTTAAGTGAAACACCAAATTGTGTACGCACTTCAGCATGAAACTTTTGGAAAATGGAAAATAATTCACTTCTTTCTTTTATTAAATAAAGTCATGTCATTCTTGAATAGTCATCAGCAAAGATAACAAAATATTTGTAACCACTATAAGGCTCAATTCTGATTGGACCCCAAACATCTGAATGAACTAAATCAAAAGGACTCAACATACGACTATCAACTCTAGTACTAAAGGAAACTCGATGGTGTTTCCCATAATGAAACGACTCACACTGCAAAGACAACAGATGACTCAATGACGGAACAAGAAACTTGAGAGCATTAAGAGATGGATGACCGAGTCTACAATGTCATTGAAGAGGAGTCAAAGAGATATGAAGTGCAACTGTAGAGCCACCACCATCAAGATAATACAATCCACCAACTTCATTCCCTCCATCAACCTTCTTCACCGTCGTTAGATCCTGAAAAACACAAGAGGAATGGTGGGTAAAATGTGATAGAACAATTGAGGGATTCGGTTAGTTTACTAACAGACATAAAATTAAAAGGAAACTTGGGAACGTATAAAACAGAAGACAAAGAAAGAGATGTTGTGTTAACATTACCAACACCGTAAATGGGGGAAGTAGATCCATTGGCAATGGTAGCATTATTTGATGTAGAGGTTGGAGAAAGGGAGGAAAACACACTTGGAGTCCTGGACATGTGATCAAAGGCTCCAGAATCAATTATCCAGTGTGAAGGTTTGGATGCTAGGCAAGTTATACCTGAATAAGCAAGGGTGGCAATGTTCTGATGTGAAGTGGCCTGAAGAAATCTCTCATACTCCTCTCTTGGAATACTCATCATCTCCTTCCCAGAAGTAGTTGTGACTGTAGAAGATGATGGATCAACTAGTTGAGTACCACTGACTTCATTACCACCAACAACTACATGATTAGCCCATGTGGATGGTGAGCCATGCAAATCATAACAGAAGTTAATTGTGTGTCCTTCTCTCCCACAATGCGTGCATTTCCTAGTAGTGTTCCCCCTTCCTATGCCACGACCTCCCCCTGAATCACGACCTCCACTACTATGACCACCCATAGGGTTACCACGGCCCCCCTTAACTGTATGACCACCTCCTCTGTGCCCATAAGAACCACCTCGAGTGCCAACAAGTGATGATCTGTCGAAAGGTATGTTACTCTCTGTGGGGCTAAGAGATATCCTACGGAGACAAGCAAACACTTCTTCTAGAGTAGGGAGAGCAAACCCTCCCAATATCTGTGCTCTGACAGGTTCATACTCTGCTTCCAGTCCCACCAAGAACCGTGTAACATCTAATTGTACCCTCTGTCGCTGCTGAATTTTGATGTCTAGAGTTAAGGGATGATAAGACATTAAGTTCATTCCGAAGATTTTTTATATTGGCATAATATTCTTCAAGAGTCTGATTTCCCTGCTGCAAACTGAAGTTTTCCTGATAAAGCTGATAAACCCTTGTAGTGTTGTCTTGTCCATAATAGAGTTTATTGGCATGTTCCCATATATCCCTTGTTGTATCTAAAAACATGAAGCTAACACTGATTTTAGGCTCCATATTGTTCTACAACCACGTCATGATTTGAGTATCCTCTTGCTCCCAATCACTAAAACCCGGGGATTCAGCACTAGGTTTCTCCTCCCGTACATGTTTCACTTTCTTCTTAGCCTTCAGAAACACTTCCATCGACTTGGCCCACAGAACATAGCTTTCACCATTGAGTTTGATGGATGTCACCTGGACACTTAAAAAATCAGAGGAGATCATCACACTCGATTTTTCGTCACCACTCGCATCACCCATCAATGCCATTTCAATCTACGAAGTCCGTTCTGCCCATCACAAAAAAAAAAAATCAGTTCCAACCACTGCACTACTGTTCTTCAACTACCACACCGGCACACTTATAATCACCACGAACTTGCCCTAGCATGCATTTGGCCACTTTGAACACCACTGTACTGCAAACAGGCAGATAAAAAACCACAGAGAATCCCTCTTAAAACTGCTCATTAGAGGGTTCAGACCACCACGACTGCACCTACTCGACCACCACAGCTGTCACGCATGGTGGCAGCAGTCCAAACGAAAAAAAATTTCTGTTCACTCAAACTGTTGCACTCGTCCCCTGTCACCAGAAGTCAAGCCACCAAAACCCTAGAGGTTGCCGTAGAAATCCGGGTTTCTCCACAGTCTTCTAACCCAGATTTCTCACACCAGAAAAAAAAATGAAAAAAAAAAAGAAGAAAGGGAAGAGAGCAGATCAATAGAAAGCTGTAATCGACTCTTATCAGTAGCGCTCTGATACCATGTTAGTATTCAGTTGTACTGAGAAGAGAGAAAGAAAAGAGAGAAGGGAGAGAGGAAGAAGAAGAAGAAGAAGAAAAGAAGAATAGTGTCAAACTGAGAAGACTTTGAGTCTAACCCAGTTGACCATATATTTAAATTTGACAAACAAGTATACAAAGATAGAAATGCCCCTATATATGTAGGAGGCATATAACTAACACATTACTTAGATGGAAAAGACTAAAATATCCTCTTTAGTCGACTCTAACACTACCCTTGCCCGCAGGTCAAACAAGCCTGCCTAGTTCAATCCCCAAGCTGAGATGTAAAACATCTTTTCAATTAATCATGTGGGATATTGAGCAAGATTCAAATTCTAGATCAATATTTGCAATTCTAATAAGTCTAGATTACCTTCTCAGATGCAAGACCCAATTGATTTGAGAGATCTTCCTTAACAGCTCTTGAAGGAAGTTCATTTTCAGCGAAGACTTGGCGAAGTTTCTGCCAAAGCATATTGGAAAAACATAACTAGCAGATGTGGTAAGCATAAAAATTTCATAATAAATAAAGAGGTTTTTAGTCAACATTGCAGATGGATTAATAAGCACGGTGTTGTGAGGCTTAAATTGACAGGTATTTCAACATTGTGTAGTAAGAAGTCCAATTACCTCAACTGCACTTGGTGGAATCCTGAAAAGTGATTTTTTATCTCTTGAAACTGAGTGCTTTTTCTCCTTTGTTTCTATCGGTACAACATTGGAACAAGCATTCTCATTTTCACACAAGGTCATTAGGGTGTCTACCGCATCAGACTCCTTTTCTCTACGTGTTTTTCTACCAGGTCCCCAGTCTTCATCTTCGCTAACTTGTTCATTTTCAGCCACATCTTTGCCAAACATTTCCTAGGAGAATATCAAACATAAGAATTATAAAAATGCAATGTTCCACTTGCATATGCTGAATATATCAATATCAGACATGAAAATAGTACATGGTTATCTGATGTTTGATGAAATTTAGTACAAATATATTTGGCTGATAATAGTTGTGATTCAGATCAAATAAATAATAAAGATTAATTTTGTAATGTGAGATTAGAGAATAATACTCCTACTGTCCTACATATTCAGATAAAAAGACAACAATACCTTTTTTGAATTATTATGTAAAAAAAGTAAGACTAACAACACTCCTCAAGCTAAAAGCATAGACATTACTTGGATTACGGAAACAGAAAAAATAATTCAATATTCGACAAAAAGAAGAAAGTAGAAGAGAAGGTGATAAGAGAATATATCACATTTCTCCTCTCATATGTTGATGATATACTTATTATAGGGGATGGCATTAATGGAATAAAACAGCTTAAAGTGCTTCCATGCCAATCATTTTAAAATGAACGATTAGGCATATTGACCTATTTTTTGGGTTTGTAGGTTCAGTAAACCTCTCAACGCATATTGACCTATCTTTCAACCCAAGAAGGAAAAGGGGAAAGTTGGTGTGAATGATATGGCAAGAAAGGAATTCAATAATTTTTTTTATCAATAACAGAAACCAATTCATTAATGGACATTATAATTACAACATTCCAAGAAGAGATAAAGTGGCTCATCTCTCCCAAAAAAAGAAAATAAGATTACAATAAAGCCCAAAACCTTTGTTCCCTTCCCACCCCTTGTTTTGCCAATGTATCTGCAAAAGCATTTATAGTCCTCTTCACCCACTAAAACTGAACCTCCAACGCCGATATTTATCCATTTAACCTCCCTTCTCTCATTTGCATATTTCCACAGTCCACTATCCCTCTATAACCAGCTTACAACCAACTTTGGGTCTCTTTCAACAATTAGTCTATGGATATTCAGCTCCTTTGCCTTTCTTAACCCTTCCATTAAGGCACATACCTCATCTCTGAGAGAGTCTCCATTCCCAATGGGGCCGGAAAACAGAGCAATCACCTTTCCATTCTCATCTCTGAACACCCCGCCAACACCAGAGGGTCCTGGATTGCCTTCACTGCTGCCATCAAAATTTAGTTTTATAAACCCTTGGGCTGGTGGAGACCACATAGGACAGACCACTAATGAAAAAGGGGCAGAATTTGCCACTTCCACCCAGCTGTTCAGCAGCATACCTTTGGAGACATTAGCAAACAAATCCAAAGACTTGAGCCAATGCACCACCCTAACCATTATTACCTCAATGAAAACTTCTTTATTCCTTTCCTCATCTTCAAGGTCTTAGAGTTCCTTTGGTTTTTTCTTCCCAAATAGTCCAGAAGATGGAAGCCCTCACACACCTCCACATAATCCTACCCCTTTTCTTATGCCATCTAAGGAAAGAAGTAGCAAACAAGCTTCGTATATTTGGTGAAGGGGTCCACCTGCAACCAAATAAAGAAAAGAACCATTCCCATATAACAGAAATAAAAGGGCAAGAAATTAGTAAGTGCTAGGAGCTTTAACCATTAGCCTTGCAGAGGGTGCACTAGCTTGGGGACAAGCACCATGTGTTACATCTTTCCAGGAATGCCTCCCAACAAAAAGCTCTCACCCCATACTTCCTTGACTGGAAAAGATTGAATGAAGATGTTGGTCTATTGTGCCAAGGACTTAAAGAAGGAAGCACAAGAAAAATCCGTAGAGGAAGGTAAAGTCCAAATTATACTGTCCCTTTTTAAGGGATCAAAACTACCCCGTTCAAAATCTGAATTAAGTCCACAATAGTTCCCACCTCAAACTCCCTAAGGCCTCTTCTAAGACCCGAATCCCAATCATACCCAAAATTTGACTCAGAAGGAACCAAAAAATCGAACACACACTTCCCTTTGAAATGGGAGAGGGAGAATAAGAGGGGAATTGGTCTTTCAGAAGTACATCCCCCACCCACAAGTGTTCCCAAAATTTTACCTTGTTGAGTTTTGGGCTGATATCATTTGTTTTTTATTTACATAGCAGAATTAGGGAGTTATTGGGCCCAAGGTCCATTAGTTTGTGTTTAAGTTAAGAGTATTTTTTATCCTTTACAAGTAACCAACTTACTAAGAGTGTACTTGTCTTTGTTTTCAGTTTTATTTGTGAGTATATAAGCTAATGAAAGGGGCAGCCAGACCTACTTTTTGGGCTTCTCCCATTCCCTTCAATTTATCTCTTCTTTTCTTCTCTGCATAAACCTTCTCTTCTCTTTCTTTTTCTCTTTCCTACACAGGTTTTATATCAAAACAGATCTTCTACACTTTTCTACTTGGTATCAGAGCAAGTTTAGAAATTGGATGGGTATGTTTTGTCCATGTTCTTGGTCCTCACCACTTAAAGTTGGACCCTAAGGCAAAGAAATGTGTCTTCCTTGGGTATGCAGGGAGTCGGTATGTTACTATGGATGTCACATTTTTTGAGTTCACATCTTTTTTCTTAGAGGTTCTTCTCAAGGGGAGTGTTTTGGGGGAGTAAGTGAACAATCTAATACCACCTCCTATTCTAGCTCCTTTGTCCACTCTAGTTTCTAACCCACCTACTCCACCCACTTTGCCACCTCCATTGCATCCTACCTCTTAATGTTTTACATGACAACACCTACGATAGGAGGTTGATTCCACAACAGAGGAACCCACGTCACTCCCTATTGACTCATCGGAGATTCCAGGTTCGATTGACACAGACCCAGGTATGCCTCTTGTTGAAGATTAATCAGTTTTATGTGAGTCCAAATTTTATTATGTTTTTGTGTCCTATATATGCTGCTTTATGTCTTGCCACCCTATAAGGCCATAGTTGTCTTTGAACAGCTCAATTAGTTTTAGTATAAATAATAAGTGAAGGGGGCGGGCAGATGATTGCTCTCCTTTCTTTTCAACTTCTCTTCTTCTCTTCTTCTCCTCTCTTCCTTCCTTCTTCAAGAAACTCCTTTTATTTCATATTTTTTAATTCAGCAAGCTTTCTACTTGGTATCAAAGCGGTGGGTAGGGTTTCTAGAAGCATTCTCATGCAGCCCTAGATCAGCCGACTGCATGAAGTAATAAAGGGCTGATCGATCTACTGTAGATTGCCCAATTCTTGAATTTTTTGGTGGGGTCTAGTCATCAGAAAGATAATCTACCGTTCAACATCAAAATCAAGAAGAACTGGAGTACGGGGAAGAGTCCCAGAAAAGTTGGACTCTTTGTTTTTTATCTGGACTTGGGCGGCCAGGTATAGTTAGCTTTCTTTTGATTTTCTAAAGAGTGCGGTTTGGTTTCTGGATTTTTCTGAGCCTCCTGGAGTGATCGATTCACTCTTCTCTCTATTGGGAGGCATAGGGAGGAGAGAGATTTCTCTCCAACTAGGTTTTTCTTCTTCCGGAAGGGTTTTTTCTGTGTGTGATATTAAATTGTTTTTGGAAGGTTTCCAATCTATTTTTTCTTACTGTTGAACTGTTTGAAGTAAGATGGAGAGTTGGAATGCCAAGATGAAATCGACCAGTACTATGGGACTGGGTGTTGGAGGTAGTAGTGATATTTTTGGGTCTAGGATCATTACTACAGTAAAACTTGAGGGTACAAATTATTTGGAGTGGGCACAATCAGCCACCTTCTGGATGAGATTCTGAGACATCAGGGCCATCAGGTTAGCAACAGCGGTAGTAGTGGGTCAGAGTCAGCGAACCAAATTATGCTCCGGCACAATCACTTGGGACACCTTTCTTTTAGTTCTTTGAAATGTCTTTTCCGAAAGTTGTTTGAGTCTGTTCAGTTATCTACTTTGGAGTGTGAGAGTTGTCAGTTAGGAAAGCATTGTACACAGTCTTTTAAACCAATAATAAAAGAAGTACCTTTGCTTTTAATATTGTTCACACTAATGTAAGGAGGCCATATCATATCCCTTCCATGGGAGGATTCCGTTATTTTCTCTTGTTTGTGAATTTATACACGATATTCTTGGATATATTTGATGAGATCAGGTGATGAGGCTCCTAACTTGGTACGATAGTTCCACCAAATGATTCTCACACAATTTGAAGTGAGAACTAAGGTTTTTAGATCAGATAATGCCAGAGAGTACTTTTAGAAGGACCTGACCACGTATCTCCTAGAACATGGGGTAATTCATCAAAGCAGTTGTGCATATACACCACAACAGAATGGAGTTGCTGAGAGAAAAAACAGACACATTGTGGAGGTGGCAAGGAGTCTTATGGTGTGTGCCTCAGTTCCTGTGCAGTTATGGGGAGATGCAATTCTTACAGCCGTGCATTTGATTAACCATGTTCCTTCACGGACTTTGGGGTTTAAGGTGCCATTTAGTCTACTTTTTTCCAGATGAGGAGATATTTCATATACTTCTGAGGGTTTTTGGATGTGTTTCCTTTGTTCACATTCTTGGCCCTCATCACAAGAAATTGGATCCTAAGGCCATGAAATGTGTTTTTCTTGAGTATGCTCAGAACCAAAAGGGGTGTTGCTGTTATGACCCAGTGTCGAAGAGCAGATTTGTCACAATAGATGTTACCTTCTTTGAATCAACCTTCTTCTCGAGTGGTTCTTCTCAGGGGGAGAGTTTTGGGGAGGAGAACTCACAATTTGTTCCTCTTCCTTTTTCTTTGGTCTCTCCATTAGTTCAGCCAACACCTCCACCAGTTCAGCCAGCATTTGCATCAGTTCAATCACCATCTGCATCAGCTCAGCCAGCACCTGCACCTCCATTTTCATTACCTGAGCCACTACGGGCAGCCTTACAGAAATATCAGCGTCGGCAGATGATGGATGACTCCACACATCCTCAACCCACACCACTCTCTATCAGTCCTTCTGAAATTCTAGATTCGACAAATACAGTTCCAGGTATTCCTCTTGAGCTGAGCCTGTTACGTTTTCTGATGATAATGTTTCTGTCCCTAACACCATTGTTGCAGCTGATCCCACTGACCTTGATCTTCCCATTGCACTTCATAATGGGAAGGGAAAGTGGACAGCCCACTACATTTCACACCATCTTTCCTGCAGTGCCTTATCACCCTCCTACTGTGCTTTTCTTTCTTCCCTGGATTCTGTGTCTATACCCAGGAATGTTACTGAGGCTCTCTCCAAACCTGAGTGGAAAACAGCCATGCAATATAACATGGATGCTTTGGTCAAAAACCAAACTTGGGAAATAGTTGATCTCCCCCTAGACAAGGAGACAGCCGGATGTAGATGGGTATTCACAGTGAAGGATAAGGTTGATGGCAAGATAGAGAGGTACAAGGCAAGGTTGGTAGCAAAAGGGTATACTCAAACCTATGGTGTTGATTATCTGGAAACCTTTGTACCAGTAGCTAAGATGAGTTCAGTTCGTATCCTTTTATCTCTAACAGCCACTTATTCATGGCCTTTGTTTCAGCTTGATGTCAAAAATGCCTTCCTTAATGGTGATTTACAGGATGAGGTATATATGGACATTCTAGCAGGCTTTTATGAGAATTTTGGTAAGGGGATGGTGTGCAGACTTAGAAAATCTCTGTATGGACTAAAACAGTCACCTAGGGCTTTGTTTGACAGGTTCAGAGGGGCACTCATCCGTTTTGGATACACACAGACACAGTCTGATCACACTCTCTTTGTGAAGAGGAGAGATGCTCTGGTGTCAATTCTGATTGTGTATGTGGATGATATTGTGGTGACAGAAATGATCTGCAGGAGATTTATGATCTAAAAAAATCATTGCAGCAAGAATTTGAAATCAAATATCTTGGTGAGCTCAAATACTTCTTGGGGATTGAAGTTGCAATATCCAAGCATGGGATCTTCATTTCACAGAGGAAGTATGTACTTTACCTATTACGGGAGACTGGGAAGCTGGGGACCAAACCAGCAGACACTCCTATTGATCCAAATCATAGAATTAATGGTGTGGATGGTGAGTTGGTAAAGGATGCAGGGAGATATCAAAGAATGGTGGGCCGACTGTTGTATTTGTGTATGACACGACCAGATATTTCTTATGTTATCAGTGTTGTGAGTCAGTACATGCATGTACCTCGGGTTTAGCACTGGGAAGCTATTGAGAGGATATTTGCATATCTGAAAAAGCACCCTGGCAGAGGCATTCTTTTCTCAAATCATGAGAATCTGAAGCTAGAGTCCTATACAGATGCAGACTGGGCAGGATGCTTAGATGACAGGAGGTCTACATCAGGAGTGTATACCTTTGTAGGTGGAAACTTGATCTCCTAGAAAAGTAAAAAGCAAGTGGTTGTGGCAAGGTCAAGTACAAAGGCTGAGTATAGTGTTAGACAGTTTTGTATGCCCTTAGCTTCAATCAAAATGATGTACTTTATGAGTTTATTGTAAATGAATAAAAGTGCATATTTGATTCATGTTCCCTTGGTATGTTTCTGTGTAATACCCTTAAACTGGACACTTAATGAGACTTGTGTTAGTTTAGAATGTTCACAGCCAGTGGGTCGGTCTGGGGAGACCTATCCTAACAAGGCTGCACCAAGTCGGTTGGGGTGGCTTGTCTCAACTACCGGGATGAGACCCTAGGCACATACAGTGTGGGATTAATTGAATCTTTGAACTGGACTAGATTTCCAGTATTGCCCTGGACCTTGGAGATTGATGGGCAAAACTGGAAAGTTAAACCCGACCCCTAGACTCGATTATGATACTGCACTAGGTGTCGGATTGGGTTGTCTTTGATGTACCAATCAGTGAGATCCTTAGCGGGGGTCAAAACCTGGGTATGTTGGGACAGTCTGAGAATTCATCTGAGTGGGTGATCATAGTGACAAAATCAGCCCCTTTGTCAAACAAAGGTAATGATCAGGGATGCACTATCACTGATGGAAACCAAGACTGCCGGCAACCGATTTCAATCGTTGAGATTTGTTTTGCAAAATATATTTTATATGAGATATAAAAGTATATAAATTATGGTTTCGAAATGATTTGCAAAAGGTTTTAATTCCCGGGATCCATACTTGAGAGAGTGCAACACTGTTCCTTGCAGCCGAGGGAGAGGTCATCTCTTGTCGGGCAATGTATGATCATTATGGGCTGAGAGGTTAAGTGTAAGACCATTGAGGATAATGCCTGATGGGCTAATCTTGCATCTGCCCACAGTCCCTGGGTGTTACGAGGTGTCTTGGCCCAGGGACCACTTAGGGTAAGTGTTGGGCCCATAGAGCCCATCTGATGGGTTTCAGGGGGTGCACTGTCCATAACAGTGTATTCGGCCAGGCCTTGTAACAAAGGTTGGGCTGAACCCATGTGGCTGATGTGTAGATCAATGTTTGGGTCCCACGCCATACAAGGAAGCCCAACTAGGTAGCAGTTTGGAAGGCTAAATGAATACATAACCCTAAATGGGCCTTAAGCCCATTTCGAACAGGGCTAATTTGATTAGTCACTTAAGGGGCGAATTCTGAGATAAGATCAGCTGATAGGATTGGGCCCACACCCTATCCACTCAGAGAGTCCAAGATCTAAATGAGATTTAGATCTGGAAACTTCCTAATTAGATTAGGAGATAGTTGATCTAATCTGCAGATAAGATAAGGATTATCCCTTATCTTAAAAGGACTTCTAATCCAGATATGATTTGGGTTAGCAGCTCCTAATGGGATTAGGAGCTGATCCCTTTAAGTCTATAAAAGGAAGAGGGGGCGGCAGCCTTTAGACACAACAGACAACCACCAGCAACAGTCTTGTCTTCAGAGCTGAGATCACAGAAGAGAGAATTCTGCACCCTGCAAATACTCTCTAGCCGCCTCCTTCCTGCAGCCGCCGCCTACAACAGCTCGATCTCCATTCCTTGGGAGAAATCAAGATTGGATCTTGATTCCAATCTTTTGGAGAAAAGATTGGTGGGAGTTGTATTCACAAGTCGTCCAGGTGATTCTTGAGAAGGATCAAGTTCTTCTGGAAGAACACTGCTGATTCTGCTCCACCCTACACTGCGCCATCTTCAGTGGGAGCAGATTTTGGATCCTACCTTGGGCGTGAACACCTCCATTGAGAGATATTATTTCTCTGTATCAGGTATTATCTCTCCCTACTCCTTTTGGTTCAGATCTGGTTTAGTTTATGGTTCAAGAATGATCCTTGAAAATATGATTTTCTAAATAGGGAATTCGATTCCCAATTGAAGGGAAAGAAAATTTTTTGAAATTCGCCCCTTATTCCGCAATCTTTGGGCGTCCATATGATGGATTTCCTATCCCTTCATATAGATCCATGGCTCATGGTGTCTCAGAACTTCTTTGGGTTAGATTTCTCTTGAGTGAGATTGGGGTGAAAGCAAAGGAACCTATGATGTTATACTGTGACAATCAGGCTGCAATCAATATTGCCCATAATCCAATTCAGCATGATAGGACAAAACACATTAAAGTTTATAAACACTTTATAAGAAAAAGGGTAACAATCGAAGAAGTTTGTTTGCCTTATGTCTCCTCAGAGTTGCAGCTGGATGATGTTCTCACTAAAGGGATGGCAAAGAACAAGCTTGAACATGATCTACGCAAGTTGGGAATGCGTGACATTTACTCCCAACTTGAGGGGGAGTGTTGAAGATTAATCAGTTTTATGATGTTTTTTATGAGTAGATGTTTTATGTTAGTTGTTAGGTAGGAGGTGGAGACCACGGTAGTTATGTGAGTCTAAATTTTATTATGTTTTTGTGTCTTATATATGTTGTTTTATGTCTTGCCGCCCTATAAGGGCATAGTTGTCTTTGTACTGCTCTATTATTTTTAGTATAAATAATAAGTGAAGGGGTGGCCAGATGATTGCTTTCCTTTCTTTTTAACTTCTCTTCTTCTCTTCTTCTCCTTATCTCTTCCTTCTTTCTTCAAGAAACTCCTTTTATTTCATATTTTTTAATTCAGCAAGCTTTCTACTCCTCTTGTTTCCTCTTATGATTTAGTTCCTACTAATACTACTACCCCTACTTCTAATACCATTGCAGATGACCTAGATCTTGCTATTGCACTCCGAAAAGGGAAGAGGAAGTGTACTACTCATTGCATCTCACACTATCTTTCCTACAGTGGATTATCTCCTTCCTACCGGGCCTTCATTTCCTCCCTTGACTCTGTGCCTATACCCAAGAGTGTTAATGAGGCTCTCTCCAAACCTAAGTGGAAAACAGTTATGCTGAAGGAAATGAAAGCATTGATTGAAAATCAGACATGGGAGATTGTGGATTTACCTTATGGCAAGGAGACCGCTGGATGTAGATGGGTTTATACAATGAAGTACGAGGTTGATGGAAGTATAGAAAGGTACAAGGCAAGGCTAGTTGCAAAAGGGTACACTCAGAATTATGGCATAGATTACTTGGAGACTTTTTCACCAATGGCAAAGATGAGATCAATCCGGATTCTTCTATCACTAGCAACTACATACTCTTTGCCACTCTTTCAACTTGATGTGAAGAATGATTTTCTTAATGGAGACTTGCAAGAGGAGGTGTACATGGATCTTCTAGCTGGTTTTTATAACGATGTGGATAAAGGAAAGGTATGTAGATTGAATAAGTCTCTATATGGTTTGAAGCAATCACTTTCTGGTTTGTAACAACAAACCTAATTAGTACCTGTTTATAATTGTAATAAATTTAGAATTAATAAATAGATCTTTTAGGGGTGAGGTCCAAACTTTTAGTTACCCAATTACTTTCTGGTTTGTGAAAACTTTTCTTTGTCTAAGGAATATAGGTATAAAACCTCATAGGCTTACAGTTTAAAGGGTTTTCCTTCCAATACTCTAGGTAAGTTTTGTCCAAATTGGGGTTTCCCATTCATGGAATCTGATCCTTGGCTGAACCCTCCACTAGAGTCTGGTATTCTAGTTGACTTTGCATATTTCTGGTTGCCATTTAGACCTATTTTCTAAAGACGTCGACTTACTACAACAGGAACACTTTAATTGTTTGAGAAAATACCTCTTAATAATCAAGATGGCTGCTACAGTCATACAGTAATGCTGTAAGACAAAGGTAAATTCAGTTTTCTACAGCCCCTCCTAAGTTTCCTCCACCACTGGTAAACCATTATTGGCATTTAAGCTCAAATTTTCTTTTGCACTCAAATGGGCAGTAAAGACAGCCTCAAGGATTTGAACAATGAAGTGTTTGTAAGTATGATGGGAAATAATTCCCCCTAGGGGTATACCAGACCACATAGTAAGAACACGAAACTTTCATGATTACAACACTAGAAGAAAAAGTAATCAGTTCTAAGCAGGAAATACAGAACACTTGTCATGCAAGTAACAAGAAGTTTTCATTTCCATTTAAAATTTTGAGTTTTAGAGAACTCACATCATGCAGTTTCTTATAATCAACATCTTTTCTCTGTCTACAGCGGCTTTTAATTTCTCGGTCAATGTTGTTATAAGAAGCATCTCCAATGAATGAGTCAACAAATTTATTGTCATCTCCCCTCATTGTATTTCTACCTTGAGAGCCTTCATCTTCATCTCCTGATCTTCTGGATTGCAAGCTAGCTTCTTCCCCAAATGACCATGATAAACTGCTGGAACTGCTTGCATCATCAGAAATGTTATCTTCGATACTTGTTTCACTACAGCTTTTTTCATTTCTTTCTGGATCATAATCACAATCTTCAGAATCATCAGATGGCCATTCTTCTTCTGGATTTAGAGATGCACTCCCCCCATCTGGCAATTCAGCTGCTTCCTTGAAAATATCCTACCGTGTTCCCATAAGACTAACTTCATTAATTTACTACCGAAACACAAGCAAATAAAAGGTTCTTGAAAATCTTTCTGTAATCCACCTGCCAATTACTGTTCATAGGGAATTGTGTCCCAAGATGAGCATTCACTGCATCTAGTATTTCCATCTTACACTCACAGAATTTGCAATACCATCCTTGGTCTCCTGGAGGTACTGCAATATTAACAATTACACAGGGATCAGTTTCATCCAGAAGAAATAGGCAAAATAACTGTAACAGTAAATTGTGATGGGTATCCATATCCAGGTAAGGCAAACCACAAGCTTTGGTAACACTATGTCAGCCAAGGGTAACTAGCCCATAGTAGAAATCTTGGGCCTAGACATACAACCTAAAATATATATTATTTTGTAAAGAAAAAATCTGTATGTAAAATATGCCATGTTTACCACTTAATCAAAAAAAGAGAGCATGTTTATGACTAGTGAAGCTGAAATCGGGTTTTGGTTAGCTCTTCAGTTTTCAGCTGTCCAAGATAAGTCTGAACTGAATGAAGTAGATCACCCACTGCCAACACCGTACAGTGTGTGCATGGTTATCAACAGCCCAGGCAAAGTATGATCATGAAATAGAGTATGACTTACCACTCAATGAATAAAAACAATCCAATAAAAGGATTCTAACCATCTGGCAGTAGGCTTACTATTTTCCATTTGTATAACTCTATAAAGTAAAGAACTGAGAAGAATGGCTTACTATTTTCAGTTGCTAATGGAGGATCCAGACATTTCTGGTGGAAAGCACAATTACAAGTCCCATCACACAGTATAATGTCATTATCTGGGAAAGCATCTCGTAACTTGCATTTTGCACAGAAAATCTAGATGGAAAGCAAAATTAGTAAATAAAATTGTATGCAAAGCACAAGGAAATAAAATTTTGTATAAGAATGATAAGTAGTCTAAGGGGCCATTTGATAACAGTTGAAGTGGCTGAACTGAATGACTTATTGCTTTCTCTTCTAGAAAATAAATTCAGGAGGTTGCAAACTCCTTAAGGGCTAAAGCTGAAGTTCAGTTGATTACTATACTCTTGAATATTTTATTATTTAATAATTTTTTTGAAATAGTTTATTTTATTTCTTGTTTATTATTTTCTGTCTTGTTAGGGTCCATTTGGTAGGTTTAAAGTCTTTTTTTATTTGCTGTTATTGTACTTTATTTACAGCAGGGGCACAAGGGTCTTTTTCCCTTTTATTTTAGTTGCCCTATAAATATTAACTGAATCTGGTGCCACCAGAGCTATTCCATTGTCGCCAATCTCTCTTCTTCTCTTCTACCTTCTCTCTTCTTCCTCTCTTCCCTTCTCTCTCTTATTTCTAGTCGACTTTACTGTCAAGATGATATCAAAGCGGGATTATTGATTGTGAGAGCAGATCGAACAAGTTTTTTTTTCTATTTCGACTTGCTGAATCTGGGTGAAACAGAGAACTGAATCTGGGCTGAACAAAACTGATCTACGACTGGTACAGTCCTTTTTTTCTCTCGTTTACCTTTCTTGGTCGTGTACCAAGAGAAAAATCAAATGAATATGGGCTGCTGAATGTTGTCAGACCTTTGTGAGGTTTATACCTCTTTTTTCTTGGATTGTGTGATCCTGTACCTGTGAAAAGGTGACTGTAGATCACGGATGACCTGTTATCTCCAGTTTTTTGTTTGATTACAAGTGTATAAGGATCTCTCCTAATGGTTAATGTTCTTAGACATTCCGGAAGGTTGGTAGGTTGGGACTGTTAACCCGTACAGGTCTGAAATCAGTTTGATCTTCCCTTTTTCTGGAAGTTGGTGCTGTTTTTTGCTCAGTTTTGAGTCCAAACCAAAGTGTGTGTGTGTGTGTGTGGACTGATTACTTATGTGGAGCTAAGTTTTTTTTTGGTGTAGGGAGGGATCCTAAGTTGAGTGTTGAGACTGAAATTCTTTTTTGACCATGTCCTCTGAGAATTCTGCTACTTCGGGGGTTTCAGGAAGTCAAAATGGAGTGAGTGGGGGAATGGACATAAGTTTTCCCATGGCTGTAATTCCCTTTAATGGACTAAACTATCTTGAATTAGGGGAATAAAATTCTACATCACTGCTAGGGGAAAAATAGGATATATTAATGGGAAAGTGAAAGAACCCAAGAATGGATGTTCTGAATATGATAGGTGGAACCAAGAAAATAATATGGTAATGTCATGGCTCTTGGTTTCCATGCTGCCACAAGTAAGAAAGACATTCATGTGGGCAGAAACGGCTTGTGAAATATGGGAACAAGAAAAATCTATTTATTCAGAGCAAAGGCACTATGCCAAGATATATCAACTGCAAACTGAATCCTCTACTTGCAAGCAAGGGGAGAGGAGTCTCGCAGTGTACTACTCAGATCTGACATCAATCTGGAAAGAATTGGATCACTATCAAAATGTGAATTGGAAATGTGATGAAGATGCAAAGGCATACAAGTCACTTGTCTCTCAGCAACGGGTATTTGCTTTTCTTTTGGGGTTGAATCCTTCATATGAGTCTATTAGAGTAAAGATCTTGGGAAGTAAAGACTTGCCATCAATTCAGGAGGTTTATGCCTTAGTCCAGTTAGAAGAGATTAGAAGAAGTGTGATGAATCATGCAGAGGGGAAGACGGTTTCCCTAGCTATCCAATGAAGTACAAATTATAATGTTAGAGGCTCCTTTAAGAAGGGTGATTCTCAGAAGAGAGTGGATGACAAGAGTAAACTTTGGTGCACTCACTGTCAGAAGACAAGACACACCAGAGATACATGTTGAAACTTCCATGGGAAACCTAAATGAGCATAGGAATTGAGTAAGAAGTCAATAACTAATAAGGGTAAGAAACCAATCCAGCAAAATCAGAAAAAGTATAACTCAGCTAATATGGCATCTCAAGAGAGTAGTCCCATGGTAACTCAGGAAAGGAACCTTAGTTCTGACCCTAAGGAAGAGATTATCAACTCCTTTTGTGACCATTTGAAGTTATATGGTAGGACTCTTCGCCAGATGGATTCTGGTCCTACTCCTACCTCCTTTGCGTCTACATCAAGTAACACTGCCATTGCTTTCCATGTGTCATCTCATACATCTAATTCCCCTTGGATAATTGACTCTGGAACCTCAAACCACATGACTATTAAGTCAAATTTATTTCAGGCATATAACCTCCTCTCTGGGAGAGATAAGGTGAGACTAGCTGATGGTTCATTCTCCACCATAGCCGGCCAAGGAACCACATTTCTCCCACTTGGCCTTACCCTCTCTAATGTGTTGCATGTTTCTAAATTGCCTATAAATTTGCTCTCCATTAGCAGTATTACTCACTCATTGAATTGTTCAGTTACTTTCTTTTCATCTTCATGTGTGTTTCAAGATTTGGCCTCGGAGAAGACAATTGGTAAAGGAAGCATGGTGGATGGTCTCTACGTGTTGGAGAATAAAGCTGGTCTTGTGGTTATAGAGTCCTTGATTTCCTCCAGTGAGAGTCAAGCCTACTTATGGCACAGTCGTCTTGGTCATCTTTCTTTTGAGTCATTAAAAAGTTATGTTTCCAGAATTACTTAAGTCTTTGTCAATTAATAAGTTGCAGTGTTAGACATGTCAACTGAGCAAACATTGTAGAAGTTCTTTTCCTTTAAGAAATAAAATATCTGAATTTTCGTTTCATATTGTTTATTCTGATGTTTGGGGCCCTATTACTTTACCTATTGAGGTTGGACATAAGTACTTCATTACTTTGATTGATAACTACTCTAGATATACTTGGGTTTACCCTATGCGATCTAGAGATGAAGTGCCCAAAATTGTGAAAGACTTTCAATGCATGGTTTTCACTCAGTTCCAAACTGAAATTCATATTTTCCAGTCGGACAATGCAAAAGAATACTTCCATAGTGACCTCACGAAGTTCTTTGCTTCGTGTGGACCTCTTCATTGAAGCTCTTGTGCTAGTACACCCTGAAAGCTGAAATGCTAAAGCCGAAGTAGCAGAAGAGAGAAGAAGAGCAAGAGGTGCTGAGAATGTCGAACTGAACTACCCAGTCAACAGTACTGTTATTTATAGTACGTTACAGTACAATGTTACAGGAAATGTCTAGAATGCCCCTGATTAGTGATGGGACACCCAGACTACTTAAAACAGCAAATAAACTTAGGCCCATTAACACAGGCCCAGTACATAACAACTAAAACACAAATACAAACTAATAAGGACACTTACCATCAATACATAAAACCCTTCAACCTAACACTCCCCCTTAAGCTAAGCATGGATGTCAATCATGTTTAGCTTGCCAAAAAGGTCCTTGAATTTTGCTGCAGCCAGCCCTTTGGTCAGTACATCTGTAATTTGCATCTCAGATGGAGTATAAGAAATGCAGAGTTCTCCTGAGACTACTCTCTCCCTAACAAAATGTCGATCAATCTCAATATGTTTTGTCATGTCATGTTGCACAGGGTTATTTGCAATGTTGATGGCCGCCTTGTTGTCACAATACAGTCTGAGAGGGCCCTCAGCTTTAATGCCAAGCTCATTTAGAAGAGTCCTAAGCCATAGGAGTTCAGCAACCCCGTGAGCCATAGCTCCATATTCAGCTTCCGCACTTGATCTAGTAACAACATTCTGCTTCTTACTCCACCATGTAACCAGGTTCCCTCCCACAAATGTACAATATCCTGAGGTTGATTTTATGTCCCCAACAAAACCAGCCCAATCTGCATCAGTATAAGCTTCAATATCAATTTTATTATTTTTCTTGAATAGAATTCCCTTTCCTGGGCAAGTCTTCAAGTACCTGAGAATCCTTTCAACTGCTTTCATATGAGGGATCTTTGGAGAGTGCATGAACTAACTAACAGCATGCACAACATAAGCAATATCTGGTCGAGTGAGAGATAAATATATCAGCTTCCCTACCAACTTTTGGTATCTCTCTCTGTCATGGTAGTCCTCCCCCACTGATTCTTGTAGGCCATGATTCTGTTCTATCGAAGTATCTACTGATCTACACCCTATCATGCCTGTCTCCTCAAGGAGGTCAAGAACATACTTCCTCTGACATATGTAGATCCCCTCTCTTGACCTGGCAACTTCAATCCCAAGAAAATATCTTAAATGGCCCAAGTCTTTGATCTCAAATTCAGAAGCTAAAAACTCCTTCAATCTTTTGATCTCATCCAAGTCATTCCCGGTAATCACCATATCATCCACATAAACAATGAGTGTTGTAAGGTTGCTACCCTGTCTCCTTATGAATAGAGTATGGTCTGCACCACTTTGAGTGTACCCTACTTTCTTCATGGCCCCACAAAACCTCTCAAACCATGCATGAGGAGACTGCTTCAAGCCATATAATGCTTTCCTCAGTTTTCACACCTTTCCATCGAAGTCATAGCCTGGTGGAGGTTCCATAAATACTTCTTCATGAAGGTCACCATTTAGGAAGGAATTCTTCACATCCAGCTGATGAAGTTCCCATGAAAAATTTGCTGCCAATGACAATAGAACCCGAATTATGTTGAGCTTTGCTACTGGGGCAAAGGTTTCTTTGTAGTCAATCCCTTCTTTCTGAGTAAACCCCTTTGACACAAGCATGGCCTTGTACCTTTCAATGGACCCGTCCTCCCTATGCTTTACAGTAAACACCCATTTGCACCAACAGTGCTCTTCCCCTCTAGTAGATCCACTAATTCCCAAGTTCTTGCCTTCATTAGGGCTTTCATTTCTTCATTCATAGCTTCTTTCCACCTTGGATCAGACACAGCCTCTGAGTACCTAGAAGGAACATGTATAGAGGAAAGAGCAGACACAAAAGAGTGATAGGCTAGAGATAAATGTGAGTAAGAAACAAAATCAGCAATGGGATGCAGAGTGATACAAGAACGGATAGGCTTACGGAGAGCAATAGGAAGATCCAAATCAGAAATATGAATGTTGGAATTACCTTGGATTGCAGAAACAGATTGATCCGGATCCAACTGGTTGTTGTCATGAGTTTGAGGGCTCTTTTTCCTTCTGTTGTAGGTGAGTCATATCTCTTTCTGTTGCCTACTGGAGCCTTCAGGGACATCTGTAGTATCAGGAGAAGTTACCAGCACAGTGGGAGCCTCAGCCTCACTACGTTGACCCGGTATGCCACAACTAGGAGAAGATAGGGGAACAAAAAAAGAGGGAGAATGAGAATCCTCTTCCATCCCACTAGTCTCCCCCTGAAGAGGATTCTGAGAAGACTGAAAGTAGGGTTGAGACTCAAAGAAGACCACATCTCTAGTAACATACTTTCTCTTGGATACAGGATCATAACACTTGTAGCCCTTTTGTGTAAGAGAATACCCCAAAAATATTCCTTTTGTAGCCCGAGGATCCAGCTTAGTCTTCTTTGGATCCTTCATATGTATGAAACATATACAGCCAAAGACCCGTGGAGGAAGAGAGAAGTCTGGAAGAATAGAACACAGAACAGAGAAAGGGGTTTTCATACCCAACACCTTAGATGGCATCCGATTTATCAGATATAATGCAGTAAGAACAGCTTGAGAACAGTATTGCTTGGGAACCTTGTGCTGGAATAGTAAGGCTCGAGCTGTCTCCAATAGATGTCTATTCTTGCGCTCAACAACCCCATTCTGCTGAGGGGTATTAGCACAGGATAATTAATGTAACATGCCAGCATCTTCCATGAATGAGTTCAAGGATTTTTCAAAATACTCAGCTATCTAACCAGAATTGCTTAATCTTCTTATCAAATTGTGTTTCAATCATTTTGCAAAATGCCATAGTTATCCGTGGCACTTCATCTCGTCCTTTTAACAGGTAGATCCATGTGCATCAAAAGGAGCTTGAATTTCATTACTGGAAATTGGATAAACATTTCTACATTGTTTTGACATCTGACGTACTTCACAGACTAAACTCTAACTTGAAATTCCCTTAAACAATTCTGCAAACAACATTTCTAATGAAGAGAAAGGCAAATGACCTAGCCTAGCATGCCACAGATGCAACCTAGCTATTGACTCCACACTCTCCGGACTACTAGCAGCAGATGCTTGTAAGGCTGAACGGATGTCTGCATCAAAATAGTAGAGACCCCCATACTCATAACCGCTCCCAATCGTTCTCCTCGTCAATCTGTCTTGAAAGACACAATGAGTAGGAAAAAAGGTTATACTACAGTTCAAATTTTTTGTAAGTTTTGAAACAGACAAAAGATTTGAGGTGAGACTGGGAACATGTAGGACTGATTTAAGAGAGAGGTCCTTGCTTAGGTCAACCACCCCTTTTCCAGAGATGGTGGAGAAAGACCCGTCAGCAACTCTCATCTTATCCTGACCAGACAACAGTTGATATGAAGAGAATAAGGAGGACATATGTGTCATGTGGTCAGTTGCACCAGAATCAATAACCCAAGAAGTAAAGTCAATAGAACTAGTTGCACTAAAGGCAGAGACTGTACTTGATCTGGCAAGAGAGGAAGAAGCAAAAGAATTACTCCTTAGAGGGGCTAAAGCCCGGCTAAGGACCTCTACCTCACTAGCAGTGAAGCCCAAGGCACCGGCTCTAGAGGAATCAGCATCCTGCCCCATAGGAGGAGAAGACACTGTTGGTATATTCTGTGAGTTGTCACCATTGTTGCTAGTGACAAGATTACCACTTGCTGCATGACCCTTCTGTTGTTTCTTGTCCTTTCTCAATGCAACTGGCTTCAGGTGAGGATACAGGACCCAACACTTTTCTTTTACATGTCTCTCACCACCACAATGAGTACACTTGAGGTGCTTCTTGTCTGGATGTCTGTTTCCCTTAGTAGAAACCAGGGCTGAATGTTCTCCAAATTGTTCAGTTGGTTAAGTCTGAGAGTCAACTTGCATCTCCTTTCTCCTGACTTCTTCATTTCTCACCAGATAATAAACATGGTGTAGCTCGGGCAATTCATCTCTCCCCATAATTTGAGACCTTATACCCTCTTACACTGGGTCCAGTCCAGCCAAGAACTTGAAGGCTCTGCTCTCTTCAATCTACTTATCATGTCTCTCATTGTCCTTGGCATTTTCCCAATCCAATATCAAGTGATGATCAAGTTCTTCCCAAAGACCTTCCAGAGTTGCAAAGTATGTTGCAACTACCATATCACCTTGCCTTAACGCAGCAATGTCTTGATTCAATCTGTAGATTCTAGCATGTTTTTCTTCTGTCCATAGGTCTTAGACACCTTTTCCCAAATCTTGGCTGCTATAGGAAAGTGATGAACAGTCCTGGCAATCCGAGGAGTCATAGAGGCAAGCAACCAGGACATAACTGTGGCATTCTCCTTGTGCCACACAGCATACTCTGCACTGCCAACCTCAGGTTCCTTCTTGCTCCCATCTAGGTAGCTTATGAGATCACGGGAAGTAATAAAAAGCATTGCGGAGACGAACCACTCCCTGAAGTTATATTCATCCAGCAGCACACTTGTAACCTACAAGCTGTGCAGATTAGGGTTTTCCAGGTTTGAAGACCTTGCAGCATGTCTGTTATCCCTAGAAGAAACCTCTCCGAATATTGAAGACATCTTGACTGCAGCCTCTGTGTTGATGACACTGATTAAGACTAGGCGAAGCAGTTCTGAAGCAATTCTGAAGCAGGTTCTGACTAGCCAAAGTGATCACTACAGGTTCTGAAGCAGCTCTGAAGCAGGTTCTAACTAGCCGAAGTGATCACAACAGGTTCTGAAGTAGGTTCTGACTAGCCGAAGTGATCACAGCAGGTTCTGACAGCTCACAACACAGTTTCAGACTTGCCAAGACTGTCATAGTTCTGAAGCAGTTCAGTTACAGCAGCAAATGAGGTGTTCTGGGCTGGTAACCGACCTGAAACTGAGGGCTCTCCACTACTGTGCTATGCAGACTCCACTTGAGCTTCGAGTACTACGACTGTAAAGAGAATTCCCCTCCTTATGGCCAATACTGGGACTACTGAAATCAGTCCTCAACTAGGTCTGTCCTATACATACCTCTCTTAGCAGCCGAATAGCTGCTAACTACTAGAAACAGTCTAGTAGGACATCAGCTTCTGGGTCTTACTTCCCTTGCGCCCTACTACCAAGGGAAACCCTAGGTTCGAATCTTGTGTTGTTCTCCTACAACCTTAGGGTTTCACAGCAGCAACCCAGATAAAATAAAAAATAAAAAATAAAAATAAAAATAAAAGAAGAAAGACAGCATGAGAGAGGAGATGGCGTCGGCTGTAACCAGGAAGGTGCTCAATGCTCTGATACCATGAAAGTTGAAATGCTGTAGCTGAAGTAGTAGAAGAGAGAAGAAGAGCAAGAGGTGCTGAGAATGTCGAACTGAACTACCCAGTCGACAGTACTGTTATTTATAGTACATTACAGTACAATGTTATTAGAAATGTCAGGAATGCCCCTGATTAGTGATGGGACACCCAGACTACTTAAAACAGCAAATAAACCTAGGCCCATTAACACAGGCCCAATACATAACAACTAAAACACAAATACAGACTAATAAGGACACTTAGCAGCTGAACCATCAATACATAAAACCCTTCAACCTAACACACCCCAGTAAAACGGTGTTGCTAAAAGGAAAAACCGTCACCTTCTCGAAGTAGCTCGTGGTTTATTACTCCATATGAATGTTCCGAAATGCTTTTGGATGGATGTTGTTCTGTGTGCTACATGCATCATCAATTGTATGCCATCTCGGTTACTAGAGTATAAGGCCCCACATCAACTTTTGTTTCCTACAGCTCTGTTGTCCCCCATTCCAATGTGTGTTGTTGGGTGTCGTTGTTTCATTCATGCCTTGTCCCCTACTCACGGTAAACTTGATCCTCGTGTTATTCCCCGTGTTTTCCTTGGTTACCCTTTATCTCAAAAGGGTTATCGTTGCTATGATCCCACCTCACGCAAGTACTATGCCTCTGTAGATGTATCCTTCTTTGAGAGTCAACTTTTCATCTTGGTTTCTCTAGAAATTGATGCATTGCACAAAAATGGCACTTGGAAGTTGGTGGATCTTCCTGAAGGTAAGGAACCAGTGGGATGCAAGTGGGTATTCACAGTGAAGCATAAGGCTAATGGAACTATTGAAAGGTACAAGGCTAGATTGGTGGCAAAAGATTTTACACAGGTATATGGAGTAGACTATGCAGAGAGTCAGAGACATTTGCTCCAGTAGCCAAGATGAACTCTATTAGGATTCTTCTCTCATTGGCAGTAAATCTTGACTGAGAACTTCACCAATTGGACATTAAGAATGCTTTTTTGAAATTTGACTTAGAAGAGGAAGTGTATATGACTCAACCTCGAGGTTTTTGTGCCAAAGGTAGTGAGCAAAAGGTGTGCAGGTTAAAAAAAAATCTTTATATGGGTTGAAACAATCACCTCGGGCCTAGTTTAGTAAGTTCCAGTTAGCAGTTCAGTAGATGGGGTTCAAACAATGCCAGTCAGACCACACTTTATTTGTGAAGAAAGGTGAAGGGAAAAATGTAGCTTTAATTGTGTATGCGGATGACATAGTGATCACGGGAGACTGGGAGGCTGAAATACAGAAACTGAAAAAATTCTTAACCATTCAATTTGAGGTAAAAGATTTAGGATCCTTACATTATTTCCTTGGAATTGAAGTTGCCCGCTCTCAAAAGCGCATCGTTATTTCTCAACAAAAATATGTACTAGATCTACTAGAAGACACAGGCAAACTAGAGGATGAAACCAATTGACTCACCAATTAAGCCTAACCATCAGTTGGGAGACAGTTAGGGGGAGTACTTGAAAGATGTGAAGAAGTTTCAGAGACTTGTAGGGAAACTCTTATATTTGTCTATGACCAGGCCTGATATTATTTATGCAATGGGTGTCCTTAGTCAGTTCATGCACAACCCTAGGACAACTCACTTTGAAGTTGCAAAGAGGATCCTAAGATACCTCAAGAAGTTTTCAGGAGATGGTTTGCTATTCCAGAAACATAGACATTTAAAGGTGGAAGTATATACTAATGCTGATTGGGTAGGGGCAGTCGATGACCGAAAGTCTACTAGTGGGTATTGTACCTTTATAGGAGGAAACTTGGTCACCTGGAGAAGTAAGAAGCAAAGTGTGGTGGCTAGATCCAGTGCTGAAGCAGAATACAGAGCTATGTCTCATGGAGTTGCTGAAATCATGTGGATAAGAAGAACTAGGTTTTGCAATTAACAACCCTATGTCACTCTATTATGACAATAAAACTGCTATGAACATTGCTGCTAATCCAGTCCTCCGTGATAGAATGAAACACATTGAAGTGGACAAGCATTTCATTAGAGAAAAACTCGTGAGTAGAGAAGTGTGCACTCCATATGTCAACTCAGAATAACAACTTGTAGACATCTTCACCAAGGGTCTTCATCATGTGCGGCATAATGATTTGTGTGACAAGTTGGGCATGATTGACATCTATGCCCCAACTTGAGGGGGAGTGTTGAAATAGTTTATTTTATTTCTTGTTTATTATTTTTTGTCTTGTTAGGGTCTGATTGGTAGGTTTAAAGTCTTTTTTATTTGCTGTTATTGTACTTTATTTAGAGCAGGGGCACAAGGGTCTTTTTCCCTTTTATTTTAGTCACCCTATAAATATTAATTGAATTTGGTGCCGCCAGAACTATTCCATTGTCACCAATCTCTCTTCTTCCTCTCTTCCCTTCTCTCACTCTTATTTCTAGTCGACTTTCAAGAAATTTATCCACTAAAAAACAAAGCAATAAGCCATTATCAAGTGGCCCTTAAAACTTAAGTCATATGGGTGGGACCCACCATTAGACAGGTCCAACATAAGAGATCACCAAAGAGAGAGAGAGAGAGAGATAGGTATACAGTCAATTGTATTCATTAAAGAGCAATAACTTCCCATTTATTGAAAAGAGATAGAGAAGACAGTACAAGGAGAATAGTAATTTCTGACAAAACAGGAATATTACAAGTTCTATCACTCCCTGGGCCTGGTGACCCATCCAAAAGTATCCAATACGTCACATTATCATTCCACCAGATGAAGTGATGATCACCTAGGTGGAGTCACTGAAAGGTGATGGTCATATCTCCTCATATATGTGCTACTAGTCCAATTATGCTTGCAATGCATGAGAACTTTATCTTGAAAATGCCACAAAAAATGGAATTGTGATAAAAGATCATTAACACTTAAGCAACTCACAGCAGCAAATAAGAAAGCAGTGATCTAGACATACATGTTCATGGAAAACAGATCCGTCTGGAGCAATCACGGATTCTTCAATACATCCCTCAGCACTAAGCATATGCAGTTGGTGAATTGCATCACGGATGCCAAGTTTACACTTTAGTATCTGCTTCTTTGCTCTTTGTAGTTCCTTTTCTGGTTTAATCTTTTCCCGGCTGTAAAGAAATTTTGTAATAGAATTAAAATTTTCACTCTATACATAAAAGATGAGATTAGAAATTGGGCCTCTATTTCACTGTAGAAACTTCTGTCAAAATAAGCAGGTTATCATCTTCCACTGCTCCCTAATGAACAATAAATCCAAGAGAGGCTGAAATTGTATCAATATTAAAAAATAAAAATAACAGCCAGATAGATTTTCGTTTTTTTTTCCTTTTCTGCTGAAGCTTCTTCATTCAAAGTTTTTCTTATTGTTTTACCTACCTCTTCTTCTCTTATAAATAAGAATTTAATCTTTTGAATGATTACAGTTTCAGTAGTATAAGATCCATATATTTGTCAATGATTTTGGTTCATAACTCCTAGGTAATGAAACCTGGATTTCAATCTTGACCTTTTACAAGTCAAGTTTCAAGGAAAATTACATATTTTGTGGTTGCATATCACGTCTCTTTGGCTAGATATTAAGAGCTGATAAGAGAATTTAAGTAGAGAAATTTTATCTAATGATACCATGCTTTCATTTTTTTCAGTATCCAGAGCTGATAAGAGAAATTGAGTAATTTTATCTAATGATACCATGCTTTCGGTTCTTTCAGTATCCAGAAACATGATCAGGTATCACGATATTTAATCATTTGCTAGAAAAAAACAGGTGTTCTCTGGGAACGCATTTTGATTAGATCCTAAACCCAATCTTTTACCTTCTGGGGAAATCTAAAGATCAAAGTTTTCTAAGAGAGGTTTTTTTTATCAATGTTTTCTAAGAGAGATTCCAAGAAGATGATTAAGACGTCAAAGATATTCTGTCGATTGAGACTCCCAAGCTGCGGGAAAAAAAAAAGTCAACTCAAATGCAGGAATTTGGGATTTTGGATTGCTTTCCAAGGAAAAGTACCCAAGGGGAAGAGGCTGTATAACTTCACTTAGCATTTCCGTATGAAATGCAAGAAATGGTCTCCCAACAACAGACATGGTGTCAGGTAAACTAACATGGAAAAACACTAATAAACTAGCATGTCAATATGATCAAGCTAAATTAGTAATCTTCCCCAAACTAGATCTGTGTGAACCATTTCTACTGTGTTTCCCAAAAGAAATAAACTGTCGCCACGATTGCGCGCACCAGATAATGCAAATGTTTGATCGAGTTTTTAGCATAAATTTTTCCTAGATATGGCTCATGTTCAGAAATTCCAGACTCTCACCACTAGCATAAATCTCTTGCTATGAAAATCCAGACTTAACTACATGATTGTCTTCTTTAAATGATAATGCCTATTATAAGATTATCCATACCTCTGTCCTTTCCAACCTTCCCCAGAGTAAGCATCAATTAGGTTCTGCTCCAGCTTCATTTTAATCAACAGGTACCTCGTTCTTCTTTGCAAGCGAGATGCCTCATCTTGCTCTCCATTTTCCTTCCTCCTCTTCCGCTTTCTCCTCTTGTGAATTTTCTGAGTTGTGAAATCTTTATCATCACTCTTTTCATGCCCTCTACAGCCAACAGTCGATGGCTTCCTATCTAAAGCCTTCGAGGTAGACGGCTTCTCAGAGGAATTTCTGTCAGAACCTTTGTGCACAGTTTTTCTTTTTATTGGTTTTCCATCCATACGGTTATCCCTGGCTCCGTCACCTGGAAATTCTGTTATCCTTCTTCTTGAATGAGCCGAACCAATTCCCTTCATAATCAGTCACAGGGAGAGAGAGAGAGAGAGAGAGAGAGAGAGAGAGAGATCTTAGAGCTTTCAAAGCTTCAAACTGCTAACATCTCGCACTGAAAATTGCGTCAGTACAAGTGTTTTCAACTGATGCCGTCAGATTCAGGTCACCGGTTTCCGCATTTCGTCAACCTAACGGTCAGTATCCACACTCTTCCTCAGTCAATGTGGCCATTATAAGTGTAAGCTGCAATTTGTTATTTGCATCAACCAAACAATAAGAAACAAAAAAAAAAAAAAAACTAGAAACTGCAATAACTCAGTCAAGAAACAAGTAGGTTGATAGCAACACGACTAATCAATCATACATCAAAGTAAACTAATCAAGATCTAAAATTGATAATGAAGGATAAACTTCTGCAATTAAACCAAGTCTGAAATGAACTACGGAAGATTGGAATTATGAAATTCAAAAAATCAGAAGTGCAGGAGAAGGAAATTGCCCCAAAAGGGTAATAAAAGAATAAAATTGAATGCGGTGGATTTAACGGATACAAATAATGTAAGTGATAAGAAATAAAGTTTACCTTGGTTAGTGAATAAAAATGGCAGAAATTCAAACACAGATTATAGAGACTTATAATAAACAGGGATATCAAATGGTACAGAAAATAAATTTGAAATGCCACATGGTGCCAATCAAGGCAACTGATTTTAAACAAAAAGATGGAAGATACAGAGTATAAAGGGCTGCCAATGGACCAGATATTGGTCCAACCAGATTCGGTCCAACATATAATGGACCAGGTCCAATCTAATAGGATAAATATATTGAACTGGAATGATTGAATTCAATGTCTTATTGAACTGTCCAACCTCTTCAAATTGCATCCAACCCAAAACTGGTCCATTAATACCCCTATTCTTATATTTTGTCAAGAGATGGGATATTGGTTCAATCCAGCCTAATATAAATCCATTACAGATGGATCAGGTCCGATCCAATCCAATAAATATACTTTGGACCATTAAGTCTGGACTAGTCCAATTCAATTTGTTTTATGAGATCATCTAATCCGTTCAAATTGGTTTTAATTTGGACGAATTCAACCCAAACCTGGTTCATTGGCACCTTAGTACAAATGTCATATAGGATTCTCAATTGAGCTAAAAGAGAATCTAACAACAAGAAGTAGATGGTATTAAAAGGGGACAAAGATATCCAAAAATATAAATATACAATTTTGAAGAGTGGACACAAAGATATAAACCCAAGTCTGTGTTTGGTTTGATATACTAAGGGCCTGTTTATTTGCTTTGAAGTTTTACATCTGAAAGTGTAATAACTACATTAAAAGGTATATTGGTATTGGTGAACTTTTCTTTCCTTTGAACTCTAAATGTAGAGAATGTTGTTCTGAATTCTGAATTCTGAAACTATCAATTATCTATTTTGACCCCATATATGAGAGTTTTTGTTTGTCTTTATGGGGTATCATTGAAAAACAAAAAGTTGTATGATTGTACATTAAGAGATAAGAGGAAATGAACAACTAACTTTCTCTTAAAGTTAAAAGATTCTTCTTAAGATATAAGAGTTAAAAGGAAACAAACAGGCCCTAAGATGCATTTTTGAGAATCTATTAGGTTGTGTTTGGTTTGATAGAAAATAAGATTGAAAAAGGAAATTAAGAGAGGTCCTAGAGGAATTTCGCAAATTTTGTTAAGAATTTTCCTTCAACATTCTATTTATCTCTTATTTTCTATCAAACCAAATATAGCCTAGAAAAGTTGTGGAATTATTTATATTAATCGATGGATCATATATATAATAAGTAGAGAAAAGAAAAGGAATTAATGGCAAGTTAATCCAAATTGGAAGAAAGAAACAAATGTAAACACCATAATTTAGAGTCTATTCTCACAAATTCTATTTAAATGCTAGAATACAAAGTTAAAACCTAGTTATGGGGGAAATACATAACTGAACAGACGAGTTAAAAAAGCTTCAAATCTAAACAAGCCAGCTATTTTAAATTTATGAACCTCATACATTCAAATCCTCATAACAGAATTTCAGTATGAAAAGTAAAAAGTTTTAATTGATTAGAATGGTATAAACACTAATGGTTCTATGAATTTCTTATTAAAGAATACCTAGTGTAATTATCAAGCTAAAGATATAAGAGAGGCCTTTTATGTTACCAAAGCCATAACCATGCATCAACCATATTTCAATGTGGACTAATGAGTATTTAAAAGACCAAAGGCAAAGGTAATGCAGTTGGGTGTTATAGTAGCGAGGCATTTTGATATTAGAGGGGCCTCAAGCCATTTTGAGGCATAGTTATTCAGCAAAACAAAAAAGGATATGATCTATAAATAATAAAGACATGAAAAACATAAAATTAAGATTTTATATGGCTTATTTGGTTTGTTGTTTATGCCATTAACTCTTCGCTAACTTTGCTTCTAATTAAGCGTGTCGTCTTATTGCAATTGTTATAGACTTTTTATTGTGGCTGCTGAGAACTCGAAGGTGGTTTCTTCCACTGTTTTACATTCACTTCCTCCTGCTCATTAGTTGGTAATGCATTAAAGGGTATAGATTGAATATATAACTTTAATGGGTTCCAATATGATATGGAAAATATATGATATTGGAAAAACTTATGACCAATCAACCACTATCATAAATGCAGTAGCCAATCAGGTAATGTTTATCAAAATTCATAGGTGGATTTTGATTGGTCAAAGCTCTTCTCCTACTATATCTTTTCCACATCATAGATTTTCCCAACTTTAATACTTATACATATACATTACTTCCTATGTGGTTCGTTCCAATGTGTATTTGGTGCAATTGTACAATGTGCATTATTCTTCTTGGGGTTGTTATTGTGTTTACAGATACATACTTTGAAGATAGAAAAAACAAAACAAAATAAATTGTTATCGAATTAAAATAGTAATCACAAGGAAAGATTGTTGAGCACTTGGGAGCAATGCACTTGTACTTGTTGGGTATGTTCTTAATCATCACAATGGTTCTAGTATCTCTACAATTCGAGTCCACCATTGCGTTCTCATTGATCATGAAATGAGCATATGAGTTCTTCTGTTCGCCTTTCCATGGCTGACTCTTTAGCTGCTTTGTTATTGCCAAAGAATTATTGTTAGAAATTGGGGTCATGGAAATTTGGAGGAAAAACTCTTAGTTGTATCTAAAGACACTATCTTTAGAATGTCATTTGCCCCCACTCAGTTTTATTGAGTTTGCTATTGGGTTACAGGCAAATTTGTTCCCAAGATACAATAGAGCCTTAGGTGAGAAATTACAACAATCAAAGTTGAAAGATCTTCAAATAAACCTTCTATTAGACAATAGCAGATTGAACAAAGATAGACAAAAGTAATTTTTAGTGAGAAATGATTGAAAACTTGTGTTGAATCAACTTGGTTTACATCCTTTATATAAACGAGTAAGCATGCATGTGCTTTGCATGTGGCAATTATAGATGATGATAATGATAGTAATAATATATCCAAAATTTTTTATAAGGTTTTATGTTTTTTATGTTTTTATATTTTTTATTTTTTATTATTAATCGGATATAGATTGCAAAATCCAAATCTAATTATATAAGCACCTCATCCAAATATTAGATAATCAAGTTGAGTTGTGAAGTATCATGTATCATTGACAAGCTTACCTACTCGATAGGGATGCAAACTGATTGAATCAAATTCGAATTAGGGTAATATCCGAATCTGATCCAATACTATTAACATAAGATTCAATCACATCTCATAAACATAGATATGAATACAAATCCAATGAGGAAGTCAGATATTTGGGTCTGATCCATTCCAATTTAATTTAAAAAATAATAAAATATTAATATAAAATTAAAATATAACAATTTAAATAAAGAAAAACAAAAAATACAAGTACCTTTTCAACTATTTTCATCACATATATACATTTTTATTAATAAATAAATAATCTAACAATTTTATAAAAATGCAATCAAAATAATATATATCGGATGAGGAGTGATCCAAATATGGTCCAATTTCTGATCGGATCCTATTATCCAACCTGATCTGATTTGAAGATCCAGACTACAAATATCCAAATTTGACAAAAAGGATCGGGTTGGATCATATCTTATCCATTTGCACCCCTACTACTTGTTTAGATTCTTCATTTTGTAATGTTTTATTTTTTTTGTGTATCTTTTTTGGTTCATTTATCAAAAAAAATGTAAGATTTAAATAAAATGAATTGAATGTAGTGAAAAGTAGTAGTTCAATTTATAATTTAAACATCACAATTAAATAGGGACTAAATTCAAAAATGAGTATTTTAGTGAATGATGAACTTACAATTTATCTATAATTTTTGAGGACTTTAGAATGGATTTTTATGCCGGTTTTATTAATTTTTGCCTTAATTTAGCTTGATTGCAAGAAAGATTTCAGGGGGAGCCAAATCAACAAAAAGAAGGCAAAAGCAAGGAAAAGAAAACCCAAAATTTATCAAGTTCAGCCCGGCCCAACCATGAGAGCAAGAGAATTTCATTCGGCCCAAGAAGAGCAAGTGAAACTCTTTGGAAAATCCAAGGGAAGAAGCCTATCAAGAAGGAAATTTCGGCCCAGCCCATTTTTAGCCCAAATAACAGCCTAGAGTGTAGCCCACATGAGCTCAAAAGCAAGCTAAGTTGTAGCCCAAATAGCAGCCCAAAGGGAGCTAGGGGCGGCAACTTCTAGGTGTTTCTTGAAGAGAAGGAGGGAGCACTCTAGAAGGTTCATGAGGGGTGTAATACACCCCATTCTAGAGGCTTCAAGAAGGGGCAAGAGCCCCTTTGAAAAACTATATAAGGAGGCTTCTAGGAGGGGAGAAAGTTGTTCAATTGCTTGAGAGGAGGCTCTCCCACTCTTAGAGGTTCGGCCACCTTGAGAGAAGAGAAGAGAAGAAGGCTAGGCGCAAGGAAGAAGAAGAAGAAGAAGGGCTGAAGGAAGTTCAAGACAAGCAAGCTAGAAGAAGAAAGTGAGTTCGAATTGAGGGTTTGTGATTCAAAGATCTTTTGTAATAAATCATTTGTAGTTTCATTCTCTTTTGATTTGAATTCAGTTTCTTTGTATATTTTCTTTCTTCTTTCTCCTTGTTTCCATTCTTCCTTGATGTATTTCAGCTTGTAAAATTTCAGTTCAGCAATCTAATTCTTTTTGATTCATTCAAATGGTCATGTATTGTACTTGAAGTTTCTTGAATAAGGGTGTGATTGTAGATCAATTCGGCCAACTAACCTTCAAAACTCAGATCTGAATTCTCAGATATGAGATTGCAAGATCTGAATTGCTTGAAAGAGAATTCAGATCTGCAATTTTCAGATTGGGCGAATTAATCTACAGCTTGGAATTCCTAGAGTGCTTGAAAGAGACTCCAGGAATTCAGATCTACTATTCAAGAACTGAATTGAGTGCAAGGTTAGAGATAACTTGCACAATTCAGTTGGTGATCAATTCAGATTTGAATTGATGCCTTAGAAGTGTTTGAAGAAATGCATGCATGGGGATTAGATTCTTGCTAGAGATAGAAGAACCGTCACTCATGCATACGATGAACATGCGCTTGAGAGAGGCTATTCATGACCTTGGGGTTTCACCAAACCAAGGCTCAATCATGATTCATTCGAATGATCCAAATTGATAGATTGCTGAATTCTGAGATTGACATTTACTGCTTACTCTTCTAACCTGAATTGAAGGCAATTGGGCCAATGATTTAGATAGATTTTAATTTAAGATTTCTTAGCTTTCATTAGAGTTTAGATTTATTTGTTGATCAGATAAGAAGTGCTCAATTTAGTATTGGTAATTGTTTCCTAAATCCTCGTGGGAACGATACTTCACTCACTACTTTATTACTTGAACGGCTAGTGCACTTGCTAGTGTCACAATGAGCCACACATCAGTGAAAATAAAATTCCACAATCTTATTCATATTTTTAATAGTAGTGTAACTATAGAATTATAGATGTGCTCAATTTTTATTATAGTTTTTTTTATACTTTTGTGTGTAAAACTAATTCTAATATTTTACACTTACTTTTTGTTTAATAATATAAATATGTGATATTTTATTAATTTTTATTATTTATTTATGACATTAAAGTTTAATAAATTTAATGCAAAAGTTGAACTATTTTCATTTTTGGCTAGTTCTAAATTATGTATTTTATTTTCATTATTAATAAAAATAACTGTTATTTATTACACTTATTTTTTAAGTTGACTACATAAACATGTCTACTTTTTCTACAATTTTTGTAATTTTTTATATTTATTTATATTTTAAAAATTTTATTACATAATTATGACTTCGTATATTGATCAATTTAATTCGGATGGTTGAATTGCTTAACCACCACTTGGATAAAGAATGGTTTTGTTTTTGAATCAATTTTAAAATATATGGATTTATACTATAAAAAATATTGGCATAGATCTAATTAGTAGCAATTATTAGTGAAAATTAACTTAAAAATATAGGATTTAATAATAAAAAATGAAATTTAATACCATAACTATAAGACTTAATTAGAAGAGATTAAATGAGGTGGAAAGTAATACTTGAAGGTACATTTTCAACCCTTACAATTAGAGATGGATTAAATACACAAGTATGGGCATTTTAGTAACTTTTAAAGCTGACATTAAAGCTATATAAAAAGACTTGTATACCCATTCTCAAACAAAGAAATAAAGGATAACTCTAGTCCAAAAACTTCCACACTACATTCACACTTTTATATATAGTATAGACAATGTTTAAAATTTCGATACGATACGTCCGATAGGGGGTGTATCGTATCGTATCTTTGAAAAATAGATACAGGATACACTTAGAAATTGAACATTTCATCTTTTTTTCATGCATATTGGGGGCGTATCGAGGGCGTATCAGGGCATATCAGTAGCGTATCTATGAAAAAAATACAACAAAAAACTAAAAATAAATAAAGGGGGAAAATAAGCTTCTTTCACCCCCCCCAAAAAAAATGACTCTAAAACTCCAAACTTCATTCATAGAGTGCTAGATTTACAAAAGTTTGCATGAAACAAGTGCGAATCGTTAATTCATTTTAAAGATTTTTCAAATTTTGAAAAAAAATGACAAAAATAGGTAAACTTTTTCAATTTTTTATATTATCTTGTGATTTCTTTTTTTTTTCTTGAATGTTTAAATTTATGTTGATCTACATTTCTTACATTCAAAAACTTTTTTTGTGTGTGTTATCGATAGATTTATGGAAATTTCATAAAGATATTTAGGGAAAATATATATTAACAAAAAATTTGAATATGTAATTTTTTTCTTTGCCTATAAAGACTACATATGTTTTAGATCTATGGGTTTATCTATCATATCCATAGAGCAATTGGAATTTATTCTTTAATATATATATTTTTTTATTTTTTATATTTTTAGAATTAAAAATTAATTAATTATATTTTATTATTTAATTACAATGATTGAATATATTACAATTCTATGGATGCTCTATCATATCCACAAAGAAATTGAAATTTCTTCTTTAATAACTATTTTTTGAATATATTATATAATGTTTATTTATTTTTTTATAATTTTGGAAATAAATAATAAATAATATTTATTCAAATAATAATTAATAATTAATTATATTTTCACATAGAAGTTGTGCCAATGCATGTTTTATGATTGGATAGGAGAGTTGGATTTTTCCCATCCCATAAAACATTAAAACTTAAGAATTATAATTTATAAATTATAGTTAAGCATAAGATTTTTAATGAAGTTATAATTAACTATAATATATTTCTTCATAAAACCATTAAAATATATTAATGTAATGTATATACACCTCATTAATTTAATGTATATACAACCACAACTACTCATGCTTTATAATTTGATCTTATGTTGTTATTCCAAGTAGCATTTCCCTTGATAATACCGGTCTTCTTATTCGAGTATTGAATTCGAAAGGGGTGTGTTAGAGAAGAATATGAAGTTGAGCAACCTAACAATCTAGGAGGTAGTGGCAGAGGTGTTAATATTTGCAAGTAATTCCAATTCCTTACATGATAGCTTCTTCTACCATTAACGTCAAAAGCAACTTTGTTGGAGTTGATATTGGTGGTCACACTGGACCTATATAATGCACGAGCTTTATTTATAAACAAAATTGAAGATGGAGCTCTATGATATTTTCAATTAAATGGTGTCCATCTAAGCTCAATTCAAGCATTATTTTTTGGGGTTGTTAGTGGTGCAATTTGGGCGGGCCCATCTCAAAATTTTACATGGATTAGGCTTGGATTTTCAGTCCTCGGGTTGGGCTCGGGCCCAAGAATTTGCACTTTTTTATTTCTTTTGGGTCCGGCTCGGGCCTAAACCACAGGTAGCCCAAACTTGGCTTGAGCTTGGCCCAACTATACACATTCATACATACATACATACATACAAACATATGTATATAAGTAATTTTTTTGCATACATATTTATATATACATGTTTTACAAAAAAATACATATATGTATACATGTTTTCATAAATTTATATATACATGTATAATTTTAGAGCATGTTCATTAACCAATCCAAGCCCAACCCAAGTGCATCAAATTACAATGTGAGTTGAGGTTGGGTTGGAAAAATCGGGCTTGACCTTGAGTTCGGGCCTTAAGCCCAAATTTTAGGGTTGGGCTTGAGTTGACCATAAACTCGGCCTAACTTGCCCGATTTGCACTCCTAGGGGCTGATTGCCTAGTTTATCTAATCACAATCTAAGTTGCGTTTTATTGAGAGTGGCTAATTTCATATTCTCTAGATAAATTTGTGTTTTTTTGTATCTTAATGCTAATTTTTATTGGTTTATTATTATTTTTGTATTATGTTTAGGTAAAATGATAAAAAACATCATCTTATAACAATTTTATAAACTACCTTTCTGTTTTGACCCTAACAAAGGCCTTTCCTAAAGGTTTGAGAAAAAAAGTGCAAATACTTCATTTCCCTTTGATTTTTGGTAGCAAAGATATTGAAGTTACCAAAATACTCTTATCATTGTAAATGCATTATCATACATGATTTAAAGTTTCAACCTTAACCTTTACTAATTTGTTTTACCAAACAACTTTCAAAGAATAATTCTCCTTTCCCTTCTTGGACAAAGTAAGGTAAAATGGTTGAACTAAAGTAAAATTAATGCTTTACATGAACATTTTTTATTTGGAATGCTAATGAAAGGAAAGTGATGAAGGAAGATTTGGCCCGACCTCATAGTTACGCGACACGTGGCAAAGACGACAGATCGGCACATAAGTACACCTAAGGTGCGAGCACTAAGGGGAGGATCTAACAGCGGACCGAACTCCCCTACCAACAGTTCGAACTCCCTACTAGGAGCCCAAACTCTCCCTTAGGCCCCAAGCCACTCAAGGGACAGAAACCCGAATTGGCCTACCTTATAGCAGTTCGGGACACACCTCATCGAACTGGCCTGCCTTATAGAAATTCGGGACATGCCTCGCCAAACTGGCCTACCTTATAGCAGTTCGGGACACGCCTCACCGAATTGGCCTGCCTTGTAGCAGTTCGGGACACACCTCACCGAACTGGCCAGCCTTGTAGCAGCTCAGGACTCACCTCACCAACCTGGCTTGCACTATGGCAGTACAGGACATACCTCCAAATTCAAGACTTCACCTCACTCACCACTCTAAGATTTTGCCTCCAGGATGCCAAAACCGTACCACGCCTGACACCAAGGAAGTTTGTACCCAGGGACAGCGAACCTGACTGACTTGGGATCTGACGCTTGATGGCCGCACTTCAAACGGCCACCTACCACCGCCATCTCTAGTTACAAAGACGGCTCTAATAAGGAGCAGTGGCGGTTCTGTCCTAACAAAAAGGATGACACCTAAACTGGCAGAAATAGAGATAATCATACCCGACCTGACAGAGGCCTCGGAGTGAGTGCGCAAAGTGGTTATAAAAGACCCCCTACCCCCAACAACGAGGTATGTGAACTTTGTGCCATCTGGTCTTTACTTTGCCTTTGAGAAAATACTAACTTGAGCTTCGGAGTTATCTCACCGGGTTCCCCCGGAGTTCCCTCATCTTCTCCGTTTCAGGCTCCCCGTCACTCCAGTCAGAGGTGAAATCGTTGACAGCTAAGACCGGCTGGATTGCGCTCCATCAATTGGCGCCGTCTGTGGGAACGCTTCTAAAAGCCTCCCTCTAAATCTCTCTTACCTCTCTTACCTACCCTTCTTTCAAAAACTCCAACACCCATGGCCTCCTCCAACAATGCCGGACGCGGAACAGAAATGGCCACCATCGGAGAGCAACTCCAAGTTCCCGTCGTGTGCATTGGGTAGTTCACCATCCCTCTTTCAGTGGATGGGATCCCTAGTTTGAATGTGCCACAAGCAATGGCGCCCCTGAACCCTCCTTCATTGAACACTCCTCTTCCACTCCCCATTGAAACAAACTTCGCTGAACCAACTGTTGTCCCACTGGCAACCCGCCAGAACCAGCTGGATGACCTAATGCAATGCATGCGGGCGATGCAAGCCCAAATGCAACAATTCCAGCAACACCAGGTACTACAAGTGGCGGATGTGTGTCGACTACACTGACCTGAACCGAGCTTGCCCAAAAGATTACTTCCCCTGCCCCGAATTGACCGCCTAGTGGACGTGACCTCGGGACATGAGCTGCTAAGCTTCCTGGACGCCTACTCAGGCTACAACCAAATCAAGATGGACCAGTCCAACGAGGAAAAAACTAGCTTCATAACCGAGTTCGGCCTATACTGTTAAAAGGTCATGCCCTTCGACCTAAAGAATGTTGGGGCGACCTACCAAAGACTTGTAAATAAGCTTCTTCGACCCTTGATTGGCACGAAAATAGAATGTTATGTAGACGACATGGTCATCAAAACACAATTCTCACAGGAATTAATAAAAGACTTAGATTCTGTCTTCCAAATTCTGCGTCAATATAGAATGAGACTGAACCCAAACAAGTGTGTCTTCGGTGTCGCCTCGGGTAAGTTTCTAGGGTACATTGTCAACCGGCACGGTATTGAGGCCAATCCGGACAAAATAAAGGCCATCCTAGATATGAGACCACCCCAAAAAGTAAAAGAGATTCAGAGGCTAAACGGTCGCATAGCCGCTCTGAGCCGCTTCATGTCCAAATCAGCAGACCGCTGCCTGCCTTTCTTTAAGGCAATCAAAGGCAAAGGGTTTGAATGGACCCGAGATTGCTAGCTCGCATTCGACGAGCTAAAAACCTACCTCGCCACTGTACCAACCTTAGCCAGACCCGAGGAGGGCGAGGTCTTAGAACTATACCTCTCGGCGAGTGACGAGGTGGTCAGTTTGGTACTAGTAAAGGAAGTAGATCGGGCCCAGCGGCCCATCTATTATGTTAGTAAAATTCTGCATGGAGCAGAGACGAGATACCCGCAGATAAAAAAAATAGCGTACGCACTGGTAATTTCAGCTCGAAAACTCCACCCGTATTTCCAGGCTCACACCATCATCGTCTTGACTGACAAACCTCTGAGGCAAGTCTTGCTCAAGCCTGAGGTTTCCGGTCGACTGACGAAGTGGGCCATCAAGCTCAGCGAGTACGACCTCCAGTACAAACCACGGACTCCCATTAAGGCCCAAGCCTTGGTGGATTTTATCGCCGAGTGCACATTCAGCCTCGAAGCCCCTAAGCAGGTTGAGCCCGAGATCCCCAGTTTGGGTGAACCTGGAGCTCCCAAGCCGATAGAGTCTGAACCCCATGAAGTATCAGCCAGTGTGGCATCTCTCCTGGTCAGGCCAAGCGCGAACTGGGATGAGGAAAAGGGTGCAGTGCCAAGCAGCCAAATACGTCATAATAGATGAACGGTTGTATCGACGGTCCTACAAGCTCCCCTACTTGCACTACCTGCGACCTGCCGAAGCCGAGCTCGTACTTCGTGACACTCATGAAGGTCTGTGCGGCGGACACCAGGGGGGCAGAGCCCTCGCCCAAAAAGTACTTCGACATGGATACTACTGGCCAATGATGAAGGCAGAAGCCATCGAGCTCGTCAGAAAATGCGACAAGTGTCAAAAGCACACCAATATCCCCTTTGCACAATGGGGCATCGACCTCCTGGGACCATTCCCGCCAGCAACAGGTGGGAGAAAGTTCCTAGTGGTGGCAGTAGATTACTTCACAAAGTGGATAGAAGTCGAACCTCTAGCAACAGTTACGGCCTGAAACATACAGAACTTCTTTTGGAAGAACATAGTATGTCGCTTCGGGTTACCTCGGGTATTGATCTTCGACAATGGCAATCAGTTCGAGGATATCTAGTTCAAAGAATGGTGCCAGAGTATGGGGATTCGACAGAACTTCACATCGGTCGCGCACCCGCAGGCAAACGGTCAGACAGAAGTAATGAATAGAGCCATCCTGCGCGGACTGAAAACACGTCTAGATCAAGCTAAGGGGCTATGGGCAGAAGAGCTACCAAGTGTTTTATGGGCTCACTGAACTACAGAAAAAACCGCCATGGGAGAAACCCCCTTCAACCTCACCTACGACACTGAAGCAGTAATCCCGGCGGAAATCGAAGTACCTACACTGCGACTAGAAACAAATGATGACCAGACGAATGGAGATGAGTTACGTACTAACCTTGACCTAATGGACGAGGTAAGAGACCTCGCGCACATCTGGACAGCGGCCTACCAGCAGTAGGTAGCTCAGTACTACAACGCCAGAGTAAAGCAACGAAGCTTCGGAGTCGGCGACCTGGTTCTCCGTAAGATTATGGTGCCCGAACCCGGCGTGGGCAAACTTGGACCAAACTGGGAAGGGCCGTATAAAGTAAAGAGAGCGCTCGGGGGGGCATACGAGCTCGAAACCTTAGAAGGCAAACAAGTACCCTAAGTGTGGAACATCGTTAACTTAAAGCGATACTACCTATAAACTGCCAAGCGAAGTGGACGAAATTGCTACAAGAGCCTTAGGGCCAAGATGCCGAGCCAACAAGAGGAACCTCGACATAAGCAAGCAAAGAAAAGTCAGGCATATTATCAGTTCGACAAAATATCAATCAAAAGAATAAAGCGAAGCATAGACTAAGTATTAAACACCGAAACAGGTCGCGCGAGTACAATAACCCGGGCAAGAAATAGATCAGACATTATCAGTTCGACAAAATATCAGTTCGGAAAAAAGAACAACACTTAACCGAAAAGATTGCCTATTCCATTGCAAGAAAAAGAAGAGTACAAAAAAAATTATAAGCCTGGAGCTACTTCTTCCCCATAAGAAGGCACTTCAACGACACCTAAAGGCCCTGCCTCGCCCTCAGAATCTGGCTCGCCATCAACAGCATTGGCCATCTCCTGAATTATACGCGAAGTGGAGATGGCACTAGCGTCGAGGTCGGGATATGTGTTCCGGATCATCCACCGGCTTAGTTTGAATCCCCTTCTGTAAAAATCCACCATCAGGTCATCAAAACGCGGCGAGGCAATGTAGTCCTCAACGGCCTTCTTCTTGGCATCTTCAATACCTTGGGAAAAGATCTGTGTTTTCTCTCTGATGTCCTCCTGAAGATATTCGACTTGATGTTGCAGGTCCAACCTCAGGTCCGCCATATGCTTCACGACTACCCCCATGGCCTTGGCATCCAGCATGAGCGGCCGCCTCAGTAGCTCGCGTCTGTCGCGAGCTCCTCTCCACCTGGGCCGCTAAGGCGTAAATAGAAGAGTTCACCTACCAAAAGAAACAAGTGAGCGACAACAGCAAGAAGGATAGAAAACGAAGAAGACAGACGAAAACTGACTTACCACCATAGCATGAGTTACGGCACGGTAGGCGACCTGATTCAAGGGAAGATCGGTCCACACCGCGATCTCCTCGGGGAAAGTAGCCTCCCTACTCTTCTGAAGAGCGTAGTTCGACGACAACACGCTCTTGAACTCCCCTTGAGCTCCTGAGACCAAGGGCCCAGCCCGCGTATGAGCGGACCCAGAGTAAGCAGGAGCACTAGAGTAGGCGGGAGCACCCGTGTGAGTGGTCTCGGCGTAAGGGGCCCCTGTCATTTCCTGCATCGGAGGAGCCACCTCGGGCTCCCTGGGCAGATCCTCCGGCGTGTGGCCTGGAACTTGAGGCTCCTCATCCTGGGGTAGCTCGGTACGAGTTCGCTTGGCGACCTGCTTCCTCCTCTTCATGCCTTGGAACAGGCGCCCCCCACGAGTCCTCTCTAAGTCCATCACACCTGAAGAAAAGATTTCGGCATTAGAAAAATGAAGGAACAAAGCGAGCAAGAAACCTCTGAGCAAGGAACCTACCCGAACTCAGGCCGGCCGCAATAAGCTTGGCCTCCGTTAGGTACTGATGGCACTTTAACCCCTGCCGTGCCCATTGCCGGAGGCCCTTCACCCTTTCTGTATTGAGAGTGACACCAAAGTCAGGAGTGGCCTCCCCCCACCCGGTCTGAAAAGGTCACCCCTGTGCACTTCGCACCCCGAAGTAGTCTCGCTTCTATGCCGGACCTTGTTGGGAAGTTCGTGCAGAAGCTTAAAACCCGAGCGAGGAGATAGGTAATACGCCCGCCTACCTCCGGGAAGAGAACCCGCTTGTTTCTTGAGTATTAAAATGGAGGAAAACATCTTCAAGTCTAAAGGTTCTGTTCGCAAAAAAGGGAGACTATCCCCACAAGGTTCCGAATAGAGTTCGGATGAAGCTGGCCAACAGTAACACCGAAGTGGTTTATGACCTCGACAAGAAGGGGGTGGAAAGGCAATCGCAGCCCACAGTGAGCTACTCCCGAAAATCACGATCTCATCAGGACCGTGTTCCCAAGGAAAGCTACCCGAAGGAATGAAATAGGTGTACCCCCCAGGCAGATTGTAAGAAATGAGTAGAGATTGGAGCCCCTCGGGCGTCATGGTCGAAGGACCAAACCTATCTAGCATCCGACCTCGACGAGAGGTAGATGCCAAACTGCCCGAAGCGGCTCGGCCCACGGGTTCGAGGTCATCCTCAAGTTCCACCTAAGGATCACTAAGGCAATCGGGGGAAAGTACTCACCGAGCTATCAAAGCTGGACATCAAAGAGAAAGGGTGGATTCAGGAAAGTACTCACCGAAAGAAAGTTTGAAGGCCCCAAAAACTGGAACAAGCCAAAAACCTTGAAGGCGAAATAACAAGCCTAGACATGAATTGAAAAGCCTGGATGCGAGCTGAAAAGTTGGACGCGAGCTCAAGAAGCAAATCACAGAAGTGACAAATCGACTGGGGTCTCCTACTATTTATAGCCACAGTAACCGAGAACCAACAATGTAGATCAGAGCCAATCTGACGGCCCGCATTCGCGCTGATGGCACGTCCCCGGAGACTGAGACGTGATAGGCGCACGTCTTTTTGTAACTGACAAGTGCCAGCGCACATCTTTCTTTAACTGACGACTGCCAGCGCACGTCTCCTCACCTTTCAAAACGGCAGCAGTGCGCTCTTTTCAAAAATCAAAAGACCCGTTGTCACATCTCCCAGCGATGCGCTTTTTTGAAATTTGAAATGAGCGCGCACTGCCACGTCTGTCAGTATTTGGACACTCCAGAAAACCGAAGAACTCTGACAAAGCACCTTGCGCTATCAAGATTCGAAGAACGGGACAAATCCACCTACCACCTCGCAAACTCCCCGCGCCAGGGCAAGACCCTTGGCGCGAGGAGTGGGGGCAATTGATGAAGGAAGATTTGGCCCGACCTCATAGTTATGCGACACGTGGCAAAGATTACAGATCGACACATAAGTATGCCTAAGGCACGAGCACTAAGGGGAGGATCTAGCAGTGGACCGAACTCCCCTACTATCAGTTCGAACTCCCTACTAGGAGCCCAAACTCTCCCTTAGGCCCCAAGCCACTCAAGGGACAGAAACCCGAACTGGCCTGCCTTATATCAGTTCGGGACACACCTCGCCAAACTGGCCTGCCTTATAGCAGTTCGGGACACACCTCACCGAACTGGCCTGCCTTGTAGCAGTTCGGGACACACCTCACTGAACTGGCCTGCCTTGTAGCAGCTCGGGACTCACCTCACCAACCTGGCATGTACTATGGCAGTACAGGACATACCTCCGAACTCAAGACTTCACCTCACTCACCACTCCAAGACTTCGCCTCCAGGACGCCAAAACCGTACCACGCCTGACACCAAGGAAGTTTGTACCCAAGGACACCGCACTTGACTAACTTGGGATCTGATGCTTGACGGCCACACTTCAAACAGCCACCTACCACCGCCACCTGACACCGCCATCTCCAGTTACAGAGACGGCTCCAACAATGAGTAGTGGCGGTTCTGTCCTAGCAGAAAGGATGACACCCAAACTGGTAGAAACAGAGATAATCATACCCGACCTGATAGAGGCCTCGGAGTGAGTGCGCGAAGTGGTTATAAAAGGCCCCCTACCCCCCAACAACGAGGTAAGTGAACTTTGCGCCATCTGGTCTTTACTTTGCCTTTGAGAAAATACTAACTTGAGCTTCGGAGTTATCTCACCAGGTTCCCCCGGAGTTCCCTCATCTTCTCCGTTTCAGGCTCCCTGTCACTCCAGTCAAAGGCAAAATCGTTGATAGCTAAGACCGGCCGGATTGTGCTCCATCAAAAAGTATTTGCACCTTTTTCAAAACAATAGAGAAGTTTTTTGTTAAGGTCAAAACATGGGGAATTTAATAGGACTGTTAAGAAACCCATGGAAGTTTTTATAATTGTCCTTATTTTTAAATGGATTTTAAATTGATTTTAAAATAATTAAACTATATTTAAGATTAATACTTCTATTAATTTTTTAAAATTATTAAAAATTGAATTTGTTGAAGTATATTAAGTTTTTATTAAAGTTAAGCTACTTCTGAAATTTAATTAACTATATAAATTTTTACTTTTCAGTGGAACTTAAGTTGGTTTTAAATTAATAAAATTTATTTATAAACTAATAAATTTTTGATTATTTTGTATTAGTTTTATATTAATTTTAAATCGGCATTACTTTTTAATTTATCTTATTTCTTTTATTAATTAATTTTTTGTTATATTAATAAAAATATTTTATCAATAACAATAATTAATAATTATTTTTATTATGGTTAATTAATTTTCATTATTTTCAAAGGAATATAAACGGATTATAATTTTAAATGAAAGTAGGTTATTTTATGCAATTTAATGGAGTAATGGAGATGATAGAAAATTAGTAGCATGATTAATGAGGAGAGATTATTAAAAGAATTTATGGGAAAGAAGTAGTTAATGGTGTATTAATAAGGACTGTTAAAAGTCTTAAAGGTGATTGGTTATTTAAGTTATTTTATTCAATTTTAAAATTAGAAAATAAAAAAAAAAAACAAAGATAGCTGCATTTGAGAATAAACCAGAAAAAAAGATATGTGGCTTTCAGAATAAACCACAAAGTAGGAAACTGCCAGCTTAGCACATTCCATTTTAACACACACACATACTCTAGAGATCGATAGATTCCCCAAAACAGATTTTGATGTTTTCTTTTTCATATATTCCTAGGAGTTCATACAGACTAAAGAGTGAACCTCTTTAAATGTGTCATTTCCCTAAGTGCAAAGTTTCAATTAACTCTCTTCCAACAGTAATAGATGTGGGAAAGAGAGTGAAATGAGTAAATGAAAACAACTAACTCAAAATAAAAATCAAGAAATCAATCAAAACCTGGAAAATTACACCATGCATAAAGAGATTTCGGTGAAAATAAAATAAATAGCGAATGTTTTCTTTATTCGTCTTCGATTGGCTCATACCAAAAGCAAATGTTCTTGTCTTGTTTCATCCAATGTAGGAACCTCGCCATTCACCCTTGTTTTCTGTTTTTGTTTGCTGGTCACATTCCTAACTATACTTATCGCTAGCAATTATTATGTTTTTTTGGGGTAAGCTACAATTGTTCAAAAACAGTTGCAAAATACTTCAGGTAAGAGATGATTACCATATGAGTAGGATGAAATGTAATTAAATATGATGGATTAGTAAAAGAATTATTATTCCAAAGAATTGCATATATGAGTACTCTAAATCCAATGCATCTGTTAAACTTCACTAGTGATCGACCTAATCTTGGAGGCTTAGTAGTAAGATAGATTGAAATAAGTTTTTGATTAATTGAAAGTTGACAGATGACCAATGCATTTGCAATTGTGATTATATTTGCAACCATTAAAAATAAATTATATCTATATTTGAAAAATTAGGATTCTATGTATGTTAAATGCAGGATTTCTAAATCCAATGGTTAAAAAGAATCAATAATGATTGAATATGATCCCCTTGGATTTTAAAAGAAAAAAAAAATGTATTATCTCAATCTGAAACCAATGGAAATATATCTCTAGGTCAGTGAGAGAAGATGTAGGACAAGAAGAGAGGGAGACAACGTATGAATGGAGAAATCATGCATAATTTGATTTCCCCTCAAATTTTGGTTTAAACAAAACAAAGAGCATCAAGTTAACATATCTTTGAGGTGACATAAAACTATGCATTCTAGACAAGATTGTAAACACATCTTTGAGGTGGGCATCCAAAGTTTGCCCCTTACTTCGTGTCGAACTTGCTAAGAATGGTTCAGTCTTTAATTTTTTAAATACTATAAATGCCATTTTCCCCATCTTTGTGAGTACCCTTTGTTTACCCTTCCTTTCATATTTTGTTTCTAAGTTAATGGCAAGATTGTAAACATAAGAGAATAATGGCCAATAAGGATGGTTGATTCGAAATCTTTTGTATTAAGGGCAGAATGGGTATTTTGGATTTGAAATTTGGTGGATGGGCAATCCAAAGGTTGATGAAGGTTTTGATAAGTTTAGAAATGTTTGGAGAAGTGGCATGATGGAGATATAAGATTTGGTGGATGATTGATTGAGGGTCTAATGGGAGTGTCTCATGACTTTAGATGTAGTAGAGTCATGGAAATATAGGTTACGGGTACTTCGTCCAATAGGGGCTTAAAATGGAATGTTGGATTTATGGATGGGTAAACAAGGGAATTTTTAAGTTGAAACTTGGTAGAATGGCATGGATTTGAATTACATGGCTATTTGGAGGGTTTCAGCGTATTGGGGGACATATGGATCATTGATTTTAGGTTCATGATGTGTCATAGTGTCAAATGCACCAAAGAATAATCTTCGATAGATGAATGGCGAAATCAATGAATTTAGCGATGAAATTTGGTGGAATGGATGTTCAAAAATTTTGTTTCATGTGATGGAGTCTAATCGGAGGACAGGTATGGTGACAAGGCATAATCATGACCATTAAAAGGGAATCTTGTATATTTAATGGTGGATTCAAGGGTATTTGGGCTGAAATTTAGTTTTTTGAGGTTTTGGCACGTGTTTGCAGAGAATGGTGAGGTCTAACTGAGCATTCAAAGTATGAGAAATGAAGGGTTGAGAGATCCATCACATGGGCGCCCAAAGATTGCGGAATAAGGGGCGAATTTCAAAAATTTTTCTCTCCCTTCAACTGGGAATCACATTCCCAATTTAGAAAATCATATTTTCAAAAATAAATCTTGAACCTTAAACTAAACCAGATCTGGACCAAAAGGAATGGGAGAGAATGATACCTGATATGGAGAAGCAATATCTCCCAACGAAGGTGTTCACGCCCAAGGAAGGATCCAAAGACTGCTCCCACTGAAGATGGCGCAGTGCAGGATGGAGCAGAATCAGCAGTGTTCTTCCCCAAAAATTCTGTCCTTCGCAAGAAACAGCAGGATGGAACGTGAGCTCAGCTTCCTTTTCAATCCTTTCTCAAAGAATTGATGTCAAGATCCAATCTTGACTTCTCCCACAGCTGGAGATCGAACTGGCAAACAAGGCGGCAAGAGCAGGGAGGCGGCAAGAGAGTATTCGCAGGGTGCAAAATTCTCTCTCCTTGAATTCAGCACTAAAGAGGATCTGATGTGTTTCTTGGTCTCTCTCAAGGCTGTCGCCCCCTCTTTCTTTTTGTTAACTTAAAAGATCAGCTCCTAATCCCATTAGGAGGTGCTTATCCAAATCATATTTGGATCAGCCTTCTCTTCTAGTGATAAGGTTAAACCCTTATCTTATCTGCAGATTATATTAGCTTTATCCTAATCTTATTAGGAGGTTTCTAGATCTGAATCACATTTAGATCTGGACTCTCTGAGTGGATAGGATTAAGACCCTATCCTAACTGCTAATCCATCTCAGAATTCACCCCTTTAATTAACTAAATAAATAGCCCAGTTCGAAATGGGCTTTAGGCCCATTAAGCTTATGTGCTCACTTAACCTTCCTAACTGCAGCCCATTTGGGCTTCCTTGTATGGCGTGGGACTCAAGCATTGATCTACACATCAGCCACATGGGTGGTTCGGCCCAGCCTTTGTTACAAGGCCTGGTCGAATACACCATTAAAGACAGTGCACCCCTTGAAACCCATCAAATGGGCTCTATGGGCCCAACACTTACCCTAAGTGGTCCCTGGGCCAATCCACCTTGTAACACCCAGGGACTGTGGGCAGATGCAAGATTAGCCCATCAAGTATTATCCTCAATGGTATTACTCTTAACCTCTCAGCCCATAATGATCATACACTGCCCGACAAGAGAGGACATCTCCCTCGGCTCCAAGGAACAGTGTTGCACTCTCCACTTATATGGATCCCGGGAATTAAAACCCTTTTGCAAACATTTTAAAAACCATAATATATATACTTTTATATCTCATATAAAATATATTTTGCAAAACAAATTTCAACGGTTGAAATCGGCTGCCGGCAGTCTTGGTTTCCAACAGTGAGAGCGCATCCCCGATCATTACCTTTGTCCGACAAAGGGGCTGATCCTGTCACTATGATTACCCACTCAGATGAATTCTCAGATTGTCCCAACATACCCAGGTTTTGACCCCCACTAAGGATCTCACTGATTGGTACATCAAAGACAGCCCGATCCGACACCTAGTGCAATATCATAATCGAGTCTAGGGGTCGGGTGTAACTTTCCAGTTTTGCCCATCAATCTCCAAGGTCCAGGGCAATACTGGAAATCTGGTCCAGTTCAAAGATTTATTTAATCCACACTGTATGTGCCTAGGGTTTACCCCGGTAGCTGAGACAAGCCACCCCAACCGATTTGGTGGCACCACAGTGTTAGCCTTGTTAGGATAGGTCTCCCCAGACCGACTCACTGGCTGTGAACATTCAAAACTAACACGAGTCTCAATAAGTGTCCAGTTTAAGGGTAATACACAGAAACATACCAAGGGAACATGAATCAAATATGTACTTTTATTCATTTACAATAAACTCATAAAGTACATCAATTTTGATTGAAGTTAAGGGCATACAAAACTGTCTAGCAGCTCTCACTTGCACTTAGGTCCAATCAGGTACTAGCCGGAGTCCCATGCTTTTCACGTGTTTCTCAAACACTTTCTGTGATTGTGGCTTTGTCAATGGGTCTGCTACATTATCCGCTGACGCTACCTTCTGAATCAGGACGTCCCCTCTCGATGTGCTTTGACTTCGAGTGGGCTCATGGCTCCTTAGCCTGAGCAATGGCTCCATTGTTGTCACACAACAATGGGATGGGTGATGTGTCAGACGGAACTACTCCCAACTCATGAATGAACATCTTCATCCATACGGCTTCTTTGGCAGCCTCACTTGCGGCAATGTACTCGTCCTCGGTCTTGGAGTCTGCAGTGGACCCCTGTTTGCTGCTTTTCAAGCAAACAGCACACAATCCTATCGTGAAAACATATCCAGATGTAGACTTTCTATCATCTGGGTCTGACTGGAAATCAGCATCTATATACACTTAGATCTGTAGTGAGCTACCGTTGAAAACTAGACAAAACTCTTTTGTCCTTCGAAGGTAGTTATGTATGTTTTTCACAGCAGTCCAATGCTCCTGCCCTGGGTTGGTCTGAAATCTGTATACTACACTCACTGCCTGAGCTATGTCAGGACGAGTGCACAACATGGCATACATGATGCTCCCTACGACAGAGGCATAGGGAACGTCTTTCATGCCATCAATCTCCTCAGAAGTCTTGGGAGACATCTTCTTGGAGAGAGTGACTCCGTGCTTGAAAGGAACATTTCCTTTCTTAGAGTTTTCCATGCTGTATCTTTTGACTATTTTGTCAATGTAGGCAGATTGGGAGAATCCTATTATTCGCTTCGATCTATCTCTATAGAGTCGAAGACCCAGTATATAGGAGGCTTCTCCAAGATCTTTCATGGAGAATTGCTGTGATAACCATACTTTCACCGTAGTTAACATACCTACATCATTCCCAATGAGTAGAATGTTATCTACATACAGAACCAAGAAGGTAACCTTATCTCCACTATACTTCCTGTAGACACAGGGTTCATCCGGATTCTGCTCGAAGTCAAACGATTTGACGGCAGAGTCAAAACAGATGTTCCAACTTCTAGAAGCTTGCTTAAGTCCATAAATGGATCTATTAAGTTTACATACCATGTTTTCCTGACCTGCTGCAATGAAGCCTTGCGGCTGTTGCATATAGATATCTTCAGTAAGATCTCCATTCAGGAATGCAATTTTGACATCCATTTGCCAAATCTCATAATCATGGTATGCTGCTACAGCTAACAGGATCCTAATGGATTTAAGCATGGCCACAGGCGAAAAGGTTTCCTCATAATCGATGCCCTCTTTCTGAGTGTACCCTTTTGCCACCAGACGAGCCTTGAAGGTCTCAACCTTACCATCGGGGCCCTTCTTCCTCTTGTAAATCCATTTGCAACCGATTGCTTTTACCCCGAAGGGCGGATCTACTAGAGTCCAGACTCCATTGGTCTCCATTGAGTCCATCTCTCCTCTCATGGCCTCCACCCACTTCTGAGAATCTATGTCCAACATATCTTCCGTGTAAGTCACGGGATCCTCCTCACTAGTCAAGGTTTCCACCAGGTAACTATCCTGATCATAACCATAACGGACTGGTGGCCTGGATACCCGAGTGGATCTTCTAGGTTGGTCACTACCTGGAACTTGTGGGACATCTCCCACTGCTCCTGAGCTCTCCTCATCAAGAACAACTTCCTGACGATGGGTGTCTAGGATATAGTCGGTTTCCAAGAATTGCGCATTACGACTGCAGAACACTTTCTGCTCACTTGGGTCATAGAATAGGTAACCTACATAGCCTTTAGGGTAGCCTACAAATAGGCAACGGCTGGTCTTGGATTCCAACTTGTCTGCACTCGTTCTCTTAACGTGTGCTGGACAACCCCAAATCTTCAAGTGTCTGACACTTGGTTTCTTTCCGGTCCAAAGTTCATATGGAGTATTCGGAACCGATTTGGTTGGAACCCGATTTAGCACATAAATTGCAGTCTCTAATGCGTAACCCTAAAAGGATGTGGGTAACTCTGTGTGTATGAGAAGCGACCGGACCATATCCAATAAGGTCCTATTCCTCCTCTCCGAAACACCGTTAAGTTGTGGTGTAGCAGGAGGAGCAAATTGTGATACTATCACATTGTCATTTAAGTAGTCCCTGAATTCGTCAGAGAGATACTCGCCACCTCGATCTGATCGAAGTTCCTTAATTTCTCTCCCTAATTGTTTCTCGACCTCTTGTCTAAACTCTTTGAACTTTTCAAAGGATTCAGACTTGTATCTCATTAGGTACACGTAACCGTGTCGTGAAAAATCATCTGTAAAGGTGATGAAATACACGTGTTGATTTCGTGTCCTAACACTCAGGGGACCACATACATCAGTATGTATTAGGTCAAGTGTGCCCGTAGATCTTTCAGGCTTACCGTTAAATGGTCGTTTCGTCATCTTGCCTTGTAGGCAAGGCTCACAAGTGGGAAGATCTTCTACATTTAGAAAATCCAAAGGATCATCCTTTACCAACCTTGTGATTCGGTCAACACCGATGTGGCCAAGTCGATAATGCCACAGACACGTGGGATTAACTGTATCACGAGCTCTCTTCTTAGGGATTTCAGCCGACGTAGTTTCGGTTATGTTAGTTTCTAGAGAAGGATGTAGAACATAGAGACCGTTCTCCAGTTCCCCGTATGCGATGAATCTGTTATTTCTTTTAACAGTAATCGTATTACTAAAGAAGACAGAATAACCATCTGCACACAGTTTTGAGACAGAAATCAAATTTCTCCTTAAATTTTGTACATAAAGACAGTCTTTCAGTACAATTATTCATTCTCTAAAAATTAATTCCACGGTTCCTATGGCCGCGGCTGCAACAGTTGCAGTAGTCCCCAAGAAGAGTGTGACTTCTCCTTCACTCAGCCTTCTGCTTACCTTGAACCCCTGTAGTGGGTTACAAGCATGAGTCGAAGCCCCGGAGTCAATACACCAGGACGCAGAAGCTACCAACAAATTGGTTTCTATAACACAAGTTTTGAAGTTACCTTTCTTGGATTCCAAGTAGGCAGGACAATTCCCTTTCCAGTGGCCGGTCTTCTTGCAGAAGTGACAAACATCCGATGCTTTGTCTTTCTTCTACTTCTTGCTCTTAGTGGCTTTCTTCTGAGGCTTCTTTGCCTTCCTCTTTCTCTTGCCTGTCTTGCCAGCTTCAACAAGCATGGCTACAGGCTCATCCTTTCTAATCAGTTCTTCAGCTCTTTGCAACATATTGCTGAGCTCTTGTAAGCTGACATTCAGCTTGTTCATGTTATAGTTCATGATGAATGGATTAAAGGAAGGAGGCAAAGAGTTAAGGATAACATCTATCTGGGTAGCAAGGTCCAGCCCGGATCCAAGAGCCTCCAGTTCGTTGATGTATCCCATCATCCGAAAACAATGGTCGTGAACTTGTTGACCCTTGGACATTTGTGCGGTCATGAACTGTTTCAAGACCTTTTGTTGAGTAGAACGATTCTGCTCTTCATACATTGTCCTGAGACTGTCCAATATGTGTTTGGCAAGTTCGATCTGATCGAACTGTCTCTGTATCGGGTTGTCTAAGGAGGCAATGATGTAACACCGGGCAAGGGTAAGAGAGTTGTTTCTTTGCAAGATGTTATCTTATCAAATTGTCTTTGGACAAAATTATCTAGTGAAGTGATGATGTAACAATGGGTAAGAGAGTTGTTTCTCTTCCCATTCTTGATACTCCTTCTATCTTGCCTCCAAAGCTCTTTCATTGGGTGGTTCCAGTGCTTTTTAGTTAGTAATTTCATTTAATTTTTTAGACGTGTGCACTAGATTAAGGTTTTGTATCCAATCCGTATAGTTGGGTCATTTCAACTTATTGTCATCTAATAATATAGTAAATGATCAATGTGCTATTTTTGATAAGTTGCATGAATAAGTAGTTAGCCAACGACCTTTATTACTTTATGTCTTTAATCATAGAATGAACTTTTATCCATGTTCCATTTTCATTTGTACATCTCTAAGACTTTCTTCAATCCTAGGGATGAAGACATTATATATGTCTTTGGAAAATATGGGGAATCTCATAAGTGCATAAGGCCAACTATTTCAGCTCATTACCCTATCACTTCCTATAAAGAATTACAAATCCATTCATGTATCATGAATTTCCCCTTTGGTCTCCATTAAACAATATTCATAGTCATTTTATGTTAAATTTTTCTAATTGGTAAGTGATGTCCCCTCATGCCAAGAGCCCCAAGGTATTGTGAAAAGGACTTCAATTTTAGGATAGTCCCTTCCCACTAGTCTATGACACCTCTATTATCATATGAGATGTCTCCATGAAACAAATAACCCAAATTTATGGTGCATTTCTATTCACCAATTTAGATTGCTTTCATGCCAATGACGAAAGGCTTTTAGAGATATTATTTTATGATAATCCCTATCATTAAGCACTTATTATTTATGAGGGGGCAATATTAACAGTACCCAGGTCAATTTAAGTCTACCAAAGTGGCTCCCATGAACTTTCATAAAGTCATGTTTAAATTGGCTCAAACGGGTTAGGTTTCTATGGGATTCCCCTCATGGAGAGGAAACAAGAGAATAATCCATAATATGGGAGATTAGTTAATGATTTATGGGACATCAAGGAAATAATGTGCATTCAACCATTATGAACTTAGAGAGCTACATAAAGTCAAGATATGGGCCAAGCACTTATGGCCCGTGTGTGAATCATATTCACATAGCATATATTACCACATGTACTTGATCAAAATCAACTCAAAACTTGTAAAACCTAGCTCCATTTAGGCTAACACACTATTAACCCATTAATGGACCCATTCAAAAAATATAGCAATCCATGTTGAAATGGGCTTATCTTAGTTTAGTATAATTCAACTAGGTTTTGCAAGCATGGGATCAATTGGTCCATGAAATGATCCATCAATACCTTATCTTAGGCCTAAAACTGGTCACTTAATTAGTGATCTAAGAGGTTGTTAACAGTCCCCAAAGAACCCCAAGTTTGGCCCATAATGGTTGGATTAAAACTAGGCCAAATGAGCCTAGGGTTTGGTGTCCAAAACATGCTCCAATTTTAAGAATATATGATCTGAATGTACTCATCTATGATTCACAATCATCATCAGATATGATCAACAATAAAAACTCATAAAATAAAGCTACTATAGCTGAGAGTGTGATGGTCCAAGTCCAATATAGACAATATTGCAAAATCTCACTAAGTTCTCCTCTACTCGTTGAACTTCTTTCTCTTCATCTATCCAATGTAAATTAGTTGAGAAAGTCCTAATTTTCTAATGCTTACATCAAGAAAAACCTAATACAATTTGTCTATGAAAAAAAAAAAACTAATTACAAATTGGGCAAATTTCTTAAACTACCCCTACTATTTAGCTAATTGACAAACTATACCATTATTGTTTAACTATTGTCTTGCACCACCCTACTATTTTTTACAATTGTCTTTGTCGTTAAATTCTAACAGAAAAGATGAAAAGTTAGTTTTACTCTTCCATTAAATCCCACCCATATTTCCTCAAACATTGGCACCTCCTTCCCGGTTCCATGTGTATCATCATCACTGTAACCAAATCCCCATCACCTGTTGAGCAATCATCGTCTTCGATGAAGAACAGAGTGATGATAGCAGAGGAGAGGAATGACAATAACCTCCATAGAGGATTAAAGGTTAATGTTCACCCCTTTAATCCTGATGCTTTCCCTCTATAGATCTCCCTTCGTCATCCTCTCTGATGAGTGTAGAGGATGATGACATTCTACTTCGTAATCTCTGCGGGTTTGTTGTCTTCAGCTTTATAGGGTTTAACATTCAGGAGAGGTCGAAGTTAATGAGATGACATGGCCGGATTGCTGTAACCTAGTGTGTAGATCTTCCTTTGTCATCCTTCTTACCGTGTTTTTAAATTACAAATTAAAACAAAAAAAAACAAATTTTGAGCATAGAGGTCTGGTGATTTTAATCACCAAAAATTTGGACGTACGGTGTTCTCCTCAGCGAAGATTGACCAAAGCAGAATCAGAACATGACCAATTAAATTGCAAGAGACATTGAAGAGGCCATGGTAGTCGTTAGGGTGGAAGTGAGAGACATTAATCTCTCCATCCATGTCAAGGACGTTGAATACGAACTCGTTCCAGACAAGGTTCAGGGCTTTATTCACAACTCTAGTCTAGGACTTGCCAACTCGAATCTTGACATAGAAGCCCTCCACCGCGTGCGCGCGCGAGAGAGAGAGAGAGAGAAGCGACTATCAAGATTCTATGGTTAGTTCACTTGCAGTTACAGAGACACGAATATTAAGTCACATGAAGCGTGTGATCGAGATTTAGGGTTTGTAGTTTGTGAGTTGAGTGATTCAAGAAAAAATAGATGTAGGGTTTAAAATTGGAATCAATTTAGGGCGAAATGAGTGGGTATCTCGTCCTTGATAGGAGATGCAAAGCATTTGATCTATAGGAGATTCAGTGATGCATGTTTAGAGTGATATTAAGTAGTGACACTTCAAGGTTATTGCTAGTCTTGGTGACCAACACTACCATTGTCACTATCCCCACCTACTTTCACGATCTCTGTCTATACGGTGGTTGCGAATTCACAATTATTGTCTAGTTTGTTGGCATGAACCGTAACCTTCCTATACCAATGATGATCATAATAAAGATGGCGAGGATGAAGGGTGATAGGAACTGACATTGCTGGAGGTGGAATCAGTTATTAACTTTTCTATCACCAGCAAACAAGAAATTCATCCTTAAGAGATATGATAGCATCATTGCTACTAGTGATGGGACGAGCAAACTTTCTAGAGTTTCAGCTCTAGGTTCACTTTTTGTCAAAAGATAAAAATGAATGAAGTAAAGAGGGGGTAGAAATGTAGATCAAAAGTAAAAGCAGGAGGAACATGGGATTCAGTTGTTGCCAATGAATAGAGTCCATATCGGCAATCGGTTAGACAATGATGAGCAAATTTTTCTGATTTTTGCATACGTAGAGCCCGAGAAGTCTTGCCAGTTAATCTCACAAGATATTGAAGACGAGCTATCAGATATTTAGAGAAAAAATAGAAGAAGGGAGAGGGAGAGAGATGAACGGTACAAATAGGTTTTAAAGGAAATATATGTCACATGGTGTCACATGTGTATGGGTTTTGACGGAATATTAATGGATGCTAACGGTAAGGGTAGAGCTAGTCAATTGTCATAAACAGTAGGGGTAGTGCAAGACAATAGTTAATAGTAAGGGTATAGTTAGTCAATTAGCTAAACATTAGGGGCAGTTTAAGAAATTTGCCATTACAAATTATGAATATTGAAATCACATGGTGTGCATTAATCTTGCCACCAATAAAAAATTCAATCCCCATCACACTGTAGCCAATAAATCCAAGATTCTACAATAGAATCATTCCAAATAACAATAAAAATGTAAAGATTATATTTTATATCATTGACCCAAACTGAGAACTACTGAATTCTCAATTCACATAACTATGTCAAATTGGCTAGATTAGTTTAGGCCAATTTGATCCTTGCTTCAATTTGATTTACTTCAGTCCAAGAACTGAACCTAGTGCTCTGATATTAGCATTGGTTAGGTTAGAAATCATATTTAATTTAACATGGTTGAATCAAATCTGGTCTGGATGAATTATAAAAAAAAAAGTTATAATCCAACCAAAGAACTAATTTTCTAGTAATTTAAATAATGAATTTCCGAATCAATATTGCACTAATCGGACCAGATTTAAAACCCAAATTAAATGTTGATTGTATTTGATACGGAGTCCACAAAAGCAGTTATGAAAGTGGTAGTTCACACCCAATATCAAACCTAGACCAGCCTCCTGCTAAAGATGGTACAACAGTGTGTAAAAATCATTCAATAATGCAATTTCAGCAAAACCAAACTCCAACCTCCTTGGATCAATGTAGATGTGTGGACCTTGATGTAATAGATATTTTTCTCCACAAACTCATCTAAGGATTGAAGAGAATAAACCCCTATAATGGATGGTTCAATATAGGGTTTTCAGGTGCAAGGGAAGAGAGAGAGAGTACAAGAGAGTAGGGATAATTAGATGGATAGCCCTCTCCCTCTCATCCCTTAAATACAACACTCTCCTAATCCTATTAGGAGTCAATCTAAATTTGGATAAAGACTCATTCATGTTTAGATAAGTCTTATTTTTTTTTAAGAAATGGGTGTTCTATACCCATATTCATACCTATATTCGACCCATGTCCTATGCACTAAATCAAAGCGTTTTAGTTTTCCAGTGTTTATTTGATAAAAGGTGAAACCAAATCGTGATTTCATATGCAATAAACACTAATGCCTATGTGGCATTGATGTGGTATTATTTTTTAATAAATGCCTATGGAACCAATTAAATGTGTACTACATCATTATAACTATTCACTAGCAGAGACTCGCGCAATGCATGAGATTTATTAAATTAAAGATAAACAATTAAATTACAATTGTTATATATAATGATTAATAATTATTTATATTTTAGATACTATTTTCATAATTTTACAATATAAAAATGACAATAATTAATTTTAGATAGGATTGTTTATCAAACTTAGGGATGGAAATTTTCCCAATTTCCCTTATTCCTGTGGGGATCCACCCTAAAAATGGAGGGAATGGTGGTTGATGATGCACAGTCCAGCCACTCCTAGCTGGAAGTGACTGAGCTCCTAGTTGGCGACGGGCAAGAGATTCTTGCGTGAAGAGAAATGAACCCGGGGTTGCTCACCCGGTGGGAACACTCTGATGCTTAAGTTAGTACTCAGCTGCGAGGTAGAAGAGAATGAGTTTTTGCAAGAAGATGAGAAAGCTAGAGAGTGGTGAATATGCAATACCTTGGCCCCTGGGGGGTTGAAGTCTTTATATACTAACATTCTGGCAGGTTCATAGGGGCTGCTCCCAAATCTCTACCGCGGTGATCTGCTATCAGATAACGGATCGGAGTGAGTGGCTATCATCGTCAGAACTGGGGAGTAGGTGGGCTAATGCGATCGTTGTAGGGTACGGTACCGCCAGGCAGGGGACAACCTCCGGGGTTGGTAGGCACGACATTGCCAGGTGAGGGACAATGAGTGCAGTCCTCAAAGTTGGCAGATACTGAGCCGTCAGACAAGGGACGTGGGTGCAACTTTTAGGGTTGGCAGGTATGATTGTCAGATAGGAAGCTTCTCGCGGGACTCGGGACTACTTGATAACGAACCTTATAGCGAGCTACTTGTGTTGAGCTGCTAGTGGTATGCTAAGGTGATTCTGCCCGAGGTGAGCCGTCTCCAAGGTGGCTCACTTGCTTGGATCTAGATTGCTGTGAACTTGGTCATTTCAGTTCCTGAACTGGGGTGGACTCGACCCGAAGTACCTTCAGCTCAGGACATTACCATACCCGAGCTCATTTTGAGGTGAACTGATGCTTGGTGAGTTGTCATCTACATCGAGTCATGTCCACGTGTCGATTTGCTCATGCCGAGTTGTCGTTCATGTCGAGTCACATACACGTGTCACCCGTCTATGAGGTTGGGCCAAATTACCCTCCATCAATTGCCCCCCACTCCCCGAGCTAGGGGTCCTGACCTGGTGTGGGGAGTTCATGATGCGACAAGTGGATTTGTCTTGGAGTTCAGGCCACCCCGTCAGATCGCGTGTGGCTTATGCGCGGATGTCACACAAACTATAATTTTCGCGGATGCCAAAAAATGTACTAAACTATCTTCGGTCTCGAGGATCGTGTAGCCGGTTTTGTTGTGAACCGTTAGATTGCTTTGATCTGGACCATTGCCGCTTTGGTACAGTGACTATAAATAGGGGTTCCGAGACTCATTTTTCACACCAAATTGACTTGCCTTCGATTTTTGAGGTCGCGCTCTCACTCTGTTAGCTCGGGTCTTCTCGGCTCGCGTCATTTCTTCAATCTAGTCTTCCTCTTTGGTGAGTCTCCCTTTGCTTTTTATTTCAGTTCGGTTGTAGTTATGTCTAGTTTTGATAGTCTTTTGGATGAGGCCGAGGTGGGTACCTCGGCCCGGGCTAGTAGCCGAGACAAAGCTACCTCGTGCTCAGGGGTAGCCCGTGGTCTTCTTGAGGGTCAGTCCCCCCGAAGGCTCGAGAGGTCTCCAGTAACTTGGTATCCACTTCTCATCAAGGTCGGGCTTTAGACCACTTCGGTCCTTCCTCCATGACCCTGGACAGGCTCCGGGCTCTAGTACGCCAATACAATCTCCCGAGGGGGCTTTCCTACCGTCTCCCTTCGGGTAACTTCCCTTGGGAGCACGATCCTAATGAGATCATGATTTTTGAAGAGCAGCTTGCGGCTGGCCTTCGTCTTCCCCTGCACCCGTTAATCATACAGGTCCTGAAGCTCTTTAACATTACCATAGATCGGTTGCACCCGAACTCCATCCGCAATGTTGTTGGCACCATTTCGCTTTTCCACGAGTACTGTCTCCCTCTTATCCTTGAAAATTTCCCCTCAATTTTGTCTATAAAGAATGCTTCCCGTGGTGCCCCTGCGCATAGGCGGTCTTACTAACTGTCCCCCCACCCGGGCTACAAGCTTCTTCACAAGCTACCCAATAAGATCCTGGCCTGAAAACAGAACTACTTCGTGGTCCGTAACCCCGAGGGGTGGCCCTTCCCGACTCACTGGAGGGCTGTTATTCAGTACTCTAGAGTTAGGCTAGACTTGAAGACTAGGGAGGTGCTTCAGTCCTGGGAAGAGGTCAACCTTATCTATACGGAATACCTTACCGAAGATAAGCTTGTGCAGGCCAGTTTGAGTCCTGGTAGGTCGCTTTGGGTTTTTTCCTTTGAGGCTTTGATAGCTCGTGCTAACCTTATTTTTTCCCTTTGCGGCTACAATGCCAGAGGTCGATGCACGAAGCCTCTTGATGAGTTCCCAAAAGGGGAAGAAGAGGGCAGCGAAGAGGCCGCGCCTGGACGAAGCTTCAACATCCAGGGCATCCGAGGCCCAGGTCACAGAGCCAAATCCTACCGAGCTCCCTACCGAGGAGTCCCAACCCACGGTCCCCAAGGTGGAAATTATAGAAGATGGTGATGAGGAGGTTCATTCTCAGGGGTTAGAGGACGTACCCGAGCTATCTCCAAAGGAGCCTGCTACTGAGTCAAAGTTTGCTCCTGCTGTGGAAGAGGAGAGCATCACGAACCACATGCTCGTGGTGCAAAAGAGCCAGGATGCGGTCTTCCAGAATGAGGTCGTGCGATGGGCCAATATAATCCCGAGGCGGCTTCTGGGGATGGACTCCACTTACTGCATGATTGTAAGTACTTCGTTCTTTTGTCATTTTTTTTCCTCAATTTTACTTTTGGTAGGTGAACTCTGCTCTTCATGCGCTGGCGTGTCAGTCCGCGATCTAGTCCAGTCGGGCTCGGGACGCTAAGGTGGAGGCCAATATAATCCCGAGGCAGATTCTGGGGATGGCCTCCACTCACTACATGATCATAAGTACTTCGTTCTTTTGTCATTTTTTTACCTCAATTTTTCTTTTGGCAAGTGAACTCTGCTCTTCATGCGCTGGCGTGTCAGTCCGTGATCCAGTCTAGTCGGGCTCGGGATGCTAAGGTGGAGGCACGAAAGCTCCATCGTGATCTAGGCTTAGCTCGGGGTGAAGTACTTCAGGCGAAGAAGGGGAACAAAGCCCAGAAGGTGTTGATCCTGGAACAAGAGGGGCAAATCTCTTCACTGACCGAGGAAAACACCAGGTTCAGGGAGCATGTCTCTGCTATGGCTGAGAGGGAGGAGGAGCAGTCTGTGGTGGTGGCCGAGGAGAGAGCGCATCTGCAACAGACGATTCAAAGCCTCAAAGCCATGATCCAAGAGCGAGCTCGGAATTTCGACGTCGCCGTAGAGGAGGCTCGGTCAGAGGAGAGGGCCACGGTCGCAGATCACTTCAAAGAGTCCTCGGAGTTCCGCGATCTCCAGGTTGAGCATGGCACGAGTTCTTATCGTTTCGGGTTCAAGCTCTACAGGCATCTGGTTTGGCATAAATTCACTGACCTTGACCTTGGGGCTATCACGATGGAGGTCCTAGCTTCGGAGATATCAGATGCAACAAATGAGGAGCCTAACTCTTCAGACGAGGAGGGCGACGACAAGGTGGAGGTGGTGGATCCCTCCATATGATCTCTTTTCATTTTGGACTGTGCATGTACTTTCCCGGGATGTTGAGCCCGGTTTTCTTGTAAAAAAGATCTTTTAATGAAATGTTATTTTTGCTTAGAGTGATCTTTTTCTTGATCTGACACAAGTATAGGTTGCCTGAGTTGTCGAGCTACTGAGCTGGCAAGAAGTGAGGGTAACTGAGGTAGGGATCGCTGTCCCAAATTGCCCGAGTTACCCTGAGTTATCAGTCTACTGAGCTTGGTAACGAGTAAGGGTAACCTTAGGAAATTTCTTCAAGTTTCTTACCTCGAGCTATCCGCATACAAGCCATTTATTTGAACATTGGTCCCCTGACAGACCTGGACTATGATCGTTGCCAAGGTGGTACAGATATCATAGCGTTCATGCCCGAGCTATTTACACTTTCGATTCTAGTAGCGAGGCAGCAAGGTCTCATGCATTGGAGTCTCCGTTAGTTCAGTGTTGTAGCCCTTGGCTAGGGGAGCGACTCGGAATCCACTCAGCTTTGCCCTTGTCGTTGAGGCGACTAGGGTTTATACGGTGCTGCGGTCTTTATCAGTTCGACACCTTGGCCCTTAGGCTTTGGGAGCGACTCGGAGTCCATTCCTAAACTTTGCCCATGTTGTAGAGGCGATTGGGACTTATACAGTGTCGAGGTCTTTATCAGTTCGGCACCTTGGCCCTTAGGCTCTGGGAGCGACTCGGAGTCCACTCCTAAGCTTTGCCCATGCCGTAGAGGCGAGTGTGACTTATATGGTGCCGAGGTCTTTATCAATTCGGCACCTTGGCCCTTAGGCTCTAGGAGCGACTCAGAGTCCACTCCTAAGCTTTGCCCATGCCGTAGAGGCGACTGGGACTTATACAGTGTTGAGGTCTTTATCAATTCGGCACCTTGGCCCTTAGGCTCTGGAAGCGACTCAGAGTCCACTTCTAAGTTTTGCCCATGCTGTAGAGGCGACTGGGGCTTGTATGTGACGAGTTCGTCAATCCTAGGACTTTGGGAGCGGCTCGTCCACTGCTAAGCTTTCTGGGAGCGACTCTCAATCCGTCCCTTGGTTCATCAGTCACAAGTAGTATTGCCTTAGATTACTGATGTTCCAAGCCCGAGGTGCTTGCTTCCCTTCTGACGTTTCGAGCTCGTACGTACCTTCCCCGAGCATTCGTTTTACTCGGTAGGGGCCTTCCCAGTTCGGTCCGAGCTTATCTACGCTGGGCTCAAGCACCATTATTTTTCGAAGGACTAGATCGCTGACACGGAAGTACCGCTTCCTGACCCAGTTGTTATAGTACTGAGCTACTTTTTGCTGGTAAGCTATGGTCTGGATGTACGCGAGGTCCCGTACCTCTTCTATCAGGTCGAGATTGGTGCGGAGCTCGCCGTCGTTCGCTTCTCTGTCGTATGCTTCCAAGCATAACGTAGGTACCTTGATTTTCGCTGGAATTACTGCCTCTGTGCCGTAGGTAAGGTTAAAGGGGGTTTTACTTGTGGCGGTCTTTACAGTAGTTCAATAGGCCCATAGTACGCCGGGCAGCTCATCTACCCATAGTCCTTTAGCTCGGGCTAAGCGAACTTTCAATTCGCGGAGTATGGCTCTATTCGTGACTTTCGCTTGCCCGTTTGCTTGGGGGTGTGCCGCCGAAGTAAAGTTTTGTTGTATCCCCATCTCGGCTCACCATTCTTGAAAATAGATATGTTCAAACTACTTGCCATTGTCGGAGATGAGTATTCAGGGTAGTCCGAAGCGGCATTTCTTCTAGAAGAAGTTTTGCACCATTCTAGCTGTGATTGTTGCTAGGGGTTCTACCTCTACCCATTTTGTAAAGTAATCCATTGCCTACCACTAGGAATCTCCTCTGTCATGTCACTGGTGGGAATGGTCCAGGAATGTCAATTCCCCACTGTGCGAAGGACCATGGGCTGGTGAGGTACTTCAGGTCGGCAGCGGGTTGATGATGGATGTTGGCATGCCTCTGGTATTTATCACATTTCTTGACAAGCTCGAGTGCATATGCTTTTATTGTGGGCCAGTAATATCCTTGTCGTAATGCTTTATGGGCGAGGGCCCTGCCCCCCAAGTGTCTGCCGCACAACCCTTCATGAGTGTCGCGAAGAACGAGCTCGACCTCTGAGGGTTGTAAGCAGTGCAAGTAGGGGAGCGTGTAGGATTTTCGGTATAGTCGTCTGTCTATCATGACGTACTTGGCTGCCTGCTTCTCCACCCTTCTAGCTACGTTGCGATCTGCAGGGAGGGTCCCTTGCAGCAAGTAGCTCGTGAGTGGGTCAATCCAGCTCGGCTCTGCTTGCGCGATAGGAGCTACCTCATGTTCCCCCCCCCCCCCCCCGAGAATGTTAGGCCGAGGCAAGTTCTCTATAAACACGGTCCTCTTGGAGTTGTTGCTTGTGCTGACTAATCGGGATAATGCGTCGGCCTCAGCATTCTCAGATCTTGGAATTTGTTTGATGAAGTACGATTGGAAGTTGCGTAGGGCTTCCCTGGTCTTGGCCAGATAGACGGCCAAGGTGGGGTCACGAGCTTCGTAATCATCGGTTACCTGGTTGACCATGAGCTGTGAGTCGCTGCAAATGATGAGGTGCTTCACTTGTGCTTCGCTTGTTAGCATGAGCCCGCCTATCGGTGCTTCGTATTCTGCCTCATTATTGGATGTTGCGAACTCGAACCACAGTGCGTACTTTAGTTTTGCTCCGCCCGACCCATTTAGGATTACTTCGGCTTCGCTTCCTTGTTGGTTTGACGAACCGTCTACGTGAAGGATCCAGGGCTCTTCGTCCCAGGTCGACTTTGTTCTGATCGGGACTGGTTCCGCGCTGGTTGAGGCTTCCCCCATGTACTCGATCTTCATCGATTCGGAGGTTGTGTTGCTGAAAGTGCATTCCGCCAAGAAGTCGGCCAAGGCTTGGGCCTTGATTACTGTTCAGGGCTCATACCCAATGTCGTACTTGCTGAGTTCTATAGCCCACTTCGTCAATCTTCCGGATACCTCAGGCTTGAGCAAGACTTGCCTCAGGGGTTGGTTGGTAAGAACGATGACTGTGTGGGCCTGAAAGTATGGCTGAAGATTTTGAGCTGTCGTGATTAGCGCGTACACCAACTTCTTGATCTCTGGATGCCTAGTTTCGGCTCCCTGCAAAACTTTGTTCACGTAGTAGATGGGTCGTTGGACCCAGTCTATTTCCTTGATCAGTACCGAGCTTACCACCTCATCGCTCGTGGAGAGGTACAGCTTTAAAACATCACCCTCCTCGGGTCGGGTTAAAACCGGGATGCTGGTCAGGTACTTCTTTAGTTCATTGATGGCGAACTGGCATTCTTCAATCCATTTGAAGTCTTTGCTTTTCTTAATTGCCTTAAAAAAGGGTAGGCAATGGTCTGCCGATTTGGACATGAAGCGGCTCAGGGGGGCCATGCAGTCATTCAACCTCTGAACTTCTTTCAACTTGCGAGGGGGCTTCATGTCCAAGATAGCCTATATCTTTTCAAGGTTAGCTTCGATGCCACGTCGGCTAACTATGTAACCCAGGAATTTTCCCGAGGTGACACCAAAGACACATTTGTTAGGATTTAGTTTCATATTATATTTGCGTAGGATTTCAAATACACACTGCAAGTCACTTATTAAATAGTCTGAAAATTGGGTTTTGACGACCATGTCGTCTACATAACATTCAACTTTGTCGCCGATCAATGGCTCAAAAATTCTATTCACAAGTCTTTGGTAGGTTGCCCCGACATTTTTCAGTCCAAAGGGCATGACCTTATAGCAGTATAGGCCCAACTCGATAATGAAAGCCATTTTTTCTTCATCGGCGAGGTCCATCTTGATTTGGTTGTAGCCCGAGTATGCATCCAAGAAACTCAGCAACTTGTGCCCTGAGGTCGCGTCCACTAGAAGGTCAATCTTGGGGAGCGGAAAATAGTCCTTTAGGCAGGTCCGGTTCAGATTGGTATAATCGATGCACATGCGCCATTTATCGTTGAACGGGGTTAGCCACCCAGCTCAGGTAACGGACCTCCCTAATGAAGTTCGCTGCAAGAAGTTTCCCGACCTCCTCATCGACTATCCTCCAGCGTTCTGGGGTGAGGTTGCGTTTCTTTTGAGTCTATGCCGAGCATTTCCGCCGCGGACCATGCAAATACATCTAAAATTTTTAGTAGGAAACTTGCCAGTTGAGTTCGAAGAGGTTCTCTGATCGCTTCCCCGATCTGGAGCGTCCTAGCTGAGTCATCTTTTGAAGTCGGGATGAGAGTGGTTCCCTTGGTCGGTGTAGCTCGCTCCTCAGGATACTCTACAGGTTGTTCGAGCTCAACGCTTTCCGTTAGCTTGGCCTTCCCTTTGCAGGCTACGACATAACACTTTCGAGAATCGAGCTGGTCACCCCGGGCTACCCCGATCCCGTAGTCCATGGGGAACTTCATTGTCAGGTAGTAGGTTGATATCACCGCGCGAAGCACGTGGGTGATGGGCCGTCCTATGATGGCATTGTATGGGGAAGGCGTCGCAGCCACTAGGAAGGTGTGCTCAAACCTCGCAACGCTGGGCCACATTCCGATCTCCACAGGCAACGAGATCTGGCTGAGGAGCCTTACTTCTTATCCATTGAAGCCCACTAGGGGGTACATGTGGGCTGGAGGTCGCTCTCCTGAGTTGCAGCTTGTCGAAGGTGTTCCTGAACATGATGTCGGCCGAGCTTCTTGAATCCACCAAGACATGTCTGACTTCAAAGTCGTTGATCTTCATCCTGATGACCAGTGCGTCATCGTGGGGATACTGGACTCCTCGCGCATCATCCTCGGTAAAGGATATGGGGTCTGCGGGTCATGGGTGCTTCGACGGATTCTGCTCTTCGCGCCCCAATTCATGGACCGAGGTCTTGCCAGTTGCCAAGGTGCAGCCCGCGATAATGGATCCGTCGATGATCGTGTTGATCACTCCGCGGATAGGCCTTTCTTCAGGCGGTGGTCTCTGCTCATTTTGCCTATTACTGGACTCGGGATCATCTCTCGTCTACTCCTCTTGTCGATTTGCCTGATTTTTATTACTTTTTTGTACAAAGTTTTTTAAGTATCCGCGGCGGATAAATTCCTCAATATCATCGTGGAGGCTCTTACAATTCTCGATACTATGACCGTAATCCTTATGGAATGACAATACAAATTCTTATAACTAGTGGCGGGGTCCCCCTTCATCCGGGGTGGCCTCCTTACAAATGGAGCATCTTTAATCGTCATTAAAATTTCCCCTCACCTTGTGTTGAGGGGGGTGTAGCTCGTCCTTTCCTTCGGAGGAGCTCGGAGGTGCCATCCTGACCTGCTGTCTCCCCTGGTCAGGGACTTGCTCTTCTTCCTCTTACCGCTTTCGTGGTGCGTCTTGTTGTCGTCCCTCCTCCTCTTCTCTGCTGGAGCTTTGGCCTTTTGGTTCATTTCCTCTTCAGTCTCGATGAATTGGTCAGCGAGCTTGAGGAAAGCGGTGATGTCCTTGAGCTTGTTATTCGCCACATGCCACTTGAACTCCTGGTGAGTGACTCCTCTCTTTGTTGTAGTGAGTCTTACCATGGGGTCCAAGTTCAGGATCAAGAGGCAGGTGTCACTGAAGTGCTTGATGTAGTTTCGAATGGACTCTCCCTCTTTCTAGAGTATTATGAGAAGGCTTTTTTGTGACCTTGGGCATTTTTTGCTGGTAACGAAGTGCGGGGTGAATGCTCGTACGAACTACGCCCAGCTCTGGATTGCTCCAGATGGGAGGTTTCTATATCACGTGTGCACCACTCCTCTGAAGGTCGTGGAGAAGGCAACACACATGCAAGCTTCACTGGCCCTGACAAGGTGCATCTAGGACTGGAAGGAGTCTACGTGGTTACTCGGGTCAAACGACCCATTGTACTTGTCTAGGGGAGGTACCTTGAAATCTTTTGGCATGGGTTGGTCCTTGCGACTCCTGGGCTCGCCCCTGTCTTACCTTGAGTTGCTCGGGTTGACTAGGCTCTGCGAGCTGTTCAGAAATTATCGCGTGATGAGCCTTGGGATGCTGCCTTCGTTGCTTCTTGGTGGAATCTACATTGGTGTTGCTCACTTCAGTACTATTAGGCTGGGCCTTGGCCTGGTGAGAATCAAGCTGGTACTGGCTTCCGCGGACCGAAGGGTCTTGCTTAGAGCTCACGGCCAAGACTTTGAATCGGTTACCCGTCAATGAGGCTTCCAGTTGCATGCGCTAGGACGGACCAACCTTGGTGGGGTGAGCGCTTTCTGATCCGCCTTGTAGTCGCGAGGTGTTGGGAGCTACTGGCTCCCTCCTGCTACGGGATGAGGCTTGAGAGGTTTCTCCTCGGCGAGGATGGTTGCTTCGGCAGCGGTTGAGTGATTGCTGGTTCTGCAGCGTTATTGGGCACCGCGGCTGGGCTGGTTTTCGGCTTTGTTGCGGCGTTGGGAACTACTGCTGATAGAAACGATACAGGACTTGATGTTGGTAGTGTTGAAGCTACTGGACTTGCTGCATCTGGGCCTGAATGGCATGCACGCACTGCACTAGATCACCTAGCTGGTTTTGCCCCACGGTGGGAGGAACCATAGAGGGTTCAGTGAAAGTGGTGTTCACCGCAAGAGGGAATGGGGTGTTCACCACCTCGACGACCTGGGGTAGGTCCAACGTGGGGACCCTGAAGGTGCTGAGAGGTACAGTAAACTGGCCGATACGCATGGCGGGGGCCTGAAGGTGCCCCCCTGAAGTATTCATTCTGTTGTTCTGCTCGGCGTTGCTAGAAGCTGCCATTAATGCTAGTGAAAGTTTGGTAGAGAAAGCTTTTTGAAACGGATTCCCACAGACGACGCCAATTGATGATGCACAATCTGGCCACTCCTACCTGGAAGTGTCTGAGCTCCTAGCTGGCGACGGGCAAGAGATTCCTGCGTGAAGAGAAATGAACCCGAGGTTGCTCACTCAGTGGGAACACTCCGATGCTTAAGTTAGTACTCAGTTGCGAGCCGGAAGAGAATGGGTTTTTGCAAGAAGATGAGAAAGCTAGAGAGTGGTGAATATGCAATACCTTGGCCCCTGGGGGGTTGAAGTCTTTATATACTAGCATTCTGGCAGGTTCGGAGGGGCTGCTCCCAAATCTCTATCGCGGCGATCTGTTGTCAGATAACGGCTCGGAGTGATTGGCTATCGTCGTCAGAACTAGGGAGTAGGTGGGATAATGTGACCGTTGTAGGGTACGGTCCTGCCAGGCAAGGGACAACCTCCAGGGTTGGTAGGCACGACGCCACCAGGTGAGGGACAATGAGTGCATCAGAGTTGGCAGATACTGAGCCGTCAGATGAGGGACGTGGGTGCAGCTTTCATGGTTGGTAGGTACGATTGTCAGATAGGAAGATTCTCGTAGGACTCGGGGCTACTTGATAATGAACCCTGTAGCGAGCTATCTTGTGGCGAGGTACTTGTGTCGAGCTTCTGGTGGTATGCCGAGGTGATTCTGCACGAGGTGAGCCATCTCTGAGGTGGCTCACTTGCTTGGATCTAGACTGCTTAGAACTTGGTCGTTTCAGTTCCTGAACTGGGGTGGACTCAACCCGAAGTACCTTCAACTCAGGACATTACTGTACCCGAGCTCATTCTGAGGTGAACTGACGCTTGGTGAGGTCATCTACATCGAGTCATGTCCATGTGCCAATATGCTCATGTCGAGTTGTCATTCATGTTGAGTCACATACACGCGTCACCCATCTATGAGGTCGAGCCAAATTACCCTGCATCAGTGATGCTTTTCTCGTTGCGAGGGTGGAGTAGGGACAAGGAGAGCATTCCCTGCCTCATAAGGACCCCGATCCCCACCCCATGGGATCCCTGCTGATATATATGTATAATGTACACATATGTCTATATGTTGGTATTTTAAAAAATATAGTTGAACATGTTTGAATCCTTTTAATAGGATTGTAAATTTTAATTGTTTTATTTTTAATTTTTAAATAAAATAAAAAAAAGATAATGGTTGACATTATAAAGAATAATGGGGAGTGGTGATCCCCATGGAGACGGGGATGGGGATAACTTTGTCCTTGTTAGGGAGGATGGGGATTTTCGTGGGGACGGGGATGGGGAGAGGCTTCTCATCCCCGCCCTGCCCCATTGCCATTCCTAATCAAACTAATGAAATTGACTAGCTTGGTTTGTAGTATTTCTAGTCGACTTTGGTTCAATAGTTTCCCAACCCAACTGGGTTGGACCAATTTCGCTTTAGCCATTTGTAAACTGACCAAAATCGAACATCCCGACCATATGTATTAATATTTTATATTTTAAATATATATATTTTTTGAATACCGGAAAGTGGGAAAATTTCAATATTTCTTAGGCTAAAATATTTTATATCATAAATTTAATTTTTAATAATGCCATTGTATTTTTTTTTTAATTTAAACTTAAATTTTTAAGTTCAAATCTTTTGAACTGACCAACCAAATCAAGAATTGACCCAAACCGATATAACCTGATTGACAACCTCCTCAACTTCACCCGGTTGATTTGGTTGGGCAAACAACCTACAACTGAACCAAACCAATCCGTGAACAATAGTTTGATCTCCAATAATTATTAAAAATTTATAGTGAAAATAGATAATAAGTTAAATTTAGAAAAGCTAAGTAACATTACTTTTAAACTCTACTAATTATTGAAAATTTTCTATTAAATAACAAAGCAAAAATAGATTTATACATAATTATTGAAAATATATTTATCACAAAAAATAAAAAATAAATACTGAAATACAATAAATATTAATTTTAGTTTATAACTATATAATAAATATAGTTGGATTTTTTTTTAAATTATTATTAATAAACATTAACTTTTGCAAGTTATTTTCTAGAATTATTAATTGTATAAATGAAATTAGTTATTTACAATATCATTTATTTATTTAAATAATATCATCATTTAAATTTTAAAATATTAATTACTTGTTGAATTTAATAATCCATAAAATTATAGTACTATTAATACACAACTTTGTTATTTTAACTATTTAAAATCTAATTATGTTAAATATTTTGTTATTTGGCTAAATATTTAAAATCTTAATCTATTCATTATAATGGAAAGTTGTTCATTAACTATTTAAAATACATTATTAATTGATTTAAAATATCAATTTTAATATTTCGTTATTTAAGATATTTAGTTATTAAAATATTTAAATAGTATTTAATTTTTTAATATTAGATTTTTTATTATTTGAATAACATTTAGATTGAATATTCTAGAAAATCATAATTTATATTGTTTGTATATATTTTTGTGATGAATTTTGTAAAAATATAAATTTATTAATAATATGAATAGTATTAAATCAATTATAATTATTTTTTGTCTTTTTAATAAATATTTTAAAGTTATTATATAATTTTATTAGAATGTTTAAATAATTCTTATATTTTTTAACTTAAACTTTCTTTGGATAAATATAGATAAAAAGTGGGAGAAAAGAGAAATAAAAATTAGAGATAATTTATTAGAAAAACTCTTTACTAAATAAGAAATAACTTAAAAAAAGTTGGGGATAATGAGGAAATTGTTTAGGAAAAATTTTAAGATACTAAGGGCCTATTCGGTGCGTCATTTCGTGCGGTGTTTCGGCTGTTTAAAAACTGGGCAGATCGATTTTCGGTTTATTTTCATTCGGTTCGCGGAAGATCTTCTCTTCTCAAAAAACGAGAACCCTTACTTATATAGGTTATTGGAGCCAGCGAGAGAGAGTCCCGTGTGTTCTCTACTTCATTTGCTGCTCTGCATCTCCATCGTCCACTTCGAGTCAGGGGTTTAGGGCTTAAAAGTTAGAACCTCTTTCTCATTCTTCGGGCGGCGGCTTGCGTAGTAGCTTAAGCTTGTTCCTCCAAAGGTGTTCTCAGAATACCTCTTACAACCCTAATCTTCTAGAATTAATCAAAATTTCTTTTTTCGACTCAGTTCATTAACCGAAAGGTAGCTGCATTTTATATAGAAAAAATGTCCCTGACGCATCTTTCAATCTCTCTTTCTTCGTCTTCATCCGCTTTTTTGAGCTCAAACAGCATCAACTCCAGGTTTCATCTTTAATCGTTAAGAAAAGAAGATTCTTTTTTTTTTTTTTTTTTCTGTTATTTTTCCAGTTCTCTGAGGAGCTAAGTTTTTTTTAAGCTAAATTTCATTGTTGTGTGCATGCAGAACTTTGAAGGTTGCAGTTCCGGCAAAGAAGAATGGGATATGTAAATGCATCGCAACACCCCCGGCGGAGACGACCGGTATTTTTTCAACCTTCCACTTGAGTTTTAGAATGTTAACTAAATATGTTCATTCGCAAGAAATTTGAACTTCTGATAATCGATGGTTCTTGCTTTTCACTTGGCTTTGTCTGTATGAGTCAATGGTGCAATTCGAGATGTGGTTTTTAGTGTCCTGTTAAACCATACATATTTGTGACATTGATATTGTTGAATTTGATGGCAATGCTCTATGGTGGGAATTGTCCTGTATGCTAGATCACGGACTTTTTTAGCTCCATGGATCCTTGGCATGTAACATCTTCCAATTAGAAATAAAAAATTTCTCCGGACATGCATGTGCACTTTCTTATTCCTATCACATTACTAAGTGCATGTTACAGACTCGATGAATATGTGTAAAGGAGCTTTATTCTCAAAGCAAAGATTTTATTGAATATAACAATGTCAAAGAGAGGTTGCTGAATTTTCTTTTTGTCCGTTATAGATGTTTTTACAATCTTTCATATATCTTATTTAATGGAAACACCGTTTTGAATCTCTGTAATTCAAAACATGAAATAAATGGAGAGATTTCCAGTTTCTTTAAGCTAAAACAGTGCACATGTTTGCGTGTGTTACAATAAATGCCAACCTTAGCTAGAACTAATTTTCCCATTTTTATTGCTTAACTACTACTGATAATTGTGCAATTGATTGATGAAAGAATCCCTCTATGGTTATGCCACCATCTATAACACTAACTTCGTTGATTGCATGCCACAAAAGCTTACAAGACAAAGGTCTCTCGCAATGCAAACATGGCAAAACTTCAAGCTGGATATTTATTCCCGGAGGTGAGAAAGCTTCACATACAATGATAAGTAATTTATGGTATCATGCTGGTTGATCTTTTTCTGTTTCTTTTTATTTATGAAAAGATCATTTATTTGAGTTTGATAGCAATGAATACTATTTCATCTGTTCTTCAAAATTAAAGTGGTTAACATACTAATTACATGTAAATGCAGTACACAAATTGCTTGTTTGGATTTTAGTTCTTTCAATGGAAATGTACTACGCATATGGAGTCACTTGAGTTGGGGATTACCCTTAACTTGGATCACTTTTTTTATCATTAAAATAATAAAAGAGATTCTAATAAGAAAGTCTAAAACCCTAACAAAATATATTTTTTTGAGAAAAAGGTATCAGAATTTTATATATATATATATATATATATGTATATATATATATTAAAATAAGGTGGTGAAGAAGTTTTCTCCTTTATTTATTTATTTTTTATTCCATGTCATTTTCAAAACAACCAATGAGATGCACTTTACAATAACCTAAATAATTTCTTCTCCTAAACTACCTCCCCCACTTTCTCCAAAATTACCTCTAATTCCTATTTGTCTTCTAAATTATCTCTAATTCCTATTTATCTCCAAAATTATCTCTAATTTAGTAAAGAGTTTTTCTCCTAAATTATCTCTAATTCCTATTTATCCTCTCCCCTACTTTTTATCTATATCTATCTAAAGAAAGTTTGGATTAAAAAATTTAAGAAATATTTAAATATTCTAACAAAATTATATAATAACTCTAAAATATTTATTAAAAAAACAAAATTAATAATGAAATTATGTAATAATAGTATAAATTATGATTTTATGGATAATTAAAATCAATAAATAATTAATATTTTACATATTATTTAAGTATTGAAATAACTAAATATTTAACTTAACTAGATATTAAATAGTTAAAATAAATAAATAAATTACGTAATAAATTTAAAAATTCTGAAAAGTAGAAATATAAATATAACATAATGTTGAAATTAGTAATAATTTAATATTTTTATCTAATATTGTAAATAACGAATTTCACTTACATCAAGTAATAATTCGAGAAAATAACTTTAAAAAAATTAATATTTAATAATAATAATTTTAAACTCTTAATCTGTATTTATTGTATAATTATATATACTAAAGTTAATATTTATTTTATTTCAGTAATTATTTATTGTTTTTTATGATAAATGTACTTTCAATGATTATGTATAAATTTATTTTGTTTTGTTATTTAATAGAAAACTTTCAATAATTATTGGAGATTAAACTACTATTTTTGAATTTTTTAAATTTAATTTATTGTACTTATTGTATTTTTGTTATAACTTATTGATTAATTAATATTTATTAGTGATTAAACTATTATTTGAGATTATACTATTTATCGACTAAACTAATATATTTTTAGTACTTATTGTATTTTTTTCATTATTAATATATTTTCAATAATTGTATATTTTTGCTAGAAATTTTCAATAATTATTGAAGATTCAACTACTGTTATTTATTTATTTATTGATAGATAACATAAACTTTTATTAATAAAATTAAAATGGAGGATACAACAGGAGGGAGGGGTAAAATCTCTTAACCTTCCCTAAAAATAAACTATTGTTATTTATTGGAGATAGGACTATTAGTTCAGCTAAAATTATGAGTGTTCTTGAGTTGGTTCTGTCCGGCCATAAGCTATTTGACCAACCAAATTGACCTGGTCAGGTTGAGGAATTGGTCAGACGAAACCGACTAACCTTTTCTGAAAACTAACCCACACAAGTTGTATCGGTTTGGGTTGGTTTTTACAAAAGGTCAGTCGCTTCAAAAGATTTAAACTTAAAAATTGAATTTAATTTTAAAAATTACAATGCAATTACTAAAAATAAATTTAAAAATTAGATTTATGAAATACAACATTTTGGACTAAGAATTATGGAAATTTCTCACTTTTTCATATTTAATATTATATCCATGGTTAGGTTGTTTGATTTTGGTTGGTTTACAAATGGCCAAAGTGAAATTTTGACCCAATTTGGTCGAATTGGGAATTTTTTGAACCAAAGCCGACATAAAAATACTAGAAAACCAACCAACTCGGGTCGAGTTGATCAGGTTGGTCGGTTTCATAAGTTTGATGAACCTAACTAAGATTAATTATTGTTATTTTTGCATTATAAAAAGTTTGTTAAGTAGCATATAAAATATGAATAATTATTAATTATTTAAAAAGTTGAAAATATAAAACAATTGTATACTCTTATGTGTTTCTATTAGGGTCATTTACTAGAACACACCTTATAGTTTTATATATTTACTTAAACCTACCTTATAGTTTTCGTTTTACTAAAACATCCCATATATTTTACAACTTATTTACTTAATCAACCTTTCATTAAGGAGTGTATTTTTCTATTAGGCCCATGGTTTTTTATTTCAAAAATACCCTTAACACTTTTTTATACAGAAAACAAAATTGGCCAATTATAGCCAATAAAGTGGTTGCTCGTGTCTTATTAAGGGCAAAAATGGTATTTTTATTTCTATTTTCTTTTGATTAAATTTATTTAAATGAACATCAAGGTCAACATTGTTATTTTCCACTATTATCTAATGGAAGATTGATTAAATCCGTTGCAAATTATAAGTGATGTTTTAGTAAAATGCTAACTATAGGGTGGATTTTAGTAAATCCATGAAACTATAGGGGTATTTTAGTAAATGACCCATTCTATTATTTATCTTTCACTTAATAAATCCCGTGCATTGCACGGGTTCCCGCTAGTTTTATTAGATAAAATAAAGAGTACATGAGGAGATGTACAACATAAAAGGGGAAACCCCTTTGTACTATATACTACATCAATGTGAGCTCCTAACTTAGCGTCTCTTGCTTCTGTCAAAAAATGACTTAATCCCCATGGACCTCCTTTTTTTCTTAACCATTTTATAGTATTTGCTGAATCTCCTGCTATGGTTAAGTTTTGAATGCCCAGGTTTCTAACTATTCTGATTCCCCTAAGAGCTGACAACACTTCCACCTTGGTAGAATCAGCAACACCTATTGGACCACTAAAAGTCCACACAATAACACCCCATTTCATCTCTTACCATGCCTCCTATACCAGCCACTCCTGGGTTGCCTGATGCGCTCCCATCAAAGTTTAGTGTTGTCCCTCTCTTTCTTCTTCTTACTAACACACGGGGAACAGAAGGGAGGGAAATCAACTGGGAGAAGAGAAACTTTGCACTTCTGTTGAGATCATTTGTTGAGAATCCTTTGAACATATCAGAATTAATGGCCCAAAGATTACAGTGTAGAGTAATTTGGGAGACTAACTCAAGGGATTTTTTCTTGTTTTCAAATAAGTGATTATATCTTTCTTCCCAAATTCCCCACAACACTGCATATAGTATAGTTTGCCAATAGATTTTGCCTTTTTTGCTAAGACCTTTGCATTGCCATTGTTGAATTAAATCCCGGATACTTTCAGGGGCAACCCAACCATACCCCGCCAACTTCAGGAAGTGGTGCCAAATTTTCTTTGTCTCATTGCAGTGGAGGAGTAAGTGATTAGTTGATTCTCCTTCACTCAAGCACAAAGTGCAAGCATGGGGTGAAATGAAGAGTCTTCTCAAGCTCTACTTTTGAACAAGGTGACAAGTGTTGATCCTTTGCAAACTGGTTTCCCAACAAAGAAGCAAACTCTTATGGGGATTTGGCTACTCCAAACCTTTTTAAACGGGAAGGGGGAGATCTGATCGCCTGCAGTCAAAACCTTGTAGAAGGACTTGGAAGAGAATTCGCCTATAGGGTGAGGGACCAAATCATAGTCTTGGGAACTAGATGAGATGTAGACCTCCTTTGGAGCTTGGGGTAGGTCTGCTACTTGGGTTATCTCTGGGTCTCTTAGAGGTCTTCTAAGGCTTAGGTTCAGAGTGTACTCAGAGGAAGAGGCAGGAATGCAAGCAGAAATGGTTGCATCTTGGTCTTGGATTAGATTAAAGAGTCTTGGGAAAGAATCAGCTAGGGTAGAGTGGCCCCACCAGAGATCTTTCCAGAATTTAATCCTGCTACCATTACCTAATTAAAGGGAAAACAGAATTGCCAATAGAAATGTTACCTTTCCAAGGGTTTGTGGATTTTACCCGGCTCAAATGGAGATTGCTATCCCAACCGTTTGAGCTTGTCCTGTACTTGCTAGAGATGATAGCTCCCCATAGAGAGTTTGGTTCTTTGGGAAATTTCCAAAGCCACTTCCCCAAAAGGGAAGTATTCTTCTCCTTGAGATGGCCAATACCCAATCCACCTTTCTCCTTAGGTTTACATACTTGATCCCAGCTTACTAAGTGACTTCTTTTTTCCCCGCTGCCTTCCCAAAGGAAATTTCTTTGAAGTTTCTCGATCTCAGGTCTGACTTTCCTTGGGATTTGGAAGACCAACAAATAATAGATTGGAAGATTTGCAAGAGAGGCCTTTAAGAGAGTGAGTCTGCCCCCCTTTTGATAAATAGCAGCTCTTTCAAGTTGCTAGTTTCTTCTCGCATTTTTCCATCACTGTCCCCCAAAAGCTGAAAATTTTTGGGTCTTCCCCTTGAGGCATCCCCAAGTAGAGAATTGGCAAGGACTCCACTTTGCATCCCAGAATGGCTTTAAAAGATTCCAGCAGACCTGCTTCTACAGAATTTTTGCTACAACACTACTTTTGGAGAAATTGACCCTCAAACCAGTTACCCATAGTTGCCAAGGTGACGCCTAGGCGACAAGGTGCCCTTGGAGGCGGCTCGCCTTGCCAAGTTGCCAAGCAGTTTTGCATGCTGTGTAATAAAATACTTTTATATTGTTTTTTTTTGATATTATAATTATAAAATAGACATTATTAAAGAAAAACATTCATTTTTGTGTTTATAAACTAATTTCTTTTTATTATTTTCTTATTTGTTAGGGTTTAATCAACACAAACATTGCTAACTGCTGTGTTGAACCCTCAATGACTTCAAGATCTGAACCAATAAGTAAGGGAAGAACTTGAAATTTTGTCTAACCAACACTTTTCTTCTTCCGCATCTTCTTATTCTTCTTCTTCTTCTACCTTTTCTTTTCTTCTTTTCCTATAACAAAAATAGGGGTTCAGCCCTTATATTTTTTGAAATTTCTTTCCTTCTTCTTTTTCTTCTCATAAATATGTTGATTTTCTAGACTTAAACATGAAGCTTATAATATTCTTATGAAAATTATGGATAGTTATTAAAGAAAGTTGGTTATGGAACCTAGGGAACTACCCTAGGATATGTGATTTTTTACTTAAAAAAACCCATTGCCTAGGTGATGTCTAGGCACCCGTCTCGCCTTGAAAACTAGGCGACAAGGCACCCCCCTGTTGCCTAGCCTTGCCTTGGCGCCTTGAAAACTATGCAGTTACCCCCTTGAAACAATTAATTACCCTCTTAGCATTGGTTATGTTGTCTAGAGATGCTTCCAAAGATAAGATAATGTCGTCTGCGAACTGTAGATGTGAGACGTGGAGAGCATCTCTTCCCACTTCAAAACCTTTTATGAAGTTAAGGGTTTTAGCTTTGTCGAAAAGCTGATTGAAGATATCCATCACCAATGAGAAAAGAAAGGGGGATAGGAGACAACCTTGTCTTTTTTTTTGATGAATAGGAGACAACCTTGTCTTTTTTTTGATGAATAGGAGACAACCTTGTCTCAGACCTCAACTTGCCTTGAAGTAGCCTTTTGGTTCTCCATTTATCAACACTGAGAACCAAGTTGATTCAATGCAGCCTTCAGTTAGCCCACTTACCACCGAAGCCTCTAACCTCTAAATTTGGTGAATACACTCCCAATCCACTTTGTCGTAGGCTTTTTCAAGGTCTAGTTTAACAATGACCCCTGGCTTTTCATTTAGTTTTCTATCTTCTACACATTCATTTGCTATAAGAATGCTATCCAGTATTTGCCTTCCTTTCACAAAAGCAAACTGGTTTGAGGAGATTAGGTCTCCTAGGATTTCTTTTAGTTTTCTTGCTATCACTTTGGCTAAAATCTTGTAAAAACTCCCCGCTAGTCTAATCGGTCTGAAATCCTTTACCTCCAAGAGTCCCCCTTTCTTTGGAATGAGACAAATGAAGTTGGAGTTCAATCCATTGTTCATGATGGCTAAAATCTTGTAACTTTTCTTGTATCAAATCAATGTAGAGAAAGACAGTACAATGATAACAGTCACTGCTGTCTGTAACAAAACAGCCCAGCAACATGACAAAGTCATAGCAATCCTTTGCCTGGTGGCTCCTATACAACACTATCTTTGTTAACCCCCATCCTTGCAAGCCCATCAGCTAATCCCTCACCTGTCCTAGGTACCCACCTGAACAAGCAGTTCAGGTTAGATGCCAGACTTTTAGCTTCTCTTGTTATCTTCTTAGTATCCAAGGACCTTCTGTTTCATTATCCAACCAGCTGATTACTTTGCAGTTCCTATACTTAGAGAGCAGGCCAGTTTCAGTCCTTGAATGAGAGCAGTAGAATGTTTGCAAGAGTGCCCCATAGCCAAGAAAAAATAGTCAGTACAGGCTACTATCAGATTACAAATCTGGTATAGCCTGGCTACCCATGGCCAAATCCTCACTGGCATTTGCATAGTTTCCAAGGCATCATCTAGGTGACTAGGCACCACCTAGGAGACAAAAGTCACAAGGTGGACACTGTATTATAAGATGGCTACAACTTACTAATATGTATGATAATACATTTTATAGTATATTATTCATAATTTTTTAAGGGTTTACTGCTGAAATTTAGAACATCCAAGTTCCAAGGGTTTTGAGAAAAGAAAAAGGACAAAGAGGTTTCTTTTCTTTTCTTCTTTTTATTCTCTCTCTCTCTCTCACACATTAAATAAAACAGTGTCTCCACACTTGTTCTTTTTTTTTCTTTTACTTATCTTTTACTTATTTTCTATCTTAAATGTTTTTCATTTAAAATCATAACCTTCTTTAGTTGCTAAATTGATATGAAGTTTCTCTATTAAATACTTATTAACATTACTTTTACAAATATTGAAATTAATATTTGTCTTTTAAATATGATGGTTTATCATGTTTTGAGAGGTACAAAGAGTTACTATTTTTCAATCAATATACATGCTGATTGATTTATAAAACTTGGGAACTGATCAAAATTTAGCTTTTTATTTAACAGAATTCTTGTTGCCAAAACACTTTGATAACTACGGACATTTGCAGACCTAGGTAGTGGGCACTTGTAGTGATTTAAAAGGTGGGCCTAGGCGTGCGCCTGATGCGCCTCAGCCCAAGCGTGCACCTTTTGAAAATTTGATGCTTTTTTTTAAACATAGTGGCTGGGCCGGGGGCTCCGCTCCGATTCGCTTGCTTCGCTTGCTCACCGAAGCTCTGAGAACCCCTTGAACCGGTCAGGCCCCCAATACACCCACTGTAGGGGCGTATCGGAGGGGTCTCGAAACGATACGGGCTGATACGTGTCGATACTTTGAACCTTGGGGTCGTGGCACAAAGTCGGCTCGTAGGATCAGGAATGTAATATGTTTTACATACATTAGCTACGCAAAGTACTGCAATTGAGCGAAAAAAGAGATTAGAGGTTTTAAATGCTTGAAAATGTTTTATATGCTTGATTTTATTTTTAAATTCTCATTTGAATATGATTTACATCTTATGTTTATGTCTTATAATTTTAGATAATAGGTTTTTTAAAACATTATTTTAAAATTTAAGTTATATTTTTTTATTAATATTTTGATTTTTTGGCATTTTTTTTGAATTTTCTGACATTTTTTTATTTTTTAGCATTTATTTTATAATTTTGCGTCTTGCTTAAAAAAGGCACGCACCTCACCTTGCACCTTAGACGCAAATTGACCCCTGCGCCTTGCGCTTTTAAAACACTGGGCACTTGATGGAAAAAACCGTTGAGAATCAGCCTAGATTTTACATGTTAGACCATTAAAATGGTGGGTAACAGCCAGAATACATCTTCTAATCTAACCATTCAGCACCTCAGGTAAGATTTGGTAGTGTCTTGCTTTTGGATGTTTTGTGATGGATCCGAAGATAGCTGTGAAAATGTCGTTTATAATTTCTTTTTGCTTCAATTTTTAGTACATAAAATTGAGGTCATTCCAAAATAACGAATAAATATGTGAAAATCAAGGCAAATAGAAAAAAATAAGGTTAGAAGCTTAGGAAAAACAAGATAAAAATATAGAATAATAGGCACCATAGGAGAAAATAGTAAGCACGAGAAGATAATAGAATTATAAACTATGAATTTTCTTTTAATAATTTTTAACTTGTAATTTCAGCAAGATCTGAGAACTAAACGCAGCTCAACTTGGCAAGGCCTTTTCCCACTTAACAGTGCAATAGCTTCTCTCGCTTGGGAAAGAAAATTTCTATGTTCTAGCCTTTTTCAAATAAGCAGGTTGAAAAGTTTTACAACTGGCATTATTAAGGTTAGTGTCCTTGAACAGCATTCCAAGCAACTGTGGAATATGAACATGGACATAAGAGGCAGCATTAAAAATTTGAAGCAGCTAACCTGTCATTACCACGGGAAGAATATAAATAATAATACCTAAAACATAAACTATGCAATATGCATGTAGATGTAAGAGGTATCCATACAAAATGAAGAGAAAATTAAACTCTCAAACCAACATTATAGTAAGCAACATTTATCAAAAAAAAAAAAGCATTATAGTAAGCAACTAAGCATGATATTATACAAAAACCAAACAAAACTACGTTATAGAAGCGTTGATAAAAAAACTACAGTATGGAAGCAAGACCTATCTCTTGGTGAAGCAAAAGAAGGTAAAAAAAGAAGCACTGAGATGAATCCTTGACCCAACCAGTCAATCATGAAACTTTTCCTTGGATTTTAAGGGCATAAAAAGTGAATTGAAAAAAGAGGTGCTCTCTCTCTCTAGTTTGGCTTGTTCATTTTATGTTTTCTTACTTTCCTTCTTTATCATTCTATTTATATCCTGATGAAATGTTTTCCCTGAAATAGATTGCTAGAAGAAGGGCTACACACATACTGAAATATCCTGATGCACAAGTGATAAGCCTTGGAATTGGTGATACAACTGAGCCCATTCCAGAAGTCATAACATCTGCCATGGCACAGGTATTCTGCTTCTCCTTTCTTTGGGTGGTGAAAAAGGACAAACAGAACATAAATTATAGAAATTTTACATTTATTCAGAACTTCTTTGAAGCTGGGCTAATCCAAAGAGCAGCTAATTAGGTGACTGAAATTGTCCCAAGTAAGCTGGAATTAGGCTACAAAGCCCCTGAGCTTGTTACTTTGAGATATAGTTTAAGTTTACCTAACAAAGTAGGCTGGAAATAACTTTAGAGAGTTTGAATAATCAACAAAAACAAGTGAAAAGAGAACCACTAAGTTGGTAAAGGGGTTTCAAACAAGGCATTTTAGGATCTTTCAATGAATCAAAATGCTGGTTGAGGTCAAGAGGGGGTCCTAGGGCCTTGGAACATCAAATATGTAATCTCTAACATTTAAAGACAAGTGCAAAAAGCCTAGAAAAAGACGTAAAGGAGAAAGAGGAAAATAGCTGCTTCCTCATCCTCATCCTTTATGCCAATCCACTACTCTTGGCTTCCTCATAAGAGCCATGTTAAGCTTGACTTTGATGGCTGTAGCTGTAAAAACCCAGGGAAATCAGGTATTAGGGGTCTTTTTAGATGCATGTTTGCACAACTACAGCCTGCCTTACACTTGGGATCTATTGGCATTGGAAATTCAGTCAGAGGAAACTCATTGGCAGCTCTCCAAGGTTTAAGAATAGAGAGGGATCAATATTTTAACTGGTAGTTTAGAGGTGATTGCCCGCCCTTGTCTAATTGTATACTCTAACTATTTTGGTTCTTGGATAGTTGGATAACAACATTGAAATTGTTATCCAGAATTACAAGTTTGATTAATGATGTAGCCCACGACAGTCTGCCTTTAGTTTTCCATCAATGACATCAATTTTTCCTGTATCTAATTAATTATCGAACTTATTTGTCCTGCAGAGATCACATTCATTATCAACATTAGAGGGTTACAGTGGTTATGGAGCTGAACAAGGTGAGAAGGTATGTAGTTCATATTTACAGCCTTTTTCATAAACACCTCTGACTTCATTGGTTTTGTTTCTCATTCCTGGAAGTTGGGTGATCATTTCTAGTTAGACCCAGCCTGGAGTACAGTTATTTTTAAATAAATGTGTATATTATATAAAATATTTAACATACTAAACCCAATATATATAAAGTTGTAGGCCTGGCTTCGGGCCTGGGCCACACCATTGTTGCATTACATCATTTAAGTTTCCTATTCAAGGTGGACATGACTCCACTTTCAAACATTGACACGTACATGTGATACAAATATCAGCCATTATTTTGATAGGCTGCTTTTGAGTTAAGTATCTTCTTTTATATATGCTACATGCTGAATATGATGAATCTTCTGATACTGCCAATGTCTCATGCAGCAAAATTTAGTAGAATATTTTTTTTTGGGAAAAGGTAAAGTGATATTTATTGAGAAAGAGATACACACAAGAGGCTGAGATCAGTCCCTGAAATGGCTGACTGATCAAAAACAGCAAATACATGAACCATCAAGAAACAGAAAACAAAACATCTGATACATTACAATTTCTAAACTCAGCAGTCACAGACAGCCATGAAACCAGCTTGCCCACTCTTCTGAGATAGATCCTCCGGACTAAGAGACTTGTTATTAAAAACCGTTCTGATCCTCTCGGTCCAGATGCACCAGATAACCACAATTGGAATTAGTTTCTAGAGAACCTGCCTTTTCTTGCTCAAACCCTTAATCTGCCAACAGTTTAACAACTCTTTAACCAACCTCGGCATCACCCAGCTAACCTTCACAATGTTGAGGAGATGATTCCACAAATGAGCAGAAAACGAGCAGTGGATGCACAAATGATCAGTGGATTCAACATTAGTAGAATATATGCCATTTATATATTTTGTTGACAAATAAATAGAAATTCAAAAAAGAAAAAAAAGTAGTTTAATGGTAAAAAGACATTTGTAAACTAAAACTATTTTCTTGATTCTTTTAATACTTCAGAAATCTTCGCATTGATATTTTATTCAATGTTACTATTTAATACATGTTGAAAATGAAGATAAGGAGATGGTCAGGTATAAAAAGAATAACTAATTTTTGAATAAGAAACAAAATAAAAAATCTATTGCTGCAGTTGATCATTGAGTGGTTCTATTTCTTGTAATGTTTTTTTTTTATTTAATAATCTTATGTTATTGATTAAAAAAATGTACAGTCAATCCCAAAATTTCGACATGTCATTTGTCTGTTGAATTTGTTTTTATTTTTTTCAGAAGTTGATAAATATTGCAGGATAGCGGTTGTCCTGCAAAATCCTTGTCCAGGATTGTTGAAAATGTTATGGGAATGTTATCCAGTTTTGAGTGTCCATACTACTAATTCAAAATGAAGTTCTGGAACTTTTATTTAACATCTCTTTAGGTGTGAGTGTAATTTCTGTACTCCCTTAAGTTCAGGAATAATGCAGATTTTATATTTGTACAGAAATTAAGGGCTGCAATTGCATCAACTTTTTATGCTGACATGGGCATTGAGGAAAGTGATATATTTGTTTCAGATGGTGCAAAATGTGACATATCCCGTCTCCAGGTTGGTCATAGTTCCTATAGGATGATATTTGGTTTTTTCCATACTTCATTTGTCACAGTCAGATTTACTGCTTCAGTGTTTGAATTTTGAAGTAAATGTTAGAATCCTGCATGATTGTGCTTTCTAGGCTTGGTTGCATCATAAAGTTACAGTAGAAATTTTTTTGGCTGCTACCCCACTGAGAACTTGATGTTGACATTGGCTTCCTTTGTCACAGCTTCTTTTTGGTTCTAATGTAACAATGGCAGTGCAAGACCCATCATATCCGGTAAATGTCTAACTTTTTATTTTTTATTTTTTATGATAAGATTTGTATTTTCTTTCATAACAATAAGCAATGTATTGGTATCGATTCTTTAGTTTGAAAGATAGGTCTTTGACCATGTTATCTTGTTTGTGTTCTGTCAATATCTGTATAATATTGACAGGCAGTTGAAGATGCTGGCTGGCTTGCTGGTAAAGTCTCCTGCTGGTTGTAGCAGAGACCTGGGATTTGATCCTGCCTCCATCAGGGTTGGGGGGACAGGCTGCCCTGCATTAATGGAATACAGCATTTACTCTTTCATCTATATCTCTGTGCATGGAAGACATGCACATGGATGTAATCAATCTGGTGGATCCAATTTGGAAAAATTCAAAACAAGAGCCATTTGATCCTGTCTGGTTTAGGGAATGCCTATTAGGTGGCCGGATTTATCTAATTGACCTAATTTGGGCCATGGAATAACTGCAGAGATAATTTAGATTCTTCACCATCTACACACATACACGTTTTAGTGGAAGAATAAATTATGAATGCAAATCAGTTCTGTAGTATTAGCTGGTCCTCTAGGTTCTAAACTAGTATTTAGCTTAATCTGCAAACTTAGGATCATATGTTTCTTCCTAATAAATATACAAATCTTACTCTCTTTTTTCCTGGAACTAAATGGTGAACTTTCCTTTTTATTTATAGGCATATGTTGATTCAAGTGTTATTATGGGCCAAACTGGCCAGTTCCAGAAGGATATTGAAAAATATGGAAACATTGAGTATATGAGATGCAGTCCTGAAAATGGCTTCTTTCCAGATTTATCAACTATTCAGAAAACAGATATAATCTTCTTTTGTTCACCAAACAATCCTACTGGTTCTGCTGCAACAAGAGAGCAATTGACACAGCTGGTACGGTTTGCCAAGGAAAATGGTTCAATAATAGTCTATGATTCCGCATATGCCATGTATATATCAGATGACAGACCTCGGTCTATATTTGAAATTCCTGGAGCAAAAGAGGTAAATCTCAAAATGATTATTCAAAGTTCTTTTACAAGGAATCAAGCCTTTCTTCATTCTTCTTTTTCTGTTATCTATTTTAACTTGTTCATCTATTAATTTCTGCCGCAAGTTGTAAATCTCTTAGGCAAGTATAGCTTGTCTGTTCCGCACCAACCATATTTACAGTGTGCAAAGCAAGTAGCTTTCACAGAATAGTGTCATAAAACTGCAGAACTTGGGGTCAATTTCAATATCTAGCAGCTTCTTCTGCTGAAAAACATCCACTATCCCATCTCTTCTCAAAAAACAAGCCTCTTATTATCTGTACAGTTAGGATGTAACTCTTATAGAGGACATGGGATCTTAATGTTGAAGCTGCTGATCAAGGGTTTGGATGGTGGTATCTAGGTGTTTTTCACGTGTCTATCATAGTTTCCCCAATGGAAATGTATTTCAATTTAAAATTACTTTTATATTGCTATTCAATATAGGGAAGCAAGAGCTTTCTGCAATGAAAAATGCATCAGCTATTTCATATGTTCTGTTTAGTTAACCAATGACCATATTGCTACCGATCACTGATTTGGTAATGTGGATTTGACAAGTTTTAAGATCCTTGCTGTACCTATTTTATTGGTCTAATTTTCAAAATTTCCAGGAAAGTTAATATGGATTTTTTTGTACTTTAAGAAAGAAAAACATCTGGCAGTATGGTCCCAACCTTAAAACTTTTTCTGCTTTTCATTTTAATCTCCCAAACAATATTCTGACAATCCAAAGTAATGGTCATAAAATTGTAGGATTATTTGGCAGGATCTATTTCCGGAATAGAATCTGTTGTTGGCAAGATCCAGAGCATAATTAGTCAATGTTTCTCTGATGTAATGGATAGAGAGGATATTTTCTTCCTTTCGTCATCCCCTCAACGCTTTGTTTAACATATGAGATATATACTGCAGGTTGCAATAGAGACAACATCATTCTCAAAATATGCTGGGTTCACTGGAGTCCGACTTGGTTGGACTGTAGTTCCAAAAGAGCTGCTTTTCTCTGATGGGTTTCCTGTTGCCAAGGATTTTAACCGTATCGTTTGTACTTGTTTCAATGGTGCATCTAACATTGCACAAGCTGGTGGATTGGCTTGCCTTTCTCCAGAGGGTCTCAAGGTTAGCTTTTGTTGTGTAGTTTCTACATGCTAGTTAACATTAGAGAACTCATCTCCTGTGGTTATTAATAAATTGCTATTTCTTGCAGGCAATGCATGAAGTTGTTTCTTTTTACAAGGATAACACTGAGCTTATAGTGGACACATTCAACTCCCTTGGTTTTAAAGTATACGGAGGGGAACATGCCCCTTATGTTTGGGTCCACTTCCCTGGTCGAAGCTCATGGGATGTGTTTGCTGAGATTCTTGAAAAGACCCATATAGTTACAACTCCAGGCAGTGGCTTTGGACCTGGTGGTGAAGGTTTCATCAGGGTTAGTGCCTTTGGTCACAGGGGGAACGTCTTAGAAGCCTGTAAAAGATTCAAGCTACTTTACAAGTAAGACGGTGCTTCCCAACTGGTTTCAAAAATAAATTTATCTGCCAAATTGATGGCCTTGGACTTCTGTAACATGTACCATTTTTATTTCTCAACTTTGACATTTAGGTTTTTCTTAATTGTTTGATTGTTTCTCCTGATTAAAACTGCAAAAGCATTTATCTGCTTTGAGTCTTGTGCTTCCTTTAGTGAGAAGATTAATCTGCAATTTATTCAAGCGAACTTCTTTTATTGTCGTGTTAGGGGTATATTAGAAATAAACAACCATGGATCTATACCCTTGAACATTTCCCACTCAGTTCAAGGGTGCTTTTGGAATAAACAATCATGGGTCCATGTCCTTAGTTAAAGTTACTATTTTCATATGGCAAAACATTTAATTCTTAATGAAAGGTCAATGTAAATAGATTGCAAACTATAACGGGTGTCTTAGTAAAAATACAAACGATAGGATAGGTTTAAGCATGTGAAATTATTTTTTTATGTTTTTTATAATTAATGCTATTTCTCTCATCTCTCCCCATATTTAATGCTAACCAACTCTCTTTCCAATTAACCCTCTAATCGTCATTAACTTATAACCCAACTCAACTCAAGGCAGTTTCCGTCAATATGGACGGTTTTGTTTCCCAAAGCAAAAACAATGCCCACGTCAATAAAATCATGTTATGTTTGCTGATATAGCAGTTTTGGTTTGAAAAATAAAAGCATACATATTAGAGAGCACCCCCGAGGGTGGCATGATCAAGTGTTTCACTTGTGACCCAACTTTATGAATTTTTAAAGGGTGCGGACCCCACAAGTCCGTGGTCCGGACCTCTAAAAGTCTGAGAAGGTGGTGGTTCGGTGAAGTAGGCCAAAGGGGGAAACAGAGAAATGGAGAATGGCCAGACCCCAGAGGGGCTGCTGTATGTCGGGCGGGGATCATTCTACTATAGTTCTCCAGCATTTTAATTTTGGAGCTTCTCTGGGTTAAGCATATATTATTTTCCCTAGATGACGAGGAATTTTCTAAAATTTTCCATTAATCTTATTATGTCAGCCAGGGTTGGTCAGCCATTTGCCACTAGCCCATTTACCTAATTCAACGCTCAGTTCGGTCTACTACTTTGTGATCAAAATGGGATTATACTGGGTCTATATTAGCCTTTATATGTCACAGCTACTTCTTTTAATTTTTCTCTCTTTATGTTTCTTTATGTATCTATATTTCATTTGCAGTCATGTAAACTATTAAAATTTGCTGGGATTTGAGTTTCCCAACAAATTCATGCACTTGGCCTAATCATTCCACCATAGTCATACATCTTCTGAATATATCCTGATATACATATTTGAATTGCCTTTTTGTGATTCTCTTTGTGAAATCGATACTTTTAACTTCGTGACCAAGCCAGTGGATTTTTTGAATTTTGATGATTGCACTAAAATGGAACCAGCTCTTTTTTCGATGTGAGAGTCACTTGATGCTATTCGATATGAGGTCGTTCTTGAACTGAGGTCGCAGTAGACGGAGTCGAGGTGGAAGGATGAAGTCACATTGCAAGATCTGAAACCAAGAAAATGTTTAGAGGCTCGAGGAGTTATATTTGGGTAGATGTTTTGATGCTCAAATTAGTTGAGAATAGTGGGTGGTTGGGCTGCGCAGTTAGAGAACGGTGCTGGTCCGAGCAAAGTAACGGTATAGAACTCAAAAGTTGGATAATTTACCTTGAGTCGGAGGTATCTTTTTATAGTCGAAGATCTGTATCTTGTTTGGATGAGGCTTTCAGGGTTGTCGGGATGAGGTTTCCGGCTGAGGTCTTCGGGATAAGTCCTAATCCCTAGTGGAATTGTCATCATTTGTACAATAATCTCTTTTCTTGGTCGCACTTATCCATATGACGTGGTGCCGACATAGTTGAAGAGATAAGATGGGCCATAGTGGTGATGTGTCGATGAGATAAGGCGGCCATAGAAGTGACACGTGGCACTTGGGGACAACTCAACCATAACTCAAACACCACTCTCCCAGTTTCGAAGTCGAGGAGTGTAATGCTCGGTCGTAGTGTGGCGTGGAAGAGCTCTTCGGTTCTTGGTTGAGGAACTCAAGTCAGAAGTTGGTTGAACGCATCATTTGAGCGAAGGACCTCGGGATTGAACCAGTTTTTGGGCGGACCAGTCAGTTCAATGCTCGCGACATGTTGACGGAAGTGACATTTCGCCTTCCCAAGGCTACACGCGTGTGAAGGTCAGTGGCGTCATTTCGTCTTCCCAAGTTGTTAGAAGGCGGTGTTTGATCCACATTGTTTATCTTGCCTTGATTTAGATCATTGGGAGTCCTATAAAAGGGGTGAAGAACATTTCCCCTTTGTCATTTGTGAAGGAAATCACTTGCAAAGCTCGACGAGAAGTAGTCTTCGGTGCTTGGTGTTTGCTTTAGTTCCGCGGTCTTAACCTTCGAGACTTGGTAAGATGTCTTCCTCGTCTTCCTATTCTTCTTCCTCTTCTTCCGTTTCCTCTTTGCTTCCTCTTCTCATTCTAAGTCAGAGCCGGGGTTTGACTTTGAGGGGTCAATCCTAAGAGGGTTGTAGAGGCCGAGGAGGATGAGGCAGGGCCGTCGACCGAGGAGGTCGATCTTCCTCTATGCGTTGGTCACCGATTTGGGACCAAGCCGTATTGTCTATCACCTGAGGATGTAGCCCGGATCCGAGCCTTGTACTGCATCCCTGAAGAGTATGAACTTATGTGCCCGATGACCAGTGAGAGGCCCACGGATGCTCGACTGGGCGAGCTTTGTCTGTATGAGCACAGCCTAATGGCAGGCTAAGGTTCCCTTTGCACGAGGGCGTTGTCGAAGTGTTCAGGTGGTATCGGGTACTACCTATTCAATTGATGCCGAACTCCTTTAGGTTTTTGGTCGGCCTTTTGTCCTATTGTTTCATCCATGACCTTGAGATTACCCTAGGAATGGTCACTTACTTCCTTCAACTAAAGCACCACTAGCAAGGCTACTATTACTTCTCGGCCCAACAACATATTAAGGTGCTGGTAGGAGCCCCCTCTTCGGTGAAGCACTGTAACTAGAAGGAAAATTTCTTCTTTTTGTGCTCTCTCGGGGGCTCTCCTCTGTCATCCGAGCTCTAGAACCCGAGGACAAAGGTGAAGTAGCCTGAGTTGGCCCAGCTCACCGAGGAAGAGAGGACGACAATAGGGATGATCGAAGAGGTCAATGTAATGCATTACACATCCTTCTCAATGTTGGTCCGTGCCAGGCTGATGAGTGAGGAGGCCGGTTTGAGATGGCAAATCGTGAGGATGCCACTTGTCGCATGAGGGTTGCGCAAGACAGGCATAGCCGAGGTGCTCAGGGGGTAGGGGTGATCATGGGCCCGGCCTGGCCCGGGCTGGGCTCTGCACTTATGATAAGGGCTATAGCTAGGCTTGGGCCCAGCCTGGCCTAAGGTTCTGGGCCTAAAACATAAACCCTAGCCCAAGTCTATATGGGCCCGGGCCAGATTCTAGGCCAATGTCACTCATATATACAACACTACATATCTATATATTAAATAAGATAATGTGCATATAAACTTATTTTATACATTATATAATATAAAATATTACATATAATATAAATTATACGTCATGTTATAATATTTATATATAAAAATATTAAATGAGATAATGTGCATTATACTCAAAATTGTAAGTTTAAATACATGCGGGCCGGACCGGGCTTCAAGTATTAAGCCCAAGCCTGGCCCTAAAATTTGCGGGCACAAAACCCAGGCCCAAGCCCGGAATTTTCGGGCCGGGTTGAAATGGTCACCCCTCTCAGGGGGCCTAGCCCCGATCTGAGGGAGTACAACCAAGGTCTGCTGAGCGGACTCCCTGGCAGCAGAAGAGGGAAAGGTAGGCTGAGGAAGAGGTTGTGGTGGTCGACCCGGAGGAGGGCACTCAGGTCGTCCACCTCCCATTCCCCACGAGATAACACACAGGAGGGTGGTAATCCGGCTATTTACATGTTGTAGTGGAACATCTGGACTGAGGACAGGCTTGGGACAAAGGGTGTGGTTGAGTAGCTTCATCGTAGCCTGCCGACACCGACCTTGAGGCGGGAGGTCACCGAGTCTACAGGTAGAGCCCTTGAGACCGCGCTCGCGCTTCAGGCTGCATCGATAAGTCTTCTTGCTTGTCTTGGTTACTCTGCTCTATTCAGTTGATCTTATTGTGTAGACACTTAGTTTCTTTTTTGTAGAATGATTGCTTGGTGATCATCGTGATCAATCATCTTCGGTTAGTGCGTCACCTCTATGAATCAGGGCAGGCCGAGGTCGAGTGCAAGAGGGCTCGGTTAGTCGAGCTTGAGGCTGCGAGTGCGCGGTCAGCCGTGCTGGAGGCTGAGAATGCTGATCTCGGTATGCCAAGCCTTTATCCTTGTAAAAATTTTGATAATTAATGGAAAAGACTTTTTGGTTCTGAGCTTGTTATGTCTCGTTCTTTGTTTTATTTTGTTGAGCTTAGTTGTAAGCCTCGGTCTTATCCTGGCCGAGGTTTGAGGTAGCACGTGGGGACTAGAGGGCAGAGGGCAATGCTACCTGACATCTTACCGAGGAAAGCGCTAGGCCGCGAAAACCCTAACTACAAAGAGCATAGACCTGCGAGATGAGCTGAAGACTTAGCGTGGCTAGCCCGTCAAAGACTTGATACAAGTGTGTTCTCTGAGGAAGACCTCGAGAAGACGGTCTAGGTCGGATTCCTCCTGGAGGATCATCTTCAGAAGATCTCATACAACTATTGAAGGACTATGCCGACGTGTTTACTTGGTTGGCGGCTGATATGCCAAGGATTGACCCCAAGGTCATCACCTACTGCTTGAACACCGAGCAGTGCTACCAACCCATCGAGCAAAAGAAGAGAAGTTTCATAGTAGAACGATGGTAGGTAATCAACAAGGAGGTCCAAAAGCTGCCTGACGCTGGCTTTATCCGGGAAGTAAAGTACATGGACTGGCTGGCCAATGTGGTGATGATAAAGAAGGCCAATGGAAAGTGGAGGATCTGCGTCAATTTCACTGACCTAAACAAAGCTTGTCCCAAAGACAGCTTCCCCCTGTCGAAGATCGACTAGCTCGTTGATGCAATGATGGGGCATGAACTCTTGAGTTTCATGGATGTGTTCTCCGGCTACAATCAGATCCAAATGCATCCCAACAACTAGAATAAGACCACTTTCATCACTGATCGTGAACTTTATTGCTACAAGGCAATGCCCTTTGGCCTCAAGAACGCTGGCGCTACCTATCAGTGGTTGGTGAATGAAGTATTCAAAGATTAGCTCGGCCACAACATTGAGGCTTATGTAGACGACATGTTGATGAAGAGCAAGAAGGTCGAGCACCCTTAGGAAGTACATGATGAAGCTGAACCCGACAAAATGTGATTTGGGTTGGCTCTGGCAAATTCCTGGGGTTCATGGTCATGTAGAGAGGAGTCGAAGTTAACTCGGAGAAGAACTAGGCCATCCTTAACATGCAGCCACCCTGGACCTATAAAGAAGTGTAGTGCCTCACCAGATGAGTACCGCTCTCAGCAGGTTCATGTCAAAGTCTGCAGACAGATACTTGCCATTCTTTAAGGCCCTAAAAATGGTCAAGGATTTTTAGTGGACCGAGGAATGCAAACAATCCTTTCAAGAACTAAAGAGGTACTTGAGTTCGCCACCTTTCCTCACAAAGCCGAGCCCCGGAGACAAGCTCTTGCTTTATCTCTCAGTAGGAGACGAGGTGGTCAGCTCGGTACTGGTTAAGGAAGAAGACTGGGTACAAAGGCCGATCCACTACACCAGCAAGGTCCTCACTGGCGTGAAAAACAAGTACACAAATATAGAGAAGGTAGCTCTAGCTCTAGTCGCCTCGGTAAGGAAGCTCAGGCCATACTTCCAAGTCCACAACGTTTGAGTGCTTATCGACCAACCTCTCAAACAAATTGTATTGAGGCCAGAAGCATCTGACCACCTAGTCAAGTGGAGTGTGGAGATGAGCAAGTTTGATATTGACTATGCACCTCAGCCCAACATCCAGGCCCAAGCCTTAGCCGATTTCCTCCCAAAGTGCACCTTCACGACACAAGATCCGGCCCCAACACCATAGATATGAACTCTCCATGTGGATAGTTCATCCCACAAGCAAGGCAGCGGGGTTGGCCGCATCCTCCTCGGCCCAAACAACATGGTACTAGAGCACGCCCTCAAGTTTGAATTGAAGGCCTCCTACAACGAAGTTGGGTATGAACTCCTGATGGCGGACTCCAACTTGCTCTAGACCTCGGTGCCCGACGAGCTGAGGCCTTCAACGACTCTCAACTAGTGGTCAACCAAATCTACGACCAGTTCGAGACATGGACCCAACCATGGCGAGCTACCTATAAAGGGTGCAAGAGCTCATTCAACGGCTTGGATACTTTGTCATTCAGCAGGTCCCTTGAGCCAAGAACATACGAGCTGACGCACTCTCGAAGTAGCTCACCGCGGACCTGTTAGACAGTTTTGTATGCCCTTAGCTTTAATCTAATTTGATGTACTTTTGACATTTAGTGTAAATAAATAAATTGCATATTTGATTCATGTTGTATGGTATGATTCTGTGTAAGACCCTAAAACTGGACACTTAATGAGACTCGTGTTAGTTTTAAATGTTCATAGTCATTGGATAAGTCTGGGGAGATTTATCATGCCAAGGCTGATACTGGTGTGCCGCCAAGTGTTGGGATGGCCTGTCTCGGCCACCAGGGTAAGACCCAAGGCACATGCAGTATGGGATTACTTGAATCCTTGAACCGGACCAGATTTCTAGTATTGCCCTGGACCTTAGAGACAGATGGGCAAAACTGAAAAGTTACACCTAACCCCTAGACTCGATTATGATACTTCACTAGGTGTCGGATTGGGATATCTTTGATATGCCAATCAGTGAGATCCTTAGCGGGGGTCAAAACCTGGGTATGTTGGGATAGTCTGAGAATTCATCTGAGTGGGTGATCATAGTGATAGGATCAGCCCCTTTGTCGGACAAAGGTAATGATCGGGAATGCACTCTCTCTGATGGAAACCAAACTGCCGGCAGTTGATTTCAATCGTTGGAATTTTGTTTTGCAAAATTTATATATATGATATATAGGTATTTTCGTTTTCAAGTTGTTTGCAAATGGTTTTAATTCCCAGGATCCATGTGAGAAGAGAGTGCAACACTGTTCCTTGCAGCCGAGGGAGAGGTCCTCTCTTGTCGGGTAGTGTTTGATCATTATGGCCTGAGAGGTTAAGTGTAAGGTCATTTAGGATAATGCCTGATGGGCTAATCTTGCACCTACCCACAGTCCCTGGGTTTTTATAAGATGGCTTGGCCCAGGGACCACTTAGTGTAAGTGTTGGGCCCATAGGGTCCATGTGATGGGCTCAGGGGTTCATTGGGCTTCTCAGTGAATTCGGCTAGGCCTTGTAATAAAGGCTGGGCCAAACCCATGTGGCTGGTGTGTAGATCAATGCTTGGGTCCCATGCCATACAAAAAAGCCCAACTGGGCAGCAGGTTAGGAAACCAATTGAGCACTGATTACTTAATGGGCCAAAAGCCCATTTCGAACTGGGCTGATATGATCACCCACTTATGGGGCGGATCTGAGATTAAGGTTAGAAAAAAGATTGGGCCTTTAACTTAATCCACTCCAGGAGACCAAATTCGAATGAGATTTGAATATGGTAATCTCCTGATAAGATTAGGAGTAAGCTAACCTAATCTACAGATAGGATTAAGATCATCACCTATCTAGATGCTGATTTGGATTGGGATAACTCCTAATAGGATTAGAAGATTTCTTAATCAAGAAGAAAGTGGAGAAATCCTAAGAGAGAATTAACAGAATTCGAACCTAAGAGAGAATTAACAGAATTCGAACCTAGGGTTTTTGAGCAAGAAAATCTTCCTGCGAACTGAGATAGGATCTCATACACTCCAGAGAGAAGAGAAGCAACATTCGCCATCTTCATCTCAGGAGTTCTCCTCCAGCTGCCGCCATTCTCTGAAAAGATTCGATCTTTGAGAAAACAAATCAAGAAATCAGTTCTTGATATCAGTTTTGCAGAAGGAACTGAAAAGATTTGGTGCTCAGTGTTTCTAGAGGATTCTTGTGAAGGATTCAGTGTGTAGGACGCACTCTGCTGGTACTATTCTACAGATTGCTGTGTCATTTTCAGCATGAGCGGTTCTTGGTGTTTTCTTTGGGCGTGAATACCAACTTTGGGAGATACTGCTTCTCTGGATCAGGTATAATTCCTCCCTTGTCGTTTGGTTCAGATCTGGTTCGGTTATGGTTCAAGTAGGATCATTGAATATTGTATTCTAAATTTAGGGAGTATGATTCTGAGTTGGAATTTTGAAATTCTCCCACCCATTCCGCAACCTTTTTGGCGTCCATACGATGGATCCTACCATTCTTTCAGTGGTATCAGAGCCACAGGTTCGAATCTTGAACCAAGAAAATCATATTTGAACCTGCGCAGATGTGCAAAAGTTATTCTACCAAGACTTGCGTGGATTATTTTCTTTATTTCAAAAAATTGTTTCTTGTTGAGGGCGATTGATCTGAAATTAATTTGATTAAATCTAATATTTATTTAGAACTATTTTTTATTTATTTTGATTTAATGGACTGTTCGAACCTGAAGATCGAAGTGCAGATTTGGCGCAGATGGTCTGCGCAATTCTTTTTTTTATTCATTCAATTCAGTCTGTAAAATAATTTTTTATTTTTTATTTTTCTAGACTGAATGTATATGATTCATTCAAGGATGTAATTAATTAATAGAAATAGGTTTTCTGCTTTATTTTCTTGATTGAAGAAGAAGGTGGCGCTGGAGATTTGTAGATGGAGAGATCGCATTCTGCGTTTTGCTGTTTATGAAACTGCAACCCTAGTAATTAACCTCTATTTTGCAGGTGGTGCGAACAATCCATATTTGATTTATGATTGTCTAAAATAAAAAATATTAATTTCAGATCTTTCATGAATTAACTCTAGAATTGAAAATCAGTTTCGGACAATTTTGGACTAGGTTGGACCAAAACCGTTTGGACCGAATCTAGGGTTCGAAGGGGATTGTTTTCAGTCCAATTTTCTCACACTTGCAGTTCCAAATCTGATGTTCAATTGTAGGGATTAGTTCGGCCCACCTGCGATTCAACCCATATACCTAGTTGAAATTAATTGTTAATGTTATGGATTTTAATTGGGCTGATTAATGGGCTTTACAGTAGTTATTTTGATTGGATCAATTCTTCCATTACATGTAATGTGTGGATGTATGATGTGCTGCGACCATGAGCCATAAGTACTTGGCTCATGATGAATCGTTAGTGGCTCTTACGCACACCATGGCTGAATACACATCATTGCCATGGTGTCTTTAAGGTCATTGGATGACCCCTTCCTTGCATGGTGGGCCCCACAAACCTGAAAAGGGACGCGTGCGGAAATACTATCCGATTAAGGCCCACCAGAAATTTGACTTTATGAAAGTCAGTGGGAGCCACTCTGGTTTGACCTAAAATTAACTAGGGCGTAATTTTGTTCTCTCCAGCAAATATGGGTGCATGTGATAGGGAGATTCATGTGATAGACTTTCTAAAGGCCTTCCGTCATTAGCACAATGATGGGTCCTTCAGTAATGAGGAAACGCACCATAAAATTGTGTTATCCATTTGCTGTTGGATCTGTCAAAGTGTTTCATAAGATGATAGGGGCGTCATAGACCGATGTGGGAGGGGTTTCACCAGAAAATGGGAACTCTCTCATGGTACCTTGGCGTAACCTGAATATGATGGGTGAGCACTCACTAGACTGAAAGGTTTACCTAAAAACGGCTCTGAGCCTTGTCTGATAGAGGCCAAAGGGAAACTCATACGATGAGTGGATATGATCTGTCACAGAAAGGTGGTGGGGCTTTGCAGCTGAAACAGTTGGCTTCACACACCTTATGTAATTTCCCACATTTCCAGAGACATTTCGCTGTCTCCGTCACTGAGATAGGAGGAAAATCTCAGAGATGAACAAATGGGAATGAAACATAGATTAAAAGCCATACCTTTGTAGGTAACATGAATCAAACTAAGGTTGTGGACTAACATTTTGTTGTTTTACCATAAAATGGCAAACGGTCAATTCGCAAAGCTTCTAGACGATAACAAGCTTAAGGGCCCAAACTATGTTGACTGGTACAGAAACCTTATGCTGGTCCTAACTTCTGAAAAGTTAGATAAGGTAGTAAAAAATCATTCCCCGGAGCGTTCAGGTGATAGGGCTTCTGAGGCCTGAAGGAGGGAGTACCAAGATTGGGAGGATAAGAACTTCCTAGCCCGTTGCTTTGTCATTGCCTCACTGGACAACTCAATACAAAGGTAGTTTGATTAGATCGAACTAGCCAAGGACATATTGGACAGTCTAAAGACAATGTATGAAGAGCAGAATAGTTCTACTCGACAGAAGGTCTTGAAACTGTTCATGACCGCGCAGATGTCCAAAGGGCAGAAAGTTTATGACCATTGTCTTCAGATGATGGGCTACATTAATGAACTCAAAGCCCTTGGATCTGGGCTAGGTCTTGGCACACAAGTAGATGCCATCCTGAATTCTTTGCCCTCTTCCTTCAATGCGTTCATAATGAACTATAATATGAACAAGCTGAATGTCAGCGTCCAGGAACTCAGCAATATGTTGCAGAGGGCCGAGGATTTACTTAAGAATGATGAACTTGTGGTTATGCTTGTTGAAGCTAACAAATCGGGCAAGAAAAAGAGAAATGTAAAGAAGCCCCTGAAGAAAGCTGCCAAGCCTAAGAAGCAAAAGAAGAACAAGGCATCTGATGCCTACCACTTCTGCAAGTAGACCGACCACTGGAAGATGAATTGTCTTGCCTACATGGAATCTAAGAAGGGTAACTTCGAAACTTGTGTCATAGAAACTAATATGTTAGTGACTTTTGTGTCCTGGTGTGTTAACTCCGAGGCTTCAACTCATGCGTGTAACTCACTGCAGGGGTTCAAAGTTAGCAGAAGATTGAGTGAAGGAGAAGTGACACTGTTCTTGTGAACGACTGCAAGTGTTGTAGCTGCGGAAATAGGAACCGTAGAATTAGTCTTTAGAGAAGGAGTACTTGTACTTAAAAGATTGTTTTTATGTATAGAACTTGAGAAGAAATTTAATTTCTATTTCTAAACTGTGTGATGATGGATATACAGTTTATTTTAGTAATATGATTAATGTTAAACGGAATAATAAATTCATCACATATAGGGAACTGGAGAACGGTCTCTATGTTCTACATCCTTCTCTGGAAATTAATTTAACCGAAACTACGTCGGTCGAAAATCCCAAGAAAAAAACTCGTGATACAGTAAGTCCCACGTGCCTGTGGCATTACCGATTTGGCCATATTGGTGTTGACCGAATCACAAGGCTGGTAAAGGATGGTCTTTTGGATTTTCTAACCGTAGAAAATCTTCCCATTTGTGAGCCTTGCCTCCAAGGTAAGATGACTAAGCGACCATTTAACTGCAGGGGTTCAAAGTTAGCAGAAGACCGAGTGAAGGAGAAGTGACACTGTTCTTGGGAACGACTACAAGTGTTGTAGCTGCGGAAATAGGAACCGTAGAATTAGTCTTTAGAGAAGGAGTACTTGTACTTAAAAGATTGTTTTTATGTATAGAACTTGAGAAGAAATTTAATTTCTATTTCTAAACTGTGTGATGATGGATATACAGTTTATTTTAGTAATATGATTAATGTTAAACGGAATAGTAAATTCATCACATATAGGGAACTGGAGAACGGTCTCTATGTTCTACATCATTCTCTGGAAATTAATTTAACCGAAACTACGTCGGTCGAAAATCCCAAGAAAAAAACTCGTGATACAGTAAGTCCCACGTGCCTGTGGCATTACCGATTTGGCCATATTGGTGTTGACCAAATCACAAGGCTGGTAAAGGATGGTCTTTTGGATCCTAAAAGATATACATACACACTTGACCTAATACATACTGATGTATGTGGCCCCCTGAGTGTTAGGACTTGTAACCAACACGTATATTTCATTACATTTACTGATGATTATTCTCGGTATGGTTACGTGTACCTAATGAGACATAAGTCTGAATCATTTGAAAGGTTCAAAGAGTTCAGACAGGAAGTCAAAAACAGTTAGGGAGAGAAGTTAAGGCCCTTCGATCGGATTGAGGTGGCGAGTATCTCTCTAACGAATTCAGGGACTACTTAAAGGTCAGCGGGGTAGTGTCACAATTAGCTCCTCCTGCTACACCTCAACTTAACGGTGTTTCAGAGATGAGGAATTGGACCTTGTTGGACATGGTCCGGTCGCTTCTCGTACGCTCGGAATTACTCACATCCTTTTGGGGATATGCATTAGTGACTGCTATCTATGTGCTGAATTGGGTTCCAACCAAATCGATTCCAAAAACTCCATATGAACTCTGGATCGGAAGGAAGCTAAGTGTTGGACACTTGAAGATTTGGGGTTGTCCTGCGCACGTTAAAAGAACGAGTGCGGACAAGTTGGAATCAAAGACCAGTCGTTGCCTATTTATAGGCTACCCAAAAGATTCGGTGGGTTATCTATTCTATGACCCAAGTGAGCAGAAAGTGTTCTACAGTCGAAACACCCAGTTCTTAGAGACCGATTATGTCCTGGACACCCATCGTCAGGAAATAGTTCTTGATGAGGAGAGCTCGGGAGCAGTAGGAGATGTCCCACAAGTTCCAGGTAGTAACCAACCTAGAAGATCCATTCGGGTATCTAGACCACCGGTCCGATATGGTTATGACCAGGATAGTTACTTGGTGGAAGCCTTGACTAGTGGGGAGGATCCCGTGACTTATGCGGAAGCTATGTTGGACATTGATTCCCAAAAGTGGGTGGAGGCCATGAGAGCTGAGATGAACTCGATGGAGGCCAATGGAGTCTGGACTCTAGTAGATCCGCCCTCTAGGGTAAAAGCAATTGGTTGCAAATGGATCTATAAGAGGAAGAAGGACCACGATGGTAGAATTGAGACTTACAAAGCTCGTCTGGTGGCGAAAGGGTATACTCAGAAAGAAGGCATCGACTATGAGGAAACCTTTTCGCCCATGGCCATGCTTAAATCTATTAGGATTCTGCTAGCTGTAGCAGTATACCATGACTACGAGATTTGGCAGATGGATGTCAAAATCGCATTCCTGAATGGAGACCATAGTGAAGATATCTACATGCCGCAAGGCTTCATTGTTGCTGGTCAGGAACACATGGTATGTAAACTTAATAGATCCATATATGGACTTAAGCAGACTTCTAGGAGTTGGAACATCCGTTTTGACTCTACCGTCAAATCGTTTGACTTTGAGAAGAACCCGGATGAACCCTGTGTATACAGGAAGACCAGTGGGGATAAGGTCACCTTTTTGATGTTGTACGTGGACGAAATCCTACTCATTGGGAATGATGTAGGAATGTTGACTTTGGTCAAAATATGGCTTTCGCAGCAATTCTCCATGAAAGATCTTTGAGAAGCTTCCTATATACTAGGTCTTCGACTCTATAGAGATAGATCGAAGCGGATAATTGGATTATCCCATCCTACTTACATTGACAAAATTGTCAAAAGATACAGCATGGAGAACTCCAAGAAAAGAAACGTTCCTTTCAGGCACGGAGTCACTCTCTCCAAGAAGATGTCTCCCAAAACGTCTGAGGAGATTGAGGGCATGAAAAACGTTCCCTATGCCTTAGCCGTAGAGAGCATCATGCATGCCATGCTGTGCACTCGCTCTGACATTGCTCAAACGGTGAGTGTGGTAAGCAGATTCCAGGCCAACCCAGGGCAGGAGCATTGGACTGCTGTGAAGAACATACCCAAATACCTTTGAAGGACAAAAGAGTTTTGTCTGTCGATGGTAGTTCACTACAAGTTCTAGGGTATACTGATGCCGATTTTCAGTCAGATCCAGATGATAGAAAGTCTACATCTGGGTATGTTTTCACGATAGGATTGTGTGTTGTTTGCTGGAAAAGCAGCAAACAGGGGTCCACTACAGATTCCACAACCGAGGTCGAGTACATTGTCGCAAGTGAAGCCACCAAGGAAGCCGTGTGGATGAAGAAATTCATTCACAAATTGGGAGTGATTTCGTCCAGCACATCACCCATCCCGTTGTTGTGTGACAACAATAGAGCGATCGCCCAGGCTAAAGAGCCTCGGGCCCACTTGAAATCAAAGCACATCGAGAGGAAGTACAACGTACTGCGGGAGATCGTTGGTAGAGGGGACATCCTGATTCAGAAGGTAGCATCCGCGGATAATGTGGCAGACCCATTAAGCCACTGACACAAAAGGTGTTTGAGAAACACGTGGAAAGTATGGGACTATGGCTTGTATCAGATTGGACTTAAGTGCAAATGGGAGCTGTTAGACAATTTTGTATGCCCTTAGTTTCAATCTGATTTGATGTACTTTTGACATTTAGTGTAAATAAATAAAGTGCATGTTTGATTCATGTTGTATGGTATGATTCTGTGTAAGACCCTAAAACTGAACACTTAATGAGACTCATGTTAGTTTTAAATGTTCACAGTCATTGGATAAGTCTGGGGAGATTTATCTTGCCAAGGCTGATACTGGTGTGCCGCCAAGTGTTAGGATGGCCTGTCTCGGCCACCAGGGTAAGACCCAAGGCACATGCAGTATGGGATTACTCGAGTCCTTGAATCGGACCAGATTTTCAGTATTGCCCTGGATCTTAGAAATAGATGGGCAAAACTGAAAAGTTACACCTAACCCCTAGACTCGATTATGATACTTCACTAGGTGTCAGATTTGGCTATCTTTGATATGCCAATCAGTGAGATCCTTAGCGGGGGTCAACTATGTATGTTGGGACAGTCTGAGAATTCATCTGAGTGGGTGATCATAGTGACAGGATCAACCCCTTTGTCGGACAAAGGTAATGATCGGGAATGCACTCTCTCTGATGAAAACCGAACTGCCGGCAGTTGATTTCAATCGTTGGAATTTTGTTTTGCAAAATTTATATATATGATATATAGGTATTTTCGTTTTCAAGTTGTTTGCAAATGGTTTTAATTTCTGGGATCCATGTGAGAAGAGAGTGCAGCACGGTTCCTTGTAGCCGAGGGAGAAGTCCTCTCTTGTCGGGTAGTGCTTGATCATTATGGCCTGAGAAGTTAAGTGTAAGGCCATTTAGGATAATGCCTGATGGGCTAATCTTGCACCTGCCCACAGTCCCTGGGTTTTTATAAGATGGCTTGGCCCAGGGACCACTTAGTGTAAGTGTTGGGCCCATAGGGTCCATGTGATGGGCTCAGGGGTTCATTGGGCTTCTCAGTGAATTCGGCTAGGCCTTGTAATAAAGGCTGGGCCTAACCCATGTGGCTGGTGTGTAGATCAATGCTTGAGTCCCATGCCATACAAAGAAGCCCAACTGGGCAGCAAGTTGGGAAACCAATTGAGCACTGATTACTTAATGGGCCAAAAGCCCCTTTTGAACTGGGCTAATATGATCACTCACTTATGGGGCAGATCTGTGATTAAGGTTAGAAAAAAGATTGGGCCTTTAACCTAATCCACTCCAAGAGACCAAATTCGAATGATATTTGAATATGTTAATTTCCTGATAAGATCAGGAGTAAGTTAACCTAATCTACAGATAGGATTAAGATCATCCCTTATCCAGATGCTGATTTGGATTGGGATAACTCCTAATAGGATTAGGAGATTTCTTAATCAGGAAGAAAGAAGAGAAATCGTAAAAGAGAATTAACAGAATTGAAACCTAGGATTTTTGAGCAAGAAAATTTTCCTGCGAATTGAGATAAGATCTCATACACTCCAGAGAGAAGAGAAGCAGCATTCGCCATCTTCATCTCAGGAGCTCTCCTCCAGCTGCCGCCATTCTCTGAAAAGATTCGACCTTTGAGAAAAGAAATCAAGAAATCAATTCTTGATATCAGTTTTGCAGAAGGAACTGAAAGGATTTGGTGCTCAGTGTTTCTAGAGGATTCTTGTGAAGGATTTAGTGTGTAGGACACACTCTGTTGATACCGTTCTACAGATTGTTGTGTCATCTTCAGCAGGAGTGGTTTTTGGTGTCTTTTGTGGGCGTGAACACCAACTTTGGGAGATACTGTTTCTCTGGATTAGGTATAATTCTTCCATTGTCTTTTGGTTCAGATCTGGTTTGATTATGGTTCAAGTAGGATCATTGAATATTGTATTCTAAATTTAGGGAATATGATTCCCAGTTGGAAGGTCGGAATTTTTTTTGAAATTCGCCCACCCATTCTGCAACTTTTTTGGCATCCATACGATGGATCCTACCTTTCTTTCAGGACCGACCTCGACACAACAGTTCGGATCGACAACTTGGCCCAACCTAGCATCGCACCAACGACCTTCTTCATCCTTTCAGTTTAGTAAGGGCTGTCTTGGATAGACCCCATAGTACAATACTTATAGGATGACACACTAATAGATGATCGAGCTGAAGCCAAAAGACTTGCACATAGGGCGACCAAATATTGGCTTATCCAGGGACAACTACTCTCCCCTACCTGAGGTGTCTCCCCCCTTTCGAGGCCGACTATGTCCTCAAGGTGATACATAAAGGTATTTACAGAGACCACCCCAACGCTCGAACTCTAACTCACAAGGCACTCCGGCAAGATTACTTCTGGTCGACCATGAAATAGGATGCCACCCAGCTCGTCAGAAAGTGTGACCGTTGTCAAAGGCACCTCAACATCCATCACCAGCCAATGGTCCCTTTGATGCTGATCATTCGCCTGTAGCCCTTTGCATAGTGGGGAATGGATATACTCGGCCCATTCCCTACCACAGTCGAGCAAGAAAAGTTTCTCTTGGTTGTAGTGGATTATTTTCCCAAGTGGGTAGAAGCCAAGGCCCTTGCATGCATTACCGCACAGAATGCCCAAAATTTCTTCTATCAAGGTATTGCCTGCCGGTTTGGCATACCTCGGTTTCTCATCACCGACAATAGTGCACAGTTCACTGATCGCAAGTCCAAAGCCTTTTGCGCTGACCTAAAGATCGACCATCGCACCACAACCGTTCACCAACCTTAGAGCAATGGATAGACTGAGGTGACCAACCGAACCCTACTGCATGGCCTAAAGACCAGACTTGACCAGACCAAGGAAGGGTGGGTCGAAGAATTACCAAGCATTCTTTGGGTGTATAGGACCACACCACAGACAACTATCAGAGAGATGCCCTTCATCCTAGCCTATGGGACCGAAGCCATGATCCCCGTAGAAGTAGGCTCGCCAACTCTTCGAACCGAATTCTACGATGAGGAGCAGAACAACGAAGATCTCCACGTAGAGCTAAACTTGGTGGAGGAAGCATGGGACCGAGCATACATCAAGGTGGCAACACAATAGCACTGAATGGCTAAGTACTATGATTCCAAAGTCCAAAGAAGGGAGTTCAACATAGGCGACCTCGTTCTTTGCAAAGTCATAGTACCTGTGCTAGGAGAATGAAAACTTGGACCGAACTGGGAAGGACCGTATAGAGTCACTAAAGTCCTTGGACCTGATACCTACAGATTAGAAGACCTCAATGGAAGGCCCGTACCGAGGAGTTACAATACCTCAATGGAAGGCCCGTACCGAGGAGTTACAATACCTCGACGAAAGGCCCATCAATAAAGATAGAATTTTTGCACTCAATTGTTCAACACACCTTTCATGGCACGCACCACACAACACACACTACACGACACACTGCACAATGCACACCGCGCAACACACGTCGCCCAGCTAAACTCTCAACGAATGAAATGCATGCACGCTGACTCGATCGACCCTTAAACGACCAGAGCTTACAACGCATAGCCACGCGCTAGCTTGATAGCGAATAGCTAATCAAGCAAGTTGACTTGACCGATGATGATGAGAGCCCAAATTGGGGAAGAATGCTCCTGCCTCCAAAGGCCAGAAGGCGGTCACCAAATTCTGCACACCCAGTTGATGAACCATCATATTAGAGCTAGCTGAGGAACGGCTAGCCCACAAAGAGCAGAAAGCTCCCTGAGACCAAGTGCCACTGAGCATCCCCCAAGTGATGAGAGCTTGGAAGCACTTCGACCATCGAAAGTCAAAGACTAAAGACTTCGGCTACCTCAGACCTCGATCGGGATAAGATCGAGGCTTACAACTCAGTTCCACAAAATAAAATAGAGAGAATGGGACACAACAAGCTCGAAACCAAAAAGTGTATTTTCCATTAATTATAAAAAATTTATACAAGGATAAAGGCTCATCATACTGATCCATTTACATCATTAACAGCAAAAAGAAAGAAAAGATAAACATCAGAAGAATAGAATAAGAACATGGTAGCAACAACAGTGGTTGGCCGACGCTTCAGTCCTCGGCAGGGCGCTCCTCAGCCTTAGCCTCTTTGGGCACGTCGACGACAACAGTGTTATCCTCGATAGGGGTATCGGGATTGTAAGGGCCTAAGCCCTACACGGTTTTGGTAGAGACGAGGAGCCGGCGTAGAACCTTGTCCTGGCAAAGGTAGAACCCTGCCTCCTAGAAGCATGCAAAAAAGGCGTCCATCTCATTCTAGTGCTCCTCTGAGGACTTGAACTGAGCAATCTCCTCCTCCTCAACCTAGGCCACCCTCTCGTCAGCTTCTCCAATGCCTCCTTCAGCTCAGTGATGTGCCGCTTTAGCTTACGGACAGTTTCGAACTGCTCTTTGATGCCACGATTTAGCTCGGCATTCTCAGCCTCTAGCGCGGCCGACCCCGTATCCCCAGCCTCAAGCTCGGCCAACTGAGCCCTCATGCACTTGACCTCGGCCTACCTTGATTCGTAGAGGTGACGCATTGACCGAAGATGATCGATCACAGTGATCACCAAGTAAGCATTCTACAAAAAAGAAACTAAGTGTCAGAATAATAAGATCAATTGAATAGAGTAGAGTAACCATCACAAGCAAGAATACTTACTAATGTAGGCTGAAGCACGAGCATGCTCTCAAGGGCACCGCTTGTAGACTCAGTGACCTCCTACCTCATGGCCAGTGTTAGTAGGCCATGAAAAAGCTACTCAGCCACACCCTTTGTCCCTCACTCATCTTTGGTCCGGACGTTCCACTACAGCATGTAAATAGCTGGATTGCCACCCTCCGGTGTGATATCTCATGGGGAAGGGGGGTGGATGACCTGAGTGCCCTCCTTCGGGTCGACCACCACGACATCTTCCTCAACCTGCATTGTCCTCTTCTGCTACCGGGGAGTTCGCTTAGTAGACCTCGGCTACACTCCCTCAGACTGGGGTTGGGCCCCTTGAGCACCTTGGCTGCGCTTGTCTTGCGCAACCCTCATGCAATGAGTGATATCCTCGCAACTCGCCATCTCAACACTTGCATGTCACAAGAACCCAGTTAGTACGAAGTCATATATTTCATAAACAGAACAAATTGGCAAAAATAGCAAGACGAACAGACTGACCTCCTTGCATATCAGCCCGACGCAGACCAACATTGAGAAGGACATGTAATGCATCACATCGACCTCCTCGATCATCCCTATTGCCATCCTCTCTTCCTCGGTGAGTTGGGCCAGCTCTAGCTGCTTCACCTTTGTCATCGGCTTCTTGAGCTCAGCCGGTAGAGGCGAGCCCCTAGGACAACGCACAAAGAAGTTTTCCTTCTAGTGCTTCACCAAAGAGGGGGCTCTGACTAGCACCTTAATACGCTGCCAGGCCAAGAAGTAATGGTAGCCCTGTTGGTGGTGCTTCAATTGAAGGAAGTAGGCGACCATCCCTAGGTTAATCTTAAGGCTGTGGATGAAACAATAGGACAAAAGGCAAATCAAAAACCTAAAGGAGTTCGACATCAGTTGAGCAGGTAGTACCCGGTACCACCTGAACACTTCGACAAGGCCCTCGTGCAAAGGGAACCTCAACCCGGCCACCAGGCTGTGCTCACACATAGAGCTCGCCTGGTCGAGCATCCGTGGGCCTCTCACTAATCCTCGAACTCCTAACTTCATGCTCTTTAGGGATGTAGTACAAGGCTCGGATCTAGGCTACATCCCCGGGTGATAGACAACACGACGTGGTCTAGAATCGACGACCAGGCACTACGCTATGTGGATAAGCGCAACCAAGACAGGAAATCATTGTATGGATGAGGACAACTCCGTTGGGGATTAAGACTTATCCCGAAGACCTCAACAGGCAACCTCATCCCGACAACCCCAGAAGCCCCACCCGACCAGGACACAGACCTTTGACTATAAAAATGTACCTCCCGCTCAAGGTAAATGATCCAACTTTTGACTTCCGTACTGTTACTTTGCTAGGACCAGCACTGTTCTCTAACTGCTCGGCCCGACCGCCCACTATTCTCGACTGACTTGAGTGTCTGAGTATCTACTCGGAGATAACTCCTCGATCCTCTGACTACTTTCTTGGTTTCAGATCTTGTAGTGCGGTTTCATCCTTTAACTTTCGCTCCGCCTAATTGTAGGATCATCTGACTACAACCTCAATTCAAGAATTACCTTGGATCGAGCAGCATCACCACTCACTGAATGCTTCTCCATTATATGTGTATCTGATTGGGCTTTCATTAATCATATTCTTGGTATTGATAAATAATGTTTCTTGATTACAAGTACAAAAATGCTGTAATTGCCGCTCGAGATTTTTCTTTGATACGTGCAATCTAATTTATAAGAGAATAAGCCCACAAAATATCATTATGTACAATAATATTTGGGTCGTTTTATAAAAGACCCCCTATAGTTTCACCTATTTAGAAAACATATTCTATAGTTTTTACTTTACTACATCACCCCTTGAAATTTGTAATCAATTTACTTAATGGACCTTGTGTTAGATGGAAATAGATAATGATGGTTTGATCACAACATCCGTTTGGATAAGTTTAATCAAAATAAAATAAAAATAAAATATCATTATTGCCTTTGTTAATATGTGGACGATCATTCCTTTCAAATTTGTTCGCCATTTGATAAAGTATAGGGGTACAACCATAAGCCCTTTCACTCGGTTTAGGTGGTCAAATGACCGTTTACAAAAGTTTTTCTTTTGGCTGCAGCAATATACAAATGCAAATTCAGGCTCAGTTTGGAAGCAATATACAAATACAAATACTCCTTCCAAACTGAGCCTCAATTGCAAACTACACAAATGCAAATCAATTGCAAACTATATAAATGACCCTTTATATTCTATAGTGTACATTTTATGTATTGGTGGGACTGAAAGGCATGCACCTAACAAGGTATTGAGTAAAATGTTAAATGATAACTACACACCATAATGTATGTATTGTCAAGGTTTAAAGTATTGAAATGATAATTTTGATATGGGGCATATTGTATCATATCCATGGCTATGAATACATGATACGCCACGGTTGGATAGGTATCCTAAGAGTTGTGTATTGATATGATTGTATTGAGCCATATTGTTGGATGTAGTTTGATATTCTTTCTAATTTAACAGAACTGTATATTGATTGTTTTTGAATTTTTAATAAAGTTTACAAATTATAATTATAAAAACTGAAATAGAATTACATTTATAATAACCATAATAATTAATTTAAGATTTATTTTTTCCAAAAAATGTAAAAAAATTGAAAATTATAAAAATAATTTATTTTCTTATATGATTTATATGTTTTATTTTACATATAAATAAATGTTAAAAATGAAAACATATTTATTATTTTAAAAAGTAAAATTATTATTTATCTAAAAATTCTAAATAAATAAAATTTTCCAAAATTTATAAAAAATCGACATAATTATTGTATGATGAATGCATATTCCAGAGTCATGATATTGATGATTGTAATGTCTCTCCATATTAAATTGTGCATTTCTCATATGTAACTTATCTATAGATATTCAACTTTAGATTTTGTATTATTAATGTATTTATATTATTTGTATGCATTTTTCTAATGTAGTCAAACATTTATATTTTTTCACCCATATCTAAGGGAGTCAATGGACCAGTTTTGGATTGGATCTTGTCCAGTCCAAAATCAATTTGGATGGATTGGATGGACCAACAAGACATATTGGATTTGATCAATCCAGTCCAAAATATTTATTAGATTGGATTGGACCTGGTCCATCCATAACAAATTTATATTGGACTGGGTTGGATTAAACCAATATCTGGTCCATTGATATAAGATAAGAATGTGTCAATGGACCAGGTTTTGGTTGAAACCAATCTAAATCAAAATGAATTTGAGCAGATTAAACAGTCCATACATTAAATTGGACTGGTCCAAAACATTCATTGGATTGGATTGGACCTGGTCCATTTATAAGGTACTGGACTGGATTGGACTAAATCCAGTCCAATTGACACCCCTACCCATATCCATGTGTTTCCAAAGCATATTTGCATTTGAAATATCTGATATAATACCTGATACTGATCCTTTGATCCTTAGTATATGGTATAATGGCATAAAAATTGGGGTACATTCCAGATTAGTATCCTGTACTTTCGGTGTAATGTCACTTAGGTCCCCAAACCTTAAAACATATCAATCCAGTACCCAAACTTGCCTCAGGGGTTGGTTGGTAAGAACGATGACTGTGTGGGCCTGAAAGTATGGCTGAAGATTTTGAGCTGTCGTGATTAGCGCGTACACCAACTTCTTGATCTCTGGATGCCTAGTTTCGGCTCCCTGCAAAACTTTGTTCACGTAGTAGATGGGTCGTTGGACCCAGTCTATTTCCTTGATCAGTACCGAGCTTACCACCTCATCGCTCGTGGAGAGGTACGGCTTTAAAACATCACCCTCCTCGGGTCGGGTTAAAACCGGGATGCTGGTCAGGTACTTCTTTAGTTCATTGATGGCGAACTGGCATTCTTCAATCCATTTGAAGTCTTTGCTTTTCTTAATTGCCTTAAAAAAGGGTAGGCAATGGTCTGCCGATTTGGACATGAAGCGGCTCAGGGGGGCCATGCAGTCATTCAACCTCTGAACTTCTTTCAACTTGCGAGGGGGCTTCATGTCCAAGATAGCCTATATCTTTTCAAGGTTAGCTTCGATGCCACGTCGGCTAACTATGTAACCCAGGAATTTTCCCGAGGTGACACCAAAGACACATTTGTTAGGATTTAGTTTCATATTATATTTGCGTAGGATTTCAAATACACACTGCAAGTCACTTATTAAATAGTCTGAAAATTGGGTTTTGACGACCATGTCGTCTACATAACATTCAACTTTGTCGCCGATCAATGGCTCAAAAATTCTATTCACAAGTCTTTGGTAGGTTGCCCCGACATTTTTCAGTCCAAAGGGCATGACCTTATAGCAGTATAGGCCCAACTCGATAATGAAAGCCATTTTTTCTTCATCGGCGAGGTCCATCTTGATTTGGTTGTAGCCCGAGTATGCATCCAAGAAACTCAGCAACTTGTGCCCTGAGGTCGCGTCCACTAGAAGGTCAATCTTGGGGAGCGGAAAATAGTCCTTTAGGCAGGTCCGGTTCAGATTGGTATAATCGATGCACATGCGCCATTTATCGTTGAACGGGGTTAGCCACCCAGCTCAGGTAACGGACCTCCCTAATGAAGTTCGCTGCAAGAAGTTTCCCGACCTCCTCATCGACTATCCTCTAGCGTTCTGGGGTGAGGTTGCGTTTCTTTTGAGTCTATGCCGAGCATTTCCGCCGCGGACCATGCAAATACATCTAAAATTTTTAGTAGGAAACTTGCCAGTTGAGTTCGAAGAGGTTCTCTGATCGCTTCCCCGATCTGGAGCGTCCTAGCTGAGTCATCTTTTGAAGTCGGGATGAGAGTGGTTCCCTTGGTCGGTGTAGCTCGCTCCTCAGGATACTCTACAGGTTGTTCGAGCTCAACGCTTTCCGTTAGCTTGGCCTTCCCTTTGCAGGCTACGACATAACACTTTCGAGAATCGAGCTGGTCACCCCGGGCTACCCCGATCCCGTAGTCCATGGGGAACTTCATTGTCAGGTAGTAGGTTGATATCACCGCGCGAAGCACGTGGGTGATGGGCCGTCCTATGATGGCATTGTATGGGGAAGGCGTCGCAGCCACTAGGAAGGTGTGCTCAAACCTCGCAACGCTGGGCCACATTCCGATCTCCACAGGCAACGAGATCTGGCTGAGGAGCCTTACTTCTTATCCATTGAAGCCCACTAGGGGGTACATGTGGGCTGGAGGTCGCTCTCCTGAGTTGCAGCTTGTCGAAGGTGTTCCTGAACATGATGTCGGCCGAGCTTCTTGAATCCACCAAGACATGTCTGACTTCAAAGTCGCTGATCTTCATCCTGATGACCAGTGCGTCATCGTGGGGATACTGGACTCCTCGCGCATCATCCTCGGTAAAGGATATGGGGTCTGCGGGTCATGGGTGCTTCGACGGATTCTGCTCTTCGCGCCCCAATTCATGGACCGAGGTCTTGCCAGTTGCCAAGGTGCAGCCCGCGATAATGGATCCGTCGATGATCGTGTTGATCACTCCGCGGATAGGCCTTTCTTCAGGCGGTGGTCTCTGCTCATTTTGCCTATTACTGGACTCGGGATCATCTCTCGTCTACTCCTCTTGTCGATTTGCCTGATTTTTATTACTTTTTTGTACAAAGTTTTTTAAGTATCCGCGGCGGATAAATTCCTCAATCTCATCGTGGAGGCTCTTACAATTCTCGATACTATGACCGTAATCCTTATGGAATGACAATACAAATTCTTATAACTAGTGGCGGGGTCCCCCTTCATCCGGGGTGGCCTCCTTACAAATGGAGCATCTTTAATCGTCATTAAAATTTCCCCTCACCTTGTGTTGAGGGGGGTGTAGCTCGTCCTTTCCTTCGGAGGAGCTCGGAGGTGCCATCCTGACCTGCTGTCTCCCCTGGTCAGGGACTTGCTCTTCTTCCTCTTACCGCTTTCGTGGTGCGTCTTGTTGTCGTCCCTCCTCCTCTTCTCTGCTGGAGCTTTGGCCTTTTGGTTCATTTCCTCTTCAGTCTCGATGAATTGGTCAGCGAGCTTGAGGAAAGCGGTGATGTCCTTGAGCTTGTTATTCGCCACATGCCACTTGAACTCCTGGTGAGTGACTCCTCTCTTTGTTGTAGTGAGTCTTACCATGGGGTCCAAGTTCAGGATCAAGAGGCAGGTGTCACTGAAGTGCTTGATGTAGTTTCGAATGGACTCTCCCTCTTTCTAGAGTATTATGAGAAGGCTTTTTTGTGACCTTGGGCATTTTTTGCTGGTAACGAAGTGCGGGGTGAATGCTCGTACGAACTACGCCCAGCTCTGGATTGCTCCAGATGGGAGGTTTCTATATCACGTGTGCACCACTCCTCTGAAGGTCGTGGAGAAGGCAACACACATGCAAGCTTCACTGGCCCTGACAAGGTGCATCTAGGACTGGAAGGAGTCTACGTGGTTACTCGGGTCAAACGACCCATTGTACTTGTCTAGGGGAGGTACCTTGAAATCTTTTGGCATGGGTTGGTCCTTGCGACTCCTGGGCTCGCCCCTGTCTTACCTTGAGTTGCTCGGGTTGACTAGGCTCTGCGAGCTGTTCAGAAATTATCGCGTGATGAGCCTTGGGATGCTGCCTTCGTTGCTTCTTGGTGGAATCTACATTGGTGTTGCTCACTTCAGTACTATTAGGCTGGGCCTTGGCCTGGTGAGAATCAAGCTGGTACTGGCTTCCGCGGACCGAAGGGTCTTGCTTAGAGCTCACGGCCAAGACTTTGAATCGGTTACCCGTCAATGAGGCTTCCAGTTGCATGCGCTAGGACGGACCAACCTTGGTGGGGTGAGCGCTTTCTGATCCGCCTTGTAGTCGCGAGGTGTTGGGAGCTACTGGCTCCCTCCTGCTACGGGATGAGGCTTGAGAGGTTTCTCCTCGGCGAGGATGGTTGCTTCGGCAGCGGTTGAGTGATTGCTGGTTCTGCAGCGTTATTGGGCACCGCGGCTGGGCTGGTTTTCGGCTTTGTTGCGGCGTTGGGAACTACTGCTGATAGAAACGATACAGGACTTGATGTTGGTAGTGTTGAAGCTACTGGACTTGCTGCATCTGGGCCTGAATGGCATGCACGCACTGCACTAGATCACCTAGCTGGTTTTGCCCCACGGTGGGAGGAACCATAGAGGGTTCAGTGAAAGTGGTGTTCACCGCAAGAGGGAATGGGGTGTTCACCACCTCGACGACCTGGGGTAGGTCCAACGTGGGGACCCTGAAGGTGCTGAGAGGTACAGTAAACTGGCCGATACGCATGGCGGGGGCCTGAAGGTGCCCCCCTGAAGTATTCATTCTGTTGTTCTGCTCGGCGTTGCTAGAAGCTGCCATTAATGCTAGTGAAAGTTTGGTAGAGAAAGCTTTTTGAAACGGATTCCCACAGACGACGCCAATTGATGATGCACAATCTGGCCACTCCTACCTGGAAGTGTCTGAGCTCCTAGCTGGCGACGGGCAAGAGATTCCTGCGTGAAGAGAAATGAACCCGAGGTTGCTCACTCAGTGGGAACACTCCGATGCTTAAGTTAGTACTCAGTTGCGAGCCGGAAGAGAATGGGTTTTTGCAAGAAGATGAGAAAGCTAGAGAGTGGTGAATATGCAATACCTTGGCCCCTGGGGGGTTGAAGTCTTTATATACTAGCATTCTGGCAGGTTCGGAGGGGCTGCTCCCAAATCTCTATCGCGGCGATCTGTTGTCAGATAACGGCTCGGAGTGATTGGCTATCGTCGTCAGAACTAGGGAGTAGGTGGGATAATGTGACCGTTGTAGGGTACGGTCCTGCCAGGCAAGGGACAACCTCCAGGGTTGGTAGGCACGACGCCACCAGGTGAGGGACAATGAGTGCATCAGAGTTGGCAGATACTGAGCCGTCAGATGAGGGACGTGGGTGCAGCTTTCATGGTTGGTAGGTACGATTGTCAGATAGGAAGATTCTCGTAGGACTCGGGGCTACTTGATAATGAACCCTGTAGCGAGCTATCTTGTGGCGAGGTACTTGTGTCGAGCTTCTGGTGGTATGCCGAGGTGATTCTGCACGAGGTGAGCCATCTCTGAGGTGGCTCACTTGCTTGGATCTAGACTGCTTAGAACTTGGTCGTTTCAGTTCCTGAACTGGGGTGGACTCAACCCGAAGTACCTTCAACTCAGGACATTACTGTACCCGAGCTCATTCTGAGGTGAACTGACGCTTGGTGAGGTCATCTACATCGAGTCATGTCCATGTGCCAATATGCTCATGTCGAGTTGTCATTCATGTTGAGTCACATACACGCGTCACCCATCTATGAGGTCGAGCCAAATTACCCTGCATCAGTGATGCTTTTCTCGTTGCGAGGGTGGAGTAGGGACAAGGAGAGCATTCCCTGCCTCATAAGGACCCCGATCCCCACCCCATGGGATCCCTGCTGATATATATGTATAATGTACACATATGTCTATATGTTGGTATTTTAAAAAATATAGTTGAACATGTTTGAATCCTTTTAATAGGATTGTAAATTTTAATTGTTTTATTTTTAATTTTTAAATAAAATAAAAAAAAGATAATGGTTGACATTATAAAGAATAATGGGGAGTGGTGATCCCCATGGAGACGGGGATGGGGATAACTTTGTCCTTGTTAGGGAGGATGGGGATTTTCGTGGGGACGGGGATGGGGAGAGGCTTCTCATCCCCGCCCTGCCCCATTGCCATTCCTAATCAAACTAATGAAATTGACTAGCTTGGTTTGTAGTATTTCTAGTCGACTTTGGTTCAATAGTTTCCCAACCCAACTGGGTTGGACCAATTTCGCTTTAGCCATTTGTAAACTGACCAAAATCGAACATCCCGACCATATGTATTAATATTTTATATTTTAAATATATATATTTTTTGAATACCGGAAAGTGGGAAAATTTCAATATTTCTTAGGCTAAAATATTTTATATCATAAATTTAATTTTTAATAATGCCATTGTATTTTTTTTTTAATTTAAACTTAAATTTTTAAGTTCAAATCTTTTGAACTGACCAACCAAATCAAGAATTGACCCAAACCGATATAACCTGATTGACAACCTCCTCAACTTCACCCGGTTGATTTGGTTGGGCAAACAACCTACAACTGAACCAAACCAATCCGTGAACAATAGTTTGATCTCCAATAATTATTAAAAATTTATAGTGAAAATAGATAATAAGTTAAATTTAGAAAAGCTAAGTAACATTACTTTTAAACTCTACTAATTATTGAAAATTTTCTATTAAATAACAAAGCAAAAATAGATTTATACATAATTATTGAAAATATATTTATCACAAAAAATAAAAAATAAATACTGAAATACAATAAATATTAATTTTAGTTTATAACTATATAATAAATATAGTTGGATTTTTTTTTAAATTATTATTAATAAACATTAACTTTTGCAAGTTATTTTCTAGAATTATTAATTGTATAAATGAAATTAGTTATTTACAATATCATTTATTTATTTAAATAATATCATCATTTAAATTTTAAAATATTAATTACTTGTTGAATTTAATAATCCATAAAATTATAGTACTATTAATACACAACTTTGTTATTTTAACTATTTAAAATCTAATTATGTTAAATATTTTGTTATTTGGCTAAATATTTAAAATCTTAATCTATTCATTATAATGGAAAGTTGTTCATTAACTATTTAAAATACATTATTAATTGATTTAAAATATCAATTTTAATATTTCGTTATTTAAGATATTTAGTTATTAAAATATTTAAATAGTATTTAATTTTTTAATATTAGATTTTTTATTATTTGAATAACATTTAGATTGAATATTCTAGAAAATCATAATTTATATTGTTTGTATATATTTTTGTGATGAATTTTGTAAAAATATAAATTTATTAATAATATGAATAGTATTAAATCAATTATAATTATTTTTTGTCTTTTTAATAAATATTTTAAAGTTATTATATAATTTTATTAGAATGTTTAAATAATTCTTATATTTTTTAACTTAAACTTTCTTTGGATAAATATAGATAAAAAGTGGGAGAAAAGAGAAATAAAAATTAGAGATAATTTATTAGAAAAACTCTTTACTAAATAAGAAATAACTTAAAAAAAGTTGGGGATAATGAGGAAATTGTTTAGGAAAAATTTTAAGATACTAAGGGCCTATTCGGTGCGTCATTTCGTGCGGTGTTTCGGCTGTTTAAAAACTGGGCAGATCGATTTTCGGTTTATTTTCATTCGGTTCGCGGAAGATCTTCTCTTCTCAAAAAACGAGAACCCTTACTTATATAGGTTATTGGAGCCAGCGAGAGAGAGTCCCGTGTGTTCTCTACTTCATTTGCTGCTCTGCATCTCCATCGTCCACTTCGAGTCAGGGGTTTAGGGCTTAAAAGTTAGAACCTCTTTCTCATTCTTCGGGCGGCGGCTTGCGTAGTAGCTTAAGCTTGTTCCTCCAAAGGTGTTCTCAGAATACCTCTTACAACCCTAATCTTCTAGAATTAATCAAAATTTCTTTTTTCGACTCAGTTCATTAACCGAAAGGTAGCTGCATTTTATATAGAAAAAATGTCCCTGACGCATCTTTCAATCTCTCTTTCTTCGTCTTCATCCGCTTTTTTGAGCTCAAACAGCATCAACTCCAGGTTTCATCTTTAATCGTTAAGAAAAGAAGATTCTTTTTTTTTTTTTTTTTTCTGTTATTTTTCCAGTTCTCTGAGGAGCTAAGTTTTTTTTAAGCTAAATTTCATTGTTGTGTGCATGCAGAACTTTGAAGGTTGCAGTTCCGGCAAAGAAGAATGGGATATGTAAATGCATCGCAACACCCCCGGCGGAGACGACCGGTATTTTTTCAACCTTCCACTTGAGTTTTAGAATGTTAACTAAATATGTTCATTCGCAAGAAATTTGAACTTCTGATAATCGATGGTTCTTGCTTTTCACTTGGCTTTGTCTGTATGAGTCAATGGTGCAATTCGAGATGTGGTTTTTAGTGTCCTGTTAAACCATACATATTTGTGACATTGATATTGTTGAATTTGATGGCAATGCTCTATGGTGGGAATTGTCCTGTATGCTAGATCACGGACTTTTTTAGCTCCATGGATCCTTGGCATGTAACATCTTCCAATTAGAAATAAAAAATTTCTCCGGACATGCATGTGCACTTTCTTATTCCTATCACATTACTAAGTGCATGTTACAGACTCGATGAATATGTGTAAAGGAGCTTTATTCTCAAAGCAAAGATTTTATTGAATATAACAATGTCAAAGAGAGGTTGCTGAATTTTCTTTTTGTCCGTTATAGATGTTTTTACAATCTTTCATATATCTTATTTAATGGAAACACCGTTTTGAATCTCTGTAATTCAAAACATGAAATAAATGGAGAGATTTCCAGTTTCTTTAAGCTAAAACAGTGCACATGTTTGCGTGTGTTACAATAAATGCCAACCTTAGCTAGAACTAATTTTCCCATTTTTATTGCTTAACTACTACTGATAATTGTGCAATTGATTGATGAAAGAATCCCTCTATGGTTATGCCACCATCTATAACACTAACTTCGTTGATTGCATGCCACAAAAGCTTACAAGACAAAGGTCTCTCGCAATGCAAACATGGCAAAACTTCAAGCTGGATATTTATTCCCGGAGGTGAGAAAGCTTCACATACAATGATAAGTAATTTATGGTATCATGCTGGTTGATCTTTTTCTGTTTCTTTTTATTTATGAAAAGATCATTTATTTGAGTTTGATAGCAATGAATACTATTTCATCTGTTCTTCAAAATTAAAGTGGTTAACATACTAATTACATGTAAATGCAGTACACAAATTGCTTGTTTGGATTTTAGTTCTTTCAATGGAAATGTACTACGCATATGGAGTCACTTGAGTTGGGGATTACCCTTAACTTGGATCACTTTTTTTATCATTAAAATAATAAAAGAGATTCTAATAAGAAAGTCTAAAACCCTAACAAAATATATTTTTTTGAGAAAAAGGTATCAGAATTTTATATATATATATATATATATATGTATATATATATATTAAAATAAGGTGGTGAAGAAGTTTTCTCCTTTATTTATTTATTTTTTATTCCATGTCATTTTCAAAACAACCAATGAGATGCACTTTACAATAACCTAAATAATTTCTTCTCCTAAACTACCTCCCCCACTTTCTCCAAAATTACCTCTAATTCCTATTTGTCTTCTAAATTATCTCTAATTCCTATTTATCTCCAAAATTATCTCTAATTTAGTAAAGAGTTTTTCTCCTAAATTATCTCTAATTCCTATTTATCCTCTCCCCTACTTTTTATCTATATCTATCTAAAGAAAGTTTGGATTAAAAAATTTAAGAAATATTTAAATATTCTAACAAAATTATATAATAACTCTAAAATATTTATTAAAAAAACAAAATTAATAATGAAATTATGTAATAATAGTATAAATTATGATTTTATGGATAATTAAAATCAATAAATAATTAATATTTTACATATTATTTAAGTATTGAAATAACTAAATATTTAACTTAACTAGATATTAAATAGTTAAAATAAATAAATAAATTACGTAATAAATTTAAAAATTCTGAAAAGTAGAAATATAAATATAACATAATGTTGAAATTAGTAATAATTTAATATTTTTATCTAATATTGTAAATAACGAATTTCACTTACATCAAGTAATAATTCGAGAAAATAACTTTAAAAAAATTAATATTTAATAATAATAATTTTAAACTCTTAATCTGTATTTATTGTATAATTATATATACTAAAGTTAATATTTATTTTATTTCAGTAATTATTTATTGTTTTTTATGATAAATGTACTTTCAATGATTATGTATAAATTTATTTTGTTTTGTTATTTAATAGAAAACTTTCAATAATTATTGGAGATTAAACTACTATTTTTGAATTTTTTAAATTTAATTTATTGTACTTATTGTATTTTTGTTATAACTTATTGATTAATTAATATTTATTAGTGATTAAACTATTATTTGAGATTATACTATTTATCGACTAAACTAATATATTTTTAGTACTTATTGTATTTTTTTCATTATTAATATATTTTCAATAATTGTATATTTTTGCTAGAAATTTTCAATAATTATTGAAGATTCAACTACTGTTATTTATTTATTTATTGATAGATAACATAAACTTTTATTAATAAAATTAAAATGGAGGATACAACAGGAGGGAGGGGTAAAATCTCTTAACCTTCCCTAAAAATAAACTATTGTTATTTATTGGAGATAGGACTATTAGTTCAGCTAAAATTATGAGTGTTCTTGAGTTGGTTCTGTCCGGCCATAAGCTATTTGACCAACCAAATTGACCTGGTCAGGTTGAGGAATTGGTCAGACGAAACCGACTAACCTTTTCTGAAAACTAACCCACACAAGTTGTATCGGTTTGGGTTGGTTTTTACAAAAGGTCAGTCGCTTCAAAAGATTTAAACTTAAAAATTGAATTTAATTTTAAAAATTACAATGCAATTACTAAAAATAAATTTAAAAATTAGATTTATGAAATACAACATTTTGGACTAAGAATTATGGAAATTTCTCACTTTTTCATATTTAATATTATATCCATGGTTAGGTTGTTTGATTTTGGTTGGTTTACAAATGGCCAAAGTGAAATTTTGACCCAATTTGGTCGAATTGGGAATTTTTTGAACCAAAGCCGACATAAAAATACTAGAAAACCAACCAACTCGGGTCGAGTTGATCAGGTTGGTCGGTTTCATAAGTTTGATGAACCTAACTAAGATTAATTATTGTTATTTTTGCATTATAAAAAGTTTGTTAAGTAGCATATAAAATATGAATAATTATTAATTATTTAAAAAGTTGAAAATATAAAACAATTGTATACTCTTATGTGTTTCTATTAGGGTCATTTACTAGAACACACCTTATAGTTTTATATATTTACTTAAACCTACCTTATAGTTTTCGTTTTACTAAAACATCCCATATATTTTACAACTTATTTACTTAATCAACCTTTCATTAAGGAGTGTATTTTTCTATTAGGCCCATGGTTTTTTATTTCAAAAATACCCTTAACACTTTTTTATACAGAAAACAAAATTGGCCAATTATAGCCAATAAAGTGGTTGCTCGTGTCTTATTAAGGGCAAAAATGGTATTTTTATTTCTATTTTCTTTTGATTAAATTTATTTAAATGAACATCAAGGTCAACATTGTTATTTTCCACTATTATCTAATGGAAGATTGATTAAATCCGTTGCAAATTATAAGTGATGTTTTAGTAAAATGCTAACTATAGGGTGGATTTTAGTAAATCCATGAAACTATAGGGGTATTTTAGTAAATGACCCATTCTATTATTTATCTTTCACTTAATAAATCCCGTGCATTGCACGGGTTCCCGCTAGTTTTATTAGATAAAATAAAGAGTACATGAGGAGATGTACAACATAAAAGGGGAAACCCCTTTGTACTATATACTACATCAATGTGAGCTCCTAACTTAGCGTCTCTTGCTTCTGTCAAAAAATGACTTAATCCCCATGGACCTCCTTTTTTTCTTAACCATTTTATAGTATTTGCTGAATCTCCTGCTATGGTTAAGTTTTGAATGCCCAGGTTTCTAACTATTCTGATTCCCCTAAGAGCTGACAACACTTCCACCTTGGTAGAATCAGCAACACCTATTGGACCACTAAAAGTCCACACAATAACACCCCATTTCATCTCTTACCATGCCTCCTATACCAGCCACTCCTGGGTTGCCTGATGCGCTCCCATCAAAGTTTAGTGTTGTCCCTCTCTTTCTTCTTCTTACTAACACACGGGGAACAGAAGGGAGGGAAATCAACTGGGAGAAGAGAAACTTTGCACTTCTGTTGAGATCATTTGTTGAGAATCCTTTGAACATATCAGAATTAATGGCCCAAAGATTACAGTGTAGAGTAATTTGGGAGACTAACTCAAGGGATTTTTTCTTGTTTTCAAATAAGTGATTATATCTTTCTTCCCAAATTCCCCACAACACTGCATATAGTATAGTTTGCCAATAGATTTTGCCTTTTTTGCTAAGACCTTTGCATTGCCATTGTTGAATTAAATCCCGGATACTTTCAGGGGCAACCCAACCATACCCCGCCAACTTCAGGAAGTGGTGCCAAATTTTCTTTGTCTCATTGCAGTGGAGGAGTAAGTGATTAGTTGATTCTCCTTCACTCAAGCACAAAGTGCAAGCATGGGGTGAAATGAAGAGTCTTCTCAAGCTCTACTTTTGAACAAGGTGACAAGTGTTGATCCTTTGCAAACTGGTTTCCCAACAAAGAAGCAAACTCTTATGGGGATTTGGCTACTCCAAACCTTTTTAAACGGGAAGGGGGAGATCTGATCGCCTGCAGTCAAAACCTTGTAGAAGGACTTGGAAGAGAATTCGCCTATAGGGTGAGGGACCAAATCATAGTCTTGGGAACTAGATGAGATGTAGACCTCCTTTGGAGCTTGGGGTAGGTCTGCTACTTGGGTTATCTCTGGGTCTCTTAGAGGTCTTCTAAGGCTTAGGTTCAGAGTGTACTCAGAGGAAGAGGCAGGAATGCAAGCAGAAATGGTTGCATCTTGGTCTTGGATTAGATTAAAGAGTCTTGGGAAAGAATCAGCTAGGGTAGAGTGGCCCCACCAGAGATCTTTCCAGAATTTAATCCTGCTACCATTACCTAATTAAAGGGAAAACAGAATTGCCAATAGAAATGTTACCTTTCCAAGGGTTTGTGGATTTTACCCGGCTCAAATGGAGATTGCTATCCCAACCGTTTGAGCTTGTCCTGTACTTGCTAGAGATGATAGCTCCCCATAGAGAGTTTGGTTCTTTGGGAAATTTCCAAAGCCACTTCCCCAAAAGGGAAGTATTCTTCTCCTTGAGATGGCCAATACCCAATCCACCTTTCTCCTTAGGTTTACATACTTGATCCCAGCTTACTAAGTGACTTCTTTTTTCCCCGCTGCCTTCCCAAAGGAAATTTCTTTGAAGTTTCTCGATCTCAGGTCTGACTTTCCTTGGGATTTGGAAGACCAACAAATAATAGATTGGAAGATTTGCAAGAGAGGCCTTTAAGAGAGTGAGTCTGCCCCCCTTTTGATAAATAGCAGCTCTTTCAAGTTGCTAGTTTCTTCTCGCATTTTTCCATCACTGTCCCCCAAAAGCTGAAAATTTTTGGGTCTTCCCCTTGAGGCATCCCCAAGTAGAGAATTGGCAAGGACTCCACTTTGCATCCCAGAATGGCTTTAAAAGATTCCAGCAGACCTGCTTCTACAGAATTTTTGCTACAACACTACTTTTGGAGAAATTGACCCTCAAACCAGTTACCCATAGTTGCCAAGGTGACGCCTAGGCGACAAGGTGCCCTTGGAGGCGGCTCGCCTTGCCAAGTTGCCAAGCAGTTTTGCATGCTGTGTAATAAAATACTTTTATATTGTTTTTTTTTGATATTATAATTATAAAATAGACATTATTAAAGAAAAACATTCATTTTTGTGTTTATAAACTAATTTCTTTTTATTATTTTCTTATTTGTTAGGGTTTAATCAACACAAACATTGCTAACTGCTGTGTTGAACCCTCAATGACTTCAAGATCTGAACCAATAAGTAAGGGAAGAACTTGAAATTTTGTCTAACCAACACTTTTCTTCTTCCGCATCTTCTTATTCTTCTTCTTCTTCTACCTTTTCTTTTCTTCTTTTCCTATAACAAAAATAGGGGTTCAGCCCTTATATTTTTTGAAATTTCTTTCCTTCTTCTTTTTCTTCTCATAAATATGTTGATTTTCTAGACTTAAACATGAAGCTTATAATATTCTTATGAAAATTATGGATAGTTATTAAAGAAAGTTGGTTATGGAACCTAGGGAACTACCCTAGGATATGTGATTTTTTACTTAAAAAAACCCATTGCCTAGGTGATGTCTAGGCACCCGTCTCGCCTTGAAAACTAGGCGACAAGGCACCCCCCTGTTGCCTAGCCTTGCCTTGGCGCCTTGAAAACTATGCAGTTACCCCCTTGAAACAATTAATTACCCTCTTAGCATTGGTTATGTTGTCTAGAGATGCTTCCAAAGATAAGATAATGTCGTCTGCGAACTGTAGATGTGAGACGTGGAGAGCATCTCTTCCCACTTCAAAACCTTTTATGAAGTTAAGGGTTTTAGCTTTGTCGAAAAGCTGATTGAAGATATCCATCACCAATGAGAAAAGAAAGGGGGATAGGAGACAACCTTGTCTTTTTTTTTGATGAATAGGAGACAACCTTGTCTTTTTTTTGATGAATAGGAGACAACCTTGTCTCAGACCTCAACTTGCCTTGAAGTAGCCTTTTGGTTCTCCATTTATCAACACTGAGAACCAAGTTGATTCAATGCAGCCTTCAGTTAGCCCACTTACCACCGAAGCCTCTAACCTCTAAATTTGGTGAATACACTCCCAATCCACTTTGTCGTAGGCTTTTTCAAGGTCTAGTTTAACAATGACCCCTGGCTTTTCATTTAGTTTTCTATCTTCTACACATTCATTTGCTATAAGAATGCTATCCAGTATTTGCCTTCCTTTCACAAAAGCAAACTGGTTTGAGGAGATTAGGTCTCCTAGGATTTCTTTTAGTTTTCTTGCTATCACTTTGGCTAAAATCTTGTAAAAACTCCCCGCTAGTCTAATCGGTCTGAAATCCTTTACCTCCAAGAGTCCCCCTTTCTTTGGAATGAGACAAATGAAGTTGGAGTTCAATCCATTGTTCATGATGGCTAAAATCTTGTAACTTTTCTTGTATCAAATCAATGTAGAGAAAGACAGTACAATGATAACAGTCACTGCTGTCTGTAACAAAACAGCCCAGCAACATGACAAAGTCATAGCAATCCTTTGCCTGGTGGCTCCTATACAACACTATCTTTGTTAACCCCCATCCTTGCAAGCCCATCAGCTAATCCCTCACCTGTCCTAGGTACCCACCTGAACAAGCAGTTCAGGTTAGATGCCAGACTTTTAGCTTCTCTTGTTATCTTCTTAGTATCCAAGGACCTTCTGTTTCATTATCCAACCAGCTGATTACTTTGCAGTTCCTATACTTAGAGAGCAGGCCAGTTTCAGTCCTTGAATGAGAGCAGTAGAATGTTTGCAAGAGTGCCCCATAGCCAAGAAAAAATAGTCAGTACAGGCTACTATCAGATTACAAATCTGGTATAGCCTGGCTACCCATGGCCAAATCCTCACTGGCATTTGCATAGTTTCCAAGGCATCATCTAGGTGACTAGGCACCACCTAGGAGACAAAAGTCACAAGGTGGACACTGTATTATAAGATGGCTACAACTTACTAATATGTATGATAATACATTTTATAGTATATTATTCATAATTTTTTAAGGGTTTACTGCTGAAATTTAGAACATCCAAGTTCCAAGGGTTTTGAGAAAAGAAAAAGGACAAAGAGGTTTCTTTTCTTTTCTTCTTTTTATTCTCTCTCTCTCTCTCACACATTAAATAAAACAGTGTCTCCACACTTGTTCTTTTTTTTTCTTTTACTTATCTTTTACTTATTTTCTATCTTAAATGTTTTTCATTTAAAATCATAACCTTCTTTAGTTGCTAAATTGATATGAAGTTTCTCTATTAAATACTTATTAACATTACTTTTACAAATATTGAAATTAATATTTGTCTTTTAAATATGATGGTTTATCATGTTTTGAGAGGTACAAAGAGTTACTATTTTTCAATCAATATACATGCTGATTGATTTATAAAACTTGGGAACTGATCAAAATTTAGCTTTTTATTTAACAGAATTCTTGTTGCCAAAACACTTTGATAACTACGGACATTTGCAGACCTAGGTAGTGGGCACTTGTAGTGATTTAAAAGGTGGGCCTAGGCGTGCGCCTGATGCGCCTCAGCCCAAGCGTGCACCTTTTGAAAATTTGATGCTTTTTTTTAAACATAGTGGCTGGGCCGGGGGCTCCGCTCCGATTCGCTTGCTTCGCTTGCTCACCGAAGCTCTGAGAACCCCTTGAACCGGTCAGGCCCCCAATACACCCACTGTAGGGGCGTATCGGAGGGGTCTCGAAACGATACGGGCTGATACGTGTCGATACTTTGAACCTTGGGGTCGTGGCACAAAGTCGGCTCGTAGGATCAGGAATGTAATATGTTTTACATACATTAGCTACGCAAAGTACTGCAATTGAGCGAAAAAAGAGATTAGAGGTTTTAAATGCTTGAAAATGTTTTATATGCTTGATTTTATTTTTAAATTCTCATTTGAATATGATTTACATCTTATGTTTATGTCTTATAATTTTAGATAATAGGTTTTTTAAAACATTATTTTAAAATTTAAGTTATATTTTTTTATTAATATTTTGATTTTTTGGCATTTTTTTTGAATTTTCTGACATTTTTTTATTTTTTAGCATTTATTTTATAATTTTGCGTCTTGCTTAAAAAAGGCACGCACCTCACCTTGCACCTTAGACGCAAATTGACCCCTGCGCCTTGCGCTTTTAAAACACTGGGCACTTGATGGAAAAAACCGTTGAGAATCAGCCTAGATTTTACATGTTAGACCATTAAAATGGTGGGTAACAGCCAGAATACATCTTCTAATCTAACCATTCAGCACCTCAGGTAAGATTTGGTAGTGTCTTGCTTTTGGATGTTTTGTGATGGATCCGAAGATAGCTGTGAAAATGTCGTTTATAATTTCTTTTTGCTTCAATTTTTAGTACATAAAATTGAGGTCATTCCAAAATAACGAATAAATATGTGAAAATCAAGGCAAATAGAAAAAAATAAGGTTAGAAGCTTAGGAAAAACAAGATAAAAATATAGAATAATAGGCACCATAGGAGAAAATAGTAAGCACGAGAAGATAATAGAATTATAAACTATGAATTTTCTTTTAATAATTTTTAACTTGTAATTTCAGCAAGATCTGAGAACTAAACGCAGCTCAACTTGGCAAGGCCTTTTCCCACTTAACAGTGCAATAGCTTCTCTCGCTTGGGAAAGAAAATTTCTATGTTCTAGCCTTTTTCAAATAAGCAGGTTGAAAAGTTTTACAACTGGCATTATTAAGGTTAGTGTCCTTGAACAGCATTCCAAGCAACTGTGGAATATGAACATGGACATAAGAGGCAGCATTAAAAATTTGAAGCAGCTAACCTGTCATTACCACGGGAAGAATATAAATAATAATACCTAAAACATAAACTATGCAATATGCATGTAGATGTAAGAGGTATCCATACAAAATGAAGAGAAAATTAAACTCTCAAACCAACATTATAGTAAGCAACATTTATCAAAAAAAAAAAAGCATTATAGTAAGCAACTAAGCATGATATTATACAAAAACCAAACAAAACTACGTTATAGAAGCGTTGATAAAAAAACTACAGTATGGAAGCAAGACCTATCTCTTGGTGAAGCAAAAGAAGGTAAAAAAAGAAGCACTGAGATGAATCCTTGACCCAACCAGTCAATCATGAAACTTTTCCTTGGATTTTAAGGGCATAAAAAGTGAATTGAAAAAAGAGGTGCTCTCTCTCTCTAGTTTGGCTTGTTCATTTTATGTTTTCTTACTTTCCTTCTTTATCATTCTATTTATATCCTGATGAAATGTTTTCCCTGAAATAGATTGCTAGAAGAAGGGCTACACACATACTGAAATATCCTGATGCACAAGTGATAAGCCTTGGAATTGGTGATACAACTGAGCCCATTCCAGAAGTCATAACATCTGCCATGGCACAGGTATTCTGCTTCTCCTTTCTTTGGGTGGTGAAAAAGGACAAACAGAACATAAATTATAGAAATTTTACATTTATTCAGAACTTCTTTGAAGCTGGGCTAATCCAAAGAGCAGCTAATTAGGTGACTGAAATTGTCCCAAGTAAGCTGGAATTAGGCTACAAAGCCCCTGAGCTTGTTACTTTGAGATATAGTTTAAGTTTACCTAACAAAGTAGGCTGGAAATAACTTTAGAGAGTTTGAATAATCAACAAAAACAAGTGAAAAGAGAACCACTAAGTTGGTAAAGGGGTTTCAAACAAGGCATTTTAGGATCTTTCAATGAATCAAAATGCTGGTTGAGGTCAAGAGGGGGTCCTAGGGCCTTGGAACATCAAATATGTAATCTCTAACATTTAAAGACAAGTGCAAAAAGCCTAGAAAAAGACGTAAAGGAGAAAGAGGAAAATAGCTGCTTCCTCATCCTCATCCTTTATGCCAATCCACTACTCTTGGCTTCCTCATAAGAGCCATGTTAAGCTTGACTTTGATGGCTGTAGCTGTAAAAACCCAGGGAAATCAGGTATTAGGGGTCTTTTTAGATGCATGTTTGCACAACTACAGCCTGCCTTACACTTGGGATCTATTGGCATTGGAAATTCAGTCAGAGGAAACTCATTGGCAGCTCTCCAAGGTTTAAGAATAGAGAGGGATCAATATTTTAACTGGTAGTTTAGAGGTGATTGCCCGCCCTTGTCTAATTGTATACTCTAACTATTTTGGTTCTTGGATAGTTGGATAACAACATTGAAATTGTTATCCAGAATTACAAGTTTGATTAATGATGTAGCCCACGACAGTCTGCCTTTAGTTTTCCATCAATGACATCAATTTTTCCTGTATCTAATTAATTATCGAACTTATTTGTCCTGCAGAGATCACATTCATTATCAACATTAGAGGGTTACAGTGGTTATGGAGCTGAACAAGGTGAGAAGGTATGTAGTTCATATTTACAGCCTTTTTCATAAACACCTCTGACTTCATTGGTTTTGTTTCTCATTCCTGGAAGTTGGGTGATCATTTCTAGTTAGACCCAGCCTGGAGTACAGTTATTTTTAAATAAATGTGTATATTATATAAAATATTTAACATACTAAACCCAATATATATAAAGTTGTAGGCCTGGCTTCGGGCCTGGGCCACACCATTGTTGCATTACATCATTTAAGTTTCCTATTCAAGGTGGACATGACTCCACTTTCAAACATTGACACGTACATGTGATACAAATATCAGCCATTATTTTGATAGGCTGCTTTTGAGTTAAGTATCTTCTTTTATATATGCTACATGCTGAATATGATGAATCTTCTGATACTGCCAATGTCTCATGCAGCAAAATTTAGTAGAATATTTTTTTTTGGGAAAAGGTAAAGTGATATTTATTGAGAAAGAGATACACACAAGAGGCTGAGATCAGTCCCTGAAATGGCTGACTGATCAAAAACAGCAAATACATGAACCATCAAGAAACAGAAAACAAAACATCTGATACATTACAATTTCTAAACTCAGCAGTCACAGACAGCCATGAAACCAGCTTGCCCACTCTTCTGAGATAGATCCTCCGGACTAAGAGACTTGTTATTAAAAACCGTTCTGATCCTCTCGGTCCAGATGCACCAGATAACCACAATTGGAATTAGTTTCTAGAGAACCTGCCTTTTCTTGCTCAAACCCTTAATCTGCCAACAGTTTAACAACTCTTTAACCAACCTCGGCATCACCCAGCTAACCTTCACAATGTTGAGGAGATGATTCCACAAATGAGCAGAAAACGAGCAGTGGATGCACAAATGATCAGTGGATTCAACATTAGTAGAATATATGCCATTTATATATTTTGTTGACAAATAAATAGAAATTCAAAAAAGAAAAAAAAGTAGTTTAATGGTAAAAAGACATTTGTAAACTAAAACTATTTTCTTGATTCTTTTAATACTTCAGAAATCTTCGCATTGATATTTTATTCAATGTTACTATTTAATACATGTTGAAAATGAAGATAAGGAGATGGTCAGGTATAAAAAGAATAACTAATTTTTGAATAAGAAACAAAATAAAAAATCTATTGCTGCAGTTGATCATTGAGTGGTTCTATTTCTTGTAATGTTTTTTTTTTATTTAATAATCTTATGTTATTGATTAAAAAAATGTACAGTCAATCCCAAAATTTCGACATGTCATTTGTCTGTTGAATTTGTTTTTATTTTTTTCAGAAGTTGATAAATATTGCAGGATAGCGGTTGTCCTGCAAAATCCTTGTCCAGGATTGTTGAAAATGTTATGGGAATGTTATCCAGTTTTGAGTGTCCATACTACTAATTCAAAATGAAGTTCTGGAACTTTTATTTAACATCTCTTTAGGTGTGAGTGTAATTTCTGTACTCCCTTAAGTTCAGGAATAATGCAGATTTTATATTTGTACAGAAATTAAGGGCTGCAATTGCATCAACTTTTTATGCTGACATGGGCATTGAGGAAAGTGATATATTTGTTTCAGATGGTGCAAAATGTGACATATCCCGTCTCCAGGTTGGTCATAGTTCCTATAGGATGATATTTGGTTTTTTCCATACTTCATTTGTCACAGTCAGATTTACTGCTTCAGTGTTTGAATTTTGAAGTAAATGTTAGAATCCTGCATGATTGTGCTTTCTAGGCTTGGTTGCATCATAAAGTTACAGTAGAAATTTTTTTGGCTGCTACCCCACTGAGAACTTGATGTTGACATTGGCTTCCTTTGTCACAGCTTCTTTTTGGTTCTAATGTAACAATGGCAGTGCAAGACCCATCATATCCGGTAAATGTCTAACTTTTTATTTTTTATTTTTTATGATAAGATTTGTATTTTCTTTCATAACAATAAGCAATGTATTGGTATCGATTCTTTAGTTTGAAAGATAGGTCTTTGACCATGTTATCTTGTTTGTGTTCTGTCAATATCTGTATAATATTGACAGGCAGTTGAAGATGCTGGCTGGCTTGCTGGTAAAGTCTCCTGCTGGTTGTAGCAGAGACCTGGGATTTGATCCTGCCTCCATCAGGGTTGGGGGGACAGGCTGCCCTGCATTAATGGAATACAGCATTTACTCTTTCATCTATATCTCTGTGCATGGAAGACATGCACATGGATGTAATCAATCTGGTGGATCCAATTTGGAAAAATTCAAAACAAGAGCCATTTGATCCTGTCTGGTTTAGGGAATGCCTATTAGGTGGCCGGATTTATCTAATTGACCTAATTTGGGCCATGGAATAACTGCAGAGATAATTTAGATTCTTCACCATCTACACACATACACGTTTTAGTGGAAGAATAAATTATGAATGCAAATCAGTTCTGTAGTATTAGCTGGTCCTCTAGGTTCTAAACTAGTATTTAGCTTAATCTGCAAACTTAGGATCATATGTTTCTTCCTAATAAATATACAAATCTTACTCTCTTTTTTCCTGGAACTAAATGGTGAACTTTCCTTTTTATTTATAGGCATATGTTGATTCAAGTGTTATTATGGGCCAAACTGGCCAGTTCCAGAAGGATATTGAAAAATATGGAAACATTGAGTATATGAGATGCAGTCCTGAAAATGGCTTCTTTCCAGATTTATCAACTATTCAGAAAACAGATATAATCTTCTTTTGTTCACCAAACAATCCTACTGGTTCTGCTGCAACAAGAGAGCAATTGACACAGCTGGTACGGTTTGCCAAGGAAAATGGTTCAATAATAGTCTATGATTCCGCATATGCCATGTATATATCAGATGACAGACCTCGGTCTATATTTGAAATTCCTGGAGCAAAAGAGGTAAATCTCAAAATGATTATTCAAAGTTCTTTTACAAGGAATCAAGCCTTTCTTCATTCTTCTTTTTCTGTTATCTATTTTAACTTGTTCATCTATTAATTTCTGCCGCAAGTTGTAAATCTCTTAGGCAAGTATAGCTTGTCTGTTCCGCACCAACCATATTTACAGTGTGCAAAGCAAGTAGCTTTCACAGAATAGTGTCATAAAACTGCAGAACTTGGGGTCAATTTCAATATCTAGCAGCTTCTTCTGCTGAAAAACATCCACTATCCCATCTCTTCTCAAAAAACAAGCCTCTTATTATCTGTACAGTTAGGATGTAACTCTTATAGAGGACATGGGATCTTAATGTTGAAGCTGCTGATCAAGGGTTTGGATGGTGGTATCTAGGTGTTTTTCACGTGTCTATCATAGTTTCCCCAATGGAAATGTATTTCAATTTAAAATTACTTTTATATTGCTATTCAATATAGGGAAGCAAGAGCTTTCTGCAATGAAAAATGCATCAGCTATTTCATATGTTCTGTTTAGTTAACCAATGACCATATTGCTACCGATCACTGATTTGGTAATGTGGATTTGACAAGTTTTAAGATCCTTGCTGTACCTATTTTATTGGTCTAATTTTCAAAATTTCCAGGAAAGTTAATATGGATTTTTTTGTACTTTAAGAAAGAAAAACATCTGGCAGTATGGTCCCAACCTTAAAACTTTTTCTGCTTTTCATTTTAATCTCCCAAACAATATTCTGACAATCCAAAGTAATGGTCATAAAATTGTAGGATTATTTGGCAGGATCTATTTCCGGAATAGAATCTGTTGTTGGCAAGATCCAGAGCATAATTAGTCAATGTTTCTCTGATGTAATGGATAGAGAGGATATTTTCTTCCTTTCGTCATCCCCTCAACGCTTTGTTTAACATATGAGATATATACTGCAGGTTGCAATAGAGACAACATCATTCTCAAAATATGCTGGGTTCACTGGAGTCCGACTTGGTTGGACTGTAGTTCCAAAAGAGCTGCTTTTCTCTGATGGGTTTCCTGTTGCCAAGGATTTTAACCGTATCGTTTGTACTTGTTTCAATGGTGCATCTAACATTGCACAAGCTGGTGGATTGGCTTGCCTTTCTCCAGAGGGTCTCAAGGTTAGCTTTTGTTGTGTAGTTTCTACATGCTAGTTAACATTAGAGAACTCATCTCCTGTGGTTATTAATAAATTGCTATTTCTTGCAGGCAATGCATGAAGTTGTTTCTTTTTACAAGGATAACACTGAGCTTATAGTGGACACATTCAACTCCCTTGGTTTTAAAGTATACGGAGGGGAACATGCCCCTTATGTTTGGGTCCACTTCCCTGGTCGAAGCTCATGGGATGTGTTTGCTGAGATTCTTGAAAAGACCCATATAGTTACAACTCCAGGCAGTGGCTTTGGACCTGGTGGTGAAGGTTTCATCAGGGTTAGTGCCTTTGGTCACAGGGGGAACGTCTTAGAAGCCTGTAAAAGATTCAAGCTACTTTACAAGTAAGACGGTGCTTCCCAACTGGTTTCAAAAATAAATTTATCTGCCAAATTGATGGCCTTGGACTTCTGTAACATGTACCATTTTTATTTCTCAACTTTGACATTTAGGTTTTTCTTAATTGTTTGATTGTTTCTCCTGATTAAAACTGCAAAAGCATTTATCTGCTTTGAGTCTTGTGCTTCCTTTAGTGAGAAGATTAATCTGCAATTTATTCAAGCGAACTTCTTTTATTGTCGTGTTAGGGGTATATTAGAAATAAACAACCATGGATCTATACCCTTGAACATTTCCCACTCAGTTCAAGGGTGCTTTTGGAATAAACAATCATGGGTCCATGTCCTTAGTTAAAGTTACTATTTTCATATGGCAAAACATTTAATTCTTAATGAAAGGTCAATGTAAATAGATTGCAAACTATAACGGGTGTCTTAGTAAAAATACAAACGATAGGATAGGTTTAAGCATGTGAAATTATTTTTTTATGTTTTTTATAATTAATGCTATTTCTCTCATCTCTCCCCATATTTAATGCTAACCAACTCTCTTTCCAATTAACCCTCTAATCGTCATTAACTTATAACCCAACTCAACTCAAGGCAGTTTCCGTCAATATGGACGGTTTTGTTTCCCAAAGCAAAAACAATGCCCACGTCAATAAAATCATGTTATGTTTGCTGATATAGCAGTTTTGGTTTGAAAAATAAAAGCATACATATTAGAGAGCACCCCCGAGGGTGGCATGATCAAGTGTTTCACTTGTGACCCAACTTTATGAATTTTTAAAGGGTGCGGACCCCACAAGTCCGTGGTCCGGACCTCTAAAAGTCTGAGAAGGTGGTGGTTCGGTGAAGTAGGCCAAAGGGGGAAACAGAGAAATGGAGAATGGCCAGACCCCAGAGGGGCTGCTGTATGTCGGGCGGGGATCATTCTACTATAGTTCTCCAGCATTTTAATTTTGGAGCTTCTCTGGGTTAAGCATATATTATTTTCCCTAGATGACGAGGAATTTTCTAAAATTTTCCATTAATCTTATTATGTCAGCCAGGGTTGGTCAGCCATTTGCCACTAGCCCATTTACCTAATTCAACGCTCAGTTCGGTCTACTACTTTGTGATCAAAATGGGATTATACTGGGTCTATATTAGCCTTTATATGTCACAGCTACTTCTTTTAATTTTTCTCTCTTTATGTTTCTTTATGTATCTATATTTCATTTGCAGTCATGTAAACTATTAAAATTTGCTGGGATTTGAGTTTCCCAACAAATTCATGCACTTGGCCTAATCATTCCACCATAGTCATACATCTTCTGAATATATCCTGATATACATATTTGAATTGCCTTTTTGTGATTCTCTTTGTGAAATCGATACTTTTAACTTCGTGACCAAGCCAGTGGATTTTTTGAATTTTGATGATTGCACTAAAATGGAACCAGCTCTTTTTTCGATGTGAGAGTCACTTGATGCTATTCGATATGAGGTCGTTCTTGAACTGAGGTCGCAGTAGACGGAGTCGAGGTGGAAGGATGAAGTCACATTGCAAGATCTGAAACCAAGAAAATGTTTAGAGGCTCGAGGAGTTATATTTGGGTAGATGTTTTGATGCTCAAATTAGTTGAGAATAGTGGGTGGTTGGGCTGCGCAGTTAGAGAACGGTGCTGGTCCGAGCAAAGTAACGGTATAGAACTCAAAAGTTGGATAATTTACCTTGAGTCGGAGGTATCTTTTTATAGTCGAAGATCTGTATCTTGTTTGGATGAGGCTTTCAGGGTTGTCGGGATGAGGTTTCCGGCTGAGGTCTTCGGGATAAGTCCTAATCCCTAGTGGAATTGTCATCATTTGTACAATAATCTCTTTTCTTGGTCGCACTTATCCATATGACGTGGTGCCGACATAGTTGAAGAGATAAGATGGGCCATAGTGGTGATGTGTCGATGAGATAAGGCGGCCATAGAAGTGACACGTGGCACTTGGGGACAACTCAACCATAACTCAAACACCACTCTCCCAGTTTCGAAGTCGAGGAGTGTAATGCTCGGTCGTAGTGTGGCGTGGAAGAGCTCTTCGGTTCTTGGTTGAGGAACTCAAGTCAGAAGTTGGTTGAACGCATCATTTGAGCGAAGGACCTCGGGATTGAACCAGTTTTTGGGCGGACCAGTCAGTTCAATGCTCGCGACATGTTGACGGAAGTGACATTTCGCCTTCCCAAGGCTACACGCGTGTGAAGGTCAGTGGCGTCATTTCGTCTTCCCAAGTTGTTAGAAGGCGGTGTTTGATCCACATTGTTTATCTTGCCTTGATTTAGATCATTGGGAGTCCTATAAAAGGGGTGAAGAACATTTCCCCTTTGTCATTTGTGAAGGAAATCACTTGCAAAGCTCGACGAGAAGTAGTCTTCGGTGCTTGGTGTTTGCTTTAGTTCCGCGGTCTTAACCTTCGAGACTTGGTAAGATGTCTTCCTCGTCTTCCTATTCTTCTTCCTCTTCTTCCGTTTCCTCTTTGCTTCCTCTTCTCATTCTAAGTCAGAGCCGGGGTTTGACTTTGAGGGGTCAATCCTAAGAGGGTTGTAGAGGCCGAGGAGGATGAGGCAGGGCCGTCGACCGAGGAGGTCGATCTTCCTCTATGCGTTGGTCACCGATTTGGGACCAAGCCGTATTGTCTATCACCTGAGGATGTAGCCCGGATCCGAGCCTTGTACTGCATCCCTGAAGAGTATGAACTTATGTGCCCGATGACCAGTGAGAGGCCCACGGATGCTCGACTGGGCGAGCTTTGTCTGTATGAGCACAGCCTAATGGCAGGCTAAGGTTCCCTTTGCACGAGGGCGTTGTCGAAGTGTTCAGGTGGTATCGGGTACTACCTATTCAATTGATGCCGAACTCCTTTAGGTTTTTGGTCGGCCTTTTGTCCTATTGTTTCATCCATGACCTTGAGATTACCCTAGGAATGGTCACTTACTTCCTTCAACTAAAGCACCACTAGCAAGGCTACTATTACTTCTCGGCCCAACAACATATTAAGGTGCTGGTAGGAGCCCCCTCTTCGGTGAAGCACTGTAACTAGAAGGAAAATTTCTTCTTTTTGTGCTCTCTCGGGGGCTCTCCTCTGTCATCCGAGCTCTAGAACCCGAGGACAAAGGTGAAGTAGCCTGAGTTGGCCCAGCTCACCGAGGAAGAGAGGACGACAATAGGGATGATCGAAGAGGTCAATGTAATGCATTACACATCCTTCTCAATGTTGGTCCGTGCCAGGCTGATGAGTGAGGAGGCCGGTTTGAGATGGCAAATCGTGAGGATGCCACTTGTCGCATGAGGGTTGCGCAAGACAGGCATAGCCGAGGTGCTCAGGGGGTAGGGGTGATCATGGGCCCGGCCTGGCCCGGGCTGGGCTCTGCACTTATGATAAGGGCTATAGCTAGGCTTGGGCCCAGCCTGGCCTAAGGTTCTGGGCCTAAAACATAAACCCTAGCCCAAGTCTATATGGGCCCGGGCCAGATTCTAGGCCAATGTCACTCATATATACAACACTACATATCTATATATTAAATAAGATAATGTGCATATAAACTTATTTTATACATTATATAATATAAAATATTACATATAATATAAATTATACGTCATGTTATAATATTTATATATAAAAATATTAAATGAGATAATGTGCATTATACTCAAAATTGTAAGTTTAAATACATGCGGGCCGGACCGGGCTTCAAGTATTAAGCCCAAGCCTGGCCCTAAAATTTGCGGGCACAAAACCCAGGCCCAAGCCCGGAATTTTCGGGCCGGGTTGAAATGGTCACCCCTCTCAGGGGGCCTAGCCCCGATCTGAGGGAGTACAACCAAGGTCTGCTGAGCGGACTCCCTGGCAGCAGAAGAGGGAAAGGTAGGCTGAGGAAGAGGTTGTGGTGGTCGACCCGGAGGAGGGCACTCAGGTCGTCCACCTCCCATTCCCCACGAGATAACACACAGGAGGGTGGTAATCCGGCTATTTACATGTTGTAGTGGAACATCTGGACTGAGGACAGGCTTGGGACAAAGGGTGTGGTTGAGTAGCTTCATCGTAGCCTGCCGACACCGACCTTGAGGCGGGAGGTCACCGAGTCTACAGGTAGAGCCCTTGAGACCGCGCTCGCGCTTCAGGCTGCATCGATAAGTCTTCTTGCTTGTCTTGGTTACTCTGCTCTATTCAGTTGATCTTATTGTGTAGACACTTAGTTTCTTTTTTGTAGAATGATTGCTTGGTGATCATCGTGATCAATCATCTTCGGTTAGTGCGTCACCTCTATGAATCAGGGCAGGCCGAGGTCGAGTGCAAGAGGGCTCGGTTAGTCGAGCTTGAGGCTGCGAGTGCGCGGTCAGCCGTGCTGGAGGCTGAGAATGCTGATCTCGGTATGCCAAGCCTTTATCCTTGTAAAAATTTTGATAATTAATGGAAAAGACTTTTTGGTTCTGAGCTTGTTATGTCTCGTTCTTTGTTTTATTTTGTTGAGCTTAGTTGTAAGCCTCGGTCTTATCCTGGCCGAGGTTTGAGGTAGCACGTGGGGACTAGAGGGCAGAGGGCAATGCTACCTGACATCTTACCGAGGAAAGCGCTAGGCCGCGAAAACCCTAACTACAAAGAGCATAGACCTGCGAGATGAGCTGAAGACTTAGCGTGGCTAGCCCGTCAAAGACTTGATACAAGTGTGTTCTCTGAGGAAGACCTCGAGAAGACGGTCTAGGTCGGATTCCTCCTGGAGGATCATCTTCAGAAGATCTCATACAACTATTGAAGGACTATGCCGACGTGTTTACTTGGTTGGCGGCTGATATGCCAAGGATTGACCCCAAGGTCATCACCTACTGCTTGAACACCGAGCAGTGCTACCAACCCATCGAGCAAAAGAAGAGAAGTTTCATAGTAGAACGATGGTAGGTAATCAACAAGGAGGTCCAAAAGCTGCCTGACGCTGGCTTTATCCGGGAAGTAAAGTACATGGACTGGCTGGCCAATGTGGTGATGATAAAGAAGGCCAATGGAAAGTGGAGGATCTGCGTCAATTTCACTGACCTAAACAAAGCTTGTCCCAAAGACAGCTTCCCCCTGTCGAAGATCGACTAGCTCGTTGATGCAATGATGGGGCATGAACTCTTGAGTTTCATGGATGTGTTCTCCGGCTACAATCAGATCCAAATGCATCCCAACAACTAGAATAAGACCACTTTCATCACTGATCGTGAACTTTATTGCTACAAGGCAATGCCCTTTGGCCTCAAGAACGCTGGCGCTACCTATCAGTGGTTGGTGAATGAAGTATTCAAAGATTAGCTCGGCCACAACATTGAGGCTTATGTAGACGACATGTTGATGAAGAGCAAGAAGGTCGAGCACCCTTAGGAAGTACATGATGAAGCTGAACCCGACAAAATGTGATTTGGGTTGGCTCTGGCAAATTCCTGGGGTTCATGGTCATGTAGAGAGGAGTCGAAGTTAACTCGGAGAAGAACTAGGCCATCCTTAACATGCAGCCACCCTGGACCTATAAAGAAGTGTAGTGCCTCACCAGATGAGTACCGCTCTCAGCAGGTTCATGTCAAAGTCTGCAGACAGATACTTGCCATTCTTTAAGGCCCTAAAAATGGTCAAGGATTTTTAGTGGACCGAGGAATGCAAACAATCCTTTCAAGAACTAAAGAGGTACTTGAGTTCGCCACCTTTCCTCACAAAGCCGAGCCCCGGAGACAAGCTCTTGCTTTATCTCTCAGTAGGAGACGAGGTGGTCAGCTCGGTACTGGTTAAGGAAGAAGACTGGGTACAAAGGCCGATCCACTACACCAGCAAGGTCCTCACTGGCGTGAAAAACAAGTACACAAATATAGAGAAGGTAGCTCTAGCTCTAGTCGCCTCGGTAAGGAAGCTCAGGCCATACTTCCAAGTCCACAACGTTTGAGTGCTTATCGACCAACCTCTCAAACAAATTGTATTGAGGCCAGAAGCATCTGACCACCTAGTCAAGTGGAGTGTGGAGATGAGCAAGTTTGATATTGACTATGCACCTCAGCCCAACATCCAGGCCCAAGCCTTAGCCGATTTCCTCCCAAAGTGCACCTTCACGACACAAGATCCGGCCCCAACACCATAGATATGAACTCTCCATGTGGATAGTTCATCCCACAAGCAAGGCAGCGGGGTTGGCCGCATCCTCCTCGGCCCAAACAACATGGTACTAGAGCACGCCCTCAAGTTTGAATTGAAGGCCTCCTACAACGAAGTTGGGTATGAACTCCTGATGGCGGACTCCAACTTGCTCTAGACCTCGGTGCCCGACGAGCTGAGGCCTTCAACGACTCTCAACTAGTGGTCAACCAAATCTACGACCAGTTCGAGACATGGACCCAACCATGGCGAGCTACCTATAAAGGGTGCAAGAGCTCATTCAACGGCTTGGATACTTTGTCATTCAGCAGGTCCCTTGAGCCAAGAACATACGAGCTGACGCACTCTCGAAGTAGCTCACCGCGGACCTGTTAGACAGTTTTGTATGCCCTTAGCTTTAATCTAATTTGATGTACTTTTGACATTTAGTGTAAATAAATAAATTGCATATTTGATTCATGTTGTATGGTATGATTCTGTGTAAGACCCTAAAACTGGACACTTAATGAGACTCGTGTTAGTTTTAAATGTTCATAGTCATTGGATAAGTCTGGGGAGATTTATCATGCCAAGGCTGATACTGGTGTGCCGCCAAGTGTTGGGATGGCCTGTCTCGGCCACCAGGGTAAGACCCAAGGCACATGCAGTATGGGATTACTTGAATCCTTGAACCGGACCAGATTTCTAGTATTGCCCTGGACCTTAGAGACAGATGGGCAAAACTGAAAAGTTACACCTAACCCCTAGACTCGATTATGATACTTCACTAGGTGTCGGATTGGGATATCTTTGATATGCCAATCAGTGAGATCCTTAGCGGGGGTCAAAACCTGGGTATGTTGGGATAGTCTGAGAATTCATCTGAGTGGGTGATCATAGTGATAGGATCAGCCCCTTTGTCGGACAAAGGTAATGATCGGGAATGCACTCTCTCTGATGGAAACCAAACTGCCGGCAGTTGATTTCAATCGTTGGAATTTTGTTTTGCAAAATTTATATATATGATATATAGGTATTTTCGTTTTCAAGTTGTTTGCAAATGGTTTTAATTCCCAGGATCCATGTGAGAAGAGAGTGCAACACTGTTCCTTGCAGCCGAGGGAGAGGTCCTCTCTTGTCGGGTAGTGTTTGATCATTATGGCCTGAGAGGTTAAGTGTAAGGTCATTTAGGATAATGCCTGATGGGCTAATCTTGCACCTACCCACAGTCCCTGGGTTTTTATAAGATGGCTTGGCCCAGGGACCACTTAGTGTAAGTGTTGGGCCCATAGGGTCCATGTGATGGGCTCAGGGGTTCATTGGGCTTCTCAGTGAATTCGGCTAGGCCTTGTAATAAAGGCTGGGCCAAACCCATGTGGCTGGTGTGTAGATCAATGCTTGGGTCCCATGCCATACAAAAAAGCCCAACTGGGCAGCAGGTTAGGAAACCAATTGAGCACTGATTACTTAATGGGCCAAAAGCCCATTTCGAACTGGGCTGATATGATCACCCACTTATGGGGCGGATCTGAGATTAAGGTTAGAAAAAAGATTGGGCCTTTAACTTAATCCACTCCAGGAGACCAAATTCGAATGAGATTTGAATATGGTAATCTCCTGATAAGATTAGGAGTAAGCTAACCTAATCTACAGATAGGATTAAGATCATCACCTATCTAGATGCTGATTTGGATTGGGATAACTCCTAATAGGATTAGAAGATTTCTTAATCAAGAAGAAAGTGGAGAAATCCTAAGAGAGAATTAACAGAATTCGAACCTAAGAGAGAATTAACAGAATTCGAACCTAGGGTTTTTGAGCAAGAAAATCTTCCTGCGAACTGAGATAGGATCTCATACACTCCAGAGAGAAGAGAAGCAACATTCGCCATCTTCATCTCAGGAGTTCTCCTCCAGCTGCCGCCATTCTCTGAAAAGATTCGATCTTTGAGAAAACAAATCAAGAAATCAGTTCTTGATATCAGTTTTGCAGAAGGAACTGAAAAGATTTGGTGCTCAGTGTTTCTAGAGGATTCTTGTGAAGGATTCAGTGTGTAGGACGCACTCTGCTGGTACTATTCTACAGATTGCTGTGTCATTTTCAGCATGAGCGGTTCTTGGTGTTTTCTTTGGGCGTGAATACCAACTTTGGGAGATACTGCTTCTCTGGATCAGGTATAATTCCTCCCTTGTCGTTTGGTTCAGATCTGGTTCGGTTATGGTTCAAGTAGGATCATTGAATATTGTATTCTAAATTTAGGGAGTATGATTCTGAGTTGGAATTTTGAAATTCTCCCACCCATTCCGCAACCTTTTTGGCGTCCATACGATGGATCCTACCATTCTTTCAGTGGTATCAGAGCCACAGGTTCGAATCTTGAACCAAGAAAATCATATTTGAACCTGCGCAGATGTGCAAAAGTTATTCTACCAAGACTTGCGTGGATTATTTTCTTTATTTCAAAAAATTGTTTCTTGTTGAGGGCGATTGATCTGAAATTAATTTGATTAAATCTAATATTTATTTAGAACTATTTTTTATTTATTTTGATTTAATGGACTGTTCGAACCTGAAGATCGAAGTGCAGATTTGGCGCAGATGGTCTGCGCAATTCTTTTTTTTATTCATTCAATTCAGTCTGTAAAATAATTTTTTATTTTTTATTTTTCTAGACTGAATGTATATGATTCATTCAAGGATGTAATTAATTAATAGAAATAGGTTTTCTGCTTTATTTTCTTGATTGAAGAAGAAGGTGGCGCTGGAGATTTGTAGATGGAGAGATCGCATTCTGCGTTTTGCTGTTTATGAAACTGCAACCCTAGTAATTAACCTCTATTTTGCAGGTGGTGCGAACAATCCATATTTGATTTATGATTGTCTAAAATAAAAAAATATTAATTTCAGATCTTTCATGAATTAACTCTAGAATTGAAAATCAGTTTCGGACAATTTTGGACTAGGTTGGACCAAAACCGTTTGGACCGAATCTAGGGTTCGAAGGGGATTGTTTTCAGTCCAATTTTCTCACACTTGCAGTTCCAAATCTGATGTTCAATTGTAGGGATTAGTTCGGCCCACCTGCGATTCAACCCATATACCTAGTTGAAATTAATTGTTAATGTTATGGATTTTAATTGGGCTGATTAATGGGCTTTACAGTAGTTATTTTGATTGGATCAATTCTTCCATTACATGTAATGTGTGGATGTATGATGTGCTGCGACCATGAGCCATAAGTACTTGGCTCATGATGAATCGTTAGTGGCTCTTACGCACACCATGGCTGAATACACATCATTGCCATGGTGTCTTTAAGGTCATTGGATGACCCCTTCCTTGCATGGTGGGCCCCACAAACCTGAAAAGGGACGCGTGCGGAAATACTATCCGATTAAGGCCCACCAGAAATTTGACTTTATGAAAGTCAGTGGGAGCCACTCTGGTTTGACCTAAAATTAACTAGGGCGTAATTTTGTTCTCTCCAGCAAATATGGGTGCATGTGATAGGGAGATTCATGTGATAGACTTTCTAAAGGCCTTCCGTCATTAGCACAATGATGGGTCCTTCAGTAATGAGGAAACGCACCATAAAATTGTGTTATCCATTTGCTGTTGGATCTGTCAAAGTGTTTCATAAGATGATAGGGGCGTCATAGACCGATGTGGGAGGGGTTTCACCAGAAAATGGGAACTCTCTCATGGTACCTTGGCGTAACCTGAATATGATGGGTGAGCACTCACTAGACTGAAAGGTTTACCTAAAAACGGCTCTGAGCCTTGTCTGATAGAGGCCAAAGGGAAACTCATACGATGAGTGGATATGATCTGTCACAGAAAGGTGGTGGGGCTTTGCAGCTGAAACAGTTGGCTTCACACACCTTATGTAATTTCCCACATTTCCAGAGACATTTCGCTGTCTCCGTCACTGAGATAGGAGGAAAATCTCAGAGATGAACAAATGGGAATGAAACATAGATTAAAAGCCATACCTTTGTAGGTAACATGAATCAAACTAAGGTTGTGGACTAACATTTTGTTGTTTTACCATAAAATGGCAAACGGTCAATTCGCAAAGCTTCTAGACGATAACAAGCTTAAGGGCCCAAACTATGTTGACTGGTACAGAAACCTTATGCTGGTCCTAACTTCTGAAAAGTTAGATAAGGTAGTAAAAAATCATTCCCCGGAGCGTTCAGGTGATAGGGCTTCTGAGGCCTGAAGGAGGGAGTACCAAGATTGGGAGGATAAGAACTTCCTAGCCCGTTGCTTTGTCATTGCCTCACTGGACAACTCAATACAAAGGTAGTTTGATTAGATCGAACTAGCCAAGGACATATTGGACAGTCTAAAGACAATGTATGAAGAGCAGAATAGTTCTACTCGACAGAAGGTCTTGAAACTGTTCATGACCGCGCAGATGTCCAAAGGGCAGAAAGTTTATGACCATTGTCTTCAGATGATGGGCTACATTAATGAACTCAAAGCCCTTGGATCTGGGCTAGGTCTTGGCACACAAGTAGATGCCATCCTGAATTCTTTGCCCTCTTCCTTCAATGCGTTCATAATGAACTATAATATGAACAAGCTGAATGTCAGCGTCCAGGAACTCAGCAATATGTTGCAGAGGGCCGAGGATTTACTTAAGAATGATGAACTTGTGGTTATGCTTGTTGAAGCTAACAAATCGGGCAAGAAAAAGAGAAATGTAAAGAAGCCCCTGAAGAAAGCTGCCAAGCCTAAGAAGCAAAAGAAGAACAAGGCATCTGATGCCTACCACTTCTGCAAGTAGACCGACCACTGGAAGATGAATTGTCTTGCCTACATGGAATCTAAGAAGGGTAACTTCGAAACTTGTGTCATAGAAACTAATATGTTAGTGACTTTTGTGTCCTGGTGTGTTAACTCCGAGGCTTCAACTCATGCGTGTAACTCACTGCAGGGGTTCAAAGTTAGCAGAAGATTGAGTGAAGGAGAAGTGACACTGTTCTTGTGAACGACTGCAAGTGTTGTAGCTGCGGAAATAGGAACCGTAGAATTAGTCTTTAGAGAAGGAGTACTTGTACTTAAAAGATTGTTTTTATGTATAGAACTTGAGAAGAAATTTAATTTCTATTTCTAAACTGTGTGATGATGGATATACAGTTTATTTTAGTAATATGATTAATGTTAAACGGAATAATAAATTCATCACATATAGGGAACTGGAGAACGGTCTCTATGTTCTACATCCTTCTCTGGAAATTAATTTAACCGAAACTACGTCGGTCGAAAATCCCAAGAAAAAAACTCGTGATACAGTAAGTCCCACGTGCCTGTGGCATTACCGATTTGGCCATATTGGTGTTGACCGAATCACAAGGCTGGTAAAGGATGGTCTTTTGGATTTTCTAACCGTAGAAAATCTTCCCATTTGTGAGCCTTGCCTCCAAGGTAAGATGACTAAGCGACCATTTAACTGCAGGGGTTCAAAGTTAGCAGAAGACCGAGTGAAGGAGAAGTGACACTGTTCTTGGGAACGACTACAAGTGTTGTAGCTGCGGAAATAGGAACCGTAGAATTAGTCTTTAGAGAAGGAGTACTTGTACTTAAAAGATTGTTTTTATGTATAGAACTTGAGAAGAAATTTAATTTCTATTTCTAAACTGTGTGATGATGGATATACAGTTTATTTTAGTAATATGATTAATGTTAAACGGAATAGTAAATTCATCACATATAGGGAACTGGAGAACGGTCTCTATGTTCTACATCATTCTCTGGAAATTAATTTAACCGAAACTACGTCGGTCGAAAATCCCAAGAAAAAAACTCGTGATACAGTAAGTCCCACGTGCCTGTGGCATTACCGATTTGGCCATATTGGTGTTGACCAAATCACAAGGCTGGTAAAGGATGGTCTTTTGGATCCTAAAAGATATACATACACACTTGACCTAATACATACTGATGTATGTGGCCCCCTGAGTGTTAGGACTTGTAACCAACACGTATATTTCATTACATTTACTGATGATTATTCTCGGTATGGTTACGTGTACCTAATGAGACATAAGTCTGAATCATTTGAAAGGTTCAAAGAGTTCAGACAGGAAGTCAAAAACAGTTAGGGAGAGAAGTTAAGGCCCTTCGATCGGATTGAGGTGGCGAGTATCTCTCTAACGAATTCAGGGACTACTTAAAGGTCAGCGGGGTAGTGTCACAATTAGCTCCTCCTGCTACACCTCAACTTAACGGTGTTTCAGAGATGAGGAATTGGACCTTGTTGGACATGGTCCGGTCGCTTCTCGTACGCTCGGAATTACTCACATCCTTTTGGGGATATGCATTAGTGACTGCTATCTATGTGCTGAATTGGGTTCCAACCAAATCGATTCCAAAAACTCCATATGAACTCTGGATCGGAAGGAAGCTAAGTGTTGGACACTTGAAGATTTGGGGTTGTCCTGCGCACGTTAAAAGAACGAGTGCGGACAAGTTGGAATCAAAGACCAGTCGTTGCCTATTTATAGGCTACCCAAAAGATTCGGTGGGTTATCTATTCTATGACCCAAGTGAGCAGAAAGTGTTCTACAGTCGAAACACCCAGTTCTTAGAGACCGATTATGTCCTGGACACCCATCGTCAGGAAATAGTTCTTGATGAGGAGAGCTCGGGAGCAGTAGGAGATGTCCCACAAGTTCCAGGTAGTAACCAACCTAGAAGATCCATTCGGGTATCTAGACCACCGGTCCGATATGGTTATGACCAGGATAGTTACTTGGTGGAAGCCTTGACTAGTGGGGAGGATCCCGTGACTTATGCGGAAGCTATGTTGGACATTGATTCCCAAAAGTGGGTGGAGGCCATGAGAGCTGAGATGAACTCGATGGAGGCCAATGGAGTCTGGACTCTAGTAGATCCGCCCTCTAGGGTAAAAGCAATTGGTTGCAAATGGATCTATAAGAGGAAGAAGGACCACGATGGTAGAATTGAGACTTACAAAGCTCGTCTGGTGGCGAAAGGGTATACTCAGAAAGAAGGCATCGACTATGAGGAAACCTTTTCGCCCATGGCCATGCTTAAATCTATTAGGATTCTGCTAGCTGTAGCAGCATACCATGACTACGAGATTTGGCAGATGGATGTCAAAATCGCATTCCTGAATGGAGACCATAGTGAAGATATCTACATGCCGCAAGGCTTCATTGTTGCTGGTCAGGAACACATGGTATGTAAACTTAATAGATCCATATATGGACTTAAGCAGACTTCTAGGAGTTGGAACATCCGTTTTGACTCTACCGTCAAATCGTTTGACTTTGAGAAGAACCCGGATGAACCCTGTGTATACAGGAAGACCAGTGGGGATAAGGTCACCTTTTTGATGTTGTACGTGGACGAAATCCTACTCATTGGGAATGATGTAGGAATGTTGACTTTGGTCAAAATATGGCTTTCGCAGCAATTCTCCATGAAAGATCTTTGAGAAGCTTCCTATATACTAGGTCTTCGACTCTATAGAGATAGATCGAAGCGGATAATTGGATTATCCCATCCTACTTACATTGACAAAATTGTCAAAAGATACAGCATGGAGAACTCCAAGAAAAGAAACGTTCCTTTCAGGCACGGAGTCACTCTCTCCAAGAAGATGTCTCCCAAAACGTCTGAGGAGATTGAGGGCATGAAAAACGTTCCCTATGCCTTAGCCGTAGAGAGCATCATGCATGCCATGCTGTGCACTCGCTCTGACATTGCTCAAACGGTGAGTGTGGTAAGCAGATTCCAGGCCAACCCAGGGCAGGAGCATTGGACTGCTGTGAAGAACATACCCAAATACCTTTGAAGGACAAAAGAGTTTTGTCTGTCGATGGTAGTTCACTACAAGTTCTAGGGTATACTGATGCCGATTTTCAGTCAGATCCAGATGATAGAAAGTCTACATCTGGGTATGTTTTCACGATAGGATTGTGTGTTGTTTGCTGGAAAAGCAGCAAACAGGGGTCCACTACAGATTCCACAACCGAGGTCGAGTACATTGTCGCAAGTGAAGCCACCAAGGAAGCCGTGTGGATGAAGAAATTCATTCACAAATTGGGAGTGATTTCGTCCAGCACATCACCCATCCCGTTGTTGTGTGACAACAATAGAGCGATCGCCCAGGCTAAAGAGCCTCGGGCCCACTTGAAATCAAAGCACATCGAGAGGAAGTACAACGTACTGCGGGAGATCGTTGGTAGAGGGGACATCCTGATTCAGAAGGTAGCATCCGCGGATAATGTGGCAGACCCATTAAGCCACTGACACAAAAGGTGTTTGAGAAACACGTGGAAAGTATGGGACTATGGCTTGTATCAGATTGGACTTAAGTGCAAATGGGAGCTGTTAGACAATTTTGTATGCCCTTAGTTTCAATCTGATTTGATGTACTTTTGACATTTAGTGTAAATAAATAAAGTGCATGTTTGATTCATGTTGTATGGTATGATTCTGTGTAAGACCCTAAAACTGAACACTTAATGAGACTCATGTTAGTTTTAAATGTTCACAGTCATTGGATAAGTCTGGGGAGATTTATCTTGCCAAGGCTGATACTGGTGTGCCGCCAAGTGTTAGGATGGCCTGTCTCGGCCACCAGGGTAAGACCCAAGGCACATGCAGTATGGGATTACTCGAGTCCTTGAATCGGACCAGATTTTCAGTATTGCCCTGGATCTTAGAAATAGATGGGCAAAACTGAAAAGTTACACCTAACCCCTAGACTCGATTATGATACTTCACTAGGTGTCAGATTTGGCTATCTTTGATATGCCAATCAGTGAGATCCTTAGCGGGGGTCAACTATGTATGTTGGGACAGTCTGAGAATTCATCTGAGTGGGTGATCATAGTGACAGGATCAACCCCTTTGTCGGACAAAGGTAATGATCGGGAATGCACTCTCTCTGATGAAAACCGAACTGCCGGCAGTTGATTTCAATCGTTGGAATTTTGTTTTGCAAAATTTATATATATGATATATAGGTATTTTCGTTTTCAAGTTGTTTGCAAATGGTTTTAATTTCTGGGATCCATGTGAGAAGAGAGTGCAGCACGGTTCCTTGTAGCCGAGGGAGAAGTCCTCTCTTGTCGGGTAGTGCTTGATCATTATGGCCTGAGAAGTTAAGTGTAAGGCCATTTAGGATAATGCCTGATGGGCTAATCTTGCACCTGCCCACAGTCCCTGGGTTTTTATAAGATGGCTTGGCCCAGGGACCACTTAGTGTAAGTGTTGGGCCCATAGGGTCCATGTGATGGGCTCAGGGGTTCATTGGGCTTCTCAGTGAATTCGGCTAGGCCTTGTAATAAAGGCTGGGCCTAACCCATGTGGCTGGTGTGTAGATCAATGCTTGAGTCCCATGCCATACAAAGAAGCCCAACTGGGCAGCAAGTTGGGAAACCAATTGAGCACTGATTACTTAATGGGCCAAAAGCCCCTTTTGAACTGGGCTAATATGATCACTCACTTATGGGGCAGATCTGTGATTAAGGTTAGAAAAAAGATTGGGCCTTTAACCTAATCCACTCCAAGAGACCAAATTCGAATGATATTTGAATATGTTAATTTCCTGATAAGATCAGGAGTAAGTTAACCTAATCTACAGATAGGATTAAGATCATCCCTTATCCAGATGCTGATTTGGATTGGGATAACTCCTAATAGGATTAGGAGATTTCTTAATCAGGAAGAAAGAAGAGAAATCGTAAAAGAGAATTAACAGAATTGAAACCTAGGATTTTTGAGCAAGAAAATTTTCCTGCGAATTGAGATAAGATCTCATACACTCCAGAGAGAAGAGAAGCAGCATTCGCCATCTTCATCTCAGGAGCTCTCCTCCAGCTGCCGCCATTCTCTGAAAAGATTCAACCTTTGAGAAAAGAAATCAAGAAATCAATTCTTGATATCAGTTTTGCAGAAGGAACTGAAAGGATTTGGTGCTCAGTGTTTCTAGAGGATTCTTGTGAAGGATTTAGTGTGTAGGACACACTCTGTTGATACCGTTCTACAGATTGTTGTGTCATCTTCAGCAGGAGTGGTTTTTGGTGTCTTTTGTGGGCGTGAACACCAACTTTGGGAGATACTGTTTCTCTGGATTAGGTATAATTCTTCCATTGTCTTTTGGTTCAGATCTGGTTTGATTATGGTTCAAGTAGGATCATTGAATATTGTATTCTAAATTTAGGGAATATGATTCCCAGTTGGAAGGTCGGAATTTTTTTTGAAATTCGCCCACCCATTCTGCAACTTTTTTGGCATCCATACGATGGATCCTACCTTTCTTTCAGGACCGACCTCGACACAACAGTTCGGATCGACAACTTGGCCCAACCTAGCATCGCACCAACGACCTTCTTCATCCTTTCAGTTTAGTAAGGGCTGTCTTGGATAGACCCCATAGTACAATACTTATAGGATGACACACTAATAGATGATCGAGCTGAAGCCAAAAGACTTGCACATAGGGCGACCAAATATTGGCTTATCCAGGGACAACTACTCTCCCCTACCTGAGGTGTCTCCCCCCTTTCGAGGCCGACTATGTCCTCAAGGTGATACATAAAGGTATTTACAGAGACCACCCCAACGCTCGAACTCTAACTCACAAGGCACTCCGGCAAGATTACTTCTGGTCGACCATGAAATAGGATGCCACCCAGCTCGTCAGAAAGTGTGACCGTTGTCAAAGGCACCTCAACATCCATCACCAGCCAATGGTCCCTTTGATGCTGATCATTCGCCTGTAGCCCTTTGCATAGTGGGGAATGGATATACTCGGCCCATTCCCTACCACAGTCGAGCAAGAAAAGTTTCTCTTGGTTGTAGTGGATTATTTTCCCAAGTGGGTAGAAGCCAAGGCCCTTGCATGCATTACCGCACAGAATGCCCAAAATTTCTTCTATCAAGGTATTGCCTGCCGGTTTGGCATACCTCGGTTTCTCATCACCGACAATAGTGCACAGTTCACTGATCGCAAGTCCAAAGCCTTTTGCGCTGACCTAAAGATCGACCATCGCACCACAACCGTTCACCAACCTTAGAGCAATGGATAGACTGAGGTGACCAACCGAACCCTACTGCATGGCCTAAAGACCAGACTTGACCAGACCAAGGAAGGGTGGGTCGAAGAATTACCAAGCATTCTTTGGGTGTATAGGACCACACCACAGACAACTATCAGAGAGATGCCCTTCATCCTAGCCTATGGGACCGAAGCCATGATCCCCGTAGAAGTAGGCTCGCCAACTCTTCGAACCGAATTCTACGATGAGGAGCAGAACAACGAAGATCTCCACGTAGAGCTAAACTTGGTGGAGGAAGCATGGGACCGAGCATACATCAAGGTGGCAACACAATAGCACTGAATGGCTAAGTACTATGATTCCAAAGTCCAAAGAAGGGAGTTCAACATAGGCGACCTCGTTCTTTGCAAAGTCATAGTACCTGTGCTAGGAGAATGAAAACTTGGACCGAACTGGGAAGGACCGTATAGAGTCACTAAAGTCCTTGGACCTGATACCTACAGATTAGAAGACCTCAATGGAAGGCCCGTACCGAGGAGTTACAATACCTCAATGGAAGGCCCGTACCGAGGAGTTACAATACCTCGACGAAAGGCCCATCAATAAAGATAGAATTTTTGCACTCAATTGTTCAACACACCTTTCATGGCACGCACCACACAACACACACTACACGACACACTGCACAATGCACACCGCGCAACACACGTCGCCCAGCTAAACTCTCAACGAATGAAATGCATGCACGCTGACTCGATCGACCCTTAAACGACCAGAGCTTACAACGCATAGCCACGCGCTAGCTTGATAGCGAATAGCTAATCAAGCAAGTTGACTTGACCGATGATGATGAGAGCCCAAATTGGGGAAGAATGCTCCTGCCTCCAAAGGCCAGAAGGCGGTCACCAAATTCTGCACACCCAGTTGATGAACCATCATATTAGAGCTAGCTGAGGAACGGCTAGCCCACAAAGAGCAGAAAGCTCCCTGAGACCAAGTGCCACTGAGCATCCCCCAAGTGATGAGAGCTTGGAAGCACTTCGACCATCGAAAGTCAAAGACTAAAGACTTCGGCTACCTCAGACCTCGATCGGGATAAGATCGAGGCTTACAACTCAGTTCCACAAAATAAAATAGAGAGAATGGGACACAACAAGCTCGAAACCAAAAAGTGTATTTTCCATTAATTATAAAAAATTTATACAAGGATAAAGGCTCATCATACTGATCCATTTACATCATTAACAGCAAAAAGAAAGAAAAGATAAACATCAGAAGAATAGAATAAGAACATGGTAGCAACAACAGTGGTTGGCCGACGCTTCAGTCCTCGGCAGGGCGCTCCTCAGCCTTAGCCTCTTTGGGCACGTCGACGACAACAGTGTTATCCTCGATAGGGGTATCGGGATTGTAAGGGCCTAAGCCCTACACGGTTTTGGTAGAGACGAGGAGCCGGCGTAGAACCTTGTCCTGGCAAAGGTAGAACCCTGCCTCCTAGAAGCATGCAAAAAAGGCGTCCATCTCATTCTAGTGCTCCTCTGAGGACTTGAACTGAGCAATCTCCTCCTCCTCAACCTAGGCCACCCTCTCGTCAGCTTCTCCAATGCCTCCTTCAGCTCAGTGATGTGCCGCTTTAGCTTACGGACAGTTTCGAACTGCTCTTTGATGCCACGATTTAGCTCGGCATTCTCAGCCTCTAGCGCGGCCGACCCCGTATCCCCAGCCTCAAGCTCGGCCAACTGAGCCCTCATGCACTTGACCTCGGCCTACCTTGATTCGTAGAGGTGACGCATTGACCGAAGATGATCGATCACAGTGATCACCAAGTAAGCATTCTACAAAAAAGAAACTAAGTGTCAGAATAATAAGATCAATTGAATAGAGTAGAGTAACCATCACAAGCAAGAATACTTACTAATGTAGGCTGAAGCACGAGCATGCTCTCAAGGGCACCGCTTGTAGACTCAGTGACCTCCTACCTCATGGCCAGTGTTAGTAGGCCATGAAAAAGCTACTCAGCCACACCCTTTGTCCCTCACTCATCTTTGGTCCGGACGTTCCACTACAGCATGTAAATAGCTGGATTGCCACCCTCCGGTGTGATATCTCATGGGGAAGGGGGGTGGATGACCTGAGTGCCCTCCTTCGGGTCGACCACCACGACATCTTCCTCAACCTGCATTGTCCTCTTCTGCTACCGGGGAGTTCGCTTAGTAGACCTCGGCTACACTCCCTCAGACTGGGGTTGGGCCCCTTGAGCACCTTGGCTGCGCTTGTCTTGCGCAACCCTCATGCAATGAGTGATATCCTCGCAACTCGCCATCTCAACACTTGCATGTCACAAGAACCCAGTTAGTACGAAGTCATATATTTCATAAACAGAACAAATTGGCAAAAATAGCAAGACGAACAGACTGACCTCCTTGCATATCAGCCCGACGCAGACCAACATTGAGAAGGACATGTAATGCATCACATCGACCTCCTCGATCATCCCTATTGCCATCCTCTCTTCCTCGGTGAGTTGGGCCAGCTCTAGCTGCTTCACCTTTGTCATCGGCTTCTTGAGCTCAGCCGGTAGAGGCGAGCCCCTAGGACAACGCACAAAGAAGTTTTCCTTCTAGTGCTTCACCAAAGAGGGGGCTCTGACTAGCACCTTAATACGCTGCCAGGCCAAGAAGTAATGGTAGCCCTGTTGGTGGTGCTTCAATTGAAGGAAGTAGGCGACCATCCCTAGGTTAATCTTAAGGCTGTGGATGAAACAATAGGACAAAAGGCAAATCAAAAACCTAAAGGAGTTCGACATCAGTTGAGCAGGTAGTACCCGGTACCACCTGAACACTTCGACAAGGCCCTCGTGCAAAGGGAACCTCAACCCGGCCACCAGGCTGTGCTCACACATAGAGCTCGCCTGGTCGAGCATCCGTGGGCCTCTCACTAATCCTCGAACTCCTAACTTCATGCTCTTTAGGGATGTAGTACAAGGCTCGGATCTAGGCTACATCCCCGGGTGATAGACAACACGACGTGGTCTAGAATCGACGACCAGGCACTACGCTATGTGGATAAGCGCAACCAAGACAGGAAATCATTGTATGGATGAGGACAACTCCGTTGGGGATTAAGACTTATCCCGAAGACCTCAACAGGCAACCTCATCCCGACAACCCCAGAAGCCCCACCCGACCAGGACACAGACCTTTGACTATAAAAATGTACCTCCCGCTCAAGGTAAATGATCCAACTTTTGACTTCCGTACTGTTACTTTGCTAGGACCAGCACTGTTCTCTAACTGCTCGGCCCGACCGCCCACTATTCTCGACTGACTTGAGTGTCTGAGTATCTACTCGGAGATAACTCCTCGATCCTCTGACTACTTTCTTGGTTTCAGATCTTGTAGTGCGGTTTCATCCTTTAACTTTCGCTCCGCCTAATTGTAGGATCATCTGACTACAACCTCAATTCAAGAATTACCTTGGATCGAGCAGCATCACCACTCACTGAATGCTTCTCCATTATATGTGTATCTGATTGGGCTTTCATTAATCATATTCTTGGTATTGATAAATAATGTTTCTTGATTACAAGTACAAAAATGCTGTAATTGCCGCTCGAGATTTTTCTTTGATACGTGCAATCTAATTTATAAGAGAATAAGCCCACAAAATATCATTATGTACAATAATATTTGGGTCGTTTTATAAAAGACCCCCTATAGTTTCACCTATTTAGAAAACATATTCTATAGTTTTTACTTTACTACATCACCCCTTGAAATTTGTAATCAATTTACTTAATGGACCTTGTGTTAGATGGAAATAGATAATGATGGTTTGATCACAACATCCGTTTGGATAAGTTTAATCAAAATAAAATAAAAATAAAATATCATTATTGCCTTTGTTAATATGTGGACGATCATTCCTTTCAAATTTGTTCGCCATTTGATAAAGTATAGGGGTACAACCATAAGCCCTTTCACTCGGTTTAGGTGGTCAAATGACCGTTTACAAAAGTTTTTCTTTTGGCTGCAGCAATATACAAATGCAAATTCAGGCTCAGTTTGGAAGCAATATACAAATACAAATACTCCTTCCAAACTGAGCCTCAATTGCAAACTACACAAATGCAAATCAATTGCAAACTATATAAATGACCCTTTATATTCTATAGTGTACATTTTATGTATTGGTGGGACTGAAAGGCATGCACCTAACAAGGTATTGAGTAAAATGTTAAATGATAACTACACACCATAATGTATGTATTGTCAAGGTTTAAAGTATTGAAATGATAATTTTGATATGGGGCATATTGTATCATATCCATGGCTATGAATACATGATACGCCACGGTTGGATAGGTATCCTAAGAGTTGTGTATTGATATGATTGTATTGAGCCATATTGTTGGATGTAGTTTGATATTCTTTCTAATTTAACAGAACTGTATATTGATTGTTTTTGAATTTTTAATAAAGTTTACAAATTATAATTATAAAAACTGAAATAGAATTACATTTATAATAACCATAATAATTAATTTAAGATTTATTTTTTCCAAAAAATGTAAAAAAATTGAAAATTATAAAAATAATTTATTTTCTTATATGATTTATATGTTTTATTTTACATATAAATAAATGTTAAAAATGAAAACATATTTATTATTTTAAAAAGTAAAATTATTATTTATCTAAAAATTCTAAATAAATAAAATTTTCCAAAATTTATAAAAAATCGACATAATTATTGTATGATGAATGCATATTCCAGAGTCATGATATTGATGATTGTAATGTCTCTCCATATTAAATTGTGCATTTCTCATATGTAACTTATCTATAGATATTCAACTTTAGATTTTGTATTATTAATGTATTTATATTATTTGTATGCATTTTTCTAATGTAGTCAAACATTTATATTTTTTCACCCATATCTAAGGGAGTCAATGGACCAGTTTTGGATTGGATCTTGTCCAGTCCAAAATCAATTTGGATGGATTGGATGGACCAACAAGACATATTGGATTTGATCAATCCAGTCCAAAATATTTATTAGATTGGATTGGACCTGGTCCATCCATAACAAATTTATATTGGACTGGGTTGGATTAAACCAATATCTGGTCCATTGATATAAGATAAGAATGTGTCAATGGACCAGGTTTTGGTTGAAACCAATCTAAATCAAAATGAATTTGAGCAGATTAAACAGTCCATACATTAAATTGGACCGGTCCAAAACATTCATTGGATTGGATTGGACCTGGTCCATTTATAAGGTACTGGACTGGATTGGACTAAATCCAGTCCAATTGACACCCCTACCCATATCCATGTGTTTCCAAAGCATATTTGCATTTGAAATATCTGATATAATACCTGATACTGATCCTTTGATCCTTAGTATATGGTATAATGGCATAAAAATTGGGGTACATTCCAGATTAGTATCCTGTACTTTCGGTGTAATGTCACTTAGGTCCCCAAACCTTAAAACATATCAATCCAGTACCCAAACTTTAAAATGTACCAATTTAGTACAAAACTGTTAATTACCGCACGTGAAAGGACAAAAATTCCCTTTAAATGTCATCTAATTTTCTACCATCTAACGTAGACCATGACCTCCGTATATGGTGGACTCTTTATCAGTGCCCAGCTTCAATGGGAGCAGCACTGGGGAACCTGTGCTTGGGTAATTCCCGGAAACTCCACTGGGCATTACGGGTGGACTCTTCTAGCCCTAACCCTAACATTAATCTCATTTTAAGATGTAATGCAATCTCTCTGGACTCCACCTCCTGCTTCTCTCCGGCTACACCCTGGATTCCTCAGCCTCCCTACGTTCCTGATCCAACAGCGACAGGAGCTGGGTTTCCTCCAATAGTTGGCTTTGCCAATTGAAGGGCTCGCCCCTAACAGGCTATTGGATGCTGAACCTTCAGTCATTTGGGCTTCATCGAACTTCACATTATCACCTCATTACAACTCATCTGCCGATCACCATCTTCCTACAGCTCCACCAACGCACCAAGGGCCTAGTGATCGGCTACTCAGAATGGGTTCTTCGGCGACAAAGGAAGCCAGGAAGAAGAGGATGGCTCGGCAGAGGCAGTTTTTATTGCACCATCGCAGTCTTAATCACCACCAGCGGCAGCATCCTTCTCCGCATACTGAGCAGCATGCAAAGCTACCCAGTGAGGGCAATTGCACGAATACCACACAAACCAATCCGGAGAACTAGATGTTCTGGTCATCTACTGCTGCTGTGCCCACTGTTTCACCAGCACATCTGTTGCCATAAGCACCACCACAATCTGCAGTCCGGCGGTCCATGCAACCACAGAACTATCAGCGGCAGATCACTTCGGACAGGTGTCAGGTGGCAATCTCTTCTGGCGTATTGGTTCTTCGGTAAATTGTTTGTGTAATTTAATTGAATTTAAAGGTGGCACTTGCTGAACTTGAGTTGTAAAGAATGCATGTTGGTAATTGGTAATTTGGTATTGGACAAGGATGGAAACCTGAGAAGAACAAGGTTTCTACTACAGAGTTTTGAAACAAAGCGATGTGGGTAATCTGACAGGGATAGTTTTGCCAAAGGTTGTCACTTTATCCTTCCTACTCGCTCTCCCATCCCGCTTCATACTTTTAATTGACTAATGATCCCATTTGATCAGAAAGCAGAGCCCCATCTACGGGAGCTTGAGGTTAGTGATGGCATGCCCATCACAATGGAGGCCATAGGAAGTTCTTGGTTTTGGGTCACGGAATACTGTTTCAGTCTCAAGGTAGAAGACTAACAATATTTTTTTGAAGGATAGTTTTAAATTGCACATGTGATACAGATAACTGACTGACTACTAACGGTAGATACTAAGTTAACACGCTTTGAAAGTTTGTATACTGGAAGTTCTAAGATAAAGTGACACTAAGCCCAAAGTAAGAGGGTACGAATCAGGAATTTACCCTAAAAAATGATATCACACACGACACATCTAAAAGGTCAGGCAGGCCTATGTTGGAACAAGTTTGGACCACCGCATTGTGAACTTCAATAGAATCGAGCCCAGCCCGCTTGGGCTTGCAAATGCACCAAGTCCAAATCCTCCGGTTCGTGTACAGTTAACCCACCGAATCAACAATCTAAATCCGAGCTCATATTTGCTCCTCCAACAGTCGGATGCTTTTGTTCGACCACCTCTTGGTTTTTATATAAAAACTCTAAACTCCTAAACCTAAATTCTTACCGTAAAATGTATTTGACCGGACACAATTCCTCCGACCAGGTAGGAGCCAATAATTCTTACCCTAAACCCTAGCCTTTATCTATCAAAAAAGAGGTAAAAAAGCCCTAACAAACCAATCTCTGCAGCATTAAGTGCTACTAGGGCATGCCCACACAGCAAGAGTAGAAACTCCTGCCTAATCGCAAGTTTGCAACCACCCATAAAGGAAATAAAACGAGTCAATACCCACTATATTTCTAACGGGTGCCTGTAAGACGTTGGCTCCACACCACAAGAATGTGAGCCACAGCTTATTTCAATGTCCGTACTGTGTTGCAGTACTGGCAAAATGTAAATAGGTTCATATCAGAAGCGAGAATAAACAGAAGAAAAAGTACAGCATGCAGAACAAAAATGACAACATTTTTATGATAACGTGCATCGGAATGTAATGCACAATTTAACCAACCTTTACAGTTGAACCATATAAGATAGGAAGAGACCAATTCTCATAGTTAATTGGATTTTATTTCAACAGTCAAATACTGCTTCATCATTCTGAACAAGACTTTCTACCTATAATATCCAGAAAGCAATGGGGAAAATGAAAATTCACCAAACAAAATGATCTTGACCAAATCAAACGCCTGCAAACCTGTTGGTGCTGCAAAATATGAAAAATGAAGCTAGCATATGATTAAATCAATCATATTAAGATGAGAAACAAAAATACAAGCTGTAAAATCGCCTTTAGATCTCTTTATTTATTTTTCTATTAAATGCATCCAACAAATAGAAAAAAACTGCTTTATACCAAACCAAGAACTTTTACTACAGAGATATAAGCAGAGATCTTTTTCATCATTTAGCAGCAGTATTTAAAGTTTTGCAAACTACTGTGTGTAAAACTGTAAATTTACATATTCATACCAACAGATAGGGATTTTTTTCAGAACGGCATTGACCTATCTGTAATTTTCTATTCAAGTTACAGAATAGAATAAATTTATATAGAATTGTGCCCGCCCAAGGCTAAATTGGACGGCATTAAGGTTGTGTTTGGTTTGAAAAAAAAAAGTTGGGAAAGAAGGGAAACCTGGTACACATTTCCCTACCTTTCTTTCAAACCATACACAGCCTAAAGGTTCAGCAGAGTACAGCAGGCTTGTCTCCAAGTTCCCCTACAATTTAAAGGTCAATGCACAAAATTGATTAACAGGATCTAAGGTTGAAGTCATCCTGAACTCAACACTTTTGAGTTTAAACAAAACCAGATCTACCCCATTAAAAAAGTAGGGCAGGCAAGGGTTTTTATGCTATATTTTATATACTAGGAACATAAGAATTTCTAAAAATTAATTACCCAACAAACTTCCAAGTGTCTATGTAATCCTTGATGCGCAATATGACAGGACTGATTAAAAATGCAACTTCAAGATAGGTTGGTGCTTTGGAAACCAAACCTGATTCAGGTTAGTCCCCAATAAACCAAACCAGCCCCCACCCCCGACAAGGGGCAAAACCAACCTGTCCTAACTAGTGCAGGAAAGGGCAGATGTCCCTTCCAACCATGGTTCGAATCTCTGCATATCAGCAGAGGTGTATTGGTACTTTCAACAATACTGCCCCCATTTTTTTGCAAAACAGGGACAAGATTAAAAAAGGAAAAGAACATAGTCTTTCAATTACTCAGCCATTGACAAAAGAAGCTGAATCCACCTCTTCTCAAAGTTTAGCTTCAGCCCCAAAAACCACCCACCCTCCTCTAAAACCTTAAGATACCAACTTTCCAAAACACATAAAAGACATAGCATCCCTAATCAGCAGACAGAAATCCCAAACTCTAACTAAACTTGAAATACAACTCTTCAACTTACAAGAAAACCCAATCGCCCCAAAATAAAACCAGTCTCCAACACCTGACAAAAAACCTACTGCAAGTAATCCTTAAGTTCATCTAACACTGCACAACAGATTTTCCCTGATACCCATCTACTCCAGATGTTTGAACAGTGTCTTATTTACATCTCTTTTTAACCTTATTTGTTTCTTTCCCTTCTTAACAGGGACATTCCAATAAACCCCCCCTTCAATCTGGCAAAAACCATTGACACCTATACTGTTCGCAGATTGACTTCTGGCCTGTCTCACTGCATTAGGGATCCCAAAACCTCACTGATCCTTTGAGTTACCATTAATCCTTTTTACCTTCCAAACCACATTCTTCTCAAAGATCACCTGCTGCCAGTTCACTGCCCTTATTGCCACCAACCCCAGCACCTCCAGATGACCTCAGTTTACCCTGAGATTCGACATTCCTTGCACTAGAGCTCGCCACATCAGGATCTAGTTAATTGCAACAATAGTGGCACAGACACAGTGACATAAAATCCTTCAGAGTAGAAAAATCAAGTGTTGTTTCAGCAAATTCACAACTAAATACAGTATTATCAATGCAGTGAGGCACCATGATGGGTTGACTAGTTACTGTCCAGATGCTAACTGGTTAATCGAGAAAATACGTGTTATAAAATTAAGATGTTAATGTAATCTCATAATTAATATAATATAGGGTAAAAGACTTAAACCTCCCCTGAGATATCTCCTAAGTCCTAAATACTAAAACCTCCCCTCTTTTTTCAAAGGGCTTAAACCTCCCATGGCAGAATAACAAACTATTATATCTGCTGAAATCAATAAAAAGACTCCTTTACCTTTAAATATTCATTAAAAGTCCAATCTGTGATTCAAAAATTTTCATACAACTAATTAATAAAAACAATTGTCTCACCATAACCTTTGGTTTGTGTTCAAAGCCTTTCTCCCTGGATCTTGAATACTGAATCTCTACATTAGCAAAAGGGAGAAGTGAAGGGATCCATGGTTTACGTTATTTTCTATCCGAAGTGAAAAAATGTAAAAAATACAACAAAATAACATTTTTAGTGAAGGTAGACATGGTTTACGTCAGTTTCTAATTAACAAGGTCCACTTGAGGAGTCTGGATTTGCTCCTCACACCCACCTCATAGCACATTGCAGTCACACATTGGGAGCATCTACTGTACTTGTATGTTTTCATTCAAGAGGAGATGTTCTTCCAGTGCCTGGTCATTGGACAAGCTAAGAATTCTTGTGCTACTTCTCTAGAAACTGTGGTAAGAATTTTTTTTGGAGTTTCCTATGATGAGTTTTCTATTCTGAAAGTGGGTTTTGGAGATGGAGATGTTTGGTACTTTGATAAGCAGTGGCATGCTCTGAATGATTTTGAAGATGGAGAGATCAGTGATTTAAAAGGCACGCCTAGGCGCACAGGTGAAGCGCATTTCAGGGTATGCACCTCACTTAGGTCCTAGCCGCAGCCCTTTCAAAAGGCGCACGCCTTTTGAAAATTTAACACTTTTTTGCTTTTTTTGAACGTAGCAGCTGGGCCAGGGGCTCCGCCCCCGAACCCCCGTGCACCGCCCCTCGAGGCAAGCCCAAACAAGTCCACATTAGGTCTTAAATTCTTAGTTTTCATACAAAAAATAATGATTTTATAGTTTTAATTGCTTTTTAAGAAAACATTTTATTAGGATGAATGAATGAGCAACATTACCAAATTGGGATCACTCGCTTTGTTCACTCACTGAAGCTCCGAGAACCCCCAATTTGGTAATGTTGCTCATTCATTCATCCTAATAAAATGTTTTCTTAAAAAGCAATTAAAACCATAAAATCATTATTTTTTGTGTGAAAACTAAGAATTTAAGACATAACGTGGACTTGTTTGGGCTTGCCTCGAGGGGCGTGGCACAAAGGCGGCTCGTAGAATCAGGAATGTAATATGTTTTACATTATATTAGCTACATTAGGTAATGCAATTGAGTGAAAAAAGAGATTAGAGGTTTTAGATGCTTGAAAATGTTTTATATGTTTGATTTTATTTTTAAATTCTCATTTAAATATGCTTTACATCTTATGTTTATGTATTTTAATTTTAGATAATAGGTTTTTTTAAACATTTATATTAAAATTGAAGTTTACATTTTTTATTTATATTATGTTTAATATTTTTTTTGAAATTTGGCATTGTTTTGAATTTTCTGACTTTTTTTTATTTTTTACCATTTTTTTGTATTTTTGTGCCTTGCTTCAAAAAGGCGTGCGCCTCGCCTTGCGCCTTGCATCTCAGGCGCATTGACCGTTGCGCCTTTTTTGCGCCTTGCGCTTTTAAAACACTGGGAGAGATGCTGATTAGTTTGAACTAGTGGGCTGAATGTACAGAATATGGAGAAAAGAATTCAACCTCCATTGCAGTCTTTCCCTTGTCTTCAATTTTTTGGTCGTTTTAGCATTGGAATGCCTTTTTGAACAAAACAAAATAACATAAGATGTGACCAAAAGATGATTTTTCTGATCAGAAGAGGAAACTCACTGGTATCCCTCCAAAGGATGTGTTGTGCTAGCAAAGTTGTTGAGCGTCATGATATGGAGGAGCTTGGGTTCTTTTGATCTCATTCCTAAGGATCAAATTGATTGAACTTTGAAAAGGAAATTTACTGAGAACAAGAACAGGAAAACGAAGAACAAAAACAGAGCCTTGCTTTTCTTTAGGCTGGGGGGAAGAAAAAAAAGTTAACAAGAACTACAATTTGAGACTAAACCTAAGAATTTTCACTGAAATTAATAGGAGCAAGCCATTCTTTACAAACAATCTCTAAGGATTCCATTGTTCAAAGCCATCTGATTTACAGATTTTTATGGGGTGACAGTATGATTCTCAGACCTACAAGATTGTTTCAATGTCCAAAAGCCCACATGGCTGTATCTATTCATTCTATGAAATGCTTTGTCCTCAAAAATATGGCAGGGCTTCTTCTTGTCAAGAGATAGTAGCACCCTCACGGCACTATGGTTTATGAATGCCATTCAAGGCACTGAACCTTCAGATTTGTTGTTGATAAGGACATGGGGTCTGCTGTGTGTAGTCATGGCCAGAACATCCATTTGATGACGAAGAAAGAGGGGTTGGAAAATATCTAGAGAATGAGACCAGCCAAAATGTTATTTTGATCAAGGGAAGAATTGGGTTTTTGAGACAGTCGGGTACATATGATATCAGGTACAAACGGATCATGACAGATGGCTAATGGAGTGGTGATATTTGTCAATGACATCAACAAACAGGGGAGGTGTAAGTCCCTTCAGAAAAGAGAGGGGAGGTTTTAGTAGTTATGGAAAAACTTAGGGGAGGTTTAAGTTGTTTACCCTATAATATATGTAAATAATGATATAGAACATTTAGTTTACAAACATAAAAAAGAAGACCGGAATATAGCAGTTATAGCCTTTATTTTTCAAAGGAAGAGTTTAACCTTGACCATTTGGCTTGCCCCTTATTTGTAGCAACCCTGTATCAGCAAGCCATTTGAGGGAACTTAAAAGAATTCCGCAAATACCTTCTCCCTCATGCTTTATTTCTATTTTATACACCATCAACTAAACATATACCATAACAAATACCTGAAAAAACGTATATGCCTAAATAGTTAGTGATGCAGTTCATATGGAAGGCATCATGAGTCTGAACCAACTAGTCATCCTAGGTGAATGCATCATGAGTATGATCCAACTAATTAGTGATACAGTTGGTATGGAATCCGGATCTCCTGCCAACAACATACATTCCAACACCCTACCAACATGATCTGACACTGCACATCTCATAGATGGTGGGTCCCAGTATCATGGTGAGATGTATGGAGTCAGAGCATGCTGGTAGGGTGTTGGAATGTTTTGTTGGCAGGAGATCCCAGTTCACTGGTATGGCCCTCAACTGACTAGTCAATTGTCTAGTCAATGCTTTGATAATACTGCCCTGTACCAACTTTCTATATACTGAAGACATAGAAAGATAGCAAGAAGCATAAGCATATCCTATATACCACTAATAAAAAAGACACAATCAATTCTAGATGTTTTCTTCAACAAAACACTTAGCAGTGAACATCTCATTCACACATGTCCAACAATTGGCTAATTCCTGGCTGACAGCTTGTCTAGAAAAGGAGTATCCGAGTATGACGAAGCAAATTACATCTGCTCCTCTCTGTGTTATTTACAGTAAAAAAATGTTTTGGGTTTCCCGCCCTTCACTCTCATAGAGGGACTCATTCTGTATCTTTAGCTTCCCTTGACAGATTCACGTTATTGATCACCAATAAAAACAAGAATACAAATGAAAATTAGTACTGTTTTTTCAATGACTAGATAGGCAATCCTGGCATCAAAGTGAAGCAGAAGATCTAGTTATTTTCGATTTATTTTGTTCATGATGTATAATATTAAACGTCATTTTTAGTTCACTTTGTTAATAAAAATAATATTTTTTATCTGCATAATAAAAATAATATTTTGATCAATTCTAGATTAATTTATTAATGCTATTCAATATCCGGTTGTAATCTGAATTGGATTTGAACCCGGATGTTTATGAATCAAATTGGGATCTAGGCATATCCAACTCAAACCGAACTGTTCAGTCCTATGATTTTTGTTGCTAAATGGTTATTTTATCACCTAGACAGGTGCCTAGATGCCTAGGCAGGCACCTTTTTATATAAAGCATGGGGCTTAGGCAAGGTGCCCAAAAAAGGATGGCTTGTCATCTAGGTGACAAATTGACAACTATGGTAATAACATAGAAGCAGTAGCAGTGGTTGTTGAAGAGAAAGGGGTTGGTTCTTCTGACATTCACTCACCAAGTAGTGCACAGATAGAACTCTGAGAAAATAAAAGGCTGGATATGTTGAGGTTTCTGCATGCAGAATAAAGGTGGATTTAGGCCTTCAGATTTGATGATCCTGCAGTTAGCCTGGATCATCCTTTTCAGAAGGTGTCAGTTTTAGCAGCAATGTGCATATGATAACCATCACTGGTTTAACTTAGAAATTCAACTGTTAGATAAACCAGAGGAATTTATTCATAAAGAATTGAAAATTCACTTCATAGGCAAGGATTTATGTAACCATGCAAAGAGACAAACTATGATGAACTTCCTACTCCCAGCAAAGATGACAACAATGATTAGTTGATTACTTTACCTCCTACCAACGCCAATACCATCAGCCATGAAATCCCTAGGGATCTCTGCAAATGCCTAATCTTCAGCTGGATACTCAACAGATATCGTTAACTCATTTTCATCCACCACTAGACAAAATATCAAAACATCCATTAAATGTCAATTCTCATCTCGCAGTATATCTGCCCCATTTCATATTCCAGACAATATTTAATACCACTCCAGATTTGACACATCAGAACCCCAATTCCTCATCACTATAATAAAAGAAATAGCAAAAAAACACAGGCATCTCATATGGGACCAAAACATCATAACAAACTAATGCTTTTGAAAAAGCAATCCAAAAAAAATATTTATCAAAACAAATCCAAAAATGTAATCACTTTTCTATCTGGGTGGTAGATTGCTAGTCCAACCATCCAAGTCAAATGGGTCAACCTGTGACATCATCGTCATCATCTAAGCCTTGGCCCAACTATATGGAGTTGGCTACATGAATCTTCTTTTTCCATTCTGTTCTGCTTAATTAATGCATATCCATTATTAAATTATGAGCGCATACATAATAAATATATAAAAAATAGAGGAAAACACAAAAAATATAGACATTTTGTAGAAAAAAATTCTTCTCATTATTATATTATGAGCGCCTAAAACCGATATATCTTCTTCTTTCAATATGTAAGCAGCTTACAGCTATACTCATTCATGAAAAAAAAACAGCTTACAGCTATACACCTAGATACCTGTACATGCCTAGTGTTTGTACCCAAGATTTTAGGAAATAGGAATCATGCTCCCAATTCCCCATACCCAATAGCCCATGCCCATTTTTTGTAATAAAATAAAATTGATTAAAAGAAAAAAAATAAATTGATACAAGGAAGTTGACCAGCGATCACTCAAGAGAACAGTATTTTAAAAGCGCAAGGTGAGGTGTGTGCCTTTTTAAAGCAAGGCACAAAAATACAAAAAAAAAAGTCAGAAAATTCAAAAAAATGTAAAAAATAAAAAATCATTAAATATAATATTAATAAAAAATATAAACTTAAATTTTAAAATAAATGTTTAAAAAAACCTATTATCTAAAATAAAATACATAAACATGACATGTAAAATGTATTCAAATGAAAATTTAAAAATAAAGTCAAACATATAAAGAATTTTCAGGCATGTAAAACCCACAATCTCTTTTTTTTTCCTCATGCAAGGTGAGGTGTGTGCCTTTTTGAAGCAAGGCAGAAAAATACAAAAAAAAAAGTCAGAAAATTCAAAAAAAATGTAAAAGATAAAAATCATTAAATATAATATTACTAAAAAATATAAACTTAAATTTTAAAATAAATGTTTAAAAAACCTATTATCTAAAATAAAATACATAAACATGACATGTAAAATGTATTCAAATGAAAATTTAAAAATAAAGTCAAACATATAAAGAATTTCCAGGCATGTAAAACCCACAATCTCTTTTTTTTCCTCACTTGCATTACTTCAAGTAGCTAACGTGATGTAAAACATATTGCATTCTTGAATCTATGAGTAGCCCTTGTACCATGCCCCTCAAGGCAAGCCCAAACAAGTTCATGTTAGGATCTTAATTCTTAATTCTAAAAAAATAATGATTTTATAATTTTAATTGCCTTTTAAGAAGATGTTTTATTAGGATGAATGAATGGACAACATTAGCAGTTTTTTTAAAAGGCACTTAAAGTTATAAAATCATTATTTTTTATTTGAGAATTAAGAATTTAAGACCCTAACATGGACTTGTTTGGGCTTGCCTTGAGGGGCATAGTCGGGGGTCTAGGGGCGGAGCCCCCAGCCCAGCTGCTAGGTACAAAAAAAAGCAAAAAAGTGCAAAACTTTGAAAAGGCAAAAAGGCCCACACTTGGGATGAGGCGCAAGGCACATCAGAAGTGTGCCTTTTGAAAGGGTTGTGCCTAGGACCTGGGCAAGGCGCATACCCTAAAATGTGCCTCGCCTGGGCGTGCCTTTTAAATCACTGCAAGAGAAGGAAAAAAAATCCAGACCCCACCAAACTCTTCCTAGCAAAAAAAGTCACCCAGAAAATAAAAACAAGAATCAAAACTCTCAACCCAAAGAAATAAGAACAACCACAACAAAAAAACACTGACCCTAAGTAAATAAGCTTCAGGACAACATTGGTCCAAGATGACACTGAATTCCAATTTGAGAGAAACCAGAATCCCTTATATCCGATAAGCACCAATGAATATGAAACAGGCAAGCCACCAACACCCAAAAAAGGCAAACCAGGAACTCCCTACTTCTTTACAGACCTACTAGGGTTCAATGACTTCTTGTTTGGTCCAATCCCAAATAGACCCCTTTCCAATCTAGCAAAAACACTTGAAACCAAAATGTCTCAATGCTTCCTCTTCCTTCTAAATGTGCTAACTGTTACAGAGTTCTCTCTAAACTTCTTGGCATCCTTATATTCCTCATTGGTTCTTTCCAGTTCTAGCATTGAATTCTTCTCAAACAATTGACTTGCATCATTAACCTCTTTCTTCTTCTTGACAGATTCCTCCAAATTAGGCGATCTCTGAACCAAAGACCCATGTCTGTATTATCCATATCTAGGCAACAAAGTTACACATTAGAGATCTGAAAGGAGTGTGATATCAATATGATATGAATTAATCTCATGTTCCTCCTGACATGCACTCAGTACAGTCACTTCCATCTACCTGAAACAAACTTCTTGGCCATGCTCACCCTTAACAAGACCTATTTAGTAAACATTCATAAAATTTCTGTCCTCAGCACCTTAGCCCATTAACATACTTTCACCTCTGATAATCCAACAACTATATCATCCTCAAAAACCAATAAATTAAAGGCAAAGCATCTCCATAAGGAGCAATTTGTTGTCAAGAAGCACTCTATAAAAGTAAATTGACTAATTAAATTGTTGATTCCAAGGAGGTTACCAAATGGTGGTGCTACAAAAGCATCAACTAGTCAATGATTGGTCATCCAACTAAACTTGATGGCCAAAATGATTGCATTGTAACTAGTCAATTGATACTCATGATGCAGCAGGCAATTCAAACATTCACCAAGCCAACTAATTTGACTAACAGTTAGTTGACCAGCAATTTTATTTATTAAAGTAACTAGACATAAGGGACAAGAAAAACCAGCACTACAGCTTGGAAAAGTAGAAGCGTACCCCTTGATTGTACCCCCCATGCTTTACCCGATACACGTGACATGCATCAGTTGTTGGTCTCTGATCTAATAATCGAAGTATACATTACCAAATGAAGGATGAATAAAAAATTGCTCAATGAGACATACAGAGAAACAACACTTTCATTCTCCTTAACTCTTACATACTATCTTGAACATAAGCATCTCCAATTGCCCCAACAAGAGAAACAACAAAGGCTCTACAAAGAACGTAAAATTTTGTCCAAAAAGTTAAAAAGAATGTAGCATTTTTTTTTTTTTGAAGCATTTTCGGTTGAATGCTGAAGTAACTCTCCTTTCAAAACCAACAGGCCAGTGATGCTTAAAGGAGATTTAAATATGTATCAAAATCATATCCTGTCTGCCAAAAAAAGACTTACACAGGAAGATATTTCACATGTCTAATTCGACCAAAAATTTGAGGATCTTCTTAATTTTCCTCAGCCTTTTGTTTCCCATCAATCATACTGAATTCCCTGCGTTGTCGAAGTCAGATGTTTTCTCACATAATTGCATTACTTAGAAAAAACAAAAATCAGGTCCGTTCTAGTTGAAACTTTCCAATTTATTAAATAATTTAAAATGTAACTATCGTTCCCAGATTCAGTTTCGAGTGCCAATTTCATGTCAAGAGAGGAACTTGCCACCATAGAAAGAGCTAACTATTTTACATTTTATTAAATCAAACACACTACTGAGGTTCGCATGAACGAATACCTTGATCAAACATACCGATCGACCGGAGAGGCTTAATGTCCGCCATGCTCCTTCGCATGTTGCTGGTGTTCGAGGTGGCGACGCTCTTCGGGAAGAGCGACGAGGTAGGAGAAGATCATCCCACCGAAGCAGACATGGAAGAGAGGATCGATCGAGCTGGTCTGAATGTATTTGGCATGGTAATTATCCAAGCCTCTACTAATTGACTTCTTCACGTAATCGACAGAGAACATAGGCTTCAGATGCGTAGGGAGGTCCTTCACTTTCATTCCTCTGATCTCGTTGTAGAAGTTCCTTAACGCCATTAGAGCTGTGGAGAGAGATGCCTCACAGATCTCACGAACCCTAACCCTAGCGCCTCTTTGCCTCAGGAGTTGGGAATATCAGATAGATAGCTACTGCCGTGTTCTGCCCTCGCAACCGATACGGAAAGGAGACGCCGTGATGGTATATGTTTTTCGATAGATAACAGAAGCTTTGACCTGATAAAATATGGAAAAAAGGAACCGTTAGATCAGAATCTTGTTCTTTTGATGATATCTCTGCTAATCGGGTCGTCCAGCATTTTCAAAAGCAGTTCGAATCCTCTACGATAGGCCGATAGCAAGGACGCTAACCACTTAATATACACCACGTCAGCCTAATACGTAGGGCCCACGTGTACCCACGTGTACTGATCTCACGTGATTCATTGTAATTGACCCGGTATCAGTAAAAGAACTTTAGATTGTTTTTTCACGATAAAAAGAAAATTTCATTAAAACCTCAATCAACAGTTCAACACCAATCCAATAGCCCCATTGGTCACCCATAATACCATTCACGATATGCAAGGCACAAGGTATCCTATTGTCATCACTATCAAAACTGTCTTCGAATTTGCAGTTGGATGTTTTTGTTGTAACGCTAAGTATGAGAATATTGCAGATATAAATATATTAAATGCAAAACTTTGCATATACTTTACATATTTATATTTAGGGAAAATACCCTATATTTTGGGTCTAGTGCCACTTTAGCCTTTAAACTTTAAAATGCATAATTTGGCACGGAATTTTTAAAACGTGACAAATGCTATTTGAGTGCCATCTAATTTTCTTTATCAACCATTCAAACATTGACAAAAAATTAACAGCCTTAAGTCCTTGTCTCTTCTACTTAAAGAAAGTTGGGGTCACCAAAATGCTCATTCAAACTTGATATCAATTTTCTTGAATGGAAGAGGCAAGGACTTGAGGTTGTTAATTTTTTGTCAATGTTTGGATGGTTGATAAAGAAAATTAGATGACACTCAAAGGGCATTTGCTTCTTTTTCAAATGCCACATAACTGCTAGTTAACAACTAGTTAACAACAATTACTGGATTGTCATGTTCTAAAAGTTCGGGTACTAAATTGTTGCATTTTAAAGTTTGAGGACCAAAGTGGCACTAGTCCCAAAGTACAGGATACTAATCGGGAATTTTCCCTTGTATTTAAAAATATCATTACAAAGTTTTGAATTGAACATACTTGTATTTTCACTCTTTCCAAACTGAACTTAAAATCATTTTTCCTACTCATAGTTTATAACCTATGCTAAATCCACAATTATATAGAGAGGCATTTAGAGGACGTTTAGCACCAAAGTGTTTCACAAGCGCTCCATTTTAGAAATGGCCCCGATTCACAAGTATTTTATTTTACCTGTTTTTTGGAAAGACTAAAAAAACAAAAGAAAAGAAAAATATTTTCTTTCCTCCAAGGAAACAAAAATCCCAACCCTATTTCTCTTCTCCCCCTCCCCCCCCCCCCCTTTCCTTGCAATCCTTTCTCTTCCCTTGGACCAAATCCCAATTTAACATGAATACATTAAACATTAAATTTATATGCATCATAGGTGGTAATAAGTTTACTAGTGTCACTCAAATGCCTTATGCAATTTGGCATTCATTATTGATGCAGCACAATATGGGCACTCCTAATTGGCTGAAACCTAGCTCCTAGATGTGACAACGACACCTGAAACGGAGAGGAACGTGAAGGATTCCCAGGGAGCTCTCCCGATGGGAACACTCCAATGGCTAAGTTAGAGTTCTGAGAAAACTCAAGGAAAACACAGAGAGTTAAGAGTGTCGAAAGTGCTAGCTTCAATACCTTTGCTTCGCGAGGGTCGGGGTCCTCTTATACCAGAGCTCAGTCACGTCAGGCGTAAATGCCACTGCCCTAGCCGTTACTACCAGGGCTTAGGTGGCGGGTGCTAGCTATTGCTGCAAGGTACGGACTCGTTAGGCGTGCCATGCTTTTCAGAGATGGCAGGCATGACGCCGCCTGGCGAGAGACATGGACGCTGCCACTAGATCCGATAGGTACGGATGTCAGGCAGATCTTCCCTACAAGTTGCCGAGCTACTTTGCACCGAACTGCCTGGGGCTGAGATACCTTGCACCGAGGTGCTCACACTGGGGGCGAGCCTTAAGCAAGTATGAGCAGGAGTGTCGACGGTGCTGTCCTGAGGTGTTTCTCCCTCGGGATAGCCAAAAGTCGGGGTGCTTCCTTCTTAGGGAGGGAGAGCTCGAAACCCCTTAGGAGGAGCTCGAGAATCAAGGGGAGCTTGGGTCCCTTTGCACGGAGGGAGCTCAGGGGTTGGGCAACTGGTTTTTCCTCGGGGATCAAAAAATGCGCTAAACAGATTTTGCCTCGGGGGTCGCGCAGCCGGTTTTCATGAGGACGATTAGATCGCTTTGTTCTCAACCGTCAATGCCGCGTACAGTGGCTATAAGTAGCAGGGGTCCTGGCCATTTTTCCTTCGCCCCAAATCCTCAACCTTAGTCTTGAGCTCGCGTCCAAAGCCTCCAGCTCGGGTCGGTTCTCCCTAGTTCGGTCATCTTCCCTTGGTGAGTCACCCTAGCTTCTTTTCCTTCCAATTTTATTATGTCTAGTTTTGATAGCCAATTAGATGAGCCCGAGGTGGGTACCTCAGCTCAGGGTGATCCCGCTGGAGTCTAGTCTCCCGAGGCGCGGAAGGCCTCGGGTAACTTGGCGTCCACCTCTCACCGAGGTCGGATGCCGGACAGATTCGGCTCCTCCACCATGACCCTGGAGAGGCTTCGCTACCTCATCCGGCAGTACAACCTGCCCAAGGAGTACACCTACAGTCTACCTACGGGTAGCTTCCCATGGGAACACGGCCTTGACGAGGTCGTGATCTTCCGGGAGCAGCTTATAGTTGGGCTCCATCTTCCTTTCCACCCACTTATTGTGGAGGTCCTGAATCACTTCAATGTTACAATAAACCAGCTCCACCCGAACTCGGTCCATAACATGGTCGGGACCATCTCCCTTTGTTACGAGTACGTCCTCCCCCTAAACTTGGACATATTCTGTTCCATCCTCACCATAAAGAAGAGTGCTTCATGCGTTCTCCCCGAGCACAGGAGGGCCTACTACTTGTCCCCTTGCCTGGATTTCAAGTTGTTGCACAACCTTTCGAGCAAGATTCTGGCTTGGAAGCAGGACTATTTCATAGTCCGGAACCCCACGGGATGGCCCTTCCCTACTCAATGGAGGGCGGCTATCCAAGACCCCGGCATCATCCTTGATAAGAAGACAAGGGAGACGCTCTAGTCATGGGCTGAGCTCGGGTTTAGTTACAAGGATTATATCGCCGAGAGCAAGCTCATCTAGGTCGGCTTGAGCCTGGATAGGTAGTCTTAGTACCTTTGTCACTTGGCTTGCACCTTCTTCCTCCTTTTATTTTTGAGTTTACTAATGTCGAGCTTTGTTGCAGGTCCCATGGAAGCGGAGAAACTCAAGGGGGATAAGCTCTTCAACCACATGAAGGGGAGGAAGAAGCGGGCTGCTAAGAGAGCTCGTGTTGAGTCCCCGTCGGCCCCTGCTCCTGAGCCCAAGCTTCCACTGGCTCCCTCTTCTGAGCCCGAGCTCCCTGATTCCCCTCCGATCATTGACTTGGAGGAATCCGTACCACCTCGGGAGCGCGAGACCTCGGCTGAGCCTGCTACGAAGGCAGTAGCTGAGCCTAAGGTCATCACCAGGGCTATCGATGCAGCAGTTGAGGTCTCTGCTGAGCCCATCTACATAGCCGAGATGGCAGTTTCCAGCTCGGGGAGCCCAAATGGGGACCGAAGTATCTTGGTCCCCCAGTGCAGCCTTCGGAAGAGCGAGGGGTCTGTTTATGCCGAGGAAGTCTCGATCTGGGCCGATCTCACCACTGCTCAGCTTGGAGCCCGAGCTGCTACCAACACCATTGTGGTAAGTTTTCTCCCTTCTCTCTCTTCTCCCCTCTTTTCATATATACATACATTTCTTCAGTGCTAACCAACTTTCTTGGTCAGGTGAACTCCGTCGTGCATGCCCTGACTCTTCAGTCTGAGAGGAACCTGAAGTGGGCTCTGAACGCCGAGGAGTCATCCCGCGCAGCCCATGCTGATCTGAGGGTAGCTCGTGGTCGATCCATCGGCTGGAGAGCGACGTCGTGGCCCAAAAGAACGTCATCGCGGCACTGATGGCAAAGAAGGAAGAGCTGGCACGTGAGAGGGATGTGCTGAGGGGTGAGATGAATGCCCTCAAAGCAGAGCTGACACGTGAGAAGGGCGTGTTGAGGGGTGAGCTGGATGCCCTTAGAGTAGAGGCAGAAGGCCTTAAGGAAGACAAGAAGGCTCTTCTGCACAAGGTGGAGTTCCTCAAGGCTGACATCGAGGAGAAGACCGAGATCTTTACTCAAGCCATAGAGGAGACAAAGGTCAAGGCTGTCGCGATGTACATCCAATCGGACAAGTTCGATGTCGTTTTGGGGGAGGCCTATCATAAGGGATTCAAGCTCAGTAGGTGGTTGATAAGGCATACATACCCCGAGCTTGACACGAGTGCCATCACCACCTCATACGCTTCTAGTCTCAGCAAGGGGACTTCGATCTCTGCTGGAATGACTGCTTCGGTGCCGTAGGTGAGGTTGAAGGGGGTCTCTCTTGTACGGTCTTTACTGTGGTACGATAAGTCCATAATACATTGGGCAGCTCCTCTGCCCATAGCCCCTTAGTTTGGTCCAGGCATGCCTTTAGTCCGTGGAGGATAGCTCTGTTTGTGACTTCCGCCTAACCGCTTGCCTGAGGGTGCGCCACTGAGGTGAACTTCTACTGAATTCCCATGTCTTGGCACTAGTTCTGAAATTTGATGTCTTTGAACTGCTTACCATTGTCGGAGATCAGTACCTAAGGTAGTTCTAAACGACACACTATATTCTTCCAAAAGAAGTTCTGCACATTCTAGGTTGTGATTGTTGCGAGGGATTTAGCCTCGACCCACTTCGTGAAACAGTCAACTGCCACCACTAGGAACCTTCTTTGCCCTGTTGCTAGTAGGAATGGGCCGAGTAAGTCGATCCCCCATTGTGCAAATGGCCACGGGCTAGTGAGGTATTTTAGGTCGACGGTAGGCCGGTGGTGGATGTTGGTGTGCTTCCAACACTTGTCGCATTTTTTGATGAGCTCGGTCGCGTCTGCCTTCATCGTTGGCCAGTAATACCCCTCTCGTAGTGCTTTCTGAGTGAGGGCCCTGCCCCCCAAGTGTCCACCGCACAGACCCTCATGAGTATCGCAGAGGACGAGCTCGGCTTCAGAGGGTCGCAGGCAGCGCAGATAGAGGAGCGTGTAGGATCTTTGGTACAACCGTTCGTCTATCATGACGTATTTGGTTGCCTGACGCTCTACCCTCCTGGCGGCATTACGATCTACGGGGAGGGTCCCGTGTAGCAGGAAGCTCGCGAGTGGATCAATCCAGCTCAACTCTGCTTGAACGACGGGAGTGACCTCCTCTACCCCCCTGAGAATGCTAGGTCGAGGCAAGTTCTCTATATACACATTTCTTATGGTGTTGTCACTAGTGTTGGCTAACCGGGATAGGGCATTGGGCTCAGCGTTCTCTGATCTTGGGATTTTTCGGATGGAGTGTGACTGGAAGTTGAGCAGGGCCTCTCTTACTTTGGCTAAGTAAACTATCATGGTTGGTTCGCGAGCTTCGTACTCACCCGTAACTTGGTTGACCACGAATTGGGAATCACTACAGACAACAATGTGCTTGTCTTTCACTTCTTTTGTCAGATCCAACCCGGCTAGTAGCGCCTTGTACTCTGCTTCATTGTTGGATGTCGCAAACTCAAAGCGCAGTGCATACTCCAATTTCACAACGCTTGGCCTGTTCAGAATGATCCCAGCTCCGCTGCCCTGCTGCTTTGACGTGCCATCTACGCGAAGGATCCAGCGCTCCTCGTCCCAGTTTGCACTGGGCCTAACTAGGAGAAATGTCGTGCTGGTTGCTACTTTACAGTGCTCGAGCTCAATCAGTCTGGGAACCCCGGGCTTGCCCGCACTGGGGGCCTCGTGTTCTACCAACTGGGGACTTCGGAAATAAAGGTGCATTCTAATGGGGCTAACTACAGGATCGGTATTAAGCTTATGAGTTATGATGCTAGGGTCTATGACGGGCATTTCTACCGCAGACCATGCAAAAACATCTAAATTTTTGAGTAAGAAACTTACCAGTTGAGACTGCAGAGGCTCCTCAATAGAAGCACCGATCTGAAGTACTTGAGCTGGGTCCTCTGTCGAAGCCGGGATGGAAATGGTCTTTTCGGTGGGTGCGACACTCTGCCAACTGCTCTACGGGTAGCTCCATTTTGAGGTCGTCTACTACCTTGGCTTTTCCTTTGAGGGCGGCTACATAGCACTTGCGGAACTCAAGTTGATCGCCTTGCGTCACCCCGACTCCGAAGTCTGTTGGGAACTTCATCGCCAGGTAGTAGGTGGAGACCACTGCTTGTAAGGCATGGGTGATGGGGCGACCTACTATTATGTTGTACGGGGAGGGATTCACGACCACCAGAAACTCATGGTTGAGCCTTACCACGCTAGGCCAGGTGCCGACCTCCACAGGCACAATGACTCTCCCTAAAGGCCTGACCTCCTCTTCACTGAACCCTACTAGTGGAGTGTTTGCGGGCTTCAGGTCGCCTTCCTGGAGCTGAATTTGATCGAAGGCTGCTTTGAAGAGAATATCCTCTAAGCTGCCCAAGTCGACGAGGACACGCCTGACCTCGAAGTCATTGATCTTTATTTTTATGACGAGTGCATCATCATGGGGTTAATGGACCCCTCGCGCGTCGTCCTCTGTGAAGAAGATTTGTTCATCCATCCTTTGTCGCTTCGAGGGATTCTGTTCTTCCTTGGCGGCTTCGCGAGCTGATGACCAAGCTGCAACTGAGGTGCAGCCCGCGACAATTGATCCTTCGACAATTACATGGATAGTCCTCCGAACTGGTCTCTCATCGGGAGGCTGCCTCTGAGGTTGCTCCGCTTGCCTACTGGATTTGGGAGCATCCTTATTTTGCTCCCCCTGCCGACCTATTTTATTATTATTATTGTTCTGTACAAAATTTCTCAGATATCCGCGACGGATGAGTTCCTTTATCTCGTCACAGAGGTTTTTACAATTTTCGGTACTATGACCGTGATCTCTATGAAAGCTATAATACAAATTTTAATTCCTAACATTGGGATCGGCCTTCAGCCGAGGTGGCCACTTTACATATGGGGCATCCTTGATCGTTGATGGAGGTAGATTTGGCCCAACCCCTTGGTTGTGCGACACGTGGAAGCAATCGGGTATGACCTGGCAGGAGCGTCAGAGGTAAAGAGGAAGCAAGCTCGGACGAGTTAAAGGTTACCCCTATTCTCTCAGTCCCTTCCCCCCTGTCATCAGAACTCCTCGCTGTCCCCATGCCCAAAGATTTCAAACTCCCCCCGCTAGACAAATATGATGGCTCCTTTGACCCAAGTGATCATGTAGATGCTTTTCAGTCCCAGATGCACCTAGCGAGGCCCAGTGAGTCTTGTATGTGTGTGGCCTTCACTACCACCTTCTGGGGAGTGGCTCGCACCTGGTATAGGAACCTGGCCCCTAGGTCGATAAGGAGCTGGACTCAGTTCGTACAAGTCTTCACTGCGCACTTCGTCACCAGCAAGCGGTGCCCCTGAACTGATGAGAGCCTCCTCGGTATAGTCCAGAAGGAATGGGAGTCCATCTGAGGCTATATCAAGCAATTCAATGACGCGTGCTTACAGATACCACGCCTTGACACCGCAGTACAGCTCGTAGCGGCCAAGAGGGGAGTGATGCACAAGGAATTCAAATGGCACATGATGGTTAACCAGCCCGCAACCATAGCTGAGTTTCTCAAGCTCGCAGACAGGTTCATAAGAACCGAAGAAGAGATCAACCAAAGAACTGAGGGCGGGTTTGAAAAAAGGAAGAGGGAAAGTGAGCCTTCCAACCAAGAGGACAAGAGGAAGAAAGACTCTGCTTGGGAGGCGAAGCCAAGTCAGCCGTTCCAAGCTCCCGCGTCAGATCGGGCAGCCTACACACCCTTGAACGTGAAACGGGCCGAGATCCTGATGACGATCAAGGACGTCTTGTACATAAAGTGGCCACTCCGTCTGAAAGGGAACCCGAATGAAAGGAACAAAAATTTATATTGCAGCTTTCACAAAGACCACGGTCATAGTACTAAGCACTGTAAGAATCTTCGTGACGAAATAGAGGAACTCATTCGTCACGAGTACCTAAGGAATTTTGTATAGAATAATGGTAATAATAATAACAATAAGGCAGGTCGACAGGGGGAGCACAGTAGGGATGCTCCCGAGTCCAGTAACCGGCCCGCAGAGTAGTCACAGAAGCAGCCCCCCGAGGAAAGGCCAGTTTGGGGAACAATCCATATGATCGTTGGAGGATCGATTGTAGCGGGATGCACTTTGGCAACAGCTCAGGCATCAACCCATGAGGCCGCTAGAGAAGAACAGAACCCCCCAGAAGACCTCATACTCTTCACCAAGGACGACGCACGTGGAGTTCACTACCCCCACGATGATGCATTCGTCATAAAGGTAAAGATCAATGATTTCAAAGTTCGATGCGTCCTCGTCGATTCAGGCAGTTCGACAGACATCCTTTTCAAAGCGGCTTTCGACAAACTCCAGTTCCAAGAGGGTGACTTGAAGCCTGCGAACACCTCACTAGTCGGCTTCAGCGGAAAAGAAGTAAGGCCCCTAGGAAAGGTTACAATACATGTGGAAGTCGGCACGTGGCCTAGCACGGTGAGGCTCGAACATGACTTCTTGGTGGTTGCAATCCCCTCCCCATACAATGCCATAGTAGGTCGGCCGATCACCCACGCTTTAAGGGCTGTGGTCTCCACCTACTATTTAGCCATGAAGTTCCCCACGGACTTCGGCATTGGGGTAGTGCAAGGCAACCAGTTTGAGTTCCGAAAATGCTACATCGCCGCCCTTAAGGGAAAACGCAAGGTGGTCAGTGACCTCGAGCTGGAGCGACCCGTGGAACAGAACGAGGAGCGAGTTGCCCCCACGGAGGAGACTGTTACCATCCTCGTCTCAGCAGAGGACCCAGCCCGAACACTTCAGGCCGACACTTCCCTAGAGGAGCCCTTGCGATCCGAACTAGTACGCTTCTTACTCAGTAACTTAGATATTTTCGCTTGGTTCGTGGTAGAAATGCCCGGCATAGACCCTAACCTCATAACTCACAAACTCAATACTGATCCTGTAGTTAGACCCATTAGACCGAAGAAACGCAACCTAGCCCTAGAATGATGGAGGGCGGTCGACGAGGAGGTTGGAAAGCTCCTTGCAGCAGACTTCATAAGGGAAGTTCATTACCCGAGCTGGGTGGCCAACCCCGTTCTGGTGAAAAAGGCCAACGGCAAGTGGCGCATGTACGTCGACTACACCGACCTGAACCGAACTTGCCCAAAAGATTGCTTCCCCCTCCCCAGGATCGACCGCCTAGTAGACATGACCTCGGGGCACGTGTTGCTAAGCTTCTTGGAAGCCTACTCGGGCTACAATCAAATCAGGATGGACCCGACCAACGAGGAAAAGACTACCTTCATAACCGAGTCCGGCCTGTACTGTTACAAAGTTATGCCCTTCGGACTAAAAAATGCTAGGGCAACCTTTCAAAGGCTTGTGAATAAGCTGTTTAAACCCTTAATTGGCAGTAAAATAGAATGTTATGTAGACGACATGGTCGTTAAAACCCAATGTTCACATAAGTTAATACAAGATTTGCATTCTGTCTTTCAAATTCTGTGCCAATTTACCATGAAGCTAAACCCAAACAAGTGTGTCTTCGGTGTCACTTCGGGTAAATTCCTAGGGTACATCATCAACCGGTGCAGTATTGAGGCCAACCCGGACAAAATAAAGGCCATCTTAGATATGAGACCACCCCAAAAAGTAAAAGAGATTCAGAGGTTGAATGGCAGGATAGCCGCTCTGAGTTGTTTTATGTCCAAATCGGCAGACCGCTGCCTACCTTTCTTTAAAGCAATGAAAAGCAAAGGGTTCGAATGGGACTTAGGTTGCCAGCTCACGTTTGACAAGCTCAAAAGATACCTTGCCGGTATCCCAGTTTTGACTCGGCCCGAAGAGGGCGATGTCCTAGAGTTGTATCTCTCAACAAGTGATGAAGTGGTCAGCTCGGTACTAATAAAGGTAGTAGACCAGGTCCAACGACCCATCTACTATGTTAGTAAAGTGTTGTAGGGAGCAAAGATGAGATACCCGGAGATAGAAAAACTAGCCTACGCATTGGTCATTGCAGTCCGCAAGCTCCGCCCATACTTCAAAGCCCATACCATTATCGTCCTCACCGGCAAACCCCTGAGGCAAGTGTTACTCAGGCCCGAGGTCTCTGGTCGATTGGCGAAGTGGGCCATCGAGCTTAGTGAGTACGACCTCCAGTACAAGCCGTGAACTGCTATCAAGGTCCAAGCCTTGGCGGATTTTGTTGCGGAATGCACAATCAGCTCCGAAGTCCATAGCTCGGTCGAAGCCCCTAGTCCGGGTGAGCTCGATGCTCCCAGGCCGGTAGAGTTCGCACCCAGTTCGGTATCTCTCCTGGTTAGGCCAAGCGCGAACTGGGATGAAGAGCCCTAGATCCTTCACGTTTATGGCCCCTCAAATCAGTAGGACAGCGGAGTCGGAGTAGTTCTTCACGGTCCAAGTTGCACAAAACTGGAGTACGCACTACACTTCGAGTTTGCGGCATCCAACAATGAGGCAGAGTACGAGGTGTTGATAGCTGGGCTAGCCCTGGCCCAAGAGGTAAAAGCCAAACACATTGTCATCTACAGCGATTCCCAGCTCGTGGTCAATCAGGTTACAGGCGAATATGAAGCCCATGAACCGACTATGATTGCCTACTTAGCCAAAGTAAAGGAGGCTCTACTTAACTTCCAATCACACTTCATCAGGCAAATCCCGAGGTCGGAGAATGCCGAGGCCGATGCCTTGTTCCGGTTGGCCAGCACCAGTGATAACACCATGAGGACTGTGTACATAGAAGATTTACCTCGGCCTAGCATTCTCAGGGTGGCAGAGGAGGTAGCTCCTGTTGTCCAAGCAGAGCCGAGCTGGATCCATCCACTCACGAGCTTCCTGCTACATGGAATCCTCCCTGCAGACCGCAATGCCGCCAGGAGGGTAGAGAGCCAGGCAGCCAAATACATCATAATAGATGGATGGTTGTACTGAAGATCCTACACGCTTCCCTACCTATGCTGCTTGCGATCTCCCGAAGTAGAGCTTGTACTTCACGACATTCATGAAGGCTTGTGCGGCGGACACCCGGGGGGCAGGGCCCTTGCTCAAAAAGCACTATGACAAGGGTACTATTGGCCAACAATGAAAGCAGACGCCGTTGAGTTAGTCAGAAAATGCGATAGGTGCTAGAAGCACGTCAATATCCACCATCAGCCCGCCGTTGACCTCAAGTATATCACCAGTCCATGGCCCTTTGCGCAATGGGTCATCGACCTACTCGGGCCATTCCCGCCAGCAATAGGTGAGAGGAACTTCCTAGTAGTGGCGGTAGATTACTTCACGAAGTGGGTAGAAGCTGAACCTCTCGTGACAATCACAGCACGAAACGTCCAGAACTTCTTTTGGAAGAACATAGTATGCCGCTTCGGGTTACCTCGGGTACTGATTTCTGACAATGGCAAGCAGTTCAAGGATATCAAATTCCAGGAATGGTGCCAAGACATGGGAATTCAGCAAAACTTCACGTCGGTTGTGCACCCGCAAGTCACGAATAGAGCTATCCTCCACAGACTGAAGGCCAGGCTAGACCGAGCTAAAGGACTATGGGCGGATGAGCTACCCAACGTCCTATGGGCGTACCGAACTACAGAGAAGACCGCCATCGGAGAAACTCCTTTCAACCTCACCTACAACACAGAGGCAGTCATCCCAGCCGAAATCGAAATCCCCTCATTACGGCTAGAAGCGTACGGTGACAAGACCAATGATGTTGAGCTACGTACCAACCTCAACCTACTCGATGAGGTGAGGGACCTCGCCTACATCAGGACCGTAACATACCAGCAAAGGGTAGCTCAATACTACAATGCCAGAGTCAAGAAGCAAAACTTCCGCGTCAGCGACTTGGTTCTCCGCAATGTCATGGTACCTGAGCCTGGCATTGGCAAGCTCAGACCAAATTGGGAAGGACCCTACTGAGTAAAGAGAGTACTCAGAGGAGTGTACGAACTCGAAACCCTGGAGGGTAGACAAATACCCCGGGCTTGGAACATCGTCAACTTAAGGCGATATTACCTGTAAATTACCGAACTAAGTGGATTAGGAGCCGCCCCCAAAGCCTAATGGCCAGAATGCCGAGCTAACAAGGACCTCGGCACCATAAGACCCAGTCGCCTCTTCGTCATGGGCAAAGCCTAGGAAAATATCCTAGCCAAAGGGTTAAAGCGCCGAGCTGATAATGACCTTGGCACCATAAGACCTAGTCGCCTCTTCGGCGTGGGCAAAGCCTAGGAAAGTATCTTAGCCAATGGGTTAAAGCCTTGAGCTGATAATGACTTCGGCACCTCTTCAACGCAGAACCAAGTGTTAGCACCGAAAGAGCAGGCAACACGGGTATGAAACCCGAGGTGCATAGCTCGCTCTGAGCTAGGCCTATTGAAGACACCGATAAACTGACCCAGGCGGAGAACAGATCGGGCATATAGCCTTACTATGTTCTCACCTTGAGAAACGCCCTCGCTTTGGGGACCTAATTCTAACAGTTCACCAATTTTCATTTACAATCTATTCAAAAAAAAGGAGCTCGCAGGCTCTACACATATCACTTCGGAAGCACACCTCCCTCGCCCAAAACATTAGCAAGAACTTCGGCAGCACTCGGGGCGTCTGCTTCATCTTCAGAGTTCGGGTCATTGTCAGCTGCAAGAGCCATCTCCGGAGTGTTACGCGAAGTGGTTATGGCACGGGTGTCGAGTTTGGGGTACGCGTGCCTTTTCATCCACCGGCTCAGTTTGAAACCCCTTCGATACGAGCCCACCATCAGGTCGTTGAAGCGCTCCGATGCGATGTAATCGTCGACGACCTTCACTTTAGTGTCCTCGAGGGCCTGGAAGAAGATTTCGGACTTCTCCTTGATATTGGCCTTGAGGTATTCCACCTTGTGCTCCAAGGCCCTTTTGAGGTCGCGAGGTGCTTTACAACGAGCCTCAAGGCGTCGTTCTCTCTCCGGAGCCTCTCCAACTCATTCTTCTAAGCCGAATTGCCACCCTCAAGACAATGGATCCGCTCCCGAGCTGCCCTCAATTCGGCATGCGCTACATTGGAAGCCTCTTTGACAACCTGTCCCTGCTTTAGACTCCTCTCTGATTGAAGAATTAGGGCATGGATAGAGGAGTTCACTTGCCAAGTGAGAAACAAGTCAGCCCGCGCGAGAAGAGAATAATACAGCATAAAGAAAAAGACAAGGGAGACCACTTTGACTTACCACCATAGCATGAGACACAGCGTGTGCGCCGATGTGACCTGGAGGAAGGTCAGCCCATGTCGAAACCTCCGCAGGATAGACGGCCTTCTTGCTCTTGCAGAGAGCACAACTCGGAGTCAGCACGCTACCAGCCCCCTCCTGGCTCCCCGAACTAGAGAGTACTATCTGGGTATGGGAAGCTTCCGTGGTATCGACCTCCCGAGATTTCGCAACCTCGGGCTCCCTAGGAGACTTCAGGTTGATGACTGGAGGATAGCTTGGGACTTCGGGCTCCACGGTCCGAGGAGACTCGATGCGAGCCCGCTTAGTAACCGCTTCCTTCTCTTCATCCCATCAAGCAAGTTGACACCACGGGTCTTCTCCGCCTCCATGACACCTACAAAAAGAGCTCGGCATTAGTAAAAAAAAAACCTGAGTAAAGAAACCTACCCGGACTCAGACTGGCCTAAACAAGCTTGGCCTCCGTAAGGTAATCTCCGCACTCGAGCCTGACCTGGGCCCAAGACTGGAAGGTCTCTGCCATGTCTTTATCTAACATGACAATAGGGTCAGGAATGTCTGCCCTCCAATGAGTGGGAAACAGCCACCCCGTAGCACTTCGTACCACGAAGTAGTCTTGCTTCCATGCCGGGACCTTACTTGGAAGTTTGTGTAGAAGTTTAAATCCCGGGTGGGGAGACAGGTAATAGGCCCGCCTATGCTCGGGGAGGAAGCTCGCTTGCTTCTTAAGCATAAGAAGGGCGGAAAAAATTTCTAAGTCTAGAGGAATGACGTGTTCACAACAGAGGGAGATGGTTCCAACGACATTGCGGATGGAGTTTGGGTGGAGCTGACCGATGGTGACGCCGAAGTGATTCAACTTTGACGATTAGGGGATGAAAAGGAAGGCGCAGCCCGGCAATGAGTTGCTCCCGAAAAATCACGATCTCATCCGGACCATGATCCCAAGGGAAGTCGCCCGTAGGTAAGCTATAAATATACTCCCCAGGCAGGTTGGACTAACGAACAAGAGACCAAAGTCTCTCAGACGTCATAGTGGAGGGTCCGAACTTGTCTGGCATCCAAACTCGACGATAAGTGGATTCCAAGCTGCCAGAGGTAACCCGAACTGAAGGCCCTACCTCCAGCTCATCCAGAAGGTTGTCGAAAGAGGCATCCCAACCTGAAGTCTCCGCCTCAAGCCCTCCTAAAAGACTATCTAAGCTACCCGAACTACCCGAACTAGACACTGAAAAGGAAAGGAAACTGAAAGAAGCTAAGGGGACTCACAAAGGAAAAGCTACCGAACTAGGAAAAGTGACGCAGGCTGAAGACCTTGGACGCGAGCTCAAGAAACAAGCACTGAATACTGGTGAAGGAAAAGTGACCAGGGCCCCCACTATTTATAGCCGCTATGCCCATGCATCAACGGTTAAGATCAAAGCCATCCAATGACTCTCAGAAAAACCGGTTGCACGACCCCTGAGGTGAAATCAGTTTAGTGCGAACTTTTGACGTCCAAAAACTGATAATTGTTTGACGTCCGCGTGTGAGCTGTACGCAACCCAGGTTGACCTTTAGTCGAGCCGAGCTGACCTTGGTTGAGCCAAGAGAATAGGCGGGTCAGACCGGAGAATCTCTGAACTGGACAAAGCACGCCACGGGACAAATCCACCCATCAGTCCGTAACTCCCCATGCCAGGTCAAGACCCCGGGCACGGGGAGTGGGGGGCAATTGATGGTGGTAGATTTGGCCCAACCCCTTGGTTGTGCAACACGTGGAAGCAGTCGGGTATGACCTGGAAGGAGCGTCAGCTCGGCACAACGACATAACCATATCCCAAAAAGAAGCCCGAGCTCCCCGAGGGGAGGCCCCCGAGCTCCCCGAAAGGAACCCGAGCTCTCCCTAGAAGTCCCGAGCCTTGCAAGGAACCCCGCAAAGGGCGAACCCGGACTAACCCACCTCGGGTCAGTCCGGGCCACACCCCGGCACCTCGGAACAGTCCGGGCCACACTCCTATTCAGACTCAAGATCATCTCGTGTACCACTCCGACACCTCGGCTCTAGGTCATGTGACTGAATAAACCGTACATGACAAAGAAGCCCATACTCTGAGGCAGCGCGCCTAACTGATCAGGGATTTGACAAATGACAACTGCACTCCAATGACCACTTGCTACCGCCATCTCAGTTGTTGCAGAGGCGGTCCTGAAAGAGAAGATAGTGGTGGTTATGCCTGTCCCCCATAGAGGCAGTTATATCTGATCTGGCAGAGGCTTGGGAGTGAGTGCACCAGGGTGGTTATAAAAGGCTCTATTTCCCCAGAGTAAAGGTAAGTGATATTTTTGTGCCTTCTAGTCTCAGAATCTCTCATTCTCCTTGCCTTCTCAAGAGTACTAACTTGAGCATCGGAGCGTTCCCACTGGGTTCCTCCCCCGGAATCTCCTGTTTCCTCCCTGTTTCAGGCATATCCTGCTCCATCAGAGGCAAGGTTACCGACAGCTAGGACCGACCAGATCGTGCATCATCATTCGGCACCGTCTGTGGGAAATGCTTCAAAAAGCCTCCCCCAACCTCTAGCTCTTTTCTAAAGAAAGAAAACTTAGCATTCATGGCTTCTTCCAGCAGTGATAGACGTAATGCCGACCTGAATGCCACCGGGGAACACCCTCAGCCCCCCACTATCTGCATCGGGCAATTCACCATCCCCCTCTCGATGGACGGAATCCCTAGCCTGAATGTGTCACGAATAGTGGTGCTTGTGAATGTTCCCCTTCCCCCCTCTGTCGAGACAACCTTCGCTGAACCAACCATTGTCCCCCTAACAACTAGCCAAAACCAACTTGATGATTTGATGCAATGCATGCGGACCATGCAAGCCCAAATGCAGCAGCTTCAGCAACACCAACTCTACCAGCAACAGGTACTACATCACGTCTCTCAGTACCACTACCAACAGCAGTTCCCCTAACTACCTCAGAGCCAGCCACAGCTCCCACCTCGGCACCCTGCTGTCAAGCAAGTCAAGCCCTCTCCTCACGGTGGGCGCCTTCACTGGGGGGAAGCTTCCTAGGCTCAGAACCCCTCTAGAAGCCAAGTCTCATCCCCTAGCAGAAGGGAAAGGCCAACTACCCTCGCTTCGCAGCATGCCGGTGGATCAGGAACCTCGCAACCTATCAAGCCAGCGTCAGCTCGACGTTCTCAGTTTGGGCTTCCGCTCGCGGAAAACCAGTTTGGCGCCTTAGCCGCAGACTACCACTAGCAGTCCAAGCCCGTTGAGCTCGGCAACACTGAAGCAAGCAGTGCCAACATCGGGCCTTCCATGCAAGCGCGGAGGCACTGACGAGCACACCGAACTACCACCCGCATCCTACCTGAGTTCAGAGGTAAAGAGGAAGCGAGCTCGGACGAGGTAAAGGTTACCCCTGTTCTCTTAGTCCCTTCCCCCCTGTCATTAGAACTCCTTGTTGTCCCCATGCCCAAAGATTTCAAACTCCCCCCACTAGACAAATATGATGGCTCCTTTGACCCAAGTGATCATGTAGATGCTTTTCAGTCCTAGATGCACCTAGCGAGGGCCAGCGAGTCTTGCATGTGTGTGGCCTTCACTACCACCTTCCGGGGAGTGGCTCACACCTGGTATAGGAACCTGACCCCTGACCTAACTACAGGCCATGAGGTGGGGGTAGGCGTAAGGCTTGGTTGGCTGTGCAGCTGGATGCCGAGGAGGGAGTGAAGGAAACTGTTGCTGATATTGGTATTGGGAAACCTGGTGCAACACTTGCTGCTAGTGAAACTGGAGTTGTTGGAACTGTTGCATCTGAGTCTGCATCACAATCTGGGCACTCCTAGCTGGCTGAAACCTAGCTCCTAGATGTGACAGATGACACCTGAAATATAGAGGAACGTGAAGGATTCCGAGGAGCTCTCCCGGCGGGAACACTCCAATGGCTAAGTTAGAGTTCTGAGAAAACTCAAGGAAAACACAGAGAGTTAAGAGTGCCAAAAGTGCTAGCTTCAATACCTTTGCTTCGCGAGGGTCGGGGTCCTCTTATACCGGAGCTTAGTCACGTCAGACATAACTGCCACTGCCCTAGCTGTTACTGCTAGGGCTAAGGTGGCGGGTGCAGGCTGCTGCTGCAGGGTACGAACTCGTCAGGCGTGCCATGCTTTTCAAAGTTGTCATGCACGATGCTGCCTGGCGAGAGACGTGGGCGCTGCCACCAGATCCGGTAGGTACAGATGTCAGGTAGATCTTCCCTGCAGGTTGCTGAGCTACTTTGCACCGAACCGCCTGGGGCTGAGATACCTTGCACCGAGGTGCCGAGGTGCTCACACTGGGGGCGAGCCTTAAGCAAGTATGAACAAGAGTGTTGACGGTGTTGTCCCGAGGTGTTTCTCCCTCGGGACATAGCCAAAAGTCGGGGTGCTCCCTTCTTAGGGAGGGAGAGCTCGAAACCCCTTAGGAGGAGCTCGGGACTCAAGGGGAGCTCGGGGCACTCCACCCTTAGGGATCGGGGTGAGCTGGACCTTGCTTCCCGGTGAGTTGCCAACCTACCGAGTTGTTCGACCGGGCTTCGGTGAGTTTGTTACGTCAAGTTGTGGCTAGGCTATCGTGCTGAGTTGCCACTATGCCAGGTCATGTCCACGTGTCCCCGTGCTACGAGGTCGGGCCAAATCACCCTACATCATTTATCATCCATGGTGATGGTTACTGCTCACTATAGTAGACACTACTACAAAGTTGAGATTCAGTGGCATTTTCTATAGTAACATTTATTTAATTGCCACTATTGTATGTATATGAAAAACACCATTATATGTATTTTTTAGTGGTTTATATAAAATTGCCGTTAGAATGTATCAAAATTGTCATTGCATCTACTTTTTTAAGCAACAATTGTTAGATTGTTGTTAAAATTATGTTAAAATGACACTTTCTTTGTGGTTTAATATTTATGTTTAGGGAAAATTGTCAATTAGTACCCTGTACTTTGGGCCTAGTGCCACTTTGGTTCCTGGACTTTAAAATGCTACAATTCAGTACCCAAACTTTTAAAAGATGACAATCCAGTATCTGCCATGAAGTAGATGTTAACCAGCTATTAAGTGGTATTTGAAAAAGACACAAATGCCCTTAGAGTGTCATCAAATCAACCATCCAAACATTGATAAAAAAATATCTGTCTCAAGTTCTTGCCTCTTCTATTCAAGAAAGTTGGGTTCAGAAAAATGCCCACATGAAATGATTATTTCACATAATTGTCAATTGTCATTCACATCATCTGTGATTTTTCTTTTTCCCTAGTGACAACTATTGTTTTTCCCTTATGTTTAAGAATCGATAAAAGAAATGTAAGTGCTGATTTTTAGTTCTTGGGCCCTAGTCTTCTCAATTTATAGCAAAAACAATTTTCCATCCAAATTCCAAACCCTACAAGAGTTGCGACAGGGCATTATCTCTTCCTCGGTGGTGAAGGAATGAGTTTTAATCTTTTGCTTTGAGAAAAAAGAGCACCATGGAGAGAGAGAGAGAGAGGGAGAAGCTTTGCCTTTCTCCTTCTTTTTCGTATTTGGCTTAACCAAAAAGAGAGGGAAAAAGGGAGAGAAGGCTTTCTTATTCAAATAGAGGAGAGAGAGAGAGAGAGGGCTTAGATGCAAGCGAAAAGAAACACTACCATAAAAATGGGTTTTAGTGATGGACGTTAGTGATGTACGTCACTATAAATAATTCTATAATGACGAAATTTCAAGTTTTGTCACTAAAAATACATTATTTAGTGACGATGAAATTTTCCGTCACTATAAAGAGATTATAGTAACGGATAGTTGAAGCTCCGTCACCAAATTGTAGTTTATAGTGACAGAAAATTGAATGTCCGTCACAAAAACATAAAATCTTGATATATAGTGAAGATAATTGTCATTCGTCACAACTAATAAACTTATAGTGACGGGTCACTTAATCATTGCCACTAAATATTGAGTTATAGTGACAGATAATTAAATCATCGTCACTAAATGGTAGATTATAGTGACAGATCATTGAATATCTGTCACAAAAGTATAAAATCTTGTTGTATAGTGACAGGCAACTATCATCCGTCACAATTGACTGACTTATAGTGACGAACAACTTAATCATCGTCACTAAATATTGATTTATAGTGACAGGCAATTAAATCATTGTCACTAATTGTTGAGTTGTAGTGATGGACAATTAAATATCTGTCACAAAATCATAAAAGTTGATTTATAGTGATGAATTAATATCAGTCACAAAATCTTTATTTATAATTATCGGTGTATTTGTTACAAAATTTTTATCTTTAATAACGAGCAATTAATGTTTTTTCACAGTTTAAAATCACATCTTCCTTTCGGGACATTTTTTGTAGTGGCATTTTCTCATAGTCATTGTATAAATGATATTTTGTTTAAAATAATATAATGAATTGGACATTTGAATTGTTGAATTGATATATTTAAACAATGGGCAATAGGTTAAACATTTAGATATTAAAAAAAAATCCATTTAAGTTCTACATAGGGATACTCTTAAGTCAAGTTTTTATAGACCATTAATAGCTTTTAATGTTGTGGATGTTTGATTGGTCCATAAATTGTGGTTGATAATATATCTAGGAATTGGCATTCGAGATTGATAGCCAATGAATTAATAAATTATATGAAAAATAAATATAAAATGTTAATTTATTTTTATAATCAAAATTATAGAAAAATATGCAGTTTTTTTTTATAAATTCATAACCAAAGTATACCATATATTTCTCTCTCTTTCTCCCTCCCTCTCTCTCTCTCTCTCTCTCTCTCTCTCTCTCGATACACACACACACTAGCAAGGCTCCATGTGATGCACAGTAAAATTTGAAAACCAAATAATAAGATCGAAGGAAGGTAATTCATAGTAAAATAATAAATGCATAATTACTATTATTTAAGGTTAATTAAGCCATAATTATTGTTAATGAATTATTTTTATTTTGTAATTAAATTTAAATAATAGTTGTTTTTCCCTTATGTTTAAGAATCGATAAAAGAAATGTAAGTGCTGATTTTTAGTTCTTGGGCCCTAGTCTTCTCAATTTATAGCAAAAACAAATTTCCATCCAAATTCCAAACCCTACAAGAGTTGCGACAGGGCATTATCTCTTCCTCGGTGGTGAAGGAATGAGTTTTAATCTTTTGCTTTGAGAAAAAAGAGCACCATGGAGAGAGAGAGAGAGAGAGAGGGAGAAGCTTTGCCTTTCTCCTTCTTTTTCGTATTCGGCTTAACCAAAAAGAGAGGGAAAAAGGGAGAGAAGGCTTTCTTATTCAAATAGAGGAGAGAGAGAGAGAGAGGGCTTAGATGCAAGTGAAAAGAAACACTACCATAAAAATGGGTTTTAGTGATGGACGTTAGTGATGTACGTCACTATAAATAATTCTATAATGACGAAATTTCAAGTTTCGTCACTAAAAATACATTATTTAGTGACGATGAAATTTTTCGTCACTATAAAGAGATTATAGTAACGGATAGTTGAAGCTCCGTCACCAAATTATAGTTTATAGTGACGGAAAATTGAATGTCCGTCACAAAAACATAAAATCTTGATGTATAGTGAAGATAATTGTCATTCGTCACAACTAATAAACTTATAGTGACGGGTCACTTAATCATTGCCACTAAATATTGAGTTATAGTGACAGATATTTAAATCATCGTCACTAAATGGTAGATTATAGTGACAGATCATTGAATATCCGCCACAAAAGTATAAAATCTTGTTGTATAGTGACAGGCAACTATCATCCGTCACAATTGACTGACTTATAGTGACAAACAACTTAATCATCGTCACTAAATATTGATTTATAGTGACAGGCAATTAAATCATTGTCACTAATTGTTGAGTTGTAGTGATGGACAATTAAATATCTGTCACAAAATCATAAAAGTTGATTTATAGTGATGAATAGTTTAATATCAGTCACAAATTTATAATTATCGGTGTATTTGTTACAAAATTTTCATCTTTAATAACGTGCAATTAATGTTTTTTCACAGTTTAAAATCACATCTTCCTTTCGGGACATTTTTTGTAGTGGCATTTTCTCAGTCATTGTATAAATGATATTTTGTTTAAAATAATATAATGAATTGGACATTTGAATTGTTGAATTGATATATTTAAACAATGGGCAATAGGTTAAACATTTAGATATTTAAAAAAAAATCCATTTAAGTTCTACATAGGGATACTCTTAAGTCAAGTTTTTATAGACCATTAATAGCTTTTAATGTTGTGGAGGTTTGATTGGTCCATAAATTATGGTTGATAATATGTCTAGGAATTGGCATCCGAGCTTGCTAGCCAATGAATTAATAAATTATATGAAAAATAAATATAAAATGTTAATTTATTTTTATAATCAAAATTATAGAAAAATATGCAGTTTTTTTTTTTATAAATTCATAACAAAAGTATACCATATAGTTCTCTCTCTTTCTCCCTCCCTCTCTCTCTCTCTCTCTCTCTCGATACACACACACACTAGCGAGGCTCCATGTGATGCACAGTAAAATTTGAAAACCAAATAATAAGATCGAAGGAAGGTAATTCACAGTAAAATAATAAATGCATAATTACTATTATTTAAGGTTAATTAAGCCATAATTATTGTTAATGAATTATTTTTATTTTGTAATTAAATTTAAATAATAGTTGTTAGTTAATAGTAAAATAAGTAAATTACTGTTTTATGATAAGTAATTGAATGGTGACGGAGTGGGTTTGGGGCAAAGACCATATTTCCATCCCCAATCCTGATTTTGAAAAAAAAATCCCCACTCTGACCTCGACCACTGTGAGGGATAAAAGTTACCCTCCATCCCTAATCCCTAACGAATACAAGTTTCCTGTGGGGATCTGAATCACCAAAATCTTTTAATTAAAAGTATTTTTGGAAAATAAATTTATTTAAAATAAAGAATAATTTAAAATATAAATAATATCTTAAATATATTTATATATATAATGTAAATAATCTATATATTATATATATAAAGCAAAGCGGTCGATGTCATCTACCCTCTCCTTTCTCCAAACCCCTTCCTCCTTAACTCTCTCTGCTTTCCCCTTCCCACCACTCCCATTTTTCCAACTCAACACCCTTTCTCTTCATTTCTTAATTAAGTAAGATGACAAAATTAACCAATTTACTATTAATTATGTAATTAAAGTTAATTAAACATTTTAACTAAAGGTATTTTTGGAAAATATATTCACTTAAACTAGAGAAAATTTAAAAAACATAAATAATATTTTTAATATATTTGATATATATAATGTAAATAATATTTAATATATAATAATCGGGGGACAAGGTAGGGTAGGGACTTCACTCTCCATACCCGTCCCCATCCTCAATTAGGGATCCTTATTGATCCCCATCCCCGCCCTTGCTCTATTCCCACCCTATTAATCCCCATTGGGTTGGGGAGGTCAAGTACCTAGCGAGGATGGGGAAAATTGCCATCCCTAAGTAATTATGTTAATTAAACAATCTAACTAAGTTTTATTAAGCAACCTAATAAAGTAAGTGTTAAAGGTTCAGTAAATTAAGTAATTATTACAAAAACTTATAATTAACCATTTTATTGTTAATTATGCAAGAAAACATTAGTACATAAAGCTCTTAATATCAATATTGGCTATATAGATAGATAGATAGATAGATAGATGTTGAAAAAGTTTGAACTCAACCCTAACTCCAATAGTAGAGGTGGACTCGAATTGAATATTTGGCTATTTGAGCTTGGCTTGCCAAAAATCCATCAAGCTCAAACTCGATTAATTCAAGGTAGAGATTTGGGCTCGACTCAAAAGCTCATATGTTCGAGCTCAAATGTGACCCAAGCTTCTTATAAACATAAAAATCAAACATATAAAAACATTTTTTATTTTACATACAAATATTTAAGAATTATAAAAATAATTTATTATTATATAAAAAATATTATTGATATATATATATATATATATATATATATATATGTAAATCATTGGTGAGCCTCATGAATTGAGCTCGATTAGCAAATGAGCCTATGTATTGGGCTTGAACTTGGCTCAAAGCTTGATTCCGACCGAGCTGAATCAAGCTTTTCACGAGCCTAGCTCAAGAGCTTGTGAAAAGCTTAATTGTTTCCACCTCTACTACTAAGCCTAGCTTGTAGTAGAGGTGGGTTCAGGGCTGGGATCATGTTCCCTACCCCGACCTCGACTTTGAAATAAATCTCCATCCCCAACCCCATTCCCTATTAGAGATAAAAGTTGTCCTCCATCCTCAATCCCTGATGGAGATGGGTTCCTCGCGCGGGGACCTAAAACCCCAAAATTTTTTAAGCAACAATATTTTTTTGAAAAATAAATGTATTAAAATAAAAGAAATTTTTAAAAATATAAATAATATCTTAAATATATTTTGATATATATAATATAAATAATATATATTTAATTTGGATATTATTTAATATATATAATCGGGGTCAAGGCAAGGTAGAGACTTCATTTCACATCCCCACCCCAACCTTGATTGGGGACCCCTATTAATCCCCATTCCCGTCTCCACCTCGCTAAAGCTATCCCCATCCCTGGCTTGATGTCAGGTAATTGGTAGGGATGGGGAAAATTGCCATCCCTACCTAATCATGATTTAGTAAATAAATTAATTAAATGATATTTTAATCAATAACTTTTATATTATTGTATATTTAATTATTAATCTTTAATTATTTAATTATCTAGCTAAATAAATTGATTAATATTAACAAATAGTTATTTAATTATTAATTAACAATTATTAGTTAATATTTATCTTATTAAAATTTAAAGTAAAATTTAACTATAATTTAACATCCACTTAATTCTATTTGAAAAATGATTGCATAATATGTAGGATTAATTATAAAAAACTTTTATTGTTAAAACATTCAAAATCTCCCGCCTCTCACTCTCAATATGCAACAAACAAAAAACCTTTCACTTTCCCTCTATATACAATGAAAATATAGAGTTCGGTTTGAATATGCAACGAACAAAAAGACCCTTCACTTTCCTTCATATATGCAGGAAAAATAGAAGCGCTTCAGAGTGAGAAACCCTTCACTCTCCCTCTCAATCTACCCAAACCTTCAAGTTCGGGCCTCTACTCCACGATTCCTGCTGCCACCAAAGCAGCTCACCAACGCAGTACTATCGTTGTGGACGGCTCCCTCTCAATCTACCAAACCCTTCAAGTTCGACCCTTCACTCTACGATTCTTGTACTGCCAAAGTAACCCACCACTGCAGCGCTATCATTTCGGACGGCTCTTGCTACCAAAGCAAAGCCACCATCGCAGTGCTACCATTCTGGTCTTCTTTTGTAAAGGTATTGCTTCTAATCTCCCTCTTTGTTGTTGGTGAACTTTGAATCCCTATTCCTTTATTCTTCGATTATCTACAAAAATTATTGTATAAATCTTTGGATTCTTTGTAGACTTGTGAAATGTTTCAGTAATTGAACCCTATTTGTATTTGCATAAATGGCTGATAGGAAACTTTAACTACTGCTCATCAAAGGCCTTGGCCTTGTTGAGAGCATCCTTCTCCAGTATGGGCCAACATGTTACCTAGGGTCAATAAAGCCTGAAAGTTCAGTAAGGGCAGAACTCATGGCAACATTACAAGACCTGAGAATGGATAAATATTTGAACTACATCAATCTACAAATAGAAAGAGATGCTAATATGGTGGTGGGTTGGTTATAAAACTAAAAACAAGGGCACTGATGGTCTAGGCAGATCGTGGAAGAGATTACATATCTAAGGGAGACAAATGTTACCTTTGATTGGACTAATAGATCTGCAAGTTGCTTGACTGATACTTATGAAGCAAGGAGTGAATAGGGAACTAATGGGGTTCTTTACATGTAGAATGCCTAAACTGAATATGGGGTAGGCATACTTGTAGAAGGGATGCTATGTATGTTGTATATATTTCATTCTTTGATTATTTTAATAAATCTTTAATAATCCATATATAAACAAGTAATAAACCTTTCTTCACCAATCAGGATCTTCCATAAATGGCACAACTAGTTGTTTGCGTACAATCAACTAATCTTCAAATGCATGGGATTGTTGAATAGTTTCTCAGTTTCAAGGTACAAGTCTCCTATGGTATCTTGTCTTCAACTTCTAACATTCAGACATATCTGGTGTCTCTCTTCTATGTTTGGTAAAATTCAACACTGGATGTTTTGAAGAACAACTGATGCAGGCTGGTCTTGGGATGGTGATAAAAGGTGATTGACAATTGGGCATCGGCAGGTTCTATCAAATGTGGGAGGTCCCTGGATACTTGTATATCTGATGTGGGAAGTAAAGGCTATGGCATGAATAGCTTATTCAGGTGGATCCAAAGATTGGAAAAAGGTTTGGCTGATAGTCTTGCTCGACTTTGGTGGCAAACTGCTTTAGATTGATCATAACTTGTAACTGCCAAAGGAACTGAATAATTTGGTATCTACTTTTCTGTATCATGGGAAGGTAGTAGTGTATTCCATTTTCATATTACAAACTTAGGTATGTTAATGTTAACAAAAAAACATGGATGATTATTAGCTACTTCAGCCTTGATGATTTGAGTGATTTGGCAGGAGAGTGGTTTGCAAAGGAGCCAAACCTTATGAAACTTTATGGCAATGACATGTGTTTACTATGGTTCCTAAACTCTTCCAACCATGGAATTGGAAAAGCAATTTCATTTTTTTCCTTTTGAATTCCTGTAGACTCCATTTGGAAAGAGTACAAATACAAATATGTAGAGTCCAAAACCATGTATTTTGTATTATTTTATATGTATTTGTATTGTACATATTTGTATTTGTACTCCTTCCAAACTGAGCCATATGTATAGTAAAATACAGTTACATGGATTAGTTTGTCAATTAATTTTTAGTCTTAATTTGCTCAACAGAAACAACTCTAGAATTGGAATTCCAATTCCAAATTATAGCCTCCATTCCTTGAACCAAATACTATAAAGAAAGTATAGCCATCCTTTAAGAAATTTTTATGGAAGATAGGGAATCCTATAATGGGTTGCATCGTCTTGCCTATGTTGTTCTGTCATCTCTTACAAGGGAAAATTGTCAATTTTATCTGCATTTATTTAATTTTATTTTTGAAAATCATGCACTAGGTAGTATCAAATCAAACACTTCCAACAATTTATTGCTCATTCTAAGCAAATCTTTCCACTCTTAATCTGAGTATCTTGGTGTGGGTGACAGTATTGAGGTGTTTTACAAGTGTTTAGTACATTGGTCTTGGATGGGTGAACTAGATACTTTGATCAATTTACAAAGTATCTTTTAGTAAGGTTTATTTAGAGAAGAAATCTTTTCAAGATAAATGGTTTATTTAGAGAAGGAATCTTTTCAAGATAAATTGTGTACTTATCATCTCTCTTACTTTACTGCTTGTGATAGGATGCCCACCCGCTATTGCTACAATACTTGTTTGGATTGGACTATACAAAACTCTTTCAAATGTGGCAGGTTAGGTAGAGTTCCTTTGTGTTATTCCTCCTTTTGGTATTCTCTTATTCCAATTTATGTTTAAATTTTCATGTATATTAATTCAAAAATCTAATTTTTGTGTTATTTTGTTTTTTCAGGTTGAATGCATTTGAAAAGAATAACAATATGCATGGATAAAGAGATTTGATATCAATATTTTTTATTTTTATTGTGGTTTATTATATGTAACAAGACAAATTGTCATGTATTTTATTTTAATTAATATATTAAATTTTTGTAGAAATTTATTTGCCAATTTAATATGATGTAAAAAGAAGACGGGTGATTTTTCACATAAACTTGATATAGTGATGGATGACCATATGTTGTTTGTTACTATAACAAGATTACGCAACTGTCACTATAGGCCTAACATTAGTGACAGGTTTGAAATTCGTCACCATAGCTAAACAGCTATAGTGACGGTCATATGTTGTTAGTTACTATAACATAACTCTATAGTGACGAACGTAACCATCACTATAGGCTTAACTTTAGTGACAGATTTTGAAATCTGTCACCATAGGTAAATGGTTATAGTGATGGTCATATGTTGTTAGTTACTATAACGCAACTCTATAGTGACGAATGTAACCGTCACTATAGGCCTAACTTTAGTAACAGATTTTGAAATCAGTCACCATAGATAAATAGCTATAGTGGTGGTCATATGTTGTTTGTTACTAAAACACGACTCTATAGTGACAAACATAACCGTCACCATAGGCTATAGTGACATCACTTATAGTGATGTCTTGAAATTCCGACATCTGTTCGTCATTATAAATCTATAGTGACGGATTTGGTCTATCACTATAATCCTTTTTTCTTGTAGTGAAAGCAATGGAAAGAGAGAGAAGAAGGGGGATCGAGAAAGAATTAGTGAAAAGAAGGGGTGTTTTACCTCTACCACTCTTCATCATCATCGACCGTAGTCCCTACACATCTCCTTCTATCTGAAGTTCAAATGCCATTCTCAAGATAAGTTGAGACATCTCTATTAATGTTAATGCCGAAAACGAGACAAAAGAAGGCTTTTTTCCAATCAATAGAGGTTGAGACATCTCCTTCTATCTGAAATTCAAATGCCATTCTTGAAGGGGAACGAAAGACCCAATTCATTGTCACTCAATCATATTTGCCTTTTGGTGAATATGTTTATCCATTAACGACATTTTTAGTTAATCAATCTACTGCGTTTCAGCATTTGAGCCAGTCTCTCCACTGCAACAACATTTTAATCCTTTAAGGTTACAATAGAGCTTGTCAGTGACCACATCAGATCCCATGCGCACCATGCAACTACATCAAGTGATTTAGTTCGATAAGAATCTCTCTCATGTTGTGATTTTCTAGGATAATCATTATCCTTATCTTTTTTACTATTGTAGTTTGTATCTAATTACACTTCTTTGTATACAAATACTGTAATGAATGCATCGAAAGTATCAATGAAATTACTCTTCTTTTAGCCTATTCTCATATGGTATAAGAGCTCCATGCAACCTAACAATCCATATCTCACCTTTCCATATCTCTCTTTGACTCACTTGATCATTGCTCCCAATAATCATGTTAGTTAGCAGTGGAACCTCCATTACTCCTAGTTCACAATTTGCAACTTTTAATCCTGGGCAACACTTACATGATCGATATCCATTTGACTTGATGAGTAAGAACAAGGGCTATGTTGATGGCTCTTGTCCTTACCCGCAACAACCCTCCTCAGTTTTAAGCTCCTTCACTTCCTCTAACATACAAAAAATATGATTTCTACCAGCAGTTTGGGTGATAGAAAGGCGACTATCATTAAGAAATATTGATTTTTAGCGGCATTCAATTAAAATTGCTTCTAAAGACCAAGTGATTGTTGCTGAAGAGGGGGTAAGTTGGTGAATGAGATTCACAGTCCCATTGACCAACATATTTATGTTGGGATTTTAAGAACAAGTGGGACCCATAGTAAATTTCATTTTCATGAGTAAATGATACCCTTCTCATAGTCGGGTAAGTTCGGTTTCCCGAGTGGGAGGCAAATGAAAAAAATGTTAAAATGTCAAAAATTTCCCCGTGACATATAAGGCCGGCAGGCTGTGAGCAATGGGCTGAACTACACACACCGTTGGGTCAACCTGTTGCCTTCTCGAGCCTTTGCCTTCTCAGTTGACAGTTCACGCTAGATAATCACATGCATTTATAATTGGATCATGTGACCCTCTCGGCCACTAGCGGTCACCCATAAGTGACCGCCGGTGGTAGGGAACGTCTAGATTCAGAAGGTAGCATTAGCGGAGGATGTGGTAGGCCCATTGACTAAGTCACTGACACAGAAAGTGTTTGAGAAACACGTGGATAGTTTGGGATTGAAGCTTGTATCAGATTGAACCTAAGTGCAAGTGGGAGCTGTTAGACAGTGTATGCCCTTAGCTCCAATCAGATTGATGTACAGATCAATTATTGTAAATGAGTGAAAGTACATAATTGATTCATGTTATATCTGGTGTGTTTATGTGTAATTACCCTTAAACTAGACACTTATGAGACTCGTGTTAGTTTAGAATGTTCACAGCCATTGGATAGACCTATGGAGGTTTATCCTGCCAAGGTTGACACTAATGTGCTACCAAGTCGGTTGGAACAACTTATCTCAGCTGCCAGGGTTAGACCCGAAGCACATGTAGTGTGGGTTTGCTTGAAACTCTGAACCAGACCATTTTCCAGTTGTGCCATGGACCTTGGAGACCGATGGGAAAAATTGGAAAATTACACCTAACCCCTAGACTCGATTATGATATTGCACTAGGTGTTGGATTGGGTTGTCTTTGATATGCCAATCAATGAGATTCTTAGCAGGGGTAAAAACTTGGGTATGTTGGGAATAGTCTGAGAATTCACCTGAATAGGTGATCATAGTTACATAATCATCCCCTTTGTCGGACAAAGTGAGTGATCGGCGATAGTACTCTTTTTAATGGAAACCTAAACTGCCGGTAATTGATTTCAAACTTATTTAAGATTTGTTTTGCAAAATACATTTATATGCATATATTTATATATATATATATATTATGTTTTATGGAAAAGGTTTGCAAAGGCTTTAATTCTTAGGATCCATCCTAAGTAGAGAGTGTGACACTGTACCTTGCAATTGAGGGAGATGTCCTCTCTTGTCAGGTAGTGTTTGATTATTATGGACTAAGAGGTTAAGTATAAGACCATTTAAGGCTTATATACCTGATAGACTAATCTCACATAAGACCATAGTCCTTGGCCCTTCATAAGGTGGCTGGACCTAATGACCATTTAGTATAAATGTTGGGTCTGGTAAAAGCCCATACTGATGGACTCAGAGGTTCATTGTGTTCAACAGTTAATTCAGCTAGGCCTTGTAACAGATGCTAGGTTGAACCCATATGGCTTTTGTGGAGATCAATGTTAGGGTCCAACGCCATACAAAGAGAGCCAAACTAGCCAACAATTAAATGAGAAGTGAGCCTGATAGCTTAATGGGTCTAAAGCCCATTTCAAACTGGGTTAATGTGATTAATTAAAATGGGCGAATATGGGTTTAGATATGGATTTGGATCAACAAGAGTATAAGATAAGTCTTATCCACTTAAGAGTTCAGATCCAAATAAAGATTTGAACCAAATAACTCTTTCCTAATAGGATTAGGAAGCTGATCTTGAATGGTTATAAATAGAGGGCAAATTCCTTCAGACATTTACCGCAATCAGTTTTCTCCCTCTGTTCTTGCCACCCTGTCCTATTCGATCTCTAGTTCTTGGTCTGATCAAGATTAGATATTGATTTTGATTTTTGCTAGAAAAATCTGATCTAATCGTGCTCACACTCCCTTACTGATCCTTGCTGAAGGATTGCAGTTCTTGTTGAAGAACTGCTTTGCTGATTCTGCTTCACATCAAGTTGTGTCATCTTTAGTGAAGGTAGGTTTTGGTGACTTCTTTGGGTGTGAACACCTACGTTGGGAGCTAAGTTTGTGTATTCCGTATTAGGTATAACTCTTTCTTATTTTGGTTTCAAACCTGGTCCGATTTGTTTCAAGAAAGAACATTGAAAAATGCAGTTTTTGTAAAATTGGGAATACGATTCTCAGAAAGGAGAAAGAAAATTTTTGAAATTTTGCCCAACCTCTATGCACGGTTCGGCCATCCATATGATGGATCTCCTTTCCCTTCACCATATATTTATAGTCAAAAGTAAATTTGGCCACCGAATTGAATGGTATGTTCCTTATGAACTCGTTTAGTACCTTCCAACAAGGTTCAAAATATCGATACGCCCAATATGCCGTTATGGGTGTATCAGGTGAATCGATACAACTTTTTAGTGTTTTTTTTATTTTTTTCGCGACTGGTTCAGGGGAGCTGGTTTAGGCCTCCTCCACACCTTGAACTGGTCAGACTCCCGATACACCCCTACAATGGGTGTATCGGAGGGGTCCCGAAATGATACATATCGACCGATACGAGCCGATACTTTGAACCTTTCCTTCCAACGAACCTGTTCTGTGCATCCTTAAAGAACTCAACACTTTAGTTAATCAAAAAATTGATTATTCTATACTTGTATTATATTTTGTTTTCATTTTTTTTAATTTCCATACTTTAATCATTATCATGACAACTCCCACGTGGAATGCACATGCACACTTACTAGTAATAAAAAAAGGTAAATTATATAGATAGATACCTTGTACTTATCTAAGAGTAGTGACACGTAAAACCTCAAATTTTATTGGGTAGGATGCGGTTTGTACACTAGGAGGGGGTGCAAATCAGATTTATGAGGGGAATTGCAGTATAAAAATCCCAACTTTATTTTGTAATAAAGATCCTCTGAACCCTTGGATTCCACCATGTTATCCTTTTTTTTTTTCGGTTAATAAACATCATAGAATATTCAAGTAAACATTTCTCTCAAAGGAGATTCGGGAGTATCACTAAATGGCAATAATTAATTAAGTTTCTAAAACCACAAACTACCCTCACCTTATTTGATTAGACCATTCTTCCCTTTTAACCTAGTTTTCCTAAAAATAACTCACATGTTTAATTCTTTCAACTTTCATTCAACAAAGTTGATCTTAAGTGTTGGTGCCAACAAATTTGGAGCCGAGGGTAGTGAGATAATTTTTGAGGTCCAAGGGCTGTTGGTTCCACCTACCAAATGTGAAAGGACGTCAAAGGATATAGGAGGTTTCCCAGATGCAAGGAGCTCAAAGTAAGTTAAGTCACCACAAGCAATCTGTGATAGCTCAAGTATGTGTGCCTTCTATAGTCAAAGTCGCCCAAGCCGAGAGTAATGAATGACGCATAACCGTCCACAGATCATGGCCACAGTGAGAGAGACATCTGCAGACCACGACCCCTTCATTAACGAGCCAGGAGTAAATGCATCAGGATCGTGCAACCGCATTAAATTCTTTGTAGCTGTTAAGGGTGAGAATTACCCCGTTGCCCTTGGAAGATTGTCAACTGACAGAAGTACCCTTGACCGAGGCCACATGTTAGGGTCTAGTGAGCTGGTCAAAAGGAGGGGTTTAGATGTAAAATGATTACATACTACTTTGTACACGTTCATATTCCTACAATTAATGGTTATTTGCTTATTCCTTTTACCATAAAAAAGGGCATTCGAAAGAAATGTCCACTTAGAGATTCTCTAAACCTTTGGATTCCACCACATTGTCCATTTTTTCAGTTAATAAACATCATAAAATATTTAATTAAACATTTCTCCCAAAGGAGATTCGGGAGTATCACTAAACACCAATAATTAATTAATTAATTAATATTTCTAAAACCTCAAACTATCTTTACCTTATTTCATTGGACCAAATTTCCCTTTTTAACCTATATTTTCTCAAAATAATTCACATGTTTAATTCTTTTAACTTTGATTCAACAAAGTTGATTTAAGTATTGCTGCCAAACTTGGAGTTGAGAGTAGTGAGGTAATTTTCGAGGTCTCAGGGCTATGGGTCCTACCTACCAAATGTAAAAGGACGTCTGAAGCTCTAGTTTTTCCAGGGGTCAGAACTTTGATAGTCAAGTTAACTGAGGGCTCAGAGTAAGGTAAGTCACCACAAGCAGTTAGTGATAGCTCAAGTGTGTGTTTGTCATACCTTTAATCGTAATGTCCCTTTTATAGTCAAAGTCGCCCAAGTGGGAGTAATGAAGGATGCATAACCATCTATAGATCATGGCCATGTAGGAGGAGTCAGAGAGGGGTTGGCCAACCACAACTCCTCCATGAACGACTCAGGAGTAAATGCATTATGATCGTGCATCCACACTAAATGCTCTACAACCTTTATGGCGAGAGTTACCTATTGCCCTTGGGAGATTGTTAACTGGCAGAAGTACCCCTGACTAAGGCCACGTGTCAAGATCTAGTGAGCCGGTCAAAAGGAGGGTTGAGATGTAAAATGATTATATACTACTTTGTAGACCTTCATATTCTTATGGTTAATGGTTATTTGCTTATGACTTTTACCATTAAAAAAAGTCTTTCAAAAGAAATGTTCAGTTAGAGCTTGTGAACAAATAATAAATAAAGGTAGATTATAGACAGGTACTTTATACTTATCTACGGGTAGTGAGACGTAACACTTCAAACTTTATTTGGATTCCACCACTTTATCCATTTTTTCGGTTAATAAACATCATGGAATATTCAATTAAACATTTCTCCCAAAGGAGATTCGGGAGTATCACTAAATACCAATAAATAAATAAATAAATAAACATTTCTAAAACCACAAATATTGTTTTCCTAAAAATAACTCACATTATCGTTTAATTCTTTCAACTTTCATTAAAAAAAAGTTGATCTTAAGAATGCCTTAAGAATTATCAGTTCATCGATGCTTTGAATGATTTGTTCTTTAAAATGGTTATTTTTATTATTTTGATATTTGTTATTGTTAGCCCGTATATAGAATCTTGAATAGGAAGTTTATTAATTCATTTAATCCTATTAACGGGTTGGGGGACAAAATGCTGGAATCTAGATGTTCGATCGAGGGGTGTCTTTGGCATGAAATTAAAGCTTGGAGGGGTTAGTGTTACCACCTCCTAAGTATATAGGGTGGTAATCTGTAACTTACCCTAATAAAAATTAAGAATAGGGTGGGAGCTAAGAGAGCTAGCTATTGTTTTTTTTTTTTGGTAAAAAAGAAAACAGTTGCTTTTTCACTTTTTTTTTTTTAAGGCTAATCCAAATTTCATTCAACTCAAAAGTAAAACCTGGATTACAACAATTGATGGAAGAAAATGGACAACCAAAGACCAAGTGAAAGAATGAGAAAGAAATAAATCAAATTTCACCGGAGAATGAAGCAGCTGCACAATTTCTTTTACAAAGGAATATGGCAAACCGAAGCATAGCTGAACCCCCTCAAAAGTTTCCTACAATTTGTGATAATATCTTGTACAAGCAAAGGTGGACCGTGGATCGCTTAAGAAAGAGTCAAGTTTCAGAGAGATACTCTCTAAAACAAGGTTTAAAGTATCGAGAAGGGCGTATTGGCCTATATCGATATTTTTTTAGGTTTTATTTATTTTTTTCGAAGCTAGTTTAGAGAGGTCAGTTTAAGGCCGGACTACCTTCTAAACTAGTGTTTGATCCAATACAACCCCTAGAGGACCGTATCAAGAAGTCATTAACACAATAAGTATCCGCAAATATAGGCTGATATGTATCAATACTTTAAACCTTGCTCTAAAATCACATAAGAAACATGAATCTCCAAGGCAAATACCATATGGCAGGGCTCCCATCTCTAAAGGAGACTCGGGCGTAATTTGATTATAGCGGAAGATGATTAAGATTTTAAGGTCCTTAATAGTTGAAACTGAAGTTCGATAATAAATATACCCCTAAAATTTTTATTATTTGATTGTTTTAACAACTTAAATATAAAAGATAAAGCAATGAATCTTTCAATTGAACAGCTTTAGCTGTTATCAAAGGGCCTTGAAGCTCTACCATAGGCAGAATGACCTACATCATCTCAGATTATAATACTAACTGCAGCCGTCGATGAAAACAATGATCCATCCACATGTTTTATTTTTGGAAAATAGGATATTCATTAGGGCTTTGTTTGGTTGTAGGGAAACCCATACAAAGTAAGTCTATTTTTTTCTTTCCTTTCCCTACCTTAAGCTTTCTTTCAAACCAAATACAGCCTAAAGGAGCAATGGCAAAACATAAAGGAAACACTGTGGTTTTCAAAATCGGATCGGACTGGACAGTTGGACCGGAAAAATTGGGAACCAGTCAGGTGACCAGTTTCATTTTACCCCAGAACCGTTATTCCCCAAAAACCATTGATTTAATCAGCAAATCGCTGACTTGGGCGGTCTAACCATTCAATAGTTTGATCATTTTTTTTTGTCAGAACAGGCCATCCATTCAGTTTGAATGGTCAGATCATTCGACTCGGGAACCGGACCACTGACTGGTTCATTGTCCAATTCAATTTTAAAAACCATAAAAACACCAACAAAGCAAACAAATTGCCAGTAGTCTCTAACAAAAGAAAACTCACATAGAATTGCCATTAGTCTAACAAAAAAAACTCACATAGAAAATCAGTGACAACAAGACATTGCAACGATCAGACGCAAGGTAGCAACTACACAAGTCTCTAACAAAGGTAGTGACCTTAACCTTTATTCTAGTAGATGGTCGTAAGGAATATAATTAGGTCTCTATGGCTCTAAAAAGAGTTCTACCAAAAGGAAGCAAAGTAAGGAAAAAGAAGTAGAAATAGGGCCTTAGATGCCAACAAATATATTGGTATTGAATACTCAAAAAACTATCTTTTACAATGCTCGACCTAGCTTATATAGTGTCGAGAAAAGAAGCATTACAAAATTTTGGCACGTAAAATCATGTGCCCAAAATAACTAAACAAAAGAGTAATTGTCAGGAAATCACTCAACATGATATCCACCGTTGGTTGGTTCTGCAACATTGATTCCTGTGTAGTCATATAGGAGCTTGGCGACCACTGGTAGTGTGACGAGAGAGTTGTGCATAGCACATGATGTGTGGCTCATTGTGACACTAGCAAGTGCACTAGCCGTTCAAGTAATAAAGTAGTGAGTGAAGTATCGTTCCCACGAGGATTTAGGAAACAATTACCAATACTAAATTGAACATTTCTTATCTGATCAACAAATAAATCAAAACTCTAATGAAAGCTAAGAAATCCTAAATTAAAATCTATCTAAATCATTGGTCCAATTGCCTTCAATTCAGGTTAGAAGAGTAAGCAGTAAATGTCAATCTCAGAATTCAGCAATCTATCAATTTGGATCATTCGAATGAATCATGATTGAGCCTTGGTTTGGTGAAACCCCCAAGGTCATGAACAGCCTCTCTCAAGCGCATGTTCATCCTATGCATGAGTGACGGTTCTTCTATCTCTAGCAAGAATCTAATCCCCATGCATGCATTTCTTCAAACACTTCTAAGGCATCAATTCAAATCTGAATTGATCACCAACTGAATTGTGCAAGTTATCTCTAACCTTGCACTCAATTCAGTTCTTGAATAGTAGATCTGAATTCCTAGAGTCTCTCTCAAGCACTCTAGGAATTCCAAGCTGTAGATTAATTCGCCCAATCTGAAATTTGCAGATCTGAATTCTCTTTCAAGCAATTCAGATCTTGCAATCACAGATCTGAGAATTCAGATCTGAGTTTTGAAGGTTAGTTGGCCGAATTGATCTGCAATCACACCCTTATTCAAGAAACTTCAAGTACAATGCATGATCATTTGAATGAATCAAAAAGAATTAGATTGCTGAACTGAAATTTTACAAGCTGAAATACATCAAGGAAGAATGGAAACAAGGAGAAAGAAGAAAGAACATATAACTAAGAAACTGAATTCAAATCAAAAGAGAATGAAACTACAAATGATTTATTACAAAAAATCTTTGAATCACAATCCCTCAATTCGAACTCACCTTCTTCTTCTAGCTTGCTTGTCTTGAACTTCCTTCAGCCCTTCTTCTTCTTCTTCCTTGCGCCTAGCCTTCTTCTCTTCTCTTCTCTCAAGGTGGCCGAACCTCTAAGAGTGGGAGAGCCTTTCTCTCAAGCAATTGAACAACTTTCTCCCCTCCTAGAGGCCTCCTTATATAGTTTTTCAAGGGGGCTCTTGCCCCTTCTTGAAGCCTCTAGAATGGGGTGTATTACACCCCTCATGAACCTTCTAGAGTGCTCCCTCCTTCTCTTCAAGAAACTCCTAGAAGTTGCCGCCCCTAGCTCCCTTTGGGCTGCTATTTGGGCTACAACTTAGCTTGCTTTTGAGCTCATGTGGGCTACACTCTAGGCTGTTATTTGGGCTAAAAAATGGGCCTTCCTTGCTGGGCCGAATTCTCCTCATAGCTAGGCTTTATTTTCTGGGGTTTTCTCAAGGAATTCACTTGCTCTTTTTGGGCCGAAGTGCTCTCTCTTGCTTCCACGACCGGGCTGGACTGAAATTGGTCTTTTTGAACCTTCTTTTCTTGCCTTTTTCCTTCATTCTCTTGGATTGATTATCCCTGAACCTATTCTTAGCATTAAGCTAAATTAAGGCAAAAATTAATAAAACCGGCATAAAAATCCATGCTAAAGTCCTCAAAAATTATAGATAAATTGTAAGTTCATCAAATACCCCCACACTTAAGCATTTGCTTGTCCTCAAGCAAAGACATCAGCCATAAACTTAACATTCCCCCCTTCTGTTCTCACCATTTACCTGGTGAACTTTTTAAGATAGAAATGCATTGAGTAGTCGGGGAACTTTTGTAAGTGCTCAACTCTTATTCTTGTAAATTACCATTTAAGATATGTATCAGATCCAAGGAAAGGAGAATATGAATTTCATCATAGTCTAGCCTTCACTCCTAATTCATATATAAATCAGCTCCTTAATTGTCAAGGTTAATAATCAAATTTAACTAAGTTTCACATCTGTAACTGAATCTCAATGAGAGTTCAACTTTAGAGTGCCCCTTTGAACCTCAGCTATCACCACAATTTCTTAATTCTAGGGTTGAGTGCATCTTATGCTCCATCTCACCCTTTTCTTTTTTTTTTTTTTTTTTTTCGGTGTGAGTGCATTTTATGCTCCATCTCACACACTTTTCTCTCTCTCTTTTTTTTTTTTTTTTTTTTTTTTTTTTTTTTTTTTGGTGTGAGTGCATCTTATGCTCCATCTCACACTGGTCACTTGCTTGAGGTAGGTAAATAGGACTCATGTTCTGAGCTGCTAGTTTTACTATTCAGCTCAAAATAGCGGAGTCAATTCGGGCTTTTGTCTTTCTTTGCAAATATTGAACCTCAAGAATCAACACTTCAGATGTGCACTAGCTTTCTTGACCATTAACAATGAAATCAAGGGCTTCCATACACATGAAGGAAGTTAGGGCTAGTCATGCTGAAAGGCATATTCAGCTCTCCTTTTCTCATGCATATATCAAACTGGGTTATTCACAAGAATAAAAACTTAATAAGTACATCAGTCTCCCTCAACTCATTGAATTCCTTCTTAAAAAAATCATCAAATAAATAGTAATGAACTTGAGGGGTTCCAGTCTTTTTTTGGTTATGTCATTGCCTGCATATGTGTGTTGGGGTGCATGGTTTCAGCCCTCATACCCTAGCCTCGGGCTCACTCCCCCACACTTAAGATGAACATTGTCCTCAATGTTCGTAGTGTTAGGCAGTAACAATAAAACTAGCAAGAGCATCATCAAGTAATAGGAGGTATTTAGAGGACTTCCCTGAAGATCATTCTTAAATTCTGCAATATGTTGTCGGTGGAAAACTTCTTCTGCTAGAAATCACTTGCAAACTAGAAGAGGAGATCAATAGTTTTGTTCTAACTAAAAATAATTTAAACCAAATAATAAAAAGACTACTATACACAATTCCAAACAATGTAAATAATTTAACCAGTCTGTAATACACAATAGAAACTTACAAGGCCAAGAAGTTTGAATTCTATCTAACAAAATAAATAAATAAATAAATTAAAAAAAAAACAAGATCAAAAGCCAATATAAATATCTCTTGGAATCTGATATGCAAGTGATAAACAAGTGATTTACAAGATTGAAACTAGCCTAGAAGTCTAAGAGTTCTTGAAATCAGCACACTACCAAAGTTATTTGATTTTTTTTTTTTTTTTTTTTTTTTTTTGGTTAGAACTTGACTTTTGAGAACAGTCACTTACAAAAACTCCAAACCTAATATCAATAAGTAGGTCTAAAATCTGTTGCAGTTAGGTTTGAAATAAGTTTGATCCCAAGAGCTTAAGACTTCTCTTTCAAGTCCCAACTTAAATGTCTTGTATGCCTCAGACCTGAAATCAGATCTGCAATTTTATAATGAAAGCAGCCTTGATTTAGATCTGAATACCATTACATCAAAAATATGAAGCTCTTTTTGGACTTTTCAGGCCTCACAAACATCAGTCCTAATCCAATCCAAACATCAATCCACAGCCAATTCAGATCGGGTGCAAGTGATTTAAAAGATAACAAAACATCAAGTTCAAAGAAATTTCAGATCATGTACTCATACTGCCTCTGATTCTCTTGCACTTCATAACTGATTTTACCATTCATGGCTTAAATTTTCATCAATGAGGCAAGTCTGATGCATCAAATTGTGAATTGGGTGCTGTCACTACCCGAATTCACATCAAAATAGAGTGGGTTCAGGTCTGAGTTCAGATGAACTCAAATCTGAACCAAGCAGAATGCAGTCCTGCAACCGGCTGAACTCAGATCTGAACTTCAAATCTGAGTTTCAGATTTGAAAACTCACATGCTATTTTTTCATTGTTTTCTTTTTATTTTCTTTATCTTTTTTTTTTCTTTTTTTTTTTTTTATAAATCTAAAACAAAATACAGCAATGCAACCAAAATCTTTTTGGATGAGTGCAGGTCTGATTGATGAATGCAATTCAGATCTGAACTCTTTTTAAATTTTTTTTTTTTTTTCGGTTGAGTGCTGCAGTTCTGCTATAGTAGATCTGAGTGCCGAATGCAACTCAGATCTGCAACACTCATGATTTTGTGATTTTTTTTTTTTTTTAGAGGGTAATAACTTCAAGATAGAAAGCAAAACAGGTCTCCTTTTATTAAAATTAAACTGAAACAAGGAAAATAAAGTAATCTACTAAAGAGATAAGAAGCATAACTACAGTAATACAGCAGTTGCATTCAAAGCAAAAATGAAAAATTAAGCAAATTAAACCAACTATGAATGCAATGCTGAAGAACTACATCTACCAGCTACACTAAATCAACAATCAAATATGAAGTAGGTCAACAATGGGAAAGAGAGCTAACTAGATCAGCAGTGGAGTTTCATGCTAATTGCTGTACTGTAGCAGCCCTGCTACAGCTCTGAATGCTAGTGGAATGCACTGCTGCTTTTATTGAATATGTGAGGCATCACAATTATTCAATCCAAACACACATCCTCACCAAATTTAGATTGGGTACAAGTGGGTAAAGCCAAGAATTCAGTCCACCCAGAATTCATAGAATGCTCTGTATCAGTTCAGTCCTCACATCATATCAACTGCATTTCAGATTTGAATTTCTCTCATTCTTTGCTATCCATTCACCCTTGAGGCAGGTTGGATGTATCATAGGGTGGATTGGGGTAGTGATGGCACCCAATTCACCTCAAACTTGCATCGGTTCAGATCTGAGTTCAGAGGAATTCAGATCTGAACTGAGCAGATCTGTAACAGCAGAATTCAGATCTGAACTCAAGTCTGAGTTTGGATCTGAATTCTCAATTGCCTTACCTTCAGTTATTGCTACCAAATTGTTTTTGGGGAATAGCAGAAGTGCCCTAGGGTGAATTGGGGTGGTGATGACACCCAATTCCCCTCAAAATTGCATCAGTTCAGGTCTGAGTTCAGAGGAACTCAGATCTGAACTGTTGCAGATCTGCTGTAGCAGAATTCAGATCTGAACTCAGATCTGAGTTCTGATCCGAATTCTCAATTGCTCCTCTTATTGTTCAAAAGATCTCCCCTTTGTTTTTTTTAATTTGTTTTTTTCTTTTTGTAATGAAAGAAAGAAAAAAAAAAAAAATAAAGTCTGAAACACAAGCAACTCTTTTCGGCTGAGTGCTGCAGATCTGAAATCTGCTGATCTGAGTGCCGAATGCAACTCAGATCTGCAACACTCATGTTTTTTGTGAAATTTTTTTTTCTTTTTTTTTTTTATTTTTGAAGGGAACAACATCAAGATTGAATAGAAATCAAATATGCCTTTATTAAAATGAAATTGAAACCAGAAAAAGAGAGTAATCTACTTAAGAAAGAAGAAACATAACTACATGAGTACAGCAGTTGCAGTCCAAGCTGAAATGAAAAAGTTAGCAAATTAACCCAACTATGAATGCAATGCTGAATGAGATCAGATTAAGAATGCTCAATGTTTCCTAATATTGCTTCTCTAAATCCCCGGCAACGGCGCCAAAAACTTGATGTGTGGCTCATTGTGACACTAGCAAGTGCACTAGCCGTTCAAGTAATAAAGTAGTGAGTGAAGTATCGTTCCCACGAGGATTTAGGAAACAATTACCAATACTAAATTGAACATTTCTTATCTGATCAACAAATAAATCAAAACTCTAATGAAAGCTAAGAAATCCTAAATTAAAATCTATCTAAATCATTGGTCCAATTGCCTTCAATTCAGGTTAGAAGAGTAAGCAGTAAATGTCAATCTCAGAATTCAGCAATCTATCAATTTGGATCATTCGAATGAATCATGATTGAGCCTTGGTTTGGTGAAACCCCCAAGGTCATGAACAGCCTCTCTCAAGCGCATGTTCATCCTATGCATGAGTGACGGTTCTTCTATCTCTAGCAAGAATCTAATCCCCATGCATGCATTTCTTCAAACACTTCTAAGGCATCAATTCAAATCTGAATTGATCACCAACTGAATTGTGCAAGTTATCTCTAACCTTGCACTCAATTCAGTTCTTGAATAGTAGATCTGAATTCCTAGAGTCTCTCTCAAGCACTCTAGGAATTCCAAGCTGTAGATTAATTCGCCCAATCTGAAATTTGCAGATCTGAATTCTCTTTCAAGCAATTCAGATCTTGCAATCACAGATCTGAGAATTCAGATCTGAGTTTTGAAGGTTAGTTGGCCGAATTGATCTGCAATCACACCCTTATTCAAGAAACTTCAAGTACAATGCATGATCATTTGAATGAATCAAAAAGAATTAGATTGCTGAACTGAAATTTTACAAGCTGAAATACATCAAGGAAGAATGGAAACAAGGAGAAAGAAGAAAGAACATATAACTAAGAAACTGAATTCAAATCAAAAGAGAATGAAACTACAAATGATTTATTACAAAAAATCTTTGAATCACAATCCCTCAATTCGAACTCACCTTCTTCTTCTAGCTTGCTTGTCTTGAACTTCCTTCAGCCCTTCTTCTTCTTCTTCCTTGCGCCTAGCCTTCTTCTCTTCTCTTCTCTCAAGGTGGCCGAACCTCTAAGAGTGGGAGAGCCTTTCTCTCAAGCAATTGAACAACTTTCTCCCCTCCTAGAGGCCTCCTTATATAGTTTTTCAAGGGGGCTCTTGCCCCTTCTTGAAGCCTCTAGAATGGGGTGTATTACACCCCTCATGAACCTTCTAGAGTGCTCCCTCCTTCTCTTCAAGAAACTCCTAGAAGTTGCCGCCCCTAGCTCCCTTTGGGCTGCTATTTGGGCTACAACTTAGCTTGCTTTTGAGCTCATGTGGGCTACACTCTAGGCTGTTATTTGGGCTAAAAAATGGGCCTTCCTTGCTGGGCCGAATTCTCCTCATAGCTAGGCTTTATTTTCTGGGGTTTTCTCAAGGAATTCACTTGCTCTTTTTGGGCCGAAGTGCTCTCTCTTGCTTCCACGACCGGGCTGGACTGAAATTGGTCTTTTTGAACCTTCTTTTCTTGCCTTTTTCCTTCATTCTCTTGGATTGATTATCCCTGAACCTATTCTTAGCATTAAGCTAAATTAAGGCAAAAATTAATAAAACCGGCATAAAAATCCATGCTAAAGTCCTCAAAAATTATAGATAAATTGTAAGTTCATCAGCACACCATAGGCATAACTCATGTGATTGTACACCAATTAGACCTGTTCATGGGTCAAGTAGCCCGACAAACCAGCTCGGCCAGCTCGTAGTCAAGATTGGACAGGAATTATGCCAATATGCTCGAGCTTGGGCCCAACACATCAAGCCCAACTTTTTTTTTTCGAGATAGACTCGGGTTTTCTCAAAAAAGCCCAATTTGAGCTTGAGCCTGACTTGAAAAGAATATATATTTTTTCCTTCGATTACCTTCTCTTTTCTCAAGTTATAGTGAGATCTTTTAGTACTTATCGGTTTTGAAGTCATTTAATATTTCGTAATTAGGCCTCAGGTTTTATATGCCTGGCTAGACTCAAGATCTTGGCCCAATGGTCAGGCCAGGCTCGGATTTGAGCTTTAATGTGTTCTGTTGATATATAAAGGCAAAGCCTGGCCCGTGAACAAATCAGACACCAACGTGATGTTAAAGGTTCATATGATGAGCCCTAATTTGTTGCTTAGAACCCACATCTTGCTTACACCTAGTGTTTGTCACTTTATGGTCTTGTGATTTCCTTTCATTGCAACCTTGCAATTTCATTGCATCGTAGTCATTCCCTTGCTCATTGTTGCATGCCAAGGTCTCATTGCAATTGAGCATTTTTTATCGCAGTTTGCTTCTCATTGTAGCTTTGGGAGCTTTGAGTTGCAATTGAATCGACCTCTAATCAAATAATTTAGACTTGAATTTGATTAGGCTTGATTCAAGTTCGAACCTTTAGTTAAGTTCAACTAATTTTTCAAATTTGAACTCAACTAATAAAAAGTTTCACTTGAAAGCTTATGAGCCCTTGCTCAATATGCATACATACATACATACATACATATATAGGCAAGGATTAAAATATTGATATGTGGTGTATCGTATCGGTATGGATCATACCGATACGATATACACTATGACTAGAAGTGTATCCTTTCAGTTGTATGTATCGGTTTGATATTCCATCGTATCAAACATTTTTCCAATTAAATGGTAGAACAGGAAGAGGGTATTCAAAAACTCTACAGACCAGATTTATCATTGACAAATGTTGTTGAAATTTTCACCCTTGAATTAAAAAGTGCAAAACTCCATTGTGCGGCAGAGAGGCACTGCACTAAGAAAAGTAAAAAAAAACTTGCCACATGGGCAGAGAATAAGGTAACCAACTTTAAGATCTCTGGCCACATGGCACCATTATACAAATATTATTAGTATCAAAGCTAAAAATATAATAAATAAAAATTAAAAAAATATCCAAAGTTCTAAAAGACAAATATTATAATGTAATTCAATGAGTAAAGGTTCGGTTTATTAATTTGTAACATCAAAGTTCTATTCTTACAATACCAGTATGCAATTGTTTGAAACAAATTATAAACTTTTCTTCCACATCTATCATTTAATTTACAATATTATTGTTGTGTCAGTTTTTGGTTTGACTAATAGACTAAGGGAGTAAGGACCATTTGAGTGGGGTAGAAGAAGAAACATCAACAGTGGAGTGGATGTCAACAAGTAGAAATTTCACAGCAGCACCAACCAATTGGACATCAATCAAACCAAAACTGGCCATCATCATCAAGTGCATTTCATGTTTTCAAACACAACAGTAGACGCCTCATTAAGAACTACACAATATAATCATATAGAAGTTGCAGAAAAGCAATACATAAATAAAATAAAGTGGTACAAATTCAAACCCAGATAATCCTACAAGCCAAGTCGTACATACCTCTCCAACTTTAACTGTGATAACATGTGGAGTCCAATGCCTGCTAAACCGAGATCGAATCGTGGCCTGAAACGAGCTGTTTCGGACTGGTTTGCTTCGCATCGGACAGGATGCATTCAGTCCTGCTCGATGAGTTTGGAATGACCGGGTGTGGTACGCCACATCATGGTAGACCTCTTGATGTTCATATCGCCCCCCAACACTGGAAATGAACCGGTGAATGTTGACCGGAGTTCGATGCTGCACGGGAGGGGGGTATACGTCTTGATCATTGGTTTCACCTAGAACCGGGAAGAAAACGATATCGATCGGTGGCTGAAGACTCAGAAAAGGGGCCTGCTATATTGCTGGTGAAGCCAAAAAGCCGAAGGCAAGCTCTGTGGATAACGAAACAATGACAGTCCCAAGAGACAGCGAGAAATCCCCAAACAAAGGAAAAAAAAAACGAGTAAGTTTTAGTGATGAGAGGCCTCTTCCCTGGTCGGAAAACAGGGGTGTGGAAAGTTCCGATGAATTCGTCGTCAAAGGAAAATAGAATAAAATAAAAAAGAGAAAGAAGAGAAAGGAATAGGGAGAAAGGCGGACTTGAATGGGAAGGGTTTACCGCCACTGTTCAACCGAGGAAGACGATGAATAGTGGCGGTGAACAGTGCTTACGCGAGTGAGGAGGAGAGAGAGGATTTAGAGAGGGGATTTGCTGTCACCGTAGGTTACGCTCGAAGACACTGTTGCAACGACTTGCAGTCACGAGAGAGACACCTTGGATGATCGTTGCAGCGTCCGGAGAGGCGCCTTGGATGATTAGTGGTGGTCTTGAGAGATATGGACGGAGAGAACAGAGGAACAAAAGTATGAGAGAGAGGGAGCTATCGTCGCCCTGCCACTGGTTCGTTGGGTTGAAGACGATGAACAGTGCAGAGTTGCGATCTGAAAAAAAAAACAAAAAAAAAAACAAAAAAAGAAGAGAGAAAGGGAAAGAGATCAATGGATAAAGAAAACATTAATATTTAAAATTAATATTTTATAAACCAATGGAATAAATAATCTAACAAACCCACATTTTTATTAAAAATTGATTTTTAATTTAAAAAAATTTAAAAGTAATAGTAATAGAATAATTATTTTAATACTTAAAATTTATATATTTGCACATGATATATATCTTAAATTTTTTATAAATTATTAATTAATATTTTAATTTGCATTAAATAAAAATCTATTTATTTAAAAATGTAATATAAATTGAATATATTTGTATTAAAAAGTATTCTTTTTATTTTAAAAATTTATAAAAATAAAATATTAATAATTAAATAATTATTGTAGTAATTAAAATTTATGAATTTTCATATGATATGTATCTTCAAAGTTTAAATAGATTTGATATATTTAAGTTAGTACTATATATTTTTATAAATTATCAATTAATATTTTGATTTGCATTTTATAATAACAAATTTATTGTTTACAAAAATGAAAATTTTGTTTACCAAAATTTTGAGAATTAAATTTTAGTTGGCATTTTTTAAATGTTAAAAATTATAAGTATTAACATAGAAAAAATTGTTATAATAATTCAAATATAATAGTTGCATATGTTTTGTACCATGGACTTAAATATAAAACAAAATTATAATGGCTTTGTGTATGTATTAATTTGTAAAAATATATATAATATGTCTTAGAATCTTAATTGATGCATATCAATAAAATTATATGATATCTGTGCATCCTACCATGTTAATTGTAATATATTTCTTCATATATATCCTTAAAATATACAATTCCTATGTATTTATACATTATTGTAGTTATTTTGACATTAAACCTAATGCTAGTAATATATTTATGGAATTTATATTCATTCTCTTAATGTATCCAAATATTTTTATATTTTTCATCTTTATCCATGCATTTTCAAAGCGTATTTGTATTTGTATCCATATTCAAATTGTCTGGCATGATACCGATACTAATACTTTAATCCTTGATTATAGGATGTAAAAATATATTTATAATATATTATAAAAAATATATCATATATAGAATGTAAAAGTATATTAATTTTCAAACTTTCAAGTCAAAATCAAGCTCATCAAATATTTTATCGAAATAAGCTCAAAACAAAAAATGTAGTTCGAATTGTACTCAAACTTGAACCTAGAAGTATTTTAGTCAAGCCAAGCTAAGGCAAGCCAAAGTTCAGCTCGGCTTGGCTAAATTGCACCCCTAAGTTGAATCATCTCTGGCCTTGAAACTACCAGCCAACTATATATTATCACATTCAAAAACAACATTATAAAGAGATAGATCAACAACCGGCTTTACAGTGTCCAAAAGAGATTTTACCTCTCAAACTAATAACCAAACTTGACTGCCATACTCAGCATCTCTCATGAAAATAGCCAAAAGACGCTTTTTTGGAGTTTAGAAAACCACCATCCAAATTTGCTTTGAAGGCTTTCCAATTCTAATACCATTAATATTTGGTGGGAACCAAAAAGCAAGGTTTTTGAACATCGTTGACTCAGACGGTCAAACTATTCGACTCGGGAATCATCCATGCAACTAGTTCCGTTTAACCTAAAACCTGCTTTTTGGTCAAAACCGTTGAAAAAATCAACAATCCATTGATCCGGGTAGTCAAACTGTCGAACCATTGACCTGTTCAATGGTTTTTTACCATTTTTTATTTTTTATTATTTATTTTACTTTGTTTATCAGAATGAATCGTCCATTCCAACCTGACGGTTGAACCATTGACCCAGAAACCAATGGCCAAAATGATTCTATTTCTGGGTCATTTTTTAAACGTTGCTATAAAGGAGATTTTTATTTTGAATAGCTTTCCAATTCCAAACGCCAAGTCTAAAATCTGTCCATGAATACTTGTAACAAAAGGATTAGAAGAATCATTTCTATATGATGATATCTTCTCTTTCCAAATTTTCCACATGCAAATTAATGGCACAATTTGCTAAGGTGTGCAAGTTTTTTCCTTAGATCTTTCAATTAAATGACACATCACCATCAAATAGGTCTGGTCTAATCCCAATCTCAAACCCAAATCAAATGCATATTGCTCTCTATCACAAGAAACCAATGCATGGAAGATAGATTCATTCTCAAGCTTACACCTTAATTTCAACAAAGGCTTAATTTGGAAGGAGTATAAATACAAACATGTAGAGTGCAAAACCTTGTATTTTGTATGTATTTACACTGCAATTTTGTATTTGTATTCCTTCCAAACTGAGCCAAAGGGTCCGGGGTGATTTTCCTATGATGGAGGTTCTCTTTGACAGTTGCACCATTAATAAGACAACATCTCAACAAGAAATGTTTCATCTTAGGCTCAACAGGAATCCTCCATAAAAGATTTGAATTTTCATTTTCTAAGTAAATGCCTAAAATTGTAGTCTTATTAGCCTCAATCAAGTTAAGGACAATGTTATTGGCTGACTTAACAATAACTCTACCTTTCTCATTGAAAGCCCACATCATCCCAAGAATTGGAAGCCAAATTTACTTTACCAACATCCCAGCATCTCCCTTCCATATCTACTATACTAGCCACAAAGCATTTACTTTACCAACATCCCAGCCTAGCACCTACCTTCCATATCTACAATACTAGCCACACTAGAATCATGTTTCAGAGCTAGTTTAGGCCCAGCTTAAATCATTTAAACCAGGGGTTCAAAGATCCTTCCTAATATCCACATTTGATCTTTGTTTACTCATCCACCACATATCCTTTTCTACCATCTTTCTCCATTCTAAAGCACTTTTCCAACCCCATAACCTTTAAAATTCTGATCACAAGCTAGAAGAGTTGTCACAAAGACCTCCCAAAGCCTTTAGATTTACAATTTTGAGAATAAAAAACCTATCTCACTTTCCTTTAAGCTTTTCACTCAATCCTCAGAATTAAAAAGTATGACATGCAATATGTGAGAATAACAGTTATAACCTTTTTGAGTAATACCTCTTTCCTAGCTTTGATAGAAAATGGTAGAGATGTAAATTAGGTCGTATCACCCATGGCCCGGCACATCCCATCATGATTTTGAACCAGCTCAGCATGACAGATTGTGGGTCGTGCCAGGTACAACATGATTGCATGGGTTGTGTCAGGTTTGAGGTTTTAGGTCCATGGGCCGATACAACACAACACGATTGAGCAGGTCGTGCTGCCCACAACCTGTGTGCCGGGACAGCCTAACACGTTCCATATATATATTATATATATATTATATAATTTTCAATTTTATTATATTATTTCATTTTATTATTGCATATATAAATAATATTGAATACATCAAAATTCATATAAAATAAAATTTTAAGATCTTTTTTATTCTTTCTGTTTTTTTTTTAATTTATGCTATTTTTTTTTTCAAAATAAAAAAAAAGCTTGGTCTGGTTTACGGCCCGATTTAGCTCAAGGCTCGACATGCGGATCAGGCCGGATTGTGGCACATCACGGACCCACACGAGCTCAAGTTATAGGTTGTAAACTGTACTGGACCAACCCCCAAAGTATCATAAGGGAGGAAAGCATAATCTGACTCGGCTTAAAGGATGGCACGACCCACACTTTACACGGACCGTGTTATACCGGCCCAAAACGGCCCGATTTACACTTGGGATTCCTTCCAACTACTACTAGTTTTATTAGCCGCCTTCTAAGTCAAATATTCAAAGAGCTGAACACTTATTCCTTTCCCTACTTTTTCCTTCAAATGAATGGGTAAGACCCAAAATACATTGAAGGATTGTTAACTTTCCAATACGGATAGAGTTGACTACCACCTTTTTTTTAGCTTGGGGAGCATATTACACCAGGAAATTAGGAGTAGGTTTGCACCATTCAACAACAGGCAAACTATGAAAGCCGAACACTTGTCTGGTCGGGCTGACTTCATTGGTCGGGCCATCAAAACCCGAAATCCAAACCATTGTCGTCCCTACGTCCTTGTGTCAAATTTTCTGCATGCGGGGCGCTCCGGTAATTTCACTCCCTAACAGTTATAGAAAGTGACTTTTTCTGTTCGAAATGATTAAAATAACCTCGGATATATACCAACACCCTTTTTCTTGCGCACATTTTGGAGAGGAGAGAAGAGTGAGAGAGAAAACGAGAGGGAGGGAGAGAGAGAGAGAGAGAGGGGTGACAACGTTGGTTGGAGCCTGGAGGAAGGGAATCACGGTTACAATAACCAGGGAGCTAGAGAAGAACATCTCCTCCTCTCTCCTCTCGTTCTTCGACTTACAGACTAAATAATTTACAGAGAAAAGGTTGGTGTATAGGGATAAAGTTTCTGTGGGTTTACAGCAGCGAATGGGAACAATGCAGAGCTTACGCAAAGCCTACGGAGCACTCAAGGATTCCACCAAGGTTGGCCTCGCCAAGGTTAACAGTGAATTCAAGGTCCGGCTCTTTAGTTCTTCACCCATTAATGGATTATATATGGATTTGTTGCATTTTTTTTTCTTTTCTTTTCTGTTCTTGTTTTGGATTTTGATTTGCGTTTCGTTTGATGGAAGGACTTGGATATTGCAATTGTCAAGGCAACCAATCACGTCGAGTGTCCTCCGAAGGAACGGCACGTTCGAAGTGAGCACAGTCATTCTGTATATTTGATAATGGATGCATTTGTTGCATTTCATTTCTATGCCTTTTTGTTCTGTGATTTCGTTGAGTTTAGTTGATCATGCATGGTAGGAACACCAGGTGTTTGATTAATTTTCAGATTATTATTTTGGGTTTCTTTTTAACCATTTGTGGATATATAAAGATACGTTTATGTCGTTATAGGCTGAATTTGCATTGGAATAGTCTTCTGGATGATCAATGATATTTTGCATTAAGGAAATGCATCTGAAATTCATGGAAATGGGTTTCAGTTGTTTGTTTTATTTCTTTGTTTATGCTTGTTTTATTCATTCATTTATATTGATTTTTGGCTAATATGTTTCAGAAATATTTTCCGCGACCTCTATTGTGCGTCCACGAGCAGATGTTGCCTATTGCATTCATGCACTTGCGAGGAGATTAGCCAAGACGCATAACTGGATTGTAATCCATCCTAACCTCTTCCCCTCCCCCTCCCCCCCCTTTTTTTTTTATAAATTCAAGTAATCTATGTATGATGAAATTTCTGACCTCAGATTTTGAAAAAGGATTTCTTTAAAAGACTAGCGGGGATTTGTGCATGCACATGGGATTTGTAAAGTAAAAGTCAAACAATACAAACACATAAGAGTATATAATTGTTTTATATTTTTTACTTTTTAAATAATTAATAATTATTTATATTTTATATACTACTTTTAATATTTTTTATGATATAAAAATAACAATAATTAAATTCAGCTAGGGTTTAACCAACTTGATCCGTGTTGCTCAATTTTCTAGTATTTCCAATCGGCTTTGGTTCAACAATTTTTCAATTCAATTAGGTTGAATCAGTTTTGCTTTGGCCATTTGTAAATCGACCAAAATTGAATAACCTGACCATAGATATTTATTAATATTTTATATTTTTAATATGGAAAAGTGGGAAAATTCTCATATTTCTTAGCCTAAAATATTTTATATTATAAATTTAATTATTAAATTTATTTTTTTAATAATGTCACTATATTTTTTAAATTTAAATTTAATTTTTAAGTTTAAATATTTCAAATTGATCGACTAAACTAAAAATTGACCTAAATCGATGCAACTCGAGTTGACAAGTTTTCACTAATTAGTCAGTATCGAGTGACCAACTCCCTAACCTGACCAAGTTGATTTGGTTGGCCAAACAATCTACAACCAAGCCAAACCAACCTATGAACACTCATAATTTCAACTCAATTAATAAACTAATAATAACAATGGTTTAATCTCCAACAATTATTGAAAATTTAGACAAAAAATACACAATTATTGAAAATATATTGATAACAAAAATACAATAAAGACTAAAAATATATTAAATTAGTCAATAAATAGTTTAATATCAAATAATAGTTTAATCCCTAATAAATATTAATCAATAAATTATAAAAAATACAATAAATATAATAATTAAATTTAAAAAGTTAAATAATAGTAGTTTAATCTTCAATAATTATTGAAAATATATTAATCACAAAAAATAATAAATAATTACTAAAATATAATAAATATTAATTTTAGTATAGATAAATATATAATAAATATAGATTAATATTTTAAATTTATTAATAATAAGTATTATTTTATTGAATGCTATTTTCTAGAGTTATTAATTGATATAAGTGAAATTAGCTATTTACAATATTATTTAGTTATTTAAATAATATCATTATTTAACTAATTCTACCCCACTAGTCCTCAAATTTTCAAAATAAAATCTAACTTCTGTCAAAATAATGTGGAGGAAAAAGTCAATAAGACTATCCAGAAGCACAGCCATGACTCATGAATCATAACTCCAAGATAACATCGACAAGGGAGTAGTTCATCAAACTCTTCATAAGAATAAAAAAACGTTGAATACAAAATACCAATTGCTGCTATTTTCTAGAGTTATTAATTGATATAAGTGAAATTAGTTATTTACAATATTATTTAGTTATTTAAATAATATCATTATTTAAATTCTAAAATATTAATTACTTATTGAATTTAATAATCCAGAAAATTATAATTTATACTATTATTACATAATTTCGTTATTAATTCTGTAAAACATTAAATTCTTATTAATTTGAATATTATGTTATAATTATTATTATTATTATACTTTTAAGAATTGTTTTTAAATTTATTACATAATTTCTCTATTTTAACTATTTAAAATCTAGTTATGTTAAATATTTTGTTATTTAATTAATATATAAAATATATAAAATTTTTCATTATTTGAATTTTATTTATTTTAAAGTTATTACATGATATTAAATATTTTTTTATTTAAGATATTTAGTTATTGAAATATTTAAATAACATTTTAATATTTTAATGTTAAATTTTTATTGTTTGAATAACGTTTAAATTGAATAATCCAAAAAATCATAATTTTTATTGTTAGTACATAATTTTGTGATGAATTTTGTAAAAATGTAAAATTGTTAATAATATGAATATTATTAAATCTATTATAATAATTTTTTATGTTTTAATAAATACTTTAAAGTTATTATATAATTTTGTTAGAATATTTAAATGATTTTTTTATTTTTAATTCAAACTTTCTTTAAATAGATATAGATAAAAAGTGGGAGAGAGGATAAATAGGAATTAGAGATAATTTAGGAGAAAGTTGGGGAAATAGTCTAGGAGAAATTATAGGAGAGGATATTATTTAGGTTATTGACAGGAGAGAGAAAGAGAGAGAGAGAAAGAGAGAGATTTTAAGAGAGCATCTCATTGGTTATTTGAGAAATGGTATGAAATAAAAAAATAAAAAATTTAAAAAAGAAAACTGTTGTGTTTTAGTATATATATTATATTATATTTCATTTGTGGCATTTTGTTAGATAAGTTAAAAAATACCTAATGACAAAAAGAAATTAACTAATTCTACCCCACTATTCCTCAAATTTTCAAAATAAAATCATAACACCGACAAGGGAGTGGTTCATCAAACTCTTCATAAGAATAAAAAAACGTAGAATACAAAATACCAATTGCTTTGTTTAGCTCAAGCTTTTGTTTTTAAGCCATCCTCTCGGGGACATTAAACTGAAATATATTGGCAAATTATTGAAGACCGACGGTTCCGACACGGGTTTTGGGAATTCAAACTGCTGATCTCCCAATACTAATGAAACAGAGAAGAGTTCGAAGAGGTCGAGGAAAACCTTTGTGCATGGATTTCTCTTCCGAACAAAGCTCGCATAAGATCCACTTTGTTCTGCTCTATGATCTCAATGTGCATCATTCAGTTCTACTGAGATTTTAGAATCCATTACTTCATGCAAGTCCAATCCATTTCTTTCTTGTCAATCATGTGCCCTAGCGTTGAAATCAATAGGTGGATACAACGACTTTCAATTCTCAGAAATTCATCATGCACACTCTGACTCTGCTTCTCCGTCGAGAGGAAGAGCAATCTCCCAATACACATACAGAAAGAAAGAAACTCATGAAAAAAAGATCGGATTATTTTACCAAATGAAATTGAAGGTTTTTAGAGAGGTCAGGACCCATAATCATCAAACTCTGTTGACAGCTTCTTCGATCAAGTCATCAAGATTGTCAATGATGGATACTCTAAAAATCCTCATTAAGAAGCTAGTTGTGGGTGCCTATGAATTCAGCCACACTGGTTACGAGTATAGTCTGTTCCTGGGGCACCGCCATTGAAGAGCAGAGGAGAAGACGCAGTACGACTGGACGAGAGATGGAACAAATGAGATATTAAAATGGGTGAGGATGATTTATGGAGAGAGGAAGGAGTAATTGAGTTTGAGCAAACTTCGGGTTGGACTGATAAACATGAGAAAAAATAGCATATCAGCCGATAAAAGTGTAATATTGGGTTTTAAAAAAATGTTATACATGGTGACGCTAACGGTAAGGGTAAAGTTAGTAAATTGTCAGGGCTACTTTAAGAAAATTGCCCTTTTAAGATCACCGATGAGATCTTATACTTTTAATTAATGTTGCATGGACATGGGCACAGGAGTTTGAAATCTGACGGATTTTCAAGATTCGTGATTCCAGAGTCCATGCAACACTGGTTCTGAAGCTTCACTGATTCTAATTGCAGTTTAATGCATCATTTACATATATGATAGTCTGTTTTGTTAATCTGTTAGTGATCTTGTGCTGCAGGTTGCTTTGAAGACATTGATAGTTATTCATAGAACATTGAGGGAGGGTGACCCAACTTTCAGAGAGGAGCTTTTAAACTATTCACACAGAGGACATATACTCCAAATATCCAATTTCAAGGATGATTCAAGTCCTCTAGGTGAGTTTGGCTGTTAATGTTTTATACTGGATTGCTGGGAAGCTTTTTCCTTGATGACAATTCTGTTTCTGTTGGTGCTTCCTTCTTAAATGGACAAATTGCCATTAATGCAGCTTGGGACTGTTCTGCATGGGTTCGCACATATGCGCTCTTTCTAGAAGAAAGACTTGAGTGTTTTAGGGTTTTGAAGTATGACATTGAATCAGAGCGTCTAACTAAATCCTCACAAGGGATAACCAAGGTATGTGTGTACTGCACTTGCCTGGAGCAGGGCCCAAGTTTTATTTCAGTTTAAATTTCTCCTATCAAGGTCTCTACTTTGCTAATCTTTTTTTTTTTTTTTTCCTGTTCTTTCTCTGTGTTTATGCATGTTTATTTCAGCAAGGGCATAGTAGAACAAGGCTTTTAGGTAGTGATGATCTTCTGGAGCAGTTGCCTGCATTGCAGCAGCTGCTGTACCGCCTTGTTGGTTGCCAGGTAAATATTAACATGAACCTCAAATTATTACTGGTTCTTCACAATGTGGAAGTCCACATTGATGTGTCTGATACTGATATTATTAGCTTCCAAGTTGGTAGAGTATGTGCATATTGACACCATGAATTGGAGGTGAATATTTTTCTTATTCAATAGCTAACCAGCTACTATCCAAAAGGGGAAAAAACATTTGTTTTCTTTTTCAAAAGATTAGCTTTTCATCAAATGGGTGACCAAGTTCCTCAAGTTCCTTTTCCTTTTACAGCCAGAAGGACTAGCTTATAACAACTATCTTGTGCAGTATGCCTTGGCTCTGGTATGCATCTTCTCTTTCTATTTCTCTTACATTTAGGAGTCTCAAATTAGAAAGTTTATTCAAGTTAGAATATTTTTCTTCATTTTTTCCAATTTAACAATCATATTGGATGCTTCATATATATATAGCCCCTTATTTCAGAACTTTTAACTTTCCTTGTAAAGTAGACTTGTCAATTCAGTTTTGGGGTTCAAGGCTTGGTTTTGGCTTCTGAAGTTTCTTATCTGATCTTTAAGAATGTATAACAAAGGGTCATTATTTTTGGTCTGAGCTGGTATACATTTTTACATTTGTAACCTGTCAAGTTTTTAATATTGAATCTGCAGGTATTGAAAGAGAGCTTTAAAATATATTGTGCCATCAATGATGGAATCATCAATCTTGTGGACATGGTAAGGTTATAACTGATTATTCTATCTAATATTTGTGCTTTTTGAATTGATGGAGATTCATAAATAGCTTAGTTTTTCCATTTGATATTAACTTTGGTAGCTTATTGCAGTTTTTTGACATGACAAAACATGATGCAGTCAAAGCCCTTAATATCTACAAAAGGGCTGGTCAACAGGTTTGCAATTGATGCTTTTATATGGCTACCTTGCAAGCCAACTTCACTTTTTTTTTTCTTACTATGCACTATGTTACTTAGAGGTTCTTGTTAAGTTTGCCTTTTTCTTTAACCACCTTTGGACAGGCTGAGAATCTTGCTGATTTTTATGAGTTTTGCAAAGGTTTGGAGCTTGCTAGGAACTTCCACTTTCCAACTTTGAGACAGGTTCCTTATCTTATTTTAAGCAAAAGGTTTTACCCAGAAGTAATGATTATTGTTTATGCATGTAACTTTTTTTCTGTAATGAACAGCCGCCTCCTTCTTTTCTTGCAACAATGGAAGAATACATAAGAGAAGCACCTCGGACAGGTTCTGTTTCAAATAAGAGGCTGGTGGGTTAACTCATCCATTGAATTGTAAAATTGTTTTCCAAGGTTCAATTGCAAAATAAATTCAAGATATCAATTTTGCCCTACAAAAATTATCAATTTTGGTGCCATTGAATTCCATTATCTCTTGCTAGTTATTGGGTTTTCACAATTCGTCTAGTTGAAGGTTTGGTATTCTTGTGCTGCCTTGTTAACATCCAATATTCGACTGACCTATATGAGCTATGCATGCATAATGATAAGATGCTACTAAAAATAGTTCCCCATGATATATCATCACATAATCATTCTGGTTCACCTACTTTTACCCAGTAGCTCTGGTCCTAATCCATGGTGGTGCTGCAATATTGTTCCTTAACTGAAGCCAACAGATATGGTCTTTGTGAAAAATGGCAAGAACAAGGAGCTAAAATTTAATGTTGTCAAACTAGAACTCCACTTCTTATTGGAATTTCGATGTACTAGTTTAGTCCTTAGATTGAAATGGTGACAATGTCTTTTCTTCCTTTTGAGTAGTACTCCTTACATATTGTTTATTGGGGGTCCTTGGTGGGAAGTTCTTGCCATAAAAAACAAAAAAAAAAACAAAAAAATATATTATGGTTTTGTGATTCTCAATCAAGACATTGTAGGCATAATGCTAGGTTTTCCATGTACATCAGTCTTTCTGTCTTCTTTGTTGTTAATCTCAAGATCTTTGCCTTTTAACTTGCATGAAACCTTATCATTCCTTTAATTATTACAATATGAACTCTTACATGAATTCCTACATACATATGAACTCTTGTGCAATTACTGAAGATGGTTATGTACCAAAGTATTTCTTTGGAATAACAATATAGAACTATATACTTGTCTTGATTACCATTCAAATCGCATTAGTGTATGTCATCCATTATCATCATATTGGTATTTATAATGAACTGAGATCATAATTATTTTGTTTTCACTATGGACTTGCAAGTTATTGGTCTTGCCTCTGTATTTCACTTATTATCATTTTTATCCAAATTTCCCTCTCAAAGCTTCGGATTAAGAACTTATCATGTTTTGTATACACAACACCAATGACAATTTAACAACTTATATGCAATCTTTGATGTTTTCTCCCCTTGTGGTCAAGTTCCAGCATGGGTATTGACCCTTCTTGGGTTATTCTTGATTTTTTTTCTTAACCTAGCAGTATCATGAGAGGCCTGAGACCCCAGTGCATCCAAAACAAGAACCTTCACCTTCAGAAATTGTTCAACCCATTGAAGAAGCTGAGGTTAAAAGGCCAATTGAAGAACCACAAGAAGAACCTCAGCCTAAGAGTGAGGTTGAAGCTCCCCCACCGCTTATTGAATATACTGGAGATTTACTGGTGATTTACTTGTATTCCCTTTTGCTTCTTTTTGATGCTGGAATAAAACTTCTGTAAACAATATCTTCTTTATACTTCCTTTTGCAGGGTCTTAATGAGATAAATCCCAAAGCTGCAGAACTAGAGGAAAGCAATGCGCTGGCTCTTGCAATTATAGATCCATCTGGTTGGTTTCTATATTGATAATTAGGAAAATTTTGATTATGTATTTCTGGTAGATCAAAATGCCACTTTAACAACATAACAGCTAATGCAGAGACTAAAAACTTAGGTTATACAGTCAAATGATCTGCATCTAACCATCCATTCCTGTAGACTTACTTTTTCTTCATTTTGACATTTAGACATGGTTAATTATCCAAAAAGATATGAATGGAGAAAATGGTAAGTAGCATGATCAACTAGAGCTGCAATATTACCCCTCCTTGCATGGATTTTCCTATTCTATTGGGCCCTCTTTATGTTATACCTAATTGGTGTGATAAACTATTGGACCATCTTCATGTTGTACCTAATGGTTGTAATAAACATTTATTATGGGTTAAGATTTGTTATAGTGCCCCTTTGCATATCCTAACTATTTGAATTTTTGTTTGGTGTTTCAGAGTTGGATATCAATCAAATCTCATTATTTGAAAAATATTTCAGGGCTTGATCCACTATCTTCAACAAGTCGGGAATTGGCAGCTCTTGGCGCCCCAAATGCTACAGGATGGGAACTTGCGCTGGTGACTATGCCAAGCAACAATACCAGCCACTTGACAGAAAGCAAATTGGTTTGTTTTCTACTTAGTTAAATCTAGCATTTGTGCACTTTTACTTGCTAGGAAAATGTGATCATGGTAGGAAGACTTGGTAAATGGTCTGACTAAGCCTACAATTTAGACTTCGGCGCAATGTTTTCAAACGGCTGTTAATCTGGATGGTTGGACCGTTCGGCCCAGGAACCATTCAGGCAACCAGTTCTGTTTTACCCCAAACCTGATCCCTGGCCAAAAACCGTTGAATTGGTCAATGATCCATTGACCCGGGTGGTCGAACCATCGATCCATTCAACCTGTTTAAATGGTTTTTGGCAATTTTTTATTTTAATTTTTTTTCCAGAACAGGCCATTCGTTCGAATCAGACAGTTGAACCATCGAACCAGAAATCAGTGGCCAGAATGGTTCCAGTTCCGGATCGTTTTTTAAAACATTGCTTCGGCGAGTTGGAACATTTATGCAGTGGGTCAATATTTTCCATTGTAGAACATACATACAATACACACACAAAACATTTTAATTTGATCCATGAACATGTTATCTAGATATGGTTTAGCTTTGACTGTTAAACTAAATAAGTTGGAAGAGTTTCTAGGAGGCATTACAACTTCTTGTGGGGCATTAGGATATAGCTTGTACATTTCCTGAGATATTTTATAAACATAAGTTGGCTGACTGCTAGGGGTGGATTTGAGCTGAGCCGAGCCAAATAGCTAGCAATTCGAATTCAGGTTGCCAAAAAAGTATGAGGCTCGATTTAAACCGAGCTTCAAGCCGAGTTCGAGCCCAATTTATAGGCTCATTTGCTAATCCACCTATGAGTTGACTGAGTACAACCAATAGGTCAGCTTGCTAGGTTTGCTTACCTTGAATTGATTAAACATTATCAATTTGGTGAACCATGAATATTGGATTATTTAAACAATTTCACTTGACAAATATCACACATATGGTTCCTCTTTTCTGATTATGCATGGATTTCATTTGTTTCAGGCTGGTGGGTTTGACAGGCTCTTGCTTGATAGCTTGTATGAAGATGCAGCAGCCAGGAGACAACACCAACAACAGGTTGAAGGGTATGGGGTTGGCATGGCGGCACCTAACCCATTTGATCCACAAGACCCATTTTCCATGTCCAATAATATAGAACCCCCAACTAGTGTTCAGATGGCCTTAATGACTCAGCAGCAGCAACAACAGATGCTAATGCAACAGCAGAAACATCAACAACAGATGATGATGATGGCTCCACCCTACCAATATCTCCCTCAATACCCTCACCAGCCAATGCAACAGTACATGGGGTCCAACAATCCATTTGGAGATCCATTTGTTGGCTTCTCGCATGGTGGAACACCACAAGGAAACCATAGTTTAATCTAATGGCCATTTTTTTTTCTTAATTGCTTTTTTTTGTTCTTTGGGCTAAAATGGGGAGGGGGATTATTTTGTTTCTTGTAAGGTTTGGTAAGTTCATTCTTTGTTTCCTCAGCAGTCCTGAATTTTTTTTCTTTCTTTTTGTATTGAGGAAACACTGATCATTGCTTCCAAACAGTTGGATGTATTCTTTGATCAATCTTTAACATGTCGCTGCACATTCTCTGTTGGGAGGCTCTCTCATATGGACTGGGTTTGGCTTGGCAGATGGCTTGGGCTGGAAAGACCACTAAAACCAGATGATGTTGGGTTGGTGCTTTGTTAATTGTTATGAACTAGATGTTCAATCATCAATGCACACAAATCTGGCCATGAGCCCTAGTTGTTGAGAATGTATGCAATATTGATGGGTTACCTGACTAGGGGTATTCTGGTCATTGTGTAAAATTGCGACACGATATATGTTGGAATGAAGACCAGGGAAGATGTTTTCAATTAATGCATGATGGGATGTGCCTGTAAGGTCCTTGTGAAGCGTCCTCAGCAACAGATCCCAATATAGAAAAACATGTCATGACATGGGGAGAGAACCCTAAAAAGAGTAGAAGCTGTCAAACATGGATAACCAAAATTTTCTTCCAATAAGCATCCATCTTTAAGACATGTTTGCCCACATACAAGTTCCTCGTCTCTAAGAGCTAGATATTCTAAAAATTGCTCTTATTTAGATATGGGTAAATTTCTTAAACTACCATTATAGTTTAGTTTATTGATTAAGTGTATCCCTTACTGTTTGAAAAATGATTAACACTATCTCTACTATTTCTCACAATTGACTAATATTTCCATTAGGCATCCTTAACAGGAAGACGAAAAGGACTATTTTAACCTTTATTTTTCTTCAAATTTTCAAAATAAAACAAGAAAAAAGGGAAAGAAATGCTGAACTCAGTGGCTGTTAAGAGATCTCAGCACTTATATCTCTATCATTTTGCACCTAAAAACCCCTTTCATAACAATGAACACCAATGAAAACCCCTTGCCCTGTACGGTTTTGATGGCGGATAAAGCAAAGAGAGGCCTTGCGAGAGCTAAACGTTGTGAACCATGGGTGTGGATCTGATGAACGCCAAGCTAATAACAAGAGTAAACTTACCTTATGTATCCTGATACGGAGAATTAATGCCAACACGGGATGAGAGGGGCAAAGGAGAGATTTCGATCAGTTTCAATTGCGGCAATGATGACCGGGGATATAACAGAGTTTAGTGAGAGGAAGTTAATTTGTTCTGCCTGCCAGAGAATCTACCATTTGTCGCCGCTATGACGACTAGCTCGAGTTCAGGAGTTTGAAGACGATGGTGAACAATGATCCAAAATGCAAAAAAAATGAGGGAAGGGGTGGGAAAAAAGATCCGAAAAATGAGGGAGAGAGAGAGAGAGGTATTGAAAGAGAGTGAGAAGACAATATGTCGTGTTCAGATCTGCTGCTACATGACCCCCCTTCAAACGAAAATAGAGGAGCATTGCTGCAACGAGTTACAGTACCTTTCATCGTCGCTCGAACCAGAAGAAACGATGACAATTTAACCTTTGATCTCTCTTCTTCTCTTACACTTTCTCTTCTGTTTTTTTTCTTCTCCTTCTTCTCTGGCTAGTGGGACCGGCACAGCCAAAACCAGTTGGCAGGCAGTCATAGGCAAAGGTAAAGAGGTGGAATGAGATAAAGCAGAGACGGTGCTACTACAATTTCTGGCTGAAACGGTTTCATGCTCCTACTGTATAACTAACCTATAACTTCCACTCCGCTGCAACCTGTAACTTCTGCTCCATTGCAACTTCCTCCGCCACCGTGTACCTGATCAGGAATTGTCATTCAACTTGCAACTTCCAGTTTCATGTAGTTGGTAGTTTGAGCTGTGGACTTGAGAGAGAGAAGAGATCGGAGGCTCTTTGTTCTCCAATGCTCGGACTTGTATTGCTGCTCAAATCTCTATTCTCTGGAAGAAGAAAAAGAAGCGGAAGGAGAGAAAGAGAGGAAGAGAGAGAAGGGATCGGAGAGAGGACTTGCAGTCACCGCCCCTGTTCTCGTTGCAAGATTAAAGAGATGAATAATGCAGACTTGTACTGCAGCTGCTCAACAATCACTGCCATATCTGTGTCGGACTGAAAACCGCTCTTCTCATTCTCGCGCATGCTCGTAGACTCAGTTATCCATCTCCGTAAAAAAAGGGAAAGAGACCTGAAACAGGTGGAGGGGGAAGTTTGAGAAAAGAGAGAGTGGGGGTTCATGACTGAGGGTAATATTGGGTTTTGAAAAAAAATTATAGGTCAGGTGGGGTCACATGTGCACAAATTGTAATGAACGTTAACATAGAGTTAGTCAATTACTAGAAACAATAGAGATAGTATTAATCAATTTTCAAACAGGATACATTTAGTCAATTAACTAAACCATAAGGATAATTTAAGAAATTTACCCTTTAGATATTTTGCTCTCAACCCAAAAGGAAATCTATCAAGGAGTATAAGCACCGGCTAGCTGAAGCTTTGTGGAATAAAGGGACTTACAATCAATACCTCATTGCACTTGCTTTTTTGCAAATTTGATCCCTTCCAATTTGGTTAAAATTTGTGATAATTTGAAGGGCCTTTTTTGTGGTATTACATTTAGACAAATTAAAGAGGATTTAAGGGGCAGGGACACCATGGAGCACATGCTTTTATAGGATTGTTTCAACCATAAAAAGTGGCATAAAAAATAGGTTCATTTCATGTAAATAAATTTCAATTAACTTTGTTCATAAATTATAATATCAATGTTGTTTTAGTTCATCTAAATCATAAACACTAGGGCAATGCAATCATCATAGCTATTGCGCTTCATCCCTCTTTAATGGGTATTAAAATAATGCTAAAAGGTTTATTCTCAAAGAAGACAAAGTAAGTAGTTCAAAATGAAAATGGTAAATCCAAATTAGTTTCAGTTTGTCTCCATGGGCATTGAGTAAATGGTTCTCCATGAATTTGTTGCCAATCTTTCCCTATAAGGAAGAACATAAATCTCCAAACACGCTATTTCATTTCATTGGGCACCACTTTTTTTTATAAGAAGCCGTAACTTTCATTAGATAAAACCAAAAGAAACAACTGTCACCTTTTTGCTGACCTCCTAGACTAATACACTTTTACATCTAGCTCACTTGTGAGGCTCAATAATTCCCTTACCTGTTGTCTAAGGGACCACGTTCCCAAACTGTTTGATTGCAGCCAACCTACTACTAATTTTGAATCCCCTTCCACTTCCAACTGTTGGAAACCCAATTGCTTGGCCCATCTGAGCCCCTGGAGGAGCGCCAAAACTTCAGCTTTGAGGGAGTCCCCCACACCTATTGGGCCAGAATACAAAGCTAGGATTTTTCCTTCCACATCTCTAAACACACCCCCTATTCCAGAAGGTTCGGGGTTCCCAATAGAGCTGCCATCAAAGTTCATTTTGACATGATACTGCAAAAGAGGGGACCAAACTGCTTGTATGGTAGGTGATGAAGTAGAAGATATTGCTAAATATTCTAGCCTCTAATCAAATCATCTATAGAGACATCCTTGAACAAGTCAAGAGTTTTCAGCCAATGTACTGCCTTGATGGTGATCCCTTCAATAACTTCAGGAGCTGATTTTTCTTTCCCTTGGAAAATCCTATTGTTTCTCTCTTCCCATACTGCTCACAAGATAGCTGTCCTCATTGTTCTCCACATCATCCTTCATTTCTTTTCCTTGGATACCACTTAACAACAATCATGGACGTTTCGTAGCAATCGGTTAAAAAACATATGAATTATAAAAATTTGAAGGTGTTCATTTTAGAAACCTTTAAAATATCTTCTTTTGGGAGCCTTTAAAAGATTTCAAACGGTTTTCAGAAGAAAGGAGGTTTGCTAGAAGCAATAGAATTCTTTTGATTCAAATCAACGAAAATAGATGGGGACATTTTATAAAATTAAATTGTTGATCTCATTGAGAGAAGTTAAGTTGCATTTGCATCCTTGAAAAAGCCAATAAATGTGCTTAGAGATCACTTGAGCCTCAAAGAGATTTCCCACAACTTGAGTTAAGCCATAGTAGAGTAGTCTAGGTCGAGGGCTTAACTTATATTTTGATAGTTCATCATGGGGGACCTTTTGGGATCTGGAAAGAAAGCTTTTTTGTGCTCAAAGCCAATAAACATTGTCTCAAAGGAGGTGGAGTTGGGTTTCACGCAACTAACCTGCACTCTCAAAACATGATTTCCTTGATGTTGATTAACAATTCTAGGGCATGGGTTTTGCATCGACTGAGGACCTTGTCTCAGCTTGGGTTTAATAGGCTTTAGTGCCTACCTATGGCAAGTGGGTCTCCATTGCCTAATAGTGGCTAACTACAAATGTAGTACCAGATTGTCTGAGCTTTGATGGATCGATAACACTTCATGGCTTACCTTTTCATCTCTACAATGAGGAGGTTATTAGGTTGACAAGGAGCATATGTGGTGGGTTGTAAGAAATTGACTCTAAAGTTAAAAAACATCTTGGATTTAAATTTAACTAGAATCAGAGTTCACAATTGTAGTGTTCATGCCGGTCCTTGGTCAATTCCCATTCTTAATAGAAATTTGTGGTTTTATGTGGCAGTTATGGTGTTGAAGATGAATGAGTCACGAATTCATTGTTTTGAGTTCGATTAGCAACTTGTTCCTTAGCTTCATAGAGGATTTCATGTAGAGGCTATTCTTCTTACCAAATATAGTAATTTGCATGAGAGCCAAGAAAAATTGGGGGTGGGACCCTTACAAGAGAAGACTTAAAAAGGAAAAAGGGAACTGGAAAAGAGCCAAGAAAAATTCATGGTTTTAAGCCCTGACATGTGTTGAACACACATACCTCTCTCTGAGGAGGAGTGGGTCTTACTTATTTTCAAATGGATCCAAAGAGATGGTCCGAACTGATTCCCCTCCTCCATTGCTTGACAAAATGCCCAAACTAGTATGAAGCTTTTCGAGAGAAGTAGCATTTAGGTTTTCAACCCACTTGCAACTTCTTGTGTTGGAATTGATGCCATATTAGACAATCCACCTAGCAAGGGTGGTGATAAAAGAAAATTAACCAGCCACCTACTCCTCAATCAATGAGCTTAGATTTAGAGTTAGGAGACATTGAGTTTACTTCTTCCGATTATGTAGCTAGTCCATATGTAATAGAAGTGGAAGTAGATTCACAAGAGGTGGCTTTGGGCATATCAAAAGCCTTATTCCAAAGACAAGAATCTTGGGGTATTTTGATTTGCTTCAATTAGTGCATCTAGTGAACCTTGATTTTAGGAAGAGCTCTAACCAAAAGAGCTTTGGAAAAGGAAAAGGGGCATCTAGTGAACCTTGATTATAGGAAGACCTTTGATCCAAAGAGCCTTGGGAAAGGAAAATCGAAAGAAAAGTCGACAAATTCCAACCTTTCTTAGGTCAAAACTTGTTACTTGCTCCTAACTCTTCTTCTTTCTCTTTTGGTTCTTCTTGCTCTTGTGGTACTCATTGTAGTTCTTGTGTTACAAGTTCAAGAGGAGTTCTATCCCAACCTTTAACTATGCCTATTTGATAGAATGACTCCCAAGTTTTGGCTAAATCCACTGGCTTAAAAGATGCAAAGCAATGGTGTTTAAAAAACAATAGTTTTGAGTTGGACAGGATTGGTGTTTTAAAGTTAGCTAAGACTATGGAAATGAGAAGTATTATAGTTACAAGGGAGTCTAGGAAATACTCCCACCTTGTCTCAAATCTAGAGATCAAAGATCAAAAGAAGAAAAAGGAAGATTGTTCAAAAAAGGGAAGTAATAGGAAATTGAAAAGGCTATAGTGGGGGAGTGTCGATTAAGGTTCACAAAACTGCACAAGTACAAATAGGAAGTTTGGTGAGGGATTGTTGCCAAATGTCAATCAATAAAAATTTTAAGTTGAAATGTAAAGGGGTTGGATGAAGATTAGAAGAGGGATTTTGTGAAAGAAACTATAAAGAGAGAGAATCTAGATATTGTTATTCTTCAAGAAATGGAGGAGATTAACTTGAAGCTCATAAGAGCAATTTGAGGTATTGCGGGGAAAAAGTGGACAACCTTACCTTTAGTGGGTGTGTTAGGGACATTATTGTGATGTGAAATGAGGAAGAGTTTTCGAGGATTGAAATGGATAAAAGAGAGGAAGAGATTTTTTTCTGTTTTTATTCTCTTCATCACTAACAAGACTGATGGCCATGCCTAGATCTTGATGGGCGTTCACGGTCCTAACAACCTCATTAATAAAGGCAAACTATGAGTGGAGTTAGACTCTCTCCACGAACATGATAATATCCCTTAGTGCATGGGTGGAAGAGAGTTTTTCTATTTTTATTCTCTTCATCACTAACAAGACTGATGGCCATGCCTAGATCTTGATGAACATTCATGCTCCTAACAACCTCATTAATAAAGGCAAACTATGAGTGGATTTGGACTCTCTCCACGAGCATGATAATATCCCTTAATGCATGGGTGGAGATTTCAATGTGACAAGATTTAGACATGAAATCTCAAATGGAAGGATGTTAACTAGAAGCATAAAGGACTTTTCGAGGTTCATTGCTAAATATAATTTATGAAACTTTCCTCTTCACAATAGAAAGATCACTTGGTCCAACATACATGAAAATGCAATTAGTTATAGATTGGATAGATTCATTTTGTCTACAAATTGGGTGGTACAATTTTCAAATTCCTTTTAGGAGTTAAAGTTATTAGACAGTATATGCCTTTAGCTCCAATCAGAATGATGTGCATTATGACATTTAATGTAAATGAATAAAGTACATATTTGATTTATGTTATTATGGTGTATTTCTGTGTAGTTCCCTTAAACTGAACACATATGAGACTCGTGTTAGTTTAGAATCTTCATAGTCGTTGGATAGATCTGGGGAGATTTATCTTGCCAAGGCTGACACTGATGTGCCGCCAAGTTGGTTGGGGTGGCTTGTTTCAACTGCTAGGGTGAGACCTGAGGTACATGCAGTATGTGGGTTTCCTTGAAACCTTGAACCAGACCAGAATTTCAGTATTGCCCTGGACCTTGGAGATAGATAGGCAAAACTAGAATGTTACACCTGGCCCCTAAACTCGATTATGATACTGTACTAGGTGTCAGATTGGGTTGTCTTTGATATGCCAATCAGTGAGATCCTTAGAGGGGGTCAAAACCTGGGTATGTTGGGACAGTCCGAAAATTCATCTGAGTGGGTGATCATAGTGGCAGGATCAACCCCTTTGTCGGACAAAGTGAATGATCAGGGATGCACTCTCTCTAATGGAAACCAAAACTGTCGGTAATTGATTTCAACCATTGATTTTTTTTTTGCAAAATATATTTATATATACATATATATATATATATATATATATATATATATTATGGTATTATGCTATTGAAATATTTGCAAAAGGTTTTAATTCCTGGGATCCATGTGAGTAGAGAATGTAGCACTGCACCTTGCAGCCGAGATAGTCCATGGTGATGGACTCAGGGGTTCATTGTCTCCTACAATGAATTCAACCAAGCCATATAACAGAGGCTAGCTGAACCCATGTGGCTGATGTGTAGATCAATGTTTGGGTCCTACGCCATACAAGGATATCCAACTGGGCAACAGTTTGGAGAGTAAGTGAACAAATGGACTTAATGGGCCTAAAGCCCAATTCGAACTGGCTTAATGAGATTAATTAAAAGGGGGCGGTTCTGGGATTTAGATCAACATATAGGATAAGGGATTATCTCTATTCACTCAGAGAGTCTAGATCCAAATAAGGATTTGGATCAGGAAACTCCTAATTAGATTAGGAGGATTGATCTTTATCTGCAAATAAGATAATGGATTATCCTTAGCTCTTAAAAAGAGTCCAGATTCAAATACAAGATTTGGATTAGAAAACTCTTAATGAGATTAAGAAAATCTCTCTTTAAGGCTATAAATAGAAGAGCAGGGCAAACCCTCAAAAGACAACGGAAATCATCTAAGTGACTGCTGATTTCCAGAGAGAGACAACACAGTTTGACTGCACTATCTCCTTCTCTCTTGCTCTTGCCGCCATACCAGTTCGATCTTCCACTTGTGGGAGCGATCAAGAAGAGTTCTTGATATTACCTTTTGGCAGAAAAGGTAATCTGAAGTCATGCTCACTAGCCCTCCATTAGATTCTTGCTGAAGAATTCAGTTCTTGCTGAAGAACCATCCTACTGATTCTGATTCATCCTGCACCGTGTCATCTTCGGTGGAAGTAGTCTTTGGATCTTTCCTTGGGCGTGAACGCCTTCATTGGAGGTTATTACTATTTCGTATCAAGTATATCCCTCCACTCCCTTTTAGTTTCAGATCTAGTCTAGTTTAGGTTCAAGATTAATCATTGAAAATGCAGTTTTCTAAAATAGGGAATGTGATTCTCACATAGAAGAGAGAGAAATATTTTGAAATTTCGCCCAACCTTCTTACAGGGTTTGGCCATCTATATGATGGATCTCTTATCCCTTGAATAGTCCCAATGTATTTTTGATCACTATATGTGAGCCCTTCAATTTGAGTTTATTTTAATGGGAAAATCATCTTTTAGATTAGTGTCGACCCTCAATAAGGATTTATAGTAAAAGGTAGACACTTGGTGGAATGAGTATAAAGTAGAGGGGTGGGAAGGTTATTGCTTTTAGAAGAAATTTAAGTTTAAAAAAAAAGAAAATTCAAAGATGGGGAGTTGGGCTGTTCATAACAAGACCCAAACCGATCAAACCGACCAACCCGAGTTGGCCGGTATTTCTTCAGCACCAGTTGATTTTGGGTTACAAAAAAACATAAACTGATGGTTCGGTTTGGTTTCGGATTTCGCACATGAAAACCGAAACCAAACCGACCCGAACCAACTTAGATATATAATATATTTCAGATATATTATATATATATGATATATTTCAGTTTTAATATATATTTCGGATATATATTTGGGGAAATATATATATTTCAGCTTTATTTCAGAAACATACATATTATATATAAAATTTCATATATATAAAATATCAGTTTTAATCCATCAAATCATTTTTAATTTCCAGACATCCAGCCTTTGCTTTCTTAGACTTGAACCCTTTACCGTTCACACCGAGAGAATCATTCACAAAATCGACCCAAACCGATTCAAACTGACCAGGCCGGTTTTACTTAGTACTGGGTCGGTTTCGGTTTCATTTCTAGGTAAACTGACCAGGTTGAGTCGATTGGAAAAATGCACTAGGTGAGTAGAGAAATACACTAGGTGGGCAAAACTGGAATGTTACACCTGATCCCTAGACTCGATTATGATACTGCACTAGGTGTTGGATTGTGTTGTCTTTGATATGCCAATCAGTGAGATCCTTAGAGGGGGTCAAAACCTGGGTATGTTGCGACAATCCGAAAATTCATTTGAGTGGGTGATCATAGTGATAGGATCAACCCCTACACATTGCAGCCGAAATGTTTGCAAGGACAGATAGGATAATATATATATATATATATATATATATATATATATATATATATATATAACATACATATATATATTATGGTTTTGAAATGTTTGTAAAAGGTTTTAATTCTCGGGGTCCATGTGAGTAGAGAATGTAGCACTACACCTTGCAACCGATAGAGTCCATGGTGATGGACTCAGGGGTTCATTGTCTCCTACAATAAATTTGGCCAGGCCTTGTAACGGAGGCTGGGCTGAACCCATGTGGCTGATGTATAGATCAATGTTTGGGTCCCATGCCATACAAGGATATCCAATTGGGCAGCAGTTTGGAGGGTAAGTGAGTAGATGGACTTAATGGTCCTAAAGCCCAATTCGAATAGGCTTAATGAGATTAATTAAAAGGGGGAGGTTTTGGGATTTAGATCAGTAGATAAGATAAGGGATTATCCCTATTCACTCAAAGAGTCCAAATCCAAATAAAGATTTATATCAAGAAACTCCTAATTAGATTAGGAGGGTTGATCTTTATCTGCAGATAAGATAAGGGATTATCCTTAGCTCTTAAAGAAAGTCTAGATCCAAATACAATATTTGGATTAGGAAACTCCTAATGAGATTAGGAGAACCTCTCTTTAAGGCTATAAATAGGAGAGCAGGGCGAACCCTCAAAAGACAACGGAAATCATCTAAGTGACTGCTGATTTCCAGAGAGAGACAACACAATTTGACTGCACTGTCTCCTTCTCTCTTGCTCTTGCCACCATACCAGTTCGATCTTTCACCTGTGGGAGCGATCAAGAAAAGTTCTTGATATTACTTTTTGGCAGAAAAGGTAATTTGAAGTCGTGCTCACTAGCCCTCCATTAGATTCTTGCTGAAGAATTCAGTTCTTGCTGAAGAACCATCCTACTGATTCTGATTCATCTTGCATCGTGTCATCTTCAGTGGAAGTAGTCTTTTGATCTTTCCTTGGGCGTGAATGCTTTCATTGGAGGTTATTACTACTCTGTATCAGGTATATCCCTCCACTCCCTTTTGGTTTCAGATCTAGTCTAGTTTAGGTTCAAGATTGATAATTGAAAATGCAGTTTTCTAAAATAGGAAATGTGATTCTCACATGGAAGAGAGAGAAATATTTTGAAAATTTGCCCAACCTTCTTACAGGGTTTGGCCATCTATATGATGGATCTCTCATCCCTTGAAAAGTCCCAATGTATTTTTGATCACTATCTGTGAGCCCTTCAATTTGAGTTGGTTTTAATTGGAAAATCACCTTTTAGATTAGTGTTGACCCTCAATAAGGATTTATGGTAAAAGGTAGACACTTGGTGGAATGAGTATAAAGTAGAGGGGTGGGCAGGTTATTGCTTTTAGAAGAAATTTAAGTTAAAAAAAAAAGAAAATTCAAAGATGGGGAGTTGGGTTGTTCATAACAAGACCCAAACCGATCAAACCGACCAACCCGGTCCGATCTAACCCGAGTTGGCCGGTTTTTCTTCAGCACCAGTCGATTTTGGGTTACAAAAAACATAAACCGATGGTTCGGTTTGGTTTCGGTTTTCATGTGTGAAAACCAAAACCGAACCGACCCAAACCAACTTAGATATATATAATATATATGATATATTTCAGTTTTAATATATATTTTGGATATATATTTGTGGAGATATATATATTTCAACTTTATTTCAGAAATATACATATTATATATAAAATTTCTTATATATAAAATATTAGTTTTAATCCATCAAATCATTTTTAATTTCCAGGCATCCAGCCTTTGCTTTCTTAGACTTGAATCCTTTATCGTTCACACTGAGAGAATCATTCACAAAATCGATCCAAACCGACTGAAACCGATTCAAACTGACCAGGTCGGTTTTACTTAGTATTGGGTCCGTTTCGGTTTCATTTCTAGGTAAACCGACCAGGTCGGGTCGGTTGGAAAAATGCCAGTAAGTAACCCAACCCGACCCGTGAACAACCCTAATGGGGAGGAGAGGAATTTAAGCTACAAAAGAGGAAAAAATAAAATAAAATAAAATCCTATGCGTAAGGACCTTGGTTCAAAGAAGAAGAATGAGCTTTTAGATGAAATCAACAAATGCGATGGAAGTAAAAACAATTCGTACCTTGGTGCCCCATTATTGATGGTAGGGTGTCTAAGAGGGTTTTTAACTCTCTTAGTGAGAAACTGAATAAGAAACTTGTGGGGTAGAAAAAAATTCACTCTCCCTTGTAAGAAAGTTTACTCTTATTAATTCTGCTGCCTCCACAGTCCAGCTTGTTATGCAATCGTTCAAAATTCCTAATAATGTCATAAATGGGTTAGAAAAATCCCAAAGGGATTTTCTATGGTCAAATTCAAGGAGCTAGAACCCTATCCATTTTGTTAACTGGAAGCAAGTCTATACGGCTAAAGCCTGGGATGGCTTGGGTGTGAGAAATCTTAAATGGATTAATAAGGCTCTAATTGCAATGTTGGGTTGGAAAGTCATTAATCACAAAGATAACCTATGGGTGAAGGTGGTTAGTAGAAAATATATAAGTAATCATAAATTTTGGGATGTTGACCTAATAAGGGCATCTCTTGGGCGTGGAGAGGTATCTTGGCGTCTATAGACCTTATTAAGAGGTGCTCTAGTTGGAGAATTGGTAATGGAATGATGGTCAATTTCTGGAAAGATGCTTGGCCTGGAAAATATCCTATCATTACTGGTTTAAATCCATATTATATCTCTAATATTGATATGGAGGTTTGTAGTGTGATTGACCATGACGGGAAAGCTTGGAAGGAGTACTTCATTAAGGCTATTACTCCTCACACTTGGCAGCATATCAAACCAAGTTTGATCCCATCTATAGATATGGAGGATAAATTCACTTGGAAATTTACATCAAATGGTAATTTTTTGGTTAAATTTTCTTACAATGAGGAGTGTAGATATAATCGAGGTGAGTTAAGGTCGAATGATGGTCCAAAAAATTTCTAGAATTTTAAGATCCCCCAAAAAATTAAAGATTTTCTCTTTTACTACTTAATGATAAGTTTCCCACTAAAAATAATCTTATTACAAGAGGGCTTAACATAAACCTGTCCTACGCTCTTTGTAGTGAGGATGAAAACATAGACCACATTTTCATTAAGTGTGATTTTCTAAACAAGTTTGGAGTCTTATGAACCTAAGACTCTTGGGCCTTCGACCAATAATGCTTTAGTTGTTTAGTGGTGGGCTAGAACATCTGATACTCCTCTAATGATCAATTTTATTGTGAGAGGTTAGCTTGCGCCCTATGGTTCATTTAGAAGAATAGAAACAATAAGCATTTCAATGACAAATTGAGTGATCCTCAGTCCATTATTGAAAGAGATAGTGATTATTGGACGAAGATTAAGGATAATTATCTAAACGAAAATCTTCCCAATGACAAAGGCTAGAATCTTATTGAGTGGTTTAGTCCTAAGCCTCGTTGCATCAAAATTAATTTTGATGCTTCCCCTAGGAATGAAGGCATATGTTCGATTGGATGTATCGCAAGGAATCATCAGGGAGGTGTCCTTATGACCAAAAAGTATAACATTGGGTATCCAATGATAAATCTTGTAGAGGCATGGGCAGGATGGGAAGCTATCAACGTTGCTACTAACTTTAGGGACCGACAGATCATCATAGAAGGAGATTCAAAGCTCGTCATCGGTTGTCTTAGAAGAAGAGTGAACCCCCATGGAGATTAGAATGCACCATTAAGGAATGTCTCAACCTCGCTACCATGTTCAACTTCAATATTCACTTCAGGCATGCGTTTGTGAGGTGAATCAAGCCACTAACTAGTTGTCTCATAATGAACTTCCTGACTCTGTGGTGAACTCTGGTTGTTTTCATAATGATTTAAATCTCATTTCAGTCATTTGCCTTACTAATTTGAGGGGAAGAGCTACCCCCAGGCTTTTGTAGCTCCTCAGTGTTTCTATGAAAAATAAAACTTCTCTTGTGAATTTTCCTATCTACTTCCTCTTTGTTTTTCAAGTTTCAATCAAAGTAAGGAATCGTGTTGAAAAGTTGTAAAGAGAAGAACCATTTAATCAATTAGGAACAAGTGCATAAACCAAAAGAGAATGAAGGTTTAGGTCTTGGGCATCATCTCAAGGAAAAGAATATTGGCTTCTTGGTAAGTGGCTTTGGAGATTCCCTTTAAAGCTTAATGACATTTGGGTAATAGTCATCACTAGCAACTATGGTAGGAATGCTAATGGTTGGGATAGCAACACCCAACTGAATCGAGTGAAAGAAACCAACCCTTGGAAAGGCATTGCTCCACCTTTTCTTTTTTTTTTCCTTTCTTTCCATTAGACATAATGTTGGAAATGACTCTAAGATTAGATTTTGGACTAACCTTAGGTGGGAAGATTTGGCCTTTGTTGAATCTTATCCTAGACTCTTTTACCATTCTAGAAACAAAGAAGCTTTTGTTGCATCTGCTTGTCCTTGATGTCCCTAAGCTTTAATTGGAACATTAACTTTCTTAGACTACTAAGAGAAGTATAATTAGAGGATATTACTAACTTTCTCCAGTTTCTTAGGAAGATCTATCTTCGACAACATATGAAAATCCTTATTTTCCTTTTAAGAAGGTCTAACATTCTGACATCCCTTCCAGAATTAGCTTCTTTGTGTAGAGGCCAAACAGAGGAAAATTAACACTTATAATTTGGTGCAAAAGAAGAATCAAGATAAATTATACCTTTCACCTTATGCTTGCTCTTTTTGCCTTAGAGATGGGGAAATGATTGAACACATTCTACTTCATTGCATAGAAACAAGAAAAAATTTGTATCATTTTCTCAACCTTATTGGCTATAGTTAGACAATGCCTTAAAGGATCATTGAGCTTATTTGGCAATGACAAGGAAGAGGCCTAGACCTGATTGCTTACATTGTTGACTTATGTAAATTTTGGGTGGTTAATAATAACATTTTTTATGGGTTCTCTTTGAATGACTTACAAAGAAATGTAGTGGAGTTCTTATTTTCTTCATATTAGTTCCATCTATCCCTCGGGTGTTTAACTCTAATCAGTTGTATACTATTAACTTAAATTTTGATGAAATTGCCATTTGATCAGGTGTACATTATTAAATTAAACTTTGATGGAATTGCCATGGGTAGAGGTGTCAATTGGATTGGATTTGGTCCAACCCAATCTAGTCCAATGTGAGTCCACTTTTAAAAGAACTAAATCCAATCCAATCCAAATCTAATACAAACTAAATCATCCAATCCATTAAAATGTAAAAACCGAATGAAATATCAAAAGTTATATAAAAATAGAACATATAAAAAAATTACAAAAAATATATTAAAATGAAGAAAATCTAAAAATTACCTTTTTGGCATTGGAAAAACACTTTTGTAAAAGTGCTTTCATAAAAGTTCTTTACTTTTATAAAAGTACTTTCATAAAAGTGCTTTTACAAAAGTACTTCCTTAAAAGTGCTTTTGTAAAAGTACTTTTATAAAAATACTTCCGTTGAAGTGCTTTTATAAAAGTACTTTTCATAAAAGTGCTTTTATGTAAAAGTATTTTTATAGAAGTGCTTTCGTAAAATTACTTTCATAAAAGTACTTTGTAAAAGTGCTTACGTAAAAATATTTTTGTAAAAATGCTTTCATAAAAGTACTTTGTAAAAGTGCTTTCATAAGAGTATTTTTGTAAAAGTACTTTTCATAAAATAACTTTTATAAAAGTGCTTTCGTAAAAGTGATTTTATACTGGCTTCAGTTTTGATCAGTTTCAAATTGGACAAGAATTTAGCCTCATGATTGGATTATTGGAAATTTGGTTTAGGTTCAATTTAGACCAATAAGAATATGGACCAATTTATTTTTGATTGGCTCAATCCAATAATTATAATGAACTGTCCAAATCCGATTTGATTAGGTTTGGATCGAATTGGATCCAATCCAAAACTAGTCGATTGACACCCATAGCCATGGGGAGTCCTAAAGTTGTTGGTATTGGAGGGGTAATAAGAGATAGGGCAGAAAATATTTGTTAGTTCTTTAGTGGCCCAATAGACAATGCAAACTGTTCGAAGACAAAGGTTTTGATTGCTTTAACATGGATTCATTTTGTAAAAAACTTTGGCTTCTCTAACATACTCATTGAGGGTGATTTGGTGTAAATGATGAAGGCCCTTGGAGACAGGCTCATTATCTCAATGAGACTAGAAATCTTCTAAATTCAATGAGTGCCTCTCTTTCCACGAATTCCTAGAGAGCTGAATCCATTAATTCTTAGCTTTGCTAAATTTGGGACTCAAAGGGAAAGTCTAATGGGTGATAGAACATTACCCGTGTAATCTCTTAAGAGTCCCTCTTGTTGTGCTTATTTTCTTTTTTTCTCTTTTCTTGTTGTTTTTTCAGTTCTACACCTCTTATATGAATTTTTTGTCTCTTTTAATAAATTCCATTTACTTTCTCTAGAAAATGCTATTTTAGTTTATTTTATTAATATATATAATATTTTGATCATTTTTAGTTTAATTTATTTGTCCTATTAGAGGTTGTAATGTTGGTGAAGAAGTGTTGGATCACGTATCTTATATCAACCCATGAAGAAAAATGGAGAACACACAAAATGACAAAGTAAACAAAAAATCAAGCAAATAGAGAAGAAGATACTAGAATTTACATGGTTTGAAGAAAATCCTCCTACGTCCACGGGAAGAGCACACATTCCAGAGAGAGATTTTTCATTAAAATTGTAGAAGAAGAAGTAGAAGATACAAGACAACCACTCCTTTTATAATTGACTTTGTGGTTACTAATAGCCACTTTCAATAACTAACTTTATGATTACCATGCACTAATAGCCACATTTTGTAACTAACTTTATTTTTGAGTCAATTCCAACATTCTCCACCTTGACTTAAAAAAAAAATTCTTCAACTCTCCTTCACCCTACTCCATTTCACTATCTAGAATACCCCCTCCTGGGGCCTTCACAACTTAGCACTATTGTATGTTTGAAAGATTTAGGCAATTCCTGAACCTCTCCCTTGGCAATGGGTTGGTCATCATGTCTGCTATGTTCATTTGGGAAGAAATCTTCTCCAAATGAATGTCACTATCTTCTACAAAATCTTTGAGCCTGTGATACCGCACATCTATATGCTTAGTCCTTGAGTGGAACACTGGATCCTTTGCAAGACATATAGCACTCTGACTGTCATAGTGAAAACAAATGTTTTTTTGATCAATTCCAAGCTCTTGAACCAATCCTCTCAACCATATAGCTTCCTTGGCTACCTCTACTGCTGCCATGTACTCTGCTTCTGTAGTAGACAAAGCCATCATATCTTGTGATGTAAATCTCCAACTAATAGGACCTTGACCAAGAGTGAAAATATATCCCTTAGTAGACTTTCTTTTGTCATGGTCACCTGTAAAATCTAAATTTACATACCCAACCACTTTGTTTCCTTTCAAACCATTATGAAATAGTAAATCCATATCTTGGGTACCATTCAAGTAGCGCAAAATCCACTTTACAACATTCCAATGCTCCTTCCCCGAATTAGCCATAAATCTGCTCACAACACTAATTGCTTGAGATAAGTCCGGTCTGGTACATACCATAGCATGCATAAGACATCCAACTGCACTGGCATATGGTATATGTATTATCTCCTCACGTTCTTTCTTTGTCTTTCGACAATGTTGAAGAGATAGTTTGAAGTGCCGAACTAGAGGTGTGCTCACTGCCTTAGCCTCCATATTGAATTTGGTCAATACCTTCTCAATATACCCTTTTTGGGTCAATCAAAACTTCCCATTGTGCCAGTCTCTTTGAATTTCCATTCCCAAGATTTTCTTTGCTCCACCTAAACCTTTCATCTCAAATTTCATGCTCAATTCCTGCTTTAACTTAACATTCTCATGCAAACTCTTACAAGCAATAAGCATGCCATCGACATAAAGCATCAATAGTATAATGGAGTCTTCATGAAGGAAACAAAAATAAACACAATTATCGTACTTACTTCTGATGTAGCCATGTGAAGTCATATAAGTGTCAAAGCGCTTGTACCATTGCCTCGGTGCTTGCTTAAGGCCATAGAGTAACCTATTCAACTTGCATACCAGTTGTTCTTTTTCTTTTTCAACAAACCCATTGGGCTGCACCATGTAAATTTCTTCTTCTAAGCTCCCGTGGAGGAAAGCTATCTTCACATCAAGCTTCTCCAACTTCATATCCCACATATCTACCATCACCAACATGATTCTAATGGAACAATGTTTCACTACTGGAGAAAAAATCTCATTGAAGTCCACTCATTCCTTTTGTGCATATCCTTTCACTACTAACCTTGCCTTGAATCTAACTGGTTCACTTGCAGACGGAGCCTCTTTCTTTCTGTACACCCAATAGCCTTCTTACCCTCAGGCAATTTTACTAACTTCCAAGTTTCATTATTCTAAAGAGAAGCCATCTCCTCTTTCATAGCACCCATCCATAGTGAGCTGTCATTATCTTTCATTGCCTCCTTGTAGGTCATTGGATCATCACAATTAGCTATTAATGCATATGCACCTGTATCATCGAATTTGATTGGTCTCTTGATGTTCCTTTTAGCCCTGACTGCAACAATGGAATATGGTGATTCCCCTTGGGATTGTGCAACTTCTTGGCTTTGATGAAAAGAATCTATAGTGACTGGTTCACTACCCATTTTCCTTTCCTCACTTAACTCCACTTGAATTGAGGTACTGCTTTTCTCACCATCTCGGATTTGCTGTTGATTTTTCTTCAACATAAAAGCTTCATCAAATACAACATCTCTGCTTATCTCAACCTTCTTTGTGTTAGGATTCAAAAGTTTGAATCCTTTCACCCCTTCATTGTATCCCAGAAAAATGCAAGGTTTTGACTTAGCACCAAGCTTTGTCCTCTCTCTATTCTGCAACAAGACATAACAATGGCATCTAAAAGTTCTCAAATTTGAGTAATCAAAAGAATTTCCAGTTCATACCTCTTCTGCTGTCTTGAGTCCCAATGCTTTGGAAGGTGATTTGTTTGCCACATAACAAGTCATATTAATTGCCTCGGCCCAAAACTGCTTTGGTAAATTTGTCATGTTCATTCTTTCTGCTACCCCATTATGCTGTGGTCTGCCTAGAGTAGTAAGATGCCGAGTAATCCCTTCTGTTGCACAAAATTTCTGAAACTCTATAGAGGTAAACTCTCCACCATTATCTGTCCACATGTATTTTATCTGCTTTTTAGTTTGCTTCTCAACTTTTGCCTTCTAAATCTTGAACTTCTCAAAACCTTCAGATTTATGCTTTATGAAGTACACCCAAACCTTTCTGGAATAATCATCAACAAAGCTAATAAAATATCGTGCTCCACCACTAGAAGTCATTGGCGATGAATCCCATGTATTTGCATGCACATACTCAAGAATCTCCTTGCTTCTTTTAGTAGATGCTGTAAAATTGACTCTGCATTACTTTCAAAAAATGCAAAATTTGTAGAAATCTAATTTGCAAGATTTAACACCATCAAGTAATTTCCTTTTGTGCAGTTCTATCGTGCCTCTCTCGCTAATGTGTTACAATCTCAAATGCAATAACTGACTAGAATCATCATCTAAAGTGGATGTGATAGCTGCATCCTCAATGATAGTTTTTCCAATTAACCTATATAATGGCCCTTTTTTTTCTCTCCTTTTATGTCAACCATGGCACCCCTTTTAACTTTTATAACTCTATCAGCCCCACTATATATACACCCAAGATCATCTAAAGCACCAAGTGAGACTAAACTTTTCTTAAGATTTGGAACATGTCTAACATTTGTTAATGTTCTAACAATCCCATCAAACATCTTGATTTTAATTGTCCCAATCCCAATAGTTTTACACTCGGCATTATTTCCCATAAGAACTGTGCCGCCAACATGTGACTCATATGTAAAAAACCAATCTCTAGAAATGATACATATGATAAGAACATTCAGAATCAAGTATCCAAGTATCCAAGGGATCCATACCTAAGGAGACCGTAAGAATATCTCCATCATTCTCTATATTGGAAGCAACACTTGCCTCGTTTGCAACTTTTCCTTTCTTCTTTTGAGCCTCTGCAAATTTCTTGCAATCCTTTAGCTAGTGATCATCTTTCTTGCACCACTTGCATTGTGTTTTCTTCAATTTGGATTTTGATCTGCCTCTATTCTTCTTATCTCCCATTTCTTTAGATCTGCCCCATTCATAACCCGAATCCTTTACAGTCAAACTTTCACTATCACTAAAGGTAAGGCTTTCACCACATCTCGTTTGACAGTAAAGTACTTGTGACCTCATCCATCACCAACGTATCCTTTCCATACAACATGGTTGTCACCAAATGGTCATACGTTTCTGGGAGAGAGGAGAGGAGAAGAATCACCTTATCTTTTTCATCAATCTTCACATCTACATTGAAAAACTGCACAATCAACCGATTGAATGTATTCAAATGATCCAATAAATTGGTTCCATCGGCTATACGCAAACTATATAGTTGCCTCTTCAGGTACAACTTATTGGTGAGAGATTTTGTCATATACAATTTCTCCAACTTTGTCCATAAGCCAATGGTGGTTTCCTCATCGAGTACGTTGTACATCACTTTATCTGCCAAGTATAACTAAATCATGTTCAATGCCTTCAAATCTAACTCAGCCCACTCATCACTTGTCATCTTTTTGCCTTCTCCTTTCCAAGAAGAGCCTTGTGAAGACCTTGTTGTACTAGAATTGTCTTCACACTCTTTTTCCACAACCTAAAGTTCATATTTCCGTCAAATTTCTCCACCTCAAACTTTATAGTCGATATCTTCGCCATCACAAGTACTTCACAGATTTAATAACCTTGCTCTGATACCATTTGTTGGTGTAGAAGCGTTGTATCACGTATCCTAAATCAATCCATGAAGAAAAATGGAGAATACACAATCTGGCAAAGCAAACAAAAATTCAAGCAAATAGAGATGGAGACACAAGAATTTACGTGGTTCGGAGAAAATCCTCCTACGTCCATGGGAAGAGCACACACTCCAGAGAGGGATTTTCATTAAAATTGTAGAAGAAGAAGAAGTAGAAGATACAAGATAGCCACTCCTTTTATAACCGACTTTATGGTTACTAATAGCCACTTTATATAACTAATTTTATGGTTACCATGCACTAATAGCCACTTTCTGTAACTAACTTTATGGTTACCATGCACTAATAGCCACTTTCTATAACTAACTTTATTTTTGAGTCAATTCCAACATGTAATTCAAATCTCATGGATGAGATCTGATTTAAATTCGAATATAAACAAGTCAAATTTGATCTACTTATATCCACTCAATTCAATCTATTTTCAGAGTTCAAATTGACGCCCCACATGCATATCTCAACATGCATTGGAAACATCTCTTGTAGAGGTGACTGTGAGACAATTTTAGTATGCATTGGGAACATCTCCCGTAGAGGTGATTGTGAGATGTTCCCAATACACGGTTGAGATGTGTTTTGATGCAAATTCCCATTTTCAAGTCTAATTTGGTCCCCTGAGTCCCTGACCAGACCAATCATTTTGCTCCAAGTCAGGCATAATTGAGACTTTGAGAGATAGAGTGATTGTGGGTCATATGTACTTTTATTGCTGACGTGAAGCAAGCTCCACAGCCAATATAGCAGGTATGATATTCAGCTAATTGGAAGAGTCATTTGCTCCACAGCCAATACAGCGGCTGTGGGTTTTAGTAGGGGTTTGAGCCTTTTTGGGGGACAGCGAGTAAATCATCTCTGTATCTCTCTGGAAATAGAGCAGAGAAAGCTACATTACTACAACATTGCTCATGGGACATATACTCGTAAGTATCTGCTCGTCTTAAATTCCTATTCCTTGTGTTATGTTTCTTTTCCTCTTGCACTTCCACATTGGCTTTATTTTCATCAAATTTCGTCTTCATCAGCAAATTCAATTCATTAATATCATTATTTTCATTTCTTTAAAATCTCCACAATCGATTCTCTCTGCTTCACAGAGGCATCTCTTACGTTCCAATCGGAACTCTGTCCTTCGGATATTGACCTTGGCTGCTACAGGAACTGGTATTCTATGTTCAAGCAACCGCGACTCGGATACTGGTAAGCGTTCGTTTGAAACAAAGAAAGCTTGAAGTTGGTTTGGAAAAAAACTTTATCATGACTTATTTTCTGTATTGCTGTAATGGGTGAATCCAGAAACAGCGATATCAGTGTCAGTCACCCCGCAATTGCGGGAATTGTTGCCACCGGCTTGGCGGATTCCACAGGAAATTCATTCTCCGTCTATACCGCCGTCAGACACTTCCAGATCAGGTTCTGTTCGAAGTTTAATTTTTACATCTGGATTTGTTGGAATCTGTTGTGTGCTGTTTTTTTATCGGTATTGCTTTTCTCATTTCTTTCCCTTAATATTCATTATTCTAGGGCTTCTTCCGTTAATTTTTTCTAGAATCGGTTCACTACCATCTGCAAATTTCAGTAATGAAGCTCCTGTAGAAGATGGAAATGGCTCCAAATGCTGTCCTGGATGCTTGGGTAGAGACTCCATTGCAACAGCGGCTGCTAAGGTCGGTCCTGCTGTTGTCAACTTATCTGTTACCCAAGGTGTGTCAAAAAAAAAAAAAAAAAAAAAGAAAAATTCTAAAAGTTGCTTCTCAAGATTTATCATCAAGGACTTTATTGAAATAGTTGTTATTTTGTTTTGCAGGTTTTCATGGGATGACTTTAGGGAAGAGTATTGGTTCAGGAACTATTATAGACCCTGATGGCACAATTTTGACCTGTGCTCATGTTGTTGTAGACTTCCAAAGCATGAGAACTGTATCTAAGGGAAAGGTTGGTGTACGGAGTTTTTAGACTGCTTTTTGTGTTAATTCCTTAATGGCCCTTCTTCGTGAAAGATCTGACAAATATGCACACTACCCTTCCATGGTCATTGTACAATTCTTTATTCCCTTATTCTTTTCAACAATGAACTTTTATCATCCTCTTTCTTGAATAACTCTGCACAATAATTTTGTTCTTTTGATCTGTAGTGGAAAATTTTCAATTATTTTTTTTCTTTGATAAATAACATACTTCAAAAATTATATTAATGATAGAAAAACACAACTATACAAGTGACCTTTCAATCTATGCTTTAATTTTGGAATTTTACAATGTTCTTCCTGGCCCTGTATCACGCCAATGTAATCTTTCCCTCAACACACCTGACCTTGCTAATGAGTAAACCATGTTAGCTGCTGATCTTGGCACCCACCTGAACGGGCAGCAAAGTTTTCATTAAGAATGACTTAACAAGAATAATAAATACGTAAGTGTCCTCTACAAAAGGACCATAAAGGCAGCCTGAAGAACAGAGAAACCAGCAGGGGAAAATAAAATATGATCCCTGTACCCAGTGTGATGGCTGAGCCCCATTACAACTTTGAGGATTTGATCTATACATTATTTTTCTACCTAGTGGTGATGTTCAGCTTGCTGCCAATCATTTAGCATCATAAATATGATGATGTAATACAAACAACCTGTCTCCTCATTCTGTCACCAAGCTAATCACCATCTCACAGTCGCCTTACCTCCATATGAGAGAAACCAAGATAGCTATGAAGATTGAAGAGAAGCCAATTCACCCTGCTGCCAAACATCTAGAGTCTTGAATGCGATGGTGTATAGCCACAAACTGCATCCTCCCTCTTGGATCCTAGTCATCACCTAAGAGTTCCCTCCACCTTTAGACGAGGAAAAACCAAGACACTACATAGCTAAAATCTTTACTCTAAGGCTCTGGGGGCAAAAGGGTTAACGACTACAAGAATAAGCACTCCCTCCTAGCGTTTGCAAGCATCTACCTCATCAAAGTTACCTATTTCCTAACAGAGCAGCCATTGGAGTTTAGCTGACTGCATCTTGGAGGGGAAGGATCCCACTCTAGGCTGTATCTGTCTCCTCATAACAAACTGACAATTTAATCCCAATTGCTAGTAATGTCGTCCATCAAGGAATCCACAGTAACTGATTCATCAAAAAAAAAAAAAAAAGAATCCACAGTAACTGTAATAATATTTTTCAGGGCCTCAGCCTGTCTCCTTTTATTGGAGAAAATTCTCCTATTTATTTCTCTGATACCATCCAAAGAATTGCCACTCTAAGCATCTCGCATCTCCAAGTAACCCTTCCTGTTGGCTTGGGAAAAGAAAGAGATGCTTGAAAGAGGTTTGGAACTTCTATATTACATCAACTTCTTCTGTCATTTTATTGGTAATTTCACCTTAATCATATAAGAAATTAAGAATGAACTTTGCAATGCTGTATGCATGATCTTTTCTTCTCATTCAAAGATATATTTGGATATTTGGAGATTTTACATGTTACAAGAATACTCCAGAACAAAAACTTATATTATATAAGTCCATTTTTGGTTTGAAAATTGTAAAAATTTCAGGTGGATGTGACCTTACAAGATGGTCGAACTTTTGAGGGTACTGTGGTAAATGCTGATTTTCATTCTGATATTGCTGTTGTAAAGATCAAATCTAGAACTCCACTGCCAATAGCAAAACTTGGATCATCATGCAAGCTTCGTCCAGGAGACTGGGTCATATCCATGGGATGCCCACTATCCCTTCAAAATACAATAACAGCTGGTATTGTTAGGTAAAAGCTCCAAACAATATATATATATATATATATATATATATTATCTTTTATCTTCTTCCAGAAAATAAATGTTATTGTGACATGGATTCCTTTTCAAGAGAAAGGCAAGCTTGTATCTATGGCTGGTAATGCTCTAGTATTTTTTTGGTGTGTAAAATATCTCCTTGCCTTTTTTCTCATTTTCCCTTTTGATTATTTCTTTATTTTGGAAGAGAAATAGATTAGGATGTGATTACAGAATTTCATTTATGCGCTAATGGTTAACCCCCTCCCCCCCCCACCCCCACCTCTTTATTCAATTTAGTTGCGTTGATCGTAAAAGCAGCGATTTAGGTCTTGGTGGAATGCGGAGAGAGTACCTACAGACAGATTGTGCAATCAATGAGGTAATACTTATTTCCTTTATGTATTCAAACTCAAAGATTCCCAAACATGGATAAGGACATGAATATCACTCTTGGTTTCTCTAATCTAAGATACAATACACATGACTCATGCCATGCTTTTGCTTTAGTTTGTAAGGTTTCTTTCTTAATTCTTAATCATGCCCAAGTATTTTTGAAGATTCTAATATAGATTTGCTAATTTATGCCATTTACCTGTTCTTTTTTTTTTTTTCTTTTTGACGAAAGAAATCAGTAAATAGATCTTAGCAGTTCAGAATAACATCCAGTACAACTCCAAGAGAGAGGCTCACATGCTAGAAGTCTCCATGAATGTCCCATTTTGGCTTGTTACTGCATTGGGTTACTAAAGTTATGCTAAGAGTGTTCAGATATCCAGGTATTATAGTTTAAATTTGATGAAAACAATGTGTACAAAAATGTTAAGTTTAGCTTACATGAGCAAATGTGATGAATGACTAGCAATACTTGTAAAATCATGATAGAAAGAGATGCCTTAAGGAACCTGCTGCAGCACCAGTAAATGATAAAATAATGAAGAAAATGTTTGATGGTTCTGGGATCTTGTGAAATAGACCCTTTACTAGAATTATGAGGACAGGACAAAGACCTGGGTGTGGGTTGATCAGTGAAAACTCTATAGACAAAAGAAAACCAAGATCTAGGTGTAGGAAAGAGATTTAAAACATACTTCTAATAGAATATGCACCTGTGTTCCTTCCTGAGAGAGATGAGAGAGAGAGAGAAGAGAAGAAAGAGGGAAGAGAACGTAGAGGAGAAGAGAAGAGAGAGTCGATTGAGACTCAAAAACTCTAGATAGACTAGGCTGAAGTTACAAGAATGCCCCCAGCAGTTCCTAATAACAAACAACTAACAAGGAAAAAAAAAGAAGCTAGCTGTCAGCACCTAGATAGACTAGGCTGACAACATACTAACAGCATACTAACACAGAACCAATAAATAAGATTCACAACACTCCCCCTCAAGTTGGGCTGTATATGTCTATCATGCCCAACTTGTCACACAACTCATTGTGCTACGAGTATGGAAGTCCTTTTGTGAGAACATCAGCAAGTTGTTCCTTGGAGTTGACATAAGGGATGCAAATTTCTTTTCTTTCCAATTTTTCCCTTATAAAGTGTTTGTCCACTTCAATGTGCTTGGTCCCCTCATGTACGACAGGATTGTTGGCGATGTTAATGGCTGCCTTGTTGTCACAACAAAGAGACATAGGATTGTGAACAGCAACTCCAAGCTCCCCTAGAAGATTTTTAAGCCAAAGAACTTCAGCCACCCATGTGCCATAGCCCTATACTTTGCTTCAGCACTTAACCTTGCTACCACACTTTGTTTCTTGCTTTTCCAGGTCACTAGGTTTCTTCCCACAAATGTGCAATACCCATTTGTGGACTTTTTATCATCCACCGCACCTGCCCAATCAGCATCTGCAAAGACTTCCACCTTTAGATGATTATGCTTACTAAATAGTAGACCTGTTTCTGGATACTTTTTTAAGTATCTAAGAACTCTCTCTGCTGCCTACAAGTGAGGTTTCTTAGGAGAGTGCATGAATTGGCTCAGGACCCCAATTGAATAGACAATGTCTAGACGAGTCATGGACAAATAAATCAACTTCCCCACTAACCTTTGTAACTGTTTTACATCTTTCAGAGGTTCACCATCACAGTTACCCAATTTATGATCAACATCCATAGGAGTATCTGTTGGCCTTGCACCTAACTTGTCTGTGTTTTGTAACAGATCAAGAGTGTACTTCCTTTGAGAAATGAAGATATCTTTTTTGAGCGAGCAACTTCAATTCCAAGAAAATACTTTAGAGGGCCTAGATCTTTCGCTTCAAATTTAGACGCAAGGAATTGTTTCAATTGTTGTATTTCTGAACTCCAATTTCCTGTAATGATGATATCATCCACATACACTATCAAAACAACAACCTTTTCCTGACATCTCTTCACAAAGAGTGTGTGATCAGATTGTCATTGCTTGAACCCTACTTGCTGAACCGCCATATGAAACTTACTGAACCAAGCCCTGGGAGATTGTTTCAATCTGTAGAGATTTTCTTAGCTTACACACCTTCTTTTCACTTCCCTTGGCACAAAATCCTAGGGGTTGAACCATGTATACCTCCTCCTCTAGGCCACCATTTAAAAAGGCATTCTTAATGTCTAGTTGATGCAATTCCCAGTCAAGATTAGCAGCTAATGATAGAAGAACTCGAATTGAGTTCATCTTAGCTACTGGAGGAAATGTCTCATCGTAGTCAACTCTGTACACTTGAGTGTACCCCATGGCTACCAATCTTTATACCTTTCTACTGTCCCATCTACTTTGTGTTTAACTGTAAACACCCACTTACACCCCACTGGATCTTTCCCCCTTGGAAGATCTACCAATTCCCAAGTTTGATTTTTATGGAGGGCATTAATCTCCTCCTTCATAGCATCTATCCATTAGGGTATTTTAAGGCTTCTGCAACATTTCTAGGTACAGGGATGCAGTCAACTACAGATAGGAAGGCTCAGTATGAGGGGGAAATGTGATCATAGAAGACATACTGGGTGATGGGATGTTTGGTAGTGCACGACCTGACTCCGTTTCTTTGAGCAATAGGAATGTCAAGGTCATCCACAGTAGGAGTAGGGGTGTCAATAGGTATAGCAGGGTTTAGATTTACCTCATGGGAGTTTGACAGTGTTAGATGCTCAGTGGTTGGTACCTCCACATCTCTGTCACCTTGCTGATCTCTATGGTGTGTACGTTGGAAGACACGAAAGGGGGTTAGGTCCGGAATAGAAGGAAAAGAGACTTGGCGGACCTGAACCTGCTTCTCCTCTTCCACACTACTCTCCCCCTGAGGAGAAGCAGGGAAGAACGGTTCAAACTCAAAGAATGACACATCCATAGAGACAAAGAATTTATGACTAACGGGATCAAAGCACCAATACCCCTTTTGAGAGGAGAGATACCCCAGAAAGATACAAGGAATGGACCGAGGGTCTAACTTGCCCCGAGGTAGAGACAAATCATGGACAAAGGCACAACAACCAAAGACTCATGGGAATGGAAAATAAAGGGGATTGAGGGAACAACAACTGATGAGGGGTCATGTAGTTCAGTACTCTGGAGGGCATGCGATTGATGACATAAGCAACTGCAAATATAGCATCCATCCAAAACCTCTTTGGAACATTCATGTGTAACATCATCCCTTGAGCTACCTCAAGAAGGTGTTTGTTTTTTCTTTCGGCAACACCATTTTGTTGCGGTGTTCTTGCGCATGAGCTCCTATGAATAGATCCATGGGAGGCAAAGAACTCATTTAACTCACCATGGAAATATTCCTTAGCATTATCTGATTGGAAGATTTGTATTTCGACAAGGAACTGCGTGAACACCATCCTCTGGAAGTCTTTCACAATCTTTGGAACTTCATCTCTACTACGCATCGGGAATACCCATGTATATTGGGAGAAATCATCGATCAAAGTGATAAAGTACTTATACCTGCCCTCAGAGGTTACAATGGTAGGCCCCCATACATCAGAATACACAATATGAAAAGGAAAATTGGATCTTTTATTACTTGAATGAAAAGTTGTTCTACATTGTTTGCTCAACTGACATGTTTGACACTGAAAATCTGACACTGAACATGACTTAAATAAAAACGAAAATAAAGACTTCACTATTTCAAAGGAAACATGACCTAATTGACCATGCCACAAAAAAAAATTGACTCTTATTCGACTGACTACATGACTCTGAGGACGACACCAAGAGACAAGCTTTGTTGTTGAGAATATAGAGACCATTCATTAGGCTTCCTCTACCAATCGTCCTCCCAGAGTTAGATCCTAAAAAACACATGAACTAGGAAAAAAGATTACACTACAGTTTAAAGAGTTTGTGATGCTACTGATTGAAAGCAAATTTATAGGAAGTTGGGGAACATGCAACACACTATTTAGGTTAAGGCCATGGAGAAGGGATATTGATCCTTGGCCTGCAATGGAGGAGAATGATCCATCTGCAAGCCTCACTTTATCCCTTCCTGACAAAAGGCTATAAGTCTGAAACAAATTTGGCTTACCGGTCATGTGGTTAGAGGTCCCTGAGTCAATGATCCAAGGGGAATCAGTGGTAGTAGTAACATGGAATGCAGAAGCCGCATTACTTGATGTAGATTCAAATGAAGTAGGAGTACTAGTGACTGAACTATCCATCTGTCGCAAAGCCCTACTATATGACTCCAGGTGATCTTTGAAGGAATTCATGATATCTTCCTTGGGGTCAGAATTAGTAAAGTGGTCCCGGGTAGTACCAGCAACCTGAGTATCTTGGGTTGCCACATGTGCTGCATTATGTGCTGTATTTATCTTCTTCTGACCTTGCACTTTACCCTGTTCTTGGTTCTTCACTGCCCACTTGGGCTTCCCGTGAATTTCCCAACATGTGTTACGTGTACGTCACGAGAAGAAACCAAGGAGGAGACAGCCCTTCACAGCCCTTCATAGCATAGACCACAGAGAAAAAAGGGGACACACACCTGTAAGAAGGTGCAAACCCAGAAAAATATTTTTCACTGCATTGAACTAAGAGAGGAGAGTCATTCCAGCATCGCCCTCCTTCTGTTAGGGTTTCCTTGGTGTTACGACCAAGGAGGAACCCAAAAAACAACAGCCGCAGGAACTCTGAACAGTCCGATAGAATTCTTGGTCTTCCACGTCCAAGAGATCAAGAGAACAAAAAAAACTGAGATTCAGATGAGAAAAAACAAATTTCGAGCCCAGAATTATTGCTCTGATACCATGTGTTCGTTCCTGAGAGAGACGAGAGAGAGAGAAGAGAAGAAAGAGGAGAAGAGAACATAGAGGAGAAGAGAAGAGAGAGTTGATTGAGACTCAAAAACTCTAGGCTGGTCGTTCCTAGCTTCTTATTTATATTCACTTAATGTGATAAGAACTGAAGTTACAAGAATGCCCCTGGCAGTTCATAATAACAAACAACTAACAAGGAAAAAAAAGAAGCTAGCTGTCAGTACCTAGATAGACTAGGCTGACAACATACTAACAGAATACTAGCACAGAACCAAACAACATACTAACAGCATTCTAACACACAACCAATAAATAAGACTCACAACAGCACCTTTTAGATGAAACGGGTAACGTAACAGTATTAAGGAAGCTAGTCCTAGTTAGTATTAGGATAATTCTCTTGAGATGATGTTTATTGGATACTGAAACTTGGTATGCTTGTTGGTGTATGTTTGTTTCTGTGCCTTGCATATACATGTAATATTTAATTTCTGTGATTTTAAGAACATCCAGACATATTATTGTGGATTGTCTTTATCATTGATGTATACTTGCACAAGGGCAAGGAGATTTCTTTATTGTCTCCTATTTATATTTGTTTATGTGCTTTAATTGCATCAGGGAAACTCTGGGGGGCCTCTTGTCAATCTTGATGGAGAAGTTGTTGGAGTTAATACTATGAAGATATTGGCTGCTGATGGTTTGAGTTTTGCTGTACCAATTGACTCTGTATCCAAAATTGTAGAGCATTTCAAGAAAAATGGGTATGCGACTTCTTGGTGTTCTCTTTTGATATACACTGAAATTTGAGTTGTCTGTTGCATATGTCATCTAACACCATCATGCAAAATGTTATATCAACAAGAATAAATTTCTAGGCATATACTAGTTTCAACTATTTCCAAGCTTTTCTCTCAAAAAGAATTGAAGTCAAATCATGAGATAGACGTTTTGGATTTTCTTTTTAAATGTTTGGTTGAAAATTTTTGAATTTTATTTTGTTGTTTTATGGGCCATCGAGATCTACAAGATCACATCAATCATTACTTCTAACTTTCTAACCATTAGGTATTTCTGAAATGACTCTGGATCTGCTGACCCCAACACATTGCTGGCCATGTTCACCCAGCCACACATATGGAACACCGGTTGTGTTGTAGTCACCGATATACTCAATGTGCAGCTGGATGAGCATGGCCAGCAATGTGTTGTGGTCAGCAGATCCAAACTCTTCTGAAACATGTAATGTTTATGTGTGTGCACACATATTAAGCTTCTAGTAAGCAGTGTGACTGTCCTCATCGTCCTCAGCAACTCCTAGTCGAGAGTTTTACTTTTCTTCTCTTAAAAAAAGAGAAGAGTTTTACTTTTATTTTTGTGGGTCAGAAATAAATAGCTTTCATAATTGATTCATAAGCTAGATGTGGCTGTCCCATTTCTGAAGTCAACATGCATTTGATGTATTTGAAAACATCTTTGGAATTCTACTTCAAATTACTAATGTTAAGAGTTTTTGTGGTGCAGGAGAGTTGTTCGGCCTTGGCTAGGCCTTAAAATGCTTGATCTTAATGAGATGATAATAGCACAGTTGAAAGAAAGAGATGTCACATTCCCAGATGTCAGCAAAGGTGTGCTTGTACCTATGGTATGTAGTATTAGTTTCCTTATTTTTCTTTTTCCCTTCTCTCCATTTTCCTTGTTTAGTGTTTTTTTTTTGTGTGTGAATTTGAGGCATTTTTAACTTGCAAGTGTATTGCTATAGTAACCAAAATAATAACTCAAAGATGCATTGCTATAGGAACCAAAATAATAACTTAATGATGTTCTCTCTACAGTACTGAATGCATCAGTTGATTTTAAAATCTGCGCTCTTGTTGTCTTGTGGCCACTGATATGTTTATTGATGCATTTTAAAAATAGGAAATATGTTATATTTTGGGGTAATTGCAGCACCAAAGAGGAAACTAAGAGAGAAAAATTAAGATAACATGGAACTGACATATTTTAAGGGGGAAGAAAGATCCAATGTTTTGTTGGTGGATCAGTATTGCATTTCTTTTTATCAGCAACAGATTGAAGATATTCTACTAAGAAGACATGCAAAAGCCAGCAGAGAAGGAACAACAAAGTGATGTGCATTGACCACATGCAATTTTTGATACTTGTAAACAAAAAATTCAAATCAACCTTGGCCTGTTGCCTCGCAAAACTGATCTTCCCTATAGATACTTTCATGAACAAGACAATCAAGTAGTGAGTTTGCAGATTTTGGGAATCTGTCTTGCATTTTCCCTCTTAAATCTGCTGCTTTTCTCTGTTCAAAATTAACGTAGATGCATTGTCTAATAAAACTAGTGGATCAATATATTTAAAGTTTGCTTTATTATTTTAATCTTCCTAATTGGCTTCTCTTATTTTAGTCCATTCATGTTCATATTTTATACACACACACACACACACACACACTTAATCTTCAGTATTAAATACATATTGTCATATTTATGTATTTAATAAAGTAACAAAAAAGGTGATAAAATTAAAAACAATGCCATTTGTTTTATTTAGCATGTTAATTGTGTGCATGAAAATGCTACATACATTGTGAATTTTGGAGAATTGCATCTCAAGTCCCTCAACTTTGCAAGTTAGCTAACAGTTTATAATTTTTCTGACCTTCCAACCAGGTGACTCCAGGATCCCCTGCTGATCGTGCTGGATTCCACCCAGGTGATGTTGTCATTGAATTTGATGGCAAACCTGTTGGAAGCATCAAGGAGGTATATGACCAATTTTGTTTTACATTTTGAGCAAGTATAACCCAATAAAACTGGAATATTCTTTCTGTGCATAAACTAATTCATAAAGAGAGACTAGTGTGGTATTAGGTAAAGATTATATCCAGTTTTGTTATGATAAAAGTTGTCTTTTATTATCTCTGTTTCTTTAATAAAAAATATTGTTAGGTAAAGAATGAGAGGATGGTCCACATGACACGGTAATGCCATTACTTGTGATATCCACAGTTAGGTGTCATTTCTAAAGTCTGCATGATCTTATGATCCTGAAAAATGATGTATTGTATTGTTTTGGATAGCGAGAATAATTAGAGCAATGGTGTTCTGCAAGGGAAAACTTGATATATCTGGTGGTTGAAGTAATCTAATCAGGCTAAGTTTGGTACTTGCCAATATTTTATTGCATTGTTCTAAACCCAATATGGATTCCAATATCTCATTATGCTGGCCATACTTCTTTCTTGAATTTATGTATGTATACTTTTTCAAATATATAAACATTCACACTGTTGCTGTCTAAAACCAAAACCATCAACAGCTTTAGGATCCCTAATTCATTTTTTTTTATAAGTTTGAGGATCCCTAATTCATTAATCTTGAACTTGTGGCAGATCATAGAAGTATTGGGAGACAAGGTTGGGAAGCCCTTGAAGGTGGTTGTGAAAAGAGCAAACAATAAATTTGTGAGTCTAACTGTAGTGCCAGAGGAAGCGAACCCAGATATGTAACAAAATTTTCTCTTATCATACTGCTGTTACATATCAGACATTTTTTTGGGTAAGTATATTAAACATTAATCAAAAAGGGATCTCTCCCTTATCCACTGAATTGAAATGTGGGAAAGAAATTGAAGTTAGTTTTTATGATATTTTTCCTTAAAACAAATAAATAATTAACGAGTGAGCAAGGCTCATCGGTGTGTATACATGTACCATTTTGACCTTATGTATCTCAAGTATTGAGTTTGAAATGACATTTTGTAGACTTGATGCTGACATGTAGCTGTCAAAGAGATGTAAAGCCTCCCTAACTTCTGTATGCTGAACTGCTTGTTCACCCTGGAAAAAAGAATAGATGTTTTCTTCCTTTTTTGTCGGTACTAATTTTCCTTTCTTTTTATTTGGGGGCTCCGGGGGGGGGGGGGGGGGGGAGGAGGGTTGTAGTCAAAGTACAAGATATCAACATGATATGTATGATACATGGCATATCATATCGATTTCCAACTGCCCGACACGTGGCACTGGTGCCATACCATTCCACTCTTGTCCCATATTGACTGTATTTCACATTTGCACTATATTGAGGCTTTATAAGTCAATATGGACCTATTATGATCTGATGATTGGTTTGTCTCTTAGCTTTCCTTCTCTTTTCTAGTTAATTCTTCATTGTTCAATAGAACTGCATGTTTTGGTGTTTGAAATGCAAAAATATGCCAAATTTGTTAGATCTGTGATGTTTTAGTCTTGTATTTGTATATTTATAGATTTTCTACCAAAGAAATTGGGAAGATCTTAAAATTATAGAAGCAATTTATTTTATATGTTTTAAATGATTTTCATGGTAGGAAAGAACTACAATGTGGATCTAGCAAGCCAACTGGTCTTTCTTAATTTTGATAATTTACAGAAATAAAAAAATATCAAATGGAATAATTATATTACTATATAGTGACTTCTAATTAAAAATTCTGAATTGTATATTATATGTATTTTAAATTACTAATGTACTGATATTATTTAAGCTAAGATAATTTACTTCTATAAATTATTAATTATTAATTTAATTTACAATAGATGAATAAGTAAGAACATGTTGATTATTTAGAAGAATAAAAAATATTTTTACAAAATTGACTTAATATACATTAATAATTTTGAAGAAGTTAAACCCATTAACTTAATTCTTTTGGTAGATTGCAAAATTAAAAATAATAAAATATAGAAATATTTATTTTTAATAGTTAATCAAAATTTATATATTTTATTCTTTCTAATTTTAAACTACTAAAAAAACTAAGGTAATGGGTAAAAATTACTAATGTCTATAAAGTCAATTTTGTAAATAGTATATATTTTTTGTAAATAATCGCTATGTTGTTAATTACTTATTTTTTCTAAGTTAAATTATTAATTAATAATTCATATAAATAAATTATGTTAGTTTAAAAATATAATAGGTGCATTAGAATTTATAATCTGCATATGATATGTAATTCAAAATTTTTAATTAGTAGTCACAAATGCTAGTATAATTATTTTATTCTTTTATTACTTACATAAATTGTTGTTGGATCAAAGGTTTTGATAGATCCGTCTTATAGTTTTTTCCTATCATGAAAATCATTTAAAGCATATAAAATAAATTGTTTTTATAATTTTTAGATTTTCCCAATTGTTTTGGGGGGAAAATCCATAGATCTATTAGTACAAGCCTAATAGTAAAACATCACAGACCCAATAACAAATCAATACTTCTGCATTCCAAACACCATATTATGTAGATCCATTGACCATTGAAGGATTACATGAAGACAAAAGGCAAAAACCTGCCTTCCCCTCTCCTCGATTTCAATGGATTTTCATGTTTTTCATGCAAGATCTCAGGTGTTTTTGTAGGTATAGGCTTTTCTATAGTTTTCATGATAGATGAAAGTTGAAAGTGACAAGAAGGTTCGGAGAAGACAAAACAAGGAAAAAAGTTCATTCTACCAAATAAATTGTTGTCATAGATATCAATTCTATCAATCCTTATGATATACAACTTCAATGTAGTGTGATACGATTGACTTGGGAGGACACGAGTGGAATGGTCTAGCATTAAGTCTATTCCACTTATACTACATATTAAGCTACTTGGAAATCGATATGATCAAAATGTGTTGCAATATGTACCCATTTCTAAGCTTACCTACATTGATATGTGATATTTTGAACCTGGGATGTGTTTATTGCAATTCAATAAATTTCATCATAGTTCATTAAGGGTGTATTTGGTACTATTGTGTTGTGTTGCTGTTGCATTGTCGGTTTATCAATGCAAATTTGTGAGAAATATGTGTTGCTATTATCATATATGAGTGTCATTTCAATTACAAAAGCCTATCTACCAAACATTAGGTGGAAATAGCAATTTGTATTGATCAATTCAAGATGTTTTTAAAACATTTCATGTAGAAATATCTTTCTATACAAATTTATATCCATCAACCCAAAACGCAATGGCAACAAAACATTATTGTACGGTTTGTACCAAATACCCCCTAAAATAGAAGCTTGGCTAATGTTGTACTTCATTTGTTGGGGTTGGTTACAAGTTTGGGTTTATAGGACAATTCAGCCATGATATAGGGCTTAAATGTTTTGTTGAAGTTAATCTTACCAGCTTCCACTGAGTATTGCACATGACGCGAAAGTTCTTAACAAAATCTATGAAATTTCTTTAAGAAGATATGTAACAATTGCTCAAAGGCTTTTTACACATTGGTCAAATATGTAACAATTGGTATTAAAGCCTTCCGTCATGGACATCCATCCTAGAAGTGATGCCAAAGGTTTGATTTTTATCAAGTACTAACATATCATTCCTTTAATAAATATCTTTTTCCATTTTGAAAAAGCCAGTAGGCAACAGGGAAAGACCAAGGGCTTGTTTGGTAAAATTTTTGGAAAGATCTTCTGGTAGTTCCAACAGTCAAAAGACACATTGAGCTTTTGCATGAAGATATGAATAGTTCAGAGTATGTTTGGCAGATGTATGTTTTTCAGTGTCTTTTCGTGCGAAAATAAAACACGAAAGACGCGAAAATCTTCATTTGGAGCTTTCCGAAATTAGCCCAAAATGGGCTTTTCGTGTTTTTTTGGCATTCCAGCTTTTGACAGCTTGATCTTCCACAAATCAAATGGGGATAAACCAAAAATCGGTCTGCCTGGTTTGTACAGAAAGACACGCCAAACGGGCCCCAAGACATTGGTCTTGACTCTAAAGAGGGTACATCCGTATTTAGCAATAGAATATGAGACTTTGTTACTCACTTGTACGTGGGGTATAGTAGACTAGAGCTTGATGAAGAGTGTTTCACCCATTAGCAATTACAACCCTTACCCCCTTTCGGCAAGTTCCTTCTTGAGTCAAGTATGCTACCGCCAAATACTAGAATCAAATCTCCTCTTTTGGACCCACCAAGAGGTAGCCGTAGTGCTTAAGTATTTGAGAGTTAATGACTGCGCCCACAGCCAGGGCTGTCATTTGGACTGGATTTGATCCAATCCGATTCAGTCCAATGTAAGTTCTGGTCCTATCCATTCCGATGAATATTTTGGATCATTTTAGATTGGTTCAATTCAATGTTTGGACTGTTCAATCTGTTCAAATTTGTTTTGATTTTGATTGGTTTCAACCCAAATCCAGTCTATTGACACCTATATTTCTTATCTTATATTAATGGATCAGATAATGGCTTAATCCAATCCAATCCAATATAAATTTATTACGAACAGACCAGGTCCAATCCAATCTAATAACTATTTTGGACCGGACTGATCCAATCCAATGTCTTATTGATCTATCCAATCCGTCCAAATTGATTTTGGACTGGATGGGGTCCAACCCAAAACTGATCCACTGACATCCTTACCCATAGCTTACCTTTCTCGGTCAAAAAACGCCAAGCGAGTTTCACAAGCAGAGCACTGTTTCTTGAACCAGTGTCTAGTGAAGCCAAGACCCCCAACATCTTTCTTATTCATGAAGAAATTCTAGCCTTTGAGATAAATGTGAGGGCTCTGTGGCATCATGAAACCCCACCAAAAATCACGGCTTATAGCGCTGATTTGGGGCCTCGGGGTACCACTTGAGATGCCATGAAGTAATTAGAAATTGTGGAGAGAGCAAATTTAATGAGGATCTCTCTTCCATCATGTGATAAGAAGTTGGACTTGGCACTTCTCAACAATTTGAGATAGAGTTGCCCGTATTCAATAGGGGAGCGCTAAGGTAGTGTTCCTTCCCCATCATAATGTTGACCCCAAGAGGGTGGGAAAATTCCCTTCTAGTTCTCCTATGAACATTCTGAGTGAGAAAAGAAAATCGAAGACTGGAGACTTGGTGAAATTTTTTTGTTTGCCTGACTAGCTCCTAAAATATATATGTATACTAGCAGTGATTCGTGCGATGCATGGAAAAAATCTGAAAGATTTAATAAAAGTTAACACTTATATTAATTCCATTAATAATTGACAATTATATAGAAATGACAACGGGGTGGATTCAGGGCAGGGCACCCCATCCTCGCCCCATCCCCAGTGTCACGTAGGTTCAGGGCAAGGTAACCACTCCTCAATGTCGAGCGAGCTTAGGGGCAAGGCACCCCACTTCTCATCAAGGATGGAGAATCCTCGAATTTCCCAGCCCCGTCCCTAGTATTGGGCGAGTTCAGGTAAATGTGTAAACTGGGTCGTGTTGGGTCGGCACGACACGACTCGCATGTGGCTCGCACGAAGTGCGAGTCGTGCTGTGTTGGCCCACGAGACGTCTCGGGCCGTGCCTCCCTCCTCCAAGATAATTTGGGGGGTCGGTTCGGCATGGCCCACGGCTTGAGCCCACTCCCCAAGGTTTTTAAAATTGGACTGGATAGGGAATCGTTATGGGGTCGAACAATATGTTTGTCAAACGGATGACCCACTTTGACAAAAAATAATAATAATTTAGAAAAACAAAAAAAATGCCAAAAGCTGTTGTCTGGGTTGATGGTTCGACTACCCAGGTCAGCGGTTCGCTAACCAAATAAATGGTTTTTGGACAAAAAGAGGTTTTGAGGAGAAACGGTGTTCGGTTCCCAATTTTTCGGTCTAACCATCTAGTTTGATCCAGTTTTGAAAACATTGTCCCCATCAACCCAATATTCAATTTGATGATAGAAATGATCAAAAGTATATATATTGAGTATCAACCACATGGTAAATTTCTAAAAGTACACTAAATTGTCTTTAATATTCAAAAATATAATTTTATGAAAAAATTGGAAAATTTATTGTACTTGTGTAATTTTGAAAATTTATTCAAATTTATTTAAGATTTTATTAAATAATTTATTTTCTTTTTAAATGGTTTAATTACAGAATTATACTAATTTATCTTATAATTTCTAATATAAACTAACCAATAATTTCCTTTTTCCAATATTATACTAATTTATCTTAATAATTTGTGTAATTATTTGTTCAAATTATAGTTTTTCATTTCCCATAGTCATTTATCTTTAATAACTTTCAATAATTTGCAATAAAAATTACATAAATTTTCAAAATCTATCAAATGTAATAAATATTCCTTAAATTTCCAAAATATTCTAATAATTTTCAATAATTATTTAGTGCATTTTCAATAAACTTTCAAATACTTTATATCTTTTAATTTCAAAATGGTTATTTTATGAAAAATTTATTACATTTGTGTAACTATGGTGATTTATTGATTTTTTTTTAATTTTTATTAAATATATATTTTTATTTGGTAGTTTACTAACAAAGTTACACTAATTCATCTTTTATTTTCAATATAAATTAATTAATAGTTTCATTTTCTAACATTATAATATTTTGTTCTCCCATTTGTATTTGCTTATTAATTATAATAATAACAATAACTCAAATTTTATACTTTTTTTATAATTGTTGTAGAAATTAGTTAAAGAGTTTTTAATTTCTATAAAATGTTGTTAATGAGTTAATTAATAACAATATTTATTAATTTTTGGTAATTTACTAACCGTATTTATTAACTTTTGGTAATAACACTATTTAATACTCATTGAATATGGGTGGGATTAAATATTAATCGTATTTAACTATTTATTAATTAATATGAATATTTTAAATGAGGGAGAGTGGGTATAGATTGGGGGGGATGCATTTTAGGAATTCATTAGAGAGTGGGGCAACATGATACTTTCCTATTGGTTTAAATGAGATATCTTAGGAGAGAGATTATAGGAATATTTTTAGGTAGTTGAGTGAGATGGCTAATGGGAGTGGTGGGAAGGGAAGAGGAGAGAAAGTCAAAGAGAATGCAAGGTGGGGTTAATAGAGCGAGAGGCATGGTGATGGGGACCCGTGCTTTGTTAAGTGAAAGTTAAACAATAGAAATACATAAGACTAAATAATTGTTTTTTATTTGAACTTTTTAATAAAAATCCGATCAAACTCAACCCGAGTTGGTAAGTTTTCTAGTATTTCATATTGGCTTTGGTTTAATAAATATATATTAATATTTTATATTTTAAATTTAAATTTTTAACATGGGAAAGTAGGAAAATTCCCATATTTGTTAGTTTAAGATATTTTATCATAGATTTAATTTTTGTAATTTATTTTTTAATAATATCATTATAATTTATGAAATTTAAAGTTAATTTTTTAAGTTTAAATCTTTTGAACAAACAAACTAAACCGAAAATAAACCCAAATCGATTTGGTTGGCAAAACTGCCTATAACTGAATTGAACCAATCATTGAGCACTCCTAATTTCAACTAAATTTATAGTCTAATCTCTAATAAATAACAATAGTTTAATCTCCAATAATTATTGAAAATTTATAGCAAACGTACACAATCATTGAAAACAAGTTTATAATGAAAATATAATAGATATATAATAAAAATACAATAATTACAAAAATATAATAAATACTGAAAATATACTAAATTAGTCAATAAATAGTGTAATCTTAAATAACAGTTTAATCTCTAGTAAGTATTAATCTATAAATTACAAAAAATAAATAATTACTAAAAATAAATTTATAACAAAAATACAATAAATACGATAAATTAAATTTCAAAAGTTAAATAATAGTTTTCTAATCTCCAATAATTATTGAAAGCAATAAATAATTACTGAAAATAAAATAAATATTAATTATAGTAAATATAAATATATAATCAATATACACTATTATTGTAAAATTGTTACTAATAAATATAACTTTTTTGATAGTTATTTTCTACAATTATTAATTGATATAAGTGAAATTAGTTATTTACAATATTATTTACTTGTTTAAATAATATTGTTATTTAATTTCTTAAAATATTAATTATTTATTGAATTTAGTAATCCATAAAATTATAATTGTACTATTATTACATAATTTGTTATTAATTTTGTAAAATATTACATTATTATTAATATGAAGTGAAAATCTATGATGCAGAAAAGATATGGTATGGAAAGAGTTTTGACCAATCAAAACCCACCCATGAATTTTGATAAGTAACAAACACTATGCTCCCTACCACGTTTATGATTCTAGTTTATTGGTCAATTGCTTTTTTAGATATAATATCTTTTCCATATCATAGTTGAAATGGGAAAATCTATGATGCGGAAAAGATATGGTATGGGAAGAGTTTTGACCAATCAAAACCCACCCATGAATTTTGATAAACAACACTTGACTGGCTACATTTATGATTCCAGTTGATTGGTCAGAAGTTTTTCAGATATCATATCTTTTCCATATAATAGTCGAACCCTAATATGAATATTATGAATTCTATTATAATTATTTTTCTACTTTTAAGATTTTTTTAAAATTTATTACATAATTTCATTATTTTAACTATTTAAAAATTTGTCATGTTAACTATTTTGTTATTTAAATATTTAAATAATATGTAAAATATTTAAAAAAATTCATTATTTGAATTTTATTTATTTTAATGTTATTACATAATATTAAATATTTTGTTATATTATTTAACTATTTTTAATGTTTTTATTTAAGATTTTTAGTTATTGAAATATTTAAATAATGTTATTTTTTAATGCTAAATTATTATTATTTGAATAACATTTAAATTGAATAATTCATAAAATTATAATTTTTATTGTTATTACATAATTTCGTGATGAATTTTGTAAAAATATTGAATTATTAATAATATGATTTTTATTAAATATATTAATTTTTTGTGTTTTGAATAAATATTTTAAATTTAGTATATAATTTCGTTATAACATTTAAATAGTTCTGAATTTTTTTAATGAAACTTTCTTTAGATAGATATAGATAAAAAGTGGGGGGGGGGATAAATAGGAATTAGAGATAGTTTAGGAGAGAATCTCTCTACTAAATTAGAGATAATTTAAGAGATAAATAGAGGTTAGAGATAATTTAGGAGATAAATAGGAATTAAAGACAATTTAGGAGGAAGTGGGGGAAAGTGGTGCCACTTGGCTAAACATTAGAAAAGCTTTATGGTTGATATAAATAGTTAGGTATATGTGATTTCCTATTGGGTTTAATGGGTAATTATGTGGAATTAAAAAATAAAAAAATTCAAAAAAAATAATAAATTAAGAAGGGGGTTTCCTGCAATGAGAGCTATGCTAATACAGCAAGACCAGTTTTAATACATATACTAACAGGGACTCGTACGATGCACAAGAAAATCTGAAAGATTTAATAAGTTTATTTTTCATTTAATGTTGATTTATAAAAAATAATTATTGTTAATTTAATATGAATAAATATTTTTAATAAATATAGTTTTATTAATAATTTGTAATAATTTTAACAATTTTTATTCTTTTTATTATTTTCAAATGAACTTTTGATTAACTTTAAATAAATAAAAATAATTTTAAAAGCTAACATTTTTATTAATTCCACTAATAATTAAATTATATAGGAATGACAATAGGGTGGATTCAAGGTAGGGCACCCCATCCCTTTCCCTACCCCATAGTTAAGACACTTTACCCCATTCCCGACCCGTCCCCAATGTCACGCGGGTTCAGGGCAAGGTAACCACTCCTCAATGTCGAACGAGTTTAGGGGCAAGGCACCCCACTCCTCATCAAGGATGGAGAATCCTCGAATTTCCCTGCCTTGTCCCTAGTATTAGGCGAGTTCAAGTAGAGATGTAAACTGGGTCGTGCTGGGTCGGCAAGACACAACCCGCATGTGGCCCACACAAAGTGCGAGTCATGCTATGCTAGCCCATGAGGCGTCTCGGATCGTGTCTCCCTCCTCTAGAATAATTTGGGGGGTCGGTTTGGAATGGTCCACGGCCCGAGACTGCATGGGCCCGTGCTGTGCTGTGGGTTGGGGTAGTCCATGGGCCGGGCCTTGGGCTAGGCAATGCCACACACCAAGCCAAGCTCAGGGCAAGGCGCCTACTCCCTATCCAAGGTTTTATAATTGGACCGGATAGGGAACTGTTCTGGGGTTGAACGGTGTTCGGTCCGAACGGATGACCCGCTTTGACAAAAAATAATAATAATTTAGAAAAACAAAAAAAATGGCCAAAAACTATTGCCTGGGTTGACGATTCGACCGCCCAGGTCAGTAGTTCGCTAACCAAATAAACAGTTTTTGGACAAAAAGCGGTTTTGAGGTGAAATAGTGTCCAGTTCCCAATTTTTTCGATCTAACCATTTGGTTTGACCTAGTTTTAAAAACATTGTCCTCGTCAAACCAATATTCAATTTGTTGATAGAAATGACCAAAAGGATATATTGAGTATCAACCACATGGTAAATTTCTAAAAGTACACTAAATTGTCTTTAATATTCAAAGATGCAATTTTATGAAAAATTTGAAAAATTTATTGTACTTGTGTAATTTATTCAAATTTATTTAAATTTTTATTAAATAATTTATTTTCTTTTTAAATGGTTTACTTACAGAATTATACTAATTTATCTTATAATTTCTAATATAAACTAACCAATAATTTTCTTTTTCCAATATTATATTAATTTATCTTAATAATTTGTATAATTATTTGTTCAAATTATAGTTTTCCATTTCCCATAGTCATTTATCTTTAATAAATTTCAATAATTTGCAATGAAAATTCCACAAATGGTTTTCCAAAACCTATCAAATGTAATAAATTTTCATAAAATTTCCAAAATATTCTAATAATTTTCAATAATTATTTAATGCATTTTAAACAAACTTTTAAATACTTTGTATCTTTAATTTCAAAAATGTTATTTTATGAAAATGTAGTTTTATGAAATTATTTGAAAATTTTATTATTTTTGTGTAAATATGGGGATTTATTGATTTTTTTAAATTGATATTAAAAATATATTTTTAGTTGGTAGTTTACTAACAAAATTACATTAATTTATCTTTTATTTTTCAATATATATTAATTAATAATTTCATTTTCTAACATTATAATATTTTGTTCCCTCATTTGTATTTGCTTATTAATTATAATAATAACAATAACTCAAATTTTATACTTTTTTTATAATTGTTGTAGAAATTAGTTAAAGAGTTTTTAATTTCTATAAAATGTTGTTAATGAGTTAATTAATAATAATATTTATTAATTTTTGGTAATTTACTAACTGTGCTAATAAGAATATTTAAGTTTTGGTAATTTACTAACCGTATTTATTAACTTTTGGTAATAACATTATTTAACACTCATTGAATATGGGTGGGATTAAATATTAATCGTATTTAACTATTTATTGATTAATATGAATATTTTAAATGAGGGAGAGTGGATATAGATGGGGGGATGCATTTTAGAAATTGATTAGGGAGTGGGGCAACATGATACTTTCCTATTTTTTTAAATAAGATACCTTAGGAGAGAGATTATATGAATATTTTTAGGTAGTTGGGTGACATGGCTTAATGGGAGTGGTGGGAAGGGGAGAGGAGAGAAAGTTAAAGAGAATGCAGGATGGGGATAATGGAGCAAGGAGAGGCATGGTGACGGGGACCCATGCGATGCAGGGGCTTTGTTAAGCTAAAGTTAAACAATAGAAATACATAAGAGTATATAATTGTTTTATATTTTAACATTTTAATAAACAGTCCAACCAAACTCAATCAGAATTGGTCGGTTTTCTAGTACTTCAGGTCGACTTTGGTTTAATAAATATATATTAATATTTTATATTTTAAATTTAATTTCCTAATATTGGATAGTAGGAAAATTCCCAGATTTCTTATTCTAAAATATTTTATATCATATATATAATTTTTATAATTTATTTTTTAATAATATCATTGTAATTTATGAAATTTAAAGTTAATTTTTAAGTTTAAATCTTTTGAACAAACAAACTAAACCGAAAATACATCAAAATCGATACAATCCGAGTTGGAGGGCTTTTAGTAATGATCAATCGGTTTTGAGTGTCAAACTACGGACTTGACCATATCGATTTAGTGGGAGAAACAACTTTCAACTAAACTGAACCAATCATTGAACACTCTTAATTTCAACTAAATTTATAGTCTAATCTCTAATAAACAATAATAGTTAAATGTCCAATAAATACTAAAAATATACTAAATTAGTCAATAAATAGTGTAATATCAAATAATAGTTTAATCTCTAATAAGTAGTAATCTATAAATTATAAAAAATATATAATTACTAAAAATAAATTTATAACAGAAATAAAATAAATACAATAAATTAAATTTCAAAAGTTAAATAATAGTTGTTTAATCTTCAATAATTATTGATAATTTTATATTAAATAAAAAATAGAAATACATTTATAAATAATTATTGACAGCATATTTATAAAAAACAATACATAATTACTGAAAATAAAATAAATATTAATTAGAGTATATATAAATATATAATGAATATACACTATGATTGTAAAATTATTACTAATAAATATAAGTTTTTGATAGTTATTTTCTATAATTATTAATTGATATAAGTGTAATTAGTTATTTACAATATTATTTAGTTATTTTAATAATATTATTATTTAAATTCCTAAAATTTTAATTATTTATTGAATTTAATAATCCATAAAATTATAATTGTACTATTATTACATAATTCGTTATTAATTTTGTAAAATATTAAATTATTATTAATATGAATATTATGAATTTTATTATAATTATTTTTCTACTTTTAAGATTTTTTTAATTTATTACACAACTTAGTTGTTTTAACTATTTAAAATTTTGTCATGTTAAATATTTTGTTATTTAAATATTTAAATAATATGTAAAATATTTAATAATTTCATTATTTGATTTTTATTTATTTTAATGTTATTACGTAATATTAAATATTTTGTTATATTATTTATCCATTTTTAATGTTTTATTTAATATTTTTAGTTATTGAAATATTTAAATAACGTTTTATTTTTTAATGTTAAATTTTTATTATTGAATAATTCGTAAAATTATAACTTATATTATTACTACATAATTTCATGATGAATTTTGTAAAAATATTGAATTATTAATATTATGAATATAATTAAATATATTAATTTTTTGTGTTTTGAATAGTTCTAATTTATAAAAAGTAGGGGAGAGGATAAATAGGAATTAAAGATAGTTTAGGAGAGAATCTCTCTACTAAATTAGTGATAGTTTAAGACATAAATAGGAGTTAGAGATAATTTAGGAGATAAGTAGGAATTAGAGACAATTTAGGAGAAAGTGGGGAAAGTGGTGCCACTTGGCTAAACAATAGAAAAGCTTTATGGTTGTTAGAAATAGTTAGGTATATGTGATTTCCTTATTGGTTTAATGGGTAATTATGTGGAACTAAAAAATAAAAAATAAAAAAAAAACAGAAAATTAGGAAGGGGGTTTCCTGTAAATTATGTGAGCATGTCTTTCCTTTGAGAGAAGCTATTTATCTATTTTCTCTTTTTTTTTTTTAATTTTTAATTTTTTAATTTCATATCATTTTTGAAACAACCAATGAGATGCACTTTCCCAATAACCTAAATTATCTCTTCTCCTAAAATTACTCGTAAACTACCTCCCCCACTTTCTCCAAAATTATCTTTACTTCCTATTTATCATCTAAATTATCTGTAATTCCTATTTATCTCAAAATTATCTCTAATTTAGTAGAGAGTTTCTCTCCTAAATTATCTTTAATTCCTATTTATCCTCTCCCATACTTTTTATCTATATTTATCTAAAGAAAGTTTGGATTAAAAAATTTAAGAATTATTTAAATATTCTAACAAAATTATAAAATAACTTTAAAATATATATTAAAAACACAAAAAGTAATTTTATATTTTTACAAAATATATCACGAAATTATGTACTAACAATTTAGACTATGTTTTCTTGGATTATCAATTTCAATGTTCTTTAAATATTTAATAACATGTAATAGTTTTAAATAAATAAAATTCAAATAACAAAAAAATTAAATATTTTATATATTATTTAAATATTTAAATAACTAAATATTTATCATAACTAAATTTTAAATAGTTAAAATAACGAAATTATGTAATAAATTAAAAAAATTTCTTCAAAGTAGAAAAATAATTATAACATAATATTTAAATTAATAATAATTTAATAAATTACAAATTTAATAATAAAATTATGTAATAATAGCATAAATTATGATTTTATGGAAAATTAAATTCAATAATTAATTAATATTTTAAAATTTAAATGTTTTACATATTACTTAAGTATTTAAATAACTAAATATTTTAAATAACAAAATGTTTAACATAACTAGATTTTAAATAGTTAAAATAAATAAATTATGTAATAAATTTAAAAAATCTAAAAAGTAAAAAAATAATTATAACATAATATTGAAATTAATAATAATTTAATATTTTTACATGATATTGTAAATAATTAATTTCACTTATATCAAGTAATAATTCAAGAATATAACTTTCAAAAAAATAAGATTTATTAATAATACTTTTAAACTCCTAATCTATATTTATTATATATTTATATATACTAAATTTAATATTTATTGTCTGTTGTGATAAATGTATTTTCAATAAGTATGTATAAATAAATTTTTAAGTTATTTAATAGAAAACTTTCAATAATTATTGGAGATTAAATTACTATTATTGAAAATTTTAAATTTAATTTATTGTACTTATTGTATTTATCGTGTTTTTGTTATAAGTTATTGATTAATATTTAGTAGAGATTGAACTATTATTTGAGATTATACTATTTGTTGACTAAGTTAATATATTTTTAATACCTATTGTATTTTTGTAATTTCTATAATTATTGTAGTTTTTATTATCAATATATTTTCAATAATTGTGTATTTTTGTTATAAATTTTCAATAATTATGTGATACTAAACTATTGTTATTTATTAGAGATAAGACTATTAATTTAGCTAAAATTATGAGTGTTCATGAGTTGGTTCGGTGCGGTCATAGGCTATTTGACCAACCAAATTGACTTGGTAGGTTAGGAAGTTGGTTAGCTGAAACCGACTAACCTTTTGTGAAAATTGACCCGGTCAAGTTGTATTGGTTTGGGTCGATTTTTTTGTTTGGTTAGTCTGTTCAAAAGGTTTAAACTTAAAATTTTAATTTAATTTTAAAAATTACAGTGTGATTATTAAATAATAAATTTAAAAATTAGATTTATGACATAAAACATTTTAGACTAAGAAATATGGGAAAATTTTCATTTTTTTTATATTAAAAATTATATTTAAAATATAAAATATTAATATATATCCATGGTTAGGTCGTTCGATTTTGGTCAGTTTACAAATGGCTAAAGTGGAACTGATCCAACTTGGTCGAATTGGAAGATTTTTGAACCAAGGCCAACCTAAAATACTAGAAAACCGACCAACTTGGGTCGAGTTAATTGGGTTGGTTGGTTTCATTAGTTTGATAAATAAACTTAGTGAATTTAATTATTGTTATTTTTGAATTATAAAAATTTAAATTAAAGTAGTATATAAAATATGAATAATTATTAATTATTTAAAAAATTAAAAATATAAAACAATTATATATTCTTATGTATTTCTATTAGGGTCATTTATTAGAACACACTTTTAGGGATGTCAATTTTCCCCATCCCCAACGGGGACTTAACTTCACTGACCCAATGGGGTTGGGATGGGGATTGTTTTGGTGGGGCAGGGAAGGGGATGAGGATTAATAGGAATCCCCGGTCGAGGTCAGGGTCGGGGATGGGGATTGAGGTCCCTATATATATATGTGTGTGTGTGTGTGTGTGTGTATGTATTAAATGTTATTTATATTAAATATACTATTATATTATTTATATTATATATATATGTATATATCAAAACATATTTAAAACATTATTTATAATTTATAATTTTTATTTATTTTAAAAAATACTATTATCTGGAAACATTTTGGAGATTCGGGTCCCCACGGGGAATCGATCCCCATCAGGGATCGGGAATGGGGGTTAATTTCATAATCAAGGTTGGGCTTTAGGCCCACGATTTCATTAAGGATTGTTTGTTTTGCCCTTAGGCCCATGATTTTTTATCCAAAAATACCCCTAACACTTTTTTTTGTATAAAAAACAAAATTGAAAAAATGTAGCTAATAGAGTGGTTGCCCATGTCATATAAAGGAAAACATGGTATTTTTATTTTTATTTTTATTTTTATTTTCTTTTGATTAAATTTATTTAAATAAACACTAGGGTCAACACTATCATTTTCCACTATCATCTAATGGAAGATTGATTAAATCCATTGCAAATTATAAGTGGTGGTTTTAGTAAAATACTAACTATATGGTAGATTTTAATAAATCCATAAAACTACAAGGGGTATTTTAGTGTATGACCCTTTTTATTATTTAGCTTTCTTTTAATAAATCCCGTGCATGGCTCGGGTTCCCGCTAGTATATATATTAAAATTGGTTTGGCCATGTCAACATGTCTCTCCTTTGAGAGAAGCCTTTTATCTATTTTCTCATTTTTTTTGAATTTTTTATTTTTTAATTCCATGTCATTTTTAAAACAATCAATTAGATGCACTTTCCAAATAACCTAAATAATCTCTTCTCCTAAAATTACTCCTAAATTACCTCCTCCACTATCCCCCACTTTCTCCAAAATTATCTCTAATTCCTATTTATCTTCTAAATTATCTCTAATTCCTATTTATGTCCTAAATTATCTCTAATTTAGTAGAGAGTTTCTCTCCTAAATTATCTATAATTCCTATTTATCCTCTTCCCTATTTTTTATCTATATCTATCTAAAGAAAGTTTAGATTAAAAAAATTTAGAATTATTTAAATATTCTAACAAAATTATAAAATAACTTTAAAATATTTATTAAAAACACAAAAAAATAACTTTGTATTTTTCCAAAATATATCACGAAATTATGCACTAACATTTTAAATTATGTTTTTTTCTAGATTATCAAGTTAAATGTTTTTAAATATTTAATAATATGTAATAGCTTTAAATAAATAAAAGTCAAATAACAAAAAATTTTAAATATTTTAAGATTATTTAAATATTTAAATAACTAAATATTTATCATAACTAGATTTTAAATAGTTAAAAAATGAAATTATGTAATAAATTTAATTTTTTTTCAAAGTAGAAAAACAATTAGAACATAATATTTAAATTAATAATTATTTAATATATTACAAATTTAATAATGAAATTATGTAATCATAATATAAATTATGATTTTATGGATAATTAAATTCAATAAATAATCAATATTTTAAAATTTAAATATTTTACATATTATTTAAGTATTTAAATAACTACATATTTTAAATAATAACAAAATATTTAACATAACTAGATTTTAAATAGTTAAAATAAATAAATTGTGTAATAAATTTAAAAAAATTCTAGAAAGTAGAAAAATAATTATAACATAATATTGAAATTAATAATAATTTAATATTTTGACATAATATTGTAGTTAATTAATTTCACTTATATCAAGTAATAATTCGAGAAAATAACTTTTCAAATAAATAATAATTTTAAACTCTTAATCTATATTTATTATATAATATTATTGGAGATTAATTGGGTTGGTTGGTTTCATCAGTTTGATAAATAAACCTAACTAAAATTAATTATTGTTATTTTGTATTATAAAAATTTTATTAAAACTAGTATATAAAATATGAATAATTATTAATTATTTAAAAAGTTGAAAATGTAAAACAATTGTATACTCTTACATGTTTCTATTAGGGTCATTTATTAGAACACACGTTTAGGGATGACAAATTTCCCCATCCCCGATGGGGACTTGACTTCCTCGACCAAATGGGGTTGGGGATGGGAATTGTTTTGGTGGGGCGGGGGTGGGGACGAGGATTAATAGGAATCCCCGATCGAGGTTGGGATTGGGGATGGGGATTGAGGTCCCCTCCCCACCCCGACCCTGACTATATATATTAAATATACTATTATATTATTTATCTTATATATATATCAAAACATATTTAAACCATTATTTATAATTCAAAATTTTTATTTATTTTTAAAAATACTATTATCTGAAAACATTTAGGAATTTGGGTCCCAATAGGGAATCCATCCCTGTCAAGGATCAGGGATGGGGGTTAATTTCAGAATCGAGGTCGGGGCCCTAGGCCCATGATTTCATTAAAGTGTTTGTTTTGCCCTTAGGCCCATGATTTTTTATTCCAAAAATACCCCTAATGCTTTTTTTGTATAAAAACAAAATTGAAGAAATGTAGCCATTAGAGTGGTTGCCTATATCTTATTGAGGGAAAAATGGTATTTTTATTTTTATTTTCTTTTAATTAAATTTATTTAAATGAACATTAGGGTCAACACTGTCATTTTCCACTGTCATCTAATGGAAGATTGATTAAATCCATTGCAAATTATAAGTGGTGTTTTAGTAAAATACTAACTGTAGAGTAGATTTTAGTAAATCCATGAAAGTATAAGGGGTATTTTAGTGTATAACCATTTTTATTATTTAGTTCTCTCTTAATAAATCCCGTGCATCACACGGTCCCCGCTAATATAAAATAATTTGTTTAAGAAGAGCAGTTTCACTATTGGTACACTTCGGAAAGAGCAATATGTCATCATCAAACATGATGTGATTCAGCTTTGGGCAGTTCTTGACAATTTTGATTCCATAGAACAATCCCCAATCCGATGTTTGGCTAGGAGCCGAGAGACCAAATCCATATAATGGATAAATAAATAGAGGGAGAGGGGATAACCTTGGCGAAGTCCTCTTTCAGGGTTTATGAAAATTCCCAATTCTCCATTAAGCAAGATAGAGAAGGTGGGAGTAGAGATACAAATCCTAATTAGAGTGCAAAATTGAGAGCAGAGTCCTCTTCATTGTAAGCTCCAAATGAGATAATCCCATTCAATTGGATCATAGGCTTTAGATGGATAAATCTTTACCATAAAGCTTCCTATTCTGTGCTTTATCTTTCTCATGGAATGGACCATCTCTGCAGCTATAACTTTATTATTAGTAATTTGCCTACCTAAAGAGAAAGCATTCTAAAATGGGGTGATGAGATCATTCAAGAATTGCTTTAGTCGTACAGTGATGATTTTTGTTATTACTTTATAATGCTGTGTTTAGTTGCAGTGTAAATTTATTCGCACCGGTATGAATGCATGAGAGTGCAAATGAAAAAAATATGTAAATTTTCATTTAATTTTGTTTTGGGTTTTACTTCATTTTGTTCCATGTCTTAATTTACTTCATTTGTACTGAAATCAAACAAAATAAACTAAAATTTGAAACAAAAATAGATCAGAATTTACACTCAAATCATTTGCACTGCCATAGTTTTGTAGCAGTGCAATTTTATTTGCATTGCAGCCAAACACAGCCTAAGGCTCAGTTAAGAAGGAGTACAAATACAAATTTGTAGAGTACAAAACCTTGTATTTTGTATTATTTTGTACGTCTTTGAACTGTACATATTTGTATTTGTACTCCTTCCAAACTGAGCCTAAGGCTATGTTTGGTTGCAATTAGGGGTGCTCATAGTTCGGTTAATCGAACCGTGGGGCTTATTTTAGGACCGAACCGGTACTACCGGTTTTTGGAAAATCGGCAACAAAACCAGTTGGTTAACCAATTGATCGGTTTGGTTAGATGTCGGTTTTTCAAAATTTTTAATATATATTATAAATATATAATAAAAATTTATAATTATATTTTAATTAATAAATAATATATCAAATATTATATATTTATATTTATATTTATAATGCATATTTATTAATTTATAATATATATATATATATATAATATAGAATATATGTATAATGATCAGTTCAGTTAACCAATAGCTTATATTGGTTAACTGAAACCGGACCAATTAGTTTGGTTAACCGATTTTTCGATTTTTTTTGCTCACACCTAGTTGCAATGTAAATAGATCACCAATGCAAAACCATAGAAGTGTAAATGATTTCAGTGTAAATTCTTACCATTTCAATTTTAAATTTTAACTTACTTTGTTTGATTGCAACACAAATAAAGTAAATAAAGACATAAAGTAAAACCCAAAACAGAATTAAACAATAATTTACATTTTTTTCATTTGCTCTCCTATTCATTTGTATAAATGCAAATAAAATTGCACTGCAACCAAACACAACATAAGGGACATTTGTATGATCGATGGGATGGAGGTTATTGAGAGAGCCAGCACCCTCCTTTTTGGAATGAACAGTAGTGTGGAATCATTAAGTTCTGCAATTTGAAAAGGATCTGAAGACTAATTGTATAAACTCCACCGCTTTTGGACCAATTTTTGACCAGCAAGACTGATAAAATAATGAATGAATCCCATCTGGTCTTGGGGCCTTGAGAGGGCCAATAGAGAAGAGAACAAATTTAACTTCATTTGTCGATGGTACTTTGCATAACATATCATCCATTTCATCCGTGACTTGCCAAGGAATAAGCTCTGAATTATACTGGCTGAATTGAAGAGGTCAATATAAAACTCCCATATCATGGTGGAAATAGTAGATTCTTCAGATGTCCACTTCCCATTCCTGTGTTTTAAGCAAGTAAATACTATTAGCTCTACGTCTGTTGGAAGCTGAGATATAAAAAAACCTTATGTTTTGACCTCCCTCTAGCCAATCCACATTACTACATGAGCATGCTGTTTCCGATAAAGTTTCTCCTGCTTCTAAGATGTTGTTCAGCTCCGTATGCAGTTGATTTTCTGTAGCAATGTCATGATGGACTGATTGTAGTTTTGATTCAGTTTGCCTTGATTTTCATGCTCAAACTAGAGAATGACCCCGTAGTGGGTAACTAACCCAAATGTGTGTATAATTTAGTTTGAAGTTTACTATTTAATTATCAAAATTTAAATTAAAAAAAATTAATATGAGTTTTGCATTTTTGTAATTAACAATCTATTTTGACATTTTATTTGAAATTCACTATAAATTTATGTTTTTTTTTTTTAATTTGGTTTATAATATTAAATGAGATCTTATTGGTAAAAAAAAACCTACTTTATTTGGTATTTACTATTTATCTAATAAATCTATTTTGAGTTATTTATTTTTAAAAGTTAAATTGGGTTGCTTCCTAAAAGTTAAATCAAATTTGTAATTAATAAAGCTTTTTTTTTTTTTGAAAAAAATCATTTAAAAACAAACATGGGTTTATGGTAATCTTTTAATGGGTCCCTCCATTTGTATTTAATAGACTATAGATAAACATGTGTTAAGCTAATAAATAAGTGTCTAGTAAGAATGTTTATGAGTGAAACTATCCACTTTTTAAATCCTATTTCTTAAATTAATGAGATGCAACGTGTCTGAATGGTGGTAGTGGGCTATGGGCTTTAACAACAACTTCTCAGAAAATGTCACGTATCTAAATGATGGGGGCCTATACCTTGAAGGCCTCCCTTTAATATATATATATATATATATTAGATTCCCCAAATTCTAACAACCACAAAGGAAAGGATTATTTTTGAACTATAGGAACCAATCTTTTCAAAACCGGATCGGACCAGAGGTTGGATCAGAAAAATTAGGAATCGGTCACATGACTGGTTCTATTTTACCCCAAAACCGCTGTTTGGCCAAAAACCATTGATTTGGTCAGAAAACCACTGACTCGAGCACTCAAACTGCCAAACCGTTCAACCTGGGAATGGTTTTGGTCGTTTTTTGGGTTTTATTTTTTATTTTTTATTTTTTGTCAGAGCAGGCTGTCCATTTGCACTGAACAGTCGAACCGTTCGACCTAAGAACCGGACCCTAGAACGGTTCCCTATCTGGTCTCATTTTAAAAACCTTGGTAAGAACCATTACAGTGCAAATGATTTGAATGTAAATTCTGATCTATTTTTGTTTCAAATTTTAGCCTATTTTATTTAATTGCAAATTAAATGAAGTAAATTAAGACATAAAACAGAATAAATTAAAATCTAAAATAGAATTAAATGAAAATTTGCATTTTTTTCATTTGCACTCCCATGCATTTATTTTATTTGCACTGCAATCAAACACAACCAAATGAATCCTGCCCCCCATCCCAAAACTTGTTAAACGTAATATGAAAGTGAGCCAGCTTTCGTCCAAAGGGCTTCGAAGCGGATTGTCTTCCTACGGAATCTTTTCTTCGGTCTTGTATAAAGTGCAATAAGAGAATGATCTGATCTGCCAGAAACCAAATGCTTCACTTCACGTAGGAGTAGAGAAATTTGTCAGGCGTTCCATGACAAGCCCTTCTTTAGGCTTTCCTATCTTTTCCTTCCTTTTTCTACATTTTTCTTCAAATCAAACATAGCCTTAAGGTGTGCTCTAATTCATCCATTTAGCACATTCAATTCGGCAGCTAGAATTAAAATCAATTATCGTTAATATTATATTAATTTGCAATCTATTTACTTAATTAACCTTTCATTAAAAATTATTTATTTTGCCATCTAAACTAAGTGAAAAATGTTCAAGAGAATGAATCCATAGTTGTTTATTATAAAACTACCAATGTATCCATGGTTGTTTATTTTATAAGTATTTCTAATACCTTTTTTTTTTCTGTATAAAAAACATTGACCCACATGGAACAAAATAGAGTGGCTGTTAATCTCTTACTATGGTCAAAATTGGCACTTTTTATTTTTATTTTCTTTTGATTAAATTTATTTGAATGGATATTATGGTCAAGGTTCAAAGTATCGATACGCCCTGATGTATTGGCAGAGGCGTATCAGTACTTAAAACCATAAAAAAATTTGGTTTTTAGGCATACTTTTAACTATATTTTTTATTAAAAAGAAGGGGGATCCCAAAACACTTGTAAACAGGTGTATCGGGACCCCAACGATACAATACGCTCGATACAGAGCGTATCGTATCGAAATTTTGAACCTTGGTCATGGTCAAAACAGTCATTTTCTACTTTTGAATAATGAAAGGTCGATCAAGTAAATGGATTGCAAATTATAGGAGATGTTTAAATAAAACATAAACCATAGGGTAGGTTTTAATAAATTCATAAAACCATAGGAGGTGTTTTAGTAAATGACCCTATAAAATATTATATAAATTATACAAGGCCAGGTTGATTCTAGACACAAATCCTAGGTCCAAGCCAATAAACTTATTTGTAGCTAATTGAGATGTATAATTAATGTATTTTTTTTTTTAGATTTATTGGGTTCCCTACATATTTGTTTTATGCGAATGTGAATGGGCTGATCCAATCCATCTTTTCTTATTTCCACTAGAACATGAAACGGTACTTCAAAACCAGTGGTTGCAATGCTCAAACAAGCGGATGCGAAGTTATGACCTCCTGAAATTTGCAACACCCATAAATATATCAACAATATATTCATAAATACACAATTTTATGGATGTTTCCACAAACATGGATATAAATGTTATAAAAAAATTTTAACCTGTTACTTGTTAACTAGGTCAAGTGGGTTGATGGTTTAACTACTTGGGTTGGTGGGTCACTAACCAAATCAACGGATTTTATGGAAGAACAAGGTTAGGGTTAATCATGACTGGGCGATAGGTTGAATGCTCTGACCAACCGGCTCAACAAGTTGAAAACACTGGTCGCTTGTTCTCATTCATTGCAAAATTAATATATATTATATTTTATGTCATGCATGTATATGTATTTGAGTTCATTTATACATGTATATTTGATCCAATTTTTAAAATTATATTCGAAATTGCAACCAAATGACAGAAAAACCGTCTTTAAAACTAAGGGATATTATCTAAAACTCACCATAATTTTTTTTTCTTCACATTTCTTTTAAACTCACCATGACTCTTAATAAACCTCTCGAGAACCCCCTATCAGATAGCCATTAAATCACTGTTAGTGATTACTAATAGAAGTTGTCCACATAAGCATTTAAGGTTTTACATAACCAAACTACCCCTAAGTGGCAAGTCAAGCTTATTAAATATTTTTACAACAACATTACCTCTGATCCAGGCCCAGGCCCACAAATTTTAGGGTCAGGCCTGGGCCCATCCCAATCCCCACATATATTTTTTGAAGCCTCAATCCACATATATTATATATATTATGTATACATATGTATATATGTTATTTTATGTTGTACTCTATATTTTATTGAGAAATATTATAATGTAATACTTATAATATATATTCACATAATATTTTATATTATATAATGTATGAAATAAGTTTATATGCATATCATATGTCATTTAATATAAAATATTATATATGTAAAAGATGTAGGCTGGGGCTTATGTTTCAGGCTTGAAACTTGGGCTATATTAGGCCCAAGCTATAACAATTACCATATGTGCAAAGCTCAATCGAGGCCCAGCCTGGCCTGACCCACGATCACCTCTAAATTTAACTTAGCCAATCCCAATTAAACAAAGGAGTATATGTATAATTATTATCTATAGGCAACCAAGGCTAATTTTATTATAAAAAAATATTTAATAAGGTAGGATCTAACGAAAATCTAATAGAAGGTGAGTTTTTGGATAAGGGTGTCAATGGACCGGTTTTGAATTGGATCCCATCCTGTAAGGGTGTTAATGGACCGGTTTTGGATTGGACCCCGTCCAGTCCAAAATCAATTTGGATGGATTGGATGGACCAATAAGACATATTGGATTGGGTTGGGTTGAATTAAGCCAACCCAATTAAGCCAATATCTGGTCCATTGACATGAGATAAGAATGTAGGTGCCAATGGAATGGGCTTGGTTTGAAACCAATCTAAATCAAAATGAATTTGAACAGATTCGACAGTCCAGACATTGAATTGGACCGGTCCAAAATATTCATTGGATTGGATTGGACCTGATCCATTTATAATGGGCTCACATTGGACTGGATCGATTGGACAAAATCCAATCCAATTGACACCCCTACCATCTAGTCCAAAATCAAATTAGACGGACCAACAAAACATATTGGATTGGACCAATCCAGTCCAAAATATTCATTAGGCTGGATTGGACCTAGCCCGTTCGTAATGAATTTATATTAGATTGCGTTGGATTAAGCCCATATCTGATCTATTGATAATAGATAAGAATGTATGTGTTAATGGACTGGATTTGAGTTGAAATCAATCTAAATCAAAACGAATTTGAACAAATTAGACAATACAGACATGGGATTAGACTGGTCCAAAATATTTATTAGATTGGATTGGAGTTGTTCCATATATAATGAACTCACATTGAATTAGATCGGATTGGACCAAATCCAGTCCAATTAATATCCATATTTTTGGACAATAAAACCCATCGGCAAAGGAGCTTTCTGGAGTTTTGAGAAGTCAATCGTGAGTTTAACAGAAATTCGAAAAGTCATTGAATTGTAGATAATAATATCCCTAAAATTAATCTAATTCTAGAATGCACAAGTTTTGCCTTATGAGTTTAATCTAGGAAATCGGATTTTGTTCTCATGAAATTGGTCCTCACGGCTGCAAGTGTTGTTTGGATCAATTTTGTGAGTACAAAATCCAAATTCTTCTGTCGTATTTATCACTTGTTGGATCAAATTCTTGAAGTTATTTATTGGGAAATGAGAAAACATACATTGAGAATTGAATAAATTTACATTCTCACTTTTAATCACGAAAGCGCATCTGGTGTAGTGGTATCATAGTACCCTCCCACGGTACTGACCGGGTTCGATTCCCCGGATGCCCACATCTTCCTTTCCAAATTCCCACTATTTATATTTTTCTTCATAATAAATATCTAATATCTGGTTCCAATTTAGTGGCGGAGATTTCATCCTCAGGCGATCTGTACTTGAAATTTGAAAAAATATATATTTCCTTTGTTGGTAGGAATCAAAAAATCAATACATCTCCACATCATAAAATCAATACATCCAGTGTCACATCATATATATATATATGGTTTAGATATGTTATATGTATTTTTATATTTAATTGATTTTTAATTCAGTTTTTAATTTTTATTTATAAAAATATTAAAAACTGTAATTTGAGGCTAAAAAGGGTTTTTTTTAGTTTTGCAAAATTAGTGGGGCAAGGCACCTATGGCGCCTTGGGACGCATAGATCTAGAAAAGTTACCAAAATAAGAAAAAAACACTCCAATCGAACATCAAAGTAAAAAGTTATAGCCTCCGAAAGTTTACATTCATTGAATGTGCAACCCGTGACCCAATGACTGGATTGAACGGGTTACTGATTGAATGATCGAGTTGAACAACTTTTCACCAAGTCAACGGTTTTTGACTGAATGGGATCCAAAATCTTAACCGGATAACAGTTCGGATGATTCACCTGGTTGGATCAATGACAAGTTGAAAACATTACTCCCCCACACGAGGCTCTCATTCACGTTTACTCTTGTATTAGCAGGGAGGCCCCTGCTTCGTAGGGGTTAATGACAGGACAATGATCTCCTGAAGATGCTTTATATTCAAAATAAGTACTTAGAATTGGTTTTACAGAAAATAATTGCTCTAAATTCAAATAAGACAAAAGATGTAATAAACCAAAATGAAAATTTGTTGATGTCTGTGATATAACAATCGAACGAAGGAATTCTATATTCCTTTCAATTACAATCACCCTACATTGTTTGTATAATTGAGAAGTATTTCACCTTTAACCTTCACAAAAAAGAATGACCTGTAGAATAATTGAGCCCAATTTTGTTGCATAATAAGAGATGAAGTAATAAGGGTCTCTTTGATTCGCAATCGGAATTGGAATCAAAATTATTCATTCCTATAATTTATTTGGTTCATACAGAAATAGAAATTGAAATAGCAGAAATGGGATTTCATTCTCAAGAGAGGAGTAGGGAATGGCCATTCCTTCAAACGGGTAATGCCATTCCAATAGAAATGGGGATGAGATTCCTATTCCATCTAACCAAACAATTGGAATCAGAATTTCCATTCCGATTCCAATTTCAGATCCCTATTCCTACGAGCCAAACGGGGCCTAAGATTCACGATTGGTCAGATATTTCTTTCTGTTTCCAATTTCCTTTCTTAATTATTCTGTAGTCCATCATTCAAAGAATAAAGTTGAGTTGATGGTTTTATATTATGATTTTGATATATAATTTATCTCTGGGGAGCAATCAGTCAATCAGGTATCTTTCCCATGATCAGAACTATGGAAGATCAGTGATCTAAGAGCTACCCATCAATCCAATTATCCAATTATAAAATGAACATGTGATCATTTTATTGTCCAATTACTGTTTTTAATTGAGTTTTATGAATAAAAATGTCAAAAGACTCCCTAGGTTTCCAAACCCGACCCAAAATATAATTGGGCCCAATAGTCAGAGACCCGAGTCCGAGCCTACAAGTTTGAATGCTTATCCAAATCCAACATAAAATGGGTTAGTCTGAGCCCCTAGGTTTCCATAAAAGTGCTTTTGTAAAAGTGCTTTTATAAAAGTACTTCTATAAAAGTGCTTTTATAAAAGTATTTCTATAAAAATGCTTTCATAAAAGTACTTCCATGAAAGTTTTTTTTTGTAAAGTGATTTCATAATAAAAGTTCTTTCATGTAAAAGTACTTTTTATAAAAGTGCTTTCATAAAAGTACTTTTGTAAAAGTGCTTTAATATTAAAGTGATTTTGTAAAATGCTTTTATAAAAACTACTTCTGTAAAAGTGCTTTCATAAAAGTACTTTTGTAATGTATTTTTATAAAAGTGCTTTCGTAAAAATACATTTCATAAAAGTACTTTTATTAAAGTGATTTTATAAAAATATTTTCAAAAAAGTGCTTTCGTAAAAGTACTTTCATAAAAATGATTTTGTTTTGTTTTCTGTTTTGGTTGATTTCAAATTGAACAAAGGTTTGGCCTCACGATCGGATTATTAGAAATTTGGTTTAGGTCCAATTCAAACCAATAAGAATATGGACCAATTTATTTAGGATTGGCCCAATCCAATAATTATAATGGACCGTCCAAAAACAATTTGATAAGGTTTGGATCGGATTAGATCCAAACCAAAACCGACCAATTGACACCCCTACTGCTATTTATCAAGCTCGAATGGATAAAAGCTTGCACTTCACCAGCTAAGATCCACAAGGTGAGTTCAAAATTTGAACAAATACAAGCTCTTTGAAGGTGGTGTCATAGGTGATGTATGGAGCTATTGTGACCGGTGATGTGTATGTGCTAGGGGCTATTATGCTCTTTGAGGCCATAGATGAACACCATTGTCGCAGATGCGATCTTTGGTGATCCGCCTAGGAAGATCAACAATGGCTTCAACAAGATGTATATCACTGCTAGTGGAATCCCAGTTGCTCAACAAAGAGCTTCTACAAAATTTCCCCTTTTATATTGCTCATTGTTAGCCCTTTTCACCTCCTCTGGATCCAAACTCGCCATGACCCATTTCACCGCCATTGATTCTCTCTCACCATCCCCTTCGTTCTCTCTCTCTCCCCCCATTCCTTCGTTCTCTCTCGCCCTTGTTTCATGACCGCTTTGCAACAATGATTGAGCTCTCCCGTAGCGGTCTTGTAACATGTAATGGCCTCCCTGGGTTCATTATGCTAACAATGGTTGGATACAGAGGACGACAGTGGTGGCGACGGTAGCGAAGGGACAGGGAGTGGAACGGTTGTGGAGTGGTTAACTATAAATGTCGCCAAGGAGAGACATAGTGAAGAAGAAGAGAGAAGGACGAAGGGCACAATTGGGTTTTAAAGAAAATTTATATGTGTATATGAATTTCGATGGAACATTAATGGAATATTAATTTTGATGGAACAATTTGGTTTTAAAGAACATTAATGGCAGGGGTAGAGCTAGTCAATTATCAAAAACTGTAAATGTGATATTTTGTTATAAAAAATTAAATGAGGAAACTGTAAATGTAAAATCAACCTATCTTTATAATCAATTGTACAAGCTCTTTAACGAATATGCAAAAAGAACTCTAGTGCATAGTCATCAATTACACATTCTACAGAGAATAATGATGTTAGAATTGATTTAGATGAAGATGATGACATTCTTGTAAGTTTAGTGTGTATAATGTAATTTAATTCAATTATATTTCATTATATTTATAATTTTTAAGACTTATGACTATTGATTTTTTACGTAAGAATTTAATTAATTATTTTGAGAAAGAGCCATTAAATTCAAATAAGTCAGAACTGGATGCATATTTAGATAAATATAGAATTGATGGCATTGTAGGTGAGGTGGTAGGAGGAGATGGCTGCCTTGAATGCATGGAGGGTTGGCCTCCCTATAATGGCATTGTAGGGCTAGCCAATCCTCATGACTAGGAACTCGGTCACCAGGCGAGGTGATCCAAATGGTCGAGGACCGCTTGGAGTTGTTCATTAGTGACCAGATTTTGGGTGTTCCTCGTGTTTTGTACCATGTTGACTGAAGATTAGGGGCGTTCTTTTGAATTTAAGGTAAGTTGAGGGATGTCTTAGTGACGTTTTCCACAAATGGTGCCAATTGTTGATGCTCGGATTGGCTGAGGACAACACTGTCGATTCACTCTCTAAGCTTGAATGGGATCGAGGTGTCTAAGGGCCGAGGACCGTGGTAACCGAGGAGTGGAACCCAAGGTGGATGGGGCCTGAGACCCGAAGTACGAGTTCAGAGTCCAAGCTCTGCTACTACCGAGGACTAGGATATCGGCTCTACAAGGATGAAAGAGTGTCAAAGGCCTCAGGTGGAGACTCGAGGTGATGACTCCGATGATCAAGTTAGTACCGAGGTGTGGAGTGGACGAGGTCTGAGGTGTGAGCATCCAGACGATGTCACTAGAAAGCAATATCTCAAGTGCTAGTGAGAAAGCTCAAGTATTCAATCCTTTACTTGAATGAAGGGTCACCTCATATTTATACTTAAATCCGCATGGAGGTAGGTGAGTTTGGACAGTAGGGATTTAATTCATACGTGGGGGGCATGGCCATCCAAAGCCACCAAATGGCCCCGCATTGGCCCCCCAAGACCCGTCGAGCCGAATTGGACAGTGTGTGTTAACTGATTATTTCCACTCTGACCCGCGCTGCCAGAAATGTGTGAGTCTTGCGATTGGGCAGCACCATCCACGCCTACATCAAATACTATTTGAAGACTTCCCATCAACTCAGCACGTGCCATGTTTACCAAGTCTGGCTCTAGAACGGGAAGCGCCAAAGTCTGCAGTAGAGTTGTTTGGTAGGGGTGACTCCCCCTCCCCGCCCCACTTTGTCTCTCTCTATTCTCAGAGAGGTTTTCTCTCTTATCTTTCAAGGTTTGTCTCTCTTTGTTTCCAGAGAGGTTTTCATCTGCTTTGTGTTTTTCCCCTCTCTCCGTTTCTCCCTTTTTTGGCGTTTTTCCCCATTCTCTCTCTCTCGAGCTCTCTATTTCCCCTCTTTTATGTTTTCCTCTCTCTCTCTCTCTCTCTCTCTCTCTCTCTCTTAAGATCTCTCTAGATCTCTCGAGGATCATCCCTTTCTTTCTCTATTTCTCTGATCTTATTTGTTTTTCTTTGTTTGCTTTCTTTCAGCGGGCATTTTGATGTCCTAGTTGACCGAGACAGTGCTAGATGTCTGAGATAGTGCTCAAACGATAAGTTTCTCTGATGTCCTAGATGGTTGTGATGTGCTCCAACGTCCTGGTTGGTAGTTTCAGTTATCCAACTTTTTGGATGGCAGTTACAGTTTTCCGACGTTGTGTATGGACGTTCCATTCTCCGGCATTGTGGTTGGACGTTACAGTTCTCCATTTTTTCTTTGGAAGACAACTTGCAGTTGGCAGTTCTTCGGTGTACTGGATGGCAGTTACAGATGATGCGTCTTTTACAGTTTTTGGCATAGTTGGAAGTTATAGTTCTTGGCTTGTGGCTATGTAACCTCCTCTGTCAGTTTTCAGTTTGATTAGTAACTCCTATTGTTAGTTTGCTTGCTAGTTATGGTGGTTTGGAGATGTTTTTATCCACTTCTGTTGGTGAAGTTAACTCACCTTGCTCGCCAGTTATGGTTGTTTGGTTGCAGAAATTATTCTGATTCTCCTAAATTCCATCTATTTGTTTTGTTCTTCTTGAGAATGTATATGTGGTATTTATTTGGCTTGGTTGGCATCTCTTTGTACCAATCTCTTGAATGAATGAAACATGATTGAAACCCTAAAAAAAAAGTCTGGCTCTATAACTGGAATTTATAATATAGTATATTCATATTCATTCATCAGCTACTTTATTTAATTTTCATGATAACGAAATATACAAGCTCAATTGCCCTCTTCCGACTGAGCCAGCAACTGAAAAATGAAATCTTTTAGGGCCTGAGCCTTGTCTGGCTCATAGAGCTCCACCAGATGGTAACCTTCCTCGTCGAACTGAGCCTTGCTCAACACCCTCTCCGTCCAGCATCTTCACGAACTCCGTCTGACGGTTGATCAGGGGGCCCCCACCGCAGGTAGTCACCAGACACCTCCCTAGCAACCCAATTCCTGGCAGCTCTCACCAAGTTTCAGTGGGTTGCAGTAACCATGATCATGATCAGAACCTATAGGTAATGCCAGGTCCCACATCAAGTCGCTAACTGACATGGGAAATCTCAAATTGTTGAACAATCTCATCTCCGCTTATGTTCTCTGCAACCCACCAAAGAAAGGGTGGTGCATGATAAGACCGACGATCTTCAAGGGCTCATCGGCAGCATCCGAAAACATCGTCAGAGCTCGTAATCGTGCATGGAAGGCAATGTTGGCGCCTGAGCTGCTGCCCATGAGATAGCACCGAGAGAAATCAACCAAGTCTCTGCTCAACCAGTCAGTCTTCTTTGCCATTAACGATGTTCTATGAGGCGTGTTTCCTAACCCAGTCAACGCTTCGATTGCATCATCATCATAAACCGCTGGGAGGCGACTTTCGAGAGCGAGGTGGTGCTCGACGGAGACGATCAAGGCAGGCAGTTGAATGGCCATGTTTGAGCAGAAGTCGTGATAGATTGTAGAGGTTGCGCTCCAGAGGATGAAGCCACCGCCATGGAAGTAAACCATGAGAGGTTGCTTGACGAAGGAGGTGTGAGGTCGGAATATTCGAACCCAAGTTTTGTTGATGGTGTTTATTGGTATGTCTTTGGAAAGAACTAGGGTGTGGAACTTTTGATCGGCGGTGTCATCAGTTGCAGCGGTGGTGGGGAGATGGTTGAGTCGTGTGTGTTGGGGAAGATGGGGTCACTGTAACTTAGGAGGAGAAGCTCTGAGGCGTGTCTGAAGACACTGTCTTTAGAACGTTATTTGCCCCCACTCAGTTTTACTGAGTTTGTTGTTGGGTTACAGGCAAATTCGTTCCCAGGATACAACAGAGCCTTGGGCGAGAATCTGCAACCAGCAAAGTTGAAGAGTCTCCAAAGAAACCTTCTGTGAGACTGTAGCAGACAGGACTGAGAGAGAGAGAGATAGTGAATTTTGAAATTGTGTTTTTGGAGTCTGATTCATGCTCCTTAAATAACTTGTGAAGAGGTATGGGGAAAATGTAGGTGCTGGTTTAGAGAAGGCACCTTGAGCAGTCACAATTTCAACCATTGTGACTGTTTAAAAAGTTGTTAACAGTTGGTGACTGTTAACTTTAAATTATGCCTCTTGATCACACCCGATTGAATCATGACCGTTGATCTCATCAATGGTGATCAACGGTCATCAACGTACCAAAACCAGAGCCGCCCATCGCAAGCCACGCGGGTGCGAGCAAAGTGCGAGCAAAGTGCGCCTCTAAAGTGCCTCATTGCGCCACACACACGCGCGCACACGCGTGCGCGCGCGTTGCGCGGTATCGAATCCCCATACTCTCCTCTACTAATTCTAAGGAGTGTAAATCAACTCCTATTGAAATATTGAAAACAAAACTTATAATTTTCCAATGTGGGACAAGTTCAAAACTGGGTTTTTGTAAGAGAAAAACTGATTTTTTCAAACAAGTGTACATGTGCAATTTCTCATGTAATTGACCAATCAAACCCATTGGATTTAATCTCTTATGAGATTAAAATCCAACAATCCCCCACATTGATTGATCAATTACATAGTTCTCTCTCAATCCAAACTACTATGACACAGTTATGCATACAAAAAGTGTTTATCAACTTAAACCTCTTGTTAGTATAATTATCTCAGAGCCTTGTCAAAGTTATTGGTGGTAAGACCTTAAACCAACTACTCTCAAGATAGACCGGAGACACCTATACACATAAAAATGTTCAGTCTCTGCAAAAGTTTCAAATTTTGCTCAGCACTGTTATGGCCATGTGCTTTTTTCCTGGTTTCATGAACAATCCCGAGAGCACCCAAACCCTCATGAGAAGTGGCACCACTTCTATGTTCACATAGGTGAAGTTCCACTATGTGCTCCATTATTTGACACATTTCAGAACTTCATTAAGAGTTTATCTCAACCTTTCATCATAACGGACAACACTGTTTATGTTGTGATGGGAAATTTCTCAATGTCAGTGCTAACAATCACATTGTTGTAACTTGTTGTTACCCATTAAACCCAATACTGATGGATTTTCAGTTCAGGTTGGGTTACCATTACAGGTGAATAAGTAAAGGATTTTAATCCCATCTCTTTGGTTGTCATTCTTACAAATTCTCTGGCTAAACCCTTGGTAAGAGGATCAACCAAGTTTTTACTTGACCTCACATAGGTTATAGTGATGAGTCCATCTTGAATCAGTTGCCTAACAAATTCATGTCTCAGACTTATATGTCTGGACTTACCATTGTAGGTACCACTGTAGGCCCTTGGCAGAGTTGTCTCACTATCACAGTAAATGGAAATTGGAGGCATAGGACTAGGCCAAAGTTTTATATCCAATAATAAATTCCTAATCCATTCAGCATCTTTTCCAGCAGCCGCTAAGGCTATGAATTCGGATTCCATGGTCAAGTGAGATATATAAGTTTGTCTCTTGGATGCCCAAGAGATCGCACCCCCACCAAGGACAAAAATCCATCCAAATGTGGACTTGTTATCTCCATTACCGATAATCCAACTTGCATCAGTGTATCCTTCTAGTACAGCTGAATAATCATAATAAAACAAGCTAAGTTCCAGGGTTCTCTTGAGATACCTAAGAACTCTCCCAATTGCCTTCCAGTGCTCTGCACCGGGATTACTTGTAAACCGACTAAGTTTACTTACTGCAAATGCAATATCAGGTCTGGTACAAAGCATAGCATATTCAAGTTGTGTAATTGCTCTACTAGTATTTTCTACTAGTTTTATACTAGAATCATATGGCGTGCTATATTCTTTAAAACCTAAATGCTTAAATTTCTCAAGTACTTTCTCAATATAATGTGATTACCTTAATGCATAGCCCCTACTATGCTTTTTAACTTTTATTCCCAAGATGGTATCTACTTCTCCTAAATCTTTCATCTTAAAAACAGAGGATAAGTAGTTTTTATTTTCATTTATGCCAACCATATTTGTACCCACAATAAGCATATCATCCACATAAAGACACACAATTACTCCATAATTTTCAGTAAATTTTGAGTAGATGCATCTATCAGCACTTTTATGTTTAAAACCAAAAGCTAGAATGCAAGAATCAAATTTCTCATGCCACTGTTTAGGTGCTTGTTTTAATCCATATAGTGATTTAACCAGTTTACAGACTTTCTTCTCGTTTCCAGGAAGAACAAATCCTTCTGGTTGTTCCATGTAAACCTTTTCATTTAAATCACCATTTAAGAAAGCAGTTTTAACATCCATTTGGTGAACAGATAAGTGATAAATGGATGCTAATGCTATAAGTGTTCTAATAGAAGTTGTTCTAGCCACTGGTGCATAGGTGTCAAAGTAATCAATCCCTTCCTTTTGACTAAATCCTTTGGCTACCAATCTAGCCTTAAAAGTTTGCACAGTTCCATCAATGTTGTATTTTCTTCTAAACACCCATTTACATTTTATTGGTTTTGATCCTAGAGGCAGATCTACTAGTACCCATATGTTATTTGACATTATTGAATCCATTTCATCATTTATAGCTTCCTTCCAAAAGGCAACATCTCTAGAGGCCATGGCCTCACTATAGGTTTTTGGATCATTTTCAATATTTATGACAATGGGTATTTTATTTAAAATCTTCAGCCTCAACCAAAAATACAATTGACTGAGTAGAGATAAAATCTGAACCTATAGTAGAGATTAAATCCAACTTGCGAGAAGTGCGAGCAACATGCGCCTCTAAAGCGCCACACACACACGCGCACACGCGTGCACGCGCGGTATCGAATCCCCATACTCTCCTCTACTAATTCTAAGGAGTGTAAATCAACACCTATTGAAATATTGAAAACAGAACTTATAATTTTCCAATGTGGGACAAGTTCAAAACTGGGTTTTTGTAAGAGAAAAACTGATTTTTTCAAACAAGTGTACAGGTGCAATTTCTCATGTAATTGACCAATCAAACCCATTAGATTTAATCTCTTATGAGATTAAAATCCAACAGTGTGAGCGTGCCATCCGAGTTGTGGACGATCCGTAGAAGCTTGTAAGGGTTAATGAACTGATGTTCTGCCATACGGATACTGAGTAGAGTCTCAGGCTCTCAGCTCACCCACCGATCGAGTTTGCAGGAAACAGTAATGTATGCATGGAGTTCATACTTCTTAAATAAATATAGCTAGAGAATTCTTGAGGTTCAAGTCATAAAGATTAGAATTAAATATAAGATGAGTTGTTGATTTAAAATAGAAATTGAGAGTGTAATTTGATATTATTGAGCTAAGATAACTTCATTAATTAAACCAGTGCCCATAACAAAGAGCAAGCTTTGATTTGTATGCATGGTTCCTGTTTTACTGATTTTATTTAGGGGTAATAGCATATGTGGGCAACTTTTGGGGTTTAATATCAATAAAATTAATATTTTTAAAATAATTTCATAAATAGGTTAATTTTTAAAAAATAATATCATAAGAGGCAAAAATACTATTCATCATCTTCTTCTTATCATTTGTTCACTAGCGCCGCCGTCCATTACCGCCTGCCACTGCCTCCGCCCATTTTCCCCTTCGCTTCCGAAAACATTGTTGGAAGTGGCTAGAGGTAGAGGTGGCGGCGGCAACGCTATTGGTCATTCCTTTGCCCAGAGCCATTGCCGCCACCTCTGTCTCCACCCACCTCTGATAGCGTTGCCGAAGGCGAAGACGAAGGTGGGCGGAAGTGGCGATGTTGGGAAGAAGAACGACCACGAGCGCCGCCACCACTACCTCTGCCTCCGACCACCTTCGGAAACTATAAGAGTATTTTTGCCCTTTATTGATATTATTTCAAAAAAATTAACCTATTTTTTAAATATTTTTAAAAATATTATTTTTATTGATATTAAATCCCAAAAATTGCCCTTATATGCTATTATCCCTTTTATTTAAGGGTAAAATACAAAAATCTTCCCTAAACGTTCTGAAAATCATAAAAAACCACCCTTATAGTTTCATTTTATCAAAAATCTCTCCGCTGTTTTTTAAAAAATTTGACAAGAACCTACCTTCCATCAACTATTTTACCCTTTTTGCAAATTAATTTGCATCTGTTTTTATTAAAATACGCCTATCGATATATTGTCATCTTTTCCTTTCCCTTTCCCTTTCCCGTCGTCGTCCACCACGGCCATTATGGATGTTTGCTGAGACAGGGAACTGGTGATTAAGTCCACAGTAGAGTAGGCCGGGTTGTGGTATCCGATGGCTAGGATTTCAGTGCTGATGATTTCGACGGACAGCACCGTGATGGGCGAGAAGAGACCGATGGAACTGAGGAGGAATCGAATCACGTTCTGATCTTTGGAGTCTCGATCATTGTCTCTGCTATCATTGTCTTCAACGTTTTGGTTGGAAGCGTTAGGATTGGCAGTACTGTTGCTACCGAAGTACCGATGCTATTGGTGGTAGTAGCGAGGTCCATAAGCTCTTGCTCTCTCCTAAGACCGAGTCGCCCCAATCCACCATGGTCATCGTCTGTGTTTCTGAGTTGAAGGGACGGGATCGACAGCACCGGGTTGACCCCTCCCAACCCCACATTTCCGACCCACCACCGATTTTCCAGGGCTACTTCTTGCGAGAAACCCTTATTATTTGGTAGAGAAAAATGCAAACTGAAAGAAGGAAAAAGGAGATTAATAACAAACCCTCTTTGGATTAATAACAAACTGAAAGTGTCGCTCCGCCTTTGTCGTGGACTGAGACCGACCGGGAGATACCCAAATGAGAAGATGTAGTCCTCTTTGTTCTTTTTTTTTGTTTTTTGTTTTTTTTTTTTTTTTTCTCTTTCCTTTTTCTGGTTGTTGGACATGAAAATGGGAGATTTTGATGATGAAGAAAACCCAACTTAGAAGTATTTGTTGTCTGTCGACCAAAGTCAGTCGCCGAACTGCTTCCAACAATCACACCACCCAGCAAATTATGATGGTGAAGGAATCTGAAGTTCTGCTACCCACATGGGTTTTTTCTCCTTTACTTCTGCACGAAACCCTAACTGATAGATTTGCAATTAAAGGTTGATACATAAGATCATTAAATAATATAAAGAGCAAGCTTCAACTCCTAATAGCCAGAGAATGCAACCATCTCACATCATACCGTTTGAAATCATAGAAACCGAAGAAGGTTAGCTTGTACTTCATCCACCATCAAGTGAAAGCATGGAAACCCCACTGTGGTATCTTCAAGGACGAGATCTCTGTGATCTCTCTCTTGGAATGTATAATGTATAGTTACAACTTTTCCTGCCGCGGATATGTTTGTCGCTGAGATAGTTCTTGCCTGTGCTCTTGAGCACCGACAATGCGTGGCCAATAGTGGCAAAGATCGAGAGAGACCTCAGCGCCGGTTTTCCAAAGCAGAGGTCGGGACTCCAATTGTTAGATAATATGTCGACAGGCGCATGTCGATAAGCGTATTATAGGAAAGGGAAAGATGATGATAATATGTCGACAAGCGTATTTTAATAAAATAGGTAGTTGGAAAGATTTGATATCGGTTTAACGTTTTTTGTCATGATTATTAACGAAAGGGAGGTTTGTCTAAATTTTTAAAAATAGCTGAGATTTTTGCTAAAGTAAAATTATAGGAAAAGCTTTTATGATTTTCAGAAAGTTCAGAGGTGATTTTTGTATTTTACCCACTTAGGATTTGATTAATAATAACGCATCCATCAACAGGGATTACATCAAGGCTCCTTTTTCTTCTCTTTCCTACCTAGTAATTTCCTCATATCAAACAATTCTCAAGCAAACCCCTTTGTCTCAACAAAAACAATAATTTAACAAAAAAAACAAAAAACAATAATTCATAAGCGGTCAAAAAGAGTAATAAATAAAACGAAGATTTAATTTAAATTCTAACCTATATTTAAGAAGGATTAACCGATGCAATAGCTGTTGAGCAAGTTATGAAACCAATAATAATTCTTTGAATCGATTTCATGGTGTGAGACATTATCATGGGTTCCACAGCCCTAATCTGAATTCACATTTGACTCGGCTCATAATATAAGATGCGGCGGCAATCAGATTTATTCAAAAATATCAGATTTTGATATAAAGTATATTGTAGGCCATATTGGGCTGGCCTGGCCCGCGACCCATGAACCTGTGTTGGGTCGAACTGGCCCACGTGTTCAAACCATGGCTTAACCTGGCCAGGTGGGTCGTCCTCGACATGACATGGCACTGTGCATGTGGGCCATTACAGGCCAGACAGGCCTGTTTTGCAATTATACGCTTTGATGATTTTGGCTGATGGAAACAATTAAAGGAAGTTGGGCAGAGTAACCAATAAAATGAATCCGAAAGTTAGGCAGTGTGTTGAAGTTGAAGTGTTATAAGTTAGGCACTGCAGTCACATATGGAAAGCATTTCATCTTACTTATTATTATATACGGGGAGATGTTTTCATTGCACGGGATAATGTGTTGTGGGAAGATGTGGACAGGAGATTTGGAGTCCGTTAAAACACTTTCTTGGTTAAATTTAATATTGTGGTATAGGGAAAGCCCAATAGTCAAAATTTGGCAATTTGGATCTCTAACCCACAAGAATCTCATACCTACCCATAGGACATTACTATTGTACATCGGTAACATCTCTCCATGAATGATAACATGTAAATATGTGAGATATACATAATGTGCAGCTGCAGTGGTATATAGATAGGACTCTTGTGGGTAGGAGATCCGAATAAAAAACTTGGTGCTTGTGTCAGATTTGAATGGTGCATAGGCTGATACATGCATCCCCTCACCAAAGGCTCTGTTTAGGGATGGCAACAGGGTGGGTCTGGGGAGGGTTTTATAAATTCTAGGCCCTACCTACCTCCCTAAACCTCTCAACCATACCCACGTCAAAACCCGTAGGGGGTTGGATTTTGAGAGTCTAAACCTTCATCGCATATGAAAATGCAAAATTCTCCCTGACCTACTCTCCATGCATTCAAGGATAGGGGCAGGTTGGGTTTAAAATCCTCTGCTTTCTTATCGACGGCATCTAATTTTTTTCCCAGGCGTCTCTCTAGGCCATTGAGATGTTGTGGACCATGGAAGGATCTTATCTTCAATCCAAACAGTCCACACAAAGACCACTGAATTCAATCCTACAATCCAAATCATTCATATGCTCCAACGTGTATTAGTGCACTTATTTTCATAACTAATATTAAGGTGCTGTCCCTCGACCTAAGCACCTTAATATTAGTTGTGATATAGATCATGATTCTGCTTGAAATTTTATTTTTTTGGAAGAAATATTAGGAGATGTGTGTCAAAATATGATTATTAAAATAATGGCAAGGTTCAATATCAATATATATCATGCCAATGGCTTATTGTTACGTCCTTCCACAAATTATATTGGATCAGACACTGGTTCAGAGGATAATCAGGCCTTAAATCGATTCATTTGAACTGATTTCAAAAAATAATAAAAGTTAAAGAAAAAATACCGATACAGGTCGATACGCCCCAATGTCGATACCTTGAACATTGAGTGATGGGGTGTTGTTAAGACAAACAGGATTATTTATGATATTTGTATGTTTGACTGCAACAATAATTTACTTGCTGTATAGTGTGAAGGGTCCGTACCAACAATAATTTACGTGGGGTTTAGAGGAGGTTCAGGAGAAGTTATTGCCGGAGCTAGTCGAAGCTATAAAAAAAATTAGAAATTCGGCTCTCTTTAAAACAAGATAAATTAGTGTGGCTTCATATTTCACATGGAGAGTTCAAAACCAAGAGTGCTTGGAACTGTGCGTGCTTCTTCCGTCCCAAGATGGATTGGGATAAGGTTATTTGGTGAAGAAATATTCCCTCAAAAATATTTTTCTTGATTTGAAAATTATTGAGAGGTCAAGTGGTGGAGGGGTGGGTTGATATAGATATTCAATGTTTGGGCGTCTTAATTGCTTCTCAGTGTGTGTTATAAACTCCTCCACTCCTCCGAAGACAACACCACTCACTTTTCAAGGGTACAAAGACTTGTAAGGAGTTGCTTTTAAAATGGTTAAATGAAGCTAAATATGCAAGAAACCAATGGGCAGGAGTGATAGTTTCTATATTTTGTTTTGCCTTTTGGGAAATTTAGAAAGAAAGGTATAGAAGGAGAATGGATGGTTGCTTCAAGAGTTTTCAATTCATAATCCTCTCAGTCAGAAGGTGGCTCCATGTAACTTGTTTTTTGGGCAGGTTTAGTGGCATGATGAATATGGAAAAGATGGCCATACAATCTTTGGGAATTCCAATTATTCTATTAAAATAAAGATGGATAAAGTGGTTCATTTAAGTATGTGTTTGGTTTCATGAGTGTTTATTTGTACTTTTTCACTTTAAACATTTATTTATACATTATAACGTCAAGCTTTTTTTACTTTAAATGTTTCCTGTTTTTATTGTTTAGTTGAATTTCATTTTAAACGTTTTTTATTCTTCACTTCAAATTAATACCCATTAAAGTGTGTCACATCAGCATTTCGTTTCAGTAAATATTGGGGCATTGGGAGAAACAAGAATTTGACATTCCCCAAATGCCCCATGCACAAAAATCAAAATATTTCAGTTTTCTACCATTTATTCCATAAACAGTGAAACCAAACAATTATTTTACTTTTCGTCATCTGCAATAAACACCAACGCCCATATGATGATGATGTGATAACAGTTTTTCAATAAATGTTAACAGTATCAGACATCCCCTAGATCCGATCTCTCAAGGATGATTCAAATTAAATGTGGATGGAACATTTCAATGAAATTCGGGTCCAAGTGTTGGTGGTGGCATAACAAGGCAAGGCAAAAACAATTTTGTTGCAGCCTTTTTAGCCAACTATGGGGTGTCCACCAATGTTTGATCAGAAGCTCAAGCTTATTGGATGGTTTAAAAATGGCCAAGCAATGGCAGTTTCAAGGATTTGTGTTGAAATGGACTGCGTTGAATTGTAGCACTTTCCAAAGGTCGACTTCTCCCACTTGGCACCTTGGTACTGAACCTACTGGCATGCAGAAATTTTAGAGGTTTTGGAGAATTTGGAGGTAAAGATTGTTCATATTTACAGAGAGGCCAACCAGGTAGTAGACTCTCTAGCAAAAATGGGTTGCACTAGTAATCATCAAATTTTATGTAATTCATTTCTTGATCTTCCACTCCGTGTGCATAGATTTTTAGTTAGTAATAGAAGGGGAATTTTGATGGCCTCTTGTATGTTAATTAAGGCTTTTATGTCCCCTCCTACGTTTTATTTCTTTGAAAATCAATAAATTTACAGTGGCCACCCCTCCACCAATTGTATGGGAAGTATGTTGAAGGACTCATGGTGTTTGAATTAAGAACAATTTGGAATGTTCTTCTTTTCGTAAAGGATAATAAAATCTTAAATGATGTAATGAATATCGTAAACTCTCTCAGTTCATAGTCTTTTTTGTTTTGGCCTGGAAATATTACTTCTGAACAAATCAAATTTTGTGCCCAAAAATGCTTCAAGTTGGGTTGTGTATAAATATATTCTCAAGAATTGTAATATAGATGCTCATATTAGGGGTGTTCACGGGTTGGGTTGGGTCAGTTTATTGGGGTTTTCCCAATCGATCCGACCTGGTTGGGTTACCTAAGGTGGAAACCGAAACCGACCCACTAATAGGCCAAACCGGCTTGATCGGTTTGAGTTGGGTTGGGTCGGTTTGGGTCAGTTTTGATTTTGCTCCTGTACAAAATGACACCTAATTGAATTCTAATTGTAATTGCCTAATGGGTTGTCTATTTGGTGTAAAAGATTATAGAAAGTTAGAAACCATGATAGATTGCCTATTCTAATTGTAATTGTCTAATGGGCCTTCTAGTTCTAGTAGAAAACTAGTTATAGTTAAGCAAGAAATTATTCAAACTAGGAACTACCGAACTAGTAGAAGACTAGTTCGGTTCGGGTCGGGTTGGTTTCGGTTTTCATACAAGAAAACCGAAACCGACCCAGTATATCGGTTTATATATTTGCCCGATCCAAAACCGACCGATACTGATGAAAATCCGGCCAACTCAGGTTGGGTCGGTCCGGATTGGTTGGTTTGATCGGATTGGACATTCTTTTGAACAGCCCTAGCTCATACCCTAGCGCAAAAACACTAAGTTTTTTTATAGAAATTGTATTTTAGTGCGACAGTCCTCCACTTTGTATTGAACAATTTGTGAATTCCTTTTATTAGTGTAGTATTATTTTCTATCAAAAATTATTAATATTTTTTATAGGAAAAAGATGTGCTACACAAGACGGGGGTAGCACGACCCTAAAGTCACTCAAACAAATAAAATAAAGGTCTTTAGGAAGAATACATAAATTAAAGAAAACAACACCATTAGGAGAAGACAACGCCTTCTGAGCAAGCCAATCCATCGGTTGGTTTGCCTCTCTAAAGAAAACAACACCATTACAAGTATAATGAAATGATGTTCCTAAGATTCCATGGATAGATCAAATCTTTGAGACAACAAATAACAATCTTCGAGTCTCCTTTAATAATAATTGGCTGGTGCTGAAGTTAAGGCCCGGATTATGGGCTTTTCAAGCTGTCCAAGCCTATGCCGCATTAACAGAGAAGTGACAAGCGAAAAACTTTTAAAATCCAAGACTTCGCCCAAGTGGTTTCTAGTAATGGCCACCACAGAACATATTCCATCCCCAACACAAGAAGCATCAAAATTAATTTTGATTTCACACACTTTAGAGGGAGCCAAAAATTGAGATACCATTTTTTTAAATTTTTGCTATCATTTGGTTTTCAGAGAGGTCGCAATATTTAAAAAAATCCCTATAAAATCTCTCCAAAATAGTTTGAGAGGCATTCTCTTTGTTCTCGATCTTTTTTTTTATTTCTATTCTTCCAAATATGCCATAAAATGAATGTACAATTTTCTTTTACTAAATTATTCTCTATTATATCTTTATTGTGAATTTTAGACCACCACTTGACCAAATTATATTCCCATTATTTATCGCTCGGTTCAGATCAACTCCATCCTAAACATGTTTTGAAAGTTGAAACAACACAGTCCAAGAAAATATGCTTTGAATCCTCACTAACCCCACACCAAACACAGTCACCATTAATATTTGCACCTCTCTTCATTAGGCTGTCTTTTCAGAGAAGATTGTTATTAAGAAGGTACAAGAACGCTTTTAACTTTGGGGTTAACAGTCTTTTGCACAGTAAATTCAAAAGACCAATGTTTGGCTCATGTTTTAGGTCTTTCCGCATAGTAAATAGCCATTTTTAAAAGCCCGATAGACCCAGCTGCTTACTAAACAATTATATTATTTAAAGGCAAGACCCAAAAACTGAGTACATATTTTGGCCATCTAAGCTATTGCAAAATTTTCTTATAAAAACTTGCCAAATGACACCAAAGTTATTAACAAAGGTGAAAACTTGGATTAGCCGTTACCACTCATTCATCCAAATTCATCCAAGCATTCGTATTTTTACAACTTCTTTTCTAAACAAATGCTTATAACCAATAAAATCAACAAGTACAAGTGAACAGTAGTTTCCAATCAGTTGCAATTTGTACTCATCAAAATTCATGAAGGGTTTTGATTGATAGGGGAAATTTCCTGATTAGTACTACCCTTTTGTTATCATGCCTTCTCCGTAATTAGGATTAACTCTTTTTTGTTATCATGCCTTTCCAGTATTATTGGGGAAAATTTTCGATTAGTACCTTGTACTTTGTGACTAGTGCCACTTTGATCCCTAAACTTTAAAATATAACAATTCAATACCTGTACTTTTAAGATATGCCAATCCAATACCTACCGTTAATTAGCCTGTTAAACGGCAATTTAATGACGTTTGAAAAAACACAAACGCCCTTCGAGTGTCATCTAATTCTCTTTATCAGCTATCTCAACATTAATAAAAATAAGGTTCAAAGTATTGATTTGATACGCCCCATAGCAAGCATACCGTATTGTATCTTTTGGTCTCAAAACATCTATTTACAAGTGTTTCGGGAACCCCAATAATTTAAATAAAAAAAAAAACATTTCCAAAAATCAAGTTTTGAAAAAAAAATTAAGCGATTGTTTTTTATACCGATATTTCCCTGCCAAGACATGGGCAAATCAATACTTTGAACCTTGGACAAAAAGTGAACAATCCCAAATTCTTGCCTCTTCTACTTCAGAAAATCAAGATCACATCTCAGTGAACATTTCAGTGAACATTCTGATGACCCCAACTTTCTTAAATAGAAGAGGTAAGGATTTAAGATTGTTCATTTTTATCAACGTTTAGATTTTGGAAACCAAATTTTGGAAACCAAAATTATAGGGTACTAATCGAGAATTTTCCCTAAATTTAGCCTTAATCGATAGAATCTGAGATACCTAAGGTTGTTTAAGAAGATGGGGATGTGCTACCCCTGTTGTGTAGCACCAAGAAGTCTCAACCATCAACCAACCATATCCTAAATGTAAATGCTTAAACTTAGGTCCGGAACTTCAAGCAAATTAATCTTTTACGGGCAACATAATAACTGAGTGACCAAACGGTCGAAACCCAAACTTAAAATAATTTGATTCACGATCTATTCCCATTGTCTATTTGATTCAGACAAATGAGAACAGGAATTGGGCCTCAATTGAGACTCCAATGTCAAAAATCAGGAAGGATCCCATTATGCCTGTTGATGCCCAGGACCCAATGACGTAGACCTTCTGACCCTTGTCATACCAAGGGAAACGAACATGTTTGCCATTTGATATATAGATAACGAGCTCCAGGAAGAAGTTCCCACGATGATACCCATCCACTACGACTGGAAATGAGGAATAGATCCTCTAAATTGTATTACAGAATAACACATTTAAAGGGTGAAAATGTTCCAAAGGAAATATATACAGGCGACCATCTGTTAGGGATGCCAGCAACGAGAAAAAAAAAATGATTAATCTAACTCATACAGATGTAAACTGTTCTACCATTACATTAAAAACAACTACTAAGCTTGTCTCATTGGCGAGCCTGAAAGGAATGATGGATCATGGATGGCAAGGCAAGTCTGTGGGAGAGGAATGTGGCTGTTGTGTAATTTTGTATGTGAAGAAATGCTTTCCCCACCATCACCAAAGATGCATCTGTACAACATCCCCTTCTTCCCTCGCCACCACTTGGCTATCCTTGGCCCATTTTAGGTCTTCTTTTTCTTTTTTTTTTCTTTTTAGTTTATTTACAATGTCAATGAGCCTGCAAACCCAACCAGAAAATTATCAGAACGGAATTATATCAAATCATCAAATTGCATTAGTCAAAATCTCTGCCTTCTTTCTATTTGCCATCCGATGAAAAGAGAATACGATAGAAAGATGGCTGCGCTAAATATAAACAGAAAAGAAAAAGATCCCCCATGAATAAAATCATACGAGTGGGTAAGGGATGGCTAGAGAATTTTGGACATCAGACCTTTAGCCGTGCGTTGAGAATGTCTCCTCACGAATAAATTCATAATTCATACGAGTACGGCGATTCCCAATGCACATTAATAAAATCGAAGAAGTTCCCAAAACACGGCTGCCAAGGCTGTGAGGCCGGATTTTGTCATTTTGTGAGGCTGAAATCCGTGATTCAAATCTCTGACTCTACTAGCAAATGTTAGTATTTTGCATTTAAGCTTAAAATGCTAAGAACTATCACATTCACACCAAGGAGATACGTAGTATTTTTTCTGACTGAATCTCTACAAGGGAGTTAAACTCAAGTCCAACAGTCGTGATTTGTCTACGATGAAGCAACGTAACCTAAAACACTACAATATGGGTAGACAACGGAATCCTAGTCTCCTAAACAGCTCAAACTCATGGAAAGAACTTGTGGTACTGCTGGAAGGATGTAAGAAGCAGCTCATGTTTATACCCCCAATCTTAAGTGAAAAAAACTCGTGATCAAAGCAAAAGAAAGTTCCATTCATCTATGGTTAATCAATGAGTAAAAATCCTTACCCCTAGAAACTTTTTTCCTTCAAAGATGCATTTTACCCTTCCTCATCCTCAGATTGGGAAGCTTTCTTAGAATTTGCATCGATCTCACTAGGATGTGGAGCTCCACCTGCGATCAAATGCAACAGTAAGACTAATCAGGATGACCATCATTACATGTCAGAGATGTTTCTTATGGCAGCAATGAAATAATCCTCAAACATGGAAGATCGCATTCAAACAAGCATACAAGCAGCGTAACAACCACTTGACAAAAAAAAAATCCTTTTTTATTGTTTTTGCTTTGTTTATTTGTTTGTTTTTTTCTTTTCTTTTCTTTTCAGAAAAAGGTGAACTTTCTATTGAAAGAAGTAAAGATAAAGGGTGCTGAGGGAGAGGTTTTTTTCTCCACAGCCGAGTACAACAAAGGAGTAAAACGTTGTCACTTGGCGGTAAGTACAGAAAGGCCTTAAAAAAAATCCTTATTTGTGAATCCCCCCTCTATTTCCCCTCTAGGAAATGTAATAGTCTATATCAACCAAAGAAAAAGTGCTGCCCCATCCTCCCACCACATAGAGCCAGGTTAAACCCGTGTACTATGATACCCCGATACTTGTAAGGGTGATATTTCATGTTGAGTACTTCCGTTTTTAGTGTGAGTTCCATATCTGGGCCATAAATAAAAAAATAAGAAAAAAAATCATTATTTGGAACCTTGTCCCGCCGTGTCCCCACTTTCAAGAATCACAAGATTCATAGCCTTTATGATGCTGCCTTTAAGATAACTAAAGATGCCACTCATACCCAATCAAATTCGATAACCTAACGACTAGTGATCAAAATTAAGTTCAATATAGCTTGAGGGATGTGAAGTCCTGTTATTGACCTGTTGCAAAGCTGAAGATGAAGGCGCATACCTCTATTCGATAACCCTAATAAGATAACGACATACAAGGAAATTTGTTCCATATTACCTTCACTTTTCTTCAAAGTCATTCAAATATCACCACTTACCAGTAAAAGCCCCTAGAATAATCCCCAAAAAACACTAATTTACTTTATAGGTCTGCATAAGTGTCTCCACAGGCCTCAAATTAACTCATGAAGTCATAATGCAGGAAATATTTGGTTTGTCATTTTTGGTACTTACGAGTTAAGAACGAGTTCAATGTTCAGTTGCACACCTCTAGAAACAAAGCTGCACAGACCAAGAACATTCTAAGGAAAACTCCCTAACAAGAAAATATGTTTTCATTGTTCAGTTCCTTACTTTGTTGTGGTATGTTTTGGAATCTGACCCTCATCAATTTAATCTATACAAGTTTGATACCAGAACATCGTCTGTTCAGGAAGTTGTGTTTTTTCCAAGTAACGTTAAAAAAACAAAGGATTTTCAATATATTGCTAACAAAGTGATCTGCTTCATTCCATCATAAAAGTCAAATAGTAAAGTCATATCAACAGAAATTTTCCTAGTTCAAGTGCCATTATATGTTTTATGTTCATGTTCAAAGCTGAGCTTCGATTTTTTTTTTTTTTTTTTTGATAGATATCTGTGCTTCGAATTCCTATAGTCAACAAAACTGATTGAACCTTCCTTCAGAAGCATGGTACATCACCATGATAAAGATGATGGTATGACAAATATGTGCATGCTCAGGTGTTATTGAAGACAGGGATCAATACTTGCATATGGAGATGCCAAAACAAAATTTCTATTCAAGTCACGGCTCAACATAAATCAGGTAGTTAGAATCATATCTTTTCCTTTTCACAAACTGAGCTGTGTATTTGTATTTAAATAATGCGAAGATTTAGCTGAATTTCTTTTGTGAGAAAGGTAGGATAATAGGATGGGAACACAGATCACAATAGCTTAATTGAAAATAACTCGGATGGACGATTCAGTGTATGCCTGCCTCTTAATTCCAGCCCAACCTACCATACAGAGCTTGAAGTTATAAAATCAGGTTGTCACGAAGAATACTTGGGCGTGACTCAACTCTCAAGGGGATTCGGTCCATTCTATCCCTCCTAAAATTTTAACAAGTTAATCATACTTGGAGAACAACTGATACAACCAGAGTACTGCCGCTATTTCCCTACCCATTTGGCTAGAGTCGTTTGGAAAGATGGTTGTGGCTGCAGAAACACCGAACAACTTCAGAGCGGCCAAGAAGAACTTATCCACCAGACAAAACAATATATGCAATGTAGACGAAGTTTTCGCACAAAAAAGGGGGGAAAAACACCACAATGAATTGAGGACAAAAGAAGATCTGGAAAATAGGAACACTTTCAAAAACAAATAAAATCAAAATCAATGCAGAGAGAGAAAATTCAAGGCAAAATATTCCCCATCTCCAGATCAACCACGTTGGCCAAGTCTACCTAATAAGCTTCAGCTAAACAGAACCAACACTATGGAACGCAAGAATTCAATATCAAGACTTATATACGTATATTAGTCTAAAAGGTTCCAGCAGTGAAGTTAATATTCAACCAAAAGATCCCAAATAAAATAAAGTAGTAAATGTATAGATGTTCTCAATTCGAAGAATTGAGATAAAGCAAAATCCATCTGAAGGCATGCATTATGAAAAAAAATGAATCAAAAGTTTTGACAAATTAAGGCAAAACATACCAAATTAATTGAATGAATTAGTTAAAAATAAAAAAAAAATCCTCAAAATCGATTATTTGAGATCAATATTTATCTTATAAAACACCCAAAAAGTAAATTAGGGCAAACCATACAAAAAAAGGTTCGCTCTTGCATACCTTCAACAAAATAAGAAGATGAGGGCCACCCTCTGATCGACTTAAGAGAGAGCATTTCCTCCTCCGTTAAAGGATTCGCTAACTTCCCCACCAATTCAACTATTCCATACGGCCGTTTCCGCGGCGGAACCCAGTAAGACGACCCGGGGATGAACGGCAACCAATCTGGTGCCGATCTCCTTACAATAATCCCATGAATCGCTTCCTCGAGCCTACGCAATCCCAATACCTCGACCTCGCTTTCGGGATCCAAATCCACCTCGATCAGCTGCGCTTTCTCCGATCGGTTGGATCTGTTCCGGTGGTTTACCAACCGCGATGAGGGGGCAAAGGGAGGTAATTTATTAGAGAGAAATGTGGGCGAGGATGTTCTGATTAGGGTTTGAGATATGATTCGAGCCATGAAAATCCAAATCTGGGAATCGCAGAGAGAGAGAGAGAGAACAAACGAGAGAAGGAGAGAGGAGCAATTTATATGGATTTTGCGAGCTCTGTAGAAAAGGACACGTCACATGTTCGACGCCGATCGTGATAGACAGTTGTTTCAGTCGTTTGATGCCGTGAAGAGAATGTTAAATGTTGCTAGATTATGATACACTGTGTAGGGATTACCTAAGTCAATACTTCTCTACTGCCGAGATGGGATCCTAAACAACATAATTTTTAATCTACAAAGATCCAATGGTTAAAATCTCCAAGACATATCTAGGACCATTTTTTCTAATCAAGATCGTTAGATATTTTCCATCTCCTCAAATCAGGCAGACCGAAAAGTACATCTCCAGTCGTTTGTTTTGTTGAACCTGTGGGACCCACGCAGAGGTTCCCACGTAAGGATCTGGGCCATTTTTGGGAATTGCTGATTGTTGAACGCCCCCTTAGACGGTTCGAGACTTCGAGTAAATGAGGAATGCTAATACACAGCTAATTTATACAACTCTTTGTTTTATTCACGCTACAGACAAGATGGGACCACGAAACGCCATATCTAACTCTCTTATCGGGCATGTTACCTTGGTCCCATCATCTTTACGCAGAAGATTGTATAAAATTCGCTACTTATTAACATTTTCTCTCCAAATAAATAGTCTGAACGCGAATAAAATTGGAATCAGGTTAAACTTTGTATAGTTGAACTGTGGAACACATGAACCGGATGAAACCGTGAATTCTCAACCCGGACCTCATTCATCCCGCTAATTAGTAATTATCAGTCGGGATTAAGAATGGGAAGAAGAGCTCACCCGTGGACCCCACACGTCAGTCCGACATGATCACGATTGGTTTGACATCGTCCAGAAAGCGTAGAGGATTCGGGCTCGGTAATAAATGGACCGGAGTATAAAAGTATACAAAGTGAACCCGCATCCGATATCCACAGGGGTAAAAGGAGATGCATACTTTTAGCCACCAAAGCACACCGTGCACACGTTAGCAGGTCGTGCGTCATCATAGCTTTCAAGGATGATACCAGTGCGCTTACGGTCCACTGTTTTCTGAAGGTGGGTTCTGCGTTGGATCACGGGTTGACAAAAATGAGTAGTGTCGTTGCCTCGTTGGTGTATTGAGTCTATTGACCAAGCAATAGACTCTTCGAAGGGAGTGGCTTGGGTGTGGCGCGACGACACGCGAAGTTGCTGTGTGGACCCACAATTCACCAAATGCTCCGTAATCATAGCCGATCACAAGACCTCTCACCGAAGATAGTATGGGCCCATAGTTTCAAATCTTAATCAACCGCATAATTTCCCAACATATCCACGACACAATTTATTTCAAGAAGGTTGCCGAGAAAGTTTACCGGCGACAGTTAACTGTTCAATCTGAGACTAGGACAGCTGTCCGGTCATCGGTCACCATTTTGACGGGCTGAGTCCGTCAACACGTCAACGACAATATCGAAACCCTGCAAAACTAAACTACAACTTATTTATCACGACTGATCCAAAAAATTCCAACAATAAGAGAAACTCGCGACTACCCATTGACTGTCCCATGAAGAGGGGTAATGTTGAAGGCGGGAGACGGATCCAGTTCGAGACTGGAGCCTACTGTCCTTCGCCCCACGCGGCTCAATGCAACGAGGGTGTTTGGGATACACCAGGCAATCGGGTCGTGTGGGTCGGGCTCGGGTTGGGTGAGGCATTTTCGGGTTGATTTTTGGATCGGGTTAGTGAATGCTACACCCTGACTTTAAACATTAGGGTTAGGATTGACCCAATTCTATGAATTATTGAAATTTAAAAAAATGAAACATAAAGAATTTAAAATGCCAAATAAACTATTAAATGAATTAATCTTGATTTTTAATCTTGAAAAGAAAGTTTGTAGTATGGTTTTCAAAACCGGATCGGACAGGACAGTCGGACAGAAAAAATCGGGAACCAGTCACCCATTTTCCCCCAAAACTGCTTTTTCCCCAAAGTCATTGATTTTGGTCAACAAATTGTTGAACCGATCGGTTAATCGTTCGAAACGTTTGAATCGTTCAAAAGGTTTTGATCGTTTTTCATTTTTTTAAATTTTTTAATTTTTTTGTCAAAACGGGCCAACCGTTTGGGTTGAACGTCAGACCACTCAAACTAGTAACTGGACCCCTGACTGGTTCAATCACCGGTTCAGTTTTAAAAACCATGGTTTGCATTCAATTGATCTTGATGAAAGAAAAGATTGATTCTTCCTCTAACAAATTTACCAACAACTATAAAAAACTAGAAAATTAAAAATGTCAACAATAAAAGTAAAGATTAAATACCAAAGAAAAACTAACGTAAATAGATGACTACTGATTAAATGGCTAAAAGGTATATGCAAATGTTCTCAACGTCCAATAAAAATTAAATAAAAAATCAAATTAACTTTTAAGTTCAAACACATTCCATCATTTCTAAAAGTTGTTCCTCCTAAAACTCTAATGGACTTAAAGCTTCCAATGATGATCCTTCAAGAATGCTTGACTCATTTCCTTGGTCTCATTATCATCAATTACATTAAATCAAAGAAGATAAAATATTAAAGCATTAATGATGTAAGCAATATATTTGATAATTAAACAAAAATATATATTATCATCTAAATAAATTATAATGTTTGAAATAAATCAAAATAAAAATTTATTTGACCATGATATCCAAATAACCAATTACGAGTAATGATCAAAGCTTTGCATTTTCTGGCAAAAGAGAAGCTATCCATTTGGTTAGAACTCTATCTCTCATACTAAAGTTGACTCTGAAGCAACAATAATTATAGGAATACTTAATAAATCCAATGCCATAAGAGATATTAGAAAACTGGTACTGGTTATCTTTCCACCAAGAAAGAACATGCCCTCCACTCTCAAGGCCATGGTGGAGGTCCAGTATGAGGACCTCGGCTTCAGCCGAAAGGAGTGTGCTGATGGTGTTGGGTGGTGTTGCCGGAATTCCGAATATGATGTGCCATGCAGTGGCATAATTTTGACTTGGTCCTCCCCTCTTTCTAGGGTGAGCCATGGGGGCCTCTCCCATTGGGAGGCTTCAGCCTCGGTTTTGAGGTTGTCCTCGTAGGTGGGTGAGGGAGAGGCCTTGCCTCTGCCCAATTCCAGTGCTGATGTGGAAGCAAATCCATTGTTACCTCAGCCTTGGTTGCAGGGGCCTTCGGTTGGGCGCCCTGGCGCCTGAGCTGGTGACTTGGCCGCCCACGGATGAAGCTCGTCTTCGTCAAGCGATCGTGGAGGAGATCAGTTCTAAAACTGGGTTGTGCAGCCAATGGGTCATAATGAGTCAGCCAGCCGATTCGCTTGGTGTCGTTTCATCTTCCCGACGCGAGAGACGCGTATCGACACACAGACGGGGTCGTGGAGGCAGTCGTTGCGTGGCCATTTTTGGATGGGATACGATCTAGGTCGTTTATTCTTCTATAAATAGGGGCCTTAGTCGCCATTTTCCCCCACATTTGCTCTTGACTGCTTTCACCTTCGAGACCCTTGCTTCCTAAAGCCCTCGGCTTTAGCTCTCGTCTTTAGAACTTCTTCGTCCTAGGTAAACTTCTCACCATGTCTTACTCGAACTGCTGCCCAAGGGACCCCCTAGTGGTTCAAGAGGAACCGGTTCCCAAGTCAAGCCTAAGGACGGTAGCCGATTATGCCTTTCGAGGTGTGCATATATAGCATTTGCCACGCTTGGAGCATGACAACATCTTAGATGTCAATCAAGTGAAGTCTTTAGCCAAGAGGTACTACATCCCTCGATCCTACAAGTTGAGGGTCCCTAACACCAGTGACCGGCTATGGATGCCAAAGGAGGGGGAGATATGTGTTTATTAGTACTTCCTTGAGTTCGGTCTTAGGTTCCCCCTTCATCCATTGATCTCTGAGCTGCTGAAGTGGTAAGGGATCACTCTTAGTCAGTTGGCCCTAAATGCTCTTAGGACCATCGTTACCATGTTGGTAGTGGCTCGGCTTCGATACATGGACCTGATGCCGAAGTTGTTTTGAGCCCTTTTGTGTCGAGGGCACATACTACCGAGGATGACATGTATTACTTCCATCCTCGAAGAGACCAACCTATAGACAACCCGTCACCCATCCACATTTGGAAGAGCAAACTCTTCTTTGTTTCTTGTCTTGAGGGTTGGTCTCTCAAATTGGGTTGGGGGGAGATCTACTTGTCTACCGAGAAGCCTAACTAACACTTCGAGACGATGAAGCCACCGCGGTAACCCATCTTCTTGTTTTGGGAACTCTTTGGGTAAAGCCCCTAGTGGAGGCCAAGCTCCCCTTGGTTTTTGCGGGGCTCAACTCTGATCCCCTTGTTAGGAAAAGTCCTTGTGTCAGCTATTTGACACGTCAGATTTCCTTTTATTTGGTACTTATTTCTTGCTTCTTCTTGTAGAGATGTTGTTAGATGCCAAGCGCATGCTACTAAAGAGTGCTCTAGCAAAGAAGAAGGCTTCGAGAGAGGGGCTATTGGAGCAGATGCTAAGGAAGTCGGCCGAAGAACTGAGGGTGATGTTCGGGCAAGGAGAGGTGCAAAGCCTGCCAATAGGACGCCTTGGCCACAGGCCCCAACCAGTGGAGGGGGTGACAAAGCGAAGAGGTTGGTGGATGGAGGTCGGCCAAAGAAGATAGGCAAGAAGAGGCTGACCGAGGAACCGAGGGTGCCCCCGATGAAGAAACTAGCGCAAAAGGACCGCCTCGCCAAGGGTGACGAAAGAAGGAAGGGCACTCCCATTGCTCCAAGGAGGCCTTTGGCCAAGGGGCCTGTGATTAGGCCTTTGTTCACCCCTCCATCTACGTCAAAGCCAGCCGAGGAGGGACAACACCTCGTACGGGTGTTTCAGTCGAAGTGGAACATTTGCGAAGGCAACTCCATTGATATCGAGGGGGTTGGCCAAGCTTTGGTGAAAGGGATGATCCCTTAATGGGACCATCTTGGTACGGTAAAGTCTAACCCCCTCCTCATCCGGGATCAAGGGCTAGACTTTCTATCCAAGGTGAGATTCGACAAACTCTTAAATAGCTTTTCTACTTGCTTTCACTTGCTTGACTGACGGAGGTGCTTTTTGTAGGTTTGCAGGCATTACATTGGACTGAGAGATCGGGTCGACCTCCTCCTCGACCGTGTGGGCCGAGCCAAGGAGAAGAACGAGCAGCTTGCTGTGTGGGTTTCTATGTCGGAGAGTAAACAAGATGACGCCCTCAAGGCCTTGACCGACGAAAGGCAACTTTGGCAAACACTAGAGGATGACTTGAAGGTAGAGCAAGCTCATCTTGATGGTCAGATTGGCTGAGGTCAACACTGTAAATTCACTTCCAAGCCGAGGTAAGGCTGAGGGATTCAAAGCCCGAAGTCCTAGGCTCGAGGTCTGAGGTCCAAAGGGCGAGGTGCCTGAAGACTTGCAAGCAGGTCTTGTGAGGAGGAAAGGGTCAAAGGCCTTGGGAGGGAGTCACACGAGGCCACAAGAGAATAGGTAATCTCAGAGACTAGTGAGATAGCTTGAGTTCTAAATCCTTCACCTAGAGGGAGTCACCTCCTATTTATACTTGAAGTCACCTAGGAGCTATAAAGCCCGGACGGTCAAGATGGAGTCTTTACGCTGGGAGCATGGCTAGACCTGTTCATGGGCCGGGCCGGGCCAGGCTCGGACCGGGCTTTCACTTGCCACTAATGAAAATATACTAGGCCCGAGACCAAGCCCGACCCTGGTAAAAATCCTGAAACCCGAGCCCAAGCCCGAAGCCCGACCTAATTGAAAAGAAAAACAAATTTCCCTATTCAAATTAGAATAAAAAATTCAGATAGTATTTTTTTTCTATTTAAATGAACAATGGGCCTACAAGATGGTATTTTTCCCTTTCTTTTATATTTTAAAACACAATTTTACATTCTTAAATCAAAAAAATTATTCAAATGGACATAATCACATAACTAATTTTAAGTATAATATTAGGTCGGACCAAGCCGGGCTCGGGATGGGCTATTTTGACAAAACCCGAGCCCGGCTCGAATTTATTGCAGGTTGAGCTTTTTGGCCCGAATTTAAGCCCGCGGGCCTATAAGCATGTTCAATCCCGTCCGGGGGATGGGCCGGGCCCAGCCCCTGAATAGGTCTAAGCACGGCCATCCGAGGCCGCCATGTAACCTCGCACCATTGGTTTTGTGAAGCTCGCCAAACTGAAGGAGCGCACATGCCCTGATTGGTCTTGACCTGAAGCACACCCTAGGACACACGTAGGGCTACAATTGGACGAGCCAATCGCGCCTACATCACCTTCTTTCAAAAAAATAAAATTTCAAGCAGAATCATGATTTATATCACAACTAATATTAAGGTGCTTAGTTCAAGGGGCAGCTCCTTAATATTAGTTATGAAAATAAGTACACTAATACAATTTTGGAGCATATGGATGATTTGGATTGTAGGGTTGAAGATGTGACAATTCAATGGTCTTTGTAAACTGTTTGGAATGAAGATAAGATCCTTCCATGGTCTGCAATATCACAATGGCCTAGAGAGACGCTTGGGAAAAAATTTAGATGCCATCCATAAGATAAGATAAGATCATTCCATGGTCCTTCCATGTGTTGCTCATACATTTATCACATACAAAAAAAAAATACAACAAAGGTAGGGATGGCAATTTCTACCCTACCTGGTGGATGCTTGCCTCGATGGGATGGTTGTTTTTCGCTTGAAGGATGGGTTTTGGGGGTAATGACGAGTTTTGGGATTCTACAAACCATATGGGTATGGATAGGGTATGGTGGCTAAACCCAACCCTCTCCAACCTGTATATTGTTGGAAAGCATATAAACTTTATGTATTAGGTGTTGAATTTATTAATAGTTTGAATTTTATATGAAGAATAATTAATAGTTTATGTATTTTTTATATTAATCAAATAATTGGAATTTTTTTGTTTGTTTGTGTTATTTTACTTATTTATTACTTATATAAAGAGAAATAATAGGAAATTAGATGTAGGTTTTGTAGGTATATGGTGCTCACTCAATCCTTCAAAGTACAAAAGATACCAAATTGATACCATATGGACGTTAGCGATGAGTTCGTAACTCATCAGTCGCCTACGATGAACTTATAGTTTATTGAACATCTGCGATAAATGCATGATTCATTGCACGTTCGCGATGAACAAACCGTTCATCGTGCATTTATGATGAACTTGCACTTGACACAAGCTTAAAACAAGTTTAATTAAACTTGTGATGAAGTTTACACACATGCGGTTTTGCGATGAACTTACAGCATAACTTTTCGATAAACCTCAAATATATGTGGCCTTTTGATGAACTTTAGAGGTACATGGGCTTGTGATGAATCTAAGACCACTACAGAACTACGAATCATGGTAAACCGGAACTAAATATCGGTTACACGTGTAACTTTAAGTTACGTACATAATAAGGTGCCACATCGGTTAAATAAGACATGAAAGGAAGTAGTATGCATGGGTTATGAGAATCCTCGAGCGAAAGGAAAGTCAGCCCTTGAGGGACACGTGGTGAAACCCTAGTAATGCTCCTTAATGACTAACATCGAATCTAATATTCCCCTTCCTAAAAGAAATCAAACACTTTTGGCTCATTCCTTTCGGGACTTTGGGATCCCTCCTTATAAATAAGGACTCTCCCTATAACGAGATTCATTCATGAACCAGTATTGAACCCCTTGCTCAGCCATCTTGTCACCCCTCTTTTCACCCTAGCCTTCTGGTTGATTCCTTACCCTCGGCCTTCCTTTGTCTCTTGAGGAGACCATTCCCACGATGCCTAACCACACCCTACCTATAAGTTCTAAACCCAACCCATCGCTACCCTTAAATGCATGGAGGGTTAGGTCGGGGAGGGTTTTGCATTTTTCATATTCAATGATGGTTTAAATTCTCAAAATCCAACCCACTATAGGTTTTGAGGTGGGTACACTTTAGAGGTTTAGGGAGGTAGGTAGGGCCTAGAATTTATAACCCCCCCCGAACCCACCCTGTTGCCATCCCTAAATAGAGGCTTTGGTAAGGGGATGTATGTATTGGCCTATGCACCATTAAAATCTAACACAAGCACCAAGTTTTTTGTTCGGATCTCGTACCCACAAGAGCCCTATCTATCTACATACCACTATAGCTGCACATTATGCATATCTTACGTATTTACATGTTACCTTTCATGGGGAGATGTTCCTCATGTACAATAGTAATGTCCCATGGCTAGGTGTGTATAAGATTCTTGTGGATTAGAGATCTGGATTGCCAAATTTTAGCTATTTGGCTTTCCCTATACTACAATATTAAGTTTAACTAAGAGAGTGTCGTCATGGACTCTGGATCTCCTGCCCACATCTACCCACAATACAATATTCCATGGATTGAAAACATCTCTCCCTATATAATGCTATGTACGAAAAAGAAATATTCTACATATGTGGCTGCAATGTTATGTGGATAGATGGGTTTTTAATTGTTTCCATCAGCCAAAATCATCAAAACAGGCCTATCTGGCCTGCGATGGCCCACATGTACAGTGCCATGCCATGTCGAGTATGGCCCAAATCCCTGGTCGGGTTAAGCCAGGGTTTGAAAACGTGGGCCGGTTCGACCCAACACAGGCTCATGGGTTGCGGGCCAGGCCAGCCTAACACGGCCAACACTATACTTATATCAAAATATGATATTTTTTAATAAATCTGATTGCCGCATCATATATTATTAGTCGAGTCAAATGTGAATTCGGATTAGGGCTGTGGAATCAATGGTAATATCCCAAGCCAGTAATAAAATACATGAAACTGGCGTGAAGATCAAATCTTTGTTTATTTATTATTCTTTTTAACGTTTCATGAATTATTGTTTTTTGATTAAATTAATGTTTTTCGTTGAGACAAAGGGGTTTGCTTGAGAATTGTTTGATAGGAGGAAATTACTAGGTAGGAGAGAGAAGAAAAAGGAGCTTTGATGTAATCACTGATGATGGATGCATTATTATTAATCAAATCCTCACCTAAGTTTAAATAAAAAGCAGTGAAAACAGGAACCATGCATACAAATTAAAGCTTGCTCTTTGTTATGGGCACTGGTTTAATTAATGAAGCTATCTTAGCTCAATGATATGAAATTACACTCTCAATTTCTATTTTAAATCAACAACTCTTCTTATATTTAATTCTGATCTTTATGACTTGAACCTCAAGAAATCTCTGGCTGTATTTATTTAAGAAGGATGAACTCCATGCATACATTACCATTAACTGCAAACTCGACCAGTGGGTGAGCTGAGAGCCTGAGAGCCTGAGACTCTACTCAGTATCCATATGGCAGAACATCAGATCATTAACCCTTACGAGCGTCTACAGATTGTCCACAACTCGGATGACACGCTCACACGACTCAACCATCTCCCCACCACCGCTGCAACTGATGACACCGCCGATCAAAAGTCCCACACCCGAGTTCTTTCCAAAGACATCCCACTAAACAACTCCAACAAAACTTGGGTTCGAATATTCCGACCACCATCTCACACCTCCTCCGTCAAGCTCCCTCTCATGGTTTACTTCCATGGCGGTGGTTGCATCCTCAGGAGCGCAGCCTCCACAATCTATCGCGACTTCTGCTCAAACATGGCCATTCAACTGCCTGCCTTGATCGTCTCCGTCGAGCACCGCCTCGCTCCCGAAAGCCGCCTCCCAGCGGCTTATGAGGATGCAATCGAAGCGTTTTACTGGGTTAGGAAACACGCCTCGCAGAGCGTCGTTAATGGCGAAGAGGACTGGTTGAGCAGAGACTCGGTTCATTTCTCTCGGTGCTATCTCATGGGCAGCAGATCAGGCGCTAATATTGCCTTCCATGCACGATTACGAGCTCTGACGATGTTTTCGGATGCTGCCGATGAGACCCTGAAGATCGTCGGTCTTATCATGCACCACCCTTTCTTTGGTGGGTTGCAGTGAACAGAATCGCAGATGAGATTGTTCAACAATCCGAGATTTTCCATGTCAGTTAGCGACTTGATGTGGGACCTGGCGTTGCCTGTAGGGTCTGATCGTGATCATGGTTACTGCAACCCACTGAACGTTGGTGAGAGCTGCCATGGAATTGGGTTGCTGGGGAGGTGTCTGGTGACTACCTGCGGTGGGGATCCCCTGATCGACCGTCAGACGGAGTTCGTGAAAATGCTGGAGGGAGAGGGTGTAAACGTTTTGGCTCAGTTCGACGAGGAAGGTTACCATTTGGTGGAGCTCTATGAACCAGACAAGGCTCAGGCCCTACTTGTTATAATAAAAGATTTCATTTTTCAGTTGCAGGCTCAATCGGAAGAGAGCTGTTGAGCTTGTATATTTCGTTATCATGAAAATTAAATAAAGTAGTTGATGAATATGAATATAATATATTATAAATTCCAGAGCCAGACTTGATAAACATGGCGCCTGCTGAGTTCATGGGCAGTCTGCAAATAGTATTGATAATGGTGGAAGAAAGATCTCTTGTTGAACATGTTTAATTTAGGAGTTTGTCTGATCAAAATATTGTATCAGAAGGAGGTTTAAGTCATCTAGAGTTCTAATGGAGATACTCGTGTCAGCCTTCTTTCATACGGTGAAAATATTACAATGTCTCGGTAATACGCATCGGTTTTCTGAATCCATCAAAAAGCCCGATATTGAGATTTAAGAGGACTCGCAATTTTCAGTCTTTAATCCCCTGCAAGGACCATCTCTTGGTTCAAATATTAAAACCTGAAAGTAGTTCTACCATTGATCTCTAAGCTACTGAAGTGGTACGGGATCACCGTTAGTCGGTTGGCCCTAAATGCTCTTAGGACCATCAATGCCATGTTGGTAGTGGCTCAGCTTTGGGACATGGACCTTACACCGAAGTTGTTTTGAGCCCTTTTTGTGTTGAGGGGACATACTAACGACGACGACATGTATTCATTCCATCCTCGAAGAGACCAACCTGTAGACAACCCATCATCCATCCACATTTCGAAGAGCAAATTCTTCTTTGTCTCTTGTCTTGAGGATTGATCTCACAAGTTGGATTGGGGGGAGATCTACTTGTCTACCGAGAAGCCTAAGCTAACACTTCGACATGATGAAACCACCGTGGTAACCCATCTTCTTGTTTTGGGAACTCTTTGGGTAAAGCCCCTAGTGGAGGCCGAGCTCCCCTTGTTTTTTGCGGGGCTCAACTCTGCTCCCCTTGTTAGGAAAAGTCCTTGTGTCAGATATTTGACTCGTCAGATTTCCTTTTACTTGGTACTTATTTCTTGCTTCTTGTAGAGATGTCGTTAGATGCCAAGTGCATTCTACTAAAGAGTGCTCTGGCAAAGAAGAAGGCTCCGAGAGAGGGGCTATTGGGGCAGATGTCGAGGAAGCCAGTCGAAGAACCGAGTGTGCCTGTTCGGGCAGGGAGAGGTGCAAAGCCTGCCAAGAGGACACCTTGGCCACAGGCCCCCACTAGTGTAGGGGGTGACAGAGGGAAGAGGCAGGCGGATGGAGGTCGGCCGAAGGAGATAGGCAAGAAGAGGCCGACCGAGGAACCGAGGGTGCCCTCGACGAAGAAACTAGCGCATAAGGACCTTCCCGCCAAGGGCGACAAAAGAAGGAAGGACGCTCCCATTGCTCCAATGAGGCCTTTGGCCAAGGGGCTTGTGACTAGGCCTTTGTTTGCCCCTCCATCTACGTCGGAGCCAGCCGAGGAGGGGCAACACCTCGTACGGGTGTTTCGGCCAAAGTGGAACATTTGCGAAGGCAACTCCATTGATATCGAGGGGGTTGGCCGAGCTTTGGTGAAGGGGATGATCCCTTAAGGGGACCGTCTTGGTACGATAAAGTCTGACCCCCTCCTCATACGGGATCAAGGCTAGACTTTCTATCCAAGGTGAGATTCAACAAACACTTAAATAGCTTTTCTAATTGCTTTCACTTGCTTGACTAACGGAGGTGCTTTTTGTAGGTTTTCCGGCATTACATTGGACTGAGAGATCGGGTCGGCCTCCTCCTTGACCGCGTGGGCCGAAACAAGGAGAAGAATGAGCAGCTTGCTGTGCGGGTTGCTATGTCGGAGAGTAGCCAAGATGACGCCCTCAAGGCAACTTTGGCAGACACTAGAGGATGACTTGAAGGTAGAGCAAGCTCATCTTGATGGGGTCGGATTGGCCAAGGTCAACACTGTAAATTCACTTCCCAAGCCGAGGTGAGGCTGAGGGATTCAAAGCCCGAAGTCCTATGTTCGATGTCTAAGGTCCATAGGGCGAGGTGCCTGAAGACTTGCGAGCAAGTCTTGTGAGGAGGAAAGGGTCAAAGGCCTCAGGTGGAAACCCAAGGCGAGGACTCTTACGATCAAGTTAGTAGTGATGTGCAAGGTGGACGAGTTCCAAGGTGACGAGCACTCAGACGAGGCCACAGGAGAATAGGTAATCTCAGAGACTAGTGATATAGCTTGAGTTCTAAATCCTTTACCTAGAGGGAGTCACCTCCTATTTATACTTGAAGTCACCTGGGGGCTATAAAGCCCGGACGGTCAAGATGGAGTCCGTACGCGGGGAGCGCGACCATCCGAGGCCGTCATGTAACCTCGTGCCGTTGGTTTTGGGAAGCTCGCCAAACTCAGGGAGCGCACGCGCCCTGATTGGTCTTGACCTGAAGCACACCCTAAGACACACGTAAGGCTATAGTTGGACAAGCCAATCGTGCCTACATCACCTTCTTTCAAAAAAATAAAATTTCAAGCAGAATCATGATTTATATCACAACTAATATTAAGGTGCTTAGTTCAAGGGGCAACACCTTAATATTAGTTATGAAAATAAGTACACTAATACAATTTTGGAGCATATGGATGATTTGGATTGTAGGGTTGAAGATGTGACAATTCATTGGTCTTTGTTGACTGTTTGGATTGAAGATAAGATCCTTCCATGGTCCGCAATATCACAATGGCCTAGAGAGACGCCTGGGAAAAAATTTAGATGCCATCCATAAGAAAGCAGAGGTTTTTAAATAGGGAAAATTCCTTATTAATACCCTATACTTTGGGCCTATGGCCACTTTGGTCCCCAAACTTTAAAATGTGACAATTCGGTATCCAAACTTTTAGAAGGTGACAATCTAGTACTTGCCATTAATTAGTTGTTAATCAGCCATTATGTGGAATTTTAAAAAGACACAAATGCCCTTCAAGTGTTATTTAATTTTCTTTATCAACCATTTAACCGTTGACGAAAAATTAATAGTCTCAAATCTTTCCCTTTTCAATTCATGAAAGTTGGGGTCACGTTTGAGTGGGCATTCTGGTGACCCCAATGTTCTTAAATAGAAGAGGCAAGGATTTGAGACCGTTAATTTTTTGTTAATGTTTGGATGGTTGATAAAGAAGATCAGGTGACACTTTAAGGGCATTTGCGTCTTTTTCAAATACTACTTAATGATTGGTTAACAACAAGTTAACATCAAGTATTGGATTGCCATGTTTTGAAAGTTTGATAATGAATTGTCACATTTTAATGTTCGGGGACCCAAGTGGCACTAGGCCCAAAATACAGGGTACTAATCGAGAATTTTCCCTTTTAAATACTTGTAGATAATCTTTTGTTGTCCTTCAATTTGGATTCTAGTTAAGATCTGCTTAACCATTAAGTCCATTGTAGCCTGTGATTTAATTAGGGCAAAAATGGGTTCGGTTTACAAGTTTCAAGGTTTGAAATCCGCTTCCAATTTGTCTCCTAGAATTGAAATATTTTCTTCAATTGTCTTTTGATTGTCCTTTCTCTCAGCCCCATTACAATGTAGGCCTTACTAGGTCTCCATCCATGGCTTTACTTTTGTTGTGTTGCTCAAACATTTGTCACATACAAAAAAAAAAAAATACAAATGTAGGGATGGCAATTTCTACCCTACCTGGTGGATGGTTGTCTCAATGGGGTGGTTGTCTTTCACTTGAAGGATGGGTTTTGGGGGTAATGACGAGTTTTGGGATTCTACAAATCATAAGGGTATGGGTAGGGTATGGTGGCTAAACCCAACCCTCCCCAACCTGTATATTGTTGGAAAGCATATAAACTTTATGTATTAGGTGTTGAATTTATTAATAGTTTGAATTTTATGTGAAGAATAATTAATAGTTTATGTATTTGTTATATTAATCAAATAATTGGAATTTTGTTATTTTTTCTATTATTTTACTTATTTATTACTTATATATAAAGAGAAATAATAGGAAATTAGATGTAGGTTTTGTAGGTATATGGTGCTCACTCAATCCTTCAAAGTACAAAAGATACCAAATTGATACCATATGGATGTTAGCGATGAGTCCGTAACTAATCAGTCGCCTACGATGAACTTATAGTTTATCGAACATCTGCGATAAACACATGATTCATTGCACGTTCGCGATGAACACACAGTTCATCATGCATTTACGATGAACTTGTGCTTGACACGAGCTTAAAACAAGTTTAATTAAACTTGTGATGAAGTTTACACATATGCAGTTCTGCAATGAACTTACAGCGTGTCTTTTCGATAAACCTCAAATATATGTGGCCTTTTGATGAACTTCAGAGGTACACAGGCTTGTGATGAATCTAAGACCACTACAGAACTGCGAATCATGGTAAACCGGAACTAAATATCGGTTACATGTGTAACTTTAAGTTACGTACAAAATAAGGTGCCACATCGGTTAAATAAGACACGAAAGGAAGTAGTATGCGTGAGTTATGAGAATCCTCAAGCGAAAGGAAAGACAGCCCTTGAGGGATCTCTTAGGACACATGGTTAAACCCTAGTAATACTCCTTAATGACTGACATCGAATCTAATATTCCCCTTTCTAATAGAAATCAAACACTTTTGGCACATTCCTTTTGGGACTTCGGGATCCCTTCTTATAAATAAGGACTCTCCCTATAACGAGATTCATTCATGAACCAGCATTGAACCCCTTGCTCAGCCATCTTGTCACCCCTCTTTTCACCCTAGCCTCCTGGTTGATTCTGTTAGACAGTTTTGTATGCCCTTAGCTTCAATCAAAATGATGTACTTTATGAATTTATTGTAAATAAATAAAAGTACATATTTGATTCATGTTCCCTTGATATGTTTCTATGTAATACCCTTAAACTGGACACTTAATGAGACTCGTGTTAGTTTAGAATGTTCATAGCCAGTGGGTCGGTCTGGGGAGACCTATCCTGACAAGGCTGACACTGTAGTGCCACCAAGTCGGTTGGGGTGGCTTGCCTCAGCTACCAAGGTGAGACCCTAGGCACCCGACCCCTAGACTCGATTATGATACTGCACTAGGTGTCAGATTGGGCTGTCTTTGATGTACCAATCAGTGAGATCCTTAGCGGGGGTCAAACCCTAGGTATGTTGGGACAGTCTGAGAATTAATCTGAGTGGGTGATCATAGTGACAGGATCAACCCATTTGTCAGACAAAAGTAATGATCGGAGATGCACTCTCACTGATGGAAACAAAGACTGCCGGCAGCCGATTTCAATCGTTGAGATTTGTTTTGCAAAATATATTTTATATGTGATATAAAAGTATATATATTATGATTTCAAAATGTTTGCAAATAGGTTTTAATTCCCAGGATCCATATATGAGAGAGTGCAACACTGTTCCTTGCAGCCGAGGGAGAGGTCCTCTCTTGTCGGGCAATGTATGATCATTATGGGCTGAGAGGTTAAGTGTAAGACCATTGAAGATAATACCTGATGGGCTAATCTTGCATCTGCCCACAGTCCCTGGGTGTTACAAGGTGGCCTGGCCCAAGGACCACTTAGGGTAAGTGGCGGGCCCATAGAGCCCATTTTGACGGGTTTCAGGTGGTGCACTGTCCATAACAGTGTATTCGGCCAGGCCTTGTAACAAAGGCTGGGCTGAACCTATGTGGCTGATGTGTAGATCAATGTTTGGGTCCCACGCCATACAAGGAAGCCCAACTGGGCAACAGTTTGGAAGGCTAAATGAATACATAACCCTAAATAGGCCTTAAGCCCATTTCGAACCGGGCTAATTTGATTAGTCTTTAAGGGGCGAATTCTAAGATAAGATCATCTGATTGGATTGGGCCCACACCCTATCCACTCAGAGAGTCCAAGATCTAAATGAGATTTAGACTTGAAAACTTCCTAATTAGATTAGGAGTTGGCTGATCTAATCTGCAGATAAGATAAGGATTATCCCTTATCTTAAAGGGACTTCTAATCCAAATATAATTTGGGTTAGCAACTCCTAATGGGATTAGGAGCTGATCCCTTTAAGTCTATAAAAGGAAGAGGGGGCGGCAGCCTTTAGACATAACATTCAACAGACTCAAGTCTTGTCTTCAGAGCTGAGATCACAGAAGAGAGAATTCTGCACCCTACAAATTCTCTTTAGCCGCCTCCTTCCTGCAGCCGCCACTTATAGCAGTTCGATCTCCATTACTTGGGAGAAATCAAGATTGGATCTTGATTCCAATCTTTTGGAGAAAAGATTGGTAAGAATTATATTCACAAGCCGTCCAAGTTATTCTTGGTAAGAATGAGATTCTTAGGAATGACACTGCTGATTCTGCTCCACCTTGCACTGCACCATCTTCAGTGGGAGCAGATTTTGGTTTTTCTACCTTGGGTGTGAACACCTCCATTGAGAGATATTATTTCTCTGTATCAGGTATTATCTTTCTCTCCTCCTTTTAGTTTAGATCTGGTTCAGTTTATGGTTCAAGAATGATCATTGAAAATATGATTTTCTAAATAGGGAATTCGATTCCCAATTGAAGGGAAAGAAAATTTTTTTGAAATTCCCCCCCTTTATTCTGCAATCTTAGGCGTCCATATGATGGATTTCCTATCCCTTCAGTGGTATCAGAGCCATGGTTCAAATCTTGAACCATTTTGTTTCAGACCTAAACCTGCGCAAATAGGGAGAAGGCGTTCTACCTAATTTGCGCAGATATGGGTTTTGGGAAATTTGTTCCCAAAATAGATGGGCAAATAATCTGAAATTAATTTTAAATAAATCTGATTATTATTTAGAATAGTTCTTTATAATTTTCTTGATTTATGGGCCATTCGTACAAGAGGAGATCGAAATCTTGGTTTGCATAGGGAGAACTGCAAGATTTGCAGTTTATTTATTACATTTGGTCTGTAAATAATTTTTTTTTTTATTTTTAGACTCAATGTATTGGCATTCGATCTGATGTAATAATTAATAGAAATAGGATTTCTATTTATTTTATTTTTGGATCGAAGATGGCGGCGCAGAGAAGGAGATTTCGTAGATGGGAGATTCGATATCTACGATTTGCAGTTTGAGAAACTGCAATCTATGATCTAACATCTGTTTTACAGGATGGAGTGTGCGAACAACCCTGATTAATTGATTTTGTTTTTCTTTTATCAGTTATTTAATTTCATATTATTTTCTTGAATTAAGGATTTAATTAAAAATCAAACCCTAGACCCATTCGAACCAAGATTGGTTCAAACTGTTTGGACCAATTCTAGGGTTTAATCAAGGCTGAAAGTCAGCCCTAATTTTCTCACTAATGAGGCTGAGGATTGATATTTAATTAAATGGTTAATTCGGCCCAGCCTGTAAAGGCCCAATTTTAAATAGTTAAAACTGCAAAAGCCCATTTTAAAGGATAAAGCTATATGGGCCGAACTGGGTAACCCTAATTCAGCCCATATACCTAGATAATATTAATGGTTAATATTATGGAATTTTAACGGGCTTCCAATGGGCCTTACAGATAATTAATTGATTGGATCAATTTATCCATGCATAAGATGTATGGATGTGTGATGTGCTGCGTACATGGGCCATAAGTGCTTGGCCCATGCTCATTCGACAGTGGCTCTTGCGCACACCATGGCTGAATGCACATCATTGCCATGGTGTCCCTTTTGGTCATTGGATGACCTCCCTCAGTGGTGGGCCCCACACCTCATCGAGAGGTTACGTGCGAAACCCTAGCCGATTTAAGGCCCACTGAAATCTGGCTTTATGAAAGACAGTGGGAGCCACTTTGGTTTGACCTAAATCAAACTAGGGCGTAATTATTTGTTCCCTCCGGCTAATATGAGTGCAAGTGATAGGGAGATTCATATGATGAACTCTCTAAAGGCCTTCCATCATTAGCATGAGGATGGGTTCTTCAGTAATGAGGAAACGCACCAGAAAATGGGCTATCCATTTGCTGTTGGGCTTGTTTGAGTGTTTCATAAGATGATAGGGGCGTCATAGATCGATGTGGGAGGGGCTTCACCAGAAAATGGGAACTCTCTCAAGGTACCTTGGCGTTCACGAATATGATGGGTAAGCACTCACTAGACAGAAAGGTTTACCTGAAAACGGCTCTGAATCTTGTCTGATAGAGGCTAAAGGGAAAACTCATATGATGAGTGGAAATGATCCTTTACAGAAAGGTGGTGGGGTTATGCTGCTGAAACAGTTGGATCCATGCACCCTATGTGATTTCCCACATTTCCAGAGACAACCCGTAGTCTCTGTCACTGAGAAAGGAGGGAAATCTCAGAGATAAATAAATGGAAATAGATCGTAGATTAAAAGTCATATCTATGAAATGAACATGAATCAAATTAGGTTGTGGACTGATGTTTGCTCTTTTATCAGAAAATGGCAAACGGATCTTTTGCAAAGCTTCTTGATGACAACAAGCTTAAGGGCCCAAACTATGCCGACTGGTACAGGAACCTTATGCTGGTCCTAGCTTCAGAAAAGCTGGACAAAGTGGCAAAGAATCTTGCCTCGGAGCGTCCGGCTGACAGGGCTTTTGAGGCCCAAAGGAGAGACTATCTGAATTGGGAGGAGAAAAACTCTCTAGCCCGGTGTTACATCATCGCCTCCTTGGACAACCCAATACAGAGGCAGTTCGATCAGATCGAACTTGCCAATGACATATTGGACAGCCTGAGGACGATGTATGAAGAGCATAATCGTTCTACTCAGCAAAAGGTCTTGAAGCAGTTCATGACCACTCAAATGTCCAAGGGGCCAACAAGTTCACGACCATTGTCTTCGGATGATGGGTTACATCAACGAACTTGAGGCTCTTAGATCCGGGTTGGACCTCGCAACCCAGATAGACGCTATCCTTAATTCTTTGCCTCCTTCCTATAATCCGTTCATCATGAACTATAACAAGAACAAGCTGAATGTCAGCTTGCAAGAGCTTAGCAATATGTTACAAAGAGCTGAAGAACTGATTAAAAAGGATGAGCCTGTAGCTATGTTTGTTGAAGCCAGCAAAACGGGCAAGAGAAAGAGGAAGGCAAAGAAGCCTCAGAAGAAAGCCACAAAGGGCAAAAGGCAGAAGAAAGACAAAGCATCAGGTGCCTGTCACTTCTGCAAAAAGACCAGCCACTAGAAAAGGAATTGTCCTGCCTACCTGGAATCCAAGAAAGGTAATTTCGAAACTTGTGTTATAAAAACCAATTTATTGGTAGCTTCTGCATCCTAGTGTATTGACTCCGGGGCTTCAACTCATGCGTATAACTCACTGCAGAGGTTCAAGGTAAGCAGAAGGCTGAGTGAAGGAGAAGTCACTCTCTACTTGGGGACTAATGCAACTGTTGCAGCCACGGCAATAGGAACCGTGGAGTTAATTTTTAGAGAATGAAAAGTTGTACTGAAAGATTGTCTTTATGTACAAAACTTAAGAAGAAATTTGATTTCTGTTTCAAAACTATGTGCAGATGGTTATTCTGTCTTCTTTAGTAATGCAATTACTATTAAAAGAAATAATAGATTCATCGCATACAGGGAACTGGAGAACGGTCTCTATGTTCTACATCCTTCTCTAGAAACTAACATAACTGAAACTACGTTGGCTGAAATCCCCAAGAAGAGAGCCCGTGATATAGTTAATCCCACGAGCCTGTGGCATTACCGACTTGGCCACATCGGTGTTGACCAAATCACAAGGTTGGTAAAGGTTGGTCCTTTGGATTTTCTAACTATAGAAGATCTTCCCACCTGTGAGCCTTGCCTGCAAGGCAAGATGACAAAACAACCATTTAACGGTAAGCCTGAAAGATGTACAGGCACACTTGACCTAATACATACTGATGTATGTGGTCCCTTGAGTGTTAGGACACAGAATCAACATGTGTATTTCATCACCTTCACAGATGATTTCTCATGATATGGTTATGTGTACCTAATGAGACACAAGTTTGAATCCTTTGAAAAGTTCAAAGAGTTTAGACAAGAGGTCGATAAACAATTGGGGAGAGAAATTAAAGCCCTTCGATCTAATCGAGGTGGCGAGTTTCTCTCTGACGAGTTTAGGGACTACTTAAAGGACAATGGGATAGTATCACAATTAGCTCCTCCTGCCACAACTTAACGGTGTTTCAGAGAGGAGGAATAGGACCTTATTGGATATGGTCCGGTCACTTCTCATACAATCAAAGTTACCCACATCCTTTTGGGGTTACGCATTAGAGACTACGATTTACGTGCTGAATCGGGTTCCAACCAAATCGGTTCCAAACACTCCATATGAACTTTGGACCGGAAAGAAACCAAATGTCAAACACTTGAAGATTTGGAATTGTCCAGCACACGTTAAAAGAACAAGTGCAGACAAGTTGGAATCCAAGACTAGTCGTTGCCTATTTGTAGGTTACCCAAAAGGCTCTGTAGGTTACCTTTTCTATGACCCAAGTGAGCAGAAAGTGTTCTGCAGTCGAAATGCCCAGTTCTTGGAGACCGATTATATCCTGGACACCCATCGTCAGGAAATTATTCTTGATGAGGAGAGCTCAGGAGCAGTGGGAGATGTCCCACAAGTTCCAGGTAGTGACCAACCTAGAAGACCCACCCGGGTATCCAGGCCACCAGTTCGTTATGGTTATGACTAGGATAGTTACCTGGTGGAAACCTTGACTAGTGAGGAGGATCCCGTGACTTACGCGGAAGCTATGTTGGACATAGATTCCCAGAAGTGGGTGGAGGCCATTAGAGCAGAGATGGACTCAATGGAGACCAATGGAGTCTAGACTCTAGTAGATCCGCCCTCCGGGGTAAAAGCAATTGGTTGCAAATGGATTTACAAGAGGAAGAAGGGCCCTGATGGTAGGATTGAGACATTCAAAGCTCGTCTGGTGGCGAAAGGGTACACTCAGATAGAGGGCATCGATTATGAGGAAACCTTTTCGTCTATGGCCATGCTTAAATCCATTAGGATCCTACTAGCTATAGCAGCATACCATGATTATGAGATTTGGCAAATGGATGTCAAAATTGCATTCCTGAATGGAGATCTTACTGAATATATCTATATGCAGCAGCCGCAATGCTTCATAGCTGCGGGTCAGGAAAACATTGTATGTAAACTTAATAGATCCATTTATGGACTTAAGCAAGCTTCTAGAAGTTGGAACATCCGTTTTGACTTTGCCATCAAATTGTTTGACTTTGAGCAAAATCTGGATGAATCCTGTGTTTATAGGAAGTACAGTGGAGATAAGGTTACCTTCTTGGTTCTGTATGTAGATGACATTCTACTCATTGGGAATGATGTAGAAATGTTGACTACGGTGAAAGTATGGCTTTCACAGCAATTCTCCATGAAAGATCTTGGAGAAGCCTCCTATACACTAGGTCTTCGACTCTATAGAGATAGATCGAAGCGGATAATAGGATTATCTCAATCTGCCTACATTGACAAAATAGTCAAAAGATACAGCATGGAAAACTCCAAAAAAGGAAATGTTCCTTTCAGGCACGGAGTCACTCTCTCCAAAAAGATGTCTCCCAAGACTTCTGAGGAGATTGATGGCATGAAAGATGTTCCCTATGCCTCTGTCGTAGGGAGCATCATGTATGCCATGTTGTGCACTCGCCCTGACATTGCTCAAGCAGTGAGTGTAGTAAGCAGATTTCAAGCCAACCCAGGCAGGAGCATTGGACTGCTGTGAAAAACATACTTAAGTACCTTCAAAGGACAAAAGAGTTTTGTCTAGCATTCGATGGTAGCTCACTATAGATCCAAGGGTATACAGATGCCGATTTCCAGTCGGATCCAGATGATAGAAAGTCTACATCTGGATATGTTTTCACGATAGGATCATGTGTTGTTTGCTGGAAAAGCAACAAATAGGGGTCCACTGCAGACTCCACGACCGAGGCCGAGTACATTTCCGCAAGTGAGGCTGCCACAGAAGCCGTGTGGATGAAGAAGTTCGTTCACGAGTTGGGAGTAGTTCCGTCCAACACATCACCCATCCTATTGTTGTGTGACAACAATGGAGCTATTGCTCAGGCTAAGGAGCCACGAGCCCACTCAAAGTCGAAGCACATCGAGAGGAAGTATCATGTACTAAGGGAGATTGTTGGTAGAGGGGACGTCTTGATTCAGAAGGTAGCATCAGCGGAAAATGTAGCAGACCCATTGACAAAGCCACTATCACAGAAAGTGTTTGAGAAACACGTGGAAAGCATGGGACTCCGGCTAGTACCTGATTGGACCTAAGTGCAACTGAGAGCAGTTAGACAGTTTTGTATGCCCTCTGCTTCAATCAAAATGATGTACTTTATGAATTTATTGTAAATGAATAAAAGTGCATATTTGATTCATGTTCCCTTGGTATGTTTCTGTGTAATACCCTTAAACTAGACACTTAATGAGACTCGTGTTAGTTTAGAATATTCACAGCCAGTGGGTTGGTCTGGGGAGACCTATCCTGGCAAGGCTGACACTGTGGTGCCACCAAGTCGGTTGGGGTGGCTTGTCTCAGCAACCAGGGTGAGACCCTAGGCACACACAGTGTGGGATTAATTAAATCTTTGAATTAGACCATATTTCCAGTATTGCCCTAGACCTTGGAGATTGATGGGCAAAACTAGAAAGTTACACCCGACCCCTAGACTCGATTATGATACTACATTAGGTGTCGGATTGGGCTGTCTTTGATGTACCAATCAGTGAGATCCTTAGCGGGGGTCAAAACCTGGGTATGTTGGGACAGTCTGAGAATTCATCTGAGTGGGTGATCATAGTGATAGGATCAGCCCCTTTGTCGGACAAAGGTAATGATCGAGGGTGCACTCTCACTAATGGAATCCAAGACTGTCGGTAGCCAATTTCAATCGTTGAGATTTGTTTTTGCAAAATATATTTTATATGTGATATAAAAGTATATATATTATGGTTTCGAAATGTTTGCAAATAGGTTTTAATTCCCGGGATCCATATATGAGAGAGTGCAACACTGTTCCTTGCAGCCGAGGGAGAGGTCCTCTCTTGTCGGGCAGTGTATGATCATTATGGGTTGAGAGGTTAAGTGTAAGACCATTGAGGATAATACTTGATGGGCTAATCTTGCATCTGCCCACAGTCCCTGGGTGTTACAAGGTGGCTTGGCCCAGGGACCACTTAGGGTAAGTGGCGGACCCATAGAGCCCATTTTGATGGGTTTTAGGGGGTGCACTGTCCATAACAGTGTATTCGGCCAGGCCTTGTAACAAAGGCTGGGCTGAACCCATGCGGTTGATGTATAGATCAATGTTTGGGTCCCACGCCATACAAGGAAGCCCAACTGGGCAGTAGTGTGGAAGGCTTAATGAATACATAACCCTAAATGGGCCTTAAGCCCATTTCGAACTGGAATAATTTGATTAGTCTTTAAGGGGCGAATTCTGAGATAAGATCAGCTGATTGGATTAGACCCACACCCTATCCACTCAGAGAGTCCAAGATCTAAATGAGATTTAGATTTGGAAACTTCCTAATTAGATTAGGAGCTGGCTTATCTAATCTGTAAATAAGATAAGGATTATCCCTTATCTTAAAGGAACTTCTAATCCAAATATGATTTGGGTTAGCAATTCCTAATGGGATTAGGAGCTGATCCCTTTAAGTCTATAAAAGGAAGAGGGGGCGGCAGCCTTTAGACATAACATTCAATAGACTCAAGTCTTGTCTTCAGATCTGAGATCACAGAAGAGAGAATTTTGCACCCTGCAAATTCTCTTCAGCCGCCTCCTTCCTGCAGCCGTCACTTATAGCAGTTCGATCTCCATTCCTTGGGAGAAATCAAAATTGGATCTTGATTCCAATCTTTTGGAGAAAAGATTGGTAGGAATTGTATTCACAAGCCGTCCAGGTGATTCTTGGGTGTTGATTCTGCTCCACCTTGCACTGCGCCATTTTCAGTGGGAGCAGATTTTGGTTTCTACCTTGTGCATGAACACCTCTATTGAGAGAGATTATTTCTCTGCATCAGGTATTATCTATCTCTCCTCCTTTTGGTTCAGATCTGGTTCAGTTTATGGTTCAAGAATGATCATTGAAAATATGATTTTCTAAATAGGGAATTCGATTCCTAGTTGAAGGGAAAGAAAAAATTATTGAAATTCTTCCCCTTTATTCCACAATCTTGGGCATCCATATGATGGATTTCCTATCCCTTCAGATTCCTTACTCTCGGCCTTCCTTTGTCTATTGAGGAGACCACTGCCACGATGCCTAACCACACCCTACCTATAAGTTCTAAACCCAACCCATTGCTACCCTTAAATGCATGGAGGGTTAGGTCGAGGAGGGTTTTGCATTTTTCATATTCAATGATGGTTTAGATTCTCAAAATCTCACCCGCTATAGGTTTTGAGGTGGGTACAATTTAGAGGTTTAGGGAGGTAAGTAGGGCCTAGAATTTATAAACCACCCTATTGCCATCCCTAAATAGAGGTTTTGGTGAGGGGATGCAATCTTTGGCCTATGCACCATTCCAATCTAACACAAGCACCAAGTTTTTGTTCGGATCTCATACCCACAAGAGCCCTAGCTATCTACATACCACTATAGCTGCACATTATGTATATCTCACGTATTTGCATGTTACCTTTCATGGGGAGATGTTCCTCATGTACAATAATAATGTCCCATGGCTAGGTGTGTATAAGATTCTTGTGGGTTAGATATCTAGATTGCCAAATTTTGGCTATTTGGTTTTCCCTATACCACAATATTAAGTTTAACTAAGAGAGTATCGTAATGGACTCTGGATCTTCTGCCCACATTTACCCACAACACACTATTCAATGCATTGGAAACATCTCCCCGTATATAATACTATGTACGAAAATGAAATATTCTACATATGTGGCTGCGATGTTATGTGGATAGATGGGCTTTTAATTGTTTCCATCATCCAAAATCATCAAAACAGGCCTGTCTGGCCTGCGATGGCCCACATGTACAGTGCCATGCCATGTCGAGTATGGCCCAAATCCCTGGTCGGGTTAAGCCAGGGTTTGAAAACGTGGGCCTGTTCGACCCAATACCGGCTCATGGGTCGCGGGCCAGGCCAGCCTAACACGGCCAACACTATACTTTATATCAAATGTGAATTCGGATTAGGGCTGTGGAATCAATGGTAATATCCCAAGCCAGTAATAAAATACATGAAACTGGCGTGAAGATCAAATATTTGTTTATTTATTACTCTTTTTGACGTTTCATGAATTATTGTTTTTTGTTTTTTGATTAAATTAATGTTTTTTGTTGAGACAAAGGGGTTTGCTTGAGAATTGTTTGATAGGAGGAAATTACTAGGTCGGAGAGAAAGAAGAAAAAGGAACTTTGATGTAATCACTGATGATGGATGCATTATTATTAACCAAATCCTCACCTAAGATTAAATAAAAAGCAGTAAAAACAGGAACCATGCATACAAATCAAAGCTTGCTCTTTGCTATTGGCACTGGTTTAATTAATGAAGCTATCTTAGCTCAATAATATCAAATTACACTCTCAATTTCTATTTTAAATCAACAACTCTTCTTATATTTAATTCTGATCTTTATGACTTGAACCTCAAGAAATCTCTGGCTGTATTTACTTAAGAAGGATGAACTTCATGCATACATTTATTTCCTGCAAACTCGACCCGTTGGTGAGCTGAGAGCCTGAGAGCCTGAGATTCTACTCAGTATCAATATGGCAGAACATCAGATCATTAACCCTTACGACCGTCTACAGATCGTCCACAACTCGGATGACACGCTCACACGACTCAACCATCTCCCCACCACCGCTGCAACTGATGACACCGCCGATCAAAAGTCCCACACGCTAGTTCTTTCCAAAGACATCCCACTAAACATCGCCAACAAAACTTGGGTTCGAATATTCCGACCACCATCTCACACCTCCTCCGTCAAGCACCCTCTCATGGTTTTCTTCCATGGCGGTGGCTTCATCCTCAGGAGCGCAGCCTCCACAATCTATCACGACTTCTGCTCAAACATGGCCATTCAACTGCCTGCCTTGATCGTCTCCGTCGAGCACCGCCTCGCTCCGGAAAGCCGCCTCCCAGCGGCTTATGAGGATGCAATCGAAGCGTTGCACTGGGTTAGGAAACACGCCTCACAGAGCGTCGTTAATGGCGAAGAGGACTGGTTGAGCAGAGACTCGGTTGATTTCTCTCGGTGCTATCTCATGGGCAGCAGCTCAGGCGCTAATATTGCCTTCCATGCACGATTACGAGCTCTGACGATGTTTTCGGATTCTGCAGATGAGCCCCTGAAGATCGTCGGTCTTATCATGCACCACCCTTTCTTTGGTGGGTTGCAGAGAACAGAATCGGAGATGAGATTGTTCAACAATCCGAGATTTTCCATGTCAGTTAGCGACTTGATGTGGGACCTGGCGTTGCCTGTAGGGTCTGATCGTGATCATGGTTACTGCAACCCACTGAAAGTTAGTGAGAGCTGCCATGGAATTGGGTTGCTGGGGAGGTGTCTGGTGACTACCTGCGGTGGGGATCCCCTGATCGACCGTCAGGCGGAGTTCGTGAAAATGCTGGAGGGAGAGGGTGTAAACGTTTTGGCTCAGTTCGACGAGGAAGGTTACCATCTGGTGGAGCTCTATGAACCAGACAAGGCTCAGGCCCTACTTGTTATAATAAAAGATTTCATTTTTCAGTTGCAGGGTCAATCGGAAGAGAGCAGTTGAACTTGTATATTTCGTTATCATGAAAATTAAATAAAGTAGTTGATGAATATGAATATAATATATTATAAATTCCAGAGCCAGACTTGATAAACATGGCGCCTGCTGAGTTCATGGGCAGTCTGCAAATAGTATTGATAATGGTGGAAGAAAGATCTCTTGTTGAACGTGTTTAATTTAGGAGGTTTAAGTCATCTAGAGTTCTAATGGAGATACTCGTTTCAGCCTTCTTTCATACGGTGAAAATATTACAATGTCTCGGTAATACGTATCGGTTTTCTGAATCCATCAAAAGGCCAGATATTGAGATTTAAGAGCACTGGCAATTTTTTATCAAGTCTAAAGTATCGATGCTTATTGTATTGTATCGTAAACGTATACTTCATATCTGCTGAACACAACATATTGCTTGCCACACGCTATATTATCACACATCAGAAATATTGGTTGTGTTTTAAAACATCCATCGACTCGTGGGTTTGATGTCGGAAAGGCATGATACTTAACAAATTTATAGTCAATGATTAAAGTATTAGTATCCAGTATCATATTAGATAATTCAGATATAAATACAGATATGTTTTGGAAAAGTATGGATATGAATTAAAAATATAAAAACACTTGAATACACAGGTGAAATGCATATAAATCATATAAATACATTAGTCATACTAAACCAAAAGCTGAATTATCTATGAATAAGATATAAACACATGAGAGATGCATACTTCACTAGGTTATATAAAGAGAAATATTACAATAAACAATATTGGAACTCTAAAACATTCAAACATTGTACAATAATTATCACTCTTTCAATTTTATTACTACGATTTTCACTTTTTATTAATTTTTGAGAATATTTATTAAATTATTATTTTATTTAAATAACAACTATTTTTAAATAATAAAATAATAAATATTCTTATTACTTTTGGGGAATTTTTAACATATAATGTTTTTATTCTACACATAATTGTAAAATAAAACAAATAAATCATTTACGGTAGATAAAATAAATTATATTTAATTTTCAGTTTTTATTAAATTTTTTGGTAAAATTATTCTTTTCATTTTTATAATTATAGTTTTCTGTTTTCCATTAAATTTGTTGGGAAATTTTATTTATTTAGTAATTTTATATAATAACTCTATTTTTTCAAATAATAATTATGCTTTCATTTTTGCCATATAATTATGTATAAAATAAAATATATAAATCATCTAAGGTAGATGCAATATATTATTTTTATAATTTTTAGTTTTTATTAAATTTTTTCAAAAATTAAATCTTAAATTATTTATTTTAGTTTTCACAATACTATTTTTTACCATGTATTAAAGATGGAAAACAATCCAAAAATACTCAATATATAATTTTGTCAAACTAAACATAAATACACCTCTATATTGGTGTGTACCGAACTGTATTCACCAATACGGTACGATACAGCCCAATATGAAAGCATATCATATCGATACGCATGACTCGTAGGATACGTATTCAATCGTAGCGCATCGTGTATCCATAATCATGAATACTTATATGATATGCCCCATATTGAAAATATCGTATCCATGTAGCCGTAAGTGATATCCAATCAGCACTGGGTTCAAGGGTTAATTGATCAAAGTCTGTAACTATGAAGCTAATTTTATTAAAAAAAAAAAAGCATCAGTCAATCGAAATGCGAGATACAGTTATAAACATTTTTCTGTATGGTGCGTGTGGATGTTTTCAGGAGTAATTTCTCTTTCAATTTCCTAACACCTTCTGGTAATTAAATATAAGCCAAAGGCGGTAGAAGTTGCAAATTTGCCATGCTTATGCAACCCAACAACTTCAGTGGCGTTTGGTAACCTTCTGAAGGAACGTTCTTGGTGTCGAATAAAATCATTTTAATTTTGAAATGGAAAGAACAGGCTGATGTGGCTGCTGAACCATTTAAAAAATTCACTTGAATTTTAAGATGGAAAGAACAGGCCAATGTGGCAAATTACTATTGGTCTGGTACGGAAAATTTTCTGTACCATAGGTACACTGATAGCAGAAAATTTTCTTCACCAACAAAAAAAATTCCATGCCATGACAAAGCTACTTGCCGATATACCAAGTATGCTTCCCTCAAACCAATTGATGGTGGCTTCAATTGGTAAGATCTCTAACTGGTTGAAACAGAGATACCTTACCTTGGTTTCCTTCCACTCTTACTAGCAGTGCAAGAAACAACCATTTTAGTTCTACATGCGAAATATTTATCTTGGAGATTTTTTTTTCTCTGTACCAAGTGATTGAGTAAAGAAGAAAATGGACAAAAAAGAGAAAAAAAGAAAAATAAAAAAACATACCGACAAGAATGTGTCAAAATAAGAATAGCTATATAGCCTATATACGTATCAGTTCTGGTACTAAATGATTCAACTTTAACCCCTCCATGTCGAGTTGCTGTGTCTGAATGGCACATCTTAAAAAAATAATCACCAACCAACGAAGAACTCTGAAGACAAATCAGACCAGTGGAAACTCTTGTGAGGCTCCAATGACAAGGTTTCACTGACATAAAAAAAATATTTTGTTAAATTGAATAATCAAAATGACAAGTGGACTCTACTCTAAAGAGTATAATCATTTTTTATGTTCCAACACAAGTTGCAAAAAGGCAAATCTAGACCTCTGACAGATGAAAGAAAAGGAAGAAATAAAAATAAAAATAATATACGCACATACATATCTTTCTGCTTTTTTTTTTTTTTGGCGCGGGGGCGGGGGGGGGGAGTGGGGTGATGGTAAGAGATCACGATACAGAATAAAGACATGCAGATCAAGCTTCTTACCAGAAGCTCAATGGGAACAACTGATTTTTGCTTAATAAAGGCCCAACATTCGTAGCTCTGTGACATGTGAAGGGTCAAGCTCAGGGTGAGTCTTATTATCTTCTCGGCTCTCCACCACATACTCCTGGCAATAAATTAATATGAGATCTCAGCTGAAGAAGTTATAAAAAGGTACGATAGAAATAAAGATTCAAAATTAGTGAAATTAGAGTTCTTGTATAACTGATCTCTTGATTCTGGAAGAAGACAATGGCAGATCAAATCATGAAAACCTCCCCGATCCATACTAAGAAACGCAATCATTGATAAAATCTCTCATTTCTTATTCTAACTCGTTGCTGATGACTTCAGTTGGTTAATCTCAAGGGTAGACAGAATTCGCTTAGACAAAAAGTGAAAGAATTGGAAGGAAGCAGACATTACAATTTGTGGACAATACTATCCTTCTCTTTGGAAAAGGGAGTAGAGGGGCAAGGAATCTGCAACTTTTAATCAAGTATTTTGAAAAAATTTCAAATTTGAAAGTTGTCCTTGAGAACAGTTGCATCGTAGGTTTCAACATGGATGATGGAGAAGTAGCTAGTTTTGGTGCAGTGTTAGGTAATATATGAACTATTCATTACCTTTCAGTGTTCAATATTCCCCTTCTTGTTGTGAAAAGACTAAAGAAGATTATGAAAGATTTCTTGCGGAGGCCTGGGAAAACCTGAAAAGATTTATTTGATTAGCTGGGCAGCAATGATAAAAGTAAGGGGGACGTACTGGATTTAGGAAGATTGGTAAAAAGGAATTATATTTTGTCGGGAAAATGGTTGTTGAAATTCCTGTTGGAGACTGAAACTATGGCATAATTTGATTGTAAGCATCTATGACATGCTGTCAAATGGTCGTAATGTTGCTGTGACTATTAGAGAGCAACATTAGTATCTTCCTAGAAAGCCAAACTCACATTTGGTATGATTTTTTTTTTTGATAAATATTTGGTATGATTTCTATAATGGAAAATAAAATTCAATTCTTGTAAGATTCATAGTAGAAAGATGAACCTCTGCTTGAGTGATTCCCTCTCCCTCATTCCATCTCTTCTTACAAGCATAAACCGACTTCCTTTTTGTCTCTAGTTCTGACACAGATGTTTCTTGGTCTTTGGAGAACATAAATCTATTTCTGTTTATTTGGAAGGTAATCTCCTTGACAATTAAAAAACCAATTGTAACATTTGGACTGATAACCCCTTAGGAATATTCTCTTGTGCTTCCTTTTTCAAGTCTTTCTCAACCCATCCTTTTTGCGGGCTTTTCTAGCAAGGTCTATTTGGAGAAATCTGGTTTCACCTAAAGGGCTTTTTGTTTTGTTGTCTTGGTTTTTTTCTTTTTTCTGGGGGGTGGGGGGTGAGGCAAAGCATGATTGTTTTACTAAGAAGAGAGATTTTTTATTGAAAGGTATATAACTTGAAAATCAACACCTGTGAGACTCTTCAAAGGAGATGATCCAGTTGATGTCTGTTCCCCAACAAGTGTTTTTCTTTGCAATGTAAGCTATAAATCTACTTTCTGTCTATTATACCTCTACCTGTTCGTATCTAGCATTTGGAAGTGATTCTTTTCTCTATTTGTTTGTAGGTGAATCTTATGGACGCATTCCTCGGGAAGACGTACCGTCGCCACCGGCAGCAACAGGCACCTGACCCACTGCCAGCAGCAGCAGTGATTCAATGATTCTCATCCTACCCAGTTCGGCAACAGCAGCCTATCTAGATTAGATTAGATCATCTTGCTTGTTCTTATCTTATTCTATTGCTCTTATCTTATGTTGTTAGTAGCTTATCAGATTAGGATTAGCTTAGCTTATCCTTAGCAAGATAGAACTGGAAGTCTCCCTATTCAGCAAGGACACTCCCTTTGATTAGGACTCTTGTAATCTCCTATTTAAGGAGACCCCATTATTGAATAAGGATATCCAAAATTTCCAGTCAAGAAAGAGAGTAAAAGGAGAGTTCGGTGATCTCTTGGACAAATCACCCTCTAGGACGCCAAGATAGGTTCAGCTAGAAAGGGGAGGAACAAGGGAAAACAGGAGCTTTTCCTCGTGGACCGACCCGTGACGAGATCCTACGCCCGGGCCCATAACAGTGAACTCCTCTAGGAGATGTGGAAAACCTTTCCATGACCGACCTTCTCACCATACCAAAGAAAATAGAGAAGAGAATGTGAAAGTGTACAAGTACAGGTACTCTATGATCAATTTTGGAGGAAGAAAATGTGATAATATTTGAGGATACAATCAAAGGATGTTATCATTGAAAACATATTAATAAAGATGGTACATTGGCTTAAAACCTTAGAAGCTTTTTCCCCCACCCCGGCACCCCGATTTCTATAGATGATGATGGGATTCTGCCCAACACAGACTCTTCTTCGAGGGAGAGTTCCTCCAACAGAGAGAGAGAGAAAGAGAACTGAGATTATTCTTGTTCCTTGGTAATTCCTTACAATCTCTTTTATACTTTTCTTTTGCTTACTCCTTAACAGACTTACACAGTTTACAGCTGGCATCTTGCAACCGCTTCTTGCATCCTTAGTTAGATTCTTGGTTCCCACTTATTCTGTTGGTGGTTGCTGATGTGGCTTCTTTTTTCCTCTCCTAAAATAGGTGTTTACCACCACCGGCTTGAATTGTCTCCCTTAAGAGTTCCTAACAGATGACATCATCTGAAGGTGGAAATGTATGGAATTTTCTTCCTCAATTACACATATTACCTAGTGAATTGGTGCCCACCCACCTACATCCAAGTCAAATTAAACTTTTGATGGTTGACGCATGCATAACCCCAACAATTCTGAAATAAAAGTCTTAACAGTCAAGGGGCCATACCAGCCAAGTTCTGAAGATCCATACGTTTGGGAACTCAATTTTTTTTTGTTTTTGTTTTTTATCATCAAAGGGTTTGGGAACTCAAATTAGAGATGAATTACTACCTGTCCTGTGATTGAGGTTAGGTAGATCTCTAAATTTTATAAAGCTAGTGGTAGAAGATTCTCAGGTAGTAGTGGGATGGCTAAAGAACAATAAAGAAGGCCATGGGAATACCAACACACCATGAGGGAAGTAAACTACCTACCAATTGGAAACCACCTTCATTTGGCTGCAGATTTCATCCAACTGTTTGGCCAACAGATAGCCACACACGTAAGATGAATAGGGTTCAAGTGTTCAATTCTTTTGGAGGATATCTCTCAATGGTTATTAAATGTGATAAGAATGGAGTTAAGTTGCAGACTAGCAGGGGCTAGCAAAAAAGGGTTTTTAGCACTGATTGTACATATCTTTTCTTTATTATATAATCAGTGGAGTTTTGATTGTTACCAATTAAAAAAGAAAAAGAAAAACAAAGATAAAATCTCAGTCTTTAATGGAACTTTCATGTTTACAGAACAGTCAAGTATCCCTTTGATTGTTTGATTCATAGCTCTTGGCCTACAGATTTGTAGCTCAACAATTTGATAGCTTGGTGCTTGATCAAGAAAATTGCTCTACTAATAAACCCAAGAATAAAATCAGTGCAAAGACTCTGAATTGAAGGATGAAAGAAACTCGTCATTTCATGATAGAGCTTATAGCTTAAGTGAAAACCTTCAGTTCTATGACATTTGTTAGTTAGCTAAGAGATAAGAATCATTTATGATGACATTCTATCCTATCTTGGAGAGTTATTCTTTTGTTAATTATCCAGAAAAAGACAAAACAATAGTAAGCTAAAAACATATAGAGCACCCATTTTGAGGTGTTCAAGAAATGAAGAGTTAAAGGAAGGTTCTAACCATCAAGATAGTTTTATACAATCTTCGAAAATAGAAGCTTCAACAAATCCCATAGAAACCTCAAGTTTAGGGATAGTTATATCTATTTTTATTTTTTTATATTTTAAATCCTCCATTATTAAGTTGTTAACATTTTTGTGCACAATGCAAAAAATAGTTCTATTTCGCTGCTTTAAGACTATAGTGGCAAAATAAAAATGTAATTATTTCATCTAAAATTTACCAAAATATCAGTCATAAAAGATATTATAATCATTCCAGACTCATTATCAAAATTAGGTATTTTCCCTGAGGACATAATCCAATATTTTAAAATAAACAATATCTCATCAGAACATAGGGGCATAACTACAAAAAGCCCATATTTTTAAAGGTATAAAGATGATGTAGGACCAGCTCAGTTCTAGTCCTTAGAGAATGTTGAATGGTCTTCTTGGATCAGAATTTTATGGTTGTTGATGGGTGTAATGGTTTCTTGAAGGAATAAGAGAGAAAATAGAAAGAGAAAGAAGAGAGAAAATACTCACCATAGCTAGCATAAGCTAAAGAAAACTCGATAAACTTCATTGCCTTTGTGTAAAACGTCCATACATATTTATACTCTAAAATCATAATAAACCTAGGAGTCAAAACTGTTAGACTAAATAATCCTAATAGGACTCAAACTAAGCTGTCATATACTATTTTAATTCAAAGAAGACTCAATAACACTAATCCTACTTATGCAATGACTCTGAAACTTCAAGTATAAACAAACTAAAACTAGACAAATTAAACCCTATCAATGGACCCCACAAAAATTGCAAATTTACAAAAATACCCCTACTGTCCAAAAATATAGAAATACATAAAATATCATAAAATTCCAATTTTGACTCTTCAGCTCCTGCATCATTCTCCCTCGATTCAAAAAAACTTGTCCTCAAGTTTTGAATAACTTGAGGATGAATAGTTGATATGCCCCAATTAGAAAAGGATGACTTCCCACAGCTACATGCTTAGACTGTAGAGTAGAGACCATACACAGAACTAGAAAAGGAGCTTGAAAGAAATGCTTTTCTAAAATACTACCTTTCATAACCATCTTTGTTAAATCATCAATAACATTAGTTTCTTGAACACTTAATTCAACCAACCATTGTGATGAATCTTCCCCTTGCTTATCCAAACTCTCAACTCCAATATTTGGAGCTTTTCCTCCAACCTCTAGCTTAGGAATCATCATCTCTATACATTCTGCTATACTTGGTTCTTCAACAAACTCTAAGACTCCTTCCATTGTTGATGCTGGTGGAACTTGTGCTATGTCAGGTTGTAATTCTTGAATTAGTTCTAGTTGAACTTGAAAGGAAAAGTCACTTACCTCCTTACAGGATCTACAATTAGCACATCTGTATTTTGCACCTAAATTTCTTTAACTTGCTCCACTTCTATTTCTTATTGATCATTAACCTCAAGCTGATCATGGATGTTGGAAACTCCAGCAATTTCTATTTTCTCTTGGCCTGCAATCTCTTGATTATTAATATCTACAACTTCTATAGCTTGAAATTCTTCTTCCTTAGCTTCATCCCCAACTTCAGCTCTAGGATAGCATCAACATGCAAGGAATCATCTACTTTCATTTCAACTTTGTACCTTTTTCCCCTTGATTTCAAGTTCTTTGTTGTAACTTGTTGCTTCTTCTTTTGCTCGAAATTAGTCAGCTCCATATATAGATCATCATGAAAGTCTGGTGGGATGTAGTTTTTCTTGCAAACACCTCTTCATGTCTACCCATGTACTAATTGGATCATCGCCTCTATTTTCTAGTTGTTGCTCAAGAGTTCTCCACCATACTTTAGCATAATCTGTCAACTTCATGTGTGCAAATCTAATCCTTTGTTTGTCAAACATATCATGTCAACCAAAATATTCTTCTAGTTCAGCAACCTAATCAAAGAATGCTTGTGGATCATCGTCTCCTTTGAAATCTGGTATTTCCCTTTCTCTTCTAGCATGTTTGAAAACCTTACTCCCATAACTAACATTATTAGATCTGTTTTCTTCCACCATCTTTTCAAATAAGTCAACCAAAGACCCTTCATATGGTTCAGAAACCCAATCATCATTGATTTTAGACCTGTAAGATTGTTTAGAAGATACCCTAGGCTTATAGAATCGGTCACGTTGTGAGAACATAGTGAATAAACCATTAGATCTGATACCAAACTGATGTAGGACCAGCTCAGTTCTAGTCCTTAGAGAATGTTGAATCATGAATGGTCTTCTTGGATCAGAATTTTATGGCTGTTAATGGCTATAATGGCTTCTTGAAGGAATAAGAGAGAAAATAGGGAGAGAAAGAAGAGAGAAAATACCTGGAATCACTCACAGGGTGCCTAGAATCACTCTAGAGCATGGGAATCACTCACCATAGCTAGCATAAGCTGAATAAAACTCAATAAACTCCATTGTCTTTGTGTAAAACGTCCATACGTATTTCTAGACTCTAAACTCGTAATAATCCTAAGAGTCAAAGCTGTTAGACTCATAATAGTCTTAGGAGTCAAACTGTTAGACTCAATAATCCTAGTAGAACTCAAACTAAGCTGTCATATCCTATTTTAATTCAAAGAAGACTCAATAACTCTAATCCTACTTATGCAATGACTGAAATTTTAAATATAAACAAAAATATAACTAGAAAAATTAAACCCTATCAATGGACCCCACAAAAATTGCAGAATTACAAAAATACCCCTACTGTCCAAAAATATAGAAATACATAAAATATCATAAAATTCCAATTTTGACTCTTCAGCTCCTGCATCAAAGGATTTTCATGAGCTTGAAATATCACCTTTGTTAGTTCTTGTTTGGCAAGTACATGGTAGTGGCGTTCATTGATCCTCTGCCCACAGATTATGGCTATGAAGAACCCATAGAGCAATCCCACCAAAACAATAGCCAAAACTGTGAAATTTAACAAAAAAAAAAAAAAAGTTAAATGCTCAATAATGATAAAACAAAGAGACCATGCTGAGTACCTGAAGACAAAATACATATGGAAATCTTTTATACGCTCATTAACTTTAGGTGATTGAATCTAAGCATGGAATGAAGGTAACAATTGGTCAGAGGATGTAATTCCTACTGACCCAAGCACCTTCACCCCCCCGCCAGCCTGGCCCCTAATTGATTAACTCCACAACCTTTCTAATATATACCAAAACAAGAGTGTTAAACAACATTTGCATTGAAGATACAGCTTATGCATGAAACTGAGACCTGGTAACGAAGAAAAGAATACATAATTACCAACTCCTTGAATCATTTTAACCAAAAGTGTTAAATACTAAATAAGATATAGTATGACCAAATGTACAATAGGAAGCAATTATCCTACTAGAGTGTATGTAGTGGATAAAGATGGATAGATATAATACAATAAAATATAGAAATCAAAGAAATAGAACGGGAGAGAGAGAGAGAGTGAGAACAGATCATGACTTAAGAGAGAAAGAGCAGCAAAACTTCAAAATAAACTCGTCCTTTTTTTCTCTTCCAAAAGTTCAACTACAAAGACTCAATATATACTTCTATAGATTCAGTATATGGGTTGTACTTGTAACTCAACTAGGAAACTAACAAAATGATTTCTAATTGCTTTAGAACTAAAACAGTAGGGACACTCAAATATGGATTCAAGCTCCTAAAACAACTCTAAATACCTATTAGTCTATTACAATTGTTTTTTAACATATTAAATACCTACTACTAATTATACTAAAACTAAACAAAACCAAAAGCATATCTAAAATGGACTCTACCTTGCTACGGACTAACACCATTTCAGGATAATGGTCATAACTCTCCAAACACATCAGTTCACAAGATGTTGGTCTCTTTGGACAAGCAACTGAAAAATCCATTTCATGACAATAAAATCAAGTGGAAAGGACAAGCTTTACTCACCAAAAATAGGCTGGAAGAAAAGTGATGAAAATGTAAAGACTCTTCAAAGTTATAAAATCTCTCTAATAAGATTACTTCAACCTATGACACCAGTAATCTAGGAAAAAAAAAAAAAAAAAGGCTTCCAAAAAAACTCAAATTGATCAAGATACAAATCACACAAATTATGAATCTTGGCAAGTTAAGCATCAATATATTCTTACTGATCTTGATTGTCATTTGGATAGTTAGAATCTTTTCTTTATATATGATGATGATGATGCACATAGCTGCATGCTAGCTTGATTCAGCAAATGGTCTAGCAAGTAGGCTTTTTTCTTCTCACAAAAACAGAATCATCTGCATGAGCCAATCTGAAGCCCATGTGAATCAGGACCACTCAATCAAGGCTAATTTAAAAGCCCTTTTTTTTTTCATAAAATCAGAATCATATAAATGGACCAATTTGAGGCCCAGATGAGTTTTCTCTTTAACAGAGGGGCCACTTGAATGGATATAATCAGTTTCATATGCAAAAAAGAGTGTCCGATTCTGACAATGATAAAAATGTTTTGAGATACATCTTGCATTTTATCTTTTAAATAGTGGTGTTATCATCGAAGTGATGAAATGGCTTCTAGAGCCTTATTATGGAGTTCCAGGGGGAAGTTTTAAATAAGGGGATCTCATTGAAGCTTTGGGTTTAAATATCTCTCTCATCAAGCCCAAGAGAATGAATTTGGTGTACTGGACTTCTGCTCATACTGAATTTCATATGGTTAACATAGATGACGTTGTTGTGCTAATCCAGGATTTGCAGTGGTGGAGGTATCATCCAGTCTTGTTCCAATCAGGTAAAATTTTGCTTTTCCTTTTTCTATGACAACCTTACAACTAATATGGGGACCAAATGTACAGCTTTGATCGATGGTTAAGGAGATGGGTATCCGAAAGGATATGATTTGTTTGGAAATGGGTATCCAAAAGGTTATCATTCATCCTAATTTACACCCGAGGCACAAGGTGCAAGGCGCAAGGCGAGGCACGTGCCTTTTTGAAGCAAGGCACAAAAATACAAAAAAAAAAAGCTAAAAATTAACAAAATATTAAACATAATGTAAATAAAAAATATAAACTTATTTTTAAAATAAATGTTTTAAAAAACCTATTATCTAAAATTAAAATACATAAACATAATATGTAAAGCATATTCAAATGAAAATTTAAAAATAAAATCAAACATACAAAACATTTTCAAGAATGTAAAACCCACAATCTCTTTTTTTACTCAATTGCATTACTTCAAGTAGCTAATGTGATGTAAAACATATTAAATTTGATTCTATGAGCTGCCTTTGTGCACACCCCTCTAGGCAAGCCTAAACAAGTCCATGTTAGGGTCTTAAATTCTTAGTTCTTGCACAAAAATAATGATTATATAATTTCAATTCCTTTTTAAGAAAATATTTTATTAGGATAAATGAATGAACATTAGCAAATAGGGGGTTCTCGGACTTAGAGAGATTAGAGAAAAAGCAGCAAAACTTCAAAATAAACTTCTAATCCTTTTTTCTCTTCCAAAAGTTCGACTACAAAGACTCAATATATACTTCTATAGATTCAGTATATGGGTTGTACTTGTAACTCAACTAGGAAACTAACAAAATGATTTCTAATTGCTTTAGAACTAAAACAGTAGGGACACTCAAATATCTTCTTTTGCTAATGTTGTTCATTCACTCATCCTAATAAAATATTTTCTTAAAAGGCAATTAAAAGTATAAAATCATTATTTTTGTATGACTAAGAACTTAAGACCCTAACATGGGCATGTTTGGGCTTGCCTTGAGGGGCACGGTACGGGGGTCCAAGGTGGAGCCCCTGGCCCAACCGCTAGGTTCAAAAAAAAGCAAAAAAGCGTGGAATTTTCAAAAGGTGCACACCTAGGATGAGGTGCAAGGTGCATCAAATACACGCCTAGGCGCACCAAGCATGCACCTTCTAAAACGATTGCGCCTATGACCTAGGCAAGGCACATACCCTAAAATGTGAATGTGCCTCGCCTGTGCGCCTAGGCATGCCTCAGGTGCACCTGTTAAATCACTAGTCAATGCTTTATCTAAATTGGTGCATGATAGAAGATCTCATGAAATTTACAATTGTATAAATGAGATCCCAAGTCATATCCACAGCTTAATCAGAACAGCGGTCTTGTGATCCCTTTTCTTAAAGTCAAATTATTGTCTTTTTTATATCTCTGGACTCTAACTTTTAATTTTATGAGCTGAAGATTATCTTGTATAACTTCTCAGAAGGGTAAGATTTTTATGTTCCCTTCCCCATAGGCCTTTGTTCTTTTAATAACATTTCACAGTGACCTTCCCTCAACAAGAGAATGTGTGGGGTTAAAAAAATGGTGGTGTTATCCACCAAATTTCTTGTGTCTATACTTCACAGCAGAATGAGGGTGGCAAAAAATGACAATTTTTTCATATACTTGAGGTCTTTATGGGTCTTTTGTTCAATAGCCATGTTCCAATTTGTTTCTAGGGTGATGCGATTCTTAAACCCCTTACCTTATTAGCAGCCATCTCAGATTTTGGTATTCAAAATGCTGTTTAGTCTACTATATCCTAATGATATATTTTTTTCGATCAGCAAAAGAGAACTTGTTATATTAAAGTTTTACAGCTTTGTGTATGGGGTTAATGCTCCCACACTAGTACATGTTTCTGTCCCACTTTAAATTGCAGCCCAAAACAATTGTTGCCTCAAAGCCCCTTGTTTGGCAAGATAATCAGCTAACCTATTTGCACTCCTTCTAACCCATTTGAATTCAGCCTCTACCTCCTTTGCAACCTTTTCCACTTCCCTTATCACTTGTTTGAAAGTCCACGGAGTACTTCTATAATTTTTAGCCCAAGAGATGATCACCTTGGAATCCCCTTCAACCTCAATATGCCTCAGTCCTAGCTGCTTAGCTATCTTCAGCCCTTGTAGCAATGCCATTAACTCAGCTTTTAGAGAGTTGCCAATGCCAATCGGTCCAGAGAACAAAGCTAATATTCTCCTTTTAGAATTTCCGATTACACCTCCGATACCTGATAGTCACGGATTTCCAAGAGAGATTCCATCAAAATTCAGTTTAATCCTGTTGCCATCTAAAGGTTTCCATTCCATCCTTACTTTCTCTTTCACTCTTGAGGATTGTGCTACTTCTATCCAAGATCTTAGAATGCCTGCGACTGAGAAGTCTTGAAAGATATGAAAACGTTTTACCCAATGATCTATATTAACTTTAATGGTGCCAATCACCTCCTCCCTTGTTCTACTCTTCTCCAAGAATAATCTGTATTCCTTTCTTCCCAAATTGCCCAACAAATAGCTGCCTCCGTAGCTTTCAACATAACCTTCCCTCTTTTCTTTGGTTGGCTCAAGAAGTCTCAAATGAGAAGTCCTGCCACATCTTGAGGAGAAACCCACCTGCAACCAAAGAGAGTACAAAAAAATTCCCAAATGTGATGCGTAAAGGAACAAGATAATAATAGATGTGCTAGGGACTCACCACTTTCCTTACAAAGGGAGCACATGTGAGGAGAAAGGCAAGCAAAAGGCCTTCTTCTCTGCAGCATTTCACAAGTATTTACCTTGCCAAGGAAAATTTCCCAACAGAAAGCTTGAATTTTTGGGGGGCTAGGCTTACTCCAAATTTCTTTCACAGAGAAATCCTCAACTGGGATGCTAGGTGAAGCAAGAACACTAAAAAAGGAAAAACACAAGAAGAGGCCATCTAAAGAGCCTTTCCAAATTCTAGAATCTTCCAAGGATGGGTCCAATTGAACTTGTCCTATTAGATCCAACAACTGAACTAAAGAGTCATATTCATTTTCCTTGAGGCCCCTTCTGAAACCCAGATTCCAATTGACCCCATTTGGGCCAAGAGTTTCCAAATTACATATAGTTTCCCCTTTAAAATTTGACAAAGTATAGAGGTCAGGAAAAAGATCTTTAAGTGGGCTTTCTCCCATCCAAAGGTCTTCCCAAAAAAGAACTTTATTGCCTTGTCCCATATCAAGTCGAATGGAATTAAGGAAGGCGGGGTAGATTTCATAAATTGCTTTCCAAGGAGAAGCTGAAGAAACATGAGGGGCAACTTTTCCATCCAAACCATGAATACTCTCAATGACTTTGTGCTACAATCTGTCGTTCTCAAAAGGAAATCTCCACTGCCAATTTCCTAACAGAGTTGAGTTCCCGAGTGAAAGGTTTCCTATTCCCAAACCCCCTTGATCCTTGGGCTTTCTAACTTGATCCTAATTAATCAGGTGAACCTTCCTCTCCTCTCCTGGGTCCAAGAGGAAATCTCTCATGTATTTCTCTAAGCTCCTTGCTACTCTACAGGGTATTCTAAAGGTTGAAAGGAAGTGAATAGGAGGTTCGCCAAAGTGGCTTTAATCAAGGTTATCCTTCCACCTAGAGAGATATAATTTCTCTTCCACAGAGCTAGCATCCTAGCAAATCTTTCAATGACTGGCTTTCAAAACCCTTCTGATCTAGGGTTTCCTCCTAAAGGCAAAACCCAAGTGGCTAATTGGCCAACTTCTAATCTCACACCCCAAAATCTCTGCGAATCTATGGAGTTCCCCTTCCTCCAGACTAACTCCTACAATGTCAGTTTTGGTCCAATTTATCCTTAGACCTGTCACCCCCACAAAGTTATCCAATAGCAACTTTAGGTTTACCACTCCTTCCTCATTGCCTCCCTCACAAAAAGAGATTATGTCATCTGCAAATTGGAGGTGGGTAACAACCACTTGATTCCTACCTATCCTCCACCCTCTAATCAGTCCTTGGAAATCAGCTTTCGCCACCATTCTACTTAACACTTCAGCCACTAAAGTGAAGAGAAAAGGAGATAAGGGGTCTCCTTGCCTAATTCCTCTCTCAGCCGAAAAGAAATCCTTCGCTACACCATTAATAAGAAACGAGTAATGGACAGAATTTAACATCCTCTAATCTAGGATCTCCATTTGGTTCCAAAACCCAACCTTTCTAACGTTTGAAGGAGAACTTCCCAGTTAACCAGATCATAGGCTTTCTCTAGGTCCACTTTGCGCACCAACCCTTCTCCTCTACCCTTTCCTTTTTCTGCAACACACTCATTGGCTACTAAAATTTGATCCACAATCTGCCTTCCTTACACAAAGGCACCTTGGAAAGGTGAGATGATTGAGGGTAGCACATTTTTATCCTTTCTAAGAGAACCTTTGAAATAATTTTGTATGCAGTCCCAGCAAGACTAATTGGCCTATAATCTTTAGGAGTTTTGGCCTCCCTCCTCTTTGGGATTAAAGAGATAAAAGTGGCATTCACCCCTCGTGACACCTCCTTTGAGAAAGAATTCATTGAACACTTCTAGAATATCAGTTTTCAGCCAATCCCAGTATTCTTGAAAGAAGGCCATTGAAAATCCATCCAGCCCGGGGGTTTTAGATCTTTCCATGGAGAAGACGGCATCCTTGATTTCTTCCAAAGTAAAGTTCCTTTCCAAAAAAAGAGAATACTCTTCTGAAAGCCTATCCCCTTCCATTTCTGGTAGCTCTAATGACACTCCGCTTGAATTTGTGAAAATTTCCTTGAAGTGGTTTACAAAGATCCTTGTGATCTCCTGGCTCTCTCTTATTTCCTGATGAAGGGATGAGAGATCCATCATATGGATGGCCGAACCCTACAGGAAGGTTAGGCGAAATTTCAAAAATTTCTCTCTCTCTCTCTCCTATGTGGGAATCACATTCCCTATTTTAGAAAACTATATTTTCAATGATCAATCTTTGTTGAGTGGGCCGACTTGTGATTAGTTTATTTTCTTTTAAATGAAGATGTTGTTGGGCCTTGGGCCCATTAGTTTTTATTTTTTAAAGAGCTGTAATTACTTAGTTTGAGTTGTCGCCCTACTAAGGGCATCTTTGTAATATCTCATACTTAAGTTAATTATAAATAGAATGAGGGGCTGGCGACTAGGGTTATGTTAATCAATCCTAGTCGACCTTCTTCTCTTTTCTTCCCTTTCCTCTGTCTCTTGCTGAAATCCCCAACTTTCTACTCTTCCATTCACAAGAAGCTTGGCTGAAATCAGCACATAAGGCTTTCTACTATCTTGAACCTAAAACAGACCAAATCTGAGACCAAAAGGGAGTGGAGGGATATAGCTAATACGAAGTAGTAATAACCTCCAATGAAGGTGTTCACGTCCAAGGAATAATCCAAAGACTGCTTCCACCAAAGATGACACGGTGCAGGATGAAGCAGAATCAGTAGGATGGTTCTTCAGCAAGAATCTGATGGAGGGCTAGTGAGCACGACTTTAGATTAGCTTTTCTGCCAAAAGATATTATCAAGAACTCTTCTTAATCGCTCCCACATGTGGAGATCGAACATGTATGGCGGCAAGAGCAAGAGAGAAGGAGACAGTGCAGTCAAACTGTGTTGTCTCTCTGGAATTCAGCAGTCAGTCAAATGATTTCTGATGTGTGTTGAGGGTTCGCCCTACTCTCCTATTTATAGCCTTAAAGAGAGGTTTTCCTAATCCCATTAGAAGTTTCCTAATCCAAATCTTGTATTTGGATTTAGACTCTCTTTAAGAGATAAGGATAATCCCTTATCTTATCTATAGATAAATATCAGCCCTCGTAATCTAATTAGGAGTTTCCTGACCCAAATCTTTATTTGGATCTGAACTCTCTAAGTGGATAGGGATAATCCCTTATCCTATCTACTGATCTAAATCCCAAAACCGCCCCCTTTTAATTAATCTCATTAAGCCAGTTCGAAATGGGCTTTAGGCCCATTAAGTCTATCTGCTCTTAATACCATTAGGAGTTTCCTAATCCAAATCTTGTATTTGGATCTAGACTCTCTTTAAGAATTAAGGATAATCCCTTATCTTATCTACAGATAAAGATCAGCCCTCCTAATCTAATTAGGAGTTTCCTGATCCAAATCTTTATTTGGATCTGGACTCTCTAAGTGGATAGGGATAATCCCTTATCCTATCTACTGATCTAAATCCCAAAACCGCCCCCTTTTAATTAATCTCATTAAGCCAGTTCGAATTGGGCTTTAGGCCCATTAAGTCTATCTGCTCACTTAGCCTCCTAACTGTTGCCCAGTTGGTTATCCTTGTATGGCGTGGGACCCAAACATTGATCTACACATCAACCACATGGGTTCAACCCAACCTCTATTACAAGGCCTGGCCGAATTCACTGTAAAAGACAATAAACCCCTGAGTCCATCACCATGGGCTCTTAATGGGCCCAACGTTTACACTAAATGGTCCTTGGGTCAAGCCACCTTATAAAAACCCAAGGACTGGGGGCAGATGGAAGATTAGCCTATCAGGTATTACCCTCAATGGTCTTACACTTAACCTCTCAGCTCATAATGATCAAACACTGCCCGACAAGAGAGGACCTCTCCCTCGGCTGCAAGGTACAATGTTGCTCTCTCTACTCACATGCATCCCGGGAATTAAAACCTTTTGCAAACATTTTGAAACCATAGTATATATATGTATATCTCTATATAAATATATTTTGCAAAACAAATTTCAACGGTTGAAATCGACTATCGGCAGTTTTGGTTTCCATCAGAGAGAGTGCATCCCCGATCATTCACTTTGTCCGACAAAAGGGTTGATCCTGTCACTATGATCACCCACTCAGATGAATTCTTGGACTATCCCAACATACCCAGGTTTTGACCCCCTCTAAGGATTTCACTGATTAGCATATCAAAGACAGCCAAATCCGACACCTAGTGTAGTATCATAATCGAGTCTAGGGGTCAAGTGTAACATTCCAGTTTTGTCCATCTATTTCCAAGGTCTAGGGCAATACTGGAATTCTGGTCCGATTCAGAGTTTCAAGAAAACTCACACTAACAGCTGAGACAAGCCACCCCAACCAACTTGGCGGCACATCAGTGTCAGCCTTAGCAGGATAAATCTCCCTACATCTATCCAACGGCTATGAAGATTCTAAACTAACACGAGTCTCATATGTGTCCAGTTTAAGGGTATTACACAAAAACACACCATAAAAACATGAATCAAATATGTACTTTATTCATTTACATTAAATTTCATAATGTACATCATTCTGATTGGAGCTAAGGGCATACACTGCCTAACAGCTCCCACTTGCACTTAGGTCCAATCTGGTATAAGCCGGAGTCTCATGCTTTCCACGTGTTTCTCAAACACTTTCTATGTCAGTGGCTTGGTCAATGGGTCTGCTACATTTTCCGCTGATGCTACATTCGGAATTAGGACGTCCCCTCTTCCAACTATCTCCCGCAGTACATGGTACTTCCTCTCGATGTGCTTCGACTTCGAGTGGGCTCGTGGCTCCTTAGCCTGAGCAATGGCTCTAGTGTTGTCACACAACAATGGAATGGGTGATGTGTTGGATGGAACTACTCCTAATTCGTGAATGAACTTCATCCATACAGCTTCTTTGGCAGCTTCACTTGCGGCAATGTATTCGGTTTCGATTGTGGAATCCGCCGTGGACCCCTGTTTGCTCCTTTTCCAGTCAACGGCCCACGATCCTATTGTGAAGATATAACCAGATGTAGACTTTCTATCATCTAGATCTGACTGGAAGTCGGCATCAGTATACCCCTGGATCTGTAGGGAACTTCCACCGAATACCAAACAAAACTCTTTTGTCCTTCGAAGGTACTTTAGTATGTTTTTCACAGCAGTCCAATGCTCCTGCCCTGGATTTGACTGGAATCTGCTTACCACACTCACTGCTTGAGAGATGTCAGGACGAGTGCACAGCATGGCATACATGATGCTCCCTACGGCTGAGACATAGGGGACGTTTTTCATGCCCTCAATCTCTTCGGGAGTCTTGGGAGGCATGCCCTTGGAGAGAGTGACTCCATGCTTGAAAAGAACATTTCCTTTCTTGGAATTCTCCATGATGTATCTTTTGGCTATTTTGTCAATGTAAGCAGATTGGGATAATCCAATTGTCCTTTTCGATCTATCTCTATAGAGTTGAAGACCCAGTATGTAGGAGGCTTCTCCAAGATCTTTCATGGAGAATTGCTGTGAAAGCCACACTTTCACCGTAGTCAACATTCCTACATCATTCCCAATGAGTAGAATGTCATCTACATACAGAACCAGGAACGTAACCTTATCTCCACTGGATTTCCTGTAAATACAAGGCTCATTCGGGTTTTGCTCAAAGTCAAACCGGATGTTCCAACTCCTAGAAGCTTGCTTAAGTCCATATATGGATCGGTTTAGTTTACATACCATGTGTTCGTGCCCCACAGCTATGAAACCTTGCGGTTGCTGCATATAGATATCTTCACTAAGATCTCCGTTCAGGAACGCAATTTTGACATCCATTTGCCAAATCTCATAATCATGGTACGCTGCTACAGCTAGCAGGATCCTAATGGATTTAAGCATGGCCACCGACAAAAAGGTTTTTCATAATCGATTCCTTCTTTCTGAGTGTACTCTTTCGCCACAAGACGAGCCTTGTAGGTCTCAACCTTACCATCGGGGCCCTTCTTCCTCTTATAGATCCATTTGCAACCAATTGCTTTTACCCCAGGGGGCGGATCTACCAAAGTCCAGACTTCATTGATCTCCATTGAGTCCATCTCAGCTCTCATGGCATCTACCCACTTCAAGGAATCTATGTCCAACATAGCTTCCGTATAAGTCACGGGATCCTCCTCACTGGTCGTGGCTTCCACCAAGTAACTTTCTTAGTCATAGCCGAAACGATCTAGAGGCCTGGAAACCCGGGTAGATCTCCTAGGTTGGTCATCAACTGGAGCTTGTTGGACATCTCCCACTACCCCTGAGCTCTCATCATCAAGAGCAAATTCTTGACGATGATTGTTCAGGATGTAATCATCTTCCAAGAAATGGGCATTTTGACTACAGAACACCTTCTGTTCTCCTGGGTCATAGAATAAGTAACCCACAAAGCCTTTGGGGTAGCCTATGAATAGGCAACGGCTGATCTTGGATTCCAATTTGTTCGCACTCATTCTTTTAACAATGTGTCGGACAACCCCAAATCTTCAAGTGTCTCACACTTGGTTTCTTATCGATCCAAAGCTCATAGGGAGTCTTTAGAACTTATTTGATTGGAACCCGGTTCAGCACGTATATCGCAGTCTCTAATGCGTAACCCCAAAAAGATGTGGGTAATTCTGAGTGTACGAGAAGTGATCGGACCATATCCAATAAAGCCCAGTTCCTCCTCTCTAACACACCGTTTAGCTGTGGTGTAGCAGGATGAGCTAGTTGTGATACTATCCCATTAACCATTAAGTAGTCATTGAATTCGTCAAAGAGATACTCGCCACCTCGATCTGATCAAAGGGTCTCTTAATTTCTCTCCCTAACTGCTTCTCAACCTCCTATCTGAATTCTTTGAACTTTTCAAAAGATTCAGACTTATGTCTCATTAGGTACACGTAATCATACCGTGAGTAATCATCGGTAAATGTTATGAAACAGAAATCAAATTTCTTCTCAAATTCGTTACATAAAGACTGTTTCGAATGCTGCTACAGTAACTCGAACCAGGAAGAGAAGGAAAAAGAAGAGGAAGAAGAGGAGAAGAAGAAAGAAAATAAGGGTCTGTCGAAATCTGATAGACTCCCCATACAGTCGACCCCCTTAATCTTAATTAGATTCTAATAACCTTTACAAAGACTAAATTGCCCATACTTAAGTATGGGGCAGAGTACTCTAATAAAACTGCCACATAAGAAAACTACTTAACACATATAAGATGACTAAACTACCCCTATTCGGCTCACTTTAACACTCCCCCTCAAGCTGGAGAATATATGTCATATAATCCCAACTTGTTACATAGGTAGTTCACCTTCCTTGAGATTAGAGTTTTTGTAAACAAATCTGCCCACTGATCATTCGAGCCCACATGTTCTGTATTTATCTCTCCAGCAAGAACCTTCTCCCTCACAAAGTGGCAATCAACCTCTATGTGCTTTGTTCTCTCATGAAAGACAGGGTTGGATGAGATATGGAGTGCAGCTTGATTGTCACAGTACAATCTCATAGGTTTATCCATGTGAAACCCAAATTCTTTTAGGAGATTCCTCAACCACACTAATTCACAGGTAGTGTGTGCCATGGCCCTATACTCGGCTTCAACACTGCTTCTGGCCACAACCGTCTGTTTTTTACTCTTCCATGTCACAAGATTTCCTCCAAGAAATGTGCAATAGCCTATAGTAGATCTTTTGTCATTCACTGAGCCTGCCCAGTCTGCATCTGTATACCCAACTACTTCAAGTTTTCCTCCTAGTTTATACAATAGCCCACGGCCTGGAGCTCCTTTTAAATACCTTACAATTCTAAGAACTGCATCCCAGTGAAGTATACGAGGGTTCTGCATGAATTGGCTCACCACACTGACTGTAAAGGAGATGTCGGGTCTCGTAATAGTCAGATAGTTCAGCTTTCCCACTACTTGTCTATACAATCCAGGATCTTCAAATACTTCTCCTGTATCACTGCTCAACTTAACATTTGGTTCCATAAGGGTCTCAACCGGTTTTGCACCTAACAGTCCTGTTTCTTCCAATAGATCAAGAACATATTTCCTTTGGCACAGATTTACATCTTGTTTTGACCTGGCAACTTCTATTCCCAAGAAATACTTTAATGTTCCAAGGTCTTTTGTTTGAAAATGATTTTGCAGAAATACCTTTAGTTTGTCAATCCCCAATTTATCACTGCCAGTAATGACAATATCATCCACATAGACCACTAATAAGATCTTCCCAGCTTCTGAGTCATAGCTGAACACTGAGTGATCAACCTGGCATTGCTTCATTCCAAAACTCTTCACCACTTCGCTGAACTTCCCGAGCCAAGCACGTGGTGATTGCTTCAACCCATAAATTGCCTTCTTCAGTCTGCACACCTTACCATCCTCCCCCTAAACAACAAACCCATGTGGTTGCTCCATATATACCTCCTCCACCAGATCACCATGGAGGAAGGCATTTTTTATGTCAAGCTGAAACAGAGGCCAATCATACCTGCCAGGGAAATTAGTACACGAACAGAACCAATCTTAGCCACCGGAGAGAATGTCTCTATGTAGTCCACTCCATACAACTGTGAGTAACCTTTAGCAACAAGTCTGGCCTTCAGACGCTCCACACTACCATCTAGCAAGTATTTCACAGTATACACCCATTTACAGCCCACAACATGCTTACCAGGTGGGAGAGCAGTAAGTTCCCACGTTTGAGTATGTTGAAGAGCAGAAAGTTCCTCCTCCATTGCCCGCCGCCATCCAGGTGAACTAAGAGCTTCTTGAACATTGTTAGGTATGGAAATAGAGGACAAAAGTGAAACAAACTGGCGATGTGAGGTAGAAAAACGAGATAATGAAACAAATTTGGAAATATAATAGAGGGTAGAACTGCGTTTACCTTTCCGTAAGGCAATGGGTAGGTCAAGGTCTAAAGGTTCAGCAATAGGAGCCATGAGAGGATCCATAGATGAGGCAGAAGCTGGAGGAGGGGCCGGTGTCGTTCGACGTGTATACACTTGTCGGATCGGTGGTCGTTCGGTGGTGATCTGCACTGGATGAGGTGATGAGTCTACTCTGTAATACAATTCTACAGTCCCTAGGGCTGTAGCTGCAACACTTGCAGAAGTCCCCAAGTAAAGAATCACATCTCTGTCACTCAGTCTTATGCTTGTCCTGAACCCCTTGTTTCTTGGTCTCCAAGTACTGAAGACAATTCCTCTTCCGGTGGTCGGCCTGCTTGCAGAAGTGACAAGCATTTGATGCTTTGTCCTTCCTCTGCCTTTTGGTCTTGCTAACTTTCTTCTAAGGCTTTTTCTTTGCCTTCCTCTTCTTCTTGCCCGATTTGCCAGCTTCAGCAAGCATGGCAATGGGCTCATCCTTCATTATCAGTTCCTCGGCCCTCTGCAACATATTGCTGAGTTCCTGGATGCTAACATTTAGCTTGTTCATATTGTAGTTCATGATGAACTGGTTGAAGGAAGGAGGCAAAGAATTTAGGATGGCATCAACCTTGGTGACATGATCAAGCTCGGATTCAAGAGCATCAAGCTCATTGATGTATCCCATCATCTTAAGATAATGGTCATGAACTTGTTGGTTCTTGGACATTTGCGCGATCATGAACTGTTTCAAGACCTTCTGACGAGTAGAACAATTATGCTCCTCATACATCGTCCTTAGACTATCCAAGATATCCTTGTACAATTCGATCTGATCGAACTGTCGTTGTATCGAATATCCAAGGAGGCTATGATGTAGCACCAGGCAAGAGAATTTTTCTCTTCCCATTCTTGATAATTCCTCCTACGGGCCTCAGAAGCCTTATCACCCGGACGTTCTGAGGTAGGGTTTTTAGTTACCTTGTCCAATTTCTCGGACGTCAGGACTAGCATAAGGTTACGGTACCAGTCAGCGTAATTAGGGCCCTTAAGCTTGTTGTCATCCAATAATTTAGCAAATTGTCCGTTTGTCGTTTCTGATAAAGGGCAAAGCAAATATTAGTCCACAACCTTATTTGATTCATGTTATTTACATAGATATGGCTTTTAACCTATGTTCCATTTCCATTCATTCATCTCTAAGATTTCCCTCCTATCTCAGTGACAGAGACTGCGAATTATGTCTCTAGAAATGTGGGAAATCATATAGGATGCATGGAGCCAACTGTTTCAGCTGCATAACCCCACTACATTTCGGTGAAGGATCATATCCACTCATCTTATGAGCTTTCCCTTTGGCCTCTGTCAGATAAGGTTCATTGCCATTTTAGGTTAAACCTTTTTGTCCAGTGAGTGTTCACTCATCGTGTTCGTGAACGCCAAGGTACTGTGAGAGAGTTCCATTTTAGGATAGGCCCCTCCCACATCGGTCTATGACGCCCCTATCATCTCATGAAACATTCCAACAGATCCAACAGCAAATGAATAGCCCAATTTTATGGTGTGTTTCCTCATTACTGAAGGGCCCATCTTCATGCTAATGATGGAAGGCTTTTAGAGAGTTCATCATATGAATCTCCCTATCACATGCACTCATATTTCAATGGAGGGAACGAAATATTACGCCCTAGTTTAATTTAGGTCAAACCAAAGTGGCTCCCACCGACTTTCATAAAGTCAGATTTAGATGGGCCCTAAACGGCTAGGGTTCCACACAGTTCCTCTTGGGGAGGAAGCTTGAGTGGGGCCCACCACAAAGGGAGATCATCCAATGATCTAAGGACACCATGGCAATGATGTGCATTCAGCCATGGTGTGTGCAAGAGTCGCTATCGTATCAGCATGGGCCAAGTACTTATGGCCCATGAACGTTGCACATCACACATCCATACATCACATGTAGGAAAACCATAATTGATCCAATCAATTAAATAACTATAAAACTCATGATTAAAGCCCATAATTATTCATAAAATTACTGATTAATATTATCTATGTATATGGGTTGAATTGCAAAGAGCAGTTCGGCCCATATAGCTTTTATGCTGAAATGGACTAAAGCAGTTTTAACATAATAAAACTGGGTTTTACAGGTGTGGGCTGAATTGCATCTTGCAATTAACCATCAATTCCTGGACCCATGAATGAAAAATTAGGGCTGAGAACAGCCCCCATCGAACCACAGATTCGGTCCAACCAATTTGGTCCAATCTAGTTCGAATGGGTCTAGGGCTTGATTTTTAATTCAAGATTTAATTCAAGAATATGATCTGAAATTAAATCACTGATGCAAGACATTCAAGAATCAATAGGAGGGTTGTTCGTAGGACTGCTACCCTGCAAAACAAAAGTTAGATCGCAGCAAGCAGTTTCCAAAACTACAAATCGCAGATGGCCGAACCCTAATCTGCGAAATTCTCCTCCTTGCGCTTTCTGCTTTAATTTTGAATGGAATAAAATAGAAAACCTATTTTCTATTAATATTACATCAAAATTGAATTCCTATACATTTCGTCTAAAAATTAAAAAAAAATTAATTACAAACCAAGAATGAAAAAGAACAATAGAAGCACAAATTTCTTGCGCCATTAAAGATTTCGATCTCCACCGAACGAACCCAAAAATGAAGAAAAATATGCAGAACAATTCTAAATATAATTCAAATTTATAAATATTTACTTTCAGATCAATTGCCCAAAGTCTGGGAACAAATTTCCCAGAAAACGCTAATCTGCGCAAATCGGGTAGAACGCCTTCTACCCATTTGCACAGACCCAGATCTGGTTAATTTTGGTTCAATATTTGAACTAGCTCTAATACCACTAAAGGGATGAGAGATCCATCATATGGATGGCCGAATCTTGTAGGAAGGTTGGGCGAAATTTCAAAAATTTCTCTCTCTTTCCCATGTGGGAATCGCATTCCCTAATTTAGAAAACTATATTTTCAATGATCAATCTTGAACCTAAACCAGACCAGATCTGAGACCAAAAGGGAGTAGAGGGATATAGCTAATACGAAGTAGTAATAACCTCCAATGAAGGTGTTCACGTCCAAGGAATAATTCAAAGACTACTTCCACCAAAGATGACACGGTGCAGGATGAAGCAGAATCAGCAGGATGGTTCTTCAGCAAGAATCTGATGAAGGGCTAGTGAGCACGACTTCAGATTAGCTTTTCTACCAAAAGGTAATATCAATAACTCTTCTTGATCACTCCCACACGTGGAAATCGAACATGTATGGCGGCAAGAGCAAGAGAGAAGGAGACAGTGCAGTCAAACTGTGTTGTCTCTCTATGGAATTCAGCAGTCAGTCAAATGATTTCTGATGTGTGTTGAGGGTTCGCCCTACTCTCCTATTTATAGCCTTAAAGAGAGGTTCTCCTAATCCCATTAGGAGTTTCCTAATCCAAATCTTGTATTTGGATTTAGACTCTCATTAAGAGATAAGGATAATCCCTTATCTTATCTATACATAAATATCAGCCCTCGTAATCTAAATAGGAGTTTCCTGATCCAAATCTTTATTTGGATCTGAACTCTCTGAGTGGATAGGGATAATCCCTTATCCTATCTACTGATCTAAATCCCAAAACCGCCCCCTTTTAATTAATCTCATTAAGCCAGTTCGAATTGGGCTTTAGGCCCATTAAGTCTATCTGCTCACTTAGCCTCCTAATTGTTGCCCAGTTGGTTATCCTTGTATGGCGTGGGACCCAAACATTGATCTACACATCAGCCACATGGGTTCAGCCCAGCCTCTATTACAAGGCCTGGCCGAATTCACTGTAGGAGACAGTGAACCCCTGAGTCCATCACCATGGGCTCTTAATGGGCCCAACATTTACACTAAATGGTCCTTGGGTCAAGCCACCTTATAAAAACCCAAGGACTGTGGGCAGATGCAAGATTAGCCCATCAGGTATTACCCTCAATGGTCTTACACTTGACCTCTCAGCCCATAAGGATCAAACACTGCCCGACAAGAGAGGACCTCTCTCTCGGCTGCAAGGTACAGTGTTGCTCTCTCTACTCACATGGATCCTGGGAATTAAAACCTTTTGCAAACATTTTGAAACCATAATATATATATATATATATATATATATAAATATATTTTGCAAAACAAATTTCAACGGTTGAAATCGACTGCCGACAGTTTTGGTTTCCAACAGAGAGACTGCATCCCCGATAGTTCACTTTGTCCGACAAAGGGGCTGATCCTGTCACTATGATCACCCACTCAGATGAATTATTGGACTGTCCCAACATACTCAGGTTTTGACCCCCTCTAAGGATTTCACTGATTAGCATATCAAAGGCAGCCCAATCCGACACCTGGTGTAGTATCATAATCGTCTTGGGGTCAGGTGTAACATTCCAGTTTTGCCCATCTATTTCCAAGGTCCAGGGCAATACTGTAATTCTGGTCCGATTCAGGGTTTCAAGAAAACCCACACTGCATGTACCTCAGGTCTCACCTTGGCAGTTGAGACAATCCACCCCAACCAACTTGGCAGCACATCAGTGTCAGCCTTGGCAGGATAAATCTCCCCAGATCTATCCAATGGCTGTGAAGATTCTAAACTAACACGAGACTCATATGCATCCAATTTAAGGGTATTGCACAGAAACACACCATAATAACATGAATCAAATATGTACTTTATTCATTTACATTAAATGTCATAATGTAAATCATTCTGATTGGAGCTAAGGGCATACACTGTCTAACACCTGACCCCCCTCCTCTACGCTAAGGATTAAAGTTTTCTTTCTCCTTTCGTTTGCAATGGCGTGGAAAAACTTAGTGTTGCCATCTCCTTCAACAATCCATTGACACCTTGATTTTTGTCTCCAACAGATTTCCTCCTTCCTTAATATCTCTTCCAATTCTTGCTTAAGTTTCCATCGATCCTCTCTCTCTTCTTCTAATAAATTTCTAATAGCCTCTTTCTTGTCTAGCTCCTCAATCTTCCTCACTATTTTATCTTTTATTTCCTCTACCCTCCCAAAATGCTCTTTATTCCATTCTTTTATTTTCCCTTTTAGCCTATTTAATTTCCTCACAAAGCTTAACATTTTCAAACTCCCCAAGGGCCTGAGTTCATGCCACCAATCCTTCAATTTGGTCTTAAATGTGTGATCCTCAAACCACATATTTTCAAATCTGAATGGAGTAGGGCCACCCCCTAGAATTTCTTTTTCAATGGAAATGAGGCAATGATCTGAAGTAACCCGAGGTAGCCCTTTCACTTACTATTGAAGCCCACAATTCTTCCCAATGGGGAGTAATGAGAAACCTATCAAGTTTGGAACTGGTTAGAGGGGATTGAAAATTTGACCAAGTATAGTCCACCCGTAGCATCAGAGGTTCACACAGTTCAAGGAAATCAATTAAGCTATTAAACTTTCTCATGCTAGTAGTGATTCCTTGGTTCGGGTTGTTTGTTTCCCCCGAAAATCTGATGACATTGAAATCACCTCCCACACACCATGATCCCTCCCAAATTCCCCTAATAGCACAAACTCCTCCCAAAATGCCTCCATGTCTCTATAGGAGTTAGGACCATATACGTTGGTTACCACCCATTCTCTCCCATCCGATGATCTTCTAATTTCTAGGGAGACTGAAAATCTACCAATCAATCAATTCCTCCACACATTCCATTTCCTCATTCCTCCTAATGGTCAAAATCCCTCTTGAGGCTCCCCATGATGGGGCATAAGACCAGCTTAGGCCCCTGGCTCACCAAAAGCTTCTTATCCATCTTCTATTCAGCTCTAATAGTTCGGTTTCTTCAATCAAGATCAGATCAGGTCTTTCTTTTCTGTGAGTATTCCAGATTGTCCTCTTTTTGGCACTTCCTAGACCTCTTACATTCCAGCTGATTATCTTCATTTCAACCTACTTGTGAGCCCTTATCAATAGCTGCCTAGTATTCCCTTCTTTTTCTTTTCAGGCTCCTCTCTTCCGTCTTCTAATAATTTATTCCACACTTAAGATTCTCTAAATCGCTTTGCTTCCTTCTTCTTTGCTTTCCTTTCTTCTTCAAATATATCTTACTTCCTTCAATCTTCCTTCCCACTCCTCTTTCCTTCTGACTCTTCTTTCTCCTCCTGGTTCAGCCTCCATGCTCCCACCTGGGTTAATGTTCGGGGTACAATCTTTGGTTGAGTGATGGGGTGGTTATTCTCCGAATCAAGGGTCGGGTCAAATAGGTTTTCCAGGATTAAGGACCAGATTCTAGCTCTCTCTTGTTCTAAACTGTTGTCAGATAGGTCAGAATCTTGAGCTGTGGCACTTCCAATTGAGAGATTACCAGGAGGAATGGCACTGGATGGCCCTGTGCAATCAGAGAAGCATAAATTAGAGGGGACTTGAAGAGGACTCGCAAACTGAAAAGGTAAACATAAAGAAGAGGGGTTAGGGACTCCCTGAACCAGCAAGTCAGAATCCTTCCCTTGATCAATACCCACTGATTCAGAAACCTTGGCAGGCAAGTCTAATATAGCATCTACCTTTTGTTCCTCTTGTGCTTCTTTGTCCAGGTTAGTGCCAAGATCCGGCACTCCTTTATTAGTATCTTGATGTTGTGCTTCCCCTAGGAGTTCTTCATCTTCTCTACTGACTGAAACTGAGTCCGCCACATAGACTATGGCAGGACTAGCATCCAATTCTTCTCTTGGAAGCAAGCTGGAGTAGCTAGAGGATTCTTCAAACAAAATCTCTGCTCCCAACATTTCATCGTCCCACAAGATGCAAGTTTAAGCAATGTTAACACTTTGGTACTATCTTCTAGCTCCGACTCATACACCTCTTACCTTAGGTCTTCCTAGTCACTTTCCTCTTCAGATTCGTAACTCTCATGTCTATTAAATTTTGGATTGGGCTTATCAGGAGATGTGGAGTTGTTTGCCGACACCGGCTTCCATACCCATGTGGCGGCGCCTCCTTTGCCGGTGTCTCGTGGAGCTTTAGGGGTGGCTCTGCAACTTACGACAAAGCCGCAGCAGGAGGGTAAGCAATAGGGGTCGAAAGAGACGATGATAGACCCCTACTACTGTCAGCCAGTCTTTGGGCTGAACCACGCACCTGAACCCATGGTTCGCTTGGTTCAACCATCGGTTTGAAGATTAGCGCAGATTTAAAGTTTGAAGAGGTTTTACCGCCTCTTCCAGCTGTCACCTCCGCGAAAGATTGCATTTCCTATTTCTCTTTTAATTTTTCTCTTTGAAGAAAGAGGCTTGGACAATTCTCTTGATTGTGTCAAGCTCCTTCCAAGCTAGGAAAGGATGGGAAAAAAGAATTGTCTAAGCCTCTATCTTGATGATGAGGAGGAGGAAAATCACCCAACTTGTTGCATGCAAAGGATGAACATGTTTCAGCTCAACTGGTGATCTAAAGGGTTTGAGACCTGCTACTCTTGGTGTGTCCTGGGAAAGTTTGTTGGTATTTATTATGCCTATTTCTAAGCTAACTAAGCATTTTTTCCTAGGGAATTAAAAATGGGTCTTTTTCAAGCATGCTTTTTCTTATAGCCCTCTACATACAAGAATCCTTCTTCAGCTCCTTTTTCTTTCTTTCTTTCAGAAAGAAAAACTATCATGAAGCTAAAAAGAAGAAAAACAAATCATGAATATGCATACACTGTCAGATTGAAAGATAAACAAACCTGCCATTGTGTAAAATCCATATGGGTGCTCTTCATAACCAAACATTTCCCTCAGCTCCTCTCCATAGAATTTGTATACCAGCATACCCAAGAAGGCTACAACCTACCAAAAGCATTTCCCAACTTGAGTTCATTAACCATCAAAACCACATTAGAGATATTTCTAGATACACTCTTGCCTTATTCAGAAAATTGTAAAAGAAAGAAGTTTGATATCTAATCAATCAAATTCCTTCATGTGAATGATCCTAAAATCTATAAAATAATTATTATTATTAGTGATTCATAGAGAACTCATATTGGAACTGTTAGCGTAGGGGTATTTCTGTCTTTATACCTAGACTAATGTTGCTGATCTGTAATGTTGTGTTGGAACCAGTGCTCCTAACTTAAATAAGGGCACATATGTCTTTTTAATCATTTTTAATAATATAAATTGTCTGGCCGACTGAGAGGAGGTTATGTTGAGACTTCCAGTTCGAACCAGAATTTCCCCTTCTCTCTTTCTCTCTTTCTTCCACCTTTATACCTCTCTCTACCTAACCGATCTCAGACAGATAGAATTCCAAGGCAGGCCAAATCATAACATGGTATCAGAGCTGATTGAATCTGCCTAGATTTATATTCTCTGCGCACCCTATCTAGGGTTTCTCCTTTTTTTTCTGCATTCGACTGGAGATAAGGGAAATGGCTGAAAAGGAGTGATCGCCCTCTTCCCTTGGAGGTTTCTATGCCTCTAGTCAGGTAGTGTGTGGTCGGTTGCTGTGGTTTCTAAGATCGCCCTCCCCTAATCGATGAAGAATAGAGGGCCGATCTGTGTGGTGCAGTGGCTGTCGTGTGTGGACTGATTTCCTGCTTGTGTGGTTGTTACTTCAGTGATAAGGTAAAAGATCTCAATGCATGATATCTGTTATGGATCAAATAGGAAGTGTGTTTCAGACCATATGCTAGGGTTTCAAACAATAATGTGCTAGGGTTTATGCTGGTTTTTGTGTATTTCGAAGGAAGAGTTATGATAATATAGTGGTGAGATTTCAGGTAGTCGTAGGAGTAGGGTTTGTGGTGTAAAGAGCACACTTTTCAGCAACAACAAGTGCTGAAACCAGTGTGACAGGTTTGATTTAGTTGTGTGCAGTGTGCAGAATTCAGTGGTAATAGAATTCAGCAAGTGTGCAGAATCGGTGATAACATAATGGGAGATAACAGTGATTGTAAACCTAGTGTGATGGTGCCTACAGACTACCTGAATGTCCAGATGACCTCCATTAAACTAAATGGAGAGAATTATGTGCCTTGGGCTAAATCCATCGAAGTCTTTCTAAAGGCAAAGAAGAAGGTAAAACAATAAGAGAGGAGAAACCCTCCACTGACTCTCACAAGTATGAAGACTGGGAGCAAGAGGATGCTCAGATCATCACATGGTTGTGGAATAGTATGGAACCCATGATTAGTGTAAACTTCATGTTTCTTGACACTGCCAAAGATGTGTGGGACCATGCGAAGAAATTGTATTCGGGTCAGAACAATACAACCAGAGTGTATCAACTATATCAAGAGTACTTTAACTTGAGGAGTACTATGCCAACATGAGAAACATACGTAATGAGTTGAATGTCTATCACCCTCTCACTTCTGATGTCAAGATTCAGCAGCAACAAAGAGAACAACTTGATGTGACTAGATTTTTGGTGGGACTGAAGTCAAAATATGAACCAGTACGGGCTCAGATATTAGGAGGATCAGCTCTTCCCTCCTTAGAAGAGGTATTTGCTCAACTCCGGAGGATTTCTATCGGATCTACTGAGAACTCTAATATCTCAGATAGATCTACCTTTGTTGTATCGAGAGGCCGTGGTACTAGAGGTGGAGCTAGGGGAGCTCAGTCTGGCCGTGGTGGTGGTAGTGGTTCTGTGCATGGCCGAAGTGGCAATGGTGGGCCTACTTATAACCGTGGTGGTGGTCGTACGGGGGGCAGAGATTCAGGGGGAGCCCGTGGTAGAGGACGTGGCTCAGGCCCAAGGAAGTGCACTCATTGTGGTATGGATGGACATACCATTAACTATTGTTATGATCTACATGGTCCACCCTCAACCTGGGCCAATCATGCCACGACCGGTGACTCAAGCTCCAGCTTTAGACAGGAGAATCATTCATCTGATCATATACCTCCTACACCCACAGATGGTCTCGTGAAAGAGATGGTGAGTGTTCCCCGTGATGAATATGAGAAGTTTATCCAATCACAGCAGAACACGGTGACTTTCGCTCACTCAGGTATGGCTTGTCTGGCATCCACACCCAATCCCTAGATCATTGACTCTGGAGCCTCCGATCACATGACTGGAACTCCAGGTGTATTTTCTTCCTTATCTCATTGCTCAACATCACAATTTGTCACCCTTGCTAATGGTTCCACATCCTCAATTTGTGATGTTGGTAATGTTGATTTAGATCCTGTATCCCTCTCCTCAGTTTTGTATGTTCCTAAATTGCCTTTTAATCTTATGTCTGTCAATAAGCTGACCAAATCACTTAACTGCTCCATTACCTTTTATCCTTCTATGTGTGTTTTTCAGAATCTCAAGATGGGGATGAAGATTGGTGAAGGGGATGAAGCTGGTGGATTGCATTATCTTGACGGTGGTGGTGGTAGAACTTCAACAGCTCTCCAATCATCCCTTTCTCCTCTCCGGTGGCACTGCCAATTTGGTCATCCATTGCTAAAAGTCTTGAAGTCTTTGGTTTCGTCCTTGAGTCAGCTTTCTGTTTTGGATTGTGAGTTGTGTCAGTTTGGGAAACACCATCGTGTTCCCTTTAGTTCTAGGGTTGATAACCATGTGTCAAGTCCTTTTTTTTTAATTCATTCAGATGTTCGGGGTCCTTATAAAGTGATGTCATATAATGGATACAGATATTTTGTCATTTTTGTAGATGATTTTTCAATGATGACGTGGCTCTATCTAATGAAAGAAAGAGGTGAATTGTTTACCATTTTTCAGAAATTTTATGCTAAGATTCATAACCAATTTGGTACCCATATCAAAGTTTTCCGTTCTGGTAATGGCCGCGAATATTTATCCTCATCATTTCAGGAATACCTGGACCAACATGGCATTATACATCAGACCTCATGTACCTACACCCCACAACAAAAGGGGGTGGCTGAGAGAAAGAGTCGCCATCTCTTGGAAACAACAAGATCCCTCATGCATCACATGCATGTTCCCAAACCCTTTTGGAATGATGTAGTGCTTACCTTGTGCTTTCTGATTAATCGGATGCCCACGTTCATCCTTGATGGTCATTCTCCGTTTCAGGTCTTGTTTCCCGCTTTGTCTCTGTTTCCTCTTACGCCGAGGGTATTTGGGAGTGTCTGCTTCGTCCATAATTTGGGTCCCGGGAATGACAAGTTCGATGCCCGTTCTCTTAAGTGCATCTTCCTTGGCTATTCTCGGACCCAGAAAGGGTATAGGTGTTACCATCCTAGTTCTCGACGGTCCTTTATGTGTATTGTTGTCACCTTCTTTGATTCTACTTCGTTCTTTTTGGGGTCCGGTGATGCTTCTTCCTCTTCATCACCTCCTCCTCTTCCACTTCCCGTTGTCAACCCTCTTCCCTTGGCTCCAGCCGTGACCAAATCCTTGCTTCCGGTGCCACCACCTGTTGAACGCCCACCTATCCGTCATGTGTATACACATCGCCCACGCGTACCAGCTACTACTCCTTCGACTACATCTCCGTCGACGGATCCAGCACAAGACCCGCACTCAGCATCTGAGCTTGACCTCTCCATTGCTTTGCGGAAAGGTAAACGCACTTGCACCCTTCATCCTATTTCTAATTATGTTTCACTTACTCACCTTTCCACTTCCCATCACCAGTTTGTCACCTTGTTATCATTAGTTGTTGTCCCTAAGGATGTCCAGGAAGCCCTTGCCTCTCCAGGGTGGTGTCAAGCCATGAAAGAAGAACTCTCTGCCCTTCATCATAATCATACTTGCGACCTCACTGCTCTTCCTCCTAGGAAGCAAGCTGTTGGTTGTAAATGGGTTTATACGGTTAAGTATCTACCTGATGATAGTGTTGAACGCCTGAAAGCGCGATTGGTTGCAAAAGGGTACTCCCAAACCTATGGTATTGACTACACAGAGAACTTCTCACCGTTTGTTAAGATAGGGTCAGTTCGTGTTGTGATCTCTCTTGCAGCTATGTATGAGTGGCCACTATATCAGCTTGATATCAAGAATGCCTTTTTGCATGGTGACTTACTCAAGGAGGTCTACATGGAGCAACCTCCAGGGTTTGTTGCTCAGGGGGAGGATGGTAAGGTGTGCAGACTAAGGCTATATATTGGCTTAAACAGTCTCCTCGAGCATGGTTTGGTAGGTTCAATGAGGTGGTAAAGAAGTTTGGTATAAAACAGTTCAAAGTTGACCATTTTGTATTTAGTCATGACTCTCCGAGAGGAAAAATACTGTTGGTGGTGTATGTAGATGATATTGCTATTACTGGAAATGATAACATGGGTATTGACAGGCTGAAGACTTATCTGCAGGATCATTTTCAGACGAAAGATCTTGGTAAGCTGAAGTACTTCTTGGGGATAGAGGTAGCAAGATTCAAGTATGGTATTAACTTGTGCCAGAGAAAATATGTGCTTGATTTGCTGGAAGAAACAGGCTTGTTGGGTGCCAAACCAGCTGAAACACCCATGGGCACAAATACCAAGCTAAGTAGTGATATGGGTGAAGTGTTTGAAGACCCTGACAGATACCGACGACTTGTGGGTAAACTGAACTACTTAACCATTACTAGACCAGACATCTCATTTGCGGTTAGTGTGGTAAGCCAGTTCATGCAAAAACTTCTGATTCCTCATTGGAATGCAGTTCTGAGAATTGTGAAGTATCTAAAAGGGGCTCCGGGTCGCGGTTTGATATACAAGAGTGGCGGAAAACTTGAAATAGAAGGGTATTCTGATGTTGACTGGGCCGGTTCTATGTCTAATAGGTGGTCTACTACAGGATACTTTCCTGGGAAGTAACCTGGTGACATGGAAAAGTAAGAAGCAGAGGTTGTGGCAAGAAGCAGTGCAGAAGCAGAATATAGGGCTATGGAGCACCGCTTGTGAATTAGTGTGGCTAAGGAACCTTCTACAAGAAATAGGGTACAACATCAACACTCCAATGAAGCTCTATTGTGATAATCAGGCTGCAGTTCATATTTCCTCTAATCCGGTGTTTCATGAAAGAACCAGGCACATTGAAGTTGACTGCCACTTTGTGAGGGAGAAGGTGCTGAATGGAGAACTAGACACTACACATGTTAATACAGGAAATCAATGGGCTGACAAATTTACAAAAGGCTTGATTCGGGGAAGATTGGACTACATATGTAACAAGATGGGAGTATACGATGAGGGGGAGTGTTAGCGTAGGGGTATTTCTGTCTTTATACCTAGATTAATGTTGTTGATCTGTAATGTTGTGTTGGAACCAGTGCTCCTAACTTAAATAAGGGCACATATGTCTTTTCAATCATTTTTAATAATATAAGTTTTGTCTGGCCAACTAGGAGGAGGTTATGTTGAGACTTCCAGTTCGAACCAGAATTTCCCCTTCTCTCTTTCTCTCTTTCTTCCACCTTCCACCTTTCCATGGGTACTAAAATGAAATATTACTGGAACCAACATATTCCCTAATGAAAATTACTAGTGTTATGTGGAGTACAAAAGATAGTATTATGACATAAGTTGGCAACAATATTTTAGATAATGAGTAGCAGTATTATTGCCCTCCTAATGGACACGGTTGCTTCTTTTAGCCAGCTTGAACTTCTTTGAAAACATAAAGTTAAAGCTTAGTTTTATTGTATAATAAATTACTTGGCTGATCTATTAGAATCATTTGCACTTTCTATGGGTTTAAATTTTGTTTGAACTCAATCTATTATGTAGTTTTAGCTCTTAAAGTTTACAGGACAACATCATAGTATATTATTTTAGCTATTAACCATAGTTTCTTAGCTTTGTTTGATGATCTTTAACAAGACAACGATTTAAAAAGGGTCTACCTACGCATTTTGATCATTACATAATAGCATTCTATATTTTTGCAAAATTCACAATGTTTCTACCATGTCTGTTCTTTTAACAATATTTCCGTACAATGTTTCTAGCATTTCTGACATGTTTCCTATTATTTGGATGACTGATATTTCCACCAACACTACATTTTAATCCTTGGAAAATACTTTGGATTGCAAGTTGTGAAATGGTTGAAATTTTGATTAAAACAACTTTGCTAACTTGTCATATGTTTCTTTTTTTCAATAACTATTCAGTACACCAATAACCCTTCAATAAAAAGCGCACTAAAAATTTCAAACATACAATTCAAGAAAAGCATAGAGAAATGTTAAACAAAAAGAAATCTAATATTATATACCTATTGAAAAAGATCTAAAATTTTGTCTTTGTTACCAAGTAATGTTTTATAGGAAAAGAAGTATATTAGACATTCATTTATGTCAAATAGCTAGGTGAAAAAGAAAATATTATGTTTAGTATCCCTTGACAATCCATGGACTGTCAGAATCAGACACATGCCTGACATAGATAGTTCATTTAAGGAGAGTCCATCCAACACTGGCACAGATAATAATGAGAAGAAAGGTAATCATCTTACCAACTGGACAATGACAAAAATAAATGCATGATCCCTAACAACCAGGAGTTGAAATTTCAATCTCAACCACCATCGATCTGGTGGGACATTTGCTCGTAGTATGAACACTGCCCTGCACTCTGTACAGTGGGCAAAAGCAAAGCCCTCCTGCACAAAAGAGCAAATAAATAATAGTTAACCCTCTCCACATTAGGAAAATAAAAGTCATAGTACTTATAATAATGTTAGTGCCAATTCATAGCTACAAATGAGGTCAATGTGGACAAAAGATCAACCTCCTAATGTTTAACCTGCTAGTCAAACATGCAGAACAGTAGCAATATCCAAGCATCCAGCTAAGACAAGGACACTTCTGTTGTTCAATACAAGTGTGAAGTTTCAGATGGACTGACCTAAGAAACCCAAAATCTAGATAACTCCTTAATTTTCTTGACAAGTGAATTTATTTGTTGAAAATATTGGGAAATGTAGTCTCCTACTAATATCCTAATTTATAATAGATCAAAAAAATAAAGTATGCAGGCCAGGTGCCTCCAAAAAGAAAAGAAAGTAGGAGTAGCAAATAAAAATACCAATAAATACAGAAACAGTTCAAAATTCTAATATAGTTAAGCATTTAGCAGTTCAGCAACATCTAACAATCCCATCTTCTTTTGTTTCTGTTATATACCTTAGTTGATCTCCAGTGATCAAGACATGATCGATGTACATACTTCTGTGTGCCTTTGCAATGGCAAGGTGCTATCAGATCTTCACCTATACATTGAAAAAGTCACTTCCTCAATGGAACCAGACTGGAAAGAAACTCATATAAAAGATACCACTAACAGTTACCACCAGCTATGCCGAAACAGAAAAAAAGTAAAGGAACTTTTCTTTAAAGAAAGACAAGATGCAGTATTCAGGCTGCAGATTAGATTCCTGTGAAAAAAAAGACCAGTAACAGTGGGTAGATTCAACCTTCAGTATCAAGACAAATCCGACATTGTGGCTGGTCTCCATTCACCAGACTGCAACTTTCATCAGCATCAAAACTTTGACGATCATCATCAGCTTCACAGCAGTCACCACCCACGAGTCTAATTTCATATGAAGAAGAGGGTTCCTCAGATCTGCGTGTAATGGTGGTTTGACTTAAAATAGGCTCTTTTTCTGAAACATCTTCAGTTTGACCATCATTTGAGACCAACTGCATTGCGAAGAATTTCTAATCAAGATAAGAATATGCCAGATGTCACCATAGGCATGAATTCTGACCATTTCTAGAGAAATTACAGATCCTACAAAGGAGAAAAGAAACAACATCATCAGATAAAATGTTATACAGAAAGATGTAAAGAAGAAAAGTTTATAACTATGCAGCCCATGAGATATGAGGTGAAGCAATTTGTAGAATAATATTAAATAAAAATCAGGTAAAAGAACATATCAAGTTACCCCTTGATTTTGCATCTCTAAATTAATAACCTGAAAACTATATTATAAATTAGAATTATCCCTTGATTAAATACACTTTATTTTGAAAAAAAAAAAAGTCTTTTGAGATTTAAAACCATCATACCACATTGCCAAATAGTGCATCCAATGATCCACTTAGAAAGAGGTTACCAATCTTGGGGAAGGAAATCCTCCTTCTGGAAACACCTAAAACTTGCAGTAGATGTCAGTTCATGTTGAGGGCACAGGTCGCATTGAACCTGCTTATACCACATTGCTCCAAAGGAGATTAGAAATGACAATCTTACAGGAATTTTCGGGTACCTGACTCTAATAGAACCTGTTTATCAAAACCCTATAGGGTTTGGGTTTTGACCTTAGGGTACCAATACCCAAACCCAATTATAAATCCGTGTATATATTATCAAATATACTTATGTATTTTATAAGAACTACTATACATAGTAAAAAGGATTGAGAGAGAATTCAACCCCTTGCCCTTGCATCTCCCATTATAGGCATCTTTAGCACTAGCCTACCACACCATTTTTACTTAGGAGGGGTGTCACATTTTACTTATGTGATGTAAAATCAAGTGCAAGGTTCAGTATACTATACTTTGCCTTTTTCAAAACAAAAAAATATTGAAGAGACAATTTAAAGAAATATATCTGGATTTTGGATACGGTGAAAAAGTTAAGATACACATGGATATGCCATGGAAATTCGAATATATATTAAAAATATATGAATTATATATAATCTACAGCTGTAACAACTCTATACATAAGAAAATATATTTTAATAGTTTATGTTGAGTGGGCCGGTTTGTTTTGTTGAGTGGCCCGGTTTGTCTTTAGTTTGTTTTTATTTAATTAGGAAGTTGTTGGGCCTTTGGCCCATTAGTTTTTTATTTTTAAAAGTTGTGACTATTCAATTTTAGTAGCCGCCCTACTAAGGGCATCCTTGTAATATCTCATCTTTAAGTTAAATATAAATATAATGAGGGGCTGGCGGCTAGGGTTAACTTTCTCATAACTCTAGTTGACCTCCTACTCTTTTCTTCTTCTCCTTCCTTCTCTACTGCTGAAATCTTCACTTTCCCCCTCTTTCTCTCACAAGAAGCTTGACTGAATCAGCAAATAGTGATTTCTACTGTTTACAACTTCAAACTTTTCCTAGACCCATCTCCCAAACCTGTTATTGGTAATTGAATGTGAATTTCAAATTTGAAACATGATACCAATAATAGGAAAAGTTAAATGGGTGAGACGGGTCATAACCGGTTTGGGAAAGTGGGAGGAAAAGTTAAACGAGTTTAGGACGGGATGGGTCAAGGATACCTAGGCAGGTTTGGGATGGGAAGGGCAATTTTTGTGGGTACCCTACCCATATGCTAAAGGAGATTCTTGCAGCATGTTAGTTGGATACGGGTGAGAATCTTCCAGATAAAGAAAATGAAGATTGTGGAATCACCAGTGAAAATAACAAATAGTTTCGTTAATGCTTGCTCACCAACTTGGTAAAGTATGTAATTGCTGAGGGCAGACCTGAAATCAGAGCCCCTCCATAGCACATTTAACCAATGAAGGGCTATTGTTTTGTTCATTGCACTTAGCTAACTAATATGGACAAAATTACCATTGGTGCAAAAATCTGTACAAATTTGATTTCTCCTTCTATGGCTTCTTTCCCTTTTTTCCATATTTGCATCATTCCCCCAGTTTCGAAAACCTATGCTTGAGTTTTGTGATGGGAAATAATGAAGAACTAGCGCAGTATGGAAACAAAACACATTGAAAAAGCTTCAAAGAAAAGAGCATAAGTTGAACTACCAGGAAGAAGAATGTTTCATTGAATAATTAAGAGAAAATTCAATATCAAAAACTGTCTTATTTGTCCCCTAACTACTCTTTATATAGGCATACACCCTTATGGCTCCTACAAAAAAGTTTCCTAATCTATGAAAACACTCCATAATAGAATCATACTAAAACTCCTCAAAAAGAAAGTCTTAATTGTGCAATCCTAATCTAAGAAAACACCCCATAATAGAATCCTAATAAAACTCTTCAAAAAGAAAGCCCTCATTGAATACAAATTTGAAATCACGCTATAATGCTAACTTAGTAATTACGAACTAAGATAGAAACTTTGCGATAGTGCCAACTTGGTAAAAACGAACTAAGATAGAAATTCTGTGATGATGCTATATCGGTAAATATTTACTAAGTTGGATCGGTGGTGTCATCTCTGCTTCTTATGTGTCTTGGAATGGTCCCAACTTGCATAGAACTTATTAGTTCCATTCTGTGTTGCGTCATCTTCTCCCTATATGTACTAAGAGGGGTTTCCGAAAACCAACTTTGTAAATGTTCACCCAGTTGGTCCAAATACCATACTGCATCAAGAACCCTTTAGTAGATCAGGCTAGAGAGACTCAAATATAGACTTTAACAACTAAAAGAACTCTACCAACCCATTACCAATCATACTACTACTAAACAAACCAATAACCATTCCAAAACTGACCCAATGAAATAGAAAAGCTCAACCCTAAGCATACTAGTCTCTTTCTATTATTTTCTTATTTGTTTGAGTTTGACGTATGTCGGTGTCATACTCTTGAACCTTTTAAGACTCCAAAACCTGGAATGATAACTAACAAAGAACTTGAAAAATTTATCCAATCAAATACACAGGAGCAACTAAGAAATGTATTCTTCCTAGGGCATATATATATATATATATATATATATATATATATATATATATATATATATGTATGTATGATAATTGAATTGTAATTGTATTATTCAAGCAATGAGAGCTATTACAGGCATCCCAAACGAGAGACATGAGGTGTAACCACTCCTTAAAAGAAAATTACATAAAAAAAAAATAGTAGTGAAAAGATTGTAAGCAGCCCAGTATAAGCTTTCCCTATTGGCCACTTGTTTGGCAAGACAATCAGCCAGTGCATTCGCTGACTTTCCCACCCAGTGTAGGCTAATATATTGATGAGTAAAAACTTTTATTAAATCAAATATTCAAGCTGATACAAACATCCATTGGACTTGGAGAGGCGCAAGCTGCAACATCTCCCAACAGAGTACTAAGGAAAACAAATATCAAATTACAACTAAGCCCAATAAAATTGTTCCTTATTTTCCCCTTGCTTGGCTAAACAGTCAGTCATTGCAGTTGCTGATCTCCCCTATATGAAATATATTTTAGAATTAAATCAACTCAAGAAATTGATAGTAATAGTGGCATAAAGATCACAAAATGGAAGATCGTGCCCATGGATGACTGTGATAATGTGCCATAAACAGCAGCTTCATGTAAAGAATGAGTTTACTCTAGCTCATAATTCTCCTAGAATGGTTGGTCTACCTCCAAAATGCACAAACCTCATGACAGAGTGGCTCCATGAAAATGTTTACCCAACAAACAGAACCACATCCCTGCAGCGTGCACTCAAATTCCACCACAAGTAGTCATTTCCTGCTATTCATTGTTTCTCAATCACCATTTCCATCCACATATTTTTCCTCAGAAGTCAGACCTTATTGAATTTTTCTTCCCCCTCCCCCTTTCCTTTCTTCCAGTTCACTCCCATACATTTCGCTAGAACTTTCACTTCAGCTAGCTCATTCTTTTGATCAGATACAAGTATCATCACTGAAAAGGATAGGAAGCAATTAGAGATTGTGGAAAGCAGCAGAGGATTATTCAAATTGAGGGGGAGGGGGCTCAATAAATGGAATGTGCTGAAAGCAGTTTTGCATGGACTCTCTTAAATGGACAAAGTGTCCATGTTGGGCATGCATCAGATTTTGACACACGACAGAATTTTGAAGGACACTTCTTTGTAACACATTTTCTTTTTTTTCCTCCGAGTTGTTAGACATTAATGAACAGTTAATGTACAAGATGAATGTCACTTTTCCTATGAAATGTTATTAATAATAAGTTAATAACAAGACTATTGTTAGATGTTTTCCTATAGATATTTAGTGTTAAAATTCAAAAAATATGAACTATTTTATTGGTATATACTTTTTCTCTAAATGTGTCTACAGTAGAGTGTTTTTTTCATTGCACATTATGGAAGCTGAAAATAATCACTTGGCTTGCTAAATGTTTAGGGATGTTGTGGGCATGAATTCTCAACAGAAATCATGGAGAAATTATAGTGGAAGGAGTCGAATGCAGCTTGCGGACCTGTGAGGAAACAAAAAGGGCAAAATATTACTATTTTGGACACTGCTTGAACTGGAAGACCCGAAAATAACCAGGATAAGGGCTTGGTCATCAAGGTCAGTGAAAGGCAACAAAGCGTAACAATGGTCATAAAATAATCTCACAACCAACTTCACAAACGGTCCTGTCAAAATAAAACAAAAATAAAAGAAAAGCATTCTATCGCCTAGTCCTGAAGGAAAAGTTGAGAAGGACCAAAAAATAAAAAACCAAAATCATATGGATTATCTTTTGACAGCATTCCAGAAAAGGGATTAGCACGAACAGGTAATTTCTTCGGTACTAGCCGATTTAGATTCTCAGGGTTCCACATAAGTCTATTTCTAAACGGGTTTCTAATGATTAATGGATTAATTTAAGAACGTTAGAATGTAACTAACACCTTTCAATTGGAAAAATCATCCGAGTTTGACAAGAGAAAGAAGCTCATGGTGCATTATTTCTCTGCTCCAAGGTGCATTTGTAACAAGCTAGATAATTCCTACACTATTTGAACTACAACCAATAAGGAACTAGTGTTCAAACCAATGCCACACGTATGTAATTATATATAACATTTAAGACGATATGGCTCTGTCACAAATGTACAACAGAACAGTAAGAAATGTCTAGAATGCAATTCTTTTGGTATGACAAGAGATCAAATATCAAAGAAAACATTCAATCTTTTATATTTTAACCATTCCCAAAAGAATTTAAAATAGAGAGAGAGAGAGAGAGAGAGAGATCAAATGAATCAGACCAAAACACATCTAATACATCAAAATAAGAAAGAAAGAATGCGAAGAAAACTGCATTGAGAATCGAAGAACAGTAATAAAAGCACGAAAAAAACAAATCCATATATGAAATTAAGAAGAAAAGGGTGCAATTTTGGTGGGATTCACCGACAAGGTACCTGGTTTCCAGCAAGATTTTAACATCAACACTGAATTTGCAGGATAGAAACATGTCAACGCAGAAGATCAGAGAATACACCTCAGATATCAAATGGGTTCTAGGGCTTCGTCAATGAGATTTGCTTTGAACGGAGAGAGAGAGAAAGTCAGAAGGAGAGAGAAAGGATGTGGACGGGAGCGAAGGGAGAAGGAAGACTACAGACTTGGACTTAGCACCAAAGAAAAAACCAACCGGGAAAACAAAGTATATACTATATGCATTACACACTTCTTCTATGATGCAAAATGTTAATTAATTAATTAAAATAGCCAGATCTACCTGGTCTATCGACGGGAATGTCAACCGTCCGATCACGATCTCCATTCCGTCAAACGGAAAACGAGAAGTCGAAGGACTCGAAACATAGTTGTTTCGTTTGGAGAGGGACCCACGTGTAGAAAACACCAGACCAGATCGATCTTCTATGTTCTTCATCGTCATCATTTTATCTACTTAGACAAAGAACACAATGAGATGTCACATACTAAATGCCGACATTGCAGGTGCCACGTGTCATCCTTATGGTCTAAGTTTTAATTGAATTGAGATTACCCACGTGGCAACATAGATTAATGGTACGAGGTAATGACATTCAACTGATAGCCCCGCCTAAGCTCGACTCAACACAACTTGAGATGGGTTTGGGTGTTTTGGTTTGGTGAAGCTCGGGTGGGCTGTTCAGGTTTTAAAGAATGGTAAATTTGCTGAAGCCTCCTTTGTACACTTTCTCATAGCTGGTTGCGGGTCAGTATTTTATGACATTCTTGCATTTACACCTTTTTTTTTTCCTTTCATTATTTTGAGGCGATAAAAGCATGCAAAATTATCAAAATATCCAATTTTGACTGTTTGAATGGTAAATTGGCTTTTAAATTTGTTCTTTCCTATTACATTTTTTCTACAATTTCTATATAGTTTATCGAATTATATATATATATATTACCATTTTCTTTGTTTTTTCGTAATTTTTGCCTTTTCTTATTGTATATATACTAGCGGGGACCCATGCGATGCACAAGATTTATTAAGCGAAAGCTAAATAATAGAAATGGTCATATAATAAAATAACCCTTATAGTTTCATGGATTTATTAAAATCTACCCTATAGTTAGCATTCTACTAAAACACCACTTATAATTTGCAATGGATTTAATTAATCTTCCATTAGATGATAGTGGAAAATGACAATTTTGACTCTAATGTTCATTTAAATAAATTTAATCAAAAGAAAATAAAAATAAAAATACCATTTTTGCCCTTAATAAGACACGGGAAACCACTCTATTGGCTATATTTGGTCAATTTTGTTTTTTATACAAAAAAAAAAGTATTAAGGATATTTTTCGAATAAAAAAATCATGGGCCTAATGGCAAAACAAACACTTCTTAATGAAATGTTGATTAAGTAAATAAGTTGTAAAATATATGGGATTTTTAGTAAAATGAAAACTATAAGGTAGATTTAAGTAAATATGTAAAACTATAAGGTGTGTAGGAATGGCAATGGGGCAAGGATCATATTCCCCGTCCCCGACTCTGATTCTGAAATTAACCCCATCCCCGATGCCTGATGGGGATGGGTTCCCCGTGGGGACCCGAATCCCCAAAATGTTTTGAGATAATAGTATTTTTTAAAATAAATTTATTTAAAATAAATAAAATTTTTAAATCATAAATAATGTTTTGAATATATTTTGATATATATATATATATAATATAAATAATATAATAGTATATTTAATATAAATAACATTTAATATATATATATATATATAATTGTGGTCGGGGCGGGGCAAGGACCTCAATCCCCATCCCTAACCCCGACCCCAACCTCGACCGGGGATTCCTATTAATCCTCGTCCATGCCCTCACCTCGCCAAAACAATCCCCATCCCTAGCCCCATCAGGTCAGGGAAGTCGGGTCCCCGTCGAGGATGGGGAAAATTGTCATCCCTAAAAGTGTGTTCTAATAAGTGACCCTAATAGAAACACATAGGAGTATGCAATTGTTTTATATTTTTAACTTTTTAATTATTCATATTTTATATACTAATTTTAATAAAATTATTATAATAGAAAAATAACAATAATTAATTTCAGTTTATTGAACTAATGAAACCAACCAACTTGATTAACTCGATCTGAGTTAGTTGGTTTTCTAGTATTTTAGGTTGGCTTTGGTTCAAAAATTTCCCAATTTGACCAAGTTGAATCAGTTTCACTTTGGCCATTTGTAAACCGACAAAAATTGAACGACCTAACCATGGATATGTATTAATATTTTATATTTTAAATATAATTTTTAATATGGAAAAATGGAAATTTTCCCATATTTCTTAGTCTAAAATGTTTTATATCATAAATCTAGTTTTTTAATTTATTTTTTAATAATTGCACCGTCATTTTTAAAATTAAATATAAATTTTAAGTTTAAATCGACCCAAATCAATACAACTTGAGTGGATCAGTTCTCACAAAATGTTAGTTGGTTTTAGCTGACCAACTCCCTAACTGACCAGGTCAATTTGGTTGGCCAAATAGCATACGACCAAACCAAACCACCTCATGAACACTCGTAATTTCAGCTAAATTAATAGTCTTATCTCTGATAAATAACAATAGTTTAATCTCCAATAATTATTGAAAATTTATAGCAAAAATTCACAATTATTGAAAATATAATGATAAAGAAAGATACGATAATTAGAGAAATTAAAAAATACAATAAGTACTAAAATATATTAGCATAGTCAATAAATAGTATAATCTCAAATAATAATTTAATCTCAAATAAATATTAATCAATAGCTTATAACAAAAATAAAATAAGTATGATAAATTAAATAACAAAACAAAAGAGATTTATACATAATCATTGAAAATACATTTATCACAAAAGACAATAAATATTAATTTTAGTATATACAATTATATAATAAATACAGATTAAGAGTTTAAATTTATTATTAATAAATATTATTTTTTATGAAAGTTATTTTCTAGAATTATTCCTTGATATAAGTGAAATTCAATATTTACAATATTATGTAAAAATATTAAATTATTATTAATTTCAATATTATGTTATAATTATTTTTCTACTTTTTAGACTTAATTTTAAATTTATTACATAATTTCTTTATTTTAACTATTTAAAATCTAGTTATGATAAATATTTTATTATTCAAAATATTTAGTTATTTAAATACTTAAATAATATGTAAAATATATAAATTTTAAAATATTAATTATTTATTGAATTTAATTATCCACAAAATCATAATTTATACTATTATTACATAATTTCATTACTAATTTTGTAATATATTAAATTATTATTAATTTCAATATTATTTTATAATTATTTTTCTACTTTGAAGAAATTTTTAAAATTTATTACACAATTTTGTTATTTTAACTATTTAAAATCTAGTTATGATAAATATTTAGTTATTTCAATTGATAATCTGGAAAAATATAATTTAAATTGCTAATACATAATTTCGTAATATATTTTGTAAAATTATAAAATTATTTTTTTAATAAATATTTTAAAGTTATTATTTAATTTTGTTAGAATATTTAAATAATTCTTAAATTTTTTAATCCAAACTTTTTTAGATAGATATAGATAAAAAGTAGGGGAGAGGATAAATAGGAATTAGAGATAATTTAGTAGAGAAACTATCTACTAAATTAGAGATAATTTAGGAGAAAAACTCTATACTAAATTAGAGATAATTTTGAAGATAAATAGAATAAGAGATAATTTAGAGGATAAATAGGAGTTAGAGATAATTTTGGAGAAAGTGAGGGGTAGTGGGGGAGATGGTTTAGGAGAAATTTTAAAAGAGATTATTTAGGTTATTGGGAAAGTGCATTTTATTGGTTGTTTCAAAAATGACATGTTATAAATAAATAAAAAAATCTAGAAAATGAGAAAATTTCTTGACCGCTTTGTTTTAATATATACTAGCGGGGACTCATGTGAATCACGGGATTTATTAAGAGTAGGGCTATTCATAACAAGACCCAAACCAACCAAACCAACCAACCCAATCCAATCCAACCCGAGTTGGCTGGTTTTTCTTCATCATCGGTCGGTTTCGGGTCACAAAAAAACATAAACTGATGGTTCGGTTTCAGTTTTACTATATATATATATATATATTTCAGTTTTAATATATATTCCAGATATATATTTGTGGAAATATATATTCAGCTTTATTTCAGAAATATGCATATTATATATAAAATTTCTAATATATAAAATATCAGTTTTAATCCATCAAATCATTTTTAATTTCCAAGCATCCAGCCTTTTCTTTCTTAGACTTGAATCCTTTACCGTTCACACCGAGAGAATCATTCACAAAACCGACCCAAATAGATCCAAACTGACCAAGTCGGTTTTACTTAGTACTAGGTCGGTTTCGGTTTCATTTCTAGGTAAACCGACCAGGTCGGGTTAGTTGGAAAAATGCTAGTAAACCGACCCAACCTGATCCATGAACAACCCTAATTAAGAGAAATCTAAATAATAGAAAGGGTCATATAATAAAATACCCCTTATAATTTCATGGATTTATTAAAATCTAACCTATAGTTAGCATTTTACTAAAACACCACTTATAATTTGCAATGGATTTAATCAATCTTCCATTAGATTACAATGGAAAATGACAATGTTGACCCTAATGCTCATTTAAATAAATTTAATCAAAAGAAAATAAAAATAGAAATACCATTTTTGCCCTTAATAAGACACGTGCAACCACTCTATTGGCTATATTTGGTCAATTTTTTATACAAAAAAAGTGTTAAGGGTATTTTTGGAATAAAAAATCACGGGCCTAATGGCAAAACAAACACTCCTTAATGAAAGGTTGATTAAGTAAATAAGTTGTAAAATATATGGGATGTTTTAGTAAATTGAAAACTATAAGGTAGATTTAAGTAAATATGTAAAACTATAAGGTGTGTAGGAATGGCAACGGGGCGGGGATCATATTCCCCGTCCCTGACCCCAACTCTGAATTTAACCCATCCCTGATCCCCAACGGGGATGGGTTCCCCGTGGGGACTCGAATCCCCAAAATGTTTTCAGATAATAGTATTTTTTTAAATAATCTAATTTAGAATAAATAAAAAATTTAAATTATAAATAAGGTTTTAAATACGTTTTGATATATATAATATAAATAATATAATAGTATATTTAATATAAACAACTTTTAATATATATATATATATATATAATCGGGGTCAAGGCGTGGTGAGGACCTTAATCCACATCCCCAACCCCAACCACGACCTCAACTGGGAATCTTATTAATCCTGCCCCCGCCCCCGCCCCACCAAAACAATCCCCATCCCCAGCCCCATCGAGTCGGGGAAGTCGGGTCCCATTAGGGATGGGGAAAATTGTCATCCCTAAAATTGTTTTATATTTTCAACTTTTTAAATGATTAATAATTATTCATATTTTATATACTACATTTAATAAAATTTTTATAATACAAAATTAACAATAATTAATCTCAGTTAAGTTTATTTATCAAACTAATGAAACCAACTAACCCAATTAACTCGACTCGAGTTGGTCAGTTTTCTAGTATTTTAGGTTGGATTTGATTAAAAAAATTCCCAATTTGACCAAGTTGGATTAGTTTCACTTTGGCCATTTGTAAACTGACCAAAACCAAACGACCTAACTATGGATATATATTAATATTTTATATTTTAAATATAATTTTTAATATGGAAAGTGTGGAAATTGTCCGATATTTCTTAGTCTAAAATGTTTTATATCATAAATCTAATTTTTTTAAATATTTTTAATAACTACGCTATAATTTTTAAAATAAAATAAAATTTTTAAGTTTGAATCTTTTGAACAGATTGACCAAACAAAAAAAATTGACCCAAATTGATACAACTTGAGTGGGTTGGTTTTGACAAAAGGTTAGTTGGTTTTGACCAGGTCAATTTGGTTGGCCAAATATCCTTCGATTGAACCGAACAAACTCATGAATACTCATAATTTCAACTAAATTAAAGTCTTATTTCTGATAAATAACAATAGTTTAATCTCCAATAATTATTGGAAATTTATAGCAAAAATACACAATTATTGAAAATATATTGATAATAAAAAATATAATAATTGCAAAAATTACAAAAATACAATAATTACTAAAAATATATTAACTTAGTCAATAAATAGTATAATCTCAAATAATAGTTTAATCTCTAATAAATATTAATCAATAACTTATAACAAAAGTACAATAAATACAATAAGTACAATAAATTAAATTTAAAATTTTCAATAATAGTAATTTAATCTCCAATAACTATTGAAAGTTTTCTATTAAATAACAAAACAAAATAAATTTATACATAATCATTGAAAATACATTTATCACAAAGGACAATAAATATTAATTTTAGTATATATAAATTATGTAATAAATACAGATTAAGAGTTTAAAATTATTATTAATAAATATTAAATTTTTAATGTTATTTTCTCGAATTATTACTTGATATAAGTGAAATTATTATTTATAATATTATGTAAAAATATTAAATTGTTATTAATTTCAATATTATGTTATAATTATTTTTTATATTTTAGATTTTTTAAAATTCATTACATAATTTATTTATTTTAACTATTTAAAATCTAGTTACGTTAAATATTATATTATTTAAAATATTTAGTTATTTAAATACTTAAATAATATGTAAAATATTTAAATTCTAAAATATTAATTATTTATTGAATTTAATTTTCCATAAAATCATAATTTATACTATTATTACGTAATTTTATTACTAACTTTGTAATATATTAAATTATTATTAATTTCGGTATTATGCCATAGTTATTTTTCTACTTTAAAGAATTCTTTTTTAATTTATTACATAATTTCGTTACTTTAACTATTTAAAATTTAGTTATGATAAATATTAAGTTATATATATATATTGAAACAAAGCGGTCAATAAATTTTCTCTTTTTTTTGAATCTTTTAATTTTTTATTCCATGTCATTTTTGAAACAACCAATGAGATGCACTTTCCCAATAACCTAAATAATCTATTCTCCTAAAATTTCTCCTGAACTAATTCCCCCACTTTCTCCATAATTATCTCTAATTCCTATTTATCTTCTAAATTTTCTCAAATTCCTATTTATCTCCAAAATTATCTCTAATTTAGTAGAGAGTTTCTCAACTAAATTATCCCTAATTCCTATTTATCCTCTCCCCTACTTTTTATCTATATTTGTCTAAAGAAACTTTAGATTAAACAATTTAAGAAATGGTTAAATATTCTAACAAAATTATATAATAACTTTAAAATATTAGTTAAATACACAAAAAATAATTTTGTATTTTTGTAAGATATATCACGAAATTATGTAATAACAATTTAAATTATGTTTTTCTGGATTATCAATTAAAATGTTTTTCAAATATTTAATAAATGTAATAGTTATATAAATAAAATTCAAATAACAAAAAAATTTAAATATTTTATAGATTATTTAAATAGTTAAATAACTAAATATTTATTATAACTAGATTTTAAATAGTTAAAATAACGAAATTATGTAACAAATTTAAAAAACTTCTTCAAAGTAGAAAAATAATTAAAACATAATATTGAAATTAATCATAATTTAATATATTACAAAATTAATAATGAAATTATTTCAAAATAGTATAAATTATGATTTTATGGATAATTAAATCCAATAAATAATTTAAAATTTAAATATTTTACATATTTTTTAGGTACTTAAATAACTTGGTATTTGAAACAACAAAATATTTAACATAACTAGATTTTAAATAGTTAAAATAAATAAATTATGTAATAAATTTTAAAAATTTGAAAAGTAGAAAAATAATTATAACATAATATTTAAATTAATAATAATTTTAATATTTTATATAATATTGTAAATAACTAATTTCACTTATATCAAGTAATAATTCGAGAAAATAACTTTCAAAAAAATTAATATTTATTAATAATAATTTTAAATTCTTAATCTATATTTATTATATAATTATATATACTAAAATAATATTTATTGTATATCAGTAATTATTTATTGTTTTTGTTATAAATGTATTTTCAAAGATTATGTATAAATTTATTTTGTTTTGTTATTTAATAAAAAACTTCCAATAAATTTATTTTGTTTTGTTATTAAATAGAAAACTTTCAATAATTATTGGAGATTAAACTACTATTAGTGGAAGTTTTAAATTTTTATTATACTTTTTGTATTTATTGTATTTTTGTTATAACTTATTGATTCATATTTATTAGAGATTATACTATTTATCGACAAAGTTAATATATTTTCAGTACTTATTGTGTTTTTGTAATTATTGCATTTTTTCATTATCAATACATTTTCAATAATTGTGTACTTTTGCTATAAAATTTCAATAATTATTGGAGATTAAACTATTGTTATTTATCAAAGATGAGACTATTAATTTAGTTGAAATTATGAGTGTTCATGAGTTGGTTCAGTTCGGTCGTAGGCTATCTGGCCAATCAAATTGACCTGGTCAGGTTAGGGAGTTGATCAGCTGAAACCGACTAACCTTTTATGAAAACCGACCCACTCAAGTTGTATTTGTTTGAGTCGATTTTTTGGTTTGGTCAGTTAGTTCAAAAGATTTAAACTTAAAAATTTAATTTAATTTTAAAAATTATAGTGCAATTATTAAAAAAATTAGATTTATGATATAAAACATTTTAGGTAAAGAAATATGAAAAGTTTCCCACTTTTCCATATTAAAAATTATATTTAAAATACAAAATATTAATATATATCCATGGTTAGGTCATTCGATTTTTGGTTGGTTTACAAATGGCCAAAGTGAAATTTATCCAACTTGGTCAAATTGGAAAATTTTTTAACCAAAGCCGACCTAAAACACTAAAAAACCGACCAACTTGGGTTGAGTTGATCGGGTTGGTCGGTTTCATCAGTTTAATGAATAGACCTAACTGAAATTAATTATTATTATATTTGTATTATAAAAAATTTATTAAAAGTAGTATATAAAATATGAATAATTATTTATTATTTAAAAAGTTGAAAATATAAAACAATTGTATGCTCTTATGTGATTCTATTAGGGTCATTTACTAAAACACATCTTATACTTTTACATATTTACTTAAACATACCATATAGTTTTCATTTTATTAAAACATCCCATATATTTTATAACTTATTTACTTAATCAACCTTTCATTAAGGTGTGATTGTTTTGCCATTAGGTCCATGATTTTTATTCCAAAAATACCCTTACCACTTTTTTTTTTGTATAGAAAACAAAATTAACCAAATATAGCCAATAGAGTGGTTATCCATGTCTTATAAAGGGAAAAAATGGTATTTTTATTTTTATTTTCTTTTGATTAAATTTATTTAAATGAACATTAGGGTCAACATTGTCATCTAATGGAAGATTGATTAAATCCATTGCAAATTATAAGTGGTGTTTTAGTAAAATTTTAACTATATGGTAGATTTTAGTAAATCCATGAAGCTGTAAGGGTAGTTTAGTAAATGACCCCTTTCTATTATTTAGCTTATGCTTAATAAATCCCATGCATCGCATGGGTCCCCGCTAGTTTAAATTGATAATCCAGAAAAATATATTTAAATTGTTAATAAATATTTTAAAGTTATTATATGATTTTGTTAGAATATTTAAATAATTCTTAATTTTTTTAATCCAAACTTTCTTTAGATATAGATAAAAAGTATAGGAGAGGATAAATAGGAATTAGAGATAAATTTGGAGAAAGTGGGGGAGGTAGTTTAGGAGAAGATATTATTTAGATTATTGGGAAAGTGCATCTCATTAGTTGTTTCAAAATGACTTGGAATAAAAAAATAAAAAATTAAAAAAAGAGAGAAAATTTCAGGACTTCCTTGTTTTAATATATAATTTTATTTATTTAAAGCTATTACATATTATTATATATTTGAAAAACATTTAATTTGATAATAAAAAAAACATAAATTAAATTGTTAGTATGTAATTTCATGTTATATTTTGTAAAAATATAAAATTAATTTTTGTGTTTTTAATAAATATTTTAATGTTATTATATAATTTTCTTTAGATAGATAGATAAAAAGTATGGGAGATGATAAATAGGAATTAGAGATAATTTTGGAGAAAGTGGGGGATAGTGAGGGAGGTGGTTTAGGAGAAATTTTAGGAGAAGAGATTATTTAGGTTATTGGGAAAGTGCATCTCATTGGTTGTTTAAAAAATGACAAAGAATAAAAAAATAAAAAATCAGAAAATTTCTTGACCACTTTGTTTTCATATATATATATATATATATATATATATATATATATATATATATATATATATAAGGGTCATTTACTAAAACATCCCTTATAAAGTCACGGATTTACTAAAATTTACCTTATAGTTTGTATTTTACTAAAACACCACTTATAATTTGCTATGGATTTAATCAATCTTCCATTAGATGACAATGGAAAATGATAGTGTTGACCCTAATGTCCATTTAAATAAATTTTATCAAAAAATATGAAAATAAAAATGTAAATACCATATTTGCCCCTAATAAGACATGGGCAACCACTTTATTGGCGATATTTGGTCAATTTTGTTTTTTGTACAAAAAGTTATAAGAGTTTTCTTGGAATAAAAAATATGGTCATAATGGCAAAACAAACACTCCTTGATGAAAGGTTGATTAAGTAAATAAGTTGTAAAATATATGAGATATTGTATTAAAATGAAAACTATAAGGTAGGTTTAAGTAAATATGTAAAACTCTAAGGTGTTTTCTACTAAACGACCCTAAGAGAAATACATAAGAGTATACAACTATTTTATATTTTCAAAATTTTAAATAATTAATAATTATTCATATTTTATATACTACTTTTAAAAAAATTTTTATAATACAAAAATAACAAAATTAATTTTAGTTAGGTTTATTCATTAAATTGATGAAACCGACCAACCCGATCAACTTGACCTACCATATTGGATCAATTTTGCTTTGGCTATTTGTAAATCAACCAAAATCAGTTGACTTGGCCATTAATATATATTAATATTTTAAATTTTAAATATAATTTCTAATATAAAAAAGTGGAAAATTTCTCATATTTCTTAGTATAAAATGTTCTATATCATAAATTTAATTTTTAACAATTGCACTGTAATTTTTAAAATTTAAATTTAATTTTCAAGTTTAAATCTTTTGAACCAACTAACCAAACCAAAAAATTGACCCAAATTGATACAACTTGAGTGGGTCGGTTTTCACCAATGGTTAGTCGTTCAACTTACAAGGTCAATTTGGTTGGCAGAACAACCTATAACTGAACCGAACCAACTCATGAACACTCATAATTTCAGATAAATTAATAGTATCATCTTTGATAAATAAAAATATTTTAATCTCCAATAATTGTTGAAAATTTATAACAAAAATACACAATTATTGAAAAATATATTGATAATGAAAAAATACAATAAGTACTAAAAATATATTAAATTAGTTAATAAATAGTATAATCTATAAAAAATATTAATCAATAAGTTATATAAAATATACAATAAATGCAATAAACAAAATTTAAAATTTTCAACAATAGTAGTTTAATCTCCAATAATTATTGAAAGTTTTTTGATAAATAAAAAAATAAAAATAAATTTATGCATAATTATTGGAAATTCATTTAACACGAAAAACAATAAGTAATTACTCAAATACAATAAATATTAATATTAGAACATATAATTATATAATAAATATAAATTAAGAGTTTAAAATTATTATTAAATTTTATGAAAGTTATTTTCTCAAACTAATAATTGATATAAGTGAGATTATTTATTTACAATATTATGTAAAACTATTAAATTATTATGAAACTTATTTAATTATAAAATTTGTAAGATATTGAATTATTATTAATTTCAATATTATGCTATAATTATTTTTCTACTTTTAAGAAATTTGTTAAATATATTACATAATTTCATTATTTTAATTATTTAAAATCTAGTTATGTTAAATATTTAGTTATTTAAATATTTAAATAATATGTAAAATATTTACATTTTTTGTTATTTACTGAATTTAATAATCCATTAAATTATAATTTATACTATTAATACATAATTTCTTTGTTAATTTTGTAAGACATTAAATTATTATTAATTTCAATATAATGTTATACTTATTTTTCTACTTTTATGAAAATTTTTAAATTTATTACATATTGTCGTTATTTTAACTATTTAAAATCTAGTTATTGAAAATTTTAAATAAGATTTTATTTTTTTAATGTTAAGTTTTTATTATTTAAATAATATTTAATTTGATAATCCAGAAAAACAGATTTTAAATTGTTAGTACATAATTTTGTGATATATTTTTCTAAAAATATAAAATTATTCTGTTACATTTTTAATAAATATTTTAAAGTTATAATATAATTTTTTTAGAATATTTAAATAATTCATAAATTTTTTAATTCAAACTTTCTTTAGATAGATATAGATAAAAAATTGGGGATATGATAAATGGGAATTAGAGATAATTTAGGAGAGAAACTCTCTACTAAATTAGAGATAATTTAGAAGATAAATATGAATTAGAGATAATTTAGAAGATAAATATGAATTAGAGAATTTAGAAGATAAATATAAATTAGAGATAATTTAGAGAAAGTGGGGGATAGTGGGGGGATGTAGTTTAGGAGAAATTTTGGATAAGAGATTATTTAAGTTATTGGGAAAGTGCATCTCATTAGAGACCTATGTGATGCACGAGATTTATTAAGTGCAAAGCTAAATAATATAAAGGGTTATTTACTAAAATACCCCTTATAGATTCATGGATTTACTAAAACCTACCCTATACTTAAAATTTTAGTAAAACACCACTTATAATTTGCAACGGATTTAATCAATTTTCCATTAGATGACAGTGGAAAATGATATTTGTGACCCTAATGATCATTTAAATAAATTTAATCAAAAGAAAATAAGAATAAAAATACCTTTTTTGCCCTTTATAAGACACATGCAACCACTCTATTGGCTATATTTGGTTAATTTTGTTTTTTGTACAAAAAAAATATTAAGGGTATTTTTGGAATAAAAATCATGGGCCTAATGGAAAATCAAACACTCCTTAGTGAAAGGTTGATTAAATAAATAAGTTGTAAAATATATGGGATGTTTTAATAAAATGAAAACTATAAGGTAAATTTAAGTAAATGTGTAAAAGTATAAGGTGTGTTCTAATAAATGTCCCTAATAAAAACACATAAAAGTATACAATTGTTTTATATTTTCAACTTTTGAAATAATTAACAATTATTCATATTTTATATACTACTTTTAATAAATTTTGTATAATATAAAAATAACAATAATTAATTTCAGTTAGGTTAATTCGTCAAAGTGATGAAATCGACCAACCCGATCAACTCGACTCGAGTTGGTCGCTTTTCTAACATTTTAGGTTGGCTTTGGTTAAAAAATTTTCCAATTCAACAAGTTGGATCAATTTCACTTTGGCCATCTGTAAACCAACCAAAATCAAATGACTTGACCATTGATATGTATTAGTATTTTACATTTTAAATATATTTTTAATATGAAAAAGTAAAAAATTTACCATATTTCTTAGTCTAAAATGTTTTATATCATAGAATTAATGTTTAAATTTATTTTTTAACAATTGCACTATAATTTTTAAAATTTAAATTTAAATTTTAAGTTTAAATCTTTTGAACCGATTGACCAAACCAAAAAGTCGACCCAAACTAATACAACTTGAGTGGGTCGGTTTTCACAAAAGGTCAGTTGATTCAACTGACCAACTCCCTAACCTGACCAGGTCAATTTGGTTGGCCAAATAACTTATGACTAAACCGAACCAACTCATGAACACTCATAATTTCAGTTAAATTAATAGTCTCATCTCTGATAAATAACAATAGTTTAATCTCCAATAACTATTGAAAAATATAGCAAAAATACATAATTATTGAAAATATATTAAAAATTAAAAAAAGACAACAATTACAAAAATACAAGAAGTACTAAAAATACATTAACATAGTCAATAAATAGTATAATCTCTAACAAATATTAATCAATAAGTTATAACAAAAATACAATAAAGACAATAAGTACAATAAATTAAATTTAAAAGTTTCACTAATAGTAGTTTAATCTCCAATAATTATTGAAAGTTTTTTATTAAATAACAAAACAAAATAAATTTATACATAACCATTGAAAATACATTTATCACAAAAACAATAAATAATTATTGAAATATAATAAATATTAATTTTAATATATTTAATTATATAATAAATACATATTAAGAGTTTAAATTTATTATTAATAAATATTAATTTTTTGAAAGTTATTTTCTCGAATTATTACTTGATATAAGTGAAATTAGTTATTTACAATATTATGTAAAAATATTAAATTATTATTAATTTCAATATTATGTTATAATTATTTTTCTACTTTTCAGAAATTTTTTAAATTTATTACATAATTTCTTTATTTAACTATTTAAAATCTAGTTATGTTAAATATTTTGTTATTTAAAATACCTAGTTATTTAAATACTTAAATAATATGTAAAATATTAGTTATTTATAGAATTTAATTATCCTTAAAATCATAACTTATACTATTGTTACATTATTTCATTATTAACTTTTTAATATATTGAATTATTATTAATTTAAATATTATGTTATAATTATTTTCATCTTTAAAGATTTTTTTTAAAATTTATTACATAATTTTGTTATTTTAACTATTTAAAATCTAGTTATGATAAATATCTAGTTATTTAAATGTTTAAATAAACTATTCCATAATTTTTTTGTTATTGGAATTTTATTTATTTAAAGCTATTACATATATTTAAGTGTTTGAAAAACAATTAAATTGATGATATGGAAAAACATAAATTAAACTAGTGGGGACCTGTGCGATGCACATGATTTATTAAGCGAAATACTCCTTATAGTTTCATGGATTTACTAAAATCTACCCTATAGTTAAAATTTTACTAAAAAGCACCACTTATAATTTGCAATGGATTTAATCAATCTCTTATTAGATCAAAATAGAAAATGACAGTGTTGACCTTAATGTTCATTTAAATAAATTTAATCAAAAGAAAATAAAAATTAAAATACCATTTTTGCCCTTTATAAGATACAAACAACCACTCTATTAGCTATATTTGGTTAATTTTGTTTTCTGTACAAAAAGTGTTAAGAGTATTTTTGGAATAAAAATATGGGCCTAATGGCAAAACAAACACTCCTTAATGAAAGGTTGATCAAGTAAATAAGTTGTAAAATATATGCAATGTTTTAATAACAAGAAAACTATAAGGTAGGTTTTAGTAAATATGTAAAACTATAAGATGTATTATACTAAATGACCCTAATAGAATCACATAAGACTATACAATTGTTTTATATTTTCAAAATTTTAAATAATTAATATTTATTCATATTTTATATACTACGTTTAATAAATTTTTTATAATAAAAAAATAACAATAATTAATTTCAGTTAGGTTTATTCATCAAATTGATGAAACTGACCAACCCGATCAACTCGACTCGAGTTGGTCGGTTTTCTAGTATTTTAGGTCGAATTTGGTTCAAAAATGTTTTTTATTTTAAACATAATTTCTTATATAGAAAACTGGGAAATTTCCCATATTTCTTAGTAAAAAATATTTTATATCATAAATCTAATTTTTAAATTTATTTTTTAATAATTGCATTATAGTTTTTAAAATTAAATTTAAATCTTTTGAACCAACTGACCAAACCAAAAAATCGACCAAAACAAATACAAATTGAGTGGGTCGGTTTTCACAAAAGGTCAATCGGTTTCAGTTGACCAATTCCCCAACCTGACCAGGTCAATTTGGTTGGCCAAATAGTCTATGACCGAACCGACATGAGTACTCATAATTTCAGCTATATTAATGGTCTCATCTTTGATAAATAGTAATAGTTTAATCTCCAATATTTATTGAAAATTTATAGCAAAATATTCAAAATATATTGATAACGAAAAATACAATAAGTACAAAAATACAATAAGTACTAAAAATATATAAACTTTGTCAATAAATAGTATAACCTCAAATAATAGTTTAATCTCTAATAAATGTTAATCAATAAGTTTTAAGAAAAATACAATAGGTACAATAAATTAAATTTAAAATTTTCACTAATAGTAGCTTAATCTCCAATAATTATTGAAAGTTTTCTATTTAATAACAAAACAAAATAAATTTATACATAATCATTGAAAATACATTTATCACAGAAATTTTTTACTTTAACAACAAAACAAAATAAATTTAAAGCTAATTTATTTATTTTAACTATTTAAAATCTAGTTATGTTAAACATTTTGTTATTAAAAATACCTAGTTATTTAAATATTTAAATAATATGTAAAATATTAGTTATTTATGTTATTTAATTATCCATAAAATCATAATTTATACTATTATTACATAGTTTCGTTATTAATATTGTAATATATTAAATTATTATTAATTTCAATATTATGTTATAATTTTTTTCTGCTTTAAAGATTTTTTTTTTAAATTTATTACATAATTTTATTATTTTAACTATTTAAAATATAGCTATGATAAATATCTAACTATTTAAATATTTAAAATACTTTGTTATTTGAATTTTATTTATTTCAAGCTATTACATATTATTAAATGCTTGAAAAAAATTTAAATTGATGATCTAGAAAAAACATAATTTAAATTGTTAGTACATAATTTCGTGTTATATTTTGTAAAAATATGAAATTATTTATTAGGTAATTTCATTATTTTAACTATTTAAAATATAGTTATGATAAATATTTAAATAATCTATAAAATATTTATTTATTTTGTTATTTGAATTTTATTTATTTAAAGCTATTACATATTATTAAATATTTAAAAAGCATTGAAATTGATAATCTCAAAAAAGCATAATTTAAATTGTTAGTACATAATTTCATGTATATTTTGTAAAAATATACAATTATTTTTTGTGTTTTTAATAAATATTTTAAAGATATTATATAATTTTGTTAGAATATTTAAATAATTCTTAAATTTTTAATCCAAACTTTCTTTAGATAGATATACATAAAAAGCAAGGGAGAGGATAAATAGGAATTAGAGATAATTTAGGAGAGAATTTCTCTATTGAATTAAAGATAATTGTGGAGATAAAAAGGAATTAGAGATAATTTAGAAGATAAATAGGAATTAGAGATAATTCTGGAGAAAGTGGGGAGGTAGTTTTGGATAAATTTTAGGAGAAGTGATTATTTAGGTTATTGGGAAAGTGCATCTCATTGGTTGTTTAAAAAATGACATGGAATAAAAAAACAAAAAATTCAAAAAAATAAGAAAATTTCTTGACCGCTTTGTTTTATATATATAGGTTGTTAGTACATAATTTTGTGATATATTCTGTAAAAATATAAAATTATTTATTAGATAATTTCGTTATTTTAACTATTTAAAATATAGTTATGATAAATATTTAGTTATTTAAATATTTAAATAATCTATAAAATGTTTAATTTTTTTTGTTATTTGAATTTTATTTATTCAAAGCTATTACATATTATTAAATATTTGAAAAACATTTAAATTGATAATCTGGAAAAACATAATTTAATTTGTTTGTACATAGTTAATAATTTCATGATATATTTTGTAAAAATATATATTTTTTTGTGTGTTTTTAATAAATATTTTGAACTTATGATATAATTTTGTTTGAATATTTAAATAATTCTTAATTTTTTAAACCAAACTTTCTTTAGATAGTTATAGATAAAAAGTATGTGAGAGGATAAATAGAAAATAGAGATAATTTAGAAGATAAATAGGAATAAATTTTAGGAGAAATGGGGGAAGTAGTTTAGGATAAATTTTAGGAGAAGTGATTATTTAGGTTATTGGGAAAGTGCATCTTATTGTTTGTTTAAAAAATGACATGGAATAAAAAAACAAAAAAATTCAAAAAAATGAGAAAATTTCTTGACCGTTTTGTTTTAATATATGAAGAAAAATAATTATTAAAATATAAGAAATTATTCTATGAAGAAAATATTCTCCAAAACTATTTAAATAATAATCCATTATTATTATTCAACTAAATAATTATTAAAAAGTTTAGGAAAATTAAATTAGGAAATTAGTCTATCATAATTTGTTTCATAATTATTTAAATAAATATCCATTATTATTATTTATATAAAATAATTATTAAATAATTTATGAAATTTATTTAGTCTATCCACTCTGATCTAGATGACTTGGTTGACTTCGACCATATCTAGTTTTACATTAATTAACAACAAATGGTTTGCTTTTAATTAAAAATAATGTAATATACCATAATTACATTAATTTACTATAATTACATTTATTTTTATTAATAGTAATTAATTTAGGCTTAAAAATTAAATAATTCACATTAATTTATTGTTATTGTAAATAATTAATTACTATACATTACTACTAATCCATAGCAATTTCAATAATTTTTTGAAAATGTTTGGAAAATACTATAATTTATTATTATTTAATTTACTTTTAGTTAATTAGTTATAGAAAATTATTAGAATTGTAGGGATGGGAACTTTCTCTATAAAACTGGGGCCCTACCTTGCCTCGCCCCAAATGAGGCAAGTTTTCTTAAATCTTAGACAGGGACAGGGTAGAGATGGGGTAGGAACAGGGAAACTATTTTTGCTCTAAATTAGGTATGGGGTTGAATATAATTCTCTGAATCCAATGGTAAATTAGTAAAATATCTCTAAGTTTTCTTTGCATTCTTATAATCTTAGGATCCCATAATTTCATTTATAAAATACACCCAAAATTTCCTAATCCAATTCCTAAAAAATCCCCAAATTCCCACAATCCTATTTGCAAAATATCTATTAATTAGATTTTTTAGGTAATTGCCTGAGGGAGGAGAAATTTTGAGGATTCCTCATCATCTAATGAGAATGGGTGTGTTGCCCTAAACCCACCCTACAGTTACAGTAAAGGCAAGAAAGGAGTAAAGTGTTTTGACTTATTAGGGCAAGGGGCAAGGAGGGGTGCCCCATCTTGTGCATTGCACGCCCTCCCCCCTCATCGCGCCCCGACTTAAGGGAACTTAACGTATTGTTTGGGATTCAAATAACCTCCCAGCCATTTACCCATAATAGTACTAAGGCACCATTTGATCGATAGCGCTACATGTAGAAGATAAATCTTTTTTTTTTTTTGGAAACGATGAACAAAATATTGATGCTCCTTTAGGCTCTGTTTGGTTTGTGGGATGTGGATGAGAAAAAAATGAAATATTCCAAAAATATTCCCTTTTCTCATATTTGTTTTGAGGGAAAGAGGGGGATGGGGTGAGAAAAAGGTGGGATGCGAGATCCCAAAATCGAGGATTCGGGGTCGCACCAAGTGGAAAAGCTCGAGAAAACTTGACATCGTCTTCATCCTCATCGCTGCTGTTAATTGCCGCTGCTAGTAATCGCCACCACTGCTGTTGGTAATCGCCGTTGCCGGTAATCGCCGCTGCCCTTCTACCTTCTACTGCCACCACCACTGCTGGTAAAGCATCTGCCGCTGCTGGTTTTGTCTTCATCCTCCCTCATGCATATGCTGGTAATCACCGTTGCCGGTAACAGATCTGCCATTGGTGGTTTCGTCTTCTACTTTCTACCCTTCTACCTTTACTAGATCTGCTGTTGCTAGTAACAGATCTGTCGCTGCTTGTTTCGTTTTCTACCTTCTGCCCTTCTACCTTTACTAGATTTGCCGCTGCTGGTAACATATCTGTTGTTGCTGGTAACACCGCTGATGATGATGGTAGGCATTCACCGGCGATGAGGGCGGATTGAACTCCAAGATCTCTGTTTTGTCTTGGATAATATTTCTATTATTTTTCCATGTAAAACCAAATACTGGAAAGTTAAATTTTTACACTTTCCCATCCCATCCCATCTTTTCCCATCCCACCCAAATCTTCTCACAAACCAAATGAAGCTTTATAGAATCCATCACTGCTTATTGCGTTGGGCTCCACGTTCTGCTAATCATGCAGCTAACAAACTGGCCAAGCGGGCACTCTTAATTTCTCATTGTTTTACTTGGTCCGTTGTTCCTGATTTTTTTAATTGAAACTATATCCTCTGATTCTGATGGTAATACCGAACATATTTCTTAATGAATTCGGTCGTCAGCACCCACCTACCTGTTTGCCTTAACAAAAATCTTCAAGTATTTATCGTAAAAAATTGTAATTTAGGCTCTGCTTGGAAGGATTATAAATACAAATATGTAGAGTGTAGCTAGAACCTTGTATTTTGTATTATTTTGTATGTATTTGTAATGTATATATTTATTTTGTATTCCATCCTTCCAAACTGAGCCTTAAAAGTATTCTGTTCACTCTTTAATCTTCAATCTTTACATACATGTCATATTTGAGGATTGCGATGGAATCAAATCTAAATTCATATTTGGGGGCCCCTCTATTCAATGGGAGAGTTACAAAAAATATTTTTATTAAAGAAAAAATTTCAACCAGACTTGTGGGTTGGAAGGGGAATTCTCTAACCCTTGCCGGTAGACTTGCTCTTCTTAACTCCTGTACAAACATGATACCCCAGTTTATTATGAGATCATTTAAGATCCCAAATAATGTCATTGATGGGTAAAGGAAATGATAAGAACCCCGCTCATCTTTTAGATTGGGATAGAGTCTGCACCCCTAAAAGATGGGGTGGTTTAGGCCTAAAAAACTTCATTATTGGGTGAATGAAGCAAGCTTAGCCAAGTTAGAATGGAGAATTCTTAATGAAAGTGAAATCTTTGGGTTATTTCATCAAAAAAAAAAATTCTTTGGGTTAGGGTTATAAAAATCAAATATCTAAAAAATCAAAATTTCTGAAATGTGAAAGTGAAAAATAGAATCTCTTGGACTTTGAGAAGTATTCTCATGGCTAGGTATCTTACCAAAAGAAGCATAAGATGGTCAGTTGGTAATGGTAATTCAATAAACTTCTGAACTGAGTGTTGGGTTGGTGATAAACCCCTAGCAGAAGAAAACAACCAAGAATTAGTTTTTCATAGGATAAATTTCTTAAATTACCCTTATGATTTAGTGAATTGACTAAGTATACCCTTATTGTTTGAAAATTGACTAATTCTATATTTAGTGTTTTGACAATTGACTAATGCTTTCATTATTGTTAGTGTCCGTTAACATAAGGATTAAAAAAACTATTTTGCCCATTATTCTTCTTTAAATTTTCGAAATAAAAATTTTGATACCTTTCTCGGATTGCAGAGGCTCAACTCCACTGCCCTCTCTCAACCTGTATTCTCTCCCTCCCCTGTTGACCTCCACTCTCTCCTCTCTCAACCTGTACTCTCTCTCTCTCTCTCTCACTCCCTACCTCCGCTCTCCCCTATTCCCCCGCCCAAGCTACCTCTGAGCGCATTCAGAGGTAGTGGATTCCATCCATACTTCTCTCTCTCACTCTCTCTTCTTTCTCCTTCATCTCTTCCATGAATAGAGGAATCGATGAACCAGGTCCAAAACCCAAAATATTGATTGTGGGTTTGAATAGAGGTTGACTTCAATGTTTTAGGACCAATTGTAGGTTGCCGACGAACAACGTCCATCATTGTTCTGTTCGGAACCGCTGCAAGTCAATTTTCAAACCGTTGGTTTCGAACCTTGCAAATCATGGCCTGGCTCCAAACTCTCTTCGATCCAACAGAAGAAGCCATTAATGCGTAAGCAGCGCATCTCTGTCACCGACTCCAAATCTAACTCCAACCCCGTCTCCATCTCATCATTGTCTTGGATTCCGTGTCCATCTCCGACTCCGATTCCGTGACTGTCTTCGTCTCCGACTCTGACTCCAACTCCTACGCTATCTCTGTCTCATTTGAAATAGTGCCTTAAGAGTTGTTCTCTGAAACAATAGTTTGTAGTTAGAGAGGTTTCAACGGCTTCTTTCTATTGTTTTTAAGTTTTGAATCACCCGTACTAAGTAGGGGAAAGTTAATCATATATATATACTATGATTAACTTTTATTATTGTTACTTTAATTTAACCACTTTTATTATTATTATTATTATTATTATTATTATTATTATAGTATTTAATTTATTTTTTTGTTATTTAGTAATAATATTAAATATTTACTTAAAATATTTTTTCCAATCGAGTATAATTATTATATAATAGATTTGTTAATTCATCTTTTCCATTTAAGAATAAACATTAATGATTTGGCTTAACAATTTTAATGACTATTAATAAATATTGATTCTTATTTAAGGTTTAATTACTATATTTGGTAATTATTATGGGCGTGCTTTGAATAAACATTAATGATAATTGATGATTGTTATTTCATTTTTTATTATTTATTTAAATAAGTACTTGATGATTGCTATTATTATTAATTATTTCTATAAATAATTGACTATTATTATTATTTACTTAATTCAGTAATTTTGAGTAAGTAATTATTTGATTTAATCTGAATTATTTCATTTTTTCTAATTATTTATAATAGACATTTAGGGTAGGCTCTTTATTTGATTTAAGTGACTTACCATGTTTTATCTAGACAATGACCCCATACTAAGGGGCAACTACAGTATCATTTAATTTCAAATTTACTATTTAACAATAAAAAATCAATGTCTTGTTGAGCAATCCACCCCCAATCGATAACTTTGAAATCATTAATCAATTAATAAAATAGTAAACTTAGATGGATGTTTACAACAATATCACCAATATTGCTTAATATTTAGGGACATATGAATGGATAAAAAGCATTTATGATATCCATTCAAAGAGGGAAAGAAGGAAGAAAATCATTTAATTAGCTGTTAAGAAAAACAATTCATGCCAAACAACATTTGCAAATGCATCCATTCTCTAAAGTAAGAGATGAAAAATATATGACTACAATCAAATCATCATCATGTTTGGCTACAATCAACTGATAATATAATTAGGATTCCGAAGCTCATCCAACAGAGGAAACATGAAATAAAGGAGAATAATGGGACAATCCTTAGTATGGAAGTCACCTCCAAGTTAGGTGGCAATTCTTCTTTTGGTCGATCATGGTTATGGATTTTAAGTCTAAACTCCCCACAATGCACGTTGACTGGCTAGAATTTATCTTTAGGAAAAGATAGGGAAACTTGTACAAAACCTAATGGTATGTTTGAATTATGGGAATCGAGAGATAGAAATAGAAAATGTAGGTTGAAATTATAATTTTGGGCATGTTGATGTGTCAAATTCAAGTCAATTAGAATTCTCATAGATTTTTAGTTCATTCATTTAGTGGTAATTTGAATATTTTTTATTCCATGTCTTTATTCAGTAATATAGATTAATAATATATTAATAATTATGAAATCAGTAATAATAATAAGGACACTATTATTACTATTATTTACTAATAATATATTCTTATTATGTGTTTGTTGATTTTGAAATCAGTAATATTAAATTATTATTATTACTATGAAGTAATTAATTTGTTATAATTACGATTTTAGTTAATTCCTGAAATAATAATTTCTTTTATAATTCTTTTAGTTTAACAATAATGAATAATTGAAAGTTTATAGTTTAACTTTCACTAAATGAAATATTAATTGGAGAATAATAATAGTATTAATTATAATTACTTATGGAAATAATAATGTAAATAGTTAACACTAATTATATATTTATAAAAAAATTAATATGATATAATGTAAATATAAAATGATTATATCCCAATTAATAATTAAAATTATCAAAATACTTATTAATTAACATTCCAAAGTAATAATTATCATTATTATAATTAAGGAATTAATTATCAGTAAGTAATTACAATCATTAATTAATTTTTATCAGAAATCATTATTATTAGTAATAATTAATTATAATTATTGATGATAATAATAATATAATTATATTAATTAATATAAGTATTAATTATAATTACTAATAATAATACTATAATTAATTATTTCATATAAATGTATGATTTATAATTTTTTATAATAATTCTAATATAAATAATTAACATTCAATATTTATTTTCAAAATAATTAATATGAGTTAATACAAATATAAAATTATTATTTCTGAATTTTTAATTACCATTATGAAAATCATTATTAATTATGATTCCAAATTAATAATGAGAAATATTATCAGTAATTAGTTAATAGCAGTACTTATTATAAGAAATTATTATCAATAATTAATTATTATTAGTGAGTTATTATTATTAATAATTAATAGTTGAAATTAATTAATTAGAAGTCATTAATTATTATTACTACCCCTCTCTTTCAAAAAGTTGACTCATCATCATCATTATCATCAATGACAACAACTTGATAAATACATAATTTGATAAAAATAGGTAAATATCATTAATTTTTTTTTTATCTTTTGGAAAACTGAATAAGAGAAAAATAAAATGGTTAGCATTGCAAATGAGAAGTTATTTGGATTTTTGCAAAAAAAAAAAAGGAAAGTTATTGAACATAAAAAACCAATTACTCAAAAATAAGGTCGTTAATGAAAGAGTAATTAAAATTATTCTATAAATAATAATTTTAAGAAAGTAATAATTAATAATTGTCCGAATTAAAATGGGTAATTTCAACAAATAATTTTAAGTAATTAAAAATTTCTATTAACATTTTTTTAATAATAATCAGTATTATTAATAGATTTATAATATATTAATAATTGTGAAATCAATAATGATAATAAGTATATTATTATTATTATTATTATTATTATTATTAATTAATAATATATTCTTATTATGTGTGTATTGATTTTGAAATCAGTAATATTAAAGTATTATTATTACTACTACTATTATTATTATTTTATTATTATTTTTATTAAGTAATTAATTTGTTATAATTACGATTCTTAGTTAATTCATAAAATAATATTTGCTTTTATAATTCTTTAAGTTTAACAATATTGAATAATTGAAAGTTATATAATTTAACTTTCACTAAATGAAATATTTATTGGAGAATAATAATAGTGTTAATTATAATTACTTGTAATAATGATAATGTAAATAATTAACACTAATTATATATTTATAAAATAATTAATATGAATTAATATTAATATAAAATGATTATATCCCAATTAATAATTAACATTATTAAAATACATATTAATTATCATTAACTAATTAACATTATTAAAATACTTATTAATTATCATTAATTAATTAACATTCCAAAGTAATAATTATCATCATCAGTATTAGTAATAATTAATTATAGTTGTTGATAATAATAATATAATTATATTCATTAATATAATATTATTAATTATAATTACTTATAATAATATAATTAGTTATTTCATATAAATGTATGAATTATAATTTCTGATAATAATTATAATATAAATAATTACCATTAAATATTTATTTTCAAAATAATTAATATGAGTTAATATAAATATAAAATGATTATTTCTTAATTATTAATTACCATTATGAAAATATTTATTATTAATTATAATTAATTATAATAATAAAGTTAATTATTTCATATAAATGTGTGAATTATAATTTCTGATAATAATTATAATATAAATAATTACCATTAAATATTTATTTCAAAATAATTAATATGAATTAATATAAATATAAAATGATTATTTCCGAATTATTAATTACCATTATGAAAATATTTATTAATTATCATTTTTAGTTAATAATGAGCAATATTGTCATTAATAAATTATCAATAATTAAGTATTAGCAATAATTATGATAAGAAATTATTTTTCCGAATTAATAATGAGCAATATTATCACTAATTAATTATTACCAGCAATTAAGTAATAGCAGTAATTATTACAAGAAATTATTTTCAGTAATTAATTATTATCGGTAAGTAATTATTACTAGTAATTAATAGCTGGAATTAATTAATTAGTAATTAATTCATTAAAAATAATTAACAATAATTATCATTAGTAATTAGTAGCTGGAATTAATTAATTAGTTTAGTAGTTAACATTAATTAGTATCACAACTAATTAGTATCACAACAATAATTATCATTTTTTTTAGGAAATGATTGAAAATTGGAACTTTCCACTTCTCACAACTCCGCATGGGGTGGGTTCTACTGTGCATGTTAATATATTCTTTTTTTCAACTACTACTAATCAGAATTTCACACATGTCTGGTGGGTTCTATTCTTAAACTACCACTATTCTGATTTTGAGATATATACATTTTGTTTAAATCTTTAAAATAACAGGTATCTAAATGTAAATGGGCCACATATTTGACTGGAAAGACTTTTGGCTTGATTTCATTACTTTAATATATGTATATTAGATATCATGAGCTTGGGTTGCAACGACTTCTTCACCGGTTTTGAATGATTACAACTTTAGAAAAAATGAACACTTCAGTTCAGAATTAGCGTCTCCAAATTTCTGCTCACGCAGGAAAATTCACGAGCCCGGGTTGTGCTTGTTAAAATGTGAATTTGTGATGTGGCGTCGGAGGAAAATTCACAACCCAACAAATCCACTTCTGAAGTGTTATTGCTGACAAAAAAAGAAAAAAAAGAAAAATGAAAATCCATGATATGATCAGAAATTCTGATGCACAAGAGCAAACAGAACAGACTTCAGACGAGACCAATTGTTGCTTCTACAATCGGCAAACAGAGAAGACACAATTTCTTTTTCCTTTTCCAGTTGTTGCTTCTACAACTACCTCCCAAATGGCAACCTGAGTGTGCTCCTCCATGGAACAGGGAAGGGCGGAGCAGAGAGATGGGAGAGCAGAACAATGTCTATCATTGTTCTGTTCGGAACCGCTGCAAGGCTTCGTTGTCACCGCCGCTCTGTTCGGAACCGCTGCTCACGAATGTCCGTCGACTCCACCGCCGCCCCTCGTCCACCTCTGCTCACGAATGTCCGTCAGGATCTGACGCCACGCCATCGGAACTGCTTGAAATACTATGCTGACCTCGCTTCGAAGCTCGCTGATGATCGTCGAGACCGTTTTGGTTTCTGAAACACCACATTGGCAGTTTGTTGCTTCACTGAATGTGAAACTTGTATACAGGTATGGGGGGGGGGGGGGGAGAGATGGGAGAGCAGAACAATATCCATTATTGTTCTATTCGGAACCGCTGCAAGGCTTCGTTGTCACTGCCGCTCTGTTCGGAACTGCTGCTCACGAATATCCTTCGACTCTTAGGATCTGACGCCACGCCATCGAAACCGCTTGAAATACTATGCCGACATCACCTTGAAGCTCACCGATGATTGCCGAGACCATTTTGGTTTCCGGCACATTGGCAGTTTGTTGCTTCACTGAATGTGAAACTTGTATCTGTGGGGGCTGCAGGTCTTTTTTCGTGATGGCAAGAGATAGACTGTCATCGATTTTTCGGGAAGGAAGCTTCTTGCACGAGAATGTCGCCGACTTGTACATCATAAGCGATTTGAACGGTTATAAGAAGGGTACGTTAGGTATTTTTGAAAATAGTAGCAGTCACGTGATGCATTGGTTTATGACGGAACAAGGAAAGTAAGGATATCAATATTCATTTTTCAAACAGGAAGGTATAATAAATTAATTAATTAACTAAACCATAAGGATAGTTTAAGACATTTACCGTTTTTCATATCTTTCCTATATCACAGTTGAACCCCTTTTCCTTATCCTCAACGATAGGCTTCCTTCAAAATGCCATCTTAGAAAGAGAGGTTTCAACATTGATGGAGCATGTGTTTTTTTGCGGGAATAAGGAGGATATCTGGATTGTTAATTTGCAAGACAAATCTGGATTGCTCTGAGCCCATGTATTGATGGGCCTAATGATAAATGACTTATCCATTTTTGAGTGGTGGACAAGGAGTCAAGGATAAGTGCTAAGGCTGATTACAAAAAAGATAACATTCAAGAGAAATGTGCCTTTCATTCTATAGTTAATATAGTTAATATGGAATACAAATACTCTCATATTATCCTTGAGAGGGGGGCCCTCTTTCTGTTCTCGAAAAATTTGGAATGCTCAAAGAACCTTTTAAATGATATGTGGGAGAATATGTGGAAGCCCATCATGTGGAAATGCCCCAAATATGTGTTGATTAAAATAAAGGGCAAAATATAAAAACCTCTCCTAAAGTTTCTAACAATCATAAAACCTCCCTTATAGTTTCATTTTATCAATTGGTTTTTGACCAAGTCAATAATTTTTACCAAATAATATTTAACCACTTGGGTAAATATTGGTCAGGGAAAAAAGGTGACCTGGCGGTAACTTCTGACCCGACCTAATCTAGCCCAAATTCTCTTTGGGTTAGGTCAAACCATGTTGTCTTTTAGTTCGGGTCACTAAATAGGGGACCCTAATCCACTTTTTTGGGTTTGGTCAGGTTCATTTGTTGAGTTGACTTTTTGTCAAGTATTGATCATTAATCATTATTATTTTATTAATTATTTCTTTAATTTATTACTTTTATTAATTATTCAATTACGATTATTTATTTTATTAACTATATTTGATAATTGATAATTATATAACATTGTAGTTAATTAATAATTACTAGTTGTGTACTTATGAAAATAAAAGTATTTAATAATTAGTTAATTATCAAATACTTAATTTTTTAAAACTATTCAGTTATTTATAATTTTATTAATTTCATTATTTATTAAATATTTTATATTAACTTAATTAATTTTTAACTAACTTGTTAAATAATTAAAGAACCTTTCTCATTTCAAGGATTAAAATGGTCATTTGCCATCTTTTAGAACCCAACAAGTGAGACTTTAGAACCAATAAAAATTCACCAATTTCAATGCACCTTCTAAGGTAGTTATTACAATTTACATGGCATTGCCGCATTGGCATGTGAGACTTAATCCGACGAACAAGCCCTAAGATAATTATATTATATGCCATTGACGCCCATGGATCACAAATACGGTATGTAACATTCCCTACCCCTTTGAGAAAAACTTGTCCACAAGTTTGGGTAAGGTCCTTTCTTGGTAGGGGTAAGCATAGTTAGCTTTAAACCAAATAACTTAAATCGAAATTTCGGTTTTGATGAATTTGGTTCGGTTTGATTGGGTATTTGGTTCCGTTTTGGTTTTTTATTTTGGTTTTATAATTTTCGGATTTCGGTTTCTCGTATGGTATTTAGAGATTCGGTTAACTGAAATAACTGAACATATAAGAATATATTAATAATTATACAAGCCTTTAACCCAAAACTCAAAACCCTTGAAGGCTAGAAATTTTACAGTTTGATCTATGGACTATTGAGTACTCAAGTATTCTCTCTATCTCCAACTCTTCATCTAACCATCTTCCGGCACGACAAACTCAAACTCCGGCACGGCACCGATAGGCGATGGCAATTTGGCAAGTGAAGTCTCAGCCTCTCAAGTATGTAATATTTATCATTTGTTTAATTTCTTCTTCTTCTTCTCTCATTTAGTCATTCTCTTTTGACTTTTTGAATCTCTGAAGCAACAAACTCCAACAGATGGAAGCAAGTGGATGGCGGCAACCAGCAAGTGAATCTCTGAAGCTCCGGCGGCAACTGGCAAGTGAATCTCTGAAGCTCCGACAACCGGCAAGTGAATCTCTCCGAAATTCTGAATCTCTAAAGCAGCAAACTCCAGTGGCAAGTGAAGATAGACGGCGGCAAGTTTAGACTCTCAGGTATTAATCTTTCATTTTATTTTCTTTTTTCTCTTCCCTGAATTATTTTGACTCTACTGAGAGTCCAAGAGTTTGAATGAACTCAGTGAAGGTCTCGATAGGAATTTGTTCATTATTCCATTTCGGTTTTAGTCAAACAATCGAATTAACCCCCAAAAAAATTGGTTTGATTTAACTTAACTTTGATTTTGGTTCGATTGCCAATTTTCCTAATTCAGTTTTAAATTGAACAAACTGTTTGCTCAACCCTATTTCTTGAATACGATTATCCGATATCATCTTCAATAGTGCTTTCATAGACAGAATATTGCTGGCTTCAGCTTTCTCCAAATAAATTAAATTTCAATAAAAAACAATCACCTACGAAAGGTTGTATGAAATCCACAATTGTGAAGAGTTCCTCTTTCAAAATAGGACCAACTTTGTGCAATTTCTCTTTATCGAATGCTGCATCAATCATTTGCAGCCAAAATGAAGGTTAGCAACTCCAACAAATCCACATGACAAAATCAATGTTGGCAACCCAGCCAAGTTAACTTTAACACTGAGGATATTACCCGCATACACTGCCAAGGGATCATTTTTATTTTCACCTGTATTTGGTTGCAGTCCAATTTTATTTGCACTAATACGAATGTAGGAGAGTATATATGAAAAAATGTAAATTTTGGTTTAATTTTGTTTTGGTTTTTATTTTACTATATCTTAGGTCTTATTTTACTTTATTTTTAATGCAACCAAATAAAAACAAAGTAGATAAACTTTTAAACAAACAAACAAAAAAATAAAAAATAAAAAATTACAACTAAATCATGCACTATCATAGTTTTGCATCAGTGCAAATGAATCTGCACTGCAACCAAACACAGCCTATGATGTTATTTTCATCTAATGTTGTATTGGATTTAACTTTGCTGAACTAATATCCTGACCTGCTGGGCACGATTATAATATGCATTATGATAACTAAGTAGGTATAGAATATATGTTCTCCTTAAAAATCTCTCCTACCTTATAGGGATGGCAATTTTCCTCATTTCCCCGACCCTTGGGGGATCTGCCCTGAATGGGGCGGGGATGGGGATAATTCCCCCTCCATGGGAATGGGGATGAGGAAATTTTCATCCCGTTAGTGGGGACAGGGAGAGCACTCCTCGCCCCGCAGGAACCCCGATCCCCGCCCATGGGATCCCCATTAATATATATGTATATATGTATGTATCTGTTATATATATATATATATATATATACACACATGTCTATAAAAAATTACGAGGAATGGGGATGGGGACGAGGATGGGGAGAGGCTCCTCGTCCCCGCCCCGCCCCATTGCCATTCCTACTACCTTAGGCTGCATTTGGTTGCAGTGCGGTTTTATTTGCACTAGTATAAATGCATGAGAGTGCAAATGAAAAAGTGCAAATTCTTGTTTAATTTTGTTTTAGATTTTACTTTATTCTGCTGCGTATTTTAATTTACTTCATTTGTACTATAATCAAACAAAATAAGCTAAAATTTGAAACAAAAATAGATCAGAATTTACACTCATCATTTACACTGTCATGGTTTTGCATCAGTGCAAATTTATTTGCATTGCAACCAAACACAGCCTTAGGGCCAAAACCATTAGCTTGAGAATCTCCATAAAGACAGTCGTGTTCATCAGAAGCAACTTGGGTTGCTATTCCTTGCACTGTCATTACGTGATAAATTGGAGCATAGAGTATGCTGATAACTCAATAGATTGAAAAGAGGACAACGATACCTAAGGGTGTCAATGGACCGGATTTGGATTGGACTCCGTCCAGTCTAAAATCAATTTGGATGGATTGGACAGACCAACAAGACATATTGGATTGGACCAATCCGGTCCAAAATATTTATTAGATTGGATTGGATCTGGTTCATCCATAATAAATTTATATTGGATTGGGTTGGATTAAGCCAATTTCTGGTCCACTGATATAAGATAAGAATATATGTGCCAATGGACTGGGTTTGGGTTGAAACCGATCTAAATCAAAATGAATTTGAACAAATTGGATGGTCCAAACATTGAATTGGACCGGTCCAAATTGGTCTAAAACATTCATTGCATTGGATTGGACGTAGTCCATTTATAATGGACTCACATTGGATTGGATCGGATTGGACCAATCCAGTCCAATTGACATCCCTAATGATACCTCCCTTTCACAGTTGATCCTAAGGCTATGTTTGGTTGTTGTGCAATTTTATTTGTACTAGTACAAATACATGGGTGTGCAAATGTAAAAAATGCAAATTCTTGTTTAATTTTGTTTAGGGATTTACTTTCTTCTACTTCATGTCTTAATTTACTTCATTTGTATTGCAATCAAACAAAATAATCTAAAATTTGAAATAAAGATAGGTCAGAATGTACACTCAAATCATTTGCACTGCCATGGTTTTGCTTCAGTGCAAATTTATTTGGATTGCAACCAAACACAACCTAATGGTTCCACTTTAGATTTAGCTTGTGATTTACCACCCAAAGCTTGGTTGACAAATCCTTTGCCATGGCTTGTAATTACATGATTCAACCTTTCATTAACTTTGGTGAACATCTCTTGTAATTGTTTAAGCATCTTCTCTCTTGGCCCTGCAGCTAACATACTCATTTAGGCTTCAAGAGTTCTTCTCGCATAGCCGCCTTTGACACCAAGGTTTTAAAAACTGACATGGAAATGGAGCTGTTCTAACTACCGATTTCTGGGTCAGCGGTTCAACCATCTGGGTCGAATGATTCAGATGATTTGCATTAGGGAAAATATTTGAGAAAGGAGAACTGGAGAAGAGAGTCAAGAGACTGTTGTCGGATGAGAAAGTAGAAAAGAAGGAAAGAAATAAAGGAAGAAGAAAGGAAAAAAGGAAAAGGAGAGAAAGGAAAGGAAGGGAAGAGGGAAGGAGGGAAGAAAAAGGATGAAGAGGAAAGGAGGGAAGAAGAAGGAAGAAGAGGAGGATGATTCGACGCTCACCGACGATGATAATGGCGATGACAACGGTGATGTGGCGGTAATAGACACATATGACAAATCTGAGATCTGAGATTTGAGTTCTCGGATCTCAGATTTGAGATCGATTTCTCTACAGCTTGTTGTTGTTGTTCTTCTTCTGTGTGTGTGTGTGTGTGTGTGTGTGTTTGTGTTGGATCTCAAATCTGAGTTCATGTCTCAGACTCTTAGTTTCTCCCCTCTCTGCAATTTTCTTAAATCGTGAATCGCTGTCTAGGTCAAACGAGTCGACGGTTCGACCGCATGGGTCAGCGGTTTTTTGGTGAAGCCAGCGGTTTTTTACCCAAGAATGGGTTAGGGGTGAAATATAACCGATTGATTGGACGGTTTTTGAGCCGAATGGTCTGAGCGTCTGGGTCAACAATGGTTCAAAAACATTGTTTGACACCATATATACGCAATGGGCTTGTTTGTAATGGAGAGAACTAGAACATGTGTTGGATGAGCAAAGAAGAAAGATAAACTTGGGTTTCTTTGAGGTAACCCTACCTAGAAGATTCCTAGTGGACTACAATGTCATGCTTAGTTCATTGCTCTGGGCTTCATTTTTTTTTTAATTCTTGCTCATTTTGTACAAGAATGGGAAAGAATGATACCAATAAATGTTTGCTTGCAAAATTCTTTCCATGGGCCTCATTCTCCTCATAAGGAAAAATTAATTAGCACATAGCACAAAAATTGAGGTAACTTGCAACATGAAAAATAATCATATCCCGTCTTGCTCATTTTCATTCTTTAAAGAAACTCGTTGGGGTCATAAAGTGCCAGCTTAGGTCTATAAAATCATCACCATAAATGTTTATTGGTAGACTGGAAACTTATGCTAACGAACATTGACCGCTGGCCATTCACCAGTAAACATCTATCCAACGATTTTGGAGACCTAGGCTGGTGGTTTATGACCACTAATAACTCAGTTTTTATTTTTTTTAAAGAATAAAAATGAGCAATATAGGGCACTTGTCAGTTTGAAAAGAATTCATTTTTCAAGAGAAAAATGTTTGGTTCATAGCAATACTTTCTCATTCTACTATTTTTTATCCATTCTTGTCCATTTTAGAATTTCATCTTAGGTAAAAATGACAAAGAATGAGAGTTGAAACAAACATGGCCCAATCTTTTTGCAAATTCCCAAAATATTTCAGACTGCTATTTCATTCGTAACAAAACATTTAAATAGATATAAAAACTCAAAAACTAACCACTTCACATAATAATACTAAAATAATTATAATATATGCCATTGCATGACATTCCTAATCAGCCCCATAGATCATAATGTATGGAATTAATGTAACCGTTTTCAAATGAAAAAAAAATTTAAAGAAATATAAATTCTTAACAAGTATGCCATTGCATGACATTCGTTGAAACTTCACCCATAATTCATAGAACAAGATAATAAACTGCTTAACAAGTTGCTCATTTCATCTATCCAGTTCAGCCTATAAAAGACCAAATATTAAGAAAGAAAATTTATGTCAACTCCTAAAACAATTAAAAACAAAGCAAATGGCCACCAAACAAATGAAAGCATCATACTGACCATGCAAAAGACTAAGGCCACATTTGGTGTGTCTTTCAATGCAGGTTGTTATTTGTTTAGAAGCCCGACAATCTGCATTTTCATCTTTCCCTGTTTGGTTCAGAGAAGATCTAGCCACCAAAAGACTGAGCCCCAAAAATACGTGAGAAGCTCAGTTCGAGCTTATTTTGGAAAGCTAGAAATGATGCTTCTTGCTTTTTTTTGTCTCATCTTTTTGCAAAAAAAATGTGCCTCCAACTAATTGGTCTATGGGCTATCAAGATCTTTATGTAAAATCCCACTACATCTTTTGGCAGTCAGATATTCTACAAGATCTTTCAAAAAAGACTTGTCAAATGGCACCTAAATAAGAACGTTTAAATTTCCTCTATAAACCAACAAAAAAAAAAAAAGGACCACCCTCGTTCTTCCATTTTCTTCGTTTTCTCCTTCACAGAAAAATACCATTAACATGGCGGTAATTTCAAAAAGACAAAATGGGATTAGGTTTCACAGAAACCTTAGACATCTATTAATGAATTAGAAATCCTATAGTAGAGAATAAAAAATTTCTAAAACCTCGGACCCATGATACCTGGATTGTGTTGATAAAACCACATCATCCCTATTGTCACTAACCTGATAAACCACTGAGTTGGAACCAAGAATTTGCAAACACTAGGGATAGCAATGGGGCAGGTTGGAGGAGGGTTTTGTAAATTCTAGACCCTACCTGGCTGCCTCCTTAAACCTCTCAACTCGTAGCGGGTTGGATTTTGAGAATCCAATCCCTCCCCGCACATGAAAATGCAAAACCCTCTTCGCATTCAAGGCTAGGGGCAGGTTGGGTTTAGAACCCACATCTAATTTCCTATTATTTCTTGTCATATATAAGTAATAAATAAGTAAAATAACACAAATAAATAACAATTCCCAATTATTTGGTCAAGGCATGTAAAAAACATATACACTATCAATTATCCTTCATGTAAAATTTAAAATATTATTAAATTCAAAACTTAGTACATAAATTTTATTTTCTTTACAACAATATGAAGGTCAGGGAGGGTCGGGTTTATCCTAATACCGTACCTTAGCCATACCCATATGGGTTGTAGAAATCCCAAAATCCATCCCACCCCAAAACCCATTCTTTAAGCAAAAAAAAGAAAAAAAAAACCACCCCATTGGGGAGGGTAGGGGTAGGTACCCAGCGGGTAGGGTAGACATTGCCATCCCAAGAGACCACTAATTGTAGTCAATATCCAAACCATAAAGTAATTGGGGGGTCCATGACACTTCACCTTGTTGGAAAAGCAAGCATCAACATAGCTGGTTGGAACATAGGGGTGAGGGGGGAGAGAGGTGCACTGAAACAAGAGACACAAGAGTAAAAAGAAATTAAAGAGAAAGCGAGACAAGCCAATTAAAGAAGGCTCTTGATCCATGAACACAACTGACAAACTTCACACACTTAGACATCGGAGATTAGATCATACAATCTTCATACACTAAAATTTCACTTCTTGAATACAAAAGCTGGTATGCGTGCTTTGCATGTGACAAATTTTGTGATGATGATGAAGTATATAATATGATTCCAAAATTTCCTACATTTTTTATATAGATGCCTATAAAAGTTATTCTTATTTGCCAAATTTATTATAGTTCATTAATATAGAGATATGCCCAAATGTTTTCTACATAATTTATATATATATATTTTGTATATTTTTATGTTTTTATCTTTTAAAATGTTGAATTGATTTACCACCAAACAAGAAAATAATTTCACTTTTGGGTTAGTTTTGGATTTTGTATTTTATTTATATCATCAATAAAATGTTAAAAACAATTATTGTTTATCGTGTCTAGTTTTGATATGATTAATATAAAATATTAGAGATGTGTCCAAATGTTTTCTACAAAGTTTCTATTTTTTCCATATTTTTATAATTTTTGTCTTTTTTTAATTTTTATTATTTAATTATGAATTTAATCTTGATACATATAATCGAAAAGGTTGAGCTATTGGCATGCCACAAAACAATTTCATTTTTGGGTTGGTTTTAAATTTTATATAAAGCAATTATAACATCAATAAAGCAATTATTATTTATCACACTTATTTTTCCTTAATATGGTTAATATAAAATATTAGATAGGTTCCTAAATGTATTTACAAAATTTTGTATTATCACATAATGATTTTGTATTTTTATTTAATTATGATATCAAGGGTTGACACATTTGACTCAAAAGGTTAAATTGCTGACCCACCACCACAAAAATAATTTTTATTTTTGGATTGGTTTTAAATTTATATTTCAGTCCAATATTAATAAGAATAATTATTAATTTTCACACTTATTTTTCTTCAATATGATTAATATATATTAAATATTAAAGATGCACCCAATTTTTCTATGGATTTTCTGCTCTAACAACCCCTAAACTTTTTGAAAAATCCACTTTTGCCCTTTTATAAATTGAGGGGCCAATTTAGACTTCAAACTAAGTTGAAAAGGTCACCATTAGCCCAAAAACATATGATGTTAGTGACACCGTTGACAATCCATTAAATAATGAATAAAATAATAAAAAAATGCTAACACAACACTATTTAACTCAAAAAAATGAAAAATTACAAGTGAATCCCACAGAGTAAAATATAAATTATTTACTATATGAATTAAGTGGTACCCACTTGAAATATCCTCTTGAAGAGAAAAATAATAGGTTGATTCCACTTAAAATATCCTCCTTTAAATCGGTGAGTCCCATTTGAAGTTTTCTCTTTTAAGAGAAAATTAATAGGTGGATCCCACTTGAAATTAGCTTGAGATTGGATGGGTGGAAATAGCTTGAGATTGGATGTAGTGATGCACAAATTGACAGTCAATTTCAATGTGCTTGGTCCTTTCATGAAAGACTGGGTTTGTGGCTATGTATATTGCATCTTTATTGTCACAGTGTAGTTGCATGGGTGGAATGTGTTGCAGCCCTATATCAACAAATAGTCACTTTAACCATAGAAATTCACTTGAGGCAGCTGCCATAGCTCGATACTCTGCCTCTGCAAAGGACCTTGAAACAGTGGTTTGCTTCTTTGACTTCCAAGATAGAGGAGATTTTCCCAGCCTTGTAATGTAACATGTGATTGATCGCCTACTAACTGGGCAACCAGCCCAATCTGAGTCACAGTAGGCCCTAAGAATCAAGTTACTTGTTGTAGACAGGAGAATCTCGAGGGAAATTGTGTTTTTCAAATACCAAAGACCATGAATAGCTGTATCCCAATGATCTTGCCATGGAGCACTCAAGAATTGAGTCAAAACATTAACGGCAAATGTTATGTCTGGGCATGCGGCTGTCAAATAGACTAATCTTCCAACAAGTCTTCTATATTGAGCTGCATCTACTAACAAAGGTCCAGAGGCAAGGCCAAATGTTGTTGTTGAAGCATGGGAAAGGTACTAGGCTTGCAGCTCGTCATGCCTGCATCTTGAAGAATTTCAAGTGTATATTTCCTTTGGCAAAGGTGTATGCCTTCTTTGGTTCGTGTGACCTCAATGCCCAAGAAATATTGGAGGGGACCTAAATCCTCAATGTGAAAAAATTATCCAAGGTACTACTTAAGGGCAGTTATCTGAGTAAGATCTGTCCCTGTGATCACAAGAACATCAACATAGACAAGCACAACTATGAAATTATTTTGGGTGGAAGATGTGAACAATGTACAATCTGCACTTGATGCACTGAATCAACAGGTTCAGAGGGCTGTAGCGAGCTTTTCAAACCATTCTCTTGAGGCTTATTTAAGCCCATAAAGAGACCGTTGTAGTTTGCATACACGAGTATCACCATCTTTAAGTAGTCCAGGAGGAGGGTACATGTACACTTCTTCGTGTAGATCTCCATGTAAGAAAGCATTGTTCACGTCCATTTGATGTAATTCCCAATTGCATATAGCAGCAATGGACAAGAGGCATCATACTATGGCAAGTTCTGCAACGGGAGCATATGTCTCATTGTAATCAATACCTTTAGTCTGGTTATAGCCTTTAGCTACTAGTCGAGCTCTGTAGCGGTCCACAGTGCCATCAGGTTTAAGTTTAACTTTATAGACCCATTTGCATCCAATGGGATGTTTACCTAGTGTTGGATCAATGAGGGTCCAAGTCTGGTTTCGGTTAAGTGCTTCTAGTTCAGCATCCATAGCTTCACACCATTTTGGATCTGAGACTACTTGAGCATAGGACTTGGGTTCATGTACTTGGACCAATGCAGTTGTAAAGGCATTGGGTTTTAGTGTGACAACGCTAGTTAATGGATGGGCTGTGGAGGAATGGGTGGAGGTTAATGTGGAACACAGTCCTGAAAAATGTTTGGGAATCCGAGTGGTTCTAGTGGGCCTAGTGTTGGGCCTAGAAGGTACAGCTGAAACTTGATCCTAATGTTGATCAACTTGGGATGCCTCTATGTGTTCAGGCTGTAATGAGTGGTCTTGTTTTGTATGTTCAACATGGGCTTCAAATATTTGCTGAGTGCCCAAATTTTAGACTCGATATCCTTTCTAGCCATGTGGATATTCGAGAAATATGCATCTTGTGGACCGCAGACAGAACTTATCATGATCATGGACCCGAGCATAGCATAAACACCCAAATACATGCAAATGCTCATAACTTGGTTGTTTTCCCATCAATACCTCATAAGGAAATTTTTCGAATAGTAGGGGAGTTGGTAAGTGGTTAATCAAGTAGGCTGCAGTCAATATGCATTCTCCTCAGAATGTGATAGGAAGTCCGGCATGAAATCGAAGAGCGTGTGCCATCTCTAGTAGGTGTCTATATTTTTGTTTAGCCACCCCATTTTGTTGGGGAGTGTCAACATAGGTCCTTTGATGTTCAATACCATGGGAAGCATAGAAGGACCTCATTGGGCCTGAACAAAACTCAAGCCCATTGTCTGAACGAATGCAACGGACTATCGCTTGAACTTGAGTATTAACATAAACACAAAATTGCTGCAAATAAGTGGCTGCGTGAGATTTATTTTTGAGCAATAAAACCCAAGTAGCACGTGAACAATCATCAGGAATTGTCAAGAAGTAATGAGCACCACATAATGGCGGGGTGCGATATCCCCCAAATGTCACAATGAATGATATCAAAATAAGAATTAGACTTGGCTTGTCACATAGGAAAAGATACCCATGTCATTTTGGCATGGGTAACTTTTGTATGAGAGAGAGACGATCATATGAAGCATGACTCAGTCGATAATGCCATGTCTACATGTCAGATGGAACAGATGCGGTGTGGTTTGCTGATGGTTAACGATCTGAAAACACGTACAGTCCATTGGCAAGTTTACCCACACCAATCGGCTTCTTCTGGGTCAAGTCCTATATTACATAGAAAGTCGGGAAGAAGATGAAAACATTGTTCATATTAGTAGTCAGCTTACTAACTGATAAAAGATTGCAATGGAAATCTGGTAGCCATAGCACGTTTGACAATTTGATACCTGATGGTAGCTTCACCGATGTCTGAGATTCCACCGGCACTGTGCTGCCATTTGGAAGTTGTACAGGCTTCACATCGCTGTGATTGCTAGATGCCGAAGACCTTAGGAAGGTCATGTGGTCCGATGCACCACTATCAATTATCCATGTTCATTTATTTTCAAGAATGCTTTGGAGTTCAGTGGCCTTACCAGAAAATTTGGATGAATTTGGACATTTACCACTGTCGGAATTCAGCAAATCCATCAACTGTTGATATTGTTCTGCCGTGAGACTCACCAATGATGACGATCCCATTTCAGTTGAAGCAGTTTGAGCAGAGGAGGAAGATGAATGAGGGTTTTGTTTCTTCTTTCCTCATGACTCCCAATCGGTTGGGTATCCAACCAATTCATAGCATCTCTCTTTTGTATGCCCAGTGTGTTTGCAATGGTTGCATTTCAGCATAGAATGCCCCTGATTGCGCTGGGTTTGAGAGTTGGTTGGGGTGGTCCCAATGTGCAGGGCTGCTGATTCTGTCTGGAGAGTTCGTCGACTCACAAATGCCTGATACTTTTCTTCTTGCATGACCATTGCATAAACCCGAATGATGCTCGGTAGTGGATCCATGCTCAATATGTTGGATCGAATGGTGTTGTAACAATCATTCAATCCAAGAAGGAACTAAAATATTTTTTCTCATTCTTTATTAGTAACGAATTCTTTTGTTGCTCCACAGGTGTAGGATCCATAAGTGCAAATTGGAATTGGGACGTAAATAGAAAGCTCATCCCATAAAGAATTCAGTTTAGTGAAGTAAGCAGAGATTGGGAAATTATCTTGCCTGATTAAGGCTAGTTCTCATATGAGAAGAAAGATTCGAGGGGTGTTCCCTTGTGAAAATCTTTCTTCAAGATCATGCCGGATATTAGCGACACAATCCACATAGGCTACACTATCATGAAGATCCCGTGCGCAAGTGAGTTGATAGCCAAGAGATGACCAGAGAATTGTATTTTCTCTATGCAAACAGATCAGGTGAAGATTTGTCTGATTTCCTGAGGGATCCGTCGACGAAGGCGAGCCTATTCTTGGACAACAGGGCATTGGACATTGCCCTTTTCCAGATTGGGTAATTTTCTCCATTGAGGAGAAAGGAAATCAGTACTGCTCCAAAATGGTCTGAAGGGTGTAAGTAGTATGGAGATTTGGGGTCAGAAAGACTGTCAATTGAGTAACCTTCGGCAGCCATGGGTTTCGGTCAAAACGATTCCAGCATCGGACTGGCTCTGATACCATGTAAACTTTATTGTAGAGACAAAAAAGTTTATCGCAGGTGACACAGGGCGCTAGCTTTATCGCAATGGGTGTTTGTGCGATAAAGTGCTGCAAAGGTTGTGGGTGTGATTGGAAAACTCAGAGTTCATTCTTTCCTTTTGATGTTAAATATTTATACACATACATGAGTCATAATAGAATAACTGGACAAGTGGGTTGGACAACTGAACAAGTGGGCTTCCACTTGTAACAACTTCTAACCTCCTAACCGACTTTCATAACTGCCGTATTTTAAGAACCTGCCATTTGCAACCCTGTCTTAATGCCTATCGGCATTTAAGCATACTACTTGAGACTTGGAGCAAAGAGGGGAAAATGTAGATAAAGCAAAAGGACGTCCTCTGTCAATTAATTGCTTCTGCTTGGACATGAGACATGAAACGTTCCAATTTTCCTCTAGTAGTGTGTGGTCTTCCTTAGCCCCTAGCCTTGTACATCTTCTCTTTCTCTTTGCGGTATAATTTCACTTAAATGATAAAAGCAAGTAAAAGGGAAAATAGAGGTACGCAGTGCATGAAAGCATAGATATAAATAGAAGCAATAAATTTTGACCGATACTTAGGATCAAATAAGATGAAAAGTTTCATCACAAAGTGTTAAAGAAATTAAAGGAAGTAAATTACACTCAACATACTCAAACATGAATCAAGTTCAAGTGAAAAAGATGAAAACCAATCCTCCTGTCATAAATCAGGGGCAAAGATGCTTTTAGAGATACTATTAATGATATAAGGATATCACAAATAATATCATGCGTTTGTAAAACCTTCCAAGCTCACTTTTGAACAATCGGAGGAATCATTAACTAGTATTCAATCATTCCTTGTGAACTATGAACCATGAATTTATTCAATGGGAATTCAATTTGGTCACTATGAGCAATGACAAGACAAAAGGGGGAGACGACGAGCACTGGTTATGGATTATGCTTTTAATGCAGTAGTGTTTAACTTTCATACTCTGAGATAAGAATGTAGAAGAGAGAAAAGTTAAAAATAAAAGAATTCTTTGTATTGCTTGACCTGTCAACCAGGCTGAGATGGGTACTTTATATATTCACAAGGAACAAAAATAATAAAAGAAAGTAAGAAAAGAATAGCCAATTGCCTATGTACAAGGATTGCTAATTAATTCTCTTTCTAATTTAGTTGTTGCCAAATCTATATGAGAGCCTTCATTAGCAACTACTATTCTTGGAGGAGAGCTTTCATTGGGAATTGTTAAAGATCTTTTATTGGTAACTGTTAAGTTGGACTAAGAGCCTCCATTCGAAATTGCTAGACTTGTGGAGTTACCTTCTAGAGAGCTTTCCCTAATATGCCCCCTCAAGCGAAATTGGGCTAGAAGCGCATGAAGCCTGGATCGGAGAAAATCAAATCGAGTCGGAGCAAGAGGTTTGGTAAAGATATCGACCAACTGATCATCAGTAAAAATATATCAAACATGTAGATTTTTATGGAGATTATGATCATGCAAGAAATGAAAGTCCACTTCGATGTGCTTGGTACAAGTATGAAACACCAGATGCGCTGCCAGATACATGGTGTCAATATTATCACAATAAAGAATAGGTAGAATAAATTGACGAATACCCAAATCCCGTAGTAGAGACTGAAGCCACAGTAATTCGGTAGTGGTGTTAGCTAATGAGCGAAATTCGGCTTCAGTGTTAGAACGAGCAATGGTGGGTTATTTCTTCACACTCCAAGAGATTAAATGAGACCCAAGAAAAATACCATAGCCGCTAGTGGACCGGCGGTCATCAGGGCAACTGGCCCAATCAACATCTAAAAAGGCAACTAAATACCCAAGAGAATTAGATGCAAAAAATAACCTGTACTCATATGTGCCTTTGAGATAACATAGAATGTGTTTCACTATCGTTCAATGATCATCGGTCAAGTTCTGAAGGATTTGGAAAGACGTGTGAGTGTAACATACTATAGATCCCCAGCAATGCTACGATACTGAGTAGGATCAGGAAAAGGGTCTCATTGAAATTTAGACAATCTGGACGTGGGAGCCATAGGCGAAGCCAAGGGTTTAGAGGTTATCTGATTATTTTTCTGTAGGAGGTCCAAAATGTAACGCCTCTAAGAAAGAAATAGCCCAGTCTTGTCTTGATGAGCTTCTACTCCAAGAAAATAGTGTAGAGATCTGAGGTCCTTAAGAGAGAAACTCTGAGACAGATCCAATAAGAGTTGAGAAACATGAGAAGCAGAAGAACCAATAACAATAAAATCATCAACCTAAATCAAAATATATAGAAAAATGTTATTTTTGGTGTAAATGAAGAGAAAGGGATCACATTGAGAGATTCTAAAGCCAAGATCATGAAGTCTATTACTGAGTAGAGAGAACCAAGCCTGAGGGGCTTAACGAAGACCATAGAGAGCTTTTTTAAGCTTGTAGACATAATCTGGATGTGTCTAATTTTTGTAACCCTAGGGCTATTTCATATAAACATTTTCTTGAATAAATCCATACAAGAAGGCATTGTGAACATCTAGCTGCTTAATGTCCCATCCTTGTGAGGTGGCCAAAGATAAAATCATACGAACAGTGACTGGCTTAACAATAGGGCTGAAAGTATCAGTGAAGTCGACACTAGGAACTTTAGGGAAACCCTGAGCTACTATTTTGGCTTTGTATCATTCCATAGAACCATCAGGTTTTCTCTTAATTTTTTAAACCCAATTAGAGCCAACAACATTCATAGACGGATCATAAGGAACAAGCTGCCATGTACCATTTTGTATGAGAGCATGAAATTTAGATGCCATAACAATGCGCCAGTGAATAGACTTGGATGCCTAAGAGTAGGAAGTTGGTTCTACATCATTCTGACTACCATCTGCAAGTAGTCCTTCAAGTAAAGGATACCTTGTGGCATTCTGTGCATGGTGATAACTCATGGAACAAGTAGTCATAGAATGTGTCCACACAGCCAGAGCAGGAATAGCAAGTGTGGCATCCAAAATCTCTTGAATCAATCGTGTTTTCTAACATGGCCGATCTGTCTGATTATCAACATGAGATAATGATCTTGTAGTTATACCTTGTTCAAGAGATGGAGAGTCATGAGAAGAGATATCATTCTCCTGTGCACTAGTGACTGAAGGAATAGGTAGTAGGGTGACTGGTGTCGAATTCAGAGGTTTAGAAGGATTCCTCTCTTGAGAGATTCCCAGAAATTGTTTCTCATAAAAAACCACATGTCTTGCAATAATTTCTTGTGAAGTGACCGGATTATAGCAATTGTACCCTTTATGAGAAGAACTATATCCAATAAAAATGCATCTAATAGATCTATAGTCCATCTTATGCTTGTTATATGGCCGAATAGAAGGATAGAAAAGACAACCAAAACTTCGTAATATAGAATAATCAAGTTTTCAACCAAACAACTTTTCATAAGGAAAGAGATTACCGAGTGTTGGAGTAGGAAACCGGTTAATGAGAAACACTGCAGTTTCTGTTGCTTCAACCCAGATGGATTTGGGAATAGAGGAGGACACCAGTAGAGAGAGAGTGGACTCAATAATATGCCAGTATTTCTATTCAACATTTCCATTCTGCTCACAAGTATGAAGACAGCTCACCTTATGTGAAATTCCTTCACTATCCAAGAAGGGGGATAATTTTTGAAATTCTCCTCCCCAATCACTTTGGAACATCTTAATTTTAGTGGAAAATAGATTTTCAACATGTCTCTTAAATTTAACAAAAGCATAAAAACATCTGATTTCCTTTCAAGAGGATAAATCCAATAAAACTTTGAATATGCATCCATAAACAAAACATAGTATTTATAGCCTTTTGTAGACAAAACTGGAACAGGTACCCATACATCTAAATAAATTAACTCTAAAGGCTAAGAGACATTACTAGAAGAAATTGGCAAATTTAAACGATGTGCTTTGCCTAATTGGCAAGCCTCACAAACAAAATGATCATTCACATGTCCTGAATAAGGTAAACCAAATTTACAAATTACTAATTTAACTACTTTCAAAGATGCATGTCCTAAACAATGTTGCCAATCCTAGAAAGAGGCTCTTTCTCCAACAAGTGCTTCGACTGAATTTTCTCTATCATCATTGGCTCCTAGGAACTGATAGAGTCCATCTCTACTAGGTCCTCTAGGTAAAGTTCTCCCCATACAATCCTTCAATAAAAAGATATTCGGGTGAAATTCAAATACTAAATTATTATCTCTTGTAAATTTGCTAACAGAGATCAAATTCTTTGTTAGGGCAGAAACATGATAAATATTTGTCAGATTAAATGATAATGATCATAATTTAATGAAGAAGAACCAATACTTTAATTGTCAAACCTTCACCATAACCAACTTTCACTTGGTTTGTATCCAAAAATTTAGACATGTTCTTTAAGCTATCAACATCTAGAGTCATGTGATGAGTTGCTCCACTATCAGGGTACCAAGCAAGGTCAAAATTAGTTGTTGAGTCATTGTAGGAAGGCATACCACTATGAACCGCAGTTGTAGGATCTAGAGAATTATTATTATGTTTTCCTTAGTACGAGAGGTCGTACCATTTGTAGAACTTGAGTGCACCATGGCCAAGTTTGTTACATACTTGGTAGACAATTGTATTACCTCTACCTTGACCTTATCCTCATCCAGACTGATTACCATGCCCCCTGCCTTTTCCATGGCCATAGTTCCCTTTGTTATTCTGAAACTTAGAATTATTATTACTATTCTTGCCATTATTATTGTTATTTGCAGCTATATTGGCATTGGGAGCTTCACTAGAAACATTATGCTGAACAAGCCAAGATTCATGGCTAAGCAGTAGACCAAGAACATCATTGATGCCTAATTGATAGCATCATTTCTATTAGTAATAGCAGTGATAAGAGATTAATATTCGCTTCCTAATCCAAATAAAACGTATAGAACAAGATCTTCCTTAGCTACCGTTTCAAAAACAGTAGACAAATTGTTTGTAATAGTTTTTGCTTTCTAACCATACTCACTTATGGATAGATTGCCTTTCTTAAGATTCTGTAGCTGACGCCTTAGTTGTAGCACCCAAGATCATGAGTGAGAAGAGAACAATCTCTCTAGGGCACAACAAACTTTGGCTGCAGTAGACAGTCCAACAACTTGGTCTAATACACCCTTTGTCAGAGATGCAACAAGCCAAATTAAAATAAGTTGGTCCAACTGTACCTATGAAGAATAGTTTGGGTTAAGAATTTTCTTACTATCATCATTGGGATCTGGAATTTCCTCTTGTGGTGCCTTGGTTGAACCATCAATCAAGCCCATTAGTTTGTAGTATCTAAGAACTGGTAGAAGTTGAGCCTTCCATAGAAGAAAATTTTCTCCATTCAACTTGATGGTGAGATATGGAGAAATGTTGAGAATGAAGTTCATGGCTATTGTAGTAGTCATGTTCTGAAGATCAAAAGAGTTGGATCTCATGGCTTCAAACGAATTAGCACTGTGAGATGCCATAGGCTCTGGTACCAAGATAAGAATGTAGAAGATTGTTAATTAATTCTCTTTCTAATTTAGTGGTTGCCAAATTTGTATGAGAGCCTTCATTAGTAATTGCTATTCTTTGAGGAGAACTTTCATTGGCAGCTGCTAATGATCCTTTTTTGGTAGCTGCTAAGCTGGACTGAGAGCCTCCATTTGTAACTGCTAGACTTGTGGAGTTTATCTTCTTGAGAGCTTTCCTTAATACTCTGGGATCCATTCCCTTCATTCCACCCCCATCTCTCAAGAATTTCGAAACGTGTAAAAAGATTCATAAAATTCGATTCCGCTACTGTGAGTAGATGACTAAGAAACAAAAGCATCATGAATCATTAGACTCTATTATTCAAGTCATTGTTAGGAGAAAGAAAAGCAACAAACGAGCCCTAGCTTGTATGGTCAGAACTAGAAAATCATTCACAGATGGCGTTAAATTTACAGGAAAATTAGTGTACAAGTCAAACTGAAATTTAAAATATATGAGATCACATTTCTGTCCCACAACACATCCCCGTCGTGAATTGGGAGCATCTCCTAATGATGATATCATCAGTTCTGATATTATCATCAGGAGATGTTCCCAATACACAATGGGGATGTGTTGTGGAACGTTGTGGGGCTGCCGCTTGTGGGGGCCCTGGGGGGAGATGTGAACTCAAAATATACACTCCAAATCCAAGTGCTAATTCAAAAATAAGTAACTTAACTTGCCAGACACTTTCGTACAGCAGGTGATAACCGAGAATCTCAAAAGCGAAGTTGGAGGAATTAAGAGGCAAATGACTCTCTGATTCGAGTTTCTTTCTAGGTTTTTGTACTCTTTTGCTTTATTTTGTTTCACAGTTTCGATATAACGAGTGTACATATACCGTACAGAGAAACTACATGCACTAAGGCTTTGTTTGGTTTGAAGGAAAATGTAGGGAAAGGAAGGGAAAGGTAGAAAAAACTTTACAAACCTTGGATTGGTTTCCCGTCTTTCCCTTCCTTTCTCTACGTTTTCCTTCAAACCAAACATAGCCTAAATGGAAAATACATGTAAGATTAAATGGGCCCCATACATTGAGGAAAGTTTGTAATCAGCTTGATCAGATCTAATTTTACCTTTTTCCCTTACACCGAAAAACAAAATGGGTTTCACTGTTCAGTCCACTCACAAGTGGGGTACATGTACATGTGATTACAAGGTGATCAGAATAAAATTCAACAGATAGAAGGGTCGAACACCATGTCATGGAAATGCAGAGCACATGTGAAAATAAAGTTGTATTTGGAAATAATAAAAATAAGTGTGAATACAACTATGTAGAGTGTAAAACGGTTCATATAAATTGTAAAATTGGGTTAGTTTTGCACTAACAAATTTACCTTCTTACCAAACAGATTTTTAACTATAATGAATGCAAACATGAATTCCAACAAAGCATATGCTTTTTTTTTTATCAAAAGCCCACTTGAATGCAAAATTACTTCTTTTCTATTGATGTACTTTTACATCTTATTATCAATGTAAATATACATTGGTCTGTCATTTGTCAATGGATAAATATAATATTGTCAAATACAAGCAAAAATGAACCACAATACAAATTTATCCCGGGATTTATACTCCATTTGGGTTGTTTCCAAACGCAGCATAAAGTGTTAAAAACCACTCAATAATTTCACATACACACACCGAAGTAACCCCTAAAAGAGGTAGGTGATCCACTTAATTATGGCGTAGGGCATAAATATCAAAAGGAGAGGACCCACCATTACAGCTGCAGCCAACTTACGGATATGATACAGGATGATGAGCTGCAAAACATGTTGACTAGTGCAATTCGAGAGACAAAAGCATGCATAGCAGTAAACTAGAAGGGAAAGGATGGAAATCGTCACGTTGGAAGAATATGCTGTACCGGTTTGTGACTTAAATTGGAGCAATTCCACAGTCATAAAAACAAGAAACTTGAGTATAGAATTAAGGTTGAGGACGATGCGGAATGGTAGCGCAGAGATTAAGCTCCGGCATGGATTGTGCGGAGGTGAAAGAGGCTCAGGCATTGTAATCACGAGAGATAGTTTTTCTTTGATACTCAGGGATGATGGAGAATTTTTTTTTGACACAGAAAATTTATACTAAACCATAGGCAGGAAAGAGGAATAAACCTCACAGCAATGTCTAGAAGAGAAATAAACCTGATGTAGGCGCATTTGGCTGGCCTGTACGGGGCTGACACGTGTCAAACCCGAGAGCGCTAGCCTAAGCGTACCATGGGGACACTCAGGGCTCAGGCACAGACTGGAAGGACCCAATCCAAGAGCGCCGTGTGGCTCTAGCAGAGGATCTCGCTAGGCCCTCATATGGCTCACATCTGGACCATCTAGACCCAACTACTCCCAGGCGACTCCGGCTATAAATACGAAGCACCCCCACAAGGTAAGGGGCTAGACTCTTTGGACTTGATTTGGAGCTTGAGTAAACTCTAAGCATTACTTCCCCCTGAAGAACTTAAGATCTATTTAAATCCTCTTCTAGACCCTTTAGTTCTAGACTCCTGACTCACTTTACGCTCGTACTAACTTGATTGTCAAAGTCTTCACCTCGGGTACCCACTCGAGGCCTCTGACATCTCTGTCCTCGCAGGACCTACTTTGGACCCCTCGCCCATCCCACTTGGTACCAGCCTTCAGCTCCTATAGTATCCAAAGAGACCTTCTACCTCAGACATAGTCCTCGGCCTCGATTTCCCCTCCTTCGGACCTACAAAGCCCTTGTCCATCTCCAATGAAGCTTGGGAGCGAAATTACCTTGTTGTCCTCATCCATTTCGAGCATCAACAATTGGCACCATCAGTGGAAAACGTTGCTAAGATGATCCCCTAAAGCATTAAGAACTAAAAACCTCCCCAGCTTCAAACACTATGGTACAAAGAGCCAAGAACACTCAGAACCTGGTTACGAATGAGCAGTTCCAGGTGGTCTTCAATCTTTTGGAATACTTAGCACAGTGCGTGGAGCAAGTATGCCCCCAGGCAGGAGGTCCCTCCTGAGGTGACTGCCCCGTTGAGGTGTCTGAACACCAGGGTCGGCAAGAGCAGGGCGAGCCCTCTGAGTCGAGTAGCAGTCGACCCCTCAGCCCCCCTCGGAGGAATGAAAGGCCTCCCAGCCGAAGGGAGGAAGAACCAGGGGCATCCAAAGACAGTTGCTAGTCCTCCGAAGAGCACCACCACCATCATAGAAGGGACAACACCCGAGACAAAGGTGGGTGCTTCGGCTGTCATAGCGCCCTGGGCCGATGCCACGCCACTCCCCCTCCAATTTCTGACCTTTGTGACATTCTAAATAACCGTCGTGCCAGACGGGAGATGCACAATCCCACCTCAGAGCACTCTAGAGTCCGAGCCGACCCCCATTGTGCTCACAAAGACAAAGGGGGGGGCACAGGCTCTCGCAGACCCTCATATCACGGAGCTGCAAGATGAGCTCAGGGATGTCAGGGACGAGCTCCGACAAGTGCACAAAAGCTGAGCTAACGCCTTGGCCAACCAAAGCAATCAAACAGGGAGGATGGGTGCCTTCATCCCAGACATCATTTTGAAACCTCTTCCCAAGAACTTCAAGGCTCCCACGCTGGAGACGTATGATGGGAGCTCCAACCCCAACGACCACCAAGAAGGTTTTAGAGAGCTCATGATACTTTGTGGGTATTCCAATGCCTTGACGTGTCAAACCTTCCAGGCCACCTTCAGTGGGCAGCTCGCCGTTGGTTCTCCAGCCTCCTACCTCAATCAATCGGCTCATGGAAGTAGTTTACCAGTCTATTCCTTGCTCGCTTCATCAGCAGAAAACAATGTAAGAAAAGTGTGGTCTCATTGATGTCGACCAAGCAAAAGCAGGGAGAAAATCTGTGGTCCTACATCGACTGCTTCAAAAAGGAAGAGCTCGAGGTCTGTGACCTCGATCCCATGGTCTCTATGCACACTACCATTAATGGGCTCCACGCCGACTCGGCCTACAAGTGCTCAGTTGCCAAGACCCCACCGAAGACGAAGCTATAGTTCCTCAAAAAGGCCCAGAAGTATATTGTAGCCGAAGAGGCTTCAGCTGGCGACCATTAGGAAAGGGAAGCCGAGTGCCAAAACATGCCCTCTGAAAGGAAGAGAAAGTGCAGAGACAACCCCCACCACAACAACAACAGCAACAAGGACAACAAGAAAACACCGGCTTCGTCCCTGGATTACAAGGAATACACTCCACTTAACTCCACCCGTGCTCAGATACTGATGCAAATCAAGGAGGAGAAGTATTTGAAGTGGCCTGAGAAGATGAAGAGGAACCCTAGGAGGGGAAATCCCAAAAAGTACTACAAGTACCACTGCGGCACCGGGCATGATACGAAGGACTGCTATGATTTCAAGAATGAGATAGAGTCGCTCATCCGTCGTGGGCACCTTAAGCAGTTCGCATGAGGACAGGCTGGCACCTCGTCCTCCCAACAGCAATAGCAATAGCAATAGCAACATCATCATCAAGTGGCAGGCGCCATTGATGTCATCGCTGGGGGCATGGCCTCGGGTAGAGCCTCGGCCTCGGCTCGCAAGGCCTATGCCAGGCAGCTAAACATCTAGCGGCCAACCCTGAAGAAGCAGAAGTACCTGGACGCTCCAAAGGAACCAAGTAGTCCAAAGGCCCTTCTCTTCACGGACGAGGGCCTAAAGGGGGTCACAGTCCCCCATGATGATATCCTCTTCTATGACACCTTCGAAAGAATGAAGCTCATGCCCAAGCGACTCTAGCCAGTTGATGTTCCCCTCGTTGTCTTCTCCGGTAGTGTTATTAGACCAGGGGGAAAGATCACCCTACCCATCACGGTAAGGACTGAACCGGACCAAGTGACTTGGATGCATGAGTTCCTGGTAGTGAAGGTTGGCTCCCCCCATAGTGCAATAATGGGGAGGCCTATCCTTCACATGTTGAGGGCAGCCAAGTTTTCCTACCACCTAGCCCTCAAATTCCCCACCGAGCATGGTGTCGGAGTTGTTCTAGGAACCAGCAGATCGCCCGCCTGTGCTATGTGGTAACACTGAAGGGAAAGAACAAGGAGGCCCTATCATTGGAGGGCCTCAACCTCAATGAGGAGCCAACAAGTCGAGGCCAGCCGAATGAGGACCTCATCTCGGTTCCCCTGGACGAGGCAGACCCTAAGAAAACAGTTTGCACTGGGACCAACCTTCCCCCTGAACGCCTATCCAAACTGGTAAGTTTCCTCAGAACTAACGCTGACGTCTTTGCTTGGTCTGCCACTGATATGCCCAGAATTGACCCTTAGATCATTACTCATAGGCTGAGCATAGACCTGAGCTCTAAGCCAATTTGGAAAAAGAAGAGGAACTTTGCACCGGAGCGATAGAAGGCTATAGGAGAGGAAGTTGACAAGCTACTCGACGCCGACTTCATCTGAGAGCTACACTACCCTAATTGGTTGTCAAATGTGGTTTTGGTGAAGAAAATTAATGGGAAATGGCGAATCTGTATTGACTTCATAGACCTTAACCGAGCCTGCCTGAAGGATAGTTTTCCTTTACCAATGATAAACCACCTCGTCAATGCCACTGCAGGGTACGAGCTACTCAGTTTCATGGATGCCTTCTCCGGATACAACCAAATAAAGATGCACCCCAAGGATTTGAAGACCTCGTTCATCACCGAGCACGGCACATACTACTACAAAGTGATGTCGTCCGGACTCAAGAATATAGGGGCCACCTACCAGCGTCTTGTCAACAAGGTGTTCAATAACCAGATGGGGAGGAACGTCGAAGCATATGTAGATGACATGGTAGTGAAGAGCCTAAAAGTTGAAGCATACACCTCGGACCTAGCCAAGACATTTGGCACTATGCGCAGGTTCAACATGAAGCTTAACCCAAGCAAGTGTGCCTTCGATGTCACCTCAGGAAAATTCTTGGGCTTCATCATCACGAAAGAGGCATTGAAGCCAACCCAGACAAGATACAGTCCATACTAGACATGGCACCCCCTCGGTCGTTGAAGGAGACTCAGAGGCTTACCGGAAAAATAGTTACTCTCAGCCACTTCTTGTCGAAGACAAGATACATGCCATCAAGAAGATGAAAGATTTCCAATGGATGGAGGAATGCTAGTGTTCCTTCGACGAGCTAAAGCTATACCTTACCTCACCTCACCTCCTCGCCCAGCTGGCTTTAGGAGAAACTCTGTAGTTATATTTATCAGCGGGGGACAAAGCCATTATCTTAGTCCTGGTAAAAGATGATGGAGTCCAGAGACCTATATACTATATCAACAAGGTCCTCTGACGCCAAGACCAGGTACCCCGAGGTGGAGAACTTAGCCTTCACCCTCGTTATCTCGGCCATAAAGCTTAGACCGTATTTTCAGGCACACACCATTGTGGTTCTGACAAACTAGCCCCTTAAGGTTATCCTTGCCAAGCCTAAGACCTTGGGATGCTTGCTCAAGTGGGCAGTTGAACTATTTGAGTTCGACATCTAGTACCAACTGAGGGCCGCAATTAAAGCACAAGCCTTAGCTAAATTTGTAATAGAATGCACCTTCAATAGACTCCTCGGCCGACCCCTCGAAGATGAACCAAAAGAGGCGCACTCGGCCGAGGAAGCTCATCTAGCATGGGAACTCTTTGTTGATGGTTTGTCCAACACCAAGGGAAGTGGAGCAGGCCTCATCCTCCTCACCACTGATGACGTTGTCATAGAATATGCATTGTAATTTGACTTCCCAGCATCCAACAACGAAGCCAAGTATGAGGCCCTCCTCGTGGGGTTACAGCTCGCTAGAGACCTCAGCTCCAAAACATATCAAAGTATTCAGCGACTCATAGTTGTTGGTGAATCAAGTCAACGGTGAGTATGAGGCCAGAGAACAAAGCATAGCCAAGTACCTCGCCAAAGTTCAAGAGCTAGCCCACCATTTCCAGCGCTTCTCCCAGCATCAAGTACCATGAGCCGAGAAAACAAGAGTCGATGCTCTCTCCAAGCTGGCAAGTACCTCGAATGTAGCCCTTAACTGCAATGTTCGCATGGATAAGCTACCTCGGCCCTCTATAGAAGAAGCCTAAGTACTCCCGTTAGAGGCCGAACCATCTTGGATGGACCCCATCATTGATTTCCTACTGATAGGATGACTACCCAATGACAGGAAGGAAGCTAGACGATTCCAACATCAAACTGCACACTACACTTTGTTGGAGGGAAAGTTGTATAGGAGATCCTTCACCTTGCCTTACCTCCGATGCCTTTGTCAGTAGGAGGGTGAATACGTGCTCCAAGAAATTTATGAAGACATCTGTAGTAATCACCTTGGTGGTCAAACCCTAGCCCAAACTACACTAATGCAGGGGTACTTTTGGCCAACTCTTGACAAGAATGCAGCTAAGCTGGTACGAAGGTGTGATCAATGTTAGAGACATGCTAACCTCTACCATCAACCAGCCACAACCTTCTTGGCTCTCAGCAGTCCCTAGCCCTTCGCTAAGTGGGGAATGGACCTCCTTGGCCCTTTCCCTCAAGCAACAGGGGGTAGGAAATACCTCATTGTCCCTGTGGACTACATCACCAAGGGGGTAGAAACCGAACCCTTAGCCACCATTACAGCTCGAGCAATCCAGAGCTTCTTTTGGAAAAACATCATTTGTCGCTTAGGCCTCCCCCACATGCTTGTCACCGATAATGGAAAGCAATTCTATGATGGTAAGTTCCGAGAATGGTGCACCTCCCTCAGCATCAAACAATAGTACACCTCGGTGGGCTACCCTTAGATGAACGACCTAGCCAAGGCCACAAACAGAACCATCCTAGATGGACTAGAGACCAGGTTGGACCGAGCCAAAGGCTTGTGGGCTGATGAACTACACAACATTCTTTGGGCATACCGAACCACACCTCAGACGGCCACGAGAGAGACCCAATTCGGTCTAACCTACAGTACAAAAGCAATAATTCCAGTAGAGATCGGCCAGCCAACACTTCGGATCGAAGCATACGACGAGGCCGAGAATAGTGAAGCACTTAGAGAAAACTTAAAACTACTGGAAGAGGCCCGAAGAAAGCACAAATCCGGGTGGCTGCCTACTACAACTCCAAGGAGAAAGAAAGGCATTACCAAGAGGGAGACCTCGTCCTTAGGAAGGTCATGGTCCCCGAACTTGGAGTAGGAAAGCTCAGCACCTTTTGTTTGGAAAATTTAGATGGAAGACCCATCCCTCAGATGTGGAACTTAGAGAACCTCCAGATGTACTATAGATGAATGTAAATTTTTGATGAAGTAATGAATGAACGAAGCAGAGTTCCTCTTTGTCTCAATGCTTTGCGTGTGTTCCCACCAGGTCTCTAAGACCCCCCAGCTTCGCGATTGGCCAAGGAGCATGGCCTCTCCTTAGGATCATGCCCTCTTGTCGGACCGTCGCCAAGGCATATTGCTAATAGTAACACCCTAACCAAATGCCTCACCAGACTATACCAGGACGGCCGAGGCCTTGCATACCTCGCCACCCGCCTCGGTGGCAGTTGGCCCTATGGTCTTTTACACTTAGTTCCATTAGCTAAAGATGGCAACCCTGACCAACTTGGTGGCTTGCCTTAGCCCGAGACCCAAACCTCCTCAAAGAGTCACATTGGCCTCATCGAAGTAGCCACTTTGAGAGATGGGAGCCAAGCAAGCCTCATCCCCTCCCTCACAGTTTGATAGGCCATCTCGACTTTTCCTAAGCAACCACAGGAGGAAGGGAGCCAGGCAGCTTCGGCCTCTTCTCTATGTTTCAGTAGGCCACCTTGGCCTCACCTAAGTGGAAACTTAGTAGGAACTAGGCCTCACGCTTCGATCGCGGAGCTCTACCTCGGCCTCTCCTTCCTAATAACCTAAGTTGTGCATGTAACGAGCCAATACGAGCTACTTTTCATGTGTGCACCATGGTCTTGTCACTGAGAGGGGCAAGGAACCCTAAAAAAACAAAAGAAAAAGAAAGGGAGAACACATTGCACAGAACAAAAGGAGAGCAGTGTACAAAATGAATGCTTGATTTTGTCATTACACTTCATCAAATTTTAAGTCTTTACAAAAAGTTTTGTGGCCTCTTAGGCTGAGCACATTTAAATTAAGCAATAAAAAAGGAAAAAGAAAAAGGGAATCACCTTCGGAAACCTTGGCAACCTCAGCAGCTTCCTTGGGAGAGTCTGGAATCACCTTCAAGCTCTCGACATCAAACTCTAGAAACATCTCCTTGAGGACTTTCTTGATGTCCTCGATCCCGTCTAGGTACATCACAAATGCGCAGCCAGCAAGGTCCTCAACTCACTTCTCTGACTCCTCAACTCGCTTCACTGCTTTGGCTGCCTGCATCAGTGCCTCAATAGTTTTCCCTTCAGCCTCTACCACCTTCTTCTTGGCCTCGGCTACCCGCTTCAACATCTCAACAGTCTTCCCTTCAACTTTAGCCTCCCGCTTTGCCGCCTCGGTTGCCTTTGTCTCCACCTCGGCCGCCCGTCGCTGGGCCTCGGAGATGATGCTCTTGAGGTGAACCCTATCCTCTTGCTCCTTGGAGAGGTCCTTCTGCAGCTCCTTCAGCTTCTCCTCAGCTTTTAGCAGAAGCACCTGCTCGTCCTTGTGGCCTGCCCTGAACATGGCGAACTTCTCCTTGGTAGCGGCAGTAGTCTTCTGGAGCTTTTCCTTTTCCTTTTTCAGCCTGTCCAAGTGGGCTAGGTTGAGGCTCATCCAGCCCCCTAGACCGACGAAGTAGAGACAATCCTGTAGTGAGAACCATTAGCAAAAGCTACAACAAAGAAAAACAAAAGAACGTCGTAATGAATACAAAAAACTTACCTCGGCCAAGTGGTGCAGCCCCTTGTCATAGACGGCTCATGGTGAGCTCTGCATCATCTAGAAGCGATCCCTTGAGAGAATCGCCCCACTCACCAAGGTCTAGCTGACCCCTTCCACGGTGATAGATTCCCCCTCGCAAACTGATCATCGGGGGCAGGAGACCTTGGAAGAGTGTTTAGCCCCTTTAGCGAGCTCTTGGGCAAATGTAGGGGCAAATGAGGGCCCCATGTGATGCTCCTTGGCAGGAGGACCCTTCATCGTGGTGTCCCCAACAAGATGCTTACTATGGGTCACCTTCTTCGATGACTGTTCTCTTAAGGCCTCTTTCAACCCGCCTCGGCCCCCTTGCCAGGCTCCTTCGTAGCTTCGGTTGGCTTCTTCGTGACCTCGGCCAGCCCCTTCCCTTTGGCTGGAACCTGTGGAGTTACCTCTTTGGCAGGGACTTGGGTAGATGTCCACTTGGCAGGGATCTTTGGAGCTGCCCCCTTGGTGGGGACCTGTTATGAAGTTGCCCCCTTGGTGGGGCAGGCACTCACTCGTTCCTCCCGGGCGTGCCCTCAGCGGGCCTCTACGGCATCTGTGAGCTTGCCTTTTGGTTCGCTCGCTCCATCTGCTTGGCACGAGCGCGATCAATAAACATTTTCTTGGCATCCATCGGCACCTCTTCAAGCAAAAGAAAAAATTTTCTTGGATGGCCGAACCCTGCAGGAAGGTAGGGCGAAATTTCAAAAATTTCTCTCTCTCCCATCTGGGAATCACATTCTCTGTTTTAAAAAAATTGCATTTTCAATGATCAATCTTGAGCCAAGAACTGAACCAGATCTGAAACCAAAAGGTGGAGAAGAATATACCTGATACAGAGTAGCAGTGACTCCCAATGAAGGTGTTCATGCCAAAAGAAATCTCCAAAGACTGCTCCCACTAAAGATGACACAGTGTAGGGTGGAGTAGAATAAGTAGTGTTCTTCCCAAGAACCGAACCCTTCAGTAAGAATTCGATAGAGGCTATGAGCACGACTTCAGATCACCTTTCTCCAAACACTGATATCAAGAACTTTTCTTGATCACTCCTACATGAATGGAGATCGAACTGGCAATTGGCGGCAACTGGAGGAGAACGCAGGGAGAAGATGGCGCAGTCACACTATTGTTGTCTTCTCTCTGTGTGATCTAAGATCTGATGTCTGGGGTTTTGAGATATCCTGAATGGTTCACCCCCTCCTCCTTTTATAGACTTAAAGAGATCAACTACTAATCCCATTAGGAGTTTCCTTATTCAAATCCTTATTTGAATCTGAACTCTCTTTAAGTGATAAAGATAGATCCTTATATTATCTACAGATTAGATCAGCTCTCCTAATCTCATTAGGAGGTTTCCAAATCCAAATATCTATTTGGAACTAGACTCTCTGAGTGGATAGGAATAACTCCCTATCCTATCTGCTGATTCAAACCCCAGATCCGCTCCTCTCTTTAACTAATCAAATTAGACCAGTTCGAAATGGGCTTTTAGGCCCAATATGTCTATGTGCTCATTAGCCTTCCAAACTTTTGCCCAGTTGGGCTTCTTTGTATGGCGTGGGACCCAAACATTGATCTACACATTAGCCACATGGGTTCAACCTAGCCTCTGTTACAAAACCTAGCCGAATTCACTGTTATGGGCAGTGAACCCCAGAGCCCATCACCATGGGTTCTTAATGGGCCTAACACTTACACTAAGTGGTCCCTGGGCCAAGCCACCTTATGAAAACCTAGGGACTGTGGGCTGATACAAGATTAACCCATCAGGCATTACCCTCAATGATCTTACAGTTAACCTCTCAGCCCACAATGATCAAACACTGTCCGACAAGAGGGGACCTCTCCCTCGGCTGCAAGGAACAGTGTTGCACTCTTTACTCACATGGATCCCGGGAATTAAAACATTTTGCAAACATTTTGAAACCATAATATATATATATATATATATATATATATATGTATATCCGTATATAAATATATTTTTCAAAACAAATTTCAACGATTGAAATCGGTTGCCCGCATTCTTGGTTTCCATCAGAGAGAATGCATCCTCGATCATTACCTTTGTCTGACAAAGGGGCTGATCCTGTCACTATGATCACCCACTCAGATAAATTCTCAGACTATCCCAACATACCTAGGTTTTGACCCCCACTAAGGATCTCATTGATTGGCATATCAAAGATAGCCCAATCCGACACCTAGTGCAGTATCATAATCGAGTCTAGGGGTCAGGTGTAACTTTCCAGTTTTTCCCATCAATCTCCAAGGTCCAGGGAAATATTGGAAATCTTGTCCGGTTCAGGGTTTCAAGTAAACCTACACTGCATGTACCTCGGGTCTCACCCTAGCAGCTGAGACAAACCACCCCAACCAACTTGGCGGCACATCAGTGTTAGCCTTGGCAGGATAAATCTCCCAAGACTTATCCAACGGTTGTGAACATTCTAAACTAACACGAGTCTCATATGTGTCCAGTTTAAGGGTATTACACAGAAACACACTATAATAACATGAATCAAATATGTACTTTATTCATTTACAATAAATGTCATAATGTACATCGTTCCGATTGGAGCTAAGGGCATACACTGTCTAACAGCTCCCACTTGCACTTAGGTCCAATCTGGTATAAGCCGGAGTCCCATACTTTCCACGTGTTTCTCAAACACTTTCTGTGTCAGTGGCTTAGTCAATGGGTCTGCTACATTTTCCACTGATGCTACCTTCTAAATCAGGACGTCCCCTCTTCCAACTATCTCCTGCAGTACAAGGTACTTCCTCTCGATGTGCTTCGAATTCGAGTGGGCTCGTGGCTCCTTATCCTGAGCGATAGCTCCATCATTGGCACACAACAACGGAATGGGTGATGTGCCGGATGGAACTACTCCCAATTCATGAATGAACTTCTTCATCCATACGGCTTCTTTGGCAGCCTCACTTGCGACAATGTATTCGGCTTCGGTTGTGGAATCTGTAGTGGACCCCTGTTTGCTGCTTTTCCAGCAAACAGCACACGATCATATCGTGAAAACATACCCAGATGTAGACTTTCTATCATCTAGATCTGACTGGAAGTTGGCATCAGTATACCCTTGGATCTGTAGTGAGCTACCATCGAAAACCAGACAAAACTCTTTTGTCCTTCGAAGGTATTTAAGTATATTTTTCACAGCGGACCAGTGCTCCTACCCTGGGTTGGCCAGAAATCTGCTTACCACACCCAGTGCCTGAGCAATGTCAGGATGAGTGAACAGCATGGCATACATGATGCTCCCTATGGCTGAGGCATAGGGAATCTCCTTCATGCCCTCAATCTCCTCGAAAGTCTTGGGAGACATCCCCTTAAAGAGAGTGACTTCGTGCCTAAAAGGAACATTTCCCTTCTTGGAGTTCTCCATGCTGTATCTCTTGATTATTTTGTCAATGTAACCAGATTGGGATAATCCTATTATCCTCTTCGATCTATCTCTATAGAGTCGAAGATCCAGTATATAGGAGGCTTCTCCAAGATCTTTCATGGAGAATTACCGTGAAAGTCATACTTTCACCGTAGTCAACATTCCTACATCATTCCCAATGAGTAGAATGTCTTCTACATATAGAACCAAGAATGTAACATTATACCCACTGGATTTCCTATAAATACAGGGTTCATCTGGATTCTGCTCAAAGTCAAACCTTTTGACAGTAGAGTCAAACCGGATGTTCCAACTCCTAAAAGTTTGCTTAAGTCCATATATGGATCTATTTAATTTACATACAATGTGTTCCTGACCCGTAACTATAAAACTTTGCAGTTGCTGCATATAGATATCTTCAGTAAGATCTCCGTTCAGGAACGCAGTTTTGACATCCATTTGCCAAATCTCGTAGTCATGGTATGTTGCTACAACTAGCAGGATTCTAAGGGATTTAAGCATGGCCACCGGCGAAAAGGTTTCCTCATAATCGATGCTCTCTTTTTTAGTATACCCTTTCGCCACCAGATGAGCATTGTAAGTCTCAACCTTACCATCGGGGCCCTTCTTCCTCTTATAGATCCATTTGCATCCAATTGCTTTTACCCCGGGGGGCGGATCTACTAGAGTACAGACTTCATTGGTCTCTATTCCATCTCAGCTCTCATGGCATCTGCCCACTTCAAGGAATCTATGTCCAACATATCTTCCGCATAAGTCACAGGATCCTCCTCACTTGTCGTAGCTTCCACTAGGTAACTATCCTGGTCATAGCTGAGACGAACTGGAGGCTTGGATACCCGGGTAGATCTTCTTGGTTGATCACTACCTGGAACTCGTGGGACACCTCCCACTGACCCTGAGCTCTCTTCATCAAGAACAACATCCTGACGATGATTGTTCAGGATATAGTCCTCCTCCAAGAAATGGGCATTTCGGCTACAGAACACCTTCTGTTCACTTGGGTCATAGAATAGGTAACCCACAGAGCCCTTGGGGTAGCTTACGAATAGGCAACGGCTGGTCTTGGATTCCAATTTGTCCGCACTCGTTCTTTTAACATGTGCTAGACAACCCCAAATCTTCTAGTGTCTGACACTTGGTTTCTTTCCGGTCCAAAGTTCATATGGAGTATTCGGAACCGATTTGGTTGGAACCCGATTCAGCACGTATTCGCAGTCTCCAATGCGAAACCCCAAAAGGATGTGGGTAACTTTGAGCGTACGAGAAATGACCAAACCATATCCAATAAGGTCCTATTCCTCCTCTCTGAAACACCATTTAACTGTGGTGTAGTAGGAGGAGCTAACTGTGATACTATCCCGTTGACCTTTAAGTAGTCGTTGAATTTGTCAGAGAGATACTCGCCACCTCATTCCGATCGAAGGGTCTTAATTTCTCTCCCTAACTGTTTCTCGACCTCTTGTTTGAACTCCTTGAACTTTTCAACGGATTCAGACTTGTGTCTCATTAGGTACGCGTAACCATACCGAGAGAAATCATTGGTGAATGTAATAAAATACACGTGCTGGTTACGAGTCCTAACACTTAGGGGACCACATACATCAATATGTATAAGGTCAAGTGTGCTTGTACATCTTTCAGGCTTACTATTAAATGGTCATTTCGTCATCTTACCCTAAAGGAAAGGCTCACAAGTCATTTCGTCATCTTTCAGGCTTACCATCCTTGTGATACGATCAATGCTGCTATGGCCAAGTCGGTAATGCCATAGAATATCCATCTGCACACAATTTTGAAACAGAAATCAAATTTTGTACATAAAGACAATCTTTCAGTACAATTATCCCTTCTCTGAAAATTAACTCTACGATTCCTATAGCCATAGCTGCAACACTTGCAGGAGTCCCCAAGTAAAGTGTTACTTCTCCGTCACTCAGTCTCCTGCTTATCCTGAACCCTTGAAGTGAGTTACATGCATGGGTCGATGCCCCAGAGTCAATACACCAGGAAGCAGAAGTAACCAACAAATTGGTTTCTATGACACAGGATTCGAAATTACCTTTCTTGGATTCCAGGTACTGAGGACAGATCCTCTTCCAGTGGCCGGTATGTTTGTAGAAGTGACAAGCATCCAATGCTCTGTCCCTCTTCTGCTTCTTGGACTTGGTGGCTTTCTTCTGGGGCTTCTTCTTTGCCTTCCTTTTTTTCTTGCCTGACTTGCTAGCATCAACAAGCATAGCAAGAGACACATCCTTCTTAATCAGTTCTTCAGCCCTCTGCAACATATTGTTGAGTTCTTGAATGCTAACATTCAGCTTATTCATGTTATAGTTCTTGATGAACGGATTGAAGGAAGGAGGCAAATAATTTAGGATAGTGTCAACCATAGTGACATGGTCCAGCCTGGATCCAAGAGCCTCAAGTTCATTGATGTAACCCATCATCCAAAGACAATGGTCATGAACCTGCTGCCCCTTGGACATTTGTACGGTCACGAATTGCTTCAAGACCTTCTGGTGAGTAGAATGGTTCTGCTCTTCGTACATTGTCTTTAAACTATCCAATATATGCTTAGCAAGTTTGATGAACTTACAATTTATCTATAATTTTTGAAGACTTTAGTATGGATTTTTATGCCGGTTTTATTAATTTTTGCCTTAATTTAGCTTAATGCTAAGAATAAGTTCAGGGATAATTAATCCAAGAAAAGGAAAGAAAAAGGCAAGAAAAGAAGGTTCAAAAAGACCAATTTCAGTCCAGCCCGGTTGTGGAAGCAAGAGAGAACACTTCGGCCCAAGAAGAGCAAGTGAATTCCTTGAGAAAACCCAAGAAAATAAAGCCTAGCTATGAGTAGAATTCGGCCCAGCAAGGAAGGCCCATTCTTAGCCTAAAAGAGCAGCTCAATGTATAGCTATCATGTGCTAAGAGAGAGCCTAAGTGCAGCCCAAATAGCAGCCCTTAGGAGGCTTTCAAGAGAGCTCTAGAAAGTTCAAGAAAGGGGTGTAATACACCCCATTCTAGAGGCTTCAAGAAGGGGCAAGAGCCCCCTTGAAAAACTATATAAGGAGGCCTCTAGGAGGGGGGAGAGGTGTTCAATTGCTTGAGAGGAAGGCTCTCCCACTCTTAGAGGTTCGGCCACCTTGAGAGAAGAGAAGAGAAGAAGGCTAGGCGCAAGGAAGAAGAAGAAGAAGGGCTGAAGGAAGTTCAAGACAAGCAAGCTAGAAGAAAAGGTGAGTTCGAATTGAGGGTTTGTGATTCAAAGATCTTTTGTAATAAATCATTTGTAGTTTCATTCTCTTTTGATTTGAATTCAGTTTCTTTGTTATATTTTCTTTCTTCTTTCTCCTTGTTTCCATTCTTCCTTGATGTATTTCAGCTTGTAAAATTTCAGTTCAGCAATCTAATTCTTTTTTATTCATTCAAATGGTCATGAATTGTACTTGAAGTTTCTTGAATAAGGGTGTTATTGTAGATTAATTCGGCCAACTAACCTTCAAAACTCAGATCTGAATTCTCAGATCTGAGATTGCAAGATCTGAATTGCTTGAAAGAGAATTCAGATCTGCAATTTTCAGATTGGCCGAATGGATCTAAAGCTTGGAATTCCTAGAGTGCTTGAGAGAGACTCTAGGAATTCAGATCTACTATTCAAGAACTGAATTGGATGCAAGATTAGAGATAAGTTGCACAATTCAGTTGGTGATCAATTCAGACTTGAATTGATGCCTTAGAAGTGTTTGAAGAAATGCATGCATGGGGATTAGATTCTTCCTAGAGATAGAAGAACCGTCACTCATGCATAGGATGAACATGCGCTTGAGAGAGTCTAATCATGACCTTGGGGTTTCACCAACCCAAGGCTCAATCATGATTTATTCGAATGATCCAAATTGATAGATTGCTGAATTCTGAGATTGACATTTACTGCTTACTCTTATAACCTGATTTGAAGGCAATTGGGCCAATGATTTAGATAGATTTTAATTTAGGATTTTTTTATCTTTCATTAAAGTTTTGATTTATTTGTTGATCAGATAAGAAGTGCTCAATTTAGTATTGGTAATTGTTTCCTAAATCCTCGTGGGAATGATACTTCACTCACTACTTTATTACTTGAGCGGCTAGTGCACTTGCTAGTGTCACAATGAGCCACACATCAAGTTTTTGGCGCCGCTGCTAGGGATTTAGGGAAACAATATTAGGAAATATTGAGCATTCTTAATCTGATCTCATTCAGCATTGCATTCATAGTTGGGTTAATTTGCTAACTTTTTCATTTCAGCTTGGACTGCAACTGCTGTACTACTGTAGTTATGTTTCTTCTTTCTTAAGTAGATTACTTTCTTTTTCTGGTTTCAGTTTCATTTTAATAAAGATATATTTCATTTCCTTTAAATCTTGGTGTTGTTACATTCAAAAAGAAAAAAAAAAGAGAAAAAAAATTTCACAAAAACATGAGTGTTGCAGATCTGAGTTGCATTCGACACTCAGATCAGCAGAATTCAGATCTGCAGCACTCAGCCGAAAAGAATTGCTTGTGTTTCAGACTTTTATTTCTTTTTCCATTACAAAAATAAAAAAATATATATAAAATGAAAAAAAAAAGAGATCCTTTGAACATCAAGAGGAGCAATTGAGAACTCGGATCAGAACTCAGATCTGAGTTCCTATTGCAGATCTGCAACAGTTCAGATCTGAGTTCCTCTGAACTCAGACCTGAACTGATGCAATTTTGAGGGGAATTGGGTGTCATCACCACCCCAATTCACCCTAGGGCACTTCTGCTATTCTCCAAAAACAATTTGGTAGAAATAACTGAAGGTAAGGCAATTGAGATTTCAGATCCGAACTCAGACTTGAGTTCAGACCTGAATTCTGCTATTGCAGAACTGCTTAGTTCAGATGAACTTAGACCTGAACTGATACAAGTTTAAGGTGAATTGGGTGCCATCATCACCCCAATTCACCCTATAATAAATCCGACATACCCCAAAGGTAATTGGATAGCAAAGAATGAAAAAGAAATTCAGATCTGAACTGATACAGATCTGAACTATAGTTGAGGACTGAACTGATACAAAGCACATTTTGGATTTTGGGTGAACTGAACATTTGCTTTATCCACTTGTAACCGAGCTACATTAGCTAAGGAGGTGTATGTTTGGGTTGAATAATTGTGATGCCTCAGTTATTTAATAAAAAAAATTAGCACTTTCCAAGTATTTCTATTAGCATTCAGATCTGTAGCAGGGCTGCTATAGTACAACAGTTAGCAGACCTGATTTCAGATTTCTACAAAAGTTGTGTGGACCGAATAGCTTGCAATACCAAACATTGCAGACCCAATTTTCAGGTCTTAGCAAGTGTTTGATATGCATCAGCTATACAGGTTTGAGCTTCAATTGTAGAGCTTAAAATCCTTAAACCAAGCCTAACTCAGGACTGGTTTTAGTTTATTTCAGATCCTTTTAATATATTTTTCAGATCAGATCTGATTTCAGCCCTAAAGCATCACAGATTTGATTCCAACCTTAATGAATGTATATTGTAGTGTATACCAATGAGTGTGTATGAATATACAGCTCAGATCTGAATTATTATTTGTTAATTTCTCTGGACTAACAATACCAAAGACTTGTAGATCTGAACTCAACTAAATTGGGTCTAAATTCAGATGTTGCAATCGATGGATGTAGATAAAGGAACCTTGAATAAGATGATTGGTTTAAATCTGCTTTTAGTATAATCGGCTTCATTTATTCATGATAGGATGTAGGTTTTTGTATTCCAATAATTCACTTTACATTTTCAGTGTGATAGGATTAGTTATTTATTTTCTTTTGTGAATATCGGCATTTTTATTGCTTTGACCTTAACAGTTTATGACAAGCAGACCTGAACTGGAAGAGATCCTTTACGACCCAGAGATTGAACGGACTCTCCGTGTCCGTTTAAGAGCTGCTAGGCAAGTCAAACAAGAAGCTCAAGAAGCTCAAGAAATGGCTAAACAGAGGACTATGATGGACTATGCCAAACCCACTCTCACTGGAGCTGCCTCCAGCATTATCAGGCCCAATATTGCTGCTAACAACTTTGAGATCAAACCTGCCATAATCCAAATGATACAAAATACGGTTCTGTTTTGTGGTATGGCCCATGAGGATCCGAATGCCCATATTGCTAACTTCTTGGAAATCTGTGACACCTTCAAACACAATGGGGTAAGTGATGATGCCATCCGGCTGAGGTTATTCCCATTTTCTTTGAAGGATAAAGCCAAAGCATGGCTGAATTCATTACCGGCAGGATCAATAGCTACGTGGGACGAAATGGCCAGCCGTTTTCTTTCTAAATATTTTCCCCCTTCTAAAACTGCTAAAATGAGGAATGATATCACTACTTTTTTCCAGCAAGAGGGGGAATCTCTCTATGAGTCCTGGGAACGTTACAAGGAGCTACTAAGGAGGGTTCCTCACCATGGCCTTCCGATTTGGCTGCAGGTGCAAACATTTTATAATGGTCTAACCGATTCAAACAAGACCATCTTAGATGCAGTAGCTGGGGGCTCCATAAACAATAAGACTCCCGAGGTTGCCCATGCACTCATCGAGGAGATGGCAGCCAATAACTACCAATGTCATTCAGAAAGGACATTGATACATACACAGCTCTCTCTGCACAAATAGGAGCACTTAGCAAAAAATTTGATGAGATGCAGATGGCAGCTATGCATGTACAGTATGATAAGTGTGGGGGAGGCCATGATAGCACTGAATTCCAAGTTGGCAGTCAGTCTTTTCAGTCCACAGAACAAGTAGACTTTGTTGGCAACTTTACAAGACAGCCAGGAAATCAGTACCATCATGCCCATAACCCCGGATGGAGAGGCCACCTGAATCAGCATGCACCTAAGCCTTTCCAACAAAACTTCTATCAGTCGGAACCGAAATCTAACTTGGAGGAGCTGATGACCAAGTTCATAGCTAGTGCGGAAAATAGATTTCAGAATAACGAAACATCGATAAGGAACTTGGAAACTCAGGTTGGGCAGCTGGCACAGATGATTTCAGAAAGGGCTCCGGGTACCTTACCTAGTAACACCATGGTAAACCCAAGGGAACAAGAGGCTGTTGGGAGAATTCCCAATTCAGATACTTAGTCATAAACTGTCTTACTTGCTTTTTGTTTTTATTTTTCATAGCATTTAAGTTTAGTTAGTTTTTCATAGAATTTAATTGAATAAAGATACTGATCTCCTCTTCTAGTTTGCAAGTGATTTCTAGCAGAAGAAGTTTTCCACCGACAACATATTGCAGAATTTAAGAATGATCTTCAGGGAAGTCCTCTAAATACCTCCTATTACTTGATGATGCTCTTGCTAGTTTTATTGTTACTGCCTAACACTACGAACATTGAGGACAATGTTCATCTTAAGTGTGGGGGAGTGAGCCCGAGGCTAGGGTATGGGGGCTGAAACCATGCACCCCAACACACATATGCAGGCAATGACATAACCAAAAAAGACTGGAACCCCTCAAGTTCATTACTATTTATTTGATGATTTTTTTTAAGAAGGAATTCAATGAGTTGAGGGAGACGGATGTACTTGTTAAGTTTTTATTCTTGTGAATGACCCAATTTGATATATGCATGAGAAAAGGGGAGCTGAATATGCTTTTCAGCATGACTAGCCCTAACTATCTTCATGTGTATGGAAGCCCTTGATTTCATGGTTAATGGTCAAGAGAGCTAGTGCACATCTGAAGTGCTGATTCTTGAGGTTCAATAATTGCAAAGAAGGACAAAAGCCCAAATTGACTCCGCTATTCTGAGCTGAATAGTAAAACTAGCAGCTTAGAACATGAATCCTATTTACCTACCTCAAGAAAGTGACCAGTGTGAGATGGAGCATAAGATGCACTCACACCAAAAAAAAAAAAAAAAAAAAAAAAAAAAAAAAAAAAGAGAAGGTTGAGATGGAGCATTAGATGCACTCACCCCTAGAATTAAGAAATTGTGGTGATAGTTGAGGTTCAAAGGGGCACTCTAAAGTTGAACTCTCATTAAGATTTAGTTACAGATGTGAAACTTAGTGAAATTTGATTATTAACCTTAACAATTAAGGAGCTGATTTATATATGAATTAGGAGTGAAGAGTAGACTATGATGAAATTCATATTCTCCTTTCCTTGGATCTTATACATATCTTAAATAGTAATTTACAAGAATAAGAGTTGAGCACTTACAAAAGTCCCCCGACTACTGAATGAATTTCTATCTTAAAAAGTTCACCAGGTAATGGTAAGAACAGAAAGGGGGAAATGTTCAGTTTATGGCTGATGTCCTTGCTTGAGGACAAGCAAAAGCTTAAGTGTGGGGGTATTTGATGAACTTACAATTTATCTATAATTTTTGAGGACTTTAGGATGAATTTTTATGCCGGTTTTATTAATTTTTGTCTTAATTTAGCTTAATGCTAAGAATAAGTTCAGGGATAATTAATCCAAGAAAAGGAAAGAAAAAGGCAAGAAAAGAATGTTCAAAAAGACCAATTTTAGTCCAGCCCGGTTGTGGAAGCAAGAGAGAACACTTCGGCCCAAGAAGAGCAAGTGAATTCCTTGAGAAAACCCAAGAAAATAAAGCCTAGTTATGAGTAGAATTCGGCCCAGCAAGGAAGGCCCATTCTCAGCCCAAAAGAGCAGCTCAATGTATAGCTATCATGTGCTAAGAGAGAGCCTAAGTGCAGCCCAAATAGCAGCCCTTAGGAGGCTTTCAAGAGAGCTCTAGAAAGTTCAAGAAAGGGGTGTAATACACCCCATTCTAGAGGCTTCAAGAAGGGGCAAGAGCCCCCTTGAAAAACTATATAAGGAGGCCTCTAGGGGGGGGAGAGGTGTTCAATTGCTTGAGAGGAAGGCTCTCCCACTCTTAGAGGTTCGGCCACCTTGAGAGAAGAGAAGAGAAGAAGGCTAGGCGCAAGGAAGAAGAAGAAGAAGGGCTGAAGAAAGTTCAAGACAAGCAAGCTAGAAGAAAAGGTGCGTTCGAATTGAGGGTTTGTGATTCAAAGATCTTTTGTAATAAATCATTTGTAGTTTCATTCTCTTTTGATTTGAATTCAGTTTCTTTGTTATATTTTCTTTCTTCTTTCTCTTTGTTTCCATTCTTCCTTGATGTATTTCAGCTTGTAAAATTTCAGTTCAGCAATCTAATTCTTTTTTATTCATTCAAATGGTCATGAATTGTACTTGAAGTTTCTTGAATAAGGGTGTTATTGTAGATTAATTCGGCCAACTAACCTTCAAAACTCAGATCTGAATTCTCAGATCTGAGATTGCAAGATCTGAATTGCTTGAAAGAGAATTCAGATCTGCAATTTTCAGATTGGCCGAATGGATCTAAAGCTTGGAATTCCTAGAGTGCTTGAGAGAGACTCTAGGAATTCAGATCTACTATTCAAGAACTGAATTTGATGCAAGATTAGAGATAAGTTGCACAATTCAGTTGGTGATCAATTCAGACTTGAATTGATGCCTTAAAAGTGTTTGAAGAAATGCATGCATAGGGATTAGATTCTTCCTAGAGATAGAAGAACCGTCACTCATGCATAGGATGAACATGCGCTTGAGAGAGGCTATTCATGACCTTGGGGTTTCACCAACCCAAGGCTCAATCATGATTTATTCGAATGATCCAAATTGATAGATTGCTGAATTCTGAGATTGACATTTACTGCTTACTCTTATAACCTGATTTGAAGACAATTGGGCCAATGATTTAGATAAATTTTAATTTATAATTTTTTTAGCTTTCATTAAAGTTTTGATTTATTTGTTGATTAGATAAGAAGTGCTCAATTTAGTATTGATAATTGTTTCCTAAATCCTCGTGGGAACGATACTTCACTCACTACTTTATTACTTGAACGGCTAGTGCACTTGCTAGTGTCACAATGATGTAATTTACTTTAACTTATTTATAATAATTAAATTGATTTTAAATTTATATAAGTAATTATAATCATTAATATAATTATACTAAGTACTAATATTATTATAATATTTATATTAGTCATATTTATTTTTGTATTGACATAATTAGTATAAAATGTAATCTAATTAGTAGAGGGTCCAGTTTTCCCATTTGTTTCAAATCCGGTTCAATCAGCTATGGATCAATTATGGTTTTTTTTATAAGCAAAAGTTATGGGTTCGGTTGGGATTAGTAATAAGCCAACAAATGTTAAGTGGTTCAAAGTTCAAACTAAGCTTACCTTAAATTACGGGTTTAGGTCAACCCGACCTATCGATCTAGTTTACTGGGGAAAAACGGGGCAATAAAAACCTTATTTTAGTTGTCTTCCTCACCCTCATAGGGCTTTGCGAACCTGAAATTTTTTACTATCATAGGTTGATTGTGTCAACACCCTCTACTACAAGTGTATTACAATATTGCCTTTGGACATTTATAGTTTCTCTCATCTAGAAATTTAAATTTAAATAAAAATGAAAAATGAACAATTAATTAATTAAGATTTAAGTTAATGGAAAGAGATTGACCATTTTGCTACTTTGATTGCCATGAACTCAAGCACTAACTTGGGGAAGCTTTAGCGTATGTTTTGTTTTGTGGGCATTGTGATTGGCATTTATAAATGTCATGTGATCGTCAAATCAACATTTAGCCCATCGTGTTGATTTGTATGTATAGATTCTCACAAAAGCTAGTCTTGATTTATGTGTGCACCCACAGTTGGGAGAAGCTTAATTTTAACGCATCTGCCAATATTAATCATTTATTAATTGTTCTACTGACGTGATGCCTAAATATGTAACCTAATGGTGCCTATTTGTCATAAACGGTCAACATTATCACATTTCTCAGTTTTAAAGACAAATCAAGTACAAACGTTTAGTTAATAAGAGAGACACTACAAATCGAGTACAAACCTAAAAGTTCTCTAAAAGTTCTAACCACAGTTTTCTTGACTGTTGGTAAAAACAAAAAAAAAAAAAAAAAAAAAAACTGCCGCTAAAAATACTTTTAGCGGCAGCCAAGGATATCTTTAGTGGCAGTCGCGACTGCCACTATATATATACATAACATGCATTTTTTTTAGATTTATTTCTAGCATCAGTTACAAATAAAATTTAAAAAATTCATTCTCCATTCAAAAATTTGAGGCACAAAAACATCTTAGTTTCAAATCAATAGATTCTTTAATACAAATTACATCATCCATTCTCAGAATTCATAACACTTGATTAACAAAAACTCCCAAAATCCAGCGAAGATGAATACTTGCACAAATGATGAAATCAAACTATTTGATTGGGTCCCACGTTCTTATAAAATGTTCAAAATAGCATGCTGTTTAAGAATACAAAAATACATAAAAATTCAAGTGTCACCTTTGAATTCTTTTCTCTTGCATCAATTTGTTTTACTACAGTTTGAAGAGGCTTCTAGAGACTCCTTTGGCTCAAACTTTTAGTTTTGAACTCAGCTTTCTAGTAATGGATGCATTTGAGATGCCTTTTCCTTTCCAATTCAAGTTGTTGGGTGTAATATTGGTCCTACACCTGTATGGGCACCGAATGTAGTCTTGTTTTTTATGCTATCTCAGCACACTATATGGTACTTGTATCATCTTTTTTCTTCAATGAAGATCTCTTCTTATTTTATAATAAAAAAGATGGAGTAAATTTAATGTTGCCCATCTTGCAAATTGGGGCTTGAGAACCTCAACAATAATGAGTCTCAATCAGCTAGATGCACATCCACAACAGCTTTTGTTATGTCGTTCAGGTTTGAATTCCAATTTTCCATGCAGCTAAACTTCAGATTTAACAGCCAGATAAGGATGAAAGTACCAAGTGTTGTCTCTGGAAGGGGCTAACCATCTAGAACAGCCACTTGGACTCCAAACAAGGCAACAAGCCCTCTATGAAAAGTATGCAGGTTACTTATATGTTTTTTTTGTCTATTTTTCGTTCATAAATTAAACAGATTTATTTGGTGTTCAAGTACCCTTACATGACCTACTTTTAATTTGGCAGCCTTTGAAGTAGACTTTCCAAGATTTTGTGGCAAGTTCAAACAGAGAGAACCTCAAGTGCCTATTTCCCATATCTGCATTTGTATCTTAAATCAGCAAAATGTTTATGAAAGGGATATAGACAATTGAAGGATAATGAATCTGAGGTCAGGTTATTTATTACTCAAGACACAAAACATAGTACTTCAAGGAGCCTCTTAGAGTAAAGACCCCATACCACATACTTCTCTATAATAGAAAGCTCACGTGTGCTGCAGTTGATATATACAAAAAGTTATGGTGGCTCGTCAGACTTCCAACGACCTGCATCAATAAGAAATGACCTCCAATTTTAAGATAAGTGCAACTTTTGAAGTATGTATGTAAATGCTTTAAAAATAACACATGCACATGAGATTTCTTTTGGAGGCCTTACAACTAGTCAGGTAGATGCCTCACCAGCAAGTTTGAATATGGGGTTGTCTCATAAATCACTAAGCTGAGACTTGCAGCATTCAAATTTAAATTTCCTGTGCATATACTCAAACAATAAAAGGCTTGAATTACACAATTTAAGCAGGAAAATTTATGTTGCTGCTCAACCACTAATTTTGAGCCTTTCTGAACAGATCAAAGATGCAATTGTAGGACTGCAATAAACCATTTTCATTTGTTTGTTGAAAATTATAGAGCTTAGCTTGATCTCCATCCCCATACCACTTGACTCTGTTACTGTTCTTGTTACTATTATTTATAATGTTGTTGATCAATTTAAGCAGCAGTTTGCATACCTTGAGCATTATGGAAATGGCGCAACAGTTAATCCCCCTGAGAGGCAACATGCATAGTAATTAATTCATGATTCACAAATTATTCTAAGCAATTAGAGGTATAGCTTGAGTGAAAGGAATCAGGCCTACATAGTCAACTAAAGGAATTTTTTTTGGTCAAAAAAACAATGTGATCCTGGCCTCCATGCTGAAATATAACCCCAAAATATCAATACACCAAGTAGCAAGTTTTTCCAATGAGATGTTGGCTACCAAACAACAATATTTAACAACAAATGCCAATGCTAACTAATTCCACATGCAATGACAACTAATAAAGGGAGAAAAAATCTGGGACTCCAGCAATAAACATAGTCAGAGCCATTTATGGTAATTGCAAATGAAAACACCATGTGACAAATCAATCCAGAGTCATCACAGTGGCTATTAGTAATTTATTAGTGAGTTCATCAGCTTTGAGGTTCGAAGTCTAACCATATAGAATTGGAGAGTAATTTGTATGCTAATTATGAAACGATTTTGTATCTTATACTAATTATAATCTTCGGCCTAATCTCTATTCAGTATGGCTATATATGTTTGGTTTCCTTCAAAATTCTCTTCTCTCATGTTCTATCAAAGCAAGCATAACATACGAGTCATGGACAAGGTTTGAAGAGGATTTATTTTTATTTTTTGGAGTAACACCCTTTAAAATGGAAAAAGTACTATTAAGGCTGACAGGTAACAATTATTGTTTTGTCAAGTGAATGGGGATTGGTAGAGTTCACTTCAGTCCATTCTAAAGTGGAGAACCAAACATGCACACCATCAACACTTTTTTTGGGGTTAAAACTTAATAGAAGCCAAACATTATACTATACCAAACAATGAAGACGACTAAAGAACTTGTAAAGAGCATCTGGGCTATAATAGCAGTACCAAGAAGCAATGTTTTCAATCTGCTGTCAAACATATTCAGCTTAAAAACATGTAGTTCTTTTTGGGGTTGGGGAAACATTACCGAAAAGGTAGTAGATTGAAAGTTTGAGTAGTGGCAGAACTGCACTCATTATTCAACATGTCCTATGGCTAGGGGTGTCAATGGACTTAACCTCAAGTAGAACCCAGGAATCATCAAACATGGAATATCTAACCTGAAACATATATTACAATTTAACCTCAAGCAACACAAGAGAAAAAAAGAAAAAGGCAGACAAAGTATAAGACTACTGAGCACCGATACCCTTAGGATCTTGGGGACAGAATGGTTTAACTTGAGTTCAAAATAGAGGCTTGGAATCCAACACTTTGTTGAATCTCACATCAAAGAAATGAAATTCTATGAAAGAATAGAATGGAGTTCTAAAGATAATATTTTTTTTCTAATCTATTAATTGTCTCTAGGATTGTCGACAAGGAAATGAAGCAGAAGGGAAAACCTTTGGAGGGAATCGTTTGAGGAAGACCAACATCTGAGAAATCAAATTTGAAAAACAAGGTCCAATTGGAACATGCTCCAACAACCTGCATCAATTATTTATATGACTGACCATTAAGATTAAAAAAAAAATTAACACAAATAGGAAAAGAAGAAAAATAGGAAATTATGAAAGCCACAAAATTTGCAAATCAGGAATTACCTTTCAATGTTATCAAGGATGATAATGCTCAATGGTGACTTGTACGCATCCTCAAAAACCTGTGAAGAATATCTGATCATAAATGGATTTAAGCTTTTTACAAACATGATTTTAAGGCCGATCAACCAGACAGAAATGAAAGTAAGACACTTCAATGGTGCACTGTATACAAGATTTCTTCTTATACAATTAAAGGCAACCCAGAAGATTGCACAAATCATTCTTCTTACTTGAGATGAATCAGTAAGACATTAATTAATCCTAGTTCCATTGAAGAAGGTATAGAAAATTAAGGGTTAATATAATAGGCCTTGACAATCAGAGCACATTTAGTGCTTTCGCTAAGGCAGATCATTTTTTCCACATATATCTACACTCATAAGAGACATTTGAAGTCAAAACCAAGAAAATGAAAAGAGGGAGGTTCAAATAAATTCTATAAATACTCAAAATGGGAAGAAGCATACTATCTTGACATAGGGGAAATCAGTGGCAATGCCATGATTTTGGTGGTTGATGCATTGGAGTCTAATGGAAAGTTGGATATCTGAATTTTTTATACCTATGAATACATCAGGCTAACAATGTTGGTTAATATAAGTCAAAATATTGGAATTTGATGATCTAATACATCTATACATGTGAATATGTCTAAAAGTTACTACAACTATCTCCTTATTTCAACTTATTATTTGCTCCTGCATAAGTAGTCAGTTGCTTTGTATTTTACTCCGGAACACCTAGCTATGATGATTACAATTATAATTGTTGGTTGTTTCAGAGCAGCCATGGAAGAGGCAGCAGCACTGCAACCACACCAAATTGAAATGATGAATGAGAATTAGGTTAATAAAGTTGGTTTAATTTTCAAATGATGAATGGGAATTAGGTTAATAAAAATATGTATAGGAATCTCTATTCATAGAATATACCATTTGAACTATTAGTAGTCACAAAGGCTGAACAAGACAATAAGAGAATAAATCTCCAACAAATGATATACATGTCAACTGCTTAGTGCTACACCGTTCTATATAAACTAGCTAAGGTAGTGACCCTATAACCAGATATTTCCCAATGAAATCAGAGTGTTCTATTGGAATAAGAAATATAAGGGTACAAATGCAATGAATTCTTGATTCCCAAGTGGGTTGACTAAAATTCTGTCAAACATTTTATCATTTAATTAATTTATTTTCTAAAAGAAAAAACAGTAATCATTCAGTTTAGCCACTTCCAGCTGTTACCAAATGGCCCCTTTCATAGAAATTATGCAGTTGGTGGATGTTAATGGTGATGGAGTGGATTTGAGATACAATTGTGAAGCGTGAAGCATATCCCAGTGAACAAGGAACAAGATAGGACTACCCTGCTTTCTTATTTTGAGGATTGAATCTTGAACTCTTGGGTGAAATGACTGTGTTTAACAAACTGTTGACCTTTTCAAGTTTATTTTTGTCTAAAAAATGGTGAACTAAAACCTTAAAATGCAAGATATTACTACTCCATGGATTTAAAGGTGAACAAATTGTTCTGTTCCAAATCCCACCATATGGCATTAATTGATCCCAGAAAGATCCATCTGGGCAAACCTATTACCAACTATAAATTATATGACCAGTAGATTCCAAATCCCACTAATACTTGCATAATATCAAACTTGAAAAGAACAGGAGCTGCTTCCCTCCAGTCGATAGCAAGTGTAGGTCAGCTAGTATATCATCTAGTACGTGCAGCACAATCTGGATTGCATTGCATCTCAATCCACAAAAAAAAAATGTCAAAATTTAATATAATGATGCAATCTCATATACAAGGGAAAAAGACCACAACTATGGAAGGAAACATATCATTTAAAAGAGTTAGTATATAGTCTAGTTTTGTAAACATAGAAGGGAAATTTGTATGGTACTATGGTATATACTCAGTTACTCACCGCTCAGTAATCATTTAGCATTTACATTTTTGAGAAAGAGTGTGTGCACGTGCAACCCAGAAATTGGTCAAAAGAAGACCTAAAAGATCACTATGGAAAGCACAATGGTGTGGTAAATACTTACCACGGTTGATGATTACAATTTTTTCCTGCGCTACTGTCCACATAAAGAATGAAACCATTGAAGAGAAATTAGCTTCCCACAGACAACACCAAGGAAATAAGGAATCCAGCAGTCCTATTAATGCATTAAGAACGATTTAACCAAGAAAAAAACTTCAAAAATTGCATATTCTAATGTCATCACCCACACATAAGGGCATTTCTATGCATCAAAACTCAGACGTAGAAGATAACACCCATATCAAAGAAATGTAGAACGAAACAATGCACACCACACTTTGTAAAGCCAAAATAGGAAAAAACAACCGATCAGATCAGATCTGATCTGATCTCCTTTCTCTTGAGTCCGAGAATAGAAATTATAAAATATACACCATCTGTTGGAGAATAGGAATTACATTACACTCAGTTGCACTTATCTCAGTCATAATCCTAACCATTTTGATTTGGCTACATGAATCTTGTCCCACCACTGCACTCTATTAAGAGCCAAGTTTACAAACCAAGTACAAGTAAACTTGTTGTTAGACAGTGTATGCCCTTAACTCCAATCAGAATGATGTACATTATGACATTTATTGTAAATAAATAAAGTACATATTTGATTCATGTTCTTGTGGTGTGTTTGATGAGACTAAAAAGAACCCTATTTTTGTCCCCTAATCTTCATCTTTTTACATTACTTTAGCACTTATATGAACTCATTACTCTTGTATTTCGATTCAGAGCAATAAAGAAGGAAATTGGAAGAAAACAGGGCAAATCGGGTGATTTTGCACAGTTTCGGCGACAGTCAGTAATCTGGGCCTAACTCTCAATTCTTGACTTCGAATTGGACAATTCAAGAAGCATTAGAAAGATGAAAGGAAGGCCCGCAACTTTTATGTTTTGGGTTTTGACAGATTCGGCCCGCATCGAGTACGAAAACGAGCCCGAAGTCGAAGCAAGTTCGCAGCTAGGCCCATTTCACAACTTAAGCCCAACTCGCAGAAGTACCTTGAAGCAGCCCAAGTTTTAAAGCAACCCAACTCGAATTCAAGAGTCAAGAGTCCAAATCTCGAATGCAAGTTCGCAGCCAGGCCCATTTCACAACTTAAGCCCAACTCGTAGAAGTACCTTGAAGCAGCCCAAGTTTTAAAGCAGCCCAACTCGAATTCAAGAGTCAAGAGTCCAAATCTCGAATGTAATCTCCAAAGAGAAAGTCTTATCAGATCTAAAGTTTTGAAAGTAATCCTAGAGAGATAAGAATATTGAGATTAGATCATTAGATAAGAGATATGATAGGATTAGTTCAAAGAAGATCAAGACTCCCTAAAGATAAGATGATCTCCTAGAAGGAATTGGAAAACAGCCCTCTCCTTTGGCTATATAAAGAGGGGGGCGAACCAACTCTAGCATCACTCACTCTCAGATCCAAGAGATCATCAAGAAGACCAAGAAGCTCAAGAAGGCAGTTCGGCTATGGAGAAGAAAAGCATGGAGATTGCGCAGATCATGAGCAGCTAAGCTTCTTTTGCCGGTTCAAGGGGGCAGGTTCGATTGTGTCAGTGTGAGGTTCTGTAGTTAATTTATTTTCTTGCTTTCTAATTCAAGTATTCATTGTTTCTTGTGCATATTTTTATTGGATGTTGATGTTAATTAGTTTGACAAACTGAATTAATGTTGATTTTCCTACTGCTATCCATGATTTCGGTGATCCGTAATTGTCACGAATAATAGTACAAGTAGCAATTAGGTTGATATCTTTTTGGGTCAATTGTTCGTGACAGCCTTTGACCAATGTTTTAACATGCTTCAACCTAAAGGAATCGATGGAACAAGATTCAGTAATTGCAACTATCTCAATTATTGTTATTTTGGTTTAACTGTTTTCACAAATCTTAATGCTATCACTGTTTAACATGGAACACTATCGTACCCAATTGAGTGGTGATAAGTGTTGATCGAATACTGGATTTGGTCAACTGAATTAGGAAAACACAAGGTTTATTATGACTATCCTAATAAATCTAAGGTTAAATGCTTGAATTGCAAGAATGTTGAAATTTACCTAGGATCGATGGCCAATTGATTCAACCCGAACCCTTGAACTAGAATTCGGTAAGACTGATTTTCTCTTGTTTGTTTAAGTGCTTTCTTATTCTTTTAATTTTAGTTATTAAATTTCCCCACTCAATTATAGTATCCATTCAGCTAATGCAGTGTAGGTTTACTTGAAACCTTGAACCGGACCAAATTTCCAGTATTGCCCTGGACCTTGGAGATTGATGGGCAAAACTAGAAAGTTACACCTGACCCCTATACTTGATTATGATACTGCACTAGGTGTCGGATTGGGCTGTTTTTGATATGACAATCAGTGAGATCCTTAGAGGGGGTTAAAAGCTGGGTATGTTGGCACAGTCTGAGAATTAATCTGAGTGAGTGATCATATTGACAGAATCAGCCCCTTTGTCGGACAAAGGTAATGATCGGGGATGCACTCTCTTATAGAAACCAAGACTACCAACAGCCGATTTCAATCGTTGAAATTTGTTTTGCAAAATATATTTATATACAGTTATACATATATATATATTATGGTTTTAAAATGTTAAAAAATGTTTTAATTCCCGGGATCCATGTGAGTAGAGAGTGCAACACTGTTTCTTGCAGCCGAGGGAGAGGTCCTCTCTTGTCGGGTAGTGTTTGATCATTATGGACTAAGAGGTTAAGTATAAAACCATTGAGGGTAATACCTGATGGGCTAATCTTGCATCTTCCCACAGTCTCTGGGTTTTTATAAGGTGGCTTGGCCCAGGGACCACTTAGTGTAAGTGTTGGGCCCATTAGAAGCCCATGTGTTGGGCTCAGGGGGTGCACTGTCCATAACAGTGTATTTGGCTAGGCCTTGTAACAGAGGTTGAACTGAACCCATGTGACTGATGTATAGATCAATGTTTGGGTCCCATGCCATACAAAGAAGCCCAACTGGGTAGCAGTTTGAAAGCTTACTGAGCACATAAGACTTATTGGGCCTAAAGCCCATTTCAAACTGGTTTAGTAAGACTAATTAAAGAATGGCGATTCTGGGATTTAAATGAGATTAGGAGAGAGTTGATCTAATCTGCAGATAAGATAAGGGTCTATCCTTATCACTTAAAGAGAGTCCATATTCAAATAAGGATTGAATCAGGAAACTCCTAATAGGATTAAGAATTGATCTCTTTAAGTATATAAAAGGAGGAGGGGGGCGAACCATTCAGTTAACTCCAACCCACCCAGAGATATCAGATCTCAGATAACAAAGAGAGAAGACAGCTACAATGTGACTGCGCCGATTTCTCTCTACGTTCTCCTCCTATTTGCCGCCAACTGCCAGTTCGATCTCCATTCTTGTAGGAGCGATCAAGAATAGTTCTTGATATCAGTCTTTGGAGAAAGGCTGATCTAAAGTCGTGCTCACTGCCTCCATCGAATTCTTGCTGAAGGGTTCGATTCTTAGGAAGAACACTGTTGATTCTGCTCCACCCTACACTGTGTCATCTTCAGTGGGAGCAGTCTTTGGAGATTTTCTTTGGGCGTGAACACCTCCATTGGGAGATACTGTTTCTCTGTATCAAGTATAGCCCTCTCCTACCTTTGGTTTCAGATCTGGTTCGATTTAGGGTTCAAAATTGATCATTGAAAATGCAGATTTTTTAAAACAGGAAATGTAATTCCCAGATGAGATGAGAGGAAATTTTTGAAATTTCGCCCAACCTACCTGCAGGGTTCGGCCATCCATATGATAGATCTCTCATCCCTTCACCTGCACCAAAAATTAATTTATCTATTTCCTAGACAAAAATCAGATCTCACTATCCAAATAAAGAATGCAAATTACCAGTATCACCATCTTGTAATTTCATAGACTGGATGCAAGGGGTTACACCCTCTAAGACATACATCCTACTATTGTTATTAGCCAAAATCCGAATCAAAACACACAATCTTTCCCTTTAGCATCCTGAATCTTTAATGGAAGGCCATTTGGCTGAGATATAGGGGAAAATATGCCTGCATATGGTTTAATGTTAAAAAAGTTCTTCTCAACATAGAGGGTAATTTTGGGTATGCAGTTCATGGTAGAAAACCAGCAATAAGGACATTTTTGAATCTTAACTCAACACATGCTTTTGGGAAAACTAAACAACCAATTCTACCTTCATCAGTGGCACTCAGAACCTTCTTGAACAATGGCACAATGGTGGAATTTGAACTTAAGATTACATGGTCAAGGGAATCATAGTGTAGATGCAAAGACGAATTATTTTAGAAAACAGAGTAAATTCAGACAATAAACTGTTAGGAAAAAAAGGTAAGTTAACATGTTTACGGATACTCTCCAGATATCTGCTGCAGTTCTTGATATATTATTCTTGGCCAATAACGTGGAAGCAGCTGGTTCTGCCTACTGGGGAAAGTGGGCATTTCTTAAGGCAGCTAGGTCGGGCTTCACATGGGCCCTTCCTAAAGAAAGAGCATCCTACCCACCTTTCCCAACAATCTCAAAATCTAACAAACTTGAAAATTAATTATACATCAGAAAGGGTGAAGGAAACCTGACTCTCAAATAGCCAAATCACGACACAGAAAAATGGGGAAAAACTAGCCAATTTTCAGGCTGCGAGTTCAATACATCAACATTCAGAGATTATCGTCCACTATTCTTAAGTCATAGCTCTTCGGCCCTTGTAACAAATTCATTCTTTAGTTATAGAAACGCCGAATAGAAAGTATGCCCTATACAGTGGTTTATTCAGCATCCAAAGACACAAAGGCATGGTTGGGGAAAAAAACAAGATAACGTATTATAATATAGTAACCTTTGACCATAAGAAGTTAGCTTCAAATCAGAGACCCTCCTAGAATCCATCAAAAATTAAATCCATCTCTTTCAAAAACAAAAGTAGTAGTAGAAATCAGTAAAAGAGCAGCATGTATCTTCAAAATACCTAGAGGCGAACTAGTTAATTAGAATATTACCCTAAAATGCCACGTCTGTCACTCCAAAGAAAAATAAACAAAAGGAAAAATCTCCATAAAGCCATAACACAGCAAGAGAGACCATGATTTCAATTTGAACACATAAACAGAAGTAAATGAGAAGAAAGTAAGTGCAAAAATGAAGAGAAACAAAACCTTTTAATAGAAAAACGGAGATGATAAACCAAATGGATCAGTGATGAGAATAACAGGGAATAGAAAAGGTCCATAAACCTAAAAATAAAGGATTAGCATACACTAAGGAACAAATAAATAAATAATTTGATTGAACTGGATTAGAACCTGGATTATGCTAATATCAACATAAAACGACAAGTAAGACTGTGAGAAAAGGAGCTTCATATACAAGGAAATCTGCCGTTGCCAATGTCGTCGCTGGTTGGGTGTTATTTGATGGTGCATGAGAACTGTGAGAAAAGATCGAAAAGAAATTAGAAATGGTAACTCTAAGAAAGAGAAGAGCGGGAATACGAATTGCAGAAATGGTCGACTAAGTGAGAGAGAGAGAGAGAGAGAGAGCGGGAATACGAATCGCAAAAATGGTCACCCAGAGAGAGAGAGGGGGAAGAGTGGGAATACGAAAATGTAAGGAAATATTGGAGTAGGAGGGGGGAAATCTTGTGTTTTAACGTTGGGGGCTAAAGACTTAACTTTCTAGCGGCAGTTGCTTATGTGTCACCTAAAAAACTGCCGCTATTGAAGATTTCTCCTGTAATAAGAAAAGAAGACATAAGAATTGAGGCAAAGGAGGGTTTGCTCCCTACGGATCGGCACTATCCCGAGGAGCGCGATTCATGATGCTTTAAATATTATTTTTTCTCGTATTTCTAAAATTAAATATTGGATTTCGTATATTAGAAGTTTTAGAATAAAGAAAACAAGAATTTAAATATTTATGTCAAAATTATAGTTATAAAAAAATTTAGATATTTAACATAAATGGAATTCTATTTATTCTATATTAGAAAGTTGCATTTCTTATAAATAATTTTTTACTGATTTTTATAATACAAAAATGCCACATGGTAATATACTTAAGGAAGACTAGGAAATAACAATTTGTTTAAGAGATTTTTTACACATTTTTTGTGATAAAACTAATGAATTTTTTGGTGTTTATTACCCAACTAGTTGTATTTTAGTTAATAATTTATTTATGATTAATGAATGTTTTGAAAAATATAGAAAAAATCCACAATTTAAAAAAGTTGTTGAAGATATAGAAAATAAATTTAAAAACTATTGGAAGAAAATTTTTCATCTTTATTACTTAGCTACAATATTATTGGATCTTAGGATTAGGAAAGATGGTTTAGATGTTTTACTTGAATCATATTGTGAAAATCTGAATGTTAAAATTGGAAATAAAAAAGAAAAAATTAATAATTTATTATTTGAAATGCACAATTTATATGAATCTCAAATGGCAGTGCATAAGAAAATTGAAACTTGTACAGGTGCAACTTCCATTTTTGAAACATCTAGTTCCAGTGGTGGAAAAGAAATTTTTTCTCAAATAAGTAAGAGGTAGAAATCTACTGCCACATTATTAACAAGTTCATTTACTGAACTTGATTTTTATATATAAGCAGTTTTTTTAATTTAGGTGATTCCTTCAACTCAGAGTAAGTAAATAATTTTGAAATTTTAGCTAGGTAGAGTGAACATGGAAAAAAATTACCCATTTCTTGTCGCCATGGCACATGATCAATTAAGACTTTCATTGTCTACAATTTCTTCAGAGTCTTATTTTAGTGTAGGTATTAGGGTGCTGGACGACAAAAGAGTTTGCATGAATGATGAGAGTCTAGAGATGTACATATGCTTGAAAGATTGGTTGGATGCTGAGGATAGATTGCAAGATAAAGGAGGGCATGCCATTTCACTTCATGTTTCACCAAAAGAAGATGATCAAAGTCAAGGAGATGCAGGTGAACTTAAAGAAAAATTGTGATGTCAATATCTTTTTTGTATATACTCAACAATTGTATAGCATTTTTTAAATTAATGTAAAATTTGTTTTTAAATTTTATTTAAATTATTTGTTATTTTTTCAACAATGTAATTTTTTATTTTCAATTTATATGTTGTTTTTATATTTTATTCCATTTCCAATATTTCATTGTTCAAATTCAAGTGAAATAAAACTTTAAATTTTTGCATCATAAGCTAGTGATTGGTTCTATTCTCAATTTTAAGAAGGTTTTTAGTCCCTCCAAATACTTTCATCTTCCCATTGAAATGGGCAGATCCAAAATTGTCATTTTCAATAACATCATTGAGTAGCAAATAATGCCATCTCTTTAATTGGTATTGATTTGTACAAGTATACGTGATAGTGACTAAATACCAATATTAATTTGCTTTTGTCTTCTCATAAATTCCTGATAATTGGTGTTAGCTACAAGAGTGTTCCACTTTGACAATGCTTTCCATCCATTATGTATTAGGAGTGGCAAGTCATTAGATCAATCCTTGCTGGAAAGTTGAAATCACATGCCATAATAAATTTCTTCCTTTACCTCCCAAATCTCTGAAGCTAAATAATGCCTTTGTTATTCTTGTTTCTCTTTATTCCAACTTTGTTTTCTATAACCAAATTAAGTTCCTTTTTACTTTTCTTGGGAATTAAGAATTTAAATTTTAAATACACCAGCGTCATTCTTTTTTTTTTTTTCAAGCTTGATAAGGCAAATTCATTGCATAATGCTCAGTGAACAATCAGAATGGATATATTCGTTCAAGAAAGCAGGGGACATAGGCCAAGTAAGAATACTAGACAAAGACAAACCATAGCAAGTTGTAATGTGCAGTTCTTTAGTGGCTAATTTTGGTACAAAAGACACTAAGTAACCAGAGAGAGTTTAAGATAGCTCCACAATCCATCACATGATCAAGTGAATTTGCCAAGGCTATAATAACAACTTTTGCATTTCTCTCTAATAACAAGAAAGAAAGACCCATCTCCACAACAAACTTCAGGCCCTCTATAAGTGGGCTTCAACTTCAATTATGAACATAGAAGGTAAATAAACAATGCGCCCATAAATAAAGCTCGTAGTGTGGTGCTGTAGCACTAAACCTATAGCAACTCCATTTAGAAATATCCTAATGGATCATAGGTTATATGTGGACTAGTAAACTTGATTGATGGCCATCCTAGACATTCCTCTACTAAGTTGATCATAATACTTCTTATTGTTTTACAATTATGCCCAACATAATTGAACTCTTCACACCTCTTGCTTGGTTAAAGTATCAGCTATCATGTCTCTTATGACCCATTGAAGTATCACATCCATTTCTTTAGGTAGCCATAACAAACACTAAATTGAACCTTAAATGGAAAACAACAAAAGTGGTTAATGAACAACATGACAGATCTCACCTTCATTGACAATGTGTTAATAACTAAGTTGATCTACACATTATGCGTTCGATTGTGAGAAAGAACAAATATAAATAAAGGATTTATTCAAACATGTAATAGAAAGGTAACATGGTCACACAAGCACATGATAATCACATGAAAATGTTTTACGAAAGGATGCTAAAAGCTGGACATGCAAAGTGTTAAAATCTAAAACAAGAAGGTTTTGTCACCAAGATCACTACCCCAAAAGTATCGGGTAGTAATTTCTATTTTACCAAAAATAAAGATAACACTAATGTGACCATCATAGCAACCTCATAAGGAGCTTGTAAAACTTTATGCTATGTTATAGGAGCTCATGGGATGCTAACTCCCGGTATACTAGAAATGCTATATTATCTTATATTAGGAATGTCTTCGTCTTCACCATTTTCTTTATTAATCTAGGTGGCAATCCAAGAAGGGGGTGAATTGAGTGCTTAAAAAACTTTTCTCCTTTCTTTTCCAAGCCTTCTAATGAATATTAATGCAAGAACAATAAGAATGAAGATTATGTATGCTATATGAATGCTGCGAAATTAAAATGCAACCAAACAAACAACAATAAATAGGAAAGTAAAAATCGCAGAAAAGGTAAAGCACACAAAATATATATATATATATAGAGAGAGAGAGAGAGAGAGAGATTTGGCCAACCCTGACCTATGTCCTCTACTCAAGACCCTTCTTAAGATTTCCACTGAACCAACTGACTAGCTTTCAAGGAATAAGTCAAACCTTTACAACCCAGCAAAACTTTCGGGATGTAGAATACAAGTAAACAAATATCATACGCAAGATATGTAACACAATATAGCTCAACCACTTGAATAGATTCTTAGATTTTGGTGAGAAACATATAAGCCACAAAGGCTACTCATCTTTTTTTTCCACATAAACAAATTTAAGCCCAGAGAAATCTTCTCTTCTTGATAAAACTCTTGCTAACATAATGCTCTCAATACAGTAAATATTTCTCTTGTTTAGTTCTTGCTCATCTCAACTCTTAAACATCATTTTGTAAAAGTTGAGACTAAGAAACCATTAGATAGACGTTGGGGAGGATCATACTAATCTTAATAATGTTTTAAAACAATCTCCTAACAATTAGAAGGCTTACCAAAAGCATAAACTAGCCCTTAAGCCTTCAAAATGTAATTTCTAATTGCAAACAGTCGATTGATAACTTTTATTAATCGGTTATCACTCGCAGGAGGAGATTTTTTTAACTAGTAATCAACCAACCCCTTAAATTAGTCGATTGATAATTTTTAACTCTCAGCTGTCAAAGGTAGTTGATTCATTAGAATAGTTACACATGAATAGTTACACATAATTGACCCTTCATTGTTATTAAGGGTAATTGACCCTTCATTGTTCAGAATCTTAGTACCAGGGCGGAGACAGGGAGTGGCAGAGGGGGGCCATAGGTTTTTGCCCTATCTATATTTCACAAGACCCATTTAAATTCCACTTATATTTTGACTTCCTTACCCATGTCCCTCTCCCCTATCTACGCTTTTTAGGTTTTTGCCCCCTTAAGAAAAAATTCTAGCTCCGCCCCTGCTTAATACCTTCCATGATTTCATTCCATATGATCAAATATTGTTACCTTAGGTTCGCAAAGAAAGATTGAACACGTTTAAAGTCCAAGAACACCTTTGAACTAATCTAATATAACCATTAATCCCTAAGGTCCAAGTTAATTGAGATTGGTCTTTGATTAATTTCTTAGTGCATATCTCAAGCATATGATTTACATCAAGTCCTAGACATAACATGGTACAATGTAGGCTACTCTTGGACTTTAAGGATGTTCTTCTTCTTTCAACTCATGGAGTCTCACAAGAAACTTGAATCTCTTTGAATTCTATAACCTATTTATAATTGTATATTCTCTTGCATATGAATAGTTTAACTTGTATTTGCATATCAACCATGTAAAGGCATTATACTATGCTTATTATTTCTATAGTTCATATTTTCATTGTTACACATGTTTTGATCAACTAGTAGTTTCTAGCTAAGTGTTGGTGAGTGTTCTAAGATTGAACACTATAACGCTGGTATAGCACCTACAAGTTTATCCAATTAAAGACATTGTTGGCACCTATAAGTCCAACTGTTGTAAAGGTCTTGTTGGCACCTGAAAGTCTAATTGGTCTAAAAGTTTTGTTGGCACCCGAAAGTCTAATTGGTATAATGGTTGTGTGTTCTTTCTGTCTCTCTACAATCCTTTTAGACATTTCTTATTAATATTCATTCTTATATTGTTGTCTTTATTATACTACACTTTATATTCTTGCTCTTTATAATTTTTGTTACAAGTTATCTTTGAGAAGGAATTAGTTGTGGAGGAAATTTGTAAAACCCAATTCACCCCTCCTCTTGGGTTAGGCTACTTGGGCAACAATAATGTATTTGCGAAGGTTAATTAGCATGTGATGCGCCAACATCTATGATTTCTCTTTAAAGATACTTCACTCTAAATTTTTTAATGCAAAACCAAAAATCTTAATTTTCATATAATTACAAATCATTAGTTGTTATTTGCATCATATGAAGTAGTATATTTAATTTTTAGTAATAGCTCTTTGATGGCATATACACAATTTTGTTATCTAAGATTATTAGTTGTTAACTATACAATAACTTTATGGGTGGAGTGGGACATACTATGTTTTGTGTGTGTATATGTGTGTGAGTGAGTAAGTGAGAGAGAGAGAGAGAGACTAAGAGAGAGACAAATAAATCCATGTTCACATAATACAAATGATTTCAAATTACGAAGTACTAATAAGTGTGCATGTGGCAATTTTTTTATGAAGATTATGATAATAGTAAATAATATGTTTCTAAATTTTATACAAATTATTTAACATTTTTATGTCTATAAAGGCATTCTTATTTGTCATACTTATTTTTGTTTAATATGATGAATAGCATATAAGGATAACTTTTGGGCCTTAATATCAATAAAAGTTATATTTTTAAAAAATTTCAAAAATAAGTTAACTTTTTAAAAATAATATCAATTAAGGGCAAAATCATTGTTCTTCTTCTTCTTCTTGCAATGTGTTCACCAGCATTGCCGCATGCCACCACTCTCCGCTGCCTCTGACAACACCTTCGCCTATCTCCACCCACCTCTGCCTCCGCCTCCGGCAACGTTGCCGGAGGTGGGGGGAGGCAGAGGCAGCGACGGCGGCACTGATGGTCATTCCTATGCCCAACGCTTCATGACTGGTGAAGGGGATGATTCGTCCTTGTAGAAAGACGAGTCAAGGACTGATACGGGACTCGGATGCAACTCGGTTGCTGTGATTTCAGCTATGCTGTCAAGAAGCTTGTCACATCTCTCTAGGAGGCTCCTCCCTTGTATTCTTCCATTTTCGATCTCTAAAACTACATTCCCTTGAAAAAGTGAGAACACATAATGGAATTCATAGAAAAGAAAACAGATCATTAATGAAGCCTTCACTCACACACACCTCTGTATCGGCTAGAGAGGACGTATTGATGCTGCTCTCAGAAACATTGGATGATTGATCCTCCATGTGGCTGAAAATTCTCTCTTGTGGAGAAATTTCAGGTGTCCATCTCCCGTTCCTCGGTGATCTAATTGTCGCTTGATCCGATTCGACCTTCTTCGGATTAACCTTTGGGAAATTAATAAGAGAGGTTCTCCACTGCCGCCTTTGTCTCCACCCACCTCCGACACCATTGCCAGAGGTAGAGGTGGTGGTGTTGGGCAAAGGAATGACCACCAGCACCGTCGTCGCCGCCTCTACCTCCACCCACCTCCAGCAACGTTGCCAGAGGTGGAGGCGGAGGTGGGCGGAGATAGGTGGAGGCGTTGCTGGAGGCAGTGACGAGTAACAGGCGGACGACGGCGAGTGGTAGCGCTGGTGAACACATTGCAAGAAGAAGAAGATGAAGAGTGATTTTGCCCTTAAATGATATTGATGAAGGGTGATTTGGCATGACCTAGCAAGAAGGGGACACATAGGCGCGATTTGATCGAAGGATGACAACTCAGCCAGGCAAGCCTAGTTCGCAACATTTGGAGTTCGTGTATTCAGCCACCTCGGCCTAAAATCCACCTCGGTGTAGAGGCACCTCAGCACCCAATCCACCCAATCTAATTCGGGACTGAACAATCGAAGTTCCAGCTCGGAGCTAACAAGCCGAAGCGCCGCATAACCGACTCCAAAGGCCTCCCCAACAGATCCTGAATCTCTTGAGGTGACGATGATCCAACAGATCCCGAATTTCTTGAGACCACAAGAAGAACTCATCTCGGTTTCGCCTGAATCGGAGATAGGTGATAAACCTTATCAACATACTGCTCTCCTTCAAAAATGAAACCAACCTTATCTCCACAGCCCGGGGATCCCGGAGCTCTTTCGTAAGGCCCACGACTACTCTAGTATATAAAGACTCAAAATCTCAAGGAAAAGATACATGTGATTACTATACTCACTAGCACTCAAGTTCTCAAGCTTTTAGCTTGCACAACTAAGTACTAACTTAAGCATCGAAGAGACCTCACCGGGTTAGCTACCCCGGGTTCTCTGATCCACTATCTTGTAGATTGATCCAGCTCGCTGCTCAATTGGAAGTTAGATCGCCCTCCAGCTAGGAGTAGCCAGATCACGCATCATCAATTGGCGTCATCTATGGGAAATGCTACAAAAGGCTATTTTCTCTTCCGATTCTCTGAGCCTCAAGTAATAACATCTTCAAGCAACAACAACAACACTTGATCGAAAAGACCCCCTAGGGGGGCAGAAGCAAAATGATTAGCCCAGACGAGTTCTCGCAGTCTTGCCCTGACAGAATCTCCCTAATTGTGAGGCCACCTCCATATGTTGAGCTCTACGTGCTCTCTGTGAGAGTTGACGACCAATAGAATGTAACGCCACCCCACAGGTTGAGCCCTCTGTGGTTCCCATGGGAGTTGATAGCCAACAAACTGTGAGGTCGCACCGCAGATTGAGCCCTCCATGCTTTACGTGGGAGTTGATGGCCAGCAGGTTGTGGAGCCGCCCTCGCAGGTCAATCCCTGCTGAGGTGACGAGGTGTCTGTAGGCTGAGGTGCTGAGAGAAAAACTAGACTGTCAAAATTCTGACGACCTGGTGACCTAGAGACCTGCCTCCGAACTGGCGACCTGCTTCCGCCAACCTGGCGATACATGTAATCAGCCTAGACAAGCCTTGTCAGCCCTGTTCGCGAGGTCACCCCTACAGGTCGAGCCCTTTGTGGCTCCCGTAGGAGTCGGCGGCCAACAGACTATAATCGCCCTTGTGGGTTGAGCCTTTCAAGGTTCCCATGCGAGCTGGCAACTTGCAGTTTGTAAAGCAGCCCCCACAAGTTGAGCTCCTTGTGGCTTATCGTAGGAGTAGACGTCCAACACCTTAAAGGACTGATACAACACAGCCGTGACACCGACCCGTTATTTAATTTCCAACATTGACGCACATATCACAAGGGGAAGCCAAACTGCCTTTAGCACCAAGGACCCCTAAGCCGACCTCAAAATATGTTGGTAACAAGCCTAAGGACCTACAACAAAGCACAAATATACTCCCTTTGCTGAGCTGATCTCAGCTCGGGAGTGGGGGGCAATTGATGAGGGCAAATTTGGCCCTCCACTAACATCATGACACATGACATCTCGGAACAACTGGGTGACACCCAGAACCACCTAGGCGACAACTTGCCTTAGCCAAAATGATGGAGTCCCAGCTAGCGACCTGGCACTGTCGTCGACCTAGCGACTTGCCTTTGGTACCGACCTAGCAACTTGCCTCTGGCGCTGACCTGGCGACCTGCCTCTGGTACTGACCTGGCGACATGCCTCTAGCGCCGACCTTGCAACCTGCCTCTGGTGTCGACTTGGCGACCTGCCTCTAGCGTCGACCTGGCGACCTGCCTCTGGTACCGACCTGGCGACCTACATCTGGCACCGACCTGGTGACTTGCCTCTTGTGTCGACCTGGCGACCTGCCTCTGGTGCTGACCTGTGGTACCTCATCAATATCGGCTGAAGCGACCTCGACATGGGGACCGAACTCCCTCGAGGGCTTGCCGACCTGATTGAGGTCCAGGTGGTGACCTACGAGATGTGTTCGCCGTCGATTTCTGCATGCATCCCATCACTCCTGGTTCTCTCGGAAGTCAGCTCTCACACTGAATGTTTTGGAAGAAACTGAGTAAGGCGCAAAGATTTGCCTATGTGCTCAGCTACCTCCGAGGACCTCGGAGCAGTTAGGTATGTCCTCCCGGAGATCCCAGACGTGTTGCGTGATGCTCACGCCAAGCAATGCCTATATAAAGGCCTTACCTCCAACTCCAAGGGGAAGACACAACTTTTATTTCTGGCAGCTCTCTAGCTCTCTCACATTTAACTATTTTAAAATCTCTAATTCGCTAACTTAAGCATCGGAGTGCCCACCCCGGGTAAAGCAACCCAGGCACTCTGACACTGTTTCCTTGCAAGTCACATCAAAGCCACCTCTCCAGCTCGTCACCATTTAGTTAGGCATCAGAGCCACCTCTCCAGCTCGTCACCATTCAGCTAGGCATCAGAGTCACCTCTCCAACTCGTTACCATTCAGCTAGGCATCCAAGCTACCTTCCAGGTAGGAACCATTCAGCTAGGCATCCAAGCCACCTTCTAGGTAGGAACCATTCAGCTAAGCATCCAAGCCACCTTCCAGGTAGGGATTATTCAGCCAGACATCTAAGTCACTAGCCAGTCGGGAGCTGCCAAAATGCACTTCATTAGATATTATTTTTAAAAAGTTAACCTATTTTTGAATTTTTTTTTTTAAATATAACTTTTATTGATATTAGGGCCCAAAAGTTGCCCTTATATGCTATTTTAGAGATGTGCCCAAATGATTTCCACATTTATTTTTGTATTTTTATACTTTTGTGTGTTTTTGTCATTTTTAAATATTTTATTATTATTATTTTCTTATTTTGATTACATTAAGAGTAGATGCATTTGACTCAAAATGTTTAATTTTTAGTCTACCACCAAATAGGAAAAGAACTCAATTTTTTTGGTTGGTTTGAAATTTGTATTTCATATATATCATTAATAAAAACAATCATTCTTTGTCATAATTATTTTTCTTTGATATGGTTAATTAATACAAAACAATAGAGATATGCCCAAATGTTTTCTACATAATTTATATATTTTTGCATATTTTTTGTGTTTTTTATCTTTTTTTTTACTTTTTATTATTTTGTTATGACTACATGAGTTGACACATCTAAACTAAAAAATTGAATTGTTGATCTAACAACGAACATGAAAATAATTTCACTTTTGGATTAGTTTTAAACTTTGTTTTTTATTTCCATCATCAATAAAAAGTTAAAAACAAGTATTGTTTATTGCTTTTAAATTTTAATATGATTAGCATCAAATATTAGAGATGTGTATAAATATTCTCTACATAGTTTTATATTTTTCAATTTATATTTTATATTTTTTTAATTTTTATTATTTAATTAGGAGATCAATTGTGGGCACATCTAACCTAAAGGGCACATCTAACCTAAAGGTTGGGCTTTGACCTGCCATTAAGAAAATAATTTCATTTTTGGTTAGTTTTAAATTTATATATTATTTCCAACATCAATAGAAACAATTGTTATTTATCACATTTATTTTTCTTTAATATATTTATTATAAAATATTAAATAAGTGCCCAAATGATTTTTACAAAACTTTTGTATTATTACATAGGTTGCATTTGTTTGGTGTGTAAATACAAAGCAGTGTTTACACTCATTAAACTTTGAACGCATTTGGTTGATTGAGGTAAAATACATGATGTACAAAGAGGAAAGCTCAGGAAGAGACAGGAAATAAACTGCCATCACCACTCTTATTGACAACCCTAACATAATCATCACTTTTACCATCATCACTCATTAAACTCTTAGTGCATTTGGTTGATCGAGGTAAAATACATGATCTACAAAGAGGAAAGCTCAGGAAGAGACAGGAAATAAACCGTCATCGCCACTCCTATCAACAATCCTAACATGATTGTCACTTCCTTCTACCATCACCTCTCAAGTCTCATCTGATCATCAATTTGCTCTCTTTGGCTCCTTGGACGGGGATGTTGCGCAATCCAGGCACTCTAGCTGGCTGTTGACTGGCTCCTAACTGGCAACCGATGGCACCTGAGAAGAAGACGGTGAAGAATTCCCAGGGGACTTGTCCAGTGGGAATACTCCGATGCTTAAGTTAGAACGCTGGGGAAAATAGTAAAGAGTGTAAAGAGGCTAAGAGTGTAGGTCGCGCTAGATTACTGAGTGTTTAAGATTAGCTCGAGAGCAAGTAAGATGATTCAAGATCCGAAAATCATATCCAATTCCCTCCCCTTCGACTAAGGGGCTCTTATATAGGCATTCTTGTCAAATCGGGCGTAACCGCCACTGGGCTTCTTCCGCAGCCGCTATCTGCCAGGGTTGCGCAAGTAACCGTCACAGAGTACTACCCAATTGGGTGAGTGACACATCCCGGGAGGACAGGCACACCACCATCTGTCGAGAGACGTGGGTGCAGTCTGTTGAATTGGCAGAGACTGCGCCGTCAGCTAGAAGACATGGCGCAGTTTGACGGGTACGGTCTTGTCAGATAAAAGCTTCCTGAAAGCATCGCGTCGCTTAGTTGCAAGCTATCCTATCACAAGCTACTTTGTAGCGAGCTCCTTGGGGTACTTTGAGGTGACCCCTCTCAATGTTGCCTTTGGGGCAGTTTTTCTGCCTAAGTGTTAGAGCGAGCTAGTTACCCTAGCTCGCGAGCTGGGATAGACCTGTCTTAGAGTATTCCCTTTCAGTAGCTCGAGGTACCTCGAGCTCGCATAGTAACGAGTTCCCCTTACAGCGAGCTATGGTGTAGCGAGTTGCCCTGTGGGCTGGTTACTTAGTCACGGTCAGGCTGTGGTGCTGATAGACCTATTCATGGGCCGGGTTGGGCCGGGCTTTTACTATGTATTAACAAATTTTTTTAAGGCCCGAGCCCGAGCCCGGCCCGACCGTCGGGCCTACAACTTGGGCCCGAGCCCGGCCCTCATAAAAAGCCTGAAGCCCGAGCCTGGGCCCGGGCCCAAAATTTAGCCTATACTATTATTATTATTAATGTTAAAGCAGCTAAATAGAGAGAGAGATTGAAATTACAAAGAAAAGAATAATAGATATATATATTAAATTATAAATATATATTTTAATAAATATAATATTATTTATATATTTTATATAATATATAAAATACATATTATATATTTTATAAAATATATAATACTGAGCTGGGCCGGGCCGGGCTCGGGCCGGGCTTTTTTGACAAATCCCGAGCCTGGCCCGAAACATGGTCAGGCTTACTGTGTTAAGCCCGAGGTCAGGCCCGCGGGCCTAATTATATGACCAAGCCCAGCCAGGCTAGGCCGGGCCATCGGGCTACCCGGCCCATGAACAGGTCTAGGTGCTGAGCTGTTGCTCGTGCTGAGTCATGTCCACGTGTCATCATCTCAAGGGGTCGGATCAAATCACCCTCCATCAATTGCCCCCACTCCTCGGGCTAAGAGTGTTACCTTAGCGTGAGGAGTTCATGAAGTGTGACAGGTGGATTTGACCGAAATTCAAACTTGATTGACTGCTCGCATTAAATGTGCGTGCGGAAGCCAAGGGATTTCTGAATTTTCAAATGCCGAGAAACGCGTCGAGTGGCTCTTAACTCCGGATGTCATGCAGCCATCATTACCTCAATCATGGGAGACGTGCAGCCAATCACATTTCGGTTTCCACTTGCACTTATGTCCAATCTAGTACAAGTCGGAGTCCCATGCTTTCCACGTGTTTCTCAAACACTTTCTGTGATAGTGGCTTCATCAATGGGTCTGCTACATTTTCCACTGACGCTACCTTCTGAATCAGGATGTCCCTTCTACCAACAATCTCCCGTAGTACGTTGTACTTCCTCTTGATGTGTTTTGACTTCGAGTGGGATCGTGGTTCCTTAGCCTGAGCAATTGCTCCATTGTTGTCACAAAACAACGGGATGGGTGATGTTCTGGATGGAACAACTCCCACATCGTGAATGAACTTCTTCATCCACACGGCTTCTTTGGCAGCCTCGCTGGGGGCAATGTATTCGGCTTCAGTCGTGGAGTTTGCCATGGATCGCTGCTTTTCCAACAAACAACACACGATCCTATCGTGAAAACATATCTAGATGTAGACTTTCTATCATCTGGATCCGACTGGAAATTGGCATCAGTATACCCCTAGATCGGTAGTGAGCTACCATCGAATACCAGACAAAACTCTTTTGTCCTTCGAAGGTACTTAAGTATGTTTTTCACAGCAGTCCAGTGCTCCTGCCCTGGGTTGGCTTGGAATCTGCTTACCACACTCACTGCCTGAGCAATGTTAGGATGAGTGCACAGCATGGCATACATGATGCTCCCTACGGCTGAGGCATAGGGAACGTCTTTCATGCCCTCAATCTCCTCGGAGGTCTTGGGAGACATCTTCTTGGAGAGAGTGACTCCGTGCCTGAAAGGAACATTTCCTTTCTTTGAGTTCTCCATACTGTATCTTTTGACTATTTTGTCAATGTAAGCAGATTGGGATAATCCTATTATCCGCTTCGATCTATCTCTATAGAGTCGAAGACCCATTATATAGAAGGCTTCTCTAAGATCTTTCATGGAGAAATGTTGTGAAAGCCATACTTTCACCATAGTTAACATTCCTACATCATTCCCAATGAGTAGAATGTCATCTACATACAGAACCAAGAAAGTAACCTTATCCTCACTGGTCTTCCTGTAAACACATGGCTCATCCAGATTCTGCTTGAAGTCAAACGATTTGACAGTAGAGTCAAAACGGATGTTCCAACTCCTAGAAGCTTGCTTAAGTCCATATATGGATCTATTGAGTTTACATACCATGTGTTCCTGACCAACAACAATGAAGCCTTGCGGCTGCTGCATGTAGATATCTGCACTAAGATTTCCATTCAGGAACGCGATTTTGACATCTATCTACCAAATCTCGTAGTCATGGTATGCTGCTACAGATAGCAGGATCCTAATGGATTTATTAATGGCCACGGGCGAAAAGGTTTCCTCATAGTCGATTCCTTCTTTCTGAGTATACCCTTTCGCCACCAAACGAGCTTTGTAGGTCTCAATCTTACCATCTAGGCCCTTCTTCCTCTTATAGATCCATTTGCAACCAATTGCTTTTACCCCGGAGGGCGGGTCTCCTAGAGTCCAAACTCCATTGGCCTCCATCGAGTCCATCTCAGCTCTCATGGCCTCCACCCACTTCTGGGAATCTAGGTCTAACATAGTTTCCGCGTAAGTCACGGAATCCTCCTCACTAGTCAAGGCTTCCACCAGGTAACTATCCTGGTCATAACCATAATGGACTGGTGGCCTGGATACCCTGGTGGATTTTCTAGGTTGGTCACTACCTTGAACTTGTGGGACATCTCTCACTGCTCCTGAGCTCTCCTCATCAAGAACTATTTCCTGACGATGGGTGTCCAGGATGTAATCGGTCTCTAAGAACTGGGCATTTCGACTGTAGAATACTTTCTGCTCACTTGGGTCATAGAATAGATAACCCATCGAATCCTTTAGGTAGCCTACAAATAGGCAACAACTGGTCTTGGATTCCAACTTGTCCGCACTCGTTCTTTTAACGTGTGCAGGACAACCCCAAATCTTCAAGTGTCTGACACTTGGTTTCTTTCCGGTCCAAAGTTCATATGGAGTTTTCGAAACCAATTTGGTTGGAACCCGATTCAACACGTAGATAACAGTCTCTAATGCATATCCCCAAAAGGATGTGGGTAATTCCGAGCGTATGAGAAGTGATCGGACCATATCCAATAAGGTCCTATTCCTCATTTCTAAAACACCGTTAAGTTGTGTTGTAGCAGGAGGAGAAAATTGTGATACTATCCCATTGTCCTTTAAGTAGTCCCTGAATTCATTAGAGAGATACTCGCCACCTCGATCTGATCGAAGGGATTTAATTTCTCTCCCTAACTGTTTCTCAACCTCTTGTCTGTACTCTTTGAACTTTTCAAAGGATTCAGACTTATGTCTCATTAGATACACGTAACCATATCTTGAGAAATCATCTGAAAATATGATGAAATACACGTGTTGATTGTGTGTCCTAACACTCAGGGGACCACATACATCAGTATGTATAAGATCAAGTGTGCCTGTACATCTTTCAGGCTTACCGTTAAATGGTTGTTTCGTTATCTTGCCTTGTAGGCAAGGCTCACAAGTGAGAAGATCTTCTATAGTTAGAAACTCCAAAGGACCATCCTTTACCAACCTTGTGATTCAGTCAACACCGATATGGCCAAGTCGGTAATGCCACAAGCACATGGGATTGACTGTATCACAGACTCTTTTCTTGGGGATTTCAGCCAACGTAGTTTCGATTATGTTAGTTTTTAGAGAATGATGTAGAATATAGAGACCGTTCTTTAGTTCCCCGTATGCGATGAATCTGTTGTTTCTTTTAATAGTAATCGTATTACTAAAGAAGACAGAATAACCATCCGCACACAGTTTTGAGACAGAAATCAAAATTCTTCTTAAATTTTGTACATAAAGGCAATCTTTCAGTACAATTGTTCCTTCTCTAAAAATTAACTCCACGGTTCCTATGGCCGCGGCTGCAATACTTGCAGAAGTCCCCAAGTAGAGCGTAACTTCTCCTTCACTCAGCTTTCTTCTTACCTTAAACCCCTGCAGTGAGTTACATGCATGAGTTGAAGCCTTGGAGTCAATACACCAGGACGCAGAAGCTACCAATAAATTGGTTTCTATAACACAAGATTCGAAATTACCTTTCTTGACTTCCAGGTAGGCAGGATAGTTCCTTTTCCAATGGCCGGTTTTCTTGCAGAAGTGACAGGCATCTGATGCTTTGTCTTTCTTCTGCTTCTTACCCTTTGTGGCTTTCTTCTGAGGCTTCTTTGCCTTCCTCTTTCTCTTGCCTGTCTTGCTAGCTTCAACAAGCATAAGGTTCCTATACCAGTCGGCATAGTCGGCATAGTTCGGACCAGCATAAGGTACCTCTGTATTGGATTGTCCGTTTTCCATTTTCTGATAAAAGAGCAAACATCAGTCCACAACCTAATTTGATTCATGTTCATTACATAGATATGACTTTTAATCTATGTTTCATTCCCATTTATTCATCTATGAGATTTTCCTGCCATCTCAATGACGGAGACTACGAGTTATCTCTAGAAATGTGGGAAATCACATTGGGTGCATGGAGCCAACTGTTTCAGGTGCATAACCCCACTACCTTTCTGTGAAGGATCATATCCACTCATTATATGAGCTTTCCCTTTGGCCTCTGTCAGACAAGGTTCAAAGTTGTTTTCAGGTAAACCTTTCTGTCCAGTGAGTGCTTACCCATCATATTTGTGAACGCCAAGGTACCGTGAGAGAGTTCCCATTTTCTGGTGAAGCCCCTCCCACATCGGTCTATGACGCCCATATCATCTTATGAAACACTCAGAAAAGCCCAACAGCAAATGGATAGCCCATTTTCTGGTGTGTTTCCTCATTACTGAAGGACCCATCCTCATGCTAATGATGGAAGGCCTTTAGAGAGTTCATCATATGAATCTCCCTATCACATGCACTCATATTAGCTGGAGGGAATAGTAATTACGCCCTAGTTTGATCTAGGTCAAACCAAAAGTGGCTCCCACTGACTTTCATAAAGCCAGATTTTGGTGGGCCCAAATCGGCTAGGGTTCCGCACATATCCTCTCCATGAGGGGTGGGGCCCATCACTGAGGGAGGTCATCCAATGACCAAAAGGAGCACCATGGCAATGATGTGCATTCAGCCATAGGCGCGCAAGAGCCACTGTCGAAAAATGCATGGACCAAGTTCTTATGGTTCATGCTCGAAGCACATCACACATCCATACATCATGTGCAAAGATAAATTGATCCAATCAATTAAATATCTGTAAAGCCCATTTGAAGCCCATTTTTAATCCATAATATTAACCGTTAATATTATCTAGGTATATGGGCTAAATTAGGGTTGATCAGTTTGGCACATACAGCTGAATCCGCGAAGTGGGCTTTAGTAGTTTTAACAACTTAAAACTGGGCCTTTACAGGTTGGGCCGAATTAAACATTTAATTAATTATCAATCATCAGGCCCATTAGAGGGAAAAATAGGCTGACATTCAGCCTTGATCGAAACTTAGATTCGGTCCAACCAATTTGGACCAATCTGGTTCGAATGGGTCTAGGGTTTGATCTTTAATTAATGATTTAATTCAAGAATTAATCTGCAATTAATTACTGTTAAAAGAACAGGCAAGAATCAGTCAAATAGGGTTGTTCGCAGAATCCATCCTGCAAAACAGAGGTTAGATCACAGGTTGCAGTTTCATAAACTGCAAAACGCAGATAGCGATTCTCCCATTTGCGAAATCTCCTTCTCTACGCTGCCATCTTCGTTCCAAAATAAAATAAATAGAAAACCTAATTTCTATTAATAATTACATCAGATCGAATCCCTATACATTCAGTCTAAAAATAAAAAAATATATATATTTTACAGACCAAATGTAATAAAATAATCAAGAAACTGCAAAATCGCAGGTTCCCTGCGCCAATCAAGATTTTGATCTCCATGTGTACGAACAACCCATAAATCAAGAAAATTATAAAGAATAGTTCTAAATAATAATCAGATTTATAAAAATTAATTTTAGATTAATCGCCCATTAACTGGAAACAAATTTTCCAGAAAAACATCATATCTGCGCAAATCGGGTAGAACACATTCTGCCCATTTGCGCAGGTTCAGATTTTATCCAATTTGGTTCAAGACTTGAACCATGGCTCTGATACCACTGAAGGGATGAGTGATCCATCGTATGGATGCCCAAATCTTGTGGAATAAGGTGGGCGAATTTCAAAAATTTCTCTCCCTTCAACTAGGAATCGCATTCCCTATTTTAGAAAAATCATATTTTTCAATGATCAATCTTGAACCATGAATCGAACCAGATCTTAGCAAAAACAGTAGGAGAGGATTATACCTGATACGGAGAAATAATATCTCCCAACGAAGGTGTTCACGCCCAAGGAAGGATCCAAAGACTGCTCCCACCGAAGATGGCACAGTGTAGGATGGAGCAGAATCAGCAGTGTTCTCTCCAAGAACCTAATCCTTCGCAAGAAATAGCAGGATGGCACGTGAGCACAACTTCCTATCAGTCCCTTCACAAGGAACTGATGTCAAGATCAAATCTTGATTTCTCCCACTGAACTGGAGGTCAAACTGGCAGGTGAGGCGGCGGCAGGAAGGAGGCAGCAAGAGAGAATTTTCGCAGATGTGTTGAATTCTCTCTTCTGTGATTTCAGCTCTGAAGACAAGTGAAGGACTTGTGTGTTGTGTGTCTAAAGGCTGCCCCCCCTCCTCCTTTCATAGCCTTAAAGGGATCAGCTCCTAATCCCATTAGGAGTTGCTGATCCAAATCATATTTGGATCAGGCTTCCCTTTAAGTGATAAGGGTAAACCCTTATCTTATCTGCAGATTGGATCAGCCTTCTCCTAATCTCATTAGGAGGTTTCCAGATTTGAATCACATTTAGATCTAGACTCTCTGAGTGGATAGGACTAAGACCCAATCCTATCTGCTAATCCAATCTCAGAATTCGCCCCTTATTTAACTGATTAAATTAGCCCAGTTCGAAATTGGGTTTAAGCCCATTAAGGTTATGTGCTCACTTAGCTTACTAACTGCTGCCCAGTTGGGCTTCCTTGTATGGCATGAGACCCAAACATTGATCTACACATCAGCCACATGGGTTCAGCCCAGCCTTTGTTACAAGGCCTGGCCGAATACACTGTTATGGGCAGTGCACCCCTGAAACCCATCACATGGGCTCTATGGGCCCAACACTTACCCTAAGTGGTCCATGGGCCAAGCCACCTTGTAACACCCAGGCACTATGAGCAGATGCAAGATTAGCCCATCAGTTATTACCCTCAATGGTCTTACACTTAACCTCTCAGCCCATAATGATCAAACACTGCCCGACAAGAGAGGACCTCTCCCTCGGCTGCAAGGAACAGTGTTGCACTCTCTTCTTTTATGGATCCCGGGAATTAAAACCTTTTGCAAACATTTTGGAAACCATAATATATATATACTTTTATATCTCATATAAAATATATTTTGCAAAACAAATCTCAATGATTGAAATCGGCTGCCAACAATCTTGGTTTCCATCAGAGAGAGTGCATCCCCGATCATTACCTTTGTCCGACAAAGGGGCTCATCCTGTCGCTATGATCACACACTCAGATGAATTCTCAGACTGTCCCAACATACCAAGATTTTGACCCCCGCTAAGGATCTCACTGATTGGTATATCAAAGACAGCCCAATTCGACACCTAGTGCAGTATCATAATCGAGTCTAGGGGTCGGGTGTAACTTTCCAGTTTTTCCCATTAATCTCCAAGGTCTAGGGCAATACTGGAAATCTAGTCCGGTTCAAAGATTCAATTAATCCTACACTACATGTGCCTTGAGTCTCACCTAGGCGGCTGAGACAGGCCACCCCAACCGACTTGGTGGCACATCAGTGTCAGCCTTATCAGGATAGGTCTCCCCAGACCGACCCATTGGCTGTGAACATTCTAAACTAACACGAGTCTCATTAAGTGTCCAGTTTAAGGGTATTACACAGAAACACACCACAAGAACATGAATCAAATATGTACTTTATTCATTTACAATATACTCATAATTTACATCATTTTGATTGAAGGTAAGGGCATACAAAAACTGTCTAACACATAGCTCGCCTTCATTTGCCTTATCGTCATATGCTTCCAATCGTAGCGAGGGAACCAGGATCTCAGCTGGGATGACTACTTCGGTGCCGTAGGTGAGGTTGAAGGGAGTCTCTCCTGTGCAGTCTTCTCTGTGGTTCGGTAGGCCCATAGCACACTGGGTAGCTCGTCCGCCCATAGTCCTTTAGCTCAGTCTAACCGTGCCTTCAATCTGCAGAGGATAGCTCTGTTTGTGACTTCTGCTTGACCGTTTGCTTGAAGGTGTGCAGCTAAAGTGATGTTCTATTGGATCCCCATGTCTTGGCACCAGTTCTGGAATTTAATTTCCTCGAACTGCATACCGTTATCAGAAATCAATACCCGAGGTTACCCAAAGCGGCACACTATGTTCTTCCAAAAGAAGTTCTGGACGTTTCGGGTTGTGATCGTCACGAGAGGTTCAACTTCTACCCATTTGCTAAAATAATCCACTACTACCACTAGGAACTTCCTCTGGCCTGACACTGGTGGAAATAGTCTGAGTATATCGATGCCTCATTATGCGAAAGGCCACGGGCTGGTGAGATATTTGAGGTCGGCAGCGAGTTGATGGTGGATATTGGCATGCTTCTAGCACTTGCCACACTTTCTGACGAGCTCAATAGCGTCTGCTTTCATTGTTGGCCAATAGTACCCCTGTCGTAGTGCTTTTTGGGCGAGGGCCCTGTCCCCCAAGTGTCCGCCACATAGGCCCTCATGAGTGTCACGGAGTACGAGCTCGGCTTCAGAAGGTCGCAAACAGCGCAGGTAGGGGAGTGTGTAGGATCTTTGGCATAGCCGTTCGTCTATCATGACATATTTGGCCGCCTGACGCTCTACCCTTCTGGCAGCATTGCGATCTGTAGGGAGGGTCTCGTGTAGTAGGAAGCTTGGGAGCCGGTCAATCCAGCTCGACTATGCTTGAACGACAGGAGCGACCTCCTCTGCCCCCCCGAGAATGCTAGGTCGAGGCAGGTTCTCTATGTACACGGTTCTCATGGTGTTATCACTGGTGCTGGCTAACCGGGACAGGGCGTCGGCCTCAGCGTTCTTCGACATCAGGACTTGCCTGATGAAGTGTGACTAGAAGTTGAACAGAGCCTCTCTTACTTTGGCTAAGTAGGCAATCATAGTCGGTTCGCGAGCTTCGTATTCTCCTGTGACCTGATTAACCACGAGCTGAGAATCGCAACAGATGATAATGTGCTTGGCTTTCATTTCTTTGGCTAGAGCTAGTCCGACTATCAACGCTTCGTACTCCGCTTCATTGTTGGATGCCATGAACTCGAAGCGTAGTGCATACTCCAGTTTTGTGCCACTTGGGTCGAGCAGAACTATTCCGGCTCTGCTGCCCTGCTAGTTCGAGGAGCCATCTACGTGAAGGATCCAGGGCTCCTCATCCCAATTCGTGCTTGGCCTAACTAGGAGAGATGTCGCACTGGCTGTTACCTCACAGTGCTCGGACTCAACCGGCCTGGGAACTCCGGGCTCGCCCGAACTGGGGGCCTCGTGCTCAACTGGCCTGGGGACTTCGGAGCTGAAAGTGCACTCTGCGATGAAGTCTACTAAAGGCTTGGGCCTTCTGAGCTCAACGGCCCACTCCGTCAGTCGACCAGAGACCTCAGGCTTGAATAGGACTTGCCTCAGAGGTTTGTTGGTGAGGACGATAATAGTATGAGCTTGAAAGTACGGATGAAGCTTTCGGGCTGCAATAACCAGTGCATAGGCCAGTTTTTCTATCTCCGGATATCTTGTCTCTGCTCCCTACAACACTTTACTAACATAGTAGATAGGTCGTTGGACCCGATCTACTTCTTTTATTAGTACCGAGCTGACCACTTCATCACTTGCCGAGAGGTACAACTCTAAAACACCGCCCTCTTCAGGCCGTGTTAGGACCGGTATGCTAGCGAGGTACTTTTTGAGCTCGTCAAACGCGAGCTGACAATCTTGGATCCATTCAAACCCTTTGCTTTTAATCGCCTTGAAGAAAGGTAGGCAGCGGTCTGCCGACCTGGACAAGAAGCGGCTCAGAATGACTATTCTGCCATTCAACCTCTGAACCTCCTTCATTTTCCAGGGTGGTCTCATATCTAGGATGGCCTTTATTTTGTCCAGGTTGGCCTCAATGCCGTGCCGATTAACAATGTATCCCAGGAATTTACCCGAGGTAACGCCAAAGACGCACACACTTATTCGGGTTCAATTTCATATTAAATCTACGCAGAATTTCAAAGACTAATTGCAAGTCTTGTATTAAGTCGCATGAAAACAGGGTTTTGATGACCCTGTCGTCTACATAACATTCTACTTTTTGGCCAATCAATGGCTCAAACAGTTTATTTACAAGTCTTTGAAAGGTTGTCCTGACATTTTTTAGCCCAAAGGGCATGACCTTGTAGCAGTACAGGCCAACTCGGTTATGAAGGCAGTCTTTTCCTCATCTGCCAGGTCCATCCTGATCTAGTTGTAGCCTAAGTAGGAGTCTAGAAAGCTCAGCAACTCATGCCCCAAGGTCGCGTCCACCAGACGGTTAATCCTGGTGATAGGTTTGTCGAAGCCCTCAAAATTAATACTAGTCTCACAATAAAATATTTGCAGTAAAAGTGGTTCTAGGTCGAATCCCACAAGGAGCAAATCAATAATCTCTTAGCCGAATGGGTAATGTAATTGAGTGGAAAATTTAATAACTAAAATTTAAAAGAATAAGAAAGCAATAACAAACTAAACGAACAAGAGAAAAATCAGTCTTACCGAATTCTGGTTCAAGGGTTCGGGTTGAATCGATTGGCCATCGATCCTAGGTACAATTCAACATTCTTGCAATTCAAGCATTTAACCTTAGATTTATTAGGATAGCCATAATAAACCTTGTGTTTTCCTAATTCAGTTGACCAAACCCAGCATTCGATCAACACTTATCACCACTCAACTGGGTACGATAGTGTCCATATTAAACAGGGATAGCATTAAGATTTGTGAAAACAGTTAAACCAAAATAACAATAATTGAGATAGCTGCAATTACTGAATGTTGTTCCATCGATTACTTTTAGGTTGAACCATGTTAAAACATTGGTCAAAGGCTGTCACGAACAATTGACCCAAAAAGATTTCAACCTAATTGCTACTTGTACCATTATTCGTGACAATTACAGATCACCGAAATCATGGATAGCAGTAGGAAAATCAACATTAATTCAGTTTGTCAAACTAATTAACATTAACATCCACTAAAAATATGCACAAGAATCAATGAATAATTGAATTAAAAAGCAAGAAAATAAATTAACTACAGAACCTCACAATGACACAATTGAACCTCCCCCCTTGAACCAGAAAAAGAAGCTTAGCTACTCATGATCTACGCAATCTCCATGCTTTGCTTCTCCTTGGCCGAACTGCTTTCTTGAGCTTCTTGGTCTTCTTGATGATCTTTTGGATCTTGGAATGAGTGATGCCTAAAGCTGGTTCACCCCCCTCTTTATATAGCCAAAGGAGAGGGCTGTTTTCCAACTCCTTCTAGGAGATCATCTTATCTTTAGGGAGTCTTGATCTTCTTTGAACTAATCCTATCCTATCTCTTATCTAATGATCTAATCTCAATCTTCTTATCTCTCTAGGATTACATTCAAGACTTTAGATCTGATAAGACTCTCTCCTTGCAGATTACTTCGAGATTTGGACTCTTGACTCTTGAATTCGAGTTGGGCTGCTTCAAGGTACTTTTGCGAGTTGGGCTTAAGTTGTGAAATGGGCCTGGCTGCGAATTTGCTCTGACTTCGGACTCATTTTAGTACTCGATGCATGCCGAATCTGTCAAAACCCAGAACATAAAAGTTGTGGGCCTTCCTTTCATCTTTCTAATTCTTCTTGAATTATCCAATTCTGAGTCCGGAATTGAGAGTTAGGCCCAGATTACTGACTGTCGCCGAAATTGTGCAAAATCACCTGATTTGCCCTGTTTCCTTCCAATTGCCTTCTTTATTGCCCTGAATCGAAATACAAGAGTAATGAGTCCATTTAAGTGCTAAATAAATATAAAAGAGTGAATATTAGGGAATAAAAATTTGGTTCTTTTTGGTCTCATCACCTGGGAAGTGGGGAGTAGTCCTTTGGGCAAGCTCGGTTCAGGTCGGTGTAGTCGATGCACATGTGCCATTTACTGTTAGCCTTTTTCATCAGAACGGGGTTGGCCACCCAGCTCGAGTAATGGACTTCCCTGATGAAATCAGCTGCAAGGAGCTTCCCGACCTCCTCGTTGGCCACCCAGCTCGGGTAATGGACTTCCCTGTCTAACGGGCCTAACTACAAGATCAGTATTAAGCTTATGATTTATGATGCTAGGGTCTATGCCGGGCATTTATGCCGTTGACCATGCAAAAACATCTAAATTTTCAAGTAGAAAGCATACCAATTTAGATCGCAGAGGCTCCTCAAGGGAAGCACCGATCTGAAGCATTCGGGCTGGGTCCTCCGTCGAGGCTGGGATGGAGACGGTCTCTTCAGTTGGCGCAGCTCGCTCCTCGCTCTGCTCCGTAGGTCGCTCCAGCTTGAGGTCATCGACCACTTTGGCATTCCCTTTGAGGGCGGCGACGTAGCACTTGCGAGACTCAAGCTGGTCACCTCGCGCTATCCCGATTCCAAAGTCCGTGGGGAACTTCATGGCCAAGTAGTAAGTGGACACCACATCCCGTAAGGCATGGGTAATCGGTCGACCTACTATAGAGTTATACGGGGAGGGGGTTGCGACCACTAAGAAATCGTGGTTGAGTCTCACTATGCTAGGCCAAGTGCCGACCTCCATGGGTACTGTAATCCTTCCTAGGGGCCTGACTTCCTCTCCGCTTAAGCCTACCAGGGGAGTGTTCGCGGGCTTCAGGTCGCTCTCTTAGAGCTGAAGTTGGTTGAAGGCTGCTTTGAAGAGGATGTCCGCTGAGCTGCCTGAGTTGACAAGGACGCGCCTGACTTCGAAGTCGTTGATCTTCACCTTTATGATGAGTGCGTCATCATGGGGGTAGTGGACCCTGCGCGCATCGTCTTCTGTGTAGAAGATGAGATCTTCCATCCTTGGCCACTTTGGGGGGTCTGCTCTTCCCTGGCGGCCTCACGAGCTGATGTGTGAGTTGCAGCTGAGGTGCAGCCCGCCACAATCGAACCACCAATTATCACATGGATGGTCCCCCGAACTGGTCTCTCTTCGAGGGGGTTCCTTCTACGGCTGTTCTGCCTGCCTACTGGACTCGGGAGCATCTCTACTCTACTCCCCCTGTCGACCTGCTTTATTATTATTTTTATTACTTTGTACAAAATTTCTCAGATATCTACGGCGGATGAGTTCTTCTATGTCATCGCGGAGATTTTTACAACTTTCGGTGCTATGACCGTGATCTTTATGAAAGCTACAATACAAATTCTTATTTCTGGCATTAGGGTCGGCCTTCAGCCGAGGTGGCCACTTCACATACGGAGCGTCCTTGATCACCATGAGGATCTTGGCCCACTTCGTGTTGAGGGGCGTATAGTCCCTTTCTGCTGCCGGAGCTCGAAAGGGCTGAACCGGCCTTGCCCCCCGAGCTGGGTCCTTCTTCTTCCTGCTGTCGCCCTGAGATGGGGGCTCTGGTTCTCTCTTCCTTTTCTCAAGGGCCTGCTCGCCCTTCTAGTCGATCTCTTCCTCCGTCCCTATGGACCGATCTGCGAGCTTGAGGAACTCGATCACGATTTTGGGCTGATTGACAATTACGTGCCACTTGAACTCTTTGTGGGTGATACCTCGCTTGGCTACGGTGAGGCGAACTGTGGGATCCAGGTCGGGTATCTGCAAACAAGCATCGTTGAACCGCTTGATGTAACTCCGAATGGACTCCCCTTCCTTTTGAACTATGTCGAGGAGGCTTTCCTGAGTTCTCGGGCACCTCTTGCTGGTGACGAAGTGGGAGGTGAAAACTTGCACGAACTGTGCCCAGCTTCTTACCAAACTGGGCGCGAGGTTTCGGTACCAGGTGCGGGCTACCCCTTTGAAGGTGGTGGAAAATGCCACGCACATGCAGGACTCGCCGGCTCTTGCCAAGTGCATCTGGGACTGGAAGGGGTCCACATGATCATTCGGATCGAAGGATCCATCATACTTGTCCAATGGAGGGATCTTGAAGTCCCTTGGCATGGGGACAACAAGGAGTTATGGAGATAGTGGGGAAGAAACTGAGAGGAGAGGGGAAACTTTCACTTCACTTGAGCATACCTCCTTTTTTCCTTGGAGCTCGGGAGAGACTCGGGTAGTAGTTCAACAAGCTTGCCGACGTCTTCGCTATTGCTTTGTTGGCTCGGCGTTGGTGCTTGATGCTTCAGTGTCGCCGAGCTCGATGGGCTTAGACTGTTGGCGATGGCTCTGAACCGAAGGGCCCTAACGGTAGTCTGCAGCAAGGACCTCGAATGGGTTCTCTACGAGCGGGAGCTCGAATTGCGAATGCTGGGGCGGTATGGGCTTGGTTGGCTGGGAGGCCCCCGACCTGCCCACAGGCTGCGAGGCGGGGTGGCTGGCCTCTCCTTCCTACCATGGGAAGAGGCTTGGCTCTTGGCAGGGTCCTGGGCCTAGGAGGCCTCTCCCCGGCGAGGTCGTTCACTCCGGTGAGAGGGCTTGGTCTGCTTCATGGCCGGGTGCCGAGGGGGAAGTGGCAACTGGGCCTGAGGAAAGGAAGGAACTGTTGCTGGTACTGGTATTGGGAGACCTTATGCAACATTTGTTGTTAATAAAGTTGGAACTGCTGGAACTGTTGCATTTGAGCGTGCATGGCTCGCATACATTGCATTAAGTCTTCCAACTGGTTCAGGTTGGCCACTAGGGGCACAACTGAAGGTTCAGTGAAGGTTGCTCCCACCATGGAAGGGAGTGGAGCGACCGTGGATGCCACCGTGAGAGGTTTAGTAAAGGTTGCTCCTAGAAGCGTTCTGGCTGGCACTATGTCCGACGTTGTTGGAGGAAGCCATGAATGCTGAGTTTTCAAAAAGAAACTGTAGAAGCTTAGAGGAAGGCTTTTTGAAGCGTTTCCCATAGACAACGCCAAGTGATGCTGCGCAATCTGGGCACTCCTAGCTGGCTGCTGATTGGCTCCTAACTGGCAACGAACGACACCTGAGAAGAAGATGGTGAAGAATTCCCGGGGGACTTGCCCAGTGGGAATACTCCGATGCTTAAGTTAGAACGCTGGGGAAAATAGTAAAGAGTGTAAAGAGGCTAAGAGTGTAGGTCGCGCTAGATTACTGAGTGTTCAAGATTAGCTCGGGAGGAAGTAAGATGATTCAAGATCCAAAAATCAGATCCGATCCCTTCCCCCTTCGACTAAGGGGCTCTTATATAGGCATTCTTGTCAAATCGAGCGTAACCGCCACTGGGCTTCTGCCGCAGCCGTTATCTGCAAGGGCTGCGCAGGTAATTGTCACAAGGTACTACCCAATCGGGTGAGTGACACGTCCCGGGAGGACAGGCATGCCACCATCTGTTGAGAGACGTGGGTGTAGTCTGTTGAATTGGCAAGGACTGCGCTGTCAGCCAGAAGACGTGGCGCAGTCTGACGGGTACGGTCTTGATGTGTGGCTCATTATGACACTAGCAAGTGCACTAGCCGTTCAAGTAATAAAGTAGTGAGTGAAGTATCGTTCCCATGAGGATTTAGGAAATAAGTATCAATATTAAACTGAGTACTTCTTATCTGATTAACAAATAAATCAAAACTTTAATGAAAGCTAAAAATCCTAAATTAAAATCTATCTAAATCATTGGTCCAATTGCCTTCAAATCAGGTTAGAAGAGTAACCAGTAAATGTCAATCTCAGAATTCAGCAATCTATCAATTTGGATCATTCGAATAAATCATGATTGAGCCTTGGTTTGGTCAGACCCCAAGCTCATGAACAACCTCTTTCAAATGCATGTTCAATCTATGCATGAGTGATGATCCCCATAGCTCTATCAAGGATCTAATCCTCATGCATGCATTTCTACAAACACATACAAGGTATCAATTCAAAACTGAATTGATCACCTACTGAATTGTGCAAATTATCTCTAATCTTGCATCCAATTCAATTCTTGAATAGTAGATTTGAATTCCTAGAGTCTCTCTCAAGCACTCTAAGAATTACAAGCTTTAGATCCATTCGGCCAATTTGAAAATTGCATATCTGAAACTTGTTAGCCAACTCCACTTGGCCACTAGTTTGAGGGTGATAAGGGGTAGCTAATTTATGTGTAATTCCATATTTCTGCATTAACCTCTCAAATTGGCTATTGCAGAAGTGAGTTCCCCTATCACTAATTATAGCTCGCAGAGTGCCAAATCGGGAGAATAGCTTCTTTAGGAAGTGTACCACCCTTCTTGAGTCATTTGTGGGTAAAGCCATGGCTTCTATCCATTTGGATACATAGTCAACTACAACAAGGATGTACTTATTCCCAAAAGAATTCGGGAAAGGTCCCATGAAATCTATACCCCAAACATCAAAGATTTCGCATATCAAAATATTGGAAAGGGGCATTTCATTCCGTCGGGAAATGTTTCCCGATCTTTGGCATTTGTCACATGTGGACACATACCTGTGGGCATCTTTGAAAAGTGTGGGCCAATAAAAACCTGATTGCAAAACCTTGGCTGCAGTGCGACTAGCTCCAAAATGACCTCCTGCTTCTTTATCATGGCAAAATTGGAGTACCGACTCCATCTCCTCCTCGGGGACACATCTCCTTATGATCTGATCTACACACAATTTATACAAAAAGGGTTCCTCCCACAGATAGTATTTTACATCAGAAATGAATTTCTTTTTCTGTTGATATGATAGGTTAGGAGGAAGGACTTGTGTAGCTAGATAATTAGCAAAATCAGCATACCAAGGATATGAGTATTTTTGTATTGAGTACAACTGTTCATCCGGAAATTCTTCTCGAATGTTGCTGGTTATCTCCTCTTTTGAGCTTACCTTGTCCAACTGGGAGAGATGGTCAGTAGCCAGGTTTGCAGTACCCTTCATGTCTCTAATCTCAATGTCAAACTCTTGCAATAAAAGGATCCACCTGATCAGTCTTGGTTTTGAGTTTTGCTTGGTAAGCAAGTGCCTTAATGCCGAGTGATCTGTGTAGACAACAACATTGGATAATATCATGTATGAACGAAACTTGTCAAGTGCAAATATTACTGCTAGCAGCTCCTTTTCTGTGGTGGTGTAATTGAGTTGGGGTCCAGTCAAGGTTCTGCTAGCATAGTAAATTGGTTGAAAATGTTTGTTCATTCTTTGTCCTAAAACAGCTCCTATAGCAGAATCACTTGCATCACACATTAATTCAAATGGGAGGGTCCAATCTGGTGCTACCATGATAGGTGCATGGATCAATTTGTCTTTCAAGATGTTGAAAGCATGAAGGCATTCAGTTGAAAATTCAAAAGTCACTTCTTTTTGAAGCAAGGTAGATAATGGCTTGGCAATTTTTGAGAAATCCTTAATAAACCTCCTATAGAATCCGACATGTCCTAAGAAACTTCTTAAAGAACGAACAGATGTTGGGGGTGGCAATTTTTCAATTGCCTCCACCTTGGTCTTGTCGACTTCTATACCTTTTTGAGAGATCTTGTGTCCAAGCACTATGCCTTCTTGCACCATAAAATGGCATTTCTCCCAATTCAACACAAGATGTGTTTCTTTGCATCTAGTAAGCACATGTTCCAGATTATTCAAACATGCATCAAACGAAGAGCCAAAAATTGAAAAATCATCCATAAAGATCTCAATAAAATTTTCAACCATATCAGAAAATATAGACATCATACATCGCTGAAAGGTTGCTGGGGCATTGCATAACCCAAAGGGCATCATTCGGTATGCAAAGGTTCCATATGGGCAAGTAAAAGTGGTATTTTCTTGATCTTCTGGTGCAATTGGTATCTGGTTATACCCTGAATATCCATCCAAGAAACAATAATACTCATGCCCGGCTAGCCTCTCCAACATTTGGTCCATAAATGGGAGAGGGAAATGGTCCTTTCAGGTGGCTTCATTTAATTTTCTATAGTCAATACACACACACCATCCGGTGACAGTTCTAGTAGGGATGAGTTCATTTTTCTCATTTGGAACAACAGTCATACCCCCTTTCTTGGGCACAACTTGCACAGGGCTTACCCATGAACTATCAGAAATAGGATAAATGATCCCAACATCTAACAACTTAATTATTTCAGCCTTTACCACTTCTTTCATGTTGGGGTTCAGGCGCCTTTGGGGCTGAACGGAAGGCTTGCTGTCCTCTTCCATCAAAATTCTATGAGTGCAGATTGATGGATTAATGCCTTTGATATTTTCTACCTTCCAAGCTATAGCATTTTTGTGTTCCCACAGCACTCTTAATAATTTTTCTCTTTGTAAGGGATTCAGTGTTGCGGAAATTATCACGGGGAGATCTGATGGTTCCTCAAGGAAAGCATACTCTAAATGGGATGGTAATTGCTTAAGTTCAAGGGTGGGGGGTTCTTGGGGTGATGGCTTACCTGATGGTCCAGGCAATTTGCCTAAGTTCTCTAATTTAAGAAACCCCTTTCCCTTGATTTGAGGGTTATCATTCAGGTATGCTAACATGAGGTTTATTTCTTCATTTTCTCCTTCTTCAAGTTCTCCCTGCTGAAGGCAGAGTTCAAGAGGATCAGTTATTCTACTTACTTGGAAGCATTCATCAATTATCAATTCAATGACATCAATCATAAAACAAGAATCATCACTAGAGGGTGCATGTTTCATAGCATCGGACATTTTAAAAATTATCTCCTCATCTTGTATCCTAAGGCTGAGTTGTCCTTGTTGGACATCAATCATTGCTTTCCCGGTAGCCAGGAAAGGTCTCCCTAGGATAAGCGGGACCTCCACATCTTCTTGCATGTCTAACACAATGAAATCAACTGGAAAAATGAATTTGTCAACTTTAACTAACACATCTTCTATGATCCCCCTAGGATGTCTAATGGATCTATCAGCCAATTGTAATGCCACTCTAGTGGGTTGGGGTTCATTCAACCCCAATTTCTTGAAGATAGAATATGGCATTAAATTGATGCTAGCTCTCAAGTCACATAAAGCTTTTTCAATTTTTAAACTGCCAATGGTACAAGGAATAGTGAAACTCCCTGGATTTTTGAGTTTCTGAGGCATCTTGTTCAGAAGGATAGCAGAACATTCCTCATTTAAAGCAACTGTAGCCACATCTCCCAGTTTCCTTTTGTTTGCCAATAATTCCTTCAAAAACCTTGCATAGTGTGGCATCTGGGCTAAAGCATCAACAAAAGGAATATTAATATGTAAACTTTTAAATACTTCAAGAAACTTACCAAATTCCTTCTCCAATTTCTGTTGCTTCAGCTTGTTAGGGAATAGAACTTGTGGCTGCTGGTGCATCCCTTGTTGTGCTTCTGGTTGTTCCGTCTTCTGTTGTCCGGTCCCAAGGCTTGTTTCTGCCTTGGGTTCAGCCCAATTCTTCTTTTCTACCTCGGGCAACTCTTTTCCACTCTTTAAGGTAATAGCTTGCACCTGCTCTCGTGGATTCACTTCAGTGTTGCTTGGAAGAGTTCCCGGCAGTCTGGAAGAGATTAATTGTGCCAATTGCCCCACTTGGTTTTCCAGGTTTTTGATTGAGGCTTCCTGGTTCTGGAACCTGGTTTCTGCACCTGCTATAAATTTTGTCATCAGTTCCTCCAAATTGGACTTTGGTTTAGGCTGATGATAAGTCTAGTGGAACGGCTTGGAAGTATGCTGATTTGGCCAGGACAGGTTTGAATGTCTCCTCCATCCTAGATGAAAAGTATGGTGACTCTGGTAACCCTACTGTCTTGACGAATTGCTGACATAGTCAACTTGTTCAGTAGATGGCCTGAACTAATTGCCAACTTGGCAGTCAGTACTGATGTGGGCTCCCCCACACAATTCACAATTAAGAGGCTGCACATGCATGGCAGCTATCTGCATTTCATCTATTTTCTTACTGAGTGCTCCTATTTGTGCATATAGTGCCATATAAGTATCAACATTATGCAAGCCTTGCTGCTTCCTAGTTTGAGTTCTTTCAGAATGCCATTGATAGTTGTTGGCTGTCATTTCCTCAATAAGTGCATGGGCAACCTTAGGAGTTTTATTATTTATGGACCCTCCGGCTACAACATCTAATATGGTCTTATTTGAGTCGGTAAGACCATTATAGAAAGTCTGCACTTGCAACCAAATGGGGAGGCCATAGTGAGGAACTCTCCTTAACAGCTCTTTGTATCGTTCCCATGACTCGTATAAAGATTCCCCCTCTTGCTGGAAAAAAGTAGTGATGTCGTTCCTCATTTTAGCAGTTTTAGAAGGGGGAAAATATTTAGAGAGAAAATGGCTGGCCATTTCATCCCACGTAGCTATTGATCCTGCCGGTAATGAATTCAGCCATGCTTTGGTTTTATTCTTCAAAGAAAATGGGAATAACCTCAACCTAATGGCATCATCACTTACCCCATTGTGTTTGAAAGTGTCACAAATTTCTAAAAAGTTAGAAATGTGTGCATTGGGATCTTCGTGGGCCCAGAATTGCACCGTGTTTTGAATCATTTGTATGATGGCAGGTTTGATCTCAAAGTTGTTAGCAGCAATATTGGGCCTGATAATGCTGGAGGCAGCTCCAGTGAGAGTGGGTTTGGCATAGTCCATCATAGTCCTCTGCTTAGCCATTTCTTGAGTTTCTTGAGCTTCTTGTGCTTCTTGTCTGACTTGCCTAGCAGCTCTCAAATGGACACAGAGAGTCCGTTCAATCTCTGGGTCGTAAAGGATCTCTTCCAGTTCAGGTCTGGTTGTCATAAACTGTTAAGGTCAAAGCAATAAAAAGGCCACTATTCACAAAAGAAAATAAATAACTAATCCTATCACAACTGAAAATGTAAAGTGAATTATTGGAATACAAAACCCTACATCCTATCATGAATAAATGAAGCCGGTTATACTAAAAGCAGATTTAAACCAACATCTTATTCAAGGTTCCTTTATCTACATCCATCGATTGCAACATCTGAATTCAGATCCAATTTAGTTGAGTTCAGATCTGCAAGTATTTGGTATTGATAGTCCAGAGAAATTAACAAATAATAATTCAGATCTAAGTTGTATATCTCATACACACTCATTGGTATACACTGCAATATACATCCATTAAGGTTGGAATCAAATTTGTGATGCGTTAGGGTTGATATCAGATCTAATCTGAAAAATATATTAAGAGGACCTAAAATAAACTAAAACCCGTCCTGTGTTAGGCTTGGTTTAAGGATTTTAAGCTCTACAATTGAAGCCTAAACCTGTATAGCTTATGCATATCAAACACTTGCTAAGACCTAAAAATCGGGTATGCAATGTTTGGTATTGTTAATTGCTGCAATTCAGATCTGATGTTAGCAGTTTTACAGAACAAAACTCAGTCCAAAGATATTTCAGATAAGATCTCATATCAAACCACCTGCACTTCATATTTGTAACTTTATTAGAAAACAGAGTTGGCCAACAAAAACTTTAAATTTAGAAATGGACATCCAAGCCTGAGTGTGGCTCATGTTCAGGGATTGCAGAAACCTGAAATCAGGTCTGCAATGTTTATACTATAAGTAGCCTGGATTCAGATCTGAATGCCAGTATATTACAATCTAAAATATGAAGCTCTTTTTGGACCTTCCAGGCCTTACAAACATCAGTCATAATCTAATCCAAACATCAATTCAGATCGGGTGCAAGAGATTTAAAAGATAATAAAACATCAAGTTCAAGGAAATTTCAGATCATGTACTCATACTGCCTCATATTCTCATGCATTTCAGATCTGATTTTTACCATTCATGGCTTATATTTTCATCAATGAGGCAAGTCTGATGCATCAAATTGTGAATTGGGTGCTGTTACTACCCGAATTCACATCAGAATAGAGTGGGTTCAAGTCTGAGTTCAGATGAACTCAGATCTGAACCCAAATGCATTCAGACCTGCAACCAGCTGAGCTCAGATCTGCGCTCAAATATGAGGTTCAGATCTGAAGGCTCACATGTCATTCTTTCAAATATTTTTCATTCCTTGCTACCCTTTGATCCTTGAAGCAAATCTGATATCTCACATTGTGAATGGGGTGCCAAATTCACATCAGAATTGAGTAGGTTCAGGTCTGAGTTTAGATGAACTCAGATCTGAACCTAGCAGATTTGCAACTAACTGAACTCAGATCTGACCCCAAGTCTGAGTTCACATCAAATTTCTTTCATTCTTTGCTACATTTTCAGCCATGAGACAAGTCTGATGTATCAAAATATTAGTCATAATTGAGTAGGTTCAGGTCTGAGTTCAGATGAACTCAGATCTGAACCTAGCAGAATGCAGACTTGCAATCGACTGAACTCATATCTGAATTTCAGATTTGAGTTTCAGGTTTGAAAGTTAGATTTGAGTTTCAGATCTGAAAGTCATATTTGAAGTTCAGATCTGAAAGCTCTCATGCTATTCTTTCATTGTTTTTTTTTTTCTTTTCTTTTTCTATATTTTTTTTCTTTTTTTTTTAGAAAGGAAGAAAGCTAAAACAAAATACAGCAATGCAACCAAAATCTTTTTGGATGAGTGTAGCTCTGATTGCTGAATGCAATTCAGATCTGAACTCATTTTGAGATTTATAAATTTTTTTCTTTTTGGAGGTAATAGAATCACAAATAAGAGAAATCAGATCTACTTCAGCTACACTAAAACTAAAACAAAGGATGGAACAATCAAATATCAATAGAAGAACCATGGCTCCATCAATGCAGCCCTTGCATTCAAGGCTGAAATGTAAGATGAAAATTTGAAAATCAGCCATGAATGCAATGCTAAAAACCAGATTAAGAATGATCAATCGTTCCTAATATTGCTTCTATAAATCCCCGGCAACGGCACAAAAACTTGATGTGTGGCTCATTGTGACACTAGCAAGTGCACTAGCCGTTCAAGTAATAAAGTAGTGAGTGAAGTATCATTCCCATGAGGATTTAGGAAACAAGTATCAATACTAAACTGAGTACTTCTTATCTGATTAACAAATAAATCAAAACTTTAATGAAAGCTAAAAATCCTAAATTAAAATCTATCTAAATCATTGGTCCAATTGCCTTCAAATCAGTTTAGAAGAGTAAGCAATAAATGTCAATCTCAGAATTCAGCAATCTATCAATTTGGATCATTCGAATAAATCATGATTGAGCCTTGGTTTGGTCAGACCCCAAGCTCATGAACAGCCTCTTTCAAGTGCATGTTCAATCTATGCATGAGTGATGATCCCCATAGCTCTATCAAGGATCTAATCCTCATGCATGCATTTCTACAAACACATACAAGGTATCAATTCAAAGCTGAATTGATCACCAACTAAATTGCGCGCACAATTCAGTTCTTGAATAGTAGATCTGAATTCCTAGATTCTCTCTCAAGCACTCTAGGAATTCCAAGCTTTAGATCCATTCGGTCAATCTGAAAATTGCATATCTGAATTCTCTTTCAAGCAATTCAGATCTTGCAATCTCAGATATGAGAATTCAGATCTGAGTTTTGAAGGTTAGTTGGCCGAATTAATCTACAATAACACCCTTATTCAAGAAACTTCAAGTACAATTCATGACCATCCGAATGAATAAAAAAAAATTAGATTGCTGAACTGAAATTTTACAAGCTGAAATACATCAAGGAAGAATGGAAGAAGGAGAAAGAAGAAAGAAAATATAACAAAGAAACATAATTCAAATTAAAGGAGAATGAAACTACAATTGAATTATTACAAAGGATCTTTGAATCACAAACCCCCAATTTCGAATTCACCTTCTCTTCTAGCTTGCTTGTCTTGAACTTCCTTCAGCCCTTCTTCTTCTTCTTCCTTGCGCCTAGCCTTATTCTCTTCTCTTCTCTCAAGGTGGCCGAACATGTAAGAGTGGGAGAGCCTTCCTCTCAAGCAATTGAACTCCCCTCCCCCCTCCTAGAGCCCTTCTTATATAGTTTTTCAAGGGGGCTCTTGCCCCTTCTTGAAGCCTCTAGAATGGGGTGTATTACACCCCTTTCTTGAACTTTTTAGAGCTCTCTTGAAAGCCTCCTAAGGGCTGCTATTTGGGCTGCACTTAGGCTCTCTCTTAGCACATGATAGCTATACTTTGAGCTGATCTTTTGGGCTGAGAATGGGCCTTCCTTGCTGGGCCAAATTCTACTCTTAACTAGGCTTTCTTTTCTTGGGTTTTCTCAAGGAATCCACTTGTTCTTCTTGGGCCGAAGTGCTCTCTCTTGCTTCCACAACCGGGCTGGGCTGAATTTGGTCTTTTTGAACCATCTTTTCTTGCATTTTTCCTTCATTTTCTTGGATTAATTACCCCTGAAACTTATTCTTAGCATTAAGCTAAATTAAGGCAAAAATTAATAAAACCGACATAAAAATCCATGCTAAAGTCCTCAAAAATTATAGATAAATTGTAGGTTCATCAGGTCTTGTCAGATAGAAGCTTCCTGAAAGCACCGCATCGCTTAGTCGTGAGCTATCCTGTAGCGAGCTATCCTGTCGTGAGCTACTTTGTAGCGAGATCCTTGGGGTACTTCGAGGTGACCCCTCTCAAGGTTGCCTTTGGGGCAGTTTTTCTACCTAAGTGTTGGAGTGAGCTAGTTACCCTAGTTTGTGAGCTGGAATAGACCTGTCTTGGAGTATTCCCTTTCAGTAGCTCAGGGGACTTCGAGCTCGCGTAGTAACGAGTTGCCCTTATAGCGAGCTATGGTGTAGCGAACTGCCCTGTGGGCTGGTTACTTAGTTGTGGTCAGGCTGTAGTGCTGAGCTGTTGCTCGTGCTAAGTCATGTCCACGTGTCATCGTCTCAAGGGGTCGGGTCAAATCACCCTCCATCAGACGGCAAGCTGCATTTGTGGAACCTCAATACTGAAACACCACTCGCCACTTCATTAGCCACACCAAAGGTGTTCTCTCTGTGGCATTCTTGATTGATAATCGTCAAATCAGAGAAAGGGAGAGCGTTTAAGAACAAGGAAAGTGTTTGAGAGCATACAGGATGAAATAGATTATTTTATCCTTAGGTTCTGATTAGATTCAGGGAGAGCATCTAAGAGCAAAATGGAAGATTGGAGAAAGAGAGGAAGATGGTGGGTAATAGCCTAGGGGAGCTTGATACAAGATGAGATGAATCAAACACCTTCATTTTTCGCCATTGTTGATTGATTGGCAATCTTACCAAATGTTAAAGAGTAGAACGATGAACGAGAGTACTTTTACATTGATTTTTTTGATGTATTTGTTACATTGATTATTGATGTAAAAGTATATCAAAAAAGAGTTCTACATCGGTGTTTGTTCTTGTTTTACACTCCATCCAAACAGTTGTAAAACCGGATCAGACTATAATATTACACCGATCTGACATTTACACCGCAAACAAACGTTGCCATAATGCTTTTGTTTTTTTAATCTTTTTTTTTCATTTTTAATTTAATTATGACATCAAGAGTTAACACATGATTTAAAATGTTGAATTATTGACTTGCCACCATGAAAATAATTTTTATTTTTAATTTTTTTAAATTTATATTTTATTCCAACATCAATAAGAATAAGTATTATTTTTCACACTTATTTTTGTTTAGTATGATTAATATAAAGCATTAGAGATATGCCCAATTGTTAGCACTTGATTTTTGCTCGGTTCATCACCTGAGCCTCCAATTCACCCCAAACACCCGATTAGACCCCTCCTACCTTTCTAAAACACCAAAAAACCCAAAAAACCCAAGTTTCACCCCCAGAGCCCTCAGATCCACTGTTAAACATGTCCGATACCAATCTGATGGCCCCAATCGACCCCTACTTACACCTGAACCGTTAGACCAGAAACTATCACCAGACCTAGGACCTATGAAAACACTTACCCATAAAATTTCTATTCAATATTACCCCATTTACTCCCTCATCAAATGAAAATTCCATTTCGACTTCTCTCGTTAGCCTAAACACTAAGAACCCAGATTACCTTAATTTTGACACATCCGTACCAATCAAACCACACCATTAGACTCCAGACACACCGGAACACCTGCCCATGAATTTTCAACCCCAGATTCTCCCATTTGCCCTTCCATCAAAACCAAGATTCTGCTCCAAAGCATCCCATGGACCCAAATTCCAACAATCTCGACCCTCTAAGATTGATCAGACCTCATCATTAGATCCTAGACACCCTAAATACCAACCTATGAAGTTTCACCCAAAATTACCTCCATTTACCCTTTATCGAGCATAGATTCCATTCTGAGGCTCTAGATTTATCGAATGAAGCCTGATCTAGATCTACCTAATCAGGGCCCAGTTGGGCCAATCTGACCCCACTAATCAACCCATATGGGCCCCACCTGTTGGACACGGGAGAGGGGTGCCTAACTCCTCCTCTTCCATTTGAGCTTAATCCGGACTCGAGTCTAACCTAGACTGGTGTGTGCCTTGGGCTGCAGGAGTCACTTGGACCAAAACAATTTTGAACAATTTTGATACCATCTTCAGTTCCTAAACTGATGGGTGGCGATTCCATTTCCAGCCTAAGTGACAAATGAGTCGGTTTTTCGGATGCCAACTCCAATGGGATGTCTTGAACCTTAGGTGGGGCCCACATGGGGCCCGTTTGGCTTGGGTTGATATTTTATACTTATATATGCTTTTATTTTATTCCTTATCTTTATGATAATAATTGCTCATGTTATAATGCTTAGTTGATAATTGCTTGCTATTTACTTGATGTTTTATTTCCATTATTGCATGTTTGATTCACTCACTCCCTTGCACACATCGTTTGCATTAGTTCTAGCATCCTATGCCCCATTAGGAGAGGGGCTAGTAAGTGGTCAAGACGCGATGGACTCTGCTCCCCGTGGTCGCACCCAAAGGCCCCAAACCAGCCATCAACCTGAGAAGCCCGATTGTACAGCGGGTGGAGGTATAAAGGCTGACTAAGTTGTTGGAGCTGTGTGTCTAGAAACAAACCGGGTAAACCCATGCGTATCACTTAATCTTAATTCTTAGTTTAGAAAGGAGTAGGAGAAATTACCCTAGTTTCTAAAATAGGACACGTGTGTTGTGCACCTTAGCATAAAACAAAAGAGAAGAAAAGAAAAGAGAAAACTAAAAAAAATAAAAAATGACAAAAAGAGAAAAAGTGAGAAAAAACAAAAAAAAAGAGAGAGAAAAGGAAAAAGGGAAAAAGTATCATGAAAAAAATATAAAGCAAAAAAAATTGAAAAGAAATAACAAAAATGATTAAAAATAAAATAAATAAAAATTTTAAAAAAATAATAAAAAAAGTAGGATGGGAAGATCCATCGTCATGATCTATTTTTTTTAAGAGTCCAATACAATCAGCCAAAGTGATAGGATCTCTGCTTTTCCTTAGATGTTGATTTAAGTTGGAAGTATTTTTTTTTTTTATTTCCTTTAATTCAATCTGAACCACCATTGATATTCAGATTCACACCTGCCTGTTGATTGGCTCTGCATCATGTCTTTAAAGCCCAAGGTTGATTCAAAGTTAGCGTTTCAGTTCGTGGTCAAGGGTAGCGCTTTGTGTTCATGTATTTACCTTAGATTTGGGTTATGATATGATACAGAAGTTGGAGCTGTCAAAGGGTAAGTAGAGAGTTGGAAATGCAGTTTTAGGCTTTGGATTGAGTCTTTCTTCCTATGGTCTACAGGGCACCGTCTAATTTGAATAATTGATTCCTAAGAGATCAGCTTTGGTCCTTATCTTCTCAGTCCAGCATTAATTTGCATAGTAGAAATTCCCACTTCCCTGGCCCATTTCAGCTCTTGGAGACAGGAAGTGATCCTAGGTATGTACAGAATTACTGACATGGGGTTTTCATTGGGATCCGGGGTTCAAGGATTGAAATTCTATTCCCTAGTAAGAATCCAGCCCAGATGTATGGGTTGTGGGATTGATTGCGGGGAGCACTTTGGTGGTTAGCTTAATTTAACATTATAGGGTAGTAGTTGTTTTAATCCATAGAGACGTGGATTCCCTTGAATGTAGGTGCCACACCGCATTTCTTCACTCTTTAACCAAACCATAAGAAGGTTCGTGGCTATGTGCAATTTGCCAAACTCAAAAATAATAATAATAAAAATAAAAACAAAAAATATATATATATAAAGAAAAGAAGCTCAAAAAAAAAAAAAAAAGAGAACAAAAAAAGTAGAATGATATGACACTGAAATTACCATTCAAAAATTAGTTTTAGTTGTGTAGATGACTGTTAAATTCATATCAGCAGCAGAAAATCTTTCTGCACAGTGAGCTTTCAGATGGCTAGTTAATCCATGAAAGGGATCTCCTTGGTGCGTTTCCCACGTCAGTTTACTTCCAATAGCTAGTTTGGACCTGATTTCCAATCTAGAGTGGCCCTTACTAAATCTCCATGGTATCTTTGGACCCCTACAGTGGTGCTCTTGTTGGTTGTTGCTAATTCTTAATTGTTGAGCCATCAAAGAGGTAAACCTCCACCTCGAATGGGAAGTTTGACTTGTTGATTGAGCTGTATGCATCTTTTCTTGATTTAAATAAGTTACTGTTATTCAATCTCAGATCTAATTCTTTTGTTTGATGACCCAAGACAAGTTTTTCTTCCAATGCTAAGGCTGTTTCCCATTTTGTCCAAGGAATTAGATTTTTTTTCCCATGCTTGACTCTAAATTTAGATGTGGGAATAGCCCCACCCGTAGGTTGGAGTAGTCTAATGCAAATTTCCATTGTTAGCAGCCTTGGATAATGCAGTAAACACACCCCTATCTGAACTGATTTCTCTGTGTGTTCATTTAGTTGTAACTGTCATCTTCACTAGCATCTTATGGGCCAATTCTGGTGCTCTATTAGAAATAAATGTCTCTTCTCCCATGAAAGAAGATAAAGACCAAACTGAGGATCATGGTTTATCTTACCTTTTTGCTTTCTTGTACATACATGCTCAGAAAAAGAAAATAAAAGGTGACACAGTAGCTGCATGATGACCTGAAAATTTGGCTTAGAAGATTGAATAATGGTGTTGAAGAGTACAAACATCTGTTGTACTATCCACGTGAGTTTCCTTTTGATGGCTTCATCCTCTTTTTGTCCTAATATGGGTTTTAGAATGTTGTATAAAACTTTTGAATGAATTTCAGTCATTGGCATACAATTTGTGTCTTGTGTAAATAACAGATGTTTTGCCGCGATTATGGCTAAAGGCGGTAGAGGATTCGTGTTTGCCCACAAATTCCTTTCTTTTATGTGAACTCCATGCATTTTGAGAATGATGGCTGGTCTTTGAAAAAAAAAGCAATAATTAGCAAATTTAATCAGTAAATAATGAATGCAAGCTGGACCATTGTTGGGCTAAAATGGGCAGTTAGATTAAACTTGCTATCAATTTCTTTGATTAAACCGGGTTCGTTTGAGGCCACATGTCATGCCTTTAAAAAGGTTCTTGTGGACAAAAGAAATGAACGCCGATTAAGCATCAAGTAAGGTAGACCACTATCATGTTTATGTCAGTAGCTTTGTGGTTGATAAATCTTTGTTGGTCGAAATAAAGTGTTGAGTCAGTTTGTCTGATGTATGACTTTGTGCATTTTGAATAATGTCGTCTCTACATGTGTTGTCCTTTAGTTTTCCAATGAAATTATTATACACTCTCTAGGCCAGCTAAGCTTAAAATGTTTCCATTGAGTAATAGATGATTGTATTAGGATTTAAGTCCTATTGAACCTGATCAGAGTGTACCTTCATTAGACACGAGACATCAACTAGGTCTACACAAGGCCTAACCTTTCTCCATATGCTTTGGGTGTTAAGTTGCTCTTAGAATTAAGACTTGAACCAAGCAGGGAGTCCAATTCAGTTGCAGAGAAGCAGCCTTGTTTTTTTTAGAGCACGGTAGTCGTTTTCCCGAGAGCCTCATCTCAAGTTGAGCTTACTCCTGAATTGTTGTTTGCTTAAGCATTAAGGTCGGATGAACTAGGCGAGCCTGAATGTTGGTTTTAGGGCTAAAAAATGAATGGACTTCGAAATCTGATTTTCGATAGGCACCTGACTTTGTCATCCAGCTTCACGTATGACAACAAAAATGATAAAAAAGTAATAAAACAAATAAAGGAGCTAATGCCTTTATGGTTTGTTTTACAAAATGAAACCCAGGGTTAGACCTGGAATTCCATCTACAATACATTGCAATGAGTTTGCAATTTTTAATTACCGGTTCTATAATAAGACTTGGGCCCTGATCTAGCAACTGTTGGCCGAGTGTGATGACATCAAACTTTGAAATTGCGCTTGCAAATTCAAAGTAATAAAATTCCAATAAAAAAAAATCCAAAATCTGAAGAAAATGCAGAAAAAAAAGAAGAAAAATCCAAAATAAAAAAATAATTATAATAATACAAAAAAGGGGGAAATCCAAAATCTAAAAAAAATGCAAAAAGCAAAGAAATCTAAAATCTAAAAAAGAAAAAAAACAAAAAAAAAACAAAAAAAGAGGGTGAGGATGATCTAAATTTCTTAGAGTTTATTTTAATTAACTGAATTTTAGGAAATGTAATAAATGTGTTACCAAACAACAAAAAAAATATGAAAAAAATGATAAAAAACCAAATCATCAAAAAAAAAGAAGAAGAAGATGAATGCAAAGGTGAAATAAGAAAGTAAAACCAAGAAAAATACAAAAAAAAGGGAAAATAGAAAAGTAAGAAAACAAAAAGAGAAGAAAAAAACAATTAATTAAAAAAATAAAAAAAATGAGAAAAAGAAAAAAGAAAAGAAAAGAGAAAGAGAAAAAAGAGAAAGGAAGGAAAGATGCTCAGGGTAGGGTATGGAAGAATAAGCAAAATATGAGGTACTAGTGCACAATGATCTAATCGATGTCCTTTTTCAGAAGAGGTTATTCTCGAAGATTTAGAATTCAAAAGCATTATGGTCCAGCCTGGATTCTTTACCACGTCTAAAGTCTCTTTTAAAGTCGTTTACATATTTTAAGTGGCAATCCTACCAAGCCCAAAGCAACAATGCCAATTTCGATACTAGGGCACCTTCATTGGTTTAAATGTAACTTCTGGAGTAGACAATACTCTCTACCCTACTACATTCATCTAGAGCATCTTTTTGTCATTGTACATAGTTCGTATCTTTTTTTTGTTTTTGTTTCATTCAAAGACATACGTTTGAACTACGTCCAGCCTGATCCCTTTCGAAGGGGGTACATAGAGTGGTCTATCTCATGGATTCGGCCATTTCTATAAATAAAATGTTATTTTCTCTCATTTCTCTTTCCCTTGCTTGAGATGCTTAATCGTAAGAGACTGATTACTCCATTCAGGGGTTGTCTACCAGCAAAAGAAAGTAGAATTTGCCTCCTCTTAGAATCCCAAAAGCATACTTGAGGTTAGTTGTTGATCAAGGGTTCTATAGTCTAATTTCCTTTGGACCTCCCAATCCATAATAAAGCCATCCTCCTTGTCCAAACTGGGGTAGAATTGCAATTGCCAAAGCATAGCATATTCCCTTTGAATATTGTCTGAGTCGGCATAGAATAAATGCACCATCCTATCCTAGCGCTTTGTCGATTAATCAAAGAAATGACAAGAGACCATCATCGGTCATTCTTCTTTCCTCATTGATCCCTTGAATTCGCAAAAGTCGCTACTTAACCAGTTGAGTTTATATATTAGACATTTTTTCAACAAATTAGCTAAACCCACAAAATGCACCTCAATGATCATCAAAGGGCTAAAAGAAACAAAAAGAGAGAGAGAGAGAGAGAGAGAGAGAGAGAGAGAAAGAAAAAAAATAGAGAAGAAAAAAGAAAACAAAAGAAAGAGAGAAAGAGGAAGGAAAATTCCCCAAGGGCTTTGCTCGACATATACTATGCTCAACATATTCTTCTTCTATATGCAATTTGCAGTCAATAATGAAATGAAGGAAGGTCGTCCTTGGCCGCTTGTTTGACCTTGTGCAGTCAATCCTGATAATATGTAGTAAAATCCCCTATTTGGTCCTTTGAGCCTTCCTATCACTCATTTCTTTGCAATAAACACCTTCTAGCGAGTGGGGGTCAAAATAAGCAGAATGTGACTAGAGCAATCATGCAAGAGCAAAAAACAAAAAAAAAACACCAAAAAAAGAGAAGAAAAAAAGAACTTTTGGTAGCTTTGTTGAGAATGAAATACTCAAGTAAAGTGAGGCAGTTATCAAGGAAGATCAATGCAAAAGTTGAATTGACAAACGAAAAATCAAAAAGCAATTAGGAAAAATTGGGGCAGTTAATATGATTTTATCATTACGATAGCTTTTATGATGACACCCACATGTAGTTTTGATTTTTCCTACCCATTTACACTTTGTCCTAAAATAAAGTCCTTCCTGATTAATAAGAAGGCATGATTCATGTTGATGAAGAATATGAAGAGCAATCTCTATCCATATGGCTAGGAAGAATAGCCTTGATAAAAAAAATCAAAAAAAAAAAAGAAGGGAAAAAAGAATGGTGATGAAAATGTGATGATGTGAGCACTTTCTGAATCACATTTCTTAAGAGGTGATCTATGCATCTGATGCCCCCCATTAATTGTTATTTGGACCTTTTAACCCATTATTTGCAACTTCCTCCCCATACCACGTTTCGTCCTAATGAGCAAGACCTCCTCGATCCTTGAAAAATCGACAAATCAGTATTGGATAGACCTATTTGGCCGGTGATGAAGGATTGTAGTTGTCACTCACTCCATTGAAATATCATCTTCATAGCCCTACCTTTTTTTTGTTCACAAAAAAAAAAAAAAAAAAGAACTGGGGCAAACCCCCTGTGATAAGGCTTTTCTTACAATGAATCCCTTGTCAACAATTTACGTTTCCCTCATGCATGCTTTTGAATTCAATTAGTTTTGAGTAATGATCGGATACACACTCTCATGTGAAGCAAACCAAACACAACCCATTTGGACACAATTATTCTCATATGAGTTAAGGTTAAATGCACTTTTACCTTGAGTTTTGAAATCTTCCCTTTTTATAATTCCAATATTTCATATCCTTTGGCACTGCTCGATAATTGAATATTTCCTTGTGCCACAGTTTGAGATATTTTTGACTTTTTCAGTGCGTACTTGACTTCTATCTTGGCTTTACCATGACATTATATCCTTTTGCTTACTTAGAAAATTCTATTGGTCATGTCAGCCTCTATGCCTTGACCCGCATAAGAAATCCAGTTTGTAAGTCTCATTTCTTTGACTAGTAGTAGTATTTTAGTTGAGTAAATAGAGATGATATAAATGATAATAAAAAATGAAAGAAAAAAAAAAAGAAACAAAACAAAAAAGAAAGAAAAAATAGAGAAGAGAGAAAAGAAAGAATGAAATGAAAAATAAATAATGTCTGAAACTCTATAACAATTATTTTACATTGTCTTATGTCAAAAAGCAGTTAATAAAATCTTTTAAAGTGTTCTGAAAACAAAACTAAAGAATATCTGTTGGTGTTTTGTGATTGTGCTTTGCAAGAATTCTGAACCTTTGTCTTACTAACTGATTTGTTTTTCTTAGTGATAGATTTACTTTTAATCCAATTTTCACAGCTTTATCCCAGATCCATATTCCATAGATTTACTTTAATCCAGTTTTTGCATATTTTCCCAAATCCAACCCAGTTTTTCACAGATTTACTTTGATCCAGATTTTGTAGATTTATTTTGGTCTAGATCCAGTTTTCGTAGATTTCCCAGATCTAGTTTAAGCAGTTCTATCCAATATCCGGATTTCCCAAATTTACTTTAATTCGGTTTTTCTCCGCAGATTCTCCCAGATCCAAATTTCCCAAATTTACTTTAATATAGTTTTTCATAGTTTTTTTGGATATTTTAATATCTAATCTTTGAATTAATAGATTTCATTTTAAATTAAGTTTGTTTATTTAAGTTGTCTAAGTTTTCATGTATCAATTGTCAAATGGTTTGTTGTATTAAACAGGAATCGAAAAACTAATTAAATCAATAAAAAAAATTCAGGTACCACAAAAATGCCGAAATTAAGAAGGTATATATATTCTTTTAAAAAACATGTCTATGCTAGCGGTCCTATTCACACCTTACTTTTTTAAGAAAGGATGTTAGAAATAACTTTTATATTTATACATTATTGATTAATTCACACCTATGAAGAGGCATTTTGAGCCCAAAGATCACGTTTGGACAGGATTCTTTTAGGGGACAAAAATAACAATTTTTTTCACTGAATGGCTATCACAACTCACAAGAAGTTACTAAAATAGGATAATGGGAGTTAGAAATGAGGAGGGCGACGGGATTCAAGACCGATCTGAAACAGCAAATATTTTCACAACAAAAAAAAAATATATGAAGAGCGGTTCAGTTCTGAAGGCACTTTTAGAATAGAGACTTTCAGTGAAATTGAAGTCTGTATCACAGAGGATCAAAAAGGACATCACAAATGATGAAATCCAAGTTGCTCTACAGTCTATAAAGGACCTTAAAGCCCTGGGGCCCGATGGGCTAAACTCTCTATTTTTTAAGAAATTTTGGCATATTTATTAGGGGCTCAGTTTCCAGTGTGGTTAAATCTTTCTTTCATAATGGGAAGGTATGTGGGATTTTAAATCAAACCTTTATTACTCTAGTCTAGAAAAATAAAAACCCCAAAACTATAAATGATTTTCATCCCATTAATCTCTACAATGTTATTTATAAAATCATTGCAAAAATTCTAGTTAATAGGATTAAGTATCTTCGAGATGACATTATTTGTCCATACCAAAGCGCTTTCATCCCAAACCACCAAATAAATGATAACATTCTTTTAACTCATGAAATTATTCATTCCATGAGAAAGAAGAAAGGAATGTCAAGAATTATGGCCTACAAAATAGATATAGAAAAGGCATATGACAAACTTGAATGGGAGTTCATAGAGAGGGTCCTCAGGAAATTTGGCTTCCATGAAAAATGGGTTGCTTTGGTTCTAGAATGTACTGAATCAGTCGCTTATCGTATGCTAATAAATGGGAGACCTGCGAAGGAATTCAAGCCAAGTAGGGGGATTAAACAGTGGGATCCTATGTCTCCTTATATCTTTGTTCTCTGTGTTGAAGCCCTAGCAAGGAAGTTGGAAAAAGAAGCTAGGAGCTGTGAGAAGCAAACTGGATATAAATTATCAAGGAGTGGGCCAGAGATCCCCATATTACAATTTAGTAACGACTGCCATATTTTCATAAGCACCACTATCCCTGCTTGACTAAAAATAATGGATATTATTGAAAAATTTTCAAAATCTTTTGGCCAATCCCAAATTTTACAGTCAACTATCCTCTTGATATCAAAAAATACCCCTAATAGATATCAAAAGATCATCTAAAAAATGCGGAAAATCCCTAGGGATTCAAATCCCAAACTTATTTAGGGGCTTCCATTATTTTGGGAAGGGTTAAAGCATAAGAGAAAAGATGAGTTAGAAGCTTGCAATTAAATTGGAAGAAAAATCCTCTCTTTGATAGGAAGACTTATAACCCTTCTAAATTCCACTACAAACATGATGCCTCAATCATCATAAGTTCATCAAGATCCCAAATAATGATATTGAGGATGTGGATAAAATTCAGAGAAATTTTCTTTGGTCAAACTCAAAACTCAAAAGACAAGAAGCATATTCACCTCCTAAGATGGGGAAAGTTTGTAATCTCAAAAGATGGGAGGACTCGGTTTGAGGAGGTTGAGTTGGGTAAATGAAGCAAATTTTGCAAAATTGGGGTGGAAGATTATTAAAGAGAAATGTTTCAAAAATAATGAAAATTTGTGGACTGTAAAGAATAGAAAGGCGCCTTCTTAGGCTTGGAAAGGCATTCTCCATGTTAGAAACCTCTTAAAGAAAGTATTCGGTGGATTGTTGGGAATGGAAATAAGATTAAATTCTGGGTTGATCATTGTATCGATGAAAAACCTCTCTTAGAAGAAATAAACCAGAACCCTATTGAAAATGAGAATCTCCTTGTGGCGGACATGATTGACCAAGAAAAAGGCTGTTGGGATAGAGAAAAAGTTTGTCAAACCAATCTTTATCCCCACAAATATAATGGATGATAAAATGATATTAGCCGGGGTTACATCCCCAAAGGATTATTCACCGTCAAATCTGCTTACATGCTAAAGAGTGTCATGAACATGGAAAGTAATGTAGATCCGAATTGGATGTGCAAGTATAGAGTTTAAAATTCCCCCAAAATTTAAAGTTTTTCTCTTTCTCCTGCTAAATAACAGAATTCCAATAAAATCTCTCTTTAAGAAAAAGGGTTGTGACCTTGATGGTGCTAGCTTGTAACTTCTGTAAAGAGGGAGAAGATTCAATTCACATTTTTAGAGATTGCTATTTCACTAAGCAAATTTGGCCTTTTGTTTGTCCAAATTAAATAATATGAAGGGTCTTGATGAAAATGACCAATCATTATTAGATTGGTGGCTAAGAATAAACAAAAATGGAAAACTTAAAAATCTTCTCCATATGGAAAAAATCATTTTATTTCTACTGGTCAATTTGGAAGAACAGAAATTGTAAGGTTTTCAATAAAAAGAAAGCCCCCCCCCCCAAAAAAAAACTATTATTTTGGATAAATAAGGCAATGACAATTTTAACCATAAAAATTCATTATTAAAAGGGGCATTTTTGTCCCATTCAAGTGGTGGCAACTTTCCCCCTAGGTGGGAAAGTTATTTATCCACTAGGTAAGTGATACCCAAGAAAATAAACTTTTCCTCGTCTCCACATAAATCTGAAAAAAGAACATAGGACTCTTGGTCAATGGCAAACAAAATCCCTTTGATCAACTTTCCCCCCTCAAAATCCAAAAAAAAAGAACGCCAACTTAGTTTATTCACAGAGTATACAAAAGGTATCCAAGTGTGAAAGAGCAATCCTACTAATACGACTTAGAAACCAATTTTATGGAAACATCCAAATACTGGATGCATGAAAATTAATATTAATGCCTCCTATAGCTTTGATAAAAGGTGCTCGATTGCTGCTTTAGCTTGAGACATAACAAGGAGGATACTGGATTGTTAAACTTACAAAATTGGAAAAGCTTCCATAAACCTAGCGGAGGCCTGGGCAGCTTGGGAAGCTCACAATTTTGCTTTTTTCAAAGAGTTCCATATCACCATTGAAGGAGACTCAATTTCATGCCTCAACAAAAAGGTGCAACTCAGTGGAAACTATAAAGCATCATTTTCAATTGTTTATAGATGAAGGAGCGCTTAGACAGAGGAGTTGTGTATCGACATGATCTATTTATTTCCATCTCTATCTCTATCCATCTTGCAAACACATGCATTTAGATTTTCATCGATGTATTAAAATGTTTATTTTTAAGTTAAAACTATACTGAAGACAATTTAAATTAAAACTTAAATATTAAAATAAGATCAGTAAAAATATGTAAAATTGTAGTAAGAGAAAAAGTAGATAATACAATGAGACAAATAATCAAAGAAAAGTAAAAAGTTAATAATTAATTCAAAATCTTACTACAATTAATTAAGTAGATTTAATTACTCTCAAAATTTATTCATTAAATACTTGATTAATTAAGTAGAGTTGATAATTAATTACTTAAATAAGTATGGTTAATTATTAATGTTAAAAATTACTCTTAATAATTGATAAGTAATTGTAGATAATTAATTACTAAAAATTTTGAAAAAGCAATTTAATAGTAAAATACAATATTTAGGGAATTAATTAAATTATAACTATTTTCATTTTAATTTCTATAAAAGCATTATAGAATAATTAAAATAAAAATAGTTATAATTAAATTATTATTAACAATTACTTAAATTATTAAGTATAAATATCATAGAATTAAGGTAATTATTATTTAAAATTACCATAATTTATGTAAATTATGTTATTTACTTAGTTACCAAACTGTTTGGAAAAGTAATTTAATAGTAAAATACTATTAAATTAGTGAATTTACCTTAATTTTGTTAAATAAAATAGTTAAGTAGATTTCTGATTTATTTAAGTAAAATGTCGTAGTAGTTAAAATAAATTCACATTTATTTACCTAATTAGGTACAATAATTTCACCAGTTTAATCTTAACCCAGGCCCAACCCATAGAATTGAGTGTAAGGCTCAAGCCTGAAATCGAGACAGATCTTTCCAACCCGACCTAGCTTGAACTAAAATTTGATGCACTGGGGTAGGGATCAGGCCTGGGCCACCAAGCTTGCATTAGTCAATAAGAACATGGAATTGGGCTTAAGGCTCAAGAGGTCGAGATGGATCTGTCCAACCCGACCTAGCCTAGACTAAAACTTAATACAATTGAGGTGGATCTGTCCAACCCAACCTAGCTTGCACTTGGGTTGGGCTCGGCCCTGACCCATCGAGCTTGGGTTAGCCGATAAGCACATAGAGTTGGTCTTAAGGCTCAAGCCTGAGGTCGAAAAAGATTTGTCCAACCCAACCTATCATGTAGTAAAATTTAATGCACTTGGGTTGGGCTCAAGCTTGGGCCACCAAGCTTGGGTTAGTCAGTAAGCACATAGAATTGAGCTTAAGGCTCGAACCCGAGGTCAAAATGAATCTGTCCAACCCGACCTAGCCTACACTAAAATTTGATGCACACGGGTTGGTCTCGGGCCAGGGCCACCGAGCTTGAGTTAGTTAATAAGCACATAGAATTGGGCTTAAGGCTCGAGCCTGAGGTTAAAACGGATCTATCCATACTAACCTAGCCTGCACTAAAATTTGATGCACTCGGGCTGGGCTCGGGCCTTGGCCGCCAAGCTTGGGTTATTCAATAAGCACACACTAAACTTAACCTAAATATTTATCATGCATGCATGTATATATGTATGTATGTATGTGTGTATGTATGTATGTATGTATGTATGTATGTATATATGTATGTATGTATGTATGTATGTATGTATGTATGTATGTATGTAGTTCGGTTGGGCTCTAGTGAGAATAAGGTCGGATCGGGCTCTTGTTGCTAAAGGGTTAGGCCTAGGTCCGGCCCCAAAAATTAAGAAAGGCCATACATTTAGGCCCAAACCCAACACAAGGACTGAATTGCACCCCTAGATATTTGTCCTTTTTGAGTTGAGACTTGTACTACATGGACCCATTAGTTAGATGCCAATATGGTTCTATGTGCTATACAACAATGGTAAGTGCAAATCATTTAACAAGTGTGTGCACTGAGTTACTTATTTAATCAGGTAACTTATTTATGTGGTTAAACAATCCTAGTGAACTTTACCAGATAGCATAATTATTAATTGTTATTACTAATTATAAAATTATAAAAGTTATAATTTTATTCCATTTAAGTTATATTTAAAATTTATAAAAATTGTAAAAATTAATTCAAAATTATTAATAAAAATTGTAAAAATTAATTCAAACTTGTTAATAAAAATTATAAAAATTGTAACTAAATGCGTATTTTGGACATTCTTGTGCCTTTTTTTAAAGGATTCTAATAAGGGAGATCTATTTGCAACCGTGTCAAAAAGTTTAGGCAAGGTGATTACAATTACACCAAACATCAAGGGAGATTTCAGCATGGTTAGAATCTTATCAGCAACTTACCCGAAAAAAAAAATAAAGAATTAAGATTCTCTCAAGGTCTTCAAAAATCATATTAAATTTAAGAGAATTTTGAAAAAATTATAATAAAATTTAGATAATATCCTTTTTTTGTGAACAAAGTTGTTTCAAATTTGGAAACGAACTAGTTAAATTGAAATGACTTAAGTTCTTCTCCCCATTAGTCTATGTTCTATTACTAATTGTTAATTAACTAAAAGTATTCAAAGTTATTGTTAATATCTTAAATTTTACTAATTGTATTTTTCACTTAATGTTGATTTATAGAAAATAATTATTGTTAATTTAATATGAATAACTATTTTTTAATAAATGTGTATTTGGTACACAGCTGGCTTTCCATTCAGCTGAGCCACTTTCTTTTTTAGTTTTATTAATAAATTGTAGTAATTTTAATAATTTTTATTATTTTTATTATGGTTAAATGAAATTTTGATTAACTTTAAATAAATAAAAATAATTACAAAAGCTAACATTTTTATTAATAATTAACAATTATACAACTAATTTTCAATATTTTTCAATAATTTCTAGCTTGGGTATCTTTTTTAATAATTCTTGGTATTTCTTAATAATAAAATACTACTAATTGTACTTTTTAATTATTTTAATTAAATACCATTATTAATATAAAATATTGTTAATTTTCAATACTTTTTAATTGGTTTTAGTATTTGAATTATGTTTAAGTTTTTTAGAATTTTCTAGATTTTTATTTAATTGTTGGTATTTTTTCATTATTATTCAGTTATTTTTGCATATGAATAATTTTTGCAATAAAATATTGTTAATAAAATAGGTTCTATATTTTAAATTTTCATTAATTTTTATCATTTTTAATGAGTTCATTATGCACAACAAAGGTCTCAACTTATAAAAATTATTAATTAATTAAAAATGCATTAATACAAAGATATCTAATAATATTATTAAAACTATCAATTAATATTTTTATATTTGAATTTTTTATTTTCAATTAATTGTTGGTATTTTTCATTATTATTTAGTGATTTTTGCAATAAAATATTGTTAAGAATATGGATTCTGCATTTTAAATTTTTATTAAGTTTTCATCATTTTGAATGAGTTCATTATGCACAATAAAGGTCTCAACTCATAAGTTATCTAATAATATTATTAAAACTATCAATTAATATTTTTATATTTATTAGTGTTTGTTAAGTTTGATTTTTAAGTGGAATTGAAACACATTTTTAATATTTACTTTTAGTGAAAGTTTAGTGAATTTTTAAATTAATATTTTTTTAATTGTTTAACCTCAACCTGTTTATATTATTACTACTCTCTCTCTCTCTCTTAAGTGTAATAATAACATGTATTAAAATAAGAGGACATGGAAAACCTAAAGGTCTCTCTCTAACATTGTGCAACTTTATTAATCAAATCAAAATAAGCAATGATTACTATTTTATATTTTAAAACAAAATAAAATAAGAAAAATACAAAAAAAAATAAAGAAAATAAATAAATAACTTCTCTGCAAGGAGAAACATGCTGACATGGACCATTCAATTTTATTATAAATAGATAGATAGATATATACATGGACCATCCAATTTTATTATAAATATATATATATATATATATATATATATATATATATAGATGTAAAAAATCTATGGTGAATTTTAGATAATATACTTTTTTTTGGTGAATAAAGTTGTTTCAAACTTGGAAAAGAACTAGTTAAGCTGAAGCGACTTAAGTTCTGTTTTCTATTCGTTATTCTCCGCATTACCTCCTCTGAATCTCAATATTGCCGTTGGTTAAACGGTTAACTAGTCCCTATATGGCTATATGTCCAGAGCCCAAAACAAAACACACGCTAATTATGAATGTCCACTACTTTGGAAGTTGGAATTCTTCTGCCAACAAACCATACCATATTACATATGAGCGTGGATCTTTTATATACTGGAGCTTTTATATAGTGGAGTCCTTGCGGGTTTTGCGGAGTGGATCTGGGATCCTTGTTACGATGAGGTCCGTTTTAACTCTGCCAGCAGATAAGATTTATCGCTTCCGCCCAAATCGGATGGGAGAGATAAGGCTAGCTATTATAAGGCGTGATCCCGTAAAGCGTGGAATCTGGTGGCGAGATCTTTGGGTTGTCATGTAGAGGTTGGTCAATATTACCCGAGCTAGTGCCCTTTGGATCCGACCTGGTATGAATGCCGAAGTGCCTTGGAACCGAGGTGGTCCTGATGCGATCGTGTTCCGAGGTGAACTTGTCCCGATGTGGACTTGCCCCGAGGTAGTTGGTTATCCGAGCTCAGTCCGCTGCAGACTTGATGCGTCAGAGTGAGCTGTCATCCTATCAGTTAGGTCGTGTCCATGTGTCCCCCTATTACTAGGTCGGGCCAAATCACCTTACATCAATTGCCCCCCACTCCCCGAGCTAGGGGTCCTAAACTGGTGCGGGGAGTTCACGACGAGCCAAGTGGATTTGGTCCGAGGTCCGGACAGCTAGCCAGATGAATAATGGGTCGGACTTGTTCGGCTACCCAGCTCAACCAGGAAAACCTAGGTCATGTCTGGTTTACGCGCAGACGTCACATGATTTATAAACTCCGCAGATGTCAAAAAACGCGCTAAACCGATTTTATCCTCGGGGGTCGCACAATCGGTTTTCCTAGTAGCCATTGGATTGCTTCGATCTCGACTGTTAGTTTTTGGACATAGCGGTTATAAATAGGGGGTCCGCAACTCATTTTTCTCGCCACAAATTCTGTGATTGAGCTCTCTCGAGGTCGCGTTAGAGTCTTCCAACTCAGTCTTCTTTCTGTATTCCACTTCGTCCTTTCTTTTCGGTGAGTCCTCGTTCCTTAGTTTTTTCTTGCTTTTCAACCATGTCGAGTCCTAGTGTAGATAGGCTCTTAGATAGTGCTAGCGAGGTGGAGGGTGTTGTTATTCCTGCCGAGGAAGTCAGCCCGCGGCATGGTGCCTCCCCTCTCCGGCCTTTAGAGGGAACCTCTAACCCTAAAGTCGAGCCATACCGGCTCGGGGAGACCGAAGCTCAGAAAGAGGGTCCGTCCTCCAGATCAGGGGCCCCATCTTCTTCCCGAGGTCAGGATCTCAATGACTTCGGTCCTTCCACACTGTCTTCGGACAGATTGTTGTACTTAGTGTCCCGCTATCATCTCCCCGATAGCTTGGTTTTTAGCCTACCTTTAGGTCAATACCCTTGGGCTCATGATCACAATGAGCTCGCTATTTTTGAGGAGCAGCTCGCGGCAGGGATGCGCTTCCCACTTCACCCTTTCCTAGTAGAAATAGTTAGGTTTTACAATATTACCAATGACCAGCATCATCCGAATTTTATTCGGAACATTGTTGGCACCATTTCCCTGTTCCATGCCTACGGCCAACCCCTGACCCCAGATATCTTCAGCTCGATCTGTGCGATCAAGCAAAACCCAGCCTGTCTGCGTGGGGATGTCAAACAGAGCTACTACATCTCTCCTAGGCCCAGATTCAAAATTCTGCTCAGCTGCCCAAACAAGATTCCAGCCTGGAAAAGGCGATATTTCATCACCCGCAACCCGGAAGGGTGGTCTTTCCCAACCCACTGGAGGGTGGCTACTCAGGACCCCGAGGTGAGCTTGGACGCAGAGACCAGGGCGGTGATCAACTCGTGGAGGGACCTCGGCCTCGAGATGAAAAACTTCTTGGCCGAGGATGCGATAGTGCGAGCTGGTCTGAGCCCTCCCGGTAGGTTTCCTTTCAGATATTTATTTAAAATTCCCTTTAAGTTCTTGACTAACTATCCCGTTTTTTGCAGTTACAATGCCAGAGGTTGACGCAGAGAGCCTCCTGAGAAGCTCCTAGAAGGGGAAGAAGCGGAAGGCTACGAAGAGACTTCGCTGGAAAGTCGAGCCTTCAACCTCTGGACCAACTGAGGCCCTGGTCGTGGAGTCAATCCCCACTAAGCCTCCCAAGGAGGAGGCCCGACCAGCGTGCCTCGAAGTGGTCGTGAATGAGGGCCGCGAGGAGGATACTCATCCTCAAGAACCAGAGGACACATCTGTGTTGGAGGGGCCAATCGTCAAGCCAGAGAGCGCCCCCGCGAACCAGAGAGAAAGCATCATGACTCATGTGCTCACGGTGCGCAAGAGCCGGGATGCCATCTTTCCAGACGAGGTCGCATGATGGGCTGATATGTCTTCGGCCCGGCTCTTGGGATTAGCTTCCAGCCACTGCATGGTGGTAAGTATTCTGCCTTCAGTTCCACCGTTTTCCTTTATTTTTACTTACCTCGATTTTCTTTTGATAGGTCAATTCTGCCCTTCACGCAATGGCCTTCCAGTCTGTGATCCGCTCAAAGGAGGCTTGGGACGCCAAGGTGGTGGTACGGAAGCTCCATCTCGAGCTGGACCTACCTCTGGGCGAGGCACTTCGGGCTAAAAAGGGAGCCGAGGGCCAAAAGCAACTGATCTCGGTCCAGGAGGGGCAAATCTCCATGCTAACCGAGGAGAACACAAAGCAAAAGGAGTTGATCTCAACGATGACCGAGGAGAAGGCGCGGCTTCAACAAGAAGTTGAAAACCTCGAGGCCTGATGTGTGGCTCATTGTGACACTAGCAAGTGCACTAGCCGTTCAAGTAATAAAGTAGTGAGTGAAGTATCGTTCCCACGAGGATTTAGGAAACAATTACCAATACTAAATTGAGCACTTCTTATCTGATCAACAAATAAATCAAAACTCTAATGAAAGCTAAGAAATCCTAAATTAAAATCTATCTAAATCATTGGCCCAATTGCCTTCAAATCAGGTTAGAAGAGTAAGCAGTAAATGTCAATCTCAGAATTCAGCAATCCATCAATTTGGATCATTCGAATAAATCATGATTGAGCCTTGGTTTGGTGAAACCCCAAGGTCATGAACAGCCTCTCTCAAGCGCATGTTCATCCTATGCATGAGTGACGGTTCTTCTATCTCTAGCAAGAATCTAATCCCCATGCATGCATTTCTTCAAACACTTCTAAGGCATCAATTCAAATCTGAATTGATCACCAACTGAATTGTGCAAGTTATCTCTAACCTTGCACTCAATTCAGTTCTTGAATAGTAGATCTGAATTCCTAGAGTCTCTCTCAAGCACTCTAAGAATTCCAAGCTGTAGATTAATTCGGCCAATCTGAAAATTGCAGATCTGAATTCTCTTTCAAGCAATTCAGATCTTGCAATCTCAGATCTGAGAATTCAGATCTGAGTTTTGAAGGTTAGTTGGCCGAATTACTCTACAATAACACCCTTATTCAAGAAACTTCAAGTACAATTCATGACCATTTGAATGAATCAAAAAGAATTAGATTGCTGAACTGAAATTTTACAAGCTGAAATACATCAAGGAAGAATGGAAACAAGGAGAAAGAAGAAAGAAAATATAACAAAGAAACTGAATTCAAATCAAAAGAGAATGAAACTACAAATGATTTATTACAAAAGATCTTTGAATCACAAACCCTCAATTCGAACTCACCTTCTTCTTCTAGCTTGCTTGTCTTGAACTTCCTTCAGCCCTTCGTCTTCTTCTTCCTTGCGCCTAGCCTTCTTCTCTTCTCTTCTCTCAAGGTGGCCGAACCTCTAAGAGTGGGAGAGCCTTCCTCTCAAGCAATTGAACAACTCTCTCCCCTCCTAGAGGCCTCCTTATATAGCTTTTCAAGGGGGCTCTTGCCCCTTCTTGAAGTCTCTAGAATTGGGTGTATTACACCCCTCATGAACCTTCTAGAGTGCTCCCTCCTTCTCTTCAAGAAACATCTAGGAGTTGCCGCCCCTAGCTCCCTTTGGGCTGCTATTTGGGCTACAACTTAGCTTGCTTTTGAGCTCATGTGGGCTACACTCTAGGCTGTTATTTGGGCTAAAAATGGGCTGGGCCAAAATTTCCTTCTTGCTAGGCTTCTTCCCTTGGGTTTTCCAAAGAGTTAGCTTGCACTACTTGGGCCGAATGAAACTCCCTTGCTCTCATGGCTGGGCCGGACTGAACTTGATAAATTTTGGGCTTTCTTTTCTTGCTTTTGCCTTCTTTTTGTTGATTTGGCTCCCCCTGAAATCTTTCTTGCAATCAAGCTAAAATAGGGCAAAATCTAATTAAACCAGCATAAAACTTCATGCAAAAACCTCATAAAATATAGATAAATTGTAGGTTCATCAAGGCCACAGTTCGAGAGCGTACCCTGATCTTCGAGACCTCCATCCAGGAAGCACGAATAGAAGAAAGGAACCAGGCCATTGAGCACTTCAAGGAGTCCTCGAAGTTTTGTGCTCTCCAGGTCGAATATGGCTCAAGCTCCTATCGCCCCGGGTTCAAGTTGTGCAGGTATCTGGTCCGAAAAAAGTTCCCCGATCTCGACATCGGTGCCACCACGATGTCGGACTTAGCCCCCGGAGTGGCCAAGGAAGCGAACGAGGAACCCGACTCGTCAGGGGAGGAGAGCGATGACGAGGTCGAAGTGGTAGACCCCTCGGATATGGTTGGCAGTCCTCCTGCGTGCTAGCTTCTTCTTCTTTTTCTCTTCCTTTTTTGAATTATGGATGTACACCCCGAAGCCACTGAGCTCGGGTCATGACAAAATTTCTATACTTTCCCTCTCTTTCATCAATGAAATACAATGTTTCTAGGTAACCTGTGTGCAAAATAATTCTTAAGTGTGAGTGAGCCCCGATTTGGGTGACTAATATATAGGTTACCCGAATTGTCGAGCTACCGAGTTTGACAACCAGTAAGGATAACTAGGATAAAAATTTGCCTAAGTGTTTGTTACCTCGAACTATCTACTTAAACTATGAGTAGGGGCAACTTAGATAATGAAGGCCGAGGTGAGCGACACCGTAGGGTATATGCCTGACCTGTCTGTGCATGGGCTCTTCATTTAAATGTCGGTTGTCCCCAACGGATCCAACTTGTTGATTTATGCCGAAGTGAGCCAAATATCGTAGGGCTCACATCCGAGTTGTCTACGCTTTAGGCATTAGTAGTGCTTCGCCTATGCCAAAGAGGTGGGTAGGACTTATATGCCCATGCCAAGGGGGCGACTAGGTCTTGGGTGCCCATGCCTAAGAGGCGACTGGGACTTATACAGTGACGAGACCGTCAATTCAATACTTTAGCCCTTAGGCCCTAGGGGAAACTTGTAGTCCACCCACCTTGATCTTGCCCATGCCGAAGAGGGGACTGAGGCTTATATGATGCCGAAGTCTTTTACTTGTTCGGCACCTTTAGTCCTTAGGCTTCTGGGGGTGGCTTGCAGTCCACTCTCCATTTAGACGATCACAGATAATATAGTCTCAGATTGCCGACGTTCCATGCTCGAGGTACCTGTTTTCCTTCTAAGGTTTCAAGCTCGTACGTACCTTCCTCGAGCACCCGCTTTTCTCGGTAGGGTCCTTCCCAATTCGGTCCGAGCTTACCAACACCGGGCTCAGGCACCATGACTTTGCGAAGAACCAGGTCTCCAACGCGGAAGTTTCGCTTCTTGACTCGAGCGTTATAGTACCGAGCCACTCTCTACTGGTAGGCCGCGGTCAAGATGTATGCGAGGTCCCGTACCTCTTCTACTAGATCGAGGTTGGTGCATAGCTCATCATCGTTTGTTTCTTCGTCGTATGCCTCCAGGCGTAGCGTAGGCACCTCAATCTCGGCTGGGATTACTGCATCCGTGCCGTAGGTGAGGTTGAAGGAGGTTTCACCCGTGGCAGTCTTCATAGTGGTTCGATAAGCCCATAGTACACTGGGCAGCTCGTCTACCCATAGTCCTTTAGCTTGGGTTAAGCGTGTTTTCAGTCCACGGAGGATGGTCCTGTTCATGACTTCCGCTTGACCATTAGCTTGAGGGTGTGCCACCGAGGTGAAATTTTGTTGTATCCCCATCTCGTTGCACCAGTTCTGAAACTTGATATCCTCGAATTGCTTGTAGTTGTCAGAGATAAGCACTCGAGATAGTCCGAAGCGGCATACTATGCTCCTCCAAAAGGATTTTTGCATGCTTCATGCTGCGATCGTCGCAAGAGGTTCCGCCTCTACCCACTTTGTAAAATAATCCACCGCTATGACCATGAATCTCCTCCATGCCGTCGCTGGTGGGAAAGGTCCAAGGATGTTGATTCCCTACTGCGCGAAGGGCCACGAATTAGTGAGGTACTTCAGGTAAGCAACGGGCTGGTGGTGGACATTGGCGTGCCTTTGACACTTGTCGCATCTTTTGACGAGCTCAAGCGCATCTACCCTCATCGTGGGCCAGTAGTACCCCTGTCGCAACGCTTTTTGGGCTAGGGTTCTGCCCCCCAGATGTCCGTCGCACAAACCTTTATGAGTGTCATGGAGAACGAGCTCGACTTCTGAAGGTCGCAGGCAGCACAAATAGGGGAGCGTGTAGGATGTTCGGTACAACCGTCCATCTATCATGACGTATTTGGCTCCCTAACGCTCTACCCTTCTGGCTACATTACGATCTATAGGGAGGGTCCCGTGAAGCAGGTAGCTCGCGAGTGGGTCAATCCAGCTCGGCTCTGCTTGCGCAACAGGAGCGACCTCCTCTGCCCCCCCTGAGAATGCTAGGCCAAGACATGCTCTCTATGTACACAATCCTCATAGGGTTATTTCTTGTGCTAGCTAGCCGGGACAGAGCATCAGCCTCAGCGTTCTCGGACCTCGCGATCTGCCTGATGAAGTGAGACTGGAAACCGTGCAGAGCTTCTCTAACCTTAGCTAGGTAGGTGACCATGGTTGGCTCGCGAGCTTCATATTCGTCGGTGACCTAGTTGACCACAAGCTATGAGTCACTATAGATAACGATGTGTTTGGCTCGTACTTCATTCGCTAAAGCAAGCCCGACTATCAATGCTTCGTACTCCGCTTCATTATTGGACGCAGTGAACTCGAACCAAAGCGCATACTCCAGCTTCACCTCGCTTGGCCCGTATAGAATGATACCAGTTCCGCTACCTTGCTGATTTGACAAGCCGTCCACAAAGTCGGTTAAGGCTGGGGCCTTGATAGCTATTCAAGGCTCGTACTGGATGTCGTACTCGCTGAGTTCAATGGCCCACTTCGTCAATCTACCAGAGATCTCGGGCTTGAGCAAGACTTGCCTCAGAGGTTTGTTGGTGAGGACGACGACGGGATGGGCCTGGAAGTACGGTCGAAACTTCTGGGTTGTGACGACTAGTGCGTACGCCAGCTTTTCTATCTCTGGTTATCTGGTTTCTACATCCTGCAAAACTTTACTAACATAGTAGATGGGTCGTTGAACCCAATCTACTTCTTTTATCAGTACCGAGTTGACTACCTCATCACTCACGGAGAGGTATAGCTTCAAAATATCTTCCTCCTCGGGTCGGGTCAGAACCGGGATACTGGTTTGGTATTTTTTGAGCTTTTCGAAGACGAGCTAGCACTCTTCGGTCCACTCGGAATCCTTGCTCTTTTTAATTGCCTTGAAGAAAGGCAGGCAACGATCTGCCGACTAGGACATGAAGCGGTTCAGAGTGGCTATATGACCGTTCAACCTCTGAACCTCCAATTTATGGGGTGGTCTCATATCTAGGATGGCCTTTATTTTGTCAGGGTTGGCTTCGATGCCACATCGGTTAACGATGTAACCCAGGAATTTACCCGAGGTGACACTGAAGAAACATTTGTTAGGGTTTAACTTCATGTTATATTTGCGCAGAATTTCAAAAACACTATGCAGATCTTTTATTAAACCATTTTAAAACTAAGTTTTGATGACCATGTCGTCTACATGGCATTCTACTTTCTTGCCGATCAACGGCTCAAAGAGTCGGCTTACAAGTCTCTGAAATGTTGCCCCGACGTTTTTCAGTCCAAAGGGCATGACCTTGTAACAGTACAGGCCTAGTTCGGTTATGAAGGTCATTTTTTCTTCATCGGCAGGGTCCATCTTGATCTGGCTGTAGCCCGAGTATGTGTCCAGAAAACTCAGCAACTCATGCCCTGAGATCGCGTCCACTAGACGGTCGATCTTGGGAAGTGGGAAGGAGTCCTTTGGGCAAGCTTGATTCAGGTCGGTATAGTCGACACACATGCGCCACTTACCGTTGGCCTTTTTTACTAGAACAGGGTTAGCCACCCAGCTCGGGTAATGGACCTCCCTGATGAAATCAAATACAAGAAGCTTCCCAACTTCCTCGTCGACTACTCTCCAGCGCTTTGGGGCTTGGTTGTGTTTCTTCTGTCTAACGGGCCTAACTACAGGATTACTGTTCAACTTGTGAGTTATTATCTTAGCATCTATACCGGGCATCTCTGCCACGGACCTTGCAAACACATCCAAATTTTCAAGTAAGAAACTTACCAGCTGAGAATGCAGGGGCTCCTCAATCGATGCGTCGATTTGGAGAGTCCTAGTCGGATCTTCTATCGAAACAGGTATAGGGACCGTCTCTTCTATCGGTGAAGCTCGCTCCTCGGTGTACTCCGTAGGTTGCTCCAGTTCGAGGTCGTCTGAGGCCTTGGCTTTCCCTTTGAGGGCGGCAACGTAGCATTTGTGAGACTCAAGTTGGTGGCGTCGCACTACCCCAACTCTGAAGTCCGTGGGGAAATTCATAGCCAAATAATAGGTGGACACCACTGCGCGAAGAGCGTGGGTGATAGGCCAACCTATAATGGCATTGTACGGGGAGGGAGTCGCGACCACTAGAAAAGTGTGGTCGAACCTCGCAATGCTAGGCCATGCACCGATCTCTATAGGTACTGAAATTCGCCCCAAGGACCCGACTTCTTCTCCGCTGAAGCCTATCAGAGGTGTGTTTGTGGGCTTGACATTGCTTTCTGGGAGCTGCAGCTTGTCGAACGCATCCTTGAACAGTATATCTGCCGAGCTGCCTGAATCAACCAGGACGAGCTTCACTTCAAAGTCGTTGATTCTCATCTTTATGATGAACACGTCATCATGGGGGTACGGGATCCCGTGCGCGTCATCTTCAGTGAAGAATATGGGCTCTTCGAACCTTAGCCACTTTCAGGGGGTTCTGCTCTTCTCTTTCTAACTCACGAGCCGACGTCTTCGCCGCAGCTGATGTGCAACCCGTGACAATTGACCCACCAGTGATCATATGAATTACCCCTCAAACTGGCCTTTCTTCAGGCAGTTGTCTCTATGGTTGCTTGCTCTGCCTGTTGCTGGTCTCGGGAGCATCTCTCCCTTGCTCCCCCTACCGATTTGTTTGATTTTTATTTTCTTTTTGTACAAAATTTTTTAGGTATCCGCGACGGATGAGTTCTTCGATCTCATCGCGGAGGTTTTTATAGTTTTCGGTGCTATGACCGTGGTCTGTGTGAAAATGACAATATACATTTCTGTTCCTCGTATTTGGATCCCCTCTCATTCGAGGTACCCACTTCACATTGGAGGCGTCCTTGATCGCCATAAGAATTTCTCCCCGCTTTGCATTCAAGGGCGTGTAGTTCGTCCTTTCAACCGGAGGAGTTCGGAAATGTTGATCTGGTTTATTCTCTCCTCTAACTGGTTCGTCCTTCTTCAACTTATTATCCCCGTTGGTTGAGGCATCGCCTTCTCTTTTCCTTTTTCTGGTGGGTTCTCGCTTTTTTGGTTCATCTCTTCTTCTGTTCCAATGAACTGGTTAGAGAGCTTGAGAAACTCTGTGACATCTTTAGGCTTGTTGGCTACCACGTGCCACTTGAACTCCTTGTGGGTGATGCCTCTTTTCGCAGTTGTGAGTCTCACGGCGGAATCTAGGTCGGGGATCTGCGAGCACGCGTCGTTGAAGCGTTTGATGTAGCTCCGGATCGACTCTCCCTTCCTCTGGACTTAGCTAAGGAGGCTTTCCTGGGACCTCGGGCACCTCTTGCTACTAATGAAGTGCGAGGTGAGCATCTGCACGAACTACGCCCCAATTTTAATTGTCCCAGGCGCGAGCTTTCTGTACCATGTACGATCTACTCCCTTAAAGGTTGTGGAGAAGGCAACGCACATGCAGGGTTCATCAGCCCCGGCTAGGTGCATCTGTGACTGGAAAGAATCCACATGATCATTCGGGTCGAACGACCCGTCGTACTTATCCAGGGGAGGTACCTTGAAGTCTTTCAGCATCGAGACGGCCAGGAGCTCAGGGGATAAAGGAGACGGCATGAAAAGGAGCATAGTGGTCTTCACGGTTCCCGAGCTCGCCTCTTCTTTGCCTTTAGGCAATTTGGGTAGGCTCTGGATTGTGGCTCGGCAAGCCTTGCGACGTCGCCTTTGTTGCTTCTTGACTGGTTCCGCGTTTGTGCTGCTAACTTCAGTGTGATCGGGTACGGTGCGGTCACAGGGTAGTTCGAACTGCTTGTGTTGGCTGCTGTGGACGAAAGGACCTCGTCTGGAGTCCACGGCTAGAACCCTGAACCGATTCCCTGCGAGAGAACCTTCTTGACGTGACGACCTAGGTAAAATGGCATCAACGATCTGAGTGTTCCCCAATCTGTTAACATTCTCCAAAGCGGGAGGAGTAACCTGTCTGTCCCTTCTACCACGAGACGAGACTTGGCTCCCAAGGGGATGTGGAACCTGGGGAGTCTATCCCCGGCGAGGAGGGTCAATGTTCTATGACGAGATCTGCTCTATTGCGGGGCCGAATTCCGCGGTGGAACCGACTACTGATTCTGTGGCAGCGGAGGGAACTGCTACTAATATTGCTGCTGGTAAAAGTGATGCAGGACTTGCTGCTGGTAATGCTGGAACTGCTGGACCTGCTGCATTTGGACCTGAATAGCCCGCACGCATTGTACCAGGTTGTCGAGTTGATTATGTCCAACTGCAGGGGGAACCACAGAGGGTTCAGTGAAGGTTGCACCCACCATAGGAGGGAGTGGGGCATTCACCGACACTATGGCTTGGGATATCTTCAATGTGGGGACCTCATCTGCAGAGAGAGGCATGGTGAACTGACCGATGCACACGGCTGGGACTTGAGGTTGCCCCCCGGAAACGTTCACGTTGGTGTTCTGTCTGGCGTTACTGGAAGATGCCATGGATGCTTTTTTTTTTGGAAAAAGAACTTTTTGTATCAATTTCCCACAGACGGCGCAAATGATGCGGTGCAATCCGGCTGCTCCTAGCTGGTGATGACTTGGCTTCCAGTAGACGACAGACTTGACTAATCTACACAAAGAGAATCAGAGACCTGGAGTGGCTTGCCCGGCATGGTTACTTCGATGCTTAAGTCAGTATCTAGTTGCGAGTTGATGAGAGCTTAAGAAGGCAAGAGAGCTAGAGAGCAGAGATTACGCATACCTTTCACCTCCGGGGGGTGGAGCTTTTATATAGTGGAATCCTCATGGGTTTTGCGGAGTGGATCCGGGATTCTCATTACGATGAGGTCCGTTTCCGCGTTAATTGGGGATAACGCTGCCAGCAGATAAGATTTATCGCTTCCGCCCGAATCGGATGGGGGAGATAAGGTTAGCTGTTACAAGGCGTGATCCCGTAAAGCGTGGAATCTAGTGACGAGATCTTCGGGGTTGTCATGCAAAGGTTGGTCAATATTACCCGAGCTAATGCCCTTTGGATCCGACCTGGTACGAATGCCGAAGTGCCTTGAAACCAAGGTGGTCCTACTGCGATCGTGTTCCGAGGTGAACTTGTCCCGAGGTGGACTTGTCCCGAGGTGGTTCAGTTATCCTAGCTCGATCCATTACAGACTTGATGCGTCGGAGTGAGCTGTCATCCTATCAGTTAAGTCATATCCACATGTCCCCCTATTACTAGATCGGGCCAAATCACCCTACATCAAGATCGAATCAATAACGCTCTATTGAAATTTGAATTTCAATGCACCATTATATATTGCCAAAGTTCCCCTCTTGTTGCCTAAACCATCCCGGTTCTATACCTGTAAATCAGGACACACGTTTGCAAAAAATTTTGGCGATCGTTGCCCTACTTGTATGCAAGAGATGTGTTATAATGCGAAATATGTTGATTGTGATGAAGCTTCAGCTATAAATATGATGGGTCATACGGGAGACCAAGGCTTTGTGAGAGGTTATGTCACATACATGTTGCTCGACGATTTGTCAATCATGCTCACCTCCAATCTATTCTTACTATTCTCAACAAATTTAACGTCGGTGACGTTGGTGAACTTAATGAGCAAGTCGTTGATTTAGGCGTCAACCAGGTAAATAATTGATTCGTCTCATTATTTTTTGCTGCATGGTATCGTATCCTCTGCTCAGAATAATTATAAAGCTACTCATTCAAATTCAACGATGCTTGTTTACGATAAATTTGAAACAAATAACAAGCATTAGCCATTTATGTTGTTTTTTAGGTAGAAAATATGCTTATGTAGTTCTGCCCATGCTTCTCTGTTGGAAACTAACTAATGGTTCTATTTTTATTTAAATGGAATGTTATATAACTTTGATGAATCATTTGTTAATGGGTGAATATACTGCACCCATCATTTAAGGCGGTATTTTGTTTCTAAACGGACTGACCCTTAAGACCAAGGGTGTCAATGGACTATTTGTCCGGATTGGATGGACCAAAAAGACATAATAAATTGGATCAATTTGGTCTAAAATATTTATTAAATTGGACTGGACCTGTATATTCATAATAAATTTATATTGAATTTGATTGAATTAAGCCAATATCTGGTCTACTGATATAATATAAGAATATAGGTATCAATAGATTGGATTTAGGTTGAAACCAATCTAAATTAAAACTTATTTGAACAAATTAGATGGTTCAAACATTGAAATGGACTAATCCAAAATAGTCCAAATTATTCATTAGATTGGATTAAACCTGATCCATTTGTAATGGATTCACACTGGACTGGATTGGATTGGACCAAATTCAATCCAATCGACACCCTTACTTAAAACGCTCTAATTGTTCGATATGTGCTTATCTATTTGGACAAGCACATTTAAGCATTTTGCATGACATTTTAAAATGGACTTTTCCAAATTCTGGCCATACTCTCCATACTCTAATACTATCATATCTAATGATCGCAGCCTTGATGATAGCATATATAGTCGCATAGCATCCACGAAGTGTTCTCTCTATCTGAAGTTCTGTTACACGATCTGTTATCTATGGATCTATGGATAATACCGCTGAAGCTCTTTCATATGCTGGTCTTTCCGAGTTAACATCGTCTGAATGGTTGATGCAAAAAAAAAAAAAAATCAAAAAACTCTAACCACCAATGACAATCCGCCTGTTGCTATAGGAAATGGTTATACATCAGTGCCACGTTGGAAAAAAATGATGATCCAAAAAATACCTGTTTGTTTGGAATCGGTTTTCTATAAAAATCGGTGCACCAATCTACATCTTGAAAATCGAGAAGTGGCTTAGAGTAACGCTGAATTTGGCATTTCCTAGAACTTCAGCTCATTTTTTCCAACAGTGACATAAAGTGACACTGGATAATAGGTACCAGTGCTGAAAATATTTGCTGGAGCCTTGGTATCAAACAAAAAATATTGTTATTGCTCCAGAAAACGTCCTACCTGACAACAACATTTACAAACAAAGAAAAAAAAAGCACTGCTTTATCAGATAGTGGTGCTTCCAACCCACACATCAGCAATACCATTTTCTCATCGGTATTCTAAGTATATAGCTGAATGGAGGATTGGTCATGGATAATGGTTGTTTTGGCTCAAAATTAATAATTTATTAATTATTTTTGTAAAATTTTGAACCCCTGCCTAGCCGAATCTTTTTGACATTATTCGAGTTTTGAGGAAGCTTCCCGCTCCCCCTTTTTCTTTCTCTCCCTCTCCCTGCCTCCTCCGCTCCCACTAAAAGACCAAACAACTCACGGTCTAGTAAGGCTGCATCTTGCATACTAACATTATTAAATGAGTCTAGTTTTTCTCTCTGATTTAACATTATTATACGAGTCTTTGCTGAAACGGCATTTTAAACAGCTTCTGCAGCTCCAATTGCAGCCTTCCCTAAGCGTGATTTGCCAATATTGCTAGTATGGCCAATGCCTCGTATACTTATGGCATATTGACACGTGGCACAGTATGGAGCCAGTCAGCGTGTATGGTAGGGAGGAGGTCGGCGCCCAGCGTGGGAGTAATGGTGCGACTACATGCGGTGAGCTCGAATGACCGCCCTGTCAGGGCCGGATTGCATCTTTACTTTTGGCATGTGTCCGCTATCAGACGACCTCAAGTATAAATAGGGCATAACTCCTCCATGGTAAAGGATCCGAAATTGGAGCCCAAACTCCCATTCTCCCCATCTCTCTTGCTCTCTAGCTTTCTGGCGACTACGATTGAACTCCTTGGACCTTGTCCGCCTTATCTACTATGCCTTCACCAATTTGACCGTCGGAGTTCCTGCCTCGGGTTATCACCCAAGGACTCTAACGTTCCCTTTCTCACAAGTTCTCGGCCTCAACTACAATCGAGTAGACTCTACCAGCCCTTGGCCGCAACGCACTTCGGGCTTCTCGGGCCCTCGACCTCAACGCCCCCTAGATCCACACACTACCCATCCCATAAAGGAAGCATAACAAATTTACTCTGTTGTCCTCGGCCAATCCAAGCATCAGCAATTGGCGATGTTTGTGGGAAATACTACAAAGCCTTCCCCCACAACACTACAACCCAGCTTCCAACGGAATGGCAAGAAACAAGAGAACTCCCTAGAACTTGGTCACCAGGGACCAACTCCAAACGGTCCTCGACCGGCTTGACCACCTCACGTAGAGGCTAGACAAGGTGGGGCAACTGGCAGTAGGCCACTTGTAGGGTGGATGCCTCGTTGGAAACCAAGGACATTTTTGTGAATGCTCTTCACGGGATCCGCTGGCTAAGTGCCCTATCAGACCTTACCAGACCAACCCCTCAACGACTAGTGGAGGCGGCCAAAGTGTGAGTCAACCATTGAGAACCCTCCAACCTCACGGTCGATGGGAGAATGAATCAGCATAGTCTTACAACCGACGTCGAAGCCAAGGGCACCACCGCTGACAAGAAACGCCTCCTCCACCACCTCGAACCTCCAAGACTACCTCAATGACCGATGAGCCAAAAGTGATCAAGGAACAACCAAATCGTCCTACTGCCAAGGAGACCAGGATGAAACCGAGGTACCCATTGGCCAGCAAATCACCAACCTATAGACACAACTCGGCGTGGTGAAGGATGAAATTCGGCAAGTCAAGGAGAGCCAAGGTGACACCGCAGCAAATCAGTACTCTTCCACGGCTTTTCAAATATTCCACATTGGAGACTTATGATGGCACCTCGGACCCAAACGAACACCTGTAGAGCTTCTGGGCACTCATGCTCTTGTACAGGTACTCCGACGCATTGATGTGCCAAGGCTTCTAGGTGACCTTCAAGGGGGCAGCTCGGTGCTAGTTTTCTGGGCTCCCACCTTGCTCCATCAGTTCCTAGGACTAATTCACCAACCTCTTCCTCTCCCACTTCATCAGCAGCCAACGATGCCAGAAGAGCGTCATCTCACTCATGGTCGTCCGACAGTGACACAATGAGAGCCTACAATCCTACCTCAATCGCTTCAAGAAATAAGAATTCGAGGTTCGCGACCTCAACCCTATGGTCTCCATCATCTAAGGTTGCCTCCCCAGGTCGGCCCTTAAGTTCTCTGTCGCCAAGACACTGCCCAAAACCAAGGCAGAATTTTTGAAAAAGGCATAGAAGTACGTCGCCACCGAGGAAGCTTCAACCAGCAAGCACCAAGGTGGAGAGGTCGACCACGACCATGGCGACCACCAATATGAAGATAGCCGCGATGACAACAACAGTAGGAAGCCACTGACCTCATCTTACGACCAATACACGCTGCTCAACTCTACCAGAGCACACATCCTCATGCAAGTAGGAGGGGAGGAGTATATGAAGTGGCCTGAGAAGAGAAAGACGAATCCCATGAGGAGTGACCCAACAAAATACTACACATTTCACTATGGCATCGACCACAACACCGAGGACTATTACAACCTCTAGGACGAGATCGAATCCTTCATCCACTGCGGATATCTGAAGCAGTACATTGACATCGACCTCATCACCTTGCCCCAGCAGCAACAATTGTAGTCAGTCACTCATCATCAACACCTTGACCTCATGCCTGTAGGTCGGACCATGTAACTACAAGAGCTTGGCCTTGGCCGACCATGTAAACATTTTGTAATAAAGCAAATCTCTTAACTTGCCTCAAACCCTCAGCGTATACGTTCTCGTCTCGACCGAGCAACCTTCTGCAACATAAAACCTTCACCAAGGTTACATGCTTGGACAGGACCTCGGTCCAAGGCACACAACCCTTGGAAGTCATACGCCTAGTTGCCAAGTCCCTCACCTCGGTCGACCGCCTGGCCACAGCATACAACATTCACCAAGGTTACACTCCCAGATCAGAAGTCGACCCAAGGCATACGACCCTCCCGCGGCCACACACCTTTGGACGACTGTCTGGCTGTGACAGACAACCTTCACCAAGGTTAAACACCTAGACCGGACATCAGCCCAAGGCATACAACTTGCTGGAGGTCACACGCCTACTCATCCCTTCTGATAAGGAACCTATCAGACCTTGGCCGCAACTAACGTATCAGCCCTTCATTTTGGCCTCAGCCTCGGAGAGACCCTCCAAATGAGTGAGTCCTTGTCCAGGCTCGAGAGCCGACATCGGTCCCCTGCTTAGCTTAATTCATGGAAGAACATACATGCTGAAGGGAACAACACCACCTCGCTAAGACCAGGGCGGTCCACGGCGCCAACTGATGCCGTGGATGGATTCACACGCCCTGTCTCCCACGGGATGGGTAGCGAGGACAGCTATAGCATGCACCTCCCTTTCCTTCTCACTAAAGAAGGGGGCCCCGTGTTTTCGGAAACAAACCTAGGCATCGGCCTTACCCATCTGGGTGATTAAGCAAATGGGTTATTGAGTGATAAAATTTTGCAACTTGCGACCTCTCAGAAGGGAGCACCGACCCCTACACAGAAGAAATGCAACCGCAAAAAGGCACAAGATACGCAAATATTACATTCCATGCTAGGTAACTCAGAACGGGCCTCAGACCTCGACGACCTCTTCGGCAACTTGGCTCGTCGACGACCATCAAAGCTCACCTTGAAGCATCATCACCTTAGGCACACCCTCAGCTTGAGGCAGTGTCACCAAGCTCACCTTGAAATATCATCACCTAGGGCACACCCTCAACTTGAGGCAGTGTCACCCCGGACGCCTGCAACTTTACGCTTGCCGCCCTCCTCACACAGAATCCGCAAGCTAACGGCATGACAAGCAACCCGCAACGACCGAGGCACCCTCCTGGCCATGACACCTCCTGGCCGAGGCGCCCTCTTGACATGTCTACCGTAAGGGCCCTCACCCAGCACCCTCTCTAGCAGCTAGTCTTTGGTGTTCAGCGACATCCTCACACAAGCATGAGCTAACCGATTATTATCAATGGGAAAGCAAGCCGACATGTTGGGCCGACAACAGGAATCTTAACCATTTTATAGTATTTGCTGAATCACCTGCAATGGTTAGATCTTGAATTCCCAAATTTTTTATTATTCTGATTCGTGCGAGGGCAGCCATTACTTCAGCTTTTGTGGAATTTGCCACACCAATAGGTCCGCTGAAAGTCCAAATGATGTTGTCCTTTCATCCTTAATGTTCCTCCAATACCAGCTGGACTAGGGTTACCTAGGGCACTACTACCATCAAAGTTTAGGATCTTCACACCTTGACTGATGGGATCAGGAATTCTCAAGGGTGATTGATGGCGGTGAGGGAGAAATAAGAAAGGGTGAGTATCTCTAATGAGGTCATTAACTGTGACTCCTCTGAAGACAGTTTTCATTTTTAACCCAAAATTCCATCAAGTGAAATATATTTTTAAAAGTTGGATATTTCATTGAGAATAGTCTAGGATCTATAACTACATTCCTTCCTTGTGCTTGGTGAGTTTGTGTATACCAATCATATATTTTTCGCTTCTATTATTTGATTTTTTGCTTTTATAATTACTTGAGATTTTATTTTAATTAGATACCATTGGTTTATAATACAAATCAACAAATGAACAAAAGTTGCCTTTTAGTATAGTTTCTTGCATGAGTATTCTCAAAACAGTGTTTATGATATAAAGAAATGTTAGTTATAATAGCACAACGAAGTGTTTATAATCAACACATCCCACTTTATAGTGGCTTATGGAGTCCAATTCAAAGTCTATAGTGCTGCTGGTAAGTAATGCTTCCATGACTAAAATATAGTCACAATTGTATCTTGGTTCTTGGGAGAAAGGTCATTTGTGCAGGGTCCCTTTCATCCAAGCCCAAAGCATTCCTCATTCCGAGGGTCCAAAGATGTGAGGAAAAAAATGAACCTATCTATTTCCTTATCAGAATTATAGAATAAACAAACATGTTTAAGATGGTTTTGTAGTTTTAATGTATTTATATATTTAGTAATTACTAGTTGTTATTCTATTCTTAGATTTTGACTTCCAAACTTCAGTAGAGACACTTATCTAGACTCTGACTTATAGAGACACTGCAAGAAAATAGATTTCTAGCGGCTGATGGATTTTTGGCGCTAGTCAATTAAAACTGCCGCTAGAGGCCAAATGATTGTCGCTAAAATATTCCTCCCGCTCTCTCGTCTCTCACTCAATCGTCTCTCTCTCTCTCTCCCTCACTCTCAGTCATCCCTCTCTCACTCTCCCTCGCTCTCAGTCATCCCTCTTTCCCTCTCTCTCGCTCAATCATCTATCTATCTCTCTCCCTCAATCATCTCTCCCTTTCTCTCGCTAAGTTCTCTCTCTCTCTCTCGCACCCGTGCTCTCTCTATCTCTATCTCTCTCACACACAATTGGACAACAGCAATTCTCTCTATCCCTCAAGGTCTTTTCTCTTAGATACATCTGCAGCATTTGATTCACAGGTAAATATCTCTCTCTTTCCTATCTATGTTGTCTCTTTTTTCTATCTGTTAGGGTTTCTTCATTATTGCCACCACTTATGCTCTGTATTCTTTGATAAATGCTGCAATTCTCTATATCCCTCAAGGTCTTTTCTCTTAGATACATCTGCAGCATTTGATTCACAGGTAAATATCTCTCTCTTTCCTATCTATGTTGTCTCTTTTTTCTATCTGTTAGGGTTTCTTCATTATTGCCACCACTTATGCTCTGTATTCTTTGATAAATGCTAATCTGTTAGTCTAAGTACTGAGGAACTCTAAAGGACAACTTCAATTTGCCAAGGAGGTACTAAACTTCTCTCTTGCTGCCTCATTCGCATTCCTCTATTTTTTTATTTAATTCCTCTATTTTGATTGAAAATTATACTAGCTGTTATTTTGTTCCTAGTCAGCCAACTACGTGTGCGATGGCAATAATTTGGTAAACCTTGGTGGTAATAATTAATATGATAGGCGTGGATTGAAAATAGGGTAATATATTTATTTTTTTTTATAATTTCTAAAAACAGAAATAATGCTATGATTTATGACAAGATTCATAGTTCAATTTGATCTAGCCTTCTCTATGATTTTGGATGAGCTGATGTGGAAGTGCACTTCAGAGTACCACCACCATCATTGATTGGGAGGTGGAATCTGGAATTTTTGTGGAAATATTGTCATTCCATCAAGGAGGTTAAAGTATGCCATCTAGGTTGAACATCTTGTTTCAATGGATGGCATTATCAGTCAAGGCTCTTGCAATGTTGCAAAGAGAGACATGTTGGATATACTGTGGTTTTTTTTCACCTGCACCAATATATTTTTCATGAATTATTCTGTTCCTATTTTCCTTTTCCTATTAACATTATTTAGTATATTTAACCCTTAACCTTTCCTTACTCCATTTATCTAACATCCATTTCTGTAAGATTCAAAACCTTAGCTAATGTGGATCAAATCCCTGGTACAACTATGAATTATTGTTATTTTTTCAGCCTCCCCTTAGAGATTAGTACTAGTGGTGTCTGTAGAAGAATAATACTTCATTTGCATCATTGACTTAAATCATATCATAGTTTTTCTGTCCTTTTTCATGTGGTTACCCAGTCATTTAGTAGCCTAAATAGTTGTTGCATTGCATAGGGAGGTGTGCTAAGGTGATAACTAATTATTTTTCTTGCAGATTTGCATTTTTTATTAATACATATGTAAGATTGCACAATTGACTTAAATCCATAACATATCTTTTCTATCCTTTTTCCTCTGGTCACTTTGTCATTGAGTAGCACTAAATAGTTGCTCCATTTATAGGGAGGTCAAAATAACTAGTTATCACCTTACCACATTGACAACATGGTCTTGGAGGAACTATGTGTGAACTTGTCTTTGCCTACATTGGGAAAAAAAGAAAATTCCTTGAGGTAAAGGAGGATTCTTCTTGGGATGGCATGCCAGTCCTTTTGGAGTGAGGGAACCTTTATATGGTTATACCTTACAATTTCTAGGTGGAATGTGGAAATAATCTGAAGGGAAGGATTTTGAAACATGTATTATCATTATTCAGTCAGCTATCCTATTTTAACAGTGTTTGAAGGGGCTTTTGTTTGTAAGTATAGTTTCTTTTTTTCTTGAAGATAAAAAATACCGAGTTGGTTCAGTAGAACCAACTCATCTAGGAAAATTCATGATTCATGTAGTCAAATTTGGAATGGAAAAAAGGTTAGGTTTGTGGTTTAGATGGATTGGAATAATGGGATATGATTCATGTAGTCAAATTCAAATAGGTAGGATAAGGTTTGGATTTATGCCAACTGAATTTATAATCATATTTAATTCATTTCAAGTGTTTAGGCTTTCAATACCTTACCTATTCTAGAAGTTTATTCTTATGTTAACTGAAACCTGACCAGCCTCCTTCTCTCCATTCATAACTTCTTATTGGAAACTGGAACCTGGGCAGCCTAGGTTCTCTCTCTGATCAGTGTCCCCACATTTTTTTGATCAGCAATCTGTGTCCCCACATTTTCTTTTTCCCTTTATTCATTGATTATGAATGAACCAAGGAGTGAAGTTTTATACCATTATAAGGGAAGACAATAGGGATGGCTCTTGGTTCCTTTGGTTTTGCAACAGGGAGGATGGAGTAAAAATCTCATTCAAATATGTCCAAAGGTCCCCACAAACAAGAATTTGGGGATCAGCTATCCTGTCATAGTCTATAGTTCCAGGATACCTATGTGCCTAATGTACTGGTGTCAGGCACAATATGTACCTGATACAAAAGTAGATACTGCATGGATGAAAGCTATAAGGATCTGTTGATGGAAATTGCCATCAGATGGAAAATAATGGAAATGTGAGATGCCTCCTGGCATGTTGATCAGAGTCTTGTGGAGATGCCTCCTAAAAAGAAATTGAGGTAGAAAAGAAAGAAACTCAAGGGGAAACCTAAGAAGCCATTTATCCCCTGTCATTATATTTGTTGACGAGGTGAGTAGTCTCTGTTATAATCTTAAGAAAATTTTTAATATCTAAATTGCATAGTTTACAACACTTGTTTAAGGAGATATGTGCCACAAAAAGGGGGAACTGGGGAAGCACCTTTGGCTGTGTTTGTTTTCAAGTGCAAAAATGGATCAGGTTTAAATTTTGCATCTGCTTCTTGCTTTTTTTTGCACCTCTAGGGGTTAAAGTTTACACTGGGACCACAATATTTTCATCTCCGTCAAGTGCAAAGTTTGCATCCGAAAAAGTAATGCAAAATTGTATTCTACTTCTTCCCTTTTACTTCCATTTATTTCTCTCCAACAAAGAGAAATAAAGGAAATATGAACTAAAAGTAACCAGGATTTTACTTTACATCCTGCACATATTACCTCAGAAAAATGGTGGTGGCTGGTGGATTTATTTTTTCCTATTTGAATCAAGAATCTTCAAAATGGCAGATTATCTGGTGAACTAAAAGATTACACCAGAAATTATGCCATTTCTTTCTAGAAAATTTATTTTTTCTTTTCAATTTAAAACTAACAACTAGTGTTACAAAGAGCAGGGTCCAATATATGGTGTTAGTTTTGATAAGGCCATGGACCTAACACTGTCTGATTCATGGGAGTGCTTAACTATCATATAATCCAGTTTTAGCATGCCATTCCTGGACATGGATAAAATAGAAGTGGTGGAAAATGTATTCAAGAGACTAAGGGGGAGTATTGTGTTATTATTTAAATTATGAATGTCATTGCATTATCATATTTAACATAAAAAACTTTCTTGCTTAGATATTGTAGTTTATTTGTTTCAGATTTTTTCCAGATTATGACTGCATAATAATTGTAGTCTCAACAATGTAATGCTTATGCCATGCCTGGCTACAATATTCTTCACTAGTTATATTCTAAAGGTAGGTTGTCTTCTTTGTCATTGAACCCATTCAGATTGATAGTTTGCTTGGTTTCCATGGTGGAGCTTTTGACCATGAAGTAACTAGAAGGATTTGGAAAACCCTGAAAATTGGATTTAAGAATTTTGTTGATTGGCTGATAAATGAGTGGCTTCATAAGTCAATTAGTCTTGTGTTGGATTACATAATGGTTTTTGTTCAGAATTATCCTACATAATGTCAGGATAGATAATCTATCAGAATTAATTTTTGTTTCATCAATGATGCACAGATTAAATTAAAGGGAATCAGAAGTATCTTTCTCAGTCACTCTCATCAGCCAAAACTTTGTTTATTTCTCTCTTTATTTGGTCCACACCAGGGGATGTACTTAACTTCATGAGTGTGATCATATGCTCAAAGCTAAAAGATTTCTGACAATATTTGGATCTGATGTAGGATATATGTTGACCTACCAGATGCTCAGAACTGGATGAAGATTCTTAGAATATTTCTTGCCCAAGAGAACCTAGGGCCTGGTTTCATATTTGATGAACTTGCCAATGCAACTGAAGGATATTCAGGGAGTGATTTGAAGGTGGCATGCCAATTCTAGTACCTTTCTTGTAGAGTCATGGTTTGCATTTTTTTGTTGTTTTATTCTTCAATTGCTTGCATTTTGTTTACACCTTTTCTTCTACAGAATCTTTGTATAGCTGCAGCATATAGGCCTGTCCAAGAACTTCTTGAAGAAGAAAAGAAAGTAAGAGCCTTTGAATTTTTATGCTCAATATTAATGTCCTCAATAAAAAATTTTCATCCAACCTATCTCATTCCACGTCAGAGCCTGGTGCATAGTAAACATACAGATGTATTCTTAACTATAAACACAGAATGCATTGTCTTTTTGGACTGGGAGATCCAGAATCCAAAATTTCGTTCTTGGTAGTAGAAACAGTCAAGGGAAAAACATAAGTGAATGTTACTTGCCACTACCATTGGGTATTGGCTTAGGAAACCTTGTTGGTAAACAAGAAAAAGAAAGCTATGTTATAAGTGAGCCATGGTTCAAAGTATCGATACACCTCTGTGTATCGGCAGAGGTGTATCGGCACTTAGATACATGTGTAAATACTTTTTTTTTTTTACTTTTTAAGGTGTATCAGACCCCCAAATTTTGAACCTTGAAGTGAGCTTCTTGAGTAAACTTAGTTCTAGTAACACTTCTATTTGGGGGACACCTCCAAACATGTACCTCTAATGGGTGTAAAATCACTGCTTCCTCCTCTCATATCAGATCAACACTTTTGGCTCAGAAGTCAGAATCAGCCTCTAGGGGATGGTTGGATCTGCTCCTTAAATCAACTTCCATCCAAAGCTTTATGTGACAATCTTTTGGCTAACTATTCATGCTTACTCCTTCTAGGCTTTATATCAAACATTACCAACTCAGTGTTTTCGTTCCCTATGTTGGCTGCCATAGAGAAGCTCCGGAAACAAATTCAGATGGCAGTTGAAGCAAAGGATGAAAATACACATTGATCTGATGAAAGGCCTTGTATAACTACTAATGGTGCCCTCAAATTTTTAGATGTGGTGTTGCAAAGAAATTTTGGCAATTAACTTCTCTTTAGATCTATGTTACCCAGATGTGTCTGCATAAGAAATTTACACCAAGAAATGAAGTATTTGACACGATATGGATGCATTGTACTGGTATCTGGGTATCATAGCTTCAGATGTGCTACTATGGAACCACCATGGCATTCGACACAGTCATTAGCTTTGATCTTTACTAGCATTACTTTGATTGTGCAATCATTTTAAAATTTGATTTCTTTTCTCTGCAGGGAGACAAATAACATAGTTCCAAAGGTACATAAATTTCTTCTTTTCCCTTTTATGCTCTGATGTTCTTAAATAATGAACCTTAGGAGATGTATATGTAGTATGTGTTTATTATATCTAGAGAAGTAGATTGTCCTTCCACCTCATTTGTTTAATTAGATAATAAATTATTTTTGTACTTAATGAAATTGGTAATGTGTGTTTAAATGTTTTCTTATTTGGTCGAGTGTTTTGGGTTAGTTGGATGAATAGAAATATGTCAAGAGAAATTTCAGTAGGTATGGTTAAGGTTAGCCTGATTTACAATATGAAATATTGGCATGTATTTTGGCCTTAGGGGATAGGAGGTGGATTAAGTGTATGCCTCTCTCTCTCTCTCTCTCTCTCTCTCTCTCTCTCTCTCTCTGTAGGTCCCAAATACCTCAATAAAAAGTGGCTAACAAAACACTTGGATCCTCTGATACTCTGTATTTGTGTGAAAAAGAGTATAATGGGGTCAACAATACACTTTACTGTGTGAAACAGAGTACCAGAAGTTGCAATGGTCTGTTTTGCACTGCTCAACCTGAATACTGTTTTTTGCTTGTTCCAAAGCAACTCAAATCTTAACAGATCATGAAATAATAGTAACAGAAAACACATACAACCAAAAAAATATCATTATAACAAGGAACAAACACAGAATACCGATTTGTTTTTTGCTTGTTCCTCTGTTTCTCTTTGAATGTGTGTGTGTGTGTGTGCTAGCTTTGGTTTAGAGTTTTTGTTCTTTTTTGTTTCTTTTAGGTAGTTGGATTGGCAATATTTGATGGGATTTGTTTTCCTTTGTTTCTCTTTGAATGTTGTGGGCATGTGTGTGGGTGTGGGTGGGAGTCCAAATTTTTTCTTCTTCCCTTGGGTGACTTGGTTACATTGGGATCATTCCCAGCCTTTTTTTTTGTTTCTACTTGTTACCATCTAAAGAAGCAATTATTTTAGATAAGATTTTGTCTCATATGTTTTATCTAGTATACTATACACAAATAATTGAGCTGAGTTTTTTGATAGGCATGACATACACAATGAAGGAACTAATTTTTTGGACTTGGGAAATGGATATCCAGGGTTATTGTTACTTTTGTTTGATACTTAATTTGGATAAATATTTTCTCAGCTGTTGCTTTACATGGACGTTTGACTATAATGTGCTTGTTATTTCAACTGCAGGATCCAGTTAGAAGTTTTACTGGTGGGACAAATACAAGAGAACATTATGGGTAAATGATGCACTAGATAAACCCTTGGTGTTGCTTTGGATTTGCAGTTAAAGAAACCAATGGATGAGCAGATGGTGTTGATCCAACCCACCAGAGATGCACCCACAGTATGGATAATGGCAAGAACAAGAAGAAATACTTCAAGCTTCAAAAGATGTTCTCTAGCAAGGATCTGGTTAGCACTACCAGTAGCAGAAGACAGATGCTCGTGGGTGGGAGTAGGGACAGATTTGATTATGAGCAGGAAGATTACTCTTCGATTAGCATCAGCATCGTTGATTTGGATCCCCCTTTACCAGTTGTTAAACAGGCGCCAATGTTGGTAAGGATGGAGGCGAAGTGGCTAGTCTTTGGAAGAGGAGATGTGGTGGAGAGGTGTTGAAGGGTCTAGATGTTCAGAAGAGACAAGTTCCTTTTGCCCAACGACCAGCCTCCCTGTGAAGAATTTGATTAAATCATGTAGCTTTTTTTGTCAATTACATGAAACAACTGTGTATATATATATATATATATATATATATATTATATATGTTCATTTCATTGATTCTCAATTTTGTTCAACTTTCTTAGTTTGCTTCAACAATACAAAATCCATAGAAGGATAACTAACTTGTTCAGAGGTAGGAAACTATTGGTCCAAGAATTGTTCAGCTAGCACTGCATCCATATCCAATATTGAAACAACTGATCAGGTATCCAATAATGGAACCTGCATCCATACAGGTAATTTGAAGAAAATTAGAAAAAAATAGGTTATTAAAATATATATATACTTTTAGCAGCAGTCGTGACTGCCGTCTAGCGACAGTTGTTTTAATTAGTGGCAGTTTTCCGGATTAAGGTCATTTTTCTTGTAGTGAGAGTTAAAACAGAGTTATAGAATATATTTATACCTACATCCATCTATTTGTAAAATGGTTGATAGTTTAACCATTTCAGTGAATGGGTCACCTTTCACTATTACGCCTCTGGTTTTGTTCGGAGACATTAGTTGTCATGGTCCCCAATCCACTAATAAAATAATAGAAAAATGTGAATGAAAAGGACCAAGACATTGTGGAACCATGCATTATGATAGAATTGCTGGTCGTGTTACAGAAGAACTGGTTCGAGGGAGCTCACCCTCCTGAAATGGACGAGAGAGAGAGAGAGGAAGAGAAGAGAAGAGAAGATGAGAGGCGAGAGAAACTCAGAACTATTTCGTTCATGCCGCTCAATTGATTGCTACAGATATTTATAACTGCTGATAATGGCTTGTAACAACCCAATCGTGACCTGTAACAACCCAACAAACTCTGCTCAGATCTCTGGATGTGGACGACGCATGTAAACAAATCTCAGAGGAGGTGCTGCTCGCCTGAGTCGTGGGGTCTGCTGACCTGGGTCCGAAGTGTCCTGGGCCGGTCCTAACATCCCCTTCCCCATCAAGAACGACCTTGTCCTCAAGGTTGGTGGTGGGGAACTGCTTCTGTAACTGGTCAAAATCTTCCCAAGTAGCATCCTCCTGTGGCAGCCCCTTCCAAACGACCAAGATTTGTTTGTGAACCTTGCTGCCTTTCTTCACCCAACGGATGTCCTTAACATGTTGTGGTTGAAACACTATTTCTCCGGCCTCTGTGAACGGCGGAAGTGTGGGACTGGTAACATCGAAGGAAGATAGGCAAGGCTTCAGGAGGCTAACATGGAATATGGGGTGCAACTGGCACTCATTAGGGAGGTTCAGTCGGTAGGCAACAGCCCCAATGCGTTCAACCACCTGAAATGGCCCAAAGTACAAGGGAGATAATTTCTGGGTCGACCTTCTTGCTAGGGACGCCTGCCTGTATGGTTGGAGTTTCAAGTATACCCAATCCCCAACTAAAAACTCCAATTCTCGGTGTTTCCTATCATAAGCTATCTTCATATGCTGCTGGGCCTGCTGAAGATGGAACTTGAGGGTCTTAAGTATCTAGTCCCTTGCTGAGAGCTGGCTTTCAACTTCAGCCACTGATGTGGTTCCCTTTTCATATGGTAGGATAGATGGAGGGTCACACCCATAGAGCACTTTGAAAGGGGTGGTTCCTGCTGATACTTGGAATGTAGTGTTATACCAGAACTCGGCCCATGGTAACCATTGAGCCCACTGTTTGGGCTTATCTCCCATAAAACACCGCAAATAGGTCTCCAAACATCGGTTGATTACTTCCGACTGCCCGTCCCTCTGTGGATGATAACTGGTCGAGTGGAGTAGGTGCACCCCTTGAGCGGTGAAGTAAGCTTGCCAAAAAGAACTTATGAAGATGAAATCCCAGTCTGTCAAGATGGAGAGGGGAGTTCCGTGGAGTCTGGCCACCTCCCGAATGTAATCTTAAGCCACAGTGGACGCTGAATAAGGTCTCGAGAGGGCAATGAAGTGTGCGTACTTACTCAGCCTATCCACAACCACCATCACTACTAACTTCCCTTGAGAGGTGGGGAGCCCGGTTATGAAGTCCATAGTGACTTCTTCCCAAACTCTTTCCGGTATGGGTAGGGGCTGCAACAGTCCCGACGGTGCTTGTGTGTTATACTTTTGCTATTGGCAAGTAGCACATCTCGCTACATACTCCTGCACCATGCACTTCATGCCTTTCTAATAATAGTGCGAGGCCAAACGTTTATAGGTGCGTAGAGCCCCTGAATGTCCTCCTTGTGCTGAGTTGTGAAAGAGTCGTAGTGATAGGTCCCAGTCAAAGCTAGAGTGATAGAGTATTCTGCTTAGGGTGAGAATAAGACCATAAGATGTTATTAACTTCCAACTGCCCCATCCATGTGGTTGGATGGTGTTTAAATACAAAAATCTCTAATTACCTACCACTGAGATAGCCTCAAAGTAAGGGATTAGCCTTCTAACTACATGGCTGATCCCTATGCCATCTCATAATAACAACTTAACAAGAATAACAAACTAACCTATTTGGCCGATTCTCATGCCAAGACAAACTAGCAATCAACAACTTAACACCTAACTTCTTGACCGATTCTTGTGGCTAGCACCCTGACCTCCTTGATCGATTCCTACTCTACTGGGCCATGCATGATGGGCTGGATTGCATGGGCCATACATGAAGGCTTTTAGTCTACATACTTTGGGTTGCGTGTAGGCACCCTGTTCGACCTTCGTGACCCATCATTGCCCCCATCTTACAGATGGACCTTGTACTCAAGGTCCTGATTTATGTACTTCTCGCGTAGCTCTTGAGAATTCTCCCATGTGGCATCTTCGTTGGGAAGGTTCTTCCATTGGACGAGGCTTTCTTGCACGAAGGTAGATCCTTTCTTCACCCAGCAGGTATCCATAATGGCTACCGGTTCTGTGACAAGTTCTCCATCCTTGTTTATGGGCGGTAACTCGGTGCTAGTGGCAGTGGTTTCGCCCACCTGTCTTTTGAGTAGGGAAATGTGAAAAACTGGGTGGATGCACGAGCCCTCGGGAAGTCGAAGTTTATAGGCCACCTTGCCGATTCGTTCTTCAATTTGGTATGGCCCATAATAGTGACTGGCCAGCTTGTGATAGGCTCGCCTATGAACAGACTGCTGTCGGTACGGGTGGAGTTTGAGAAAGACCAGATCGCCCACTTGGATTTCCACATCTCTTCTTTTGGAGTTAGCCATTTGGGTCATGCGGTTAATTGCTGCATGTAGGTTTATTTTGAGTTGCTGTAAAATGGCATCTCGAGAGAGCATGGCTTGATCTACCTCTTCTACCGGGGATGTTCCGCCTTAGTAATTTGGAATACGAGGTGGTGGTCTTCCATAAAGGGCTTGAAAGGGCGTCATTCCGATAGAGGAATGGTAGGTGGTGTTATACCAAAATTCTGCCCATGGGAGGAAGGAGCTCTACTTCCGAGGTTGCTAGAAAACAAAGCAACGAAGATACTGCTCTAGACAACGATTGACCACTTCGGTTTGCCCATCAGTTTGGGGGTGATAGGTGGAGCTCATGTGCAATTTGGTACTGGACATCTTGAAGAATTCTCGCCAAAAGTGGCTGATGAAGATAGGATCTCTGTCACTAACGATTGTCTTTAGCATACTGTGGAGCTTCACAGTTCCTTCTACAAACCTTTCGGCTACTAATTTCGCCATATAGGGGTGTGGTAAGGTCAAGAAATGAGCTGATTTAGTGAGATGATCAACTACCACAAAAATAGTGGTTTTGCCCTTGGAGGGTGGTAGACCTTTTATAAAGTCCATGGTAATGTCGTCCCATACTTGGCAGGGAACGGGTAATGGCTGTAGCAGTCCTGCTGGGGATAAAGTGTTTGCCTTATTTTTTTGACAAATGACGCAAGAGGCTACGTATTGCTGAATATCTTTATACATGGAGGGCCAATAGAATTGTTGTGCCATACGCTTGTATGTTCTTAGTACCCCCGAGTGTCCACCATATGGGGAGTCATGAAATTCTTGTAAGAGGGTAGGGACGAGGCGGGATCGAGGAGGGATCACGACCCGGTTTTTATAACATACCAATCCATTCTTCCATGTGTAGGGAACTCCAGGACTCTCCGTTGCAAGCTTGCCAATGCGGATCATGTAGGGGTGAGTGCTAGCTTCTTTCTTGATGGTGTCCCACAAAGATGTTTGAGGAATATAGAGAGTATTAAGGCTAGGACTGCCTAGTGCTCTAGATAGAGCATCTGCAACAGAGTTTTCCCGTCCAAGCTTGTAAATGATCTCATAGTCGTACCCGAGCAGTTTGGACACCCATTTCTATTGTTCCGGTGTCCCAATGCATTGCTCCAAGAGATACTTAAGGCTGCGCTGAACGGTCTAGACGTAGAATTTTCGGCCCAACAAGTAAGGTCGCCATGTTCGTATTGCCTGAACAGTGGCGAGCATCTCTTTGGCATAGGTGGACCAAGTTTGTTTGTTGACATCCAGAGCTCGGCTCATGAATGCTATGGGTTGTCCCTGCTACGTCAATACTGCTCCAATACCTGCCCTGGACGTATCCAACTCAATGATAAAAGGCTCATCAAAATTAGGCATTGCCAGTGTGGGGGTCGTGGTCATTGCTTTCTTTAAGGCTGTAAATGCCTCTTGGGCTTCGGTGGTCCAGCGAAATTCACCCTTTTTGAGAAGATTAGTGAGGGGTCGAGCTATGATTCCATAGTTGCGGACGAACTTCCTGTAATATCCTATAAGGCCTAAGAAGCCACGCAAGTCAGTAATATGAGTGGGTTGAGGCCCTGATTCCACTCAAATGCATGCTTCTTCAGTAGGCTGGTTAAGTGGTGCTACCAGGAGTCCATAATCTTTAATGAAGCAGCGATAGTACCCAGTAAGCCCAAGGAACCCCCTGAGGGCCCGTGGGGAGTTGGTAATGGGTCTGTATGCACCCGGTCATCGAAGATGATGTGCCCTAAATAGTTAATCTGGGTCTGCCTAAAGGAACACTTAGAAGGTTTTGCAAAGAGATGATGGCAGCGTAGTAAGCTTAATGTACACTGCAAATGGTCCAAGTGAGCGGCCCAGTTTGAGCTGTAAACAAGTATATCATCAAAAAATACAAGCACAAATACCCGTAAATAAGGCTTAAAAATCTCATTCATGAGTCTTTGAAATGTCAGTGGTGCATTAGTCAAACCAAAGGGCATCACTAGGAATTCGAAATGCCCATCCAGTGTCTAGAATGCCGTCTTATGTATGTCATACGGGTGCACTCGGATCTGGTGGTAACCTAATCACAGATCCAGCTTGGAGAAATATTTGTCCTTGCCCAGCTCGTCAAATAGCTCTTCAATATGAGGGATTGGATACCAATCCTTGATAGTGATATTGTTCAAAGCTCTGTAATCAACACAAAATCTCCAGCTTCCATCTTTATTTTTTACCAAAATGACAGGGGATGAAAATGGGCTGCTACTGGGCCAGACAAAGCCCTTGTCCAATAACTCTTTAACCATCCTTTCCACCTCTTCTCGTTGGTAATGGGGGTAACGGTAGGGTATGACGTTGGCAAATGGGGCTCCCGGTTGTATGGGAATCTTATGATCATGGGTGTTGGTGATAATGGGGTCACTATAACTTTGGAGGAGAAGCTCTGAGGCGCGTTTGAAGACACTGTCTTTAGAACGTTATTTGCCCCCACTCAGTATCACTGAGTTTGCTGTTGAGTTACAGGCAAATTCGTTCTCAGGATACAACAGAGCCTTGGGCGAGAATCTGCAACCAGCAAAGTTGAAGAGTCTCCAAAAAAACCTTCTATGATACTGTAGCAGACCGGACTGAGAGAGAGTGTGAGAGTGAATTTCAAAATTGTATGTTTTGGAGTCTGATTCATGCTCCTTAAATAATTTGTGAATAGGTATGAGGAAAAGGTAGGTACTGGTTTAGATAAGGCACATTGAATAGTCACAATTTCAAACATTGTGACTGTTTAAAAAGTAATTAACAGTTAGTGACCGTTAACTTTAAATTGTGCCTCTTGATCACACCCGATCGAATCGTGACCGTTGATCTCATCAACGGTGATCAACGGTCAGCAATGCACAAATACCAAAGCTACCCATCACGAGCCACACGGGTGCACGCAAAGTGCGAGCAAAGTGCGCCTCTAAAGCGCCCCATTGCGCCGCACACACGCACACACGCGTGCGCGCATGTTGCACGGTATCGAATCCCCATACTCTCCTCTACTAATTCTAAGGAGTGTAAATCAGCTCCTATTGAAATACTGAAAACAAAACTTATAATTTTCCAATGTGGGACAAATTTAAAACTAGGTTTTGTAAGAGAAAAACTGATTTTTTTTTTCAATCAAGTGTGCAAGTGCAATTTCTCATGTAACTGACCAATCAAACCCATTGGATTTAATCTCTTATGAGATTAAAATCCAACAATCCCCCACATTGATTGACCAATTACATAGTTCTCTCTCAATCCAAACTACTATGACACAATTATGCATACAAAATGTGTTTATCAACTTAAACCTCTTGTTAGTATAGTTATCTCAGAGCCTTGTCAAAGTTATTGGTGGTAAGACCTTAAACCAATTACTCTCAAGACAGACCGGAGACACCTATACACACAAAATGTCCAGTCTTTGCAAGAGTTTCAAGTTTTGCTCAGCACTGTTATGGCCATGTGCTACTTTCCTGGTTTCATGAACATCCCGAGAGCAAACCCAAACCCTCATGAGAAGCGGCACCACTTCTATGTTCACATAGGTGAAATTCCACTATGTGCTCCGTTATTTGACACATTTCAAAATTTTATTAAGAGTTTATCTCAACCTCTCATCATAACAGACAGCATTGTTTATGTTGTGATGGGAAATTTCTCAATGTCAGTGCTAACAGTCACATTGCTGTAACTTGTTGTTACCCATTAAACCCAATACTAATGGTTTTCCAGTTCAGGTTGGGTTACCATTACAGGTGACTAAGTAAAGGGTTTTAATCCCATCTCTTTGGTTGTCATTCTTACCAATTCTCTGGCCAAGCCCTTGGTAAGAGGATCAACCAAGTTTTTACTTGACCTCACATAGGTTATAGTGATGACTCCATCTTGAATCAGTTGCCTAACAAATTCATGTCTCAGACTTATATGTCTGGACTTACCATTGTAGGTACCACTGTACGCCCTTGACAGAGTTGCCTCACCATCACAGTAAATGGAAATTGAAGGCATAGGACTAGGCCAAAGTTTTATATCCAATAATAAATTCCTAATCCATTCAGCCTCTTTTCTGGCAGCCGCTAAGGCTATGAATTCGGATTCCATGGTCGAGTGAGATATACAAGTTTGTCTCTTGGATGCCCAAGAGATTGCACCCCCACCAAGGACAAAAATCCATCCAGATGTCGACTTGTTATCTCCATTACCGGTAATCCAACTTGCATCAGTGTATCCTTCTAGTACAGCTGGATAATCACAGTAAAACAAGCCAAGTTCTAAGGTTCTCTTGAGATACCCAAGAACCCTCCCAATTGCCTTCCAGTGCTCTGCACCGGGATTACTTGTAAACCGACTGAGTTTACTTACTGCAAATGCAATATCAGGTCTAGTACAAAGCATAGCATACATCAAGTTTCCTACTGCACTAACATACTCAAGTTTTGCAATTGCTCTACCAGTATTTTCTACTAGCTTTATACTAGAATCATATGGCGTGCTATATTCTTTAAACCCTAAATGCTTAAATTTCTCAAATACTTTCTCAATATAATGTGATTGGCTTAATGCATAACCCCTACTATGCCTTTTAACTTTTATTCCCAATATGGTATCTACTTCTCCTAAATCTTTCATCTTGAAGACAGAAGATAAGTAGTTCTTTGTTTCATTTATGCCAACCATATTTCATTTATCCATTTATCACCTATCAACACTATTATGTTTAAAATTAAAAGCTAGGATGCAAGAATCAAATTTCTCATGCCAGTGTTTAGGTGCTTGTTTTAATCCATATAGTGATTTAACCAGTTTACAGACTTTCTTCTCGTTTCCAGGAAGATCAAATCCTTCTGGTTGTTCCATATAAACCTCTTCATTTAAATCACCATTTAAGAAAGCGGTTTTAACATCCATTTGGTGAACAGATAAGTGATAAATGGATACTAATGCTATGAGTGTTCTAATGGAAGTTATTCTAGCCACTGGTGCATAGGTGTCAAAGTAATCAATCCCTTCCTTTTGACTAAATTCTTTTGCTACCAATCTAGCCTTAAAAGTTTGTACAGTTCCATCAATGTTGTATTTTCTTCTAAACACCCATTTACATTTTATTGGTTTTGATCCTGGAGGCAGGTCTATTAGTACCCCCAAGTGTTATTTAACATTATTGAATCCATTTCATCATTTATAGCTTCCTTCTAAAAGGCAGAATCTCTAGAGGTCATGGCCTCACTATAGGTTTTTTGATCATTTTCAATGTTTAGGACAATAAGTATTTTATTTAAAATCTTCTCTCTATCAACCTCAACAAAAAATACAATGAACTGAATAGAGATATAATCTGAACCTAAGTGTTTCTCTATTCTTTGTCTTTGACTTCTTCTAAGTCCTATTGTAGGTGTTGCAGTTGTGTCATTTCTTCTTTCAGTCTCATTATTATCAGTAGGTATTGAGATCTGAGTTTCTCTGTCATTTTCTGTGGATTCATTTTCTGTAGGTTCAGAACACAGTTTATTTTCAAAGAATTCAACATCTCTAGTTTCAATTATTATGTTGGACTCTAAGTCTAGAAGCCTATAGGCCTTGCTATGTTCTGTAGATTCAATAAACATATTTTTCTTAGCTCTGAGTCCTAATTTGGTTCTTTTAAGATCTGAAACTCTATAATATGCTAAGCACCCTAACACTTTTAGATATGCTAAATTAGGCTTTCTTCCTATCCATAATTCATATGGGCATTTGTTATTAACTCTAGAAACAATTCTGTAATGTAAATGGCAGGCTGTTAGGAGTGCTTCCCCCCACAGGTTTAAGGGTGCATTAGCTTTTAACAACATGCAGTTTATCATTTCTGTAAGTGTTCTATTTTTCCTTTCAGCCAGACCATTCTGTTGAGGGGTATAGGGAGCAGAACACTGATGTATTATTCCAAATTCTTCACAGAAACTATTAAACTCATTTTTAAAGTATTCAGCACCCCTATCACTTCTAAGGATTTTAATTTTCTTTTCTAGTTGATTTTCAACTTCAATCTTATATAGTTTAAACATATCAAAGGCTTCATCCTTAGTTCTCATAAGGTAGACATAGGTGTACTTAGAAAAGTTATCTATAAATGTTATGAAGTATCTCTTACCTCCTCTAGTTAATACACCATTGAGTTCACAGATGTCAGAATGGATTAGTTCTAGAAGTTGAGAATTTCTCTCAACACTAGGGAAAGGTTTCTTAGTCATTTTAAATTTTACACATATTTCACATTTTTCGATTGATTCATTACTGTAAGCAATTATACCAAGTTTGCTCATGTTCTTTATGGATTTAAAATTCAAGTGTGCTAATCTATCATGCCATAAAGAGAAAGAATCAACAATATAAGCAGAAACTTTTCCTTCGTTAATACTTAATTTAAACATACCATTACAACCATATCCCTTTCCAACAAACATCCCATTCTTGGATAGGATTAGTTTTTTGGATTCAAAGACAACTTTGAATCTCCTCTTACAAACAAGATTTACTGATACCAAATTCTTTCTAATGTCAGGAACATGGAGAATATTCAGGAGAGTCAGTGTCTTTCCGGAGGTGAAGTTCAACTCTACGCTGCCTCTTCCAGCAACTTTGGCACATGTTTGGTTTCCCATCTGTACCTCCTGGCCATCAGTCACTTCTTCATATGTCTTGAACAAGGACTTGTCCTTGCAAACATGGACTGTGGTGCCTGAATCAAACCACCATCCAGAAGATGATTTTGTCATGTTGACTTCAGTAATCATGGCCATGAGATTGTGTTCTACCATGTTTGCAGACTTGGTTCCGCCTTTCCGATGTCAGCAGACTCGGGCATAATGCCCCTTCTTTCCACAAACATAGCAGGATCCTTTCTTATGCCTATTGTCTTCTTTACTTGTAATGCAGGATTAATCTTCTTCGATCCGTTTTCCAGAAAATTGACCTTAGAGTTCAGCATACCGGTCAGGGTCTTATCCCTACTGTCTCTAAACCGAGACTCTTCTTCAATACGAAGGTGTTGCTAAATTTGCTCCAAGGTTAGTTCTTCAGCCTTGTGCAGAAGCTTCTTCCTATAATCCTTCCAAGAGGGTGGAAGTTTAGCAATGATTGCTCCCACTTGGAAAGATTTAGGAAGGATGATGTTAAGGGATCGAATTTTGTTGACTATCACCTGTAGTTCATGAACTTGCTCCAGTATGGGTTTATGGTCGTTCATGGTGAAGTCAAAGTATTCTGCAATAAGATACTTATTCGTACCCGCTTCTTGCACCTTGTATTTGAATTCCAAGGCCTTTCAGATTTCTTTTGGAGATGTAAGCTCCTTGTAGAAGTTGTAGAGCCGGTCTGATAAAGCATTCAGTATGTGTCATCGGCACAGAAGTGAGTCCTCTTCTCGTTTTGCTCTTTCCTTCTTTAGTTTCTCTGAGTCTTTGTCAGTGGGTTCAGGAAGTGATTGCAGATTCGGGTCCATCAAATAGTATAGCTTCAGTGTGGTCAGAAAGAAGATCATCTTGTCTTTCCATCGGCTGAAATTTGCTCCATTGAACTGGTCTAGTCGAACAAGATCTTGGTTCATCATCTTGATCGGAGTTATGCTTGCTTCCGCCTCCATTGCAGAATAACGTTCTAAAATTGTTGGTGATAATGGGGTCACTATAACTTTGGAGGAGAAGCTCTGAGGCGCGTCTGAAGACACTGTCTTTAGAACGTTATTTGCCCCCACTCAGTATCACTGAGTTTGCTGTTGAGTTACAGGCAAATTCGTTCTCAAGATACAACAGAGCCTTGGGCGAGAATCTGCAACCAGCAAAGTTGAAGAGTCTCCAAAGAAACCTTCTATGAGACTGTAGCAGACCGGACTGAGAGAGAGTGTGAGAGTGAATTTCGAAATTGTATGTTTTGGAGTCTGATTCATGCTCCTTAAATAATTTGTGAATAGGTATGAGGAAAAGGTAGGTACTGGTTTAGAGAAGGCACATTGAATAGTCACAATTTCAAACATTGTGACTGTTTAAAAAGTAGTTAACAGTTAGTGACCGTTAACTTTAAATTGTGCCTCTTGATCACACCCGATCGAATCATGACCGTTGATCTCATCAACAGTGATCAACGGTCAGCAATGTACAAAAACCAAAGCTACCCATCACGAGCCACACGGGTGCACGCAAAGTGCGAGCAAAGTGCACCTCTAAAGCGCCTCATTGCGCCGCACACACGCGCGCACACGCGTGCGCGCATGTTGCGCGGTATCGAATCCCCATACTCTCCTCTACTAATTCTAAGGAGTGTAAATCAGCTCCTATTGAAATACTGAAAACAAAACTTGTAATTTTCCAATGTGAGACAAATTCAAAACTGGGTTTTGTAAGAGAAAAACTGATTTTTTTTTCAATCAAATATGCAAGTGCAAATTCTCATGTAATTGACCAATCAAACCCATTGGATTTAATGTCTTATGAGATTAAAATCCAACAATGGGCTCGTGGGGCAGGAAGGGTAGTGGGCTCTTGGAAAATGTCAGCATAGGTTTGGAGTAATAGTTGAAGCTGTTGTGTTTGTTTTGGGCTGAGGTTCTCAGTTTCAGACGAAACAGCCATGGGCCCAAGTGGCATTGAGCCCATACTCATTAGTAGTGGGGTGGCATCGTACTAGCTTTGTTTGAATATAGCATCCAAATCTTCTGCTGTTATGGGCTGACTCTTAAATCCTTTCAAGGTATAGGTGTCACCCTCTTGTGAAAATTACATGGTAAGCCCAGCCCAGTTACAAACCACAGGGCCCAAAAGCTGCAACCATTGTATTCCTAGGACCACGTCTGCTCCGGAAAGTTCTAGGGGGTGCAAGTCTACCCTGAAAGTATACCCTTGAACCTTGAGTTCGACTGACATGCATTTCCCATCACAGGTAATTCGTTGGCCGTTGGCCACATTGACTGCAAACATCGGGACTGCCTCAATCATCAGTCCTAGTTGTCGAGCTAACCCGGAGTTTATAAAATTTAAAGAACTCCCACTGTCAATCAAAATGGACACCTTCCTTCCTGAGATCTGGCCGTAAACCCGCATTGTTTGGGGGGCTGATATCTGGACAAAGCCTGTAAGGAAATAACACAGTATTCAACTTCAGGAACCACCTCCATCTGTTGAACCTCAGTGTCTTCGAGGGGTGGGTCAGGGTCATCTTCTTCATCAACTTGCAGAAGGTAGACATGTTGAGCCTTACATTTGTGCCCTGTGACAAATTTTTCGTCGCAATTATAGCATAGCCCTTTTCTCTTCGGGCCTCCATCTCTGTCCACGATAGCTTCCGGTAGGGTAAGGTCAGTGAGCCAGTTTTCTAGGTAGACAAAATGGGCTTGGCAGATGTAGCCACCGCATTGGTAGGGGTTGGAAGTAAGGGGCCCGGATTGTGCTCAGTTTTTGGGTAGGGGTTCCTCTGTAATGGGCCCGCTGGAGGTCCTGTAAACCTTCCCAGTTTCTTGTGCCGATCCAGCCTTTCTTCTTGTAATTTGGCTAAACCAATAGCCGCAACCAACATAGCTGGTTGCATGGTATTTACTTCAATTCTGATATCATCCCTCAATCCCCCTATGAAACAACCCACCAGAGCAGCCTCCGGCCAACCATGAACTCTCGTGGCCAACCGCTCAAACTCGTTTTGGTGTTCTCTTACCGTTCCCGTTTGCCTTACTCTAGAGAGGGACTCGTTGAAGTTCTCATAGCCAGAGGGTCCGAACCTCATTCGTAGAGCCTCAGTGAGATCCAACCAGGTGGTTTGGGGATGGGTCTTCCGGTACCACTGGTACCACATAATTGCTTCGCCATCCATGTGAATGGCGGCAATGGGAACTCTTTGCTCAGTAGGCGTCTCATGAAATTCAAAATACCTTTCAGCCTGGTATATCCAGGGAATGGGGTCATCACCTGAATACAATGGGAAGTCGATCTTGGCGGCCTTGACAGGGAAGGTTCCACCTCGCTAGCTTCCACTGCTACTACTGGATCCCTCGACCTCTGAAGCTCTGGGTGCCGCTGACAGCCGTTCGAACTGACCAACCAGTGCTGAGAGTGTTTCCTTGATGTCTCTCAATTCATTGGTGGTCTGCCACACTTCCCCTTCGATCCGGTCAATCCTCTCCTCAGCCACCACTGTTCTGGTCGTCGGCATGGAAGCTAGGCTCTAATACCAACTGATAGAGTTACTGGTCGTGTTACAGAAGAAGAGCTGGTTCGAGGGAGCTCACCCTCCTGAAATGGACGAGAGAGAGAGAGAGAGCGGAAGAGAAGAGAAGAGGAGAGGCGAGAGAAACTTAGAACTATTTCATTCATGCCACTCAATTGATTGCTACAGATATTTATAACTGCCGATAGTGGCTTGTAACAACCCAACAAACTCTGCTCAGAGCTCTGGATGTGGACGGCGCGTGTAAACAAATCTCAGAGGAGGTGCTACTCGCCTGAGTCGTGGGGTGTGCTGACCTGGGTCCAAAGTGTCCTGGGCCTGGGCCTGGCTCTCCATAACTAGGCCTGCTTCTGGGCCAGTCCTAACACGTTAATAATTTATTTTACTTAATTTGTTTGTTTGGTTGCTCTTAGTTGATAAGTTTGATGTTTGTTCAGTTTTACCAATTTTCTTCTCTACTTTCTCTCTTCACTTTAGCTTGTAGGTCTATGTCTGAGTGATTGCTTGATCCCAGATGGATTGAATAATTCTATAGCTTGTAGGTCTGCGTCTGAGTGATAGCTTGATCCCAGATGGATTGAATAATTCTAGGAAACATGAAATAGTCCTATTGAGTGGGCATTGCCTGGAATTAAACTTTGATATTTATTTCTTCTATATCTGAATCTCCTAAGGGGAGAAGGATAATCTAGGCCTAAGATCCATCTTTTCACAGGAACTATGGCCATTTGGTCTAGTGGATTCTTGAGTGGGCATTTTCGTCAATGAAACTATGATAAGAACAACAAATTAGAGAAACTTCTAGGGATCTTTGCCAATGTGCATGCTGCCACATCAACAAATCAGCAACTTCTTTTCAAACAAAATCATGCATATTGGTAAATATCCCCATAGTTAATAGAAGTGGCTCTAATATGCCACATCAGCAAAGATATTTTCTAGTAGTCATTTTCTAAACCATTGCTTTTGCTGATGTGAATTGCCATTTTTTCATAGATGCACCCTGGCTTACATTTAAACAATATTTTGGCTTAATTCCTTTTGTTTCTTTGGTTAAAAAGGAGGAATTTCTATCTATATCTATAAAATTTCTCTTAGATGAGTAGTTTCTACAATGCATGAGTTATCTATTCTTCCTTATAAAGTATGGCTTCTAAAGATGATTTCTTTTCATCTGCTCTAGCTTACGGAACTGGTTGAAAATGCAAGTAAAATGTCAATATCATGGTCTCAGAGAACTAGGATTTGTATTACAGATCTAGAACTGATGGAGATTTTGTTATACAAGTTTGGACACTTTGAGAGGTCCAAACCAAATCCTCTTGCAAAGTTGTTAGCAGGTGGACTTGTAAGATATGAGGGAGAAAAATGGTCTCAGAGAATCATGGTCTCAGAGAACTAGGATTTGTATTACAGATCTAGAACTGATGGAGATTTTGTTATAGAAGGATCATCAACCCTGCTTTCCATCTAGAAAATCTAAAGGTTGTTTTCTATTCTCTAACCCGTTTAAATGCAGCTATGAATTCATGCATTTTCTTAAAAGGAAAAGGAAGGAAATACACCATAGATAGTTGAGTGTTTTAGAAGGATAGTGGGATAGTAGGTGATTATAGGACACTAACAACAAAGGCAAAGACCAATTCAAGCTTGGAGTACTACAGAAAATGTTTTGATAAAATTTAACTTTGATAGTTGTGCTTAGACAAGTCAGGGCTGGGGCTATCAAGGTAGTTGTGTTTGCAAGAATCTTCTTTTTGTAATTCCACTTTGTCTTAACACTGAATTTCTATTCAGGGGCTGATTCTACTAGTTAAATGATTATTTGCATAACATTCTTCCAACTGCTTATTGACAATGATTGTATTGAAACAAATCATGAACTAACATGACTATGAAGAAGAAAATCATGAACTATCATGTTAGCAAACAACAAAGCTATTCAAAGCTTATGTTCAAACAACATTGGACTTATTTGGAATCCTAAACTCTACATCTCTTGTTAAATTTACAAATCTGGAAACATTCACCTTGTGAATACAAAACAAGGGAAACTCACTAGAGAATTTTCATATCTCCATGGAAGTAGACAAGGCCAACATGGGGCTCATGTATAAATGACTAAACCATGATTTTCATTTTGTTTGCTCTTATCTAACATGGTAGTTCTTCTTTGAAGTTATAAAAGAATGTTCTTTTGTATTTGATGATTCTAAAGGCTTATTGTCTTTGCTTTATGTTTTTTTTATAGAAGAGTTAGTATTTAGGATAGTCCTTTTACCTTTTAGTCATAACTTCTAATTTTCTTTTTATTTTTCTTTTATATAGAGACTCTTTCTCCTAAGATCATATCCCCAACAAAAACTCTTACAGAGGCCAACAGTTGTCAAATGCATGCATGTTATGGCTATTTTGTTGCCTTTACCACCTGTCTTGTTTTCTTCCTTACAATGGGTGTATTTAGGATTACTTGTTAATACTGATCAAGTAATCATAGAGTAGTATACACTGTCAAATGTGCACCATGGTGATTCTTTGCCTTTACAAGAATTTTGGGAAATCAATTTAGTGACCTCATCCACTAAAACTAGAGTGTTGTGTATCCAGAAGATAACAATTCTTTTATAAAAAAATGTCATGTTATTTTTGTTTATCTTTGTAGTTAAAATACTTCAATATAAATTCTAATATTTATATATTATGATTTGCAAGTTTAACCATTATGTTAAGTGGATTTGTATTGGAAGATGTGTTGCAATATTCAACAATGATTTGCATTGGAAGATGTGTTGCATTATTCAACAAATTGATTTTTTAAAGTCCTTGTACTTTTTATATGTCAATTGGATATTGTATTTGAACAAATTGTTTTGCATATTATAAAAATTAAATTTTAAATTAATAGATTTTGTTTTAAATTACATTTTTTATTTAAGTTGTTTTTATGCATCAATTGTCATGAGATTTTTATCAAGCAGTTATTAAAATGTAGGTGCAAAAAATGTTGGAATTAACCTAGTATAAAATAAAAGATTTAAACCAGTGGTCATTCAATTGTAGGTTTACTAAGGCGGCATTCATTGGGACCTAAGCCGACGGTTCAGATTGTTGCCTAAAAGTACAAGCGACATTTAACACAACCTAAGGCGGCGGTCATATGAAACATAACTTGGCGGTTCAGACCACCACCTATCATTTGGCATGGCCTAAGGTGGCGGTCATATGGGACCTAGGCTGGCGGTTCAAACCACCACCTAAAAGCATAAGCGATGCTTGACACAGCCTAAGGCAACAGTCACATGGGACCTAAGCCGGTGGTTCAGACTGCCACCTAAAAGTGTGAGTAATGTTTGGCACAACCAAAGACGGTGGGTGAAAACCGCTGCCTTTATTCATGCTAAGTCGGCGATTCTGACTGACTGCCACTTTAGCCCATTTTGAACCATCTCAAACCAGCCATCAAAGGCGATGGTCTTTTCCAGCTGAACCAGCGGTCTTGATCTAGTCCAACAGTGGTTTAGGGGGCAGGTGCTTGACCGCTGCCTTAGATCTATGGCGGCAGTCTGAAGGCCTAAGTCAGCAGTCATGTGACCGTTGGCTTTGACCATTTTTCTTGTAGTATAAAGGAATGTTAAGAATTATGGCCTGCAAAATAGATATGGAGAAGGCATATGACAAACTTGAATGGGAATTCATAGAGAGGGTTCTCAGGAAATTTGGCTTCCATGAGAAATGGGTTGCTTGGGTTCTAGAATGTATTGAATCAATCTCTTATTGTATGCTAATAAATGGGAGCCCTGCGGAGGAATTCAAGCCAAGTAGGGAGATTAAACAGTGGGATCCTATGTCTCCTTGTATCTTTGTTCTCTGTGTTGAAGCCCTAGCAAGGAAGTTGGAAAAAGAAGCTAGGAGCCGTGAGAAGAAAATTGGATATAAATTATCAAGAGTGGACCAAAGATCCCCATATTACAATTTACTAACGACTTCAACATTTTCGTAAGCACCACTATCCCTGCTTGCCAAAAAATTGAAAATTTTTCAAAGTCTTTTGGCCAATGCCCAAATTTTACTGTCAACCATCATCTTCTCAAAAAATACCCCTAATAGATATCAAAAGATCATCTAAAAAATGCTTAAAATCCCTAGGGATTCAAATCCCAAAACTTATTTAGGGGCTTCCATTATTTTGGGAAGGGTTACAAAAAGAAAACTTTTGCAAGCATAAGAGAAAATATGAGTTAGAAGCATGCAATTAAATTGGAAGAAAAATTCTCTCTATGGTAGGAAGACTAACCCTCCTAAATTCCACTACAAACATTATCCCTCAATCATCATAAGTTAATCAAGATCCCAAATAATGCTATTGATGATGTGGATAAAATTAAGAGAAATTTTCTTTGGTCAAACTCAAAAGATAAGAAGCATATTCACCTCCTAAGATGGAGGAAAGTTTGTACTCTCAAAAGATGGGGAGGATTCGGTTTGAGGAGGTTGAATTGGGTAAATGAAGCAAATTTTGCCAAATTGGGGTGGAAGATTATAAATTAAGAAGAAAACTTATAGGTCAAAATTATTAAAGGGAAATATTTCAAAAATAATGAAAATTTGTGGACTGTAAAGAATGGAAAAGGGTCTTCTTGGGCTTGGAAAGGCATTCTTCATGCCATAAACTTCTTAAAGAAAGGTATTCGGTGGATTGTTGGGAACGGAAATAAGATTAAATTCTGGGTTGATCCTTGTATCGATGGAAAACCTCTCTTAGAAGAAATAAACCAGAACCCTATTGAAAATGAAAATCTACTTGTGGCGGACATATGATTAACAAAGAGAGAGTCTGTTGGAATAGAGAAAAAGTTCGTCAAACCAATCTTTATCCCCACAAATATAATGGATGATAAAATGATATGGGCCGGGGTTACGTCCCCAAAGGATTATTCACTGTCAAATCTGCTTACATGCTAAAGAGTGCCATGGACATGGAAAGGAATGTAGATCCTAATTGCACGTCGCAAGTATAGAGTTTAAATGCTCCCAAAATTTCAAGTCTTTTTCTTTCTCCTGCTAGATAATAGAGTTCTAATAAAATCCTTAAGAAAAAGGGTTGTGAACTTGACGGTGTTTGTAACTTCTGCAAAGAGGAAGAAGTGATTCAACTCATGTTTAGAGATTGTTCTCTCAGTAAGCAAATTTGGCCTTTGGTTAGTCCAAATAATATTGAGGGTCCGGATGAAAATGACCAATCATTATTAGATTGGTGGCTAAGAATAAACAAAAAAGGAAAGCTTAAAAATCATCTCCATATGGAAAAAATCGTTTATCTCTACTGATCAATTTGAAATAACAGAAATTGTAAGGTTGTCAATATGAAGAAAGCCCCCCCCCCCCCCCCAGTATTATTTTGGAAAAAGCATTCAGTTTATTCCAATGTTCAGAGAGCTGGATCGGCAAAGGCAGATATTCATGGGTCAGAGGTCCGACCAGGGTCGAATCGGAGGTCGAACCATGTTGATGTAATAAATAAATAAATATATAATAAATAAAAATTAAAAAAATACTGAATATGAAGGAAAACAAATCCAAAATAGAAATAAGTAAATAATACTTCAAACTTTCGGAGTTTAACTAAAATTACCATCACAGTTGGTGACACATATCAGGCCCATTAGCTTTTATGTACTTGCAGAAGTTGAGGAGATATATTGGGAATGAAGTTCATGGCTACTATAGTAGTCATGTTCTGAAGATTAGAGGAATTGGAGCTCATGGCTTCAAATGAATCAGCACTGTTAGATGCCCATAGGCTCTGATACCAAGTTAAAGTTTGAAAAATGAGAACAACAATAAAAACAATGAAAGAATTCTTGTATTTCTTAACCTATCGACCAAGATGAGATGGGTACAATATATATCTACAGAAAGAATAAAATAATAATGGAAAACAAGGAGAAAATAGGCAGTTGCCTATGTACAAATGTAACTGCTAACCTTGAGAGAGAGTCTTCTTTGGTAACTGCTAGGGAGCCTTCATTGGTAACTGCTAGACTTGTGGAGATGAGGCCGGATTTCCTGCTCACCTCTTCATCCTCTCCTCTCTACTAATCCATCTAAATCAGGCCACCTATCCCAATCCATCTCTCAATACATTTAACTTGTCCAATCTCCTAACAAAAGTCCAACAGATGTTAACCCTCCGTTAATTACACAACAGAGTCACCTGGCGGGATGAACCACATGTTTAATTCCATAAATAAAATCCCTCTCATCTCCACTGATTAGCACTTATACAGCGGAGCATCCCACAAACAAATAACAACAAAGTTCCTATTTCTCACATTTGATTTCTTCTATATATCAATAATCGATACTATTATATATGAAAAAGAGTGAAATCGTTGATTCTTCTTGCATTGCAGTTTGCCAGTTTTCATTGAAAAAGGATTAATAAGAAGAATTCATAGAAGAAAACTTTGATTTACTCATTTACAGGGCATTGCAGTTTGCAGGAGAGATTAGAGCTTGCATTGCTTCCTCATGGCTGCCAGCTTCAAAAGAAAGGACTTTTCTTTTTCTCTACTTTCCATGATATTCACAATTGGCTATTACAATCTACAATTAATTAACCCCAAGTCAGTTCTGTAGAGATGAGAGGTAGAAATGGCATTCTTTCCATTGTGAAACAATAACCGTGTATAGATTTGTTGACTCTGTTGTTGTGAATACAGTTGTTGTGTATAGAGTTGATGTGAAAATTGTCATTGTGGATCTACATCTTTACATATGGTGGTTGTTTTTAAGTGGCCATTTTAACAGCAATAGAGCTCTATACACAGATATTGCTTTCACAATGAGGCACCTGTTATCATGATGGATGTTTTCAAGGCCATAGAGTCAATAACTTTGTACACGGTGATTGTTTTCAAGATGAGCAGAAACTCTATTTTCATAGCAACAGAGTCAATATCTGTAGATACAACGACTATTTTCATGATGGGGAGGAGCCCTATCTCCACAACTACAATATATTCACAGCAACATAGCTAACAACTCTATAGAGAACAACTGTGTTCACGACAACAGAGTTAATAGCTCTATACATGGTGATTGTTTTTACAATGGGTCCCTTGTTAAGCTTTATTCACCAGATCTGGTATACCAGTTTCCAACAGGGAATAAGAATGTCATGTGTCGTGGATAATTAAAAAGTAAAGATCTATTTTCTCAAAAGATTAAAGTATAAAAAAATATTTAGTTTTAAAAAAACTAATAATTAACGAAGGATTGACCTCTATTGGACCTTTGTTGGGAGGTTGGACAGGTTAAATGTATTGAGAGATGGATAAAGACAGATGACCTGATTTAAATAGGTTGGTAGAGAGGAGAGGAGGAAGAGCTGAACAAGAAATCCGGCTTCCGGCTTCTGTGGAGATACCACCTGGAGAGCTTTCCTTAATACGGAACGGCAATCGGTATATGTATTTCCCACAAGATCGAAGATGATGGTTAGTATTTGTGCTGTAGCACAGTGAAGATGTTTATCCCAGTTTTGACTCGTCATCCCTCTTTCCCCCTCGAGACTTGCCGCTTACATCAGACGATACAAACCGAAGGAGGATGAAGCGAGAGAAGTTAATAACGAGGAGATTTGTTTTCCATGCATCGAAGATAGCTGCACTCAAAGCGAAAGCCAGCAACGACGTGGTGATGAAACCCCAACCCACACGCGTTGAGGTGGTGTCAGCTCTCATATGGAAGTGCGCCATGTCTGTGACAAGAGAAAATTCAGGACCCAATACTTAATCCGTGGCATTAACCCATGCAGTGAACTTGAGGAAGATTGAACCGCCATCGCCAGAACGTTCTTTTGGAAATCTATTTCAGATGGCAATCGCAGCTGCACCAGCCAAGAACGAGGTAGCGTTTCGCAGCTTGGTTTGTCAACTGAGGGATGCAATAAGCAAAATTGACAGTGATTACGTGAGGAACTTACAAGGTGATAGTGGGTTTTCGGTGATGTGTAATTATGTCGAACAGATGGGAGAGAGTCGTCTCTGAAGGTTTGCACTTATTGTTCAGTAGTTGGTGCAGGTTCCCGCTCTATGAAGCAGACTTCGGATGGGGGAAGCCCACATGGGTGAGTAGTGCAAGTATGACTGTCAAGAACACACTCTTTCTTATGGATTCAAAATTACATGACGGAATTGAAACATGGGTAACTATGGAGGAACATGATATATGGCCAAATTTGAGTCTGAACCAGAGCTTCTCGAGTTATTTCACTCATATGACTCGGCTTCCAATTAGGTTGGTTGAGTCTGCAATCTACAAATAATAAGCAATATTCCTCCAAGTTACCTTGGACCACGGATATCTCCGGTTGATATTGGCACAGAATATCTTAAATAAAAAATACTTGGGCTGTGTTTAATTGCAACGCAAATAAATTTGCACTGATGTAAAATTATGGCAGTACAAATGATTTGAGTGTAAATTCTAACCTATTTTTGTTTCAAAATTTAGTTTATTTTATTTGATTGTAGTATAAATGAAGTAAATTAAAACATGAAGCTGAATAGAGTAAAATCCAAAACAAAAATAAATGAGAATTTGTATTTTTTTAATTTACACTCCCATGCATTTATACAAATGTAAATAAAATTATGCTGCAACCAAATACAGCCTTATGAGTAAGAATATTTTAATAGCCTCGTATAATGTCAATATTTAGAAATAATGGCTATAATTATTTTAATAATTATATTAAATCAATGAATTTTTAAATTTATTCATTTCATGCAATGGTGGTTGAATAAATATTTTAATATTTAAATTTAATGACAAGGACACAACAGTCATGTAGAGTAGAGATAACGCTAAAGCAGCCAAGACTCAAGAGATATATCTGCATCAGGTGCTCTAGCTCAATTAGCAACGTTAGAGTTTGGTTGAGTAAATATTTTAGTATTTAAATCTAATGACAAAACAACACATTTAATAATAAGGACAAAGCAGTCATGTAGAATAGAGCAACCAAGAGCTAGTAGCATCAGGTTCTCTTGCTCAATTAGCAGACGTTAGGGTTTAACAAAATCTACTTGTTGACCTAGCTAGGTTAATTTGATTGTTACCAATCAAATTCCAATGGTTCTTGATCAATTGTCAATCAAGTTAATTAGTGTTTTTTAGTTTTGTAGTTTATATATTGATGATGTGTAATTTGGTCGATTCTGGTTGGAAGGTAGTTAGATCTCAGACTACGTGGTCAGGTTGAATTGAAAGACAAGAAGATTTAAGAGAGCTGATAGATTAAGAGTAATAAAATGCGGGAGTTAAATCATATGTACCTTGTGAGGTTGAATGCGAAGTCTTTATATAGGCAAGTTGTCGTGGATCTCACGATGTATGTCCGAGATCATCGGCCCATCAAACCCGAAGTCAATTCCGCACCTGAAGATGGACTCCAAGTAAGTTGATAAAGCTTATCCAAGTCCCTCCGATTCAGGTAGGGTAGAGATAAGATTTGTTGATGTGCACCATGATCCTGAAGAGATCGCAGACAACTGGCTTGCTTCTAAAAAGAGGCTACATGGCACTTCAGTAGGTCGGTGAATATGGTGAGTTGTTCGGGCCTCGATCTAGCTGGGTGACCTGAGGTGACTAAAACTGTTGAGGTGTCCGAGGACACTGAAGTGTCGCCAAGTCATTGTGTCGCTCCATGTGTCATCACATCATTGGACGGGCCAAATTATCCATCATCATATATGTTGTTAGTTTTTGCCTCTTTTTTATTCATTGTTGAATCATTCATTTAAAACACAATAAAGTCAATTTAAACGCTTCTGGTTTGAAAGATCTAATAAGTGGGATCAACATTGAGGATATGTGGGTGTTTTCTCATAATGTCACCACATTAGCGATACGTATAAGGTTTTAAAAGGTTAAAGGCCTAGCCGATGCATAATGGCTAAAAAAGATGAGATGTAAGCCTCAAAATTTAAGGAAAAAATTAGTCAAATTTTATAAATCAATAAAAATAGCATATAATATACTAAACTAAAATAATAGAAGTTACAACTAACAATTAGAAGCATTTTACATTTCATGTAAAAACCCAATTGAGAAGAAAGGAACATATGAAGAATCATGCACATAATTGATATTAGATCTATGGTCATCCAATAGTTAAAAAGAAAGGAAACATTTTAGAGTATTTGATCTATGCAAATAATAATAATAATAATAATAATAATAATAAAAGAAAAAAGATCATTTAGGAGAAGAAATGACAAAAATAAAAAACTTGGTACATTACATTTAGAATAATAACAAAAAGTTCACTTGAGTTATCCAAAAAAATCTAAGAAGCTGAATAGTCATTTTTACATTGAACTCTCTCATAAAGCACTAAGAAAATCTAATAGAATTTATTTTTCCTTATTGGTTTTTTTATTTTTTTTCTTTTTTATTTGGCCCATAATTATTGAAGTGTTTTTTTCATAGGTTTTAAATTATAAAAATACATACTTTTTTGCATTAAACCACTAATTAATCACTAATTCTGGAGGCTTATGCCTTTTTACACATCAAGCTATGGCTCACTACTTAGGCTTGAGTAAAGGCTTAAGCGTCACATCAAAGTTGGGAACCTTAACACAAAATCCATGCATTTTGCCTCAAGACTTAAGCCTTTTAAAATAATGGCTACATAGGTGTTGGAATTTATTGCCATGAAACCACTATTTAATTTTAGTGTTTATCAAAAAATGGGAAAAAACACCCATAAATGAAATCTCTGGGGGAATATTCAAATTCTCACTTCCCCCAATGATTCACCATTTCCCAAAACGTGGAAATGACCCGACGATTTTGCTTTTCTTGCCGTTGTAGTTTTTCTTGTTGTTGCTATTAATTTCTCACCGCTGTTATTGCATTATCCCTTTATTGGTAGCTCCACCGCCATCGGTTGTGTGAAGCATCATTTTCCCTGAAAGAAAACAAACAAATCTCACCCAAGAATCGACTGTAATGGTGATGTTGTGCCTGGTCCGGTCTGTATTTTCATAACAAGGTGTTCATTTTCTTCACATTTGGTCCATAACCACAAGAACAATGTTCTCAATTACCAAATAAGTTCCGACTTCAATATCATTTTTATTAGACATTTGGCTGATATATAATTATATATCACACTCAGTGTCTGATTTTTAAGAAATCTGACTCTATTATTATTGCATACTTTGGCATGTTAGCAGAAATTCCAATTGCTGGTCCAGAAGGGACCATCCTAATCTGGCTTCCTTTTGTTTTAACTTTTCATTTTTCATTGGTGAATCTCTGGTATTTTTCTATTAGATTTTGACCTTAGGCCTTGGGGATGTAGGCCCTATTTTGGGTGATTCGTATATTTCAACCCTTAAATATTGCTGTAAGCTAGAATTGTTTAGGGGGATGTTAGGTTTATTTCATCCAATATATAGGATTGATAGTAGAGCTTTCAAGGGTAGGCAGGAAGTAGAGGTAGAGGTGTTCGTAGCCAGGGGTTTCGATTGGACGAATTGGTCTAATTTGTGTAAATTCATTTTAATTTAAACTGGTTTCAATCCAAGCCTGATCCATTGACATTTATATTCTTATCTTATATCAATGGATTCGATATTGGCTTAATCCAATCAAATCCAATATAAATTTATTAAAAACAGACCAGGTCCAGTCCAATCTAATAAATATTTTAGAACAATTGGTTCAATCTAACAATGTCTTTTTGGTCTGTCAAATCCGTCCAAATTAATTTTGGACCGGTCCATTGACACCCTTATTTGTGACTTGTGATAATTGAGGAGACTTGAATAGATATGGAGCTCAAATCTCAATTTGTTTCAACTCTCACAGGCATCGGTCTAACAAATCAACCTACTTGGTATGGTTCCGATTTGACTAGGGTACCTTGTATGCATTGAACATGCTTCTAATTAACTAAAATCAAATTGTGCAATACTGGTGTGCAAGAAAACAAAGAAAAAAATTACTAATTATGCCTACATAATCAATATGATGTAGATTAGCTAGTTTTTTTTCTCTTTTGGTCTTGCACAATTTTTAATTAGTGATTGGAAGACAAAGAAAGTTTTTTAGAGGTCAAACCCCCGTGGCCTACAACAGGCCACATATATTTATACTTACACATTTTGTGTATAATGTATACATATATATATACAAGTTATTTTACATTATATTATATATTTTATATATAAATATTATAACATGATATCTATAATTTATATTATATGTAATATTCTATATTATATAATGTATAAAAGAAATTTATATGCATGTTATGTCATTTAATATAAAATATTATAAATATGTAATGTTTTATATTTATGAAAAACATTAGCCCAGAATCAAGCCTGGCCTGGCCCGGCCCGGCCCATGTAGACCTGGGCTAGGGCTTATGTTTTAAGCCAAAAACCCTTGGTCGGGCCGGGTTTGGGCCTAAGTTATAGCCCTTATCATAAGTGCAAACCTGGCCCATGATCACCCTTAGTGTCATCCCATTTTTATAGGAAATAGAATTTCAATTCAACTACCCGCTTTTCCATTTTTATAGGAAATAGAATTCAAATTCAACCACCCACATTTTGAGGAAATAGTAATTCAATTCATTCATGGGTAAGCACACGTTGCATAAGTAACAAATTAACTAATTACCTTAATTCAATTATTTTAACTGAATTAATTAATTCATTTACATAAGTAACAAATTAATAAGAGAAATACAAAAATTATTCAATTATGAATAAAAATGATTAAATAATTCAAAACATTTACTTAAACAAAACATTATTAAATAATCAATAAATTGAGAAAAGTACTATAATATGATTAAACAAATATAATCGATTATTCACTATAGAATGTATAGTTAAATAATAAAATGATTATGCAATTTACTAATTAAGAATTAAATTAACAAGAAAAATATTGAATAATTTAATTTATTCAAATAAAAAATTGATCAAGCAATTAATATTGACTAACTCAATAAGAAAATAATTGAGCAATTAATAAAATGTTTAAAAATTAAAATTTTGATAAAAGGAAAATGGTTACATAATTAAATATGATTAATTAAAAAATGATTAAATATCAAAAATCAAATCCAACACTCCATGCATCCCATTCTTTAAATGTTAGCAATATTAATTAACAGTATTTAATATAGCAGTTTATATTTTAAAACTTTACCTTATAAATAGTTTTTATTATTGGTATCTATTAACAATATATAAGGACATGTGCTTGTAGTTTTTATTTCCAATGTTTCAAAAATTTTCTAATAATTACCAATAATAGTAATTACCAATAACAGTAAATAATAGTAATATTTATTGACAAAATGTATCAAAATTATATTGATTAACATTATTTATTATGGTATTCATATAATTTAATTATGAATACTATTTAATATACATATATATATATATATATATATATGTATGCAGATATGTATGTATGTATTACATTAATTTCCCCGTACTTAATACGGAGTCATTCGCTAGTATTAAAACAAAAGTGGTTTTATCATTTCTGTCTATATTATAATAAAAAAGGACACATGGGAAGCAATGGGTCCTCTCTTCCTTACATCATTATCCTTGTCTCTTCTTAACTCTCTCTAAATTCCTCTTAACTTTCTATAACAAAATTAAGGGTGCACATCATAGTGTAATTATGGGACATACATACATGGGATAAATAAATTATGGAAAGTTGAGCAAGCTGAAGTTAGGTCGGTTCAGGCCTAGATTACCTGAGTTTTCAACCAATGCTTAACCCAAGTTTAGGTCTACTCTAAGTTTCCAAGCCCATGCCTAACTCAGTGCTTGAAAGTATAAGTTCAACCCATGCAAAATTCTGTTTTGGGTTGGGTTGGACCCACTTGAAGAGAAACATTATAATCAACACTACTAGGACTCTAGAACATATGCACATCATACAATAATTAACACTCTATTTCAATTTTTATTAAAATTTTGGGAAATTTACTTATTTATTATTTTTATATAAATAATAATTATTTTTTCAAATAATAAATGTGTTTTTGTTTTTAACATATAATTGTTTTATTTTAAATTTTATATATAATTGTAAATTATTTTTATAATTTTTAATTTGTATTAATTTTTTGGGAAATTTTATTTATTTAGCATTTTTATATAAATAATTATTATTTTTTAAATAATAAATATATTTTCATTTTTAACATATGATTTATCTGTAAAATAAAACATTCAGTTTTTTTATAATTTTCAATTATATAAATAATAACAACTGCGCCCCACAATGCCCCACAGCACATCCCAACCTTGTATTGAGAACATCTCCCAATGATGCTTCATCATCATCAGAAAACAGTGCTGCTTATGTGTAGGTTGGAAGCATCATTTTTCTGAGAAAACGGTGTCTTTTTTTTTTTTTTGGAATCTTTGCTGCCAAGTAAGACGTTTCTTGGAGCAACATCAACTTTTTTTTGTTTGGTACCAATGCTCCAGGAAACATTGTCAACACTAGTACCCATTATCTAGTGCCACATAGCTGCCACTTTACATCCCTATTGGCAGCAACGAGTTGTAGCTCTAGGAAACGCCAAATTCGGCATTGCTCCAAGCCATGCCTTCTCGATTTCCAAGGTGTGGCTTGGAGCATCATTTTTTATGAAAAAATGATTCCAAACAAATGCCCCTTTCCTAGAGCACCATTTCTTCCAACATTGTGCTAATGTGGCACCATTTTTTGGAACAACGGCAACGATGCCAAACAGACACAAATGGATGGTTCAACCATAAAAATGATATATGAACGACCTAAGCTTTTCTCTGTTCACTTATTCCCTTCATCCCTTGGGTCATCATTGTTTTTGGCTAAACCAAGTTAGCATGAACTAGTTTAAAGGTGTAAAGTGGGCCATGTTGGGCGAGCATGGCACGGCCCGCAGGCAGCCCACACAAAGTGTGGGCCATGCCATGTTGGCCTGCGGGCCATTACAGGTCGTGTTGCCCTCCCCGGTGAAAATTTTGGGGGTCAGCCCGGCACGGCCCAAGTCCGTGCGAGACCATGCCATGAGCCGAGCCTTGGGTCAGATCGGGCCGTGCATTGATTCAAAGCTATTTATTTAAAAAATGACATAAAACTTAAAATTTTAATTTCATATGAATTTTGTGTATACAATTGCTTATATATATACAATAATTAAATAAATCAATGTAATAAAATTAAAAATATTTATTTTATTAATATATTATATACTATATATTGTTATATAAATATAATTTATATAATATTATATAAATATGTATAAAATATATATAAATAATATATATGGGTCCTGTCGGACCATGCCATGGGCTGCGAGCTAGGCCATGCTGGCCTAGACCTAAAACCCCAGGCTCAGCATAGCCCACGGGCCAGGTCGGACCTATAACCCGTTCCAACTCTTCACTGATGCAAGATTTATTTGTACCTTCTATCCTCCTTGCTTCTTTCAATCTCCATATCCTGCAAGTTTATGAGTTGCTTTTTACACCTCTTCTGCTGATGAATGATTCACTAAAACGGAAACATGTGGGCCTGGGGAAAACTGCTCCCGCCGCCCACACCATCTGTTCGTAATAACTACCCACCTTCAAAACTCTTTAAGCTACTATTTAATTTATGGAATATGTTCAGTTACATCGCCCCACTAGCCCCTCACCCCCCGCGCGCCATGGCTGAAACAAAGCTGAGCATTAAGTTGCTTGTAGACAAGAGTGCTAACAAAGTCCTCTTTGCTGAAGTAGGGAAGGATTTCGTAGATTTCCTATTCAACCTCTTGGCCACGCCCCTCGGAACCATTGTCAAGCTTCTCACGAAGAAAAACATGGTGGGTTCTGTGGGAAACTTGTATGAGAGCGTAAAAAACCTTAGCCAAAGTTATATTCAACCGGACCAGAAAAAGGAGTACCTGTTGAATCCCAGAGCACTAACATGTTTGGCCCAGGTTCCTCTGCTGTTGCGAAACGATGTCCCAGACGACACCAAAGATTACTATATGTGCGGCAATGATTATCAGCATTATTATGTAACGAATACTCCTGGTTTTCATTGTCCTAGTTGTGGGTGCCTAATGTCAAGAAAAATGCAGTACGTTGAAGCCCAAAGGATGACCAAAGATAACACAACTGGAGAGAAAGGGGGATATGTGAAAGCAGTGGTGACTTATATGGTGATGAACGATTTGGCAGTCATGCCCATGTCCACCATCTCAACCATTATTCTCCTCAACAAGTTCAATGTCAAGGAAATTGGTAATCTTGAGGAACGAGTTGTTGATGTGGGCTTCAATGAGGTAAAGAAAAGTAGATTTTAGCTCGTCTTTGTTTCTCTTTCTGTCACCAAGCTTTCACTAATGCTTTCATTTCATGATTTCATCATTATCTAGCACAGCTGGTATTGCTGATTGAATTGATGAATGGTGAAAGACATGTAGTCTAGCACAGATTCAATACTGATCAATTCAATTAATGAAAACATTACGTTGTTTAAAACTTAAGAAGGATTTGGGGTGGATGTTCAGCAATCAGCATGAATTTTTTATACCAGAAGACCACAGTTTTAGATGAGCAGATGACATAATTACCTTTTCTTTTATCTTCTTTGAAACTTGCTATCAATTTCTTGTTTGACAGGGTGTGGCACTTGTGAAAGCTTCCCTACAGTCAACTACTGTTCTCACTGACATTTTTCTTGGAAAGATGCAGCTGTGAAGTTGTTGAATGGTGATTTCTTTTGCCCATGACCCCTGAACGGTTGATCGCCTTTTGTTTTGATGTTTTGAAATATTAATTAGTAGTATGTGTTTGCATCTTAATGGGGCTTTCAAAATGTATGGTTTTATGCTGTTATGCTTTTCTGTCTTTATTTTGGATATTAAGAGCTGTGTTTTTTTTTTTCTGGTTTAATTATAAAACATGTTTGCTTGGTAGTGATGATTTCATTCCATTGAATGCCTTCACTTTTCGACATAAAAAAAAAAAAAAAAAAAAGACTTCGCTTTAAAAGTTTCACAAACTCAAAAGCTGTTTGCTAAGCCTACATTTGTAAAATGTAAACTAGGCTTCCTTTGGATAAGCTTATTGTTTTTTTTCTTTTTTGGCCCGCCATCGCCATGGGAAATAAAATAGAGCTAGAAAGTGTTTAGGCGATTAACAAAAGTTGTTTTACTACAAATACAACAATTTAAAGCTAAGGAAGCATTTATCCTGCCGGAAAGACATGCTTTTAAAGCTAATAATTAAACTCTTAAGCCCCAAAACACAATGAGCTTCCCCGTGCTAGCTTTTGACTTTGAGAAGTGTGCTTCACCCAGACAGCAGATAAACAATGTGTTTGGTGAAAAATAGCTCTGTAATAGTGGCTCAATCAAAGGTTCAGTTCTTCCAACAATAGTGTGTCCAATCTATCGTTGACTATATTTGACAAAATTTAGAGAATGGAGAGTTCAAACAAACTGGAAAGGATTGGGCATTAAATTCTAGCAAAAACTTAGGTCAGCGTAGATCTAGTGTTGAAGATTGATTTATATGAAGAAAAACTAAGGAATCTAAATCTTAAAAAGGAATTAGATTTAAATATGCAGATCCTAGAATTGGATTCAATTCCCAGTTAGTTAAAATGGCCAAATTTTCAAAAATTAAAATAACATGAGGGAAGTTTGCGTGTTGTTGATTCCCTTGAAATGAGAATTTGTAAATACAAACAGGCATAGCACATAGCACTAAATGGGCTGGATCCACATGTAGCAAGCAATTGGGCAGATCTAGAGTGATACGGGTACATTCCACTTCTAATTAATAGGGTAACAAGATATCGGCAAGGGTGCAAGTCGGGCAGGCTGGGCTGGGTTTTAGCTCAACCCAAGCCCAATCTTAAGAATTGGGGTCCGACCCTGGGTCATATTCCGATTGGTCAATTATTGGTCAATTAGTCCATACCAAAAATTGATATACATATGTGTATATATATGCATGTATACATGTACATAATCGAGCCAAATTCGGACTCCTAAGGGATAGGCCCATGCCCAGCCCAAACTTTTGGGCCCAGGCCCTGCCCAAAGTTCAAAAGTTTAAGCCCAATTCATGTGAAATTGTGGGCTGAGTCAGTCCAGGCTCGGGTTGGGCCTGCCCAAGTTGCACCCCCTAGATGTAGGGTTTGGATCTCATGGGGCAATATGATGGGCCACTAGGAATTTTCCTTTTCTTTTTGTTAATATTCACAATTAAATAAACAACAAAAAAGAGCACACTTAATGGCTGTGATAGAAATGAGTTTTTTTTTTATCTTATATTATATAACATTTATAGAGAAAAAAAAAATTGTAGCCTAAGGTTATAATCTATTCTCTGAGACTGGGTAGTAGTAGTAGGTTCAAACTTCAAAAGAGCATAGCAGATTTACGGAGTGTATTTTCCATAAACTGGCTGGTTTGAAATCAAATTGGTTCCTAAAACAAAAATATAGAAAACATGTTTTTGATTATATATGTGTTTTTTGTTTTCAAAACTGGAATTTGGTTATTTAGTATCATATTTGATTAATTACATAATTTCTATACTACAAAAAACTTTTTTTTGTTTTAAAAACCATAAATTTGATGCTTTCAGAAACAAGTATTGCTTCTTGAAACAGATCCAACATAATTTTCAAATTTTGCTTTTCAAAACAAGAACATGTTTTATTATTTTGTCAATGTGACAATTAGAAAATCAAATGGAAACAAAAACAATTATGTTGTACAATTACCCCTTAAGGCTTAGTTTGGAAGTTAAGGCCCAATTTAAAAAGAGTACAAATACAATTATGTGGAGTGCAAATGCATACAAAATAATATAAAAAAACGAGGGTTTGCACTCTATAGATTTGTATTTGTACTCCTTCCAAACTGAGCCTAAGAGTACAAATGCAAATATATATAGTACAAATACATGCTAAATAATACAAAATATAAGGTTTTAGACTCCACAAATTTGCATGTAGGATGCAAACTTTGTATTTTAAGTGACAAATCTAGGGCAACCATAACAACAATAAAACATAGAGGTTTTGCTGGTTGGAACCAAGGTTCAAAGTATCGATATGTATTGGCTGATACATATTGTGTCAATGGCTTTTCAATACACCCTACAAGAGTTGTATCAGGTCAGACCATGGTTCAGAGGATGGTTGGGATTTAAACCAACCCATCTGAACCGATTTTGAAAAAAAAAATAGATAAAACGAAAAAAAAAAAAAACGCCTATACATGCAGATATCAGTCTGTATCAATACTTTAAACTTTGGTTGAAACAAAAAAATGACAATTTATAGAGGATGTTAGTCAATGTTTATGGCTTTGATTTTTCGCTGACGTGGTAACTGTTTCTGGTTTCGAAGACAGAATCATACACATTGGACAACAGCCTCTAAATGATCAAATGGAGTTTAGGTTAGCCCACTGTACATTTGACCAATCAAAATCATCCACACCTTTGTTAAGTGAAGTTTTAATATCTCTTAACACTTGGGAAGCTACCAATCCGTAGCCAAAATGAACAGAAAATAATATGTAATTCATATGGTTATTGACTTATTGTTTGTGAAATTCATCCAATGGAGCTTATGATAAGCATCAAATGCCTTAATTAGAGATCTAAGTTTCACTTTCACTTTAAAATGGCATTTGTTGAACATGTTTTAGTATTTTATATAATTCGAATTTTTAGCCATTAAATTCTGCATTTTAGGACAAAGACAAATAATTATATTACACTACGACAGTCAGTGGATTTCCATTTTTCTTTTAAAAGGAAAAGTAAATATCATAATCGGGTATGCCCAGAGCTAATTTGGGAAATAACAAAAATCTTGGTATAAAGTTTTAGTCATATTGGCCATCAGATGAGCTGGATCATTGTACTTTCTATTAATTAGGGGTGGGTCCCATCCTATCCAGTCTAATGTGAATTCATTATAAATGGATCAGGTTCAATTCAATCCAATAAATATTTTAGATCATTTTAGACTGGTCAAATTCAATGATTGGACACTCTAATCTGTTCAAATTCATTTTGATCTAGATTGGTTTCAATCCAAATCTAGTCCATTAATACTTATATTTTTATCTTATATCAATGGGTTAGATATGGGCTTAATCCAAGCTAATCTAATATAAATTTATTATAGACAGACTTCCAATATAATCTAATAAATATTTCGGAGCAGTCGGTTCATCCAATCCTTTCAAATTGATTTTAGATTGAACAGGGTCCGATCCAAAACCGGTCCATTGACACCCTTACTATTACCGCATGCCATGATTTTGAATCCGAATACCACAAAAGATATTTTAAATCTCGATTTTGGTAAGCTGCATGTTGTCATGGATGGAGGCTTTCACTGGAATCAAAGAAACCTGGATGATAGACTACTTAAATTCAGCTACGACGAGAAGATCGATGTCTCTACAGAAAGAAGACAACTTTAGTATACCAAGACACTTTCGCTTCTAACTAGCTTGGACCTCTCAAACAATAACTTGGGTGGAGATACCAGAACTAACAAATCTTCATGGACTGCAGAGTTTGAATTTATCAGAAAACCATTTGATCATCGGAAGGATTCCAAAGAACATCGACAGCAGTCCGGATTTCCACTAACATGATTAAAGAGTATCTAACGGAGTCGGACTCCACTAACATCGACAGCAGTCCGGATTCCAAAGAACATCCTGTGAACCCCCTTTAAAGCTCCTATGCTTTCTTCTCAACCATTACACCCTTTAGAAAAGGTTTGGGAAGGCTGAATTTTGACATGCTACCAAGAAATGATAAAGTCAGAGGCCCTATCTCGGCTTTTGGGGAGTGTGCTGGTGAGGCACTTCACTTCAATCTAACCTCAAGGCTAAAACATTGAAACAGTATGAGGTGGGCCCTGGTTCCAAAGATAGCTCCTCTAATCTGACCTTGCTTTTGGAGCAACAAATGGATTGGGCCTTTGATTTCGGTATGTCTTTTAGCGAGGAGCAAGAGCAAGGGGTCCAATTTCGTGATTGGTTGAAAGCCCAGGAAGCTTCCAACATCATGGCCCAACCTTCCAGGTTCATCTTGTAGTGTGGGGTCAGACTCAAATTCGGGCAGCACTTCATCTGACCTCCTTCGCTAACGTCCCTGTTTGGCAAGTTTTTCAAAAAATCTTTTGGTCTTTTAGAAGTTCGATAGACTATTAAAAGACTATAAAAGACCAAAATGGTCTGAATCTGAGAAGCTCCGAGCCAAGCTTACAATCTATTCGGGCTTTTTAACTTCCCAACATTTTAACAAAAATTTGGCTCAAAGTTAAAACTCTCTGTCCCCACCTCAGCAACCGAAGTGAGAAGCATCGAGACTGGTACGTTCTCCTCCTCCTCTTCCTCTTCTTCTTCACCACATTCTTCTCATAAATGTTTGTCATTCTTCACCATGTTCAGCTGTTTGTCGTTCTTCACCATCAACATCTCTCATTTTGTGATCATTTTAGTTCAAGTGGAACCCAGACCATGCAAGGGCCATCAGGCAATGATGAGTTACCTCCACCTATATTGCCTCCAGGCTTAAGGAATATTCAAATCTTGTTCTTGTAAAAGAGATGACATCTCTGCCCTTACAGTTGTTGCTTCTTCAATAGGTCAGGCCATGTAGCAATCACCTATCCCATTCACATGTGAGCTCTGTTCTGAATGAACTTGGATTTCCTAGAGAGTAGCTATTAGAGTTGGATTTCTTAAAGAACCTGCAGATTTCTTCAATGCATCTTAGTGGCTTTGCCAACTCTTTTTTGGATTTATTGGTATTGCCTATTTCTTGTTGATTAAAAGTTCCATTGTGATTGAGTGATTAAAAGTCCCACTATGGTAAACAATGAATATTTACATATCGTGATTTGGTCATAGCAAATTATTTTTCCTTACAATTTCAAATAAGCCTAGATGAGTTGTTGGTTAATTTGTTATTTGTGGATGTAAATAATAAGTAGTTTATTTATGACTTACGTGCAGCAATGTCTATGCACAAAAAGATAGAGCTCTTATTGTATAAAAATGCTCCGAGCCTTACATTGGCTGGGTCAGTGTAGTAGGCACGTTAGGTAAACATAATGAGTGAGTACATAATAGTTGTGTAACACATGTATTAGTTAATATGCCTTTCATCTAAATAATTCATTATTTTATTATCTTTATCAAAATAATTAAAAATAAAAATAATGAAAAAGGAAAACCTAAACATGTTGAGAGTTGGGACTCATTATATTTTCCTTTTTCATTGTTTCATATTTTTAATTATTTTGACAAAGGTAATAAAATAATGAATAATTCCTGTTTGTCTAACGGAGCAAAAACATTTGGATGAAAGGTGCATTAAATAGGACATGTGTCACACAGCTATTAAGTGCTCACTCATTGTGCTTACTGATGGAGGGTGATTTGGCCCAACCTCGTAGCACGGGTACACGTGGGCATGAGCTTGCTCAAGCGATGACTCAACGTGATAGTACAGCAAGTGCAGCCGCAACTCGGTGGAAAGGGCTCATCGAGTTTAGTTTGGCAACTCGGTGGGTTAGGCTATTCGCCGAGAGTCGCCTGGCCTGCACCTCCTCCCCAAGGTATTAGTTAATATGCCTTTCATCTAAATAATTCATTATTTTATTATCTTTGTCAAAATAATTAAAAATAAAAATAATGAAAAAGGAAAACCTAAACATGTTGAGAGTTGGGACTCATTATATTTTCCTTTTTCATTGTTTCATATTTTTAATTATTTTGACAAAGGTAATAAAATAATGAATAATTCCTGTTTGTCTAACGGAGCAAAAACATTTGGATGAAAGGTGCATTAAATAGGACATGTGTCACACAGCTATTAAGTGCTCACTCATTGTGCTTACTGATGGAGGGTGATTTGGCCCAACCTCGTAGCACGGGTACACGTGGGCATGAGCTTGCTCAAGCGATGACTCAACGTGATAGTACAGCAAGTGCAGCCGCAACTCGGTGGAAAGGGCTCGTCGAGTTTAGTTTGGCAACTCGGTGGGTTAGGCTATTCGCCGAGAGTCGCCTGGCCTGCACCTCCTCCCCAAGGTATTAGTTAATATGCCTTTCATCTAAATAATTCATTATTTTATTATCTTTGTCAAAATAATTAAAAATAAAAATAATGAAAAAGGAAAACCTAAACATGTTGAGAGTTGGGACTCATTATATTTTCCTTTTTCATTGTTTCATATTTTTAATTATTTTGACAAAGGTAATAAAATAATGAATAATTCCTGTTTGTCTAACGGAGCAAAAACATTTGGATGAAAGGTGCATTAAATAGGACATGTGTCACACAGCTATTAAGTCCTCACTCATTGTGCTTACTGATGGAGGGTGATTTGGCCCAACCTCGTAGCACGGGTACACGTGGGCATGAGCTTGCTCAAGCGATGACTCAACGTGATAGTACAGCAAGTGCAGCCGCAACTCGGTGGAAAGGGCTCATTGAGTTTAGTTTGGCAACTCGGTGGGTTAGGCTATTCGCCGAGAGTCGCCTAGCCTGCACCTCCTCCCCAAGGTATTAGTTAATATGCCTTTCATCTAAATAATTCATTATTTTATTATCTTTGTCAAAATAATTAAAAATAAAAATAATGAAAAAGGAAAACCTAAACATGTTGAGAGTTGGGACTCATTATATTTTCCTTTTCCATTGTTTCATATTTTTAATTATTTTGATAAAGGTAATAAAATAATGAATAATTCCTGTTTGTCTAACGGAGCAAAAACATTTGGATGAAAGGTGCATTAAATAGGACATGTGTCACACAGCTATTAAGTCCTCACTCATTGTGCTTACTGATGGAGGGTGATTTGGCCCAACCTCGTAGCACGGGTACACGTGGGCATGAGCTTGCTCAAGCGATGACTCAACGTGATAGTACAGCAAGTGCAGCCGCAACTCGGTGGAAAGGGCTCATTGAGTTTAGTTTGGCAACTCGGTGGGTTAGGCTATTCGCCGAGAGTCGCCTAGCCTGCACCTCCTCCCCAAGGTATTAGTTAATATGCCTTTCATCTAAATAATTCATTATTTTATTATCTTTGTCAAAATAATTAAAAATAAAAATAATGAAAAAGGAAAACCTAAACATGTTGAGAGTTGGGACTCATTATATTTTCCTTTTCCATTGTTTCATATTTTTAATTATTTTGATAAAGGTAATAAAATAATGAATAATTCCTGTTTGTCTAACGGAGCAAAAACATTTGGATGAAAGGTGCATTAAATAGGACATGTGTCACACAGCTATTAAGTCCTCACTCATTGTGCTTACTGATGGAGGGTGATTTGGCCCAACCTCGTAGCACGGGTACACATGGGCATGAGCTTGCTCAAGCGATGACTCAACGTGATAGTACAGCAAGTGCAGCCGCAACTCGGTGGAAAGGGCTCATCGAGTTTAGTTTGGCAACTCGGTGGGTTAGGCTATTCGCCGAGAGTCGCCTGGCCTGCACCTCCTCCCCAAGGCTGAGGCGCTCCGAGCTACCTCCGAGCTCGGGGCCCCCTGACCTTTCCTAATGCCTGAGCTCCTCCTAGTGGATTTTAGGCCACTCCCAAATAGGAACACCCCGATCTGCCTCTAGATACCCCGAGGTAGAGACACCTCGATCCAGGCAGCTCGGTGTAGCTTGCCACAGGCAGCTCGCCACTTGTAGGGTAGCTCGGTACAGAGTAGCTTGCAAAAGAGCAGTTCGGCATATCGCAAGAAGGTCTCCTGCCCAACCACCGTACCTGACAAACCTGGAGACTACAACCACGTCTCTCGTCAAACAGTGTTGTGCCCGCCACCTTTGGAGGGTGTCTTACATCAGACAGGTACGTACCCTGCAACGACGGCCCCGCACGTGCTACCTCAGCCCTGGCTATAACGGCTACGGCAGGACGGCAGTGGCGGTTATACCTGCCCTGTCAGAGGCTAGTGGGCCTGATTCAACAGAGTTCTGTTATAAGTAGTCCAATCCCAAAGGATAGAAGTAACTTTCTGATACTCGTGCTATCTGCACTCTTAGCTTTCCTCCTCTCTTTGCATCTTTCACAGAACTCTAACTTAAGCGTCGGAGTGTTCCCGTTGGGCAAGCCCCTAGGGATTCCTCATCTTCTCCATCTCAGGTACCTTTCAGAAGCCACGCAAGTGCCAGTTAGGAGTGACCGGATTGCGCACCATCATTTGGTGTCGTATGTGGGAAACGCTTCTAAAAGCCTTCATCTAAGCTTTCACAGTTCCTTCTTTTCTGAAAACTCAACATTCATGGCTTTTTCAAGCAATGCCGGATGTAGCATGGAGATAGACATCGCCAGGGAACAACTCCAGGTCCCTGTGGTCTGCATTGGGCAGTTCACCATTCCCCTCTTGGTGGACGGAGACCCTAGCCTGAACGTGCCGCGAGTAGTGGCGCCTGTGAGCGTTCCCTTTCCCCCCTCTATTGAGACTACCTTCAATGAACCAGTTGTCCCTCTGGCGACCAGCCAAAACAAACTTGGCCATTTGATGCAGTGCATATGGGCCATGCAAGGCCAAGTGCAGCAGCTTCAGCAACACCAACTCTACCAGCAGCAGGTGTTGCATCACGTCTCTCAATATCATTATCAGCAGCAATTCCCTCAATTGCCTTAGCCTCAACCTCAGCTCCCTCCTCGACACCCAGCCTCATGACAAGCTAGGTCTCACCGCCAGGATGAACGCCCTTCTCGCCAAGAAGAGGCTTCTCAGAACCCCCCTAAGAGCCAAGCCTCCTCCCGCAATAGAAAGGAAAGACCATCCACTCCGGTCTCACCGCGGGCAGTCAGGTCGGGAGGACCCCAGCTCGCCATGTCTACATCACCCCAACAATCGAAGTTCGAAGCTCCACTTTTGGAGAACCGGTTTGAGATCCTGGCTGCAGACTCTAAGCAGAACCCCTCTGTCCGCAGCCATCACCAACGGCCCGAGTTGCTTCCTGCGCAAACTATCCCTGACAGTACGGAGGTGAGCAGCACCAACGCGAAGCCCGCCAAGAAGCAAAGACTCCACCGCTGAGCTCGCCGAACTACCACCCACAACCTGCCCGAGCTCAGAGGCAGGGAAGAGGTAAGCTCGGGTGAAGTTAAAGCTCCCCTCCTTTCTGTTCCATCCCCCCTGTCTCCCGAGCTCCTGGTTGTTCTAATGCCCAAAGACTTCAAGCTCCCCCCTCTCGACAAGTATGACGAGTCGTTCGACCCGAATGATCTTGTAGACGCTTTTCGGTCACAGATGCACCTGGCGAGGGACACTGAGTCTTGCATGTGCGTGGCCTTCTCCACTAATTTTAGAGGAGCGGCCCGCACATGGTATCGAAGCCTTGCACCTGGATCAATAAGAAGTTGGGCACAGTTCGCGCAAGCCTTCACATCCCACTTCGTCACCAGCAAGCGGTGCCCGCGAACTGAGGAAAGCCTTCTCAACATAGTCTAGAGAGAGGAAGAGTCCACCCGGGGCTATATCAAGCGGTTCAATGATGCATGCATGCAGATACCGCACCTAGACCCTGTAGTGCGCCTTGTAGCAGCCAAGAAGGGCATGACGCACAAAGAATTCAAGTGGCACATGGTTGTCAACCAGTCGGCGACCATAACAGAATTCCTCAAGCTCGCGGACAGGTTCATAGCCACAGAAGAAGAGATCAACCAAAAGGGTGAGAGCACGCTCAAGAAGAGAAAGAGATAAGGAGAACCTTCTAGCCAAGGAGACAGCCGAAAGAAGAAGGATGTAGCTCAAGGGGCAAAGTCGGGTCAGCCGTTCCGAGCCCCTATAGCGGACCGAACTGACTACACCCCACTGAATGCTAAGCGGGTCAAAATCCTGATGGCAATCAAGGACGCCCCGTACGTGAAGTGGCCACCCCACCTGAGGGGGAATCCTAATGAAAGGAATAAAAATTTGTATTGTAGTTTTCACAGAGACCACGGTCATAGTACCGAGAACTGTAAGAATCTCCACGACGAGATAGAGGAACTCATTCATCGCGGATATCTAAGGAATTTTGTACAGAATAACAACAATAATAATAATAAGGCAGGTCGGCAAGGGGAGCATGGTAAGGATGCTCCCGAGTCCAATAGCAGGCCGACAAAGCAGTCACAGAGGTAGCCTCTAGAAGAGATGCCAGTTTGGGATACCATCCACATGATAGTTGGAGGCTCGATCGTTGTAGGTTGTACCTCGGTGGCAGCTCGGACGTCAGTTTGTGAAGCTGCCAGGGAAGAACAAAATCCTCCGAAGTGGCCGAAGACAGAGGAATTGATCTTCTTCACGGAGGACGATGCGTGCGGGGTTCACTACCCCCACGATGACGCGCTCGTCATAAAAGTAAGGATCAATGATTTCGAGGTCAGGCGCATCCTCGTTGACTCAAGTAGCTCGGCAGATATCCTCTTCAAAGCCGCGTTCGACAAGCTTTAGTTGCAGGGAAGTGACTTGAGGTCCGCTAATACTCCCTTGGTGGGCTTCAACGGAGAAGAAGTTAGGCCCCTTGGGAAAATAACAGTATCTGTGGAAGTCGACACATGGCCCAGCGTAGTCAGACACAACCATGACTTCTTGGTGGTCACGACCCCCTCCCCGTACAACGCCATAATAGGCCGGCCGATCACCCATGTCCTACGGGCGGTGGTCTCCACTTATCATTTGGCGATAAAGTTCCCTACAAACTTCGGAGTGGGGGTAGCGCGGGGCGACTAGCTTGAGTCTCGCAAGTGCTATGTCGCCACCCTTAAGGGGAAGACCAAGGTGGCCAACAACCTCGAACTGGAGCGACCTATGGAGCAAGGTGAAGAACGAGCTGCACCCATGGAAGAAACAGTTGATATTCCGACTTCAGCAGCAGACCCAGCTCGGACACTTCAGATCAGTGCTTCAGTCCAGGAACCCCTGCGATCTGAACAAGTAAGTTTTCTACTTCAAAACTTAGATGTTTTTGCATGGTCCGCGACAGAGATGCCCGGTATAGACCCTAATCATATAACTCACAAGCTCAATACAGATCCTGTAGTTAGGCCCGTTAGACAGAAGAAATGCAACCTAGCCCTAGAGCGATGAAAAGCAGTCGATGAGGAGGTCGCGAAGCTCCTCGCAACAGACCTCATAAGAGAAGTCCATTACCCGAGCTAGGTAGCCAACCCCGTTCTAGTAAAGAATGCTAACGACAAGTGGCGCATGTGCGCCGACTTCACCAACCTAAACCGAGCCTGCCCAAAAGACTGCTTCCCTCTCCCCAGAATCGACTGCCTGGTGAACGTGACCTCAGGGCACAAGTTGCTGAGTTTCTTAGATGCCTATTCATGATATAACCAAATCAGGATGGACCTGGCGGACGAAGAAAAAATTGCCTTCATCACAAAGTTCGGTCTATATTGTTACAAGGTTATGCCCTTCGGGTTGAAAAATGCTGGGGCAACCTTTCAAAAGCTTGTAAATAAATTATTTGAGCCATTAATTGGTAGGAAAATAGTGTTATGTAGACGACATTGTCGTCAAAACCCAATACTCACATGAATTAATACAAGACTTGCATTTTGTCTTTCAAATTCTGAGACGATTTAACATGAAGTTGAATCCAAACATGTGTGTCTTCGGTGTCACCTCGGGCAAATTACTAGGATACATCGTTAACCGGCGTGGCATTGAGGCCAACTCGGATAAGATTAAGGCCATCTTAGATATGAGACCACCCCAGAAGTTGAAGGAGGTTCAGAGGTTGAATGGTCACGTAGCCGCCTTGAGCCACTTTATGTCCAAGTTAGCGGACCGCTGTCTACCTTTCTTTATGGCAATTAAAAGCAAAGGGTTCGAATGAACCCAAGACTGCCAGCTCGCGTTTGATGAGCTCAAAAATACCTTGCTAGTGTGCCAATCTTAACCCGGCCCGAAGAGGGCGATGTTTTAGAGTTGTACCTCTCGGCAAGTGACGAAGTGGTCAACTCAGTATTGATAAAGGAAGTAGATCGGGTCCAACGACCCATCTATTATGTTAGTAAAGTATTGCAGAGAGCAGAGACGAGATATCTAGAGATAGAGAAGCTAGCCTACGCACTGGTCATTGCAGCTCAGAAGCTCCATCCATGCTTCCAGGATCATACTGTTATCGTTCTCACCGACAAACCTCTGAGGCAAGTCTTACTTAAACCCAAGGTCTCTGGTCGATTGACGAAGTGGGCCGTTAAGCTCAGCGAGTACGACCTCCTATACAAACCGCAAACTGCTATTAAGGCCCAAGCCTTAGCAGATTTCATTGCAGAGTGCACTTTCAGCTCCGAAGTCCCCAGGCCGATTGAGCACCAGGCCCCCAGTTCGGGCAAGCCCGGAGCTCCAAGACTAGTTGAGTCCGGGCCCCGTGAGGTAGCAGCCAGTGTGACATCTCTCCTAATTAGGCCAAGCACGAACTGGGATGAAGAGTCCTGGATCCTTCACATAGATGGCTCCTCGAACTAGCAGGACAGCGGAGCTGGAATAGTTCTGCATGACCCAAGTGGCACGAAATTGGAGTACGCACTACGCTTCGAGTTCGCGGCATCCAACAATGAAGCGGAATACGAAGCGCTGATAGTTGGACTAGCTTTAGCCAGAGAAGTAAAAACCAAGCACATCGTCATCTGCAGTGATTCCCAGCTCGTAGTCAACCAAGTCACAGGAGATTACGAAGCTCGTGAACCAACCATGGTTGCTTACTTAGCCAAAGTAAGAGAGGCTCTGCTCAACTTCCAGTTACGAAGCTCGGAGAACACTGAGGTCGACGCCCTGTCCTGGTTAGCCAGCACCAGCGATATCACCATGAGAACCGTGTACATAGAGGACCTGCCTCGGCCTAGCATTCTCGGGAGGGGGGCAGAGGAGGTCGCTCCCATCGTTCAAGCAGAGCCGAGCTGGATTGACCCGCTCGCGAGCTTCTTGCAACACGAGACCCTCCCTACAGATCGCAATGCCGCCAGAAGGGTAGAGCGCCAGGCAGCCAAATACGTCATAATAGATGAATGACTGTACCGGAGATCCTACACACTCCCCTACCTACATTGCTTATGACCAACCGAAGTCGAGCTCATACTCTGCGACAATCATGAGTTTGTGCGGCGGACACTTGGGGGCAAGGCCCTCACCCAAAAAGCACTACGATAGGGGTATTATTGGCCAACAATGAAGGCATATGCCATCGAGCTCGTCAAAAAATGTGACAAATGCCAGAAGCATGCCAATATTCACCATCAGCCTGCTGCCGACCTCAAGTATCTCACCAGCCCGTGGCCTTTTGCACAATGGGGCATCGACATACTTGGACCGTTCCCGCCAACAGCAGGCCAGAGGAAGTTCTTAGTAGTAGTAGTGGATTCTTTCACCAAGTGGGTAGAAGCTGAACCTCTTGTAACGATCACAGCCCGGAACGTCCAAAACTTCTTTTGGAATAATATTGTGTGCCGCTTCGGGCTACCCCGGGTACTAATTTCTGACAACGACAAGTAGTTCGAGGACATCGAATTCTAGAACTGGTGCCAAGACATGGAGATTCGACAGAATTTCACTTCAGTTGCACACCCTCAAACAAACGGTCAAGCAGAAGTCACAAACATAGTCATCCTCCGCGGACTGAAGCCACGTTTGGACAGAGCTAAAGGATCGTGGGCAGACGAGCTACCCAGTGTTCTATGGGCTTACCAAACCACGGAGAAAACCACCACAGGAGAGACTCCCTTCAACCTCACCTACGGCACCGAAGCAGTTATCCTAGCAGAAATTGAAGTACCAATGCTGTGACTGGAAAAATACAATGATCAGATAAATGAGGATGAGCTACGTACCAACCTCGATCTACTCGATGAAGTAAGGGACCTCACGTACATTAGGACTGCAGCTTACCAGCAAAGAGTAGCTCGGTACTATAACGCCAAGGTCAAGAAACGGAACCTCTGCGTCGGTGACCTGGTCCTTCGTAAAGTTATGGTACCTAAACCCGGCATTGGCAAGCTCGGGTCCAAGTGGGAAGGACCTTACCAAGTGAAACGAGTGCTCGGGGAAGGAACATACGAGCTCGAAACCCTCGAAGGGAGACAGGTACCTCAGGCATGGAATATTGTCAACTTAAAACAGTATTACCTGTAACAACTGAGTAGACTACGAGTCACTCCCAGAGCCTAAGGGCCAAAATACCGAGCTAACATGACCTCGGCAATATAAGACCCTGTCGCCTCTTCGACACGGGTGAACTCTAGGAGAGCGGACTTAATAATTAAATAAATAAATAAATGACCAAAGAGAATTATTTTCTATTGCTACCCTCGGTAACGGTTCATCCAGCTTCTAGCTGTTATTTTTCTTCTTTTCGTATTTCATAGAATGGCTAGTTACAACAACAGATCATAGAGTACTATCCGAAGTTGATTTTAGTTTGAACACATTTGGGCACCATCTCTCTCCCTACCGACTCATAAAGACTCGCATAGGAAGCCAATGAGTGCAGCAATACTAGGGTCCCCCCTTCACACTTCTCTTGACACCAATTAGCTACGGTTCAATGAATTAGGAGGGGGAGCAAAGATTGTGTTGGGTTTGACTGAGTGTTGTATACATTGAAGTGATTCATACCAAGGCATCATCCTCTTTTACGCTGAACTTCAGTGAATGGGGTGATACTGAGGTTCCCCTTTACACCTTTCACTTGTGTTGAACTTCAGTGAAATAAAAAACGATAGGAAGTTTACTTGTGTAATTAGACAATCCAAAGAACATAACCCAACTGGAGAACTCAGAGGAAAACTGCCATGAACACTAAGGAGTCTAAGGGATCTCTTAGTGTATGAACCTAAAGCTCCTACACCGTTGGTCTTGAAGCTTTTAGTGCACCAGAGATTGGGAGAACCATAAATAGTGAGCAAGAATAGTTGGAGACAGAAGAGGTTTAACTCAGAGTGATCAAAGCTCGTCCATGGCGACCACTCTCCTCTGCAATGTCCTCTTCTTCTCTTTCCCTTTTGGGAAAGAATGAAGAAGGAGAAGGAAGAAGCTCAAAATAGAAAACTCCCTTCCTGTTCTTTTTGGCAAAATGAAAAAAGGGTTTAAATGCAAAAAGCAAGATTAAGCTGATATGACAAGAGTATTCGGGTGAAGAGGACCATTTCCCTAGGCGGATTCAAGGTTTGGGGGGGGGTAAATGGTCTAGAAGGTATGATTTTGGAGGTATTCTAGGAAGGATGACATGCAGGGGTATTTTGGGTATTTTGAGGGTTTTTAGGGGTTAAAATGTCCAAAAGGTGTGAGTTGGGGGGCATAATGGGAAGGGTGATTGATGGGAGTATTTTAAGGGTTTTTAGGGGTAAAATGGTCCAAACAAAGTGGATTTGGGATATTTTGGAAGGGATGAAGGGTAAGGGGTATTTTGGATATTTTGAGGTTATTGAGGGGTCCCAACAAAAACCGTAAGGAGGGAATATTCTGATCCAAACGTAAGCAACTTTTGGGTGACCAAGATTTACCTAGGAATGGCTACTCTGTTGGTGATATATCACAAGAGAGTCGTGCAAATAAATGACTACTTGTAAAATAGAATCTTCCTCGTTTTGAAAGCTAGGGATGGAGTTTTTAGGAGAAATTTGGTAGGGCGTTGGCAAGGTCAAATGGGTCTAATGAGGCCGCATCTAAGGGATTTATGTGATCATGGTTCTTGAACAAATAAGAATGGTTGAAAAGGAATCTTGCTTCAATCAAGGGGCAAAAGAATGAGCATTAAGATGACATGTGACAAGCAAGGGTTTCAAGGTACTTGGAGTATTTAGGGGGTGTTGGATTAATCATGTGAAGTGTCTAAAGGGGGATTTGAAATTTAAAGGAGGTTAGCATCCACTTTTTGGTGCTGACAATCAACGTTGGCAACCAATATTTGTATAAAACCCAATCCAACTAATCTTTGTTTCTAACATTATATATGTTAAAACCAATTTAACATCTTTCTAAGGTGGCTTCTTGAGAGAGCAAGGAAAGTTAATGCAAAGAGGGGTTGAGAGTTCAAATTGGGGTAAGGAAGAAAGGAGAGGCCATCTAAGACGGCTTCAACTACTTTAGTATATACATAGATGGTAATAAACTTTTTTCTTTGGATTTTCATACATTTTTTTTTGTAGATTATAGTACTTCCCCATTTTGAAGTTAATGCCATCATTTTTGTTGAAAGCACGATGTAGGATAGTGTTTTCTCTCTTAAGTAGAATGCTTGAAATTTTCGAAATTTAATTTATTCTTGTGAGATTCCTCAATGCAGTTGATGTCATTGAATAAATTCAAGGTTCAAAATATCAGTGTATTGGTATTTCTATATGTTTACAATTGATATTTAATGCTCTAAAATCTATAAATAACATTCTATTGGGCCATAGTGGATTTGCACTCTTAATAATAGAGTTTTAAACCTTATAGTAATGAATTTGTTTGTCATGGACTTTCATACACTTTTTTGTATATTACAGTATTTCCCCATTTTGAAGTTGATGCCATCATTTTCGTTGAAAACACATGTAATGTAGAATAGTGGTAGTTGCTTTTGTGATTCACAACTTTATTCGAGGCAAAATAAAGAAAGATAGTATTGATGTTGGCTTTTTCGACAAATATGAGAATGTGAATCTTGAGATAGAAGAAGATCTAATGGATGAAGGTCAATCTGTTGGTGTGGTAAACGTTGATAAGATCCAATTGAATACATTGATGTTTAGTCCTTTTTTATTAATTTTAGGTTTAAAGACTTGTAACAATGCTTTTTGTATGTATGGCTTTGAAGAACTAGTCTTAAGAATCAATAGTGTATCCAAACGTCATTTTTGTTAAATTTGTTCCTAAGAAAAAATTTGCCAAACACTTCAATTATTCCCTGGAATAGAAACAAGTAAGAGCAATGCCAAATGGGGCCTAAATTGTTCAGTTAATCCTATCTCATAGGGGTGTTCAAGGTCACGTTGGACTGGTTTCAGTGATTGTGTTCAACCTATCTGACCAAAGTTGCATATTCACCAAACTGAAACTGACCCACAATAGAGTAAAACCAACTCAAACTTAAAGGTTTGGTTTGGGTCGGTTTGAAGGTTCCTTTTGCTGCCCCATCACAAAAAATATTAAGATCTAGCTGAGCCTCTTTAAGGTTGGGTGGGGTGGGGGGGGGGGGGGGAGTCACAGTGTTCGATGTTTCTCCGAGATATGATGAAAATGAAGAGGAAAACGTGTCCAAGACTATGATAGAAAATTTCTCTAAATTTGGCAAGTTTAAAGGCTTAGGAATCTTTCTTATAATGCATGTTGATCCCAATGGGTATTATACTCTTATTTCAATTAGTTTTTGAAATTGACTCAAAGTATGACCCCCCCCCATATCCTATGTTTCTTATTTGATGTAAATTTTTCGATTCAAAAAAAGAAAACAATTCAAAGACAAAACCAATTCCCCATTTAGGTTACTTAAACTTAAAGCTATCTAAGATGTGAAAGGACTAGGGAGTAGAGACTAAGAAGCAAGGCCAATAGTCATTTAGCAAGAATGGAAACACTTTACCTTAGATGGTGTTGGCCTTTTTTGGGACCATTTTTCGAAAAAAAAAAAAACCCATTTTTTGCCATATTATGTTTGGTAGTGTTTCTACCACATAGACAGTGAGCATCGTTTTTTCACTCTTTGTTCTATTTGGTAAGGAGATATTCGTCACTGAATTTCATGTAACTACACCCACTACTGCGTATAACAGTGCATGCCCTAAGAAAATAACAATGATCATCAAACATTCCACATTATTTGGATGATTAATTGACATTATTTGGCCTCAAAAAATTAAATCGAATGGGTGGAATTGATGTTCCATGATATGAGTGTAAATAGGTCTATCATGTCCGTCAGCCGATAGTGGCATAGTTTTGTAGATCTTAGGTATTTTGAAACTATTCAAGAGAAAATGAATGTAACTAATCAAACCATGTTTCTTCATGTAATAGACCTTTCAAATACTCACCTATTGGGCCCAATTCCTAATTAATATTGGTCCAATTGCTAATTGGATAAGGTTTCAAAGTATGTACTACACGCATTATGTTTATCAATGGCACCATTTTCTCGTCACGTTTGCTATGAACATAATCATCCTATTTAATGAGCTTCCAGACTAATAAAATAAGTATTAGCCAAACAAAAATTAAAAGGCAAATGGTGTTACAACCACAACAAGCAATGAGTGCAAGATTATCTATTGATATGTTGTGGTTACATGGTAGAAGAGCTATGTTGGATAACTTCAGCCCTAGGTGCTGTAGGACGGATTCCACCATATTCATCTACCCATATGAATGAACCCCTATGGTTATTCCTAACTTGACAATGTAAAAAACATCGTCTCTAATTAGTTTTTGTTCTTGCCATATGTAGTGCCATTTCCCCTTTACCACAAGAGCAATTTGGTAAAAACATCTCATCAGTCGGTCATTTCTACATGGAAAAACTTGCATAGTAAATATCAAATAACCCACAAAAAAGTGAGCATAAAAACACACACAAACTTAGAATAGTAAGTAGTAAACAAGTACAACCAATAACAAGCATAAACACCAGCATGTTTTGAATCCTAACATCATCATAGTCTGAATCTCAACATCATAATAGTTTGAACCACAACATCATGTTCACATGTTCACATGCAAATCACCACGCAGACATTTGGTACCTCTCTCATAGAGCAGTTGTAATTTGTTCTCTAACTATGTCCATCTCTCTACTTGAACATGATGCAGTAGTAGTATGCTCTTCATCGTTACCATCTAAGCCATCATCATCATCATTGGAGTCATTTTCATAACCATCTATACACTTGTTTATGTGTTCATCCTCACGTGCCTTTCGTTTTATGAAATTGTGGATTAAGAAACATGCCGTTATAAGAAGTCGTTGGAAGTCTAACTAATAGCATGACATGTTTTTCAAGATGGGGAATTTACCCTTCAAGATCCCAAAGCAATGCTCTATTACATTATGTAGTGAAGAAGGAGTGTAGTTGAAGATGTCCTTCTTCGATCTAAATATACCAGATTGTCTCTTGAATTCACTAATGGTCCATTTGGTTATTGAGAAACAATGAGATGGGATGAGAAATGAAAGTTTTATTTTCTTTTTTTTGGTCTCTATGTTTGTTTGCTGAGACTTATTATCCTATAGAATCTACTTCTAGTGTTTGGTTGATGAGAACAAACATATGTCCCTTGCTAGATTTGGAGTGTCGGTGTTAAACTAGAGGGTAATAGCAGCTATCAACACCCAATTTTTGCTCGGCCCACCGCCTGAGCCTTCAATCCACCCCAAACACCCGATCAAACCCTTCTGACCTTTCTGAAACACCCAAAAACCTAGAAAACCCAAATTTCACCCCGAGAGCCCTCAGATCCATTGTTAAACCTGTCCGATACCTATCTGATGACCCCGATCGACCCTCACTTACACCTCAACCAGTAAATCAGACACAACCATCAAACTTGGGACATGCCAAAACCCTACCTTGAGAAATTCAAGCCCAAAACTCCTCCATTTACCTTCGATGATGCAAAGATTCCATTTTGAGACTCCATATTTATCGGATTCCAAGTCTGCCTAATCTGGGCCAATTGGCTCAATCTGATTTTACCAATCATCTTAAACTACCCAAAAACCCCACCCAGAGAAGTTTCACCCAAAATTGCCTTTATTTCCCATTCATCACACAAAGATTCTGTTTCGAGCTCACAAATTAACCAAATTGAATCCCATTCAAATCTACCCAATTCGGGCCCAATCAGGCCAATTTGACCCCACCAATCAAATCAAAATGTTCGAAGACCCCACCTTACAAAATTTCATCCAAAAATACCCTCATTAACCCTTTCATCCAAAAATATTCTATTTTGGTCAATCCTATTAGCCCATACACACAAACCCACTCTTTGTGGTCAGACCCATCTTAACCCTCCACATTTTTTACCCAAAACCACCCATCATTGAACCACGAACCCGGTTCAACCTCTGGATCCGATTTAACTCAACTTGTCAAAAATTATCTAAATATCCTCTAATTTCCCAAAACTTACAAAAACACCCCCTGGCGCCATTTAAAAGAAACGGACACTTCATTTCGGCAAAAAGAGGGAGAGAGGGGGGAATCCACTGTTCTGACTCTTGAAGCACTATTCATCTCCCCCTTCGTTCGAACCCAACTCAGCGTCAGCGAATTAGAGGCAGTGGCAACCAACCCACCTCTGCTCTACCTCTCTCTCCACACTCCCTCTTCCTCTTCTTTTCCTCCTTCTTCTTCTTGATTTTCTCCCTTCTCTTCCTCTCTTTTCTGATTAGGAGAAAGCATTATCTGTCATACGCAAGCTCTCTACCCAGTGATATTTGAATAGCGGGAAGTTCTTCATAGCCGAAACACTCAAAGCAATCCTTCATTATTTCTTTGGTGATTCTTCTCACCATTTTTACGAATCTCTTCGTCCCCTTGACGCAGCCATCACTTGAGCTACTATCCATAGACCACAACAGGACAGAGTGTTTCCCCTGTATCATCCATTAAATTCAAGCCAACGTATAACATAGATCAAGATCCAATTACAGTCATTCATAGTTATCATCATTGGGATTATTGTGCTCTGTTCAAGTCGCACTTCAGGCCGAAACCCAAGCAGGTGATTCAGCTCTCTTAGCGTCTCTTTTGTGTTTCATTTTCTTTTATTTTTTTTTCTCTGTTATCTCATTTCATTTTCCTATATGGTGTGATGGCTTAACCGAAATCTGAGGAGGTTACCGGAGCTGGTGGCGAAATAGTCGCCGAACCAGCCTATGTCGAATCCTCAATGTTAATCCCGTTTAGTCATTGTGTTATTAGATTTTTATAATGTTCGGTTTTAAAAATTTGACCATCGCGATGATCTATTTTGAAAGGGGATTGTCTGTTAATAATTTGAAAGGTTCTGTTATTGATATGTTCTAAAGGAGGATCACCGCTTGTTGAGTTCTTTGTTGTTCTACTTCTGACGATTGACTATGCTAGAGTGGAAAATTCTAGGAGTTTAGAATTGAATGCGTTAATCTCTTACCTGTCTTATTTAACCGAATGGGTGGTTGGGTTTTTCCTCTTAAAGTGAAAGCTACCAAGTTGCTTTTGTTATTCGGCATCAATGATGCTGAGGTTGGAGGAGGACCGTTAATAGTAACTCTTTGGTTGCATCAAGCAAAATAAACCAAAAAAAAAAAACAAATAAATATGATATAAAAAAAGAACAAAATAGGAGCTTAGAAATCTGTAATGGCGAGTTTGGATCACCGGTACAAGATGCTTAATTTGATAGATCAGAAATATTAAAAAAACACACAAAAGATGAAAAATAAATAAATAAAATAATAGTAAAAGTGATTCCAAAAAAAATTACAAATAGGTTTTTTATAAGAAAAATAAAAGACAAATAAATAAAAAATTGATAAAAAATAAATAAATAAGTGAAACAAACAATAAAAGATAAAAAAATATATAAATGGAAAATAATGAGAACTAACAATTTCCCTTTTGTATTGGCTTGCTTTGGTGCTTGGTTCTTATTATCATAGTGGTTTATGGTTGTTTATTGGTGATACCATGTGGGTCCCACCTATTGGACCCGGGAGAGGGGTGCTTAACCCCTTCCCTCTCCCATCCAAGTCTCACTCAGACTACTTTAGCCAGTGCTTTGGGTCTTGGAGTCACTATCGAACTAAAATATTTTTTATGTCATTCTCAGAGGTCCCATCACCTCCATTTCCATAACTGATGGGTGGCAACTCCATTTTCAGCCCAAGTGACAAGTGAGCCAGTTTTTTCGATGCTCACAGACCGGCAACTCCACTGGGGAGTTCTTGGACCATAGGTGGGGCCCACATGAGGTGCCCAATGGGTTTTTCTTTTTTCCTTTTTTCTGTTGGAAATAATCCTATTTTTCTTGCCACTTGTTTAGATTATTGAATGCAATGCTTCTTATGTTACTTTGTTGATAATAAGTGTGACTCTCTTGTCCCATTTTTGGTTTGTTGATTTCTTTCTTTATTTTATTTTATTTTTTCTTCTTCTTGTCTTGCATAATCAGTCTACTTGCATCAATTGAATGGATTGCTTCTTAGTTTCTCAAGTTTTGATTTACCTGAATTTGGATTAGGAAATTTGCTTTGTTTATGCATATTACTTTCTTGAATTAGGCTATAGAGAATAAGTCTCTTGCATGCTCTTATGTCACTCGTGTCTGGATAGTAGAATTACAGGTTGTGTTGAGAGACAAAGTTCAAGTTGAATGTGGGGAAGTGGTTAGTACTGTCAACAAATTGCATGTTCCCTATCCCTATCCCCTATTTTAATTCCTGTGAGGAAAAAAGAAAATGAATGTGAGGATGGAGGAAAGTTGTGGGAGAATGAATGCTAAAACAATGAAGGAAAACGGAAATTGAATTCCATATGTGTACTTTCTCTCACAATTCCTTTCTTTGGTGAATTAACATGCAAATTGTTTGAGGAATTTTGAAAGTACATGCATACTTAAACTCAATGGGCTGACAATGAACCATTTCACATGAGGAGCATGGCTCTTACTTGAGAAGGCATGGATGTCTTTTCTTGATGCTTATGGCTAGGGTCTAGAATTTCCAAAGTGGTAAGCACCACTCTCTTGATCATTTTATCTTTTTTTTTATTTATTTTTTATTTCATGGATTGTCAATGGTATTAAATCCTAGTCTAGAAGAGTTTTGTACATGAATTTGGATAGGGTTTGATTATGACATTTCTTTGGACTACACTAACATAACATAGAATTGTTGTTTCTTGAATTTTTTGCATATGAATGTTAAACTGAAATTGAGTAATTTTGAAGGTCAATGCGAGCTTCTTGAAACCATCTTCATTGCTGAAATTTTCAGCCTTTGGGATCTCTTTGACTCCAACATGAGAAATTATGATTTTTTCAATGCATTTACCTTGCTGAAATCTTTGTGTTTTGGGGTTCATTTGGGTTCAAGTGCTCGAAAATTCTGGGTTTAGAAGTACGTTTATGCTTAAGATTTCTGGGTTATGTTTTTCCCTTTGATCTTAAAATGTGGAAAATTCTGGGTTATGCTTAAGAGTTTTCAAAACCATTACCTTGCTGAAATCTTTGTGTTTTGGGGTTCATTTGGGGAGTGAGTTTATGTCTGAAAATTCTGGGTTGATTCAAGAGCATAAAAGGTTGTTTTTCAAAAACGTTCTCATTGCTGAAATCTTCAGATTCTGGGTTCATGTTAATTCAAGAATGTGAAGATTGTTATTTTTAGAAGCTTTCTTACTATTGAGAATTCTGGGTTTAAGTTTCTTATGGTTTTAAGAGTGTGAAGGGGTGGTTATGTTGAAAGCACTTTCATGGCTGAAATTTCTAGTTTCTTGGTCTCATTTTGGATTCAAATATTTGAAGAATACTTGGTTTAGAAATGTGTTTGTTGCTGAAATTTCAGGATTGTGGATACTTTTAGGCCCCTAATGTTTGAACAAAGGGGAATTCTAAAAGTATCCCATGCTGAAATAGGAAGTTCTATGTGGTTTTTGAGCTCATTTGTCATGGATGTATTGATGTGGAGGTCCATTTTGATTAATGAAATGACATGCTTCTTGTTGCTTATTGAAATATTGATACTTATGGAAAGCATGATGATCCCTTCATTAAATGAAGATGTTGAGAAGTTAATGTTCATGAGCTTTGTCTTGAAAAATTATTCATGCGGAAATGAGAATCCTCACCTAAACGATGGAGTTACTGCCTTGAGAAATAAACTTTTGGGGGATGGGGTTCTATGATGAGGTAAGCTACAAATGTCAAACTCAAGACTATTGAATAATACATGCAAGGTGGAATTTAGAATTAGTAGGTGGAGGCTTAATAGGATGTTCCTAGTATGATCATGAATAAATCAGCTTTTGGGTAGAAGTTCAACTCTTTTTTCTTTTTTTCTTAATAATAAGCAATAAAAGAGAAACGTAGGTTGATTTAGTTTGGCAAGTATTTTCTTTGAAGTAATTGAGCCTTGAACATGCTTATTTTGGGAGACATTAGAAGAAGTTTCAGCATTGCTCCTTTGAAATTTGTTGATTTGACATGCTAAAATAGGATTGAGTTTCTAGTCTTTTAGGTAGAGTTGGCTTTCTTGAACTTGGTTAACTTTCTCATTGTGGGTGTGATTGGGAGAATTTATAGCACTATTCTTTGAGGATACACATGATCAAATGCTAAAAATGGGAAGAGGACTTAAAATCTTTCAAGAAAAGTAATATTGTAATGCATGAATAAGCCTTGAAAACTTACTTAGACTAAACAATTTAAGCCTTACTGGGAGTTGAATAAAAAGTGTCTTAGGCTGAAATGGGTTCAAGATTCAAGAAAAAAGACAAAAAATAATGTAAAATGGAAAATAAACAAAGAAAAGAAAAATCAAGTCAAAATAAAAAAGCAAATATTAATGTTTAGGATAAGAAAATAAAAAGGGGGATTTGCATCCAATAATTTTACATTCCAAATAAGTATACTCTCCTAGGTTGAAAGTTCAAGGTATGTAAATATCTCTTTGGTGTGACTTGTTGTTAATGAGTGTGCAGTTTTCTTAATGTTTAGTTTCTTTTATTGATCTTGTTATTTAAATTTATATGTGATGATGTATTCAACTATGTTTCTCTTCACCTTTTGCATGCTTGACCTCACTCACTAATTGCACACACCATTTGCATTAGATTCTACTGTCCTATTTCGTATTAGGAAGGGGCCAGTAGGTGTTGGGCCATTTGGACCACACCGACAACCCACAAATCAGCCACCAACCGGAGAAGCCCGTTTGTTCGACGGGTGGAGGCTTGAAGGCTGGCAACCTTGTTAGAACCTTGAGTCTAGGTGTCAAACTCTCCTCTCATGCATCACTGTCCACATGTTAGCCTAGTCAATTAGGGTGTTAGCCACCTCTACTTTGTTTGCTTGCATGCCCCTTGTGGGACCCACATTAAATAATAACACAAAATATAAAATATAAAAAAGGATAAAAATGTCAAAAATAAACAAACAAATCAAGAGTAAAAAACTAAAACAACAAAAAAAAGAGAAGAAAAAACAAATATATGAAAAATGTAAAGAAAACAAAAAATATAAAAAAATTTGAAAAATCCAAAAATAAAGAGTCAAAAAATAAAATAAAAAGCAAACAAAAAAATTGAATGTAAAATGGGTAGAAAGGTTTAGTTAAGAAAAAATATATGTAAATGAAAATTAATATATATATATATATATATATATATATATATATATATATATATATATATATATATATATATATATATAAAGGAGAGAAAGATAAAAAAGAAAGGGGAAGAAGAAAAGAGAAAAAAGTAAAAAAATAAAATATCCAAAATTTTCAAAATATTAAAAATCAAATGAAAGTAAAAAAAGAACAATAATATATCCAAAAAAAGAGAGAAAATTAAACGGGAAAATTTTAAATAGGAAAATGAAAAAGGAAAAAATAAAATAAAGTGTGAAAAAATGAAAAAAAAATATAAAAATAAAGTAAAGTGTCAAAAAAGATAGGAAATTTTCTAAAAAATCAAAACAAAAAGTAAAGTGTAAAAAAAAAGTAAACTAAAATAAAAAAAATAAAGTAAAGTGTCAAAAATATAAAAATATAAAAGAAAAATAAAAATGTAAAGAAAAACAAAAAAAAATCTGAAAATCCAAAAATAAAGTGTAAAAAATATAAAATAAAAAGAATTATCATATTGAAAATAAAAGATTATAAATTTAGGAAAATTTTAAATAAATCAAATAAGATACTAAAAAATCAGCAAAAATAGAAACACAAAAGCAAAAAAAGAAGAAGAAGAAGAGAGATAAAAAGAATAAAAAAAAAAAAAGAGAAGGAAGAAAAAATCTAAAGAAAACAAAAGAATTATTAAAAATTAAACAAAATAAAAACATAAAAAGGGAAACCAAAAACAAATTTCTGAAAAATACGAAAACAAAGTGATGTGTTAAAAAATGAAATAAAGAGCATAATATAACAATTATAAATAAAAAATTATAAATATATGAAAAATCAAAAGAAAATCAAATAAGAAGTTCAAAAATCAACAAAATTAGAAGAAAAAAAAAAGGAAAAAGAAAATGAAAACGAAAAAGGAGTAGAAATAAAAAAAATGAAAAAAGAAAAAGAAAGAAAAAAATAAACTTAAATAATGCAAATAATAGAAATTCTGAATATTTCTTTAGGGTAGTTAAGAAAATTAATTTTAGCGCAAATATAAAAAAACAAGAATTAAAGATCTTTAAAAAAGAGAAAAAGAAAATAAAAACACAAAAACAATCATTTTAAAAAAATAAAAAAATCAAAATCAAAATTAACAAAGAAATCAAAAAGGATGTCAAAAGTTATTGAAAGTCAAAAAGCCAAAACACAAAATACAAAAAAAAGAAAGAAAATTTCCAAAATCCAAGGAAAATGAAAAAAAAAACAAGAAAAGAAAAAGAAAAAGGGAAATAAAAAAAATAAGAAATAAAAATGCAAGAAAAATAAGAAAATAAAAAATGCAAAAAGGGGAAATTATAAAATCCATAAAAAGAAAAATCAAAATAGAAAAAAAAAAGAAGAAGAAGAAGAAAGGCCAAAATTCAAAAAAAAAATGTAAAATATAAAATGCAAAAACTGAGCAAAAAATTCAAAATTCAAAAAAAAAAGAAGGAAAGTGGAAGAAGAATCTAAAATATATAAAAAAAAAAGTTAAGATAAAAAAGGGAAAATCCAAACTTTAGAAAAAAAAATGAAAAAAGAGGAAAGATTTGTGGGAAAGTTAACTATTAAAAAATAAAAAACTAATTAAAAATAAAAAATAAAAAGAAAATCAAAATACAAAAATCAGAAAAAAAATGATAAAAAAAGATTAAGTCAATCAAGAATTAAAATGCCAAAAACAAAAAATAAAATAAAAACTAAATTGTAAAAAAAATAATCTAAAAGGGGTAAAAATGATAAATGATAAAAAATAAATGAAGGAAAAGAAAGGGAAATGACCAAAAGAATAAAGTTTTAAAAATGGGAATTAAAAAGGGATAAAAATGAAAGCAATGGGAAAAAAGAGAAGATAAGGAAAATATCAAGGAATAAAAAATAAAATAAAAAAAATCAATCAAAAATTTCAAAAAAATAATGAAAAAATAATTAAGAGAGAGAGAGAGAGAGAGTGAATGAGAGCAAAATAAAGAAAGAATAAGTTGCTAACTAAGTTGTGTTTATTGGGAAGCATTGTCGAGAATTTTCAACCAATTCCTCATCAGATAGTGACTAGATCAGTTACCGATTTTTTGTTTCTTTTTTTAACTACATTCGACCTGATCCCTTTCAAAGGAGTACGTAGAGCAGCCCATCTCGTGGGTCTGGCCACTTCTATAAATAAAATATTTTTTTCCTATTTCTCTCTTTCTTCCCTGAAATACTTGTTTATAAGAGAGTGATTAGTTCATTCTGTATTGTCTACCCACAGAAGAATGTAGTGTTTGTCCCCTCTTAAAGTCCCAAAAGCATGTTTAAAGAAAAGTCAGGTATTGATCAAAAGTACCATAGTTGAACTTTCTATTGACCTCCCAACCCAAAGCATAGCACATTCCCTTTGAATATTGCCTAAGCCAACACAAAATAAAGGCACCATCCTAACCTAGTGCTCTATCGATTAATCAAATAAAGGATTGGAGGCCATCATCAGTTATTCCTCTTTCCTCATTGATCTCTTGAATTTGCCAAAGTCGCTAGTTAACCACTTGAGCTTATACATTAGACCTTTTTCAAAAAATTAGCCAAACCCAAAGAATGCACCTCAAGGATAATCAAAGGACTAAAAAAACTAAACAAAAAAGAAAAAATAAAAGAGAAAATAAAAAAAAAAAAGAAAGAGAGAAAGAAGAAGGAGAATGCCCCAGGGGGCTTTGCTCAACATACACTATGCTCAACATATGCTTCTTCGAAATGTGATGTACAGTTGATAATGAAATGAAGGGAGGCCATCCTTGCCTGCTTGCTTGACTTTGTGCATTCAATCTTGATGACATGTAGTGAAACCCCTTAGTTAACCCTTTGAGCCTTCCTATCGGTTTTTTCTTCACAATAAACACTCTCCAAGGAGTGGGTGTCAAAACAGGAAAAATGCGATTGAGGCAATCGAGCAAGAGTGAAAAAAAAAAGAAAAATGAACTTTTGGTAGCTTTGTTGAGAATGAAATGCTCAAATAAAGTGGGGCAGTTATCAAGGAAGATAAATGCAAAAATTGAATTAACAAATGAAGAATCAAGAAACAGTTAGAAGAAACTGGGGTAGTTAATATGATTTTATCAATACAGGAGATCTTATGATGACACCCACATGCTAGTTTTGATTTTCCCTACCTATTTAAATTTCGTCCCAAAGTAAAGTCCTCCTTGATCAATAAGAATGCACGATTCATTTTGATGAAGAATATGAAGAGCAATATACATTCATATGGCTATGAAGCTATGAATAAAGCCTTGATGAAAAAAATCAAAGAGAGAGAGAGAGAGAGAGAGAGAGAGAGAAGGTGATGCAAATGTGATGATGAGAACAAACCTTGAATCAAATTTCCTAAGAGATGATCCATGCATTTGATGTCTCCCACTAATTGTTATTTAAGCCTTTTAACCCATCATTTGTAACCTTCATCCCAAACCGCATTTCATCCTAATAAGCAAGACCTCGTCGATCTTTGAAGAATTGGAAAATCAGCACTGGACAAACCCATTTGGTTGGCGATGAAGGATCATAGTCGTTACTTGCTCCATTGAAATATTAGCTTCATAGCTTACCATTTTTGTTAACCAAAAAAAAAAAGAGAGAGAGAAAAGAGAGAAAAATGAGAAAAGAAGAAATTACAAAAAAAAAACGAAAAAAATAGGGGCAAACCCCCTATGGTAAAGGCTTTTCTTACAATGAATCCCTTGTTCAACCACTTGCAATTCCATCATGCATGCTTTTGAATTCAATGAATTTTGATTAATGACTTTGAAGAGAGGATACACACTCTCATTTGATGCTAACCTAGAATAACTCATTTGGACATAATTACTCTCATATAAGTTAAGATTGAAGGCACTTTTGCCCCTGAGTTTTGAAGCTTTTTCTTCTTACTATTCCCATATTTCATATCCTTATGCACTACTCGATAATTGAATACTTGTGCCACAGTTTGAGATGTTTTGACTTTTCCAGTGCATACCTAACTTCTATCTTGACTCTCCCATCACTTCATGCACTTTTGCTTACTTATATGTTGGTTCTTTTTATCTCTTTCGTGCAAACCATTGCTATATTTTTCAAAAATCTCTTCGGGTGTTTATCTCACACTTCAATGTTCTGCTTCTTGAGTCCATGATTTGATTAAAGATTTCTCACGGTCATGTCAGACTCTATGCTTTTACCTGTGCCTGTCTTCCATTGATCATGTCAACTTCTATGCCTTGACCCGTGTTAGGAATCCCGTTTGTAAATCTCCTTTCTTTGATCAACACTAATTTTAATTGAATAAATAGAGATGATATAAATTAGAGAAAAGAGAAAAAACAAAAAAAAAACATATACATATATATATATATATATATATTGAGACTTGTGTTAGTTTAGAATCTTCACAGCCGTTGGATAGACTTGGGGAGGATTATCCTGCCAAGACTGACACTAATGTGCTGCTAAAAAGCCTGGGTGGTTTGTCTCAGCTACCAGAGTAAGACCCAAAGCACGTGTAGTGTGAGTTTGCTCGAAATTTTGAATCGGACTATTTTTCAGTTATGCCTTGGACCTTGGAGACAGATGGGCAAAACTAGAAAGTTACACTTAACCCTAGATTCGATTATGGCACTGCACTATGTATTGGATCGGGTTGTCTTTGATATGTTAATCAATGAGATCCTTAACATGAGTCAAAATCTGAGTATGTTGGGGCAGTCTAAGAATTCACCTGAGTGGGTGATCATAGTGATAGAATCAACCCCTTTGTCGGACAAATTAAATGATTAGGGAAATGCACTATCTCTGATAGAAAGATGGCTTGAAGATTTCTTTAAAACTAGCCATAGATGAGGTATTTAGTAGTGAATTTAGAAGTTTCCTGTAGGAATGAAATGTTGGATTTCTAAAATATTTTGGGAAATTGATTATGTTTAATAGTTTAACCATGAATGGAAGAATCTTGTCAAGTTTGGACATAAGGTAAAGTATAATTTATTACTTAACATATACACATACAAATATACAAATATAGTATATGTACAACTAGATTCTATATATTGGACACCATAAAGATTTGAAAAATCAAAACGAGTCATCTTAGATCTGTGCAACATATACATCTTTGTGATGCTAAAGAAAAAATTTACATCTTCATGATATTTGTGATGGTGCGTGATTTGAATGCTCCTAGTTGGATGACAGTTTGAATGTCAATCACTGAGCGGAATAGTCAAACTACAAGGAAGATGGATCGGAGAACCCGGGGTGGTTAACCTGACGAGGTCGCTTCGATGCTTAAGTTAGTACTCTTGTAGTGATCGCGAGCTAGAAATCAGAAAGTACGAGAGCTAGAATACACTTAATCGTGCGTGCCTTGTGTCATTAGGGTTGGTGCCTTTCTATTGGTTGGGTTACTGTAGATCTTGTGGGACGTTCTCGGGATCCTCGCATCGAGTCATAGAGGTTCATTACTAGGAGGTGGGAATCCCACTAACGGATGTGGATGATGGTTTCCTTCCGATTCGCATGGGATGCAGTGTGACCCCAAGAGTTTCGAAGATAGTTTCCAAGCTCTTGGATGCCTGCCACGTGTTGCCTTGACAAGCCTTGTTATCCAAGATCTCGAGCTACAGTACTTCCGAGGTGGTCGGGATGTCCAGAATGACCTGACCTGCTAAGGCGGCAAAGGGTGATGACCTGAATTGCCGAGCAAGTTGGGCACCCGATTGAGGTGTCAAAAACGCTGAGTCATGTCTCTAGTCAACGGATCGTATCCATGTGTCTGCCACTTACGATGTCAGGCCAAATTACCCATCATCAATTGCCCCCCTGACTCCCTGTGCTAGGGGTCTTGACTCAGCGCGGGGAGTTCATGGCAAGCTTAGGCGAATTTGGTCCAATTTCTTTATGGTCTGATGTCTTGCCCGACGATCAGACCACAATGACCCTCATGGTTCGATCAAAGAAAAACCAGGTCATGTATTGGGGACATGCGGATGTCACGCGGGTTATAAACTTTGCAGATGCCAAAATGTGCGCTCAACCAAATTCGGCCTTGGCAGGCGTGCAACCAGTTTTTATGAGAGCCGTTGGATCGTAGCTATAAATAGAGGGGCCTCGAGGGCCCATCTTCTTCGCCATATATCATGTATTCAAGTGTTTGGGGTCGCGCTTCTATCTCCAGGTTGGTGCCAGCTGCCCTTGTGTCCGAGCTCGCCCGTTCCCTTCTTCAGTTTTTTAGGTGAGTTCATCTTGTCCTTACATCCATTTCTGCTCAGCTTTCCTTTTTGTTTAGTTCAGCATGTCTAGTGTCAGCACTGTTAGTCTCTTCAACTTAGGTGATGAATCTTCCGGAGCCGAGGTGGGGACCTCGGCACAGGCTAAAGAGTCAGGTCCTGCCAAGGTGAGCACTTTGGTGCGTGATTTTGACTCCAATCCGTCTGGGGTGGATGCACCTCGACAAGAGCATGAGGTATCTGGGAAGGCAACCTCTACCTCGCGTTGCTCTCAGGGGCCGGATAGCTTCGGTCATGATGGTTGACTGGCTCCTGGCACTAGCGGCTCATTATAAGTTCCCCAACAACCTTGTATACAACATCCCCTTAGGAAGATACCCTTTGAAGCATAATTAGGACGAAATTGTGGTGTATGAGAAGCAGTTTGTGGCCGGGCTGCGTTTTCCACTTCACCATTTTCTCATTGAGGTCATTAAATTATTCAACATCACCATAGATCAGTTCCACCCCAACACAATCCGCTCCATTGTATGTACCATCTCTTTCTTTCATAGCTATGGTAGGCCCTTAACCCTTGACATTTTTAGTTCAATCTATTCTATCAAGAACTCTACCTGTACCCCCAAGGATGATAGGCGTAGCTATTACATGTCTCCTTTGCCCGGATATAAGGTCTTACATGGCTTCCCTAATAAAGTCCCGGATTGGAAGAGGCGATACTTCATGGTTTACAATACTGCGGGGTGGCCATTCTCGACTCACTAGAGACCGGCTATCCAAGACCCCGACATCAAGTTAGACAAGGAGATAAAGGCGGAAATTCACTCCTGGGCACAACTCAATCTGCAACTAGAGGACTTCTTGTTCGATGAGAAGCTTATAAAAGTCAGTCTGAGTCCTCCTGGTAGGTTACCACCTCAGTGCACACACTTGCTTTTGTGAATCCATTTCGCCTGTTCCGATGATTCTAACTTAGCTTTTCTGTAGGGATCATGGAAGACATTCTATCGAGCAGACTCTTCGGGAGCATGAAGAGAGGGAAGAAGAGGAAGGTTGCCTAAAAAGCCTATGCACAGGAGACCGCTTCCTAGGCCTTTACCCAGCCCACTGCTGAGACCATTCCTTCTAAGAACCCCCAGTTATGGTTGAAAGGGACCAAGGGACGGCTTCCCCGCCTCGTGTACCCGAGGAGGCACCAGCGCCTGAGCTCCGGGCCACTCGAGGAGCCAACTCTTTAGGAGAGGGCTCTGAAGTGGATCCAAGCATCATGAACCCTAAGCTGAATCTCATCAAGAGCAAGGAGGCGGTTTTCGCCAAAGAAGTCGCTCGATTCTCGGAGCTAGTGGTTGGTCAGCCTGGGCACAAGGTGGCGAGTCACTTCATGTTGGTACGTGTCCACTCATTTGCACAGCGGGTCAATAGGAGGGTTGGGTCGGACCTTCTGTTTCGGGTCGAGTGATCCATTAGTTTCCTTCTAAAGTTTTTCTTTCTTCTCTGTTCGAAACATTCTTCTTCTCCTCTCTGCTTAGGGTTTGCTCAAATCGTCAAAACAAGCTTCAACATCGTCGGTGACGAGCTTCTACCGCTGTTTCTCACTGCCATCTTTCGCCGCCACCAATATTGCCTCTGATTGGAGCTCCACATCCCTGATTGTTGCCACCAATCTCGCCAAAGCCATGGCGCTGTTTCTTGCCGCTGCTCGAAACTAAGGGACGAAATAAAGGCCGTACCAAATAAAGGCTGGTCTGGAACTTAGTTCGTCTTTCCAAATAAAGGCTGAATATTATATTCCTCCCAACTCCCAAGTCATCAATTCCGTTTTCAGTCTTCTTCCTCCTGCATATATTGGTCTTCAATCAAGGCCGAATATTATTTCCTACTCTTCCAGTTGTCAAGGCTGAATATTATATCCCATCCGTTTGCATCCATTCTGGAACGTCACAGTAAGAAAGGTTAGGAACAAATTTTTTTTTTTTTTTTTGAACTTTATATCTATGGCATTCTCAATAAAATTTTATGTGGAAATGTGTTTTTTCTCTTCACTTTGGAAAGGTGAAGTATTGGTATTGTATTGGTTTACTATTAAGATCAGAAGTACATCAACCCATGTACAATGAGGACCTGTACAACGGGAATAAACAGAACAAAAAAAGTCAACTATAAAAGTGTCCAGCTTTCAAAAAAAGAGATGAACTGGACACCATGAAATATATTTTGTACACCCAGCCGAGAACAAAGCAAACCTATAAGAAAATTTATGGCTTCCTCTAAGGCAGAATATTGTTGTCAAAAATACGATTATTCCTTTCCTTCCACAATGTCCAGATGAGAGCAGCTGGGAAGGTATTCCAAAGAAATTTGCCCCTTCTATTCAAACCTATTATAGACCAATACTGCAGCAGCTGGAGTAATGATTCCTGCAAGCAGTAATGAATCCCAAAACAGGATAAGGCCATGTTCCATGGCTGCTGAGAGAAGCTACAATGCATGAAAAGATGGTTTGAGGATTCTGGGGCTTCATTGCAGAAGGAGCAAAGAGGATTAGGAAGAGGCAGACTTCAAGGCTTCATGATGCTTTTTCTTCACTATAAGGTTTTCTCAATTAAGATTTACCTTTTAATTATTTTCGACGCGAACAAACAAAAGATATGAGATGAAGTGCAGAAATAGAAAATTCACTGTTATACCATATTGCAAGGCTTTGATTTGCAGCCAGGTGGAGGGGTCTAACATAAGGGGAGCTTGTGGCAATCCTATTCCTTCAAGGGAGGAAGTCCTTGTGGTTAGATCAATTGGACAACATTCTCATGTTTGATCATTTAAAGAAAAGAAGATTTCAAATGGAAAGTGTATGTTGCATGTGTAGAGAGAATAGAAGATATCAGGCACCTTTTTTCACTTGTTACAGTAAGACTTCACTTCTGTGGGGATTCCTCTTTTCATTACCTAGGGTGCAACTGTTGCTTCAACCTACAATGTAGTCCCAACGGAAATTTTCTGATTGTTCATTCAATGAAGCAGAAAGGCAAAAGTTTTATGACTTGCAAGTTGCACCGAATTTGCTATTTGTTGGGGGATTTGGAAGGAAATAGATAAACATTTTCAACGGCTGGAAATGTGGTATTTTTCTTCTTGGGTCCTTTGGGAGTGGGAGACTCTACTATGGTGGAATTATTAGCTGACCTGCAAGGTGTTCAATTTGCAACTCAACTAGTGGTGGAACAGCTAATAGTTGATGGGGACTCCAAGATAGTAATAAGCTGTCTGCAATACCCAGAGTCCGTAGTTTGGTGTTTGATGAATGAAGTTAAGAAGTTTAAGACGCTGACAAGGAATGTGTTAAGAATACAATAGGCAGGGATATCAGGAAATGCTATGGCGGATTGTCTAGGGGCAGCAACTTTCGTATTGGGCGCAACTCTAACTTGTTTTTGTTTTCTTCTTTAGTGGGAGAGGTAATAGCTTGCACCTCTCCAAGGGTTGCTTGTATAAGCTAATCTTTTCATCGAATAAGAGAACTTACTTATTTATCAAAAAAAAAAACATTTTCAAAGGAAAAAAAGAAATATAGGGGAGATCTGTGCTGAAATAGGGATGCGATAGTGGACTGGCTGTTAGTATTTTAGGAATTTTCAGATGTGTCCCAAGTATTCTTTTGGGTTGAACTTAGTCTACTCGTGGGTTGGATTGAGTTGGTTCTTTTTGTTTTTATGTATTAGCTGGTTTATGGTAATGGTGTTTCTCCTGCATACGATGAGTTTTTGCGTCATTTCAGTTTGTAGGTTATTGTTGTTGGGTGATACCTCATTCACCCTGTCAATCTCTGTAAAGTTTTGTTTTTGCTTCTCAGAGGATTAGTTACTATTTTGTTCTTTTTTGCTTTGGATTTAATCTTTTTTTTTGAGATCTACACAAACAAGAAAGCTTAAATTTATAAAAAAAAAACAAGAAAGCTAAAATTAGAGGGGCAAGGTGAAAGGGGGCAAAGACTGGGTTTTTAGGTGGATAGATAATAAGCTTTCACTATTCCTGTGTATTGTATGAAGCTACATTAGCTGAAAAGTCATATAAACTCAAGGCTCATCTATTTGTCAATGTGTCCATGGTCTATAGGGCCAAAAGAATAACATATGGGACATCACTCAACCTACACTTATGAACTAGGGCCACAAATGGCATTATATACTGACAGTATTCTTAATTTAGGACATTTTAAGTCCAATTTTGAGTTTTGTTTTCAGGACCTATTATAGGATGGGTGAAGCAGCCAAATTGAATACCTTATTGCTTTCTTTTTCATTGCTGAATGCAGTAGTTATATGATACAATACTTAAGGACATGGTAACAATTGCATCCCCACAAATTACATATGTCAAAGTTTGCCATTGTTCAGCATGGGCTGTCTGCTAGTCTATAATTTACCAAAAGTAAAGGTGACACCTATGTGACCATCACGATGACGGTATTAGGATCCTGTAAAAGTTTACACTTTGTTATAGGAGCTCTTGGATTGCAAGCTTCCCTTTTTCTTGTATTGCTATTCTAATTTATATTGGGAATGTTTTCACTTTCACCTTTTTCTTGTAACAAGCCCCAGCTTCTTTATATTGGTACATTGTTTCCTCTTTGCAGAAGCTCAGGAAAAGGAAATATAAAATCAGAGAACTGTGAAAAGACGAATAAAATAAATATGGTGAAGGTTCGCATGAACACGGCAGATGTGGCCGCAGAGGTCAAGTGCTTGCGAAGGTTAATTGGCATGAGATGTGCCAACATCTATGATCTCTCTCCAAAGGTACTTCTAAAGTTCTATTTCCAAATTTTCTAATGCAAAAATAGAAGCCTTAGTTTCCATATAATTCCTGATCTTTGGTTGTTATTCTCATTGTATGTAATAGTAATACTTTAGTTCTGAATAATTTCTTTTTGATCACTCATATTTGATTTCGTTATCTGAGATTGGCTGTTGACTACCCAGTAACACTTAATCGGGGAGGGTATGTTGAAATTTAGAAATTCATTCTCACAATGATAGAAATGTTTTCAGACATATATTTTCAAGCTTATGAAGAGTAGCGGAGTCACAGAATCTGGGGAGAGTGAGAAGGTCTTGTTGTTAATGGAAAGTGGTGTGCGGTTGCATACTACTGCATATGTTAGGTATGGTCAATAAGGAAATTTTCAATTTTCTTCTAATTGTTTTATTAGGATAAATTTAGCTGTGTAATTGATCTTTGTTCCTTTTTATTGCTAGGGACAAGAGTACTACTCCTTCTGGGTTTACTCTGAAATTAAGGAAGCACATACGCACAAGAAGGCTAGAAGATGTGCGGCAGCTTGGATATGATCGTGTATAGCCCATAAGATTTCTTTTATTATTACAACCTTGTTTCACTTTATGCTGTTAGATGAAGTTTTCATTGCCCCCTTATTTGTAATGTTTTACATTTGTGCTTCAGATTATCCTCTTTCAATTTGGACTAGGTGCTAGTGCCAACTATGTTATATTGGAGCTCTATGCCCAAGGAAACATTCTGCTAATGGATTCTGAATTTGTGGTGATGACTCTTCTCCGTTCTCACAGGTTTGTGATTCAAAAACTTCAATATATTATTAGCAAGATAGTATTTCTATTTTTGCACTTACAATTCTTTTTTTTTGAGCAAAAGGTAAGGTATGCTTGTATTAATGAAAAGGTCCTTTGTACAATCAGAAGCTGTACAAAAAGCCAGAAGGACCTCAAAAGGTCATCCTCAAAAAGTTACAGTCAAAAGTAACCTCTTTAAAGTCAAGCTTTAAGTGAATAGCAGACTAGCCATACTGCCCACAAAATTGCTAAGGGAATAGCAGACTAGCATCTCTGTCCTTTCTTTGTCATCCCTTGGATCTGCCACGCCTCCAGGCAAGCTTTAAGTGAGGCTGTCATACACCAACTTAACCTCAAACTTTAAGAAGTGGTTCCAGAATCCAGATTTTTGTAACAAACTTGCAGTGTAAAAACAGATTGCTTATTGATTCTGTAAACACACTGCAGTGGCTACACCTCAGATCATTACAATTAAAACCTTTCTTCACCAACATCTCTTTAGTGAGACACTTCTCTAAAGCTGCCACCCAAAGAACTTGACTTTGGAGTGATGTGGACCGGAAGACAAGTTACATGCAGTACCTCAAGTATACAACAATAAGCACAAGAAATACCAAGCTGAAAACAACAAAATAAGTTGGATTTTTAGGGTTTCAGACCTGAACCTGAAGTAAAACTCTTCCTGGAACAGTTCCGCTACAGTAACAATGGCAGCAAGTTGGCCTCCCGCGCAGACACGCAGCAATGGAGGGATTGGAAGGTGCCAAAATGGGTCGACTCCTCAAAACCCAAGCTCCCAATGCTTGAAAACCCTAGCTGGGGCTGAGCTACAGCTCAAACAAGAGAGAAAGAACTAAAAAAAGACCCCTACAGAAACAGCCCCCTTCTCTCTTATGACTCATTGGCTTGCTGGACAAGCTAGTTAAAAATATTTATACATAAGCCCCTAGAAAGTTTCCCTCTCACCAACAACTCCTTAAGAACAAAACTAACTTCAAATGAACGCCTAAAAGATAACTTTTGTTACAAAATACCAAAAAGACCAAAACCCAACAGAAATGCACCCAACTGCTCCTGCCCAAAAAATTCTGACTTATAAAATGACGAAAATACCCCAGGTCCCAAACTATCAACAAAGCTACCCAAAAACACCAATTTGGGATCCTACTACAAGAATGCAAAACAGAATACATACACACATTTTTTCTTTTTCTTTGCCTCATCATTCCTGTCGGATTAAAAAGAGCTCGACCCCGTGCGAGCAGCAATTTTAGCAGCCTTGCACATGTTTCCATTTAGCTTCATAAACTCCTCTTCACTAATCCAAGAGTTCTCAATTGATGGTTTCCCTTTCCACTTGACCAAGAGCCTAAAATAGGCCCCATTTTGAGTGTTGGTGTTTCGGACATCTTCTACACCCTCTACTTATTCAAACTCATTAGAACTACTAGCCCTTTGTGCTTATCCTCGCCCATCCTTTGTTGCTGGTTCTAGATCCCCATGGTAATCAAAGAGGTCTGTTACATTAAAAATGGGTGAAATGGACAAATCAGCTGGTAGCTCAATTTAATATGCATTGTCACCAAACCGTCTCAGCACTTGACACAGACCAATCTTTTTTTGCTTCAACTTATGGTAGGTCCAAACGGGAAACCTCTCAGGCTGCAAATAAACCATGACTAAATCGCCCTCATGAAACTCTTTCATCCAACGATTCTTATCCTTAGCTTCTTTATACCTTTGGTTGCTTTCTTTTAACTTCTGCTGTACATTCTCTTGAATCTCTTGAATGGATTCATTTAAAACTTCGGTATCATCATTCACTCGCCGCAACTCTGTTGTAGGAGCTAGATCAACAACACTTTTAGGTGATCGACCGTACACAACCTCAAAAGGAGTCTTCCCTATAGATCTATTAACTGAATCGTTGAAGGCAAATTCAGCTTGTGGTAGGATAAGATCCCATTGCTTTAAGTGGTCTCCAACTAGGCTCCTCAACAAGTTGCCTAAGCTTTGGTTAACCACTTCAGTTTGTTTATCTATTTGTGGGTGAAATGTATTGCTATATTATAGGGTAGTACCCATACGCTTCCATAAAGTTCTCCAAAAGTGGCTAAGGAATCTTGTGTCACGATCTGATGTGATAGATCTTGGCAATCCATGCAACCGAACAACTTCTTTGAAAAACAAGTTAGCTACATGAGAAGCATCAGAAGTCTTTTGGCAACCAATAAAGTGGGTCATTTTAGAGAAACGATCAATCACAACAAAGATAGAGTCATTACCCCTAGCTGTCCTTTGCAACCCCAACACAAAATCGATAGTAATATCAGTCCATGGTGCTTCTGGTATGGGTAAGGGAAGATACAAACCTGTATTTTGATGCTGCCCCTTAGATGTTTGGCAACTACATCTATCAACATAATATTACACATCATTTTGTAGCCTTGGCCAAAAGTACCTTTTGGAGACCATTTCAAGTGTCTTCTTGCGACCGAAATGTCCCTTGCAATGCAAATCAGTCCATGGTGCTTTTGGTATGGGTAAGGGAAGATACAAACTTGTATTTTGATGCTGCCCCTTAGATGTTTGGCAGTTACATCTATCAACATAATATTACACATCCTTTTGTAGCCTTGGCCAAAAATACCTTTTGGAGACCATTTCAAGTGTCTTCTTGTGATCGAAATGTCCCTTGCAATGCAAATCAGCAAGGAGTAATGCCCTCAAGGATCTTGATGGAATGCATAACCTATTACCCATGAATAAATAACTATCGTTCCACACAAACTTGGCTCGAATATCCTTGTCACCTACTGTATAGCTTCTACAAATAGGGCCAAAATAATGGTCATCTTGGTATTGGTCTTTGATGGAGTTGAATCCCACAACATTAGTAGACATTGTTGACACCAAGTGAACTCTCCTACTAAGAGCATCAGCTACCCGGTTTTGTTGTCCAGCCTTATGCTTCAAAACAAAATTATATTCTTGTAGAAAGTCAACCCATTTAGCATGTCTTCCCTTTATCTTCTGTTGGGAGTTAAGATGTTTCAATGCTTCATGGTCTAAATACAACACAAACTCCCGTTGGATAAGATAATGCCTCCAAAACTTCAACGCTTGCACAATGGCATAAAACTCAACATCATAAGTGGAATACCTCCTTCTAGCATCATTGAGTTTCTCACTAAAGTAAGTAACTGGACGGCCTTCTTGGCTAAGGACAGCTCCAATCCCAACATGGGATGCATCACATTCAACTTCAAAGAGCTTGTTAAAATCAGGTAAAGCCAATATCGGAGCCTTTGTCATCCTCATCTTTAGCTCTTGGAAGCTTTTTTCAGTTGCGAGAGTCCAAGTAAACTCACCTCCTTTCAAGCATTCAATAATGGGTGCCACAATAGTGCTGAAATTCGTTATAAACCGACGATAAAAAGTTGCTAGCCCATGAAAACTACGAATTTCAGTCATGGTCTTTAGTGTTGGCCACTCTTGAATAGCTTGAACTTTTTCTTGATCCACTTCAATCCCTTTGGTTGAAACAACATACCCCAAAAACACCAATCGATCTGTCATAAAACTACACTTCTTCAAATTTACATATAGCTGATTTTGTCTCAAGACTTTTTGGATTGCTCTCAAGTGTCCTAAGTGGCTGTCATGATCTTTTCTGTATATGAGTATGCCATTAAATTAAACTACCACAAACTTCCCCATGAACAGCCTTAAAACTTGGCTCATGAACCTCATAAAGGTGCTAGGAGCATTAGACAACCCAAATGGCATAATTAGCCATTCATAAAACCTTCCTTAGTCTTGAATGCAGTCTTCCACTCATCCCCCTCCTGGATACGAAGTTGATGGTATCCACTCTTTAGATCTATCTTTGAAAAGACTTGTGAACCAGCCAATGTGTCTAACATGTCATCAAGGCGGGGTATGGGAAACCTGTATTTAACTGTAATCTTGTTAATGGCACGACTGTCAACACACATACGCCAACTACCATCTTTCTTTGGTGTGAGCAAAGCTGGTATAGCACATGGGCTTAAGCGCTCATGGATCAGCCTCTTTTTCAACAGCTCCGTTACTTGTCTTTGGAGCTACTCATGCTCCTTAGGGCTCATTCTATAGTGGGGTAGGTTAGGCAATGCTGCTCTCGGCATTAAATCTATATGATGTTGTACACTTCTTGGGGGAGGAAGGCCATCGGGTAGTTCTTCAGGCATCACATCAGCATACTCATGAAGTAGCTTCTTCACCAACTTTGGAACAAGTCTTTCTTTGCTAACTTCTTTTGTAACCAACACGTAAACAACATCCAAATTCCCATCTTCTTGAGCCAATTTATTTGAGGTGAAGAGAGTAGTGGTTGGCTTTGTTTCCTTCTTTGGAAATTAATAAAATTGCATTGGTTTAAGAGTTATCTTCTTATTGTCTTTCACAAAGCTGTATGTGTTCTTATCCCCATAATGAATGGTCTTATGATCATATTGCCATGGACGACCCAAGAGGATATGACATGCATCCATTGGGACAACATCACACCATATTGATTCTTCAAATGTATTACTAAAAGAAAAATTAACTAGGCATTTAGAAGAAACTCTTACCTCATTTCCTTTGTTGAACCACATATGGTCGGGGGCGTTGAACAATCTTGAGCTGTAATTTATCCACAATTTCTTGAGAAACAAGATTCTCACTACTCTCACTGTCAATAATCAGGTTACACAATTTCCCACCAGTTGTACAACATGTTCTAAAGATATTCTTTCTCAACCAGTCCCCTGGTAGTGGTTCTTGAGGTGCAACCATAGAGTGTCGTATCACTAGAGCTTTGCCCTCAATATCCCCGTCCAAGTTTTCTTCCTTTAAAGCATTTGCTTCAGTAGTTTTAGTCACTTGCTCATCCTCAACATGGCCTATGTCACCTTGTTGTTCATCAGTGACTTCATCAACCAAATGTGTTTGCCCTTCAATCATTCTCTTAGGACATTCATTTGAACGATGTCCCAACTCCATACACCTGAAACATCTAATAGTAGGCTGCCTTGACTACTCTTTGTTGCATTTGAAGTCCCTTGGATTGTAGGTCGTGTTTGGTTGATCACACGACCCCTACCAGCCCCAACACTTCGACCTACTGATGAAGATGTACCTTGTACAACACTTAGCCTCCGCCCTGAGCTTTGACTCAGTTGAGCTTCAACCTTTAGAGCTAGCTGATATGCATCCTTTACCTTATACGGGTAATGTAGGTTGATTTGATCTTGTTTTGGCAACCTCAAACCATTGATATATCTACTAACTTTTTGCTGTTTAGTTTCTGACATATTACTCTGAAGAGTTAATCTATTAAACTCTTTTGTGTACTCCTTCACACTCTTTTTTTATTGCCTTAAATTCTGCACCCTTTGGTAAAGAGTTTGCTCATAGTCTGGTGGTAAAAATTGGGACTTCAGCTTCTCTTTCATTCTTCCCCAGGAACTAACATTTCTTTTCCCCTTCCTTTTGTCCCTTTGGTAATTTTTCCACCAATCTAAGGCTGTTCCATGCATCTTTGTTGTTACAAGCTTCACTTTTCTTTCTTCATTCATTTTTTTTTTCCAATCAAAATAATTTTCAATGCTGTCCAACCAGTCTAGAAACTCTTCAGGTTCCAACTCACCATCAAACTCAGAAATATGAAGTTGAACACCATGACCTTGATTGGATTGTAAAGCTTGCACTATTCGGTCTTCCCACCGCTGGTTGTTATTCCTTCCATGCTGATCACTTTCAAGTTGCTCAATGTCTTCACTTGATTCTTTACTAATAATGTTAGTGAGTTGTTCATCAACTCTAGGAGCTTGCCTTCTTCTTCCTAGCCTCAATTCATTTGCTACGTCACCATCCCTAGCAGCATTTTAAGCTATAAGTTGAGCAGGATGTTCAATCTGTTCTTGCAGTCCTCTTATAGCCTATTGGAAAACTTCTACAGTGACATGTTGTGGTCTTCTACCACCCCTACCACGACCACCCTTTGCAGCTATGATAATATAGAAAAACACAAGAAGGGGATGAACTTTGAAGCAAACCCAAGGAAAGAACTTGCTCTGATACCACTTGATGTGGACAGAAAGACAAGTTACATGCAGTACCTCAAGTATACAGCAATAAGCACAAGAAATACCAAACTGAAAACAACAAAATAAGTTGGATTTTTAGGGTTTCAGACCTGAACCTGAAGCAGAACTCCTCCTGGAACAGTTCCGCTACAGTAGCAATGGCAGCAAGCTGGCCTCCCGTCGGACGCTCAGCGATGGAGGGATTGGAAGTTGCCAAAATGGGTCGACTCCTCAAAACCCAAGCTCCCAATGCTTGAAGACCCTAGCTGGGCTGAGCTACAGCTCAAACAAGAGAGAAAGAACTAAAAAAAGACCCTTACAGAAACAACCCCTTTCTCTTTTATAAAATTCACTGGCTTGCTGGACAAGCTAGTTAAAAATATTTACACATAAGCCCCTAGAAAGTTTCACTGGCTTGCTGGACTAACTTCAAATGAACCCCTAAAAGATAACTTTTGTTACAAAAAGTCCCAAGAGACCAAAACCCAACTGAAATGCACCCAACTGCCCCTGCCTAAAAAACTGACTTATAAAATGACGAAAATACCCCTGATCCCAAACTATCAACAATGCAACCCATAAACAACAATTTGGAATCCTACTACAAGAATGCCAAACAGAATACATACACACATTTTTTCTTTTTTTTTTTCTTTTTTTTTCTTCTCTTTTTTTGCCTCATCATGGAGGGTGCCACAGTCTCCTAAATAGCCCAGCCAGGAAGGAGAGCTTCAGACCCTCCCACTATGGAGTTGTAGAAGGATTTAACTGAAAACTCACCGCTTCTGTTCCATCTCCACCCTAAGGAATCCTCCGATTGCAGATTCAACACCTGAGACTGAAGCGAAGCTAGGAGATTTTTTTTTGATCAATGGCGAAGCTAGGAGATTTCCAACCTGCTGAATCTCCCAGTCATTGAAATCCCTTCTGGAGGCTGGAACCCAGCATATAGCGTTGCCCCTCAACACAAAGGTATCAGCTACCATTGCCTCTTTATCTACAGCCAGATTGAACAGGGTGGGAAACACTTCCTTAAGAGATCTCTCCCCAGTCCAGGGATCCAACCAGAACCTGATCCTTCTCCCATCCCCAACTTTGAAGCCGATTCCCCTTCTGAACAGGTTTTAAGCTCTGCATATTCCTATCCACAGGCTACACCTGTAAGTCAACAAAGGTGGACCACTATCCCAACCACTGTCGTCCAGCCCATATTTTTCTGCTATTAGTTTCCTCAAGAGGATATCAGGCTTAGCATCAAACCTCCATAACCAGATGGAGGTTTGTGTGAATCCTTCTAGCCTACCCACAGAAAACCTCTCATCTTCCTTTCTAAAACTTCCACCACCTCCGAGGGGATAGGAAAAAGAGATATAAAGTAAGTTGGCAAACTTGCTAGTGCACTTTTAATAAGAGTTTATCTTCCCCCCTTTGGAGAGATACCTTGCTTTCGAAGGAGCCAATTTCTGATCCATTCTCTCTATTATTGGGTTCCAAATGGTTTTAGTACACTTGGAACCCGGAGGCAACCCCAAATAATTGTTTTGAAGGTAGCTGTTCCACCTTGCACCCCAATAAATCTGCCAAACCTTGAATGTTAGGGACCTCTCCCACTGCTATCATCTCACTCTTTGCTAGATTTACTTTCAAGCCTGACACAATCTCAAACCAGAAAAGAAGATACTTCAGGTTCAGAACTTGCTCATCTGAAGCCTGACAGAAGAAGAGTGTATCATCAGCATATTGTAGAATTGGAATGATAGTCCCATTGGGCTTCACTCAAAAACCCTTCATTAGCTCCCCCTCCACAGCCCTATCTACCAACTTGCTTAAACCTTCCTTGACTAATAGAAAGAGAAGAGGAGACAGAGGGTCCCCTTGTCTCAAACCTCTTGAACTGCTGAAGTTTCTTCTGGCTACTCCATTCACAAGCACTGAAAATCTTGGAGTGGAAAATCTAACTTTCATCCAACTTTCTCCACTTAGAGCCAAAGTGCATTCTGTTCAGAAAATAATCCAAGAAAGACCAATTAACATGGTCATAAGCCTTCTCTAAGTCAATTTTAAATAATCCAAGAAAGACCAATTAACATGGTCATAAGCCTTCTCTAAGTCAATTTTACAGATTAGCCCACTTTCTTCACTTAATAGCCTTGAGTCTATTAGTTCACTTGCTATGAGAACTACATCATGAATATGCTTGTTGTGGACGAAAGCCCCTTGGTACTTAGAGATTAGAGAGTCCACCTTTTTTAACCTGTTGGCCAGAAATTTAGCTAGGATCTTGTCAACACTTCCAATCAAGCTAATCGGTCTGAAATCTTTCAACTTTGTATTACCTTCCTTTTTGGGGATGAGGGAAATAAAAGTTGCATTTAAACTTCTCTCAAGGGTTGCAGAATCATGAAATTCTTCCAGGACCTTTAATAGATCTGTTTTAATGCCTTTTCCCCTTCCAACTCTTCTACAACCTTCTTAACCTCTTCCTCTGAGAAAGGTTTTTCCAAATCTAAACTCTGCTGTTCAGATAAGCATTCAAAATTCAAACCATCCAGCCTTGGTCTTGTTTTTGCAAGGTTCCTTGAAAAGATCTTTATAAAAATCAGCAAAAGCATCTGCTATGACTTCCTCATTGTTCACTGCCCTGCCTTCCAATTCCAGTTTTTTTATGGAATTAACCCTCTTTCTTGCATCGGCCACCTTATGGAAGAAAGCAGGATTAATATCACCTGCTTTCAGCCACATTACTCTAGCTCTTTGCCTCCACTTGACTTCAGTTTTGTGCATTAGAGTGTCAAACACCTTCTTAGCTAAGAGCCTTCTCCTCCTTTTCTCCTCGTCCAATGACCCACTCTCCTCCTCCACATCAATATCAGCTATGATTTTCATGCACTCTTCCCTTTTTCCCACCTCCATCTTTGACATTCTCTTCTGCCAAGCCTTGATTTTTCCTTTCAACCACTTAGTTTTTTGAGGAGAACATGACTGGATGAACCTTCAAAAGAACAATCAGATTACCACCTTTTAACATTTGTCACCAAATCCTCTGAGTCCAACTAGCAATGCTCCAACCTGAAAGGGTGGAGGTTCTTTTTCACACCACTCGTACTTAGGATCAGAGGAATATGATCAGAAACCACCCTAGGTATTGCTTCCTGATTTGAAAGGGGAAAAAGTTCTTCCCATTCAGGTGAAATTAGAGACCTGTCTAGTCTGCACTAACAATTCTTTGAACAATTAATGTCACATTTTTCTCAAATTGCTAATGGGGATAGTTTTTCCAAGAAAGAGAATATATGAGGCTGCCCATAATCATTGGTTTTATTAATTATAATAATAATGCACATATATACATTCTTCACTCTTTTGAGAGATAAGGATTCTTATCTCTTAACTTTTTACTTTCTTACATCTATGCTCAAAAGTCAAAACAATTGATCTCTTCCCACCCCTTGCTTAGCTAAAGCATCAGCTATACTACTCACATTCCTTTTACCCATTAAAGTCTCACATCTATTCCTCCAGGCAGCAATTTGAACTTTAGTTCATTCTGATACAAGCAAAGAGCAGCCTCAACATCCTTTAGCCACCCATTGAGAGCACGATGTTGTTATAAGATGGACTTTGTAGATTTTTCTACGAAGGATACAGAAGAAATAATGAATCAGCATGAGGATGACATTGACATTTGAATTGACATAGTTTGTTAGTTAGGTAAAAAGATGGATTCAAATTGGGTGGTTGATAATGAAGTTAAAGTTGGCAAGAAATTGAGTTTGTTGTTTCTTGGGTAAAGAATTTGTAGAAAATTGTATTTTGGAATTAGAAAACAGAGATGGAATTGCAGGTGATGAATGCCCATAAAAGAATGAATGTGAATTGTTTGGTAGGGAGGGGGTATGCAAGTTGGTAGAACCATGGTTGGAACTTGGGAAGGATGTTGAGGTTCTATCGGTATGAACGAAATGGTCAAATGATGCTGAGGGTCTTGGTATGTAAAGTGGTTAGCATGGAAGTTACACAGGTGAGGTGTTGGGGGAGTAACCAGGATGGATTGATAATTCTGGTTTCAAGAGTTCCCAAGTTTCCATGGTGTTGTCTAGATGTGAGAAGGATGATAGACAAAGTTTGAAATGGGAGTTCTGTTTTTTGTTTTTTTACCAGGAATTGGGTGTTGATGTTTTATTGTTATATCTTCCTTGGTGATTTCTTCCACTTCTTGAATGGTCCTTTTTATTTAATGAATATTTCTTTTATTATTAAAACGATCCTTCCTTTTTCTTCTTAAAGGTTAGGGTGGATGATGTGCTAATTTGCCTGAAGTTTTTTTATATTGCATTGTCTTGTTTTGCATTTAGTTGTTTTACTGTCCTTTATTTAATGAAATGCCATCCAGATTAGAAGCATAATAATTTGTTAGTATCAGGTTTTGATCGCTCTTTGAAAAATATTGTTTTGTTTCAGTCAACAATAGTTGATAGCTCATTAACTACAGGGATGATGACAAAGGGTTTGCAATCATGTCACGCCATCGGTATCCAATTGAGGCTTGTCGTATTTTTGAGAAGACTGATATTACAAAGTTGCAAGTAGCACTTACTTCTTCAAGGGAATATGATATCAATGACTCTGTTGAGGTTGATGGAAGTAGTCTAAATGCTTCCAATACGTATAAAGGATCTCAGAGTAGCCAAAAAAATGGGAAGCTGGTTCCTTCAAATAAAATAGCTGATAGTAGCTCTCATGCTAAGCAAGGCACCTTGAAGTCAGTTCTTGGAGAGGTGTTGGGTTATGGACCTGCACTCGCTGAGCATATTATATTAGATGCTGGTCTGGTTCCAAACACAAAAGTTGCAAATGATGGTAAAATAGACAATAATAAAATTCAACTATTGGCTCAGGCTGTTGCTAAATTTGAAGGCTGGCTTGAAGATGTTATATCAGGTGAGACAATTCCTGAAGGATACATCTTAATGCAACACAAAGCTTTGGGGAAGAAGGACAGTCTACCATCTCAAGGAGGCAGTTTGGACCAGGTCGCTATTCAGACTAGAATCCATCAAATTGCCCTTCTACTTGATGTGTTTTAATCTGATTCTGTATATGATATTTTTGCTTCATTGCTTTGTTGGTCATTTTGTTCTCTCTTTTCTTGACTTGTTTACAGATCTATGATGAATTCTGCCCCATTTTACTAAACCAGTTCAAGTCACGGGAATTCACTAAGCTGGACACCTTTGATGTAGCATTGGATGAGTTTTACAGTAAAATTGAAAGCCAGAGGGCTGAACAACAGCAAAGGGCAAAAGAGGGCTCTGCCATGCAGAAACTCAGCAAAATACGCTCAGATCAGGTCTATATTTTTTCTTGCGATGCCACTAGAAGTCAAAACCCATAAAAAACTTTTAATCTAAATTTACGATTCGTTTTTATTGGTTTCTTTACTGCCATGGTGAATTGCAGCTTACCACTTTAACATGTTTAAAATTATAGGGCATTATGGTTGTTATTTATTATTATTATTTGCTTTTAATGAGTCTACCTGAAAAATCATGTTGTATAATCCTGGTGCAAATGGATTAATATAAGGAGATGAAAATTCCAAGTTTATCCATTCCCTGGTTAATGGAAGGAACAAAAAAAACTTCATTTTTTTGATCAGCCAAGAAAAACTTTATTTCCAGATTAGTGATAAATGAGGAAGATAACTCATCCAAAAAGGAGTGCGGAAGAGCTTATTGATTACTTTAAAAATTTATATGGCACAGCCCCACCTCCTAGGGCTCACGTAGAAAGCTTAGATTGGGGTATGCTAGATTATGATCTTGTGTGGGTTTGGATTCTAACTCATGCGTTTTTGCTATGCAAGACTGACCAAAGGCTGATGTAATCTTATCAATATGACATCATATGTCATTTCCTGATTAATGAGTGCCTATTAGACTGGTCTTCTGATGCCAGGTTGTCTTTGTTTCCACGTCTGGAAGGTCTTGGTCATGAATGACTATTTTCATTGGAATGCACTATATCTTTGGATATTTTTCCCTCCAAGGAAGTGATGAATCTTTTAAGTGGTTCATATATGGTCTACTCTGGGTTATGGTTATATTTCAACCTTGTATTAATATGGTCTTTAGATAATTTAAATTTCTGGTCTTCTTGTTTTTCATCTTAGAATTCATATGGAAATCCGTGCAAACATCTCAAGTTTCATTACTCCATGTCCTTTTCTTTTAAATTTTAAATTTCTATTTGGCATTGTAGGAAAATCGTGTGCATACATTGAAGAAAGAGGTAGACCATTGTGTTAGAATGGCAGAATTGATAGAATACAACCTACAAGATGTTGATGCTGCAATATTAGCTGTCCGTGTGTCTCTTGCAAATGGAATGGATTGGGAGGATCTTGCTCGTATGGTAAAGGAAGAGAGGAAGTCAGGAAACCCTGTAGCTGGGCTGATTGACAAGCTTAATCTTGAAAGAAATTGCATGACACTACTATTGAGCAACAATCTCGATGAAATGGATGATGATGAAAAGACCCGCCCTGTTGATAAGGTGTTTCCATAAGTTATAAACTCAGATTTCCACACCCTAGCATCTCCTATATGAATTAGCAAAAAAAAAAAAAGGAATTGTTTTTATCATTAAAAAATTATTTTCCTTAATGCAATGGCATTATCTTCATTAGTACAACTATACTATTTTTTGCATATACATATAAATGTCTATGCATGTGTTACTTTTGATGTCATGCATCTTCATATCTATGTGTCCATCTGGAAACATGGTTTGTTGTTCACTATCTGTTTCTTTTACAGGTAGAAGTCGACTTGGCACTTTCAGCACATGCCAATGCTCGAAGGTGGTACGAATTAAAGAAGAAACAAGAGAGTAAACAGGAGAAAACTGTCACAGCACATGAGAAAGCTTTTAAAGCAGCTGAGAGGAAGACTCGTCTCCAACTTTCACAGGTAGCATACATGGTGAAAGAAATTATCTTCCAGAATTTATTTTGTGCTTGCAATTCTTTTTGTCAGTAATGAAATAAGTTTATTAAATCGAGTTAATTTGCAATTACAATTTACAACAGAGCTGGGAATGAATACCAAGCCACAAACATGTTGCATCAGTGTTTTACAAAACCTTCCAGACCCATATATTATGTGCCTGTATTTAATACACTATATTAAAGGAGTTTAAAATTCCACATCTAGAGTATAAGATATATTAGCTTGATAATTGATATTCCCATTATAAGCTTTGTCTTCTAAATCTTGCATTCCTGATCTTATACAACACACTTTTCCCTTTCAATGGAAGGCCTGGGCACCGATTCTTATTTGTAAAGTTCTAGCATCTTGTTTATCCATTACCTTTATTTGCAGGAAAAGTCTGTTGCTGCAATCTCACATATGCGTAAAGTTCACTGGTTTGAGAAATTTAATTGGTTCATCAGCAGTGAAAATTATTTAGTTATCAGTGGACGTGATGCTCAACAGAATGAGATGATCGTCAAACGTTATATGTCAAAAGGAGATATGTAAGTGGATGCTCTTAAAATGAGGATAAGCTTCCCTCTATTAATGTTTTTTATAACTTTTGGTTCTGTAGTTAAAGGTTCTATTATTTTGAAAATGATGGCTATCCATCCCAGCTGGAGCAAAGATGTGTGGTATACCATATTGTTCTCTCCAAGAATTCTCAGCATGAGGCTTTTTGTTGCTAGGTTCTTCTACATATGTTTGCAAACATAATTGGGATGGTGGCTCTTATCCATTGATTTAAAAGGTGTGCCTAGGTACATAGGCGAGGCACATTTTCAAAAGGTGCACGCTTTTTCAAAACTTGTGCATTTTGCTCTTTTTTAAGCCTAGTGGCTAGGCCAAGGGATTCACCCCTGGACTCCAAACCATGCCCCCCTTCCCTTGAGGCAAGTCCAAACAAGTCTATGTTAAGGTCTTAAATTTTTAATCCTTACAGAAAATGATTTTATAATTTTAATTGTCTTTTAAAAATATCTTTTATTTGGATGAATAAACGAACAACATTAGCAAGTAGGGGGTTTTTGGAGCTCCAGCCTCCTATTTTCTTATGTTGTTCATTTATTAATCCTAATAAAGATATTTTTAAAAGAAAACAAAAAATTTTAAAATATCTTTTTAAGGATTAAGAAGTTATGACCTCAACATAGATTTGTTTGGGTTTGCCTGAAGGGGCTTGGTACAAAGGTGGCTCGTAGAATCCAGAGCACGAAATGTTTAACATCACATCAACTACTTAAAGTAGTGCAATTGGGAAAAAATAAAGTGGAGAATCCCTATGCTCTACTCCTTCCCCTTTGTTGTTCCCAGTTAAAGAAGTATGGTCAAGGCCAATTCCACCTAAAATTGCTGGTTTTTGTTGGGAAGTGTATCATGGTAAAATTAATACTGTGGACAATGTACAAAAAAAGAGACCTTATTCATGCTTGTCCCCCAAGTGGTGCATTTTATGTAAAGTGGAGAATGAGGACTGTTATCACCTGATTTCTTGTTCTTTTACAGTAAATATTTGGAATTGGGTTTTTATGTTGTTTGGGTACAGGTGGTACCTGCCTCCTGAAGTAAATCTGCTTTTTGATCCGCCTTTTTTTGGTTGGCCAACAAAGAGAGGGAAAGTAATGTGGAAATGTATTAGGGCTGCCCTCTTATGGACCATTTGGGAGGAAAGAAATGCTAGAATTTTCTAGGAGAGAAGCATTGCTGAAATAAAGGATTGTATATTGACAAGGGCAATCATTTGGCTAAAAACTACTGATCTCTTTGCGGATTACTCTAGTGATGACCTTCGATGGAGTTGGGCAGCTGTGGCCTCCACTAATGGAGGGGGCTCTAGGGTAGTTGTGTGTTGGCTGAAGAAAAACAAAGTTTGGAAATACCAGACATATCTTGAGGAGAATATGATATCTAGCCAGGGAATTGAGAGCCACTTTTTCATGTATTTGAAGTTCGGTTAATGGTTTTCTCAATCTAATGGCTTAAGTGCTAAACAAACAATGTTCAGCTTGTTTTCTTTTGTTGAGGAATTGTCTGATGACTGTAATAAGGGAAAGGATAGCAGAAGCTAGTTTATGGTTAGGGGGTGCTTGGCACTTCGCTGCAAGTAATTTATTCTTTATTTCATAATTAACAAATATTTAGCAAAAGCTAAAATCTTGATATGTGTACTCATGTGAGAAGGGACAATGCTTTAGCTACTAATAAAGTTAGGATCTAGATTCCAAAATCAAACCCAAATGTGCAACCAAATTTATGAGCCTCTAGATAGGTCCAAAGTCAAGCCTATATCCAAGGCAAACCATAGCCAAACCCAAGCTTAAGCCCACAATACACATATTCCAGCCTAAAACCATGATCACATCCAAATCTAAGCACATGACTCGTACCAAAAACCTAAATCCATGACCCATTTTTACCAGCCCATAAATCTTGAAAACATGAACAGACAATTGAATGCATCTTGTGTCCCTTCAGAGGTAGCTTTTCTGGTACGGACAGCTGCATTAGATAAATGCCTTGCAGGCACAAAACTTCAAAGAAGGGACATGGCTGTGGACAGGGTTAATTGTGATCAAAGAAGGCATATTTTCCAGTCACTATAGAGTATAGACAACTTCCTTCATAACTGGAAGTTGAGAGGACTAAATAAGAGAGAAAAGGCAGTGTGGGAGATGATTCCATTTGCACTTTGTGGACAATTTGAGGTGAGGGAAATGGAAAATCTTGAAAACAAAATTAATTCAGATAAGATTACTGACAAACAGGTGATGGATATTCTGTGTTCATCGGTGGCTAATGCACAAGTCTTTTTAAGGGAGTTAAAAAAATAAAGGTTATTACTCAATTATGGCCCCAGCCCCCAGCTATCTGGAGTCTTGTGAGGGGTAGGGGAGTACCTTACAACATTTTTTAATTGAAAACATAATAGTGAACAGACCATTTTTTTAATATAATATATGTTAGTAGATTTGCAATGCATAGTGCCTTAGTGTACATAAAAGTCAATGCAATCTCTTTTTGCTGCTTATATACTTGTTCAAAAAAAAGAACAGAAAACACAAAAAATAATGAATGCATCTCATATTAACTTTTAAGGTGGTGTTTCTTAAAGTTAAAGGCATGAAAAGTTAATAAGTTAATGGCATTTTTGGATTGGTAACTTGAAAAGTATTTCATTGATAAAGGAAATGGTATAGACTATAGAGACTATTTGTGGAATGTGTCATTATACATTTTATTTATAGTCAAGCTGTTATGGAGCCAGCCCATTGCTACTCCCCCGTGGCTACCTAAAATAGCTCAATTAAGCTTTTTATTACATCTAAAGGATAGTTTCCCCATGATCGCCACTCTTGATTTACTCCATGAGCTAAAGAATCCATAAGAGAGTAGGCCAGACTGAGAGACCCATGTATCAGATGATTCAGCTTACAATGAAAGAAGGAAGTATAGAACCTTCCTGTTGGACAAAGATAAGGAGGCTGAAGCGAAACTGGAGACTAAAGCACTAGAAGAGGAAGATGAAATCAGCCTAGATGAAACTCAAGAAACTGGAAACAGATGGATTTGGAAACGGTTGTCAACAAAGAAGTGAAAGTAAGTAAAATTCTGGGTTTATTTTTTCTCGGAAGGGAGGAATTTGCAGAAAAGCTTTTAAAGAGTTTGAAGGAGAACCTTGTAGAAAAAACAGCATGGAAGAAGCTTTGGTAAACTCGGCCCAAGGGGGGGTTCACAAGAAAGCTGGTAGAAAATAAAGAAGCATCAAGGGGTTTGGAAATTAAAGAGACTGCCTGTGAAGACCCTGGAGAGGAGGTGGTAGCTCAAACGTTTGAGAAAAACTTGGTGTTCGAATTAGAGAAATTAAATGAGCATAAGGAGGATTTAGGATCCAAAGAGCATATGCCTAATGCAGTAAGGAGGTCTAGAAACAAGAAGCAATTACGAACTGTTCAAGTCTCAACAGTTTTGAGCAGATTGAAGTTGGGACTTTTGGGGAAAGGCACTAGCAAGAAAATTAAGAAAGAAAACAGAAATTATAGTACATCGATTAAGGAAGGGAGTATTAAAAGGTTTGTTTAGGGATAAGATGGTTTTGGGAAGTCCTTTTGGGTGAGATGGTTGGATGTGGTTGATTGGGGTCTATGTTCTTTTTGGAGCATTGTCTTTATTTTCTCTCTTTAGTTGAAGGTTTTTGTGTTTCTTTAGTTGATGGGTGATGGATTTTGTTCGGAACAATGTTTTAAACGCAAAGGGTGACACAAGATGCTCCACTACCTAGAGGCAGAAACCTCCCGAACACAAGGAGGTGTAAGCCTCATTAAGAGGAGGGGGGAGGGGGAAGAAGTAGAAGGAGGATCTCATTTTTCTTTATTTTTAATAAGAATCTTTTATATTAAGAAAAGATCACCCCAATCGGACATCAAATTGCAAAGTTATGGCCACTGGTAGTTTCTATTCATATTTAGTATGCAACCTGTGACTTGGTCACCAGATTGAATGGATCAACAGTCCAACTGCCCGAGTTAGATAGTTTTTGACTTGGTCAACAATTTTGACCAATTTCTGGGTTTAACTAGAACTGGACCCAGAATCATGGCCATGTGACAGCTCGAATGGTGCAACTAGTCGGATTAAACTAGAATTGGACCCAGAATCATGGCCATGTGACAGAATAGAAGTCCCAAAATACACATCATACCTAATATACTTGAGAAACTGAAGAAGAAAAATATGAATTGCCTTCCAAAGTGTTGCCAATGTGGCCCAACAAGATACACTAGCATCCCAACCACTCTAAACAACCATAGATACTTGCCACCACTTCACTCCACAAACTTCTACTTTCCAACGGCCACCACCACAGCCATTTTCCTAATAGTGTTGCATTGTTTTGTACCACATTTCCTAATCCTAAACCCCCCTTCCTCTTTACTTTTGCACACAATCTCCCTCTTAATTAAATGGTTCTTCTTGCTTTCCCTCAGCTCCCAAAGAAAATCTCTCATAAGTTTCTCTAATTTGTTGACTTCTCTAGAAGGGATCCTAAACATAGAGATAAAGTAGGTAGGCAAATTGGCAAGAGTAGCCCTAATCAGTGTGATACACCCTCCCAATACGATATAATTCTTTTTTTTTCTTTCCAAGAAGCTCTTAAACTTTTCTACCACTGGGTTCAAAAACCTACTCTCCCTAGGGTTGGCTCCTAACGAAAGGCCCATGTACTTCAAAGGCCAAATAGAGATAGAACACCTAAGACAACCGCAATAGCCTTAACTTCCCTATTCTCCATACTAACACCTATTATGCAACTTTTGCCCAAGTTAATAAAGCCTTTCAAACCTTCTTATTAATTCTTTTAGATTCCTTAACTTTCTAACCTCAACCCCTTCACAAGAAATAATTATATCATCTACAAACTGAAAGTGGGTAATTGAAAAATCATTTCTTCCCAATATCCAACCTCTAATCAAGTCCTCCCTATCGGCATTCAACAAACAGGATCATCCTACTAAACAAATAGTTTACTAAGTGAATAGAAATGGACAAAGGGGATCACCCTACCTAACACCCATAGAAGCTAGTAAGAAGTCCTTCACTACTCCATTCACCAAAACAGAACAATGGCAAGAACTAATGCAACCAAACACCCAATTACACCATCTTTCCCCAAAGCTGTAGTTTCTTAACACCTATAATAAAAGCTTCCTGTCCACCAAATCTTAGGCTTTTTGAAGCTCCAATTTAACACACAAGGTCCTTTTGCCTAGATCTTCCATGCTCCTCTACACATTCATTAGTAATCAGAATCTGTTATATTATTTGTCTTCCATGTATAAAGCCCCTTGGGTTTGACTAATGAGAGAAGGGAGGACCCCTTTAATCCTCAAAGAAATGACTTCAACTAAAAATTTATAAATACTACTCACCAAGTTGATCGATCAAAAGCCCTTCAAGTGACTAGCAACTAAGGCCAAGAAAGTGGCATTAACTCTTGGGCTGACTATGATTATCTAGAAACTCCTTAAAAACATTGCACAACTCATCCTTCAATACTTCTGGTAGTCTTGATAGAAAGCCATTGTGAAACCATCTGGACCCGAGGCCTTGGACATCCATTAGAAAAATTGTCGTGTATTTTCCTCAGAATTTCTTTCCAACCAGCCTGCTTTTTCATAACCCAAACTTGGTCATTCCAAACCTTCTACCCACAACTTGTGATTCAATGGCCTTCTGTAAATGGATTTGAAGTGATCCACAAGATCGTAAAAATCTTCTCTTGGGTAGAGATCACTTCCCCATCAATCTCTAGCTTGGCCACAATTTTTTCTCCTCCATTTTTTTTTTATGAACGAATGGTATTTTATTAAATAGAGATAGAAATAGTACAAGCATGAAGCACCCTAAGAGGAAGCATGAGGTGTAATCTCCCCTTAAAGGTGGTTCCAAACCCAACTCTTTTCAGATTACAGTGGCAAAATAGCCGATAACAGAGAATCCCTTGAAGCCCCTTGTTTAGCTAAAGAATCTACCAAAGCATTTGCCAATCTACTAACCCACTAAAAGCTAACTAACATGGTTCTCGTAAGCCATTTGACTTTTTTGATGATGTCCCTATATCCCCAAACAACAGTTTCTGGGTCCGACATCCATCCCACCATCACCTTAGAGTCTCCTTCAACTATCAAATTAGTCACTCCAAGTTGGTTGGAAATCTGCAGTCCTTGTACCACAATTAATATCTCGGCCCTTGTAGAGTCTCCATAACCCACTGGACCTGAGAATAAGGACAGAATGTTGGCATCCTTATTCCTCAAGATCCCTCCTATACTTGAAGGTCCTAGATTGCCTTGGCTGCTCCCATCAAGGTTCAACTTTACAACTCCTTCCAAAGGGGGTAACCAACTTGCTTGTGTTCTATTTTTCTTGGATGACAATTGCATATGCATTATATAAATGGAACTGCCAAATGTTTCTAGGCTATAATTTTTGATATCAAATGTAAACTTCTTATCAATAAAATTGTTTTGGAAATTTGTGCTATAAAAAGAAAAGAGAAGAGAAAGATGTGTTTAATTCATTATGATTTTTTTTGCTTATATAACTGATTTTGAACGTGAAACAGATATGTCCATGCAGAACTCCATGGAGCTTCGAGTACTGTGATCAAGAACCACAAACCAGAACATCCAGTACCTCCTCTTACTCTAAACCAAGCAGGATGTTTCACTGTAAGTTAGCCGTTTGGTTTTTTGGTTTGGTGGTGTATCTGAGGGGGTTATTAAGGTAATTAGGTATATGCAATTTGTTTTGACTTGAATGTTTTCCATTTGTAGGTTTGCCACAGCCAGGCATGGGATTCGAAGATTGTAACAAGTGCTTGGTGGGTCTATCCCCATCAAGTGAGTAAAACTGCTCCTACAGGAGAATATCTTACAGTAGGAAGTTTCATGATTCGTGGGAAAAAGAACTTTCTTCCCCCACACCCTCTTATTATGGGTTTTGGGTTATTATTTCGCTTGGATGAAAGCTCATTGGGATCACATTTAAATGAGAGGAGGATAAGAGGTGAAGAGGAAGGGGGAAATGACATGGAAGAAGGTATGCCTCTTGAAGAAAATTCTGATCCTGAATCTGAAAAGGATGTTGCTGGTGAAGAAATGACAGATACAAAAAAAGAATTGAGTGACCTTTCAGATTTAACATTAGATCATTCTAAGATGAAACTTGATGGCTTGTCTAGAGATCCCATTGAAGGCGTGACTACTGAGCTGAATGGCATTGAAAATGAGAATGTATCTGACACCACAGGAAAAAGTTCACCTTCTATCTCACCCCAACTTGAAGATCTCATTGATAGGGCTCTTGGGCTTGGATCTTCTAACTTCTTGAGTAAAGATTATGAGCTCAATTGTTCCAATGCAAACTTGGTGGAGGATAGCCATTGTGAAGAAGGAAAACAAGCAGCAAGAGATAGGCCATATATCTCAAAAGCTGAAAGACGAAAGCTCAAGAAAGGCCAGAAAAGCAGCTCTAATGATGCAGCTGTTGAGAATGAAAGAGAAGAGTACAAAGAAAATAGGATTTCAGGCAGTCATGCAGATGAAAGTTCTCAGAAGGTAAAGCAGTCTGGTGGAAAGATCAGCCGTGGCCAGAAGAGCAAACTCAAGAAGATTAAGGAAAAGTATGCAGAACAAGATGAGGAAGAACGTAAAATTCGTATGGCTTTACTAGCTGTGAGTAACTTCATTTCATTTTTATTCTATCTGGATCATTGAGTAAATAATTTTCAGGGTCAGTAAGAGTATTTCTTGTATATTTTTCTTCTTTCAGTGAATATGTTTACCATTTATTTTTAAATATTATTATGTATGTGCTCCTACCACTTTATGTGGTATTGATTGGTTTACATGCTTTTTACTAACATCAATATGACAATTTTCAGTCTGCTGGGAAAGTACTGAAAAATGAAAAGGAGCCAGAAGATGGACTTGTAGAAACTGACAAAGGAAAGAAATCAGTTTCTGGTATGTAAAACGAAAGACATCCATTTACAGTTATCAATGTACAATTGTGGTAGAAACATTACAAGGATGGTGGAATTGTTTATGAAAGTTTAACAATTGGAAATCAACAACAATAATGGCAATGGTAATGAATGTCTCTGTGGTCACTCAGGGCTAAATGGCTGACAACTCCTTGAAACATTGGAAATTATTAACCCTTCTATGTTGTAATTTGACTGTGAAAATATGAATTATCCCCAAAGAGGCATCATACACTTCCTGTCTCACCATTTGATTCCTGATCTTGTACAAATGTAACTTCATTCCTTTCTCTATTGAGATTTTTTCCTTGTTTTGGCTTTTCTTACATGTAAAGGAGGGCGTCACTATCATTCATAGCTTATCACTAAGTAGGGATGATCATGGGATGGGCTGGGCCGATTCTTCTTAGTGCATTTGCATTTTTGTGGGCTCTTTCTTACTCAAACCAAAGAAAATGAGTTTGAACTTTCATGTTCAAAACATAGGTTGGCTGAAAATTTTCATTTACCTTATCAGTAACGAAGAGAGGTATTATTAATAATAAGTAAATTGTAAACAAATATCCACAAATGATTGGAAATCAAATTACATGACAGTAAACAGACTATGACTAAAGCAATAAAAATAAGTATTAGAAACAAAGAAAAACCAGCTCCATACTGAGCCCCTGCCCTAGTGAATGGTGAACCCTATACTAACCTGTGAACTCCCTTTTCAAGAGAATCAGCAAGGTAATTGGCTGTTCTGTGGATCCATCTAAAGGAATTCTTTATTTTTTTCATCGAAATGAATTCTTCATTCTAAATGCTAGGGCCATTTGAATTAGCTGAAGTTTGGATTGTGACTTGTAAGCGATACGAGTGAGTTTGGAAAAAGTGAACCAAGTTAAAATGCATAACCTTAAGAGGTACCACCGGGATTGGACCAGCTGTTATTTGTTGATATCTGCTGCTAATACATCTGGACTGAAATCTGAAGTGCAGTTCTTGATGTTCAACTTTCCCAGAATAAATAGTCAGGACAACTTTTTCGAGAATAAGTTCTCTATTGATCTAGTGAACTTTTTGATGGTTTAGACCAATGTTAAAGGAACCATATATTTCATGAAGAAAAGCTTTTCCTTCTGTGTTACATAGATACTAGTTATTACAAAATGTTGTCCTGTATCTGACAGAGCATACACCAAATTGACATGGGGCTTAAGATTTTTTGAGGGTCTTTCAAGGTGGGATCTCCTTCATAAACCTGATTATTCCTCCTAGCCATCTCTACTGTCTGCTAACTAGAGGGTTTAGATGGGTAATTTGATAAAGAATCAACTCCTGTTAAAGGGCATGTTTTTCAACCTTTTGCCTAATAGAATGGCAGTTATCAGCTTTTTAATTACAATAGTTTTGAATGTAACTGTTTTTATTGAACTATGCTGAATTTTATCCTGCATTTATATTTTCTCTTCTGCACATTAATTTTCATTATAATTTTTAATTGCAACTATTTCTGACAACTACTGTTTTTCTTCCTTCAACTTAGCAGGTCTAGATGATGCTCTGAAGATATGTTATAAATGTAAAAAGGCGGGTCACTTATCTCGGGACTGCCCAGAACATCCAGATGACACTAACCACTCAAAGGCAGTTATCCATAAGAAAATGAATGGAGGGGGTCCTGAAGATATTCCAGATGTATTGTTGGATGACACAGCTACCAACACGGACAGGATCACTATAGAGGAAGATGACATTCATGAGATTGGTGAAGAAGAGAAGGGAAAGTTAAACGATGCTGATTATTTAACTGGGATTCCATTGCCTAACGATATTCTCTTGTATGCTGTGCCTGTCTGTGGTCCGTATAATGCATTGCAATCATACAAGTACCGGGTGAAAATAACCCCTGGCACTGCAAAGAAAGGAAAAGGTATTCAGATTTCTCCCACTGTAATCTACAAGCACTTATTTGCACGTTAAAAGCGGATTACTGCTATTCTAATATTGTAGACCATGTAGAACAGCAGTTATTTGCATTTTCATGTAGGGAGGCTGTTTTTTGGGCTAGTTTTTAATATTTTTCTTTGCATTCCCTGTGTTTTCTGTTTTTGGGGAGCTAAGTTATTTTATCTTCCCCTTTGTATACTTACTCCCTCTCTTCTCTTAATTTAATGAAGATGATGTTATTGATAAAAAAAAAAAAAGGCGGAAACTCATCTCCATGTATTTTGAAGTGTTATGCTTATACCAGAGCATCGTTTAGTCCCCTCCCCCTAAGGCATGGCTCAGGCATGTGGCGAGGCACATTTTAGGGTATGCACCCCTGGTGCCTATGCATCCCAGGCATAACACTTTCAAAAGGCCGCGCCCCTGTTGTGCCTAGGCGTGCCCCTGATGCACCTTTTGAAAATTTGTGCAATTCTTTTTTTCTGTTTTTTATGCTTAAAAGCTGAGCCGGGGGCTCTGCCCCTGGATCCTGACCAAGCCCCTTGAGGCAAAGCCCAAAAAGTCCATATTGAAGTCTTAAGTTCTTAATTCCTATAAAAAAGATTTTATAACTTTAAGTGTTGTTTAAAAATATCTTTTATTAGGATGAATGAATGAGCAATATTAGCAGATATAGGATTTTTGGAGCTCACTTGTTTGGGCTTGCCTCAAGGGGCTTGGTACAAAAGGGGGTTGTAGAATCAGGAGTGCATAATGTTAACATCATATTAGCTATTTGAAGTACTCCAATTGGGAAAAAAATAAAGAGAATAGAAGTTTACATGCTTGAATATGTTTTATATGTTATGCTTGATTTTATTTTTAAATTTTCATTTTAAATATGTTTACATGTTATGTTTATGTATTTTAAACATTTATTTTAAAATTTTAGTTTATATTTTAATTAATGTTGTGTTTAAATTAATATTTTGCATTTTTTGAAAATTTTGGCATTTTTGGATTTTTTTAGCATTTTTGTGCTTTGCTTCAAAAAAGTCTGTGCCTTGTGCCTCCAGCACAAAATGGCCCTTGTGCTTTTTCGCGCCTTCCGCTTTTAACACACTAGCAGCCAGACAGGTTTGGATTGTCGATTTTAGTGGAGGTTGTTTTGAATTGAGTAGATGTATTCTTTGTTGTTGGCTCTATTTACAACTAATTGTCCTCATTACAGGTTTTGAAGAGAATTTAAAAAGGACATATATATCCACTTACCTTTGATATAAAAGAAGACATTTCAGGATTGGTATCCTGGATGTCCCTATTTTAGTAGATTATGTTTTTATTAAATGCATTAGAAGACGATGAATGATGAGTCTGTTAATTCCTCTTCCAAATTGCATACGTGTCTCACTATTAATTTCATTTATCCAGACATACAGGTACGTAGCTCCTTGGATAGGGACTAGCCAAAAGTAGGCCGAGTAAACACATTCTCTTAACTGCTAACCCTGACACCTAAATGCTAAACAACTCTAGTCAGTGTCAATCTATACTTTTTGCGGCATGCCTTTCCAGAATGATAATCCATTTGTTGAATGATGTTGATTGGCTGATTGTTGATATGGATAAACCCATCAATATGGATTCCTTGCTATTTTTTATCCTTCATTTCAATTTAGAAGGCAAATTTTCTTTTTTCTTTTCAATATTTTGTTATAATTCATTAATGTTTTCATTGGCACGTTTTTCTTATTGGTTAGACTTAGACCATTAGCATGTTCGTGAATAATATATTTGATTGAATTTACTTCTGTTTGGTACAGCTGCAAAAACTGCAATGAATTTGTTCGGTCACATGCCTGAAGCAACAAGCAGGGAAAAGGAACTCATTAAAGCTTGTAGTGAGCCCGAACTAGTGGCTGCAATGATCGGCAATGCAAAGATCACAGCTGCAGGCCTTGCCCAATTAAAGCAGAGGCAAAAGAAAGGAAAGAAGACCAGCAAAGAAGAGAGGTAGCACTGAGGTTGTCAGCATTTTTTAATTTTATTATCTCTATTTGCTAATGGAACCATGCAAACAGCTTACTTAGACAGACCCCTTCTCAGGGTGGTTGTTTCCTTTTCGGAGAGAGTTTTTTTGTACAGTTTTAGTTGCATGTAATTAGTATATTATATGTTTCAAGGAAGATCAAATCAACAAGATTAATAAAGTTATTTTCTATTTTGCTTACATGCATGTTTAAAGCGGCGTTTCTGAATTCTTTCTGGTGGTAATCAGAGAAAGTTATCTCATAAGATGAATTGAGCCAATTGTTTACTCAGGGCATAAGCTCTCTGCTAGTCTCTTCCCCCTTTTCTGCATCGCATCTCTCTACCCAAAAGCCCTTTTGGCACAAGTCCTATCCCTTTCGTGCGAAAACAATTTGGAAAAACCACTCAAGCCCAACTATTACAACCCAAATTTGTAATGGAAATGAACCAACATACCAACTTCAACCACGTTACCCAAATTAAATCCACTCGGGATTTCCTACTCACTTTTCATACCTACACTCTATCCGCCGAGAATTGGAATTGGAGCCATACATCTCTATTGTGAATTGAGAGATGTGTGGCTACAATTCACGGCAGGTAGAGAGTGGGTAGCAAAAGTGAGTAGGAAATATGGGCTTAATTAAATCGCCATGCTGCATCGTGAAACTTAGTTTGCCCACATTCCTTTGTTTCCATGGATTGTATGACATGGAACAATTAAAACGTTTTGAGAAATGGTTTCTTCACAAATGAGATGGACAATGATTTAAAGTCCTTCCCTAAGGCCATGCTTGGTTTGAAGGAAAAGATAGAGAAAGGAAAGGATAAGTAGGGAAATCTATACAAACTTTGTAAAGGTTCCCTTACCTTTTCTTTCCTTTCCCTACCTTTTACCTCAAACCAAACATAGCCTAAAGTTTAAAGGTTTCAATGAAGATTTTGAGGTAGGTTGGAGCAAGCAATCTGGGGAAATTAAAAAACGGATGCATCTAGTCCATTTGTTTGATATTAAGTGTTTCAGCAGTTTGAACTAGTAGAGAATGAAGGAGAGAGAGAACAAGAAGAGGAGGAGGAGGAAGAAGAAGAAACAATCGAACTAGAGAGACCAAACCCTACTAGTCGACCATAATGTGTATTATGTTATAATTAGTGTACAAGGACAAACTTGCCCCCACTTAAGTATGGGACAAGAGAACTACTGAAGTATCAAAATTGCTACATTAGGATATAACTTAAACATGATGAAAAGACTAATCAATCCTTATTTGACCAACTCTAACACTCCCCCTCAAGCTGGAGAATATATGTCATATAATCCCAGTTTGTTACATATATAGTTCATTTTCCCTGAGCTCAATCCTTTTGTAAACAAATCTGCTCACTGATCACCCCCACATGTTCTGTTCTTATCTCTCCAGTAAGGGCTTTGTCCCTCACAAAATGGCAATCAATCTCTATGTGCTTTGTTCTCTCATGGAAAATTGGACTAGATGAGATGTGAATTACAACCTATTATCACAATACAATCTCATAGGTTTGTTCATTGAGAATCCAATCTCTTATAGGAGATTTTTCAGCCATACTAATTCACATGTAGTGTGTGCCATGACTTTGTATTCGGTGTCAACACTACTCCTTGCCATAACGGTTTGCTTCTTATTCTTCCATGCCATCATATTTTTTTCAAGAAATGTGCAGTAACCTGTAGTAGGTCTTCTATTTGACACTGAGCTTGTACAACTTGCATCTGCATACCCAACTATCTCAAGTCTTCCTCCTAGTTTGTAGAATAACCCATGGCCTAGAACTCCCTTTAGGTACCCTACAATTCTAAGTACTGCATCCCAGTGAAGTATCCAGAGATTTTGCATAAATTGACTCACCACACTAACAACAAAGGATATGTCTGGTCTTGTGATGGTCAGGTACTTCAACTTTCCAACTAATTCTCTATATCTTCTAGGATCATCAAATATTTCACTTGTACCACTGCTCAACTTAACATTTGGTTCCATGGGAGTTTCAGCCAGCTTCACACCTAACAACCTTGTTTCATCTAGCAGATCAAGGGCATATTTTCTTTAGCACAGGTTTACACCTTATTTTGACCTAGCAATTTCTATACCCAAGAAATACTTCAACTTCCCAAGGTCTTTTGCTTGAAAATGGTCTTGTAGAAAGGCCTTTAGTCTATCAATCCCTAACCTGTCACTACCAGTTATGACAATACCATCCACATAGACTACTAATAAAATCTTTTCGGCTTCAGAATCATAGCTAAACACTGAGTGGTCGACCTGACATTGTTTCATTCCAAAATTTTTCCACTTCACTAAACTTCCCAAACCAAGCACAAGGAGATTGTTTCAACACATAAATTGCCTTTTTCAGTCTACACACCTTACCATCCTCCCCCTGAGCAACAAACCCAGGTGGTTTTTCCATATATACCTCCTCCATAAGTTCACCATGGAGGAAGACATTTTTAATGTCAAGTTGAAACATGGGCCAATCATACATAACTTTCAAGAAAATTAAGACATGGACTAAACCAATCTTTGCCACAAGAAAGAAGGTCTCCATTTAGTCCACCCCATACAACTGAGAATAACCTTTAACATACAGTTGGGCCTTCAACCGCTTCACACTATCATCTGGCAAATCCTTAACAGTATGCTCCCATTTACAACCTACAACATGTTTACTTGGAGGAAGAGTAGTGAGCTCCCACGTGTGAGTATGCTGAAGAGCAGACAGTTCCTCCTCTATTGCTTGATGCCACTTGAGTGAAGTAAGGGCCTCCTGGACATCCTAAGGTATAAATATAGAAGACAACAGAGAAACAAATTGGTGATGTGAAGCAGAAATGTGAGAGACAAGAACAAAATTGGAAATGGGATGTAGGGTACAACTACGTTTACCTTTCCATAAACGTAGGATCCATAGACGAGGTAGAAGTCGGAGGAGGCACCGGTGTCTTCCAATGAGTATACACATGCTAGATCAGTGGTCATTCAATAGAAATTTGCATTGGAGGAGGTGAAGGTTTAGCCCTAACGGGAAAAACCAGAATAGGATCACTAACTAAAAGGAAGAGGAAGCAATGGTGGAGATGACGATACTTTAGGTCCCGAAAAAAATGGTATAGACTAAAAAAAGGTGACATTAGGATAGACATAGGACTTCCGGGTGATGGGATTCTAACACTCTGGGTTCGAGAATAGCCAAGAAAGATACACTTAATAGAGTGTGCATCCAGCTTGTCTAAACCAAGACTCAGATTGTGAATAAAGCACACATAGCCAAAGACCCGAGGTGTTAATGGAAAGGGAGATAAGGTGGGGAACAAAATAGAAAAGGGAGACCGACTGTGAAGGATAAAGGAGGGCATCCGATTAATAAGAAAAAAACAGTAAGCATAGCGTCACTCCAAAGTCATTTAGGAACATTCGTATGGAGAAGAATAGACCTAGTAGTTTCAAGGAGATGACGGTTCTTTCTTTCAGCCACTCCATTTTGTTGAGGGGTAGATGCACATGAAGTTTGATAAATGATTTCATACTGTTTCAAATGTTGTTGAAAAGAAGTAAGAAAGTATTCACGACCATTATCTGAATGAAGAAATTTTATTGGAACACTAAATTGCATATGCATTTCAACATGGAATTTTTGAAAAATAGAAAATAATTCATTCATTTCTTTCATTAAATAAATTCATGTCATCCTTAAACAATCATTAATAAAAATGACAAAGTACTTGTAACCATTATAGGAATCTATTTTAATCAGACCCCAAACATCTGAATAGACTAAAGAAAAAAGATTCAACATACGACTATCAAATCTATGACTGAAGGAAACCCAATGGTGTTTCCCATATTGACATGACTCACACTATAAAGAAGAAAAATGACTTAAAGAAGGAACCGGTAGCTTGAGTGCCTTAAGAGATGGATGCCCCAGCCAACAATGCCATTGTGGAGGAGTTAAGGAAGTTTGAAGTGCAACTGACGATCCACCACCGTCAAGATAATACAATCCACCTATCTTCTTCCCCATCATAAGATCCTGAAAAACACAAGATGAAGGAAAAAATGTAACACATCAATTAAGGGTCTTAGTTAATTTACTAACTGACATGAGATTGATGAAAATTTAGGCACATATAGAACAAATGATAATGAAAGAGATGTCGTGCCAACATTACCAACACCACAGAATGGGGAAGATGAACCATTGGCCAGGGTAACTGTTTGAGATGTTAAAGTTTTAGAGAAGAAAGAAAACACACCTAGAGTCCTGGTCATGTGATTAGAGACTCTAGACTCAATAATCTAGGGAGGGGGTTTGGATGCCAGGTAGGCCATACTTGAGTGTGCAAGAGTGGTTGTAGTATATTGTGAAGTAGTTTGAAGGAACCTCTTATACTCATCTCGTGGTACACTCATCATCTCCTTCTCGGAAGTAGAGGTAGATGTGGAAGGTGTTTGATCCGTCTGTTGGTTATCACTCACATCAACCCCTCTAGCAATTGCATGATTAGCCATGTAGAAAGTGAGCCATGTAGATCATAATAGAAATTAACTGAATGCCCTTTCTTGCCACAGTGTGTACACTTCTTAGTAGTGTTGCCTCTTCCTTTACCACGACCTCCCCCTGAGTCATAACCACCACAACCAAACATGGAACCATCACGACCTCCTTGAGATGCATGTCCTTGCCTTCTATTACCATGACCACCTCCTCTTGCTACAACAAATATTAATCTGTTAGTTGGGGTGGTACTCTCTGTGGATCCCAAAGAAATTATACAAAGCTGTGCAAATACTTCCTCAAGTGTAGGAAGAGAAGAACCTCCCAATATTTGTGCTCGAACTAATTCATACCATGATTTCAGTCCCACTAAAAACCTAGTGACATCTACTTGCTCCCTTTATTGTTGTTGAACCTTAACATCTAGAGCTAGGAGATGATAAACATTGAGTTTATTCCTAAGGTTTCTCATACTGGCATAATACTCTTCTAGGGTTTGATTCCCTTGCTGTAGATTGAAATACTCATGATAGAGCTGATATACTCTCATAGTATTATCCTGTTTAGAATAAAACTTTTTGGAATGTTCCCATACGTCCTTAGTTGTATCTAAGAACATAAAGTTGATACTTATCTTGAGTTCCTTACTGTTCTACAACCATGTCATGATTTGGGCATGTTCTTGTTTTTAGTCATCAAACCCGGGAGATTCAGTTGATGGTTTATCTTCCTTCACATGTTTCACTTTCCTCTTTGCCTTAAGAAAAACTTTCACTGACTTGGTTCATGGCACATAATTTTCACCATTAAGTTTAATTGAAGTCATTTGCATAGATAGATAGTCTGAGGGAATCATGACACCAAACTTCTGATCACTACCACCATCTCTAGTTGCTGCCATTCACTACAAAAAAAAATGAATATATTGTTTTTAGTGGCAATCAAGTAAAACTGCCACTAAAGAGTCACCGACTGGATTTTCCTCCCCTGCCCATTTCCTTCCCGCCCTCTCTGTTTTCTCTTCTCTCTAGTAGTCTCTTTCTCAGTCCCCTTTCTCTCTTGCGCTCTTCACCTCTCTCTCTCTCTCTCTCTCTCTCTCTCTCTCGTTCTCTCGCTCTCTATCTCAATCTCTCTCAGTCCTCATTCTCTCGCTCTTGCTCTCTATCGTAGTCGATTCTCTCTCTCTTAGTTGTTTTCACTCTCTCCTCACTCTCTATCTCAATCTATCTCACACACAGTTACACACAGTCACACATCTCAATCTCCTACTCTCTATCTCAATCACACATCGACGACATCTTATTCAGGTAAAAATCCCTTTCTCTGTTTTTTAGGTTTTTTATTTTTTTTAAAAATCAATGGTCAAGCAACTCAACAAAGAGCAGATCTCAAAGTTCAATGAGGCTTTCAGTCTCTTCAATAATTTGAGTGGCCTTATTCCCAAGTTTCTTACACGAACATTCAAGTAAGTTGCTGCTAAGTTTGAGCGGCCTTACAATAATTAGTTATTGGTTTCCTTATTGGTCATAACTATGACATCAGGTTGTGAATTCGTAGATGCAAATCCAGTGATGCTCAAGTGTGCCTTCCTTTGTTTCTATGTGTTTACAAGTCATGATCTATTTTTAAGAATGGTTTCCAGCTCCATATTTCTGTGTTTAGAGTTAGTTGTTTTATAATATTTTGTCTTGAGTCTTCATTTCTAAGCCTGACTGCATTATGCTTATTGTGATGTTTCCCTTTAAATATTAAGTAAGACCTCAGTTGGGTTTGCTTGTTGAGAATGAATTGTTTCCCTTTATATAAAAAAAAGGAGTTGGTGTCCTATTGTATTTCTCTTTTTTTTTTTTCAAACTATAGGACAAGGCACTGGGAGTTCAGATCATTGCACAAGAAGTAGGGAAGGACTGTTGTTTTTTTGATATCTCTACTTGTCTATTTAGAAGGACTGAGAAGTTTAGGTTGTTGCTTAAAAAAATATAAAGTTATTACTATTGTTATAGAGGTTGCTTTTTATGATTTTCGTCTATCAGTCGACTTTTTTCCTTTTTTCCTGACTTGCACTTAGATCACAGGTTCGTTAAGTTTTTTTAGGGGTTTAAAGTCTTGAGATCTCAAAACCTTGCTCTGAATTGATCTTTTGCTACTAGGAGTTACTAATGCCCATAGCAGAAACTCCTATTACTGATGGCCTATTTGACTTTGTAGGAACTTTAGGAGCTGGGCAGGTCTTGGCTAATACTTCTGACTTACCTAGGTGCAATGATTTGGATTTGGATTTGGAAACTCCTAATAAGATTAAGAGGGTTGATCTAATCTGTAGATAAGATGGGGGTTTATCCTTATCTATTAAAGAGAATCCTGATTCAAATAAGGATTTGAATTAGGAAACTCCTAATGGGATTAGGAGCTAATCTCTTTAAGGCTATAAAAGGAGGAGGGGAAAACCATTCAACACACAATCAGATCTCAGATCACAGAAAGAGAGAAGACAACAATAGTAAGACTGCGCCATCTTCTGCTCTTGTGCCCTCCTCTTGTTGCCGCCATTGCCAATTCATTCTCCGTTGTAAGAGCGATCAAGAAGGGTTCTTGATATTAGTTTTTGGTGAAAAACTGATCTAAAGTCATGCTCACATACCCTCCATCGAATTCTTGCTGAAGGATTCGATTCTTGTGAAGAACCACATGTTGGTTTTGCTCCATCCTGCACTGTGTCATCTTTAGTGGGAGCAGTCTTTGGACATTTCCTTGGGCGTGAACACTTTCATTGAGAGTTATTATTTCTTCGTATCAGGCATCTCCCTATCCTATCTTTTGGTTTCAGATCTGGTTTGGATCTTGGTTCAAGATTGATCATTGAAAAATGTAGTTTTTCTAAAACAGGGAATATGATCTGGTTCGGTCCTACAAGGTTCGGCTATCCATATAATAAATCTCTCATCCCTTCAGTCATCAGCTATATTTTGGACCTTTGGTTGCGCACAGTCACCCGAAGCCCATATAGGAATTCCATTTAAACTTTTCCCTCAACTCCCTTAGTGCAAATTTTTGGACCCATCCAAGTGTAAACATCAATGCTGTAGTCTTTTGCGGCCAGCTGAACTATATTCTAAGAATTACATGGGGATGAGTGCAGGTATTCTGTACTGTCATGTTCTGGAATTCTGGTTGAGTAAACTCTCTTGATTTCAGGTTTGATGTTGTATTCTTGCAATTTGGCTTAAACAATCTTGGGTTTTGTTTCGTTGTTTTATGTTGAACTTCTAATTAGTAGTAATAGCACCATGCCTCTACATAATCCAAGCTTGTTGTAATCATCCTCTTGGCCTCAAAGAGCAGATGGAATGAGGTGTTTCTTTCATTTGTGCTGTTTTATCAAATCCAGAAATAACATGATTGCTGAGTTGTGTTTTTGGCTTACTAAGAGTAATAATAATGGAACATGCATGTCATAAGCAAGCTCCCATGCTATGTTTTTGGTGTTGATTTCATAATGCTCAGTGTCTTTGAGTGAATTATGTCTTATTTGCCATTAGACAGCAGCCCATTTTGAAATGATGATCACCCCATATGTTTGGCCATCTTAGGTTGACAAATGGCTTATTTTGCATCAATAAAGAGCTCTACGCCCCTGACTACTTTTTCATTGTGATATGAGGTAAATTTACTCCATTCTCCTAGTTGAGTGGATCCTCTTTGTATAAGGTCATTAATCATTTGGGATACCCATGTCCTCTGTCTTTCCTGACCTGCTACCTTGTTCAAAAGCTTGCAGTGTTTTTCTCACCCATTAGGAAATCCTCTTGTTAATAGTATGACTTGTAAAGCTTTGACGAATGATGTGGGTAGTCAGCCATTTGGTCAAAAGTTGTATCAGGCTTCAAAACTCTTGATATTCTAGGCAGTCCCTTGCGAATTGAAATCAGCTAGACCATCTTCTACTCTCAGACACATGGCCAGGTTTCCCCCACTTAATCCTTTGAATTAGTGTTTGACTGGCATGTGTGACCTTTTCCAGAAAAGTATGAGAGTCTCCGGGCAGGTCTGAAGCCTGCATTGGTATCCATGAATTTGATATAAAGGAGTTGTCATGCTCATATCGTAAACATAAAGAGGAGTTAGTGCAGTAGGTCACTCCCATCTTTTGCTCTTCCTTGATTGGCTCACAATAGCACATACAAAGAAACTTTAGTGTCCCCTATCATCCTCCATTATCACTCTGCACTGCTGCAACTTAGTGCTTTCCAATGCCAACATTATCTCCATCTCGGGACATTTAGCCAATTAGCCCAACAAACAATAAAAGCATTCCACCCCAATAAACAATATAAACTCTGGCAATTTTGCACTCTACAAATTTGAATTTATACTCCTTCCAAACTATGCCTCAAGTTCGATGGATTTAAAGAAAAGCATGACATAACTTCTTTAGTTCAATTGAACGTAAGGGAGAGGGAAAGAATAGGTTACAAAATTTAGCTGAATTCCTTGACAATTTTTTCTCAACTTTCTATTTATATCTTATATTCTATCAAACTAAATAGGAGATAGGATTAATGGATGTTCAGCAGGTTGTGAAACCATTAATAAGGCTCCAAACTGATCATAAAATACATTGATGTAACCGTTTCTGGTCACGTACCAATTTTTGTGATGTATCAATTTTTTTTTTGGTTAAGTGCCTCGTCATTTGACCTGCTCACAGGAGAGGATGGTGGAGCTCCCTGATGGTGAACTACCTGGTGGTGAGCTACTTGGTGACGAACTCCCTGGTGGTGAGCTACCTGGTGATGAGCTCCCTGGTGGTGAGCTACTTGGTGACGAGCTACTTGGTGATGAACTCCCTGGTGGTGAGCTACCTGGTGATGAGCTCCCTGGTGGTGAGCTACCTGGTGATGAGCTCCCTGGTGGTGAGCTACCTGGTGATGAGCTACTTGGTGACGAGCTCCCTGGTGGTGAGCTGCCTAGTGACGAGCTCCCTGGTGGTGAGCTCCCTGGTGATGAGCTACTTGGTGACGAGCTCCCTAGTGACGAGCTGCCTGGTGACGAGCTCCCTGGTGGTGAGCTACCTGGTGATGAGCTCTTTGGTAGTGAGCTACTTGGTGACGAGCTCCCTGATGGCTAACTGCCTGGGGGAGAGCTATGTCGAGCTCCCTGATGGCGAACTACCTGGGGGAGAGCTATGCTGAGCTCCCTGGTGGTGAGCTACTTTGGTGGACTCGTCATTTGACCTGCTCCTAGGCGGCCTGTAACTCAGAGGATGGTGGAGCTCCCTGGTGTAGCGCAACCCAACTACCCTCTGCATGAGGTGATCTCCTCTCCTTTGTAGGCGGTGGGAGCCGAAGGACCTGCGAGAACTCCATCTTTTCCTCCTCTTTGTAGGCGGTGGGAGCTGAGGAACCTGCAAGAACTGAACTAGGGGGCCCGGGGGTATTTACCCAGCGGGGACTCTCCGATGCCTAAGTTAGCACTCTGATTGTTGAGAGCTTGAAGATGATATTAGAGGAATGAGAGAGCTAGAGCGCAGGGATTACCTCCATTTTTTCATTCTCTCCCCTTGCCTTTGGGGGTTGGAGTCCTTATATAGTGGTGTCCTGTCAAATAAGGCGTGACCGCCTCTGTCAAGTCAGGCATAACTGCCTCTATCTCTCTACTGCAGTCGTCGCTGTCAGAGCTGAGGCGGTGGATGCAGGCAACTATTACAGAGTACGGATCTGCCAGACAAGGCGCTACCTGGCGAGAGACATGGGCGCAGGTCTCCAGATCTGTTAGGTATGGTTGTCAGGCAGGAGATCTTCTTGCGATACGCCAAACTGCTCTTCTGTACCGAGCTACCCTACAAGTGGCGAGCTGGCCATGTGAGCTATGCCGAGCTCCTTGGGCTGTGCCGAGCTACTTGTGGCGAGCTTTGCCGAGCTGCCTGTCTCCTTGGTGGTGAGCTCCTTGGCGAGCTCCTTGGGCTGTGCCGAGCTGCTTGTGGCGAGCTTTGCCGAGCTGCCTGTCTCCTTGGTGGTGAGCTCCTTGGCGAGCTCCTTGGAGAGCTGCCTAGCTCCTTGGCGAGCTCCTTGGTGAGCTACCGAGCTCGTGGGTTATGCATGCCGAGTTTATCGGTGGGCGTCTTATGGGTTGCCAGGTCGGCCAGGTTGGGACGTGTGCCAGGCTGATCCAGGTCGGCTAGGTCGGCCAGGTCGGATCATGTGTCGGGCTGATCTAGGTCGGCCAGGTCGGATCATGTGCCAGGCTGATCCAGGTTGAGCAGGCAGCGTGCAGGCCGCCCACAAGCCGCGTGCAGGCCGCCCAAGCAGTGCCAAGCTACGCCAAGTTGGCCAGGTCGGTGCCCGGGTGGGACACCAACTTGGTAAGTTGTTGCCTGGGTGTCGCCTAGTTGTCACGAGGTGCCACATGTCACAATTTCACTAGAGGGCCAAATCTACCCTCATCATTTTCCCCTCATTCCTGAGTTGAGAGTAACTCAATGAAGGGAGTATTCTTCTTTTGGCCTGTAAGTGCACGAGCTAGTAAGTGCCGATCCAATTCCTTAGGCCTTGAGAGTCGTTTGTATGTGGCAAGCTGCCTGCAAGTAGCGAGCTGCCTATAAGGTGAGGAGGTCTCCGCCAATTCAGTAGTGTAGCCCTTAGGCTCTGGGGGCAACTTATAGTTCACTTTTGCTGATTTTGCCCATGCTGAGGAAGCAACTGGGTATTTAGCAATAATTTGGCCCGTGGGCATTGGGAGTGACTTGTAGTCCACTCTTCTTGACTTTGCCCATGCCGAAGAGGCAACTGGGTTTTAAGCAGTAATGTGGCTTGTAGGCTTTGTTTGTGAGGTGCCGAGCTACCTACGCGGTGTCAGGCTAACCAGGTGCCGAGCTGACTAGGTGTTGAGCTGCCTGTGAGGTGTTAGGTTGACCAGGTGTTGAGCTACCTATGAGGTGCCGAGTTAACCAGGTGCTGAGCTACCTGAGGTGTCAGGCTAACTGGGTGTCGAGCTACCTGTGAGGTGTCAAGCTGACCAGGTGCCGAGCTACCTGCGATTGCATTGAATCAGCCTCATAATGTCGGTCACCCACTCCTAAAAGAAGCTACTAGGAACTCGACCTTCGGGGGCAGCACTACTAACTTTAGGTCACCAACTCACACGTGAGCCTTGGAAGGCTCGACCAACAAGGGTGCTTATGTAGTCTGTTGGTCGCCAACTCCCGCGGAAGCCATGAAGAGCTCATCTTTGTAGAAAGGACCTTGCGGAGAGGATTGATGAGGTTTTATCTGAATCGAAAGTAAGGTTGGTAGAGCTACTTAGTCTATTAGCTCCCTGCATAGTCTTTGACTTCATAAAAAATGTAAACTATAAAGCGATAACTTCAATTTCTAAAAAGTGAGGACTTAGCTTTTTAGGAAAAGAGGACCTAGCTTTCATAGGATGAGAACTTAGCTTTGGTAAGATGAGAACTTAGCTTTTGTAGGATGAGAACTTAGCTTTTTGTAGCATGTTCCCACAGACGGCGCCAATTGATGTAACTGTTTCTGGTCACGTATCATTTTTTTGTGATGTATCAAATTTTTTTTTTTGGCTAAGTGCCTCGTCATTTGACCTGCTCCCAGGAGAGGATGGTGGAGTTCCCTGATGGTGAATTGCCTGGTGGTGAGCTACTTGAGGACGAACTCCCTGGTGGTGAGCTACCTGGTGACGAGCTCCCTGGTGGTGAGCTACTTGGTGATGATCTACTTGGTGACGAGCTCCCTAGTGGTGAGCTACCTGGTGATGAGCTCCCTGGTGGTGAGCTACTTGGTGACGAGCTACTTGATGACGAGCTCCCTGGTGGTGAGCTTCCTGGTGACGAGCTCCCTGGTGGTGAGTTACCTGGTGACGAGCTACTTGGTGATGAGCTCCCTAGTGGTGTGCTACTTTGTGACGAGCTCCCTGGTGGTGAGCTACCTGGTGACGAGCTCCCTGATGGCTAACTGCCCTGGGGGAGATCTATGCCGAGTTAGGGGAGATCTATGCCGAGCTGGGGAGAGCTATGTCGAGCTCCTTGGTGGTGAGCTACTTTGGTGGACTCGTCATTTGACCTGCTCCTAGCCGGCCTGTAACTCAGAGGATGGTGGAGCTCCCTGGTGTAGTGCAACCCAACTGCCCTCTGCATGAGGTGATCTCCTCTCCTTTGTAGGTGGTGGGAGCCAAGAGACCTGTGAGAACTCCATCTTTTCCTCCTCTTTGTAGGTGGCCGGAGCTGAGGAACTCGCAAGAACTGAACTAGGGGGCTCGGGGGTATTTACCCGGGGGGGACTCTCCGTAGTTAGCACTTTGATTGTCGAGAGCTTGAAGATGATATTAGAGGAATGAGAGAGCTAGAGAGCAGGGATTACCTCCATTTTTTCATTCTCTCCCTTTTCCTTTGGGGTTTGGAGTCCTTATATAGCAGTGTCTTGTCAAATCAGGCATGACCGCCTCTGTCAAGTCAGGCATAACTGCCTCTATCTCTCTACTGCAGTCGTCGCTGTCAGAGCTGAGGCGGCGAGTGCAGGCAACTGTTGTAGAGTACGGCTCTGCCAGGCAAGGCGCCACCTGACGAGAGACGTGGGCGCAGGTCTCCAGATCTGTCAGGTATGGTTGTCAGGCAAGAGATCTTCCTACGATACGCCAAACTGCTCTTCTGTACCGAGCTACCCTACAAGTGGTGAGCTGCCTGGGGGAGCTATGCCGAGCTCCTTTGGCTATGTCGAGCTGCTTGTGGCAAGCTCTGCCAAGTTTCCTGGCTCGTTGGTGGCGAGCTCCTTGGCGAGCTTTGGTGAGCTACCGAGCTCGTGGGGTATGCATGCCGAGTTTATCGGTGGCCATCTTATGGGTTGCTAGGTCGGCTAGGTTGGATCATGTGCCAGGCTGATCTAGGTCGGCCAGGTCGTGCAGGTCGCACGCAGGCCACGCGTAGGCCATGCTAGGCAATGCGCAGGCCGCTTCAAGCTGTGCCAGGCCGGCTAGGCCGGTGCTCAGGTGGGACACCAACTTGGTAAGTTATTGCTTGGGTGTCGCCTAATTGTCACGAGGTGCCACATGTCACAATTTCACTGGAGGACCAAATCTGCCCTCATCGTACATAAAACTCACAATCATTCAACCCCTCACTTTGTATAATATGCGTTCATATTCTTATTATATAAAACAGAAAGCAAGAAAAAAAGCGAGGCCACACACACACATCAGAGATGATCATTTGAAGACGAAAACAGAAAGCTTGAGATGATCGTTTGAAGACAAGAAATGCGATGCATTAGTCAACCAATCTGTAGAAAAATTTGTTTCTCTGAAAGCATGAGAGTATTGGACTGTAAGACACCCTACTGCATATGCTGTAGTATTCTTCGATTAGACTAGATTTGAATCTCCCTCAATGACAATGTTAAGAATGAGCTGCGACTGCCACTAAAGAAGCCTGTGGCTCCCGCTAAAAACAACCTTTAGCAGCAGCCAAATAAGTCAATGTTATTATTCGACTGCCGCTAAATAAGTCAATGGCTGCCGCTAAAAAACAATCATTAGTGGCAGTCGAGCGAGCATTTGTGACTACCGCTGAAGGTAGTTTTTAGCAGCAGCTTAATATTTATATCGGCAGTTGTAAAAACTGCCGCTAGAGCGTCTAGCGACAGTTCTTTTAGCGGCAGTTTACCGGCTGCCGGTAAGACTATAGCGGCAGTTAAAGTTATTTTTCTTGTAGTGATTATGTCCCCCAATGGTATTTCTAGTGCTGAATTTTCAACCACCAAACAAATACTACTGTCAAGGCAACACTACATTAGTCTCCAAATCACTTATAACAATCTCACAACCACTCGCAATCAACAAATTTGGTGTAATCTGACATTCAGATCAAGAACTTGATGTAAACTACCACTCAGATAGATTCGACTACCATTTGGATAAAAAACATTGATGCAAACTACCATTTAGAGATATTCGACCACTCCTTTCAGCAAAAAAAATATATTTTTTTCCTTTTTACATCACTACTGACAATTGATCACAACGAGAGAAACTCAACAACTCAAACAACCACACAAACCCTCTTGAAACTGCTCAATAGAGAGTAAACAATACAAAACCACCACGTGACTAGGGCTGCCACTCATGGTGACAACAGTATTAGACTGATATCCTAGGGCTGCCGCACCTTCCTAACACTTGTAATAGGAATTGTGGCAGTCCTAAAAAAAATAAAATAGTCCATAGCTAGCAAGTTGTGTACCTTAGATTTTGCAGCCCAGAGAAGGAGAAAAGAAAAGGAGAGATCGCATGTCATAAAACTTGAAGCCGCAGCCTTCTTCTCCTTCGTTTAGCGCTCTGATACCATGTTTCAACAGTTCAAATCAGTAGAAAAGGAAGGAGAGAGAGAAGAAGAAGAAGAAGAAACAATCGAACAGGAGAGACTAAACCCTACTAGTTGGAAATAATGTGTATTATGTTGTAATTAGTGTACAAGGACAAAGCTACCCCCACTTAAGTATGGGACAAGAGAAGTACAGAAGTAATATCAGAATTGCCACATCAGAATATAACTTAAACACGATGAAAAGACTAATCTACCCTTACTCGACCAACTCTAACAAAAGGTATTAAATACGATCTTGGCTTTTGTTATAGTCTACTAAGGAAACAATCGAGACTCAAACTGAGACATGGCCACCATGGGTGTGGGGTTCCCTTTCAATTTTCATATTTTTTTGTCACATAATCATACCGATTGAACTTGTATTATGCTCATTTGTAAATTGGGATTCATTTCTTTTTTTTTTCCTTTTTGTACTACAATATCCAAATCCAATGGTAGTTTAGCTTAATTTGGAAAGAGTACAAATACATATAGAATAATACAAAATATAAGGTTTTGCACTCTACATATTTTCATTTATACTTTTTCCAAACTAAGCATTTGGAAAAAAGGTTTGGTCGGTGTATTTGTATCTTATAGTGACCAATATTCTATCTAAGCTTACTTTGAATGGGTATACAATATACTGTACCTGGGTTTGCATGACTTTGAAAACCTCCATACCCCTTTTTGTATTGGTGTATCCATGGGTTTTCATGACTTTGGATACAAATATGATATGCCCAATACAGATGAATATTCGGAGTTGAGTTTTCTCCCCTTCCCTATAACCATCTACATCCCTCGTCGGCCTCTGCCGACGTCTTTTGCTTATACCCAAATGGATTGAATAGTGCAACCACAAGAACTCGAAAATGAAATTTACCAGAGCTTTGCCAACATCCTACAGGATAAAATTCCCATGAGATTAGTATCCTTGATCATGACTCTAGAATACAGAAATGGATTTTAGCTATCTCCCATAGATACCTTTAGCCCTTGTTCACTTCAAAATGTCTGTCACTTTTTGCCTTTGTTCTTTGCTTGCTTCTTCTCTTGTGCATTAGAATCACATATAATTGTCAAGAACTCATTCAATAGATTTTGTATGTTCAAGAAGAGGGTTGGACAACCACCTTGCCTCCTTTTTGCTTTAAATTTTGCAAAGAATTCCATCCATTCATCAGTCATTACAAATACATGTTATTCCTCTTCTTTTTCTTCTATTTTTTCCATTAAGTCCTCTTCCCCCTACTTATTAGAAAATACCCATTATAACAGCTCAATGCATCTTACCATTAGTTAGATAAATAAAATTTTTAATTAATAGAAAAAAATTATAACTTATAATTGAGAAACAAAATCATTCATTGAGAAATACCCTTTATAACAACTCAATGCACCTTACCATTAGCTATTTCAGGTTTTTAGATTCTACTTTCCTTGAGTTTTTGACAAGCCCTTTTAATTGTTTTCCAAATATACAAAGAAAAAGGTAAGAAAAACTTCTACTAGTCCATAAGCAATGCAAATTATAAAAGGAGTAATTTCTTTCACCTTATGGAAATGGACCCCTTTAGATGGTCAAGTCTTTCAGAGTTTCCTTTGGACTTCCTATTCAAAAACACTAAGAAGACAAGAAAAGAAATTTCACAAAAAATTCTATACATATTGCTATAAGATTGTGCATTCTTAATTCATCAAACATAATATTTAGATACTCAAAAATAAAAAGATCATAAACACAAGTAACAAAAAAGATAAAAAACCAAGTTCACCAAGTATTAAAAACAAATCAAAACTTTAAGTTCAACATAGAGTTTGGCTTACTAATCTAATCATCCAAATTCTCTAGATATGTTGGCCCCACTTCTCAATGGTACCAACTACTAACCAAAGCCAGGTGGTATTTCACCATCATCTTCATCTTCATCTTTGGGAGGTTGTGTTAAATCTACATATCCAACTTGAGTGTTGGCTGCATTTTCCTTCATGATTCCACATTATTCAATGAAAAATTCATCATCACTTAAAGAACAAAAATAAAAAATTATAATTCAAAAAATAGCTAAAATAATCAAGTATGGAAATATCATTTGAGGTAATATTAATGATAGTTACCATCAATCCTAGTTTTTTTTTCTTGATGATGATTCCATTATTGAAAATGTTGTCTCATTAGCTTTAAATATATCATCATTCTCATTACCATCAAGTAATGGAGAATCCTCATCATTGTGCACTATCCAATCTTCCACAACATCAACATGTTCATGCCCAATTGGGTTAAGACTTTCATTTTTTCTCCTAAAAATAAATAAATGATACATTAGATGCAATGCAAGCATTAAAAAAAGCAATCATGAAACATAAAAGCTAAAACACCTACCCATCCATCACATGCAGGTTGCAATGAACATATATTAGGTCATTGAGCCTCTAGTGCTCTAACATATTCATTCTCTTCGTGTGTATATGTTCAAAAACATTCCAATTGCGTTCACATTCAGATGAGTTACACATCTGGCTAAAGATCCTTACAACAATCATTTTCAAAATTTGAGTGTCACAACCAAATCCCAGCCACCACTCACCTATATACAATGAAATAAAGTTGATTTAATTTATAAAATAAAATTGAAATTTGAAATAATAAACATGTTATAGGAAAAAAGTATTTATTACTTGGAGGCATTGACTTAGTCTTCATTGAGAAAGGTCTTCCAAAATTACCACGACAATTTTCAAAAAGAGTAAGCTCTTTGTTCAGCTTTATCTCCACATCACCTAATTTGATTGCAAGCTTTTCAATGACATAAAAAACTGCAGACATAACGGCCAGGGATTTAACTTTTGATTTCGGATCATAATAATACCCTGCAAGATGAAGCCTCTGACCCATTTGTCTATTCCATCTTCTATCAATAATGTCCATGATTGGGTCATATTCAACTTTCTTATAATTAAAAAACTTTTTCAATGATTCTTTTGCCTTCAACATTACATGATACATATACCCCATTGCTTGTTTAAACTTAGAATTTGCAAGTCTCAATGCACTAAAAAGAGGTGATGTGAAACCCACAATCATTTTGCATTGTGCCCAAAATTCAGAATCCAAAACTATTTGTATTATTTCCTTCCCCTTTGCATCTTTTGCATACCTAGAATCAATAAAACTCCGATTTGTCACCAAATTTTGCAGATCATGCATGTGCTTCAAAATGCTATCCAATGCAATGAAATTAGTTGCAAAACGAGTGGCTTCAGGACGTACTATATCAGTCCAACCAGGTCTCTTCTTTAGCATTAAGAGTACAAAAATATGATTGTAGACAAATTTGGTAATTCTAGATGCACGTTAAACCACATTTGCAACATAATCCATTTCCCCAATTTCCTTTATCATCAAATTTAGACAATGTGCTGCACAAGGTGACCAATATATCCATGAAAATTCTACTTCCAAGAATCTTCATGCAGCTACATAATTTGTAGCATTGTCATAACCACCTGAACAACATTTTCTACTTTTACCCAATCAATAACTTCATTAAACAAAATAAATAAATCCTTTGCACTCTTGAATGTTTCAGAAGCATCTACAGACTTCACAAATACAGTTCCTGTAGGACAATACACTAAAAAGTTAATCAATGTTTGGCTACGTGTATATGCCCAACCCTTAGCCATTATAGTGCAACCATATGTAGCCCAATCCTTATGGAGTTTATCAACTGACATTTGCACCTCCTGAACTAAATCCTTCAATAAATTAGTCCTACAATTATGATATGAAGGAGCTTTGTACCCTGGATCAATAGTAGCAAGGGCATCCAACATAAGCTGAAAATATCTTGAACACAAAGCATTCAAGGGAATATAAACATCACATAACCACTTCATAACAACATGGCCCACATGATTAATTACTCCCTTAGATGGCCAATACACTCTTAATTCCAAGTTATGCACCTGGAATGGTCCATGGAGCAAAATGGCTAGTTATTAGCCCTGAAGATGCTATTCCCTTTCCCGATGATGTAGTTGGTTTTTTCCCTTAATAAGTATCATGTGTACTAGGTGGATCTATTTCTCTAATCTCAATACCATCATCATTATCATTCCTTCTACATTGTACTCTAGTGTCAACAAAATTCATTGGTTGCTTTTCACTTTTTTTTTTTGTCATTGATTTCATTCAAAGATTACTCCATTTTGATTCATACATCATGGGGTACTTTACGACAAATTGCAATCTCACATTTCCTTTGGGAAAGATGTTGTTTCATCCTATTAATCCCTCCCTCTTTAAAAGTCTTTTGACAATAAAGACATGCCATTAACTTTGATTCATTAAGAGGGTCAACTTTAAGGGAAACATGCTCTCAAGCAGAATTAGTTTTTTCCCTAACATTTGATGAAATTGGCTCTTGTGATGGAGGTGAATCAGATGCATTAGCATTTGGACTTTGAGATTCCATCATCTTAGTTCAATAAAATAAATCCAACTCAAAAATAAATCCCTTCATACAAACACAAAATATAAAATTAAAAACCTTGCATTGACTAAAAGAACCAACCAAAATGTAAAATCGCTCCATATAAGCAAAAAACAATTAAGCAAATACTTAACCAAAAAATTAAGCAAATAATTAACCAAAATGTAAAATCACTCCATTAGAAATGAGAGTAAATCGCTTGTAAAAATTTAAGCAAAACTTTTAGCATATGATCATCATATGAAAATTAAGCAAAATATGCATATGAAAATTAAAAACAAATTAAGCAAGATTAATTAAACAAAGAACTAAGCATTTGATCATCAAATGAAGTTTGAGAGTTCAACAAGGTATATAATCAACAAGAAACTAATAGAAAAATACAAGCAGCAACTTTCTGCTAGTAAATCTATCAACTTATCGTCTATTACTCCTAATTATAAACTATAAACTATTCACTAAAAGTCGTTGCCTAGCAGGTCCAAAGCAAAATGATGAACCAAATGACGAACAAACAGGGGCTGATGAACCAAATGAATAAAAAAAAATTCAAAAAATCAATTAAATCACAAAAAAATCAAAAAATAAAATTATACCTTTAGGGTTTCACTACCGAGTGCCGGTAATGGTGGTGTGACAGTGGATTCACCGTCGGTGGGCTCGGGTAGTCGGGCTTGGTCGCAGGCAAGTTGCCACTGTAAGCTTGCAAGTGGTGAGTGCCGAGTGGATTTGCTGTCGGTGCAAGCCTGCAAGTCTGGCTTGGGCTTGCTAGTGCCAAATGTCGAGTGCTGAGTGCTGCTGCCGAGTGCCAAGTGCTACTGCAAGCTCGCCATCCGCCATTGCAAGTGTTGAATCTTCTTGCCGTTGGACGCCGCTGCAAGTGCTGGGGTGAGGATGTCTTTTCGCCGCTGCAAGCTCACCGGTCGCCGTCGGTGTGTATCACCGTTAGATGCTCGAGGTGATGGCCGCCGCAGGTGACTGGTCGGTAGGGTGTGAGGGTTGAGAGGACTGAGGAGTGGGGAGGGAACTTGAGAAAATGGGAAATAACCCTAAAGGTAAAGGGAAAACCTTATAAGGGATTCAAACTGGTTGGGATATAATAGGTATTTTATTTTTTGTTTTTTATTTAAAACATTAAAAATAAAAATATTAACCTGTGAACCGCTGCCCGGGTCAAATAGTTTAGCTGTCCGACCACCCGGGTCAATGGTTTATTGACTTTTTAACGTTTTTTTTTTTCAATTTTCCAGTTTCTAGTAAAACCAGACTCGACCGGTTACCGGTTTTTCCGGTTTGACCATCCGGTCCAGTCCGGTTTTGAAAACAATGCTTTAATCAAACCAGACATCCTAGCTGAACTAAATTATTGGTTTTCCAAGATACAGCTGATGTACCAAGAATGGTAACTAGTGGTGGAACACCAGGTGATGGGACAACTTACCCAATCCGAATCATTGTATCCAGTAAGACACAAGTCATTATTAGATGAGAAAAAGAGGCCCATATTGGGGGAGGCACGAAGGTAACAAGCAATTTTCATGGAAGCATCCATGTGTTGCTGGCGTGGTTGATGCATGAACTAACTTAAGGTGTGCACTGAATAACAAAAATATGGTCATGTGACTATAAGATATACTAAGCGACCAACAAGGCATCGATATTGGGCTAGATCTGGAAGTAATGAGTTGCTATCATCATAAAAATACTTCTGTTGTTCCATTGGAATATGATTGGGCCAACACTCTAGCATGTGAGTTTCTTGGAGAATGTCATGTATGTATTTTGGTTGGTGAAGGAAAATACCCAGTTGAGTGATGTTGACTTCAATACCAATAAAATAAGTCAACTAACCAAGATCTTTAAGAGGAAAGCATGATTGAAGATAGTTCTTGAGATCATCAATACGCGAGGAAGAGTCTCTAGTGATAGTGAGGTCATCCACACAAGGGCACTAGTGAAATGCCCGTCACAATGAAGAGTTAAGAGAGAATAATCATTGAGAGATTGTTGATAGCAGTAGAATGATCACTATGTTATCTAATCAACAGAAGCCTGTCTTAATGGCTCTAAAAAGTTCCAGGTGCATAAATAGGAAAGGGATACATGGGCAAAAAAAAACGTGGGATAACCATTTGACCCTTAAGCTTTTAGTGGGTATAAAATAGAAGAAAACAGACAAATTTTATCAATAGCTACACAAAAGGTCCATATTTAAGTTGTTAGTACAAGAAATTTATCAATAACAAGTTATTAGGCACTGCTAAAGGAGCTATTATGTTTTATAACAGATAGATAATTATATAATTTTATTATGGTTTCTTTAACCACCTTACAACTAGTCATTGCCTAATAAAACATATTTTTACATCAAATCTTTAATAAGTCGCTTTCTAGGAGCTAAATGAGAAAATTCTAATGGAGCTCTTGTCAATGTTCAGGTATATGTCTCCATCTCTCACTGTGACTTTTTTTTCTTCAACTCCAATATCTTCACCAATGTTCGATCACAATATCATACAACATAAACTTTTGGGGGGCATTTGTCCCATCTAGTGTTTGCAGAACTCTTAAGTCCGGAAATAAAAAATTTGAACAGCAATATATTCACTTGCTTGTTGTCGAATTTGTGCAGTAATAAAAAATTAAAAATTATCCCTAATTTTATAAATTGTAATAATGCTTCAAAAGTTCAAATCAATTTATCCTGATTGCATAAGATAATTCTCCACAAGCGACATAGAACCAAATCAGCATGTAATGAAATTTTTTACTTTAGCAATAGCATCAAAACAAATACTGCAAGTTAGCATGTAATGAAATTTTTTACAAATACTGCAAATTAACATGGACGGTGCGGTGGTCTTTGTGGTTCTGGGATTGATTGTTACCTTTGAATGTTGAATGGCTGGTTACAGAGTAGTTGATGGGAGACTGGGAGCCAATCGGTCCTTCCAACTTTGAACTCTCAGAGCTGTAGAAAGGACAAAGAAAAACCCAAAATCAGGAAGAAGAAGAATCTAAGAGACTGAGACTATGAGGTAACAATACCGTCGGGCGTTGACTCGACTGAGTCTGAGACTGAGAGAGCTTGAGGGTGAGGTAGGGTCGCAAGCCACACCTCGTAGTCTAGCAGAGTTGCAGCTGCGTTCGCTGGGAGAGGGAGGGTTGAAACTGAAAGGATTTTGGCATGTTCGATTGATTTTTTTCCCTCTCTCTCTCTCTTTGATTTTGTATTTGGCATGTTAGGAATGGTCCCCATAACAATTCTGTCTAGTCTAGTTTTTAAAACCTTGGCCAATGTTTTAAAAACCGAACTAGAGGTTGACTCCTTTTCCATGCAAATCGGCAAATTTAAAAAATTGCCAACCCCCACCCCTACAACAACTAGGGGTCAGATCCAAATAGATTTGGAACCGGCCAATAAGAAACGATAAAGACCCATAACTGAACCGGACTTGATAGGGTTTGTAATTTTAGACCCATAATTGAATCAATCGGTTTTTAGGACAATCGAAGTTTGACCCAATTGGACTTAATTATAATAATCCTACTAAAATTATTATATATATATATATATATATAGATAGATAGATAGATAGATAGATAGATAGATAATATAACTTGAGCCGGGTTTGAATTGGTTTGGGACTAGGTGAGACCAATTTCAAACCAATAAGAATCGAGACAATATATCAAGAAACGGAACTAACCCAATTAGTTTGGGTCTATTGGGTTAATCAACCCATTGACTACCCTACCCACAACACATCATTCACATGTGAGGGAGAATGGAGGTTAGGCAAAGTTTTCTATAACGTATTTAAAAGTTGGGTTTGAAGTGGGTTTTTTTTTTTGGGATTTTGAAAGGAACATATGCTTTTTTTTTTTCAGATTTAAGTGGGGATTAGGAAAAGTTTATTTTCCTAAATATCATTTATGTAAGTGACAGGCATCTACCAAGTGGGTAAATAACTTTCTCACTTGAGGAAAAGTTGCCAACACTTTGATGGGACTAAAATGCCCCTTTTGATAATTGAATTTTTATGGCTAAAGTGGTCCGATCCGATTTTGAAAACCATGATTATTAGTGTGGTGCTGCACTATTCAAATTGCCCCTGTGGGAGATTTGGTGTATAACCAAAATACCAAAGGAGAATCATCAAGAAAAAAAGAAAACCATTTATTTTTAAATTTGACCATTGGTTGAGAGATCAAAATAATAAGGTGATGTCACATTTGAAATAGGGTTGTTAACGGATTGAGTCGGGATTAGATCAATGTAGAACCAATTCCGAATCATTGGGACAAAATCACAAACCCAAAACAAGTTGCAAATCATTTTGTGAGATCTGCAATGGGCCAAGTCTGGATAAGTTCCTCTAATCAGACATTTTCTATTATAGCAAATAGTACTTGTTTTTTGGTGGACAAAATACACAAATATATTTGCAAGATTACAGTGATACCCCTCTCTTCAACCTTATCCCTTTTGAACCAAAATTTTGGAAATAAGCTCATCCATTCACCCGAATTGAATTGTTGGTGGGCTGTGAGATATTTTTTTGGTAAGTGGGTTGTGAGACTAGTGTACAACAGTAGGTGGAATAGAAGAGAGAAATAAAATACAAGTATTTTTGTTATATAAACAAATTAATAGGATAGATGGATAGAATGTAGATTGATGAGACAGGGTTGGCATTGAAAAGTAACAATAGCTGATAGTAAACCATTTTTAATAAAAAAGTGAAGAGAAGTTATAAATTATAACCCTAATTTAGATTATCATAAATACACTACTTTTTTTATGAAAAAATATATACTCATTATAAAAGAAAAAATGACACAAGACTAGGTCGAAAACACACAAATCGAAGGCAAGCAAACTTAAAAAAACTAACCTTACTCACACAAAGCTTGTAACCCAAAGTTTTTAAAACCGGATTGGACAGGAAACCATTTTGGAGACTGGTTTCCGAGGTGAATGGTCCAATACTCATATTTGAATGGACAACCCATTATGATTTAAAAAAAAAATTGCAAAAAAGCATTGTTTGGGTCAATGGTTCAACCGCCCAGATCAACGGTTTATTGACAAAATCAACGGTTTTTTTTGCAAAAAATGCTTTTGGGGTGAAACAGAACCAGTTATCTGCCAGTTCCTGATTTTTCTAACCCAACTGTCTATAATCTGGTCCGGTTTTGAAAACCATGTTGTAAGTTGTAACCCACGTCTTCTAAAGACTTGGACAACAAAACAGGAAGAACACCCTCAAATTCACAAAAAATACACAAAGCCATTACTAACCAACAAGTGAGTTGACCTATTGAAACTTCTAGGGATAAAAAGAAAAGAAACTTCCAAGATTCCACAAGCAATCTTATGTGGAATCTTAATGTCCTTTAACAGGAACCCAACTTTTTTTTGGAGGAACACAATTTCCTTTTTGTAAACAATCAACCAATTACGACAACTTTTGACAAGGGTCTTTTTTGAAGATTTCTTAAACCAAGGTTTTTAAAACCAATTCGGACAATGAATCAATTAGGGGTCCGATTCCCGGGTCAAATGGCCTAACAGTTTGAACCAAACGGATGACCCATTCTGACAAAAAAAATAAAAAAAACTGGCCGAATCATTGAATGGTTTGAACGATTCAATCGCCCGAATCAAAAGTTTTCTGATCAAATCAATTAGTGAAATAACGGTTTTGAGGTAAAATGAAACCGGTCACCAAACTGGTTCCCGGTTTTTCCAGTCTGACCGTCCGGTCCAGTTTGGTTTCGAAAACCGTGTCTTAAACTTTCTAGAATTGCCAAAACTTTTGCATGCAAAATGCCCTTTTTGATATATTGCTAGGAATCAAGATATTTAGATAGTTCCATCTGTAATTTATTTATCAATAGGGCAGTAAGCTGAAGTATAAGAACCTTAAAATTAAATAGATTGAATATGAAAGTATCATTTTGATTTTGGATGAACATATATTAAACATGAAGGTGAGGGATTTCGTAGACTCTTTCATTGGACTTCCTATTGCCTTGCACCAGCATCTTCATGTTGAACCTGACAATGACAACAAAAATTTCAGATTTTAGTTTGGTTAGCAGGGATTTCTTAACGGTAAAAACAGTAGAAAAGAAGTGATTGCCCATCAATTGCACCGTGGTGTCCACCTTCCACATGCATAGCTATAGGGTTGCTTAGTGAATAGATTGCATATTTCTCTCAAGTACAAGTTGGCCACTAATACAAACTTGTTATTTCTCATTTATGGGAGAAACCTATGTAGTATAACACTTCAAAGTTGCATACATTTCCAAGAGGACCTCAATCAATAATTGATATACTCCTTCAGAGTAAGGTTGATGACCACCTTTTCCCTTTGATTCTTCTTTTTGTTCCTTAGTAGTGAGATATGATGCGTGTGCGTGGGTGAACCATGTCTTTTTGCATGCTTGTGCAATACAGTGAAAGTAGCTTTTCATGTGCATGGATGTGGGATAACAAGAATGTGATAGATATATACCTCAATAATCACCCTTGCTTTCTTCTTCAACTTTGTACCAGGTTCCTCCCTCTCAATCTTTCGCTGAGAACCTATTCTCTCCCTCTTCCAATGAACTGCTTTCATATCTTCACCATCTTCACCAACGTCATCTGCATCATCATTAACTAATCATGTTCAATCCATTATCAGAACCAGAAAATTCTTTTGGATACATGTTGGTGAGTGAGTATCCATGCATAAAACATGGGCATGCACGAATATATAGCTATTTACAAGAAAATATTAAGACTTAGTCCCATTATTAGCTCTGAATTATATGGTAGAAAAATTGAGATTGTGCTAGAGAGTTTAACATTGTCAAGAGTTCAAACTCAATGTGAATAATGCACACACACAACCTCTGTACCTATGTACTTATAAATGCATGTCTGAAGTAAAATCCTTACTATATAATGCTAATGCATGGCTTAGCATCACATCAAGACCACCATTACTTTGGTCCATTTATTTTCAAATTCTCTTATTTTACAGTTAAGATGGGTCTTCACCAAGGTTCAACAATTAGCCCTTGTTTAGCATTGATCAATTGACTAAACATGTTCAGGAGGAGGTCCCATGGTGTATGTTGTCTGATGATGACATTGTTTAATTGATAAACTAATGAACGGTTAAATGTGAAATTAAGTTTGACAACAAATAACTTAGAAACAGGATGTTTTAAAATAAGTAGGACTATAACATAATATATGCTATGCAAATTTAATAATAGGTGTGCAAATCAGGGTACACCTTACACTTAGGATTGGAGACCCAGTGTTTTAAAAGCGCAAGGCACAAAATTACAAAAAAAAAGGTCAGAAAATTCAAAAAAGTGCCAAAATTTAAAAAAAAGAAAGCAAAAAATTCAAAAAATATTAAACATAATGTTAATAAAAAAATATAAACTTAAATTTTAAAATAAATGTTTAAAAAAACCTATTATCTAAAATAAAAATACATAAACATAGCATGCAAAGCGTATTCAAATGAAAATTTAAAAATAAAAGCAAACATATAAAGCATTTTCAAGCATGTGAAACCCATTGCCTCTTTTTTCCTTAATTGCATTGCTTCAAGTAGCAAATGTGATGTAAAACATACTGCATTCTTGATTCTATGAGTCGCCTTTGTACCGCACCCCTCAAGGCAACCCCGAACAAGTTTATGTTAGGGTCTGAAATTCTTAATTCCCGTATAAAAAATAATGATTGTACAACTTTCATTGCCTTATAAGAACATATTTTATTGCAATGAATGGATGAACAACAATGGATAGATTGAGGAGGATGTCACCCATAGAATTAGAGCATGATGGGAAAAAAATGGAAGGCTGCATCCGAAGTCTTATGTGATAGATGAAGATCACTTAGATTAAAAGGAAAATTCTAAAAATAGTTGTAAGGCTAGGTATGCTATGTGGAGCAAAATGTTGGGCAAACGTGTATGCAGAGATGGCTGAGTGGAAAAACTAGAACAAATAGGGCCAAAAATGAAGTCATTCAAAGGAACCTAAAAGTGGCTCCAATAGGAGACAAAATGAGAGAAAGTAGACTTACAATGGCTGTCATGTGCATAAGACCATTGACAACACCCATAAGAAGTGATCTGCTTCAAGTTGAATGGGCTAGAAGGGCTAGGGGTAGTAGACCAAAAAGGACATAGGTCCAAGTAGCAAGAAATGGTTTAAGCACTCATAATTTAACAATGGATCACATATAGTTAGGCTAATGCTTGAATGATGATGAGATCGGCAATAAGAATAAAAGATGTTGCATTACCAGAATCATCATCCTTCAAAGACTCATCAATTGCAGGGCCACCAAAATCTTCCATATCTTCTTCTTCTTCAAGTTCCTCATAGCCTTCTACATATTCTATCTCTGGTTCCTGCTCATGTCAGCATAGGACATGATGGTATTCACATTATAGATCATGAATAGGAAAAACCAGAAGAAACTTGTGATGACCATACCTCCTCCTCTTCATCCATACTAGCAGCCTGTAGTCCTTCCATATCAAGAACTTTATTATATTCCTTAAGAGGATAGTTGTATATGTCACCATAAACTCCTTTCTTAAGACGTTCTAACAATTCTTTCTCAATACTCTGCAAAAGATAAAACATTCTAGCAACAGCTGAAATGTAGATCAAACCAAGTAATGAACCACAATCACAAGGCAAAGATGATGACCTTATCCAACAGTGCAGCCTTTTCGGCCTTTTCCACTCTCCTAGCCTCTCTCTTTTTCTCCTTTCTTGGTGTTGTCATTATCTTTTCTCTACAAAACAGAAAAGAATTAGCAGTCAAAGGGGTTAAGAAGGGGCAGGAGAAGTTTAGTTATAAAGAATGTTTAGAGAAATGAACCAGGCATAGTCGGATCGAACCGGAGGTCGAACCGTGATGACATGGCATATACATATATATACTACGGATCACATAAATATTATATATAATATATTTTACAACTTTTAATGTACTTAAATATTGTGGATGGATGGTAAGCTTCTTAATTTTTAAAGCAAATGACTAGGGTTCAAGCCTTTTAACTTGCATTTTCTTTAAAATACGTGCATAATAATGTAATTTGTACAATAAAGTCATTAATTAGCATAAGTAAAGAGGTGGACTAGTGGTAATTAAGTAATCCATGAAAATAAGAGGTCCTTTGTTCAAATCTTGTTAACAACATTTTAAAATTTCACTTATGTATAGACCCAGGCTGTTTCATGAAACTGGGACTGGCTCACCAGCTTTCTGGTTAAACCTCGAGTTTTGAGCAAGTCCGATTTTTGGGGTGTGACCAAACTTGTCAGGGCCCTGGGTCATGGTTTAACCAATTCGACCGGGCGGTTCGGTCTGGTTTTCTAAACACTGGTTATGCAACCACCACCACTTTTGATCTTTTGCTCAACCTTAGTTCAAAACCCTCATTAACGATGTGCTAAACCATATTGATAGCTAAGCACCCATGAATAATTAACTTTCCCACCATTCAAAACCCTCATCTTGTATGAATGGTTTAAAATGTCTAAATATTTCCTAGTATTGCCACAAAATGTTTCCATTACATGAGTATCAAGTTATCAACATGAAATGCTGATTGTCTCTTGTCCTTGCTGCTTGTTAAGGTTTTCTCTTTTCACTTAATGAAATTGTCCTACTTATCATAAATTTATATTAAATGTAAAGTTCTCAATTTACTTGTACATAGAAATCATTCAAATAATTTGTGTTTATTCTTCAAACTCATGGTTTCTTTCAAACTTATCATTAATAGAATAAGAAGAATTTTCATATGTAAATCAATCAATCAAAAAAATATATATCCATATGTGTTGAAGGCATTTTTTAATCCAAATAATATTTAAATAAATTAGAACTCAAATAAGTGGTTGGCTAGTCTGCTAGCCAAATCATTAAAACTATAAAAAAGTATCCCGTATGGGAGTTCCCCCTCTTTAAGTGGGGAGTTCCCTCTCTTTAAGTGGGAGGGACAGGTGTCCTTCACCTAGGAGGGGGTAGTTACATAACTACCCCACTCCCTATTTAAGTTCCTTAAGGGGAAGCTAGAAACGGATAGAGAGACTCTTCACAAGGAAGGAAAAGTCTCACCAATACAGGTAGAAAAAAGAAAGTCTTCTCATATATATATATATATATCTGCTATGCATCCTTCTTCCTCTCTCTTTTATTTTCTCTTTTGAGAAAGGGAATAGAGGGAAATAAACCATCTACAACCAGGTGCCTCTACTTGGTTGATTATGGTTCCTCTTTCAAGGAAAAGTTGGGGATTAAACCATCTACGGTCTAATTCTCGAAGGCTGATTATGGTTCCCTTCAAATGAAAATGAAGAGTAGAGGGGAATAAACCATCTACAACCAGGTGCCTCTACTTGGTTGATTATGGTCCCTCTTTCAAGACAAAGTTAGGGATTAAACCATCTACAGTCTAATTCTCGAAAGCTGATTATGGTTCCCTTCAAATGAAAATGAAGAGCAGAGGGATGAAAATTGTCTACAATCAAATATTCAATTTGGTTGACTACGGTTCCCTTTTGGTATGCAAAATTCCAACAATTAAGGCTATCTACAATCAGAATTTCATCTGATTGGTTACAATTTCTCATTTGTATTTTCTTTTTCTTTCTTCTCATTCTTGTACACTTGATGTAAAAGAAAAACAAATGAAAAGTTCTTTTTAAGTACCCAATTGTTCTTTTCTTTTGTTCTATGCATTCATTTCTCCAAGCTAGAATCAAAAGGTGTTCTCTACTTTCTTGTGGAGATGGAATTAAGGGAACAATCCATATGATTCCCTGAATGGGCCTTACCCAAGATAATAAAAACTCAATAACTTAATTGGGTGAATTATGTTGCATGAGAATTTATTAAAATTTTCATACCAACAATATGCAAATTGTAACTTTTATATTAAATAAACATAACAAAATAATATTTATAAACAAAACATATGCAACTACTATATAATAATTTTAAAACCGTAAAATTTATCCTAAGAGGGTGAAGAGGCCATATTTAAACATTGTAATGATGCCAAAAACATCTCTTTTTTTATCATTTAATAACAATATACTATTCACAAGAGCATGTATTTTTAAAATTTAAAAAGCATATATATTAACAAATATTTTTATGGATTAATATTTAAACTATCAAACAATTTTGGGATTTTGCAAAAAAAATAATAGTTTTGCATATTGACAAAATTGGATACATTTGCAAAAAAATTGCAAATATAGTGAGCGGTAAGAAAATGTCTTTATTGGAACCAAAATGCCCCTGATTTAAAGAGCATTCCATTTTTCTCTTCAACACTCTTTTCACTATTTGGTTCTGATTTCCAACTTCCAATGACGATGGAACTCTCTCTCTCTCTCTCTCTCTGTGACAAAACCTAGATATCAGCAATGGTGGGAGGAAAGGGAGAGTAGTTTTGTCTTTTTCTCCAAACTATGATGATGAAAACCGTGTAAAGAGAGAAAAGAGTTTTGTCTTTCTCTCCAAACTATGATGGTGAGGATGGTGAGAAGAGGGAGAGTAGTTTCGTCTTTTTCTCAAGACTATGATGATGAGGACAGTCTTCTTGTTCGGACTTGCCTCGAGGGGTGTGGGACAAAGGCGACTCGTAGAATCAAGAATGCAATACGTTTTACATAACATTAGCTTCTTGAAATAATGCATTTGAGGAAAAAAAGAGATTGTGGGTTTTACATGCTTGAAAATGCATTATATGTTTGCTTTTATTTTTAAATTTTCATTTGAATATGCTTTACATGTTATGTTTATGTATTTTAATTTTAGATAACAGTTTTTTTTAATTTAAGTTTATATTTTTTATTAACATTATGTTTAATATTTCTTAGCATTTTTTTTTTAATTTTTGGCATTTTTTTGAATTTTCTAACTTTTTTTTGTTTTTTACCTTTTTTTTGTAATTTTTCGCCTTGCTTCAGAAAGGCACACGCCTCACCTTGCACCTCAAGCACAAATTGGCCCTTGTGCTTTTAAGATTCCTACTTGATTAATGTTTTAGTATTTAGTTTTTGCTACAGAGAAGGGAGAGGCTTGTTAGTGGAGTCATAACTCATATCTGAGTTGCCTAGTAAAAACTTGCTCTGGTTATTTTGCTTTAAACCATAACCCAACTAAAAGCCAACAAGTTTAGCTGAGTACTGAGAAAAGATGAACTCTGTTAGAAGAGGAAAAAAAAACAAGTTAGAGAAACCAGGAGAGGAGAAATAAGGTATTATGAATAATTATCAAAAAAAAAAAGGTCTTATGAATACGATGAGAAGAGGGAGAGACGAGAGACCTAACAAAGCAAGAAGAAAAAAAGCCCAAAACATCTCGCACTGAGTACTTAAATAAGGTCTCATAGACCAGCCATGTACTAAAGGGTATTTTTGTCCAGAAAAGACCAAAACATCTCCTGCTTACTGTTTTTGCTATTAGTTTCAAAACGTAACCAAAATTGTTAAATGACCAAACTTGATCATTTTTTTATGCAAAAAGCCCTAAAAATTTTACAATAAATCCACACAAAAAATTCTGATACTTCTGACATATTTCTTATCTTTAAGTGGTAACCTTTCCAAATCCCAACAAAACCAACATTTTAAACCGTAATTGTATGCGCATTGCCATTTTTTCTTTCTCCATAAACGAACTTTCAGCATCCAATAATATATCCTATCTTGCAAGATGGAACCCTTGCAAAGTCTTAACCTTAGATATGGTTGGATTGGAAGGGTCATAGTTTGTTTCAGATCTATAAACTCAAGTTCTTTATCACAACAGTTGCTGCATGTTTAATGTAGATGGTGTCTAATGTCAGACTCCAAACTAAAACCTGAAGTAACTAAATAAGCTTTCAAGTGGAACTAGGTCATTTTAACATATAATTTACAGGTCCAAATAATTTTGAAAACATGAAATGCAGATTACTTGTTAAAAATGGCATGGGATAATCTATATTAGCTAGCTATATAATCTTTCTCACCATCAACCATGTATGTAAATCAATACTTCATTAATATAAAAAATGACATATTTTACAATCTAAGTTTCTTCCATGATACTGTTAGACAGTTTTGTATGCCCTTAGCTTCAATCAAGATGATGTACTTTATGAGTTTATTGTAAATGAATAAAAGTGCATATTTGATTCATGTTCCCTTGGTATGTTTCTGTGTAATACCCTTAAACTGGACACATAATGAGACTCGTGTTACTTTAGAATGTTCACAGCCAGTGGGTTAGTCTGGGGAGACCTATCCTGACAAGGCTGACACTATGGTGCCACCAAGTCGGTTGGGGTGGCTTGTCTCAGCTGCCAGGGTGAGACCATAGGCACATACACTGTAGGATTTAATTGAATCTTTGAACTGTACCAGATTTCCAGTATTGCCCTGGACCTTGTAGATTGATAGGCAAAACTGAAAAGTTACACCCAACCCCTAGACTCGATTATGATACTGCACTAGGTGTCGGATTAGGTTGTCTTTGATATACCATTCAGTGAGATCCTTAGTGGGGGTCAAAACCTGGGTATATTGGGACAGTCTGAGAATTCATCTGAGTGAGTGATCATAGTGACAGGATCAACCCCTTTGTCAGACAAAGGTAATGATCGGGGATGCACTCTCACTAATGGAAACCAAGACTGCCGGTAGCCGATTTCAATCATTGAAATTTAATTTGCAAAACATATTTTATATGAGAAATAAAAATATATATATTATGGTTTCTAAAAGATTTGCAAAAGGTTTTAATTCCCGGGATCCATAGAAGTAGAGAGTGCAACACTGTTCCTTGCAGCCGAGGGAGAGGTCCTCTCTTGTCGGGCAGTGTATGATCATTATGGGCTGAGAGGTTAAGTGTAAGACCATTGAGGATAATACCTGATGGGCTAATCTTGTGTCTGCCCACAATCTTTAGGTGTTACAAGGTGGCTTGGCCTAGGGACCACTTAGGGTAAGTGTTGGGCCCATAGAGACCATTAGATGGTTTTCAGGGGGTGCACTGTCCATAACAGTGTATTCAGCCAGGCCTTGTAACAAAGGCTGGGCTGAACCCATGTGGCTGATGTGCAGATCAATGTTTGGGTCCCACGCCATACAAGGAAGCCCAACTGGGTAGCAGTTTGGAAGGCTAAATGAATACATAACCTTAAATGGGCCTTAAGCCCATTTCGAACTGGACTGATTTGATTAGTCACTTAAAGGGACAAATTCTGAGATGGATCAGCTGATAGGATTGGGCCCAAACCCTATCCACTTAGAAAGTCCAAGACCTAAATAAGATCTAGATCTGGAAGCCTCCTAATTAGATTAGGAGATGGTTGATCTGATCTGCAAGTAGAAAACATAATGGCACATAATACAAAATATAAAAATGAAATATAGCAACTAAAATACATGTAAAGAACATTGATGTAAAGTCCATTCATGAACCAAGCGGCTTCTGCTAGATACTAATTTAATACCAAAAGAACATTTATAGAGAACACAATAGCAAAGGGTCAAATAAATATGGGCTATTACCCAATACTGGTCCCTGTGATCCAGGGTCTTGGGAGGGTGAACTTGACATGAACCTAACCTTTGCCCTTCAGCATATTTTTGCATAAAGTAACTTCTCTCGGCCTGAGGTTTCACCATTATACCAAGATTGACCCTTAGCAAAGAGTCAGACAAATCATTAAGAGAAGCATGTTTTGAAAATGGCAGAGTTCAAAAAAGAACTTGGGTAGCAGGATTGAGTAGTAGAATTGCAATAAAGTGAAGCTTCTATTTGACAAAACCTCCTAGCCCATCCATCTACCAGTGAATGCATTTCCTCGGAAAGCACTAAGGTGGGATCAAACAATATTATGCAACCTCATCAGTTACAATGACCTTATTGAAACATGGATTAGAGCTGCAGCCCACTCCACAGTTTGATGTTTTGCACATCCATGTGCATAAGGTGAGTCATTTAACACTTGTGCATACATATGATTCAAGCTGAGGTCTATTTAGATCCCTCCCATCCCCCATTTTTCAAGTGCTCTCAGGAGGGGAAGTGAGATAATCAACTCTTTGAACAAGAGTGTTATAATTCAGGCATGCCTTAGAGTTCTACCTGACTGAGTTCAGTTATGTAGAAGAAGAAAAGGTGATAAAGAAAGAGAGAGAGAGAGAGAGAAAGAGAAAAGAGAGAATTCTGGTTCAAACTGACACAATCAACTTGACTTCTCCCAGTCGGCCAGTAAGTATTTATATTATTATTAAAACATGACTGAAAAGACCTATGTGCCCTTACTTAAGTTAAGAGCACATGTTCCAACACAACACTACAAATCATCAACATCAATCAAGGTATAAAGACAGAAATACCCCTACGCTAACACTCCCCCTCAAGCTGGTGAGTATATATCATATACTCCCAGCTTGTTACATATGTAGTCCACTCTTCCCCGACTCAAGCCTTTTGTAAATAAGTCAGCTCACTGATTTCCTGTATTAACATGTGTATTGTCTAACTCTCCATTCAGCACCTTCTCCCTCACAAAGTGACAGTCAACCTCAATGTGCTTGGTTCTTTCATGAAACACTAGATTAGGGGAGATATGAACTGCAGCCTGGTTATCACAATAGAGCTTCATTGGAGTGTTAATGTTGTATCCTACCTCCTGTAGAAGGTTCCTTAGCCACACTAATTCACAAGCGGTGTGCGCCATAGCCCTATATTCTGCTTCTGCACTGCTTCTTGCCACAACCGTCTGTTTCTTACTTTTCCATGTCACCAGGTTACCTCCCAGAAACGTGCAATAGCCTGTAGTAGACCGCCTATCAGACATAGAACCGGCCCAATCAGCATCAAAATACCCTTCTATTTCAAGTTTTCCCCCACTCTTGTATATCAGACCGTGACCCAGAACCCCTTTTAGATACTTCACAATTCTCAAAACCGCAATTCAATGAGGAATCAGAGGTTTTTGCATAAACTGGTTTACCACACTAACTGCAAATGAGATGTTTGGTCTGGTAATGGTTAGGTAGTTCAGTTTGCCCACAAGTCGTCGGTATCTGCTAGGGTCTTCAAACACTTCACCCATATCATTGCTTAGCTTGGTATTTGTGTCCATGGGTGTTTCAGCTGATTTGGCACCCAACAAGCTTGTTTCTTCCAGCAAATCAAGCACATACTTCCTCTGGCACAGTTAATCCCATATTTGGATCTCGCTACCTCTATCCCCAAGAAGTATTTCAGTTTACCCAGATCCTTTGTCTGAAGTGATCCTGCAAATAAGTCTTCAGCTTGTCAATACCAATGTTATCATTCCTAGTAATAACAATATCATATACATACACCACCAACAGTATTTTTCCTCCCGGAGAGTCATGACTAAATAAAATGGTCAACTTTGCACAGTTTAATACCAAACTTCTTTACCACCTCACTAAACCTACCAAACCATGCTCGAGGAGACTGTTTAAGCCCATATATAACCTTCCTTAGTCTGCACACCTTACCATCCTCCCCCTGAGCAACAAACCCTGGAGGTTGCTCCATGTAGACCTCCTCGAGTAAGTCACCATGCAAAAGGGAATTCTTGATATCAAGCTGATATAGTGGCCACTCATACATGGCTGCAAGAGAGATCACAACATGAACGGGCCCTATCTTAGCAACCAATGAGAAGGTCTCTATGTAGTCAATGCCATAGGTTTGGAAGTATCCTTTTGCAACTAATCACGCTTTCATGCGTTCAACACTACCATCAAGCAGATACTTAACCGTATAAACCCATTTACAACCAACAGCTTGTTTCCTAGGAGGAAGAGCGGTGAGGTCCCAAGTATGATTATGATGAAGGGCTGAGAGTTCTTCTTCCATGGCTTGGCACTACCTTGGAGAAGCAAGGGCTTCCTAGACATCTTTAGGAACAATAACTGATGATAACAAGGTAACAAACTGGTGATGGGAAGCGGAAAGGTGAGTAAGAGAAACATAAATAGAAATGCGATGAATGGTGCAAGTACGTTTACCTTTCCGCAAAGGACCGTCAACGGATAGGTGGGCATGGGTGATGTGTATACACATGACGGATAGGTGGGCGTTCAACAGGTGGTGGCATTGGAGGCAAGGATTTGGTCACGACTGGAACAAAGGAAGGAGGATCGACAACGGGAAGTGGAAGAGGAGGTGGTGAGGAGGAAGAAGCATCACTAAACCCCAAAAAGAACGGAGTAGACTCAAAGAAATTGACATCAGCACACACAAAGGACCGTCGAGAACCAGGATGGTAACACCTATACCCTTTTTGGGTCCGAGAATAGCCAAGGAAGATGCACTTGAGAGAACGGGCATCAAACTTGTCGTTCTCGGAACCCAGATTATGGACAAAATAGACGCACCCAAAAACTCTCGGCGTAAGAGGGAACGGAGACAAAGTGGGAAACAAGACCTGAAACGGAGAATGACCATCAAGGATGAATGTGGACATCCGATTAATCAGAAAACAAGAGGTAAGCACTACATCACTCCAAAAAAGTTTTGGAACATGCATGTGATGCATTAGGGATCTTGTTGTTTCAAGGAGATGGCGATTCTTTCTCTCAGCCACCCCGTCTTGTTGTGGGGTGTAGGTACACGAGGTCTGATGTATAATGCCGTGTCGGTCCAAGAATTCCTGAAATGATGAGGATAAATATTCACGGCCATTATTAGAACGAAAAAATTTGATATGGGTACCAAATTGGTTACGAATCTCAGCATAAAATTTTTGAAAAATGGTAAACAATTCACTTCTTTCTTTCATTAAATAGAGCCACGTCATCCTTGAAAAATCATCCACAAAAATGACAAAATATCTGTATCCATTATATAACATCACTTTATAAGGACCCCAAACATCTAAATGAACTAAAGAAAAAAAAAATCGACACACGGTTATCAACCCTAGAACTAAAGGGAACACGATGGTGTTTCCCAAACTGACACGATTCACAATCTAAAACAGAAAGCTGACTCAAGGACGGAACCAAGAACTTCAAGACTTTTAGCGACGGATGACCAAATCGGCAGTGCCACTGGAGAGAAAGAGATGACCGGAGAGCTACGGATGACCATCCATACCACAATGAGTGCACTTCCTCGGGCATGAGCTACGTCCTCTACCACGGGCTCCCCCTGAATCTCTGCTCCCAGTACGACCACCACCACGACTATGAGTAGACCCACCATTGCCACTTCAGCCATATGCAGAACCACTACCACCACCACGGCTAGACTAAGCTCCCTGAGCTTCACCTCTACCACCACGGCCTCTTGATGCAACAAATGCAGATCTATCTAAGATATTAGAGTTCTCAGTAGATCCAATAGAAATCCTCTGAAGTTGAGCAAATACCTCTTCTAGGGACGGAAGAGCTGATCCCCCTAATATCTGAGCCCGTACTGGTTCATATTCAGACTTTAGTCCCACAAAAAATCTAATCACATCAATCTGCTCTCTCTGTTGTTGAATCTTGACATCAGAAGTGAGAGGATGATAGACATTCAACTCATTACGTATGTTCTTCATGTTGGCATAATACTCCTCAAGATTCTGATTGCCCTGTTACAGATTAAAGTACTCTTGATAAAGCTAATAAACTCTGGTTGTATTGTCCTACCCCGAATACAACTTCTTCGCATGGTCCCACACATCTTTGGTAGTATCAAGGAACATGAAGTTCACACTAATCATGGGTTCCATACTGTTCCACAACCATGTGATTATCTAAGCATCCTCTTGCTCCCAGTCTTCATACTCGTGAGAGTCAGAGGAGGGTATCTCCTCTCTGATGTGTTTCACCTTCTTCTTTGCCTTCAGAAAGACTTCAACGGATTTAGCCCAAGGCACATAATTCTCTCCATTTAACTTAATGGAGGTCATCTGAACATTCAGGTATCTGTAGGGACCATCACACTAGGTTTATAATCATTATTGTCTCCCATTATGTTATCACCAATTCTGCACCCTTGCTGAATTCTATTATCACTGAGATTTGCACACTACACACCACTAGGTCACACCTGTCACACTGATTGCAGCACTAATTGTTGCTGGAATGTGTGCTCTTTACACCACAAACCCTATATCACACCTGTCACACTGATTTCAGCACTTGTTATTTGCTGAAAAGTGTGCTCACACAACAAATCCTACTCGTACAACTACCTGAAATCTCACTACTATATGATCATCTCTTCCTTCAAAAAGCACAAAGAAACCAACATAAACCCTAGCACTTACTGAACGAAACCCTAGCATATGGTCTGAAACACACCTCCTATTTAATCCATAACAGATATCATGCACTGAAATCTCTTACCTTATCATTGAAGTAACACCCATACGAGAAGGAGAGCAGTCCACACACAACAGCCGCTTCACACAACCACCACACACAACAGCCACTGCCCACACAGTTCGGCCCTCTATTCTTCCTCTACTAGGAGAAAGCGATCTCAGAAATCACAGCAACCGACCACATACAACCTGACTGGAGGCATAGAGATCCCCAAGGGAAGAGGGTGATCATTCCTTTTCAACCCTTTCCCTTATCTCCAATCGAACACAGAAAAAAAGAGGAAAACCCTAGATAGGGTGCGCGGAGAATGAACCCTAGGCAAGCAGAAATCTAGGCAGATTTAACCTGGCTCTGATACCATGTTATAATTCAGGTCTGCCTTAGAGTTCGGCCTAACTGAATTCAGTTATGTAGAAGAAAATAAGGTGATAAAGAAAGAGAGAGAGAGAGAGAGAGAGAGAGAAAGAGAGGAGAGAATTCTGGTTCGAACTGACATAGTCAACTTGACTTCTCCCAGTCGGCCAGTAAGTATTTATATTATTATTAAAACATGACTAAAAAGACCTATGTGCCCTTACTTAAGTTAAGAGCACATGTTCCAACACAATACTACAAATCATCAACATTAATCAAGGTATAAAGACAGAAATACCCCTACACTAACAAAGAGCAATGAGAATATAGGATAGAGAACTCCATGTTGTTTACCAATACTTCAGGTGGTTTCTGCAAGATTGAATTCAACATCTTCAGAAATTCCACCTAAATAAGTTGAATGCAAAGGGGGGACTAGAAAGAAATATTCATAGAAAGATAACCAATTTTTTTATAGATGATAGAAAGATAATCAAATTGATACCATCATGGTCCCGTATGGTGGCATAGCGACTATTGGCAAGTGGACAAGAGCTTCAATTGCAAATTCCAGTCACATTATATGGGTTCCGACAAAAATTCCCAGTCGTGATCCTGATAACCAATCCAAGTGAGATGGTAAAAAGTAAATTGAACAACACCTAGACAAGTAATTAAATAAAGCTAATAGCTTTTTCTTCTTTCATTCATTTATTTTTTCATTGTCTGGGTTGAACTGAGAGCCCAAGAGAATAGTTTATAAACTTACTTGGCCATAAAACTATAGTGGTTGTGTCTGATGACTTGCCATATAACTTCATCATGCTGCATCTCAGAATCTCTTGTTGCCTCTCCCTTCTACTTCAATTAAAAATATGCACAGAAGCTGGAAAATAAAAAATAAAATGTGTTAAAAAAACATCATGATATTTTGAATTCTGGAAACATAGATAGCTGAATCAGAACCAAAAATCATTTGAAAATGCCCAAATATCATAGTATGCCTGGAATCAGCTCAAACATAAAAATAACACACCAAACACCTCTTTATAATTTCAATAGAAAAGGATTGTGAGCTGGATTTCCCACTATTTGAATCCAGTGAGTTTGGATAAGAAGGGATTTTTGTTTTAGTCCATACCACATGTTGTCACTTTAAAGGTGGCTAATGCTTAACCGGTGTTTTATGTGCAAGTCTTTTTTTTCTTTTTAATTTTATTTTTATTTGTTAAATTTTAACAACAAAAATAAAGTGTTTATTCATTGAAAGTCAAACTGGCCTCCATCTCCTGTGTGTTGATCAATAACTCGCAGATTTTATTAAAATTAGAGAGAAAAAACACAGGTACAAGAAGAGGGAGATAAACTCTCTTATCTCACCTAACCAAAACAACAAGAAAGAGAAGAATTACAAGATAGCCCAGAACAAAGAGTCCCTAGATGCCCCTAGATGCCCCTTCTTTTAACCCAACTAATCTTCACCTCAATATTCTTGGTTAACCAAGGGGAATCGATCCTTCACAGTGATGTTGTTCGAGGCCCTATAGTCTATACAAAACCACCACATCCCATCCTTCTTTTTTACAAGTAATACTGGCAAGGAGAATGGGCTTTGGCTGGGTTGTATGATTTTTCTGTCAAGCATATCTTGCACTTGCCTCTCAATCTCTAGTTTCTGAAAATAGGGGTAATGATAGGGCCTTACATTTGTAGGTGCAACCTCGGGCAGCAATGGAATGCGATGATCATGGGCACGCTCCGGTGGTAGTTCCTTAGGTTCTTGGAAGATCACTGAGAACTTCTGAAGTAGCTGCTGTAGATGTGTGCATCCCTCTTCGGATCTGCTTTCTTGGGCTAGAATGGGGCCGTTTTTGTGGGAGTCTATCTGCATTAAAACGATGTGGGCTGGGTCTGCTGCTTGTTTCCTTAGAGAGGCGAGGCTAATAAGTCCTGGACCCTTGGACCGCTGCCCTTGAATATGCACCTGTGAGCTGCCCATTTGGAAATCCATGGTGAGGCGGGCCCAATCACATATCACCGGCCCTAGTTGCTTTAACCATTGGACTCCGAGAACATCTGCTCCACTGATTTCCAGAGGGTGCAGATCCTCCTCGAACTCATGTCCTTGTATCCTTATCTTTAATTCTGTGCATGTACTGTCACATACCAGGTTGCTCCCATTAGCTATGTGCACCTGAAAGGCTGCACATGGTTGGACTAGAACCCCTAGTTGTCTGACCAATGTTTGGGTGATGAAATTGAGGGTGTTGCCACTGTCTATCAGAACCGACACATGGCGCCCTTGTATCAGTCTGGTTACTCTCATAGTTTGACAAGAAGCAAGACCGGTCAAGGCATGTAGGGATACTTCCGGGTATTCCTTTGTCCCTTGTACCCATTCTTGATTGTCCCTTGGTTCCTCAATGTCGGCTGGTTGCTCGACATATTCAGTTTCAGGTTGAAGGAAGAAAACTTGAGGGACCTTACAATGCGTAGCAAAGGCCCTTTTCTCGTCGGGCTTGCATCTCAGCCCAGGTTAATCTCTTAGCTGAGCCAGGGCCTAAACCAGAGTTGGCATCCTTTCCTGTGATTCCTACTCCTGATCTGGGCTCCGGTTTACCCAAGATTCGAAATTCTTGGTTTGGTATACCTGGTCTGATCGCAGCTCCCAGAGGTCGGCTAATCCTTCTTGCCCGGTTCATTTTGTCTTCATGTAGTCAAGCTAATGTTGCTGCTTCAAGAACGGTAGTGGGCTGCATGGCTTTTACCTCCAGCCGCAATTCTTCCCTGAGTCCACCAACAAAACTGACGCCAAGCGCGTTTTCTGGCCAGCCTTGCACGCGCACCGCCAATCTTTCAAACGCCATCTGATAATCTTGGACGGAGTCGGTCTGTCATAGCTTAGCGAAGCTTTCATCATAGTTCTCAAAAGCCGAGACTCCAAATCACATGGTTAAGGCATCGGTGAAGTCTGCCCATGTGGCCCTTGGGTGTTGTCGCCGGTACCAGATCACATGGATCGGGTTAAGGTGAAGACACCTATAGATAGATCTATGCATCTTCATTGTCTTCCTCAGGATATTGCGATCAAGTTTTGCAATGGAATGCAGTTTCAGGTTTGTAGAAGGAGCTCTTCCAATGGGTTTCTGGGTAGGAGACCCCTGGTGTTGGTGCAATTTCTTCGCCTAGTGAGGGTCTAAGACCTACGTATGAGAGGCACTGTATGGATGAAAGAGAGGAGGAAGATGAAGGTTGGGTGAACTGCGTAGAAGATGAGGATGAATTAGATGATGATTTTAGTCTGGAGAGTTCAGGGGAAGCAAAAGTTTAGAACCATGACCAAGGAAGGAATTTATCAGTTCCGACTTTAGATGTTAGACTAGTACCAGAAAAAGAGACCCTGTACTTCAAGATGGTGGGGGCGGCTACTCAAATTTCAGACAAAGCAACACCTCTACCAAATATTCCTCAAAAGGGATCAGCTAAGGTTCGCCAAACTCAAGAAGAGAATGTACCAGTAAGGGATAATCAACAGGTCGAGAGAAGGGATCAAGGTGTGGACAAGTGGACGGGTCTACTCTCAAATAGAACTCAAAATAGGGGGTAGTTGAACACCTCTCTTCTAAAGCTGGAAGGTTGCATGTCTGTTCCCGTCAGTTACCAATTTCTCCTCAAAATCACAACTCAGGTAACCCTATCAATTCGTTTTTTAGTATTGATGTTTACTCTGTGTCCTTGGTGCCAGATTCCATTTCAGATCTAAAGCTGAGAGCCCATGAGAAACCTAGTGTTGAGTGCTCAAGGAGCAGGGTCGTGAAGGGAACTAAAATAGGTGAAGACTTAGCAAAACAAGAAGAGAGAAATAAAAGAATCTGGGAGATCATTGTGAGTGTTTTGGAAGACTTTGAAAAGGGAGGTTTCAAGAGGCAAAAGCAAATAAGGTTGAAGAAAAACTAACGACTCCAACTGAGAATGTTTTTGAAGGGGAAAAACAAGGAATATGGAGGACTCAGTGGCAGATTTTGTGGGGAAACTAGGCTATTAACTCAAGGACCCCAACGATTTGAAAGTCTCTTACAGAAACAGAAGGAGGAAGTGAAAGTTAACAATAGTGGAGAGATTGAGGAGAGATGTTGAGGGGGACAAAACTCTAGGGGGAAGAGGGGAAAGAAGAAAAGGGCATAAGTAGAAAGGTCTGGAAGGGGTTTCCTAGGTGAGTTTGGAATGGAAATAGTTAGTTGGAATGTAAGGGGTTTAGGAAGTGTGAGGAAAAGAGCAATAGTGAGAGAGGTTATTAGGAAGTTGAACCCAGATATAGTACTGATTCAAAAGTCGAAGATAGAATGTTTTGATAGAAGATGGGCTACAAGCATATCGAAGGCTAGGGGTATCAGCTGGGCAGCTGCTTCGACATGGGGATCTTCGGGAGGAATAGTTACTATGTGAAAGGTAGAGTGGAAGTCATGGCCTTAAACATCCAGTCCAATATTGGAAATTTCACAATCTCAAGCTGGTGTCCAAGATCAAACTCGAGAGACATCTTTGTAGAAGATGGGATTCTAGTGAGACTGTTGGGCCTGCCTTTTCACTTGTGGAGGCAAGAAATTGCTAAATCGATTGCAAAATTGTGTGGTGCAACCCTTGATGGTGCTTATTGGGGAGATCTCCACTCTGCAACTATTAGTCTAAGTGGAATAAAACTAGAGGAGCTACCACAAGAAAGTGGAGTTGAGGGTGGAAGGGCAGGTTGTCTTAGTTTGGCTAGTATCAACCATTGAAGCTCGACTCTGGAGAGAGGCACATAGAGAGGGAGATAAGAAGGTTGAAGAAGAAGCTCTGTGCGGCACCAAAATGGAAGCTAAAGAGCTGGGGAGACCAAAAGACAGGGAATAGGAGGGCTTTCTTAAGCGTGTAGCTGAAGGCAACTAGCTGACAGGTAGTTGGACCTATGCACAGGTGGTTTCAGGCAACATTTTCGAACCACCGTTGACCCAAACGGTAGGACCTTTCGGCTCGGGAATCGCAGTTCCGTTTTACCCAAAACCCAAAATCTGGTAAAAAACTGTTGAAAAAGTCAACAAACCGTTGACTCGGGCAGTCGAACTGTCGACCTGTCAACCCATTCAATGGTTTTGACCGTTTTTTATTTTTTTAATTATTTTTAATTTTGCTGTTAGAATGGGTCGTCCGTTCGAACCGGATGGTCGAATCGTTGACCCGGAAACCAGTGGCTAGAACGGTTCCGTTTCTGTGTCGTTTTTTAGAACATTGGTTTCAGGTGCCAACCAAACATGATTTAAAATAGGAGAGCGGTTGGCCTAGGTAAAGTCCAAAGCAGTTGGGCCAGTTGTAGGCCTAAACCAGAATATGTCTAGTAAAGAGGGCTTATAGGTGTCCAAAGATGGGCATATGAAAAAGCCCACTGCCCAAGACTTATCAAGTGGGTCGAATGGTAAACTGGCCCAAGTAAGTGGCTTAGACTTACGTAAGTCATGTGACTCTTTAAAACGTCACATGGTTGAACAATTGGGAAATAAAGTGGCTCAAGTGAGTGGCTTAGACTTAAGTAAGTCATATGTGACTCTTTAAAAGGTCACATGATTGAACAGTTGGAAGATTCTATAGTAGGGGTGATCATGGGCCGGGCCGGGCCGGGCCGGGCTTTGCACTTATGGGCTATAGCTTAGGCCCATGCCCGGGGTTCTGGGCCTGAAAGTCCTAGCCTAAGTCTACACGGGCCTGGGCTAGGCCAGGCCTGAACACAAAACCCAGGCCCAAACCCAGAATTTCCAAGCCGAACTGAAATGATCACCCCTACTCTATAGACAAGAAGAATGGTCTATCACCTTCTTCATCCAGGTGTCAGCTAAGGTTTTAAATAGGATTTCACCGGATAGGTAGAATCCCAGATCTGTGAAGAGAAGTCTGCTGGAACCTGGGGAAGAAGGGTGGTCTGATGAAGATAATAGTGAAAACTCAGATGGGAGTGATGCATAAAGTCTGGCCAGCTTAGATCGGCAAGTAAAAGTGAACATGTGGGAAGAGGAAAGCTTCAATACAGAACTTCTGTTCTTAGAAGAGGACTCGATAGGAGGTGGTGATGTCAAAGGGGACTACGGGAAGTTGACAGTGACTTCAGGAGATGGGCTTGTTTCACCTCTTTCAAGTGGGGAATCATTCTAAATACAGAAGCAGACCTTGAAAACAAAGTGGCAGATACCACGTTTGTGCTTGATAAAGAACAAAGAGGGCCAGGTACAACCCCTGATTTGATGCTGTCTAAGGAATTGGAGAAGTTAAAAACTGCTGAGAGCGATTTGGTCGGTAGGGGTTTTATTGTGGAATCAAATGGGGAACAACCTAACCAAGTCTTGGACAAAGAGCAAGATTTTGGTGAGCTGGTAGGAGATGTTCACTACCAGCCAGTCTTTGAGGACCAACTCAGAGACAAGCTACAGAGCCTTAGGAGTTCGCTGAAAGAGAATTCTTTGGCAAGAAGAGCTTTCCAACCTGAAGTTCCCACTATGGAATCTGGTTAACCCAGAGTCCTGGTCTCTTAGTTAAGAAGGAAACTGTTCACTCTTCCATTGATCCTGTCCTGGTTTCCACCCAAGGTATGGCTATGACTTTCCATTTTGGTACTAACTCCTTGTCTTTTGTCTCTGTCCCAGACTCCCAGCCAGCCATATTGCTACATCCGCATCCTATTGTAGGGGTGAATAATGGAGGGAAAATTGCTTCACAAGAAGAAGAGGAGGTAGAAGATAAAATTTGGAAGCCGATAGAAACTTTTCTGGAAGAAATGAAAAGGAAAGAAGCTGAGAGAAGAAGTTGGGGTAGGATTCTAGAGGATGAGAGAGCAGTTGACAACGTGCGGAAAGGGGAGGTAGAGAAAGAGGTGAATAATGAGGAAGAGGAGATAGGAGGACCAAATGAAACTGATAAGGAGGTCTCGGTTGCATAGTTTGTTGAGCAAATGGACTGTAAAATAAAGGATCCAAATGAGTTGAAGGTATTTTTGAGGAAAGGAAAGGTAGAGAGAAAACCAAGGAAGAGGAAGTTGAGTGAGTTAGAAACGCTAGGGCGAGATGTAGAAGAAGATAAGGAATTCAGTGAGAGAAAGGGCAGAAGAAGAGGGACCAATTGAAAAGATGACAGGTAAGGGTTTTTTTAGAAAGTGGTGATGAAAATTCTCAGTTGGAATGTTAGGGGGGCAAGGAAAAGGCCTTTAACAAAAGAAGTAATAAGAGAGAGGATCCAGATTTGGTGCTGATTCTGGAGTCTAAGCTGATGGAGTTTGATAGGAGATGGGCTAGATCGATGTGGAAAGTAAGGGGCATCAATTGGGCTTTTTGTCCTTCGTGGGGAAGGTCAAGAGGTTTAGTGACAATGTGAAAAGAAGAGGTTTTGAGGGAGTGGAGAAGCTGATTGGGAAGTTTACTGTTTCTATCAAGTTAAGACACAAGGTAGATGGATTTGAGTAGGTATCAACTAATGTGTATGGTCCAACTAGTTATAGAGAAAGAAGTGAACTTTGGGAGGAATTAGGAGACATTAGAGGACTTTGGGAAGGCCCTTGGTGTTTAGGAGGAGATTTCAATGTCATTGGATTCATAGAGAAGACTAATAGGGTGAGGAGAAATGGTAGCACTAGCATGAGAAGGTTTAAGAGCTTCATAAACAGTTTTGAGTTAAAAGAGGTTCCTCTACTACATGGTCTATTACTTGGTCCAATCTCCAAGAGAACCCTATATACTCTAAGTTGGATATATTTTTATTCACAGTAGATTGGGAGGAGCACTAGGGGGACTACTATTTCTAGAGCATTGCCTAGGGTAACATCAGATCGTTGGCCTATTACCTTAATGAGAGAGGATCTCGGTACTAGAGGGCCCACTCCTTTCGGATTTGAGAACATGTGGCTATCTCACCCTAGGTTTATTGAGTTGGTGGAAAATTGGTGGAATGACACTAACCCAAGTGCTATTTGGGAGGGGATGAAATTTCATTGGAAGTTGAAGGAGTTAGAAAGGAAGATTAAAGAATGGAATATTCTACAATTTGAAAGGATTGAAGAGAGAAAACATGAAGTGATCATTCAAATTGAGGAGTTAGATGCCAAAGAAAAGGGAGGCAATTTTGAAGTGAGAGACAAACAAGAAAGATGGAAGCTCAGGAAGAAACTAGAAGGCATCCTATTCAAAGAGGAAGTCCATTGGAGGCAAAAGTCTAGACATAAGTGGGTGAAATCTGATATCTAAATTGGAGATAGATGGGGTGTCAGTATCTTAACAAGATGAGATTTCTAGGGCCTTTGTGGAGCATTTTAAGTCTTTATTTAGAAGGCCTTTAAACCAGAGAATCTGGGTGGAAGGGTTAAGATTGGCTAAAATTGTTCGAGGAGTAGAAGATGTGGCTTGAAAGAAATTTTGAGTTTGAGGAAATAAGGGAAGCAGTTTTTTCAATGGGTCGAGCTAAAGCATCAGGACCAAATGGCTTTAGCATGGCTTTTTACCAAGACTATTGGGAAATATTAAAGGAGGATATCCTTAAAGTGTTTTTTGAATTTTCCCAAAGGGAAGTAATAAATCCGGCGTTGAACTCAACTTTTATTGCTTTGGTCCCAAAGAAAGTGGGAGAAAGTCATCCAAGAGACTTTAGACTCATTAATTTGGTTAATAGCTTGTATAAAATAATTGTGAAGGTTTTGTCTAGAAGAATTAGAGAGGCGCTTCCGGAGCTAATGTCACAGAATCAAGGGGCTTTTGTTGGGAATAAGCGGATTGTGGATCAAATTCTAATTGCCAATGAGTGTGTGGAGGATATGCAAAGAATGAGGAGGAAAGGGATTGTGTGCAAGTTGGATTTAGAGAAGGCTTATGATATGGTTGATTGCTCTTTTTTGATGCATGTGTTGGATGTCTTTGGTTTTGGGGAGAAATGGTGTAAATGGATCCTAGGTTGTATAGAGACTTGTCATTATCCATCCTGGTAAATGGAAAGGTAGTGGATCACTTCCCGACTATTAGAGGAATTAGACAAGGGGACCCCCTCTCTCCATATCTTTTCACCTTGATTGCTGAAGTGTTGGGGAGGCTAATTGAGAAAGCAGATTCAAGAAGTCTTGCGAGGGGATGGAGAGTTGGAAAAGACAACATTTCTATCACCCACTTAATTGAGAATGCATATTCAATACTGTTTTATGAGGGGGAGGATGTGAGATGGGCCAAAAACTTGAAGTTGGTGATTCAAGTGCTTGAACAAATGTCAAATATGAAGGTGAATTTCGACAAGAGTTGTGTGGTGGGATCAATATGGAAGAAAGACCAATACTGGAAAGCGCTAAAGCTTTGGTTTGTACAGTGTCTCAACTCTTAATGGCTACTGAACTATTTGGGGATGCCCTTAGGGGATAACCCGAGGAAAGAGAGCTTTTGGAGCTCTGTAATTGATAAATATGCTAAGAAGCTAGCCTCTTGAAGAACTATTTATCTCTGGGTGGTAGAATTACCTTGATCAAGTCTACACTAACTAGTTTGCTTGTGTATTACTTATTGGTTTTTAAGAACTGGTGAAGATAAGTAGAAGTTTGGAGAAGTTAATGAGAGACTTCTTGTGGGAACCAGGGAAGGAGAGGGGAAGGATCATAGGGTGAATTGGGAATTAGTCTCTAGGAGTAGGGCTGACGGAGGGTTAGGATTAGGTAGCATTCCGAGGAAAAATGAAGCCTTGTTGGGGAAATGGTTGTAGAGGTTGAGAGGTGAGAGGGATAAAATGTGGATGAGGGTAATTTTAAGTATTCACGGTCAGGAAAATGATGGCTGGGACGCTGAGACTTTGGCAAGGACTGTTGGTGCCTCTCCTGGAAATCTTTACATGCCATTCTTCCTTTTTGCAGCACATCAGATATGACCAGGCATAAACATAATGTCAGAAACCTCCAATTCTTTTGCAAGCTCAGTTTCAGCCCCCGCGCTTTTCAAGATAGGATGTTATTTCTAGGCCACTCCCTCGAGTTATTGGAAGTTGAAATTGCCCAAAAAAAATATCGGAATTTGAGATATCAGAGAAGTGCAACCTATGAAGATAAACTGAAATGCAATCAGTGCATGTCCTCCTATCAAGATTCGAAATCATATAACTTCACGAAATATGTAGCCTAAGAAACCATGCCTACAGTAAATGAACAAAGTGGTGGAATTGGGGAATAAAATTCGAACTCAGACCTGTTCGACTACATTTAGCATGGTAAGCTTATCGAAAGCGAGAACGAGAGCATAAGCGCTGGCAGTAACGAGCATGGTGGCACCGGCGTCCTGCAAAAGTGCGCCATGGTCGACATGGAAATGGAACAGCGCGCGCGGGGCCCTGAAAAACGAGGATGAGGAGGCGGTGAGGTCTGTAGCCCAACAACCACCTCGCTTCACACGAAGAAAAGCAGGCTCAAGTACTGGAATTCCGGCGCGCCGCCGAAGGGCAACGGCGGAGAGCCTAGACCGGTGATGGTGATGATATGAAGCCCTCAAGTGAAAACATGCAGACGATCCAACTCCCAAGTCCGATGCTCATGATTTTCTCAGCGCTTTCTTTCTTCTCGTGTCTTCCTTTTCTGTACTGTATTCCTTCTCTTCTGCGTCGTCTGTGACTACCGACTGTATAGATGAGAAGAGATCGGCTTCGGTGAGTGTTCGAATAGAATTTACAGCCTTACATTGGGAATATCTCTCTACTTTATATGCTTTATTTCATGGGAGATATTCCAATGCCACGCTAACCTATAAAGCTATTCGAACGGATTTTGCAGTGCTGTACTTTTTACACCTCGAATAATAAGCGAAGGGGAAGCGGCCCTAGTGGGCTAAATTTAGTTTATGACGTGGGCTTTACTATGGGCCATACCAAATGTTCAAAGCTAGATATAGAAGGAATTAGGAATCTAAGCCCGGAGCAAGCTGGACTGGGCTCTCTCTCCAGCTTTGATCCTTGTGTTCTCTTCTGTTCTGTTCCAATCCCCAAAATCACTGTGTGTGAGGTTGACAGTAGAGCAACGGGCCGACAAGATTACAACTATATAAAAGAGAGATGTTTGTTTGTTTGGTTGTTTGTATGACATTGATTAGCGGGTTCGTCCAACAAGCAGATGAAGGTGGGTCCCACAAAAATTGAACTAGACCTGTTCATGGGCCTGGTAGCCTGATGGCGCAGCCCGGCCCGGCCCGCACCCCGGCCAGGCTTGGTCATATAATTAGGTCTGCGGGCCTGACCTTGGGCCTAACATGGTAAGCCCGACTGTGTTTTGGGCCAGGCTCGGGATTTGTCAAAAAAGCATGGCCTGGCTCTCTAACTGGATCAAGTAGGGATTTTCCTTCCATGAACCCATGAGGAGGCAGGGATACAAATCAAATTGTCAATCTAAGCCAGAAGTTAGATAAGTGATCCACTGGATTGACAATATATTCATCCCAAAATGGTTAGGCTCAATTTGGGAAGAGCAAACCTACAAGTATTTAGAGAATAAATTCAAGGTTTTGCATCTATATTTGTACTCTTTCCAAACTGATCCTACAAAGTTCAAAATATCACTCACGGAGTAAATGAATAATTTTTTTTGCTTAAAAAAGCAAAAGAAAAAAAGTGAAAGTAGCATAAATTTGAAAGGATATATAAACGGATTAAAATATTTTCAACTTAAAGGAAATAGAAATCTTTTTTGTTATTGTTTGGATTCCATTAATGGTACAATATTATAGTTTCTAAAGCAAAATAATGTAGTTTGAATTTTTGATAAGATGGAGATAGAGGATCATTTTAAATAATAGTATTATATAAGTTTTCGTAGTAAAATTATGCAAATAACTCTAAACAAAATGGTTCATGCAGACTGATTATATCTATGATGATTGCATTGACTGAATAACAAGTTGTGTGCATTTTCAATGTGATGTATCACAAAAAACTTTCTACAAGTGGAAATAATAGTATTACTTTTTAGTAGTTATATGATATTATGATGTTATATTTACCTTGAAGCACGACCTCTCTATTATGTTTTTTTAATTTTTTATTATTTTAGATTCCTTCTATTGTTTTTAACAAGTTTGTTTTGCATGTATTAGTCCATTGTTTTGTTGTATTAAATATTAAATAGTGTAATTATTTAGATCTAACTAATGTACATATGCTTCTTTCATAATTTTTGCTTAAGGTACTTAGCTTCTCCCCTACCTCTAACCCTCTAACATCTTTGTCTTGCCCACTAAAATCCAAAACCTAAAAAGTCCCAAAAGGCAAAAGCTATCCTAAAAAATTAAAAAATAGTTCATATAGAACTAACAAAAAATTAAAAAATTAAAAAAAAAAAAAAACATGATAGATCAACCCTTTGAAGTCTTAATCAAGTGAGACAAAGTATTTTGCTTTTCTATTATTAAAATTTGAAAAAGCGATCAATTGACCCTCTAAAATTTCAATCTATCAATAGTTTTCTGTTATACATTTGAAAGTGGGACCCATATTATTGATGTTTTATCAATTAATTTATTTGAACATTTAAAATATTTTAATTAAAGTGGCTAGTCTTTGATTCAATTACCCAATTAAACTAATCAAAGATTAAAAGAAAATTTTAAATAGTTAATTTTTATTGAATAAAAAACTAACAATTCCATATGGTTTTTTCAACTTAATGAGATGTCCATATAGTGACTCTCTCTTCATGGAATGTCCTTTATATTTAAATTTGTATATTATACTTACATCAATCAAGACTACAAGTACATCTATATAGAAATGGAAATTTTTTAGTGTGGTTTATTCTGTTATTATTTTATCTTAAAAATTGAAAGTATGGTTGTGATAAATGTATTCTTTACCAAGCACACATTTGCTTGTTATGTACTCACATAAGTCATTAAGGTTGATGAAATTGTAGTTTAACTTAGTAGAGTTGATTAGAACTTTTGCTTCAATGAGTGTGGTTAAGTCAATGATGTAGAGGTCATTATGTTTGTAGATATTCTTGTATAATGGATTGATGCTTTTTAATTATCTAGTGATGATTAAATATGTTTTGTTTTAGAGCAATGTATTGGCAAATTTTTCTACTATTGAGTTAAATAATATGGCTTGGATTTGTATACCTTGCAATGGAAAAATTAATTATTAATATCATTTTTATTTATTGGAAAAATATACAAGATGTGTATGGATACTTATTCATTAAGTAGTATAGCTTTGAATTTCTTTTTAGCTTCTCTATGATTGTTGTAACTAATAATTATCCCTTTATATAAGATAAATGCCTTTATAGTCCAACTTGTATCAAAGTGAGTTGAAGACATATTCTAGTTCTTTGTCCATTCTATATAGACTTGTTCATGGGTCAAGTAGCCCGATGGGCTAGGTTGGGTCCAACCCGTTGTAAGTCAAGCTTGGACATGAATTTATCCTATGGGCTTGGGCCCAACTTTTTTTAGGCTAGACTTAAACTTTCTCAAAAAAGTTCTACCCGAGCCTAAGCCCAACTTAAAAAATATTATATAAACAAAAATATATTTTATATAATGTAAATATATACATATTTTTCTCTTTGTTCCTTTGCTCTTTGCTCACAGATATTTCATTATTTTTGGGTTTTGAGGTCTTTAATATAAATCTAATAGCTTTTTATTGAATAAAAAAGAAAAAAAATCTTTTTTTTTTCAAATTTTTGGTCGGTCTCGGGCTCAAAACCTAGGCCCAATGGTTAGGCTGAGCTCAGGCTCGAGCCTGAAGCCATTAATAAAAAGACAAAATCCAACCCAACCTGGCCCATGAATAGGTCTAATTCTATATAAGCATTTGAAATGTGTTAATTCATGGTGGTGGGTAACCAATTGGGAATAAATTTTAAAACTTAAAAGAGTTTTATGTGATAACGTATAAGTAGCATTGCCTTGTGATGTCACTAATTTTGTTGTCTAAAAAACATGAATGTAACTTATAGATTGATGAAGGTTCAGATGATATTTACGATTAAAACTTCTTTGTATACTATATACTTTTTGAAAGTTCCTTTCTTCTTACTTGGCTATTCAGGTTAGATGAATAGGGTTTTTTTTTTTTTTTTGCTTAAGAAGATATTACTTTTAATAAAATATTGTATAATTAATTGTTCATGTGAAAAGATGTATTTTGATAGATAAATGCTTACCTGTGGGATTATTTATTTATTGTCATCGCAAAGCTCAGTTGAATTGGTAATTGCTTACACTTGAGTTTTGCAAAATTGACTAAGTATACCCCTACTGTTTGCATATGTACCCTTAAGTTTTCTAACAATTGACTAATTGTACCCTTACAGCTATAACACCATCATATTCTGCCAAATCGTGATTGCATGTGACTGTTTTAACTTTTTAAAACATCCCACCAGAATGGAGATGATGGAAAAGAGTCATTATTGCTCTATCTCTTAATTATTTGGCATCTCTCTCTCTCTCTCTCTCTCTCTCTCTTTCTCTCTCTCTCTCCATGACCCTTTCTCTTTCACCTCCATGACCCTCTCTCCATTGCTCACGGTTCCCCTGATCTCCTCCTTTGGAAGAATGCCTTAACACACCACTGTTGTATCTCCATCCTGGATGCTCACCTAGAAAAATGGTGAAACCTCTCACTTTCGTGTGTGTGTGTGTGTGTTGTGTATATATATATATACAAGTTCAAATAATTGAAAATGTATGATAGAATTCTTTTATTTTGGACATATACTTATATGGTAAGGGGATTTGTGCAAGTGTTCAAAATACAAGGAACCCATTGATTCCATATTCCTCTATCAAATCGGAATCTTGTCTCCAAATTCCTCATTGATCAACAATCAACACAATGGTTTTAACTTTTATAGCTTGTACTTCGGACCCATCAGGCCCAAATAGCAGCTAGGACCAACATTGGGTAATGGCCACTGAATACCCACCACTTTAAAGGGAAAAAAAGGAAAGAAAAGGAAACCAAGACAGGGAAAAGAAAATACCAAAAGTTAGGAAGAAGCCTATCGACATGAAGGCTACCGCATTGAGTGAAGACTGAAGAGTGAAAGACTTTCCATTCCTCTTAAGAGAGATGGGAGGCAGCGTAAGCATCAGCAAATCAGACGAGGTTACCTTCAGTGGGTGAAACCAGTTTCGCCAGGTGGGACCCACATGAGTAGGGCCCTGAGAGCTGACATCAAGGCTGAGGCCACCCAGTGCCAATGGTGACGTTGGTAGCAAAATTGTTAAGGGGCTTTTACTGTTCAGTCCACCCCAACAAATCTTAGCTCCGGAATCGATGTCAATATGTGGGCGGGCAAGGATTTTAAAACTGAATCGGACAACCAACTATTCAGGGGTCTGGTTCCCAGGTTGAACAGTCTGACCATTTGAACCAAATGGACGACTTGTTCTGACAAAAGAAATAAAACATTTTAAAAAATAAAAAACAGCCAAAAAACATTGAACAATTCAAACGGTTCGACCGCCCAGGTTAGTGGTTTGTTAACCAAACCAATGGTTTTTTGCCAAAAAGATAGTTATGGGGTAAAACAGAATCGATCAGACCAATTCCCTGTTTTTTTGGTCCGGCCATCCAGACAAATCCAGTTTTGAAAACCATGTGGGTAGGTATTGGTGTTATAGGTGGAATTGTTTGAAATTTTGAATTGTTATATATCTGCAGTGAAGCTCAGAATTTTGAGGTGGAGTGTAGTCTACTTATCCCAATTGTTTAACTGGGAGGGTGACGGGGACACTTTCTCCATGTGCATTGTACTGAGACTCCACCTCCAAGGCCAAGTGGTGAGGAAACATGGAGGCAACATGACCGTCTTTGCCTAGAAGCAAAAGGATCATATCGAATCTTGGGTAGTCAATTGAGAAGGATGCCGCCACAGTCATATCTCAAACGAGTTGCCTGATGTGGAACTCGTAGGATAGGTGTGGTCTCCAAAAGTATTTGCTTGAAACGGAAGCTAGTAAAAGGCATGGTATGTATTTGAATATTTGAAGAACAATGAAGGTAAAATAGACACTTCAATATTTTCCGTCAATGTTTAATGTTTAGTGGTGATATCAATTGTCAGGGTACATTATAACAATATGTAAATAGTAAGGGTTCAATTAGTCCATTTCCCAATATCCAAGGGTAGTTTAAGAGATTTACCCGATAATATATATTGATTATTTGATTTTACTATACAGAACTTATGTAATATAGTTGTGTATATTATACTATATAAATTTATATAGTGTATTCAATAATTGATATTTATTTGTTATATATCAGTTAAAAAAAGTAATTACTTTTTTCCTTATTTTTTAAAAATGAAGATAAATCGACTAATTTTGAATACGATCCTATTTCCATACGATTTGAATCCAATTTGTGATCTTGAAGTCCACTTGGATTTTGGGTCAAATTTAGATTTCCCCTTTTGTTAACCGATTCAAAGGTCGACCCATTTTGTAGTCCTAGGTGTAATGGGCAAGGGAAATAAATGATCATGTGTTGGGCCTATCATAGCATCTGAGCTTTTGGATAAGTCACAAATTAAAGGGAAAGAGATGTTTTCAACTTTTCATTGTATGACATGTGAAGAAACACTTTGCAACAGAGGGGTTTGGAGAGAGAGGTAGGTTAAGGCTTGGATTTCCTCTGATTTTTCAAATATGGATATGACCTCATATATGCACACGTGGCATTAAAGTATTAATTATTTATTATTTTTCAAATATGGATCTTGGATTTCCTCTGATTTTATCAGAGAATAACTAATAAAACTAAGAGATGTATTAATTACACTGACATTGTAGTCTCTTACTAATAGACGCTATTTGTTTATGTTACTATGCTCTCTCAAAACTATTCATTCTTGTATTTTTATCTCTTTGATTTCATCAATAACATTATACTATTTATAATAAAAATTAAAATAAAAAAGGAAATGTAAGCTTCACATTGATGGAAGGCAGGGGTAATGAGCTTTCTATGTTTTGCCCATTTTTCTCCTTCATAATTTCAAATCCCAGATAATAATTGTTTAGTGAATGGATATGTAGTTTATGAAATTGTTCAATATTGTTAGATATGATATATGTAATCAACAACCATAAGAACTTATGAATTAGAGACATATGTGAGATATGTGTCAAATACATTTGAAATCCATTACTAGTAGTTTAGGTTTTCATCAAGGAGAGTGTAAACTCTATAATTCATCTTGTCCGGTGAAGGGGTCGATCCTGTCACTATGATTACCCATTTAGGTGAATTCTCAAACTGTCTCAACATACCTAGGTTTTGATCCTTTATGGATCTCACTGATTGGCATATCAAAGACAGTCCAATCCAACACCTAGTACAGTATCATAATCAAATCTAGGGATTATGTGTAACTTTCTAGTTTTGCCCAACAATCTCCAAAGTTCAAGTCATAACTGGAAAAAATGTCCAAATACACCCCGCGTGTGCTTTGGGTCCAATCATAGCAACTTTGACAAGTTGCTCCAACTTCTTTGACAGCACATTAGTGTTGGCCTTTGGCAGTACAGTGTCTAGTTTAAGGTATAATTGCATAGAAATATACCAATATCAACATGAAACAATAATGTATTTTTTATTCATTTATAATAAATGTATTCGTACATCAATCTAATTAGATCTAAGGGCATACTTTGTCTAGCAATGCATGAATACATTTACAATAAATGTAGTTTGAGCATTCCAAAGCTTTGTTTGATTCATTTACTCCTCAAACAAATGTAGTTTCAAGAGATCTAGATTCAACAAATTTGGCTCTATCATTGATAAGATCAAATCAACAAGTAGAGACTGGATCCACTATACTTTAGTGATAGAATTGGCTAGGGCATGAAACTCATATTTTGTACTCGAATGAGCAATTGTGGCTTGCTTCTTTAAACTCTCGACAATAAGATTGGGACCAAGATAAACAGATTATCCTCCAATAGACTACCTATCATTAAGGCAGCTCACCCAATCAGCACCAAAATAACTAGTGAATACAATGTCAAGAGAGGCACAAAAATAAAGACCAAACTCAATAACTTTGAGATATCAAACTCCAATGTTCATTAGTTGGGCAGTAAAGAAACATACACACCTTGTTAACTACAAAGGAGATGTCCGCTCTCATTAAAGTGATATATTGAAGAGCATTGGCAACACTTTGATAATTCAATTGAAGTTGCCATATGTATTGAGACTGGTTTAGCTCCATAAAGATGAGAGTGATGCAGTGAATCAATAATATATATTTGTCGAGATAAGAATAGACCAGTGGAATTATATTTTTCCTCAACACCCAAAAAATTGTGTAGAGTTCCAAAGTTTTTCAAAGGAAAGATAGTGGATAATAAAGCAAGAAAACAGTCAATCACAATAGTGGAATTCTTGGTAAGAATAGTATAAACATAAATAAGAATGAATAACTTCGTACCATCAAGATCATAAATGAATAGAGAGGGATCGGTTGTGGAATTCCAAAAACCTATATGGAGAAGAGTCCCACTAAACCAAGAACACTAGGCTCGAGGGGCCTATTTAAGACCATAAAGAGCTTTATGAAGCTTGCAATCAAGTTCAGCCTGAGAGGGATCTTTAAACCCCTTTGGTTGTTGTACATAGATATCCTCATCTAGAAAACCATGCAAAAATGCATTATTTATGTACAATTATCGAACTAGCCATTTATGAGAATGAGAGAGAGAGAATAGTACGAATAATCATTGGTTTGACAACTAAACTAAACATGTCAAAGAAATTTATCATTGGAATCTGATTGAATCCTTATGCTATGAGACAAACTTTGTAACAATTAAGTGTACCATCCCAATTTTTTTAGTTTTAAACACTCACTTAGTTCCAACCACATTCATAAGGGAATTGAAGATACGACTTCCCAAGTGCCATTGTTAATTAAGGAATTATATTCTTTTTGCATGGCATCATGCGTAGAGGTGCTAGAGTCAAGTGTAATGCTGAATTGGAGAAGATTCAGATGTGCCAGAATCAAAGAGAACTATAGGGGAACCAGATTTGGTGGAGGATGAAGACATTGCGTTATTAGTGGATGAAAGTTGATTATTGGAGAGGGAGAGACGATAACATGCCCAAAATCCTAGAGTGAGGCTGAAATAAGGTTCCTAGTGGCAGCATGAACCGACGAAGCTTAAGTGGGCATAGGAACACCTAGAAATAAGGATTAATCAAAGATAACATGTTGCGTCAAATAATTTTTTAGAGGTCAGATGAAAATGGTGATACCCTTTGGTAGTGTGACTATACTATCTAAACATAAACTTATGATTATTTTATAGCTGGAGAAAATGATAGCAAGCACACCCGAAACACTTTAGTATAGAATAATGTGGAAACCATTAAAAGAGTATCTCGTAAGGAGAATGACCATTGAGAGTGGGAATGGGAAGTCTATTGTATAGGTAAACTATTGTTTCTATTGCATCTACCTAGAAGGAAAACTTAAGATTCGAGGAGGCCAGTAGAGAAAGGGTCAATTTCATGATAAGTTTGTGCTTCCATTTCACTATTCCATTCTGCTCATGAGTGTGAGCAGAGGAAAGTGATCTGGTCAATGGCTACTTGGTTATACCCAGAATATCCATATAAGAAGCAGAAATATTTTTGCCCTACAAGTTTTTCCAGAATCTGGTCAATAAAGAGCAAAGGAAAGTGATCTTTTTACGTGACTGCATTGGGTTTCCTAAAATCGATGCATACTCGCCATCCCATGGTAAGCCGGGTGGGGATCACTTCACCTTGATCACTGGTGACCACGGTGAGTCCACTCTTCTTAGGCACCACTTGTGTAGGATTTACTTGACTACTATCTGAAATTGGGTAGATAATAGCCGCATCCAACCACTTAACTACTTCTTACTTGACCACTTCTCTTATATTTGGGTTCAATAACCTTTGCATTTTCCTACTTGGTTTGGCACCCTCCTCTATATAAATATGGTGCATACAAATGGACGGACTAATCCCTTTCAAGTTAGCCACCGACCAACCAATGGCACCCCTATACTCTCTTAAGACATCAATCAGTTTCTCTTTTTGTATAGGGGTTAAATCAGTTGCTATAATTGCTGGTAGTATTTGGTCGGGTCTTAGAAACACAAACTTAAGGGAGTCTGGCAAAGGTTTTAATTCTAATTGCGGAGGAGATTCAAGAGAAGGCACGAGTGGTTCACTCTTTATCTCTGGGAGAGGTTCAATAGTAGGTGAAGACCATAATGGGTGTGGAGACTTTGTTAAAACATTAACTTCCTTCGTTGGGTCATCCGCTATGACCGGTTCGGTTTATTTGGGGTTTCTGTTTACATTTATTATACAACAATCTTGTTCTAGGTAGGAAAAAGGACTTCTAAACTCATATAGGTCTTTGCACTTTTCCTACCTTTAAAGAGTTGAGATTTCTTCAGCATTTTCTAAGTATGGAACATTAGAGGTTATAAGATCTTGATATTGGGGAAGACCTAGGGATTCGTTTCTGGGGTCTACAACTAGATTTCTAAGCATTGAATCATTTTTCCACTATAGGTTAGCTTCCATGAGCTGAATTACTTGGCTCTCTAATCTATCGATGGACTGCTGTTGAGCTAAGATTAGTTGTTGGAGCTGCAAAAACCTATCATCAAGAGAATCGGTTTAATACGGCCGAGGGGAGGTTTGACAAGGTTGAGCCAATTGAGTCCTAGGGTAATTATTATACTCACAGTGAGTTTGGGCTTCAAACAAATGAGAGTGCACATCTGGCAAAGTGGTTTCTTTGGCTTGGGCCCAATAAGCGAAATTGGGCAGATTTTCCCACCAAGGGTTATATGGACTAAAGGATAGGTTAACATTGGGTTGGAGAAATCCGTTAGCTGCATGTACTTGCTCTAAAATGATCGTTTGACATGAGCCTGCCGCATGGCACTGACTAACATGATGGGCTGGGCTTGCACAGATTGAACATGTTGGGTAGGATGACAAGGTTGGGAATAGGCTAAATTGTTGAGGGCATGCAAGGACTTGGTCAAGTCTTTGGGTCATCCCATTGATCTTGTCCAGTTGTCGAGACGCATGGTTCCAATCTATCTGTGACTTAGGTTGGATGTAGTTTGTCATTCCACAAACTCTGACCATTAAATTTTTTAATTTTGTTTTTAATTTTTGATTTTCTCATTTTTTTTTTGAAATATGAAATTTAAATTCAAATTTGAATTTTTTAAATTTTTTAAAAAATGCAAGCAAATCAACCATATGACCTAGGGCTGACCTAGAGTTTCCTAAACTAGTGGTTCAACCAATGTGAATCCTTTTAGGTTCACTTGGAATTACACCACTTCCTTTGGTTAGCAAGGTAAGAGGTGGGGATGTGGAAGGCTCCCCTTGCTCTCGCAAGGACCTAATTAAGTAACTAGAAAATCTGCTTAGGTGTAGCCATTTAACCTCTTTCCTTACACACCAACTGCCCGATTATAGAAAGTAATCACAAGTTTCCCTAAAATTCAGCACACCTTTGAACCAAGTGTGAGGCTTCCCTAAAGGATCTTGCTATCCAAATTTTAAATTAGGGTTTAGGGTGAACCACACATGAAGGGTGGTGATTTTTGGGCCAAGGGTGATAAAATCCCCACCTTATCTTATTTAAGTTGGGTGCCCTTAAATGGATTAACGAAATAAAAACAATCAAACAAAATGAATGCAACTAATTACAATGCATGAACAATTATTTTTAAAATGCAATTCACCAATATAACATAAAAGAATAAAACAAACTAATTAAGCAAAAGGAACAATTAAAATAGTAAAAAGAAGAAAACCTAACACATTCACAACTAACAAGATGATTTCAACAATTTCTTTTGATTTTATTTATTTATTATTATTTTTTCAAGTTTTTTTGAAATTCAAAAATTTTAAATTTAAATTTAAATTTCGAAATTTAAATTTAATTATAAAATTTGGGCAATTTCCTAGTTAACAATTAATTATTCAATGAAATAGCTAAAAAAAGGAAATTAAATAAGGCAACAACTAATTATAACAAACAAAAAATAAAAGAAATAATTATTCTATAAAAAAGAAATTAACCACTACCAAAATAAATTCTAACAAGAAAATTGCTATTCTAAAAATTAAACCGAAAATAAAATAAACAAAAGAAAATTATGCAGCAATAAATAAAATAAACAAATTTTTTCTGTTTTTTATCTAAAATAAAAGAAAAACACAAACCCAATAAGATAGAAATTTGAACAGGAAATTAAAATAAAGAAAGAAAAATAGATCTAGAAACAAAAGGAAGAAAAATAATACTAAAAAAATAAATCAAATCTAGAAAAAAATTAATTAAAAATTCAAAAAATCACTATTCTTCCAAAAAAAGAGTTCAAAAATAAAAATAAAAAAATCAAAAATAAAATGGGACAACTACACTTGAAATGCAATCCAATTAATCTTATCTTCTCTTCTCTCCCGTAGTCCCACAATGCTCTAGTAACCCACCTTTCGCTATTTCGTCCTACAAAATCAAAGAGAAGTAAGAATTAAAATGAACAATAGATCAAGTAATAAAACGAAAATAAAAAAAATGAAACAGATCTGGATAAAGCAAATAAAATTTTTTCTCTGTTGCTTCCCCAGCAACGGCGCCAAAAACTTGGTGTATTTAGAAGCGTGTCGTCAACCACTTCGAAACACTAGTTTAATATTTATAATTTTTTTTTTTCTGATTCTCAAGCAACTACTAACACAATAAAATGATGAGAACAAGTCATATCCACAGGGAAGCGCAGAAATATAAAAATTAATTAATTAAACTGAAAAAAAAGATAGAATTCGAACATTGCAAAAATTAAAAGTGTAGAAAAATAAATAAATACAAAAATAAATAAATGAAGGAAATGAAATAAAAAATCTATAATCTGATCAGAGGTAATAGTCTTTGGATCTCTCCTTCGACCGTTGAACTTCTCGAGCTAGGCCTTCCGTCTTACCTGGCCGAATTTCAGATCTGTAGAAAAGAAAATGAAGATCAAACAGAATGAAAATAAATTGCATAAAGGAAATAACGAAACTGGAATTAAAAGAACATAAATTAAGACTAAAGCTAATGGTTGGGACTCAAATCCAAAGGTGACAGTAGTGGCTTTGGCAAACTACAAGTAGGAACTCCTCCTCTTGCCTGGGCGTTCTCCTCTTCCTCTTCCCTTGAACTTCTCAATATCATCCTTTCGTCTTACTTGGGGGCACAATCCAACCCTTTTTTAGGAACCCTTGGGTCCTTTTTATATAGAAGGGTGGATAATATTAGGATTAGAGAGAAAGAGAGGGGCGGTAGTTGGGTTTTAGCAAAAATAAGGGCGCCCTAGGGTTTGTAATGAAGGGTTATTCTAGGTTGATCCTAAGGCTGATAAGAGAAGGAGAGGGCACCAAATATTGTGTAGGGTTGAGATATAGTGGTTAAGGGCTGAATGGTGAGGATTAGAAGTTAGGTGGCGCCCTGGGGTTTAAAAGCTACAAAGAGAGTGCCCTAGAATGAATGGTGGAGATTAGAAGAGGTGGAAGGTGGAGATTAAATAGCTAGGGGCGGGTAGGATTTGCTAAGTATGAAAAGAATGGATTAAAAGGTGTCCTTAAGGTTTGTTGAGGAGAAGGGAGCATGCTAATACAGTAGGAGGGGAACCATTCTAGGTTTAGTAGATAGAAGGCACCCTCTTGTTTTCAAATTTTCACAAAACACCCATCTCTTGGTTGGGCTTCACACCAGCTTCCCAAAAACTGCAATTTAGCCATGAAACCTTCCCAATTTTGCATAGAATTTGCACAGAGATCCTCAAAGGTCACAACATTAGGAAAAACGCCTATTTTGACTATTCTAAGGCCGAAAATATAGAGTTATCACCCATGCCCCTCCTATGCCCTAGAAATCCATACTTTTGAAAGCCTATTTCCCCCCTCCCCCACTTCCTACACTAATGGTTAGTCCCTCTAAATGGCCAATCCATATTTGTTCTCTCCCCCCTCCCGAAATCCACTTTAGGTTTTGGCTCATCCCCTACGAGCACAAGGATAGGGTTAGGATTTCTATCCTCACTAAGGTTATGGGAAAGCAAGGGGTGGGCATTTGAGTTTGGGGTCGAGGATATAATAATCAAAACCCAGCCCTGGCCCACCCTACCCTGCTCCATTGCCATTCCTACCTATATATTAGGGTTAGGACGAGTCAAATACACGAAAGTTTCTAACATGGGTAAATCCGGATGTCAAACGCTACCTAGGCTCACACTTGGAACTCGATCCTATGTTGCCATTATTTCAAGTCTAAAAAAATATTTAATTAATAAGGGTAAGGTTCGATGCCCTACCTTGCCTGAGTATAGAGTTGTAATCAAAACGGGCTTAGATCTTTTGCATCCGATCCAATTATTAAGAGATTACATTCGAATTCAATCCAAAATCTGATTGGATTTAAAGACTCGAATTCAAATTCAAATCCTAATTGACTTGGATCTTATTCGAATTTAACCTGATTCAGCTTTAAATTTTCTAAAATATTAAAAATATATATTTTTTTATTTTCAACATTTGTATATAATAAATTAATATAAAAATAATGTAATAAATTGATTATATATATAAATCCATATATTATACAATATCTGAAATGTTTTTTTACACTTCTAAATATATTAATATAAAGTTTATATATTAAAATTAATAAATATTATAATATAATTAAATTCAGATTTTAATCGAACCAAATGTGGTCAAATCTGAATCCAATTCAATGTAAATGCTTAAATACATCTTCTGAATTGAGACAAAAATAATTAATTTATTACTTTACAATACGAATAAGCTTGGATGCTCGACCCTGTCCCGTCCCACAGCTAGAACCTCACTCTATGTCCGACCCTGCGCTGGCCCACACCTAAGACCACACCCTAATTTATTTCAAAAAATTAATTAAAAAACATTCACCCGCGGCCGCGAAGAAGGAAAAGAAAGGGAAGTTTAGAGCGTGAGGCTTACAGAGGACGTGCGGCTGGCGAGAGAACGAAGGAGAGGAGAATAAGGAAAGAAAAGAAAGAGAAGAGAAGAGAATATAGAGAGGTACCGGCCGCTGAGTATAGAGAGGAGGTGCTGGCCGCTAAGTATGTAGAGAGAGGAGGTGCCGCTGCTGAGAGAGGAGTTACCGCTGAGTAGAGAGAGAGAGAGAGAGAGAGAGACGAGCTGTCGCTACTGAGATAGAGGAGGTGCTGCTACATTCTAAGTCCAAAAAAAACCCTAGAAGAAAAGGAGAAACCAGAGATAAAAATACAGAGAGAACAAAGAGAGGAGGTGCTGTTGCATATTCAAGTAAAAAAAAAACCTAAAATCATATCGGTTGAGTCAAAATGTAGGTATGTGCTCTGTGCTATTCCTTAAACCTACCATGCATTTAATGGCGTTTCTGTGCTATTTTGTTGAATCCATTGGATTATTAATCCCTTTAATGGCGTTTCTGTGCTATTCCTTAAACCTACCATGCACTTATTTTGGATTAGTTGGCATTGAACCTTAGGATTAGATCATTTCTTGGTTGAATCACCCCTTCATCGTAAGTGGACCAAAAAGCCAACTTTAAAACCTAAACCTACAGAAAACTGGCATAGGCCAGTCACTCGTTCTGCTACTTTCATGAAGACCAAATCCCCTGGTGCGACAGTGGATATCGTTGATTTTGAGTTGGATGAATCACCCCCTTCAATGCATTGACCTAAACACATGTTGATTCTAACTGGTTTGAGAATAATGCTCCAGATCCTCAGGACTCACTCTCTAGACCTTCTACAATGGTTGATCAATTAGTTATGGTTCCCTCAGCTCCTGTGTACAGAGCACTCTCCAAGCTTCTCCTAAGTATTCCTTTCCAAGGGATTCTGTTCTATTGATTATGCCTACTATTGACATGGCTGCAATGTTGGATCTTTTCGATACTATTGATTCTCTTATTGCATCAGAATTTGCACCAACCGGTTTGGATGCTTCACCATCTTCTGTTTCTATAGCTAAGAATATTGAATTTGATCGGGCCAAGGCTTCACTGTGTCGTCTCCTTGCTATGGACGTTACTGCTGTGGCACACCCTAGTCAGATGCAGGAACTAATCAAAATTTAGAGCAATTAAAAAACAACAAAAGTTTGTTGCCAAACCAGGTGGTTGCTTTACAAAGGTTGTCTGAAATTGGCCAAATGGGTAAGAACTTTGAGAAAGCAAATACTATTGTCCAGTCTGCCAATGAGTTCCTGGAACGTACCAAGAATATACCATCAATTTGAAGAACAGTAAGGTTGAGTTGTGTACTCTCTCCTAGGAGTTTTCAAAGAAGCAGGCTGACATTAATCATATGTAGACTTATGTTCGCCTATCATTAATACTGCTGGTTGTGCCATGCTTACTTTATTAAGAATTCTGTTGGTGGCTTCCACCTAACCTTTTTCTTGAGCATAATAAGGTTTTGGGGTTACCAATCCTATACTGTTGATCAAAAAAAAAAAAAAAAAAAAAAGAAACACACGTTGATTTTTGCACATGGATTGTAATGGACTCTTGGCCCTATTCACCAAATAGATAAATAGTAGCAGAATTAGTATTTTTATTCCTAAAATTTTCTCTTCCTAGGAGAGTTTTGCCCAGTCCAGTTTTCTCAGTTGTTTCCCTTCCATTTCAGATTCTACAGCTTTCTTCCCCACCTAATTGTTTCTTATGACCTCCACCCAATTTTAGCTTCAAAATGCTAAAACATACAAATTATGGATGATGTCAGGATACATGGAGGATGCTAAAATATACAAATGATCACTTACTGCTTTGTCACTCTATAAATAGTTCTGTTCTCTCTATTTTCTAAGTTATTTAAAAGTGAGTCTTGAATGTTTGTTTTTCTACAACTCTTGAATGCCTTGGGGTTAGTCAATTGTGTCCTATGGTGTACATATAAAATTAGTCTCACAGCTCAAAATGGCTAACTGTGAGTGAATGAGTGACCTACTTCTAAGTCAAAAACCAAGTTGGAGAACTAATGACTTTGGACACAAACGAGTTTACTTATAATATATATTATCATAAGTTGCTGAAACTATAACTCTAATTTTTAGCATTTCTCCTTTAGGCTATGTTTGGTTTGAAGGAAAAGGTAGGAAAAGTCAAGAAACAAGCACAACCATTTCTGATTGCAAAGATTTACCCCACAGTCAAAAGACAAAAACTCTAATTGCCACTTTTGTAACAACTTAAGGGCTTGCACATATTCAAGTTCATATATAAGAAAGAAATTAGGATTCAGCTCAATCACCATGGCCAAACATAGCCATTAACAATTCAGGAACTTAGGATTCATCTCAATCACCATTAGGATTCAGATAAATTTATTTTTAAACTAATCTATATCGTTATTGTTGCTGGCTAAGTTTGAGATGATGACCAATATCAGAGTACAACATAGGCTCAACCACCATTTGGGCCAGAAATCATATGTAGCACACCTCCATCAAATGGTGAGATTACTAACACTTTTCATGTTTTTCTTGTTCTTTCATTTATTTATACATTGACTCTTGTCAATTTATTTATTTTTAGGCAGAAGAGAAACGCCGAGACAATAGGTCCCCCCCCCCCCCCCCCGCAAGGTGAGAGGAACGTTTTAGGAGGGCTCATTCAAATTGCTAGGGGAAATTTTTTGATCCTCAGGCCTGAGAATTAGCTGTAATTATTTTTTTGGAAGTTTGTTTATTCATTTGATTATTTCAATGTAGTTTTATGTTAGATAATTTAATATATATTCTTTAAAACTATTGTAGGCAAAGATGGAGAACTTTGTGATTGAACAAGCACAACTTGGCATACTAGTTGAGCCCATTGGTGCTCATGATGCGGTTAGCAAGGTCTTAGGAAAGGAGCATCCATCACGAATTCGTTGCTTGGGATTCAGGGTAAATCCTAAGCATGCTTTTGGAAACCCCGAGTCTAAAGGGTCCACTACCTCCACAATTACATCCAATCAACAAGCAGATTTGAGAGTCATACAACTTGAGTCAGAAGTGAGTGTGATGCAGGCTAACATGGAGGCTATAGATGCAAAGATGTCACAGATGCATGCCTTGTTGCAACAATTCTCTCAACAATATGGAATCCCTATTCCAATCCCCCCTTCACATTCAGTTCAACCTAAGATGTTACATTCAGTTGAACCTAAGATGCCGAACCACACAATTAGCCCTTTTTTTATTAGCAACTATGTATTTTTGTTAGTACAGAGCACTAATTACCAAACCACACCATTAGTATAGAGCATTGAAGCTTCTATTCTTGAAACTTGATTGGTGCCTGTAGAGGCTTTAAATGGATTATTAGAACAAGAGATAACAGAGAGGAAGAGAGGTTTTGGATGGATTGCTAGTGTGAATCTTTCCCACAGACAGTTGACTATCTGCTATTACATTGCAAATTTTCTCACTCAGTCTGGATCAGGATACTTGGCCTTTTTGTTGTTAAATGTTGCTGCCTAGATTTGGTTTTGAATTCCTCGGGGGTGGGGGGGAGGGGGTGTTGAGTCTTTAAGGTATAAGCAAGAGAGGAAAAATTTCTTGGGGAATAATTCTGGTAGTTGTGTTATGGCTTCTGTGGCAAGAGAGCAATGAAAGGACTTTTAAAACTAAAAGCAGCCAACTCATCAGATTTAGTAGTCCAAAAGATTGTGGGCGAGTTACATTCTTGGTTAGCAACCCTTAGTTTATAGGGTCCCCACTCACGTGTCCTCCCAACATATAAAACAAAACCCCCAAGACTCCAACTTGGTGATATATCTTGTAAGTTAACATCTCAAGTTTGTATTGGGGAGATGCATCTAGCCTTTCTCGAATGGAAAACATGAGATGTGGTCTATAGCTTCCAAGTAATTTTGAAGGCTACTCAGTCCTTGTGCAGTTCGTTGTAAGGGGGAAAAATGAAAAATGTGATTTTATTCTCCATTTCTATTATGTTTGAGAAATGTATGGCAGATAGACCATAAAGAGAATCTCAATGTTACAGGCCTGACACAGTTAATTTAGCAGTTGGTGTACTTGTAGATTATTTACATATGGAATTCCTTATAAACTTGTTAGTGTATCTTTAAGAATATGAAGTAATTCAAGATGCAGTGTGCATATTGAATGGGAATATTGAACTAGGTTTATGTTCTAGGAAAATCAAAATAAAAACTATAAAAAGTTAGCACCTAGACCTGCAAATAAATAATGGATAACCTGAACCATAAGTTGGTTGTTCAACTTCAAAGATTATTGGTTGTATCATTATTTTTTTTCTCTATTTTTGTTATATGTTCTATAAGATATCTGCCATGCAGTAGCTGCTTTTTAATTTTTTTTTTATGTTATATGTTAAATGTTCTTTAATCTACCCATAAAAGGACATGCACAAATAATAAAGACAACCTGTATGGGTTATGAATCAAAACCAAAAATAAGAGTAGTGTATTTTTTTGAACTCAAACAGGTAATCGGTCTTTATGCTTTGTGAATTACAGTTTGTGAATTACAAGTTTCCTAGAGTTTGCTTTGACATGATTATTCTAACAAGGACCTTAACTTATCATTCCCTAACCCCCTTTAAACTTGAGTAATGTCATTAGATGGAATGACATGCAGTTCTAACAAGAAGGCCTAGGGACTATTTTCAACTTTAGAACATGCAGTTATAAAATACCTCAGGTGCTTGGGTGGTTGGAAGGTTTGCATTGATGGAATGACAATAGTAAGTTTATTTGGAACCACAAAATTTCCTAAGTCTTGATCTTGCTTTTTCTTCCATTGGCCTTATAGAGTAAGTTAAATTTCCATTTAGCAATAGTCATCACCGTAGTGGAAAACCTACCCGCCCTACATCACTTATGTAGTGGTAGTCTTTTGGTCTTTAGTGGTAGTTTTAATTGATTGCCGCTAAAGATCAATATTTCTAGCGCTAGTCACCAAATAACTTCATGATAGTTTCAACTTTCTTATTCTTTTTTTTAGTTTATGAGAAATACTTTACTCATTTTTTAATGCTTCTAGATGCAGAGCCATGGGTTGGCAAATATTCCAGTTCAGGGTGGAAATAATTACCACCCCACTCATGAAGTAACACCGCCAAACCCAGTAAGTTATTGTAAGTAGGGTTTTATTTATCATTTACTTACATCTTTTAGCAAGAAAATAATAAGCATTTTCTTAACTTTGTCTTTTATGTGCAGATACATGAATTAGCAACCCCTCCAATTCATAGTGGAGATAATTCTTATCCCACTCCAGAGGTACTATCACCAAATCCGGTAAACTATCACAAGTTTGATTTATTTTTTCATTTTCTCACATCTTTTAGTGTGGAAATAATTTTATATTTTTTGCGTTTTGTAATAGATGCACTCTTTTGATGAGTGTTTTATTTTATTTTTGTAATATTTTTGGCAAGGGAAAGGCACTTTTGATGGTTTTCTATTTTCCTTTTTTTGTAATCTTTTAATTTCATTTGAACTAATATGTGAACAATTGTAAATATATATTGCCTTTTATTTAATACTAGATTTCAATTTTTAATGATATTAATGATCTTTTATTTTGAATGGATATAAGATTTTTGTTGAAAATGAATGTATATAATTGATTTAAAAGCAGACCACCATAAGCTCTATACTAGGTATGACAAACATACAGGTGGAGTTGGTTTTAGGCACCAATGTTTTTGGTGACGTTTAGACAGGTTTTTGTGACGTTTCAAAAAGTAAGGAAATGTCACCAAAACAGGTTTTGTGACGTTTCAGAAAACGTCACTAAAATAAATATTTTTTGTGACGTTTGGAAAATGTCACGAAAATACAATTAAGTGTCACGAAAATTGCACATGGGTGACTCTTGGAATCTTTTAGTGACGCCTGCCAAATGTCACTAAAAGTGATTTTCCATGACGTTTCTTAAACATCACAAAAATAACAAATAAATGTCGCCAAAACTGTACATGGGTGACTCTTGAAATCGTTTAGTGACATTTGCAAAACGTCACAAAAACTAAACTAAATGTCACAAACTTTTGCCAACACTACATTTTGTGATGAGGGAGCAATTCGTGACATTTGTGCCATTTTTGGTGACGTTTGTCTAACGTCACAAATATGCTTTTTTGTTTTTTTTTTTTGTAGTGACATTACTCCATCCAATGAGATCACACACTGAGATCAGAAATGAGAGTTCATCATGCCCTGTAATTAGTTGTCCTTGGAATTTCTTCTGATTTTGTAAAAGGGCAGACATCTTGAAGTTTCTTCTTCAAGCTTAGATAGAAGTAGAACCTATAGAATAAAGAATAACAAAGGAAGAAAGAGATCAGTCTTAGTGTAGAGACTTAAGATAGCACTAAGATCATAACAAATGTCTAATAGATAAATAAGAACATGCAAGCAAAGTTTGTAAAGTCAAAATCAACCATAAGTTGTATTCCATTAAAAAATCTTGCATCAAAATCAACCATTCATCCATCTCGGTCATATCAAACCATATAAGGGAATAAACAACCATATAAATCATGCATCAAAATCAACTAGAAGTCGATGTATTATAATGACAGTAAAAAAGCATAGAAAATGATAGAAAAAATAGCTAAAAAAAACATACCCTGGTTGTCTCCTCGAGTACCGATAACAAGAGGCCGTCTTCTCTGGCAATGGTTAAGTTAAATTCACTTGTACTAGCAACAGCAGATGCAATTTGTTCTAGTGGTTTCTTCCAAAATAAATGGAGATCTTCATACAATGCTCTCTGGCATGTGACTCATTGATTTCAACCTTTCCAACAACGTAATCTACTTACCATTGCTGGCAAGGAGAACTTGTTTCTTCAAAACTTTAGGGCACAGAGTGGATGAATAGTGCTTCCAACTCTGGTGTATGAACTGGTTCCATACAACTGTTCATAAAGGGTAATTATGTCTTTTTGCATTTTAATTGACGACGAGTTAACGTCAGGTAATGGACTGTCACATTTTGAAAGCTTGAATACTTGATTGTCACGCTTTTGGGTATTGGATTGTTAGATAAATGATGTGCCATGGTTTGATTTTGTCAATCTATACTGTTGAACCGTTGACCTATGACCAAGGTTCAAAAAATCGATATGTTATGCCCCGTTTCGAGCATATTGTATTGTATCTTTTGGGTTCGGGACCCCACCCTTTTTTATTTAAAAAAATCATTTTTTAACTCCCCAAAAACCAAATTTTGAAAAAAAAAACTAAAAAAAAAATTGATTCCATGTGTTTCTAAGTATCAATATGTCTCTACCGATACGTAGAGGCGTATCGATACTTTGAACCATGCTCGTGACCTAGAGGCGAAGAGTAAACTTCCAAGTTGATTTTTAAAATATTGGTTTTATTTGTTGAGTGAATTAAATAATATTTATTTTGAATTACTACATTAATTAGCTTATAAATTAATTATCTTTTAAATCGAAGTAGATTATTTAGCCTAATAATATATCATCGAGTATCTCCATTTCAATATAATTATTTTTATTGATAATTATAATTTAATATAAATATATCTAATGTATATAAAATTATAGTTAAATTGAAATGAATATATCAGTTCATGAATTTTTGTCAATTTAATATAATAATGAAGAGGAAAGTTATTGAAGAGAGAATTAATGGTGACTATAGGAATAATGACTTTTAGCGGCAGTTTAGAATCTTTACCGGCAGTTAGCAAACTGCCACAAAAAGGTGTTGGTAGAAGCTCTAGCGGCAGTTTTCTCGGCTGCCGGTATAAACAAAAAACTGCCGCTATAAGTTCAAGGACATCTTTACCAGCAGTCGTGACCACCGCTAAAGGTAAGTAAATCTTGATGTTTTCATTCAGATCTATCTATGAGGGGAACCACATTCTTCAAAAAGAAGCTAGAGTTTGGGTAATTTAAATCTTTAATTTGATACATAAAGAAAACCATTTATTAGAAAGTAGAAACAAATCATAAACATATATTTGGATTATACAAATACAAATAATGATTGTACTTTGGCTTCAAAGTTCTCTCTCCTTATAAGGATATTGATTGTATCAGTAAACATGAAGGAAAGCCCATTTACAAAATTGTAATATATATGGTCATATATTTTTGTGATGCTACAATAATTTATACATCATACATAGAAAACATAATCAAAGATAATAGAGTTTCAATATAGACAAAAATTGGCAATTATCAGCCCTTTCAAATCTAATATGGGCAACTTCACTTCCTTCATTAACTCTAACATATGAGGGGATAAGTTCCATAAAGATGTCCATGCTTTCTGCTATAATCTTTCTCTTGCCATGCTCGAACCAATAAAGCTATGTCATCTCGTAATGCCCACTTTCTTTAATCGTCGTTAAAGTATCACCTATTATGATTTAAAAGAATATTAGAAATCCATCATAAAGAGAGAGCTCCTGTTGTTTTACGACAATCAACCATTCATGCAAAACCAAGCTACTATATATGTCATTGATGTATGTTGCATGAATTTGGATGCATTGGAAAAAGGGTCACTGATATCCTCAAATATAAAAGATCTCAGTAGTTCAAAGCCAGAAACTACAATGTGCACTTTGGGCTTAGTTTGAAAAGATTACAAATACAAATATGTAGAATGCAAAACCTTACTTTTTGTATTATTTTGTATGTATTTATATTTGTTCTTGTTTTAAAATGAAGAAAAATATAGACCTAATGTATCAATCATGTAGATGCCACCACTAAGATGTAGGGCTTGTGCAGCTTGTGCAACTTCCCTTGCTAGATCTCCACTACAAGAAATACAAGAAATACAAGCTTTAATGTAGGGCTCTAGTTTGCCAAGCTTGACTCAAGGACAAAACAATATTGTTGAAAATAGGGGGCCCAGTCTTGGACAGGTCTTACAAGAAACCTATAAATTAAAGGACAGCATTGTGATTAGAAAATAAATTTCAAAAAGTAGAACAAAAAGCAAAAGCTCTCCAATCAACAAACCTTTTTCTTGTTTTGTTCTAAGAGTTAATTCTATGTGCTCTGCAGTCTGCATCAAGGTTAAATTTAGTTACCTCGAATCAGTAAAGCAATTTCTCAATATTTTAATCTTCTTTTTGATTGGATTTGAATTTCAGTTTATGTGGCTAGTTCCAATCTGAGTCTGACCCAAGTATAAGTCTAGAAAGAATGAACTAATGATGGGATGGGATGAAACAAAGAAGAATTTGAATATGTTTTCTACCCCAGGCAAAAAGGTTGTTCTTAACCCCAATTTTGTTTTTCTTTTTGATAAATTTGTTCTTAATCCCAATATTATTGTCTTGGAACAGGTCAAGGCCCTTTTGAAGTTATACACATTTCATGAGCCAAAACTAACAAAGAGACATTTAGGTTTTTGTATCATTCAAGGTACTTGTGGTTTATATTTCAATTGGCTCTGAAAATTTTCAGGAGCAAAATATATCTCCCATGTAATTGGATCATAACATTCTTTACTTCAGGGTGAAGCCACAGGTCTATCAGTCTTAAGATGCATATGACAGACATATTGGCTCTGTAAGCACTAGAGTCCATCAGGTGATGCATTTCATCAGCTTGAGCAAAGTCTCTTGGCATTGGAATAGATGTTTAAAAGTTTCCTTAAACAGTTGGAGGGTGCCGGATGGGATGTCCACCACATATAAGGTATTTTCTATTATTTTTCTAGCTAGTTTATAAACTCATATAAGTAAATTTGTATAGATTCTCATCACTATAAACTTGGCATCAATTGTCACCATATTTTACTATCATATTTCCTTTGTATGGTTAACATGGTTAAGAGACCTGACAATATTAATTGGGAAATCAAGATGTTTAAGAAACAAAAAAGAATCAAGTTGGTTAAAGAATAAGATATATGAAAGCATAATCATATTTTGTACCATATTTCCTTTGTGAAATATGTTGATCTGAGTGGTCAGATGCGTGAAGGGAAGCCTACACTAGTCTCCTTTTCTAGACCTACACCAATGGATACGTGAAGGGAATGGTGATGGACGATCAGACAGTCATTTCCATGTTGGTTATTAATTTGCTTAACAGGTTCAAAGTAATGGACGATCAGACAGTCAGACAGTCATGCTTCCGATCGATTCAATTGCTGCTTTGCCTTCGACGCTCCTTTTTTCAAACTTCTCATCTCCTACAGTTCCTACGTACGTAACCGTTTTTTAATATTTTCTTTTAGTTCTGACCCCACTGGCCCCCACTTCCTTTCCTCCCCACCCCACCTTTCGTCTCTCCCTCTTCTGCTCTCTTTTTCCGTTTTCCCCCGCTCCCTCTTCTTTCCCTTTCTCTTCTCCGCTCCCTCCTCTCCTCTCCCCTGTTTCCTCCCTTTCATTCTCCCTCTTTCTTCCTTTTTTTTTTTCTTTCTTATTTTGATTTCCCTCTGGCTTACCTTTCTTGTTCCCAAGATCTCTCTCATCTATCCCCTTCCCTTTCTTGCTTCCCTCTCCCCAAGGCTCTTGACAATCCTCCTAAACCCCAAAATTCAGCCCTAGGAAACAGGGTACAAAAGGGGAGAACGTCTCCAATACTGAGGCATTCAACAGAACAGCACAAAAGCTTCTTCTAGATTCCAACATCATCACTTTAGACTTCAGATCGGCACCAAGGGATTAACACCCTTACAGTAGCAATCTTTTTTTTTTTTTTTTCTTTACTCCACCGGGGCAAGCAACTACACCAACCATCCACTCGGCTTCACAACAGAGCTGCAATCAGCCCACCATTGATTCAACATATCAGAGTACAGACGCGAATCCGGCGTGAATGGGCTGACGAAACACACCTCTGTTCGTTCCATTTGATCTGGGAGAGAAAAGCTTCAACCGATTGCATATTCTATCATCATCGTATTTGCAAAGTGAGAAGAAACCCAACGTTAGCTTTTACTGCCGAATCATTGTCTTGATGGAACTATTCCTTAACAACACTAAACCATTATGTTTTATTCATAGCTTGTCCCTAATTTCATTCTTGTTTGTGACAAATATCTCTATTGTGTTGGTGTGCCCCATTCCATCATTATTTATTTTCTCATCTTGCATTTCTGCTATTTCACCATACTTGGTTGTTTTTAAACGTATTCCCTCGAAATTGTACCATTAATGCCTTCATTAAACAATTCACAAGTGTCCTTTATCTTGTCTCCAGAACGATTAAACAAATCACGATCGTCCCAGTAGCCTACGCCATGACCAAGTTGAGCTTGAAGCTGCTGATAGACACGAATGCTAACAGAGTCCTATTTGCTGAAGTAGGGAAGGACTTCGTAGATTTCCTCTTCAACCTCCTGGCGATGCCTCTCGGAACTATTGTAAAGCTTCTCACGAAGCAGAACATGGTGGGTTCTATGAGAAACTTGTATGACAGTATAGAAAACCTAAACCAAACGTACATCCAACCGGGCCAAAGCAAAGACTCCCTCTTGAACCCCAAATCTCCAATATGCGTGGCCCAGGTTCCTCTCCTTTTACCGAAACAGGACCCAGTCACAAAAATTTACTATACGTGCGGCAATAACAGTGATTTTAGTAGCTGTAGCTCTCGACATTATTATGTATCAGACACTTCTGGCGTTGATTGTCCCAGTTGCCGGTATCAAATGTCAACTAAGATGCAGTACGTTGAATCCCAAGCGACCAATAAGGTGGCGACAACCGGAGACGAAGAGGGAGGGTATGTGAAGGGAGTTGTGACATACATGGTGATGGACGATTTGGCAGTCTCGCCCATGTCCACCATCTCAACTATTACTCTTCTCAACAAGTTCAATGTCAAGGATGTTGGCAAGCTTGAGGAACGAGTTGTTCATTTGGGCTATGATGAGGTAAATGAACAAACTGCTATCTCTTCTTTTTTCTCTGTTTGCGATTTTTGGGCATGATCACGGAAGTTTTGCATGTATCATATGGCAAATTTGCTTTTTCATGGTTTTGTTATTTTACAGGGTTTATCATTGCTGAAAGCTTCCCTGCAATCAACTACTGTTCTCACTGACATCTTTCTTGGAAAGAGTCCGCTTTGAAGTTGTTGAATGGATGATTTGGTGTTGATTTTGTTTATATTTTTTATTAGTGCTTTATGTGTTTTGTTCGTCTTCCGTTTGTTTCAGACTTTCAGTCAATGGTTAAAATGTTTTAGATAGTATAGCTACTTTACAATGCATATGCGGATGTATTTCAAAGGGTACCGAAACGATATCTCTCTCTGAAAGGGTATATATAATAATGGCTGATGTATTTCAAACTACAAAATTCACTTTAGATTTAGCTATAGTAACGGATACAGAGTTTTGGGGTGACTTTTTGTTCCATCTTTGACATCCAAAAACAATTAAAATTTCCATTGCACTTGTGGAACTGGCCAAAAAAGCCTGAAACTGAAAGGTGGAACAAATGGCCAAAAAATCCTGTTTTTTTTTTTGTGATTTTTCATGTGGGTATCTCCACACACACAATGGGTCATTTTCACATACTGTGGTGGATGGGATCGGTCCATACTATCTCATGGATCAGTATTGTTCACACTTTAATTTCTTGTCAATGGCATTTTTTGTAGACGGGTTTGGTTTACGGTTTATTTTTCCTATCACGTTTCACGCGTACTCTCCAAACCCTACATCCTTTTACCGTTATAAGTCTCTTCTATCGAAATGCTCCACCTAAGGTCTCTACCAGTGGAAGTTGTTGTGAATTTAAAAAGTAGTTTAGTCATTCGTCTCTGAAGATCTATGAACTAGCTTTGAACCATATGGCTTTATTGATCTTGACGCCATTGCGTTCGAGCAATTTAGGTACGATGCACCCCAAGGTTCTTAACATGGCCCATCTGGTGCGGATGACCTCAAGCTCATGGATTTTGGCAAAGGTCTCTGGCTCAGCAGAGAGACTGACGCTGTCCTAGCCATGCTCACCAGGGGAATTCACTGGCTGGAGAAAGGACCCAAGTACTTGACATGGCCAGGACCATACCATGGGCTACCGGTTATGGATTGCTTGGGCTGAGACAAGGAGCTTCACATGGTGAACTTGCCTTCATCGAGATTCTGAGGTGGAGATGGTGAGTTTCAGTGCTTTTCTGGCCAAAGGAGAGGAGAGAGTCATCATTACGGAGGTAGCCATGACCATGATAAAAGAGCAAGTGTGATGACTGAGGAGAGCTGAGAGAAGAGAAGACATGTACTTAGTTTATTTTCTTTTAGGCTTGTTGAATGTTGGTGGTATTAATAGCAATAGAGATGCAAAGGTCCTTATCTTTAGAGATCCATTTCTGTCTTGCCATTGGTTCGTATGTTCTACGTATCTTGATTTTGTTGGTTCACTTGACACTACCCAGGGACACACGCCGACGTGGATTGAATTGATAGATGAGTTGTAGTGCTTTCTAGGCCCTACATCAAGAATCTCCTGCATGGTTGTTTGGCTCATTCGTTAACCATTGAGCATTTGCCTATACGTCCTATTTGGGTTAAGAGAGCATTTACGTAAATCGTTAGGTGTCGTGCTTATCTTGCAAAAATTTCTTTATATCAATTGCTTAAATATTAATATTTTTTTTAGTAAAATATTAATTATCTTACTTAATTTTTTAATTTTTATATTTTCTTAATGTTTTTATCAATAAAATAATAAATTTTTAAAATATTTAATATATATTTTATACTTTTTTTAATTATTTTACTATTGTTTTATAAAAAAATAATATTTATTGATTAATATTAATTCATTGGTGCATTTTTTTAAATATTTATCATACAAAATGCAAAAATTAGATATTTATAATTAACTACGTATGTCATTTTTTAAAATATTTATCTCCCACGTTTTTATTGGTTGGTGACTTATTGTAAGCCGATTAAGAGATTGGGATTCATCTTAATCACACCACACTTATAGAATGCCACTGTGGGTGTGGATTTGACCAATTCACACAGTTTGTCCATAATTCAAAACAGCTGTAGACTGTGGTGTGGTGTGGATTGGTCCCTGCCACATGTGTAGTGTGGATTAATCCACACCCACAAATTTCTCATCCACACTATAGAACACTAAGGACCCTTTCATTAATTCACTTTATTTTCCTTGATAGGGTCATGAATTAAGATCTCCCACGTTTTAAGCCTTTATTATGGTACATTAATCAATGAAAATTGATTAAAATTTATGGAGTACTCACACGTTCATCAAAACTCACCTTTTGTAAGCCGTTATGGATCTCCCACGTTTTTATTGGTTGGTGACTTATTGTAAGCCGTTAGCATTGAGAGATTGGGATTCGTCTTGATCCACTCACAATTATTAATTAAGGATCCTTGGATTTGAAGCCGCATGCGTTTTTCAAAAAAATGGTGCCACGTTGGGTTCAACTAGGTCTTTCCGTTTATTGACATAGATCCTTATGTTTTGGTTTGTGCATTTTGTGAAAAAATGATAACTGTGTTTGATTCAGTTTACGTTTATTGAATAAACGTTTGTATTTTATTTGCTGGTAAAATAAAAAAAAGCAACAATTACAATTGTTTATGACAACTAGGCGCCACTAGGTTTCACACTAGTGTAATAGTGAAAAAATGCCTGACTGTTTGTGAAAGCTTTAAAAAATAAATTTCACAAACTATTGGTATGCACAAAAACCGAAGTCCACTTGTGTCATTCTCGACACGTATAGAAGAACAAGAGAGAAAAACTACTGAAGCGGCACATATGTGGCAGCGTTTATTGAATAAATGCTCATGGAACCAAACACCTTGTAAAAAAGGGCCATGCTTCATAAATCGGGATAAACTCGGCACATGAAACATCAAATATGTGTATCCATAATTTGTTTTCAGTTTAAAACTATCGGTATGCACAAAAACCGAAGTCCACTTGTGTCATTCTTGACACGTATAGAAGAACAAGAGAGAAAAACTACTGAAGTGGCACATATGTGGCAGCGTTTATTGAATAAATGCTCATGGAGCCAAACACCTTGTAAAAAAGGGCCATGCTTCATAAATCGGGATAAACTCGACACATGAAACATCAAATATGTGTATCCATAATTTGTTTTCAGTTTAAATGAATTTTCTTTTTATTTACTACAAAAAAGAGTACATTTTATAAAAGGATTAAGAATTCTAACAGTGACATTTGGGGTTGTTCCTGGTGGCATTTTCTTAAACCTAATGAAGAAACACATCCCTCTTAAAGATGTTGGTGCCAGTATTATAAAAGGGATGAAGGGGTGTAAGCTCTGAAAAGCTCATGTTTGGTTCAAATAAAAGGAGTTGCCACCCATTTTTCAAAGAAAATGGGCCTTCATTTTCAGATTTGAAAATTTGATTTTACTGCCTTGATAACGACTTGATTCTCCAATAGGAAGGACACTTGTCTTACAACTTTTGGTTTCTAAGGATTAGGAAAGGGAAGGTGTTAGGCACCACTTTCTCCAAGTTGATATAGCAACCCAATATGGGAATGGTGTAGGCTCGGTTTTTTATGACAAACTAGTAAAAATGATTGCTAATAATTCCTCTAATTGGTGAAAATGCTCATAGCTTCTAATGAAATTGTTTAGCAGACAAGGATGCTTTCTAATAATACTTGGGAATTATTGGCGAGGTGTCTTAGAAGATGATCTCATTTAGGTTCTCAGTAGATTGGATCCAATTACGAGTCATTAGTTACTACTCTCCTTTAATCCAACGATTACTCATTATCTAGGATTTTCTCTTGAACCATGAAATCCGACTTAAGCACTCTAGAGCTCTGTTTGATTCATTCACTCCTCAAATAAATGTAGTTGCAAGACAACTAGATTCAACAAATTTGACTCTACCGATGATAAGCCCAAATCTACAAGTAGAGATAGGATCCACAATACTTTAGTGATAGAATTGGCTAGGGCATGAAGTTCAGATTATGTACTTGAATGAGCAATGTTGGCTTGCTTCTTTCTTTCAACTTTAGGCAATAAGATTGGGACCAAGATTGTTGGAAGGTTTGGATCCATCATATGGATGGCCGAACCATGCTAGATGGCTACGAGAAATTTCAAAAAATTTCTAATCTTTTTGGGAGTCAAATTCCCTATGTTTTAAAAAATTGCATTTTTCGGATTAGCCTTGTACTGAATCAAACCAAATTTAAAACCAAACGAGGAAGGAGATGTGTACCTGATACATATATAAAAAATGTAGATCTCAAGGTGGAAGTTCATGCCCAAATCATTCCCAAAACTAGCATCTACTGAAGATGACAGTGTACAGGTGAAGTTGATTTATTAACACATTTTTTGGCAAAATTGCAACCCAACCGCTTGGATCGAACTGGGGAAGGTGAGTCTGATATTCCTTGAATTTCTCTTGCAAAAATTAGAGAAAAACTTATCTAAATCAGTTCCAGATAGCTAATATCGAATTGGGAAAAATTGGGAGACAAAACAGTGTAGACAGAACAAAAAACTACAAAAATATAAAGTTGTGTTAGACTGGTCCACCCCCTCATCTTTTATAATCTCTTATGGAACTATCTCTTAATCTAATTAGGAGATAGTCCATATCTGATTAGGGATATACCTTATCTTCTTATAAGATTAGGTGCTCCATACAAAGGTTTAAGCCCAGATTCGCCCCATGTCACATTACAAGTTAAGTTGTAATTAATCATATTAATTATGGGACTTAGGCCCATCAACTTGAAGGCTCACAAATCCAGAGTGTTGCTTGGCCTATTTAAGCTTGATTTGTATTGTGTGGGTGTTAGATAGTTTTGCCTGCCCTTAGCTTCAATTAGAATGATGTATTTTATGTGTTTATTGTAAATGAATAAAAGTGCATATTTGATTCATGTTCCCTTAGTATATTTCTGTGTAATACCCTTAAACTGAACACTTAATGAGATTCGAGTTAGTTTAGAATGTTCACAGCCAGTGGGTCGGTCTAGGGAGACCTATCCTGACAAGGCTGACACTGTGGTGCCACCAAGTTGGTTGGGGTGGCCTATCTCAACTGCCAAGGTGAGACCTTAGGCACATACAGTGTAGGATTAATTGAATCTTTGAGTTGGACTAGATTTTCAGTATTGCCCTGGACTTCGGAGATTGATGGGCAAAACTGGAAAGTTACACCCGACCCCTAGACTCGATTATGATACTGCACTAGGTATCGGATTGGGTTGTCTTTGATGTACCAATCAGTGAGATCCTTAGCGAGGGTCAAAACCTGGATATGTTGGGACAGTCTGAGAATTCATCTGAGTGGGTGATCATAGTGATAGGATCAACCCCTTGTCGGACAAAGGTAATGATCAAGGATGCACTCTCACTGATGGAAACCAAGACTACCGCTGTTGATTTCAATCGTTGAGATTTGTTTTGCAAAATATATTTTATATGAGATATGAAAGTATATATTTTATGGTTTCGAAATGATTTGCAAAAGGTTTTAATTCCCGGGATCCATATAAGCAGAGAGTGCAACACTGCTCCTTGAAGCCGAGGGAGAGGTCCTCTCTTGTTGGGCAGTGTATGATCATTATGGGCTGAGAGGTTAAGTGTAAGACCATTGAGGATAATACCTGATGGGCTAATCTTGCATCTGCCCACAGTCCTTAGGTGTTATAAGGTGGCTTAGCCCAAGGACCACTTAGGGTAAGTGTTGGGCCCATAGAGCCCAAAAGATGAGTTTCAGGAGGTGCACTGTTCATAACAGTGTATTCGGCCAGGCCTTGTAACAAAGGCTGGGCCGAACCCATGTGGCTGGTGTGTAGATCAATGTTTGGGTTCCACACCATACAAGGAAGCCCAACTAGGCAGCAGTTTGGAAGGCTAAGTGAATACATGACCTTAAATGGGCCTTAAGCCCATTTCGAATTGGGCTGATTGATTAGTCATTTAAAGGGGTGAATTCTGAGATGGATCAACTGATAGGATTGGGCCCAGACCCTATCCACTTAGAGAGTCCAAGATCTAAATAAGATTTAGATCTAGAAGCCTCCTTATTAGATTAGGAGATGGCTGATCTAATCTGCAGATAAGATAAGGGTTATCCCTTATCACTTAAAGGGACTTCTTATACAAATATGATTTGGATTAGCAACTCCTAATGGGATTAGGAGCTGATCCCTTTAAGATTATAAAAAGAGGAGGGGGCGGCAACCTTTAGACATGCAGTATGCAACTCCTATCTTCAGAGCTAAAATCACAAGAAGATAGAATTCTGCACCCTACGAATACTCTCTTGCCGCCTTCTTCCTGCAGTCGCCGCCTCCAATAGTTCGATCTCCTCCTCTCTACAGGAGTAATCAAGATTCGATCTTGATACCAATCTTTTGGAAAGATTGGTTAGAGATGTATTCAAAAGCCATCCAATTGATTCTTGCGAAGGTTCAAGTTCTTTTGGAAGAACACTACTGATTCTGCTCCACCCTACACTGTGCCATTTTCAGTGGGAGCAGATTTTGGATCCTTCCTTGGGCGTGAACACCTCCATTGGGAGATATTGTTTCTCCATATCAGGTATAATCCCTTCCTATTCCTTTTGATTAAGATCTGGTTCAGTTCATGGTTCAAGAATGATCCTTGAAAATATGATTTTATAAATAGGGAATTTGATTTCCAATTAAAGGAAGAGAAAAATTTTTGAAATTCATCCCCTTATTCCGCAATCTTTGGGCGTCCATGTGATGGATATCCTATCCCTTCAATGGGATCCTACAATGACCTCACATAAGTCCACATGGGTTTGGCCCAACCTCTGTAAGAAGGCTTGGTCGAATTCGTATTGAACCCTAAGCCCATTACTATGGGATCAATATGGGCCCAACATTTAAACTTAAATAATCATTGAATTTAGCCATCCTATGAAGGCCCAAGGATAATGAGCTTAAGTAAGATAAAACCCATTAGGTAATCAGCCCCTAATGGTCTCTTACACTTAAACCTCTCAGTCCATAATGAACAATCACTACCTGATATGGAATGACCTCTCCCCTGGCTGCAAGGTGTAGTATCACATTCACTAGTTGGATGGATCCTAAGAATTAAAACCTTTCTGAAAACATTTTTCATAAAACATTAATATATATATATCATATAAATATATTTTGCAAAACCAAATCTCAAACACAATTGCAATCCACTACGAGCAGTTTAGGTTTCCATCAGAGAGAGTGTAAACCCTATCATTCACTTTGTCCAACAAAGGGGTCGATCACAATAGTGGAATTCCTGGTAAGAATAATATAAACATAAATAAGAATGAATAACTTGGTACTATCAAGATCATAAATGAATAGAGTGGGATTGTTTGTGGAATTCCAAAAACCTATATGGAGAAGAGTACCACTAAACTGAGAATACCAGGCTCAAGGGGCCTGTTTAAGACCATAAAGAGAGCTTTATGAAGCTTACAATCATGGTCAAGCTAAGAGGGATCTTTGAACCCCTTTGGTTGTCATACATAGATATCTTCATCTAGAAAACCATGCAAAAATGCATTATTTATGTCCAATTGTCGAACTATACATTTATGAGAATGTGTGTGTGTGTGAGAGAGAGAGAGAGAGAGAGAGAGAGAGAGAGAGAGAGAGAGAGAGAGAGAGAGAGAGAGAGCTAGAATAGTAAGAATAGTCACTAGCTTGACAACTAGACTAAACATGTCAAAGAAATCTATCCTTGGAATTTGATTAAAGCTTTGTGCTATAAGACAGACTCTATAACAATTTAGTGTACCATCCCATTTTTTCTTTAATTTTAAACACCCAATTAGTTCCAACCACATTCATATGGGAATTGTAAGGTACGACTTCCTAAGTGCCATTGTTAATTAAGGCATTATATTCCTTTTGCATGGCATCATGCCATTGGGGTGATTTTGTAGCCTCAGTGTAAGAGCAAGATTCAGCCTCGAGAGAAGTAAGTAAGGATATGATAGACTTAGGAACAGGGGTACCTTGAGACATGGTTAGAGTGTACTGATAACATTCCATCCATGGAACAAGTAACCATAGAGTGGGTGTGAGTTCGTGGAGAAGTAGCCAGTGTGGTAGCAAGGATTTCTTGGACATTGTGATACCAAACCAAAGCAAACATAAAGGTGTTAGAGTTAGTGTGATGCTGAACCAGAGCAGGTTCAGATGTGCTAGAATTAGAGAGAACTATAGGAGAACCATATTTGGTGGAGGATGAAGACACCACATTATTAGTGAATGAAAGTTGACTATTGGAGAGGGAGAGACGACAACAGGCCCAAAATCCTAGAGTGGGGCTGAAATAAAATTCCTAGTGGCAGGACAAACCAATTAGTATCAGGATATCACTCTGATACTAATTTATGTCGATGACATCATCGTCATTGGATCCAACCCAATACGTATGGACTCTTTCATCCAAGCTATCTCCTCTAAATTCTCCATACGGGACCTTGGGCCTCATTCATTTCTTCCTCGGACTAGAGTCTAAGTCCACATCTAATGGCATTATCTTATCTCAGTTCAAGTATGCTCTAGATCTTCTTCAGCGCACCAGAATGGCAGATGCAAAACCTTGCACCAGTCCCATGGCAGCCAATCTCAAGCTCTCTACTGAAGACTCAGACATGTTTGATGACCCTACAATCTACCGCCGTATTGTTGGTGCCTTGCAATACCTGACTAAAATCTGTCTAGACTTGTCCTTCTTAGTCAACAAAGTTGCACAGTACATGTCCAAGCCCACAGTTAATCACTGGGCCGTTGTGATGTGCATTCTCTGGTATATCAATCATACTCACACTCTAGGCCTCCACATTCATCACTCTCAGTCCACTCAACTTTACAGCTATAGTGACTCCGATTGGGCCTGGTATTTAGATGACCGTCATTCTTAGGGAGGCTACAACATCTACTATGGGCCCAACCACATTTCTTGGTCCTCGAAGAAGCAGTCCACCATGTCCAAATCGAGTATGGAAGAAGAGTACCGGTCTCTCGCCATACTTTCCACTGAGCTCACTTGGCTTTAGATGCTCCTCCATGAAATGGGCCTACCTCGAGTCTCCTCTCCAGTGTTGTGGTGCGAAAACATAGGTGCTACTTACTTGGCATCTAATCCTGTTCATCACTCATGCAGTAAACATGTTGAGTTGGACTTCCATTTTCTTCAGGACAAAGTTCATCACCACCATTGATTGAACCACGGACATCTTCACCAAACCTCTACATGTTCGTTGCTTCACTTTCTTACGTGACAAGCGTTCCTTAACGAGTACAACATCGCTTGTTAGAGTCACGTTCGTGTTTCACGTAATATGACTCATGAAAGCTCATGCATCGGCTATCTCAGCCATGCAAGTAGGAACTTTGTATGATAAGGATTATCCTCTAATTGTATTGTTTATCTAGGACTCTATCCAACTCCATCTCACACGATAGAGTCTTATGATCTCTATACTAACTAATAGTCTTGTATATAAGTCCTCCTGAACCCAATATAATTTATCAAGGCATTTAGTATTATCTTAAACTCAACCTTCTCTCTCTCTCCCCTTGTTCTATCTCAACCTAGAAACTTCATTCCCAACAATAACGGGTGTGGCCACAAGAGAGGGCGTGGACATCCAAATGGACATTTCAATAGCACTAATGGAGGCAAAGGCAATGGATATCCAACCATTGTTTGCCAAATCTGCAACAAGCCTAGACATGACATTCTCAAATCTCAAACAAGTTTGAAATCAATTGCCGACAGTTTAGGTTTCCATAAGAGAGAGTGTTGTCCCTGATCATTCACTTTGTTCGACAAAGGGGTCGATTCTGCCATTATGATCACCTACTCAGGTGAATTCTCAGATTGCCTCAACACACCTAGGTTTTGACCCCTACTAAGGATCCCACTGATTGGCATATCAAAGATAGTCCAATCCAACACCTAGTGCAGTACCATAATCGAGTCTAGGGGTCAGGTGTAATTTTTCAATTTTGCCCACTAGTCTCCAAGGTCCAGGGAATAACTAGAAAATAGTCCTAATTCATAGTTTCAAGCAAAACCATACTATATGTGTTTCGAGTCTCACCCTAATAGCTGAGACAAACCACCCCAACCAACTTAGCAGCACATTAGTGTCAGTCTTGGCAGGATAATCCTCAACAGGTCTATCCAACAACTGAGACAAGTCACGACTGTTGCTAATGCTCACTCAACTGCCACTAATGGTTGTTTTTTAGCGGCAGTCGCAACTGCCACTAATGCTCATCTGGCTGCCGCTAAAAGTTGTTTTTAGCGGCAGCCACGAGCTTCTTTAGTGGCAGTTGCATCTCATTCTTTAGCCTTAGGTTTCTAAGTAAAGAACATTGTCACTGAGGGAGATTCAAATCTAGTCTAATCCAATAATACTACAGCATATGCAGTAGCAGGTGTCTTAAAGTCCAATACTCGCATGTTTTCAGAGATACAAATTGTGCTGCAGATTGGTTGACTAATGCCGGGCATGTCTCGTCTTCAAATGATCATCTCAAGCTTTCTGTTTTCATCTTCAAATGATCATCTCTGGTGTGTGTGCGTGGCCTGCCTTTTTTTTCTTGCTTTCTGTTTTATATAGTAAGAATATGAACACATATTATACACAGTGAGGGGTTGAATGATTGTGGGTTTTATGTATTTTATGATCAGTTTGGAGCCTTATTAATGGTTTCACAACCTGCTGAACAACCATTAATCCTATCTCCTATTTAGTTAGATAGAATATAAGAGATAAATAGAAAGTTGAGAAAAAATTATCAAGGAATTCAGCTAAATTTTGTAACCTATTCTTTCCCTCTCTCTTACGATCAATTGAACTAAAGAAGTTATATCATGCTTTTCTTTAAATCCATCGAACTTGAGGCACAGTTTGGAAGGAGTACAACTGCAAATTTGTAGGGTACAAAATTGCCAAAGTTTATCTTGTTTATTGGAGTGGAATGCTTTTATTGTTTGTTGGGCTAATTGGCTAAATGTCCTAAGGTGGAGATAATGTTGGCATCGGAAAGCACTAAGTTGCAGCAGTGCAGAGTGATAATGGAGGATGATAGCGGACACTAAAGTTTCTTTGTATGTGCTATTGTGAGCCAATCAGGGAAGATCAAAAGATGGGAGTGACCTACTGCACTAACTCCTCTTTATGTTTACGATAAGAGCATGACAACTCCTTTATATCAAATTCATGGATACCAACTAAAAGCCAACCATCCTTTTGTAAAGCTTGTCCTTTATCCAACCACTCAGGAGTCGCATCACATGGTCCATACTCACCACCACACCACATCCACCTCTTCCTTTGATGCCGAACACTCCTTTACCAAAGTATAAAAAAAAAAAAAATCTCTGCTAGATACCCTTCATAGGAAACTAGCTTTACAAAACAAGGGCTGAGATGCTAGCTTTACCAAAGTAATAATGGTTATTGAAGGGCTGAAATGCCAGAAAGCAATCACCTATCCATTCCAATTATTTGCAAAGGAAATTCAACTTTCAAGACAAGTAAAGCTGATAACACACAAAGTAACCATGCAAGTAGCCAGGGGCGCAGAGCTCTTTATTGATGAAAAATAAGCCATTTGTCAATCAAAGATGGCCAAACATATGGGGTGATCATCATTTCAAAATGGGCTGCTGTCTAATGGAAAGTAAGATATAATTCACTCAAAGACACTGAGCATTATGAAATCAACATCAAAAGCATAGCATGGGAGCATGCTTATGACATGCATGTTCCATTATTTTTACTCTTAGTAAGCTAGGAGTAATAATAATGACATGCATGTTCCATTATGAAATCAACATCAAACACTATATACATGTGTTTGCTTTATATACAAATCCTATGAACCTTTTCTATGTTTACTCTTTTGTATAGTTTTAAAGTTCAATAACTTCTATTATTTTCTCGTTGTTTAAAAATTTCATTGACCAAGAATCCCATGTTTTTTTTTCAGATTTATGTAGGAATTAGGGAAATTTCATTTTCCTGGGTATTACTTATATGGGTAAGTGATACCCATATCCTAAATAACTTTCCCACCTGGGGGAAGAACTGCCAACACTTAAATGAGACAAAAATGCCCCTTTTAATAATGGATTTTTATGACTAAAATGGTCATTGCCTTATTTATATGGGAAACAAAAAAATATGGGTAAATGCACTTACTCGAGCAAGTCTTTCCTGGGAAACATTTACCCGGATAAGTAACTTACCGAAAAATGAACAAGGCCTGAGAGTTTCCAAACCATCCCTACATAAATCAACATTCTTTTCATGGAATAAGCAAATGTAATAGCTATTGGTAAACCTAAATAGGATCAACAAAAATATGCAACCCCAATTTTATGGTATCAATGATCTTCATCTTGGACTATAAACTATATGCAATAAGAATAATGATAAAACACAAAGAAGCTTAAAAGATTGACAAATGGGATGATTTATTGATGAGAAGAGAGGTACTTATAGATGTAGAATTAGTCATGGATATAAACTGGGACTATCTTATCACTCCCCTTCAAACGAAATGTGTTAATACTTTGCTGAGAAGAAGTAATGTATATTAATAAGAAGAGAGAAAGAATTCAAAACCCTGCTTCAACACCACAAAAGAGAAACAATGGGCTAGAAAACAACAAAACCAAAATCCCCATAAAGGAATAACGGAACAGCAAACCCACAAGAAACAAAACTCAAGAAAACACTAGAAATGAACAGACCCAACCTTTAGATAAAGAATTGAGAACCTTACACCACAACCTTTTTACCCTTACCTCACGTACTAGAAGTTCCCCTAGCTCTAGAACTGACGACTACATTGTAGAACTCAAAAAGCATTTTGGCTTTCCTGAGAAAGAAACCCCCAGCCATTTTCAAAAATTCATTGTGCTTTCCACTTGCTGCTCAAGCGAGAATGAATTTGAAACTTCTACATTCTTTGGCTGGGGAGAGTTTGTCTCCAAAGTAGTCAAATCCACAACGGCATTACCTTCTGCTTGGGGGGTAGTACCTCCACCTCCTCTGACATCTGAAGAAGCTAAAACCAGTGGTTTAGTGGACGCAAGACTCTACCAAGCTTCTCCAGCAGATTTATCCATTGTGAACACCATATCCTTGCAAGAACTATGCCCACAAGAAATTCTACACCTTCCAAACTTGAAAGAGGCTTTGGGACAACCCCGAATCTTTAAATTGTGAAAAATAGCCTGCACTCACTTGTTTGAGCCAGGCCCAAATTGTACTCAAGGGGACCTCTGACCCAAACTGGCCTACGAGCCCAACCTTAAGAGGGAAAGAGACAGGGTCCACAACGAATAGGGAATTCGGGTTTGGCGGCGGGTCAAGAATTTACTATGTCCACCCTTAAGAGGGAAAGGACAGAATGATGATAGACTCAAGGTGATAAATTGTTTAAATGGATAAAAGGAATAATCAAAATGACTAAATGATCTGGATAATGGTGTGATGATAAGATGCATACTATATAAGAGAAGATAAGGGTTGAAAGTTGAAACTTAGAATGAGAGAGATTTGAGAAAATTGTCGGCTAAACGAAAAGAGTTTATAAGAAGAAGAGGACTTGCAGACTTGCAGTGGTGACTTACAGCGGCAATAGTGATGACAACGGCGACGACAATGGCGAACTATAGCAGCAACAGCATCAGTGATGGTGGTAGATTTGAGATTTCTCAGTATCATATCTTGCTCTCTCTCACCATCTCGCACAAATCTATTTCACACATTTTATATATCTCTCACCTTCTCCACGAGAAAGACAGATTTGTGCAAATCTGAGATTTTTAGTCTCAAATCTGAGATTTCTCACTTTCTCAGTTTTTAAAACTCTATTACAAACCGTTCTCCGGGTTAAATGGTTTAACAGTCAAACCGTCTGAGTTAACGGTTCATTGACTAATTCAACAATTTTTTACCAAATATAAGGTTTAGAGTAAAACGAAATCGATCGCCTAAACGATTTCCGGTTCAAATGGTATGACCGTCTGGGTCAATGACGGTTCAAAAACATTGACCAGCAAACAAAATACTTAGGTGGTAGTTTCGAAAAGATGGATACCTGGAAAACCAAAACATTTATAACGCATATTGGGCAGAAGTCTTTCTGTTGTTTGTAACTTTGAACCTATCCATCCCTGTTTTATGCCACAGCGAGGGAAGCCCGCATTGTTCTACTCCTTCACGCCTTGCATTCCAGTCAAAAGAAAGAGAATCTATCTTTGATTCCGAAAGTCTTTCTTCTCGGCTATTCTTCGCAGAGGAAGCCATTGATTCCGAACAATCTTTCTTCTTCATCGCTCTTCGAGTCATTGACAGAGAAATGTTTCATCTATGCTAAGCTTGCACAAGAAAAGACGGTCATCCCTTTCAAAACCCATTTCGTGTTTCTTCAAAAATAGCCCGTTTCATCGGTCATTCCCTTCCAAATTATTAAGATTCCACTTGCTCATTAAGACCCAGAAACCATGCGTTACTGGGAGATTCTGAAGAGGGTCGAGCAATTGAAACCGCATAAGCCATTTTAGGGACTCCTGGGTTTTTCTTTGTTACAGCCTTGTGATTTATGTACTTCTTTTACATAGACTACATGGTTGTCATCACCAGAGGGTTTCACATTTGTGGACAGTTGAAGAAGTTTAGGTGGTTAGGTTTTGATGCTACTGCTCGAGATGAAAGGTTAGGGTTCCTTATGAGAGGATGGTGAAGGGTGTGATTTTGTCTAAAGTAGAGTGGGTCTCTGATGAAAACAATACTCTTTGTACCAATAAGATCGCAGGTTTTTGGTTGAAGGATTCCAGTGTTCTTAGAATGGAAAGCCTGATAATTTCTACACCAAGTGGTGGTGGCAACCTAAAGGTTGCAATTTGCCCAACTAATTTCTTAAAATCAATTCTTATGGATATTACAATCACATGTTGGATGAAGATTACTAATCAACAAGAAATCTCAAATAACACAAACTATACCAATTATTTAATGTCACCAGAAACTTTCATTATAGTTTGTATCCCATCGTCACACACCAATATGAATAGTGGTGAGTATTATTCGATTAAAACTGAAATATAGAACGGAAAATTTTGGTTTCACTTTTTTCAGTTTTTGGGTAATTCAGTTTATAGGAATTTTGGCTTTTAGAGTTAGAAATTCGGTTAACTGAAAAAACCAAATCAACCAAAATTCATTATATAATATGTAATATATAATATATAGCATTTAATATATAATATGCTATATATTTATATATTAATATATTATAATTAATGAAATTCAATTTCATAATATATATTATAAGACATACACACATATATTATAGGCTATAAAATATAATATTTTATATATATTAATTAAATTTGGTTTATAACCGACATAGCCAAATCAAAAATTTTGATTTTGGTTTGGTTTTTATAGTTTTATTTCGATTTATTTGATTCATTTTTAACCGAATAAACCAAAATTAACACCACCTTTCATACAGAAATCAAAGTTAAAAGCATATTTTTTTTTTCGATTATAAGACCAACACACGTGAGTTTCACTTGACAAGAACATTACCCCGTGTTGGTACCGCTCATGAGAAAGAGTATGTTAGAAGTGTAAACCCATTACCTACTGTCCATAGAGAAGAAATGAATGCCTTCAGATATACAAAATGACAACAAAAAACTAACATGATTAGTGCAAGGATGTGCGAACAGTAATCGATCGATTAAACATAAAATCAAGAGATGTCCAACCAATAATCGATCGGTTAAACATAAGATCAAAACCTAAGGCCCCAACTTTTCTGAACATCCAAATTGTCGAACACCAGAACCCAAAACTAACAAGGAAGGAAAAAAGAAAGACCTGAGGCTTTGTGTCACAGTGGATGATCTTGGTTTCACACTCTTAATGCGGATATAGCAGGCCGGCCCCTTGCAATCCCAAGTGTCATTTCCACCCTATGATCCCAATTTGATGCTCAGAATGAGCTGAGACAACACTATAAATTTACCCTTAAGCCGAGTTGAACCGAGGTGTCTACGAGACCTGAGGTTTGAGGTATCTGGAGCGTACGAGGTCCAAGGTATTCGGAGGGTTCAAGGATTAACCTGTCAAACCTGCTAGGAGGAGGATGTTAGAGGCTCTGGGTGTTAGCCCGAGGCGAGGACTCCGATGGTCAAGTTAGTGAGGGCATAGAGAAAAGGGCAGACGAGGTCCGAGTGGCTCAGATGAGGTTGCCAGTAAACTAAAGAGCTTGGAGTGATGAATGAGTAGCTAGCCCCTTACCTTGGGGGAGGCATGCCCTATTTATACTTGAGGTCGCCTAGAGGTGGACGGTTGTGGACAGTGAGGATGTGATCTAGTCGTAGGCATGTGGCCATTTGAGGTCGCCACATGTGATCGTGCCATTGGCCCTGCATTGAGCACCAATATCTGCCCTACCAAACGTGCTAATTGACTCCACCCTCAGCCACGTGTCGATGTGCCATTGGCCTTCAGTGGAGGTCTTAGTTGAGGACCTCGACTTCAACTGAAGAGAGTGTCATTCTTGTTGGGAGGCGCTGAGCAGCCTTCTATGATGAAGACCTCAGTTATGGCTGATTTGGAGAAAGATGTCTTAGGGCATGGAGGTGCTGACCTTGATTTTGGAGTTGTTGAGGATAGCCCATCTTGGGAGCGTGGAGACGTCAGCTCCAACCGAGGCCATATTGGAGGTAGTTTGGCCTATAAGCATATTGACATCGTCCTTGGCTTCAAAGGGCTTCCATTAGCTACTGTGTTGATTCTGCCTCTTGAGAGGGTTATGGAAAGTTGAAGAGCGCAGAGGTGTTGGCCTCGGTCTAAGAGAGCACAGTACCATGTTTTGCATGGGTACGAGGTGAGTGTGCCCCCCAATTGTGTGCTTCAAATGAGCTGATGAATTTGTACATAGCCTAGGCGCTGGCTTCTAGCCGGTCATCACTGGGCTAGGTATAGATAACGAGTGGGCATACCATGGCCACGCACGAGATGAGTTCCTGCACTGGGTATTGTTCGCACGTGTGATGGGTCTCGGCATTGAAGATTTGGATTGTGCCCGAAGTGGGCGTCGGGTTGCAATGAGGTGGCATCCCTTTGCATCCGGTGCAGAGGGCTGGTCATTTAGGTCAATTTGGTAGGGAGCCGAGCTAGGCCCCTAGTGGCAGAGGAAGCTTTAATGCAGGCTATCCTTAGCTTCGCTCACCTTGGTAAGAGGATTCCTGTATTGGCCTGACGCGTCAACTCACTTTCTCATTGGTAAGCATTGATTATCTTGTGCTTGCGTAAGGATGTTGGTGAACACCAGGGCTTTGTTGCTCTAGAAGGCCAAGTTGATAGAGAGGGTGCTGGGCAAGGGCCCGTTCAACAGACATGTGTGAAGAGGGCACCTCGACCTGGTTGACACCTCGGCCAAGAGGGCACCTTGGCCAGGAGGGCACCTCATCCAGGCTGCCCATAAGGGTGGCCTACATGAGTACTTGCTTTGTTACTTGGAGAATTCTTTTGTTAACGATTGTGCTTCTGCTATGGGTTACTTATCATGTCGTCAGCTTACGGATTTTGCGCGAGGAGGGTGGAAGACGAGAAGCTATAGGTGTCTGAGGTAACGATGCCCTGAGCCAAAGATTTGAAGTCTCCGGTGAGGAGGGGCGTGTGGCCGCCAAGAGGCAGGACAAGAGGGTCGCCAAGGTGTGGACGGTGTCTGAGGTGATGAAGCGAGGTTACCCTGAAGTGTCATAAGCGAGTGACCGAGGAAGAGACATGTTTGAGGTGTCAGTTGTCTTTATCAAAGTCCGAAGTGTTCTTGCCTGTCGAGGAAGTGTGGCCGTCCAAGGGTCTGTTTGCTAGGGAGGAGCTTGTGGTAGCTAAAGAGATCGTCGAGGTCTGAAGCTTACTCTGAGTTGCCCAGCATGGAATATGGTTTTTGTGTATCTTATGCATTTTTGCAGTTGCATTTCTTTTGTGTAGGTTGGTGCCCCCTTCCAAGAGGTCACAAGTTGCAAAAATCTGTCGCTTAATAAGCCATCTGCCCAAGCACCCAGGTGGGTCAAGCCGAGGTCGAGCTTCACCACCGAGGTCACTGGGCCCCTTTCCTTAGCGAGAAGGAAATGGTGGCGCATGCGTTATCTCTCCTGGCTACCCTTCCCATGAGGGTATGGAGCCTGATTGGTGCCACAGAGCGCCCTGGTCTTAGCGAGGTGGCATTGTTTCCTTCAGCATGTTTGTTTTGCAATGATTTGTGCTAAGTGTAGGGCCAATGCCGACTCTCTATCCTGGATAAGGATTCGCTCGTTGGGATGGTCTTTCGAGGCTGAGGCCAATATCAAGGGCCACCTCATTAGCTGTGACCGAGGTCCATTAGATCCCTTATGAAAAAGAGGCGAGTAGGTGTGTGACCTCCAGAGGTCATATGCCTTGGGTCGACGTTCAGTTTGATCATGTAACCTTGGTGAAGGTTGTAGGTCGTGGCTAGCCGATCTACTAAGGGGGACCTGGTGACTAAGCGTATGACCTCAGTGGGCCATGTCCCTTGGCCGAAGTCCAGACCGAGCGTGTAATCTTGGTGAAGGTTGTATTTTGTGGCAGGTCGCTCGATCGAGATGAGAATGTATATGTTGAAGGTTTGAGAAGAGGTGAGAGAAACTTGCTTTAATTCAAAATTTGATTACATGGTTAGGCCTGCAGGTATGCCTGAGGCCGAGCTCTTATGGTCAGTCATGTGGGTACGCCTAAGGTCGAGCTCTTGATGATGTCTGATTACAATCGCTGCCGCTGCTGCAAGGCAATGAGGCCGTTGTCAACGTACTGCTTTAGGTATCCACGATGGATGAGGGGCTCGATCTCGTCTTGGAGCTCGTAACAGTCTTCAGTGTCGTGCTCGACGCAGCGGTGATATGTGTAGTATGTTCTTGGATCACCCCTCTTGGGGTTCCTCCTCCTCTTCCTAGGCCACTTCATATACTCTTCCTCTCCTACTTGTATGAGGATATGTGCTCAGGTGGAATTGAATGGTGTGTACTAGTCGTAGGTCGGGGCTGACGGCTTCCTGTCATTGTCGCAGTTGTCTCCATTCTTCCTCTTCTTCTCGATGTCGCCATGGTCATGATCAACTTCTCCTCCTTGGTGGTTGTCAGCAAAGGCTTCTCGATGACAATGTACTTCTATGCCTTTATCAGAAATTCTGCCTTGGTTTTGGGCAATGTCTTGGTGACAGAGCACTTAAGTGCTGGCCCAGGGATGAGGTCCTGGATTGCTTCGTGCATGGAGACCTTGGGGTTGAGGTCATGGACCTCAAGTTCTTCTTTCTTGAAGTGGTCGATGTAGGACCTCGATGAGCTGCCCCCTTGAAGGTTGCCTGGAAAGCTCGGCACATCAAGCCGTTGGAATATCCATACAAGAGCATGATTGCTCGGAAGCTCTCTAGGTGTTCCTTTGTGTCCGAGGTGCCATCGTAAGTCTCTAGTGTGGGAGCTTTGAACTGATGTGGAAGGGGATTTGAGGTGATGGCGGCGGTGAAGGCACCCTTCCTGGTTGAGGGGTTCTGACTTGCCGAGGTGTCACCTCGGCTTTCTTTTACTTGTCGAATTTCGTCTTTCACCATGTTGATTGGCAATCTTCTAGCCAACAAGCACATTGGCCTCATCCAGGTCTCATCAGAAGTGGGATGAGCCGGCCACACCTTAGTCCTTTTTGACCCATTGGTCCGCGAGGAATTCTTAGAGGTATGAGGTGCGAGGGGGAGAGGCGAGGCATCAATCGTTGGCCCTTGGAGGGGGTCTGTGGTGGCCCGATTGCCCACCTTCATCTTGAGGGATTTCTTGTTGGCAGCAATGTCCTTGGCTTTGGCGGTGGTCATGAGACTGTGCTGATTCGTTCTCCCTTCAGCTGAGAGGTTGGAGGGTCCTCAGTGGTAGACTTACACTTTTGCTGCTTCTATCGAACCTGAGGGGTCGACTCAGGTAGGTCCGATGGGGCGCTGAACCGGCAAGGCTTTTAAAGAGTGTCAACAGCGGTATCCTAGGCTCCCAACGTGTTGGCTACCCTATGAGTGGCCTCCTACCGGTCCCCCCCCACCTTGTCCAATCTTTGCAAGAGGATGTCGAGCCGGTCGAGGACCGCTTGGAGTTGGTCCCTTGTGACCAAGTTCTAGGTAGTTCGGTTGTTTCTAGCCATTTTATTGGAAGCTTAGTTGTAGATTGGGGTAAGTCTTGGCAATTGTTCCCATAGACGACGCCAATTATTGATGCCTAGAATGGGTTGGTGACAACACTGTAAATTTATCCCTAAGTCAAGGTAAACCGAGGTGTCTGATTAGATGAATATTCTTATAATATCTCACGTTGTGTGCAACTCAAACAACACAAGATCATAGGCCTCAAAAGTTATGACTACCATGTTTTAATGCAAGAGCTTTTTCCTATAGTCATAAAGGGGTCTTTGCCTAATAAAGTAAGTTCAATTATAATTGATTTATGTCACTTTTTTAAGGAAATCTATTCCAAGGTTCTTAATTTACATGATCTTAAGCGACTTGAATCTCGGGTTACTGTCACAATTTGCTAAACGGATAAATTTTTCCCTTTATCTTTTTTCACTGTTATGGTACATTTGGTAATTCATTTAGCTTATGAGGCTATAGTTGGTGGTGCAGTACATTACTAATGGATGTATCCTATTGAGAGGTATATCTTAATTCTTCTTATAATTCCAGTTATACCTTATAATGTTTAAAATTTTGAATTATTTATAATTGTTTTTTCAACTTGTGTACATATAATTACCTTTTTACACTTAAATCCTTTACGCATAATAGAGCATATCCAGAGGGTTCAATACAGGGGTATTTGGCACATGAGTGCTTGGATTTTTGTTCAAAATACCTATTGGGAGTTGAGACTAGGTTTAATCGACGTAGATGAAAAGGTGAACCCAATTGTTATTTAGAAACAAGGACATCTCTCTTACATACTCTTAGAAGACCACTAGGTTAAAAGGGGCGACATGGGTTTAATGTAAGAAAGCAAAAAAGGGTGCAATGTGTTGTCCTTGACAAGAGAAGATTGATACAAGAACAACGATATGTGCCTTTCAACTATGACGCAATTACCCCATTATGAGAGTAAGTGTAATTCTCAATTTTTTTCTTTCTTGTTGTTGCATAGGGGTATATATAATCTTTGGATTTACTTTCTTTGATGGCATTTTAAGTGTAGACAACATTCTTTGGTTATTAAGAGGCAAACTCATGGACGTCACCTATCACAATATGAAATCGAGAAGAATCAAAGCCAATATTTTCATGAGTGATTTCATGAGAGGCTAAGCATAATTTTGGACGATGCATTTTCCTACTTAGTTATTACACTTATAAAATGTATTAGGTTGCATGGATGAATGAACAAGTTACTGATGAAATTAAATGGTTAGCTCATGGTCCAGCTGAAGTGGCAAGATGATACTCTAGCTATATCATTAATAGTTTCAGGTTTCACACAAAACAATGTGAGAGATTCTTAAAAATCCAAAATAGTGGGATTGTTGTGATTGTTAAGACTATGAGCTATGCTAATGCACAAGACAAGTGACTATTGAGGGTGAAATCAATTACTATGGTGCATTTATAAACATTATTCAATTGGATTATTATAGTAGATATAAGGTTGTGCTATTTAATTGTGATGATATCAATAGAGATTGCAAGAAAGATAGTTTTGGATTCACATGTGAATTTCAATCATTTAAAACACACGGGTATTTATATCACTGATTATCCTTTTGTGTTGGCATCACAAGTGATAAAGGTATTTTATGTTGAAGATGAGAATCACAAGGATTGGTTTGTGGCCATGCATGCTAAGGTTAGGGATATGTATGATATGGGTGGTGAGTTATGTGTTAACATAGAGCATCTAGTTGAACAAGTTGCAAAAGACACAATGGATGTTACTCATAATCAAAATGAATGGATTAGGATGGAAGTTGATGATAATGATGATGATGAACTATGCATCGCACCAAATGCAGAAGATGAATTAGGTGAAGGGAATGAGACAAAGGATGATGGTGAAGAGAATTTCTTTTAATAATGTCACATTCCATTAAATGTTTTCACTACCATGATTTAGGATTCCTTGTACTTGAATTCACTATCAAAGTGTTTTGGTTTGTCATTAGCACTTGTAGTTGTTGTTTGACGATACTCATACTTCTCGAATTGCAATTTGGTGTTTGACTGTTTCTAATGGGATTAGAGTTAAATCAAACATAAATTATTTGCAGCTTGAGGGCGTAAGAACAAAAAGATTGGATCTACTGTTATTCATTTTGAAGATGTGCAATTTCAAGCAATCTGGTAGTTTTAAGCAAAATCAAATCCATTATTGCCATGAATTGAGCAATGCTTACAGAGCTTTAGAAATTACAGAGGAAACTACTCCTTTATGGGAGAATATCATCAAGTAGATTGCACGAAACTTACCCACTTCTTGGCTTCAGCACTTCTGGAGCCATCCTGTAGAATAAAGATAAATTGGAAAACAAATCAGGTAAATATTGTATGATGCATGATAGGGAACAACTAAAACATCCAATCAAAAGAAAATTTTAACCCAAGTAAATATTGACAGTTCATTTCTGCTATCTTCTTTCTTAGGTCAGTTCTACTTTTATATCATTACCTTATCTTGGGTTGAGTGAGCTTCCGAGAATTAGGTGATTGGCTTTTAAACTTTGAGTTTATGGAGTTGGATGTGTCTGGTTTGGTTTGTAACTCCATCTTAGCAATCTCTTGTCGGCCTTAGCTTGTCATTTCTAAATCTTGTTCCTAATTCTAGTAAGTTCACTCAACCCAAGGGACCTAAGCTCCTCTCGCCTTGATGTGCAGGGGTATGTATCTATGTTTTCATTATCAATGAATGGCTCTTGAATGTTATTATCTGCCTCACTCATTGGGATAAGGGCTTTAGTTCCTTTGCTTGATAACAGTAGTACATCAAAGCATGTTCAGGAGATAATGCAGGCAATAAGGGTAGGTTGAGGATAAACTTGAATCTAGGAGTCAAAGCTCTAATTTCTATTCTTAAGACAATATCTCAACATGCAACTCATGTGGAGGATGTAAGGATACATCAGTTAATGGGTCCTAGCAATGTCCGATTCAAAGATCTTGTGACCAGTATAAGGATACATCAGTTAATGGGTCCTAGCAATGTCCGATTCAAAGATCTTGTGACCAGTTAGTGTTTAATAAGTAATTGTCCGATTCAAAGATCTTGTCATCTTCTCAAGAAGAATATACTAAGAACATGTGGTTGTCATCACAAGATCAATGTCCCATAGCTTTGAAAGAAAAGTACGATCCATCTAATGGACGTCATAAAGGTTGCGGAATGGGTGGGCGAATTTCAAAAATTTCCTACCTTCTCCCAACTGGGAATCATATTCCCTAAATTTAGAATACAATATTCAAGGATCCTACTTGAACCATAATCAAACCAGATCTGTAACAAAAGATAAATGGGAGGAATATACCTGATCCGGAGAAGCAGTATCTCCCAAAGTTGGTGTTCACGCCCAAAAAATGCTCCAAGATCCGTTCCTGCTGAAGATGACACAGCTGTGGATGGAACAGAACCAGCAGGGTGCGTCCTACACACTGGATCCTTCACAAGAATCCTCTGGAAACACTAAACACCGAATCCTTTTAGTCTTTGTTGCAAGACTAATGTCAAGAACAGATTTCTTGACTTTCTTTTTCTGCAAAGATCTAATCTTGCAAAAAACAAATGGCGGCGGCAGGAGGAGAAATCTAAAGGTGAGAAGGATGAACTGCCTTTTTTTTTTTCTGGAATATGAAAATGAGATCCTATCTCAATTCGGAGGAGATATCCTATATCTCTTCAAGGTGGTTCGAAATCTGATATTTCTCTTTTTTTTTTGGGTTTCTCCTCCTTTCTTCTTGATTAAGAATCCTCCTAATTAGGAGTTATCCCAATCCAAATCAGTATTTGGATAGGGGATAATCTTAATCCTATCTGTAGATAAAGTTAGCTTACTCCTGATCTTATCAGGAGGTTACCAGATTCAAATCTAATTTGAATTTGGTCTCCAAGAGTGGATAAGGCTAAAGGCCCAATCCTTTTACTAACATTAATCTCAGATTCGCCCCAAGGATGGGTGATCATATCAGCCCACCTCGAAATGGGCTTCTGGCCCATTAAGTGTTCAGTGTCTAATTACTTTCCAATCTGCTGCCCAGTTGGGCTTCTTTGTATGGCGTGGGACCCAAGCATTGATCTACACACCAGCCACATGGGTTTGGCCCAGCCTTTAATACAAGGCCCAACCGAATTCACTGAAAAACTCAATGAACCCCTTGAGTCCATCATATGGACCCTAAGGGCCCAACACTTACATTAAGTGGTCCCTGGGCCAAGCCATCTTATAAAAACCCAGGGACTTTGGGCAGGTGCAAGATTAGCCCATCAGGTATTATCCTCAGTGGTCTTACACTTAACCTCTCAGCCCTTAATGATCAAGCACTGCCCGACAAGAGAGGACTTCTCCCTCGGCTGCAAGGAACAATGCCGCACTCTCCTCTCACATGGATCCCAGGAATTAAAACCATTTGCAAACAATTTGAAACCGTACATATATATATATATAAATATATTAATTTTGCAAAACAAAATTCCAACGATTGAAATCAACTGCCGGCAGTTTGGTTTCCATCAGAGAGAGTGCATTCCCGATCATTACCCTTTGTCCAACAAAGTGGCTGATTCTGTCACTATGATCACCCACTCAGATGAATTCTCAAACTGCCCCAACATACCTAGGTTTTGATCCCCACTAAGGATCTCACTGATTGGCAAATCAAAGGCAGCCTAATCCAACACCTAGTGAAGTGTCATAATCGAGTCTAGGGGTCAGGTGTAACTTTCCAGTTTTGCCCATCTATCTCCAAGGTCCAGGGCAAGACTGGAAATCTGGTCCGGTTCAAGGATTCAAGTAATCCCATACTGCATGTGCCTCGGATCTTACCCTGATGGCTGAGACAGGCCATTCCAACACTTGGTGGCACACCAGCATCAGCCTTGGCAGGATAAATCTCCCCAGACTTATCCAACGGCTGTGAACATTTAAAACTAACATGAATCTCTATAAATGTCCAGTTTTAAGGTTTTACACAGAATTAAACCAAACAACATGAATCAAACATGCACTTTATTTATTTCCACTAAATAACAAAAGTACATCAAATCAGATTGAAGCTAAGGGCATACAAAAACTGTCTAACAGCTCCCACTTGCACTTAGGTCCAATCTGGTACAAGCCGGAGTCCCATACTTTCCACGTGTTTTTCAAACACCTTCTGTGTCAGTGGCTTAGTCAATGGGTCTACCACATTCTCCGCTGATGCTACCTCTTGCTATCATCCTCCCGTAGGTCCAGTGTTGTCATACAACAATGGAATGGGTGATGTGCTGAATTCCAAATTCATGAATGAACACCTTCATTCATAAGGCAGCATCACTTACGGCAATGCGCTCGGCTTGGGTTGTGGACTATTAATTTGCAACTTAGGACCCCTGTTTGCTGACACTCAGGAAACAACACACGATCCTATCGTGAAAATATACCCAGATGTAGACTTTCTATCATCTGGATCCGACTGGAAATCGGCATTGGTATACCCTAGAACTTGTAGTGAACTACCATCGAATACCAGACAAAACTCTTTTGTCCTTCGAAGGTATTTGAGTATGTTCTTCACAGCAGTCCAATGCTCCTGCCCTGGGTTTGCCTGGAATCTGCTTACCACACTCACCGCCTGAGCAATGTCAGGGCGAGTGCACAGCATGACATACATGATGCTCCCTACGGCTGAGGCATAGGGAATGCCTCTCATGCTCTCAATCTCCTCAGAGGTCTTGGGAAACATCTTCTTGGAGAGAGTGACTCCGTGCCTGAAAGGAATGTTTCCTTTCTTGGAGTTCTCCATGCTGTACCTCTTGACAATTTTGTCAATATAAGAAGCCTGGGATAATCCAGTTATCCGCTTCAATCTATCTCTATAGAGTCGAAGACCCAGTATGTATGAAGCTTCTCCAAGATCTTTCATGGAGAACTGCTGTGATAGCCATACCTTGACCGAAGTCAACATTCCTACATCATTCCCAATGAGTAGGATATAGTCCATGTACAACACCAAAAATGTGATCTTATCCCCACTGGTCTTCCTGTAAACACAGGGCTCATCCGGATTCTGCTCAAAGTCAAACGTTTTGACTACAGAATCAAAATGGATGTTCCAACTCCTAGAAGCCTGCTTAAGTCCATATATGTATCTATTAAGTTTACATATCATGTGTTCCTGACCAGCAGCAATGAAGCCTTGCGGCTGCTGCATGTAGATATCTTCACTAAGATCTCCATTCAGGAACGCGATTTTGACATCCATTTGCCAAATCTCGTAGTCATGGTACGCTGCTACAGCTAGCAGGATCCTAATGGATTTAAGCATGGCCACGGGCGAAAAGGTTTCCTCATAGTCGATGCCTTCTTTCTGAGTATACCCTTTCGCCACCAAACGAGCTTTAAAGGTCTCAATCCTGCCATCGGGGCCCTTCTTCCTCTTGTAGATCCATTTGCAACCAATTGCTTTTACCCCGGAGGGTGGATCCACTAGAGTCCAGACTCCATTGGTCTCCATTGAGTCCATTTCAGCTCTTATGGCCTCCACCCACTTCTGGGAGTCTATGTCTAACATAGCTTCCGCGTAAGTCACGGGATCCTCTTCACTAGTCAAGGTTTCCACCAGGTAACTATCCTGGTCATAACCATATCGGACTGGTGGTCTGGATACCCGGGTGGTTCTTCTAGGTTGGTCATTACCTGGAATTTGTGGGACATCTCCCATTGCTCCTGAGCTCTCCTCATCAAGAACTATTTCCTGACGATGGGTGTCCAGGATGTAATCGGATTCTAAGAATTGGGCGTTTTGACTGCAAAACACTTTCTGCTCACTCGGGTCATAGAATAGATAACCCACCGAATCCTTTGGGTAGCCTATAAACAGGCAACGACTGGTTTTAGATTCCAACTTGTCCGCACTTGTTCTTTTAACGTGTGCAGGACAACCCCAAATCTTCAAGTGTCTTACACTTGGCTTCCTTCCGGTCCAAAGTTCATATGGAGTTTTCGGAACTGATTTGGTTGGAACCCGATTCAGCACGTAGATAGCAGTCTCTAATGCGTATCCCCAAAAGGATGTGGGTAATTGTGAGCGTACGAGAAGCGACCGGACCATGTCCAACAAGGTCCTATTCCTCCTCTCTGAAACACCGTTGAGTTGAGGTGTAGCAGGAGGAGCTAATTGTGACACTATCCCATTGGCCTTTAAGTAGTCCCTGAATTCGTTAGAGAGATACTCGCCACCTCGATCTGATCGAAGGGCCTTAATTTCTCTCCCTAACTGTTTCTCGACTTTCTGTCTGAACTCTTTGAACTTTTCAAATGATTCAGACTTATGTCTCATTAGGTACACGTAACCATATCGTGAAAAATCATCTGTAAAGGTGATGAAGTACACGTGTTGATTCCGTGTCCTAACACTCAGGGGACCACATACATCAATATGTATCAGGTCAAGTGTGCCTTCAGATCTTTCAGGCTTACCGTCAAATGGCTGCTTAGACATCTTACCTTGAAGGCAAGGTTCACAAGTGGGAAGATTTTCTACGGTTAGAAAATCCAAAGGACCATCCTTTACCAACCTTGTGATTCGGTCAATACCGATATGGCCAAGTCGGTAATGCTAGAGGCACGTGGGACTTGCTGTATCACGATTCTTTTTCTTGGGATTTTCGACCGACATAGTTTCGGTTAAGTTAGTTTCCAAAGAAGGATGTAGAACATAGAGACCGTTCTCTAGTTCCCCGCATGCGATGAATTTATTATTCCGTTTAACAGTAATCATATTACTAAAATAAACAGTATATCCATCAGCACACAGTTTTGAAACAGAAATTAACTTTCTTCTCAAATTCTGTACATAAAGACAATCTTTAAGTACAAGTATTCCTTCTTTAAAAACTAATTATACGGTTCCTATTGCCGTCGCTGCAACACTTGCAGTTGTTCCCAAGAATAGTGTCACTTCACCTTCACTCAACCTTCTACTAACTTTGAACCCCTGCAGTGAGTTACACGCATGAGTTGAAGCCCCAGAGTCAACACACCAGGACACAGAAGTAATTAACATGTTAGTTTCTATGACACAAGTTTTGATGTTACCTTTCTTAGATTCCAGGTAGGCAGGACAATTCCTCTTCCAGTGGCCGGTCTGCTTGCAGAAGTGACAGACATCAGATGCCTTGTTCTTCTTCTGCTTCTTAGGTTTGGCAGCCTTCTTCTGAGGCTTCTTTGCCTTTCTCTTTTTCTTGCCCGATTTGTTAGCTTCAAGCAAGCATAACCACAGGCTCATCCTTCATGAGTAGATCCTCGGCTCTCTACAACATATTGCTGAGTTCATGGACGCTGACATTCAGCTTATTCATATTGTAGTTCATTGTGAACGCATTGAAGGAAGAGAGCAAAGAATTGAGGATGGCATCCACTTGCGTGCCAAGATCTAGCCCGGATCCAAGAGCTTCAAGTTCGTTAATGTATCCCATCACCCGAAGACAATGGTCGTGAACTTTCTGCTCTTTGGTCATCTGCACGGTCATGAACAATTTCAGGACCTTCTGTCGAGTAAAACGGTTCTGCTCTTCATACATTGTTCTTAGACTGTCCAATATGTCATTGGCTAGTTCGATCTGATCGAACTGCCTCTGTATTGAGTTCTCTAATGAAGCAATGACAAAGCAGCGGGCTAGGGAGTTCTTATCCTCCCACTCTTGGTAGTCCCTCCTACGGGCCTCAGAAGCCCTATCACCCAGACGTTCCGGGGTAGGATTTTTCACCACCTTGTCTAACTTTTCGGAAGTTAGGACCAACATAAGATTTCTGTACCAGTCGGCATAGTTTGGGCCCTTAAGCTTGTTATCGTCTAGAAGCTTTGCAAATTGACCGTTTGCCATTTTCTGATAAAATAGCAAAATCATTAGTCCACAACCTTACTTTGATTCATGTTACCTACATAGATATGGCTTTTAATCTATGTTCCATTCCCATTTGTTCATCTCTGAGATTTCCCTCCTTTCTCAGTGACGGAGACGACGAAATGTCTCTGGAAATGTGGGAAATCACATGGGGTGTGTGAAGCCAATTGTTTCAGCTGCATAACCTCACCACCTTTCTGTGACGGATCATATCCACTCATCAAATGAGTTTCCCTTTGGCCTCTGTCAGACAAGGTTCAGAGCCGTTTTCAGGTAAACCTTTCTGTCCAGTGAGTGCTTACCCATCATATTCAGGTTACGCCAAGGTACCGTGAGAGAGTTCCCATTTTCTGGTGAAGCCCCTCTCACATCGGTCTATGATGCTCCTATCATCTTATGAAACACTCTAATAGATCCAACAGCAAATGGATAGCCCAATTTTATGGTGCGTTTCCTCATTACTGAAGGACCCATCATTGTGCTAATGACGGAAGGCCTTTAGAGAGTCCATCATATGGGTCTCCCTATCACATGCATTCATATTTGCTAGAGGGAACAAAATTACGCCCTAGTTTTAATTTAGGTCAAACCAGAGTGGCTCCCACTGACTTTCATAAAGTCAGATTTCTGGTGGGCCTTAATTGGCTAGGGGTTCCGTACGCATCCCTTTTCATGGTTGTGGGGCCCACCAAGCAAAGAGGGGTCATCCAATGACCTTGAAGGACACCATGGCAATGATGTGCATTTAGCCATGGTGTGCGCAAGAGCCACTAACGAGTCTTCATGGGTCAAGTACTTATGGCCCATGGTCGCAGCACATCAAACATCCAAACATCACATGTAAAGGAGGAATTGATCCAATCAATTAACTGCTGTAGAGCCCATCGAATAGCCCATTGAAATCCAAGTCATTAACAATTAATGTCTACTAGGTGTATGGGCTGAATCGCAGATAGCAGTTCGGCCCATACAGCTTATCTCACAGTAATGGGCCTTTTGCAGTTTTAACCCTTTAAAACTGGGCTTTACAGGTGGGCTGAATTAAACCCTGTAATTGAACATCAGATTTGGAACAGCAAGTGTGAGAAATACAGACTGAAAAACAGTCCCTATCGAACCCCAGATTCGGTCCAAACAGTTTTGGTTCAATCTAGTCCGAGAGGATCCAAAACTGATTTTCAATTCAAGAATTAACTCATGAAAGATCTGAAATTAATAATTTTGATTTCAAACAATCACAAATCAAACTATGGACTGTTCACACCACCTGCAAAACAGAGGTTAATCACAAGGGTTGCAGTTTCACAAACTGCAAATCGCAGAAAGCGATTTCTCCAACTGCAAATCTCCAGCGTCGCCTTCTTCTTCCTTCTTCTTTAATCAAGAAAAATAACAGAAATCCTATTTCTATTAATTACATTCTTGATCAAATCCTATACATTCAGTCTAAAAATAAAAAATATATATATATATTTACAAACCGAATTAAATAAATAGAAAGAAAAAGGGTGCGCAGACTATCTGCGCCAAATCTGCACTGCGATCTCCAGGTTCGAACAGTCCATTAAATCAAAATAAATAAAGAACAATTCTAAATAAATTTTGGATTTAATAAAAATTAATTTCAGATCAATCGCCCTTAACAAGAAACAGATGGCATATAAAGATATTTCAACCTTTTTTTCTAAAAGATGACATATAATACTCAAGCAATTACTCAATTTAACTCTATAGATCCGTATCCCACCTATAGATTGGAAAAACAAAGCCTATTTTTCCATTTCACTCTAGCAAATGTCATTTTCTATTGAACAATATGTCCTTGGATTATTTCTCACTGCCTCAATTAATGCCATGTCCTTTCTGATTTCAGCGAGCTCTTCTAGACCCATCAGTTTGCATCAGATTGTTCTTTATGACATTCATTAATACACATAGGAAACATGTTACTCTTCATACCATGAAATTTCCTTGTTCAGATTATCTTGTTTAAGAACTTAGTTATAATAAGCATGCCTCTTCAATAGGTTCTGAAACTCTTAATGGGGATTCAGATTGTATTAGGGGATTCAGATTTTATATTCATTAAATCAGGTTTTATTAGGAGACAAGTGCGATTTGCATTATAAGACCGTGAGTTCACATTTATTTTCTAGAGCTTTCATTATATATTTTGATTTTGTGTTCTTGATCTGTATAAGTTTACCTATCTTTTATTTCAAATCAAGCAAACACTAATCATAAGTTATCCTTCTCATTTACACCTTACTGGTTAATATGGGGAAACGAAAGGGACTGAACATTGTTTCATTGAGTTCCCATGGAAGAGATGAAGCTCAGCCACAAGAGGGTGAGTCCAATAATGAGGGGCAAACTACCCAGGCTGAGCCCAACAATGAGGGCCCAACCACCCAGGGTAGTGCACCAGTGGATGCATACTCAAAAAGGCAGCCAACTAAAGGTATTTAATAATTTTGCATACGTTAATTTGACATAAAAATCCTTAGTTTGTTTATTGAGTTATTATAAACCCATATACAATTTTCACATCTTTCATGTTTTCAGCTCAATATAGGCCTCGAGGTCCCACACGTTTGTTAGAGGTGTGGGATATGCCAGTTGAGGAGAAGATTGTTGTTCAACTAGATGAAAGAGGCCGACCAATTGGTGATGAGGGAAAAACTTATCTCTCTCCCTCTCTCTAAAACAGAGTGATTGCAGTAAATTCTTAAAGGAGAATCGCATGGTTTGCTAATATTAGACCCTGAACAGCTTATCTTTAAGGAGCTTTTGATAACAGTTGAAAAAGATATGTTTGAAACAGAACCAGAACTGAAATCTACTTTTGCTTCCTTGCTAGAGGACAATTTTATATTCAACAACTCCCTCCTCTGTTATCATTATTTTAATTAGAAATAAAGGTGAGGCCCACTTTGTCCTAAATCAATCGCCTTATTCTACATATGGCATCTGTTAGGAATAGTAAGAAAACCATCAATATGCAGGCAGTAAAAAAAGAAAAGGCATCTGGAGATACTGTTAAAATTGGATACTTGGTAGAAACTTGTGAATAGAATGCTAGGAAAAACTTGTTCCTATGCATTTGGCTCAGGACCGGAAGAACCTGATATTATTCATTGTCCATTATTATATTTTACTAGCAGTATTAAAAATATTGCTAAGTTAATTTCTGCAGATTCATGCTGAGCTAACTGATCAGAATTCATCAGAAGAAAAAGAATGCTGGAAGAGTTAGAAAGCCATTTCCCTCTTCAAGCATTTTAATTTTTCAAAGCAGATTTTAGTTAGAGAAGAATCTGCTTTGTGTATATTTATAATCAATTTAATGTGGATATGTGGATATGTGTTCAGCAAAGGCATATGTGTAAATTTTTTAAAACAAAATAATCCATACACATATGCCTTTACTGTCTCAAAGGCGTATGTGTTCAGTGACCAGGTTTCGGAATTGGTCTGCAAAAGTTTACAGATAAATTCTTAATGAATCCAGAATGGATGAAGTGTTTTCTCAGAATTCCATCTTCCAACATCAACCAAAATCCAATATGATCAACTGAGAGGATCATATTAAAATGTTGCCTGAATGTCTCAATGTAATGGACCCTAGATAGAAACTTCAGGAGGAATATTGAAATCTCCTGAAAGTTGAGATAACTTTCTATGTAAGTAATTGTATCTAGCTTAGTATTTGTTTCTCTTACTGCATTGGACATTTTCTATTCTATTTCATAACATTGTTTAACTATTGTGGCTAGGGTTGGATATGAATCGAGCCAAGCTCATGAATATTAGACCATTGGAGTTTGGCTCTGGAGAAAAGCATAAGGCTTGAGTTCAGGCTCGTGTTTGATTTGATCTAGAAATATAGCTCGAATTCAGCTCGACTAAAAAACTCATATATTCGAGCTCGACTTTGCTTGAACTTGACTGTGAACCAAGCCTGCTTGAGTTCGAATTCAAGCTCAAACTCAATACTTTCCCCTCATGTTTAACATTTAAAAACCACAAAACCACATCAAAATTGCTTGCTCTCATCAAATTAACAAGAATAGCTTTCTAGCTTATTTAACATTTAAAATCATAAAATATACAAAAAGCAACCTGTTCAACTCAAAATTACTAAAAACTAACAATAACCTTTTTGAAATCCACAGTTCAACAACAATCTGTTGAAATCCTTTGAATGCATATATTTCAATTCAATTCACAAAATACATACATACATACATATATACATAGACACACACACACACACACACACATATATATATATATATATATAATCAAGCTCTTCTGGTGTATAGATGACTTATGAGCACGGATTAGGCTCGCAAGCTTCATAATATTTGAGCTTGGTTTGATTGGCAATCGAGCCTATATTGGGCTTAAGTCTGGCTTGAAGCTTAATTTGGACCAAGCCGAATTGAGCTTTTTGTGAGCCAAGCTCAAATGGCATAGGAATAGCTTACTTCAGATCCACTCCTGTGGCTTATGGATTGCAGTCTATTTCAAAAAATTGGTATTTAGAGTATAGCCCATGATATTAGACACTGTTTCCTGGTGAAGATTCACCAGTTGCATTGATGGAGGATCTGCTTGGGAGCCAGCATAGTGGTGAAAATCGTATCTGACCTAAAGCGAGGCCAGGCTGGACAGCCTTCGAGGAATAGCTACGGACTAAACCCTTGGCCACATCTGATTCCTTTTTTAATTCTGTCCCTTCATCCTGCTTTTTCTTGGCCAAGCTCTCCACAGTAATACTAGCAATGGTATCTCTCTCAATTTTAGTAATTGGAACAGCCAAATCCACATTTTTCTGATTCTGGGTATCTCCAGAAACCAACTCAGAAGCTCTTTGACTTAGCTCATCAAAGGTCTAAAAAATCTTGTCAAGATCAATAAGGTAAAGAGCTTCTTTCTTCTGTTCATGGCTAAAAAAGCAAAACCATATTGTTCTTCTTTGCTTCCTATAGGATGTGATCCGCCTGTCATAAATTTCAGAATAAAAATATTAATTGGATACTTGCCTGGCATGTTTATTCATCTTTGATGTGTATGGAACCATGGCCATGAGAATGTTGTCACTTGGGAATTGGAATCTCACTCATATTGGTATTTTGTTAGTTATTCTTTTCAGTAAACTGGGAATGGTCAATGCAGAGTGGTGGAGATTTTTGTGGTTTGGACAAGTCTTCAACTTTTGTAATACCTTTATGATCCAGGGAAGCTATCCCTCCCCTTTAATGAAAAACATTGTTTAATGAAAGCTTGGAGGGCTGGATATGGAGGTGCTTCAGCCACTTGAATGGCTCTTACAATAAGCTTCTTTTTGTAGCTTTAGCCCAATAGCTCCGGATGTTTTTCCCTTTTAAACATTTCTTACACAATTAAAATCCGTTTTTCTTATTTCCTTCAAATTTTATTCCTTTTATGCAGCATCATCATTAATTCCTTGATGACAAATAATACCCAAGTTCACATCAAACATTGCTTGGCTCCTTTTCAAACTTCTTATCATTGGTTGTTACTCATTTTGACAATTAACAATGCTATTTGTTAGTTAGAGCTCCAGCTCTACCCGTGAATGCAAACAAATCGAACTAAAACAAAGATTTAGCAAACAAGGACAGCCTAGTGCACAAGGCTCCCACTAAGCAAAACTGAATGAGGCTATTATCAGTTTTCTTAGTTCTGGGGATAATTAGAGTTTACTCTTAGCTATTCCATCAACCATCCTCAATCTAAAGTCTTATTTGAATTCAATTATGTCAAAGCAGAGCTTTAGGAATTTGAAGTCAATCTAAAGTCCTTATCGTTGATGTGCTGAGGAGGAAAGGTGTGGTCATTATCAATTTATGTTGTCATACCCTAGTAAATTGCAGGTTCTATTATAGCTTAGGGTTCTATGCTTAAAAATTGTTTGGAATGAGGTGGGTTACCCCCTCCCACCCGATTTAGGAAAGGTGCTTTGGAAATGCTCCCTCTAGTAATCTGTTGGTGTTTATGGAAGGAGAGAAATGATTTAGTGTTCATACACCAATCATTACTATTGAAAATTGTGTGCCAAGATGGAAAGAACCTTGCTGAAATGGGCCCTATTAATAGTCACTTTTGGGGTTTTGATTTTAATCATTTTGTAAGTTGTGGGTTGATGATTTTGTTGTGTAATAACCTTATATTTTCATGATCATTGTTGTAATCGTATGGAGGAAACCTTTGACTCAATAGTCTCTGTTTTATCTTTTTAATCATTAGTGAAATATTCACTTTTCAAAACAAAATTTGAAAATGAAAATCAGTACAACAATTCATTACTTGTGCATAAAATTCAGGAAAATTTGAAAAAAAGTGCTTAAATGATAAAATCACTTGACAGAGTTCACAAACATTGCAGCAAGGATCTTCTTGGAAGAATGATGCGCTTTCTCATGTTAAAGGACCAGACAAGAAAGGACATGTTTGTTGTATGGGAAAAATTCTAACTTTTAATGGTAGTGGGGCTTCATCCTCTCAACAACATGATCAACACGATCAAGTTTTGCGGGAAAAAATTCAAAACTTTGAGGGTTTGATGAATGGTTTTATATCTATATTTCAGAGACGATTTCCTGATGAACTTAGTGATATCATGAGTCTTGTAAATCAATTCACAAATAGAGAGGTATCATATATTTATATTCAAAATTTTAAAGTGATATATAGAATGTTACTAAATTAATCAAATTTTCTCTAATTTAATAGGATCCAAGTGCTGCTGTTACTCCAGGTATCTCACCAAATAGGCATTGGAACTCATCAACTTCAAGCCATCATCCTCATGGAAGTCAAGGCAGTAATATTTATAATGATTATTTTACTTTCTTTGTTTTGTAGGATTTTATTTTACTTTAGGTGTTTCGAAAATAGTTGCTTTCTTTCACAATCTAAGGATTTTAGAAATTGCTTATTTATACCATATGAATAAGGTTAATATTTTTACCAAACAAAGAATAAGGTTAATGTCATTTATTTGCTTTAGGTTGATTAAATCCATGCTAAACAGAGAAGTTTAATTACAATGGCTTGTAAATAGAGTCTGATCTTTTTTATTTTAAATAGAGTCATTCATCTAATTTGTTTCCATCACCTTTCTTGTGGTACAGCCTTTCAGCTGAATATTTTACATTTTTATCTATTAAATCCAAACCAATCGTCCTAGTGTGGGGTGCTCCAATCTGATTACATTAACTCTGTCATGCCATAGAGGTTTCAATTTGATTTGGTTAATTTATTAGTTCCATAATTCATTTATTGATATGAGAATGCTATAATTATGATGCCTTCTTGAATGTCTTGTTTTTATACATTTTTTATCATTATCTCATTTACTCTGCATACTCTGACAATTTATATGTTTTTGATTTACAGGTTCAACAATTATGCTAAGTGGATTTGCATTGGAAGATGTGTTATATTATTCAATAAATTGATGTTTTTTGAAGTCCTTATATTTTCTATATGTCAACTAAATATTGTATTTGAACAATTTGATTTGGATATTAATTCATCTTTAAATTAATATATTTTGTTTTAAATTGCATTTTTAATTTATGTTGCTTATTTGTATCTTGTAATTTTCATTATACTGAAAGGGTAAAGAGTGCTTCTTTTGTCAACATATATTAACAGGTTTAGCATTTAATTAGAGTATATAAAATTTTCCAATATAATATCAAAAACATCATACTATAAAAACTTATAATCCAGTGGTATGGGGGAGGTCCTTTAATTGGCCATTTCCGGCAGCATACATTTTCCCAAAATTATTATATTATAAATTATTATGCATGTCAAATATAATATGGTCTTATAGGGTCAGACTTGATTAATCCTATTAATAATTGGTTAGGTTGCATTTGGAAACAATGCAAATAAGTGTGAATGCAAATATATAGAGTGTAAAATGGTTTATATAAATTGCACAATTGGGTTAGTTTTGCACTGACAAATTTACCTTTGTACCAAACAAACTTTTAGTTGTAACAGATGCAAACATAAATTCAAATAAAGCATATGCTTTTTTTTTTTATCAAAAGTCCACTTGAATACAAATTTACTTCTTTTTTATCGATGTACTTTTACATCTTATTATCAATGTAAATATGCACTCGTTTGTCATTTGTCAATACATAAATGTAATGTTGCCAAACACAGGCAAAAGTGAACCAGAGTGCAAATTTACCCTTAACCAGGATTTACAATCCATTTGCATTGTTTCCAAATGCAGCCTTAGGCTAAGTTTGGAAGGAGTACTAATGCAAATCTGTAGAGTGCAAAACCTTATATTTTGTATTATTTTGTATGTATTTACTCTGTACATATTTGCATTTGTACTGCTTCCAAGCTGAGCCTTAATTAGGCTCCATTTGTTTGCGATACAAACGCAAACCAGGGTTTTGAGAGCGTTTGTTTGAAACGTAAAAAAATAGTGATTATCGGAGTAAAATTGTATATTCTAGCACTTTTGTACTCAGAAAAGAGAGCATTATTGTACCTAATTTTTAAATACAATTTTTGTGTTCTTTTGATAATTAATTTTTTGATCAAAGTTAAAAGTGTTGGAGCATTTAATGATGGGCCCACACTTTTGCACCGATTTCAACCAAACAAGATGAATGCAAAAACGATTTAAAATATGAACCATGTTTATATTCATAAACCGAAAAATGGGTAAATATGTACCATACATATTTGCGTTTGCATTACAATCAAATGCATCCTTACGTTCAAAGCCTAATGCTATAGACCCTGGTTCAAGACTGGTCTACACAGTTTTCTTGTTAGTTCCGGATCAGGGTCACCTTGTGCTACACCAAATTCGACCCATTAATAGCTCAATTAGAATATGCCAACCAAGAAACATTATTATTCATTATTTAAGTTACGTTTCTATTATAAAAGAATAGCAAATAACGATTTTATTTTATCTTTCAATGCCAACTTACGTTAAAATAAATTTAAAAACAAAATATATGATATATTAAAATACATACTAATTAACAAAATGTATTTTTAAGAATCGAGAATTTCAAAGACCGGTTTGATCGGTCCGAATAATCTTTGACTCTCTGCTCTGGCTGACTACAGAGGTGTGAACTCTTTCTTTTGATGTGGGTATATTAGATATGGTTATATTTTCTTGCCAAAAATATTTTAAATATTGAAGGAAATAAACGGTTTCGTTAACCAGGAAAGAGTAAGCATGATTTGTTTGATTTGGGCTATCTAAATGGCAAATTAGTGAAATTACATTTTTGTAATTTAATTTATATCATGAATCAATCATGTAAGATACGAAATTTGAGACTTGTGTTAGGGGCAATATGGGCAGAAAAGGTCAATTATTAGATTCAGAAAATTTAAGAATGCCAACTAGGGAGACTAGATTAGACGATAAGATCTTGTCAACTTCCAAAAATGGCATAAAAGCTTATATGTGGAAACAATTAAGAGCAATGAATCTTGACAGCTTTGATAGAAGCTGCTAGCTAGTCTTAAGGAATCAACCGGACAACTCTTTTTATATATTGGCGTTTGACTCTCTGCAACTCCCTCATCGATCACTCCTACCCATTCTTTATCTCTTCTTCCTTTGCAAGTTCCTTCAGGCTTCAGTTATGGTGAAGAAGACGAGCATGGGTCGTCAGAAAATTGAGATCAAGAGGATCGTTCGTGAAGACTATCGACAGGTTACATTCTCAAAGCGTAGAAATGGGCTTTTCAAGAAGGCAAGCGAGCTTTGCATCCTCTGTGGTGCAGAGGTCGCCATTGTTGTTTTCTCTCCGGCCGGGAAGGCGTTCTCCTTTGGCCACTCTTGTGTTGAATCTGTGATAGATCGATTTCTCACCCTAGAACCAGTGCAGCCGGACGACGGTACTCCGGCGCTGGTGGATGCTCGTCACAGTGCTCATGTGCGAGAGCTCAATAGGCAATACACCCAAGTCTTGAATCAGTTGGAAGCCCAGAAAAAGCGAGGGGAGGCGCTCCAAAAATCGAAGAAAGTGAACCAGGATCAAGTCTGGTGGGAAGCACCCATCGATGATCTGAACTTGCACGAGCTTGAACAGTTAAGAGTTTCCATGGAAGAGCTCAAGAAGAACGTTTCCAAGCGAGTCAATGAGTTATCTGTTGAAGCTTCCTCGCAAGCTACAGCTACATTCTTGGCTGTTAACTCAGTCAGAATGGTCAATCCTTTTATAGCCAAAACCATTGGGAGTTCTTCTATAGCCCATCCCAGTTATGCTTTTGGTGCTTTTGGCTTTCAACGTGGGTTGTTTTGAGTTGTGAATTTCTTATCACTGTTCGTGCTTCTCGTTTATTGATCCCCTATATAGAACTAGCTACGTAGACTCTATCTATTTTTATGTTTTGTTTTCTACTTTTATAAGAAACATACCTTACCATTGGAATGTAGAAGCTCTAAAAACAAATGAGAATAAATGGCTATGGATAGTAGTGTTGGGATTTATTAATTTAATTAACAACAGATCAAAATTTTATTGCAATTTTGATCACGTGTATTAGAATGATTGAATGCTTATTGATTCCACATTCCAATAATTATTTGTTGTGGTTTTCTACTCCCAACACCCAACCCTCAAAACAAACCAGTGTTTTTAAACCGTCCTTGAATCGGATGCGGTTGAACCATTCAATCCATCATCCGGAGGCTAGGATGGACTGGTCCAACTCCAAACCCATTAAATAAATAGTACAAAAAAATTGATGATATGGTCAAAAAACATTCGACCCAACAGACATTTAAGTATTTAACCCACTGAATGATGCCAGAACTGATTTTTCTGTTCATCACCTTCCACTTTAGCAAGCACTAAGCGGTGACCAGCCAGCTAATGATTTGGGAAAAAATTAATATTGCTGCCATTTTCACTTGTCAATATTCAGGTGAGTCTTCTTTTGCTGTTACTTCTACTGTAAAGTAGAAATAACTCATGATTATTACTTACAGTCGTCGGCCCACAGCTTATTTCCAATGGAGAGTAATTCAATCTTAGCTTTGGGAAACAGTGATGAAATTTGTTGTTAAGGCTGCATTTGGATGCGATGTAAATGAAGAACTGATTGTAAATTTTTTATCGGTTCAGTTTTGTATGCATTTGAAAAAGGGTATTGTAATTATTATCAACGTAAAATTATATCCAAACACACACAAAAAGGGTTTTGTGTGTGTTTGGATAGAGTAATTTTACATCGATAATCGATATAAAACCTCATTAACTCGAAAGTTTTACATCTATTATCAATGTAAAACTTTACACTCTTTCACTTATCACTATTTTTAAAAAAAACAATGGTTAATTTCTGATTGAGTGTAAAACATCATCAATGTATTTTTACACTGATGACATTTTACACGGATTCCAAACTCAGCCTAAAAAACTTAAGTATATGAATGGATAGACTGAGCCCCAGATCTACTTGACTTTTTCTTGCACTTACCCATCCTGTCAATGAAACTAAGAATGAATGGAAGTGCAGCAAAAAAGGAGCTGCAATCCGGAATTAGATAAACTATGTTTGGTAATGATACTTTGACAGGACAGTTGTTTGGTTTTAATAAAGAGGATCTAGCCAATTGTAAAAGGAAGACTAACCAATAGGTCTTTTAGCTAGTTTAGACAAGAATGGAAAACCAATGAGTGACAAAAGCAAAAAGGAAAGCTGAAATAACAGCTTTTTGGAAAATTCTTAACATTATAATAAGGAAAACTACCAAAAGAGGTGAAGTACTTTAAAATGATATAAATATTACTTTTTATGGATAGTTTTATGGGAGAATGATCAATAACCCCAGTGTCATAATTTGTAGATCCAAACTAAATTTGGGATAAATGCCAATTCCGTACTTCTCCATAGTTTATGAACAAGCCCAAGCAAATTTCTAATTTCCACTGCAGAGTTATAAACATTCAAAAGGTCAAAAACCCATATTCTATGCACCCATACCCACAATTGAAAGAATGACGATTCAGCCTAGGGTCAAAATTTGTAGGCTCAAAGTACATTTGGGTAGGTGCCATCTCGGAATTGATGCCAAATTCACTGGTGGGTATGGGTACATAGGGTGTGGTTTTTTGATATATAGAATGCTTATAGGTGTGCAATGGGAATCAAATTTCTGCATTGGGTCTATCCATACTTCTCCATAGTTTATTTTACTTAATTGCTTTTAAGAACGGATGTTGCTAAAACATTTGTTTCATGTGTTTTAAGTGAACATCTTTAGTCTAGTTTTACCCAAAAACAAAAAAAAAAAAAAAAAAAAGTGAGCATCTTAATACTTTTTTTCAAATAAATTAGGAGATATGCTTTACCATATTTCCTTTTATTTTTCTTTGGTTCCTATTTGCCACTTTATTATATTTAGATTAATATCCCTATAAATTAAACAAATCGAAGTCATGATAATTAGCATATAACAAAAACACATTTTCTAATAACAAAGCATGCATATTGATGACTAGTTAAAAGAAAGATTTCTAAAACAAATTATCAAAATGATTGAATTATTTAAAGTTAAAATTTTTGTACCAATAATAGAATAAGAGAGATCACTCCTCAAGCCTTATCAGGGGTGTATATTGTGTTGTCAGTGCCTAGATTGAAAGCAAAAATCATGACACCCAGTCGGCAGCTGCATATTTGGAATATTTCCTATACTTATATGTTAAATTTATGAGAAGATACTAATATATGGCTGGATTCCATTCTCTCATGTGTCCATAGAATTTTTTCTTTCAGGAGATCCCATCTAGCTTGTACTATATTATATTGATAAGTGAATCAAATTTTCCATGCACTTAAACAACTTAATTGTTTGCAGAATTCTTAAAATCTTGCGAAATTTTCTCTTAATTTCTTAATCTACTCACTAATAGTAAATCATTTTTTAAGAATACAACTTCAAAATAAAGTGAAAATTAAAATTAGCACCCAAAACAAAATAGGCAATCTTAAGCAGGGGTAGCTCAACCTTACAAAAAGGTAGATTACTGTTAGTATTCCTTTTTTTAGTTAGTATAAAGAGAGTAAACCATCTTAGGCAGGGGGGAGCCCAACTCCCTAAAATTATCCATTACAATCATTTTCTCTCTTTAAGTTTTTATCTATATTTTCTTCATTCTTGCTTCCATGTGTGCTTTCTTTACCTATAAAACTAAAGTTTGACTACAAAAGTTTCTTATGTAGATTTATAACAATATATGGTACTCCATGCTAGTGGTAATGTTACCCCTATTGATTCAACAGATAAAATATTGCTTTTGACCCATATTAAATATGCTTTAATGAACAATTTTTGCCAACATGAGAACATAGAATTTGTTACAACATTTTCCATTTACATGGAGACAATAGAAATAATATTTAAGTAACTATTGAGCTATTCTATGTCTTGGATATAATAAGATATATACATGCATTTTTTATGTAACTACATACATCAAAGAAAATTTTTAAAACTAAAAACTGGTTAAGTATCTACTAAGCTTTCTTTTATTCCACAAGATATACATTGATATACCAATAATTTCCTTGGATGAAGTGGGTGAAATTCCAATTTTAATTCCACTAAAAATGTAAGTAATGACAACAAAAGGGTGAAAATACTATTCTGTGTACACTTTATAGGAGATAAAAAAAAAAATGCCCTTATGCTTTCAAGCTTAAAGGTTTAGTATTAAATTCAAGGTATAGGAAAGAAGAGAGAGAGAGAGAGATTACAACTTCAACTTCTACAATGTTACTAATAGCTAGGCTATTTTCAAACTGAATCACATGTTTATGAACATATAGGGACTCGGATATACTAAATGTGAGTAATAAATAGTACGCTTTCTCAAAAAAAGTAATAAATACTATATATAATTTAGAATTTTTTTCAAGTGCCATACATAAAAGGTGACCCACATGATAAAGAACTATTTCAATGCCTTATCTGAATGTCATAATGGCCATTATTAGGATCTTTCATTCCTCATGTACCATTTTGGCTTTGATTAGGTACCAAATCGTGTTTCATTTATTATTCAAGTATAATAGAATGACAATATGGTACTCAATTATTTTGATCCTCTTGAAAAAAACAAAAAAGAAAATTGAAATAGAGCATTTTACTGAGGTATTAAATGAATACTAAAGATTTTATGTTATTAACAAACTGAGATAATTAGTTTCTTTGCTGGTCGTGACACTCACAGATTAATAATTAAAGGCATAAATTTCCCCTTGTTATTAAGTGGTCTATTGATTAGGTGATTTATAACATATCGAGGTTGGAAGTTGGAATTTTAATTAGGGAAAACTTTCAATTAATATCCTGTACTTTGGGTCTTAATGCCATTTTGGTCTCCAAATTTGAAAACGCGACAATCTAGGATTTGAATTTTCAAAATGTGCTAATTTAGTATCTACCGTTAACCAGCTATTAAGTGACATTTGAAAATACACAAATGCCCTTCGAGTGTCATCTAATTTTCTTTATTAATGATTTAAACGTTGACAAAAAAATGAACAGTCACAAATCCTTGCATCTTCTATTCAAGAAAGTTGGGCTCACCAGAATAACCATTGAGGCATGACCCCAACTTTCTTGAATAGAAGAGAAAAGGATTTGGGACTGTTCATTTTTTGTCAACGTTTGGATTATTAATAAAAAAAATTAGATGACTCTCAAAGAGAATTTGTGTCTTTTCAAATGCTACTTAAGGGATGGTACTAGATTGGCACATTTTGAAAGTTCGAGTAATAAATTGTTATGTTTTAAAGTTTGGGGACTAAGGTGGCAGTAGGCACAAAGTACAGGGTACTAATTGAAAATTTTCCCTTTTTATTAGATCAATTTACCCTAAAATGTAAATAGGTTAGGTTGAACAATCATTTGATTATCTAAATCTTTTGTTTTTATGTTTTTTTTTTTTTTTGTATTTCTTAGTATGGGTGGGGCAATATATAGCTATAGTTCTTTGGGCTGGGGCTCGTGTCTAGCTGTTTGAGCCTTGATGTCTACTCAGAAACACAGAGCTCAGAATTTGATTTGAGCTCGAGTCAGAAACTCGATTCAAGTTGATACTTGCGAACTATTCAAGTTCAACTCGACTCAAGTTGATTATAAATAATTAGTATGAAAAGTTATAAATAGATTAATATTAAGTATATTAAAAACATTAAAAATATAGAAAAATTAATATTATAAATACTATAAATAGAAATATATTATAAAAAATCAGTTATAAATGTATTTATTTATATTATAAATAAGTTAATGTCAAAAAATTAATGTTTATTTATATTATAAATATAAATACATTAAAGTAGTACATGAGTGAACACTAGTACATGGGACCCATGTGGGACCCACACCTTATAAGTTCATTCATTATAAGTATAGCCCAGCACAATGTGCACGATTTTATCTAGAACCAATCTGGTCTCCATTTTGTGCTGGGATTTGAATAAACTAAAACATTACTTTCATGGAAAAACTTTCACTGCTTCAACAGGAGAATTGCGTCCTCTGGTTTTTTAATGAGGGATTTCTATTGGCTCCCGTGGGATGGAGTAACGTACAAAGGCTGAAAGAGAACAAGGCACTGCTGATAGAGTATACAAAGATGAACAAATCTAACTATAACGACTAGTTCAAGACTCACAAGATGTATAGAGGTGGACAGACAAAGATAAGTTAACAGAGCAGACGTCGTGAGTTAACGGATTGTATCCTGATCTGATCTACCACTACCCGACCCGGTTTGCTTGTTATGAAATATTATATATTATATATGTATATTTTGTATATATTTTACATATTATTTATATATAATTATATATTATATATTATGTATTGTATATTATAATATATTATTTATATTATATCATAATTCTTTTTATTATAACTCTAATTGAATCAGATTTGAAATGGATATCTGATAAGATCAAATTCAAATTCAAACCATACTCTTGAAAATCTGATGGATTCTTATTCAGCCGGATTTCTTATCAGATCGTATCTATCTTGTAGCCCTAAGTAGATTAAACACAAATTATAAGATCAATATTCACCCATTCTACAACCACCCAAATCTTACCCTCTTAATCTATTTGAAGTTATGAAACATAGGTTGATATATCAACATATTTAATGGAGAAGTATCAAAACTTACACACATTTGATGCTTAGAAGAAAATAATCGACCTTAATATTCTGTAAGGAACCTTGTCACAATATAACTTCCAGTATTTTCCATACCTAGTAGCAATAATTTATTAACACTCAGTTCAACATTTTAATAGGATTAAATTATAAAATCATAAGAAATTCTAATAGTTGAAGAATGTAATAACACTTGGATCATGCTAGAGTTTGGACAACCACGTAGCATGCCCCCTAACAAACAGCTCCATATTAAAACTCAAATAAATTCACCTTAATCCCAACTATTTGGCCTAGACTCCATGAATACTATGTTAGACAGTTTGTATGACCTTAGCTCCAATCAGCTTTGAAGTATTTTAGACATTTAATCTAAATGAATAAAGTGCATGTTTGATTCATGTTATCTGGTTTGTTTCTGTATAAGACCCTTAAACTGGACACTTAATGAGACTCGTATTATTTTAAAATGTTCACAGCCGGTGGGTTGGTCTGGGAGACCTATACTGATAAGGCTGTCACTGATGTGCCGCCAAGTTGGTTGGGGAGTCTTGTCTCAGCCGCCAGGGTGAGACCCGAGGTACATGCAGTGAGGGTTCAATTTGAAACCCTAAATCGGACCAGATTTTCAGTATTTCCCTAGACCTTGGTGATGAGTAGGCAAAACTGGAAAGTTACACCTGACCCCTAAACTCGATTATGATACTGCACTGGATGGCAGATTGGGCAGTCTTTGATATGCCAATCAGTGAGATCCTTAGAGGGGGTCAAAACTTGGGTATATTGGGATAGTTCATGAACCCATCTGAGTGGGTGATCATAGTGATAGATCAGCCCCTTTGTCGGACAAAAGTAATGATCAAGGATGCACTTTATCTGATGGAAACCAAGACCGCCGGTAGCCGATTTCAACCGTTGGAATTTTGTTTTGCAAAATATATTTATAATGATATAATATATATGTACGGTTTCAACTCGTTTGCAAAAAAGGTTTTAATCCCCGGGGTCCATCCTAGAGGAGAGTGCAGCACTGTGCCTTGCAGTCGAGGGAGAGGTCCTCTCTTGTCGGGCAGTGTTTGGATCATTATGGGCTGAGATGTTAAGTATAAGACCATTTAGGGTTATACCTGATGGGCTAATCTTGCATCTGCCCATAGTCCCGGGGTTTTTATAAGATGGCTTGGCCCAGGGACCACTTAGTGTAAGTGTTGGGCTCATAGAGTCCATGTGATGGGCTCAAGGGGTTCACTGGGCTTTCCAGTGAATTTAGCTAGGCTTTGTAACAAAGGCTGGGCCGAACCCATGTGGCTGATGTGTAGATCAATGCTTGGGTCCCACGCCATACAAAGAAGTCCAACTAGGCAGCAGATTGGAAGCCTATTGAGCACTTGATGCATATTGGGCCTAAAGCCCATTTTGAACTGGGCCGATTTGATCAGTCACTTAAAGGCGTAGATCTGATGTTAGGTTAAGCCAAAAAGGATTGGGTATTAACTCTATCCACTCATGGAGACCAAATTCAAATTAGGATTTGAATTCGGTTACCTTCTGATAAGATCAAGAGTGGGTTGATCTAATCTGCATATAGGATTAAGAAGACTCCTTATCCAAATACAGAGTTGGATTAGGATAACTTCTAATGAGATTATGAGGTTTCTTGATCACTAAGAAAAGAGAAGAAAACCCTAATTTCGAATTACAAGAATTTGAACCCTAAGGGTATTTGCAGAATACATTGCATCTTGAGATAGGACCTCAGAGAAAACCCTAGAGAGAAGAAAACTATTTGCCACCTTCTGCTCTAGCTCTCTCCTCCAGTTTCAGCCGCCATCTACTTCCAGTTCATTTTTCTCTGTAAGGGAAAGAACAAGAAAGGTTCTTAATATCAATCTTTGCTAAAAGGTTGATCGTGTGTGGTGCTCATTGCTTCCATCGAGTTCTTCAAAAGGACCTAGTTCGTGAGATGAACACTACTGGTTCAGCTTCATTATCACTGTGTCATCTTCAGTGGGAGTGGTTCTTGGAAGTTTCTTTGGGCGTGAACACCGATATTGAGAGATATTGTTTTTCTGGATCAGGTATATCCCTTCCCTTCTCTTTTGGTTCAGATCCGATCGGTTTTGGTTCAAGTCAGATCCTTTAATACTGTATTCTAAATTTAGGGAATATGATTCCAGTTGGAAGAAAGGTAAGAAATTTTTTGATATTCACCCACCCATTCTGCACCCTTTTGGCGTCCATACGATGGATCTTACCATTCTTTCATACTATCCTGCAATTGTTATTATTTTTTTTTTTTGATAAGTTATCCTACTATTGTTATTATCAAGAGCCACCATGCATAAAGGAAAGAAAAAAAAAAACATATATCCATAAATGTAGATCCAGTCCACAAAGGCATAGGTTTTTTAATAATAGAGAGTATTATACTCTAATGGAGTATCACTAGGGATGAAGGGGCAAACTAAGACATTTACCTTCCAATTTTCTAAATGAGATAACAAGAAATTTTAATTATTTGTTACTATGGTGCAAAAAAAATTCTTTTCAAATTTAATGCTTTTTAGGCAATTATACACTATCAATAAATTGGATTAGAAACATCACAGAAAATGAAACTCGAATAGGGCTTGCTTCTTCTCAACAATTTTGTTCTACCATATAGGTCCATATTAGTTAGGTGGAAAATTTTGCATTCAAAAGAAGACACAAGTAAATTTAATTTCAATTAATAAGTCAAAAAGCAGGACAATCACAAGCATAACATACCCTACTGCAAAATTCATCTATTGAGACAGTCATAACTACCTTTAAAAGTCCAAAAAGTATACTTAAAACAAATAGGAGGTAGCTAGGTGATTGTCTCTAAAAGCCCTGCCTCTATATGTATTAGAGGCACTTGATCACGAATTAGAGGCAGACAAAGAAAATGCCTCTAAAAATAGGTTTCAAAAGCACATATGATTGCCTCTATTGAACTTACGCTAAAAGCCCTTTATAGAGGCAATTAAGAAAGCCCTTTATAGCCCTTTATAAAGGTGGATTTAAGCGCCTCCAATTGATACTAAGGGTGTGTTTGTTTCCTCTTAACTCTTACCTCTTAAGAGGAATCTTGTAACTTTAGAGAAAAATGGTTGTTCATTTCCTATTATCTCTTATCTCTTAAAGTGCAATCATACGATTTTTTGTTTTCCAATGATACCCTCAAAAAGACAAACAAAAACTCTAATATATGGGGTCAAAATGGATATTTGATCATTTTAAAAATTAAGAATTCAGAGTTCAGAACAACATTCTCTACATTCAGAGTTTAGATGAAAGAAAAGTTCACCAATACCAGTATACCTCTTAATGTAACTATTGCACTTTCAGAGCAAACGAACAAACCCTAAGGCAGCTTTATATGCCTTTAAAAATAATCTACTAAGATACTAGGTTACCTTTTGGAGGCACTTTTGGCCTCCTCTAAAGATATTTTATTTTAATTAAAAAAAATATTTTTGTTATGCACAAAACTTGTAATTAATAACGTGTAAATGACATCGAAATAAAACCTGCATGAATGATATTTTTGCCATTCCATCCAAAAAGATACACATTAACCATAGGTTGTGAATACTATTCCATGATGATTAAACAAAAATAATTAAAAAATACACCAATTGACTTCCACCTTCTTTCTAATAACAAAATAAATAAATAAATAAAATATTACACTCAACTCTCATTGTCATTTTTTCTTCCTTCTTTAGTAGATGATTTCGTTCTTAGCAACCAAAAAAAAAAGATAGCGACCAAAATAAATTCCAATTAACATATAAAAAAATATCCTTTTAGCCCTCATTAAGTCCTCTCGTCCTTAGAACCTATAAAGAAAAGTGATAAAGTGCGATCTGAAAGCTCCTACCTGGAAGGTTTCCTGGACATTGCTCACGTGGTGTGTTAGATCAAACTGTAAAACAGAGATCAGAGAGACCGGGGTGGACGACCCAGTGGGGTTGCTCTGATGCTTAAGTTAGTATTCTTGCTATGGTTGTGAGCTAAAGGCTTGAATTCTAGAGAGCTTGTATGTAAATAATCGCGTGCACCTGGACCCTGGAGGGGTTGATGCCCTTATATAGTTGGGCGGCCATGGGTCTCACGAAACAATTCCAGGATCTTCGGCTTTAGATAAGATACGTTTCTGCTTTAGACGGGGAGTAACGTATCAGTCAATGAAGTCTATCGTTACCACCCGATCCGGGCGGGGAGAGGATAAGGCATGCCGTTACGTGGCATGATCGCGAGAGTTTTGGAGTCGTTGAGACGCTTCTGGAGTCGATTATGTGTCACTTCAGTTCTTGGGACCCAAACTAGCTTAGGTTCTGAGGTGCCTTTATACCAAGGTGACTCTATGCCGAAGTGGCTTTGTACTGAGGTGACATAACACTCGAGCTCTAGAAATTGTTGACTAGGCTCCTCTTGCTGAGTTGTCATCCTACTGGCAGATCGCGTCCATGTGATCTTTGCTTACTACGTCGTGCCAAATTACCCCTCATCAATAGCCCCCCACTCCTCATGCCAAGGTTCCTAACCCGATGCGGAGAGTTCATGATGAACCCAGGTGGATTTGACATGATGTCTAGGTGGTACGGAGGGTGGACCTTCGGTTGGACCTATTCAACCATTTGGCTCGACCAGGAAGTAACCCAGATCGCGTATCAGGTATGCACGGACATCAAGCCGATTATAAACTCCGCGGACGTCAAAACACATTCTCAACTAATTTCAACCACGGGTAGCATGCAACCAGTTTTCCTAGGAGTCATTGGATCGCACAGATCTTGGCCGCTGATCCCCAGATATAATGGCTATAAATAGGAGCCGAAGGGCCCATTTTCTTCACCACAAACCGCGAGTCTAAAGTCCTTGAGGTCGCATTCAAATCTGCCAGCTCGGTGTTAACTATTCCCGAGTTTGAAGTCGTCTTGCTTTCTTCGGTCTTCTTTTGTGAGTTCATCTTCCTTTTATTTCGATTCCATTAACATGTCTAGTCTTAGCTTAGATAATCTTTCAGATGGGAGCGGTGAATCCACTAGGGCCGAGGTGGGTACCTCGACACAGACTGCAGAGCCTCATCTTGTCTAGGTGGCAATTCGACACAAGATGTAGACTCCAATTTGTTCGAGACGGATCCAACTCGGCAAGAACGAGAAGCCTCTAGCGAGTTGGCCTCCACCTCACAACGAGGTCACCTACCGAACAGCTAGGTCCGTCTACAATCACAACGAACAGGCTCCTGCCGTTAGTAGCTCGGTATAGACTCCATAATAACTTAGTATATAGTATTCCCTTAGGCAACTTTCCTTGGAATCACGGTCATGGTGAGATCGTGGTCTTCGAGGAGTAACTTGTAGTCGGGCTACGTCTTCCACTCCACCCTTTCAAAGTCAAACTCGTTAAGTTTTTTAATATCGCCATAGACTAACTACATCTAAACTCCATCCGCAACATCGTAGGTACCATTTCCCTTTTCCACGATTATAACTGACCTCTAGACCTCGACATCTTCTCTTCGATCCTCTCCATCAAGAAGAACTCAGCCTGTGTTCTACCCGAGCACAGGCAAAGTTATTAAATGTCTCCTCACCTTGGGTACAAGCTATTACACGACCTCCCAAACAAAGTCCCGACTAGGAAGAGATGTTACATCGTGGTCCATAACACCGAGGGGTGGCCGTTCTTGACTCACTAGAGGGCAGCCATCCAAGACCCCAGTGTCAAATTGGACCCAAATGAAGGGATGAGAGATCCATCGTATGAACACCCAAATCTTGTAGAGTAAAGGGGCGAATTTCAAAAATTTTTCTCTCCCTTTCAACTGCGAATCGCATTCCCTATTTAGAAAATCATATTTTCAAAGATCAATCTTGAACCAGATCTGAATCAAAATGAGTAGCAAAGGATTATACCTGATATCGAGAAATAATATCTCCCAACAAAGGTGTTCACGCCCAAGGAAGGATCCAAAGACTGCTCCCACAGAAAATGGCGCAGTGCAGGATGGAGCAGAATCAGTAGTGTTCTTCTCCAAAAACTCTGTCCTTCGCAAGAAACAGTAGGATGGCACGTGAGCACAGCTTCCTATCAATTCTTTCTCAAACAATTGATGTCAAGGTTGAATCTTGACTTCTCCCACAACTAGCTGGATGTCTGGCGGCTGCAGGAAGGAGGCGGCAAGAAAGATCTTTGCAAGTATTGCAGAGATCTTTCTTCTGGAATTTCAGCTATTAAGAGGATCTGATTATCTGATTCTTCTAAAGGCTGCCGCCCCCCTTCTTTTGTAAACCCAAAGGATCAGCTCCTAATCCAATCAGGAGTTGCTAACCCAAATCATATTTTGATCAAACATCCCCTTAGGTGATAAGGATTAACCCTTATCTTATTTACAGATTTAGGAGGTTTCTAGATCTGAATCATATTCAGATCTGGACTCTCTGAGTGGATAGGGTTAAGACCCTATCCTATCTGTTGATCCATCTCAGAATTCGCCCATATTTAACTTATTAAATAAGTTCAGTTCGAAATGGGCTTTAGGCCCATTAAGCTTATGTGCTCACTTAACCTTCCTAACTGCTACCTAGTTGGCATTCCTTGTATGGCGTGGGGCCCAAGCATTGATCTACACATTAGCCACATGGGTTCAGCCTAGCCTTTGTTACAAGGCCTGGATGAATACACTGCTATGGACAGTGCACCCCCTGAAACCAATCAATTGGGCTTTATGGGCCCAACATTTACCCTAAGTGGTCCTTGGGCCAAGCCACCTTGTAACACCCAAGGACTGTGGGCAGATGCAAGATTAGCCCATCAGGTATTATCCTCAATGGTCATACACTTAACCTCTCAAACCATAATGATCATACATTGCCCGACAAGAGAGGACCTCTCCCTCCGCTGCAAAGAACAGTGTTGCACTCTCTACTTATATAAATCCCGGGAATTAAAACCTTTTACAAACATTTTAGAAACCATAACGTATATATACTTTTATATCTCATATAAAATATACTTTGCAAAACAAATCTCAACAATTGAAATCAGTTGCCGGAAGTCTTGGTTTCCATCAGTGAGAGTTCATCCCTGATCATTACCTTTTTCTGACAAAGGGGCTGATCCTGTCATTATGATCACCCACTCAGATTAATTCTTAGACTGTCCCAACATACCCAAGTTTTGACCCCCCGCTAAGGATCTCACTGATTGGTACATCAAAGACAACCCACTCCGACACCTAGTGCAGTATCATAATCGAGTCTAGGGGTCGGGTGTAACTTTCCAGTTTTGCCCATCACTCTCCAAGGTCCAGGGCAACACTGGAAATCTGGTCCAGTTCAAAGATTCAATTAATCATACACTGTATGTGCCTAGGGTCTCACCCTGGCAGTTGAGACAGGCCACCCCAACCGACTTGGTGGCACCACAGTGTCAGCCTTATCAGGATAGGTCTCCCCAGACCAACCCACTAGCTGTGAACATTCTCACTAGTCTCATTAAGTGTTCAGTTTAAGGGTATTACACAGAAACATACCAAGGGAACATGAATCAAATATGCACTTTTATTCATTTAAAATAAACTCATAAAGTACATCATTATGATTGAAGCTAAGGGCATACAAAACTGTCTAACACCAAAGACACGGGAGGAGGTCCAATCTTGGACAAAGCTCGGCTTGAAGTTCAAAACCTCTGTGACCAAGGAGAAGATCATATAAGCCAGTTTAAGTCCTCCTGTCACCAATTGTTGTACTAGTTTTCTTTGTTTTGTTTTACTTTGATGTTGCATCTAGCTCAGTTCATCATCGTTTTGTAGCTGTCGTGGATGACATGCCCACCAATGAGCTTTTCGGGAGCATACAAAAGGTGAAGAAGAAGAAGAGGGCCTCCAAGAAGGCTCGCCTCCACACCGAGACCATCACCTCCGACGTCAGTGCCTCCATCCCCGAGCTCCCATCAGTCGCCAAACATCCTCCTATGATCGACTTGGTTGAGGAGGACCAAGGCAAAGATACTCTGCCTCGCGTGCTTGAGGAAACCACATCTTTCGAGCCCCAACTCGTGCAGGTGACCACCACTCTGTTGAGTAGCGATACTTCTGCTCATAGCATTTTGACTTCAAAGTGTGTCCTCCTCAAAAGCAATGATGCGGTATTCACCAAGGAGGTCGCTCGTTGGACTGACTTACCAATCGCTCAGCTCGGGGCTAGAGCGGCCACACACTGCACGATGATAGGTTTTCAATCTTCGGGTTAAATTATGCATAGATTTTTCTCCATACTTATACTTGGTTTCTTCTTTTGGCAGGTGAACTCTTCAATCCATGCTCTAGCCTACCAGTCCGAGATGAACTTGAAGTGAGCTCTCAAAGCTGAGGAGTCCTCCCAAAGTGCCCACTCTGAGCTCAACTTAGTTTGCAACAAAATCAACCAGCTAAAGAATGATGCGTGAGCCAAGAAGGAGATATTGACTCTACTGATGGTGGAGAAGAAGGAGCTAGAGGCAGAGAAGAAGCAACTGGAGGAGCGCGAGGTGACTCTGAAGAGAGAGAATGAGAACCTCAAGGCACTGGTGAAGGAGCGGTCTGAAATTCTGCTCCAGGAGGTGGAGGATGCCAAGGTCAAGGCCGTCAAGGAATACAAGTCTTCAGTGGAATATCGCAAGAAGCTGGTCGAGGCTGAGACAATAGGCTATCATAAGGGATTTAATCTCAGTAGATGGTTAACCTAGCGTGAATTTCCCCACCTCGACCTCGGTGCTATCACAACATTCAAGATCACCAAGGAGATGGTTGTCGAAGTCGTTAAGGACCCGGACTCCGAGGAGGAGAGCAACGATGAGACAGCAGGAAAGGGAGAGGGAGCTAATGCTGCCAAGGATCACATGGAGACATATCTTCCCGTCGACGACTCTACTAGGGATGAGGAGCCCCAAACTAATTGAGGCCTCTTTTCTTGGACCCCCTTTGTAAATATGCAATGTCCCAAGCCTCTGAGCTAAGCTAAATGGTTGTAATCCTTTTATTTTTTACTATGTATCTGAAGTTCTTTATCAATGAAATACAAGTATTTGGTAAAACTCTTTGTGTGCAAAAATTTTTCTAAGTATAGATTACTCCCGAGATGGTAAGATAAACCAAATAAGAGCAATTTATATTAAGTGTAGACTACTCCTGAGCTGGCGAGCTCGACCTGAATCGGAATAATCTAATCATTATTGTACGCCAGGTGAACAGACACTGTAGGGTACATGCCTGACCTGTCTATGCCCATGCTACTTCACCTTGCCCATGCCAAAGCGACTGGGTTTTAATGAGCCCATGCCGAAGAGGCGACCAGGTCTTAAGCTGCCTATGCAGAAGAGGTGACTAGGACTTCTTTGGCCATGCTAGAGAGGCGATTAGGTCTTATATCATGTTGAGGTCTCTTGTCAGCTCGACACTATAGCCCTTGGGCTTCTGGGAGTGACTTAAGGTCCTCTCTCCAGTTCATCGTTCATAGGATTAGCTCGGTGATCCTATGGACTTAATCAATTTTGTTTGCGTTGAGGTTTACAAATAGTATCTCCTTAGGTTGTCAACGTTCCAAGCTCAAGGTACCAATTTCCCTTCCATGGTCTTGAGCTCATAGGTTCCTTATCCGAACACCCGTCTCACCCAGTAAGTGTTAGACAATGTATGCCCTTAGCTCCAATCATATTGATGTAAATTATGGCATTTAGTGTAAATGAATAAAGTACATATTTGATTCATGTTATAGTGGTGTGTTTATTTGTAATACCCTTAAACTGGACACTTATGAGACTCGTGTTAGTTTAGAATGTTCACAGCCATTGGATAAGTGTGGCGAAATTTATCTTGCTAAGGCTAACACTGATGTGCCACCAAGTGTTGGGGTGGCCTGTCTCAGCTACCAGGGTGAGACCAGAGGTACATGCAGTGTAGGTTTACTTGAAACCCTGAACCAGACCAAATTTCCAGCATTGCCCTAGACCTTGGTGATTAGTGGGAAAAACTGAAAAGTTACACCTGACCCCTAGACTTGATTATGATACTTCACTATGTGTCGGATTGGGTTGTCTTTGATATGCCAATTAGTGAAAACCTTAGCGGGGGTCAAAACCTAGGTATGTTGGGACAGTCTGAGAATTCATCTGAGAGCGTGATCAGTGATAGGATCAGCCCCTTTGTCGGACAAAGGTAATGATCGGGGATGCACTCTCTCTGATGGAAACCAAGACTGCCTGAAGCCGATTTCAATCGTTGAAATTTGTTTTGCAAAACATATTTATATACACATATACATACATACATATATATATATATATATTATGGTTTTAAATTGTTTGCAAAAGGCTTTAATTCTCGGGATCCATGTGAGCAAAGAGTGCAATACTGTTCCTTGCAGCCGAGGGAGAGGTCCTCTCTTGTCGGGCAATGTTTGATCATTATGGGCTGAGAGGTTAAGTGTAAGACCATTGAGGGTAAAACCCGATGGGCTAATCTTGTATCTACCCACAGTCCCTAGGTTTTTATAAGGTGGCTTAACCCAAGGACCACTTAGTGTAAGTGTTGGGCCCATTAGGAGTCCATGTGATGGGCTTCAGGGTTCACTGTCTTTTCAGTGAATTCGGCTAGGCCTTGTAACAGAGGTTGGGCTAAACCCATGTGGCTGAATGTGTAGATCAATGTTTAGGTCCCACGCCATACAAAGAAGCCCAACTATGCATCAGTTTGAGCACTTAGACTTATTGAGCCTAAAGCCCATTTCAAACTGGACTAATTTGATTAGTTAAATAAGGGGGCGGATCTAGGATTAAATCAGTAGATAGGATAGGGTCTTACCCTATCCACTCAGAGAGTCCAGATCTGAATTCAGATCTGGAAACCTCCTAATGAGATTAGGAGAGAGCTGATCCAATATGCAAATAAGATAAGCACTTATCCTTTTCTCTTAAAGAGGACTCCTTATCCAAATACAGATTTGGATTAGGAAACTCCTAATGAGATTAGGAGCTCTCTTTAAGGCTATAAAGGAGGAGGGGGCGAACCATTAAGTTCATCACAACCATCCCCAGAAATCTCAGAGATCAGATCTCAGAGCACCTAGAGAGAAGACAACAATAGTGTAACCGCACCATCTTCTCCCTACGATTTCCTCCAGTTGCCGCCACAGCCAGTTCGATCTCCATCCTTAGTAGGAGTGATCAAGAAGTGTCTTGGTATCAGTCTTTGGAGAAAAGCTTATTAGAAGTCGTGTTCACTGCCTCCTTTGGATTCTTGCTGAAGAACCGGTTCGTTGGACGGACCCTACTGATTCTGCACCACCATATGTTGTGTCATCTTCAGCAGGAGCAGTCTTTCTTTGGGTGTGAACACCTTCGTTGGGAGATATTGCATCTTCGTATCAGGTATATCCCTCTCCTATTGAATTTGTTTAGATCTGGTCCGGTTCTTGGTTCAAGATTAATCCTTGAAAAGCAGTTTTCTAAAACAGGGAAGATGATTCCCTCATGGGAGAGAGGGAAATTTTTGAAATTTTGCCCTACCTTCCTCTCTCCAGTTCGTCGTCCATAGGATCAGCTCAGTGGTCCTATGGACTTAGTCATTTTTGTTTGCGTTGAGGTTTACAGATAGTATCTCCTTAGGTTGTCAACGTTCCAAGCTCAAGGTACCGATTTCCCTTCCATAGTCTTGAGCTCATAGGTTCCATCTCTGAACACCCGTCTCACCCAGTAAGGTCTTTCCCAATTCAAATCGAGCTTACCCACGTCGGGCTTAGGTACCATTACCTTACGAAGGACCAGGTCGCCGACTTAGAATAGTCGCTTCCTGACCCAGGCATTATAATACTAAGCTACTCACTGTTGTTAAGCTGTAATTCGAATGTGGGTCAGATCGTGTACCTCCTCGACGAGGTCCAAGTTAGTTCTTAGCTCATTGTCGTTTATCTCTTCGTTGTAAGCTTTGAGCCACAACATCTATTGTGATCATGGTTTCCATCCCGTTTGTGAGCTTGAAGGGTGTCTCTCCGGTCGTAGTCTTGATGGTAGTCTGGTAGGCCCAAAGGACACTAGGTAGCTCCTCCACCTACAACACTTTAGCTCGCGCGAGGCGAGCTTTCAGTCCGTGGAGGATAGCCTTGTTCGTCACTTTGGCATGTCCGTTTGCTTGTGGACGCACAACCGAAGTGAAGTTTTTCTAAATCCCCATCTCGATGCACCAGTTCTAGAATTTGGTGTCTTCGAATTGCTTCCCGTTATCCGAAATCAAGACTTTGGGAAATCCGAAATGGCACACAATGCTTTTCTAGAAGAAAATTTGCACATTCTAGGCTGTAATGCTTACTAATGGTTTGGCTTCCACCCACTTTGTGAAATAATCCACTACCACAACCAAGAACTTCCTTTGCTCGGTTGCTAGTGGAAATAGACCGAGGATGTCAATTCCCCACTATGCAAAGGGCCACAGGGTGATGAGATACTTCAAATCTGTAGCAAGTTAATGGAGGATATTGGCAAGCCTCTAACATCTATCGCATTTCTTGACGAACTCGAGTGCATCTACATTCATTATGGGCCAATAGTAGACCTACCATAATGATTTTTGGGTGAGTCCTCCACATAATTTTTCATGGATATCGTGAAGTACGAACTCAACTTCTGAGGGTCACAGGCAACATAGGTGGGGAGCGTGAAGGATCTCCTGTACAGTCGTCCACCTATAAAGACATACCACGTTGATTGACGCTCTACCCTTCGAGTTGCAATGTGTTCTACAAGTAGGGATCCATGGAGCAGATAATCAATGAGATGGTCAATCCAACTCAGTTCCGCTTGCAACATTGGAACGACCTCTTCTACCCCCCCCCCAAGAATGTTGGGCCAAGGCAAGTCCTTTATGTACACAATTCTCATGGTGTTGTCACTGGTACATGTAGTGATAAGGCGTCGGCCTCAGCGTTCTCGGAGCTCAGAATTTACTTGATGAAACAAGAGCTTACTTGGTTAACTACCACAGCGAGTCGCTGCACACAATGAGATATTTTGTACCCATTTCCTTCGCTAAGTTTAGCCTAGCAATTAGTGCTTCATACTTCGCCTCGTTGTTCGATGCCTCGAATTTGAACTGGAGAACATACTCTAGCTTCACCTCACTCGGGTTGTGCAGTATCAGTCCAGCACTGTTTCCTTACTGGTTGGACAAGCCGTCTACGTGGAGGATCCAGGGCTCCTAATCTCGGGTCGGTACTGCTCTGACCGGGACTGGTGTTGCGCTGGTTGATGCCTTTGACACATTAGCGGGCTCAGTCGGTTCAAGGGTCGGTGTGCTTTGATTGCTGGCCATGGCTTGAACCAGATGTCATACTCGCTAAGCTCAATGGACCATTTCATCAATCTCCCTAACACCTTGGGCTTAAGTAGGATGTGCCTCAGACGTCTATTAGTAAGGACGACGATGGTATGGAATTGGAAGTATGGGTGTAATTTTTAAGCTACTACTACTAGCTCGTTTGCCAGTTTCCCGATGTCGGGATATCTGGTTTCTACATCCTATAACACTTTACTTACATAGTAGATAGGTCGTTGGACCCGGTCTACTTCTCTAATTAGTATTGAGCTGACACCGCGTCACTCGAGGAGAAGTACAGCTTTAACTCATCTCCTTCCTCAGGTTGGGTTAAAATTGAGGCAGTACTTAGGTACCTTTTCATCTCATCAAACGCGAGCTCACACTCTTCAGTCCATTCAAAAGTTTCAATCTTCTTAATTGCCTTAAAAAAGGGCAAGCACCAACCTACCGATTTAGACATAAATCGGTTTAGGGTAGCTACCCAGCCAATAAGTCATTGTACCTCCTTGATTTTTTGTGGTGGTCGCATTTCTAAGATGGCCTTGATTTTATCTGGGTTGGCTTCGATGCCACATCAGTTCACTATGTAACCGAGGAATTTGCCTGAAGTGACCCTGAAGACACACTTGTTAGGGTTTAACTTCATATTGTATTTCTTTAAATTTTGAAAAGCAGCATCTAAATCATTGATTAAAGATCTAGAAATATGGGTCTTCATGACCATGTCATCAACATAGCATTCCACCTTTTTGCTAATCAAAGGTTCAAAAATTTTGTTTACAAGTCACTCTAGTGTTTTTCAAACCAAAGGGAATAACTTTATAATAGTACAACCCGAGTTAAGTTACAAAAGCAGTTTTATCTTGGTCGATTGTGTCTATTCTAATTTGATTGTAGCCGGAGTAAGTGTCCATGAAACTCAGTAACTCATGCCCAGAGGTCGCGTCTACCAAGCGGTCAAATTTTGGGCAAGGGGAAGCAATCCTTTGGGCAAGCTCTGTTCAGGTCGATGTAATCGACGTACATGTGTTAGATAGTTATGCCCATAGCTCCAATCAGATTGATGTATCTTTTGACATTTATTGTAAATGAATAAAGTACATAGTTGATTCATGTCATTGTAGTGTGTTTTGGTGTAATAGCCTGACACTAATGTGCCGCCAAGTTGGTTGGGGTGGCTTGTCTCAGCTGCTAGGGTGAGACCTAAGGTACATGCAGTGTAGGTTTTCTTGAAACTCTGAACCAGACCAAAATTTCAGTATCGCCCAAGACCATGGAGATAGATGGGCAAAACTAAAATGTTACACCTAACCCTTAGACTCGATTATGAGACTGCACTAGGTGTCGGATCGGACCATCTTTGATATGCCATTCAGTGAGATCCTTAGAGGGGGTCAAAACCTAGGTATGTTGGGACAGTCCAAGAATTCATCTGAGTGGGTGATCATAGTGACAGGATCAGCCCCTTTGATGGACAAAGCGAATGATCGGGGGTGCACTCTCTTTGATGGAAAACTAAACTGTCGGCAGTTGATTTCAACCGTTGAAATTTGTTTTTGCAAAATAAATTTATATAGATATACATATTATGGTTTCAAAATGTTTGCAAAATGTTTGGATTCCCAGGATCCATGTGAGCAGAGAGTGCAGCATTGTTCCTTGCAACCGAGGGAGAAGTCCTTTCTTGTCGGACAGTGTTTGATCATTATGGGTTGAGAGGTTAAGTGTAAGACCATTGTGGGTAATACCTGATGGGCTAATCTTGCATCTGCCCACAGTCCTTGGGTTTTCATAAGGTGGCTAGACCCAAGGACCATTTAGTGTAAATGTTGGGCCCATTAAGAGTTCATAGTGATGTGCTCAGGGGTTCACTATCTCTTATAGTGAATTCGGCCAGGCCTTGTAACAAAGGTTGGGCTTTACACATGTGGTTGATGTATAGATTAATGTTTAAGTCCCATGCCATACAAAGAGATCCAACTGGGCAGCTGGTTAAGAGGTTAAGTAAGCACATAAATTTAATGGGCCTAAAGCCCAATTTGAACTAGGTTAATTAGATTAATTAAATAGGGGCAGATCTAGGTTTGGATCAGCTGATAAGGATAAGAAGATAAGTCTTATCCACTTAAAGAGTCCATATCCAAATATAGATTTAGATCAGGAAACCCCTAATTTGATTAGGACTAAGCTGATCTTAAAGAGTCCTTATCACTTAAAGAGTCCATGTCCAAATAAAGATTTGGATCAGGAAACTCCTAATCAGATTAGGTGGTTGTCTCTTTAAGGCTATAAATAAAAGAGTAGGGTGGACATGCAAAACACACCATACAAGACACAACAAACAGCAAAGTTCTTCCCTATTCTTGCCGCCCCTACCTAGTTTGATCTCCACTTGTGGGAGTGATAGAATTGTTCTTGATACTTCTTGGCAGAAGAAGCAATCTAAAGTTGTCCTCACCAGCCCTCTACTCCATTCTTGCTGAAGAATTTGGTTCTTGTTGAAGAGTCGTCCTATTGATCCTACTTCACCTCACACTATGTCATCTTCAGTGGAAGCATGTTTTGGTTTTCTCCTTGGGCGTAAACACCTTCGTTGGGAGATACTGCTACTCCGTATCATGTATTTCCCTCTCCTCCCTTTTGCTTTCAGAGCTGGTCCAGTTTGGTTCAAAATTGACCCATGAAAATGCAATTTTCTAAAATAGAGAATGTGATTCCCATATGGGAGAGAGAAATTTTTCAAATTTTGCCTAACCTTCCTACAGGATTTGGCCATCCATATGATGGATCTATCATCCCTTCAGTGGCATCAGAGCCAGGTTCAAATCTTGAACCGAATTAAACCAGATCAGATTTGCGCAATTAGCGTCTTTCTGGGAAATTGGTTCCCAATTTTTGGGCAAATGATCTAAAATTATATCTTCATTAATCTGATTTGTATTTAACATTGTTCTATATGTTTTTCTTGGATTTTGGGCTGTTTGTATGGTGGAGATCGAATTCTTTTATTGGTGTAAGAATTTTGTGCAGCCGCTGATATATTCTATTCATTCTTGGTATGTAATTAATTTTATTTTTTTAATTAATTTTTAGATGCAATGTATAGGAATTCGAATCTAATGTAATATTAATAGAAAAATTAGGTTTTCAATTTTTATTTCAATCAAAAATGAAGCAAAAAGCGCAAAGGAGAGAATTTCACAGATTTAGGTTCAACGATCTGCGATTCGCAGTATTGGAAACTACACACTACGAACTGATCTTTGTTTTGCAGGGTAGAAGTCTTACAAACATCCCTCTTACTAATTTTGGATTGTCATGTATCAGTTGTTTAATTTCATATCATCTTCTTGAATTGAATCTTGAATTAAACATCAAACCCTAGACCCATTCGAACCAGATTGGACCAAATTGGTTGGATCGAATATGTGGTTCGGTGGGGGCTGTTCTTAACCCTAAAATTTTCTATATGAGCCAAGGTATTGATGGTTAATTGCAAGATGCAATTAGGCCCACATCTATAAAACCCAGTTTTAATATGTCAAAACTGCTTTAGCCCAATTCAGCATAAATGCTATATGGGTCGAACTGCTTTTTGCAGTTTAGCCCATATACCTAGATAATATTAATTGGTAATACTATGAAATTAAATGGGCTTTATTTATGGGTTTTACAGTTATTTAATTGATTGGATCAATTATGGATTTCATGCATGTGATGTATAGATGTGCGATGTGCTACGTTCATGGGTCATAAGCACTTGGCCCATGCTAATTCGATAGTGGCTCTTTCGCACACCATGGCTGAATGCACATCATTGTCATGGTGTTCTTAAGATCATTGGATGATCTTCCTGCGTGGTGGGCCCTACACTAACTTCCACCCCAAGAGGAACCGTGCAGAACCCTAGTCGTTTAGGGCCCATTTAAATCTGCCTTTATGAAAGCCAGTGGGAGACACTTTGGTTTGACCTAAATCAGATCTAGGGAGTTTTTAGTTCCCTCCATTAAATATAAGTGCATGTGATAGGGAATTTCATATGATGAATTCTCTAAAGGCCTTCCATCATTAGTATGAAGGTTGACTGTATTGGTGGGTGGGGATGCACCATAAAATTTGGCTATCCATCTACTAATACAGTTGGCTGGATTGCCTCATGAGATGATAGGGGCATCATTGACCAATGTGGGAGGGACCTTTCCTAAAATGGAAGACTCTCTCATGGTACCTTGGCATTCACGAACATGATGGGTGAGCACTTAATAGACAAAAAGATTTAACCAAAAATGGCTATGAACCTTGTCTGACAGAGGCCAAAGGAAAAGCTCACAAGATGAGTGGATGAGATCCTTCACAGAAGGTGATGGGGTTTTGCAGTTGAAACATATGGCTCCATGCACCCAATGTGGTTTCCCACATTTCCAGAGACATAACTGTCTCTATCACTGAGATTGAAGAGAATCTCAGAGATGCCCAAAATGGAAATGGAACATAGATTAAAAGCCCTTTCTATGTGATAACATGAATCAATTAGGTTGTAGACTTACAAATCTGCCTTGCCTTTACTAGAAATGGCAAACGGAAACTTCATCAAACTACTGGATGATAACAAACTCAAGGGCCCTAATTATGCTGATTGTTTTTGAAACCTTATGTTGGTTCTGACGTCCGAGAAATTGGGCAAAATTGCTAAGAATCCTGCTCCGGATCATCCGGGTGACGGGGCTTTTGAGGCCCGAAGAAGAGAGTATCAAGAATGGGAAGAGAAAAAATCTCTTGCCCGGTGTTATATTGTAGCCACTTTGGACAATCCGACATAGCGACAATTCGATAAGATCGAAGTCTCTAAGGATATATTGGATAGTCTGAATACTATGTATGAAGAGCATAACCGTTCTACTTGACAAAAGGTCTTAAAATTGTTTATGATCGCACAGATGACCGAGAACCAACAAGTTCATGACCATTGTCTAAAGATGATGGGTTATATTAATGAACTGGAGGCTCTCGAGTCAGGACTAGATCATGACACCAAAATTGATGCTATCCTCAACTCCTTACATCTGTCTTTCAATCAGTTTATCATGATATACAACATGAATAAGCTAAATGTTAGCTTTCAGGAACTCTGCAATATGTTGTAGAGGGTTGAAGAACTGATTAAGAAGGTTAAGCCGATAGCCATGCTTATTGAAAGTGGCAAATCGGGCAAGAAGGGTAGCAAAACTAAAAAGTAGAAGAAATATAAGGCATCAGATGCCTGTCACTTCTACGAACAGACCGGCCACTGGAAGAGGAATTGTTCTCAATATCTGGAGACTAAGAAGCAATGTAATTTTGAATATTTTATCATAGAGACCAAATTGTTGGTCACTTCTGCTTCAACTCATGCGTGTAACTCACTACAAGGGTTCAAGATAAGCAGAAGACTGAGTGACGGAGAAGTGATGCTCTACTTGGGTACTTCTGTAACAGTTGCAGCTACAGCTATAGGAACCGTAGAACTAGTTTTCAGAGAATGAACATTTGTACTTAAAGATTGTTTTTTCGTACCTAGTTTAAAAAGAAGTTTGATTTTTGTCTCAAAATTGTGCGTGGATGGTTATTCTATCTTATTTAGTGATGTGATTACTATTAAACGGAATAACAAATTCCTCACATATGGAGAATTTGAGAATGGTCTCTATGTTCTCCATCCTTCTCTGCAAACAAACATTATCGAAACTACGTCGAAAATAATCCCCAAGAAGATGACTCATGATACATTTAATCCCACATGCATGTGTTATTACCAACTTGACCACATTAATATAGATCGTACCACAAAGTTGGTAAAGGATGGTCTTTTGGATTTTCTAACTGTTGAAGATCTTCTAACCTGTGAACCTTGCCTTCAGAGTAAGATGACGAAGCGGCCATTTACCGGTAAGCCTGAAAGATCTACAGGCACACTTGACCTTATACATACTGATGTATGTTGTCCCCTGAATGTTAGGACACGTAACCAACACATTTATTTTATAACCTTCATCGATGATCACTCTCGGTATGGTTGTGTACCTAATGAGACATAAGTTTGAATCTTTTGAAAAGTTCAAAGAATTTAGACATGAAGTCGAGAAATAGTTAGGGAGAGAAATTAAGACCCTTCGATCAGATCGAGGTGAAGAGTATATCTCTAACGAATTTAGGGACTACTTAAAAGACAATGGGATAGTATCACAACTAGCTCCACCTGCTACACCACAAATAAACAGTGTGTTAAAAAGGAGAAATCGGACTCTATTAGATATGTTCTGTTCACTTCTTGTCCACTCAGAGTTACCTACATCCATTTGGGGTTTTGCATTAAAGACTGCGATTTACGTGCTGAACCAGGTTCCAACCAAATCCGTTCCAAAAACTCCATATGAGCTATGGACCGGTAAGAGAACCAAGTGTAAAACACTTGAAATTTTGAGATTGTCTGACACATGTTAAAAGAACTAGTACTGACAAATTGGAATCCAAGACCAACCATTGCCTATTTGTAGATTACCCCAACGGATTTGTAGGTTACTTATTCTATGATCCAAAAAAGCAAAAAGTGTTTTACAGTCGAAACGCCCACTTCCTAGAAGAAGATTACATCCTGGATAATCATTATCAAGAAGTTGTTCTTGATGAGGAGAGCCCAGGGGTAGTGGGAGATATCCCACCAGCTCCAAAAAATAACCAACCTAGAAGATCTACCCAGGTTTCTAGGCCTCCAGCTCGTTACGGCTATGACCAAGAAAGTTACTTGGTGAAAGGCACAACTAGTGAGGAGGATCCTGTGACTTATTCAGAAGCTATGTTGGACACAGATTTCCTTGAAGTGGGTAGATGCCATGAGAGCTGAGATGGACTCAATGAAGACCAGTGGAGTTTGGACTCTAGTAGATCCGCCCCCGGGGGTAAAGGCGATTGGTTTCAAATGGATCTATAAGAGGAAGAAGGGCCCCGACGATAAAGTTGAGACCTACAAGGCTCGTCTTGTGGTGAAAGGGTACACTCATAAAGAGGGAATCGATTATGAGGAAACCTTTTCACCTGTGGCCATGCTTAAATCCATTAGGATCATGCTAACTGTAGCAGCATACCATGACAACGAGATTTGGCAAATGGATGTCAAAATCGCATTCCTAAATGGAGATCTTACTGAAAATATCTATATGCAGCAACTGCAAGGTTTCATAGCTACAGGTCAGGAACACATGGTATATAAACTCAACCGATCCATATATGGACTTAAGCAAGCTTCTAGGAGTTGGAACATCTGGTTTGACTCTACCATCAAACAGTTTGACTTTGAGTAGAATTCGGATGAGCCCTGTGTTAACAAAAAGACCAGTGGGGATAAGGTTACGTTCTTGGTTTTGTATGTAGATGACAGTCTACTCATTGGGAATGATAAAGGAATGTTAACTATGGTGAAAGTATGGCTTTCACAGCTATTCTCTATGAAAGATCTTGGAGAAACCCCCTACATATTGGGTCTTCGACTCTATAGAGATAGATCGAAGAGGATGATAGGATTATCCCAGTCTGCTTACATTGACAAGATAGTCAAGAGATACAATATGGAAAACTCCAAGAAATGAAATGTTCCTTTCAGGCATGGAGTCACTCTCTCCAAGGGTACGTCTCCCAAGACTCCCGAAGATATTGAGGGCATGAAAGAGATTTCCTATGCCCCAGTTGTAGGGAGCATCATGTATGCCATGTTGTGCAGTCGTCCTGACATTTCTTAGGTAGTGAGTGTGGTAAGAAAATACCAATCTAACCCGAGGTAGGAACATTGGACTGTTGTGAAAAACATACTAAAATACCTTCGAAAGACAAAAGAGTTTTGTCTGCTTTCAATGGTACTTCACTACAGATTGTTTGGTATACTGACACCTACTGCCAGTCAGATCCAAATGGTAGAATGTCACATCTTCACAATGGGGTCGTGAGTAATAAGAATAATAGTCCACAACCCAAGCCGAACACATTGTCATAAGTGAGGTTACCTAATGAATGAAGTGTTCATTCTGGAATTTAGAATTCAGCACATCACCCATTCCACAGTTGTGTGACAATACTTGATCTATGGGAGATTGATGTTAAAAGGTAGCATCAGTGGAGAATGTGGCTGGCCCATTGACTAAGCCACTAACAAAGAAAGTGTTTGAGAAATGCATGGAAAGTATGGGACTCCGGCTTGTACCCGATTAGACCTAAGTGCAAGTGGGAGCTATCAGATAGTTATGCCCTTAGCTCCAATCAGATTGATGTATATTTTGACATTTATTGTAAATGAATAAAGTACATAATTGATTCATGTCATTGTGGGTAGCTCGCTCCTCGGTGTAGTTAGTCGGTTGCTCCAGTTCGATGTCTTCTGCCAGTTTTGCCTTTCCCTTGAGGGCAGCCACATAGCACTTACAGGATTTGAGTTGATCACATCGTATGACCCCTACTTTGTAATCTGTTAAAAACTTCATCGCGAGATAGTAAGTTGATACTATCACGCATAAAGCATGTGTGATGGGCCGACATATAATTGTGTTGTAAGGGGACGGAGTCGCGACCACAAAGAATGTGTGTTCAAACCGTACAATGTTCAGCCACATGCCTGCCTCCACTGGTACAGTGTCCCGACCTATAGGCCTAACTTCTTCTCCGCTGAACCCTACTAGTGAGGTATCCGCTGGTTTCAGATCACTCTGTTGTAGTTGTAACTTGACAAAAGTTCCTATGAAGAGGATATCAGCCAAACTACTTGAGTCCACCAAGATCCGCTTCACCACGAAGTCATTGATTATCAACTTTACAACAAGGGCATCATCATGAGGATATTGAATCCCACGAGCATCGTCCTCGGTAAAATAAATGGGTACTTCGATCCGAGGTCGATTGGATGGGTTCTTTGACTTGTAATCTAGTTCTCGGACTGAAGCCTTTCCTGCTGCTATTGTACACCCAGCTACAATGGATCCTCCAATGATCATATTGATCACCCCGCGGACCGGTCTTTCTTCTAATAACTGGCAAGGTGGCTGCTCGTTTTCCTACTGGTTTCTGGGGTGTCTTTCTTCCAATCTCCCTATCGGTCCCCCTGCCCTTTCTCCTTGTGCAAGATGTACTTCTTCAAGTACTCGCAGCGGATGAGTTCTTCAATTTCGTCGTGAAGGTTTTTGCAGTTCTTCGTGCTATGACCATGGTCCCGATGAAAGTGAGAATAAACATTCATGTTCCTGGTCATTGGGTCTCCCTGTAGCCTAGGTGGCCATTTGATGATGGAGGAGTCTTTAATGGCCATCAAGATCTCTCTTCGCTTTGCGTTAAGGGGAGTATAGTTGGTTCTCTCTACTGGCGGGGTTTTGAAACGCTGACCCAACCTATAACTTCGTGAGGGGGACTTACTCCTTGAGCTCAGGGACTTGCTTCTTCACCTAAAGGATTTGTTCTTTTTCCTTTTCTACCTGTTGCTCGTTCCTTCTTCTTCTCTCTTTCTCTTTTCACCTTAATGGATGTCGGTCTTCTGTTTCATTTCTTCTTCTGTACTGATGAACTGGTCGGCCAGCCTGAGGAACTTGGTGATGTTCTTCGGCCTGTTTGCCACAACATGCCACTTGAACTCCTTATGAGTAATTCCTTTACATGCTGCGGTGAGCATACCGCCGGATCAAGGTCTGGTATCTATAGGCACGTCTTGTTGAATCGCTTGATATAGCTTCAAATTGATTCTCCTTCCCTCTGCACCATGTTCAGAAGGCTTTCCTACGACTTCAGGCACTTCTTACTGGTGATGAAATGGTCCATAAGCATATCCGCAAACTCCACCCAGTTTCTGATGGAACCCAAGGCGAGGTTTCTATACTAGGTCCAAACTACTCGGAATGCGGTGGAGAAAGCCCTGCACATGCAAGCCTTATCGGCCTCGGCGAGATGCATTTGGGACTAGAATGCGTCTACATGATCATTGGGGTCAAAAGACCCATCATACTTGTCTAGTGGTGGTACCTTGAAATTTTTCGACATTAGAGCCGTCAGGAGCTTGGCTAACAAGGGGGATGGTCGGCTCAAAAGAGCAAGTGCCATTCTCGTGGCCACCGAGCTTACCTCTTCTCTTTCTCGGCCTTGATCTACTAGATGGTTGGGCAGCGAGCTTTGTGTCATCGTCGCTGCTACTTCTTTAGTGGTGCAGTGTTTGTACTGCCAGCCTCAGTGTCGTCAGGTATCTCGATCTTGCTTCGAATGGTGAGGCGAGGTGGTTTAGGTGTTCTTCTCGCTGCTTCTTCTTTGCTGCAAGTCCAGTGATGGCTGTCGCGGGGAAAGGGGTCTCCTATCAAGCCCGAAACTCAGGCCTCGAGCTAACAATCTACATTATCTTGATGTGGAAACTGCTAACTTTGCCTCTCGGGCTGGCTGAGTTCGGGCATATCCTTTAAGTTCTCTCTTCTGGAGGTCGGGGGAGTACGTCGATCACCTGCTATACCCCATGGTGGGGTTCATCCTGAGGGAGGGATGATACCTGCGAAGTTCTCTCACCACGAGGAGGAGACTGGCGGACATTCTGATGAACCTGGTGTTGATTCTGGTTTTGAGTTTGCCCTTGATGTTGATTTGTCGGTTGGTTCGGTTGCAGTAGTGGGAATTGCTGCTGGTACTGTTGATAGAAATAGTACTACTAAAACTACTAGAATTGGTGGATCTACTACATTTGAATCTGCATCATCTGGTCGTTGAATTGGGAGTGCCTGACCCCAAGGGGAATCACAGAAGGCTCCGAGAATGTGGCATTCACTTGGGGGAGCGGGACACTCACCTGATGGGTAGTGTGCAACACAGACAGTTATGGAACCCTGGAAATAGTCAGGGGGATGGTGAACTGGCTGACGGTCTCCAAGGAAACCTGGAAAGTGACTGTTTGCTGCTCTTGCCCCCTAGTGACGTTCATGTCGCTTATTCCATTGTGGCTAGATGATGCCATTGAGGTTGAAATTGGGATTGAGATCGTGACTAGGATTGGGATGACCTTTCAATTGTTTCCCACAGACGGCGCCAATTGATGAATCACGTTCTGAAAGCTGCTAACTGGAAGGTTGCTTGGACTTTTCTCATGTGGTGAGCTAGATCAAACTAAAAAACAGAGATCAGAGAAATCGGGGTAGATGACCCGGTGAGGTTGCTCCGATGCTTAAGTTAGTATTCTTTCTCTGATTGTGAGCTAAAAGCTTGAATACTAGAGAGCTTTTATGTAAATAATCATGCATACCTGGACCCTGGAGGGGTTGATGCCCTTATATAGTTGGGCTACCGTGGGTCTTACGAAACGATTACGGGATCTTTGGCCTGAATAGATAAGATTTGTTTCCGCTTTAGATGGGGATTAACGTATCAGTCAATGAAGTCTATTGTTACCGCCCGATCCGAGTGGGGAGAGGATAAGGCCTATCGCTACGCAGCGTGATCCCAAGAGGTTTGGAGTCCGTTGAGAAGCTTCTGGAGTCAATTACGTGTCACTTCGATTCTTGGGCCCCGAACTGACTTAGGTGCCGAGGTGCCTCTATACAGAGGTGACTCTATGCCGAGGTGGCTTTGTACTGAGGTGACCGAATACCCAAGCTCTGAAAATTGCTGATTAGGCTCTTCCTACTGAGTTGTCATCCTACTGGAAGATCAAGTCCACGTGAACTTTGCTTACTAGGTCGTGCCAAATTACCCCTCATAAAAAATTATCACAAAAAAGGAGGAAAATTTATCAATTTTAGGGGGATGTGCATATGTGGACACTAGAAACCAATGCAAATTTTCTAATGCTTTAGGGATTATACATATCAAGTGCTTGATTTTTAGCCTTTTAGAGTTGTTAATTCCGCATCAAGAAGTGTGGCACTAAAAGCTTCACTATTCTCTAACACCCTCTAGGCTTCAACTTAAATATAAATTTTATGGAACTAGCTAGGATATTTTAATATAAAATATAGCCACAGTTTAATAGATGTGTAACAAAATTAATTAGGAATCTAGTCAAATAAAGCCAAGTTAAAGGATCTCATTACCAAACATATCTATAATCATGTTGAACTAATGCTAGAGGCATTCTGTTCAATGTTATATGAACTGGAATATGAATATCATAAAATTCAAGAATTTACAATTCAGACCATGTTTTTAAGTTTTTATCAGTTTAAATCAGACATTTTCTAACTTCCTTTTCTATCATGTATTCTGGGGATAGATAAAAAAAAAAACAAAAAAACAGAAAACAAGATATATAGAGAAAATGAAAAACAAGAAAGCAAGATAGCTCAAATCCGCAAAGAAGCTGAAGAAATGAAAGCAAGCAATGGTTGAAGGTTTAAGCTAAGCATAGGAAATATCTATTCAAGGAAGAGGATATGGCTTCCAAGTGTCGTGCCAAAAGGATGGCACTCCATATACTCAATGCCTGAGGAGATGTCTATATACAAAGCCATATATATGTTCTACTAATTACCACGCCTGGGGGCACTCCATCACAGTACGTTAACTGCAGAATAAGCAAATTTTAAATTCCATGGCTTCATATAGAACCCACTAAAGAAACACCACAGTTCGAATAGTTAAGTGACTACTACACCCAAGGATAGCCAACAAAAGGATGATGGTGTCAAATAAGTCATTTTGGCTCCGACATATATTTGAATTGCACTCAACTTGAAGTTAAGGTCAAGTTTTGTATTTGAATTGCACTCAACTTGAAGTTAACTTGAATGGGTTGGAATTGACTCCGACATATATTTGCACCATGTTCATCTGAATTAGGTCCGCTTACTTTCAAGCTTCACAACCCATGTCTTTCGTATAAAATCTCTTTGATCAACATTGAATTTCTCTGAGTTATCCTTGACATACAATGTGTTGTAGTGATTTAGACCAATGAAGTCATATGGGCACTTAATTTGTTTCAATTGATTTGGGGTGAAAGAGGCGATCCTCAAGCCCGAAATCTTCTTCATAGTTGTAGGGTAATCTCCAAATCATAAGGGGTCAATGTACCTGCAATTAGCTAGATAGTTTTAATAGGACATGTGAGGTACCTCATTTTGTGAATACATGGTGGGCATGGACTTAATTACCACCCAACATAGAAGTCATTATCCCTTTAGGTTACAGCTTTATCGTTCTTCAGTTGTGTTTGTAAAACGAAGAAACCAGTAAGCAAAGACATTCAAGCCTATAACTCCATGTTGCTTGCCTTGCATCACCATCTATTTCACTCCCTCGAAATTCGCAAACTGAGTCATACTTATCTTTGTATAATTTTGTAGTTGATGCATGTGCAAGCAAGATGTTATGTGTAACAATATATGGCTCTATAGCTTAATTTTCAATTGTGCAGTTAATCCCAGAAGGTGAAGAACAATGATCAAGTGGAAACACTTCATTGTCATAACCTCCCAAGGCAAAGACGTTGGAGTCATTCTAAGGCCCCGTTCATTTTTTTGTAAGTTATTTATCTGGGTAAATGCAATTACTTGGGTAAGTTTTTCCTGAGAAACACTTACCTAGGTAAGTGCACTTACCCATGTTCTTTTATTTCTCAGGTAAATAAGGCACGGACCATTTTAGTCATATAAATCCATTATTAAAATGGGCATTTTTGTCACATTCAAGTGTTGGCAACTTTCCCCCTATGTGAGAAAGTTATTTACCCACCTAGGAGATGGGTATCACTTTCTTGGGTAAGTGATACACAGGAAAATAAACTTTCCCTGGTCCCCACATGAAACTGAAAAAAGAACATGGGATTCTTGATCAATGGGAACCAAAATCCCATTGACCAACTTTCCCCCCTCTCCAAATCCAAAAAAAGAACACCCCCTAAGTAGTCCAATGAGACACTCTACCACCAAAATCTCTAAAGCACACATATGCATAAGCTGTGAAATCATTCCTACATCCATATAGGGTTTAGCATCATCATACTCATTATTTGATATTAATTCAATTTTACATTTGATGAATGATGAATCTAGTATCAGCAATATGAGGTATGAGAGTGAGAAAAATTACAGAATCTGTTAGCATACTCATCTTCATGCATTTGAGGGATATCATAATGGAGCAATGTAACATGTAGTGGCTGAATTCCTGCATAAATTAAAAATAAAAATAAAAATCAAGAAACAAAGGCATATATAGTGGGTATTCAGACAAGATGTCCCTTTATCGCCTTATTTGTTCATCTGGGGTATACAAGTGTAATCAGCCTTCTTAGAGAAAGCTGAGTTGGAGGGAGAGATATTCATGGCTTCAAGTTCAAGAGAAAATGCATGTCTGTTTCTCTTCTGTTATTTGCATATGACTGCATTATTTTTGCCCAGTCAGATTCAAAGGAGGCTAGAAAAATTTTGGAAATATTAGAGAAGTTTCAAAAGTTGTCGGGCCAACATGTAAATTAGGCTAAATCAAGAGTCTACTTTAGCCAGAATCTACATAGAAGACAAAAGAAAATGTTACAACAACAGCTGAGAATGAAACTTGTAAATTTGAAGGATAAATATCTTGGTACAAGGCTATGGATGAGAGAGAATAGAGCAGCTGCTTTCTAAGAACTGGTGGAGAAAACTAAATAGAGGATAGCCTTATGGAAGGCGAAGATATTATCGCAGGTAGCAAGAACTACCATGATAGAAACACTTTTTTGGAGTAAAAAAAAAAAAAAAAACATTTAAAAGTTGCTAATAGGGTTGACATTTCGTAAAGACTCTAGGTACAAGATTCTTTTTTCGTCTCTTCATATTGATAAAGACTCCTAAATATAGGATTCTTTAGACCCATTTGACCCCACCAAAAAGTTTGAAACCCTCGAAATCCTCACCCTATAAAAGTTCACTTAAAAACTCCCTCTCTAAACTTTAAACCAAATAAGATTCTGTTTTGCACGTTGTCGTTGGCTTGCAATACTTTCTTGTGGTGTAGCATTAATACAATACTCTCTCTTAAGAAAATCTTGGCCACCCAAATTTGCCAACCTTCTCTTCTTATAGCTTTCACTAAAATGACATATCTATCCCCAAAACCCCCTAAAATAGCCAAAATACCCCCTTATCCTTCGTCTACCCAGAATGCCCCTAAAGTCACCTCATCTGGACACTTATACCGCTAAGAACTCTTGAAATACCTGAGATACTCTTCACTTCCTCTCTTACCCAGTTACCCAGCATATCCTTCGACTATGTTTGGTTGTCAAGGTGTAAATTCAGTGAGACGGGAGCTATTATAGTCGACATAGAAGGAGAGAAGCAGAGAAAAAAGAAGAAAAAGAAAAAGGAGGATAAGAGAGAAAGAAAGAGAGAGAACAAAAGAGAGACAGATGGAGAGAGAAAGGTCAGAGGTGGGTTCACAGATTTCATACTACTACTGCAATTGGGTTTTGTTGCTACCGCCCTAGGAGAGAGAAATCTCATACTGCCACTGCAACTAGGTTTTGTTGCTGCCACCCTATGTTCAGACCCGCCCTGGGAGAGAGAAATCTCATACTGCCGTTGTCGCTGGGTTTTCCTTCTAGTTGTTTGACAAAGACATATCGGCACCAACAGAGAAAAAATGACAAGAAAGAGACGTTAGTTTTACATTGACAATTTTGATGTATATTTTTCATCGATTGTCGGCATAAAAAATTTTAAAAATGAGCTTCACACCGATTTACGGGTAAAATTACACTCTTTCCAAACATGTGTAAAATCGAACCGAGGTGTAAATTTTACCCAGGTTCGATTTTCCACCCCAAACAAACGTGGCCTTGAAGAAAGGAAAGGAAGGGGAGTTATGTTTTTTTTTTCCTTTAATCATTTTTGCCAAAGCGGTGGGGGAGCGTTAGAACGTTTGGAGTGAAGAACTACCATGGATGTGCTTAAGTTCAGTCACTCGATCTCCTCTTTTTCTTAATACTAGTTCAACACTCATTCACTGCCACTGCCCACTCAAACGACAAGGAGAGAGATCAGAGCTCAAAGGAAGAGAGATCGTTTACTTCTCCGTTCATTCCAGCTGCCCCTAAGGCAGAGGAGAAATCCAGACATACGTATTAGACAAAGTCGAAGTCCACCCAGCCTCCATTCCTTTCAGTCCAAACGCAGATGTAGGTTTTCATCCTCTATTTCTCTCGTAATTTTTTGTTGTTTAACTCTGATGGAAGCTGGGGTGTAAACGATAATGCGCATACGTGCATGGCGCATGCACGTATGGCGTCTACAAGTGGAACTCCTCCTCTATCATGTTGTACACTCCCTCTCCAACTCACATTGTAATTACCTCTTCTACTGTACTTCTTCCTTGTAGATAATCCTCATCTTTGTAGATTACTTTTGTAAAGGATAAACTTATCCTAGCGAGATAAGCTCTTTCCTAGTTAGGTTTCACGTAACCCATCCTGATCAAGATTGGACTTATTTATCTTTGTAACTGTATAAATATCATTAATCAAAGTCGAAGTGATTAATTCGACCATTATTCTCATATGGTATCAGAGCCATAAACAAATCTTTGTTTTTTTCTTTTCTTCTTCTTCAGGTTTCTTTCATCATGTCTTCCAGCATGTCTACCAGTTCAATCAATCAAATCAACTTTGGAGCATTGGGGAATCACATTCCTCAGTTGATTTCAGTACGGTTGGATGGTTCCAACTATATCGTATGGCGTTTTCAGGTTGAAAATACCCTTCTGAGCCATGAGCTCCTCAGCTATGTCAATGGGACAAACCCTTGTCCATCTCACTCGATGACAGAACCCTACACACAATGGGTTAAGCAGGATCATTATATTTTCAGCTGGTTGTTATCCTCTCTAATGGAAACAGCCCTGGCGCAAGTCGTGGGAAGCAAAACTAGCAAGGATGTTTGGGAAACCCTTAAGAGTCTCTAATCTCTCCATGACTGGCTATCTGCAAAAACTCAAGGTGATTGGTGACAAACTTGCCACAATTGGAGAACCTCTAACAAATTCGCAATTGATTCATCATGTCCTCAATGGTCTCGGTCCAAATTATGATGCTTTCTCTACAGCTATCATTACTCGCACAGATGAGTTATCATTTGCTAGCTTATAAGGTATGCTTCTCACTCATGAAAATTGTTTGCTTCATTCCGTAACTGCACAAGCTACCTCTCCTTCTGTGAATCTTACCTCCAAGGGAAAGATTCCAAGAAATATAATAAAGTTGATCTACCTCAATCGGGTAATGGCTCCACCAAGCCCTCGAAATACAGCAATAATCCCTGCCAGATTTGTGGAGGATGGAATCATTCTGCTAGGTACTGTCAAAAATTACTTGCACATATTGACAGTTTGAAGAACCCTAAACGATCACAACACTGGTATTTACAGCTGCTTCCGGCGCAATAAGAAATATACAGATATTTGGTTTCCTAATTCTAGAGCAACGCATCATCTCACTTTAGATCTTAATAAACTACAAATCCATTCAGACTATGATGGATCTGATTGAGTCTCTATTTGCAACAATTCAGGTTTGCAGATTGCTCATTCAGGCTCTTCTATTGTTTCTACTTTTTCTTCCAGATCACTGCTTATGAATAATATTTTGCATGTTCATTGGATCTCCTTCAATCTCTTTTCGGTGGCTCGGTTTGCTACTGATAATAATGTCTACTTTGAATTTCGTCCTGATGAATTTTTTGTGATGGATCAATGCACCGGGGTGATAATTCTTCAAGGGCTGAATAAGGATGGTTTGTATCAGCTTCATCTCCCTATCATGACATCGGCTTCTTCCCCCTCTGCGTTTGTAGGTATTCGTGCCAGTCTTATGATCTGGCACCATCGACTAGGTCACCCTGCTCTCAAAGTGACTCAATCTATTATCTCTTCCCAGCATTTACCTCTTACTTCTAGTACTACATTTAATTTTTGTTCAGCTTGCTCAATGGCCAAAAGTCATGTACTTCCCTTTGCCAGAAATCATACTATTAGTAAAACTCCTTTGGAATTAATTCATCGTGATTTATGGGGACCCTCTCCAGTACTTTCTGCTTCTAGCCATTGTTACTATATTCTTTTTGTTGATGATTTTAGTCGGTACAGTTGGATTTTTCCTCTCACCTTCAAATCTAAGGCTTTTAATGTATTCTTGAAATCCAAAGCTAATGTTGAATTATTATTTGATGCTAAAATTAAATATTTCCAAAGTGATGGTGGCTTTGAATTCAAAAATTTTGAAAATTATTTTAATCATGTGGGTATCTCTCACCGTATATCATGTCCATACATAGGCACAGAATGGGCGAGTTGAATGCAAACATCGCCATATTGTTGAGATTGGTCTTGCTCTCATGACTCATGCCGGAGTCCCTCCTAAATATTGGTTCAAGTCCTTCTCCACTGTTGCCTATCTCATTAATCGGCTTCTTACTTTGGTTCTTGGATCATGCTCTCCGTTTGAGAAATTATTTGGGCATCCTCTGGATTACCTCGAACTCAGTGCATTTGGGTGTGAATGTTTTCCTCATGTTTGGTCATATAACAAGCACAAGTTACAACCTCGCTCCCTTTCATGTGTATTTCTTGGGTACTCTAATTCTCACAATGGTTATGTTTGCCTACATCAGCCTACAGGATGGGTCTTTATTTCTCGCAATGTTATTTTTAATGAGGAACATTTTCCTTTCTTCATCATACGGCTACTGCATCGCCACCATCATTGACCCCGCTTCCTTCAGTTAGGGCTCCTCCCATTGTTGTTGCTTCAGACACTGGTTCTCCAATTGAAGTCTCATCTTCCCCATCGTCCCCTCAGGAAGTTGCGCCCTCATCTTCCACTACTGAATCCACTGATTCTGCCTTACCACCTTCTTCTTCCTTGCATCTGATGACCACTCAAGCTTGCCATGGTATATTCAAGCCAAATCTGAGGTATGCCTTACTTGCTAGTCCCCTTGCTGAATCTGAGCCAACTTGTTATTCTCAAGCTCATAAGGATCTTCAGTGGGTTCTTGCCATGACTGATGAATATAAGGCCTTGCTTCAAAATAACACTTGGACCCTTGTCCCAGACCCACCTGATAAAAATATTATTGGAAACAAATGGATTTTTAAAATCAAGCGCAAGTCTGATGGTTCGGTTGAATTTTTCAAAGCACGCCTTGTTGTCAAAGGCTTCTCCCAGGAAGCAAGCCTTGATTATGATGAAACATTCAGCCCTGTAGTCAAACCAGCTACCATTCGCATAGTGCTCTCTCTTGTTGTTTCCTTTAATTGGGTTGTTCGCCAATTGGACGTCAACAATGCCTTTTTACATGGTAACATTTCAGAAGAAATCTATATGAAGCAACCAGTTGACTTTGTTGATCCCAAATTTCCAACACATGTCTGTCGTCTCCATTGATTTCTCTATGGATTGAAACAGGCACCTTGTGCATGGTTTACCAGGATGCATGAATTTCCTCTCTCTCTCTCTCTCTCTCTCTCTCTCTCTCTCTCTCTCTCTCTCTCTCTCTCTCTCTCTCTCTCTCTCTCGGTTTTCTTGAATCCCGAGCTGATGCCTCTCTTTTTATCTCTCGTTCTAGTTCTGACATCATTTTAATTCTTATTTATGTGGATGACATTATCATTACAGGCTCATCCACATTATCATTATGTGGATGACATTATCATTATTTTCTTGGTGTTGAATTTCACAGATCGTCACATGGTCTTCATCTCTCTCAGCACAAGTATATTGATCTTCTGCATCAAGCACAACTTCATGATGCCAAACCTCTCTCCACTCCTATGTTTTCCTCCGCTCATCTCACCAAGTCAGAGGGCGAACCACTTATTGATCCCACTTTCTTTCGTAGCATTGTTGGCACTCTTCAATATGTTATTATTACTCATCCAGAAATTGCCCTTGCTGTAAACAAGGTATGTCACTTCATGCAATCTCCTACTACGGTACACTGGTAACTGCAAAAAGGATTCTTCGCTATCTGAAAGGTACAATCACTTATGGCTTGTTTCTTCAACCATGTCGTACCTTCTCTCTTGTTGCTCACTTTGATGCTGATTGGGGAAGTTGTCTTATGGATCTACATTTTCAGAGTGGATATTGTGTATTCTTGGTCCTAACTTAATTTCCTGGAGTTCTAAAAAGCAACCTACAGTGGCACGATCCAGCATTGAATCAGAATGTCACAGCTTAGCCTCTACTATTGCAGAGGTTTTATGGCTTCACATGCTCCTCCAAGAATTAGCTGTCTCCCTCTCTGCAACTCCTTTGATATGGTGTGTGACAACATGGGAGCTAAATTTCTTACTAACAACCCTGCACTTCATTCTTGCTCCAAACACATCGATTTGGATATTCACTTCATTCGGGAGAAAGTTGCGACTAAGCTCCTTCATGTACAGTACATATCTTTGGCGGATCAGATCACAAATATTCTCACTAAACCTCTTGGTCCTCCACAATTTGATAACCTTCATCACAAGCTCACCGTGGCTCCCCCGGCTATGCTTGAGGGGGGTTGTAAACAATAATGTGCATACATGCATGGCGTATGCGAGTGGAACTCCTTCTTCTCCTCTATCATGTTGTAGACTCTCTCTCCAACTCACACTGTAATTACCTCTTCTACTATACTTCTCCCTTGTAGATAATCATCATCTCTGTAGATTACTTTTGTAAAGGATAAACTTATCCTAGTGAGATAAGCTCTATCCTGGTTAGGTTTCATCTAACCCATCCTAATCAAGATAGGACTTACTTATTTTTGTAACTCTATAAATATCATTAATCAAAGTCAAACAGATTAATTCAACCATTATTCTCATATGAGGACATGCAAAGGATGGAAGGGGGTTGTTGCATGCACGACACAAGGCTGGTGATGACTCTACCAACATGCGAGAATTATAAGAAGTATTACATCCATTATCGTCCATTCCAAGGCTGGTGATGAATCTAAAAGTTCCAAAATAAGTGTTTATTTGGGTCATTAAGCACTTATTGGTATTTGGGAAATAAGCCCAAAATAAGTTTTTAGTTTAAAAATAAGGGTTTATTTTTTAAATCCAAATTTCCATCTTTTTTAGGTGCTTATACAATAAGCACTTATTCAATTTTTTTCTTCCAAAGTTATCCCTAGTTGAATTTTAAAATACCACTTATAAAATTATCTCTATTTGAATTTTATAGAAGTACTTTTTGAAAGTACTGTCATCAAAGTGTTTTATAAAAATAATTTAATAAAAGTGCTTTCAAAGGGTATATTTTGAAATTTTGAAAGAAAATGAAAGACAAAATAGTATAAGCATACAAATGGAATGAATGTGAATTCCGGTTTGCTTGTCTTATAGGTGATGTGATCCGCAGAGAATGGAAGTAACATTGTTTGTTTAGGTTGCGTTTGGAATCAGTGTAAAATACATTGATGACGTTTTACACTGAACCAGAAAGTGACCGCTGCTTTTTTGAAAATAATGATGGGTAGAAGAGTATAAAGTTTTACATCTATAAAATCGATGTAGTTTTTAAATCGATTATTGATATAAAACTTTAGATCTGATGAGGTTTTACATCGGTTATCGACATACCCCATCCAAACGCACGCAAAACTGAACCGAAGTGTAATTTTACACCGATAATAATTACACCCTCTTTCCAAATGCATGCAAAACTGAACTGATGTAAATTTTACATCGATTCTTGATTTACATCGTATCCAAATGCAGCCTTAGGAGTAAAATGGAAAGCCCCCACCACAAACAAGAGAGGATATATGATGAACATGGTGAAACTTCAAATCAGATTTCAGGATACAAAATTTGCACTGTTAATAAGTGCAAATGAGACAAAAAGTTGAAATTTTTCATCAGGTAGGATACAATAACATAGATACAAATGCATATAAACCCGAACCAGGTGTAAATTTTACATCTGGTTCGAATTTGCACTGCAAACAAACAGAACCTAGGGGCATTTTTTAAGCCAAGTACAAGCTGCAGAAAAATGCTTTATGAAACCAAATATGGTTGTAAACCCTTACCAAGGATTCCCAAGGGATGGAACAGCCTGGACGCAGAGGCTGAACTCACAAGGCAATGATAGCGTATATGGGGATGAACAAATCTAACGATAACGACTGAAAATTTTGCACTCTACATGTTTGCATTTGTACTCCTTCAAAACTCAGCTAAATGCCTATTGGGAGGGATTTGCAACAACAGCTTCCGACATTGCAAGATAGGCCCCACATAAAAAGTCAGCAAGCCTGTTTGGTGAAAACCCCAAAAAGCCAAAAAGTAGCTTCGTTGAGCTGCAAAATCGACTTTCCGGTGAAACTAGTTTTGGTGGAACCTCCCAAACCACTCAGTCAACATAGATCGATAAACGCTGAAGCCCACCCAAATAGACTCTTAACTACTACAGCTCGATGGAAAGACTCACGAGATGTGTAGGGGTGGAAAGATGTGCACAAGTGCTTGACCATGCATTTTAAGCCATTGTGTGCCAAAAAATGTAGTAGGTTTGGTACTGCGCCATGCTCTATGTTTGGGTTGAGAGACTGAAATTGTGTGTAACGTCTTAGCTTTTGGAGAAGGAACAAGTCTTGGAATTAACTTATCCTTTCCACCCTCTTAAATGTACATTATGTTGGAATTCAAATACAATGCATATGACTAAGAAAGACATTTTGTTGAGAAGTTGCTTCCTCCAAAGAAGGGGAAAAAGCACTGCAAATTTTGGAAGATGCAAGTTGACACGACACAATTATATATTCAATATTCACCTATTCTACAACAACCCAAATGATATCCATAGTCTGTTTGTTGTTATGAAACATAGGTTGATACTCAGATAGGACTATTCATACACTATTCAATGGAGTAATATCAAAAATTACAAGCAATTGATGCATAGAAGAAAATATCAGTCATACACAAGCATAGCAGGATCATGATAACCGGGTTTAATCCTTCAACATTCTCTTCAGTAGATTCCAGGTATTATTCTGTAAGGAACCTTGTTGCAATATAACTTCCAGTATTTTCCATATCTGTTGACAGAAATTTATCAATACCCAGTTCAACATTTTAACCGGGTTAAATTCAAAAATCATAAGAAATTTTAACATATGAAGAACATAATAACGCATGGATCATGCCAGAGTTTGGCATTTACCTTCCAAGTCTGAGAGTAGCACTTAGTGCTACTCTCATAGTGTATCACTAGCGATGAAGGGGCAAACTGAGACACTTACCTTCCAAGTCTCTCAATGGGATAACAGGAAGGAAAATTTTAATTATTTGTTAATATGGTGACAAAAAAAAAGGGCTTTCTATTCAAATTTTATGATTTTTAGGCACGTATACCATCAGTACAATTGGACTAGAAAGATCATAAAAATGAAACTCGAATAAGGCTTGTTTCTTCTCAACAGTTTTATTCTACTATTTAGCTCCACATTAGTTAGAGGAAAATTTTTCATTCAGAAGAAGACAGGTTAAATTTAAAGTAAAAAAATAATAATAATAAGTCAATTTGAGAGTATGTTCTTACTTGGATCGACAACGGTCATCATCTCTTTTTGCTCGGTCAAAAAGCAGGATTGTCAGAAACACAACATAGAAGTACGGCAGACACTGTACAAGTTCAATGATAATTAGCCTTTTTCTTTTTTTTTGATAAATATAATTATCCTTTTCTTTTCTTTTTTTTTTTTGATAAATATAACTATCCTTTTCTTATGCAAGATAATATCCAAAAGTCACTAATACGGTATGTACTGTATTACAATGGCTGGAGATACTTACATGACTGAAAAGAGCCGGCAAAGTCCAGAAGAAAGCAGCTAAAATTTCTGGCACATAGTGGAAGTGTCGAGATAAACCCCACCTGCAGAAACCATGAATCAATAGAAAAAGTCTCTTATAAGGAAGCAAAATTAGTAGCCTATACTTGGTTGCCCACACAATAAGAGAACAGCAGAATGTGAGGCTGCATTTAGACTTCGGGGTGGAATACCAACCATTTTGGAGGCACTCACATCATCTACAACAGCTAATTAGTTCTTGCCCCAAGGGGAGAGAACAAAAGAGAGAGAGAGAGAGAGAGAGAGAGAATGAAAAAAATGGCAAACCTTAGTCCTCAGCAATCCCTTTATCTAGTGAGAGGAGGAAGAGGAGTTCCAGTAATTTCTACCAACTCTATTTCAATTCTCTGAAAAACTAGTTTTCATTGTTCAAGAAAAATTTCCATCTATTATTCAGGGTATACAGTATATATAAGAATGAATCTCTTCAGCCCTCTCAGTATGTTTGGTGCATATCCAGGTTTGCATCAGCGGCCAATAAAGGTTATTAACATTAAATATTTTATATATAATTTTATTTTAATAGTATTAACTATAATAACATCAATTTCATAGGTTTAAATTTCATAAGATTTTAGTAAATCTTATTATTTTGTCATGATATTTCTGTTTAGGGTTGTTGTTTGTTATGACGTAAATTTCTTTATAATCTTATATTTTATTACTCTACTTTTATAATCATTTCTAACTTAAGTGTTTATAAGACCCATTGACATAGATTGTCGAACATTTTTAGATTTTGCATTTATGTAAATGAAAAGGTAAAGACAAAAATAACATAAATAGAAGATCATATAAATTAGATTGAATGCTCAAACACAAAACATAAAATTTTTCCTTTCCTGATTAGAAATTGTTCCTATGTGTTAATATAAGAAAAAAATTAACAGGTTGTGTATACACAAAGCATGAATGAAGGAAAAAAAAATCATTCAACCCCATCCCAAAAAACAAGGTCAAGGCAGCTCAGATATACAAAATAAGCTCATTAAATGCGCTTTCAAAACAACACAAAGACCTGCAAGACATATAAGAACGTGAAACACTGAAACCCTCACCAGCAATGAATACCACTGCTCTTAAACCAGGAAATAGAAAAACAAAAAACAGAAACTACATTTTTTTTATCAATAACTGTGGATTGAATTGATATTAAAAATATGAGAAAATTACAGGGCAAGGGGGCTAAACAATCTTAGCTCCCAAGAACAACCATTAAACATCAAAAGAACAAAAATTACAAGACAGCCCAAAAAATAAAATGTCTGTTCACCCCTTGTCTAGCTAGACTATCTGCCAAAGAGTTCACACTTCTTTTTACCCATTTGTATTGGATTTCCTTGTCCTTAGTCAGCCACTTGAATTTCCTCTTTTCATTACTGTAATTCCAAAGTCTAAGACTATCCTCTTTCAGCCAGTTTACCACCACTTCAGAATCTCCTTCTATGATCAGCTTGTTAATATGCATATCCTTGATTCTTTGTACCCCTTCAAGAGCTGCAAGAATCTCAGCTCTCAAAGAATCTCCCACCCCAACTGGTCCAGAATACATAGCTAACAGATTCCCTTGTTCATGTCTTATTACTCCTCCTATTCCGGATGGCCCTGGATTGCCCAAGCTGCTGCCATCAAAGTTCAGTTTAACAAAGTCATGGGGTGGGGGGATCCAACAAACATTTGAGGCCTTCCTCATTGGAACAAGTTCTGCTATCTCCTTCCACTTTCTTTGCAGCTCATCAAAGCCAAGGTTTTCAGCTAGTGTATAATCCTAATGTGGATGACCTCAAGCATTGCTTCCAAACTTCTCTCATTATCTGTAAATATTCGTGAATTTCTCTCCTCCCAAATAGTCCAATAGACTGCAGCCCTCATACACCTCCACATAAACTTGGCCCTTTTTGTTGGCCGAAACGGCATAAATGTGAAAAGGCTTTGCACATTCGAAGGGGGGTCCACCTGCACCCAAACAAAGAAGTACACCACTCCCAAATGATGTTAGTGAACCGATAGGAGATTAGTAAGTGATATCCAGACTCACCATCAGCTTTACAGAGGACACACCAGTGAGGACAAAAACAACTATTGGGTCTTTTTCTTTGAAGTAAATTTGTTGTGTTAACTCTTTCCAGAAAGGCTTCCCAACAGAAACTCCCAACCTTAGGAGGTATAGGATGACACCACACCTCTTTAACAAGGAAAGACAAGCCAGAAGAAGAAGAATGTGTGGGAGCACTAAAGAAAGAGGCACAAGTGAAAGAACCAGAGGGGGTGAGAGTCCAAATTCTACCATCTGCCTTTGTTGGCTCTAGGAACACCCCTTCAACAATGGATAACAGTGATGAGATACCATCAAGCTCTGTGTCCCTGATATCTCTTCACAGGCCCAAGTTCCAGCCAACCCCAGAAATAGAATTAGAAGGAACAATGAATGAAGACACCGGTTCATTTTTAAAAGTGGAAAGGGCAAAAAGAAAAAACAGAAACTACAGGCCCCCCATCCCCCAGTTCTAGATTTAATTATAATTAACATCATCAGTTTTGTAGAACTAGCTCCCGTTCTACATCCTCTTCACTTTCTCCTCTATTCGTACTTTTGCACTGGTCAACCCTTATCATTTAGCAGTAAATTATTTTTCTTATTCAACAACTGTTTTTCTGTCTTAAAGCATTTTGAAATACTATTTGACCCTGGAATTTAATTTATGATTTATTTTTTAGTTGGTATTTCTTTTTCATTTTGAAGATCAAAAATTCAAGAAAAAACACAGCTTACAAGCAACAAAATATGTGTTAAGATAACACCTAACCACACAAACACCAGAGCAAATCAGACATTACAACTCAAAAAAAAAAAAAAGAAAGAAAGAAAGAAAGAACCCCCCTAACCAGTATGAATTTAATCTTTGAATTCAAAATCTTCATCTTGCCCATCCCGATCTTCATACCACGCCTCTCCACCTTTGCTGATGATAGGCTTTTTGAGGCTTTCTACTCTCTTCTTTCAAAAACTTCAAAAGCCCTTCTAGCAAACTCTTCTTCTCCTAAGAAAAACAAGCCTAAAGTCTTTCCAATCGTCACATCCCTTTCTGCCAAATTTTCAATTTCCAATCTCTTACCGTTCTCATCCACTTCGCAATTCAGAGAAACATCAAGAATCATCTTGCTTTCTTGATTCCCCCCAAACTCCTTTTCAGACACCTCCAACTTAGTCATTTCAACTTCTTCTTTGACCCTCTGAGTCTAGGCCCACTCTCCCTGTAAATTCTCTTAAACTTGTTTGTAGGACCAGCGTCAATCAAACCGTCTTTTAGTCTTGAAAATATTTTTGAAACATGAACAATTTGGAACTTGCCTGATTCTTTGCCCTTTTTCACCAACACCAACCCCCCTTCATCCCCATCCTTGTTCACCAATCTCTTCCAACCTAGGTCCACTCCAAGTTTGCCAACTTGGACATCAATTCTGAGCAGATTATCACCAACATCAATACTGCCGCTCTCTCCTTTATCCTTCTCCCCTGGATTGCAGGCCTCTGTAAACCTGACATCACTACCACCCACTTCCTCCCTTTCCTCCTTCCTCACTCCTTTCTCCCCTCATAATTTTCCTTTCTTTTCTTCCCCCCAAGAGGAAATTCCTCCCTTGGCTCCTCATTTTCATTCCTTTATTTTGACTTACAATTGCCTCCTAAGAGGAAATTCTTGCTTTCACCCATGCCCCTGCAGCAAGGTTCGAAGTATCGATACACAAACTTGTTTATTAGGTGTTTCAATACCACACAACTTTTATTTAGTTTTTTTTTTTCAAAATTGGTCAGGTGGGTCAGTTTTAGGCCTGTCTAACCACTGAAAGTGTTAAAACCCCAACAGCCCTTGATTTAGAGTATTGGGGCTTGCCGATACGCCTGATACAGGGCGCCATATTGAAATTTTGAACCTTTCCCTGCACTGTGTTACTTTCCATATTTTGATTTATTACTTTCCCAGATATTAAGTTCAGTAATACAACCATATTTAAAAACTAACCATCCTGAAGTGAGAAGAAGGCTGGATTTCTTTTCACCACTTGTGGTATGATAAAAGGCCTCTATCTGCAAAAGAATTGAATTGCATTAACCTTCTTCTGAGCACTACACTGTAGAAAAATATATTATTTTCTCAGGAAATACCATTAAAATGCAGAAAAATGGGTACATAAAATGGAAATGGAATGAGAGATAGAACAAAAACCTTTGATGGAGCCTTCCCCCAAACCAAAGATTTCCCATTTGTTCTTCGGAATTCTTGTCTCTGACGGTCACAGTCATAGTTGACATATATGCATACAATACCCGCAAGAAAAATATATATAGCAAGCTGGAAAAACCAAAGAAACAGTAAGAAAGTAGAAAATATTACTACAACAAATAAGACACAATTGAAACAACTGAGGAAGGGGCCATTGCTTGGTATAGTGATATAATCCCAGGCTGACAAGTGTAAAAATGTGGGTTCAAGTATGAGAACAGCCACTTTGTGCAAAAACATTGCCAATGGCCATTTTAATTGTAACAACTAAGGAAATCACATTTTTCATTGAGTGTACTTGAAAAGCCATCTTACTACTTGTTAACAACAGCATAGTTCCAGGCCCAGCAAGGAGAAATCAAGAAAAATGAAAATTGCATATCAACACAATCTGTAGTTTTCCAGGCACCAAGGCAAAGCTAGGCAATGAGGCCCCTTGTTGCCTAGTCACCTAGGAAAAGAATTTTTTTTCAAATAAAAACCATGAATTCTAGGGTAGTTCCTTAGGTTCAATAGGGAACTACCCTTAAATTTTCATAAAAAAAAAAAAAAAAAAAAGTATAAAGAAGAAGAAGAAAATTGTTTTGATCAGACAAGATTTAAGTTTCTCCTTCCTTATTGGTTCAGGTTTTGAAGTCTTTGAGGGTTCAATACAGTATCACATAAGAAAATAATAAAAAGAAACTAGTATTTAAACCCACAAAATGAAAATTTTAGTTTAATAATGTCTATTTTATTTTTATAATCTCAAAGAAAATTTAAGAAATAAGAATAAAAAAGTATTTAATAGTGCCATTTACAATTTAGTTTGGCAATTAAGCAAGCAACCCTCAATGGGCACCCTAGTAATTTGCTTTTTTTGTCAGTAACAGTTAAAATTTTACAAACATATCCCATGTGAGCATCTTGCCGTCACTAAGAATTTACAACCCCCCCCCATTGGGAAATTAATCCCTAATACACCTTATTTTTATCTATGATCTTGCCAGTCCACTGAGAATATTCACTGAACAAAGTGTTCACTTGTAGTTGGTGTCCATCTCCAATGCCATTTTATTGATCTCCCTTAAAGTGTTTCTAAGATTCCATAATCCTGCATCATTGTTTCTAGTCTAGCCAATGACTACATCTCAGTTTCCTATCTATATGCCCCTGAAATTTAAGGACTTTGTCATCCTTTGTCCTAAAACTGCCCACAATTCCACTTCCACCCATCAAAGTTCATACTGATAGTGTAAACAGGGATGGGATAGTGATCTAAATCTTTTGTTTTTTCTTTTCTTATTGTTCATCCCCAATGTACAACCCCTAGTTATACAAAGGTTTTTTTGTTAATGAAATGATACTTTACCTCTTCTAAACAAAAGGCTTATATTGGTAGTGTTCATAATTAGGGTGGGGTGGGCGGTGCTATGGCAGAGAAATATCTTTAGCTGAAGAGAAAGCAATATACTACCAAATCCTAATTATGCCGGTCTGTAGTAAAATGATAATTTCAATCAGGGGTATTTTAGTCTTTGTCAAGCAGAATTGAAGTTATAGGTCCCTCGGAAATTTGCTACTTTGTTTAGTCAAAGATCAAATCTAGAAAGTGATTTTTTAGATGTAATCGAATTGATAAACGAGTCCCATTGGAAAGTATACTCAACAACCAAGCATTAGAGCAAATGCTATGGTGTTTCCTGCTTCATGCTTGGCAACTAAAAAATGTATCTAGACCTAGGAAACACAAAAGCAACTATATTTTTTTTTTGGAACAGTAAAGAATAAAAATTTCATTAAAAAGAAAAAGCATTACAATCTAGATGGGTGTCAAGATGACACACCAATGGAACTAATCCACTTGAAAAAGATTCACAGTACAAGCTTGAAGTTCAATGACATCCCAAAAACTTTCCACCAGATCTGTTCTGTTAACTTGCACAAATTCTGGAAGACCCAAAACCCAGACTGTTGTAAACTTTCCAACCAAAGATAATATTATCTCAAGGCTCTTCGACTTGTTCTCAAGCAGCCTTTTATTCCTTTCATTCCATATTGTCCAGCACACTGCAAAGGGAATGCAGCTCCAGATGATTCTAGCCTTCTTGCTTCCTCTATGGATGTAAGAAGTCTAGATTGAAAGTCTATATCTATGGATGTAAGAAGTCATTTTTGGTCAATCTTCTCTAGAATAACCATATCATTTATGAATTATCTTAAATGATGGAAGGAGATTCTCTCAGAGCAGAAGTGTTGGCAATTATGGAAGGAGTGCAAAGGGCAAGGTCTTTGAACATTAGGAAGTTAACAGTGGAAGGGGACTCATAGTTGGTTGTAAATTGGCTTCTAAGTGAGGAAATGAAGATGTGGATTTACAATAATGAGAAGGAAAAATTAAGATGGTTAACAAGAGACATGGAAGTTTCCTTCTGCTGGTGTAAGCGCAGTGCTAATTCTTTTGCAGATACTTTAGCCAAGCAAGGGGTGGGAGGAGAAGTACTATTCTGGTCACAATTGTAAAAAAGGGGTATTGGTTAAGGGGAGAGATAAGTGTTTTTATCTTAGCAAGAAGAAATTATTTGATTATTCCAGAGAAAGTCAATTATGGTTTGGCTGAACCAAATCATTTCTTCTTGCTAAGATTCAGTTTATTGTTTCTCTACTTTGACCTTGGATTTCTATGGTTCTTCTTGATATTACAGTGTAATAGAAGATTTGTTGCAGTATTAGAACCATCTGTATTGAGTTGAAGAGATTGTGGTTTGAAGATAATCAAGTTCTTTTCATTTTATATGCTATAATTTCTAACTTTGCTCAATGTCAGCCCCACTAAAAACCGATAATTCACTCAAATTTAGGTTGGTTCAGGATGATCAACTCTGATTAAACTTTGTGCTGTATGAGCTTATGTTTGATACTTTGATTTAAAAGGTGTGCTGGTCACCCTCACCATAGCCTCAGGCATCCTACCTGGCCAAGTTGCACTCCTATTTACAACTATACAAGGCCCAAAGTATCAGAAAGGCAATTTTAAAAAACGTATTGGGATACGCCTTGGATATGCATGCATATCGGAGAAAAACAAAGATACGCATAGATACACTTGGAAACATTATAAAAAATTTAATAAATCATAAAAATACATCGGTAACACTAAATATAAGGCCTCAATAAGGTGTATATACAATAAATTAATATATTTTAATGGTTTTATGAAGAAATATATTGTAGTTAATTATAATTTCATTAAAAATCCTAAGCTTAACTATAATTTATAAATTATAATTCTTAAGTTTTAATGTTTTATGGGATGAGAAAAACCCAACTCTCCTATCCAACCATAAAACATGCATTGGCACAACTTCTAACTGAAAATAGAATTAATAATTATTTATTAATTATTTCCAAAAATTATAAAAAATAAATAGACATTATATAATATATTCAAAAAATAGTTATTAAAGAAAAAATTTCAATTGCTTTGTGGATATAATAGATCATCCATAGAATTATAATATATTCAGTCATTGTGGTCAAATGATAAAATATAATTAATTATTTATTTATTTTTTAATTCTAAAAATAAAAAATAATTATTATTAAATAAGAAATTTCAATTGGTCTGTGGATATGATAGATCGCCCATAGAATTATAATATATTCAATTGTTGTGGTCAAATGAAAAAATATAATTAATTATTATTTATTTTTTAATTCTAAAAATAAAAAATCAAAAAAATACTAAAGAAGAAATTTCAATTGCTCTATGGATATGATAGATAAATCCATAGATCTAAAACATATTTAGTCTTTATAGGCAGAGAAAAATTACATTTTCAAATTTTTTATTAATTTATATTTTCCCCAAATATCTTCATGAAATTTCCATAAATTTATTAATAACACAAAAAAAAATTATGATTTTGAATGTAAGAAATGTAGAGCATAAATTTAAACATTAAAGAAAAAAATAAATCACAAGATATTAAAAAAATCTGAAAATACTTACCTATTTTTGCCATGTTTTTCAAAATTTGAAACTAGCACTCTAGGAATGAGGTTTGGAGTTTTAGAGTCATTTGGGGGTGAAAGAAGGCTTATTTCAGGGAAAAGAACCTTGCTTTTCCCCTTTTTTTTTCAGTTTTTGGCTGTATCTTTTTCGTCGATACGCCCCGATACACACCCAATACGCCCCGGATACGGTCAGATACGGGTCCATGCATATCCCGTATCTGTTTTTCAAAGATACGATACAATACACCCCGTATCGGGCGTATTGTATCGAAATTTTAAACCTTGCAACTATATAATGCAATTCAATACTTTTCACTTGCTCAAAAAAACAAAAGAAAATCTACTAGATAATATATTATATTCTCTTAGATGAAGGGAGATAAGAACTAAACCCTAAGAAAGCTCTATAGCCTGAAGTGCTTATGATCAGATCACTGATTTTGAAACATTTTGGTCAACAAGATGTGGTGTAGAGGAATAGGACCCATACCCCATTTGAAAATAAGATTCTGATTTTTTAAAGATCATCCAGCAATGAGTAAAATAATCCAAAAAAAAATCAAAAGTAACAAAAACTCATCAAATTAAATCAGGGAAAGAAGAAAACTTTGAAGTTCATACAATCAAACAAAAATGAGTATCCATTTTGGAATCATCAATTACCTGAACACCAAGATTTACAGGATGGTTAACTAAGTACATCCCAGGAGAAGTATACACAGATGGAACCCATACTAAGCATCCCCAACAAATATAAAAGCCAGCTGTCGAAATCAAATTTAGAAATAAATATTAGCAAAAACTAAGCACAAGATTAATTCTTGAAACATATGAAGAATCATGTCCATTAAGAATTTTGAAACAGGAAGGAGTCAAAAATAGAAAGTTAGAAGACAAGTGACATGTAGACAAACAAACATAAAATTATCATATATAGACAGGGTTTCACTACATGATGGGTGAGTTGGAAACTACTTTCTACAAAACGGCTTCTTACTCAGTTCCCTTTGGTTTCACAAATTTAGCAGATTTAGAGTTTAGAGTTTTACCTTCTCATTAAAAGTAAATTGCTAGTTGTTCAAAAAGAGACATCATTAAGAAATAACATACCCCAGGTCATATCTAAATCTAAATAATTATTAAAAAAAACATCAGACATATTTTACCCCTAGCAAAAAGTAAATAAATAAAACAGCTTCCAAAAACCATTATAGCCTTATCTTGGTAGCACAATAGATAAAGAAACTAATAAATCACAAACCATAAACCTGAGTTGGAGTAACTCCATAATCAAGGTTCATAGTTCAAGGGTAGGTTTTTCAAGAAAATAGAATGAAATCCCAACAAGGTTAGAGTAATTCCTTCAAGAACTATCAAATGGCATCAAGAAATAGTGGTATAATTCCTGTTTCAACTCCAAATGTTCTATTTTGTTCCTAAGCTGTGTTTGGTTGCAGTGCAATTTTATTTGCATTAGTACAAATGCATGGGAGTGCAAATGAAAAGAATGCAAATTCTGGTTTAATTTTGTTTCGAGTTTTAATTAATTCTGCTTCAGGTCTTATTTTACTTCATTTGTATTGCAATCAAACAAAATAAGGTAAATTTTGAACTAAAAACAAATCATAATTAGCACCAAAATCATTTGCACTACCATAGTTTTGCATCAGTGCAAATAAATTCGCATTGCAACCAAACACGGCCAAAAAAGCATACAAAAGTCCCCCAGACTTCTTAGTCTTGAACCAAGAGGGATAGTTCCCCATCCCATAAGGCCTTGAACCAAGAGGATCACTTCTCTATGCCAAAAGAAATCATTACCATGGTTTGTATTGCCCCCATTTCAATAGGGGCAATACAAAATATTCCAATAATATTTTTCTTTTCTAAAATCTCTGGTATATCAGTGATATTTCAAATTTCATTGATAAACTATATATTTGAAATTTTAAATTTTAAAATATCATCTAAACTTTCTCATATTTCATTAAATCATCGAAACGTTTTGAAAATATTTTCCTAAAAGAATAAATGGGCATTTGGTGATTGGATAATTGGTTTACCATTCTATTATGATTCACTTACTTGTTACTATAGTTCAAAAGAAAAAGAGGAAAAGACACAACTATATAAAAAAAGACTCACTCTATATCAAAACATATAGTAAAAAAGAGGCAAAAAAAGTCAAGATGGTAAGTTAACGACATACATAAACAAGTGAAGATGGCTCAGAGACTAAAAGAGAGAAAAAGAGAGTCTTAATTTTCTCTTATCTGATATACACAGTTTGCTATATTTTTTAAGCATCTTAGTGAAATTAGTTGGAAGTTCTGTTAGGAAGGATAAACCAAGTGCACACTGGACTCCCCCTGGAGAAGGTTTTATTAAACAAAACTATGATGGCAGCTGCCTTGGAAATCCAGGGCTGGCTGGATTGGAGGAGTTTTTAGAAATTCTGACGGGCACATTCTTGCTGTTTTTCTCAGGCCCCATTGGAGATGGGGATTCGGTGTGTGCCAAATTCAAAGAAGCCTTACAAGGAGTACAAATTGCTAGAGAATTAAACTTTGACAGATTGCTAATTGAGGGTGATCCAAAGCTGGTACTAAAAAGTGGTTTGGAAATATAGGGATCTTATGAAAAGATTTAAATGGCTAATTAGAGATATGACAATTTTTGTTTAATGGGAAAAGAGGTCAGAAAATGGGTTAACTAGTTTCTTTTGCAAAATAGGGGGTGCATAAGTCTGAATTATTTGTGGCTCAAATGTAATTCCACTTTTGTAATGGGGGCTGCACCCTGCACCTCTGTTTGACAGATGTTACTATAACTCCATTTTGCTATTAATAGAATTTTCATTACTTATCAAAAAAAATGAAAAGAGATTAGCCTCGTGGAAGAAGAACTACATCTCCCTGGGTGGTAGGATGACTTTGATAAGAGCCACACTTTTGAACCTGCCCACCTATTTTCCTGTCTGTTTTTAGGATACCACCTAGGGAAGCAAAGAAGATAGAGAAATTGAAGAGAGATTTTCTTTGGAAACCAAGGGAAAGTAAAAAGGATCATTTGATCAAGTGGGAGATTATGCGCAAGAGTAAAGAGGAGTGAGGCTTGGGATTAGGTAATGTGATCAAAAAGAATTTGGCTCTGTTGGGAAAGTGGCTATGGCGTTAGCCACAAGAGCGAGACAGACTTTTGGCATGAAGTGGTAAGAAGTATTCATGGTTATCTAGAGAACGGATGGGATGCTAGTGGATCTCAGAGAGATTTTGGCAACACCATGAAAGCAATTCACAATATACTTCCACAGTTCCTCAGGATAGTCAAATATGATGTTTGCTCTGGAAACTCAGTTCAGCTCTGGGAGGATGTCTGGATTGGGCCCCTTAAAGGACCTCTTCCCCTCCTTTTCTGTCTCTTTGTATAAGAAAGATGTGATTTCAAAGTTTTTTGGATCTTCTATAAATCACTTGGCTCCAAATTGGGTTCTTGGGTTCTGCAAGGGGTTAAGGGATGAGGAAATCAACTGCTTGTCTAACTTGCTTTGCCTCCTCAATAAGGTTTGCTTAGACCCCTCTGAATTAGATAAACGGGCCTGGTCTCCTCATCCCAACGAAACTTTCTCTTGTGCCTCTTTCTTCAAGTCCCTTTGTCATTCTTCATCTCAGCAAGTTTTCAAAGGAGGTTTGGTGTAGGCCTATTCTCCCAGTGATTATGGCTTTCCGTTGGGAAGCGTTTTATGGGAAAATAAACACCTTGGATAACCTACAGAAAAGAAGACCCCACCTATGTTACTCACCTAACTAGTGTATTCTCTACAAATTTCGTAGTGAGGACTATTACAACATGCTAATCTCTTGCTCCTTTACTGCAGAGTTGTGGGATTGGCTTTTGCCGTTGTTTAGGTATAGGTGGTGTAGAGAACATTAATGTGGTCCCCACTAATGTTATTTATGTGGTCCCCACTGTTGTTTGTTTATTTATGATGGTAGTTAGTTTCAGTTAGCAGTTATTCAGTTGGTAGTTATTATTTCTTTGTCATGTAAGCAGTAGGGGTAATTCAGCCCTTTTACCTTTTATTTGATTATTAATATAAATAGGTGAGTGGGGCGACAATTCCAGTCAACACACTCTTTCTGAACTCTTCTCTTTGTATTCTCCTCTTCTTCTCTCTCTCTTCTTCTCTCTTTGTCAATCTGTTTTTCTTTGTTTATTACACATTATACCTAGGACTGATTGCAGTCCTATTCGACTACTTGGCATCAAAGCCAACCTAGGAATTCTCATGCTAGTCTAATCAGGCCGACTACATGAGAACTTCCTAGGGTTGGAAGTTTCAGCAGAGATAAGTTCATCGACTGGTTCTTGGAGGTTGCTGGCAGTGTGCAATTGATGCCCAAGGATTTGTAGGGCCTTGGAGAGTGTTCAGAGATCAGGAAGAATCAGACAAAGGGAAGATATCACAGTTTTAGGGTTCAGACCTTGGTTTGAAGGTGGCGGCTAGACCTTTCTGAGTAAGTCGATATTTGTTCTTGAGATCGAACCTAAAAAGAAATCTTTTTTATTAATCTGGAAGGTGCGGCTGAAAGAAGAGTGTAGTGAGGGTTGTCAGAGGTGCCGATATTTGAGAATTTATCACAAACGGTGGAGGCAGGTTGATTTCAGTCATCAGCAGTCCAGGCCATCCCCAATTCCTTCTACGGATCCAAATCCAAGTACTACAGTTCCTTCATCTTCCATTACAGATGAGATACCTTCTATTGTTGAGCCTTCACCTCCATTGGATGACCTTAACCTTCCCATTGCAGTCCGTATAAGCATATGACGTTGTACTTCATCTACAGCTCACTGTATTTCCTAGTTTTTGTCTTATGATCATTTGTCTCCATCTTACAAGTCCTCTTTGGCATACATTGCTGCTATTCCCATTCCTAGAACAGTGTAGGAAGCCTTGTCAGTACTTGAGTGGAATGATGCAATGAAGGTAGAAATGGATGCCCTTCTGAAGAACAATACATGGGAGCTAGTTGACCAACCTAAAGGGAAGAAACCGGTTGGATGTAGACGGGTGTTTACTGTGAAGAATAATGTTGATGGTTCCATTGAAAGGTATAAGGCTAGACTAGTTGCAAAGGGAATTACTCAGACATATGGCATAGACTACTTGGAGACTTTTGCACCAGTAGCAAAGATGAACACTATCAGAGTTTCATTATCTCTTGTAGCCAGTTACTCATGGCCTTTGTTTCAAATGGATGTTAAAAATGCCTGTCTCAATGGAAACTTGCAAGAAGAAGTTTACATGCAGTTGCCTCCTGGACTTTATAGTGCAGAAACAAGAAAGAAGGCTTGCCGGCTGAATAAGGTATATGAACTGAAATAGTCTCATAGAACCTGGTTTAATAGATTCAGACAAGCTCTTGAAAATTTTGGCTATGTGCAACCCCAGTTAAATCACACTCTATTAAAAAGTGGATTCTTCCTTAACATTGCTTGTTGTATATGTGGATGATATTATAGTGACAGGGAGTGATACCCATGAGATTGAGTCTCTTAAACAACTCTTTCACCAAGAGTTTGAAGTCAAATACCTAGGGGAGCTACGATGTTTCTTGGAAATTGAGGTAGCTCAGTCTAAACATGGGATTTTTGTTTCCCAAAGAAAGTATGTGCTTGATTTGTTGGAAGAAATAGAAAAGTTGGGTGTTAAACCTGCTAACACACCTATTGAACAAAATCACAAGATCAGTGCAGAAGGTGGAGAGCCCCTTGAAGATAAAGCTATGCTCCAACAGTCAGTTGGAAAACTTCTCTATCTTTGTCTCACACGATCAGACATCAGTTATGTCGTCAGCGTTGTTAGCCAGTATATGCACTCTCCTAGAACTACTCACCTACTTGCAGTTGAGAGGATATTGGCATATTTGAAGAGGTGTCCAGGCAGAGGTATACTATTCAAGGATAATGGTCACATGAAAATAGAAGTTTACACATATGCTGATGGGGCTGGATGTGTTGATGATAGGAGATCTACTTCTGGATATTGTGCTTTTGTAGGAGGTAATCTTGTTTCTTGGAGTAAAAAACAAAATGTTGCTGCTCGCTCCAGTGCTGAAGCTGAATATAGGTCTATGGAAAATGGTGTGGTTGAAGTACTATGGTTGAAATCCCTATTTGAGGAGTTGGGTATTACTTATGAAAAGCCCCTAATGTTGTACTATGATAATCCGGCTACTATTAATATAGCCCATAATCCGGTACAACATGACAGAATTAAGCATATTGAAGTCGATCAACACTTTATCAGAGAAAGAGTTGCTTCACAAGAAATGTGTCCTCCATATATCACCTCCAACATGCAGCTTGCAGATCTTCTCACCAAGGCTGTTTCAAAGACAAAGTTAGAAGCAGTTCTAGGCAAGTTGGGAATGACAAACATCTATTCCCAACTTGAGGGGGAGTGTAGAGAACATTAATGTGGTCTCCACTATGTTATTTATGTGGTCCCCATTGTTGTTTGTTTATTTATGATGGTAATTAGTTTCAGTTAGTAGTTATTATTTCTTTGCCATGTAAGCAGTAGGGGTAATTCATCCCTTTTACCTTTTATTTGATTATTAATATAAATAGGTGAGTGGGGCGACAATTCCAGTCAACACACTCTTTCTGAATTCTTCTCTTCGTGTTCTCCTTCTCTTCTTCTCTCCCTCTTCTTCTCTCTTTTTCAATCTGTTTTTCTTTGTTTATTACACATTATACCTAGGACTGATTGCAGTCCTATTCCACTACTGGTGGAACATGCCAGTAGATGTAATCATGCTCTTTCACCCTTCAACCTTTACCTAGCCTAACAAAAGAGGAAATTATGTGAAGATGTGCTAGAGCAGCACTAATTTAGACAATTTGGTAATTGAGGAATGCAAGAACATTCCAAGAAAAAGGAGAAAATCTGCCAAGACTTAAAGGAGTGTATTCTGAATAGGGTAATACATTGGCTAAAGACGATGGATTTATTTAACCAATTCTCCTTTAATGATATTTGGAGAAATTGGTCAGTAGTAGCAAGGTGTTCTTCCACAAAGATTAGGGTAGCAGCTAGTTGGGCACCTCCTACAGAAGGTTTCTTGAAGCTGAATTTCGATAGGAGCAACCAAGGCAACCCAAGTCCCTATGGTATGGAAGGAGTTATAAGGAACGATCTGGGAGAGATTTCACTGTACTACTCCAATCCCTTGGGAGTTAGAGATTCTACAAGTGTAGAATTACTAGTGGCCATTCAAGAGTGCAGTTTGCATCTGTGTTAGGTGTGGAAAGGTTGGTGAATAAAAGGGATTCCAAGGTGGTAGTGGGTTGGCTGAAGGACCCAAGTAATGCAGTGTGGTCCTACAAGCATGAACTCCAAAAATTTAAGTGGCTAACACATAATATATATGTAAGAATACAATGGGTGGGGAGATCAGAAAACGCACTAGTTGATTATCTAGCCAAGCAAGGGGAAAATAAGGAATCTTTATTCTGGGCTCAAGTGTAACTACTTTTATTTCTTTTGCCTTGTACTTTGGTAGGAGGGGTCGTAGCTCGCACCGCCCCTCCAGGGGAGGATTGTATCAAACTAATTCTATGAATTAATAAAATTATCCTTAGTCATCAAAAGAATGAATGTGTGGAGCAAATGAGGAGGTCCAGCGAACAGCGTTTTGTCTATAAGCTGGACTTAGAGAAGGCTTATGACTTGGTGGATTGGAACTTCCTAATAGAGGTATTAAGAAAGTGTGGTTTTGGAGAAAGATGGTGCAACTGGATGAAGGATTGTGTTAGTTCCTATCATTTTTCAATATTTATCTATGATGTGGCCAGGGACTTCTTTCCAGTTTGTAGAGGCCTAAGACAAGGTGACTCTCTATCGCCCTTTCTGTTCATCCTTGTAGCTGATGTATTTGGTAGATTAATCACAAAGGTTGATAGGGAAGATGTAATAAAGGATTAGAGGATAGGTAGGAATAGGGTTCTAGTAACCCATCTCCAATTTTCTGATAACATTATTATTTTCTATGAAGGGGGAGATTTGAGTAAGGTGAGGAACCCAAAAGGATTGATAACACACTTTGAGAGTGTATCCAATTTGAAGAAAAACCTGGACAAGAGTTGTGTAGTGGATATTAATATGGATGATAAGGCTATTGATATTTTGGCAAAGTGTTTAGACTGTCCTACTTCTTCCTAACCCATGACCTACCTAGGTCTTCCACTAGGTGTTAACCCAAAGGAAAGCTGTTTTTGGACTTCAATCTTGAAAAAGTTAGAAAAAAGACTGGCAACTTGGAAGAAGAATAATATCTCTCTAGGGGTAGAATAACTTTGTTAAGAACCACTTCAGCTAATTTACCAATTTATTACTTCTTTGTGCTCCTGCTAGGGAGGTCAAGAAACTGGAAAGATTGATGACAAACTTTCTTTAGGAACCATGGGAAGAGAAAAGGTACCATTTAATAAGGTAGGAATTAGTATGTGGGACTAAGGAAGAAGGTGGACTGAGAATAAGCAATTTAGTCCCTAAGAACGCAACTCTATTGGGGAAGTGGCTATGGAGATGACCATTGGAGAGAGAGAGAGACTTTGGCATGAGGTGGTAGCTAGTATTCATGGGTCGATGGAAAATGGTTAGAATGTTGGTGTATCATGTCAAGCTACCTTGTCTACACCATGGAAAGCAATTCATGGCATCCTTCCTCTTTTTCTAAATTTTATTAGGTATGATATTCACTCTGGTAATTTTGTATTCTTTTGGGAAGATATTTGGGTGGGTAATTCAACTCTAAAGGACCTCTTTCTCTTTACTCCATTTCCTTGTTTAAGAAGAAGGTTTTCTAGCTTGCTCCTCTCTCTTGTCCTCCCTTTGTCTTTAAGTTGGAATTTTGGTTTTAGAAGAGGCTTAAGGTACAATGAACTTTAGCGTGTCTGGATAGGAGGATTTGGATCCCCTATCCAAAAGGTTCCTTCTCCTATGCTTCTTTCTTTAAGCCCCTTTGTTCTTCTGGTCAAAGGGTTTTTTCGATTGAGGTTTGGACTAGGCATGCTCCCCTTAAAATTGTGGTATTCTACTTAGAGGCTTTTTTTTTTTTTTTGGAAAAATCAATACCTTAGACTGTTTGCAGAAGAAAAGGCCTTTTATATGTTTGTCTCCTAACTGGTGTGGTCTTTGCAAAGCAAATGGTGAGGATTGTTTCCACTTACTAATTTCATGCATCTTTGCTGCAGCTATTTGGAATTGGATTGCTTTGTTTGGGTGCAGGTCAAACTCACCTACAAAATGTAAGTCCACTGTCTGTTCCATCTTTTTTTGTGTCGCCCACTAAAAGAGGAAGTATGTGGAGAGCAGCTTTCCTCTGGACGATTTGGAAAGAAATGAATGCAAGAATCTTTCAAGAAAAAGAAAGTAGTACATTAAATGTTAAGAACTGCATTTTGACAAAAACAATATATTGGTTGAGAACTGTGGATTCCTTCCAATCCTTTTCTTTTGATGACCTTTGGAGTAGTTGCTCAGCTATGGCAGTTAGTTCTTCCAGGAAGGATAAGGTCTATGCAAAGTGGGTTCCTCCTCTTGAAGGAAGTCTAAAGTTGAATTTTGATGAAAGTGGTCAGGGTAACCCAGAACCTTCTGGAATAGGAGGGGTGTTGAGAGATAAGGACTGTAACATTTTAGCCTTATTCTCTAGCCCAGTCGGTTTAGGAGACTCTAATAGGGTTGAACTATTAGCGGCCTTACAAGGTATCCATATTGCAAATCAGCTGGGTGTGGAAATCTAATAATTGAAGGAGATCCTAAAGTTGTTGTAGGGCAGCTGGCAGACTCGAACTCAGTGGTTTGGTGCTACAAAGACCTCTTAAAGAAAGCTAAGTGGTTAATAAGAAACATGAACATTAGCTGTCACTGGGTGGGTAGATTGGTGAATGCTTTCGCTGCTCATCTTTCCAAACAAGGGGTTAACAGGGAAAATCTATATTGGGCTGCTCTGTAATCCCTTTTCTAGTGTTTAAATTGTAATCTTCCTTGTAAGGAGAGGTCGCATCTTGTGCCTCTCCTTGAGGTGCTTGTAATAGTCCTCATTTCCTGCCAATAAATTCATATTTCAATTATCATAAAAAAATTATTATGAGACCACTTTGATGGCCTAGATCTTTCAACTGATTTGGTATATCATTTGGATGGGTTAGATTAAATGAAACCTTAGTACATGATTATCAAAAGAAGTGAAACCTTAGTGCACCATTTAGGTGGGCTAGATTAGATGAAATTTTGATACACCATTTGGATGGCTGACATTCATGTTGTCAAGGAAACACCAGGGTGACAAGGATCATAGTGATTCTCAGCAATCTGAAACAGTTGTGGAAACAACTCTGAAAGAGGACAATTGCTACACCAAGGGTTTCTAGAAGGCAAGTCTTTCACCATTACCCAACTTAGGCTAAGCCCTCTGCTGAAATTCGGAAGAATGTCCTTTATTTCCCTCCATAATGAGCAAACCTAAAGGGGGTAAAGATGAGATAGTTATCTTATCTCCTCTGTCAGTATCGTATTTAGCAGCAATTATATCCCTCCACCTCCCTCTTTCCATCCTCCAAATCCATTTTCCCAACGAAGCATTGTCAAAAATCTTCGACCTCCCAATCCCCAGGCCTCCTTGGTCCTATGGAGCACAAATCTGATCCCAATTAAAATGAATCTTTTTTTCCTCCTCCCACCCCTCCCATAGAAAATCCCTCTGCAACTTTTCTATTCTTTGGGCCACTTTCCCTAGGATTGGAAAGAGGGACAAGTAGAAAGAAGGCAGGTTAGAGAGGGCGCTCTTTAAGAGGGTGATCCTACCACCCAGGGACAAGTATTTAGCTGAAGGACGCTTCTTTTCTAGATGCTTACTCCAGAACTGGATCCCAGATCAGAGACGAGGTACATTTAGCCCCCAGAGGGAGGCCCAGGAACTTAGTTGGTAGAAAGCCCACTTTTGACATGCAAGAGTCTCAGCCAAAGCATCAAATTTTTCCACATTTCCCACTGGAATTAAGCTTACTTTTACTGCAATAGTCCAATTGAAACCTGCCAGAACTTAAAACCAGCTTGGACACCCAACATCATTTCTAATTGCACTTCCTTCGCATCAATAAAACATTGAGTGTCATCAGAAAACTGAGGGAGCTGCACTCTTTCCCTACCAGGAAACACTTCAAACCCCTCCCAAATCCCCACCTCCCCAACCTAAAGGATAAAGTTGGTTAGGATCTCCATCAGACAGATGAACAGCAAGGGGAGATGGGATGGGCTTGTCTAAGTCCCTCAGAGCTCTTGAAGAAACCAGATGATTGCCCATTTACAAGAACAGAGAATTTAGTGGAAGTGATACAAACCTTAATCTGGTTTCTCCATTTTTGGACAAAATCCATTCTTTCCAGCACAAGTCCAAGCATTTTCAATAAAATGATCATAGGCCTTTTCCAATTCCAACTTACAGATCAACCCAGGTTTCCCCTCCCTTTTTCTAGAGTCAATCAGCTCATTAGCCACCAAGACATTGTCCAACATTTGACAACCCGGCACAAATACAAATTGGCTTTTAGCAATCACGCTACTAAGCACCTTTTTCAACCTCTAAGCCAGCACCTTAGCCAATATTTTATAAAAACTGTTCGGCAAGCTAATTTCTGGGTTTGGGGGGAAATGGGCCTAAAATCCTGACTAGAGGATGGCTTGACTAGTAGTCTAGTCCAACCAGTTTGGTTAATGATAGGTTAAAAACATTAATTTTATGAGGCCTCATGTTTTTTCTTAGCAACACAGTTATGCACCTCCATCATGTGAGCAGTTCACTGACTTTTTTTTTTTTGATAATTAGTTCACTGAAGGCATTTTCCCTTAATAAGACCATCATTGATTGGATTAAATATAACATTATCTCATTAGAATAGTTACTTGGAGATGTCTATAACCTTTTTATTCTACCCATGCTAATAGGTATTGGTAAGTTCAGCATAAACAATATAAAAGTCTGCATACCTCGATCATGTGCAATATCCATTGTATTCCAGTAACCAGATTCCCACCAAAAAAACTTGGTAACATATACCAGCATCAATGTAGTATTTACTAGCATAGAGTCAGCTACTCGGCCATACTCCTCATACTGTATATTGAAGAAAGTGGAAAAGAAACTAAGGAATAAATATGCATGTCATTACCTACAAGTAACCAGCTATAAGAAACTAAAGTTACACGAGTACAAGTTAGGGTTACCCACGCAAGTCATGCAAAGAGATCTAAGAAAAAGAAAATAAAAGGGAAAAAAGGTGTATACCAGGTCTACAATAAGGAGAATGCAAGAAGACTAATGATTGTGATGGGTAGACCATAGAACTTGATCCCATGAGTCCCATACTGGTGGTTCTTAATCCCAACAGTCAAGTAGTCAACCAAAAGAATTGTGGATAATTTAAAATATATGACAATTCTTCAAAAAATTGTTGAGAAATCCAATAGAATTATTTGTAGGGATCATTAGAAAGATATGAATATTTTTCTTATTATGCTTAACAAGAGCAGTGATGTAATTTCACCATGTTTAAAGAGTTAAGCATATAGAGCAAAGTTCAAAATATTGCAACATGTCAGTGTGTATATGATACGAAATTGACTTTTAGGCTGTTTTTGGCTTGAAAGAAAAAGTAGGGAAAGGTAGGGAGTTTGAAAGAAAATGTAGGAAAAGGTAGGGTTTCCCTACCTTTCCCTACTTTTTCTTTCAAGCCAAAAGCAGCCTTAAAGTCACTGATACGCACATTATTAATAGTTTAAAGTTTTTAAAGTTTTTCAAACATTAATACTTGTTGTACAGTACCCACTCCAACCTATAGGAATGAAAAAGTAAAAGGAGGCATGAGTTTTGATGTTTCAAAACTCTCGATACACAAAAATTGCATATCGACCAACCCAAGGAATGTTACATTCATTCTTCTTCTTTGTCTCTTCTTGCTTCCTTCTCTTCAATCATTACTCTTATTGTTTTCTATTTTTAAGATTATTCAATCAGGATATGAATGAATTAATCCAAGAGTTCTGATCTGATATGACCACTAAGGGGGTGTTTGACACCTTTGCGTTTCACAAGCATTCCATTTTTCTTTTTTTGAAGAGTAAAGAAGAAATTTCATTAAAATAGAAAAGGAAAATACAATCTGATTGGGTGTCAAGGTAAGCCCTACCATTCAATCACTAAGAAAACAGGTTTACACTACAGACCTCATTCCATTTTATCAAGAATGAGGAACACCACCCCCTATTTTATTGAAAAACACATAAAAAGCATATTTGGTGGAGATGCATGCTGATTGGGTGTTTAAAGTTCCTTGACTTTATTTTTATAATATTTACATTGTAACATGTATGACATCTCAGAAAAGCTGTCAATGTTTTCAAATTTTGGTAATTCAAGAAATGTCATTTTGATGATTCAAGACCCCCCACACACAAATCCCAAGACATAATCATTGCATTAACACTTCTTCAAAAAACATTTTTTGGTGGCAAACAGATGAAGCAGGACACTTGTGATATGCATCAGTGTCAAACACTCACTAAACGGTACAGTTCCTATTACTTACCAACTCATAAGATAATTACCATTTAGTCACTGAAGTAATAATTTGTGGTATTTACTACCAAAAAAATTGTGGTATTAGACACTAGGATAGTATCTAATATCTATCATGCATTATTTATCAAAAAAAAACATCTATTATGCATCCATTGAAAAGAGTAAAAAAAGTTTAGTTTATATGTTTTACTACCTAAAAGCACTCTATAAGATAACAACAAGCCATTATATATAGTACATGTTAATTTATGTTGTACAAAAAATTAGAAAGGAATAAATGTACACATAGGAGTAACCAAGAAGTAAGACAACAAAATCTAGCAGAATGTTTTAATCCAACATGGTAATGCCACTATTTAGAGGATCCACACAAAATAGATTAGATACATGCACTCTAGAGCAACTAACCTGCTTGATGCAATATGTCACAGCAAGAACTGCCCAGGACATCATGCCAAATCTGCAGTTGGTAAAAACCTTTATATCAAAGTCTTTACCTATTCGAGGATACAGCTCCATTCCCTGCATGAACAAGTAAATGATGTAAGATGTTAATATCTTTTGATTGGTGTTGTACTGTTATACAAGAGATCATGTGCTTCATCCTTGTAACCCAAATGAAATTTTCTCATCATAGGCAAGTTTTCAAAGAAGAACAAAGCAAAAATACTCTGGAGCTGTATTCCTTTAGCTATCTGCCAGCACATTTGGAGAGAGAAACAAAACAAACAAAACATTATTTGAAGATAGGAAGCGGCATTGAAAAACTATGTGCTGATATAAGGAATATGATTGTCTATAAGGTTCTGTTGTTTCCAGAATTTTCAGGTTTTGATAGAGATGCATTTGGTTCAAGATTTTGGGATACTTTGGAGCTGTTTCAGACAGTGTTTTCTTATGTATATTTGTAGTTCAGTTTTCAGTTAGTTGTAGTCCATTCTGTCATTTTTCATCTTCATGAACTTATTTTGACTTGGGATGCTAACTAATGGACCCTATTTGCAATTATACTCTCTTCTTTTAAGTACGGAAACTTCTTTTATTTACTATCAAATAAACTTAAAAGGAATATGCAATTGATGCAAGAGAAGTACATGCCATTAGATTCTTCTTCTATTCAGACAGGAGTAACTCATTATCAGCATGCAATATAAACTAGAAAAACATCTTGCACAAATGTAGTATTTTTTTTGATAAGTTAGACCACTGCAGTATTCAACCAATCTTTTTGTATATCTTTATTTTGAGGTTTTGAGGGGTCCTCTACCTCCTATAATACAATGACTTGTGTGTGTGTGTATCTATCTATCTTCAGTTCACCCCATGTCCCTTTTGGTCTGCCCCAAGCTCTTCTAGACCCTTCAAATTGCAACAGATGATTTCATCTCACTGGTGCTGTAGATGATCTTCCCTGCTCATGACAAAACCATCTTAGTCTATTTTCCTTCATTTTATCACTCACTGGTACTACTCTCCTAGGTTCCCACTATGTTCATTTGAATCATTCCTAATTTTCCTAGTCATCCATCATAAAATAAACAAAAAAAGTGAAAACATATTATATGTTTTCTTTTTCATTCTTTTTCTCTGGTGGGGTATTAGCTAGCTTCAAATATGTAACCTCATGATGAAGATGTAACAAAACAACCAATGTGCTAAAGAAGTATGTCAACGAGAAATAGAGCTGCAATTATCTGGACAGTTTGAGAAGAAAGAAATGTAAGAATCTTTAAGGAGTAGGAAAAAAGTATGGAGGCACTAATTGAGTATATCACAGCTAGGGTGGAATATTGGATTAAGTCATTGGACATCTTCCATCTTTTTCAACAGATGATATTGTTAGGAAATGGGGGCAGGTGGTTGGAACTTCATCAAAAAGGATTATGATTCATAGAAGTTGGACACCACCGGAGAGGGCTTCATAAAGCTTAGCTTTGATGGCAGCAACCTTGGGAATCCGGGCCTTCAGGGATGGGAGGAATCTTTAGAGATGAAGAAGGTCATGTTATTGTGGTGTTCTCCGGTCTAATTGGAGTGGAGGTTCTATAAGGGCAAAGCTTATAGCTGTAATTTATGAAGCACAGTGAGCAAAGGATCTGAGCTTGAGTAAACCAATCATTGAACACAACTCAAAGGCAGTAATTGGGTGGCTGCTGAACAATGAAAGAACTTGTGACCATATAGAAATGAGCACAAGAAACTCAGGAGGTTGATTAGGAATATTTGAATGAAAGTTCAATGGGTTCAAAGATCAGCTAAATGCCTGATGCATTAGCTAAACAAGGGACAATTAGGAATTAGTTTTTTGGGGTTCAATTGTAAACTTTATCTGAAAAGATAGTGACTATACTCTCCAAACTCTAAAATGTATGTAACTTTGTACATTTTGTTGTTTATATTAATAAAAGGAATCGTTATTCATCAAAAAAAAAAAAATCAACCAGTGAGCTACAGGTTAAATACCTAAAGCAATGTCTGTTGCTGATCCAGAAATAGTATGATATAGCAAAGACACCCTTAGAAAAAGGGACAAGAGTTGCAAAGAAGTAGAAACGTATGCAATGAATATCAACAGAACACAGCAAGTTCAAATCATCAACAGCTCAAAACACATACCCAGTAGAAATCAATTATCAAGTTTCCTGATGACCCAGAATCAGTAGACGATGGTGCCAAATGACCCTTGTAAATATAAATTCATTAATTAGAAAGGTAATGAAGTAGGACAAATAATTGAACCAAAACTGAAGCATTTGCATGGTAGTCAGTACAACAACAAATCCTCACCTTTATGTATAAAAAGATGCAAAAGATGAAGCTTCCAAATATTAGTGCTGAAAATATTTCTCCCAAATGATCATAGACAATCGCAGGATTGAATATGCCAAACCTGAAGATAAACATAGTGAGTATCTATAATCTGCAACCAATACTAAGTGGTATTTAGTAGAATACAAAATCAAAAATAGAGTATAAGGCTGACCAAAAGCCTCCCCCAAAAGTTTCTTTGTTAACTCCCGCAAATTCTGATAAAATCAAAATCCAATCCAAAATCCTATTCTTAACAATTGAACAGAGTTAATCCTTGCACCTGGACTGGTAATAAAAAAATTCTTCCATTCCTCTCTTTCTGGGCCTCCCAACAAACTGCGAAAGGAACACAACTCCACATAATTTTTTTGAATCCTACCCTTGCAAAACAGGCCATGACGCAAAAGTTTCTTTTGGAGACCTTCATGCCCACATATCAACTCTGAATAAACTGAAGAAATAACTCCAAATGAACCTTGTAAAGCAACAATCAAAACAAAGATCAAGCACATCCTCCTCAGCATCCATGCACAAATAGCATCTGCCTGCCATCTGAAGCCCTTTGCCTTTGATGTGATCTTGAGTGAATATCCCAACCAGCTCTTCACCTAGTTGTACCTTTACTTTTCTTTAATGAAATTTCTCTTACCATAATATATATATATATATATATATATACATTCTTAAAAGTAAGGTCAGTCATCATGTAAACACGTACTGTAACTGGACTGTGCATTTGGTGAAAACATTGGGGCTGTTCAATGGCAGGGCTGTGCTGCAGCTGATGACATCATCCGTGGGTGGCACTAGGTGGCTACTTCTTCCACTTCAAGGACTACAGCATCCTCCTAATGAGAACCTCCTCCAGTACATTCATTCAAGTTAAACTTTGATGGCTGCAGTAGAGTTACCAGAGCCTATCAGGGATAAGAGGAGTATCTAAAGACCAATAGAGACATTATGGAACTTTTTTTCTAGACCAGTAGGCCAAGGGAGTTCAATTAGAGCAAAACCATACAGTTCCACAAGGATTGCGGCTAGAAAAAGTGATGAACTATAACTTTTTGATTGAGGGATGTTGGACAGTTTTGTATGCCTTAGCTTCAATCAGAATGATGTACTTTATGAGTTTATTGTAAATGAATAAAAGTGCATATTTGATTCAATGTTCCCTTGGTATAAAAGTGCATACCCTTAAACTGGACACTTAATGAGACTTTTATTAGTTTAGAATGTTCACAGCCAATGGGTCGGTCTGGGGAGACCTATCCTAATAAGGCTGACACTGTTGTGCCACCAAGTCGGTTGGGGTGGCCTGTCTCAGCTGCCAGGGTGAGACCCTAGGCACATACAGTGTAGGATTAATTGAATCTTTTGAACTGGACCAGATTTCCAATATTGCCCTGGACCTTGGAGATTGATGGGCAAAACTAGAAAGTTACACCCGACCCCTAGACTCGATTATGATACTGCACTAGGTGTCGGATTGGGCTGTCTTTGATGTACCAATCAGTGAGATCCTTAGCGGGGGTCAAAACCTGGGTATGTTGGGACAGTCTGAGAACTCATCTGAGTGGGTGATCATAGTGACAGGATCAGCCCCTTTGTCGGACAAAGGTAATGATCGGGGATGCACTCTCACTGATGGAAACTAAGACTGTCGACAGCCGATTTCAATCGTTGAGATTTGTTTTGCAAAGTATATTTTATATGAGATATAAAAGTATATATATTATGGTTTCTAAAATGTTTGCAAAAGGTTTTAATTCCCGGGATCCATATAAGTAGAGAGTGCAACACTGTTCCTTGCAGCCGAGGGAGATGTCATCTCTTGTCGGGTAGTGTATGATCATTATGGACTGAGAGGTTAAGTGTAAGACCATTGAGGATAATACCTGATGGGCTAATCTTGCATCTGCCCACAGTCCTTGGGTGTTACAAGGCGGCTTGACCCAGGAACCACTTAGGGTAAGTGTTAGGCCCATAGAGACCATTTGATGGGTTTCAGGGGGTGCACTATCCATAGCAGTGTATTCGGCCAGGCCTTGTAACAAAGGCTGGGCCGAACCCATGTGGTTGATGTGTAGATCAATGCTTGGGTCCCACGCCATACAAGGAAGCCCAACTGGGCAGCAGTTAGGAAGGTTAAGTGAGCACATAAGCCCATTTCGAACTGGACTTATTTAATAAGTTAAATATGGGCGAATTCTGAGATGGATTAGCAGATAGGATAGGGTCTTAACCCTATCCACTCAGAGAGTCCAGATCTGAATATGATTCAGATCTAGAAACCTCCTAATGAGATTAGGAGAAGGCTGATCTAATCTGCAGATAAGATAAGGGTTTATCCTTATCACCTAAGGGGATGTCTGATCCAAATATGATTTGGGTTAGCAACTCCTAATTGGATTAGGAGCTGATCCTTTGGGTTTACAAAAGAAGGAGGAGGCGGCAGCCTTTAGAAGGATGACATAATCAGATCCTCTTCAGAGCTGAAATTACAGAAGAAAGATTTCTACAATCCCTACAAAGATCTTTCTTGCCGCCTCCTTCCTGCAGCCGCCAAACAATCAGTTCGATCTCTAGTTGTGGGAGAAGTCAAGATTCAATCTTGTCATTAGTTCTTTGAGAAATAATTGATAGGAAGTTGTGCTCACGTGCCATCCTGCTATTTCTTGCGAAGGACAGAGTTCTTGGAGAAGAACACTGTTGATTCTGCTCCATCCTACACTGCGCCATCTTCAGTGGGAGCAGTCTTTGGATCCTTCCTTGGGCGTGAACACCTTCGTTGGGAGATATTATTTCTCCGTATCAGGTATAATCCTCTCCTATTCCTTTTTGGTTCAGATATGGTTCAATTTGTGGTTCAAGATTGATCCTTGAAAATATGATTTTCTAAATAGGGAATGCGGTTCCCAGTTGAAAGGGAGAGAAAAATTTTTGAAATTCGCCCCTTTTTTCCACAAGATTTGGGCATCCATACGATGGATCTCTCATCCCTTCGAGGGAGACTCAAGTGGTGGTGGAATGGATTCAAAACGAGGGCAAGGCCCCCTTTCAGTATAGGAAGTATATGAAAGAGATATAGAAGCTCGAAAGGAATAGCAGCATCTCTTCAACAAGGGCATGCAGATCAGACAATGGTTGCGCAGAAACTTTGCAAAACAAGGTGTGTTTTGGGGTGTGGGTGAAGATATTGATGTATGTAGACGCTAATTGGCCATCCTAAACTCAAAGATGATGCAATATTGTACATAAACTAACCTATCAAAAAATATTGTTCATAAACTATTTCTTACATTAATAAAAATTGTTCAGTATATACAAGGGCAAAGGAAAAGGAAAAAATAATAGATAATTAATACACACCAACTGTAGTTCTATATAACCAAGCACATATACTAATTATTGTTCTAATATCAAGTCCTGTCAGATGAACTAACAGCAAAAACAAAACCTATAGTGCAAATCCTTAATATATCATCTCATAGAATCAAAGCATTTCCTGAGATATGAATATGGGTAAAGCACGATGCTTTTCAAAGGGAGTTACCTTGTGCTGCTACTTGATGCTATTGGCATGCTAAGCAAATTCTTTTCCTTTTTATACCCCATCTATGTCTGTCAATGTTAATTTGTCCACTTAAATCTTTCCAAAGGGGAGAAGTCTATGGATTTCTGGAACATGTTTGGGAGCTTTTCAGGAGAAATTGATTCATCAGGCTCAATGGTAAAGGATCCTTGGAAAGCTTCCCATTTTGGTGGTTCACTGCATTGTAAGGGATTCCTAGTAGTGCTACAATTCAGCTTGCTTCAGGGATTCATTGTTTTCTTTTAGTGTTCTGTCTAATTGCATAGGGAAGGGGAGTGAGAGAGAGAGAGAGAGAGGTAGAGGACAGAGAGGAAAAGGTAGCAAATCTAGGAGAGAAGGAATCTATGTGGAGAAGAAGAAGTAACTGCAGGGGTTGGAGGTGGGTAATAAAATTAAGGCCAGTGAAATTTTTCTTTATGTGAAGAACACTGATGTGGTCCCCACAGTGCTGTATGGCAGCAATATTTCTGTTAGATATGACAGCGTTAGTTGGTAGTTATTTCAGTTAGTTATTTCAGCTTTATTGTTAGTTATTTCTTATTCTATTTGCCATGTAAGCAATAAGGGCAATTCAGCCCTTCTACAGTTAGCCAATAGTTATAAATACTAAGAGAGGGTCGGCAGAAATTATGACCTATTCTCTCTTTCCTGAAACTCTCTTCGTGTACTTTTCTTCCTCTCTTCTCTTCTTCTTATCTTCAATTTTTCATCTTTTTTTCTTTTTAATTCAAGACTGATTGTAGTCTAGATCGACTACTTGGTATTAAAGCCGACCTAGGAGCTCTTATGCTAGTTTGATTAGGCCGACTGCATGAGAACCACCTAGGTTTGGAAGTTTTTCAACAAGGAAGGAGGATCGGCTGATCTTTGGAGGTAACTGGTAGCGTGCGGCTGCTACTAAACAGATTGTAGAAGTCTGGGAGAGTTCCAGTAATCAGGAAGAATTAGAAGAAGCTTCGGATCCTCAAGATTAGGGTTTTGCATCAACCAGAAGGTGGCGGCCAGAGATTTTTTCATAAAGTAAGCTTTTTCTTGTGATTCTATTCAGAAAAGATAATCTTGGTTTAGTCTGAGAGGTGCGGCTTCAGAATCTTTGTGTTTTTTTTAGGGTTTTGAGAGAAAACCCTAAAATTCAGAACTGTTATTTGTTTCATATCAGAATTTGGACTGGTTTCATTCAGAATTCTGTTTTTTGTGTTCTTTGGAAGAACTAGACCGGTTGCTATAAGTTGTTTGGGTGTTGTTTCTCCTATTACAGTAATTAAAAAAGTTTTTTTTTTATTAATTATTGATCAAGAATGGAGTTCAAGAGTCAAGGAGAAGGTGTTTTTGGGACTAGCAATTCTGGTAACATGTTTGAAAACACTTTTCAGATTACAACAATTAAGTTTGATGGATCAAACTACCCAGAATGGGCTCAATCGTCCATGATGGCCATTGGGGGTAGGGGAAAACTGAGCTACTTGTTGGGAGATGTGAAAGAACCAACTAAGGAGGACCAAACCTATACCAAATGGGTCCAGGAGAACTATTTGGTTATGACATGGTTGTGCAACTCTATGCATCCACATATCAGCTGGAACTATTTGTGGGCAAAAACAGCTTAGGAAATCTGGGATGTCATGAAAGAAACCTACTCTCAACCCCTTATTGTTGCTAGGGCTTATGAACTGAAATGTGAGGTTAACAACCTTAAGCAAGGGGAGAAACCAGTCTCGGTTTACTTCTCTACACTAAAATCTTTGTGGCATGAAATTGACCACCTAGAAACACTTGAGTGGGAAAGCCAGAAGGATGCACAAACTCATAGTAAGCAGGTTGAGACTAATAGGGTTTTTGAGTTCCTAGCTGGTCTGAATCCTAAATACGATATTGTGAGACAGCAACTACTGACAAGAGACAGTATGACCCTATCGCAAGCCTACTCCTTAGTGCACAGTGAAGAGACTAGGAGAAAAGTTATGTTGCAGCATCAACCCTTCCCACCAGCCTTGGCAGCAGTCAAACCTAAGTCCGAGGGTGATATGGAGAGGGATATAAAGAAGGAAAACAAGCGGGATCTAGTAATGTGAACATTGCAAGAAACCCAAGCATACTAAAAGCACCTATTGGAAACCGCACCCTCATTTAGTCCCAGCAAAACTCATGAACAAAAGGGGTAATGCTAATATGGCTCTTAAAACTGATTGTGCCTCCTCATCGGGCACAAAAGGCACCCCTAGACACCCTATCTGCTGTCCAGGCTGCCCTGACTCAGTTGGAAAAGGAAGTTGGCAATTCAGCTCAATCATCTCAGCCACCATCAGCTCCCACATCAGCTTTTGCTCATTCAGGTACTTGGGCCTTAGCTTATCATGCTTCAGCTCCAGGTAACACTGAACATTGTTGGGTAATAGACTCAGGTGCATCTGACCATATGACTGGCTTGCCATCACTGTTCACTACCTATCACTTATCTTCAGTTCTGCATGTTCCTAAGCTTAATACTAATTTGCTTTCAGTCAGTAGCATTACAAAACATCAGAATTGTTCAGTAACCTTTTTCCCTGACCAATGTGTTTTTCAGAACTTGGAGACAAGGAAGGTGATTAGGACTGGCCGTGAGACGAAGGGGATCTATCTGCTTGGAGAGAGAGAGTTCACATTGGAAAGATAGTGAAGATAGGAAGTCTTTTGTTTCTCAGTCTGTTAGTCAGGTTATGCTTTGGCATAATCGGTTGGGTCATTTATCTTTTCGGTCTTTAAAGAGTTTGTTTCCTAATTTATTTGAGTTTGTTCAGATGTCCAATTTGAGATGTGAGCGTTGTGAGCTTGCAAAGCATTGTAGAACATCTTATTCATTGAATAATAAAAGAAGTAATAATCCTTTTGATATTGTGCATACCGATGTTTGGGGTCCTTATCACATCACTACTATGGGGGGGTACAGATATTTCTTGTTGTTTGTTGATGACTATACCCGGTTTTCTTGGGTTTATCCTATGCGTTCTCGAGATGAGGTTCCTACTTTGACCCGGATCTTTCATTAGATGATTTTAACCCAATTTGGGGTCAAAATCAAAATCTTCAGATCCGATAATGCGAAATAATACTTTGCCAACCAATTAGCCTCCTATTTGCTTGACCATGGGATTATCCACCAAAGTACTTGCCCTCACACACCACAGCAGAAGGGGGTTGCTGAGAGGAAAAATAGGCATTGGAGGTGGCCAGAAACATCATGTTTAGCTCCAATGTGTCTATTCGTTTCTAGGGAGATGTTATTCTTACAGCAGTGTATCTCATTAACCAAGTTCATTCACGGGTTCTTGACATGAAGCCTCCATTTACCCTCCTATACCCTGATAAAGACTTGTTTGTTGTTTCCCTTAAAACCTTTGGTTGTACTTTCTTTGTTCAGATTCTTGGACCTCATCGTTCCAATTTGATCCTAAGGCCTCCAAATGTATTTTTCTCGGTTATGCACAAACTCAAAAAGGATATTGCTACTATGAACCCACTTCTAGGAAAAGATTTGTCTCTATGGATGTTAATTTCTTTGAGGATGCACCCTATTATCCTAGGGTTTCTCCTCAGGGGGAGAGTAGTGAGTGTGGGGTTAACTCATCAGAAGTTCCTTTACATGTTCCATTGAGTGATGAGGGATGTAATGGGGAGGGGTGTCAGAGGTGCCGAGATTTGAGAGTCTATCACAGGCAGTGGAGGTAGGTTGATTTTGGTCATCAGCAATCCAGGCCAGCCCTAGTTCCTTCTGCAGACCCAGATCCAGGTACTACAGTTCCTTTATCGGATCAGGGTTCCACTGAGATACTTTCCACTGTTGAGCCCTTACCTCCTTTGGATGACCTTGACCTCCCCACTACAGTCCGTAAAGGCAAACGGCGTTACACCACATCCACAACCCACTGTATTTCCCAATTCTTGTCCAATGATCACTTGTCCCCCTCTTACAGGTCCTTCCTCACATCTATTACTGATATTCCTATCCCTAGAGAGGCATTGTCAGTTCCCGAGTGGAAAGATGCAATGAAGGTTGAAATGGATGCTCTTCTGAGGAATAATACTTGGGAGCTAGTTGACCAGTCTAAAGGGAAGAAACCGGTTGGATGTAGATGGGTATTTACTGTGAAACATAATGCTGATGGTTCCATTGAAAGGTATAAGGCTTGGTTAGTTGCAAAGGGATTTACTCAGACTTATGGAATAGACTACTTAGAGACTTTTGCTCCAGTAGCAAAGATGACCACTATTAGAGTTTTATTGTCCCTTGCAACCAGTTACTCTTGGCCCTTGTTCCAGATGGATGTCAAAAATGTCTTTCTCAATGGAGACTTGTAGAAAGAAGTCTACATGCAGTTGCCTCCTGGATTTTATGATGCAGACACAAGAAAGAAGGTTTGCCAGTTGAATAAAGCTTTGTATGGACTAAAATAGTCCCCTAGAGCTTGGTTTGATAGATTCAGACAAGCCCTTGAAAGGTTCGGCTATGTATAGGCATAGTCAAACCATACATTATTCATTAAGAGAATGGACTCTTCCTTGACCTTGCTTGTTGTATACGTGGATGATATTGTAGTGACAGGGAATGATAATGGTGAGATTGAGTCTCTCAAACAACTCCATCAAGAATTTGAGGTGAAAGATCTGGGAGAGCTACGATACTTCTTGGGTATTGAGGTAGCTAGATCTAAACATGGGATTTTTGTTTCCCAAAGAAAGTATGTTCTAGATTTGTTGGAAGAAACTGCAAAGTTAGGTGTTAAGCCTACAGATACACTTATTGAACAGAATCACAAGATTAGTGCAGAGGGTGAAGAGCTACTTGAAGATAAAGCTATGTTCCAGCAATTAGTTGGAAAACTCCTCTATCTTTGTCTCACACGACCAGACATCAGTTATGCGATCAGCGTTGTCAGTCAGTATATGCACTCTCCTAGGACTACTCACTTACTTGCAATTGAGAGGATATTAGCATATTTAAAGAGGTGCCCAGGTAGAGGTATACTATTCAAGAATAATAATCACATGAAGATAAAGGTTTATATAGATGCTGACTGGGCCGGGAGTATTGATGATAGAAGGTCTACCTCTGGATATTGTGCTTTTGTAGGAGGTAACCCGACCTCCTGGAGGAGTAAGAAGCAAAATGTTGTTTCTCGTTCTAGTGCAGAAGCTGAATACATGTCCATGGCTAATGGTGTGGCTGAAATACTATAGTTGAAATCACTATTTGAGGAGCTGGGTATTGCTTATGAGAAGCCCTTAATGTTGTATTGTGATAATTAGGTTGCTATTAATATAGCTCATAGTCCGGTACAGCATGACAGAACTAAGCATATTGAAGCAGACCGACATTTTGTCAAACAAAGTCTTTCAAATTGCATGGGAAGGTCTACTCTTGTGCTGCTCATGCCTCCCCTTTTAGATTCATCCTATACACATGTTTTTTCTTATATTAATACATAGTGCAGCATCTCTATCAATCAAAAACAAAAGGGCCCTAGAGAATTTTTCTTTGTGGTTACTTTTTTGCCCAATTGGTGTTTCTCTGTCTTTCCATACACTTAGAGAGAAAGATAGAGATAAAAAAAAAAAAAAAATTAACAATCCCTTGGAGTTCCAAAAAGCTCTATTAGGAGACAAAAGCACAGTGTAGAATCTTCAAGAAACTTGAGTCAAGTCCCATGTCCAGTATTCCAGTTTGGAAACCTTTATAAATATAACTACTTGATCTCTTAATTTGATAAACAAACAAGCAATAAACAGAGCTTACTGCATCAGATTCAGATCAATCATCAACTATCTTCTGCCAAAGCAGATTTGTATTCAACCCCAACCCATATAGATTTTTAAATAACTTTGAAAGAAAGTATAGAAGTAGTATCAAAATGTCTTATGAGAATTTAGAAAACATATAGATAAAAACGGTATCAGGGTGCAGATTCCCCAAGTATGATGCATGAAAGGCACCCAACTCCTTAACAATGTAAAACACCTCAAATTTATGGGGAAGCACTTATCACCAACTTGAAGGGGATAGAAAGGCTAGGGAGAAGACCAAAAAGGACATGGGTTGAAGTAAAGTAGCAAACAAAGACCTAAGCACTCATAATTTAACAATGAATATGGCACTAAAAAGAACAGAATGGCAAAACAGGATTCATGTAGCTGACCCCATATAGTTGGGATAAGACTGAGATGACTTACCACCAAAGGCCGAGGTACGTAATCAATGTTACTGCATATGCTGCCAAGCCATTTGCCTACATTAAGAAGAAAAGCATAAATCTCATGTACCAGTGTAATCTCAAAGTTGAGATGAGAAAGACCTTTAATTTAGCAATGCCTTAGACTGATTAAAATAAATAGAAAGGAACATGAAAGAAAAACAAAAGGAAATAAAAAGAAAATGTATTCCAGTTTTTGGAGTATTTTGATCAGCATTCTCATTAATAACCAAATTCTCTGTTAGAACTCACATAAATCTCAATAAGCTGAAGTTATAAATTCAATACTATCAGAATTGTCCATAGAAAATGCAATTACAGTTCCAATTAGGAAAAAAAACAAGTACATGCAGAAAAATGCTTCGTAATGAATCACTGATTAAAAAGATAATGAAGAAGAAAACCTTCTCAGATAATCATGAATCACGTCAAAAACTATCACTTGGTTTACAGCTATAGAATCAGACTGGTAAAACAATAAACAATTATATACAATTGGGGAGCAATTAATACCTTGTAGATTTAGAGGAAACATTGTGGACATCTTTGGATTTAGACACCGTACTGGATTCAATTGTATTCAATTTTTCTTGTTTTGGTGAAAACTCTTCACCTAGTTGGTTGCACTTGTACTGGATTAAAATTTCTGTTTTACTATCAGAAAAAATCACTACCTTGTAGACAGGTCGATTCCCCGCAGGTGAAATGGGGCCCTCAACTCTTTTCCCAGGTAGAAAGAGCTGAAGCACAGCTTCAAACACTGCAAAGAATGCAATGATCTTCCAAGCAATAGCAGTCGGTTTTGGCCAAGTGTTATTGAAACCCTGAAAACCATGTTGCTTAAAGTAATCCCAAGTCTGAGAAACAGACCCATCAGCATGGACCATCGTATACCATCTGCATTTTAGAAAATAGCAACAAAATTCCGTAGTTTAGTTTCAAACAAATACCGTTAAGCTTAAAAGTTCAGTGTTAGATTAACTCAAAACATGAGTAACATTTCAGTTAGGATCCATCCCTTCAGCTATTTTCTCGCATAAATTCTAACTGATTCGATCCTAGTAAAAATAATACATAGAACTTAAAGTAAAAGTGGCAATTCCATGTATCTTCGTCTCAAAATCAACCAAAAACGATTGCAGAAAAATGTTCACTGCTTTAACTCGATGAAACAATACAGTAAGTACTAAGGAAAGTTTGAACTATAACGAATAAAAGTTGCAAGTATCAACAATTTGTTTTCTTCTTCACAAAGAAATCAAAATTGCAGAGATCTAAGTGACAAGTAAAGAACGAGAGAGAGCAAAGCCATCCGGGTCATGAAATAAGCAAAGATACGCCTCAAAATTCAAACAAATAGACGTCATTTGGGAAAAAAAAAAAAAAAAACTAAAGGAAACCAGTGACGTAAACCAATCAATGATGTTAGAGAGAAAGAAACTGGATGTACAGAAAATGAGAGTGAGACACTTACAGAAGAATAACGAAAGGAGGACATAAGGTGAGAAGAGAAAGCATGGAAACATAAGTGATCAATGGTGAATGAACAGTCTTCGATTCCCCCATTTTGTCTGATCGCTCTCTCTCTCTCTCTCTCTCTCTTGCTCTCGCACTGAACTTGACGAACTGGACAGAGTGAAGCAGCAAGACTGTATTGCAAATTTAGGACCCTTTTACTTGTCTGCAATTAGGTCAAGCACCATTGGAGTCCATCACGTCCTGATTGGCCCATTCTCGTGGCATGTGAATCCAATCAGACAATCACAAAATATCTGTCGAAGTCGTGCGTGGAATACGACCAGCGCCAGCGGACTTTTCCACCTCAATCCAGAGTCCGGATCTCTACTTACACCAACCTCACAGTCACAACACATCTTTATCCGCACATTGGGAAGAACAAATTGAAACGGGCTTTCAACAAGCAGATCACATCAGCGCCTCACGTACACATCGCAGCGCGCATTAAGGAGACCGGATCTACTCGTCACGCAGGGCGCCTCACAATGACCTCACACGCACATCCTACTCATGTGTGAGGAGCAGATCTCGTTCCCATATTAAGACTTTACACCCCTACTTGCTCCCAATCACTATCTTACAGTTTTGAAACCTAGGGCCACTTTGCTTCCTCTTAATTCTTATTTTTTAAGATAAATCTTTTTATTTAAAAAAAAAATGGTTTTTGTTTCCTCTTATCTCTTATCTCTTAGGCTGTGTTTGGTTTGGGGGAAAATGTAAGGAAATGCCACTTTTTCCTTCAAATTAAACATAGCCTTAAAGTGCAATCATATAACTTTTTGTTTTCCAATGATACCCTCAAAAAGAAACAAAAACTCTCATATATAGGTCAAAATGGATATTTTATAATTTTCATAACTTAAAACAACATTCAAAGAGTTTAAAGAAAAGAATTCACCAATACCAATATAACTCTTAATGTAATTATTGCACTTTCAAATATCATACTTCAGAACAAACGAACAGGCCCCTAATAATCTAACCCCTGGTCTTGTTTCTCCTCTTAATCCTCTCCAACCCTTGGCGTTGTAAAATAATTGTAGTCAATTGTCGGGTAAACACAATCAATGGTGCACCAACACTAATGGGCTCTTCTATTCATGCCGCTGGCTACTGTAAACTATAAGTAAATCCAAGCTCCACACCTCTATCATTTTCTAGTTGGAATCAATATCCGATGCATGAATAGGTATGCACTTCATATTTTCATTTTGCAGCTCTTTTATTAGGTTATTCCCCTCGTTGAAGTTGTCTAAATTCTGTTAAATCCTTTGTACTTTATCTTTAACCTATATCAATCTAGCGGACTTAAGAGTTCAGTCTAAATTTTGGCTTTGAATTTGTTGGTATTTGCATACCAAATTGTTGCCTCACGAATTAGCGGGGGACAACAAAGTAAATCCACTCTCTAAGTTCCGAAGGTAGGTCAAAGGCTTTAATGTCTAGGAAGAGGTAAGCTAAGGCCGAAGACTGTAGGCCAAGGCGAAGTGTTCCCTCTTGAGTACGATAGAATCTGAGGACTGTAGGTCTTCGTCTCAATGACGAGGTTCCTGGAGATCCAAGGTACTGCAAAACAAGAGGTGTCAGAGGCCTTGGGTGAAGACCTGAGGTGGGAACTCCGATGCTCAAGTTAGTACGAGGTGTAAGATAGGGGGAGGTGTAGACGAGGTCTTGGTGATAGTCATCGGATGCACTGGGTCCCCAATAATAAATGCTAAGGGAGCAAGTAGGGGTTGTTCATAAGAATGCCCAACCCAATCAAACCGACCAACCCGAGTCGGTCGGGTTTTCATCCGTACCGGTCGGTTTCGGGTTGCTAGTTTGGTAGTTCCAACTTCCTAGTTTGAATAGTTTCCTAATTCCTAATAGTCTTCTACTTTTAGACTTCTACTAGAACTAGAACTCTAGAAGGCCCATTAGGCAATTACAATTAGATTTCAATTAGGTGTCTTTTTTTAGTTTTTTACCTAGATTAGAATTTAGAAGGTTTCTAAATTTTTATTTTATTGATTTATGTACCTAGATTTACCTAGTTTTTTACTCTAGAAGGCCCATTATTGACACTTGTTTTTACATGAAGAATTTATTGATTTTATTCTTTACCTGAATTAAATTTAGATTTATCTTGGACTCTTCAATATCAAATTATCAACTAATTCAGATTTTATTTGGCTTTGTACAGGAGCAAAGCCAAAACCGACCCAAACCGACCCAACCCGACTCAAACCGACCAGGTCGGTTTGGCCTGTCAGTGGGTCGGTTTTGTTTCCCACCTTAGTTAACCCGACCAGGTCGGGTTGGTTGGGAAAATCCCAAGAAACCGACCCAACCCGACCTGTGAACACCCCTAGGAGCAAGGTAGGTGCGGAAAGTAAATGAAAGAGTTGTATCAGAATCATGGGTTCTAGCCCCCAGTCAAGGGAGAGTTACCTCTTATTTATACTTGAGAGGATTGGAGGTAGGTGAAGGTGAACGCACCAGATGAGGGTTGTACGAGGTTAGGCAGCAGGCCCTGGTAGGTACGTTTGAACGCCCTGCGATTGGCTCCGTACGAAGGCAGCATGGCTTCCCCCTTGCTGTGGCAGGCGTTGTCAGGAGTTAATGGGCTGGGCCTCCCAGCCCGTAATGAGTTGGGCCTAGCTAGCCTAGATCATTTGCCCCCCACTCCCGAGGCCAAGGTGAGGCCTTGGCTTCAACTGGTAATGAAGGTAATAGTCGGGGTAAGGCCTCGGCTTTGGTCATCGGGAGTAACAGTCACCATGCCTTCGGATTCGTCAGCTGGGGGGTGTCTTGCAGTGGTGTCGCTTTCACTTTGTGTGCGTCGTCCCTCGACAGTTCGGAGACACGTGTGGTGCGGATGCCTCGATTTAGCGGAGATGTCCCGTATCACGCATGGTCAGGTCACGTCAGGGGGCCTAATATGCGGAAGGCAGTCACTTCGGTAGGCACGCATTTGCCGAGTTGAGCGGTCTGCCTGGTGGTTCGCGATGGGCAGGCCCTGTGGTTCGCCCAGTAGGTTGCGGCAAGCGAACTTCATGGTCCACCCGGCGTCGTTTCATCTTCTGAGAGCATGCGCTAAAAGGTGTAATAGAACTGGTTCACAGAAGCGGAGGGTTCCCATGATCATTGGATCTGTGGTGATCTGAACCGTTGCTTGGGCGTCATTTCGCCTTCCAAGGACGAGCGTCGGGTGGCACATTGTAATTGGATGGTGAAAGCGGAGGTGCCCCAGCCGTCGGATTTAATGAGATCTAGGCCATCCATTCTCTTTTAAATTGGGGCCTTGGTGGTGACTTTCCCCTTAATTTGAATTTAGACGCCCTTGTTGTCGAGTGAACTCAGCTCCATAGCTCTTGATCCTTCAAGACTTTCCCAGCTTCTCCATCCTTCAGGACATCTCGTCTTCACCTCCTTAGGTAATCAACTATGTTGTTCTCGGACTCCATCCCTAAATGCCATGAACTCTCGAACACCTTGGGAGGGAGCTCCCTTGAAACCCCTTCTCCTCTATCTTCCCTAGGTTCTTTAGCCGTAGCCCCCCTTCGGCAGGAGGTGGTCGTATTAAGGGAAAGGTTAGCCTCAAGGGGCTCCAAGGGCTTCCACCAAGGTAATAACTCTCTTCATGAAAGCGCTGCATCGGCGTTGCTGAGAGAGCCCAAAGGGTCTCCTTGCTCTGAGGAGGATGTCATGGAGGTTGTCGCCAGACCAGTGGGAGGGAGTGCTACCTGAAGGGTGGCTAACGCTGGTATTCCGCGTTCGGAGTTTGAAAGCTCCTTGGATGCGGGCCAGGTCAAATCCCTGGCAAGGAGGTTTTACATACCTCTATCTTATGACCTTAGGGCCCCCGATGTGGGTGGTAGGTCGTGGACCCCTAAGGAGGGGGAAATCTGTGTCTACCATCATTTTTTTGAGTTTGGCCTTAGGTTTCCCCTCCCTTCTTTAATCTTCGAGTTACTAGAGTGGTACAGTATAACTATCAATTAACTTGTACCCAACGCCCTTAGGACCATCATAGCGATGATAGTATGGACTCGGCTTAGGGGTGTGGAGCTGACGTTGAGGATGTTTCGTGCCATGTCCGCGCCGAGGAAGCACGCTTCCGAGGCCAACATGTATTACTTCTACCCTTAGAGGGGGAAGCCAGTGCATAACCCCTCATCCGTCCATGGGAGGAATGACAAATTCTTCTATGTCTCCTACCCCGAGGGCCGGTGGTTCAAGTCTGATTGGGGGGAGGCCTGCATAATCGTCGAGAGATGTCCCCCTCCGCTTCGAGACGAAGAGGCTGCATCTATAGCTCATCTGCTAGTGATGGGGACATTCCAAGTGAAGCCGTTGGTGGAGGAGGAGGTCCCCCTAGTCTTCGTTGGGATTAGCCCTGCCCTTCTCGGTAATAGAGGCTTTGTGGTTACATAGAACATCTTCCACGTTTTTGCTTTAGTGTACTGATTGTTTTTGTTGCTGTTTCGCAAAAGTGCCCATGAACGCCCAATAGTGCTTGCTCGAGAAGGCCCATGCGAAGCAGGCCGAGAAGAAGGCCGGAGGGCAGACGTCGAATCGGCCTAGCAATGAGGTTGCCCCCTTGTCCTAGCGAAGGGGGGAAATCCACAGGTCCCCACTAAGGAGAAATAACCAATGGTGGCACCCTAGGAGGTTATCAATGGGGTGAAGAGGCCCTCGAAGGGGGCCAAAAAGCTAACAAAGGCGTCGAAGAAGCCAACTAATAGGGTTGAGGTGCCGAAGAAGCCCATAGACGGGGCCGAGGAGGGTCGAAAGAGGCTTGTTGTAGATACGCCGAGGGAGGAGCCGCCGCGGAAGGTGGCCAACATGGAGCGATATGCAGAGGAGGTGATGCGAATGTCCACGCCTGGGGAGCGCCCATTCGGGCCTTCATCAGCTCCTCCATTAGTACAGGGACTCCCCGAGAGAGTTGAAGGGGCTGAAGGGCCCATTCGACCCACTTCGTGAAGTAGTCCACGGTGACGATAAGGTACTTTCTGCCCCCCTGTCGCTTGTGGGAAAGGGTTGAGGAGGTCCATTCCACACTTAGCGAAGGGCCAAGGGCGATTGAGGGCTGAGAGAGTTGTTGCGGGCTAATGGCATATGTTGGCATGCCTCTGGCATTGATCACATCTTCGCAAAAGTTCGGCTGCATATCTCTTTGGTTTTGCTTGTTGTTTATGATTGTGATCCTTGCTTAATGCTTAGTTTCTTCTATTGATCTTGTTATTTACATTTATATGTGATGATGTATTCAGCTATGTTTCTCTTCATCTTTTGTATGCTTGATCTCACCCACTATTTGCACACACCATTTGCATTAGATTCTAGTGTCCTATTTCCTATTAGGAGGGGGGCCAGTAGGTGCTAGGCCATTTGGACCGCACTGACAACCCACAAACCAGCCACCAACCTAAGAAACCCATTTGTCTGATGGATGAAAGTTTGAAGGATAGTAACTGTGTTGAAACCATTGAGTCTAAGTGTCAAACCTTCCCCTCATGCACCACTGTCCATGTGTCAGCCACCTCTGCCTTGTTTGCTCGAATGCCCCTTGTGGGGCCCATATCAAATAACAACATAAAATAGAAAGCATAGAAAAAATAACAAGTCAAAAGTAAATAAGAAGTCAAAGAGTAAAAAAAAGTAAAAATAAATAAAAATAAAAAATAAAAATACATATAATATAAAAGAAAGTTTAAAACAAAAGAAAAGCCAAAAAAAGGGGCAAAGAAAAGGGGGTAGTAAGGTTTAGTTAAGCATAAGTACATAGACAAATAAAAATAGCAATAATAATAATAATAATAATAATTTTATTTAAATAAAAAAATGAATGAAATATTAAAAAAGAGAAAAAAAGGTAATAAAAAAGAAAATAAAGATAAACATAAAATATAAAAGTAATAAAAATAATAACAATTTAAAATTAAGTTAAAAATTAATTAAACAAATAAAAAATCAAAATTTCCATAAAAAAAAGAGAGAAGGAAATCAAAATCACATAAAGAGTCAAAATATAATTATAAACCCAAAGAAAAAATCAAAGAGAAAATTAAAGGGAAAATTTTAAATTGGAAAAAGAAAATAGAATACAGAATAAATATAACAAAAATGTAAAGAAAACAACAAATTTATGAAAAATCCGAAAATAATGTGTCAAAAAAACAAAATAATATAAAACGAAAAAATTAATAGAATAAATGTAAATAAAAGGAAATATAAATAAAAGGGAAGAGAACAATAAAAGTTAATAAAGAAAATAGCAATAAAAGGAATAAAAAATCAATTAATTCAAAACAAAAAGTTAAAAAATAAGAAACAAAAAAAATAAAATAATACTAAATAAGAAAAACAAATAATAATAATAAGATAAGGAATAATTTCTTTTATGGTGTTTTGTTCTTTATATGATACTAATCAATGTTATCTTATGGTTTGAATATTGGCTCTTTGTTGCTATGTTTGTTTGGTATCACTATGTGGGCTCCACCTATTGGACTCGAGAGGGGTGCTTAGCCCCTTCCCTTTCCCATCCGAGTCTTACCTGAACTAGTTTAACTGGTGTCTTGGGCTATCGGAGTCACTATTAAAAAAATGGTTTCAAAATCATTTTCTGAGGTTCCATCACCTCCATTTATATAATTGATGGGTGGCGACTCCATTTTCAGCCCAAGTGGCAAGTGAGCCGGTTTTCTCGACACTCACAGACCGGCGACTCCACTGGGGACGTTCTTGGACCATAGGTGAGGCCCACATGGGGTACCCAAGTTGTTTATTCCTTTTGAATAAGTTATTTTTATTTTGCTAGTCTTTTTACTTACATGTTGCATTTTAATTACTTTATCTTGTCTCATTGTAACAAATAAGATAGTTCTCTTGTCTCTTTGTTTTTTTCTTTCCATTTTGCTAGCATGCATAGCTTTAGGTTAGGTCTTTGGAATTGTCATTTAGCACAAGAAGTTTGCATGCACATTTCAATGTTAGCATCTTTGTTTCTTTATTTTTCATAACGGTTTCTTTGGAGTTGTGGTAGGCTCATGCTTATGTTTCATGCTATGATTGTTATCCTTTCCTTTTATAAATAAAGTGTTTTCCCCTTTGTTGTTAATATTGGTCTCTTGGAGCATGTCTTGCATGATGGAACAAAAGTAATAAAGTGTATGGACGTTGTTGCTATGAGCATTTATTTCATGCGGATTGTCTCTCTTCCCAAGAGCCTTCTAAGGTGTTAAAGTCATTTTTGAGTCATTCAAAAAAAAAAAGAAAAAGAAAACATATGTGCTCTTGTAATATCATAGCAAATGGCAAAGTGGATTGGCTAGCAAGTGTGGAAATGCATCATGAGACTTTTACTTCCTCTTGGGTATTCTTGGATCTCATTGTTTAATGCTTGATAGGACTCTTAAAAAGGTAAATCTCTTCTTCACATTCCCCTCACTTTGAATGCCATTGATGGATAACATATTGAAGTTCTCTAAATTCTGATTTAAATGAGAAATGTATGAGATTTTGGGTGGCTTATATTCTTGAAGGAATGACATGATGAGGTGATAATGGGATGCTTTTACATGCTAAATATTTCAGGTTGCTCACTATCTTTGGAATCTAATTTTGGATGAATTTGAATGGCTATAGTAATGGGTTCATGTGAAAATGTCATTTGCTTTGTGTGGATTGTGTCAATTCAACATGATGAATTTGACCTTTTTTGGAAGTACACCCTTGATGAATTTCTTTTTCTAATTGTGGTATTTCCTTTGAACCCAAACATGTGAAAAGGTTGATTCTAAAAGCTTTTCTAGTGCTGAAATTTCAGATTTTGGGGTTTGATTTTAAAAGCTTTCATAATGCTAAAATTTCAGAATATGGGGTTTGATTTTAAAAGCTTTCACAATGCTAAAACTTCTGATTTTGGAACTTCCCTTTGGATTCTAATATGTGAAAAGATGATTTTAAAAACATCCTCATGGCTAAAGCTTCTAGGTTTTGGGTCATTCTTTGATCCAAATGTGTGTGAGGAATACATGTATTTAAAATCATTATATTGCTGAAATTTCCAAGTTTTGGGTTCTCTTTGATTCAAATGTGTGAAGGATGTTTGATTTAAAAACATGTTCTATGCTGAGATTTCTAGGTTTGGGTATTCTTTAACTCTACTATTCAAGAAGTGCATGACCTAGAAGCATCCCTATGCTGAAATGGGAGGTTTTATGTGTCTTTTGAATTCTTTTGTGATGGATGTGTTGATCTAAGGATTTGTTTTAAATTCTAAAATGACATGCTTTTAGATGGATGTTGAAAGATTGATTTTTATGATGAAATTAATTTATGATTGAAAATGCAGATTTTCTAAAATAGGGAATGTGATTCCCATATGGGAGAGAGAGAAACTTTTGAATTTTCGCCCAACCTACCTGCAGGCTTCGGCCATCCATATGATGGATCTCTCATCCCTTCAGTGGTATCAGAGCCATGATTCAAATCTTGAACCGAAATAGACTATACCTGAACCTGCGCAAATGGGCAGAAGGTGTTCTACCCGATTTGCGTAGATTAGGGTTTTTCTGGGAAATCGGTTCCCAGTGGCATGTTGGTATCCCCGAGCTAACGTCTTTAAGTCCCGAGCCGGGATGACGAAGTGCCTTGGCATTGAAGTGTTCTTGTTGCGATCTAGTATCGAGGCGATCTCATTTTGAGGTGACCCTATCTCGAGGTCACTTTAGCCCGGGGTAGATGGGTACATGAGACTATTATGCTGCGGGGTGGTCATGCTGAACCGTCATCTGTTAGTCAGGCCGTGTCCACATGTCCCCCTGTTATGAGGTCGAGCCAAATCACCCTTCATCAATTGCCCCTACTCCTCGAGCTAGGGGTCCAGGCCTGGTGCGGGGAGTTCATGATGTGACAAGTGGATTTGGCTCGAGGTCCAAGCCACTTCGTCAGATGAATCGTTGGTCGGATCAGTTCGGCTATTTGGCTCAACCAAGAATAACCTGGGTCACGTCTGGTTTACGCGCGATGTCACGCGATCCACAAACTCTACGGACGTCAAAAAATGCGCAAAACCAATTTAAACCTCAGGGGTCATACAACCGATTTTCTTAGGAGCCGTCGGATCACTTTGATCTTGATCGTTGATTCTCTAGTACAGTGGCTATAAATAGGGGGATCTGAGACTCATTTTCTTTGCCATAATTTCATTAGCCTTCAGTCTGAGGTCGTGTTCAAGCTCCTTAGCTCCGGTCTTTCTGTGCGGTGTTCCTTTTTCGATTCGGTCTTCCTCCTTGGTGAGTCTTCCCTAGCTCTCCTCTTCGATTCAATTTCTTTTTCATGTTTAGTTTCAGTTTCGATAGTCATACCGAAGCTAGTTCGGATCTGGAAATGGTCTGTTGCCTTCCTGAGGTGTAACCACTTCGAGAGGCTTGAGAGGCCTCTGGTAACTTGGCATCCACCTCGCACAGAGGTCAGGTGCCAGACAACTTCGGCCCATCGACAATGACGGTGGACAGGCTCTAGGCCTTAATAGCTCGGTACAACCTCCCGAGCGACTTCATTTATAGTCTTTCGCTAGGCAACTTCTCCTGAGAGCATGATCACAATGAGAGCGTGATCTTTGAGGAGCAACTCATAGCTGATCTTCGTCTTTTGTTGCACCCCTTGATCATAGAAATCTTGAAGCTCTTTAACATTACTATAGACCAATTGTACCTGAACTCAATCCGCAACGTAGTAGGGGCCAACTCGCATTTTTGTGACTATAACCTGCCCCTTGACCTCGATATCTTCTCTTCGATCCTGTCCATCAAGAAGAATACCTCCTGTGTCCTTCCCGAGCATAGGCGGACCTATTAACTATCTCCTCGCCCGGGCTACAAGCTTTTGCACAAGCTCCCAAATAGGGTCCCGACCTGGAAGAGGGGTTACTTCATGGTCTGAAGCACTGAGGGATGGCCCTTCCCAAACCATTGGAGGGTGGCTATTTAGGATCCCCGTGTCAGACTGGACCTGAAAACAAGTAAAGCGCTCCAATCTTGGGCGGAGCTTGGCCTCAACTTCGCAGACTACGTGGCTGAAGACAAGCTTGTGTAGGGTGGCCTGAGTCCTGGTAGGTCGTCTCTACTTGTGTTTCTACTTTATTTTTGATAATGTTGTTGATATTCTGCTTTCGTTGCAGCTCACTGCGGATCAACTCCTTGGCCGGATGAAGGGGAAGAAGAAGCGAGCTGCCAAAAGAGCTCATGTCAAGTCACCGCAGGCCACCGCGCCTAAGCCCAAATAGTCCCCGCCTCGTGCGCTCGAGGAGGCATCTTCAGAGCCTACTCCTGCAACTGCCACATCTTCAGGCAACGAGGAAACAGTTCGAAGCATATTGACTCCTAAATATAGCCTGCTTAAGAGCAAAAGCGCGGTGTAGGCCGAAGAGGTCGCTAGTTGAGCCGAACTATCGGTCGCTCAGCTCAGAGCTCGAGCGGCTACTCACTGCATGGCGGTAAGTTTCATATTGACTTCTTCAATTTCGCGTTTAAGACTTCTCTGATACTAACTGTGGTTTTCTTGGCGGTGAACTCTGTCGTGCACGCTCTGACATACCAGTCTGAGCTACACATGAAGCGGGTGATGTGTTGCTCATTGTGACACTAGCAAGTGCACTAGCCGTTCAAGTAATAAAGTAGAGAGTGAAGTATCCTTCCCACGAGGATTTAGGAAACAATTACCAATACTAAATTGAGCACTTCTTATCTGATCAACAAATAAATCAAAACTCTAATGAAAGCTAAGAAATCCTAAATTAAAATCTATCTAAATCATTGGCCCAATTGCCTTCAAATCAGGTTAGAAGAGTAAGCAGTAAATGTCAATCTCAGAATTCAGCAATCTATCAATTTGGATCATTCGAATAAATCATGATTGAACCTTGGTTTGGTGAAACCCCAAGGTCATGAATAGCCTCTCTCAAGCGCATGTTCATCCTATGCATGAGTGATGGTTCTTCTATCTCTAGCAAGAATCTAATCCCCATGCATGCATTTCTTCAAACACTTCTAAGGCATCAATTCAAATATGAATTTATCACCAACTGAATTGTGCAAGTTATCTCTAACCTTGCACTCAATTCAGTTCTTGAATAGTAGATCTGAATTCCTAGAGTCTCTCTCAAGCACTCTAGGAATTCCAAGCTGTAGATTAATTCGCCCAATCTGAAATTTGCAGATCTGAATTCTCTTTCAAGCAATTCAGATCTTGCAATCTCAGATCTGAGAATTCAGATCTGAGTTTTGAAGGTTAGTTGGCCGAATTGATCTGCAATAACACCCTTATTCAAGAAACTTCAAGTACAATCCATTATCATTTGAATGAATAAAAAAGAATTAGATTGCTGAACTGAAATTTTACAAGCTGAAATACATCAAGGAAGAATGGAGACAAGGAGAAAGAAGAAAGAAAATATAACTAAGAAACTGAATTCAAATCAAAAGAGAATGAAACTACAAATGATTTATTACAAAAGATCTTTGAATCACAAACCCTCAATTCGAACTCACCTTCTTCTTCTAGCTTGCTTGTCTTGAACTTCCTTCATCCCTTCTTCTTCTTCTTCCTTGCGCCTAGCCTTCTTCTCTTCTCTTCTCTCAAGGTGGCCGAACCTCTAAGAGTGGGAGAGCCTTCCTCTCAAGCAATTGAACAACTTTCTCCCCTCCTAGAGGCCTCCTTATATAGTTTTTCAAGGGGGCTCTTGCCCCTTCTTGAAGCCTCTAGAATGGGGTGTATTACACCCCTCATGAACCTTCTAGAGTGCTCCCTCCTTCTCTTCAAGAAACATCTAAGAGTTGCCGCCCCTAGCTCCCTTTGGGCTGCTATTTGGGCTACAACTTAGCTTGCTTTTGAGCTCATGTGGGTTACACTCTAGGCTGTTATTTGGGCTAAAAATGGGCTGGGCCGAAATTTTCTTCTTGCTAGGCTTCTTCCCTTGGGTTTTCCAAAGAGTTAGCTTGCACTACTTGGGCCGAATGAAATTCTCTTGCTCTCATGGCTGGGCCGGGCTGAACTTGATAAATTTTGGGTTTTCTTTTCTTGCTTTTGCCTTCTTTTTGTTGATTTGGCTCCCCCTGAAATCTTTCTTGCAATCAAGCTAAAATAGGGCAAAATTTAATTAAACCATCATAAAATTTCATGCAAAAACCTCATAAAATATAGATAAATTGTAGGTTCATCAGCGGGCTCTTGCGGCTGAGTCCTCATCTCGCGAAGCTCATGCCGAGTTGAATCTGGCCCATAGTGAGATCATCCAGCTGAAGAATGATGCCTGGGCTCAGAAGAAGCTCATTTCACTGCTAATGTCCGAGAAGGCTGCACTGAAGCGGGAGGTGGAAAACTTTGAGGCCCATGTCAGGGAAAGAACTGAGGTACTCCAGGCGGTGGAAGAGTCCAAAGTTAAGACCATCGAAGAGTACAAGAGCTCGGAGGAGTTCCAAGGAGAGCTGATGGAAGCTGGGTAGGAAGGTTACCGCAAGGGCTTCAAGCTCAGCAGGTGGTTGACCAGGTGTGAGTTCCCACATCTCGATCTAAGCGCTATCACCACCTCAAGGGTTACAAATGAAATGGCCATCGAAGCCGCTGAAGACCCTGACTCTGAGGCAGAGACTGACGATTAGTTGCTTGACATCGGAGAGGCCGGTGCTGACGAAAGGGTTGATCCTCCTACTGAGGCCTCCGGCGAGGGCGAAGAACATTGAGTCATCCTTGTAAATCCTGGGCCCGCGAGCTCGGCTTAGAGTAGAAAAATTTCTCTTTTTTTTTTGTAACGAGCTATTCACATCAATAAAATACACTTTTTTGTCAAATTCTCTAAGTGCAAATAATTCTCTAACTAACGAACTAACCAAATAAGTATAGCTTACCCCAAACTATCAAGCTACCGAGCTGCACTACAAGTAGGGGTAACTTCACATGATGTACCCGAGGTGCATGGACATTGTAGAATATCTACCCAACCTGTCTGCATGCAGGCTCTTTGGTAATGTTAGTTATCCCTTTGTTGGGGTTCAACTTTTTCATTGTATGCCGAGGGGGGTTAGACATCGTAGGGTTTATACCCGAATTGTTTATACCTCAGGCATGAAAATGAGTTGCCCATGCTGAAGAGGCGATTAGGTCGCGTTTGCCCATGCCGAAGAGGCGACTGGAACTTGTAGGCCCATGCCGAGTAGGCGACTGGGGCTTATGAGGTGCCGAGATCTTTTGTCAACTCGGCACCTTAACCCTTAGGCTTTGGGAGCGACTCAGAGTTCGCTCTCCTCACCCTTGGTTTTATCCATGCCGAAGAGGCGACTTGGTCTTGCATGCCCATGCCGAAGAGGCGACTAGGACTTATGTGCCCATGCCGAAGAGGCGACTTGGTCTTGCATGCCCATGCCGAAGAGGCGACTAGGACTTATGTGCCCATGCCGAAGAGGCGACTGGGACTTATCGTAGCGCCGAGGTCTTTTATCAGCTCGGCACTTTAGTCCTTGGACTTCTGGGAGTGACTCGTAGTCCTCTCTCCAGTTTGGCAGTCACAGGTAATATCACCTTAGGTTGCCGATGTTCCACGCTTGAGGTACCTGTTTTCCTTCTAAGGGTTCGAGCTCATACGTACCTTTCCAGAGTACCTGTCTCACTCGGTAGGGGCCTTCCCCAGTTTGGTCTGAGCTTACCGACACCGGGCTCAGGTACCATGACTTTCCTAAGGATTAAGTCACCGACACAGAAGTTTTTTCATCGTTTACTTCACCTGTGGCGGTCTTGGTGGTGGCTTGGTAAGCACATAGTACACTGGGCAGCTCGTCTACCCATAGTCCCTTAGCTCGAGCTAAGCGGGCCATCCCTAGAGTATAGCTCTGTCCGTGACATCCGTTTGCCTGTTTTCCTGAGGGTGTGCCACCGAAGTGAAGTTTTATTGGATCCCCATCTCGGCACACCAATTCTGGAACTTGATATCTTCGAACTGCTTACCGTTGTCAAAGATAACCCGAGGTAGCCCGAAGCGGCATACTATATTCCTCAAAAAGAAATTTTGTATGTTTTGGGCTGTGATTGTTGCTAGGGGTTCCGCCTCCACCCACTTATGAAGTAATCCACTACTACCGCCAAGAATCTCCTCTGTCCTGTCGCTGGCGGGCATGGACCAAGAATGTCGATTCCCCACTATGCGAAGGGCCATGGGCTGGTGAGATATTTCAGGTCAACAGTAGGTCGGTGGTGGATGTTGGCGTGCCTTTGGCATTTATCGCACTTCTTGACAAGCTCGAGTGTGTCTGCCTTCATTGTGGGCCAGTAATACCCCTGTCGCAGCACTTTCTGTGCGAGAGCCCTGCCCCCAAGTGTTCGCCACATAGGCCTTCATGAGTGTCGCGAAGAATGAGCTCAGCCTCTGAGGGTCGCAAGCAGCGCAAGTAGGGGAGCATGAAGGATATCTGGTACAACTGTTCGTTTATCATGACGTACTTGGCAGTTTGGTGCTCTACCCTTCTGGCCGCATTGGAATATGCAGGGAGGGTCTCGTGTAGTAGGTAGCTCGCGAATGGGTCAATCCAGCTCGGCTCTACTTGTGCAACAGAAGCGACCTCTTCTGCCCCCCCCCCCCCCGAGAATGCTGGGCCGAGGTAGGTTCTCTATATACACGGTTCTCATGATATTACTGCTTGTGTTGGTCAACCGGGACATGGCATCGGCCTCAGTGTTCTCAGACATTGGAATCTGCCTGATGAAATATGATTGGAAGTTGCGTAGAACTTCCTTGACCTTGGCTAGATAAGCAGCCATGATGGGGTGGCGAGCTTCATAATTGTCGGTGACTCGGTTGACCACGAGCTGGGAATCACTGCAGATGACGATGTGTTTTTCTTGTACTTCATTCGCTAGAGTGAGCCCGGATATTAGTGCTTCGTACTCCGCTTTATTATTAGATGCTTCAAACTCGAACTAAAGTGCATACTCCAGCTTCACCCCACTTGGACCGTACAGAACAATGTTGGCTCCGCTTCCTTGTTGATTAGATGAGCCGCCTACGTGGAGGATCTAGGGCTCCTTGTCCCAGGTCGGCCGTGCTTTAACTGGGACTACGGTTCGAGCTCGATCAATTCAGGGACTGCGGTGCTGAAGGTACATTTTACGACGAAATCGGCCAAGGCTTGGGCCTTAATCGCCGTCAAAGGCTCGTATCAGATGTCGTACTCGCTGAGTTCGATGGCCCACTTCGTCAGTCAGCCAGATACCTCGGGCTTGAGTAAGATTTGCCTCAGAGGTTTGTTGGTGAGGATGATGACAGTGTGGGCTTTGAAGTATGGACAAAGCTTCCGAATTTCTATGACCAGCGCTTACACCAGTTTCTTGATCCTCGAGTACCTTATTTCGGCGTCCTACAAAATTTTACTGACATAGTAGATAGGTTGTTGAACCCGATCTAATTCCTTTATCAGTACCGAGCCGACTACCTCATCACTCGCAGAGAGGTACAATTTTAAAACATCTCCCTCATCGGGTCGGGTCAGAACTGGGATGCTAGGTAGGTATTTTTTCAACTCGTCGAAGGCGAGCTGGCATTCTTCAGTCCACTCAAAACCTTTAGTTTTCTTAATTGCCTTGAAAAAAGGTAGGCAATGATCTGCCAACTTAGACATGAAGCAGCACAGAGCAACTATACGACCGTTCAGCCTCTGAACCTCCTTCAATTTACGAGATGGCCTCATTTCTAGGATGACCTTTATTTTTTCAGGGTTGGTTTCGATGCCACGTCAGTTGACTATGTAAACCAGAAATTTACCCGAGGTGACACTGAAAACATACTTGCTAGGGTTTAATTTCATATTATACTTGCGCAAAATTTTGAAAACACACTATAAATCATTAATTAAACAATTTGAAAATTGGGTCATAATGACCATATCGTCTACATAGCACTCAACCTTATTGCCGATCAATGGCTCAAATATTTTGTTTACAAGTCTCTAGAAGGTCGCCCCGACATTTTTTAGCCCAAAGGGCATGACCTTGTAACAATAAAATCCTAGTTCGGTTATGAATGTCATTTTTTCTTCATCGACAAGGTCCGTCCAAATCTGGTTGTATGCTGAGTACGTGTCCAAAAAACTCAGCAACTCGTAACCTGAGGTCGCGTCCACTAGACGGTCGATCTTAGGGAGTGGGAAACAATCCTTCGGGCAAGCTCAATTCAGGTCGGTATAATCGGCCCACATGCGCCATTTAACGTTGGCATTTTTTACCATAACTAGGTTAGCCACCCAACTCGGGTAATGGGCCTCCTCGATGAAATCGGCTGCAAGGAGCTTCCTGACCTCATCGACTATCCTTCAGCGCTCCAGGGTGAGGTTGCGCTTTTTTTGTCTAACTACCCCGACTAAAGGATCAGTGTTCAACTTATTTGTTATAATTTTAGGATCTATTCCGGGCATCTCTGTCGCGGACCAAGCAAATACATCTAAATTTTTAAGTAAAAAAATTACCAACTGAGAACGGAGTGGTTCCTCAATCGATGTGTCGATTTGGAGAGTTCTGGTTGGATATTCTTTTGAGGCCGCCATATGGACCGTCTCTTCAGTTGGCGTAGCTCGCTCCTTGGAATACTCCACAGGTCACTCGAACTTGATATCAGCTGCTAGCTTGGCCTTCCCCTTGAGAGTTGCGACATAGCATTTGCGGGACTCGACCTGGTCGCCTCGCACTACCCCTAATCCATAGTCCGTAGGGAACTTCATAGCCAGGTAGTAGGTGGAAACCATTGCGTGAAGTGCGTGGGTAATAGGCCGACCTACTATGGCATTGTATGGAGAGGGAGTCGCGACCACCAGGAATGTATGTTCAAATCTTGCAATGTTGGGCCACATGCCAACCTCTACAGGTATTGAGACTCGACCTAGCGATCTGACCTCTTCTCCGCTGAAGCCCACCAATGGTGTATCTGTCGGCTTGAGATCGCCTTCCTGGAGCTGGATCTTGTCGAAGGCGTCCTTTAACAGGATGTCAGCTGAACTACTTGAATCGACCAGGACGCGCTTTACCTCGAAGTCATTCAGCCATATCTTTATGATCAAGGCGTCGTCCTGGGGATACTAAACCCCGCGCACATCATCCTTTGTAAAGAATGTTGGGTCTTCGAGCCTAGGTCACTTCGGTGGATTCTGTTCCTCACATTCTAGTTCGCGAACCGAGGCTTTTCCCACTACTAAGGTGCAGCATGCGATGATGGACCCGCCAGTAATCATATTGATTACACCACGTATCGGTCTCTCTTCCGATAGCTGTCTTTGCGGCTGCTCACTTTGTCTACTACTGGACTCAGGAGCATTTCTCCTTTGCTTCCCCTGCTGATCTGTCTGTTTTTTATTCTCTTTTTGTACAAAATTTTTCAAGTATCCACGATGGATGAGTTTTTCAATCTCGTTGCGGAGATTTCTACATTTTTCAATATATGACCGTGATCTTTATGGAAATGACAACAAACATTCTTATTTCAAGTGGCAGGATCTCCCTTCAACTGAGGTGGCCACTTCACATATGAGGTGTCCTTGATCGCCATGAGAATTTCTCACCGCTTCGCGTATAGTTCGTCCTTTCAACCGGAGGAGTTCGGGAACGCTGATCTGACTTGTTTCTTCCCCTGGTTGTGGACTTGCTTTTTCTTCTTTTGCTGCCACCGTTGTTCGGGTTGTTATCTTCTCTCTTTCTCTTCTCCGCTAGGGCTTCATTCTTCTGGTTCATCTCCTCTTCGGTCTCGATGAACTGATCGGCGAGCTTGAGGAATTCGGTGATGTCCTTGGGCTTGTTTGCCACTACGTGCCACTTGAATTCCCTGTGGGTAATACCCTTCTTTGCTGCTGCAAGTCTTACAGTGAGATCCAGGTCAGGGATCTACAAACAGGTGTCATTGAAGCGCTTGATGTAGCTCCGGATCGACTCTCCTACCCTCTGGACTATGTTGAGGAGGATTTCTTGTGACCTCGGACACTTCTTGTTGGTGATGAAGTGCGAGGTGAACATCTGCACGAACTGCGTCCAACTCTTGATCGTCCCTGGCGTGAGATTCCTGTACCATGTGCGAGCTACTTCTTTGAAGGTCATGGAGAAGGCAACGCACATGCAAGATTCATCAGCCCTAGCTAAATGCATCTGGGACTGGAAGGAGTCTACATGATCATTTGTGTCAAACGACCCATCATACTTATCCAGCGGAGGCACTTTAAAGTCCTTCGGCATCGGTGTCGCCAAGAGCTCAGAGGACAAAGGAGATGACATGGAGAAGAGGGGAGCGGTCTTCGTGGCTTCCAAGCTCTCCTCCTCTTTACCTTTAGGCTGCTCGGGCTAACTAGGTCCAACGAGTTGGCTTGGAGCTACAGCCAGACGTGCCTTAGGACGTTTTCTTTGCTGCTTCCTGACTGGCTCTGCATTGGTGCTGCTGACCTCCGTGTTGTCGGGCAATGTCCTGGCATGGAGTGGTTCGGATTGCTGATGCTGGCTGCTGTGGATAGAGGGGCCTCGTCTGGAGTCCACGGCCAGAACCTCGAACCGGTTCCCTACCTGCAAGCGAACCTTCATGTTGCGAGGGCCGAGGTGAAGTAGCTCTGGCGGGTTGAATGTCTCCCGACCTGTTCACTTGCTGCCGTGGGAGGAGTAACTTGCCTTTCCCTCTTGCCGCGGGACGAGACTTGGCTCCCAAGAGGATGCTGAATCTGGGAAGTCTCTCCCCGGTGAGGAGGGTGAGTGTTCTGACGGTGAGACTTGTTTTGCAATGCTGTCGGATGCCGAGGTGGAACCGACTGTTGATTCTGCTGCAACGGTGGGAACTGCTGCTGGTAGATGTGGTGCAAGACCTATTGCTAGTAATGCTGAAGTTGCCGGATTTGTTGCGTTTGGGCTTGAATAGCCCATACGTAGTGTACCAGGTCGTCGAGTTGATGCTGTCCTACCTCAAGGGGAACCACAGATGGTTCAACAAAAGCTGCACCCACTATTGGAGGAAGTGGGGTATTTACTGGCATAGTTGCTTAAGGCACAATCAGCATTGGGATCCCACCCACGGAGAGCAGTATGGTGAATTGATCGATGCACATGGTCGGGATCTGAGGTTGCCCCTCGGAGATATTCATTTCTCTGTTCTGTCTAGCGTTGCTAGAGGATGCCATTGATTTTGGATTTGTGATTTTTAGTGGAAAAAGGCTTCTCGTAATGCTTCCCACAGACGACGCCAATTGATTTAGCACGATATGGCTGCTCCCAGCTAGAGGTGATCTGGATTCCAGACGGACGTCGGACTGAACCTGCAAGGATATCAGAGAACCCCGGGATGCTAACCCGGCGAGGTCGCTCCGATGCTTAAGTCAGTAGGCTAGTAGCGAGCTAAATTTGTTTGAAAGTAGAAAGCTTGAGAGCAGGAAATCACGCATACCTTGCACCCCTGGGGGTCGAGCCTTTATATAATGGAGTCCTCGCGGGTTTCACAGAGTAGTTATGGAATTCTTGTCACGATGAGATCTGTTTCCGCGATAATGGGAGATATTGTTACCAACGAATATGGTTTATCAAGTCTGCCGGAATCGGTTGGGGGAGGTAAGGCTGGCAGTTACGCGGTGTGATCCCGCGAGACTCGGGAACCGTTAGAGGGATTTTTGGGATCCTCAGTGGCATGTTGGTATCCCTGAGCTAACGTCTTTTAAGCCCCCAGCTGGACTGGATGTCGAAGTGCCTTGGCATTGAAGTGTTCTTGTTGCGATCTGGTATCGAGGTGATCTCGTTTCGGGGTGACCCTATCTCGATGTCACTTTAGCTCGGGGTAGATGGGTACCTGAGACTGTTATGCTACGGACTGATCATGCTGAGTTGTCATCTGTTAGTCAGGCCATGTCCACCTGTCCCCCTGTTACGAGGTCGGGCCAAATCACCCTTAATCAAATACCATTGGGCTGACTACAATGTTCTCCTTCAACATAGTGGTTCTTCATCTGTCAACACCTGATTTTTGCTCGATCTATTGTCTAAACCTCCAAATTACCCTGAGCACCTGATCATACCATTCCGATCACTCCCAAACAGCTAAACCCCAAAAAAAAATTTGAATTTTGCCCCGAAAGCCCTCAAATCCATTATTAAATTTACCCAATACCAATCCGATGGCCCCAATCAACCCCCATCTACACATCCACCCATAGATCAAACACCACCATTACACCTTAGATAATCTAAAATGCCTATCCACAAAATATCAACTCAAAATTCCTCAGTTTACTCATTTCCTCTGTCGTACCAATATTCCATTTTAAGGCTTTAGATTGACTTGATTCCAAATCCTCCCGATCCAATCCTAGTTGGCCCAATCCGACCTTACCAATCACCTCAGAATGATTAAAAACCATATCTTGTGAAATTTCACCCAAAACTACCTTTATTTGCCTCTCCATCAGACATATATTCCATTTCAAGGCCCCCAAATTGATTGAATCATGCCCCTCTCAGATCTGCCTAATCCAGGCCCAATTGGCTCAATCTGACCTTACCAATCACATCACACTGCCTCAAAATCCCTATCGTGTGAAATTTCACCCAAATCTACTTTTTTTGCCCCTCCATCACACATAGATTCCATTTCGTCTCTTGACCAATCCAGGCCCCATTGGCCCAATCTGATCTTACCAATCACCTTAGGCTGCCAAAAAAATGTTTCCCTCTAAAATTTCATCCAAAACTGCCTTTATTTGCCCCCATTGCACAAAAGATTCCAATCTAAAGCTCTAGATCGACCCGAATCCCTCACTCTCTAGACCTGCCTGATTTGAGCCCAATTGGGCCGATCTGATCCCACCAGCCAATCCAAAAAACCCCATTTTACCCTTTCATGCAATTCTGTTTTGGCCTATTTATTTGCCCGTACGTGCAAACCCCCTCTTTACGGTCAGACCTACCTCAACCCTTTGATATTTGATCTAAAAATCTTCACCATTCAACTGGAAACCCGGTTTAACCCCTTGGACCCGGTTTTATCTAAGTTTTACAAAATTATTAAAATGCCCCCATATGTTGCGTATTACAAAATATGCCATTAACCCATAGAAGTTAAACGATTAAACCTATCGGCCGAATTTGGGGGAAGACTGTTCATCTTCTTCTTCGCAGATCAGAAGCGGGGGCGGCGACCCTCCACCTCCGATCCTTCTCTCTCCATCTGTCTCTCTTTTGTTCTCTATCTCTCTTGCCCTCCTTTTTCTTCTTCTTCTTCTTCCTCATCCTCCCTCCTCCTCTCTTCTATTTTTTTGAACCGCTGAAATCACCCGAAGATACTGTAGATCGTCTTCTTCTTCGAGAGGATCGTAGAACGGCAGTCCTTCCTCTTTCTTCACTTTGATCTTCGCCTCCCCGAAACCATCACTTAAGATCTGTTCCGTCCGCTGAGCAAGTAGAATAGACTGTAGCAGTGACCACGTGAAACTCCTCCTGATAGCACGATCCCCTGTCGCAGCAACGAACTCAGGCCTATATTCGAGCAAGTAAACTCCGCCTGTGCTTTTTTAATTATTTTCATTCGTTTTTCTTTCTTTTTCTTTCTGTTTTATTTGCTTTTATCTTGGAATAACCCAGATCTGGGATCATTGATCGGAGCCGGTATAGAGACTGCTACCGAACCGGCTTTCACCTGTCATAGTCCATATTTATTGTCGAGCTTGTTTTGCATTATAATTATTTTTTTCACTTTTTTTTTTTTTTTCTTGTTGTTCTCCGTCTCTCATGGGATTGTTGATAACATTATTATTCATCTCAACATACCTCTTTTTCTTTGGAGGTTGAATTGGTGTGAAGAAAAAGCTGATAGGTCTTTGAATCTTAGTATAGCATTCTGTTTCCCACGTTATATTAATCTCCTTGTCTCCTTTTTCTGTTGTGTTTAGAACTGATATCAACATGTCGATTGCCTTGTTTTTCTGATTGCCGATCGGTGGATATTGAATATTTTGTTATCTTTTGATTAAATTGAGTTGGAGTTGCATAGTTATTTGGTCTTACTTCCTGAATTCGTAATAAGAGGTCCCAAGATGGATGATTCACCTGCTGTTAAACCAAAACTAAAAGAGGAAGATATAGGCTACAAGGAGTAAGACAGATGTGGAAGAGACGAAAATGATAAAAGAAATAAACAATAATAGTAAGAATAAAGATATGAGTGGGTAAAATAAAAAAAAATGGTGAAAAACAGAAAATAAAAAAATGTAATGACGAATTTGTTTAAAAGGTTTGGATATTTGGTTTAATAGATAGGATCAATGTTTTAAAGCGTGGAGGTGTGACACGAGATGTTCCACTACCTAGAGGCGTGAGGTGTAGTTCAGAACACAAGAGGCGTAAGCCTCCCGAACACAAGGAGGGGGTTAGGAGGAGGATGAAGAGGAAGGGGGATCTCATTTTTCTTTATTTTAATAAAAATCCTTTATATTAAGAAGAATAAAGATGTATAACATTAGTTAAAGGGGGGGGGGGAGGGATCTTGTCGAAGTAGATGCAAGCTCGCTTCACTCTCTTGTTGGAGTGGAGCAAGACCCCCCTCTCCCTCCAACTCAAAAAAAAAAAAAAAAAACAAATTGGGCTGCATCGAATCTGAAGGGGCAGGGGGCAAACCACTTTCTTTTCCCTTATCTTTTCTTCCCTTCCCTTTCCTTTTTTCTTTTTTTTTCTTCTCTTTCTTTTTCTTTCCCTTCCCTTCCCTTTCTTTTCCTTTCCTTCCCTTTCTTTTTTTTTTCTTTTTTTCTTTTTTCTTTTTCTTTTTTGTCTTTTTATATAAGATGTGCATGAGGCGTATGCCTCTAGCACGCCTCATAAAAAAAGCGCATGAGGCATACGCCTCTTGCACTTGAGGCGTACGCCTCAGAGGTGTCAGCGCCTCTGGCATACGCCTCAAGGCGTTTTGGGAGCGCCTCGCCCGGAGGCGCCCCTCCCATGCCTTTTAAAACACTGCATAAGATGTTAGCGGAATACAAGGTACGACATGAGGAATGAGGGTAGCAAAATGGAATAATGATAAAAAAATAATTATAAGAGAAGAAAATAAGAATGTGTAAAACAAAAAAAAACATATATACTAGTAGAATTTCAGCACAGATGATAAATAAATGATTGATCTTGAATAATAAAGAAAATAAATATAGACATAGGGTCTCATAGGAAAATAACGGAAAACAAGAAGATAAATAATAACATAAAAAAGAGAAAATAAAAAATAATACTTTATGCTAAAAATAATAATAATGAAAGACTAGAATACTACTACTAGTACTACTAATAATAATAAAATAGCAAAAAAGTTAAAAAAGCATAAAAAAATTTTAGGAGGATAATCCTGTGTAGATTTGTTCTTGATTTGCTTATTAGTATGTTTATAGTCAATCAGATCTGGGAGAGGGGTGCCTAATCCCTTCTCTCTCCCATCCAAGTCCTACTCAGACTGGTATAGTTAGTGCTTGAGCCTTGGAGTCACTAAAAAATGAAAATTGATTTTGATGCCATTCTCGTAGGTCCCATCACCTTCATGTCCATAACTGATGGGTGGCGATTCCATTTCTTGTTCAAGTGAGCCATTTTCTGATGCTGACACCATTAGAGCTACATTGTTACCCAATCATTTCGAGTTCCATGTTTTTTTGTCAATCTTAATAAAACTCCTACAATTATGGGTGGAATTTTCAGACCCAACACATATGATCCACCCACTTACCATTTTTTCATTAGTCCCATTGCCCCTTTGTTTAAATTCAAATAACTCATTGATTTTACTCAGAATTAGTTGCTATAATTGATTCTCAATGGATTAACTAATGGTAATTGCTGGAAATAACTATTAACTCAAACTACTAATACCTAGCATAAACTCGACTTGTAATCTATCGCTGTAATTAATTCCAAGTAGAGTAGGGCGTTAAGGGTTGGGTTTGTCACATTTATAAAAAAAGGTTTGGGTTTTGCACTGATATGGTTGAACTTGCACCCTACCCGAATTAGCTTGAGCACAACCTGGTTGACTGTTTTAGCAGTACAATCATTGCATTTATAGGGAAATTGACAAGATTGACTGGTCTGACCATCCAGTTAAATATGCTATTGACACAGGACGAATCCAACCAACCGGTTTTTCTTTTATGTTGATTTGTTCTTTCTTTGATAAATTTGTCTTTGATGGATTAAATATCTATGTTTTGTGTTTATGATTGTCTGATAATCCCATGTGGGCCCCACCTATTGGACCCGGGAGAGGGGTGCCTAACCCCTTCTCCTCTTCCATCCGAGTCTTACCTGTACTGGTTTAGCCAGTTCCTTGGGCCGTTGGAGTCACTACAAAACTGAACATGCTTTTCGATGTTGATCTTGTAGGTCCCATCACCTCTATTTCCAAAACTAATGGTTGGCGACTCCAACTTAACCCCAAGTGAGCCGTTTTCCAATGCTCACAACAACCATTCTTATCATTCTGCCATGTCTAACCAAGTTATTAAAAGTGAGTTGGTTTTCACTTTCAAGCTATCTTTTCATAAAACTAAAGGTGTTACAAGGTTAATGGGTTGGGTTGGGTCAAGGTGGATTGGGGTTGAATCCAGCCCATTTAATTTTATTTAAATGGGTCATTAATGGGTTGGTGGATTAGATGGATGGGTTGATAGTCAAACGAAACCCACTCAATTTCCACTTTTACCTATAATGACCTCCAATTGGCCCTACTATGGTCAGACTTCAAAGAATTGAGGGGAGCACATAGACTTGAATATAGATTGCTAGAGCAGAATCTTCATCTTCTTCTGGTTTAGTTGACACACACCCAAAACGCATACTCCAGTGATCTAATAAAAGGCCTATCCTCTCCATTGCCATTTTGGTTTTTCAATGTCTTCTGTGATCTATTATCATGGCAAAATGAAACAAAATATGTTATGAAGTATTTTTTTCCATTTTTGACTTGCTGTCATACATCTGATTTACAGCATTGCCATGCCTTGTTCAACCTTATGCACACGAGTAACTTTCGTCCCCATGAAATAGGATTCACCATTTCTCTTGAAAGAACACCTCCCTTTGTTGGCCATACTGGTGTTCTGATTGCATCCATGTAAGAAACCCCATTTCTGACTTAAGCACTATGGTTATATTACATTCTCAGATGGCATTCTTGGTGACTTTCCTTGGTTTATCTTGCAGTCTCAGCAACTTCCCCACCCCCTCTGCTTCTCTTTTTTCCCCAAAGGAGCATGTGATGAAACCAATTTGGCAGTTTGGGTTTTCCCATTCTTTTCATTATTTTGAATTTATCAACTTTCTGAACAGTACGAAAGAAACCTGGTTCACCCAATCATCTGTTTAGTTGTATCATATATTACCTGGATGCCTGTATAAGGGTAGGTATCTTGTCAGATACCTCAAATTTTAGTTACACCTTAACTGGCTATTTTCTCATTGTATCTAGACTAGGTAACATAGGTTCTACCTACTTGTCTTTGTAAAGAATGGGAAAGTTTATATTTACTGATATCTTTGACTATTCTGTAATATGCAGTACTCTATACAGTCTGGTTACATCTTTTGCCCAAGACAATGACAGAGGAATCTGCCACAAAGACCGCTTCGGGAAGCTTCTCCCCCTATGAAAATGGTGGCCGAACAGTAGAGGAGTGCCAGGATATGATCCAGAAAAGCCTCAGAAGTAAATAATCTTCTCTCTCTCTATATATAAGTGTGAATGCAATGTGGAATTTTTTTGGACTAAAATTACCCTTTATTTCTTTATTTGAGAAAGGGTATAAAAGTCATTTTATTATTGCTTTAATGACTACTAAAATGTCTATATTTGTGTATTTAATGCATCTCTAATTGTAAGGGTTGAAATGTCACTTCAATTATTACTTTCCACCTCATTTAATCACCACTCATTAAGTATTATTCTTAAGGTATTAAATCCCATTTTCTCTTATTAAATCCTATATTTTAAGTTATTTTTCACTAATAAATGCTACTAATTTTTTGTGGCAAAGATAAATGCTACTAATTAGATCAATGCCAATATTTTTAACAATATAAACCCGTATGTTTTAAAGCTGACTCAAAAACAAAACAATTTTTTATCCAAGTGGTGCCTTAGCAATTCAACCATCTGAATCAAATTGATCAACCTACGAAGTTATGGTTAGGTAATAAAATTTTTAAAATATAAATAACTATAGAAAGGTACAAAAAATATAGAAAAAAATTACACATTTATTATATATTAAAAAAATAAGTGTAATAGCAAGAATTGTTTTTATTGATAATGAAAATGAAATACATAATTTAGAACTAATAAAAAATGAAATATAAAAATTAAAAATAAATAGTTCAACTTTTGGGTTAAATGCGTTAACCTTTAATGCCATAAATACATAATAAAAATTAATAAAATATAAAAATACATAAAATTTTGCAATTGGTCCTTGGACTTTAAAATGCGACAATTTAGTACCTGAATTTTCAAAATGTGCCAATCCAGTACCTTTCATTAACCAACTACTAACTAGCCATTAAGTAGTATTTGAGAAAGAAATGTCCTTCGAGTGTCATCTAATTTTCTTAATCAACCATCCAAGTGTTGGCCAAAAATGAATAATCCCAAATCCTTGCCTCTTCTATTCCAAAAGGTTGGGGTCATGTCTCAATGGGCATTTTGGTGTTCCTAACTTTCTTGAATAGAAGAGGCAAAGACATTTTTTGTCATTTTTCGATGGTTGATAAGAAAATTAGATGACACTTTGAGGGCATTTGTGTCTTTGAAAGTTTGAGTACTGAATTGTTGCATTTGAAAGTTCAGGGACTAGTGTGACACTAGGCCCAAAGTATAGAGTACTAATTGGGAATTTTCTCTTACTTTTACACACAAAAATACAAAAAAATGTAGAAAAAATTCAACACGTCTATAATTCTATATTTAAACTACTATTAAAAATATGAATAAGTTTGTGGAACTTTTTTTTGACTAAAATACTCAATTTTGAATTTAGTCTCTATTTAATTGTAAGATTTAAATTGTAAATTAATCTACTACTTTCCACATTAAATCTTACATTTTTTTGATAAATGAACAAATGAAAAAAGATACGCTAGAAAAATAAAACACTACAAAATGAGGAGTCTAGCCAAGTAGGTAGGTCCGTCAATGATACTTGAAACTTCACAACTTGATTCGGTCGTCACATATTTGGATGAGGTGTTTATGTAATCAGATTTGGATTTTGTAACCTGCATCTGATTAATAATAAAATAACAAATAAATATAAAAAATAAAAAATACATAAAAATTATAGAAAAATTTGGATATATTATTACTATCATTATCATCATGTAGAATTGCCACGTGCAAAGCACGTGCACGTTTACTAGTATATCCTTTTGCAAGATAGTCAGGGGTTTTTATTTGTTGATTTTGAAGCTCCTACTGTTAGATTTCTGAAAGAGCATATAGAGAAAGCTGGTTAGTAATAAAAAAACAAATAAATATAAAAATAAAAAATAAAAAATAAAAAATACATAAAAAATATAGAAAAATTTGGATATATTATTACTATCATTATCATCATGTAGAATTGCCACGTGCAAAGCCCATGCACGTTTACTAGTATATCCTTTTGCAAGATAGTCAGGGATTTTTATTTGTTGATTTTGAAGCTCCTACTATTAGATTTCTGAAAGAGCATATAGAGAAAGCTGGATGCATGATTGGGGACAAGTTCATCAAGGCTGTCAATTGTGACAAACAGATCAGTGGTGGTTATGTACGGGGTGAAGGGGTAACCATCTTCACTTCTCTTGTTGTAATTGAGATTTTATTTATTTTCTTAATATATTTGGAATATAAAGGACAATTACTAGATGTTATCAGCTATCTAGGGTCTCGGGAGGGATGGACTAGATAGGGAAGAAAAGAGGAAGGAAAGTGACACTAAACCAAGAAAAAAATAATTCCATTTGAAAATGAATAAGGAAAAATGATGTTCAGGTTTAGAAGTAAAAAGACTCATCGTGATATTTAGGTTTTGAAAGTCTTTGCACGATTAAGAGGGGGTTTGTTTGGTGTCTGGCCTAGTAAGAAGGTGAAGAAAACAAAGAAACAGAACTTGAGGGGCAAAGTTTTTCCCGGTCAAGAGTCTGTAGCAGCAGATCTTTCTAGCAAATTTTGATAAGTTTTCAGGTTTTTTGCTACTCTTGTAATTTCTGCTGGTTTTGTCAATTGGTGGGGGTGTGGAGTCTAGTGAAGTGAGTTTGTTGTTGTCTTGTTAATAGTGTGTTGAATTCTCTCATGTGATGTTTTTTTTTTTTTTTAAATCTTATGTTAAAGGTGTGCTGTCAATGTGTTTTATGTCATTGTGTTGGAGGTAGTAGTTGGTTGAAGGGGCTGTCTCTTCTCTTTTGTGGGTGCTGTCTTATCACCTCTTTGTATCCCTCTTCTTTGCTTTCTTTGTAATTTTTCTTTTTTATTTATTACCAAAAAATGAATAAGGAAAACGATGAAAATCAAAATGTGGCATTTTGCTTTCTTAGTAATTTTTCTTTTTTGAATCCCCTTCAATGATTAGTCTTTTAATCCCCATTTCTTAAGCCTTCACCACCCCATAAATTGCTGCCAATAATTTTGATCTCACCACATCACCTTGCTGAACTGGGCCTGGATACAATGCTAGGATGTTTCCATTTTCTTCTCTAATTACCCCACCAATACCCAATGGACCGGATTGTATAAGTTATCTTCTCCTGCATTTTATTGGATCATTTATGAATTGAATATAACGAAACAAAAGGAAGGGGGGGGGGTAGGGAAGAAAACCAGAAACACTGGAGGTATCAAATCATCAAAAAAGTAACAATATAACAGCTTGTTCGATGAAACTAAAATTAGTGGTATCTGATTCTTATTTCTTAATGAATTATTAGTAGCCGTATTTGGGAATATTGGACTACAAGGAAGTTATTATCTGACGAGGAAATTGGAACCAAGGGTTTTATGACATGGAAATTGAAACTTATGTTTCCTTTTGTTGTTTGATGTTTGAATTAACTCAATGTAAGGGTGTTTACTAAGTTCATGCTCTTCTTTTTTGGTTGACAGATACTGGTATGTAGTAACCACATGAATATTCAAGATGAGGTAAACCAAGTAGTTATTCATGAGTTGATCCATGCCTATGATGATTGTCGGGCTGCAAACTTGGACTGGGCGAATTGTGCTCATCATGCCTGTAGTGAGGTTTGTATCTACATGATAGTTGAAACTTTCGTATAACCTTGCCACCAATATCTTTCTTTTTCTTTCATTTCAGCCTCTATTTGTATGTAGATTCGTGCTGGCCATCTAAGTGGCGATTGCCACTACAAACGAGAACTACTGCGTGGTTATATGAAAATACGAGGTCATGAACAAGTAAGTATTTCTGTTCTTTCTGGAATTCCAGATCAACTTAGTGAGAGTGCCTATGTAACAAATTCATGGTTTAATATGTCCACATATTACTGGAATTGACATATTCTCCGATAAAAGCTACTGGTGCTATGCGGTGTACAAGAGATAATATTATAAGTTAACAACAAATTTTTAGATATGTGGAATAGTGGTATTAATGCCCACATAATGGACTTGATTACCATTTTGAGCCAGCTCGAATTTCTTTTAAAATATCAAGTTAATTTGTAGTTTTTATTATGCAATAATTTATTTGGTTTCTTCAATCGAATCATGTGCACTTTACTGAGAGTGGCTTCTAACAATTGGCTGATTTTCATTTCGGAGGAAGAGTTGAGTGGGAGGGGAGCTTTCACCATTCAGGTTTGAGAACATGTGGCTGTTCCACCCAGGTATTATTGTCAAAATCAGAGATTGGTGGGTTAGCTGCCTTTTGTGGGCCTGGAAGGGTATGGGCTTTATTAGGAGATTGAAATTGTTGAAAATGAAAATCAAGGAGTATTGACCACTTTGGGAGATTAGAGGTGAAAAAACAGGAGGCTACAGACAAGATTAAAAAGTTGGACCTTAAAGAAAATCGAGGTATCTTTGAGGAGAATGATAAATTTGAAAGGAGATCCTTGAGTCTATTGGAAGACATTAAGGAAGGAATAATTTGGAGACAAAAAATCAAGGTATAAGTGAACCAAAGAAGGCGATATAAATACTAAAGTTTTCATGCCTTGGCTACTGAGAGGGAAGGGAAGAATTTTATTGCAAAATTAGAAGTAGAAGGTGTGATTTTCACTCAACAAGATGAAATCTCATAGGTCTTTGCCCATCATTTCAGATCTATATTTAGGAAGCCGGTTGGTGATAGAATTTGGCTGGAGGGGTTACATTGACCTAAGTTATCAGAGGATTCAAAAGATTGGCTGGAAAGAAAATTTGAATTGGAGGAAATTAGGGAAGCTGTATTCTCCATAGATGGATCTTAAGTGCTAGGACCAAATTGGTTTTCTATGGCATTTTACCAAGGCTGCTGGGACTTTCTAGAAGTTGAAGTTTTGGAGATTTTTTGGTAAATTTTTTGAGAGGGGTATCATTAATTCGGGTACTTTCTTAGCTTTGATTCCCAAAATGGTTTAAGCCATTTACCCTAGGGACTTCAGACCTATGAATCTGGTACATAGCATATATAAAATCATTGCTTAGGTGGTTTCTTTAAGGATTAAGAAAGTTCTTTCACATTTAAACTCTCATAACCAAGGGGTTTTCATGCAGAATAGACAAATCATTGACCCAATTTTAGTCAGGGGTGTTAACGGATTGAATGGAAAAGGAGGATTGGGAATTGAGAATATTGAGAGAAAAACCATGGGTAAAAATTGTGAAGAGTATTCATAGGCTCTTGGCAAATGGATGGGACTTTGGAACATTGGTTAGGGGAGGGATTCCTGGGCTTCTCATTGGGTGAGGACGATGGTTTTTTTTTTTTTTTTGATGAATAATATGGACGATGTTTTTTTTTCTTTATATTCAGTTGATGACATCATGCTGAATTGGAAAGAGGTGGCTGAATCTGCACCTGTTAATCCATCTAATACTGCACATTGGACAGCAATGGTTTATGGAGGTACAATTGGAGTGGATGACTCCCTTAGAGCTGAGACCTTTGCAGTTATGGAAGGAGTCCAGAAAGCCAAGGAGATGAACATCAGAAAATTCTTAATTGGAGGGGATTCGGAGGTGGTGATAGGGTGGCTGAATGCAGACAGCAATGGTTTATGGAGGTACAATAATCAGAGGAGGAAATTTAAGTAAGTGGCTGCGAGATGGAAGTTAAAATGTGCTGGGTCAAACGATCAGCCAATTCTCTAGCTGATGGTTTAGCTAAACAAGGGGCAGAAAGGGATTCAATGTTTTGGGCTAAGTTGTAATTTTTTGTCTCTACCTATTCTTTTGTTTTCTTGATTGTACTTGGAAGATAAGTGTGTTTGTCTTCCTTATGTACCTTTGGTGAATTAATGAAATTGTTATTGATCAAAAAAAAAAAAAATACTGCACATTGGACCCCTCTGGGGAGGTTTCATCAAAGTGAACTTTGATAGGAGTTGTTTGGGCAATCTGGGCATTTCTGGAATAGGCAGAGTCGACGAGGGTGGTAGAGTGGTGGCTCTTTATTTGGGACCATTTGGGAAGGCTGAGGTATTGGTAGCAGTTGCAGGAATCTGAAAAGCAGTTTCTCTAAAAATTGAGAAGTTAATAATTGAGAAGGATTCAAAGCTGGTGGTTAATTGGCAGCAAAAAGAAGAATAGGATCGTTGGATATTCAATAATGAAAAGAAAAAGATTAAATGGTTGACTCAGAATATGGAAGTCAGAGTTCAGTGGGTGAAAAGATGTGCAAATTCATTTGTAGATTCTCTTGCTAGGCCGGGGATGGGTAGAACTTATCTATTTTGGGCACAATTGTAATTGTCTTTTGTAATTTTCTGCTTCCAGGAGAGATAAGGGAGATTATCTCATCCTTTTTTTCATCTGATGTAATCCTTTTAATTAATCAATGGAATTTCCAGTTATTGATACAAAAAAAAAACTGCTTGAATTCACTCTATCATGTACTTCTGATTATTTGGAACAAAAGAATTTAAATAAAGTTTAATCTTAGTTTTTATTGTATAATAAATTATTTGGTTTCTCTATTAGAATCATTTGCACTTTCTATGAGTTTAATTTTGCTTGAACTCACTCTATCATGTACTTTTGATTATTTGGAACAAAATAATTTAAAAGGGTCTATATATGCATATTTTATTGTTGCATAAAATAACATTCTATATTTTTGCATGTTTCACAATGTTTCTACCATGCCTATAATTTTTGCAATATTTCCATATGACATTTCCAACATTTCCAACATATTTCCTGTATTTGGATGACCGGTATTTTCTTTGGCACCAACATTTTAAACTGTGTTACCGTGTCAGTAAGTTTCCTATGAACGGTGACTACATGTTGCCAAGGTAGCCAAAATTAAAGTACAGACAATCCCAAACCTTGTATAATGTCAATATACATAATACATAATTATACATACAAATTATATATAGTCAGTTTGGGTATTAGGTTCAGAACAATCAAAGCTGGTCCCAACCCAATTATAATTAGGACATGTAATGAACACCCAAACCCTGTATAATATCAGTTTGGTTCTGTCAGGTCTGCTTGACTCATTGATGACTCTAAACGATATCCTTGGTAATACTTTATAGTTACAAAAAAAATTGCCATGAGTCATACCCATACTACTTTGAATAGAGTTATAATATGAACTTGGTGTATGATCCTTCTACCTTCATATCATTGTGTGACAAGCATGGTGGTTATCATGTATGTATCTATAAAGATTCTTAATTGTATATGTACTCTCTCTTTTTGTTTTTTGAAGGTAAAATAAAATTTTTATATAAAGACAAAAAAATATACAAGATGGTGATAAGAAATCAACTCAAGGATAAAAAAAGTACATCTCAAAATAACCAAAAATCCAACACCTAGCAACACTCAACAAATCCCCACAAAAGGCAAAAATAATGACCCTCAAAGAAAGTGAAACCTGCTATGAGAAATCACAACGCTCCAAAACTCAAAGCAAACAAACTCCAACGCCTTGATTTTACTCTCTTGCAGACCTCTTTTTGCTTTACCTAAGCTTCTTCATCTTCTTATTTGGAGTCTTTTCCAATTCCTTTCTTCCATACCATAATTCTAACCTCATCACTTGCATCATCCCTGATGTTCCTCTTTTCTTTATGAAAATTTTCAACCAAATCAACATCCTTGGAAAAAATCCCTTTTCACTAGCTTGATCAATCTATTTAGCAAAATCGACTGATTTCTGAAAATTTTTGAGCAACCCCTATCATTGAATTAATTCCAATGACTCCATTTCTGACTCCTTCCAACTCTCTAAAGACTTCTCTTACAAAGTCCTCCCCTCCTAAGAATAAACCCATAATTTTGCTAACTTCATCTTAAAGTGTTCACCACCACATCCATCCTCTGCCTCGAAATCTCTTCCTTATCAATCTCATCCTCTGCCTCCAAATCACCTTTATCCTCCAATGGTATTTTCCTGTATTTTTTCTTCTATAAACCTGGGAGACTAGTTTATTTGAATCCCCTTTCTCCACTTCAAACCCAGTCAAATTCATCCCCCTTTGTTTGCTACCTTTGAGTCAATTCATTTCCTTCTATGGTATTCTCTTTCCCATCTTCCCCTTTTTTAGCACACAACCTCCCACAAACAAGTGGCTTCTTCATCCTTCAATCCCTTTCAGAACCCAAAATCCCAAATGTGACTCAAAGGAGAAATAGGATGGAATAGAAAACTCGAAATCACCTCATTTTTGTACAAGGAAATGGAAAACAAGGAAGGAAACAAATCCTTTAAGGGTCGGCCACCAAGCCAAGTGTCTTCCCTGAGTTAACATCATACTTGATAAGACTGAGGAACTGAGGAAGCAGATTGTGAATTGCTTTCCAAGGTGTTGCCAAGGTAGCCTGACGTGATACACCAGCAACCCAGCCACTCTCCTAACAAGGTAGGAGCTAAGTATTGCCCCGCATCCCAACCATTAAACTTCCCCCCATCCACCACTGTTTCTTGATTTCCAACCTCTTGGTTTTTAAAACAGGCATCAGCCCCATGTACCTCTTGCCATTCACCCACCTTTTCATTTTTCTGCGAAAATTACAACTTTGCCCTCTCTGATGATTTGTTCGTCTTCTTTCTCCAAACGGTAATGTTCATCTTCCTTTGCAAGTCAGAGTCCTGCTTAAACAAGTCTTTCTTTTTTTTCTTGTTAGCACACCATCATCTCTCTTCGCATCAGAGTAAATCGAGTCTCTAAGAGAAGTTGGATCTTCCCTCTCAATTGTGATGCTAAGAACATACCTCTCACCAGCAAAAAACAAATTAATCAACATTGCCTCTAATTTCAAAAAGCCATTTGCATTTCATTTCAAAATCATAACATGATATTTTTTATTGGGGTGGTGGGAGGCGTGGGGTGGACTGGGAATGTGCCTTGGTAAATGGTATTTATTGGCCCTTGCAAATAGAAGTACACTACAGTTCTAGAGGAACCAAGGAGTGAAGGAGGCTATCATTTGAAACTTTGGTAGGCAAACCTGCTGCCACTGGAAATGAAACAGAAAATGGGTGCAAAGATCAAAAAAATAGGAGAGAAAATGGGTGCAAAGATCAAAAAATAGCTTTGCTGATGCATTGGCCACTCAAGTGGTAAACAGGAAATTTCTGTTTTGGGCACAAATGTAATGTAAAATAATAGTAGTGATTGTGAATTTTTTTTCTAGTACACATTATGGGTCACTTGGCATATTGTACATCATTTTTTTATAAACAAAATCTAATAAAGTCAGACATTTGCTAATAAAAAAATAAATAAATAAAGGAAATGAAAGGAGGAATGCTAGAAAATAATGCTGGGGGTACATTTCAGTGATGTTGGAATGCCCTCCTGAAAGCAATGCCCTACAGACAAGGTGAGACCCAAAAGAAAGGATAGCACTTGACCATTTCAGTGATGCCATCAGAATAATTTGAATGTCTCCCAAGATTCTGAAATCTCTTCAGTTTCTAGGTCCTGATCCTGTTTCTGCTGCAAATGTCTTGTCTGGCTGGATAGTCCTATTTGCTTGTCCCTCTTTTCAAATATTCAGTTGAAATATCGTATATTAGCTTGAAGTTAACCCTCTGATTTTGAAAGCTGTTCTTAATAGTTAATACCTTGGTGCCTTTATATTTGAAGGAGTGCGTGAAAAGAAGAGTTATGAAGTCAGTGGTTGCTAATCCTTACTGTTCAGAGGCAGCTGCAAGGGATGCCATGGAAGCTGTCTGGGATGTTTGTTACAATGATACAAAGCCGTTTGATAGAGCTCCTTGAAAATGCCCTAATTCGTTGCTCTATTATTGGTATTTTCACTCTTTTAAGAAAACTTGGATCATATAGGAGGGTAAAGAGAATTTTTTGGCATCTGAAGAGATAGGAATTGGTCTCATTTATACCATATTTTAATATTATTTATTTTTTAAATATTCGAGTACAGGTTTCATTATTTCAGATTTCAAGTCTTTTTTTATCTCCTCTCTATTTTCTTAAGAGATGTGATAGACTGAGCTTGAGAACTGTCCTATATGTTGGTGATCCGTTGAGCATGCACATATCAACAACTAATGTACTATTTGAGACCCATTAAAATAAGATTAATGTATCATTCGAGGCCTATTTCTCTTTCTTTTTTTCCCTAACAAAAACAAGGAATATTTTCTTTCTTTATGATTGATCTTTCTTTTTCTTTCTCATCTATTTGCAATTTGTCATGTGGATATCATATCTGTGTCTTTCTCGCCCTCGCAAGTAAGGTATAAAGTGGTTGTTAAGCATTCTTGCTAACCAAGTTCTTATGTTAAAAAAATGTGAAGAATTGATGTTTATTGGAAGAATTTACATGCATTATTCTCTTTCTTTTCCATATCTTTGGCTGTAATTATTAAAGAATGGACATTGCTACGTCTAGTTGCGGCCAATTTCAAAGGAACATGTAAGGGGCTGTTTGCCAATATGAGTGATTTTGTTTTGAATGCTGGGTTTTGGATTTTTGACGGTTTAATTTTCTGTATGTATTGGGGAAAGGTATCTACAACCATGGAAAGTATAGTTGTATGATGCCGCATTTACTTGTGGCTGCAATGCTATGTAATCTTTGTGGAAGTAAAATATTTCCTATGGCATGAAGTGAAGTTTGAGGGAAGGAAACTTTTTAGACAGGTTAAAGGGATGTTTTTCCATCATTATGATGTTGCATCACTCTAATTCCTCATGATTCTTTACTTTTCTGATTGGGCAATTGGTGAGGTTTAGGTTTAGATCAATCCTAACCAAACCGGAGTTGTAAAACCTCTAACCCTATTCCTATTGCAACGTGAGGGTTGAGATCAGGCTGGGTTTGAGTTGCATTCCGGTTGGTCTGACTTTTCTACTTCTTTCTGCCAAATGTTCTTATTTCTTAAATTCAAGGGTTGGGGTTAATTCAATTTTTTTATTATATATAAGAGGTAAAATACTTTAACATACCCTGAGTTTTCATAAATTGATTTAAATGTAACTTGTGGGATGACCCCATTGGATATTCACATATGAATTCATTTAAAATTTTTAAAATCATATTTTGCCCTTTCTATTTCCTTTTAACATATGACCTAACCACGAAAACCTTAGCTCATTAATGAAGATTGATTGCTCCTTTCTCTGTTTTATATTGGTCCAATTCATTAACATTGCATTAATCAGTATGTGTAACAGTATCAAAAGCTAAACCACCATTAGGCATCCTCTTTCCCAAAACGAATGCAGAATAACCACTATTCAGGAAACTTTGGTTTCCTCTTTTTGTATAGAGCTTTCCACTGAATCAGGCTCCAACCAATAAATAAGCACATAACTGGTTTGAACACGATTATGTGTCCTTTGCATTTTAGGAAGCAATTGGAAGTTTAAATCTTTTAATGATCCTGCTTGTCAAAACTAATCAGCCAGCCACCATTGTATGGTGGAAGGTGGAACTTGCTTTCCCTCTTTGTGCATCTCTCTCTCTTTGTATGCATATTTTTTGGTAGGGTCAAGACTAATAGAATTAGCTCAGAACTTCAATACACCGATGACTTGATCTCTTCCAAAAATGCAAGGCAAAACTAGTAAAACAGGACTTAATAATTCACACAAGAGTTAAAACATAAAAGCAGGCAAAGTTGAAAAATAAGCTTAATAGGCTTTTAAGCATTAAGATTGAGATGTGGAGTGATCAAGCTTGCAGTAAACTCCAACCACCACCCACATGAGAGGAGATAGAGGGCAAAGCCATTCCCCCTTTCGTCTATTCCTAAATGACTTTCTATTTCTCCTAAACCCTAACCTACACAAACATATAATTAGAGAATCATTTGATGAAAGCCCCACATTGCTTTTTGTTAGAAGTTGTTGCCACTATCTAACAGGTGAAGAGCTATTTGGTACGCCATTGCTTGATACAAAAAAAAAAAAAAAAAAAGGAAAAGGCGATACAAAAAAAAGTCATTCACATCTTTTACACTATCACTGAAGAAGGCATTTTGATTGCTGTCACTGGAGAACCTATGTACACATGCCATGTCAGCAATTTTAACCATGTAAGAACTGATATTTTCAGGAATTGTTAAATTATCGAAGTGAAAGTGAAAGGGTAAATCATTCAAGCAAATAATAAAAGGAAGATTTAATGCTTTAAACAGCCAAATGAGTATATTTTTTCGAGGTTAACTAATGGAATACTAATGGAGGGGGGATTTTTATTGCAAATGAAAGTATAGAGGTATATTTGCCACAAATCCCATAGTATGGAGGGTCTTTGTATCTATGTTCAGAATTGGGTGATATACAAAATTGATACTTTGAACCACTGTTTTTAAAACCAGACCGGACCGGATGGTCGGATCGGAAAAACCGGGAATCGGTCACCTGACCAGTTTTGTTTTCCTCAAAAACTGCTTTTTCCTCCAAAATTGTTGATTTTAGTCAGCAAACCGCTGAACCGGTCAGTTAACCATTCGAACTGTTCGAATAGTTTTGACTGTTTTTCAAAATTTTAATTTTTTTGTTAGAACGAGCCGACCATTTGGGTCGAACGGTCGAATCGTTTGAACCAGTAACCGGACCCCTGACCAGTTCAGTCACCGGTTTGTTTTAAAAACCATGCTTTGAACCTTGGTTCTGATTGGCCAATTAGTCATTTATTCAATGTTTTAATTCAGTTTTTAAAATTTTATGTATAAAAATATATTGAAAGTTGCTATTTATGGCTAAACAGAAGATTTTTTTTTATGAAAATAGCAGGGCAAGGTGTTTATGACTTGTTGGTATGTATAGATCTCAAAAAGTTATGGTCTTTGGAAATTTATGTACACACTTCAATATGCAATCTGCAACCTGTTCTCCGGGTCGAATGGGTCAATTGCCTATAAGAGATGATATTTGATCAGATCAACGGTTTTTGACTAATCTCTAAATTTTAAGAAAATTGAATTCTGAATCATGACTAAATGACGGTTTGGATGATTTGACCAAAAACGGGTTGAAAATATCACTTATTTTTTTAAATCCTATTGGTCAATTAGTTATTGATTTTGTGATTTTGAAACAGCTAATAGATCCGCTACAAGAAAATCAACATCATCAAATCATCTATTTTATCATTAACATGTTCCTATGAGATTTTAGAAATTCCTTCCGACCTCGTTTTTATTACCCAAGTGAACACATTAACATACAACTGCAAATGAGAAAGCATACCGTTTGCCTTAGATTCTTCATCACACATTTGGAATATAATGACTGGGATCATTAGACTATTAGATGGGAGACCCGTTTAGACTGATGTACCACATACATGGTGTATCATTATTTAACTTTGACTCTTTGTAATATTTTTTGTGGAATCCATCCGAAATGACCCATTGTACCAAATTGGATAAAATAGGAATCTAGAGACCTCTTTTTCTTATGCTGTTTAGAAATCGAGATGCCATTAGTTTTTAGAAATGAGAGTTTAGTTTTTCAATGCAAAATATTTATCAGGGAAAAGATGTTTCAGATGAACAACTTAAAGAAGGGATGAATTGGATTTTAGGTGCTTACCATCTTGGCCTATCAAGCAATAAATATAATATGCTTTGTACACATACAATAGATGAAAGTGAAACCGAATGCTTAATCTGAAACTGAACTGATTCAGTCTCAAGTTTTATTTTGGATTTTCGGTTTTTGGGCTGGGATTGGATCAAGAATTCAGATCCTTTTTTGTTTTCGTTGAGCCTAAGCCTAATCTTTAGGTAGCCTGAACGCCGTTCAACTCTGCCCCGATTATACACATTCAAACATATATATTTGTATATATATTTGCATATATTCGTACATATATGTCTACATATTTGCATAAATACATATATACATGTAATTATAAAATTGGTTTATAGAACAATTCGAGCGTAACGCAGGCCAAGTGCATCAAATTACAATGCGAGCTGGGCTGGTTTCGGATTGGGAAGAATGGGCTTAACCTCAGCCTCGGTTTGGGCTCAGGCCATAGGCCCAAATCTTAAAATTGGGCCTGGGTTGATGACCATAAAGCCGACCCAACCTGTCTTATTGGCTCCCCTAGATACAATCAAGGATTATAATATTGACACATATCGTATCAGCATTGGACCTCACTCGCAGGATACGTCACAATTGGATACTTATCCTACCAGTCGTGTGTATCAGTCCGATACGTTATTGTATCAACACATATTGTATAGTATCAGGCAATATGATTCGATACATCGATATGACAAGCATCCGTGTCCATGCTTTCGTCTGACAACAACAAATCATGTCTCACTTTAAAAAAAAAAATGAGACAGGCGTGATTTGAACATAAAACCAAAGTTGTCCAATGACCAAGAGCATATGTCTCTTCAACGACCAAGCCACTTACCACTTTTTTATAATAAAAGAAATACATTAACCTTTATGAACATTAAAATCTAATAGTCTACATATAACCCAAATAAACAATATATACTAATATTCAACAACTTTAACTATAAATTAAAAAGAATAATTTTTAAAATTAGCATTTTATGAACAATGGAATAAATAATTTATCAAATCTACATATATACCAAAAATTGATTTTTAATTTCAAGAAATTTATACAAATAAAATTATTATTAATAGACTAATTATTTTAGTACTTAAAATTTATAAATTTGCACATTATATATATTCAATTTTTTATAAATTATTATTTAATATTTTAATTTTCATTAAATAATAATGTATTTACTATTTACAAAAATAAAAATAGTATTTACAAAATATTTGAGAATATAACATAAATTGAATTGGCCAATTCCACTAATCTACATTTATATAAAAATACAATAATTTTGTATTTTAGAAATTTTATAAAATAAAAATATTAATAACGGAATAATTATTTTGGTAATTAAAATTTATGAATTTTCATATGATATATATCTTCAAAATTTTAATAGATTTGATATATTTTAAGTTAAGATTATACATTTCTTATAAATTATTAATTAATACTTTACTTTACAATTTATAATAACATATTTATTTTTTAAAAAATGAAAATGTTGTTTACCAAACATTTGAGAATTGATTTTTTTAATGTTATAAAATAAAATAATAAAATATAAATATTGATATAATAATTCAAATAGAATAGTTGCATATGTTTTGTGCCTTGGACTTTAATAGAAAATAAAATGATAATGGTTTTATGCATGCATTAATTTCTAAGAATCTATATAATATGTCTTAGATTCTTTATTGATGCATTATCAATAAAATTGCATAATATCTATGCATCTTGCTATATTAGTTGTAATATATTTCTTCATTTATACCATTAAAATATAAAGCTCATATGTATTTATATATTATTTATAATTATTTTAACATTAAACTTAATATTATTAATATATTTATGGAATTTCTGTGCATTTCCCTAGCATATTCAAGCGTTTTCATTTGTATTCATGCGTTTCCCAAGTAAATCTGTATCCGTATCCATATCCAAGTTGTTCGATACGATACCCGATACCGATACTTTGATCATTGGTAGATGGATTATTTTTCAACTCCACCCAAAGATACAATTTATGTTGGTGCAAGTTGGCATTTTATACAACCATCAAAAGAACACACAAAAAAGGAAAAAATAGCATAGAGTTAGCATTCTTTAGATTCAGGCTTTCTAGTCATTTTGATGTGAACCTAATCCAAAACTGCCCATTAAATTTTATTTATTTATTTATTTTTAAAGGTAACCTGCCCAATAAATTGCAAGGATTAGCCCAATAAATTGTTCAGGAGGTTGTGGAACTAATAATAATAATGTTACACAATAGTAATAAAATACATGGAATCCACATCTTTCATTGTGGGGCCATGAATTTATCACTAGTGTGAAACATTATCATTTGATTCAGCAGTCGAATAACACCAACGCGGCGGATTTGAAGGGGTTATAAAATTAGAAAGCCTAATTGTGATTGTGAGTGATAATTAGAAATAAATAGATAGATTAATGTTAACACGCTTCGTCAGGATGGCCGAGTGGTCTAAGGCGCCAGACTCAAGTTCTGGTCTTCGAGAGAGGGCGTGGGTTCAAATCCCACTTCTGACAAACGTTTTATTGAAAGAAATTTATTTTTGACCCTTTTCTCAAAGGATCAAGAGAACAACGCCTATTGCATTTTTTTATTTGAAGGAAAGAAAATAAAAGCTATTACCTATAACCAGAACTATATTGGCTAACCTATCAGCACATCTATTAGCTTCTCTATAAACTATAGAAATATATTATTATTGGTACAAAAGGGCCGGAGCCTAGAGTGCAACTAGGGGTGTCAATTGATTGGATTTGATCCGATCCAATCCATCGTGAGTCCATTATAAATGGATCAGGTCCAATCCAATCCAATGAATGTTTTGAACCAATTTGGACTGGTCTAATTCAATGTCTAGACCGTCTAATCTATTTATATTCATTTTGATTTAGATTAGTTTCTACCCAAATTCGGTCCATTGACACATATATTCTTATCTTATATCAATGGACTAGATATTGAATTAATCCAACTCAATCAAATACAAATTTGTTACAGATAGACGAGGTCCAATCCAATATAATAAATATTTTGGACTGGATTGGTCCACTCCAATATGTCTTGTTGGTTCGTCCAATCCATCCAAATTGATTTTGGACTGGACGAGGTCCAATCCAAAACCAGTTCATTGACATCCTTAAGTGCAACTAAACAACGATTCAACCTACTAATTAGGGCACCTTTGAGACTTCAAAGCTATGATAGTTGATAGCATGGTTTCAAAACCGGACTGGACCTGACAATCAGACCAGGAAATCAGGAACTGGTCATTTAATCGGTTCTGTTTAACCCCAAAACCGTTGTTTGGCTAAAAACCGTTGATTTGGTTAACAAACTGCTGATTCAGGTGATTGAAACATTGAATCGTTCAACCCGGGAATGATTTTGGCCATTTTTTGGGTTTTTTTATTTATTTTTATTTTTTCTATTAGAGCGGGCTGTCCATTCGGACCAGATGGTTGGACCGTTCGACCTAGCAACCAAACCCCATAATGGTTTCCTATTTGGTCTAATTTTAAAATCCTTGGTTGATAGAGAGTCGGGCTCAACGTTAAAGGGGTAGAATCCTTTGTTAAGAACTTGCATGAGCCCAACATGAATTGCCCATAGTTCAGCCATGTCATTTGAAGTAAGTCCAATAGGAACAAGAATCCTCCACCCTAGGGGTATAATCAAGCTGAGTCAAATCGAGTTTTGGGAGGATTTAGCTCGAGCTCGACTCCAAAACTCGGAACTCAAAACTCAATGAGTTTGATTGAGTTTTGAGTTTTATACTTGAACTTGACTCGAGCCAATATTTGCAAGCTACTCAAGCTCAATTTAACTCGAACCAATTATAAATATATTGCTATTAAAAGTTATAAATAAATTATTATAAATAAAATATATGATTGAAAACTTGATTATATATTAAAAATAATAAATAAATCAATACTATGAAATGTTATAAATAAAATTATATAATTATAAATAAATTAATAAAAATAATATTTATTTGTATTATAAATAAAAAATATTAAAAATATTTTATTAGAATCTCGATTAGGCTTGCGAACTACTTGAGTCTTGAGCTAGATATTACAAAGCTCAAACTCGGCTCAATTAGCTACTTGACCCAACTCGATATTCTTCGAACCGAGTTCGAGTATTTGCCAAGCTGAGCCCGAGTAAGACTGTGCATACCCGCTAAAGCTAAGCTTGTTTAGACCACAAATGCCAGATGAAAAAATTGAAGTCATTTTTCCACTCCCATTTGTTATACCTTGAAGTTGAACTCAACAGTCTTGTGTGGATGTGAGATGTATCAAGCTAAGAGTGTTGCCAAGTGGCACTCATTGGCATAGCCACATGGCAAAATGACAGTGTGACTTGGTGAACCAAAAAGTTGCCATGAAGGGTTTCAAAGGGAGAAAGTAACTCCAAGTAATAGTAATTACTATTAATTGCTAATCAGATTTAATTAATATTTGGTTTGGTGTTTTTAATGCAATTATATCTCTCTAAACCACCACTTAAAATCAGATCCATCTAGGAGACGCCATCCATAGCTTTGCTTTTCTCCATAATCTACTAATGTCACATGTATTTCTTTTTAACTATTTAAGTATTTAACTAATGTCACATCTTTGTATTTGTACTCTTCTCAAACTGAGCCAAAGATGGTTTCAGCAAGTGTGTATACAGATTATAGTTCATAATCTGGTTTCTAATTTTCTGTGAAATGAAAATTTTCCAAAAAATTGAACAAAAGGGAAAACAACCAGACTTTTTCTTTTTCTTTTATAAACAACAAAAGTGTTTGTGCATGACTGAACAGAAGAAGAAGGAGAAGAACTGTTAAGGGGCATATTTTGCATTTTTTTTTCCTTAAATATTTCAATTTAATATATATTTGAAAATTTGATAAATGGTAAAGGGCATATTTTGAAAATTTGATGAACTGTTAAGGGCAAAATATTCTTTCCGTCAATTTAACGACAACACCGAAACTTCCATGTAATTTCTAAATATCGTATGGGTACTTAAGTAATTAAGCCCATGATTTTTGAAAGCCTCTTTATCTTCTCCTGTGTCCTTGGACGGACAATTTCCTACTGACTGCTGAGTTCTAGCTTTATGAAATGCTCAATACCTACGATTTCTCCCTTCCTAAAACCCTAAACCCTTTTCTCTCTTGTCACCAATGGGTCGCCCTGAAACGACTCTCTGGCTCTCTCTCTACAACTCTAACCCCAACCCGAATTCCTTCTCCAATAAAGTCGACGAACTTCCCCATTCAGGCAATAACCTCTATCTCCCAACGAAATGCTCCTCATCGTCGGAATGCCAGGGCTTTCGCCGGACGGAGCAAGAAAAAACCCGGCGGACCATCCACGGGCCGCATCGAAGGTAACGCTGAGCTCCGGCGAGAAGCCAAGAAGAACGCACGCCGGAAAAGCAAGAGACTCGCCGAGAACCTCTTCTACCGGCTTAAGAACCCCAATCGCAACCAGGCCGACAGTTTCTCGGAAGAGGAGCTTCAAATGATCGGTTTGGGTTACGATCGCATGGTTCGTTTTATGGAGAAAGACGACCCCAATCTCCGGCACCCGTACGACTGGTACAAGTACGGTGAATTCGGCCCTTACTCGTGGCGCGGGATTGTCGTAGGTGATCCAATCCGCGGTCGGTTCTCTGACGAGTGCGTTAGTTTAATTGGTGAAGTTCGAGACCATGAGGAGTGGGAAAAGATCGAACAGTTCGAAATGGCGACGGATTTTACTCGGAGGTTGAAGTCCATGGATCGAACAGTGGGGTTTAGGTATTTCTGGGTCTTCGTTCGACATCCCAAGTGGAAAATTACAGAGCTGCCATGGCAGCAGTGGACTCTGGTGTCTGAGGTCGTTCTAGAGGCTGGGAATCAACGTTTGGATAAGTGGACCTTGATGAGGAGACTAGGGAACAAGGCCAGAGCTCTTATCACACAATGCGCAGCTTGGATGCGGCCCGACATAATCTACGTCAAGAGACCAGTGTATCAGTGCAGGTTTGAACCACAAATCGATTTCTTCAAGGCTTTGATGCCTCTGCTAGATCCGGATACTGAACAGGACTACCTGTTTGAGTTGAGACACGAAGATGGAAGAGTTGAGCTGTGTACGTACTTTGGTGGGTTGTGTAAGATTGTGAAAGTCAATCCAAAGGCATTTGTGGATGATGTAGTTAAAGGTTATGAGAAGCTGAGTGATGAAGGGAAGTCAAAGTGCTTGGAGTTCCTGTTGTCGAATCATCCAATTGAGCTCTTGCATCCGTATACTAGGGAATGGAAGGCAAAATTGGAGGAGATGGAGTTGGGGTGTGATGCCCCAGATGAAGATGATGACAATGTGCATGAGACTGAGATCACAGATTCGATTGAAGAAGAAGAAGAAGAAGAAGAAGAAGAAGAAGAAGAAGAAGAAGAAGAAGAAGAAGAAGAAGAAGAAGATGACGATGATGATGATGATGATGATGATGATGAGTATGACAGTGGTGAGTATGACAATTCTGGTAGTGGTGATGAAGATTATGATGATGATCGAGATGATATAGTGATGGACATGGAAGATGGAAATCATGATGAAGAATTGGGGATCAGAGAAGAAGCTTTAAGTGCTGAAGAGACTGAGAAGTACTGGGATGAAAAGTTTAATAAGGCACTTGGAAGCTCTGAAGAAATGGAAAGTTTAGTGAAGCAAAGTGTAGAGGCCTCTACCGCATTCTATAAGAGGCAACTGAAAACAATGGAAAATGAGGCTAAAGAGATGAGTGGGAAAGAGGGAGGTGAGAATGTGAGGCTGGGTAGGGCAAAGGTGAGTGAGGAAGAGTGGAAGTATGTGGGCTATGGCCCTAGGAGAAGGAGGATCAAGAAGAGTACGATGCCTCCTGAACTATTCTTGCGAGCTGCTGTTCGGCCCTTTACATACAGGAATCTAGTTAAGGAGATTGTTTTGACAAGACATGCAATTATAGAAGGTGAAATTGACAGGAAAGATTGAGGCATTTGCTTTTGCAGAAGTATGTTCAGTTGTTCACCCATGATTGTTATTGAGCAAAGATGCAATATAGCATTCCCGAGCAACTTTTGAAATGAGCTATTAATTAGTGACCATATTGTTTACTTCTATTGGTCATCCTAGAGAACCTTCAAAGCTGATGCCAATTTGTAGTTTGTAGGCTTGGTTGTATCAAATATCATCTTTCAAGGTCAGAAAAGAAAGACACGAAAAGTTAAGTTTTTGGAGGATATCAAACAATACAACATTTGGGTTTAATTTCTTAGGTTGTTTTGTTAATCTACATAATTGATCAATTGAATTTGCAGATTGCCATGTTGGATTTATGTGGTAGAAAGTAAAAACAATCAGACACAAAAATTGTTTCACAAACTGGTCTTCATTTGTTTATGAAAAGTAGGTCCCACTAGATGAATAATCAATGAGCATAAGCTTCAGGCTTGAGATAAAGTAATAGAAGTATAAAACAGAGGAAGATTCCCTAGCTGTTTCAATCAACAGTTTTCCCATGTAGCACCTTGAATGACAAGGTGAAATGGTAACACTTTGAACTCTCAATTTGGAAATTGCAGAAATAGAGAAAAGAATGTTGTTCATTTTGTTTTCTTTCACCATGGCATTGAGATGAGTTTTGTCTGCCCGAATTTGTGGATATTTTAATGTATCAATTCAATTTCATTGAAGTGTGTTTAGGCTAGAATGCAAAAGAGAAGATGGAGGACAAAAGAAAGCAGGCAAACAATATGGTTGAAAAGACCAGCAAGTTGAATTTTGGTATAGAGTATAGACATTGTCATTGAGAGTCAAAGAATCATATCAATAAAGGATTCACTATCCTTGACCACAATATTTTTTTTTTCCGGTTATTGGAGCAAGCTGATAATTCTTACAGGGGTCCTGCATTTGGTTCATTAGATGGTCTATCACTGTATCCCATTGTATCTTTTACTTCGTTGATGCCAATATCTTTAACTTGTCATCACAATGATTAATGTTTTGAAATAATTGCTGGGTGTTTAGCTTATGTGTGAAGTATCCTATATATTCTTTTCTATTTTCCATTGCAGATATGTGTTTTACAGTTCTAGGTTTCAAGACAGTTGATGCGCTTGTTTTTTAGTGTACTTCAGCCATATCTACATGCTTCCTCTGATAAAGGACACCATTCATGTGAGTTGCAAGACCAGTCTAGTCTGACCAGATATGAATACAGATACAGATACCAAGGGGAAACAAGGATACAATATTAATTTCTTCATTTTCCACTCCAAGTTCAAACCAACATTTTTGTGAACAAGAAGAACCTTTGCTTTTACTCAGCATTTACAAGAAAAGATACGGGAAGAAGTGTTATTTGGTAAGCAGCAGTACTGTTACAAGATATTTTTATGCATTTAGTAGCTAATCCTTCAGAGGTGGTTAGTGATATTAACTAGGGCTGGAATAAACCATCACAAGACAGAAAGAGAGAGGAATAGAGAGAAGAGAAAGGATAGAGAGAGAGAAAGAAATCCCAAGGAATCACTCCAAGGGTCCTAGAATCATTGTAGGGTTTGTAGGAATCACTCCATACAGCAAGCTTGCAAAAGAGCTTTCGAGAAATCTTCATTCGTTCATTGGCTTTAAAAGGAAGAGAACATGTCTACTTATACAGTGACTTGTGTGAATCGGAATTCTGTTCACTATAATTACAAAAATGCCACTCCTTTTGTGCGTGAAGAAACACAATAACTTTCTGCCTATTAATGCAAATAAACTGAAAATTGAAAGAAAATCCCTTCTATACTAGAAGAACAAGATGCTATAGCCCAGGTCCACATGGGACTATACAATGACGAAAATACCCCTACTGTCCAAAAATACAAAAAACATAAAATTTCAGAAAATTCCAAATTTGATTCTTCAGCTCCTGCATTAGTTAGCCCCAGTTAACCATCTTTTTATGGGTCTTTGAATATCCTTTTACAATTCCCCCTCTTGAGGTATCAATCCCCAGAATATCTGATTATGTCTACTGTTTTGCTAGAGTATTTGGCAAACCTTGGAACCCAAGAAACTGTTACTAAGTTCTTTTTGATAGCTTTTACCTCCTTTAGTATATGCCTATGTGATGCGGATTTGGAAGCAATGGAGAAGTAAGTTAGTGTTCCAATTCCTATACCAATTTTAGAATTCTTTTTGGTTATAGGATATTGTTACTCTTTTATCTTTTTATTTTCAAGTTGTTGGTATCTTTTTTTTTTTTTATTGGAAACAGCAACTTTCATTAATTCTTTAAGAAACTTAGTACAACTGTCACCTTCAAAAAACAAGGTGACCCCTCATCAAATCACAAACAGGCCCAAAAAAGGTTCTGCCTACTAACTCCTTGCTTTGCTAAAGTATCAGCCATTGCATTGGCTGATCTCCTAGTCCATTTAAACCTGACTTCAAGCTCCCTTGTTAGTTGCATAATCTCCTTTACAGGTTGTCTAAGGGACCAGGCACCTAAGCTGTTTGTTTGCATCAACCTATTACCAGTTTCGAGTCTCCCTCCACTTCCAACTGCTGAAAACCCAGCTGTTTAGCCAGCTTGAGCCCTTGTAGGAGTGCCAGGACTTCTGCTCTAAGAGAGTCCCCCAGTCCTATCGGGCCAGAATAAAGGGCCAGGACATTTCCTCCCCCAGCTCTAAAGACACCCCCAATTCCAGAGGGGCCTGGATTACCTACAGAACTGCCATCAAAGTTTAACTTAACAGCCATAGATAATGGGGGCGACAAAGTTGTTGGTATCTTAAGAACTGTTTTTCAGAATTTGCGAAATTACTATTTATCGTAATTCTTGGACTTGGTATTTATAGTATTTCTCATAGTTACTATTTTCAGTAAACTTATAGATCATTATTTTTAGTAATTTCTGGCATCTTTAAGTTGAGTTATTTGTAAGATTAGGAAAGTGTTATTAGAGTTGTTATTAGTAATTAGAGTCCTCATTGGAGTGTCTTTATGGGTCATCCATTGATTTGTCTTAGTTCTAAAGCAATTAAGAGTTGTTTTATGTCAATTTCCTAGTCCAAATTGGTGTCTAAAAGGGAGCTTGCATTTCCTGTGACTAGTTGCAGTACAATCCTGAGACCCCTCAGTGAAACATGAACATGCCAGTGCTTGCACTAATTTCAAGGCACTATATCAACTATTTTTTTTTATTTCAAGCACTGGTGTGTTTGCATTTCAGTGGGAGTTGCATATAACACGGTCTCAGGAAGTCTTTTCACTCTAAAATGGACCATCCAAATTAGCAATGTCTAGTCTGGCTGGACCATATTCAATTGTTCAATCCAAATGATTCAACCATCTAGTCTAATTGACTCTTAACAACATTGACCCCTCACCCCCAAAAAAATAAATAAATGAAAGATAAAAAAAATTGCACTGACACCATTGTAAAATTCAAAAAATTTATTGATCAGTTACTAAATGAGATGTCATCATCCATCTAAGCCTTATCCTAGTTATACAGCTAAACGAATAGTAACTACAAATAAGGATAGGGGTAAAATAGTAATTGCAAATAATCTAGAATTTCATTCTCCCCACCAAGAGTGCAGAACCCTTGTATTTTGCTTTCACTAACTCAAAGTTTCTCACTTGCTTCCTTTAGAGGCTTGCATGTTGCATCTGAGTTCACTGTACCCCAGCTGTGGTTGTCCTTTGAGTTCAATGCCTGTGACCAGTGAGAAACTATAAGAACACAAATCTCACCACTGGAAACAGGCACCTCTTTTCATATGTTTTTATTTTCTTTTCTGTTATAAATGCTGAATACCAATTTGCCAACTGGTTAGAAGTTTTCTCAGGGATTAGCCTGTGTTCAGCAAACCGAAGTTCAGCACCAAGTTAATTGAAAGGCATGGTTTTAAAGTTCAACAAACATCTTAGGCATTCTATCATATTATTAATAGAAAGCATGGTTTGAAAATTCATGAAATCTTGGAATATTTTGGTTTTGAATTTTGATAAGCTATACTGCATGTAAAACTGAATCCAAGTGAATGGAATAATCAAAGTTTTAGATTTTATCAACCTAGATTGAGGGTGCAAACTAATTTGGGGTGTTGGGATGGTTTGGTATTTGGACTGATCCAACGCACTTATTAGCCAGATCATAAACAAATTAGGAAGGTCCTATGCAATAGTTTGGCATTTATGAAAATGAAAGGAAACATTTCTAGTGTCTAAAAGTAGAATGATTTTACAAAGTCTGAAACAATTTGCCAAGTCTATTAATAAAAATTTGTATAATATATTGGTTTGGAAGTCACAGTCAAGAGAACTAGCTAATACTCAGAATTCACTTCTAGTCTATATTTTTATCCTGTTACCACTTGGTTTACGGCTGCAGCAGTTAGTTGTACTAGTGAAATTCAGATAGAGTTACTGTCTTACTGTTACTGATAAAAAAAAAAAAACATAGAGTTACTGTTAAAAGAAGTAACCTAACAAGTTAAAAGGAATATCTGCTGATGTGATTGCAGGTCAGTAGGTTTTTAATTATCTTAAGAAATCCTAATAGCTTTTCTTGTGATATTTGGGCACACATTAGGCATATATTCTCAGGTGAAGCCAAAAGGGTGCTCAAGGGCACCCCAAAATTGAGAAAATTTTCCATCTACCCATATTATTAACTAGGAAAAAATAAAAGTCAATAGCCATTAGTGGCTCCTCCAAAAAGGAAAAAGAAAAAGGATAGATTGCAGTGTATGTGGTGCAGTATGCGCTAATATTGGGCAATGATTATTATGATATTATAGGTAAATGCTGTGTGAAAAACCTTTACATGTTGGAGCTTAGGAAGGATTCTCTAGCAATTTAGAAGATTTAGAAAACAGAGAAAGCACTAAGATATCTTGGTTTCAAATGTCTTTGCTAGATTAAAAGGGGGGCTTTGGGTTAGGACCAACCAAGACGATGATGAAGCTTAAGAAAGCCTCAAAGAAGTAGCTGGTTTTTGATTATGTATGGTCTGAATTGTGATAGCTTGAGTTTTTTTTTTTTTTTTGATTAATGGTTTGGGTTGATTGTGGGTTATGGGTGTTGTGGTGAGGTTGTATTAGTTGGATAGTTGGGTTTTTGGGTTTTGTATTTATTTTCCTGGTGGAGTTTCTTTGGTGTGGAGGTCTTGTTGGGAGTTGAAGTTTGTTTCCTAGTCACTCTCCATGTACTTTCTTTTTTCTTTAATAAATTTTATTTTATTACAAAAAAAAAACTTTACATGTTATATTGTTGGAAAATCCTCCCCTTCACTAATCAAGGACTAAAATCTTCACGTGGTATTACCACTAAGTGATATCTTGCATATAATTGGTACTGTCATCTTAGGGATGTGTCTGGCAGATTTTCAATGTTTCGGCATGTGAAGGTATTTATTTATTTGTACTTTTTTGGGTTTTTTTTTTTTTTTTGGTATTCTATGTATCCTTGTAGTGGAATCCATCACCCATTATGGTGGCCTCATTTTATACTTGTCTAGATGTTCTTTCATTAATGAGGAATTTCCATTATCTTCTGGGAAATAAAGTATTGGGGTTTCCATGGTAGCCAAGATAACTTTTTAATTTTCAAAAGTGCCCTTGTTTTTTATCAACGCTTGGGCAAGGAGACTGGAATAAGATGTAGATATGAACATAGTACGGAGATTTTTGAGAGAAAGCAATGTATATTAGTATTATAAAAAGCATCATGTACAGCAAGAAATTATACACAGGGACTATATACAAAAGCTGCCCTTGCAGCACTATACCCCAACACCCTGCTTTACAAAAAGATTGTCATGTACAAAAAAAGAATTGTAACCTATGTTTTCAAACAGCTTATGTGTAGCTAACCAAGAAAACATTTTTCCCAAAATCTTCTAGAACATTGAGTCTACTGAATTGCTCTTAATTTTAAGGATTAGTTACTTAAAGTGAGCTATCTAACAATTATTTAAAGTACTCCTAAAGTTTTAGAACCTACTTGAAGTATCCCTCAACTTTCAGAAATATTTACACATACTACCCTTCCATTACTTGTTTGTGACATTCCATTTACTTGTGACATCACATGACACTTTTAATTTTTAAAAACCCAATTTTGCCCTCACCACCAACTTCACTCATTTTATAGGCTTATCTGTGAAATTTCCCAAGAAAATTTCTGCTCAAATGGCTTCAATCTCAGAGGGGTACAGTGAGCCAAGAACCAGCTCTGTGTATGTGTTAAATCTTCCTAGAGGAAATGAAGAGACAAGAGGGATGTGCACAGATACAATGCTCAACAAGTGAGCTAACAACCTAGTAAACCAACCACACAAATACCTAAATGAAGACCCCCATCATTCCCAACTAACAATCAAATAAGCCATTTGCTCTCCATAAAACTAAAGATTTGTGGTCTCTATGTCAAGCTCTCAGCACAAATTAAGTATTTGAAGTTGTATTGTGTCAGTGATGGACCTACATATCTTTCTCCCCATAAACCATGAAAGCAATGAAAACCTTATGACCATTTCTCTTTTCAGCACCTATCATTAGATGAAACCATGGCATCACCATAGTTGATGTTGCACTCCCATTGAACCAAATTGCAATGGTGTTTTGTTTTTCTTCTTTTTATGTATTTGTGTTAGAGTGTATTGGGTGGGGGAGGGAAAGTTTTATGAGAACTTGATTATGTAATTGACAAAAGCTAAAATTAATGGTAACTTGCCAAAAAGGCATGGCTTAGCATACAGAACCCAAATGAGAGTCTACTTTGATATTAGTACAAGCTACAGATGCATCGATTAATATACGATCAAACTTGTGGTGAATGTTGGTCCTTTATTTTCTCCTTTTGTTCTTCACCTCTGTTTGGGGCTGGTTTCTGTAACTATTGTATTTGAAGATCAATGTGATTCTGTTCCATGGTTTTATTCATTCATCATTACTGAATTACAAATGAAGCTTGTAATGAAAAATTGTGCTTAGAAAACTTACCATATATAATTTTCCCCAACTTTTAATTAAAATTTTACCTTATTAGAGAGGAACTTGAACTTGAGAATCATGCACTAATTGTTAGGAATTCTATTGTCTACAGCAATTTGAAAATAAGAGAAAGGACAGTGTCCGGGCAGCATATGAAAGGAGAAAGCTTTTGACCAATCAAATCTATAATTGTAGGTTGCCGTTGCCATATCTAAGATAAGGGAAAATATATGATACTGAAAAGACATGCTACTGGAAGGGCTTTTGACCAATCAAAGCACCCCCCTTTCAATTTTGATGAATCCACTTGATTGGTTACCTCTTTTAAAAATTGCCAGGAAAAGCTTTGAGTTTTGGCTGAGGGTCCAGAGAAGAGTAGAAGCCACTAAAAACCGAGAATTTATATCAGGAGTTCTAATTGAATGCTTGCCTCCAAGACCTCCGAGCTAGCATTCTTGTCAAAGTTATCCAATCTGATATGGCCAAATCGTGGTTTTGTTCTTTGTATCCAATAAACTGATACCAAAGGCAAACGAGCAAATCTGAACGCAAGTTATTAATTCATGAAACAGAATGTGTCCAGCACCAACTACCAAGAACGTTAAAACATTATGCATTCTTTTATGTTTTTTTTTTTCGAAGCTTGTAAGGCAAGGACTTTAAATTCTTTAATTACGAGCCAGTAAATGGGCAGCTTTATTTGCAGATTTAAGAGCAAAATGAACTGAGCACCGGAAGAATGAATAAATAAGAGATCTGCAATCAGAAGTTTGCATTTGCACCATGATTTGCATCATGGTCAGGTAACTGATTCTGTTTCACCCTAAAACCGTTCTTGGGCCAAAAACTGTTGATTTGGTCAGCAATCCACTAATTCAGGCGATAGAACTGTTGATCAGTCAATCCAGACAATGGTTTTTGCCTGTTTTTCATTTTGTTTATTTCTTTATTTTTTAAAATCAGAACAAGCTATCTGTTTGAATCAGATGATCGGACCATTTGACCTGGGAACCAGTGGCCAGAATGGTTCTGTGCCCAGTCTAGTTTTTAAAGCCTTGGTTTGTACTTGTTTGCTTTGGTAAATAATGAGCGGAATCTTTGCAATCAACAATAAACGGGTGAAGGTTGTTGGGTAGGCATGGCCCCAATTTGGGAGACTGAATCAGCCCCCCACAAGACAAGACTGCCCCCCACAATGTCCCACAGCACATCCCCACCGTGTATTGGAAATATCTCCCGATGATGACATCATTATTCCTGATATTATCATCGGAAGATGTTCCCAATACACGACGGGGATGTGCTGTGGGACGTTGTGGAGGGCAGTCTTGTGGGGGCTGATTTGAACTCCCAATTTGATAGGACTATTGTCCTAGAGCCAAGAGCGAGAAGCATTTCAGAGTACCAGCACCAAAGAGATGCTAAGTTTAGCAAACCACTGGTTAGTGATTTGAACTCAACTAATGAGGTATGGTCAATCTCAAGATGAGTAAGATTTGATGGTAGACTCTCATCCCAAAGCCATATCAATAGACTAGACTCAACCCCAAGAATAGGTTAAGCAGTCCATTGGTCAAGGAAGTGAGCCTCCGACAACCCTCAATATTCAACTCATTCAGACTAGGAACCAACCAAAACGAGCGCTAGAGGCAATTTCTTCAGTTTAAAGCAATTCTCCAATTGCAGGGACACCGACTTATTTTAATACTGTAAGTCAAACATCATCATTCACATTGGGGATGCTTGAACCTAGTATGAAGTTTAGTGCTCCTTTAAGGCATTGTAATTCCTTTAGTTCTCTTAGCTTGGCTTTGGTAGCTCCTTTCTTAGGCAGGGGAAAACAGGGCAACGTCCTGAGACAAAGTAATCTTTCAATTCCTTGTGGCAAGGAGCTAAGCTTCTACCATGGAATATCAATGATTGTAAATACTATTAAGTGAAAGATACGATTAATAGAACTATAGAAGCAAGAAACAGACAGTTCAATACACATTGGGGGGCTGCTCCATTCCATAAAATTAATATCCAAAAACTTCATCATTTAAGCAACAATATGAACAACCCTATTAAACTTCCTATATATAAAACTAAACTTTACAATGCTAAAGAAATATAACAGAGTTTGTATTTTATCAACACAAACAAAAACTTCCCAAGGAAGGGAAGGAGAACTTGTACACAAAAAGTTCACAATAGTCTTTTCATCTGAGAGAAGTAACATTGAAATCCACCACGATCTTTAGCAAAAGATAAAGCTGAGAAGATAGCAAAAAGTTCCGCTGTAGTACTTGGGCCACTGGATTGCAACTTGATCCCAACTACACGAATAAGGGATTTATTACTGTTGAAAACACAAAACCTACAGGATATACCAGTAGTTGGGATTACTCCCCATCACATTTACAAACAACTTGAAAAGGATCAAAAGAGGGGTAACTTGGGTTGTCTGTACTTGGTTGCCTGTGGATCATTGAAGAAGAGACGTCATCAGTATTATATAGACCAAAATCTTGAATAACGAGATTATTTGAATTCAACACTGATGAATGGTGGTTTGGCCTGACATAGCGAGAAGGGGATACGTGGACATGACCTGACTAAGGGATGATAGCTCAGTCTGGCAGGCGTAGTTTGTAATGTTTGAGTTTGGGTATTCAGCTACCTCGGTCCAAAACTCACCTTGGCATCGGGGCACCTCGGCATCTGATCCAATTTAGAACTAAAGAACCGAAGTATCAGCTCGGGGCTAACAACCCGAACCACCATGTAACGACTCCAAAAGTTTTGCCAGTAGACTCCGAACCTTACGGGATCACACCGTGTAACGGTAGGCCTTATCTTCACCCCACCTGAACCGGGCGGAAATGATAGACTTTATTGACTGATACGTTATTCCCCGACTAAAGCGGAAACAAATCTCATCATCAGGTTGAAGATCCCGGAACCATTCCGTGAAACCCACGGGAGATCAGCTATATAAGAGCAACAACCCCTCTAGGACCCAAGTACACGTGATCACTCTACTCTCTAGCTCTCAAACCTTCAAGTCCTCAAAGCATTCAGCTCACAGATACAAACTTAAGCATCGGAGCGGCTTCGCCGGGTTAGCCACCCCGGGTTCTCTGATTCATTGTCTTGCAGATTCATCTAGCTCGCTATTCGATTGGAAGCCAAATCACCCTCTAACTGGGAGTAATCAGATCGCGCTACATCAATTGGTGTCGTCTGTGGGAACACGATCGAAAAGTCATCCCTCTTCCTTACAGTTATCAACCTTACTTCTACGTCAATGGCATCTTCCAATCACGCCAAAAAAAGCAACGAGATGAACGTCTTCGGGGGACAACCCCAACTCCCTTCGGTGTGCATCGGCTAGTTCACCATCCCGCTTACTACAACTGGAGTTCCAACACTGACCGTGCCACCAAACACCACACAGGTGAGCGTCCCACCTTCCTTAGTGGTAGGCACAACTTTTTTCTGAGCCTTATGTGGTTCCCCCCGGAGTTGGATAGTCCCAATTCAATGACCTGGTGCAGTGCGTCTGGGCTATCCAGATCCAGATGCAACAGGTTCAGCAATTCCAACAGTACCAATAGTATTTCTTCTACCAGCATCAGTTTCCTCCACTGCCGTAGAACCAGTAGCCGGTTCCACCTCGGCACCCAGGGGCCCATCAGAGTCAAAACCGGCCTCAGATCAACCGGAATATCAGTCGATCTCCCCACTGAGGCGAAGAGACCTCCCAAGTCCTGATTCCTCCCAGGAGTTAGGTCTCACCCCGTGGGAGAAGAGACGCCCAACTTACTCCACCTGCCTCACAAGGGAACCTCGGAAACAGGTTCGGAGATACTCAACCTCACAGGACCAATCTTCCTCGACATTCACAACAGGAAAATGATGGTTCTCTAGCAGGTAACCAGCTCAAGGTTCGAGGTGCAAACTCGAGATAGGGCCTCTCCGTCCGTGATAGCCAGCCCTAGAATCCCACAAGGAATAAGGAGTTACCTCGCGATAGAGCGGTACCAGAGCACACCAAAATCAGCAACACCAATGTCGAGCCAGTAAAGATGCAACAACGGAGACGTCACAAGGCACGTCGTACCTCAACTCAGAACAACCAGCTAGCAAGGCCAAACCAGAAAGAAAGGCAAGCCAAAGGTAAGGAAGAAGCGAGCTCGGTAGCTACAAAGGCCGCTCCTCCCCTACTTTCCAGGTCGTCTCCCCTGTCTCCCGAGCTCTTGGCGACCCCGATGCCTAAAGACTTCAAGATGCCTCCCTTAGACAAGTATGACGGGTCATTTGGTCCTGATGACCATATAGACTCTTTCCAGTTCTAGATGCACCTAGTCGGGGCCGACGAGTCTTGTATGTGTGTGGCCTTCTCCACTACCTTTAAAGGAGTAGCTCGGACCTGGTATCGGAACCTTGCGCCGGGGTCGATCAAAAGCTAGTCACTGTTCGCAGATCTATTTACCTCGCACTTCATCACCAACAAGAAGTGCCCGAGGTCACAGGAAATCCTTCTCAACGTGGTTCATAGAGAAGGAGAATCGATCAGAAGCTACAGTAAGCGTTTCAACGACACCTGACTACAGATTCCAGACCTAGATCTAGCAGTAAGACTCATGACAGCTAAGAAAGGAATAACCCACAGGGAATTTAAATGGCATGTGGTGGCCAATAAACCAAAGGACATCACCGAATTCCTTAAGCTAGCCGATCAGTTCATCGGTACCGAAGAGGAAATCAACCAGAAGGCTGACAACCCAATAGAAAAAAAGAAAAGAGACAACTAAGACACAGATAATGGCAGGCAAAAAAGAAGAAAGAGCCAAGTCCCCGAGTAGGGGAAGAAACAAATCCAAAAGCCGATCTCCCTCGCGAGCTCGCAAGTCAGGTTGGCGCTTCAGGACCCCACCTGTTGAAAGAACGAACTACATGTCATTGAACGCTAAGCGAGGAGAAATCCTAATGGCCATTAAGGACTCCTCCTTCGTCAAATGGCCTCCTAGATTAAGGGGAGACCCTGCAACAAGAAACCAAAATGTCTACTATCATTTCCATAGAGACCATGGGCGCAACACGGAGAACTGCAGGAACCTCTGCGATGAGATCGAGGAGTTCATCTGCTGCGGATACTTGAAAGATTTTATACAGCAAGAAGAGAGAGGCCAAGCAGATCGGAAAGCAGACCGACAGGGGGACCAGAGAAGGAATGCCCCCGAGACCAGCAGGCAGAACGAGCAATCACCATGACAATTGCCCGAGGAGAGATCGATCTGCAGGGTAATCAACATGATTATTGGCAGGTCCATCATTGTGGGGTGTACATCGGCAGTCGGACGGACCTCAGTCCGTGAATTATAAAATGAAGAGGAAAACCCGCCAAAGCGACCTCGGCTTGAAGAACCAATATACTTCATAGAGGATGATGCACGCGGGGTCTAGTATCCTCATGATGATGCTCTAGTGATAAAACTGAGGATCAACGACTTCGAAGTCAAGCGCATCCTAGTGAACTCAGGTAGCTTGGCGGATATACTGTTCAAGGAAACTTTCGACAAGCTACAACTACAACAAATAGATTTAAAGCCAGCAGATACTCCCCTGGTAGGCTTTAGTGGCCAGGAGGTCATACCTCTCAGACGAGTCACAATACTCGTAGGTGCCGGCATGTGGCCAAATATCGTGAGGTTTGAGCACACATTTCTGGTGGTCGCGACTCCCTTTCCCTATAACGCCATAGTAGGTCGACCCATTACGCATGTCCTACGTGCAATAATATCCACCTACTACCTGATGATGAAGTTTCCAACTAACTACGGAGTAGGAGTTGTGCGATATGACCATCTCAAATCTTGCAAGTGCTACGTAGCTACTCTCAAGGGGAAAGCAAGGCTAGTGGATGATATTGAGCTCGAGCGACCAGTGAGCTGCCCCAACAAAGGAGATGGTCCACATCCCGGTCTCAATCGATGATCCATCAAAGACTTTCCAGATCGGTGCTTTGATCAACGAGTCACTCCGCTCTTAGCTAGTAAGCTTCTTACTAAAAAACTTAGATATTTTTGCTTGGTCCGCGACAGAAATGCCCTGGAATAGACTCCAAAATTCTAACTCATAAACTGAATATTGACCCCTTAGTCGGGCCGGTTAGATAGAAGAAGTGCAACTTTGCCCCGAAACGCTGAAGGGTAGTCGATGAAGGGATCGGGAAGTTCATAGTGGCAGACTTCATTAGGGAAGTCCATTACCCGAGCTGGGTAGCTAACCTAGTTTTGGTAAAAAAGGCCAATGGCAAGTGGCGCATGTGCGTCGAGTACACCAACCTGAATAGAGCTCGAAATACTACTTCCCGCTGCCCAAGATCGATCGCCTAGTGGATGCAACCTCAGGGCATGAGTTGCTGAGCTTCCTGGACGCCTATTCCAGTTACAACCAAATTAGGATGGATCCCGCTGACGAAGAAATAACTGTCTTTATAACTGAGCTCGGGTTGTATTGGTACAAGGTCAAGCCCTTCGGACTAAAAAATGCCGGGGCAACCTTTTAACGCCTTGTAAATAAAATTTATGAGCCGTTAATCGGCAATAAAATCGGATATTATGTTGATGACATGGTCGTGAAGACCCAATTTTCAAATTTTTTGTTGGATGATTTTCAAAGTGTTTTTCAAATTTTGCGAAAATACAATATGAAATTAAATTCCAACAAGTGTGTCTTCGGAGTTACCTCAGGTAATTTCTAGGCTATATAGTCAACCGACATGGCACCAAAGCCAACCCGGAAAAAATAAAGGCCATCCTAGATATAAGACCACCCCGCAAAATAAAAGAGGTTCAGAGACTGACTGGCCAGATAGCTGCCCTGAGCCGCTTTATGTCCAACTCGGCAGATCGTTGCCTACCCTTTTTTAAAGCCATAAAAAAGAGTAAGAACTTTGAATGGACTGCAAAATGTCAGCTCACATTCGGCGAGTTGAAAAGATACCTAGGTACCACCCCAGTTCTGACTCGACCCGAGGAAGGGGATGTATTAAAGCTATACCTCTCCATGAGTGACGAGGTGGTCAGCTCGGTACTAATCAAAGAAGTAGATCGGGTCCAACGACCCATCTACTATGTTAGTAAAGTTTTGCAGGATGCAGAAACCAAGTACCCAGAGATCGAGAAATTAGCGTACATGCTAATCATAGCAGCTTGCAAGCTTTGCCCATATTTCCAAGCCCACACTATCGTCGTCCTCACCAAAAAGCCTTTGATACAGATTCTGCTCAAACCCGAGGTATCTGGCAGACTGACGAAGTGGTCTATCAAATTAAGCGAGTACGATATCCAATACGAACCTCGGGCGACAATCAAAGCCCAAGCCTTGGCCGATTTTGTGGTGGAATGCACATTCAGTACCGCAACTCTTGAGCTGGCTGAGTTCGAACACACGGCGGAAGCTTCAATAGTGTGGCACCGGTCCCAGTCAGAGCAAGTCCGACCTGGGACGAGGAGCCCTAGATTCTCCATGTTGACGTCTCGTCCAACTAGTAGGGAAGCGGTGCAAGACAAATTCTATACAGACCAAGCGAAGTGAAGCTGGAAAACGCACTCCAGTTCGGATTTGCGTCATCAAACAACGAAGCAGAATACGAAGCATTGAAGGCAAAGCACCTCATCGTATGCAACGACTCACAGCTCATAGTCAACCAAGTCACCGGTGAATATGAAGCCTGTGACCCCACTATGGCTACTTGGCCAAAGTTAGAGATATCCTGTGCAGCTTTGTTTCCTACTTCATCAGATAGATTTCGAGGTCCGAAAATGCCGAGGTTGACGCCTTATCCCGATTAGCGAGGACAAGTAGTAACACCATGCGGACTGTGTATATAGAGGACTTACCTCGACCTAGCATTCTCGGGGGGGGGGGGGGCAGGAGAGGTCGCTCCTGTAGCATAAGCGGAACTGAGCTGGATCGACCCACTCGTAAGTTACCTGCTTCACGGGCCTCTACCTGCAGAACTCAATGCGGCCCGAAGGATAGAGCGCCAGTCAGCTAAGTATGTCCTTATAGATGAACAACTGTACAGAAGGTCCTTCATGCTCCCCTACTTGCACTGCTTGCGACCCTCAGAGGCCGAGTACATACTCCATGACACCCATGAAGGCTTGTGTGGTAGAAACTTGGGGGGCAGGGCTCTCGTACAGAAGGCATTGCGACAAGGCTATTACTGGCTCACGATGAAAATAGATGCACTTGATCTCGTCAAGAAGTGCAACAGGTGTCAGAGGCACGCCAACATCCACCATCGACCTATTGCCAATCTAAAATACCTCACTATCCCATGGCCCTTCGTGCAGTGGGGAATTGACATCCTTGGCTCATTCTTGCCAGCGACAGGACATAGGAAGTTTTTGGTGATAGCAATAGACTACTTTACAAAGTGGGTGGAGGCTTAACCTTTGGCAACAATCACAACCCGCAACATACAAAATTTCTTTTGGAAGAACATAGTATGTCACTTCGGGTTACCTTGAGTACTCATCTCTGATAATGGAAAGCAGTTTAAGGATATTAAGTTTCAAAATTGGTGTGTCGAAATGGGAATTCAACAAAATTTCACCTCGGTGGAACACCCCCAGGCGAACAGGCAAGCGAAAGTCACTAATAGAGCAATACTTCGCTAACTGAAAGCTCGCTTAGCTCAAGGTAAGGGGTTGTGGGTAGACGAACTGCCCAGTGTCCTCTAGGCCTACCGGACTACTATTAAGACTACCACAGGTGAGACTCCTTTCAACCTCACTTACGACATAGAAGCGGTGATCCCAACAGAAATCGAGGTGCCCACACTACGCTTGGAGGCCTATGACGAGGAGACGAATGATGACGAGCTCCGTAACAACCTAGACCTGGTAGAAGAGGTACGAGACCTGGCTTACATCCTGACTATAGCTTACCAACAGAGAGTAGCTCGGTACTATAACGCTCGGGCTAGAAAGCGACACTTCCGCATCAGTGACCTAGTTCTTCGGAAGGTTATGGTACCTGAGCCTGGCGTTGGTAAGCTCGGATCGAATTGGGAAGGTCTGTACCGAGTAAGACCGATATTTGTGGAAGGCACGTACAAGCTCGAAACTTTGGAAAGGAAGTAAGTACCTCGAGCGTGGAACATTGACAACCTAAGAAGGTACTACTTGTGGCCACCGAATTGGTCAAGAAGGATCACCGAACTGGAGAGAGGACTGCGAGTCACTCCCAGAAGCCCAGGGCCATGATGCCGAGCTGACATAAGACCTCGACACTTTGATAAGTCCTAGTCGCCTCTTCAGCATAGGCAAATAAGCCCTAGTCGCCTCCTCGACATAGGCAGATAAGTCCTAGTCGCCTCTTCGGCATAGGCAAACCAGTTATCATGCCTGAGGCATAGACAGTTCGAGTACAAACCCTACGATGTCTAGACCACCTTGGCATATAACAACAGGCTGATCCCATTTGAAGTCAGGCCTGATTGCTCGACACTAAGGGATAACCAACACCTAAAATGAGTAGCCCATGTGCAGACAGGTCAGGTATATACCCTACAGTGTCCGCTCACCTTGGTGTACAACGATGCGAAGTTATCCCTACTCAGAGTCCGTCTCATTAGCTCGATAGTTCGGGGTAACCGACACTTGGAAAAAATACTACTCCTATTTGATTTAGTTCACCAGTTTGGGAGTTGTCGACACTTAGAAGAAAAAAAGAGATTCCAGGACAAGGGTTGCAAAAAATATTTATATTTCATTGATATGGCATGACGAGTACAAAAAAAAATTACAATGCACCAAGCTCGGTGTATTATAGAAGGGGGTCCAAGAAAAGAGGCATCTAGTCACTTCAGGGCTCCTCACCCTTATTGGAGGCTTCAGCAGGAGGATCCGTCTCCATGTGGCTCTCACCAGCACCGGTCTCCTCCTCATCATCGAACAGGTCATCGTCACTTTCTACTTCGGAGTCTGGATCTTGAGCAGCTTCAACGACCATCTCCTCTATGATCCTTGAAGTGGTTATGACATTGAGGTCAAGCTGGGGGAACTCACATCGGGTCAGCCACCTGCTAAGCTTGAAACCTTTGCGGTAGCTCGCCATCCCCACCTCGACCATCTCTTTCCGGTACTCCGCTGAAGACTTGTACTCCTTGACGACCTTAACCTTGGCCTCCTCCATTGCCTGAAGAAGTATCTTAGTTCGCTCCTTCACGTGAGCCTTGAGGTTTTCCACCTCCCTCTTCAGTGCCGCCTCTTGCTCTTCGAACTCCCTCTTCAAGGTCGCCTCATGCTCCTCGAGCTCCTTTTTCTCCAACATCAGCAACGTGAGCTGCTCCTTCTTAGCCCGCACATCCTTTTTCAGTTGGTTATTTTCATTGTGGGCTAAGTTTAGCTCAGCGTGGGCCTTATGGGAAGACTCCTTGGCTGCGATGGCTCGCTTCAAGTTCACCTCAGATTAATAAGCCAAGGCGTGGATGGTGGAATTCACTTGCCAAGAGAAGAAAACAAGCATCAGCATATAAAAATCCAGGTACAAGACAGATTGAAGAAGACAAGTCCAAAAACTTACCACCATGTAGTGAGTAACCACTCGGGCTCTAAGCTAAGCAACCAGTAGTTCAGCCCAGTTAGCAACCTCCTCGGCAAATACTGCATCGTTGCTCTTGAGGAGGCCGAATTTCGAAGTCAAAATGCTCTGAGCTGCATCGTCGCTACCTGAAGAAGCGACAACTGTTGGGGTGGGCTTTGAAGACGTAGCCTCCTCAAGCGCACGGGGTGGGGAGAGCTTGCCTGATTCCTCCTCAACCAGTTCTATCACCGGAGGTTGGTTGATGGTTGATGGCTGCTCGGGCTCTAGAACGGCGGCTGGTGGGGACTCAACACGAGCCCTTTTTTAGGCTCTCTTCTTTTTCCCCTTCCTCATACTCCCTTAGAGTTCGTTGGCAGGGATGTCCATGATAGCTGCAACAAGAACAAACTATCAGAAATAGTACCAAAGTAAAACAAAGAAAATACAACAAACAACGACCTACCAGGACTCAGACCGGCCTACACGAGCTTCTCCTTGGTCAGGAAGTCTCCGAACTTCAGGTCGAGCTCCGCCTAAGATCGGAGCACCTCCCTTGTCTTCAGGTCCAACCTAACACGGGGGTCCTAGACGGCTGCCCTCCAATGAGTCAGGAAAGGCCACCCCTCAGTGTTGTGGACCACGAAATAGCTTCCAGGCTGGGACCTTGTTCGAGAGATCATGCAAAAGCTTGAAGCCAGGACGAGGGGACAGATAGTAAGTTCGCCTGTGCTTGGGCAGATCAGAAGATGAATTCTTCTTTATGGAAAGGATGGAAGAAAAAATGTCGAGGTCAAGAGGAAGGTTGTAGTCGTGGAAAAGAGAAATGGTCCATACGACATTGCAGGTGGAGTTCGGGTGCAACTGGTCTATGGTGATGTTGAACAACTTTATGATCTTGATTATGAGAGGGTGAAGTGGAAGATGAAGACCAACTGTGAGTTGTTCCTCGAAAATCACAATCTTGTCGTGACCGTGTTCCTAAGGGAAGTTACCTAAGGGGATACTGTAGACGAGATCATTGGGAAGTCTGTACTGGGCTACTAGGGATAGGAGCCTATCTGCCGTCATTGTCGACGAGCCAAAGTTATTTGGCAACCGACCTCGATGTGAGGTGGAAGCCAGGTTACCAAAGGCCTCTCGCTCCCTCCAAGGTAAGTCTACCTCGGGAGGACCTTGGACTACATCCTGACCCGAAGTAACCTCCTCGGTAGGATGAGGATCTACGGCCTAAGCCGAGGTGGGTACCTCGGCTCTAGCGGATTCACCGCTCTCGTCCAAGAGGCTATCAAAACTAAACCTAGACATGATCAAAAGATACGAAATTGAAAAAGAGATAGCTAAGGGAGACTCACCAAAAGAAAGACCGGAGAAAGGAAGGTGACCTCGGAAAGACACTAAACTGAAGGACTCGAACACGACCTCAGATTGCGGATTAGCGAACTTGTGGTGAAGAAAATGAGCCCCTTGCCCCCTATTTATAGCTGATGTGTTCGGGGATCAATGATCAAGATCACCACGATCCAACGACTCCTAGGAAAACCGGTTGCACGACCCCCGAGGTTAAAATCATTTTAGCGTGTGTTTTGACGTCCACAGAGTTTATAAATGGCGTGACATCCGCGTGTAAATTAGACGCGACCTGAGTTATTCTTGGTTGAGTCGGGTGGTCGAACAAATCCGACCAATGATTCGCCCGTCAAGCCGCTTAGACCTCGTGCCAAATTCACTTAGACTCGTCATGAACTCCCCGTGTCAGGTTGAGACCCTTGGCTTGGGGAGTGGGGGGCAATTGATGAAGGGTGATTTGGCCCGACCTAGCGAGAAGGGGACACGTGGGCACGTCCTGACTAAGGGATGACAGCTCAACCTGGCACGCCTAGTTTGCAACGTTTGAGCTCAGGTATTTAGCCACCTTGGCCCAAAACTCACCTCGGCATCCGATCTAGTTCAGAGCTAAAGAACTGAAGTATCAGCTTGGGGCTAACAACCCAAACTGCCACGTAACGACTCCAGAAGTTTTGCCAGCAAACTCCGAACCTCACCGGATCACGTCGCGTAACAGCAGTCCTTATCTTCACCCCGCCCGAACTGGGCGGAAATGATAGACTTTGATTGATACGTTATTCCCCGACTAAAGTATAAACGGATCTCATCGCAGATACTAACTTAAGCATCAAAGCGACCTCGTTGGGTTAGCCACCCCGGGTTCTCTGATCCATCGTCTTGCAGATTCATCCACCTCGCTGCTCGATTGGAAGCCAGATCACCCTCCAGCTAGGAGTAGTCAGATTGCGCTACATCAAACACCACAGAAATAGGAGATTTGTGATTGAAAATTACATCATTCTAAGCCAACTAATAACATAAAAACCAAAAGGTAACCAGCTTAAAACACATACTTGACATATTTTGTTATTGAAATTATCCTTAATAGAGTTAATAAAATCGCTAATCAAATAAAATTGCCAACCAACAAATCTAAAGACCCGAAGGAAACAACACAACCTTAACAAAGGGAAAGTCACAAAAAAATGTAGTAGATTCTCTTCCTTTATCCCATAAAGATAACAGATAGGATCAAAGATGAGGCCCAAATGATGGAGTTTATCCTTAGTGTACACAAACCCTCTCATTAGTCTCCAAAGAATGAGTTGAAATTTTGAGGCAACTTCATTAGATTTTTTTATGATGTTCCTAAAAGGTTCTTCTATTGGCACATTAGTTTTTTTTTTCCAAAGTTGGTCATACAAATCTTTGTCCAAAAATTTTTCACTCTTGGATCTCAAGTAGAGGAAAACATCTTGTAAGTTAGGCCTATGAAAATAAGTATCTCTGATCTGTTGATCTTCTAAGTTAGATCTATGAAAATAAGTATCTCTGATATGCTAATCTTCTAAGTTAGATCTAGAGGAAAACATCTTTATTCTGGAATCAAGATCTTAGGATGTATAAAAAAAAAAGTAACTCTGATCTGTTGAACTACAACTGGGGAAAGATTGAGACATTTTGTATACATCCTAAGATTCCGATTCCAGAATAAAGTCCCAGATAGAACATTGGTGGTTGTGTCGCATTGGTGAACCCATTGGGGCTTTAAAGCCATCACTAACTCTTATCCAAGGGAAATTCCACATATTTATAGGGGAATATTTGCATATTTAAACTCCCAACTAAGGAAGCAAAGTCCAAAGGGACTTACATTTTGATTTCCAAATAGGTAAAGCTAGAAGGAATAAGTTCATTTTTGTGGAGATATTTACTTTTTAGAATCCTCACACAAAGAACCTTAGATTCTTTGAGGAATCTCCAACCCAATTTACAAAGGAAATTCCCATTCAACATATCAGCCTTTTTGAAACATAACCCTCCATCTTGCCCTAAGGCAACTAACTTATTCCACAAAAAAATTACTTTAACTTATTTTGAGCCCTTCCACAAAAAATTACTTTAAAATTTCTCTATCCTTTTAGGGTTCTAGAAGGAAATTGAACCATAGTCATACAATACATTGGGATGGACTGTAAAGTTGATTGAATTAAAACTCTCCTACCAACATACGAAAGACAAGAGGCTTTCTAATTTGCTAATTTACTTCCCAATTTCTTTAGCATGAAATTTAAGGACTCATGTTTTCTATTTCTTCAAAGGAGAGGGACTCCTAAATATTTACAATCTTTCAGCAATGGAGAGATCTTAAGTTGTCTTCTTTTTAGTCTCTAGTCTTTAGGAGATGCATTTTACTAAACCACAATCTAGATTTATTTTCAAAAAGTTTATTTTCAAGCTTGATGTAGGTTGAAATTCATCCAAGACCACAAACCAATCTTCTACTACCCTATTCACTATGCCAAAAGGAAGGACATCATCTGCAAACAACAAATGAAAGACTCTCGGGTCTCCAAGACTTATATTGATTCCATGGAATTTCCCTACACTATTAGCTCTATGGATCAATTTAGACAATACTTTCATGGCCAACACAGATAATTAGGGGGAGAGAGGATCCCTTGTCTCAAACCTCTAGAATCCCTAAATGGCCCTTCGAGATCCCATTGATCAAAATTGAGAAACTTGGGTTTCTAAAAAAATTTTAAGTAAACCACACTACTCCTTACAGAACCCCAATTCTCTCAAAAGCCACAATAGATAATCCCAATACAATGTATCATAGGCCTTTGAAATGTTTAATTTTGCAATCACATACCCTCCTTCCCTTCTGTTTCTTGGCAAAGTGCAAGAGCTCTTGGGCTATCACAAATTCACAATGTTATCCTGGATTTGTTTAACTAGGATAAAAGTAGGGGTGCTCATGGTTTGGTTAACTGAACCGTGGGGCATTTTCTTGAACTGAACCGATAATACTGATTTTTGGAAAACCAGTAACAGGAACTGAATCGAAACCAGTCAGTTAACCAATTGACCGGTTTAGTTAATCATCGATTTTTCGGTTTTTTGCTCACCCATAGATAAAAGCACTTTGAAAAGGTGATATGCATTTTTCAAGTAAGGGTTTTATCCTATTAGCTAGAATTTTTAAAATAATTTTGTGTAGGGCATTAGATAGACTAATAAGGCGATAATCTTTCACTTTTTGGGATCAACACATTTGGGTATTTAAATGATAAAAGTATGGTCACATACCCTCCTCCCCTTTTGTTTCTTGGAAAAGTGCAAAAGCTCATCGGCTATCACAATGTTATCCTAGGTTTATTTGCTTGCGATAAAAGCACTTTGAAAAGGTGTGATGCATTTGTCAAGTAAGGGTTTTATCCTATTGGCTATAATTTTTTAAATAATTTTGTATGGGAAATTACATAAACTAATAGGGCGATAGTCCTTCACTTTTTGGGGATCAACACATTTGGGTATTTGAGTGATAAAAGTATGGTCAAGGCAGCCCACAACTTTTTATTAATAAAAATTTTTTGAACCAATTCAAAAAGTTCTTGTCCCATTTCTTGCCAGAAATTTTGAAAAACCATCATAGGAATCCCATATAGTCCAGGGGCTTTTCATCCCATAGCCATGAGAACCCGGCGCACCTCATCTATATGGGGGAATAGGAGAAGATTATTACCTTCCTCCAAGATGACTTTATCAACGATAGGGGAAATCTATAGCATGGTTCCTTGAAGAACAAAACAAGTTTTCAAAGTGGTGCACAAAAATATTAGTAATCTCCATCTCCATGTAGTCATGTGCCATTTTCCTTTGTCATCCTTGATCCAAGCAATATTGTTCCTTTGGTGGTGGTAAAGGGTGGATTTATGAAGAAAGGTCATATTATAGTCCCCTTATGCTAGCCACAACTGCATAGAGTTGCCAAAGGATTTATGTTGGCTCAAAAGTTCCCCCTTAATTTTACTAATCCATCAATCCTTTCCTAGTTCTTTCATTAATACCATTAACCTTGTGATTTATATCACCAAACCTATTAAGATTCCAACCCCTTAAACAACTTTTGATTCTATCCAATTTTGAAACTATCTTAAAGCTTGCAAAGTCCTAATTATTCAACTTCTAATTGTCCCTTAATAATGTCCCAACATTTCAGTTCATTAAATGAGGCCTCAAAGAAACGAAAGGATTTTGACTTTTTGTGTTGTTGATCATTCAAGGTGAGAACAAGGGGCTCATGGACTGAACGCCATCTTGGGTAGACACAGGCTTGGATTGTTTTGAAAACTTCTAAGCATTTAATGGAGGCAAAAACTCCTATCAAGCATTTTTTCCACTCTACCCTACCCTTTTTGACCATTAGACCAGGTTTGAGAGCCACTAGAGGCTGAGATCTTTGTGAGATGATAAGTGTCAATAAACTCCATGAATGTTTCTTTTAGGGATTGATCCCCTTTTTGATCATTAGACCAGGTTTGAGAGCCACTAGAGGCTGAGATCTTTGTGAGATGATAAGTGTCAATAAACTCCATGAATGTTTCTTTTAGGGATTGATCCCTCAGACGTTGGGTGTGCAAATCAAAAGATTTATCCTTTGAAATGCATGGGCAGTCTAAATTAAAGTCACCAATGCAAAGAAAGGGCATATCCAAAGTTACAAATGAGGTTAGAGTGTTGCAAAAAGACTTTAAAAATGAAAGGTTATGTTTTTTATAAGGTTCATCATACGAAAAACAAACAATCAATTGCATTGAAGCAGGAAAAGATTTAAAAAAAAATCAAAATGTACCTTTTAGAAACAAATATGATTTCCACTACTATGTTCTCTTTCCAAAATAGAGCTAATCCTTGTGCTAGTCATTTAGTAGAAACCACAAAACAGTTAGGGCATTTCAATTTCCTAGCAATATATTCAACCTTATCATTAGAGACTTATGTTTATGTAAAACAAATAAAATCAAGAGCTTTGTATTTCACAAAATGGTTTAGGTTTTGAAAGATTTTCTTTCGAGCTATATCACGACAATTTCCAAGCAAAAATTATCAGGACTTCCTTGTTCACACAGGGTTGGAAACTAAGGGAGGCATATACTTGGCTCTGATGTTGATCACCATCCAAATTCCGGTTCTCCTTGATTCTTACGACCTTCTTGAGAGGTGTGGCTTGATTGGCTTGGTTCTCTAATCTTAACTCCCATACTGCATGAGGAAGCCACCATACATTTATCAACTTCTTCCTCCACCTAGGGCCTTTGCCATGACCCTCCATGCCCCCTAAAGAAAAAGCTTCCAAAACCCTAGGACTTTCTCCTAGCAGAACTATTGACCTACCCCTTTAGACTCTCTTTGAGGATGTTTCGGGCCATGACCCAACATGGATAGGTCCAAGCCCGGGAGGTTCAAACTTGGCTAGAGAAAAATGGTATTAATGATCATATTTGGGTTTTGACCGGGAACAAGTTGACATATATGCTCTAGAATATGCTAAGCTTGAGTCAGTATATCTCCATGATTGCCACCAGAGTTCAATGCACCTAGGGGGTCATATTAGGTCGGCCTAACTAGATTTTGGGGCACTACCATCTTAGCAGCTGCCCCTTTTGAACCACCACTTCCAATTCCCAAGGAGATACCAAACTCCTAGTTCCTATTGCCATCTTTGGTCAAATCACCATGGCTAGAACTTGATGAACTCCTGAACACTTTCCATCATCTACATTGTTCCTCCATATACTCTCTGAAATTCGGAGATTCCCATCCATCACAAAAATGGTTCTCTACTCTAAGCCATGGACCAAAATGATTCATTGGTCTATTGGAAAAGAATGCTTCTGGGTCTGTAGGTAACCGTAATTGCATAGCACACCTTTGGTATCCATGGCCCAACTTACCACAAACATAATAGACACTTGAGAGATGCTCCTAGCAATAAATAACCCAAATATGAGGTGCCATAAAACCTCTGACCTTTAAAGGCTTCACGATATCTATAACCACTTTTAATCTTATAATAGCACTCTACAATTCAATATAGAGATAAGCAAAGAAAGACACTCCAATGCATTGAGCAATATTCTCTCTCACTAGTTCATAGGGTAAGTTATGGACCTGAAACCAAACCTCAGTTCTATTTTGGGTTCTACCCTCTGCCATTCTAAAAGGATAAGCCACTTGTCAAAAATGATCTAAGGCCCGCTGTTCTAAATGTTATCTAAATCCTACTGATAATGGAACGTAAATCAGTAAAACCCTTTACTTAGAGATTGAACAAGTTATTTTCGTTCAAACCCCAACTTGCATACACTCTACTTTTAACATTTTGAACTCCTGAAGTGGAATAGAGGCTATAGGAAAAATTCTTCCTGTGAGGCAAAGCCTCCAAATGCTCCTAACCTCATCATCAATAGCATCAACAAAATCGAAGATATCAATCGCTTTATCATCATTGTTCTGCATAAGATCTCCAAAATCTTGCTCTAGGTCATTTATATCCTATTGATGACTTTCAGCCCCTTCCATCTAGAAAACAAAGAAAGGATGAGAGGAAGAAAGAAATGGAACTCTACTAAAGGAGAACCCTACAAATGAGGGAACCCACCAAGGGAGGAAATTACTAGAATAGAGAAGCACATCGAAGCAAAAAAGAAAAGAGCTACAACAAAACCAGAAAAGCAACAACAGAGCAAACACACTATCGCACTTAAACCAACGAACACAAACACACCAAGTAATGGCCAAACCAACTATGCATCATTAAACTTTCCGCCTACCAGAGAGAGATAAGGAAAGTTCTTGCAAAAACTTCCTTTACCTTACTTTCTCAACACCTTACCTTTCTTGGAGTAGATATCAATGATGACCAGACCATGATTGTATTCTTGAGCTTTCTTGGGTTCAACAACACTTCCAACCAATGATTGCACATGAAATGTTTTAATAAGCATGTGAGATTAGAAAATAATCAAAATTATATATTAGCTAAGGAATTTTTAATGGATCATCTATAAGTTTGGGTAAATTACAAAGATCCCCAATACTATGGATCCATGACAAATACCTCCTAAACTTTCATTCGCAACAAAGATACCTTAAACTTCCACTTTGTGACAAATACCCCTGGCCATTTAAGATGTGTTAAATTATCAAAATACCCACCTAAACTTTCCATACTTTCTTTTCACTCACCCTTGTCTCTTAAACCCTAGTTGACCCAAAAATACCTCAATTTCCTCTAAACAAAACTAGCTAAAATAACAAGAATAATTTCACCAACATAAAAAATCCAATGTATTTGTTGGATTTTAATCTCATAAGAGATTAAATCCAATGAGTTTGGTTGGTCAATTACATGAGAAATTGCACCTGCACACTTGGTTGAAAAATCAATTTTCTCTTACAAAAACCAAGTTTTGAACTTGTCTCACATTGGAAAATTATGAGTTTTGTTTTCAGTATTTCAATTGGAGCTGATTTACACTCCTTAGAATTAGTAGATGAGAGTATGGGGATTCGATACCGCGCAACGTGCGCGCACGCGTGCGTGCGCGTGTGCGGCACAATGAGGCGCACTTAGCTCGCACTTTGCGATTGACGGCTCTGGTTTTGGTGCGTTGATGATCGTTGATCACCGTTGATGAGATCAACGGTCACGATTTGATCGAGTGTGATCAAGAGGCACAATTCAAAGTTAACAGTCACCAATTGTTAACTACTTTTTAAATAATCACAATGTTTGAAATTGTGACTATTCAAGGTGCTTTCTCTAAACCAGCACCTACCTTTTCTTCATACCTCTTCACAAATTATTTAAGGAGCATGAATCAGACTCCAAATCACACAATTTCAAAATTCACTCTCTCTCTCTCTCTCTGTCCGATCTGCTACAGTCTCATAGAAGGTTTCTCTAGAGACTCTTCAACTTTGCTGGTTGCAGATTCTCGCCCAAGGTTCGGTTGTATCCTGGGAACGAATTTGCCTATAACCCAACAACAAACTCAGTAAAACTGAGTGGGGGCAAATAACGTTCTAAAGACAGTGTCTTCAGACGTGCCTCAGAGCTTCTCCTCCAAAGTTACAGTGACCCCATTTTTCTCCAATAGTCTTTAAATTCTTTTTTCATTTCATTAACATGAATGTGTCTCTCCATCTTAGAATATAAAAATTATCCACTCATTTTCTCTAATAAATCAAGAAAAAACAAATGAAACCATAATTTTTTATTTATTAGAAAGAAACCTCTATCATTTCATTTGAATATTGATTTTAGCCACAAATCTAAAAGGATTTATTAGAGAAATCAAGAAGACTTCAATATTATATTTAGAAAAGTAATCAAAACATAAATTGTTCAAATAAATATGAAAAGGATAGTTTAAAGATTTAAAATTGTTTAAACAATGGAACTAGAAACTTTTAAAGTTAATTAATGAAACTCCAATGAAGAGGGGTATTTGTTGCAAAGTGAAAGTTTGGGGGGGAGTAATTGGCATTGACTCCATAATAGAGGGGAGTCTTTATTACAAATGAAAGTGAAGGGTAATTGTCACCAACCCATAGGGGTGAGCAAATGGGTAGATCTAACTAAATGGAATCGACTTCCAATCAACATTGAACTGACCCTACCTGATCTATTACAAGGTAGGGGTTGGTTCCAAATTGTTGGAACCGACCCCACCCAAGCTGGTTCCAAGGTCTAGGGGTTTACCACACCTAAGACAATCTAATGAACCAACCTTGGTGGAACCAAACTTACCTTGAAAATACTTTTGAGGATGTGATGATTTGAGCCCAAGCACTCGTGGTTACAAAGGCCATGGTCTCACTTGACCATTGAGTTACTTAAGAGACTTGATCATTTGTTTTCATTTTAATATTTAAATGTGTATAGCAAATAATATAAAAGGTAATATTTACAAAATTTAAATTATAATGATAAGTTTTGAAACATATATTAATACATTATGATAATCTACATATTAAATTACTCAATTTAATCAATAAAGATAATATAGGTTTATTGAAAATCAAGATTTTAAAGAACATGTTTCATTTTTTTTAAAGGGGAGAGTAAAGAAAGAATATGTTCCATGGGTAGACCTTGGAATCAATTTTGGAACTACCAAGACCAGAACCCACCCTAGAACTGACCTTCACAAGGTAGGTTCCAATTTCAAAAGCCTGGAATTGACCTCTAGTGAGTAGGTTCCAGGTTCTTCCATGGAACCAAACCATACTGCTCCATGCTCACTCCTATTGGCCTATAGCAAAGGTCTTTGTAATTTGCTTGGGACTATAATATATGGCATATTTAGTCCCCCTCAATTTTTTTTATTGGTTTCCTAAATGTATTTACTCACACCTCCCTATGCACACCATCCCCCTCACCCCCCACCCCCCATGAATTTGGAATCTTTGTCCCCTACATTGTCTTGAATTGTACGAATGCATTAGGATTTATGAGGGTAAAGTACAAATACCTATACTATGGGGTTAGTGGGGTTAGACAAATACTCCCTAAGCTTTCATTTATAACGAAAACCCCTCTGAACTTTCACTTCGCAACAAATACCCCCTCCATTATAGCTTTGTTAGATAACTTCAAAAAAAATTCTCATTTAATTGTTTATTTTTTTAAATCCCCAAACTACCCTTTTCTTATTTATTTGAATGGTTTATAATTATATTAGTTTTCCAAATATTACATTGAAGCATTTTTTGTTATTCCAATATATTCTTGTTTGGTTGGATTTAATATTCAAATTGAAATGATAGAGGTTTCTTTTTAATAGATATAAATGTATGGTTTTATTTGGTTTTTCTTGATTTATTGGAGAAAAGAGTGGATAAATTTTATATTTTAAGATGAAGAGAAATATAATGTGAGTGGAATGAATCAAGAATTAAAAAAACAAACTTTTTATGCTACTATATTATTGGTCGATTACAAGTAAGATAAAACACAAGAAAAAAAAAAAAGATGGACATTTTGATAATTTAATACATCCTTAATCTGACTTGACATTCGGGGGTATTTATTGGCAAAGTGAAAGTTCAGGGTAATTGTCACTGACCTAGTATGTGTTTGGTTCCATTTATGTTTATTGGGCGGGCGTTTATCATAAAAACATTTATCTGATAAATGCCCACTTTAAACGTGTTTCTTTTTGTTGTTTGGTTAAGTTTATTCTGGGCATTTCAAGAAATGTCCCTTTACACTTCAGCAACAATAAATGTTTTTCCATTTCATGCTGTTTGGTGAGTCATTTCAAGAAACAACCATATGGATGTTTCAGTGTGACACTTTCAGTGTGGTGTATAGGATACATTAGTCAATCCAACGGTCCAAATTACATGTTCTTCAATTTGAAGACCGATTTTCAGATCCAACGGTTAATATATGATATAATCCACATCCAATGGTGGATATATGACACTTTCACTTTGACTCTCTCTCTTAATCTTTGTTGCCTATAAGGGAATGATGGCTATTAATGTTATTCAAAAGAAAATAGAGCAAAACAACACGGAATTGTTTTACATTTCTGAAATGTAAAGTTGCCAATATCTATCTTCTTTCCAGCATTTTATTGTACCACTTTTTTTTTTCTTTTGAATAACAAAGATACCATTGGCAAGGTAAATCAATTTGGGCTTGGCTTGGGCCCGCCAAAGTCCAAATTCAAGTCCCAATTTCCTCTCTCTCTCTCTCTCTCTCTCTATCTATCTATCTATCTATCTATTTATATTTGTTACCTATAGGGGAATGATGGCTATTAATGTTATTCAAAAGAAAACTAAGCAAAACAACACGGAATTGTTTTACATTTCTAAAATGTAAAGTTTCCAATATCTATCTTCTTTCCAACATTTTATCGTACCACTTTTTTTTTCTTTTGAATAACAAAGATACCATTGGCAAGGTAGATCAATTTGGGCTTGGCTTGGGCCCGCCAAAGCCCAAATTCAAGTAAATTTCAAGTCCCAATTTCCTATCTCTTTCTCTCTCTCTATTTATCTTTGTTACTGTTAGATAGTGTATGCCCTTAGCTCCAATCAACATGATGTATATTATGACATTTATTGTAAATGAATAAAGTACATATTTGATTCATGTTATTATGGTGTGTTTCAGTGTAATACCCTTAAACTGGACACATGTGAGACTCGTGTTAGTTTAGAATCTTCATAGCCGTTGGATAGATCTGAGGAGATTTATCTTGCCAAGGCTGATGTACCACCAAGTTGGTTGGGGTGGCTTGTCTTAGCTGCCGGGGTGAGAATTGAGGTACATGCAGTATGGGTTTTTTTGAAACCCTAAACCGAACCAAAATTCTAGTATTGCCCTGGACCTTGGATATAGATGGGCAAAACTAGAATGTTACACTTGACCCCTAGACTCGATTATGATACTGCACTAGGTGTCGGATTGGGTTGTCTTTGATATGCCAACCAGTGAGATCCTTAGAGGGGGTCAAAACCTAGGTATGTTGGGATAGTCCGAGAATTCATCTAAGTGGGTGATCATAGTGATAGGATCAGACCCTTTGTCGGACAAAGTGAATGATCGGGGATGCACTCTCTCTGATGGAAACCTAAACTATCGGTAGTTGATTTCAACCGTTGAAATTTGTTTTTGCAAAACATATTTATATAGAGATATGCATACATATATACATATATACATACATACATACATACATATATATATATATATATATATATATATATATATATATGTTATAGTTTTAAAATGTTTGCAAAATGTTTTAATTCCCGAGATCCATGTGAGTAGAGAGTGCAACACTGCACCTTGTAGCCGAGGGAGAGGTACTCTCTTGTCGAACAATGTTTGATCATTATGGGCTAAGAGGTTAAGTGTAAAACCATTGAGGATTATACCTGATGAGCTAATCTAGCATCTGCCCACAGTCCTTGGACCTTCATAAGATGGCTGGACCCAATGACCATTTAGTGTAAATGTTGGGCCCATTAAGAGCCCATAGTGATGGACTCAGGGGTTCACTGTATTCAGCAGTGAATTCGGCTAGGCTGAACCCATGTGACTGATGTGTAGGTCAATGATAGGCTCCCACGCCATACAAAGAGAGCCAAGTAGCCAGCATTAAAGAGGAAGTGAGCCTGAAAGCTTAATGAGCTTAAAATCCCATTTCGAACTGGGTTAATTAGATTAGTTAAATAGGGGTCGATCTGGGATTTGGATCAGCAGATAAAATGGATTATCCTTATCCACTTAAAGAGTCCAGATCCAAATAATGATTTGGATAAAAGGAATTCCTAATTTGATTAGGAAGGCTGATCTTTATCTGCAGATAAGATAAGGGATTATCTTTATTACTTAAAGAGTCCAGATCCAAATAAAAGATTTGGATCAGGAAACTCCTAATGAGATTAGGAAATTGTCTCTTTAAGGCTATAAATAAGAGGTGAACCTTCAAAGCACACTCACTGAATACAGAGAGAAGGCAACACAGTAAAACTGATCTTGCTTTCTGCTCTTTTTCTTCCTACTCTTGCCGCTCTACCCTTCTCGGTCTTCAGTTATTGGATTGGGTCAAGATTCAATCTTGACATTGTTTCCTACCAGAAGAAACAATTTAGAAACTGTGCTCACTGTCCCATTCGATTATTGCTGAAGAATATTTAGTTCTTGGTGAAGAACTACCTGCTGATCCTGCCTCATCCTAAGCCGTGTCATCTTTAGTGGAGGGAGGATTTGGTACACTCTTTTGGGCATGAACACCTATGTTGGGAGGAGCATTCTTGTGTGGATTCCGTATCAGGTATATCCCTCTCTTAATTTGGTTTCAAATTTGGTCCGGTTTGGTTACAAGAACGAACCTTGAAAATGTAGTTTTCTAAAATGGGAATAGGATTCCTGGATGGGAGTAAAGAAATTTTTGAAGTTTTGCCCAACCTTCCTGTAGGGTTCGGTCACGCATATGATGGATCTCCCATCCCTTCAGTTACCTATAGGGGAATGATGACTATTAATGTTATCCAAAAGAAAGCTGAGCAAAACAACATGGAATTATTTTACATTTCTGAAATGTAAAGTTGCCAATATATATCTTCTTTCCAACATTATATCGGACCACTTTTTTTTCTTCTTTTGAATAACAAAGATACCATTGGCAAGGTAGATCAATTTGGGCTTGGCTTGGGCCTGCCAAAGCCCAAATTCAAGTAAATTTCAAGTCCCAAATTACTCTTCTTTTTTTGCTATATTGGATGATGTGTCATATCCTTTATTTTGCAAACACATTTATTTCCTACACTAAAACAATAATATTTTCTCCCTCTCTCTCTCTCTTAATTGCATCCAAGAAAATTAATAAAAATAAAAGCACAAAATCCTTATGTATTCCTTACTAACAAGTTTGCAATGATAATTAATAAGTCGGATAAGTTTTTGCATATAAGCCTACATCATTGTAAAATCTATTCAGTTTTCCAATACATAGTTAAATTCATAAAAAGTCAATAGACAGGTTCCATATTTTCATCATTTTATTTCATAATATGAAATAAAAGAAGAACCAAGCATACCCATGCCCAAAATATAAAACACAGGATATTGCAACTACAACAAGCTAACAAAACAATATTACTATTATTTGGATGTGGTTGCACAACTATCGAACAAGGATGTTGTTTTGGGGCATTCCTACCAGGTGTTGGGTATCCCCCATTGTATTGATCCACCTATATAAAAGAGACTCTATGATCCCCTCTCAATGGACAACGGAAGAGCCATATGCACTGTCATTTCTCCCTTTCCACATGAGTACATTGGCATATCATGAATGGTAACATAAAATGGAATTAACAATAGCGATGTGCACACGCTCTGCAATGTAAGCTGATGGCATGTTATCAAAGTAGACCAATGTATTATACATGTATCAAATAAAAACAAATTGAACACAATCTACACTATACGATTTGATCCCGTACTAAGTTATTTTCAGAGTTGCTACTAGAAGTATGTTCACCGTCGTATCCACCATCATCACCATTTATTGTGCCAATAAATGTTTATTACACCAAATGCTGATATGGCGCTGAGGTGCAACCATAAACGTAAACGGAACCAAACAATGTTTGTCCCAATATTAGGGTGTTGGTCGTTTACCTTGACATATCGACAATTGCCAATTTATTAATCCCATTTGATATATTACGTAAATAACCACCTGCTTACTTCGTTTCTCGAATGGAATAAGGGTATAATGGTAAAATTACAACCAATTCCGTAGGTGCAACTCAAACCCTAATGCCCCCTCCACTCTTTTTTCTTCTCGCTACCTTCATTTTCCTCATTCTCGCTGCAGTCGGCACCCCCAGAGAATGGTTTCAGGTTCGGGGATTTGCGCTCGGAGGGTGGTGGTCGATGCCCGCCACCACATGCTCGGCCGACTGGCCTCCATTATCGCCAAGGAGCTTCTCAATGGCCAGAAGGTCGTCGTCGTCCGGTGCGAAGAGATCTGTCTATCCGGTGGCCTCGTTCGCCAGAAGATGAAATACCTTCGCTTCCTCCGAAAGCGAATGAACACTAAACCCTCTCACGGCCCCATTCACTTCCGCTCCCCTGCTAAGATCCTCTGGAGGACGATTCGAGGGTCGGTACCTATCTTCTCCCTCTCTTTGTATCTCTATCTCATGAATCAAATCCGCTTGAGTTTTTCTTGTTTCGTTCTTGTTCTGCAGAATGATTCCTCACAAGACAAAGCGTGGAGCGGCTGCCCTTGCTCGCTTGAAGGCTTACGAGGGTATTCCTCCTCCTTATGATAAGATGAAGAGGATGGTCATCCCCGATGCTCTCAAGTGAGTATTTTAGCTATTAGACTGAAACCAGACGGGTTTCTTTTTTTTTTTTTTCAGTTCGGATTTCTGATCTCCTGTTCTGGGCCATTGTAAAATTAGGGTTTTGAGGCTTCAACCCGGACACAAGTATTGTTTGTTGGGTCGCCTTTCTTCGGAGGTTGGATGGAACCATTATGATACTATTAAGGTCAGAGTTTAAATTCTTCTGCTTAATAGCTCATGTATTCTTTAACTTGTTGATCTTGACATTATATATTGTTGTGATGGGATTTTGAACATTTCGAATATGAAGGAATTCTGTTATTCTTTGTCTTAATAGAATCTTGGAATTGTAATTATGACTTTCTGCTTGTTACCATACTTACCAAGTTCTTTTTATGTGCGGTTCTAGATTGATAATGCTGTTATATTTGGATTTGTCCTGTTTTCTCATGCTTTCGTTATAACGAGGCTTTATTGTTTATCTATGTAGTTAGGAGTTTCCTGTATTTTTTTAATATGTTTTTGGCGGGGATCCTATACAAAATTATTTGCTTGATACTTTGGTTCTGGTAATAAACTTGACTATTTTTCAGAACCATTTTTTTGTATTTAATCTTATGAAAATTTTAAAATGCTTAATTCTTTGTAATTGTTTCTGGTTTTTTCTTGAAAAACAAACTTTATGAATCAAAATGAGGCTTTGTTTTTTACTACATTAATGCTTATTACTACGTGGTATTAGTCTGCTTTTAGTTTTAACAGCATATATACCGTTACTGTAAGGTGTTAGATTACCCTCTAAACGTTCAGATATGCTTTCAAGGGGCAGTTATGGGCTTTTGTGAATTGTGAAATGCTGCATTTCGTTTTCACCTTTTTGATCATTGATTTTATCTAGTGTGCTTCTTAAGGCATGATCAAACATTATGGTCGATGTTAGCCCTTTCTGTTTTTTTTTTTTCTTTTTTAATCTTTTCCTCTGTTTTTGATGCTGCTAATGGATGGCTGGATCACCTTTAAGCAAAAACATGCACAAACTCTGAAAGCATGGGCATCCAGCTGCGCATTGGTAACATATCCCCATGAATTTAACATACATGTACGGGGGATATTTCCTAATGTAAAGCTGGATGCCGTGTTTGCAGAGTGTTTTTTTGCTTGCAGGAGATCTGGGCTGAGAGCAGGGTATCAATCTACAAATGCAACTGAATTACTCTTACAAATAGAGCTTGTAATGAAAACTGCACTTTGAAACATTGTCATATATACCTTTTCCTTCTCTTTTAATTAAAATTTTACTCCATGTTAGAAGCTAACTTGCATTTGAGAATTATCCTCTAATTGTTTATGATTCTATTGTCTACAGGTACTTGAGAAGAAGAGAAAGGAGAGGGCCCAAGTGGCATATGAGAGGAGGAAGCAACTGAATAAACTACGGGTTAAAGCTGAGAAGGCCGCGGAGGAGCAGCTTGGTCCCCAGTTGGACATTCTTGCTCCCATTAAATACTGAAGTGTTGGAAATTTTAGTAGCTTTCCTCCTATCTTTGAAAGTTATCCATAGAATTTCTTTCTTGTTGCATTTTTTTGGTCCCCAGTTCAGTTCAGTTTTGACACATTTTGGAGAGTTGCGTATAAACTTTTAGTAGCCTAATCATGAACTGCTGAATTTAGCATTTTTCCTCTATAAATTAGACGGATATTGTATGTTCCATTGTCATATTTTTGTTATTTTGTAGTGTACTTCTTTGAAGAGCCTCGGTATTACAATGGTTGTCAAAATGGTAGCTATCAGTTTGTTTAGAAAACTGTATGTGGATATTGAATGTTTGATTTAGGTTGGGATTTTAGCGAACTGGTTTTCCCCTGGACGGAATGGTCATAACCACGAGCAGCAAGTATCAGAAATGACTGGAAGATGGAAAGGGTGTTTTCCAATAAAAACAATACAAGATCAGTTGGTTTTAACTTTGAAGACAAATTAGCTATTAAAATAAAAACACAAAAAAGAGGTGGGGTGTGTGTTTTGTTTTCAAGATTGAAATTAAAATCAACATCTTTTGAAATTGTAGTCTAAAGAACATGTTTTCATCTTGATATCAACAGGGACTGACTGCGTTATGAATTGCATACAATGCAAAAGAAAGTTGTACTCTAGGGGAAGGGGACATGTGCTTGATACTCCAGAACTACCTTCCGGTGTCAGAATACATCTCCCAAAGGCCAAAGGATTCTGGATGGTAGATGACTGATGATCTTTCTGATTTGTCGAATGGCCTCACATCGTGTTACCTATGTAGTTTGTCAGTCCTCCAAGTACCATTTTTAGAATTGATGAACTCTGCCCACCTTATTTCTAACTACAACTACAAGTTTATTGTCATTTGATCCAGCAACAATGCAACACTAATACTCCATCCGTTGCCTATTAACCATCTTCCACTAATCTGAAATTCCTTACGACATGAAAGCATGCTCCACCAAATACTAGACTGATTTGAATTATTCTTAGCTGTCCTGTCTGTCCAATACGATTTACCCCCCATGGAGCTTATGGGCTCACATTTGGTTTGGAGACTCGAAGGAAGCCAATTACCTAGACCAAGTGATCTCAATGGTGGAACCCATTTGATAGTGGGCTCCATTTTACCTTCTTAACATGGGCAAACTAAGGTAGCCAACATGTTATTGGCTCCAGCCTCCAGATAGCTTTTCAGATGCTGTAGACCCGTAGGCCAGAAAGGTTGCTTGCTTCTAATGTTCATTGTTCATTCCATGCCTCTGAACTCTTAAGTCGTACCTCACAAATTAATGAAATAGTGATTTTGTGGCGTGAGTGAAACCGCTTCTTATGTTCTTCATTCAATGTTGTCCAATCTGCAAAGGTCCAATCCATGACTAATAAGCAAACCAGCTTGAGTCCTCTCACAGAAATGCATAAACAGTTCATACAATTCTTGAATTTCTTAACTTGATCGGATCCATCAAAAGACATGTTTAACTTCATATTTATTATGGATCCCACCATGTATATTGTGGGAAGTTTCCTTGCATGAAATCCATGGAAGAGGGAGTGGAATGGTGGTTCAATTTACAGAGAAGTAACAACTCCAACACCAAATATCCAATCAGTTTGAGAAGTTGGTATCACTCAAATAATGTACACTATTGAGTGCCATATATATACATATATGTGTGTGTGTGGTTTGACTATTTTGATTGACAAAACTCTTTCCATACCATATCTTTCACGCATCATAGATTTTCCCATATTCCCATATATATAGATGTTCATTTTTTATTCTATAATTTTCAGTTTTTTCACTCATCCATCTGAACATCCAAATGTCCAAGCAATATCCCATAACCATGACCTTGTTATTTCAGAGGCATGACACTCTGGTATCTAGGTTTCACAGATGGGCACACAAGACTTCAACACTCGAGAGGTCCATTTAGTTCCCTGGAATCGGAATTGGAATGGCCCATTCCGATGGTGGGCCCTACCCATATCATTGAAAGAGCTTGGATTTGACTCAATGAGTTCTTGGATTCAACTCAAATCAATCCAAGTAAGCAACCTAGGAGGAAGCAAATTTGGGTTGCTTGGGCTCCCTCTAATCACCCTTTTATCGATATAAATTTTGATGCTGGATCATAGCTATTCCAAGTAAACAACCAAGGAGGCAAATTTGGGTTGCCTGGGCTCCCCCTAATCAGCCTTCTACCAAAATAATTTTGATGCATCCAAAAAGGACAATGGAGATACTACGATTGGTTGCATTGCCCAGAATGCCAAGGGAAAGATTGTGTGTGCAATTGCTCGTGCAATTGGAAGAATGTCCATCAATGTATTAGAAGCATTAGCAACTAGAAAAGCCCATGTCATGGCAAGAGAGTGGAGAGATTGTGACATCATTATAGGAGATTCCAAGTTGACAATTGAAGGTTCATGTAGAAAGTGCGAAATCCCCTAGAGTATTAACACATTGATTGAAGACTGCCGCAAGATCTAGAACATGTAGATATCATACAATACTTTCACTAACAATACATTAAACAATTTTTTAGGTTTTCAACATACTAAATTTAATAACATGAATATCATTTGACACATAAATTATTTTCATAATTTTTTATTTTCCTAATTTTTTAAGGAAAATCCATAAATTTATTAATGGAATGAAGCTTAGAACATCAAAAATCTAACCAAAAGGTCAATATAAATTGTTACTTACTTATTTAATATTTTTTTATATAGACAATAATTCAATATGTTTTGTTTATTTATTTATTGTGGATTAATTATTAATTCATAAATTAAAGAAATACATAATTTAGTCTAAAAATATGTAAGGCCACTATAATTTCTAAGATACATATAATATTTAATTCAAAAATTTCAATCAGTAGTCACTAAATAATGATATAATTATTTTATTATTTTTTATTATACAAAAAATAAGAAAAAAATATCATTTTTGACATAAATTGTTGTTGGACCAATGGGTTTAATATTTGATAGATCATTAATAGAGATAATTTAAGACATATAAAAAATTTATAGTTTTTGGTTTTTTATTTTTTAGGGAAAATGCATAAATCTAATAAAGGCCACAAAACTAAAAATAAGTTTACATACTTTTGCAATTAGAACCCCAAAGACAATATATATATATATATATATATATATATATATATATATATATATATATATATATATATATATATATATATATATTAAATAAAAAAATATAATATTACCTTCTTTTCTTATGCTCTTCTTCTTACCTTTTATTCTTTTGTTTTGTAGGTGGAGAGTGAAGAAACAATCCTAGCTGTGCTTTGGATAGACAACATAATGATAAAGTTTTGAAAATTTTGAAAAGTTGATAAAAAATCCAAAAGGTGGAGATTCTGTCATTTGGTGCAATTTAGTATCCATCCATATCCACAAATATGACACGATACATTGTACACTTTGTATCAATCATATCATGTTGATATTTTAAACCTTGGTCTAATCCGATATAGGCTTATGCTGTCCAAGGCTACAACCACTTATCATAGGTGCTAAGCCCAACCTAGACCACCCAACTTCGTCCATGATCATCTCTTGCCACCCTTCCCTCCATTAGAGTGGACCATGCACCAATATTGTAGGGGTGATCATTTTCAAACTGGAAGGGCTTTTTATACCTTTATTCCAAGATGAAAACAATCATTTTATACAAGGAATTAGGGCTTATGGAGATGAAGAAGATAACCTTAAGTTAATCCTTAGCCAATTTCAAAATTTGTCCAACTAACTCATCAATTATGATAAGTTAGGCATTCTTTTTAGCAAAATTATTCACCGAAGGTATAAAGGTGTAAAGTGGGCCATGTCGTGCTGGCTCGCGGGCCGTTCTAGGTCGTGCTGCCCTCCCCTGTGAAAAATTTGGAGGTTGGCCCAGTACGGACCAGGCCCATGCGGGCCCATGCCGTGCCATGGGTCGGGCTGGCCCATGGGCTGAGTCTTGGGCCAAGTCCGGCCATGCATCGGGCCAAAGTTATTTATTTAAAAAAATTGACAAAAAACTTAAAATTTTAATTTTATATGAAATTTGTGTATACAATTGCTAATATATACAATAATTAAATCAATTAGGATAATAAAATTAAAAAAATATATTTATTTTATTAATATATTATATTATATAAATATATATAAAATACATATAAATAATATATAAATAATATATATGGGTCGGGATGGGCCAGGTTGTGGGCTAGGCCATGCTCGTCCGCGGGCCACGGGCAGCATAGCTCGCTCCATCATTTCGTGCCAGGCCGGGCCGGGCTTAGCACAACCCAGTTCGTGTCGGGCCACTAGGAGCATGGCCTAATTTACACCACTACCAAGGTATCAACGGATGTTAAAGCATCAACTTCATATTTGGCACATCGATTTTAAGACAAAATATCTTGGTACCCCTTTGTGTTGGAATAGAGCTAAACATTTTTCATTGCCCTTTATTCTGAATAATCTGAAAGGTAAGTTAAGTAGATGGAACATGGAAGGCCCTGTCTTTAGATCCATTTATTGGCCAAGCTCGGGCTTGGCTTTTGCTAAAATTTGAATGGGCCCAACCCAAAACCCAAGCCTAAAATAGTGTAAAATTGGGCTTGAAGCTTGATCCATGAACATGTCTACCTCTCTTTGGTTGATAGACAAACCTTAATCCTATTAGTGTTTTGGTTGTGCATGATCTAGAAGGCCCTCTCTCTTTGGTTGATAGACAACAGCCCGCAAACCGTTGTGCCAAGCCAGTCCAAGTTCGTGTCGGTCTGCAGGGGGCATGGCCTGATTTACACCACTACCAAGGTATCAACGGATGTTAAAGCATCCACTTCATATTTGTCACCTTGATTTTAAGACAAAATATCTTGGTACCCCTTTGTGTTGGAATAGAGCTAAACATTTTTCACTACCCTTTATTCAGAATAATCTGAAAGGTAAGTTAAGTAGATGGAACATGGAAGGCCCTCTCTTTAGATCCATTCATTGGCCAAGCTCGGGCTTGGCTTTTGCTAAAATTTGAATGGGCCCAACCCAAAACCCAAGCCTAAAACAATGAAAAATTGGGCTTGAAGCATGATCCATGAACACGTCTACCTCTCTTTGGTTGATAGACAAACCTTAATCCTATTAGTGTTTTGATTGTGCATGATCTGTAAGCTCCTAACTGGAAGATGACTTGGACCTTAGTTGCGTAGCAAGCTGGACCAAGCAGCAAGACAGGGATCAAAGAACTCAGGGTGGTTAACTCGGCGAGGTCGCTCCGATGCTTAAGTCAGTACTAGGTTGTGCAAGCTGAAACTTTGTATGCTAGTAAGCTAGTGAGCAAATAATCGCGCGTACCTGGGTCTTGGGGGTTGATGCTCTTATATAGCTGGGATGTCGTAGGTCTCTTGAGACATTCCCGAAATCTTCGTCCTATGATGTAGGGATCCTTTCTGCTTTAATATGAGAGTAACACATCAATTAATGAGGTTTATTGTTTCCCTTCGGTTCGGGCGGGGAGAAGATAAGGCCTTCGGTTACACGGTGTGATCCCAGGTAGTTCGGAGTCCATTGAGAAGCTTCTAGAATTGATTACATGGAACCTTGGCGTATACGAGTACCGAAGTGATTTTGGTTCCAAGGCGATCGAGCATCCGAGCTCCCCGATCTGCTGACATGGCGCTTCGCATTGAGTTATTGTCCTGTTGGCAAGCTGTGTCCACATGTCCTTCACTTACTAGGTAGGGCCAAATCACTCCTCATCAATTGCCACCCACACCCCATGTTGGGGATCCCGACCCGATGCGAGGAGTTCATGACGAACCCAAGTGGATTTGGCACGATTTCTAGATGGTACGGAGGGTGGCTCTTTGGTTGGACCTACGTGGCCACTTGGCTCGACTAGGAAATGACCCAGATCATGTATTCGGTATGCACAGATGCCACGCTATTTATAAACTCAACGGACATCAAAACGCGCACTTAACCGATTTCGACCTCGGGTGGCATGCAACCGGTTTTCATGGGAGCCGTTGGATCATGCAAATCTAGACAGTTGAACCCCGATCGCGGTGGCTATAAATAGGGGCCGAAGGGGCCCATTTTTCTTGCCATAAATTGCGTGCTTGAGTTTGTTGAGGTCGCGCTTCAGTCTTCCAGGTTGGTGTCAGTTGCCCTTGCATCCGAGGTCTTTTCGCTTCCTTCAGTCCTCTTGGTGAGTTCATCTCTTCTTGTTTTCGTTTCCTGTTGCCCACTTCCTTTAGTTTAGTATGTCTAGTGTTAGTTTGGATAGCCTTTTTGGTGAGAGTGGAGAGTCTGTCAGGGCAAAGGTGGGCACCTCGGCACAAGTCGTAGAGTCTCGCCCGGTCGAGGTGGGTATCTCAGTGCGGGGTGCAGACCTCCAACCCGTCCGAGGTGGACTCACCTCGGCAGGAGCATGAGGCCTCCAACATGGGGGCCTCCACATCGCGTTGGGCTTGGGGAACGAACAACTTCGGCCCTTCTACGACGATGGCTGACAGGCTTCTGTCCCTGGTAGCCCAGTATAACTTGCCTGACAATCTTGTGTACAACATTCCCTTAGGAAGGTTTCCTTGGGATCACGGTCTTAACGAGATCGTAGTTTTCGAGGAGCAGCTCATAGCTGGGCCGCGTTTCCCACTTCACCCTTTCATAATCGAGGTCGTCAAAATTTTCAACATCGCCATAGATCAGCTCCACCCAACTCGATCCACAATATCATAGGTACCATCTCCCTTTTCCACGACTATAACTAGCCTTTGAACCTTGACATTTTCTCATTGATCTGTTCTATAGAAAAGAACTCTGCTTGTGTTCTCCCTGAGCATAGGTGAAGCTACTACATGTCTCCTCGTCATGGTTACAAAATTTTGCATGACCTTCCAAACAAAGTCCCGACTTGGAAGAAGCGCTACTTCATGATTGGTAACACTACGGGGTGGCCGTTTCAAACTCATTGAAGGCCTGCCATTCAGGATACCGACATCAGGTTGGACAAACAAACACAGGAGGAAGTTCGATCTTGGGCGAAGCTCGGGTTGAAGTTCAAAAACTTCGTGATTGAAGAAAAGCTCATACAAGTGGGGTTGAGTCCTCCTGGTAGGCCTCCACCTTGATTGTCGTACTTGTTTTCTTCTTCATAGTTTATCTTGATCTTGGGATCTAATCTATTCGTTACTTTTTGTAGGATCCATGGATGATATCCCTGCTACCAAGCTCTTTGGATGCATGAAGAAGGGGAAAAAGAGGAAGGCCTCCAAGAAGGCCCGTTTCCATGAGGCCGCTACCAACTCTAGTGTCGACATCGCCACCCCCGAGCATCCTCCGGTTGCCGAGCACCCTCCAGTTATCGACTTGGTCGAGGAAGACCAAGGCAGGGCTTCTCCACCTCACTTACTAGAGCAGGCTCCAGTGTCCGAGCCCCAGTCCACTCAAGCGGCCATCCCTTCAGAAGATGACTCCTCCCAGGCAACCCAGAGCATTTTGACCCTGAAACTCGGTCTCCTCAAGAGTAAGGATGTGGTCTTCACCGAGAAGGTCACCCAATGGGCCGATCTATCAGTGGCTCAGCTCGGGGCCAAAGCGGCTACTCATTATATGGTGGTACATATCTGATCCTTGGATTGTACTCTCTATTGCTCTTTCTTGGTACTTAGATTTTGTTTTTTCTTTGGTAGGTGAACTCCGCAATCCATGCTCCTGTTTGTCAATTCGAGGTGCAGCTGAAGTGGACCCTCTAGGCTGAAGAAACCTCCTGTAGTGTTCAACGTGAATTGAACTTAGCTCGCGGCGAGTTCATAAACTGGAGAAGGATGCGCAAGTTCAAAAGAGCTGATCGTGCTGCTAAGGGAGGAGAAGAAAAAGCTCAAGGAGGAAAGAGAGGCCCTTCAGAGGGAAAAAGAGAACCTCAAGGAGCTCGTGAAGGAGCGCACATATATCTTTGACGACACGGTCAGGGACGCGAAGGCTCTAGCCGTCGAGGAGTACAAGTCTTGGAAGGAGCTGCGCAAATTATTGACTAAGACCGGCACCGTGGCCTATCACAAGGGCTTCAAGCTTAGCCGGTGGCTGACGCGACGTGACTTCCCCAAACTAAACCTCAGCACTATCACCACATCCAGGGTTACCGAGGAGATGGCCGGGGAGGCTGCTAATGACCCGGACTCCAAGGATGAGAGTGACAATGACCTCCTCGATGAAGAGACAGTGGAGGAGGGAGATGGAGACGCTGCCACCGAGGACCATATGGAGATCGACCAGGCAGCCATAGTTACTGATGGGGACGAGGATCCCCACATCGACTGATGTTTTTCTATCTCTTTTCTTGGACCCTCAGTACATATCTGATGTCCTGAGCCTCCGAACTTGGTTGAATAGTTGTAGTCTCTTTTTTTTTTACATGTACCTCAAACTTTCTTTTATCAATGCAATGCAGTAGTTTCAAAATTCTTTGTTGTGCAAAATTTTGTAAGTATAGATTACTCCCGAAGTGCGAAGAGGTGACTAGGACTTATCTACCCATGTCGAAGAGGCAATTGCGTCTTATATTGTGCCGAGGTCTTTTCTCAGCTCGACACTATAGCCCTTAGGCTCTGGGAGTGACTTACGGTCCTCTCTCCAGCCTAACATCCTTTTGACCAGCTCGATGGTCTTGTGGACTTTGTAAATTTTTTGGTTGTGTTGGAGTTGGAGTTGCAAGATCATAGACAATATCTCCTTAGGTTGTCAACGTTCCAAGCTTGAAGTACTTGTTCCCTTCCATAGTCTAGAGCTCATATGTGCCTTCACTGAACACTCGTCTCACTCAATACAGACCTTCCCAATTCGGCCCGAGCTTACCCACTCCGGGCTCAGGTACCATTACCTTGTGGAGCACCAGGTCACCGACTCAAAACTATCATTTCCTAACTCGGGCATTGTAGTATCGAGCTACTCGTTGCTGGTAAGCTGCAGTTTGAATATAGGCCAGGTCACGTACTTCTTCGAACAGATCCAAGTTGGTCTGAAGATCTCCGTCGTTCACCTCTTGGTCGTATGCCTCGAGCCGCAACGTTGGTACTTCGATCTCCATCTAAATCACAACCTCCATTCCATATGTGAGGTTGAAGGGCGTTTCACTAGTAGACTTGTTCATGGGCCGGGCCGGGTTTTTCTCTTCATTAACAATATTTTTTTCAGGCCCAAGCCCAAGCCCGACCCTCATAAAAAGACGAAAGCCCAGGCTCGAACCCGAAGCCTGACCTAACATAGGCTGAAATGCAGGGCGACTAAGTTCACTGGTGGTGCGGTCGACGTCAGTGCCTAAGTTCGCCATTGTCGATGCTTGAGTTCACTAGTTCCTGAGAATATGCAACAATGCATGAGAATGAGAACTGCAAGAGAGACAAGAGAGAGAGGAATGGTGGAGAGAGAGAGAAGATTCACCGTTGGAGAGAGGGGCGATTGATTTCACTAGTGGCACGACTGGCACCGGTGCCTGAGTTCGTCGGTTCCTGAATCCTGAGAATATGCGAGTTTGTGTGAGTGAGAACTATGAGAGAGACGAGAGAGAGAGAGAGAAGACTCACCACCAGAAAGAGAGACGACCGGTGCTTGAGTCCGTCAGTGCCTGAGCTTGCCTGTCACCTCTGAGACTGAGAACGGTGGCTGCTTGCTAGACTCGCGCTGGTTATTGAGAGTGAGAATGAGGAGAGAAAGATAAAAGATGAAAAGAGGGAATATGAAAGGGTTAATCGGCTAGGGTTTACAATAAAATACAAAATGTCAGGTCGGGCTTTTGTGACAAACCCCGAGCCTGTCCCGTAAAATAGTCGGGCTCGAGCTTTTAGGCCCGACGCCAAGCCCGCAGGTTAAAGTTCATGTGCAAGCCCGTCCAGGGGTCGGGTCAGGCCGGCCCAACCCGTTGGGCTACCCGAACCATGAATAGGTCTATTCATTGGTTGAAGTCTTGATGGTCGTCCTATAGGCCCAAAAGATAGTGGGCAACTCGTCCCTCCACAACCCTTTAGCTCACGCTAAGCGAGCTTTTAGTCCAGGGAGAATAGCCTTGTTCGTCACTTCGGCCTGTCCATTCACCTATGTTCTTCCAAAAGAAGTTTTGCACATTCCGGGCTGTGATATTCACCAATGGCTTGACCTCCACCCACTTTGTGATGTAGTCCACTACTACAACCAAGAACTTCCTTTGCCCGGTTGCCAACAGGAACGAACCGAGGATGTTGATCCCCCACTACACGAAGGGCCAAGGGCTAGTCCAGTACTTTAGATCGGCAACAAGTTGATGGAGGATGTTGGCATGCCTCTAACATTTGTCGCATTTCTTGACGAGCTCGAGTGTGTCTGCCTTCATGGTAGGCCAACAGTAGCCTTGCCTTAGTGCTTTTTGAGTGAGCACTCTGCCCCCAAGTGTCCTTCGCATAGTCCTTCATGGATGTCGCGAAGTACTAGTTCGGCTTCTGAAGGTCGTAAGCAATGTAGGTAGGGAGTGTGAAGGACCTCCTGTATAGCCATTCGTCGACAAGTACGTATCGGGATAATTGACACTTTACCCTCCGAGCTGCATTGCGTTCTACTGATAAGGTCCCGTGGAGTAGATAATTAACAAGCGGGTCAATCCATCTCGGTCCTGTTTGCAACTGGAATGCTCTACATGGTCGCTGGGGTTGTAGGATCTATCATACTTGTCCAATGGAGGTACCTTGAAGTCTTTCGGCATCGGTACCGCTAGTAGCTCAGGTGATAGGGGAGATGGCCATACAGAATCGAAGTGATAGGAGAGTAACGCATCAACTAATGAGGTTTATCGTTTCCCTCCAATTCGGGCGGGGAGAAGATAAGGCCTTCGGTTACGTGGCATGATCTCTGGTAGTTCAGAGTCTGCTGAGAAGCTTCTAGAATCGATTACATGGCACCTCGAGGTATATGGGTACCAAAGTGATTTTGGTTCCAAGATGACCGAGCACCCAAACTCCCCGATGTGCTGACATGGCGCTTTGCACTGAGCTATTGTCCTACTGGCAGGCCGCGTCCACATGTCCTTCACTTACTAGGTTGGGCCAAATCACCCCTCATCATGTTTAAAGTTGCTGCTCTTAATTATATGAGTAAAGTAAAATTTCCTAAAAAACTATTAATGAGATGGAGAAGATTAAACCAAATTTTTGGTGGAATATTTCTTAATCTAAATTTCATTAGTGTTCCTGGAAATATATGTGTGCCAACCTAGGCAGAACGGTGGTTTAGGTTTCAAACATAGTGCCACTATGAACTTAGCTTTACTAAAGAAATTAGTTGGCGCTTCCTAATTGAAGATGATAAGCTTTGGGTTCATATCTGGGAAGGTAAATACATTCACAACAGACACCTTTTTCCTTTTCAGATTAAGTCAGTCTAACTCTCTTTTGGATTAACAATTGGGTTCATATCTGGAATGGTAAATAGGGTTCATCCTCAATTTGAATTAACAATTCAACAGGCTCTATGGATTAGATTTTTGCAACTCTTTTACCCCACAACTTATGCCTCCCTACCTCTCTCAATTTAAGATTTTTTATTTTCTCAATGAGAATACTTGTTGGAATTTCTTAAACTTTTACTGTATCTATGCTTGAACTCATTTCCAACACTGAAATTTATCGCTTTGACTTATCTTTCATTGGATAAGGGTTCCAACGGTAAATTCTCCACTAAAAAGCTTATTTTGATATGAGAACATGTTTTTTCATATCTATCCATTGAGCATAAAACTTGCATTAAGTGGATCTAGCAACTGAAAATATTAGAACATTTCAAACTTTTAATGTGGGGACTGATTAACAATCTCATTCCTGTCAAATCAAATTTGTGTATTGTTGATTCTTCAACTGATTCTCTTTTATGTCCTCTTTGTAAGTCATGAGGAAGAAACTATTAATCATCTGTTTGGATTTTGTCCATTTGCTTCAATAGTGTTTTTTGGCTCACATTTCGTTATCAATATTTACCAACTTCAAACCTCATGGGCTCAGTATGTTTATCATTTAATTCAACAATCACTACAAGAAAAAATAGTCTAAGCCGGTGGTAACAAAACTAGTTACGGTCCAAGGACCTAATTTTAAAATTTATTAGCAGGGAGCCGTGCGATGTATTGGGAAAATCTGAAAGATTTAATAATTTTATTTTTTATTTAATGTTGATTTACAAAAATAATTATTGTTAATTGAATATGAACAAATATTTTTTAATAAATTTAGTTTTATTGATAAATTGTAGTAATTTTTATAATTTTTATTCTTTTTATTATTTTCAAATGAAATTTTGATTAATTTTAAATAAATAAAAATAATTATAAAAGCTAACATTTTTATTAATTTCACTAATAATTAACAATTAAATAGGAATGGCAACAGGATGGGTTTAGGGCAGGGCACCCCATCCCTTTCCCTGCCCCATATTCAAGATACTCTACCCCATCTCCGCCCCATCTCCAATGTCACATGGGTCCAAGGCAAGGTAATCACTCTTTAATGTCGGGCGAGTTCAAGGGCAAGGCACCCCACTCCTCATCAAGGATAGAGAATCCTCGAATTTTCTGGTCCTGTCCCCAATATTGGGCGGGTTCAAGTAGAGGTGTAAATTAGGTCGTGCTGGGTCGGCACGACACGACCCGCATGTGGCCCGCACAGAGTGCAAGTCGTGTTGTGTTGGCCCATGAGGCATCCCGGGTTATGCCTCCATCCTCTAGGATAAATTTGGGGGGTCAGCTCGGCATGGACCACGACTCAAGCTTGCACGGGCTCATGCTGTGCCGTGGGTCAAGCTGGTCCATGGGTCGGGCCTTGGGCTAGGCCATTACACACACAGAGCCAAGCTCAAGGCAAGGCACCCACTCCCTGTCCAAGGTTTTTAAAATTGGACTGGGTAGGGAACCGTTCTGGGTCGAACGGTCTGACTGTTCGGTCCGAACGGATTGATAGTTCAATCGCCGAGGTCAGCAATTCACTAACCAAATATACAGTTTTTGGACAAAAAGCAATTTTGAGGTGAAATGGTGTCTAGTTTGATCCGGTTTTCAAAAAATTGTCCCTGTCAACCCAATATTCAATATGATGATAGAAATGATCAAAATGATATATGGAGTATCAACCACATGGTAAATTTCTAAAAGTACACTAAATTGTCTTTAATATTCAAAAATGTAATTTAATGAAAATTTTGAAAAGTTTATTGTACTTGTGTAATTTTGAAAATTTATTTAAATTTTTATTAAATAATTTATTTTCTTTTTAAATGGTTTACTTAATGAATTACACTAATTTATCTTATAATAATATAAACTAACCAATAATTTCCTTTTTCCAGTATTAAACTAATTTATCTTAATAATCTGTGTAATTATTTTTTCAAATTATGGTTTTTCATTTCCCATTGTCATTTATCTTTAATAATTTTCAATAATTTGCAATGAAAATTACATAATTTTTCAATGGTTTTCCAAAATCAATCAAATGTAATATTTTTTCCAAAAATTTCCAAAATATTCTAATAATTTTCAATAATTATTTAATGCATTTTAATTAAACATTCAAATACTTTATATCTTTAATTTCAAAAATGTTATTTTATGAAAATGTAGTTTTATGAAAACTTTTGGAAATTTTATTACATTTGTGTAACTATGGGGGTTTATTGAAAATTTTTTAATTGCTATTAATTATATTTTTTATTTGGTAGTTTACTAAGAAAATTACACTAATTTATCTTTTATTTTTCAATATAAATTAATTAATAATTTCATTTTCTAACATTATAATATTTTGTTCCCCCAATTGTATTTGGTTATTAATTATAATAATAACAATAAATAAAATTTTATACTTTTTGATAATTGTTAAATATAATTCTCAATTTTATAGAATTAGTTAAAGAGTTTTCAACTTCTATAAAATGTCGTTAATGAGTTAATTAATAACAATGTTTATTAATTTTTGGTAATTTACTAACCGTAATAATAAGAATATTTAATTTTCGGTAATTTATTAATTATATTTATTAACTTATGGTAATAACACTTGATGGAGGATGATTTGGCCCAACCTCGTAGCACGGGTACACGTGTGCGTGACCTTGCTCGAACGATGACACAGCGTGACAGCACAGCAGGTGCAATCGCAACTCGGAGGGAAGGTCCCATCGAGTTCAGCCCGACAACTCGACAAAATAGACTATTCACCGAGAGCCGCCTGGCCTGCACCGCCACCCCGGGAGATAAGGCACCCCGAGCTACCTCTGAGCTTAGGACCCCCTGACCTTTCCTAATACCCGAGCTCCTCCCAGTGGATCTCGAACCACTCCTAGACAGGAACACACCGATCTGCCTATAGATACCCCGAGGTAAAGACACCTCAGGCCAGACATCTCGGCTTAGCTTGCAACAGGCAACTTGCCACTTACGAGATAGCCCGATGCAGAGTAGCTTGTGGAAGGGTAGTCCGGAATATCGTAGGAAGACCTACTGCCCGACCACCGTACCCGACATATCTGGGAACAACAGCCATGTCCCTCATTAGGCAGCGTTGTGCCTGCCACCTTTAGAAGGTACCTCACACCTGACAGGTGCGTACCCTGCGATGACGGCCTTGCACATGCCACCTCAGCCCTTGCCAGTATCGGCTGCGACAGACTGACAATGGCGGTTATACCTGCCCTGTTAGAGGCCAGTGGACCTGATACAACGGATTTCTGTTATAAGGAGCTTATTTTCAAGGGAGAGAGGTATGATCTTGTACTCACGGCCATCTGCACTCTTAGCCTTCATCTTCTCATTGCTTCACCTACAGATTTCTAACTTAAGCGTCGGAGTGTTCTCGCCAGGTAACCCCCCGGGGATTCTTCTTCTTCTCCATTTCAGGTACCTTCCAAGAGCCACGTAAGTGCCAGCTAGGACTGATCGGATTGTGCAGCTTTATTGGCGCCGTCTGTGGGAACCGCTTCTAAAAGCTTTCCTCTAAACCTTCATCGTTCTTCCTTCTCTGAAAACTCGGCACTCATGGCCTCCTCAAGCAACGTTGGACGAGGCATGGAGATGGGTAACTCCAAGGAACAACCCCAGGTCCCCACGGTCTGCATTGGGCAGTTCACCATTCCCCTCTCGGTGGACAGAGTCCCCAGCCTGAACACGTCGTGAGCAACAGAGCCTGTGGGTGTTCCCCTGCCTTCCTCGATTGAAATGACCTTTGCTGAACCAACTGTCATCCCTCTGGCGACCAGCCAGAGCCAACTCGACGGTCTGATGCAATGCATGCGGGCCATGCAAGCCCAAGTGCAGCGGCTCCAGCAACACCAGATTTACCAGCAGCAAGTGTTGCACCACGTCTCCCAGTACCAGTATCAGCAGCAATTCCCTCAGCTGCCTCAACCTCAGCTTCAGCAGCCGCAACTCCCTCCTCGGCACCCAGTCTCACCGCGGGCTAGGTCTCGCCACTAGGAGGAGCACCTTTCTCGCCAAGGGGAGGCCCCCTAGAACCCTCCTAAGAGCCAGGCTTCCTTCTGCGGCAGACAAGAAAGACCAGCCACTCCGGTTTCACTACGGGCAGTCAGGTCAAGAGGACCTCAGCTCGCCAGGTCCACGTCGCCTCAACCCTCAAAGCCCGATACCCGTTCCTAGGGAACTGGTTCGAGATCCTGGCTGTAGGCTCCAAGCAAGATCCCTCAGTCCATAGCCATCACCAATAGCCTGAGCTACTTCTTGCACACACCATTCCTTATAGCATAGAGGTGAGCAGCACGAACGCCGAGCCCACCAAGAAGTAGAGACGTCACCGCCGTGCTCGCCAATCTGCCACCCACAATCTGCCCGAGCTCGGAGGCAGAGAAGAGGTAAGCTCGAGCGAAGCTAAGGCTCTCCTCCTTTTGGTTTCGACCCCCTGTCTTCCGAGCTTCTGGCAGTCCCAATGCCTAAAGACTTCAAGCTGCCCCCTCTTGACAAGTATGACGGGTCGTTTGACCCGAATGACCACGTAGATGCCTTCCAGTCACAGATGCACCTGGCGAGAGCCAGTGAGTCGTGCATATGTGTGGCCTTCTCCACCACTTTCAGAGGAGTAGCCTGCACATGGTACCGAAATCTGGCACCTGGATCAATAAGAAGTTGAGCGTAGTTCGCGCAAGCCTTCACGTCCCATTTCGTCACCAGCAAGCGGTGCCCACGAACTGAAGAAAGCCTCCTCAACATAGTGCAGAGAGAGGGAGAGTCCATCCGAGGCTATATCAAGCAGTTCAACGATGCATGCATGCAGATATCGTGCCTGAACCCCACCGTGCGCCTCGCAGTAGCCAAGAAAGGCATGATGCATAAAGAGTTCAAATGGCACGTGGTCGTCAACCAACCGACGACCATAACCGAATTTCTTAAGCTCATAAACAGGTTTATAGCCATGGAGGAAGAGATCAACCAGAAGGGCGAGGGTGTTCCCGAGAAGAGGAAAAGGGAAGGAGAGCCTTCCAGCCAAGGGGACAGCCAAAAGAAAAAAGATGCAGCTCAAGGGGCAAAGCCGGGTCAGTCGTTCTGAGCTCCCGTAGTGGGCCAAACTAATTACACCCCACTGAACGCAAAGCGGGCCGAAATCCTGATGGCGATTAAGGATGCCCCGTATGTGAAGTGTCCACCTTGTCTGAGGGGAAATCCCAATGAGAGAAATAAGAACTTGTACTGTAGTTTTCCCAGGGATCACGGTCATAGTACCGAAAATAGTAAGAACCTCCACGACGAGATTGAGGAGCTCATCCATTGCGGATATTTAAGGAACTTTGTACAAAATAATAATAATGATAATAATAAAACAGGTCGGCGAGGGGAGCACGATAGGGACGCTCCCGAGTCCAGCAGCAGGTCGGCCGAACAGTCACAGAAGCAGCCTCCGGAAGAGAGGTCAGTTTGGGGCACCATCCATGTGATAGTGGGAGGCTCGATCGTCGCAAGTTGTACTTCAGCGGCAGCTCAGACATCAGTTTGAGAAGATGCTCGGGAAGAACAGAATCCTCCGAAGTAGCCAAAGACAGAAGAGCTAATTTTCTTCATAGAAGACGATGCGCGAGGGGTCCACTACCCTCACGATGACGCACTTGTGATAAAGCTGTGGATCAACGACTTCGAGGTCAGGCGCATACTCGTTGACTCAAGCAGCTCGACAGATGTTCTCTTCAAAGCCGCGTTCGACCAGCTTCAGTTGCAGGGAAGTGACTTGAAGCCCGCGAACACTCCTTTGGTGGGCTTCAGCGGAGAAGAAGTTCAGCCCCTTGGGAAAGTAACATACCTGTGGAAGTTGGCACATGGCCCTGCGTAGTCAGACTCAACCACGACTTCCTGGTAGTTGCGACCCCCTCCCCATAAAATGCCATAATAGGTTGGCCGATCATCCATGTCCTACGGGCGGTGGTCTCCACTTATCATTTGGCAATAAAGTTCCCTATGAACTTCGGTGGGGGTAGCACGGGGCGACCAGATCGACACTCGCAAGTGATATGTTGCTGCCCTAAAGGAAAATACCAAGGTGGCCGATGACCTCGAACTGGAGCGGCCTACAGAGCATGGCGAAGAACAAGCTGCACCCATGGAAGAAACAATCGTTGTTCCAACCTCAGTCGCAGACCCAGCTCAGACACTTCAGATCGCTGCTTCCATCCAAGAACCTCTATGATCCGAACTGGTAAGTTTCTTACTTCAAAATTTAGATATTTTTTCATGGTCCACGACAGAGATGCTCGATATAGACCCTGACCTTATAACTCACAAGCTGAACACTGATCCTGTAGTTAGACCCGTTAGACAGAAGAAACGCAACTTAGCCCCGGAGCGGTGGAAAGCGGTCGACGAGGAGGTCGAGAAGCTCCTCGCAGCTGACTTCATAAGAGAAGTCCATTACCCGAGCTGGGTAGCCATTCCCGTTCTAGTAAAGAAGGCTAATGGCAAGTGGTGCATGTGCGTCGACTACACCGACCTAAACCAAGCCTGCCCGAAAGATATCTTCCCACTCCCCATAATTGACCGTTTAGTGGATGCGACCACGAGGCACGAGTTGCTAAGTTTCTTAGACGCCTATTCGGGCTTTAACCAAATCAAGATGGACCCGGCGGATGAAGAAAAGATTGGCTTCATCGCGGAGTTCGGTCTATACTGTTACAAGGTTATGCCCTTTGGGCTAAAAAATGCAGGGGCAACCTTTCAAAGGCTTGTAAATAAATTGTTAGTGCCATCAATTGGCAGAAAAGTAGAATGCTATGTAGACGACATGGTTGTCAAAACCCAATTTTCACATGAATTAATACAAGACTTGCATTATGTTTTTAAAATTTTGTGTAAGTTTAATATGAGATTGAACCCAAACAAGTGTGTATTCAGTGTGGCATCGGGTAAATTCCTAGGATACATCGTTAACTGGCATGGCATCGAGGCCAACCCGGATAAGATTAAGGCCATCATAGATATGAGACCACCCCGGAAGTTGAAGGAGGTTCAGAGGTTGAATGGCCGCATAGCCGCCTTGAGCCGCTTCATGTCCAAGTCGGCGGACCGCTGTCTGCCATTCTTTAAGGCAATAAAGCGCAAAGGGTTCGAATGGACACAAGACTACTAGCTCGCATTTGACGAGCTCAAGAAATACCTCGCTAGCGTGCCAATCTTAACCCGGCTCGAGGAGGGCGATGTTTTAGAACTGTACCTCTCGGTGAGCGATGAAGTGATCAGTTCGGTACTAATAAAGGAAGTAGATCGGGTCCAGCGACCCATCTATTATGTTAGTAAAGTATTGCAGGGAGCAGAGACGAGATATCTAGAGATAGAGAAGCTAGCATACGCATTGGTAATTACAGCTCGGAATCTCCGCCCGTACTTCCAAGCTCACACTGTTACCGTCATCACCGACAAACCTCTGAGGCAAGTCTTACTTAAGCCCGAGGTCTCTGGTCGATTGACGAAGTGGGCTGTTGAACTCAGCGAGTACGACCTCCAGTACAAGCCGCGAACTACCATTAAGGCTCAAGCCTTTGCAGATTTCGTCGCCGAATGCACATTCAGTTCCGAAATTCCCAGGCCGATTGAGCACGAGGTCCCCAGTTCGGGTAAGCCTGAAGCTCCCAAGCCGGTTGAGTCCGAGCCCCGTGAGGTAGCAGCCAGTGTGGCATCTCTCCTAGTTCGGCCAAGCGCGAGCTGGGATGAGGAGCCCTGGATCCTTCACGTAGATGGCTCCTCCAACCAACAGGGCAGCAGAGCCGGAATAGTCCTGCACCGCCCAAGTGGCACAAAACTAGAGTACACGCTACACTTTGAGTTCGCGGCATCTAACAAGAAGCGGAGTACGAGGCGTTGATAGCTGGACTAGCGTTAGCTAGAGAAGTAAAGGCCAAGCACATCGTTATCTGCAGCGACTCCCAGCTCGTGGTCAACCAGGTCACTGGCGAGTACGAAGCTCGCAAACCAACCATGGTCGCCTACTTAGCCAAAGTTAGAGAAGCCCTGCTCAACTTTCAGCCACACTTCATCAAACAAATCCCTAGGTCGGAGAATGCTGAGGCCGACGCCCTGTCCAGGATAGCCAGCACCAGCGACATCACCATGAGAACCGTGTACATAGAGGACCTGCCTCGGCCTTGCATTCTCGGGGGGGCAAAGGAGGTCGCTCCCATCGCTCAAGCAGAGCCGAGCTAGATTGACGTGCTCGTGAGCTTCTTGCTCCACGGAACCCTCCCTGCAGACCGCAATGCAGCCAGAAGGGTGCAGCGCCAGGCAGCTAAATATATCATGATAGACGAATGGCTATATCGGAGATCCTACACACTCCCCTACCTGCATTTCTTGCGACCTACCGAAGCCGAGCTCATACTCTGCGACACTCATGATGGTCTGTGCGGCGACACTTGGGGGGCAGGGCCCTTGCCCAAAAGACACTTCAACAGGGGTATTATTGGCCAACAATGAAGGCAGATGTCATTGAACTCGTTAAAAAATGTAACAAATGCCAGAAGCACACCCATATCCACCACCAACCTGCTGCTAACCTCAAGTATCTCACCAGTCCGTGGCTCTTCGCACAATGGGGCATCAATCTACTTGGGCCATTCTTGCCAGCGATGGGCGGAATGAAGTTCTTAGTAGTAGCAGTGGACTACTTCACCAAGTGGGTAGAGGTTGAACCCCTTGTAACGATCACAACCCGGAACGTCCAAAACTTCTTTTGGAAGAACATCGTGTGCCGCTTCGGGTTACCTTGGGTACTGATTTCTGACAACGACAAGCAGTTCGAGGACATCAAATTCCAAGACTGGTGCCAAGACATGGGGATCATACAGAACTTTACTTCAATCACACACCCTCAAGCAAATGGTCAGGCAGAAGTCATAAACAAAGTCATCCTCCGCGGATTGAAGGCACGGTTGGACCGAGCTAAAGGGTTGTGGGCAGATGAGCTACCCAGTGTTCTATGGACCTACTAGACCACGGAGAAGACCGCCATGGGAGAAACCCTCTTCAACCTCACCTACGGCACCGAAGCAGTTATACCTGTAGAGATTGAAGTACCTACGCTGTGACTAGTAGCATACAATGATCAGACGAACGAAGATGAGTTGCGCACCAACCTCGATCTACTCGACGAAGTAAGGGACTTTGTGTACATCAGGACCGCAGCCTACCAGTAGAAGCAGAACCTCCGCTTGCCGACCTAGTCCTTTGTAAAGTTATGGTACCTGAGCCCGGCGCTGGCAAGCTCGGGTCCAACTGGGAAGGACCTTACCGAGTGAAACGAGTGCTCGGGGAAGGAACCTAAAAGCTCGAGACCCTCGAAGGGAAACAAGTACCTCGGGCATGGAATATTGTTAACTTAAGACAATACTATCTATAACAACTGAGTAGGCCACGAGCCACTCCCCAAGCCTAAGGGCTAAAATACCGAGCTAACATGACCTCGGCGCAATAAGACCCAGTCGCCTCTATGGCATGGGCAAACTCTAGGAGAATGGATTATAAGCCGCTCCTCCAGCCTAAGGGCTAAAACACCGAGCTAACGAAAGACCTCGGCACCTTACAAGACCTAGCTGCCTCATCGGCATTGGTAAGTACTTGCAATGCCTAAGGCACAGGTAGTTTGGGAGAGAACCTTGTGACGGATAGCCCGCCCTAGCATGCAACAAGTTAAACCCATAAAGGACAATTGATGTCAACTTAACCCGGGTGCAGACAGGTCGGGCATGTACCCTACTATGTCACTCACCTCGGTGTACACAAGGCTACCCCTACTAAGTGTTGGAATACAGTTCGGGACCACGACAGTTGAGGAACCCTCACTTCGGGTAATTAGCCTAGTAGCCTAACAGTTTAGAATAAGACAACCACTTCGACAAGTAAAAGAAAATTGCACAAGTGTTTGGCAAAAAATATTTCTTCATTACATAAGCTCCATTACATAAATTCATTGCCCAAATATGTCCAGTACAAAGGAGAAGGAAGTCGAGCTTGCAGGCCCAGAACACAAGGAGCACCTGACTATTTGGGAGGCTCGTCAGCCTTACTCGGGGCTTCTTCATGGGTCTCCTCGGAAGAATCAGTCAAATTGGTAGTGTCAACCTCCCCGTTGCCGCCATCATCTTCAAAGTTTGGGTCATCCGCGGCCTGGCGTGCCATATCATCTATGATGTTGAAAGAAGTGAAGGCACTTATATCCAGGTTGGGTCAGGCATGCCTTATCCACCACAGACCAAGCTTGAACCCCCTACAGTAGGCCTTTGACATTACGTTATTGAACCTCGACGACTTGACGTAGTCGATGATGGAATGAACCTTAGTCTGCTTCAGAGCATCGTCGAAGATCTTCATCTTCTCCTGAATGTCGACCTTAAGAGACTCCACCTCGTGCTCCAAGGCCTCCTTGGTTCCCTTGAGGGCCTACATCTCAAGCTGCAAAGCCTTCTGGGCCATTTTGAGGCTTTCCACCTCGAGCTTTAGGGCTTCCTGACCAGCTCGGAGCCCATTCACCTTGGCCTTCAGTCTATCTCATTCGCAGGCCAGCTCCTCCCTCTCTAACGCCAAGGCGTCATTCAGGCTCCTCTGAGCGGCGACAACACTCTCCAGCTGATGGACCTTGTCCTGTGTTGCCTTCAGCTCGGCATGAGCCATGCGGGATGACTCCTCAACAGCCAAAGTGCGCCTCAGGTGTTTGTCAGATTGGAAAGTTATGGCGTGCACAATAGTGTTCGCCTAGCAGAAGGAAATTGATCAGGGGTGGGAACCCGAGGATGATTGGGCTCGGGGGAGGGAGCCCTTGGTAACTCCACACGAGCCTTCTTGGTGGCCTTCTTGGTAGCCCGCTTCTTCCTCTTTTCCATTTGGTTGAGAAGCTTAGGAGTCGTAATCCTTTCTTCTTCGTCCATGGGACCTACAGCAAAGTTGGAGTCAGTAAACTCGAAGACACCAAGCAGATAAAAGCAAAGCACCAAAAGATAGAAATAGACCTACCCGGGCTCAAACCGGCCTGAACGAGCTTCTCTTCGGTGATGTACTCCCGATGATCGAGCTCAGCCTAAGCCCACGAGTGGAAGGTCTCCCACGTCTGCTGATTGAGGGCGATGCTGGTGGCCTGAGTAGCCACCCTCTAGCTGGTAAGGAAGGGCCACCCTGTGTTGGCTTGAACCACAAAATAGTCCCACTTCCAGGCTGGGACCTTGCTCGGGAACTTATGCAGTAGCTTGAAGCCTGGGTGAGGAGACAAGTAGTAGACTTGCGCATGCTCAGGGGGAGCGCTAGAGGCGCTCTTCTTTATTAACAGTATGGAGCAGAGTATGTCTGTGTCTAAAGAGAATTTCCATTCGCGGCAGAGGGAAATGGTTCCCACCAAATTCCGAATGGAATTGGGGTGAAGCTGATCCAGTGTGATGCTGAAACACCCCAACACCTCAGGGATAAGGGGGTGAAGAGGGAGACGAAGCCCACTGACGAGTTGTTCCCTGAAGATCACGACCTCATCTGGACCGTGCTCCCAGGGGAAATTGCCGGTGGAAAGGCTGTAGGAGTACTCTGAAGGAAGGTTAAACTGCTGAATGAGCTCTTGGAGCCTCTCTAGCGTCAGAGTAGGACCGAACTGGTCCAGCATTCGACCTTGATGAGAGGTGGGCGCCAGTTTACCCGAGGTTGCCCGTGCCTCATGGGATGGTCGGGCAACAGTAGGGTCACCATGACCCGAGGTGCCCGCCTTGGGTCCGTCCGAGAAACTGCCCCCACTAGACATAAGGAAGAACGAACTGAGAAAAAATGAAAGAGGGAAGACTTGGGGACTCACCAAAAAGAGATGAAACCGAGCTGGAGACCTCGGATGCGAGCTCAAGGGGAAAAACACTTACCGACGAATGAAAATGGCCAAGATCCCGCTATTTATAGCTGTGGGGCCCGGTAGCCAACGATCAAGATTGGATCAATCCAACGGACCTCAAAGAAATCGGCTGCAGGACTCTCAAAGCGAATTTGGTTTAGCGCATTTTTTAGCGTCCGTGCAGCATAAAGCGCGTGACGTCCATCCGTGAATTGCACGAGACACGGGTTTTTCTCTCCATGCAAACCGAATGCCCAACCAATCCATCCGCTAAACCGCCCAACATCGCGGTGTGAGAACTGAGCCAAATCCACCCAGCAAACCATGAACTCCTCGCACTGGGGCCCTGTCCCCAACACGGGGAGTGGGGGGCAATTGATGGAGGACGATTTGGCCCGACCTCGTAGCACGGGTACACGTGTGTGTGACCTTGCTCAAACAATGACTCAGCATGACATCACAGCAGGTGCAACCGCAACTCGAAGGGAAGGTCCCACCGAGTTCAGCCCAGCAATTCGACAGAATAAACTACTCGCCGGGAGCCGCTTGGCCTACACCGCCACCTCGGGAGCTAAGGCACCCCGAGCTACCTCCGAGCTTGGGGCCCTCTGACCTTTCCTAATACCCGAGCTCCTCCCAGTGGATCTCGGACACTCCCAGACAGGAACACACCGATCTGCCTATAGATACCCTGAGGTAAAGACACCTCGGGCCAGACAGCTCGGCTTAGCTTGCCACAGGCAGCTTGCCGCTTACGAGATAGCCCAGTGCAGAGTAGCTCACGGAAGGGTAGTCTGGCATATCGCAGGAAGATCTCCTGCCCGACCACCGTACTCGACAAATATGGGAATAGCAGCCATGTCCCTTGTCAGGCAGCATTATGCCTGCCACCTTTAGAGGGTACCTCACACCTGACAGGCGCATACCCTGTCAGTAACGGCTGCGACAGGTTGACAGTGGACCTGATACAAGAGATTTCTGTTATAAGGAGCTTATTATCAAGGGAGAGAGGTATGATCTTCTACTCACGCGCCATCTGCACTCTTAGCCTTCATCTTCTCATTGCTTCACCTACAGAATTCTAACTTAAGCGTCGAAGTGTTCCCGTCGGGTGACCCCCGGGATTCTTCTTCTTCTCCATTTTAGGTACCTTCCAAGAGCCACGTAAGTGCCAGTTAGGAGTGACCGGATTGTGCACCATCAACACTATTTAATACTCATTGAATATGGGTGGGATTAAATATTAATTCTATTTAATTATTTATTAATTAATATGAATATTTTAAATGAGGGAGAGTGGATATAGATTGGGGGGATAAATTTTAGGAATTGATTAGGGAGTGGGGCAACATGATATTTTCCTATTGGTTTAAATGAGATAACATAGGAGAGAGATTATAGGAATATTTTTAAGTAGTTGGGTGACATGGCTTAATGGGAGTGCTGGGAAGGGGAGAGGAGAGAAAGTCAAAGAGAATGCAGGGTGGGGATAATGGAGCAAGGAGGGGCATGGTGATGGGGACCCGTGCTTTGTTAAGCAAAAGTTAAACAATAGAAATACATAAGAGTATATAATTATTTTATATTTTAACTTTTTAATAAACGATCCGATCAAACTCAACCTGAGTTGGTTAGTTTTCTAATATTTCAGATCGACTTTGGTTTAATAAATATATATTAATATTATATATTTTAATTTTTTTAATACAAAAAATTAGAAAAATTCCCATATTTGCTAGTCTAAAATATTTTATATCATAGATTTAATTTTTGTAATTTATTTTTTAATAATATCATTGTAATTTATGAAATTTAAAATTAATTTTTAAGTTTAAATCTTTTGAACAAACAAACTAAACCGAAAATAGACCCAAATTGGTACAACCCGAGTTTGTGGGTTTTCGCTAATGGTCAATCGATTTGGTTGGCAAAACAACCTGCAACTGAACTGAACCAATCATTGAACACTCCTAATTTCAATTAAATTTATAGTCTAATCTCTAATAGATAACAATATTTTACTCTCCAATAACCATTGAAAATTAATAGCAAACATACACAATCATTGAAAATAAGTTTATAATGAAAATATAATATATATATATATAATAAAAATACAATAATTACAAAAATATAATAAATATTGAAAATATACTAATTTGGTCAATAAATAGTGTAATCTTAAATAATAGTTTAATCTCTAATAAGTATTAATCTATAAATTATAAAAAATATATACTTACTAAAAATAACTTTTTAACAAAAATATAATAAATACGATAGATTAAATTTCAAAAGTTAAATAATAGTTGTTTAATCTCCAATAAATATTGATCATTTTCATTAAATAAAAAAATAAAAAATACATTTATAAATAATTATTGAAAGCATATTAATAAAAACACAATAAATAATTACTGAAAGTAAAATAAATACTAATTATAGCATATAAATATATAATAAATATACACTATTATTGTAAAATTATTACTAATAAATATAATTTTGTTTATAGTTATTTTCTATAATTTTTAATTGATATAATTGAAATTAGTTATTTACAATATTATTTAGTTATTGAAATAATATTGTTATTTAAATTCTTAAAATATTAATTATTTATTGAATTTAATAATCCATAAAATTATAATTGTACTATTATTACATAATTCGTTATTAATTTTGTAAAATATTAAATTATTATTAATATGAATGTTATGAATTCTATTATAATTAATTTTCAACTTTTAAGATTTGTTTTTAAATTTACAACATAATTTCGTTATTTTAGCTATTCAAAATTTTGTCACATTAAATATTTTGTTATTTAAATATTTAAATAATATGTAAAATATTTAAAAATTTTCATTATTTTAATTTTATTATGTAATTGTACATATTTTGTTATATTATTTGGCTATTTTTATTGTTTTATATTTAAGATTCTTAGTTATTGAAATATTTAAATAATGTTTTATTTTTTAACGTTTAACTTTTATTATTTGAATAAATTTAAATTGAATAATTCGTAAAATTATAAATGATATTGTTATTACATAATTTAATGATGAATTTTGTAAAGATATTGAATTATTAATAATATGAATATTATTAAATCTATTAATTTTGTTAAAATATTTTATTAGTTCTCGATTTTTTTAATTGAAACTTTCTTTAGATAGATATAGATAAAAAGTGAGGGAGAGGATAACTAGGAATTAGTGATAGTTTAGGAGAGTATCTAAATACTAAATTACAGATATTTTAAGAGATAAATAGTTGTTAGAGATAATTTAGGAGATAAATAAGAATTGGAGACAATTTAGGAGGAAGTGGGGGAAAGTGGTACCACTTGGCTAAACATTAGAAAAACAAATCCATCTTTCTTTATGGTTGTTAGAAATAGTTAAGTATATGTGATTTCCTTATTGGTTTAATGGGTAATTATATGGAATTAAAAAAAAAAATTAGAAGGGGGTTTGAAGCAAGGAGAGGTATGGTGGCGTGGACAACCAATGCACGGGATTTATTAAGAGAAAGCTAAATAATAAAAAGGGTCATATACTAAAATACTCCTTATAGTTTTATGGATTTACTAAAATCTACCCTATAGTTAGTATTTTACTAAAACCACCACTTATAATTTGCAATGGATTTAATCAATCTTCCATTAGATGATAGTGGAAAATGACATAGTTGACCCTAATGTTCATTTAAATAAATTTAATCAAAAGAAAATAAAAATAAAAATACCATTTTTCCCTTAATAAGACATGGGCAACCACTCTATTAGCTACATTTGTTCAATTTAAAATAAATAAAAATTTTAATTTATAAATAATGTTTTAAATATATATATATATATATAAATATATATATATATATAAATATATATATATATATAAATATATATATATATATAAATATATATATATATATATATATATATATACATATGTGTGTGTATTAAATGTTATTTATATTGAACATCCAATGAGGCTGGGGATGGGGATTGTTTTGGTGGGGCAGGGGCGAGAATGAGGATTAATAGGAATCCCCGATCGAGGTCAGGGTCAGGGATGGGGAAAATTGTCATCCCTAAAAATGTGTTCTAATAAATGACCCTAATAGAAACACATAAGAATATACAATTGTTTTATATTTTTTACTTTTTAAATAATTAATAATTATTCATATTTTATATACTACTTTTTAATAAAATTTTTATAATACAAAAATAACAATAATTAATTTCAATTAGGTTTATTTATCAAACTGATGAAACCAACCAACCTAATTAACTTGACCTGAGTTGGTCAATTTTCTAGTATTTTAGGTTGGCCTTGGTTCAAAAATCTCCCAAATCAACCAAGTTGGATCAGTTCCACTTTAACTATTTGTAAACTGACCAAAATCAAACGACCTAACCATGGATATGTGTATTAATACTTTATATTTTAAATATAATTTTTAATATGAAAAAGTGGGAATTTTCCTATATTTCTTAGTCTAAAATATTTTATATCATAAATCTAATTTTTAAATTTATTATTTAATAATCACACTGTAATTTTTTAAATTAAATTAAATTTTTAAGTTTAAATCTTTTGAACAGACTAACCAAACAAAAAATTTGACCCAAACCAATACAACTTGACTATATTGGTTTTCACAAAAGGTTAGTTAGTTTCAGCTATGACCAAGTCAATTTAGTTGGCCAAATAGCCTATGACCACACCAAACCAACTCATGAACACTCATAATTTCAGCTAAATTAATAGTCTTATCTCTAATAAATAACAATAGTTTAATCTCCCATAATTATTGAAAATTTATAGCAAAAATACACAATTATTGAAAATATATTGATAATGAAAACTACAAAAATTACAAAAATTACAAAAATACAATAAGTACTAAAAATATATTAACTTAGTCAATAAATAGTAAAATCTCAAATAATAGTTTAATCTCTACTAATTATTAATCAATAACTTATAACAAAAACACAATAAATACAATAAGTACAATAAATTAAATTTAAAATTTTAAATAATAGTAATTTAATCTCCAATAATTATTGAAATTTTTCTATTACAAATCTTTAAAAAAATATATTTATACATACATATTGAAAATACATTTATCACAAAAACAATAAATATTAATTTTAGTATGTATAATTATATAATAAATATAGATTAAGAGTTTAAAATTATTATTAATAAACATTATTTTTTTGAAAGTTATATTCTCGAATTATTACTTTATATAAGTGAAATTAATTATTTACAATATCATGTAAAAATATTAAATTATTATTAATTTCAATATTATGTTATAATTAATTTTCTACTTTTTATATTTTTTTTAAATTTATTAAATAATTTATTTATTTTAACTATTTAAAATATAGTTGTGTTAAATATTTTGTTATTTAAAATATTTAGTTATTTAAATACTTAAATAATATGTAAAATATTTAAATTTTAAAATATTAATTATTTATTGAATTTAATTTCCATAAAATCATAATTTATACTATGATTACATAATTTCATTATTAAATTTGTAATATATTAAATTATTATTAATTTAAATATATGTTATAATTATTTTTCTACTTTGAAGAATTTTTTTAAATTTATTACATAATGTCATTATTTTAACTATTTAAAATCTATTTATGATAAATATTTAGTTATTTAAATATTTAAATAATCTATAAAATATTTAAAATTTTTTGTTATTTGAATTTTATTTATTTAAAGCTATTACATATTATTAAATATTTAAAAAAACATTTAAATTGATAATCCAGAAAAACATAATTTAAATTGTTAGTACATAATTTCGTGATATATTTTGTAAAAGTATAAAGCTATTTTATGTGTTTTTAATAAATATTTTAAAGTTATTTTATAATTTTGTTAGAATATTTAAATAACTCTTAAATTTTGTAATCCAAACTTTCTTTAGATAGATATAGGTAAAAAGTATGAGAGAGGATAAATAGGAATTAGAAATAATTTAGGAGAGAAACTCTCTACTAAATTAGAGATAATTTTGAGATAAATAGGAATTATAGATAATTTAGAAGATAAATAAGAAGTAGAGATAATTTTGGAGAAATTGGGGGATAGTGGGGGAGGTAGTTTAGGAATAATTTTAGGAGAAGAGATAATTTAGGTTATTGGGAAAGTGCATCTCATTGGTTGTTTCAAAAATGACATAGAATTAAAAAATAAAAAAATTCAAAAAAAGGAGAAAATAGATAAATAGCTTATCTTAAAGGAGAGACATATATATATATATATAGATAGATAGATAGATAGAGAGAGAGAGAGAGAGAGAGAGAGAGAGAGAGAGAGAGAGATAGATATAAATTATTTGGATTGCGCTTGCTTTTTACTATATCTAATTTGTAAGGAATGGAAATATTTTCCACAACAAAACTCTTTGTTCAAATGGATTCTAAATAAGGTGAACTCAATTACTTCATCCTCCATATTTGTTCATCGTACTCAAAATACTAGTTCAGAACATTTTGTGCCTTACACAATTACAGTTATGCCTGAAAGTTCATATGTGCTATTCACTAATGGAGGTATTATATCCTCCACTTCAAGCACTTGTGGTTGTCTATTTTTAACTCATCAATATGCTATTGTAGGTAGGAGTGAGCATGGGTTGGTTCGGTTTGTTTCTAGGTCTTTGGAATCGAAACCTACCCTATGAAGGTTGGTTCCAAGGTCTACCCATGAAACCCATTCTTCCTTTACTCTCCCACATGTTCTTTAAAAACTTGATTTTCAATAAATATAATATATAGTTCAGAACTTATATTATCTTTATTTATTAAATTGACTAACTTAATATGTACATTATGATTATATATTTCAAAAATTATAGTTTAAATTTAAAATTTGTAAGTATTACCTTTTACATTACTCACTGTACGAATTCAAATATTAAAATGTAAACAAATGATCAAATCACTTAAGTAATTCAACGGTCAAGTGAGATTATGGCCTTTGCAACTATGAGTGCTTAGATCCAAATCTTCACATCCCAAAAAGTATTTTGGAATTTATTTTAAGGAAAGTTTGGTTCCAAGGTAGGTTCCACCAAGGTCGGTTCATCCAAGGCTAGTTCATTGGGTTGGTTTAGGTAAGGTAAACCCCTGGACTTTGGAACTAGCCTAGGTGGGGGTTGGTTCCAAGAATTTGGAACCAGGGCATACCTTGTAACAGATTGGATAGGGTTGGTTCAAGGTTGGTTCCATTTGGTTCCGGGTAGAACCTACCCATTTTCTAACCCCAGTTGTAAATGTGTATGCTGAATGTTTTTTTTTTTTTTTTTTTTTTTTTTTTTTTTTTTTTTTGTCTCAAGGCTTAGTGGTTGAAGTGGAACTGATGGGCATTTATAAGGGCTTGCAAAAGGTTGTTCAAGAAGGACCGAACAATTTACTTATTTGCACAAATTCTCTTCTTATTTTATTTTTATGTGCTTTTCAGTCTCCAGATTTTTTGCCTTGGACCTGGTTATATCTTTTTTTTTTCTCTCTTATTTCCACTGTTTCTCAGATTTTTTTTCTCTTCTTATTTTATTTTTATCCAATCAACTGCATTTTATACATTAATTTTAGAGTTTAGGGTTTAGATATGAAAACCAAGAGCCAAGTAAAATCTATATCTATATATTAAAATGGAATGTGCCAATTTGTCACTTTCCTGCTTTTTGGTTATTTTTGAATATCTTTTTTTTTTTTTTGGAGAAGCACTAATTTTTTTTCTATTGTTTCTTTTTGAATTTTCTCATTTTAAAATTAAACAAAAATAATTCAAGTGATCAATAAGCTTTAAGACTTTGTTGTAACTACGAAATCCAAGGGAGCAGTGTGCACCATGTGTCACAAGGAGGTTGCTCAGGACTAACAAGAGCGACAAACTGAGTTAAGTAACCAACCACTACTAGACCTGTTCATGGGCCGGACTCAAGTGGGGCTTTTACTCTTCATTAACAGAATTGTTTTAGGCCCGAGCCTGAGCCCATCCCGACCAACGGGCCTACAACTTGGGCTTGAGCCCAACCCTTATAAAAAGCCCAAAGAATGGGTCCAAGCCCAAAGCCCGACCTAACAAAATGGTTATCCCTTGTTAGGTCGGGCTTGTGGTGATAGCAATGTTCAACAATATGGCGCTCAATAGACATTCAATGTATTATCCCTTCAAACAGGTCGCTTTTCAGGTCATGGTGATAGCAATAAAGGCATAATGCCTAGAATGGAATGTGCCAAGTAAAATCTATATCTATATATTAAAATGGAATGTGCCAATTTGTCACTTTCCTGCTTTTTGGTTAGTTTTGAATATCTTTTTTTTTGGAGAAGCACTAATTTTTTTCTGTTGTTTCTTTTTGAATTTTCTCATTTTAAAATTAAACAAAAATAATTCAAGTGATCAATAAGCTTTAAGACTTTGTTGTAACTACGAAATCCAAGGAAGCAGTGTGCACCATGTGTCACAAGGAGGTTGCTCAGGACTAACAAGAGCGACAAACTGAGTTAAGTAACCAACCACTACTAGACCTGTTCATGGGCCGGACTCAAGTGGGGCTTTTACTCTTCATTAACAGAATTGTTTTAGGCCCGGGCCCGATCCCATCCCGACCAACGGGCCTACAACTTGGGCTTGAGCCCAACCCTTATAAAAAGCCCAAAGAATGGGTCCAAGCCCAAAGCCCGACCTAACAAAATGATTATCCCTTGTTAGGTCGGGCTTGTGGTGATAGCAATGTTCAACAATATGGCGCTCAATAGACATTCAATGTATTATCCCTTCAAACAGGTCGCTTTTCAGGTCATGGTGATAGCAATAAAGGCATAATGCCTAGAATCAGTTCTATAGATGTAATGGAGACATGGGTTGATCAACATAAGGCAAAAAAGCTCTACATAGAATTTAATGTTTTTTTTAAATAAACTGCAAACTTGCTGTAACTGCCGGAGGCAGAGAGACGACGAGAAGAAGATAACAAGAGAGAGAGAGAGAGAGAGAGAGAGAGAGAGAGAGAGAGAGAGAGAGAGAGAGGACTTGGCTACAGCCGGAGGCAGAGAGGTTGGTGGCGCCGGTGCCCGAGTTCACCTTTGAGAGTGAGAAAGATGCCTGAGTTCGCTAGTGTTTGAGACTATGAGTGAGAATGAGAAGACAAAACTATGAAAAGAGGGAAACTAGGAAAGGTTAGTCGAGTTAGGGAATAGGGATTTAGATTTTAGAAACAAGTCGGGCCGAGCCGGGCTTTTTTGACAAATCCCAAGCCCGACCTGAAAAATAATTGAGTTGAGCTTTTAGGCCCGAGGTCAAGCCCGTGGGCTAAAAATCATGTTCAAGCCCGTCTGTTGGGCTACTTGGCCCATGAACAGGTCTAACCACTACTAGAGAACGTGATGTGCAAGAAACCTTCAAGCATGCGGACCGGGTAAGGTTTGGTAGGATGAAAAGGTGTTGGGATGGCGCCATGACAATCCATGGGTAGACAAGTGGACGGGTAGGTGGGCAAGCATTTGTGGCTGGCATGGTAGCGCCAGGTGAGAACCCCAAGTAAATAACAAATAGTAGGACGAAAAAAGATATTGAGGAGCAATCTCTGGAGTAGGTAGGCCCTTAGGGGGACTAGGAGTAATGAAGAGACTAAGATCCCACCTGGACAAAGGACAAAAAGGATATGGACCTTATAAAAAGATGGGGTAATAGCATATAAGGGCAGCTTTTGGGGTTTAATATCAATAAAAGTAATATATTTAAAAAAAATAAAAAATAGGTTAATTTTTTTTAAAATAATATCAATAAAGGGGTAAAAACACTATTTATCTTCTTCTTCTTGCCATTTGTTCACCAGAGCCGCCATCCGCCGCCGTCTCCACCCACCTCCGCTTCTACCTCTAGCGACGTTGCCGGAGGTGGCCAGAGGTAGAGGTGGCAATGGTGCAGGTGGTCATTCCTCTGTCTGCCGCCGCCGCCACCTCTGTTTCTACCCATCTCTAGCAACGTTACTGGAGGCGGAGGCAGAGGTGGGTGGAGGTGGTGGCATTGGACAGAAACCATCAGTGTTTCCGCCGCCACCTCCGGCAACGTTTCCAGAGGCGGAGGCGGTGGCAGACGGCGGTGACGAGTGGCGGCTCTGGTGAACAAATGCCAAAAAGAAGAAGATGAATAGTTTTTTTCCCTTTATTGATATTATCTTTAAAAAGTTAATCTATTTTTGAAATTTTTTTAAATATATTACTTTTATTGATATTAAACCCCAAAAGTTGCCCTTATATGCTAGAAACCCTAAAAAGATGCAACCTAGAAGAAAAAAGGAGGTGAGGAAGGGGAGGAAGAAAGAAGAATCCTCAATTGTCGGTCCAATGCCCAAGAGGACACATCCTCAACTCGTTATAGATGAGCCCGGCTGCACCATTTGTTCACAAGTCAGATTCCAACCGGCCTCTCAGATTTGACACATCATCTAGCATCAAGCTCAAACCTTGACAAACTTTAATATCCTCTCATTAACTCACTATTAACTCCCTCTCCTCTTTTTCATTAACTCATTTAATTATCTATTCTCATTAATTATGACATTAACTTCCAAAAAATAATTATGCTATTAACTCTCTCCTACAATAACTTATACCATTAATTCTCTCTCCTCTTTATAACATTATTTATATCTATATCTATTTCAATTTAAGTTATTTAAAATATAAAACCATTAGATGTATTTATATTAAATTATAATAATCAATAAAAAATAATTACACTAAAATGGAGATATTCAATGATATATTATTAGGTTAAATCATCTACTTCAATTTAAAAGTTATTTAGTTTTTAAGTTAATTAATCAAGTAATTTAATCTGTGAAAAATTAATTAAGTAATTTGTATTTCAGAATAAATATCATTTAATTCACTCAACAAATAAAACCAATGTTTTAAAAATTGACTTGAGGTAGAATGGTTTTTTCCTCTAGGTCACAAGTCAATGGTGAACCGTTTGGGTTGGACAAATCAAACCATGACAACACATCATTCATTTATATATGTATAAGATAATATAATATAATTACATTTTGTGTGTGTATATTATTTTAGGTTCAATTGTACTTCTTATTTTATTGTTTATATTTTTTATAAATAAAAGTGCTTGAAATTGAAATTTGAGACCACTGAGTGTTTTTTTTTTGTATAGTTGGGTTGCAAAGAATGTGAAAACTTACCAAAAAAAAAAATTCACTCCAATCAGACAACTGGACACAAAGTTAATCCTCTATAAATTTTCAATACATTGTATATACCACTTAGATTGAATGAGTTTTGAACAAATCAATGGTTTTTTACAAAATAGTAGGTTTTAGAAAATCAAAATCATAAATAGGGTCGAGTCAATGACGAATTGAAAACCTTGAATAAAACATCATAAAAAGCATTGACTTGGTAAAAAATATCCAACACTAGGTCGAACCATGGACCCTGTGTTTAATTTAGGTGATTTTTTTCTTTTTATTTTGGGTAAACTTTTCAGACCTACACCTTCCAAGTTCGAAGGCACCTTGCCCCACTATTTTGCAAAAAAACAAACTCGTTTTTGGACTTAAATTTCAAATTATGTCTTTTGTATAAATAAAAATTAAAACTAAAATAAAAATATATATTAGACCTATGTTGTTTTGATGTGTCATGGCTGACCCGTCCAACCGAACGGGTGAACCGATGACCCGCGACCCGGAGGCAAAACGGTTCAGCCTGTTGGTCGGTAACACCGGTAATTACAAAAAATAAAAAAAATAAAAATCTAGAACTTCTTTTTCCTGAGCAAAACCCTCGTATTTTCCTCGTAACTCACACTGGCTTCCATTAGAGGCTTGCATCCGAGCTCACTATACCCCAATCCCAGTTGTTGTTGTCCTAGAATCCAACCGCCGGCGAGATACCTTACCGTAAGAGCGCAGGTCTTATCACCGGCAAATAGGTACTTCTTCTCATATTTTTCATTCTTTTCTGTTGGGTACCGAGTTAATTGAAAGGTATGGTTTTGGAGTTCATCGAACACCTGACCTAAGTTACAGATGATTCTAGCAAAGGGGTTCTACTCTGACTTTCGTGGAGAATTTTGTTCTAGTGTTGTACAACTAGTTATCTTTACTGATATCTATCTTAGGTGTTCTATCATGTTATTAATTGAAAGGCATGGTTTTTAAAATGTATAGGATACTGGAATGTTTTGGTTTTGATAAGCTATACCGAATGTTAAACTGAATATTTTCTGAGATGGGGTTGGGATGGTTTGGTGTTGGGGCTGATCCAATGCGTTGATTAGCCAGATGATAAACAGAGAAGCGCTATGCAACAGGTTGGCATTTAGAGAAATGAAAGGAAACATTTCCAATGTCTAAAAGCATAAATGTTTTACAAAATCTGAAACAGTTTACTAAGTCGATTGATCAAAATAACAAAAAACAATATTGAAAAAAAAGAGATTGATTTGGAAGTCACAGTCAAGAGAACTAGGTAAACCCTCAGAATGGACTTTCAGTCATATCTTTATCCTGTTACCACTTGGTTTATTGCTGAATGCTGCAGTAGCTACTTGTACTTGTGAAATCGAGATAGTGTTACCGTCAAAAGCAGCAACCTATGGATGTCCACTCATATTGTTATCGTGCTATAATTTTGTTTATGCCAAAGCACTTTTCTGTTATTAAACGTGGAAAAGTCATACAAGATTTTTGGCCTGTGTATTTATATGTCTGAGATATAATTAAAAGGGATATCCACTGGTGTGATTGCAGATCTGTAGGTTTGGAATTACCTTTAGAAATCCTACAGTTTCTTGTGATATTTGGGCACCCATTCTTGGGTGAAGCCAGGGGAGGGGGCAAGGACACCCAAAAATTGGGAAAGTTTTCTATCTATCCTATCCAACATCATTGGATGCCCCACTAACCAATAACAGTATACCTAAAGGAAGAAGAAAATAAAAGTCGATACTCAATAGCCATTAGTGGCTTTCCAAAAATAAAAGAGAAAAAGATAGATTGCAAGTGAATGCTGTGTGGAAAACCTTTACATGTTACATTGTTGGAAAATCATTTCATACCTACCTCCCCATCACTAACCAAGGGACTAAATCTTCACATGGTGTTACCACTGAGTGATATATCCATGTGTATCATTGATACTGTCATCGTATGGATATGTCTGGCAGTTTTTTAATGCTTTTGCATGTGAAGGCATTTATTTGTTTGTACTTTTTTTTTTGTGTGTGTGTGTGAGGGGGAGGGTTGCTCTTTATTTCCTTTGATTATTCATGTAATTTTCTTACAGATAAAGAAATTCCACACTCTAGTACATAGATCTGGATTGGTTGCTGAATCTCTATGATGGCATCAGGCTTTATGTTTCTTCCAAGTATCAGTTCTTAGTAGTTAAGATGAGATACCATTCATGTATTTTTGTTGACACAACATGCAGAGAATTGTCAGTAGGTAGTCAAGTTCTAATAGTGCAGAACTGAGAGAAAGTTATTTTCTATACATTGGGTCTTTCTTCATTGCATCAGTGAAGTGAGGGCTTTGGCATCCACCACGATCACTTTGTTTAGATGGATATGAAGGTCTGCAAACTACTAACTCTTAGCAAATTCTCTTGCTAAAGGAGTTAATAGGGGAGGGAAGAGTTGTAGGGTCCCCTATTATCTTTAATGAAATCATTTGCTGATCAAAAAATAAAAAAATAAAAAAAGTTGTAGGGTCCCCCTGCAAGGGTGAGAATCTTCCATTTCCTTCTGTCGGTATATGTTTGTTGGGGGTAGCTGGCTGGCCTCTGCTTTGTTGATTCTGTACTTGCATCTTATCTTTTTCAGACATCTTTGAAGTTGCTTGAGTGGTTGCTAATAGAAAAGGTCTCATTTCTGTATGAGTTACCCATTCTATTGTATTGTGCCTTGATTGACACTCTGGACATGTTAAACAGTTGAAGCATACGGTGTCATCACGACTCTAGCTTGCAACTCAGAGCAGGTTGGGTTACATTGTGGTCAACCCTAATTGAGGCATGACCCTCCATACTAGCGCTAAGCCGCTAACCAAGCTTAGTTTCAACCTACTGACCTAGTCATAATTCTCATGGCACCAAGGAAAAAGCTAGGGGATGATATGAGTTGGGGGGGGGGGGGGGAGGGCACCTAGTTGCCTAGGTGATGGAATTTTTTACATAGAAATCATGAATTCCAGGGTATCACTCTAGATTCCATAGCAATCTGCAACCATCTTTCATTCATAATTATCTATAAATTTAATATAAAAGTATAAGCTTCATGGCAAACCATATAAAGTCAACATATTTATGAGAAGAAAAGGAAGAAAGAAAAGAAAGTTCAGAAAATATAGGAGCTGATCTCCTATTTTTCTTAGGAAAAGGCAAAAAAGGGGTGGAAAGAGGAGATGATGATATGATGATAAAGAAAAAGACTGTTGATTGGACAGAATTTTAAGTTCTTTGCTTGTTGGTTCAGGTTTTGAAGTCTTTGAGTGTTCAAGACAGCATGCACCAACATGTGCGCTTATTGAACCCTAACTAATAAGAAAATAATAGAAAAACTAGTATATAAACCCATAAAATAGCATCTATTTAATTTTTTTATTTTAAAAAACAAAGAATATAAGTGTTTCATAGTAGCATGTGCAAAATTGGTAGGCAATTAAGCGAGGTGACCATCCATGGGCACCTTGTTGCCTAGTTGTCAAGACTAGTCAAGTGCCAAATCACTAACCAATGCACAATGATTAAAGATGAATCAACCCATAAAAAACTGGTAGACGAACTTGCTAGAAAGGGGTAAATTGTCTGGAGCTGTATTGGGAGCTGTCCAACCCTTAATAGGCCATTGGGGTGATGCTCTAAATATGGCTGGGCAAACCAGGTCACTTTATTGTATCATGGTTGTGAAATTTATTTTCTGCTGTGCTATGCTGATTTTAGTGGATCTATTAATGATAAAAAAAATCAAAGAAACAAATAAAAACATGGAGAATAATTGAGAGGTAAAGCCTGACTTAATAGGGATTTAGTTAGTGATTCAAAAGTAATTTGACCAAAAAAAAATCAGCTTAGGGTCATTCCTCATGACCTGGTGAGTTTTGCTGACTCCTGGCTTGTTAAAAAACTCATGAAGAGAAGAACATTCTTTTGAATCTTGCTCCTATTGTATTCTGGAACTTTTTTCACTCAAAATGTAATACTAATATAATATTTGCAGAAATTAAGCTGCCATATATGTTGCTATATATAAACATACATTATGCTTGGTGATTTAGTTGATGCATCAAAAAGAAAACAAAACTGAAACTAACCCATAGGCATAGGAACATATATGTAGTTGTAGGCATAATTGGTTAATTTATCAGTAGATGGGGTATTTTAGCTAATTCATTATTCGTAGGATCCACAGTTATGATGAACACATTGGGAAATGGAGAATTCCTATTAGTGGTAGTAAATGTTTTATGCATTGGTGCATGGCTTTTTTGATGTAGTATGCTACATTGAAAACCAGAATCCATCTAAAGAAAGAACTCTGTCCCGTAATTTAGAAAGAGAATCAGCTAAAGAATTCAGCTCCCTCAGAATCAATCTAAAGAAACAAGCGAGGTCCAAAAAGATCTTCTCGGCAGATGAGCAAATCACCAAGGGCCCCAGTCATGGTTGGAAATCCAACAAATCATATTCCTAGAGTCTCTTTCCACCAACAGCCGACTAGCATTTATAAATTTAGCCAGCCTTAAGCTGATGAGAAGGGCTCTACTTTTAGCTTCTGATGAATCATTCATGCCAATTGGCCCACTGAAAGCCCAAACATGGTTTCCTCTTGCAGCAGATATATGTCCCCAACCCCAGCAGGACCTTGTGGTCATAAGTGCATTTGCAGCCACTATCAAATTTCAGATAGAAACCACAAGCATGCTACTTTGAAACATGGGGGCAATCAGTGATTTAAAAGGCGTGCCTAGGCACACAGGCGAGGTGCATACCCTAAATGTGTCTCGCCTAGGGACTAGGCGCAGCGCCGCAGCCCTTTCAAATGTGTGCGTGATGTGCCTTGCACCTAGCGGCTGGGCCGGGCGCCGGGGGCTTTGCCAGTTAGCTCGCTTTGCTCACTCACCGAAGCTCCGAGAACCCCCTATTTGCTAGTGTTTTTGTCCATTCATTCTAATAAAATATCTTCTTAAAAGGCAATTAAAATTATAAAATCATTATTTTTATGTGAGAATTAAGAATTTAAAACCTTAACATGGACTTATTTGGGCTTGCCTCGAGAGGCGTGGTACAAAGGCGGCTCGTAGAATCAAAGAATGCAATATGTTTTACATGACATTGGCTATGCAATTGAGGAAAAAAAGAGATTGTGGGTTTTACATGCTTGAAAATGCTTTATATGTTTGATTTTATTTAAAATTTTCCTTTGGATACACTTTACGTTTTATGTTTATGTATTCTGATTTTAGACAATAGGTTTTTTAAAACATTTATGTTAAAATTTAAGTTTACTTTTTTATTAATATTATGTGTTTTTTTTTAATTCTTTGGCATTTTTTGAATTTTCTGACTTTTTATTTTTATTTTTTAGAATGTTTTTATTTTTGCCCCTCCCTTCAAAAAGTGTGTGCCTTACCTTGCACCTCGGGTGCAAATTGCCCCTTGCGCTTTGTGCTTTATATTCATTGGCATAAGAACTTTTATAATGATGCTCAGCAAATGTCCTTACCTGACTTTTTAAAGGGAGCTTTTTAATATGGACTATTTTATAAGTCCAATTAGCTAACCCATTTTGTGTTACTTAGTCAAGAATAAAAGAAAAATATATTTATTCATATTCATTCTCCCTGTTTTATACATTAGACTTATCCTTTTGCAATCATGTTATGCATAATTTGAATGGATAAATAACTAAATAAACAAAATAAAGATGAAAATGAAAATGGAAAAAAAAGTAAATATATTTGGACATTGTAAAAATAGTACAATAATAAAGAAAAAAAATAAAGGGAAAAACTAGTGTTTTAAAAACTGGCCTGAAGGCCGAACTGTTTTTGCCTCTGGGTTGTAGGTCACCAGTTCGACCGACCGGGTTGAACAGTTCAGACCGTGCCACGTCATCACATGCATATATATATATATATATATATATATATATAGTGTGTAGAAATATATATTTTAGCAATAAATAATGTATAAATATGTTTTAGATATGTTATATGTATTATTTTATATTTAATTTATATTTTTTAGTTTAGTTTTTAATTCTTTATTTATCAAAAATATTAAAAATTGCAATTTGAGGCCAAGAAAGGTTTTTTTTTTTTCACGAAAATAGCGGGGCAAGGTGCCTACATCACCTTGGGATGCATAGATCTCAAAAAGTTACCCAAAATAAAAAAAATCATCCCAATCAGACATCGGAGTGCAAAGTTATGGCCTCCAAAAGTTTTGCATGCATTGAATATGCAACTTGCGACCCGGCCACTGGGTCGAATGGGTCAACGGTTGAACTGGCTGGGTCAAACGGTTCTTGACAAAGTCAACGGTTTTTTACCATCTGACGGGTCTTGACTGAACCGGACTAAGAATCTTGATCGGGAAGAATTTATAAAGCGAACCAACTGGAACGAAGATATGCACGGCATAGATCTCTTCGATAAAGTTGTAGAAGCTTTATATACAATGTTCGTGGGCCTTGATTATGTAAATAACAAGGAACAAGAACTGTTGAAACAAGCCGAGAAGGCAAGAACAGCTTTAACAAAAGCTCAACTGTGTAATATTAGTTGTGGCTTCTTCTAGACTTTCGTCATAGATAGCAAGCTTTTCTTGAATGGCACGAAGCTCGATTTCAAGAATCTTTTTTCTAAGGCGTAATGCCTTTACTTCTTCTTCCATTTTTTCTGAAAATCCAATTGATCCTGTTAAGTCCAAAAATAAAGCTGAGGACTTGGTCTAAATTGGCTGTAGCCGAATTTAGGACCCTCAGATGGGTTTCAGAGCGTACTGCTCACACCTTTTTCAGAGCTTTCTGCTCATATTTCCAACCCCCTCTTGGGTTTATACAGACTGTTTTTCAGTCATACCCCTTCCTTAGAGCTTCTTGCTCACAAAGACTTCCGCTTGGACAGCTTCTTTGCAAAGACTGTTCTGCCTCAAAAACTGGTATCAGAGCATATTCTTGCTTTGAAAAACCAAAACCAGGACTAGCTTCCGCACCCAAAAATCAACAAAGGACATTTTGAAGCCCACATAGAACTCCTGGATCCTAACAAGATCATTAGGAATAAGCCCATGCAGTATAGCCCAAAAGACAGAGAAGAATTTAAGATTCAAATTGATGAACTCTTAAAACTCAATGTCATACGGCCCAGTAAAAGTCCACACTTCAGCCCAACATTCATGGTTATGAAGCATAGTGAGCAAAAAAGAGGAAAAGCACGCATGGTTGTAAACTATAAAATGCTCAACGACCATACCAAAGGAGATGGGTATCTATTACCCAACAAAGACCAATTACTCTCAAGAATTGGAGGTAAGAAATTTTTCAGTAGCTTTGACTGCAAATCAGGCTTCTGGCAGGTAAGACTTTCCAAGTCTTCTATAGAACTCACTGCATTCACTTGTCCACAAGGACATTATGAATGGATAGTAATGCCCTTTGGGCTCAAACAAGCTCCATCTATTTTCCAAAGACATATGCATGAGAGTCTTTCTCATAAATACTCAGATTTCTGCTCAGTCTATGTCGATGATATCATCGTCTACTCTGACACCGAAAAAGAACATCTTGATCATGTCAAGACCATCTTGCAAGCATGCAAAGACATAGGAATAGTGCTATCAAAAAAGAAAGCCCAATTATGTAAAACCCAGATAAATTTCTTGGGTCTTACTATTGATAAGGGGAAACTGGTGCTCCAACAGCACATAGCTGCCCATATCAAAGACATTCCAGATCAGCTAGCTGACAGAAAGGCATTAGAACGATTTTTAGGAATGCTAAACTACATTTCAGCTTATTTCCCTAAAATTGCTAACATTAGACAACCTTTACAGGTAAAATTAAAGAAGGAAGTTGCATGGACATGGACTTCCCAAGACACTGAAATTGTAAGAAAAATCAAGAACCAGATTAAGGTTCCTACCTGATCTTTACAATCCAGGACCACAAGATCAAATGATTATTGAGACAGACGCATCTCATGATCATTGGGGAGGAATCCTCAAAGCACAGGTAGGTACTAAAGAAAAATTATGCAGATAGCATCAGGTACTTTTTCTCCAGCACAAAAGAATTACCATAGTAATGAAAAAGAGCTACTTGCTCTGATAAAAACAATTCAAGCATTTAAAGCTTATTTATTACCCTCTAAATTTATTGCAAGAACTGACAATATCAATGTAAGTTATTTTGTCTGGACAGCTATAAAAGGAGATTACAAACAAGCCCGGCTTGTGAGATGGCAGCAGTGGCTGCAACATTATGACTTTTCCATTGAGCATATCTCAGGAAATAAAAATACACTTGCTGATATAATGTCCCGTGAACTTGCAGGACACAATGACTAGTCTTGAAGAAAGACTCAGAATTGAGATTGACGATCTCAAAGAGGACATTGCTGTAAAGCAATACAAACTTCAACTCCTGGAGGCTCGCCTCGAAAAAATCACAGGAGAAAAGCTTGAAGGAGCAAAGGACGAGAATTTATTCTCAAAACTTATAGTAGGAAGTATACCTACTACTAGTCCTGTTCAAACGGTAACAGGTAAAGACTCAACAAACCCGTTGAAGGAATGTTCAAATCCAAATGGAGCCCTGTCTCAGCCAACAGGTGAATTGGCTACTCCAGTACCATCACCCATCATTTCCTTAAGACCTCAAGGAAAATCCAGAAAATACTATGTTGTGTTCAATGGACCCAACAGAGGAATCTACACCGATTGGCCTAAAATAAGCCCAATTATCCATAACCAACCATGGATCCACAAATCCTACACCACTGAGTGTGAAGCCCAGAAGGCCTTTAATGACTTCCTCATTGAAAATCAAGAAAAACCTTCTTTCAAGGATATCACCAAACTACCGGCCCAGGAACTTAAAAGACAGTTGAGTAACCTCAACCGACTCTTTCGGCCCAATCCAAAAGAGACCAAAATACTTTTGAAAGAACCATGCCTAATAAACCTGGCCCAATTCTTTCACTATTCCCGCCTTGCTGAGGCTAGTACTCTTGACGAAGAACAAGGATGGTTTACCATCAACAACAAACAATATTCCACCTTTGGAATAATTCAAGGAGCTGAACCCAGCTTTGTTAAGAACTGTTTTGATTGTGGATTAATTTCTATAATTTATCCCAGTAAAAATTTACTCGAAATTTCAAAATTTCCAAGGAACCTCTTTGAAACAATCAAGAGATTTAGAACTCGTATCTGTAAAGAAACAGATAGAACAATATATCTGAAGATTACCAGTTCATTAATTGATTGGATCTCAGAAGAACCAAAGACCCCTTACTACTAGATTGAAATTGGTCTAGTTGGAGGACAAGTCTCTTTTCCACCACCAGAAGAAAAGAAGATTACTGAAGATTTGGCAACAATCTTACCCAAGCTCAGAGCACAAAGACTCAAAACAGTCTATGATCAATACAGCAAAGTTTATGCTGACTCAGAAATCAAAGTTAATTATTCAGATGAGAAGATAACACTCATCTCAAAATACCAAAAAGGACTGTCAGAAGAAGATGGGAGGAAACTTCTCGCAGTAGAAGAAAAGTTCCTATCAGGACAGCTGGATGCCTCTCAGTCAACATTACAGGAATTCTGCAGACTCATGCCGAGAAAGGACCACCTTTGCATCTTTTGTGAGAAGAAAAAAGAAAAGACAGTGGACCCCTCCACTACCACCGAAAGCACCGAAAGCATAAAAGATTCCACCGACAATGAAAAAGAAGACTAGTGGTCCTCATCACCACGAAAAGAAGATGCTCTGAAGGACAATTATTGGGATACTCATATGATCCCTTAGCTGTAAAGGAGCACCCGCTCCTTATCTTTTATTGTTTTGCTTTTTTTAGTTTTTGAGGTCCGAACTCTATATAAGGACCCCTAAGTATTATTAGAGGCATCAGAAAATCCATCGGAGACTCACTTGTGTGCCGAGCTCTCCATGTTAGGCTAAGAAAACTCCCCTTGGGGAGATGTGTGTTGTAAGTTACCTTTGCTATGAATAAAAGTCTAGTTTGATCCTATCTGTGCCTGATGTTATTATTGTGAGGGGTCGGTTTGCTCATAAAACCTGGAGGGTCTAGTAGAAGCGATCATCCCAGAGTAGCCATCGGCGAGGAGGCCACCGGCGTTAGAAAGGGAACGAGACGTGGACCTTGGTCACTTGTGAGAACGCTGTCTGCCTGCCCAAAAGATCGGTAACAACTATTAGAGGAAGGATCAAATCACGATAAATTCAGAAACAAGGTATACTTTAAACACTATTCTCCCCTATCTTTTAAAAATCATATCATTCCGCTGCTGTCATCCACAAGCCTTCTGAAGGTAATCCAGTCAATATTTCAGTACTTTACTATTATTTTCGACTAATTACGAGCCTAGAAAAAACTGGTATCAGAGCCATGACTATAGCAATATAGTATGAGCGACCCTGAAGACTCTTATGATGAGCTACAAGCTCAAGAACAGATTTTTGAAGAAGCAGGACTCTATGCACATGACGCCAGCTTCGACACCTCTCTCTTAGAGAAAGATACAACTTGAACTTTCTCCTCGAGAAGTTTTCAAAAATCATAGTATGATTAAACAATTAGGATGTTTATTCAAACCTAGAACTAATCAATGCATCACCTGCATCAGTACAAGAGAATACTCTCTTAAGATAGGAGACACATCTGGTCTTGTAGAAATCCCATTGTTCAACAGACAAGAGATAGAGTACAAACTCAGAACAGTCTCTGAGTCAATTAGAAAAACAATAGGATATATACACATCGGGACAATTAAGATCCTGATCAAATCAACATTCCGTGAAGGAATAAACAGTCCAGTTAAGATTGCCTTAATGGACAGAAGAATTAATGACTTAAGAGACTCCCTCTTTGGAGCCATCCAGGGAAATCTGGCTTATGGTAAACTTATGTTTACCTGTCACCCTAGGATTTCAGTACCTTTAAGAGATGATATTGATCAGATCTTAGTTTTAGCACATCAGTTCGAAAGAACAGATCTCATGACAAAAAACAGCTATCCCTACACCATAACCTACAAACTAGGTTATACCCTAAGTAACAGTACTCATAGTCTTGATTTTAAGGCTAATAGACCTATTGAGATAGACCAATTATTTGAAGACATTGGAAAAATCTCAAGACTCCCTACTTCGGAAATAGCACCTCTAGTTGGATCTTGGACCATGGATCTATCCAGATAAAAACAACTAGGAGCACCTAGTCAACTTAGAATTCAGGGAAACAATTTCTCTGAACCCGAAACAAGTACCAGTGATTCCTCAGCAAGCCTGAGTTTTTCTGTTTCTCCTTCAGTGAGGTAGTTTATTCCAACAAATACTGTATATAGGGAATTTGTTATATGTCTGAGAAAGTCTTCTCCACTTCTTGCCCTAAAAGGTGTTGTATCAATACTATCTAGGAATTTTCTTGCTATTCCTGAAGTTTGGTACTTGGCAAGGGTAAGGATTAGATCAAAGTCATCTTTGAGATTGTCATCTGTGTTGATGATTAATCTCATTCCATTGTCCCATTCTTGGATAAGTTGGGTTCTGTTTGTGGCACAATCTATGTTGAGATTTAGACTGTTGTGTCCGTACTTTTTTACTGGGTTATAGTCACTAGGAATACTATTTCTGGATATTCCAGAGGTTCTTCCACTTGAATAACCTTGAGTGTTTCCTGGTCCATAGGGAGTACTATGAGACTTCCTAGGTCTGTAGGTTGTACTAGATGAGGCTTCATCTATGGGTTCTTCAATTCCTGCTTTGGTATTGAAGGTGGTCAAAGTCTTGAGTTCTTCGAGAGGAATATCTTCTATTTCCTCGTCTGTCATGCTCAACCATTGAACTACTTGATTCATATGGTCATGGGAAGTTGAGTTTTCAAAGAATTCTTCCAATTGTTCTTTGATAGTCATTGTTTTCCCCAAGGGGTCTGGCTAATATCAGGGTTTTCAGGATACCATCCTGTTTTCTTTGTAGGCTTTGGAATAATAGCCTTTTCTTTAGGAGAATCTTCCTGAGGTTCTTTAGACTTTCCTAAATCTTTCATATGATTTAGCTTATCAATGATTTCTCTATTGCAGTCACAACTAGATAATTTATCAAAAAGTTGTTGACGTACCTTATTGATTTCTGCAATGATAGTTGCAGAGGCTTCCTCAATGGCCTTTTGGAAATGTTCTTGCTGCTGTTGTTCCAGCTGCTTGGATCTTGTATCTATTTTTTGCATTTCGTCATAGACTTTGTCTATTTTTCCTGTGCTCATACTTTAGAATCGATATTTTGGGTGATATCTAGAATTTTTTGAATTGTTTCTGGATTAATTCCAGAAATCTTTTTCTTCAAGTCTTCAACCTGTTCCTGTAAAAGGGAGATTTTTTGTTCTATCGGAGATAAATCTACCGAAGCTTTGTTAGTACTAGAAATGAGTTCTCTTAATCCTAGATCTTCTGTTCCTGGATTATAAAATTTTGTAATTATCCCTTCTTTCATGCAAAGTAAGGTTGTCATAATATGAATGTTTCCTACAACTGAATTTATATTATTTAGTTGTTTTAGACATCCATCTATTCCTCTTCCTCCTATGTAAAGGAAGTCATGTTCTCCTCTGGCAACATGCTGTTGTTTGAGGGTTATATACTTCTTGTTGAAGTATATGTGGGGGTTATCTCTATGGGTACTCATTTTATGCTTCTTCGTCTAATTCATGGGCTAACCTATGAATTCTCATTGAAGTACTTCTCAAGGATGGGAGTCCATGAAATCGAGCTGCAGCTTGTGCCATTGCTCTGGTACTTGTTTCGGGTTCAGAGAAATTGTTTCCCTGAATTCTAAGTTGACTAGGTGCTCCTAGTTGTTTTTGTCTGGATAGATCCATGGTCCAAGATCCAACTAGAGGTGCTATTTCCGAAGTAGGGAGTCTTGAGATTTTTCCAATGTCTTCAAATAATTGGTTTATCTCAATAGGTCTATTAGCCTTAAAATCAAGACTATGAGTATTGTTACTTAGGGTATAACCTAGTTTGTAGGTTATGGTGTAGGGATAGCTGTTTTTTGTCATGAGATCTGTTCTTTCGAACTGATGTGCTAAAACTAAGATCTGATCAATATCATCTCTTAAAGGTACTGAAATCCTAGGGTGACAGGTAAACATAAGTTTACCATAAGCCAGATTTCCCTGGATGGCTCCAAAGAGGGAGTCTCTTAAGTCATTAATTCTTCTGTCCATTAAGGCAATCTTAACTGGACTGTTTATTCCTTCACGGAATGTTGATTTGATCAGGATCTTAATTGTCCCGATGTGTATATATCCTATTGTTTTTCTAATTGACTCAGAGACTGTTCTGAGTTTGTACTCTATCTCTTGTCTGTTGAACAAGGGGATTTCTACAAGACTAGATGTGTCTCCTATCTTAAGAGAGTATTCTCATGTACTGATGCAGGTGATGCATTGATTAGTTCTAGGTTTGAATAAACATCCTAATTGTTTAATCATACTATGATTTTTGAAAACTTCTCGAGGAGAAAGTTCAAGTTGTATCTTACTTACTTTCTCTAAGAGAGAGGTGTCGAAGCTGGCGTCATGTGCATAGAGTCCTGCTTCTTCAAAAATCTGTTCTTGAGCTTGTAGCTCATCATAAGAGATATTTTTTAGTAAATCTCCGAATTTAGACGAAACAGAAAGTGATAAGAAATATTTATTTTTTAGTAAATCTCCGAATTTACAAAAAATAATAAATCACACAAACAATATTAACCAAATCACTGCAAGATGTTGGTTAAAACTAGCCAAATTACTGTCGTATTTTGGTTTAGAAAAAGATGCAAGTGAACCTCTTTCGAAGAAAAAGGCTCCTTGGAATAAATTTGTTTCTGATATTTCCACTTTGAAAAAAGGGGGAGATTCGGGTCAAATTTTGGAAAAACTAAAGGATTTGGAAATAAAACTTCCAAAAAATTTAGTTACCCAAGAAAACATTCAAAGTATAATAAAAAACTTTGATGACAAACTCGAAGAAATTCAACAGTCAATAAAAGCAATAGTTGGTTAAAAATGACCACACTGCTAGAAGTAAAAGAGTTAATTCTAAAACTGACAAAATCAGTAGAAGAATTAATAAAACAAAAATCTCCAATGGATAATAACATTGAAGATAAATTAAATGCAATTGCAGCAAAAATTATCAAGGATGTCTCTGACAAAATTGATAAATGCGAATGCATTGAAAAACTCTCAAAAGAGTTAAAAGAAAAAACAGAAAAACCTTCTGTTAAACCAGAAAATTCGGGTTCGGGTTCGGGTTCCGGATTTCAAAGGTATTCTTATCCAAACTTCCGGGTAGGAAACGAAAGCTTAGGAAGCTCAGGAAACCCTAACGCCATGACCTGGCCTTTTGGTTCAAAGAAATGACAACAGTTGTCGAAAAACTCGAAAAGTTGTTCTTTGATCAACTTGATGAAGATTTTGACGATTACGATTGTCATGAATTAATTCAGTTGTTATCTCTGGATGACGACGAATGTGAGAAACGATTTAGAGAAGATCCCAATCTCTACAATCGGTATTTCCCAAACAACGAGTCTAACTCAGAAACAGTCAACATTATTGAGCCTGTTAATGAACAAGCCAGTATAGTTGAACCTATGACTGAGTCTGATACGTCAGATGAGGAAATAGAAAGAACTTTTCCTGAAAAGATGGAAAATTATTGCTACGACGCAGAGTCGAGCCATAGACCTTATAGGAAATCCTATAAAGGTAAAGAAACTGAATTTAGTATGCCTTACCACAAGGGTATACCAAATCCAGGAAAAGGTAGCTCTACGGCTATCAATACCATTAATATCGATTGTATTTTTGATCCTCGAGAAAGACAAAAAATCATCGATAAATGGAATACTGAGATTAGTTTGATCCTTCAATCTAATCCAGATGATTTTTCATCAGCTAGACCTGTTCTACTCCTTCTAGAACACAAGTCTGATGGAATAATCAAAGAATTTATAAAGCGAACCAACTGGAACGAAGATATGCACGACATAGATCTCTTCGATAAAGTTGTAGAAGCTTTATATACAATGTTCGTGGGCCTTGATTATGTAAATAACAAGGAACAAGAACTGTTGAAACAAGCCGAGAAGGCAAGAACAGCTTTAACAAAAGCTCAACTGTGTAATATTTGTCAACTTGACGAATTTACATGTATGTTCGAAAGGAACATGTATAAACTCGATACCAGTGAGTACGCTCAGTGGATTGAGGTTTATCTCATGAAAATTCTTGTCATAGGAGAAAAAGCCAAAAAGAGATGGAACTTGGAAAAATCCTCTCTTACGGCCTATTCTTTATCATATGCTACGAGAATAATCAAAGAAGAAATCGCGAGATATTGCGATCAGGCTAAAATAGCCAAGAAATTAAAAAGTTTCGGAAAGAAATGTTGTGAAAACAACACCGAAACAGAACCGATACTTTTCGGGTGCAAACCTGAAAAGAAAGGAAAGAAATATTTCAAGAAGAAATATAAGAAAAGATATATGCAAAAGTCATATAAAAAACTTTGGAAAAAGAGAAAAAGACCTTTCAAACCAAGTAGGTATTTTTCTAAGGAAAAACCAAAGAAAAACCAATTTTGCCCTCAAGGCAAAAAGAAATGTCGCTGCTGGATATGCAGTGAAGGGGGACATTATGCAAATGAATGTCCAAACAGAAGAAGTTTTCCTGAAAAGGTAAAACTAATTCTAGAAGCAGTGAACGATGGATTTTACCCCATCGAAAATGAATATGAAGGAACTCTTCATATTTATTCACTGGAGCTTCAGGAGAAATCAGATACGTCTGATTCAGATATCTCAGAATCTGAGTCATCAGATTCCGAATGAAAAGAAACCAACTTTTTAGTTGGGGGGATTGGCAGAAAAATTTTTTCTGTTTAAATCTTCAAAAAGAAATTGATTCGGAAATAGTTCTACTCAACAGGACTAGTCCAAATTCAATTTACATAAAAGGAACTCTTAAATTTAAGAGTTACAAGCCAATACATCTACACTGCTATGTAGATACAGGCGCAGGACTTTGCATCGCCAGCAAGCATGTAATTCCTGAAGAAATGTGGGAAAATGCCCCACGTAGGATTGAAGTCTACGATTGCAAATCAAGACAAGATCCAGATTGACAAAGTCTGTAGAAACATCACACTGTTTCTATCAGGTGAACCCTTTATCATCCCAACAATTTACCAACAAGAGACAGGTATTGACCTACTCTTAGGTAATAATTTCTGTCAGCTATACGGTCCATTCACCCAATGGCTGGATAGAATATCGTTTCATTTAAACAATGAAATGATTCTGATAAAAAAGGTCACCAAAGCCTTTAGATTTGGAGAACCCGGTTTTTTAGAGTCAATGAAAAAAGATTCCAAAACCAGACCGGTTCAGGGTACAAACATTACCCAAGAAGTAATTAACAATTACTTAATTGATATTAAAAAATATCAACAGATAGAAGAACTGCTTGAAAAAGTCTGTTCTGAAAATCCAATTGATCCTGTTAAGTCCAAAAAATGGATGACGGCATCAATTAAACTAATCAATCCTAAAACTGTCATTAGGGTAAAACCAATGAAGTACAGTCCACAGGATAGAGAAGAATTTAATAAGCAAATCAAGGAATTACTTGATATGAAGCTTATTATACCAAGTAAATCTCCACACATGTCACCTGCTTTCCTTGTGGAAAATGAAGCAGAAAAACGACGTGGAAAGAAACGTATGGTTGTCAATTACAAGGCAATCAACAGTGCAACTGTCGGTGACAGTCACAATTTACCTTGTATGCAAGAGTTGTTAACTCTGCTAAGGGGAAAAACCATCTTTTCCAGTTTCGACTGTAAAAGTGGATTTTGGCAAGTGTTATTAGATGAGGAATCTCAACTATTAACCGCATTTACTTGTCCAGATGGACATTATCAATGGAGAGTGGTCCCATTCGGACTTAAACAAGCTCCCAGCATCTTTCAGAGACACATGCAAAATGCCCTCAGGGGTATGGAAAAGTTTTGCACAGTATACGTTGATGACACCATCGTATTCTCTGATACAGAAAAGGAACATTATCTTCATGTTTTATCTGTCCTCAGTCGGATAGAAAAATATGGAATAATCCTTTCAAAAAAGAAGGCTAATCTTTTTAAAACAAAGATTAACTTCTTAGGTCTAGAAATAGATCAAGGGACTCACAGTCCACAAAATCATATCTTGGAACATTTACATAATTTTCCAGATCAATTAGAAGATAAAAAACATCTTCAAAGATTTCTTGGAGTTTTAACTTATGCAGAAAGTTATATTCCAAAACTTGCAGAAATGAGAAAACCTTTGCAAGGAAAACTCAAGAAAGATTATGTTTGGGATTGGTCACAATCCGATACAGAATACATAAGGAAGATAAAGAAAAAATTAATTAATTTTCCAAAACTTTATCTGCCTAAAGTAGAAGATAATCTGATTATTGAAACAGATGCTTCTAACGACTTCTGGGGTGGCGTGTTAAAAGCCAAAACCACAGAAGGTGAAAAAATTTGCAGGTACGCTTCTGGAAGCTTCAAAGCAGCAGAAAGAAACTACCACAGCAATGAAAAAGAATTACTTGCGGTAAAACAAGTAATCAGCAAGTTCTCTGCCTATCTCACTCCGGTAAGATTTTTGGTAAGAACGGACAACAAGAATTTTACCTATTTTCTGCGTACTAACATTGCAGGGGATAGTAAACAAGGCCGATTGGTCAGATGGCAAATGTGGTTCTCACGTTACTCTTTTGACGTGGAACACTTATCCAGGGATAAAAATGTCCTTGCAGATTCTTTAACCCGAGATCGTAAGCAATGACGTCACCTTTTCTTCCCCAAAGGCCTATAAAAACCCTTCTTCGGGAAACATTTTATTCATCCAATTCTCAGTCCATCCAATTTCAAAAGGGGGGGAGTGTGAGAGAAAAAATGGAAGAAGAAGTAAAGGCATTACGCCTTAGAAAAAAGATTCTTGAAATCGAGCTTCGTGCCATTCAAGAAAAGCTTGCTATCTATGACGAAAGTCTAGAAGAAGCCACAATTGTTAATTCAGTACAGGAGAGCGAAATCTCAAAAACTGAATCTAGTCCATCTCAAACGGAAGATGGTAAAGACAAATCAACTCCGTTGATGCCTGTTGCTTTGGCAAAAAGCAAAACAGAGGACACAGTCAGTCCTAGTTCTGTTAAGAACAAATTTGACTTCGTTAGTCTCTTACGAAAATAGATCAAGGTTAATGAAGAACCACAATCTTCATCTAGCCCGGTAGCAAACGGCTCCGGTAAAGGCACATCAAATCCGTTGATGGCTGACACTTTGCCAAAAAGTGATATGGTCTCTCTCCGACCAACATATGCTGCAAAAGCTGCACAGCCGGCCAACTTCAAGGATCGGTTTTTTGTCATCTTTGAAGGCAGTCACAAAGGAATCTACGACGACTGGTCTGTAGTCTCCAAATATGTTACAGGTTCAAACGTAACATTCAAGAAGTATAGTTCCCTTCACCATGCAACGAAGGAAGCAGAACGATACTTCATCAACAACGGAGGATCTCCGATTCTTTTCAAGGGTACTCCTATCATCAAGGAACCCATGGTAAAGAAGAAGCAAGGTGACAGAAGACTTGTCATCAAAGAACCTTCAGAAAAGACCCCCAAGGTCACCATTGAAGATTCATATGAAGGAATTCCATTTGGAACCTTCAGATAGTTATGGTCGAAAGCAAGGTCTCTCGGACTTGAGGATTTCGAGCTAGAAAAGGTCTTCACCGACGACAAACCGTCAAGAAGCCTATTTATCTTCTGCCCCGGCGCAGACGAGAAGTTAATTTTTCTGGCTTTTAAAGCTGGATTAATTAAGTGCATTTATCCTTCAGCCAATCTGCAGGAGATTAAGTCCTTCCCCGAAGGATTCAAAAAAGCTGTGAAGAAGTTCAGGACCAAGGTAGCTGTTGCCAAGGAAGCCAACATCTACATCCAGTTTCAGTCCTCGATACCGGACTGGTTCCAGAACAAATGCTTTCCAGCATACCACTTTGTCGAGATCGGCTTGGCAAAGGAAAGAACAGTGAACCCATCCAGGGTTATAGGCGAAGAAAGAGACTTCCAAGAAGGAGGACTCCAGAAGATGAGAATAGACAACTTTATGTCTATCCTCAAGAAAACTCAAAAGATTCGCCCAGGACAACAGTCCAGAGTGAATTATTGCAGTAGTCACTGCATTATCACTAATGCTAGTGGAAGCCCACTCAGCAAGGAAGAAAACAAGTCCCTTCAGGACTTTGAAGAAAAGATTCTCGATAACGAGATCTATGTGAGCCCCGCCACAAAGGAATTATTGTGCGCATCGCTCCAGAAACATGAAGGTCACAGCTGTCAAGATTGTGACGGAAAGGAAGAAAAGGATAAAGATTCAGATAGGAATCTTATCATCCTATAAAGCTGTCGGTTGACAAGGACATCCACCAACTAATGGAGGACGACCTCGACAGAAGAATCCAAGAAGTCGATAAGAGAATCGACACGTGGCAGAAAGAGACGCGCGCACTTATTGAAAGGGCACGTCAACTTTGGAATCTTCGACAGAAGACGACAGAGGAAAGCGACAGCGCATCGAATAAAGGCTAGTGCGAGACAGATGTCAAAGGACCACCGCCAGCCAAAAAGCAGAAGAGATAAGATCGAATCTTATTCTCTAAGGACAGCTGTCCAAAGCCTTGTAACTGGGAAACCGGATAGAAGTCTATATAAGGAGACTCAAGTCTCATTTGTAAGGCATCCCGAGTCGAGCTTAGCATCCGCTCTCAAGCTCTGCCCTCTCTCCTCTCTTCTCTCTTGTAGTTCCTCCCATGTGTAGGGAGTAAAACCTCTTCGGAGGTTCTTTATGTAGTTTCAATAATCCCTCTCCTTCGGGAGAGATGGTTATGAATAAATACAGTATCGCTTAGTTCTATGGCCCGTTGTTGTTCATCTTTCTCCTCTATCTTCATCTTATTAAACCTGGAGTGCCTGAAAGGGATCTGCAGACGTGAGTACCGCTGAGGCAGGAGGCCGTTTAGGGAAAACAATTTGATCCTTGGCATTGGTCAATAGTAAGGACAGAAGGGACGATGATGAATAGTTGCAACTTCAACACAGAAGCTATGACGAACTATGGCAAGCACTGTAAGTATTCCTCTAACCATTTATGGATTTTTGATTTACATAAGAACCTCTGATTCTATTTAAAAAAGGTTTTTTCTTAAAACTGTTCAAAGTTTATATAGAACTGTTTATGTTCATCATGCAAGTGTTTATTAACACTGTTTATCTTCCTCAGAGCCTTCGAGCTCAAATAGTAGAACTGTTTAGTTCTGAATCTGATATAGAACTGTTTAGTTCATCTCATATAGAACTGTTACTGTTCACCATCCATACCCTCAGATGGGTTTCAGAGCGTACTGCTCACACCTTTTTCAGAGCTTTCTGCTCATATTTCCAACCCCCTCTTGGGTTTATACAGACTGTTTTTCAGTCATACCCCTTCCTTAGAGCTTCTTGCTCACAAAGACTTCTGCTTGGACAGCTTCTTTGCAAAGACTGTTCCGCCTCAAAAACTGGTATCAGAGCATATTCTTGCTTTGAAAAACCAAAACCAGGACTAGCTTCCGCACCCCAAAAAACTGGTATCAGAGCATATTCTTGCTTTGAAAAACCAAAACCAGGACTAGCTTCCGCACCCCAAAAAACTGGTATCTATCATAATTTTAACACCAAAGAACAGTGAAATTTTATTGGAATTAAAAGCTTTAATTTCATATATTTTAGAACGTTTAGAGCTTAAATAGTTTATAATTCATAGCTGACTAAATTTGAAAAGGATGAAAGTCACCGAAATGTTGCCCAGGGGTGTCGTCTCTTACTAGTCACAGCACTGGTAGTGCTTGGGCAGGCATGGTCCGGTTGGTATGATTGTGTTTGTTTACTATCATGTAGTCAGGCTCATCCAGTTGGAGTGGTAGATCTGATCTCTAAGGTTTCATACATTTCTAGTAGCTATAGCTTTATTGTATCATATATCTCTTGATTTTGTTTTTTGAAGAGCTTGTATACCATAGAGGACTTTTTCTGTTCCTCCCATCCTGTCTAAGTCCTAGAATGCCCAAACAGAGAAAGTGAAGATAAACAGAGATGCGGCCTCTAGATGAGAAGGAAACAGCAGCAGTATTCGAGAAGCTCTTCAAGTTTACAGGCAATAACCTCAAGAACATAGTGGAGAGCCCATCGTATGAAGGTCCAGATGACAAAGCAGGCCGTTACTGTTTTCGCCTCCAAAAGAACAAAGTGTATTATGTAAGTGAAGCCTTGGTGAAGCGAGCCACAAACATCGACCGCAACAAGCTTGTCTCCCTTGGCACCTGCATTGGCAAGTTCACCAAAGGTGGCAGCTTTCACCTCACCATCCAGTGTCTCAATCTCTTGGCTGTTAATGCAAAACACAAGGTTTGGTTGAAACCCACTTCCGAGATGTCCTTCTTGTACGGTAATCACGTTTTGAAGGGTGGTTTGGGGAGGATTACAGAGAACACAGCAGCAGGTGATGGGGTGGTTGTGTTCTCCATGTCAGATGTGCCATTAGGGTTTGGGATTGCAGCCAAGTCAACGCAGGATTGCAGGAAGCTGGACCCGAATGGGATTGTTGTGTTACATCAGGCAGATATAGGAGAATACTTGAGGATGGAGGATGATCTTTGAAGTAGACTTGCCCTTGTCAGTTGGTTTCTGTGGGGGATTTTTTGTACTTGTAACATGGTAGATGTTAATGAAAATTTTTGATGGGTTTCATTGAGTATTTTTTAAGCTTGACTCGTAAGTTTAATTGCATATATAGTATGCATGGTTTCAGTTGAAGTGAATTTCCCTTTTATGTTTCTTTTGCTTATCATCTCTAATTTTGCAAATTCCTTTTCATGTAGTAATTTTATTATTCTCATTATAGTAATGGACTAGGAATCTTAGGTTATATTGGAGCTTCTGAAATTCTTTATATGCTTCTTTCATCTTTTATTTATTTATTTATAAATTTATAATTAACTTTGATGTTGAACTGTAGAGGTTTAAAGGTCTTTCTGGCAACATGGATTTTATTTATCAAAGGAAAATTGATTAAAAAAAAAAAACTTTTATCAAGTTGGCAAAGGGTTATTCAAGACTACTTAAGGGCTTTGGAGGGTTGAGCTGAACATTCAGCTATGCTGGTTCAGCTGCTTTGAGGTGCTCTGGATAAGCTATCTAAGCGGATTACCCAGAAAAAGACAGTTATTTGGGCTCTCCGGATTTTTCACCAAACAATACTTAAAGGTTGTCTGTATATCGCCCACCTCATAGAGTCAGAATTCGCTGCACTTCAGCTCTTCCAAATGGACATTATGTTGTGCAAATTATTTGCTTGGGCAGATCAGATTGTGATTTCCTATGATTTCCTATTTGGAGGAATAAAAGATAACTCAGCCTTAAATCTTAATCCCAACTTTTGGATTACATGATCTCTGTTCCTCTTTTCCAAAAAAAAGAAAAAAAAAAAAATCTCTGTTCCTCCAATGTGCTCTAATCTCCATCAGGAGCCATGCTTTTGTTCAAGCAATAAAAGAATTAGATTGAAAGAGCAAAAAGAATGAAGTCCGTAAAACATGGCAAAATTTGGATGCTAATGCAATTTAGATAGACATAATAGCCTTCGTATGGTAGGTTTCATTTTTTGACCCATCTTAGAGCTTTGGCAGTCAAGTTTGACCAGTATGAATTAATACTTTTCCCTTAATAACCTGAAAAATGTGCTTGCCAAAAGTGAAGGATCTTGTTGGTGGCATCTATTCCCCTATAGTCTATATGCATGTCAAATGCTCAATTTTTTGCTTGTTTGTAGAGCATAGATGTTTTTTTGTTCTTTTTTTTTTATCAAAATTGACCATAAATAAATATCTAACAAGACACTAGATATTGGATCCTGTTCAAACCAAAATCAATTTAGATGGATTGGATAGACCAAGATATTGAATTGGACCAATCTGGTCCAAAATATTTATTGAATTGGATTGGATCTGTCTGTCTGTAATGAATTTATATTGGATTTGGTTGAGCTAAGCCAATATCTTGTTCATTGATATAAGATAAGAATATAAGTGTCAAATGGGTTGAAAAATCAATCTAAATTAAAATAAATTTGAACAGATCGAATGATTTGGTTGAACTCACATTGGACCAAAATCCAGTCCAATTAACACCCCTAGACACTACTAGTAAAACAGTAGAAACACCAATTGGTTTCACCTTCAAATGTTCCCTGCAATCTTGTGACATCCATCTAGCGTTCATAATCAGCTAAGAAGACTTATTCCATCTAATTATATGGGGTCAGCTGCATTAATCTTGTTTTCACCATTCAATTCTGTGCATGGCCATATCTTTATTTCTTTTGTTGGTATCATTTAGTACTGCTTCAACCCTATTGCTTCTTATAGTGTTGTAGATGATTTTCTATGCATCTATCTTGTGATGACGCTACAAATAAAATCATCTTGATAACTGTTTAATGTCATCGGAATTTGTAGAAGAATAACAGCAGAGTCGTCAAGTTCATTCTACTTTCTAGCAGACTAGCACCAACCAGGGCTTCCTCCAATTCTTATTTGCAGTAAGTAACTTTGAACATATTATGGTTAGGGTTTGATCATGCCTTTTTCTGAAACCCATTCTGCTAATAGATTCAAGCCTTGAGACTCAGTTTGGAAAGAGTATAAATGCAAATATGTACAGTGTAAATACATACAAAATATAAGATTTTCTTGTACTTTTTCCGAACTCAGCCTGAAGAATTTTCTTATTTCCTTTAGGTGGCATATGGGAGCACGTTATCTGCTATGTTTGAGCTGATGGAATTGGGAATTGAAAGAACTCAGCTTCCTCAGTTCCACAACTTTCATTATTCTGATGCTAGGTCTACTTTCATAGCGATCGAACATTTGAAACCAATGTATTAAATACAGACCGAACTGGAACCATTTCTGTCACCGGTTTTTGAGTCAGTGGTTTGACCATTTGGTCCGAATGGACTGCCTATTGCAATTTAAAATTAAAAAAAATCAAAATAAAAACAAAAAATGGCCAAAAACCATTATCCAAGTCAAACAGGTCAATGGTTTAATCATCTGGGCATGGTTTTCAAAACTGGACCAGACTAGATGGTTGGACCGGAAAAACAGGGACCGTCTGTTTTACCCCAAAACCGTTATTTCACCAAAAAACGTTGATTTGGTCAGCAAACCACTGACCCGGGTGGTCAAACCATTCAAACTGTCCAACAGTTTTGGCCGTTTTTTATTTTTTATTTTTAATTTTTGGGAAATTGTCTAAAACTCACCATGAGTTTTCAACATTTCTCTTAAACTCACAACTTTTCAAAATGTCTAAAATTTACCATGTTAGTAAGTTTTTATTTTCCAAAACTCACCTTCCGTTAATGCTTCTCAATAGAGGTGTCCATGTCAGCATAAATAACAATTTTCATGACCAAATTACCCTTGAATGTGAGAAGAGGAAAAATGGTCTTTTCCGATTTTCAATTTTCTTATTTTTTTTTGCATTTTTAGTGTTTTGCTATAATTTCCAATGTTTTTTATAATTTTTCTATTTTCTACAATCTATAAACTTTCTTCTATTTTTGTTATTTATTTACAATTTCTGTGTTTTGTATAATTTTTGGCGTTTTTTCTACAATTTTTATTTTCTGATTTTGTTTTTCAATTGCTATAGTTTCTATAATTTGAAAATAATTTTATGTTTTGTTTGCAATTTCTATAATATTTTATATTTTTTTTGTAATTTCTATGTTTTTATGTATTTTTATATTTGAAAATATTTTTTTGAACTTTTTCCTTTTTTCATGTCTAAATATTAAAATGGTAATATATTAGCACCCATTAATTTATTTTGTATATATTTTATATTTTTCTATGAAGGTTAAAATGGTAATATATTAACACACATTAGTTTGTTTAACACCAAGTTAGTGACATGGTGAGTTTTAGACAATTTCCCGTTTTTTTGTTAGAATGGGTTGTCCATAACGACCAGTCCGTTTGAATTGGGAATTGGATCCCTAACTGGTTCGTTGCCCGATTCGGTTTTAAAACCCTTGCATCTTGGCCAGTAGGTTGCTGACCAAGTCAATCGTTTTTTTTTTTGGCAAAAAAGTGGTTTAGGGGTGAAATGGAAGTGGTTGTCTGGACAACTTCTAGGCCAAACAGTTAGACTGCTTGAGTCAATGACAGTTCGAAAACCATATTTGAAACCTAATAGGTTCTTAAGCTCGCTGAATTCCCTCTAGCTAATATAGAAATAGAAATTCCTTAAGACAATGTTAGGTTTGAAGGAAAAGGTAGGGAAATGAAGGAAAAGTAGTATACAAGATTTGTAAAGATTTCCCTACCTTTGTCTTCTTTTCCATGCTTTTTCCTTCAAACCAAACATACCCTAAGAAGGGAGTGATGATTTTGTAGTCCATGGAATTGGGGCAGAAACAGAATTTATTTCTGAAGTTGTATATCTATCCAACACAATTAAAAAACTGTCGCATTTTAGAAGGGCATATTGGCCATTTTTGAAAATAGTGCATTGCCTTTTTTGCAAAACCTAAAAGATTCCTAAATGAAATGAATAAGTGAAGATAGAGGTAGATAAAAAGGAGAGAAATATAATGTGGGCTCATTAAAATTTTTTATACAAGGGCATGTGGAGAAGGTAGGTATGCCAAAAGACGAAAAACACCCCCATATTTTAGCATTCAACAACAACAATAAAGGTAAATTATAAATAGGTACATGGGGTACTGACACTCAAGTGCCTGAACTTTCAAGTGGGAAAGTTTATATCCTGAACCTTTAGAAATATACACTTAAGTCTAACTCTGTTAACACCAAGGTTTTTAAAATTAAACCGGACAATGAACAGGTCAAGGGTCCGATTCTAGGGTCAAACGGTCTGATCGTTTGAACCAAACAGATAGATTGTTCAGACAAAAATAAAAAATAAAAAAGAGCAAAACTGTTGGATGATTCAAATGGTTCAACACCCCGTGTCAACGTTTCGCTAACCAAATCAACGGTTTTTAGCGAAATAAGGGCTCTAGGGTAAAACTGAACCGATCGCCTGACCGGTCTGACTGTCTAGTCCGGTCTAGTTTTGAAAACCACGGTTAAAACTGACATTACAAATGGGAAAAATTATAAAAATGCCCATGTTTGGATTCTCTTTTGCTCCCTGAACTTTTCTCTTTTTTTTTTTCGATGTGAAACCATCTCTATGCTTTTTTTTTTCCATAAAGAATAAAAGCATTCGAGTTCGAATGGAACAACGTAAAACAGTGAGAAAGAAAAAAAGAAAATCTGAATATAAACATTTCTGTGATATTAACTTCTATATAACAATAGGTTTAAAAGAGTTGGACTCAAATGTGTATTTCTAAAAGATTAGTGTCTAAAATGTCAGAACCTGAAAATTCAGGCCCAAGTATAAGGTCTCTCTCCATAATTTACCCTAAAAAGAATTTCAATGTGTCACTCAATTTAGCTTTATCAAGTGCACCAAAAAAACCCATTAATAAATACATGAAATAGCATTTGTATTATAAAGTAACAGTAATAATATTCCTAGCATATGCTCACATATGATGTGGAGTGTGGACTGTGAACAATGTAAGATCTCTCTCTCCCTCATGAAAACGTCTTGATGGGGCATAAAAAGAAGATATGTTATTATTGCATTTAGGGCCCAGCAGTTGGTGAATGGTGTTTACTGTGAAGACTCTTACCTCACAAAAGCTCAAGTGGTTGAATTGAATGACTTGTTAGTTGTCACCTTGTCCTTTTGTAGACTCTTACTCTAGATAGCCAGGTCTAGGGTGCCAATTGGACCAGATTTGATCCAGTCCAATCTGGTCTAATATGAATCCATTACAGATAGAGCAGGTCCAATCCAAACCATTTTTGACCAGTTCAATTCAACGACTGAACTGTCCAATCTGTTTCAAATTAGTTTTAATTTAGATTGGTTATAATACAAACCTGGTCCATTAACACCTATATTCTTATCTCCATCAATGGACCGGATATTGATTCAATCCAACCCAATCCAATATAAATTCATTATAGATGGACCTGATCCAATCCAAGTCCAATTCAATATCTTATTGTTCCATTCAATCCGCTCAAATTGATTTTGATTTGGATGGCGTCCAATCCAAAATCAGTCTATTGACACCAATAGCTAGGGTGGGTTCGAGCTGAGCCAAGCTGAATAGTACGAGGCTCAAGCTCGGCTCGAGACTGTTCTACAAGGCTCGAACTGGAGCTCAAGCTCGGCTCAAGTCAAAAATTCATAAGCTCAAGCTCGATTTTGAGAAAAATGTTTTATAAAAATAAAAAATTAAATAAAAAATATTTTTTATTTGATATTTGAAATATTAAGAATTATAATAATTAATAATTATAATATTTTTATTATATATCATTTTTTATAATTTTATTATATATATTCAAGCTGGCTCACAAACTTCACGAACCAAGCTCTAGTAGGCTCGAGCTCAGCTTATTTCATAATCAAGTCAGTGAATTGGGCTCAAACTCAACTCGAAACTCGATAGAAACTGAGCCGAGCCAAGCTTTCGGCTCGTGAAAAGCTTGGCTTGTTGCCACCCCTACCCGTGGCCAGGTCAACATTGCATAATTGGCTTGGGGTTTGGACATGAAAGAAGGAAGAAATCCAAAATAGCTTGAGAAATCTATTTATTGTCAAATTGAAAGAATTTATATTTCATTTTTCTGCAGTGACCCTGAAATAAGTAATACATAGAATTAAGAATGGATCATGTTGATCCCTGTGAGGGGATGAAGTTACCACGAAGGATGTAAACGTTCATTGATCACCAGCTCAACGACAGAGTATAGTAGCGGCTACAACTAGTCGGAAATTTGTTTATTTTCTGAGCTTTGACTCTGTCAAAGCTTCTGTCTTTGTCTCAGCTAGGTTATCAAATTCTCTGTTTTAAATTCTAATAAAATGGCCACTATCTTGAACAAAAGAGACTATCGTATGAGACAGAAATAAGGAGAGAATAAGAAATTTTATAAATAATTAAATATATACTTGTTTATTCATTCTTTAAGATGAGATGAGATGAGATATGGCCTTAAATTGAGCTGAATGAGAAGAAAAGGATTCATGCTGCCGAGGGCCCAGCGATGACGATGATGAATTGATGATGACAAACCTTTCCAAGTTCACTTGGGTTTTAATATCTGCCTAAAAGTATGGATGTTTGAATCAGATTATTATATGCCGCCACTGCAAACTACTCATGATTGCCTTGCAGAGAGAGGGGTTTTCTCTGTTTTTCTTTTTCTCCATCATCACACTCCACACCCCCCCCCCCCCGACACACACTCAATAAAAATAAACAAAATAATAATAATAGAAAGAAAATGAAACAGAAATAATAAGCTTTTTTATTTGCTTATGCTAGATGACATTTTAGAAAAGCATTTGATTATTGAACGGAATAACATGATTTACTCAATCATGATCTTCAAGTAAACTCTGCATTAAGAGACATTTTCTTTTGAAACTTGTATTTACATATCCATCAAAGCTCAAAATTGGATATACCAGAGGAAGAAATGGAAGGGAAGATAACCCAAGAGCTCAATTTTATTTTGGACTCAAGAATGATAATTACATAATGTATATACAGGTAAACAAGCTAACCTCACATCTCTGATAAAAGATTACTGATTTTCCGAAGCTCCTTCAGAGCTGCCATGGCTGTAACTTGACCTTTGCCCACGAGAATGTTTCTTGACAAGTTCTCCAATGATCCCACCTGACCTCTATCATGCTGGAACACTGACTCAAGTACCTGCCAGACAAAATGGTCAAGGATTCTCAGTTATTGGTGCAGTCAGTATAAGCCATACACTAACTGAAATGTTGTAAACGATCAAATTGTTACCTGAATATTTTCAAGCATTGTATGTCCAAGATTCCTCAAAGTGCCCAACACATTCTTGTCTACAGCATCTCCTGTACCACCAAGTCCAGAGGAATCACATTTATCAGTCGTCGCCTCTGAGGTACCTCCCACATTTGTGGACCTTGACACCTCTGAGTTACCTCCTTTCTCAGAGGCCCCTTCACCGCCACCACGTCCAAACCTCCAAAGCCATTGAAATTTACCATAATGCAACTTTCGCTCCTTCAAAATTGTTTCCTGTTTCCCTGTTGAATCCTTGTCGGATTCAGGCTGCTGTAATGTAGCATCTGTGGGATAGGAAACAGGAAGAGGTGTGTCATCTAGAGCAGTCCCACACTGCTCCAGATTATTGGATTCGCCATCATTGTCATCTACATATAAATTCGAAGAAACACTACTTTTCTCCGAGTCATTTTCATGGTCATTAGCTCCAGATAAAGGGCTTGATGAGGCAGAGAATATTGAGGAGTTTTCTTCACTACCAGTATGCCCACTCAAACTTGTCTCAACAGCTGTAGATGTAAAATTCTTATCAATGCAATTCTTTTCAGCACTGTCATTGAGGAATCCCTGCTCTTCCACATTAACACTGGAGAGAAGATCCTTTTGACTACAGATAGGATCTTTCTGATCAGAACATCCTGGCTTCTCAACATTTTCCTCAAAGCCAAGTTCTCGGGACAGATCTTCTAATAATCTTCTCCTAACAAAGGATATTGAATCCTTTTTCACACTTGTGGTTTTTGCAGGAGATGGATCTGACTCTGCCCTAGTCAGGCTCAATCTAACTTTCCCTGATGACCCTTTTTTTCCAGAAGGAACTTGTTTTCCGGAACTTCCTTGATGAAGCTCTTCTGCTTTGTGCAACACCCTCCACTTTTCTTCCCAGTAACTCTCAGGTACCACCTTTAGTGGGGTTCTAGGAGAAATTGAACCAGAGGAAAGGCTATGAACTCTGGTTAGAGTAGATTTCCTGTCAAAGGCCCCATAGAGAAAAGGAGACAGTGAGGAGATACTGGTATCCAGAGCAAGAGACTGCAAAGATTTTGCCTTCTCTATCAACTTCTTCACATTTGCATTTTCAGGAAAGTTTAGCAATCTTTGGAGACAAGCAGTAGCAGTCTCAGTAGCAAGCAGGGAAGATCTCAAATGAAGTAGCATTGAAACAGCCATTGCTGAGATGAATGCCCCACGAGGAGAACCAAGGACACCAAAGCCAGAACCATCATCATCATTGGCACTAGCTATTAATTTACTATTGTCAGCTGCAAATATTTCATCCCAGATTATCAAGAGGTCTTCTAGTAAGAATTCACGTCCAAATAGAACTCGCAACCAACGGAGTGCAAAGTACTGGGGTTCTACCCCAAGCTCAACAAGGTGGCTGTGCAGAGATGAATCAACAATAGAAAGCAAATGATACAATGCAGAAGAAGCTTCAATTACTGGAGGTAAGCCTGTCTGGGACCCAAGGGTGGGGGAAGAAGAAAAGTAATCTGCCATTGCCACAGCACCACGAGCCCCACTCATTAAGGCATCAAACATACAATATGCATCATGTTCCATAAATCTCTCAGAGAGGAGAATACCCAATTCACCCTCTGCCCCATAAGCATCACTTAACAATATAATAGTCTGTACCTCAGGATTAAGCTCATCAAGACTACTGACCTTGTTGGCACTTCCCTGTAAGTTGTTCTCATCCATCCCCATGCCCCAATTAGAGGAATCTGGTGTGCTCAAGAACTTGTAATCACACATAACATCACCTTCAGTTAAGGACAGCCCATCAAACTTATCAGTAAAATGGTCTTCATAAATTTTCCGAACTTGAGAAAGACATTGCACATCAACATGAAGAACGTACAGTAGTGGAGCCAATAGTTCATGCATCCCTATAAAGAGAGAGAGAGAGAGAGAAGAAGAAAGATATATATATATATATCAATGAGAAAACCAACAAGAGATACTACAAAGACACACACATACACAAAGGACTTTCAACAATTTAATCATAAATGATAAGAAGTTTAATCTCTGGACAAGTTAAATGGTTTGAACATATCGGACAATTGGAGGTTACAAAGGACCAAGAAAAGTTTAACATTATTGAGATATTGTGACTATAAGTTTACATGCTTCTAAGTTCATAATAGACCACACTCCAAGGGTAAAATTATTTTGAAGTTCAAAGTCCAAGGGGAAAACCTATTAAGGGATTAAACTTATTCTACAAATCTTCAGCAACAGAAAAAGGAAAGCTTATCCTGATGTCTATGAACTAGATAACTTGCCTTGTCTGTAACCATATTCTGGATGTCTAAGGCACCACAACAACAGTATCCTTCTTAACATGCCTTGACATGCTGGCATCTGGAAGTAGCTTCCATGTTCTGGATATAAACGTGACAAATCCTGGTCAACCATTTTCTCTAGCTCAGCATTGCGGAAAAAACGGCCCCACATGCTATCTGGCATTGGATACAAGATAATCAGTGGAAAATGCATTAAGATTTAAAATAAAAGATCACTTAAATGTTGCTCATGAATCCATAATGATATTATGTGTTACTCTTAACATTTCCCATTCAACATTTTCTACATGCATAGACATTTTTTCTGCAACAACCCAAGTTCCTTGCTGTCATTATCTATTAGAAAAGCATAATTAGAGTGAAATATCCATTAGAAACTTCATAAATGTTGAGCAAGAGATGTGAATATTAGAAGATTTTGGCCAGAGAGATAGCAGGCTTGATATAAAACTTAGTCTTAAATAAAAGCTTAAGCTATAACAGAATTCCTGGAAAGTAATAATAAAGTAAACATACCAGGGTTTTGTGATAGTGGATTGTCCATGATAAGATCAGGAGAATTATTTCCCTCTTTAAGAAAATGCGGATCAACTAGAAGGCGCCTTCTCAAACCAGCATACCTGTAAAGAAAATCAACTTAGAACATAAGATGGTTATATCATGTTATGACAACAAAGATATAGCTCAAAAGTTTTTACTAAAATATTGTACACTGAAGCATTAAAGTTATTATGCTTAGACATGGTAGTTGCTATCTCGAGGACTCCAACTATGTATAAGCTTGACACACTTAACTAACCCTTAATCTCAATTATTTAGGACTGGCTACATCATAATTGCTATCTTGAGTACTCAAATTATGAATAAGATTGACAAACTTAACTAACCCTTAATCCCATTTATTTGGGACTGGCTACATGAATTCTCTCCTCACATTGTGCGCTATCTAGAGACATGAAAAACCTGACTAGATAATATCAAAATAAGTATGGCTTTGAGTTTGGCTGATCTAATATATGCATAGAAAACTAGATTGCTAAAACTTAGTACATGTACAACCATGTAAAGTTCTAGGTTGGTATGCATCCATGTAACCTGGTTTATTGCTAGTCTCGATAGATGACAATGTGGTCATAGTCTGTCCTATTATGAATTAGATTGTTATCAATTGAATGCATGCTAAGAACCTAAGATGGCACAATATGAATGCAGCTATGCAGGAGCAAAGAGTCCTGACACTATCAATTAGTCATGATGGTAATATATCCAATGGATATTGGATGCCTCATCTAGAGAGAAACAGATTCAAATACAACTACCAATCTATCATGCTCATGTTGATCTATTGCCCTTAGTTTGCAAAGATGCTACCTTCAAATTCATGTATTTAAATGTACATTTTAAGCAAAGCAGTTTTCTTCTTTCAAACTAACATGAGAGTCTTCATGATATGATGCTTATACAAGTTTCTGTTCTGACATTCATAAAGTATCTTTTACTAGGAGTCATCGAAATATGTAATTTGTGCATTTTTTTGTTGACTAAAAATACATAAATTGTTTAACAGTTAAATGAAGAGGATATTGTACTTCAGAGGCAGCTACATGAAGCACATCTAAGCATTCAGGTATTACAGTTAAACACCACAAGCAAGTCATACAATCAACTAATAGCACATTAGGACCAACACTTTGATCTTTACTGGCACAAAAAGAAAGTTAAATGATACCATAAAAGAACCAACCAAGAATAACCAAATAGCTCAGCAACACACCAATAACTCTAAGATCCCCATTAAGTCAAACAAGAAGAAAACAGAACGACTACGACCACAATCTGAAATAAATTTCACCAAGCTGAAAACACCCCTTTAAGAGTAGACACAAGGAAAACCAAAACTACTTGCATCAGAGACGAGGGAGTGAAGGGATTTCTAAAGAAATCAGAAACTAAGGGGTAAAAAAAATGCATTAGGGAGAACTTTATCAAACTGAAAAGGAAAGTAGAGTCTCTTTGTGCATCTGAACATACCAAATGAAAACTGAAAAGAACAACCCTTTAAAGGCAAAATTTTAAGCTCAAAATTCCATGCCCATGCTAATCGCAACAGAGACTCGATATTTGGCTTGAAGGGCTGGCTATGAACAGCTATTAATTTCCATAAAGAAACGAACTTTCCATAAAATTTCAACCACCAAACCTTATTTGGCGAAAACAAAAATCGCCAGATGGAGGAAACTCAAAAATTGGAAATGAAGAAAAAAGCAAAAAACAAATCAAACAAGTCATACTCCTACAGAAACCCATGGTGATAATTGGCCAACCATATCAAATGGCCTGAAGAAAAAAAAATAGAAATTATCAAATTATTACCTTCTTCGAGTATCTGCTGTGACCCGCCGGAGTTCTTCGATGGAAGAAGAAGATGGCAAAATCCCCAAATTTATTCGCCACTGAACGCTTCTGAGATTGGAAAACCAAGATTCTCCACCACATCTCTGAGTGGAAGAAGAACAGGGAGCTGAGGACACCGATGGCGATTCCGGCAATGTCACCTCAATAGGAGCCGGGGACATGATTCTCCAGCCAACCCTTCAAGACCCAAATGCCCGAAGTTCTAGAATAAGAAGAAATCCGATTTAAAGAAAATATTTCCGAGTAAAACCACTGTTAAACCCAAAAAGTAGACATCTTTCGCAAGAAATTAAAATGAAAAACTGCAAACATGAAATGGGTTCTTCGGTGGAAGAAAGAAAACAAAGATTATATACGATTCGGACCGAATCGGGGAGATTTATCGAAATTAAGTAAGAAATTTGGGGAAGAAAAGAAGGCGAAATCACAGTAAGAAAACATGGAGGAAAGGAAAAGAAAACGCAGAGGACAGAGGAATTTCCTCGGGTCCAAAAACAGGTTCGTAATTAAGTTACGTAAATGATTCGGGAAGAAAATTTGGCGGAATTGGAGGAGGAAGACGCAGTTACGCACAGACTTTGCGTCCCAGCGACGGATCTCTAATTCTCTATTTCCCTTTTATCTCCCTCACTTTTTTTTTCTTTTCCTTTTTTCGAGAGAGAAAAATCTCAAGAAAATACTAAGTTTGTTTCTTCAGAGAGAGTATTTCTTAGAACGGGGGGTGTTGGTGTTGGGCCGTCTTCTTCTATCTACCGGTACCCATCGACCAAATCCTGCTAATGGTAATGATGAGAGAGAGAGAGAGAGGGAGAATATTTTAATAAATAAGCAATTAATTTAATTAATTAATATCGTGAAAAAAATAATCTCAGGAGTATAGAACTATAGATGATGGAATATTCGTCAAGTTTACTGGGTCTAAATTTCCCATGGAACAGTTGCTTTTGAGTTTTGATCAGCACGGTATTAAAAGTACAAAATTGCCCTTATGTTCAATGACCATGCTACCCCTATAAGGGGTCCCAAAGAAAAGGAAACCCTAGTAATTAATCCCATCAGCAAAATTTAGCCCAACCGTTCTACAGTTTGAAGCAGGGGCGAAAAGGCCAAGACCAAGATAATTTGATTTGGGGACCCTTAATTGAGTGACTCAAATCGATTCAGTGTTGATTCTTGATTCCATTGTTTCTCTGTGTGTTCTACCTAAAGAGAGAGAGAGATGTGGATTTTAGATTGATTTATTGGTTCAGTCACTCAGCCACTATGAGAGGGAGATGTGGATGGTGAATTTTATTTTTAATAAAATAAAATAGAGGTTGCTCAAAATAGGATATTAAATTGGTTCGGTCACCTATTATTATTGTGTAATCACACTTAATTTTGAAGGTGATTTAGTTAATAGGATCTCTAAAACGTTATAACAGAGACATCTGAACCAAATCCTGTTGGGGGTTAAAGAGGATGGAGGATGAGTTACCCCTTCAGTCACAAAATTATCCTTACACCATCTTACAGTCTTTTTCAATCGTGCATTGAAAGCATCCATGTATTATTTTTTATTGATGCGTGGATATTTCCAATACACAGCTACCAGGGCATGTGAGCATAGTGTGATGATTAAATCCGATTTGTTTGGCTTTTTAGTAAGTTATTTATCCAGATAAATGTGCTTATCTGGGTAACTGAATTTGTCCATGTTCTTTTATTAAAGGTAATGACCATTTTAGTCATAAAAATCATTATTTAAAGGGGCATTTTTATCCTATTCAAGTGTTAATAATTTTCTCTCAGTTGAAAATTTTATTTACCCGTTAAACTTTTCATGGTCCCCACATATATCTGAAAAAATAACATGAGTTTCTTGGTCAATGAAAATTAAAATCCCATCGACCAACTTTCTCTCCTCTCAAAATCTGAAAAAATAACACTCCCTTAAAATAAATGCAATGAATGACATGGCCATTGTCAATCCCCTTTTAGGAATTTTAAATTATATATATAATGTATAGCATTTTACATATGAAAATATTTAATATATTATATCAATGTTTTAAGAAACGACTCAGAATCAGAGCCGTTATGGCCACCAGTTTTTATGTTGACAATTCGACTGTTTGGTTCAAACGGATAGCCCGTTTTGACAAAAAAAATAATTAAAATAAAAATTGGCCAAAAATTATTGAGTGGGTCAAATAGCTCAACCGCTCGAGTCAATAATTCATTGACCAAATCAACAATTTTTGGCTAGGGACCGGATTTGGGGTAAAATAGAACCGATTGCTTGGATGGTTCTGAAGCCAAACAATTCGATCTTCTAGATGATCAATGGATCGAAAACATTGTATTTTAGGAATCCACAACTTTTCTTTTATAATTTAACTTTTTAAATGATAACGTATTAAATTCAAATACATTTATGATTTATCATTATTAATTATGATCCTAAGCCCAGATTTTGTTCAATCCGTCATTAACATGGCTAGTGGATTTGAACTAGTCACAATCCCAGCTTGAGTCAACCACTAACATCATCATCATCTATCATCTAAACCTTATCATAACTATATCCCCGATATCCCCATATGAATCATGTTTTGCCATCCCCTTGCATTCAATGCCACATCCATTCTTAAATTATGAGCCATTAAAACATCTTTTAGGACCTGTTTGGTTAACATGAATAAAGGTCAAGAATTGGAATCGGAATTGGATTCAGTTGATTTCAATTCTTATTCCAATTCTTATTTGAACCAAACAAATTGTGGGAATAGACTACTTTGATTCTGATTCTAACTATAAGCCAAACGGATCCTTACTATTTAGACCCATATCCTTTTTAATCTACTACAAGCCTTTCTAGTGCCTTCTGCCCTATAATATCTATGCATATGATTAAAGTTGTATTTGGAATTCCTTATTTTAAGGACTTATCTCCTTTTTACATTTATATATGAACACTGAATTTTCAACAACAAAAGGGAAGTAAGTCATTAAAATAAGGAACGCCAAATGCAGCCTAGACCATCTTAATTTACTTAATTTTTTCATTATAATTTAAATGTAAAAACGATTCAGCCTTGGGATCAGCTATTAAAATACTGCTTTAAATGCTTATAGGGGCGGAGCCAGGGGTGGCGGAGGGGAGCCATGCCCCCCCCCCCCCCCCCCCCCCCCGAGTTCAAATTTCCACAAAACCCATTTAAATTCCACTTATATTTTGACCCCCTTATCCATATATTCTTAACTTTTGGCCCTCCCTATCCATGTTTTCTAGGTTTTGGCCCCCCTTAACAAAGAATTCTAGTTCCACTCCTCAACGCTTACAACTGATCTGATTATACAAAGAGGAGCATAATTTGACCAGAATAAATCAGATATTAATGAAAGGGAAAATCTGTGATGCATGAAAAACATAATATATAAAATTACTTTTAACCAATTAAAACCCACCAATAGGGGTGAGCATCCGGTTTATTCGGTTAAAAACTGAACCATATAAACCGAAATTTTAAAAACCGAACTAAAAAAATAAAAACCGAAACCGAAATGTGAAATTTAGAAAAAACGAACTAATCGAAATCAAAATTTTCAGTTCAATTTTCGGTTAAAACCGAATTATAATAATATATACTTTATTATATATATTATAAAATATATAATATGAAATCGAATTTCAGTATATTATATATTAATATATAAATATATAATATATTATATATTATATATTATATATTATATATAATAATAAAAAGTTTGGTTAATTCAGTTAACCAAAATTCTAATTCTAAAAACCTTAACCAAAAACTGAAATAACCAAACACCAAAAAAATTAAACCGAAAAAAGTAAAATAAAAATTTTCGGTTCGATTATTAGGTTTTAACCGAATTATCCTCACCCCTACCTAACACCTAATTGACTAAGTTTTTTTTTGGATTATCATATCTTTCTAATATTTTAGTCGAACTCTTTTGATGAAAAATTAGTGGAGATGTATCAGAGGAGGCCAAAAATATGTACAATGCTCACATGTATCCACTCAGACTGATGGAGGCCTTTTCCAGAGTAACAAACAAGAAACCCGTCACCTTCAAGCGCCCAGTGAACCATTAAACCAGAATTATTCTGAGGGATCCAAGAAGAAGGCTTAGTACTGTGAGAGGAACACGTGTAATGCATGGACGCCACGATGCCAACTGGTTCAAGTAAAGTAGTTAAATCACTTTGTTTGTTTCGGCATGATCCAATACTTTGTGGCCTACAGTTGCCGAACTTAACTTTGAGTGGTACAAATGTCGCCTTTCCATCACTCATCAGTTGCCTACTGGTTTACTCTGAAATCTGAATCAGATCGGGAATTGTCGACTGTGGGGGCTCTCAAACCGGCCAAAGTGGTCAGGAGGAGGGAGTGTTTGTTAATGTGGTAAAATTGTCTTTATGCATAGCCAGGGGAAAACGCGTTCTTTCGGGCCGTACCAAATTTTATCTTATGTTGTAGAATATGCCACACCTTGGAACATTAATAAAACATTGATTCGGTATATCTTCACGAAAACATTTCTATTTCAATTCCCAATCTTTGGAATACAACACATAATCAAGTACGAAATACCTTGAAAATTCTAAGTATCCACTTGGTTCACTGTTGGTATTGAGATCAAAATCTTTTAAAATTAGAATCAGAATGATCTATTCTCATAATCTGTTTTGGCAGAGATAAGAATCGGAATGATAATTAAAATCAATTGGAATGGGATTTCTTTTCTAAGGGAGGGAGAGGGAATAGCCAATGAGAGAACGTCATTTCATCAGGAATGAGAATGAGATTTTAATTCCATCCAACGAAATTGTTGGATTTGAGATGGCCCCATTTGGTTTGCAGAAATAGGAATCCAGAATCGGAATCGGAATAGTCCAACTGTTTGGTTGGGTGGAACCATTCCTGCTGGAATGGCATTCCTCCATTTGAGGGGATGGACATTTTCCGCCTCTCCCTTGGGAATGAAATCTCATTCTTGCTAATTCCACTTCTCTTTCCCATTCCTGTCTAAACCAAATAGACTATAAAAATAAACCATTCCAATTCCGATTCTAATTCCGACTGCAAACCAAACAGACCTTAAAACTTATTATTTTAACTTGTCCATTTTGCCTACTATTTATGCATTAAAACTAGATTTCCTATACTTTCTATGCTAATCAATCATCACTGGACAGGTGTTTTATGCAAAGTACCATGAATGAACTTGTTTCCTTCACTTTCATTGAGTCTGACTGTCTCAATAGAGAAAAGGTAATTACAACTATTTTTTCTTTTTGGAATTACATATCACACATGGCAAGCGATCAAGGGTGGAGATAGAACAAAAAAAAATGTGGAGACAGACCGTGCTTACAATAATTGCAGCCCCATATTAGGAACATCTCCCTTTGTATGAAAAAAATATATAAACATGGAGATGTTCTAAATTCATGGCTGTAGGTATTGTGAACATGGTGTGAGGACTGAATTCAGTCTCTTATATATGAAAGGATGCCTAGTACAATCTCAGCTGCTAAATCATGGACAAACAGTTGAAGCAGTTTTTTTCCAAACAGCCAAACTACTGCAGCATCATGTGTGTATAGTATAGGTAGCCTCTTGTGGGTAGCAGATTTGAAGTCTTCCTTTTCTTCTTTTTGGTGACATGTGGGAACAAATCCTGATCACCGTGTGACAGGTTTTTATTTTGTTACATACAGTGAAAATCCATAGACCTGACTTGAGGGGTAAGATAGGGTAACTGATCCGTTTCTTCAATTAAAAAATATAAAATGAATACAATCCTAATCACCAACTGATCCGTTTCTTCAATTGAAAAAAAAAAAAAGCTGGTTGATTGGTTGTGAGTTTTCCCATTATCATGTTTTTCTGGCATAATAATCGAACCCCTAAATTGCCCCTTGATTGAAAAATTCATTATTATGTCTTATAATGAATAAGATTTTAAAGAGGTTGTGAATTTATGTATAAAATACAAAGTTTTGCACTTTACTGTATATTGTTTAATTGTTTATCCTATCAAAGATAAAACAATAATAATAAATCATTTAGTTCAGCAACTCTAAGATGTTATCAGAAAGTCCTTCAGTTTGACTGTCACAATCTATTGATGCAGGAAAAAATGCAGCAAATTAGTCAAGACTCGCCTGTTACAAAGTGGTTGGTTTGTGTAAGAAGTGCTAAAAATAAGTGTAGTAACTAAGTGGAGATTGCTTAATTGACAATTTTATATGTTATAGATGTAAGTGTAGAAGGATTTTCTTTTTGGTTCAGGGTAAATTTGTACTCTGGTTCACTTTTGCCTTTGTTTGGCAACATTACATTTATGCAATGACAAATGACAAAAAACATATTTTCAGATACATATTTACATTGATAATAAGATGTAAAAGTACATCAATAAAAAATAAGTAAATTTGCATTCAAGTCTACTTTTGATAAGAAAAAACATGTTTTATTGGAATTGGTATTTGCATCCATTACAGCTAAAAGTCTGTTTGGCAAGAAGGTAAATTTATAAGTGCAAACTTTATAATTTATATGGGCTGTTTTACACTTGGCATATTTGCATTCATACTTATTTGTATGGTTTCCAAACACAACCTATAGTAGCGCATGGAAATAAGTTCCAAAACTCGTTTGTCAGATCGGTTGTGTTTTGATTGATGGAATTTAAGATTGGAAATTAAATATAATTCCTCAGTTCGATCTACAATTTTTCTGATGCGGATACCAATTCCATTGTCGTATCAATGGAGCATTTAGGGAAAGTTTTTAAAATTTTGGTAAAAACTCCACAAGAATTTTCCTTCAACATTTTGATTCTATCTCATTTTCTATCAAACCAAACACAGCTAACAGAAGGGAGTCGTGATTTCAACTTTCAGAATCAATAAATAGAATTTTTTTTGTTCTACTTTTGCTTACTTATCCAAACACACCTAAAAAAATAGTTATATTTCTAAGGGTACATTAGTCATTTTAGAAATAATATATATTATCTCCACTTGACTAAGGATTCATTTGGTTTGCAGGAATAGGGGTCTGAAATTAGAATTGGCATGGCCCATTTCTATTCCAATCATTTAGTTAGAGGGAAATCAAAATCCAATTCATTCCTTGTGGAAATTCAGTTGGACATTTTCTCCCCCTCCCTTAGGAATGAAAATCACATTCCAGATAATTTGAATTCCCACCTGAACCAATCATGTGGGGGAATATAGCATTCTAATTTCAATTCCAAAGGATTCCAATTCCAGTTCTTCTCCCTTAAAGAATGAAAATCCTATTCCAGTTAATTTCAATTCCCGCCTGAACCAAATATATGGGGGAATATACCATTCTGACTTCAATTCTAAAGGATTCCAATTTCGATTCCAACTATAAATCAAATGGACCTTGAAAAAATCTTCAATCAAACAAGTTAGAAAAGATAAATTGTAATTTATTTAATAATATAAATACATAAAAATGAAAGAAATAAATTTGGACACATCGGGGCACTTGGAGAATATGGATATGTCAAGAGACAAAAACACCCTTCATATTTTAGCTTTTGTCATTACCAACTGACTCATCACTCACTCCCAGAGGAATAACAAATAGGATTTTTCCTTTTTTTTTTTTTTTTGTGAAAACCTTTATCGATAAGAACTTTAATAATTTCTTCTTGGTAATTCAAACAACAAAACCCATTATGTAAAATCAGAAGATACAATCAGTTCTAACCCAGATTTCCTACTCACTTTTTTTATCCAGTCTTTATCGGCTGTAGGGGTGTCCTGGTTCGGTCATGGGCATATTTTGCAAATCGAATCGGTACCACCAGTTTTTGCATCAGTCCGAACCGAAATTGAATCGAAACAAATGGTTCACCGGTTAATTGGTCTTCAGTTTTCGGTTTTTTTATTTTTTTCATTTTTATTAAAAAAATGTTTCAATAAAGGAAAAAACCTGATTCAAGCCAAGTTTGCCTAAAAATCTACACAACATGATATCCAAAAAAAATCATTTACTTGTAAGTCTACCATTATTGAAGTAGAACCAGCGACGGGCGACAGTGACGACAATTGGAGAGGAAAAATGGTTTGGTTCTGTGATTCTGTCTGAGGAGAAGAAAGAAGACTATAAGAGACTAGAGGTGACAGGGACGGGGGAGAAATAGAAAACCGGCACACCAGACGACGACAACGGTGACAGAGGAGAAGAAAGAAGAGGCGACGACGACGGCGATGGGAGAGGAGTGGCGGCTTACCTGCTAGGGTTTCTGGCGAGTGGCCTCCAGCTTCTATTGTTCAAACAAGAAGAAAGAATAAGAGGGGTTTTGTTTTGGGGTTCAAATGAATGAAAAACATTCATTTTTTAGGGCTTGGGCCGAGAGAGGGTTAGAGGGGCACTAGGTGCTGGATTGTGCTGGGCCGCTAGGGCGGATAAACATATTAAAATAAAATAAAAATACATAATATATAAAAGTTGGTCATTAACCAACGGTTTTTTAATAGATTAATTGAAAACCGAACCGATCCTTCAGTTTTTTAAAAAATCAAACCAAAACTGAATTGACCAATTTGATCGAATTTTTTAAATTGATTTCTTTGATTTGAACTGATTTTTCGATTTCTTATAAATACCCCTAACTGGCCATATATTACAGCCATACATCTTTCAATTCATAATAGAAATGTGTAACTGCAATTCATGACGGATAGAAAGTGAATAGGAAAAGTGAGAAAAATCCCGTTTCGAGGATGGACAATTCCACCAGACCACCTCGTGGGAAAGTTTCTGACTCTGCCGTTTCGAGGATGGCCTACATATATTTATATTTGGCAAAGTAAATGAAGAATAAATAGAGAATTTCAATGCAGCATGCACTTGAGCTTATCAAATGCCCTTAAAGGACAACTGGACAAATAAATAAATGATACACCATGAAATATATAATATTCCTGGCATATACTCACATATGCTGTTGAGTGTGGACTGTGAAGTGTGAAAGACCAGTCTCTCTCTCTCTCTCTTGACCAATATGATGACCTGTTTGGCCGTGCATGAAATGTTAGAAAGAAATCTTATCATTAATTTATTATAATATTTGAGGTTAGCGGGACAATGGGTCATGAAAAATTAGGAATTAAGACAAATTTCAGTAGTACTCACTGCTTTAGAGAAAGGGCTAAAATGATGGGTTGCAGATGGAATGGTTGGAATTATCGAAGATCGAACTAATTTGATTTTGTTTTTGTCTGTTCTAGCCTTTATATCTTCATGAATAAAGACATCACCCAATGTGGTCTCAATTATCTGAGGTGTTGGGAGAGATGAACTGGATACAGATTAAACCTTATATAATTTTTCGCATGAAGTGGCCCTTCTCAGATTTGAATCAATCAAATCAAAGCTTATTGTTTCATTTTTAGCATGCTTTTAAAAAAATGACTTAGAAATGGAGTTGTTCTGGCCACCAGTTTTTGGATCGATGATTCGATTGTCTGGTTCAAACAGATAGTCCGTTTTGATAATAAAAATAAAAAATGGTCAAAAACTATTGAATAAGTCAACGGTTCGACCGCCCAGATTAATGAATCATTGACCGGTTTAACGATTTTTGGTCAATACCAGATTTAGAGTAAAATGGAACCGATTACCTGAACAGTTCTCAAGCCAAACGGTCCAATCATCCGAGTTTTTAAAGAAGTCATGAGCTCTTTAATAACTGAAACTGAACTTAGATAGATCATTATATTTTATCATTAATTTAATTATTTTTAACAACTAAAAACAAAACAATTAGCCTTTCAGTTCAGCAATTTCATCAGCCCTTATACTTTTCAAGCTGATATTAGCTGGTTTTCTCCCTTGAGCCATACTTCTCAGCTCTTTATCAGATGGTTAAGCTCATATTATCAAATTAGGTTTTTGTGGGGATTGCCTCACCCAAAAAAATAGCCAAACATTTGATAATGAACAGTTAGATTCTGCCTTGACGAGGTCACACATAGTCGGTGGTTTGGTTATTGCATGGGCCATATGTGGTTTTAGTTGTGTTTGTTGTATAAGTAATTAGTGCCTTCACTAATATAAAACAAAACAAAGAAAGCAAAGTCAAACAGAAACACATACAAAACAGCTTTAATTAATTCATCTATCCTCATATTTCTCTATTGTTACATATCATTCTGAAGAAAAAAAATAACAAAAGTCAGAATACAAATTAAAAAATATAAATACTAGGAAGATATATAATTATATAAAGAATATAAATACTAGGAAGAAAAAAAATACCTAACATTTGTTTGCAAATGGTGCAAAAGTATGAGAGAGCAAATGAATTGAATGTAAATTCTGATTTATTTTGTTTCAAACTTTACTTTATTTTATTTATTTGCAGCATAGGTGAAGCTAAATAAAATATAAAGAAAAATATAATAAAACCAACAAAAATAAAAGTAAACTAGAATTTACATTCTTAGAAATACACTGCACTAGTGAATACAGCCCTAGGATCAAGGAATTTAGATACACCTCTGATTTGATACTGATCATAAGGTGTTTGTGGTGGTGTACTGAACTTAACTTTGTAATTTAATATTACAAAATCATTTCTTTTCATTACATGTAAGATTCTCTATCTGACATATGAAGGAGAAGATGCCACTCAACAATGCTTCATGGCCTTGGAAGGTACATATACCCACCACCACCAAATCAGTAATGCATTATTTGTTTTTGGATGTATGTGTGAAAGAGAAGTCTTTACATATGACAACACCTTTCCCTTCTTTATCCTTTTACTTACAAACTAAGCTTTAATTTGCACACTAATTTCAATTTGCTTCAAGTTGGATTAAAATAGGGGGATTACATTCTTTTCCTCAAAGGGGCTATGCATGATGAAAAAAAGAAGAAAATAATGTTAAATTTAACTTAATTATATTGATGAATTTAATGAACATATTATAGTACAGGTACAATGCAATGGGGCACAAGTGCTGTGCAATGGTTACATCTTACATCAACATATATTATTGATCTAGCATTACCACATGGTCGTCGTTATCATCATCTAAATCTTGTCTCAACAATATGAGATCGGCTACATGAATCTTACTTCGCCATTTCATTCTGTTTAATGTGATATCCATTGTGGTGTGCATTGCACAGTCAATCCCAAGTCTAGACTTGTATTAGATTGACAGGCAGCACTGAAACTTTTGCCAAATTCTCATAATCAGGAATCTTAACATTATCACGTGGTATATGGAAATTCTGTTTGCGAGTTTGTGCATAAATGATAGAGATTGGTATTCATTTTTACTTAAGTCCACATTATTATTATTGGCTAACACATGTGATGGTGCGCAATCCGGCCGGTTTTAGCTGTCAACGAACTCGCCTCTGAGCTAGAGCGTCGGTGGACCTGAAACGGGGAAGATGATAGAGCTCCGGGGGGGAACCCGGTGTGATAACTCTGAAGCTCAAGTCAGTAATCTCTCAAAGGCAAATTGTAGACCAAATAGCGCAAAGTTCATCTACCTTGTTTGTTGGGGGCAGGGGGTTCTTATAATCACTTCGCGCACTCGCTTCGAGGCCCTTGTCAGGTCGGGTATGATTACCCTTGCGTCTGTCAATTCGGCCGCCGTCCTTTCTGTTGGGACAAAACCGTCACTGCCTAACCGTCTCTCTAACTGGAGATGGCGGTGTCGGGTGGCGGTGGCAGGTGGCCGTTTAGAGTGCGGTCGTCAAGCGTCAGATCCCAAGTCAGTCCGGTGCGGCGCCCTCGGGTACGGACTTCCTCAGTGTTAGGCATGGTACAATTTGTTAGGTTTTGGTGCTCGGAAGGTAACGCAGAGTGGTGAGCGAGGCGGTCTTGAGTTCGGAGGTATGTATAGGGCGGGCCAGTTCGGCGAGGTGTACCCCGAACTGTTACAAGGTTGGCTAGTTCGGCGAGATGTACCCCGAACTGTTACAAGGTTGGCCAGTTCGGCGAGGTGTACCCCGAACTGTTGCAAGGTTGGCCAGCTCGGTGAAGTGTATCCCGAACTGTTACAAGGTTGGCCAGTTCGGATTACTTTCTGGTTTGGGGCCAAGGGTGAGTTCGGGCCCCCAGTAGGGAGTTTGGTCCGCTGGCGTCTCCCCTTGGTGTTCGCGCCTTAGGCTCGCTTTTGTGCCGAGCTGTTGTTTTTGCCACGTGTCGCATAATTGTGAGGTCGGGCCAAATCTTCCTTCATCAATTGCCCCCCACTCCTCGTGCAAGGGTCTTGCCCTGGCGCGGGGAGTTTTGCGAGGTAGTAGGTGGATTTATCCCGTCCTTTGAACCTTGAATGCGCGAGTTGCTTTTGCGAGGGTTCTTCGGTTTCCGAGAAGGCGGGAAACATGCCTAATAAATGTTGATGGTTGACCGCGCGCGTTTTGAATTTCAAAAGTTCGCGCCGCTGGGACGTGACAGCGGGTCATTCAAACTTGAAAAAAGCGCGCCACTGCTGGACATGCGCTAGCATTTGTTAGGGAGACGCGTGGCGTGGTTAGTTTCAGAAAGACGTGCGTCAGCGCGACGTCGGTTTCAAAAAGACGTGCGCCGACATTTCGCTTTTTTTGGAAGGACGTGCGCCAATCATGTCTCAACCTCAGGGGACGTGCGGTCAGCGCGAATGTGGGCCGTCGGATCATCTTTGATCTGTACGATCGGTTATTGGTTACTGTAGCTATAAATAGTGGGGGACCCCAGTCGATTTGTCACTTCTACGGTTTGCCTATTGAGCTCGTGTCCAACTTTTCAGCTCACATCCAAGTTTTTTCAACTCGCGCCTAGGCTGGTTACATAGCCTCCAAGGTTTCTTTGGCTTGTTCCTGTCTCTGGAGCCTTCAAAACTTTCTTCCGGTGAGTACTTTCCTGAATCCACCTCTTTTCCTCAATGTCTAGCTTTGATAGCTCAGACGACTCTTCAAGTAGGACTGACGTAGGTTCTACAAACCGAGCCGTATCCCCCGACTGCCTCAGTGATCCTGAGGTGGAATTCGAGGACTATGAACTAGTAGGCCGAGCCGCTTCAGGCAGTTTGGCGTCTACCTCTCGCCGAGGTCGGATGCTAGACAGGTTTGGTCCCTCGACCATGACGCCCTAGGGGCTTCAATCTATACTTATGTCTTACAATCTGCCTAGAGGGTATACATATTTTATTCCATCGGGTAGCTTTCCTTGGTAACACGGTCCTGATGAGATCGTGATTTTTCGAGAGCAGCTCGTTGTGGGGTTGTGACTTCCTTTCCACCCCCTTCTCGTCGAAGTCATAAACCATTTCGGTCTCACCATTGGCCAACTCCATCCGAACTCTATTCGGAACCTGGTGGGGACAGTCTCCCTTTTTTGCGAGCAGAATTTCCCTTTAGATTTAGAGATATTCTCCTCCATCTTGATGCTCAAGAGACAGGCGGGTTTTCTTTTTGGAGGAAGACGGGCGTATTACCTTTCTCCTCACCCGGGCTTTAAGCTTCTGCACGATCTTCCTAATAAGGTCCCGGCATGGAAGCGGGACTACTTCGGTGTGCGAAGTGCACAAGGATGGCCCTTTCAGACCGGGTGGGGTGAGGGCGCTCCTGATTCAGGTGTTACTCTTGACAAAGAGACGGTGAAGGGCCTCCGGCAATGGGCACGGCAAGGTTTAAAATGCCATCACTACTTAACGGAGGCCAAGCTTATTGCGGCCGGCCTGAGTTCGGGTAGGTTTCTAGTACTATGGTTTCTTGTTGCTTTGTTCCTTTATTTTTTTTCTAATGTCGAACTCGTTTCTACAGGTGTGATGGACGTGGAGAGAACTCGTGGGGGGCGTCTGTTCCAAGGTATGAAGAGGAGGAAGCGGGTTGCCAAGCGAACTCGTACCGAGCTGCCCCTGGAAGAGGAGCCTCAAGTTCCAGACAACACGCCGGAGGATCTGCCCAGGGAGCCCGAGGTGACTCCAATTCATGAAGCTACTGGGGCGCCTTACGCTGAGACCATCCATACGGGTGCTCCTGCATACTCAAGTGCTCCTGCTCACTCTGGGTCCGCTTATACGCGGGCTAGGCCCTCGGGTTCGGGAGCTCAAGGGGAGTTCAGGAGCGTGTTGACGCCGAACTACGCTCTTCAGAAGAGTAGGGAGGCTACTTTCCCTGAGGAGATCGCGGCGTGGACCGATCTTCCTTTGAACCAGGTCGCCTGCCGCGCCGTAACACATGCTATGGTGGTAAGTCAGATTTTGTTTGCCTTTTTCATTTTCTGTCGCTATTTCTGTCATTGCTCACTTGTTTCTTTTGGTAGGTGAATTCTTCAATTCATGCCTTAGCAGCCCAAGTGGAGAGGAGTTCACGACAGGCGCGAGCTGCTGAGGCTGCCGCTCATGCTACTGAAGAGGCTTTCCGTGCTGCAGAGGCGAATACCCGAGCTGCTGAGGTGGCCACTTATGCTGCCGAAGAGGCTGCTCGCATCGCAATGGCTAGGTAGGTGAGGTCTTAGCGTGATGCCGAGGCCATGGGGGTTGTTGTCAAGCACATGGCAGACTTGAAGTTGGATTTGCAGCATCAAGTCGAGTATCTTCAAGAGGACATTAGGGAGAAAACGCATATTTTTTCCCAAGGCATTGAAGACGCCAAGAAGAAGGCCGTTGAAGACTACATTGCCTCTCCGCGTTTTGATGATCTGATGGTGGATTCTTACAGAAGGGGGTTCAAACTGAGCCGGTGGATGATCTGGAACATGTACTCCGACCTCGATGTTAGTGCCATATCCACCTCGCGCATAACTCAGGAGATGGCCAATGCTGCTGATGGCGAGCCAGACTCTAAAGGAGAGGCAGGGCCTTCGAGTGTTGTTGAAGTGCCTTCTGATGGCCAATGTACTCCTGTTTCTTGCAACGGAATAGATAATCCTTTTGCCCAAGTGTTCTTTTGTCCTGAACTGATTCTTTGTCTAACTGATAATATGCCACTTTTCTTGTCCGGGTTATTATACTTCCGTGACCTGTTTTGCCGCAGAGGCTTTTGCAGCAAGCTGTTTTTTTTTTTTTTTGCCGAACTGATAATATGCCCTTTTCTTTGCTTGTTTATGCCGAGGTTCTTGGCTTGCACTGTGTCCTATAGGACCTGATTTCGTCCACCTCACTTGGCGGTTTATAGGTAGTATCGCCTTAGGTTCACGATGTTCCACGCTCGAGGTACATGCTTGCCTTCCAAAGTTTCGAGTTCGTATGCCCCCCCCGAGCGCTCTCTTTACTTTATAGAGCCCTTCCCAGTTTGGTCCAAGTTTGCCCACGCCAGGTTCGGACACCATAATCTTATGAAGGACCAGGTCGCCGACTCGAAAGCTTCGTTGCTTTACTCTAGCATTGTAGTAGCGAGCTACCTGCTGCTGGTAAGCCGCTGTCCGGATGTGTGCGAGGTCCCTTACCTCATCCAGTAGGTCAAGGTTGGTGCGTAACTCATCTCCGTTTGTCCGATCGTCATATGTTTCTAGTCGTAATGTTGGTACTTCGATTTCCGCTGGGATCACTGCTTTAGTGCCGTAGGTGAGGTTGAAGGGGGTTTCTCCCGTGGCGGTTTTTTCTGTAGTTCGGTGAGCCCACAAGACACTTGGTAGCTCTTCGGCCCACAATCCCTTAGCTCGATCCAGACGTGCTTTCAGTCCGCACAGGATGGCTCTGTTCATTACTTCTGTCTGACCATTTGCCTGCGGGTGCGCGACTGATGTGAAGTTTTGCCGAATCCCCACGTTCTGGCACCACTCTTGGAACTTGATATCCTCGAACTGTTTGCCGTTGTCGGAAATTAGTACCCGAGGTAACCCGAAACGACATACTATATTCTTCCAAAATAAGTTCTATATGTTTTGGGCCGTAACAGTTGCCAGATGTTCGGCTTCTATCCACTTCGTAAAGTAGTCTACTGCAACAACTAGGAATTTTCTTCCGTCTGTTGCTGGTGGGAATGGCCCCAGGAGGTCGATGCCCCATTGTGCAAAGGGCCACGGGCTGGCAAGGTATTTGAGGTCGGAGGCAGGCTGATGGTGGAGATTGGCGTGCTTCTGACACTTGTCGCATTTTCTGACGAGCTCGACAGCTTCTGCCTTCATCGTTGGCCAGTAGTATCCTTGTCAGAATGCTTTTTGGGCAAGTGCTCTACCCCCCAAGTGTCCGCTGCACAGGCCTTCATGAGTGTCACAGGGGAGCGTGTAGGACCATTGGTATAACCGTTCATCTATTATGACGTATTTGGTTGCCTGGCACTGCACCCTCTTGGCCGCATTGTGTTCTGCAGGGAGGGTTCCGTCTATCAAGAAGCTCACAAGTGGGTCGATCTAGCTCGGCTCTGCTTCTACGACGGGAGCGACCTCCTCTGCCCCCCCGAGAATACTAGGCCGAGGTAAGTCCTCTATGTACACGGTTCTCATGTTGTTGCAACTTGTGCTGGCTAACCGGGACAGAGCGTCGGCCTCAGTGTTCTCTGAACTCGGGATTTGCCTGATGAAGTGTGACTGGAAGTCGAGCAGGGCCTCTTTTACTTTCGCCAATATGCGATCATGGAGAGCTCACGTGCTTCATACTCGCCCGTAACTTGGTTGACCACGAGCTAGGAATCGCTGCAGATGACCCAGGTGCTTTGCCTTCACCTTTCGCGCTAGGTCCAGCCTAGCTATCAGTGCTTCGTACTCTGCCTCGTTGTTGGATGCCGCGAACTCAAAACGTAGTGCGTACTCTAATTTTGTGTCGCCCGGGCCGCATAAGACTATTCCAGCCCTGTTGTCTTGCTGGTTCGAGGAACCATCCACGTGAAGGATCCAGGGCTCCTCATCCCAGTTCGCGTTTCGCCTGACTAGGAGAGATGTCACACTTGCTGCTACTTCATGGGGTTCAAACTCTATTGGCTCGGGAGCTCCGGGTTCACCCGAACTGGGGACCTTGGGCTCGACCTGTAGGGCTTCGTGGCTGAAAGTGAACTCGGCGATAAAATCTGCCAAAGCTTGGGCCTTAATTGCGGTCCGGGGTTTGTACTGGAGATCGTACTCACTGAGTTCGTGGCCCATTTCGTCAGCCTACCGGAGACCTCGGGCTTCAGCAAAACTTGTCTTAGGGTTTTGTCGGTTAAGACAACGACAGTGTGATCTTGGAAGTACGGGCGGAGTTTCCGAGCTGATATCACCAATGCATAGGCAATTTTTTCAATCTACGGGTACCTTGTTTCTGCTCCCTGCAGAATTTTACTAACATAATAGACGGGCCGCTGGACCCGATCTACTTGTTTTACTAATACCGAACTGACCACTTTGTCGCTCACAGAGAGGCACAGTTCTAGGACCTCGCCCTCCTCGGGCCTGGCTAAGGTCGGTACGGTGGCGAGGTAAATCTTTAGCTTGTCGAATGCGAGCTGGGAATCTCGGGTCCATTCGAACCCTTTGCCTTTGATTGACTTGAAGAAAGGCAGGCAGCGGTCTGCCGACTTGGACATGAAGCGGCTCAGGGCGGCTATGCGGCCGTTTAGCCTTTGAACTTCTTTTACTTTCCGAGGTGGTCTCATATCAAGGATGGCCTTTATTTTGTCCGGGTTGGCCTCAATGCCGCGCCGGTTGACAATGTACCCTAGGAACTTACCCGAGGTGACACCGAATACACACTTGTTTGGGTTTAGTCTCATGTTATACTGACGCAGAATTTGAAAGACAGAATCCAAGTCTTTTATTAATTCTCGTGAAAACTGTGTTTTGACGACCATGTCGTCTACATAACATTCGATTTTCATGCCAATTAAAGGCCGAAAAAGTTTATTTACAAGTCTTTGAAAGGTCGCGCCAGCATTCTTTAGCCCGAAGGGCATGACCTTGTAACAGTACAGGCCGAACTCGGTAATGAAGCTGATTTTTTCTTGGCTGGACTGGTCCATCTTAATCTGGTTGTAGCCTGAGTAGGCGTCTAGGAAGATTAGCAGCTCATGTCCTGAGGTCGCGTCCACCAGGCGGTCAATTCGGGGTAGGGGGAAGCAGTCTTTTGGGCAAGCTCGGTTCAGATCGATGTAGTCGACGCACATGCGCCACTTGCCGTTGGCTTTTTTCACCAGCATTGGGTTGGCTACCCAGCCCGGGTAATGAACTTCCCTTATGAAGTCCGCTGCGAGGAGCTTTATGACTTCTTCATCGACCGCCCTCCAACGCTCTGGGGCTAAGTTGCGTTTCTTCTGTCCAATGGGTCCGACTACAGGGTCAATGTTAAGCTTGTGAATTATAAGGCTAGGGTCAATACCGGGCATATCTGCCGCGGACCATGCAAAAATATCTAAATTTTGGAGTAAGAACCTCACCAATTCAGTTCGCAAAGGCTCCTCGACGGAGGCGCCGATCTGTAGAGTTCGCGTCGGATCTGTAGCCGAGGTCGGGACTACGACTGTTTCCTCAGTAGGCGAAGCTCGTTCCTCGCCCTACTCCGCCGATCGCTCTAGTTCGAGGTCATCGGCTGCCTTGTTTTTTCCCTTTAGGGCGGCAACATAGCACTTGCGGGACTTGAGTTGGTCGCCCCACGCTACCCCCACATCGAAGTCCGTGGGGAACTTCATTGCCAGATAATAGGTGGAGACCACTGCACGCAGAATATGCGTAATTGGTTGCCCTATTATGGCGTTGTATGGGGAGGGGGTCGCGACCACCAGGAAATCGTGATTGAGTCTTACCGCGCACGGCCATGTGCCGACTTCCACAGGTACTGTTAGTTTTCCCAAGGAACTGACTTCCTCTCCGCTGAAGCCTACCAGAGGATTGTGAGCGGGTTTCAAATCGCTTTTCTGCAACTGCAATTGGTCGAACGCTGATTTGAATAGTATGTCCGCCGAACTACCTGAGTCTACCAGTACGCGCCGGACTTCGAAGTCGTTGATCCTTAGCTTTATGACGAGCGCGTCGTCGTGGGGGTTTTAAACACCTCACGCGTCATCTTCTGTAAAAAAGATCGGGTCTTCCTTCTTTGGCCTCTTGGGAGGGTTCTGCTCCTCTCGGGCTACTTCACAAACTGACGTCCTTGCTGCCGCCGAAGTGCATCCTGCCACCACCGAACCGCCCACTATCACGTGGATGGTTCCTCGGACTGGCCTTTCTTCTGGGGGAGGTCGCTACAAGGCTTTGGCCGGTCTGTTGCTTGGCTCGGGGACATCCTTCCCGCGTTCCCCTTGCCGACCTGCTTTATTACTATTGTCATAATGTACAAAATTTCTTAAGTACCCGCGACGGATGAGTCCTTCTATCTCGTCGTGGAGATTATTACATTGCTCGGTGCTATGATCGTGATCTTTATGGAAACTACAATACAAATTTTTGTTCCGCTCGTTGGGGTTGCTCTTCAGGCGAGGTGGCCACTTTACGTAAGGGGCATCCTTGATCGTCATCAGGATCTCGGTCCGCCTTGTGTTCAATGCCGTGTAATCCGTCCGAACTGCTAGGGGAGCTCGGGACGGCTGACTTGGCTTTGCATCTCGGTTGTGGCCTCTTCTGTCGCCGAGGTTGGAGGGCTCACTTTCTCTTTTTCTTTTTTCAACACCGCCTTCATTTCTCTGGTTGATCTCTTCCTCTGTTCTCATAAACTTGTCCGCAAGCTTGAGGAAGTCGGCCACGGTAGCTGGCTGGCTAGCCACCATGTGCCATTTGAATTCTTTGTGCGTCACACCCCTTTTGGCCGCGGTGAGCTATATCGCGGGGTCTAACTGAGGGATCTGTAGACATGCCTCATTGAACCGTTTGATGTAGCTCCAGATGGGTTCTCCCTCCCTTTGGATTACCCCGAAGATACTTTCCTCAGTTCTGGGACACCTTTTGCTGGTGACAAAGTGCGCAGTGAAGATCTGCACGAACTGGGGCCAACTTTTTATTGACATGGAAGCTAGGTTCCGGTACCAGGTGCGGACCACCCCTCTGAAGGTGGTGGTGAAGGCCACGCACATGCACGACTCACTTGCCCTAGCGAGGTGCATTTGTGACTGAAACGCGTCGACGTGGTCGTTGGGGTCAAAGGACCCATCATACTTGTCTAGAGAAGGGAGTTTGAAATCTCTAGGCAAGGGGACTGCCAACAGTTCTGCTGAAAGGGGGGAAGGAACTGAGAGAGTGGGGATGGTTTTTACCTCGCCTGAGCTCGTTTCTTCCTTTCCTCTGAGCTCGGGTAGCACGCGGGTAGTAGTTCGGCAACTTCGTCGGTGCCTTCTTTGAGTGGGCCTGGTGCTAGCGCTGCTTGCCTCTGTGTTTCCGAGCTCGATGGGCCCAGATTGTTGGCTTGCTGCCAAGGCGCTGAAGCGGTTCTCCGTGAGTGGGAACTCGGGCCTGGAGCGCCGAGGTGACTTTTTCGGCCCGGGGATGAGGCCTGACTGTTAGGGGGGTTTTGCGGTCAGGAAGCCTCTCCTTGGTGAGGTTGTCCACCTTGAGAGGAGGCCTTGACCGGCTTTGAAACAGGGTGCCGGGGGGGAAGTGGCTGGTTCAAGGGTAGCTGAGGGAATTGTTGTTGATAATGGTGTTGGAAGAGGTGGTGCAACACCTGGTGTTGTTGGAGTTGGTGCTGCTAGAATTGCTGCATTTGGGCCTGCATTGCCTGCATGCACTGCATCAGATCATCTATCTGGTTTTGGCGTGCTGCCAATGGGACAGCAGTTGGTTCCGCGAAGTTCGTTTCGATGGGGAGTGGGTGAGGGATGTTCAGCGAGGGAGTGTTCAGAGGTGCCACCGCATGTGGCACATTCAAACTTTGGATCCCATCCACTGAAAGGGGGATGGTGAACTGCCCAATGCACACCGCCGGAGCATTAAGTTGCTCTCCGGTAGTGGCTGTTTCGGTTCCACGCCCGGCACTGCTGGAGGAGGCCATTTCAGTGTTGGAGTGGGTGTTGGGAGTTTTTGAAAGAAGGGTAGGTAAAAGATATTTAGAGGGAGGCTTTTAGAAGCGTTCCCACAGACGGCGCCAATTGATGGTGCGCAATCCGGCCGGTCTTAGCTGTCAACGAACTCGCCTCTGAGCTGGAGCGTCGGGGGACCTAAAACGGGGAAGATGAAAGAGCTCCGGGGGGGAACCCGGTGTGATAACTCCGAAGCTCAAGTCAGTAATCTCTCAAAGGCAAATTGTAGACCAGATAGCACAAAGTTCACCTACCTTGTTTGTTGGGGGCAGGAGGTTCTTATAATCACTTCGTGCACTCGCTCCGAGGCCCTTGTCAGGTCGGGTATGATTACCCTTGCGTCTGTCAATTCGGCCGCCATCCTTTCTGTTGGGACAGAACCATCACTGCCTAACCGTCTCTCTAACTGGAGATGGTGGTGTCGGGTGGCGGTGGTAGGTGGCCGTTTAGAGTGCGGCCGTCAAGCGTCAGATCCCAAGTCAGTCCGGTGCGGCGCCATCGGGTACGGACTTCCTCAGTGTCAGGCATGGTACGATTTGTTTGGTTTTGGTGCTTGGAAGGTGACGCAGAGTGGTGAGCAAGGCGGTCTTGAGTTCGGAGGTATGTATAGGGCGGGCCAGTTTGGCGAGGTGTACCCCGAACTGTTACAAGGTTGGCTAGTTCGGCGAGATGTACCCCGAACTGTTACAAGGTTGGCCAGTTCGGCGAGGTGTAACCCGAACTGTTGTAAGGTTGGCCAGCTCGGTGAAGTGTATCCCGAACTGTTACAAGGTTGGCTAGTTCGGATTACTTTCTGGTTTGGGGCCAAGGGTGAATTCTGGCCCCCAGTAGGGAGTTCGGTCCGCTGGTGTCTCCCCTTGGTGTTCGCGCCTTAGGCTCGCTTTTGTGCCAAACTGTTGTTTTTGCCACATGTCGCATAACTGTGAGGTCGGGCCAAATCTTCCTTCATCAACATGGAAAACGAAAGAGAATGATAGAGAATAGTGTAAATGAGAGGAAAATAAATGAAATCAAAGGCAAGGCACATGATACTAATAGTGAATAAATAAGTAAATAAATAAGTCAATTTCAGTGTTAATATTATTTTTAGAATTAGTGTTATTAATTATTATTATCTTAATCAGTTTTGTACCTTGGAAATTTAATTGAAAAGCAAATGTCTAAATCTGTCTATTTTTATACTATTTGGTCTAATATTTATTTTTATTATTTTTTATATTTATGGAATTTTTTAAATCCCATATCCACATTGTAAATTTCCAAAACCCATTTATCAATTTTTTTGTGGGCGTGAAAAAAAGGTTATCAGATAATATAATATCTAGTGGCTCCCTGCTGGCTAGACCGACTTCCTGTCCACCAATAATAAAAAACAGTGAATTAAAGCCAGTAAACTCGTATACTTCTACAAATTGAAAGAAACAAATAGAAAGCTGTTACTTGAAAATGTTGATGATTCACTGAAAATATTTTGGCATTTTCTGAGAAGAAGATTTGCCAAAAGGGGCATAAGAAAAATCCTTGTATCATCACAAATTAGGGCAGGGTGCCCTATCTTAGAGGACCCAAGAGACCCTAAAAGGAGGGGGGAGGATTTGGGATTGATTGAACTCAATGCATGAGTACAAAAGAATTGCCAATTGTGATGGCTCCATCAGGTTTAAACCAAGTCATCATCCTAGGAATCTAGGGTTTTTCCATGCCATCACTATAATGCCAGTCATACAATTTTGGCACCATTTGGAAAGGGTGATGTGTCAAACTCAAGAAACCCATTTAAATAAGAGAAAAATATTCACAAAACACTTAATTTTTGGCAACCCTACCGAGAAGGATTGTATTGAATGAACAAATAAATGCATAAATAATTATTATTTAAGTCCACAGTTTATAGCCACACGTCATATGGTTTTTGGTCATCCATTGGTTGCCAATTCCTTTGTTCTTATTGGTTTTTAAAATTATTTTTTAGGACTAATGAATGTTGTGTGCCGTGCTCAACCTTCAATTTCTTGCTACAATAATCTGTATGAAATCTTGTGTGGATAAAGCAAACCCACACCGGCCCTTATAGTTTCCTGTATTATTAAAATCGAATCAGACAATGAATCGCTCGGAGGTTTAGTTCCTAGTCCATTTTGATAAAAATTAAAAAAAATAAAATCAGCCAAATCGTTGAATGATTTGATTATTCGGGTCAATGATTTATCAACCAAATCAATGGTTTTGGAGGAAATAACAATTCTGGGATAAAATAAACCGATCACCTGACCGGTTTTCAGTTGTTCTGGTCCGACCATCCAGTCTGGTATGGTTTTGAAAACCATGACTAAAACCTCCTATTAATATTATTAAAACACCCCTTCATAGTTTGCAACCCCTTTACTTCTCACTGTTTTTCTTGGATGGGATTAGGAAATGATGTTTTTGGTATGAAAAAACAAAGCCTTCAATTTACCCTGCGTCATGTTTTTAAAAAGATTGATATAAGAACTGTCAAGGGTAATTTTGGAATTGAAAACCACGAATTCATGCCTTTTTACTTTTTTTTTTTTCCTTCATTGAACTACATAATTGGGGTTAATCCCTCTTAATCGTTTAAGAGGTCATTTGACCATTCTCGATGCATGGAAGAGTCAATTAAGTAAAACAATTGTAAATTATAAATGGTATTTTAATTATATATTAGAGTTCATTTGGTTCACAATCATAATTAGAATCAAACTTTTTTTTAATCGGAATTAGAATGGTCTATTCTTATAGTTTATTTGGTTTAGAAAAGAATCGGAATTAGAATTGGAATCATCTAAAATGATAATTCATTCCCAAAGAAGGGACAGGAATGGACATTCACTCAACGGAAAAATGTCATTTCATCAGGAATGAGAATAGTGCTCTAATTCTTTTCAACCAAACGAGTCCTTAAAATTTAATAAATATGTAAAATATAAATTAAGTAAAACGAAATATTCAAACTATTCCAAATTTTTAAACCATATGACCTATCTCTATCAAGAAAAAGAGGTTTACATGAACATAACGATCCATCTTTCCTTAACAACCACATCATAAATGATTATCAAAATAAATAAATAAATATTGAATAACAAAAGAGGAAGACAAAATAAATCAAAATCCAGCCCTCAATCTTATCTGTTTGACGTACAAAAAGACCAGACTTCATCCCACATCCACTTTTTCTCTGGTTGAGATGCCACAGCCAAGTGCCAACGCCATCTCGTACGGGGTGGGTTCCACCATCCACTATTATTAATGAAGGTGGTGAGAGCTCCATACTGGTCTCCACTGTCTTATTTGCTTCCATCTGATTCGATCCCCTCGCTCGCTCGCTGCTTGTCTGTTTTACTTTTTAGCTTGGCGGTGGCTCGGTTGATGAAGGGAATATTAGCTAAAAGTAATCCAAACCACCGACTACCGGTCTAATATCTTTTCATATTTCTAATTCTGTCTCATTTCTGTAAAATATAAAAGTACTTTTTATGTAAAAGCAAAATATTAAAGCAATTTATTGGCCTAAGCTTAATTACAGGCCCTTCAAACCTTCAAGGTGGGGCTGCATGTCAGGTTATCCGACTTCAAGAGATCCATTGATAGCAAGATTCGGATCAGTATTTGCTCCCGTTGAAAATTTGACATCCCCAACTACTTAAAGTAGTACAGTTGTTTCGGGTGTCAGTTGGGATTAGAGATGGTAATTTTTCTCATTTTTTCGATTTTAATGGGGATTTGCCCCGAATGAAATAAGGATGGGTATAATTTTTTTCTGTAGGAATAGAGATGGGAAATTCCCGTTAACGGAAATAGGGCAGGGATGGGGAGAGCACTTCTCGCCCCACAAAAACCTCGATCTCCACTTCGTGGGATTCCCACTAATATATATTGTATATATGTATGCATACGTTATATATGTAAACATGTAAACATATATTTATATATTAATATTTTTAAAAATATGGTTGACTATGTTTGAATATTTTCTAATACGATTGTAAATGTTAATTATTTTATTTTTATTTTTTAAAATAAAATAAAAACAAAAACAAAATAGTTAGCATTATAAAGAATCACGAGGAATGGGGATCCCCGTGGGGATGGGGATTCCCGTGGGGATGGAGATGGGGATAACCTTGTCCCCGTTAGCGGAGACGGGGACAAGGATGGGGATTTTCGTGGGGACGTCCCCATCCCCGTCCTACCCCGTTGCCATTCCTAGTTGGGACAGAGTGTTGCAGTCTCAATTATCGATGCAAATATAACTATTTATGTAAATAATATTTTTTGATAAATATATAAATAATAACTTAAAATTTGATTTTTGTTGGCATAGCTTAGATAAAAATAATAGTAAAATAATAAATTATTTATATATTAATAAATAAAGTATTTTTAACTAAAATTATCTTATATGTTCTCTATCAAATCTATCATTTTAGACATAAAAGATAATAAGAATTACAAGAAAAAATAGAAAACCTTTATATAATACTAATTGGTTTTGGGTTTGAATCAAGAACCAGAATGGACCCATTTATTAATAAAGGAAATTGTCTAAAACTCACCATGAGTTTTCAACATTTCTATTAAACTCATCACAACTTTTCAAAATGTCTAAAACTTGCCATATCAGTAAGTTTTTATCCTCCAAAACTCTCCTTCCGTTTGTGCACCATTAATGCTTTTTAACAGATGTGCCCATGTCAGCATAAATAATAATTTTCATGTCCAAATTACCTTTTGAATGATTAGTTAGAGGAAAAATGGTCTTTTTCAGTTTTCAATTTTCTTGATTTTTTTTCATTTTTAGTGTTTTGTTATAATTTTCAACGTTTTTTTATAATTTCTGTTTTTTTACATTTTTCTATTTTCTACAATCTATAAATTTTCATGTACTTTTTATTATTTATTTGCAATTTATGTGTTTTTCTATAATTTCTTTTGTGTTTTTTCTACAATTTTTATTTTCTGATTTTATTTTTCAATTTCTATAGTTTATATAACTTGAAAATATTTTTTTTATTTTTTTGCAATTTCTATAATTTTTTATATTTTTTGTAATTTCTATGTTTTTATGTATTTTATATTTGAAAATATTTCTTTTTAAACTTTTTTCCTTTTTGCATGTCTAAATATTAAAATAGTAATATATTAACACCCGTAAGTCTGTTTAACGTCAAGTTAGTGACATGGTGAGTTTTAAACATTTTGAAAAGCTGTGGTGAGTTTAAGAACAATACTGAAAACTAATGGTGAGTTTTAGACAACTTCACTATTAATAAAGATAAAATCAAAGAACCAGAACGAATATAATCAGCTCAGTTTGATTTCGGTCAAACACGTAAAACCACCCCATTTTTCTTCATTATTTTATTAAAATCTTGAGTTTATAATCCACAAGAGGATGAGGTTTTCATCAAGCTCAAGAAAAAACAAAAAAAAAACAAAAAGATATTATCAAATTCTGATCCAAGCAATCCTTCATTTTGGAAAAGGGTGCTGAATACGGACCTAATCTTCAGCAATTTTAACTTGAAGTGGCTGCTCTCGTACTCAAACCTGAGTTCTCACAATTGTCAGTCTAAGATATTGCTTTGGTAGCAAGCAATGGCCCCCCGAACCCTGGAAAAGCAGCTTAATTTTGGCAAACAAGAAATATGAAACTTATGGATAATTTTTCTTCTTGTTTCTTTGAACTCAATTTTGACCAAACTTCATATATGGAGTAGCTTTTCCAATGTTTTCCAAATGCACGTCTCCATTCCATACACAAGAAGTTGAAATTTCCATCCTCTCAAAGGAGAAGGCCATGACTTACAGTATGTAGTCTCTTAGAAAATTTGTTGCTGGGTCTCCATCATATTTTGTGTGTAGCACAAGGAGAGAGAAAGAGAGAGGATGACATAAAGTTAGAATTTGTGGTTCAAACCAGCTTCAATTTGTTGTAGAGTAAAAATACAAAGGCTTATTAATTAAGTACTAAAAAAGTAAAAATATAAAAAAAAAATATATGATTAATCTCGTGTTGTAGAGTAAAATAATAGAACATATCCTAGTATATCTACTGTGAAACTTTAAACAAAGAAAAAAAATAAAAAAAAGGGAGTATTGAAATTTGATAACTCTTAAAATATGCATTATTTTAATATTGTCATATCAATATTTCAAATCATGGGGTTAAGAAAATATCCATTTGTCTCAATTCGAATTTGAATCCATTCACCCAACGTTTTTAAAACCGACTTGGAGAACGAATCGGTCAGAGTCCGGTTCTTAGGCCGAACGATCAGCCCGTTTTGATAAAAAAATAAAAATAAAATAAAAAATGATCAAAACCATTCGAACAGTTAATTGCCCAAATCAGCGATTTATTAACCAAAATCAATGATTTTTAACAAAAATCTGATTTAAAAAAAAAATGAAACTAGTCACCTGATCGGTTCTCAGTTTTTCCCATCCAATCCGATTTTGAAAACCATGCATTCAACTAAGGCGATATGAATCCAATCCATTTATAATTGGAGCAAATATGGATCAATCACAGCAGGATCCCACAGCATCCGATCTTGTCCAATGATATTCAGGTGATCCCACAAATGTTATTACGTATTTATTAGTAAAATTAATCTGAAGTTGTACTTTTATCAATTTGAAGGGTCATAAGAATTATTTCAAGTCATTTTATATTATCAAGTTCAATTTTAGTTATGATATTTGAAATTCTTTTATCACTTTTCCCATTGTATTAGTAATAATAGTATTTAATATAAAAATCCAATCTCAAACTAACCTAAATTCAATGGATATATTTATTATTTTTTATTTTTTTCTTGAGAATTAATCTACAAGCGAGTTTTTGTCATTTTGGTAAACCTAGAGTATAAGGGCAAGCAGTTGCTTTCCGGATGAACCAGCAATTCAGTCATGTCCAGTTTAAAAATGTTTTCAGGTAGACAGCTCATCCTCCAGTCAGAGATCGATACGTATACTAGAATTATGGTTAGGAACGATGGTTTGGAACTTTCTTTCACTAAAATATCCTTTTTTTTTATTTGATTGGTAATAAAAAAAAATGTAATGTGAACTATTACTTTTCAATTCATTAAATTTCCTCTCAAGATAAACTCTATCATGCATCAACTACACCATGAAGCAAAAAATGTGAGCCAATGATACGATAATGATATATCACATCTTACATCTTTAACATTGTTAAAGCCAAGTAAGGCAATGCTTGGTAAGTCTTTCCATGTAGCTTTTGGGCTTCAGCATGCTTAGAAGTAAGGGTGCCAATGGATCAGTTTTGGACTGGATTCTATCTAGTCCAAAATCAATTTGGACGGACCAAAAAGACATGGTGGATTGGACCAATCCGGTCTAAAATATTTATTAGATTGGACTGGACCTAGTCCGTCCATAATAAATTTATATTGGATTTGATTGGATTAAGCCAATATCCTGTCCATTGATATAAGGTAAGAATATAGGTGTCAATGGACTAGGTTTGGGTTGAAACCAATTTAACTTAAAATGAATTTGAATAAATTGGACGGTCCAAACATTGAATTGGACCAGTCCAAAATGGTCCAAATTATTCATTGGATTGGATTGGACCTGGTCCATTTGTAATTGACTCACATTGGAGTGGATCGGGTTGGACCAAATCTAATCCAATCGACACCCCTACTTAGAAGATCAAAATTTGGCATTTTTCTGTTTAGTAACAAAAAGCTAGGAAAACCAAAAAAAAAAAAAAAAACACATGCCCAAAAAGCCCTAAATTAAGATCGAAATCAATGAATTCTGGAAAGCTTCAAACAAAGCTTTTGTGTCTTTCTCTACAATAAATAGCTTTTAAATGCATTTTTAAAAGTGCAATAGACCGAGCCACTTACCAAATGATCTTGATCTTTGAAGACAACACCCCAAAAGCTCAATGCGTCTTTAAGACTTGCCAAATGATCTTGATCTAAGTAGACCATGTAACATCTTTAATATGACCATTGAAATCCTGATTTAATGTGCAATAAATATTCATATATATATATATATATATATATATATATATATATATATATATATATTGTAGTTCTTTTATATTTAAGATATTAACTCCTATTCTTCCTCATTATATCAGCGGTGGAGACAGGGGGTGGTGGCGGAGGGGAGCCATGGCCCCCCTTATGCCTTCAAAATTTCCTTTAAATTTATTTAAGTTTTACTTGTATTTTAGCCCCTTTAATCATGTTTCCTAACTTTTGGCCCCCCTATCCATGTTTTCTAGGTTTTGGCCCCCCTCAATAAAAAATCCTAACTTCGCCCCTACATTATATCCTATACTTATGGTATTTTCTTAAATATTAAATTCTATTAATTAAGTCTATATTGAATTGTTTTAACAATATAAACCCCCTTTTTATAAACTGACCCAAAAGCAAAATCTTTTTTGTCTAAATGGAAAGTAAGAAATTCAAATATTCAGATCAAATGGATAAATCCATTATGTCATTATTAAATAATAATAAATAAAAATATAAAAAAATATATAAATTTTATATAATGAAACATTTGAATATATCTCTATCTCTAACATTATGTATTTATGATACTAAACAAAAATAAATATAATAAACACAAATTATCTTCATACATATAAAAAAATTATAACAATTATTAAATACTTATTATTACTATCATCATCATCCTCTAAAATTATTAAATTACACATTTACTAATCCTATAATATACATCAGTGAGCGAAGGTTCGAGTGATGGACTTTTCCAACTGGGCCGGCTGTCCTAATCTTGCAATTAGATTAAAGCTGGCCTCTAAGGGTTTAGCCGTTTGGGCCCATTCATTATTAAAATATCCAGCTAATTAAAAGATCAATAAACTAATTTGGATGTTTTGGAGTATTTGATTGGATGATCAACAAATGGTAGACAGTTGGGTGTAAGAAAAGTGAGAATCTTGATAATAAAATAAAGGATTACAATCGAATGGCCCTAAATCTGCCAGCACATTGTACTGAGTTACCCATTAAAGAACTGTGCTTTTTTCAATTAATATTTATTTATTTGTTTATTTATATGTGGAAGAACCGACTCAGAGGTCAGAGCCGACTGTTGATGAATGGCCACAGAATGATGAGGTTCAGGGTCGGCCATCAGCCGCCCCATGTCGTATGATGTTGAGGGGTCGTTTAGGAGTTGGGCCCTACAGAAACGCTCCACCTTACATTCAATCACTAGATGAGTAGATGGGCCCTTTGTACTGTTGTTCCTTTGCCTCTGACTGATTGGTAGCTAAGAAAATCAAGAGAAAATAAAAAATAATTTATGCCTTAAAATAAATTCATTTTTCGACCATATGCCAAGACCGGATCTACTCCTCACACCGATCTCACAGACATATCCTATCATACATTAGGTATATCTTCCGTGAGATGTTTCTAATACAAAGTGAGATGTGTGAAGTCATTGTGAGAATTAACGCCTAACCTGACATAGCCAAGGAAAGAATTCTATGCCAACATTAGTGAGGGTAGAAAAGTACATTTACATTTACATTCTCATTCTCATTTTCTCTTTTTAACAAAGAACTATGTTCTCTTCCCCTTTTATCTTTTCGTGAAGTTGACTGAACGGGAAGCTTGTGCGCAAGCCTATTGGCTATACGGGATTACGAATAAATAAACAATAAAATGACAGAGTAAGAGGAGGTGGACCTAATTAACATGACATCAATTTATTACTTTCCTGTGTGCTGCCTCTTGCTAGGCTTCCCGGTCAACACCAGTCCATATCTCTCTCTTTCTCAAAGTGGGATTAACAACTGAATCTTTTTAGCACGTGTCATAAATACCCTTAACTTAAGGTAAATGACTTAAATATACCTGAGTTTTTATAAATTGACATAAACATGTCTATATCATATGCAAATTCGTTTAAAATTTTAAAAATCTTATTTACCCTTTCTCCATTTTTGGATTTTGTGGATGCAAAAAATTCCTATGTTGCTGATCACAAGGAAACCAGTCTCCTTCTCAAATCATGGCATTCTCACAAGTGTTCCTCACATCATATTCTAGCTGTACATTGAAAACATCTTTCGTACTTGTATCTTATTATTCATAGGAGATGTTCTCAATGTATGGTGGGATGTAGCTGTTTGATCACTGTAAGGTGTACTCTGTGAAGATCAAATCCCAACTCATGCTAACAATGTTGTTAGCTTAAAACCAAAGGGGGAAAACCTTTTCCTAGTTAGTCATGTTTGTTTTGATATTGTGCTTCACTTATTTGTTAAGTAATACTGATTGGAAATGTTCTTTCTTTCTTAGAAAAAATAAAGAATAATCTCTGCACTTATTTTCTTTACTAAAAAAGGATAAATTGTTGAAACCTCCCCTAAAGTTTCTGCTTCTTGTTAAAACATTCCCTGAAGTTTGATAATTGCAATCATCTCTCTGAACTTTCTGACATAGTTGCAAGTAGACCCCCTTTGATAGAATCTTCAAAAAAGAAGCATAGAATGTTTAAAATGTTTATCTTCCAAAATTTTCTCATGTATGAATCACTACCCCAAACCCTTTCAATCAGTTTTGTGCAATTGATTTATTTTTCGAATTTGCCATAAAATCAATCACTAACAGGCTGCAACTTTAAATTCTATACGTTTTTATTGTCTGTAATGTTTTTTTTTTTTTTGGTAGAAACTAGTCTTATTAATAACTATGAGTATTTTAGGTATTTTTATGCCATTTTTCAGAAGATTCTATTAGAGGGGGTCTACTTTGATTGCAACTACTAAACTTCAGGGGGGAGGATTCAACTTTGATCAAAAAGACAAACTTCAGGGGAAATTTCAGCAATTTTGTCACTCCTAATAATAATGACATCTTTTGAAATCGAGCACATGCAAAATCCAACAATTAGTGCTTGAACTTTATTTCTTCAATTCTTTTAATATATAACTTCATAAGTCCTACGCAGCCGCACGGTAAGTAGAGTGAAACTACTCTTTAGCCTTTTACTGAAAAATACCATGTGCTCGCCGCATTTAGTGGAATACGCCTATTTTCTCTAGAGAAAATCCCATCTCTGACAAAAAAAAAAACTTCAAGTCCTGCCACATGTAGGAATGAGGAATTAGAAAAGACCTTTGGCATGAGTTCACATCTATGCCCTAGAGAGCATGCCCCACAGAGCATGTGCCCTACGGTCCCTCATAGTACATCCAAACCTTGAATTGGGAACATCTTTCAATGGCAAGTATGGTAGATATTTCTAATGCATGGTTTTTAAAATCAATCAGGAGACTAACCCGGTCAGGGGTCTGGTTAGCGGGTCGAACAGTCTAATCGTTTGAATCGAATGATTGGTTTGTTCGGACAAAAAAGTAAAAATAATAAAAATAATAAAAAATAATCAAAACTGTTCGAACAATTAATTATCTGAATTAACGATTCATTGACCAAAATCAATGGTTTTTGAAAAATCTTTTATTTTAGGGATATCTAAAACTGATTAACTAATCAATTCCCAGTTTTTCTGATGCAACTGTCTAGTCCGGTCTGATTTTAAAAACCATGTACTAATGCATTCGGAGATGTGCATGTATATGCTCATGGGGCACTGATGTGATTTCTTTTGGCATATTATAGGATGGGAGCAAACACTGAGTGGTGGCTCAAGAGATCTTGATTTGCAATGGGTAAAGTGATAATGGCATTATAGCACTTTATTCAACCACTAACCAGACCAGAACGCCTCACTAGATGAATTCGAATGAGCTGAAGACAAAATTGTACACACCAGATCGGCTTACCTATCATGAATGTACACGTCAGTATCCACCATGGATCCCATCCGCACTGAACATCGATGTATTCACTCGTCATAAATAGCGAACGTCCTCGGCGACATGTGTTGGGAAAAGGGATACACAAGTACCGAAGTCCGAAGAAATCATGTTGCCAAAGTAAATTAAGATAATCGTGAACTCTTGGGAATTATTATCTAAAATGATACCAAAAGGGAAACCTTCCGAGGTTGGGAGATCTCCATGCAAAGTTGTGTATAATAAATAAATACACGAGACCGAATCAGCTCACCCCACCTACCCCACAATGTTCCACACAGCACATATCCGCCATTTATTGGGAACATCTTTCGATGATGAAATCATTTATCATCGGAAGATGTTTTCAAATATAGAGCAGAGATGTACTGTGGGACGTTGTTGGGGGCCGACAAAATATCACCTCACCCTTTAGAAACCCTAAGTCAAACTGTTTAGGCATACCCCATCCCCTTCTGTCAATGCTCTCTCTGGTTAATAAGATAGCCATCCTCCGGTTCTTCAGATAGACCCCCACCGTGCTCAATCATACCATTCTACACCACCGATGGCCTTCTACCCAAATGGGCTAGAATTGGTTAGCTGGGTTTTTCCAACAGCCACAAAAACCAAAACTGGCAACGAGTTTAGACTTTAGATACCGAAAAGAAGAAGCCTTAGCCGGAGAGAGAGACGGGGCAGTCAAGATAGTGTCTTGCATTTGTTTTTCTTTTTTTCGAAATTTGAAAGAAAATAAAGGATAAAAGAGTTTTAAGTCCATTTTAAAAACTCAGGTATATTTAAATCAATTTATGAAAATCCAGTATATGTTTGAGGTCTCTTTTGATTTACAGGAATAGGGGTCTAGAATCTGAAACGGAATGGGCCATTCTAATTCTAACTGTTTGGTTGAGCGGAATTGAAACCCCCTTCCCTGGGAATGAAATCTCATTCTAGTTGATCCCAATTTCCATTCCAATTCCAGTCTGAACCAAATAGACTATGGGAATAGACCATTTTTTATTCTGGTTTGGAAGGCTTTTGATTCCAATTCTGACTGTGAACCAAACAGACCCTAAGGCTGTGTTTATTTGCGGTGTAAATTGGTATCGATGTAAAAGTCCACCACCGGTTCCTTTTTGTCAGTGTTTGTTTGTAGTGTAAATCAACATCATTGTAAAACTCCACTTTCGGTTCAGATTTGTTGACGTTTAGATGGAGTGGAGTTTTACATCATAAATCAATGTAAAACTCCACTTACAATAAAGTTTTACATCAATAATCACATTTTTCAAAGCACAATGGTTCAGAGATTTTAAATCATTGGTGTTGAACTCCACCAATGGACTTTTAAATCGATGGAGTTTTACACTGCAAACAAACACAACCTAAGCCTTTTACCCAAATATTTGAACCAAATTTTTAGAACAGTTGTTAGTAATGTTTTCGAACCACCGCTGACCCAAATGGCCAGACCATTCGTCATGGGAACCATCCAGGCAACCGGTTATGTTTTACCTCAAACATAGTCCCTAGCAAAAAACCATTGAATTGGTCACCGACCCATTGATCTAGGCAGTTGAACCGTCAACCTATTTAGCTTGATCAATGGTTTTTGACCATTTTTGTTTCTAATTTTTTCATTGGAACAAGTTATCCATTCGAACTAGACGATTGAACCATCAACCCAAAAACCAGTGGCCATAACGATTCCAATTTCGGATCGGTTTTTAAAACCTTGGTTGTTAGAATATTTATTGAATGTTTACTGAATGTGCTCACAAAGCTATGCCTATTAGATCCAGTCTTAGGAAGAACAACTAATAGTAAAATAGTAAATAATCTCAACTAGCTCAGCCTAACCGACCTTCCTAGCTCTCTAGCTCTCTTTTTGACTTGAGTGTTAAAGTGCTTTTCCTTGAGGAATCACTTTGGGGCCTCTAACCTTTTATGTGTATAGGTCATTGGATCCAATTCAGCTCATTCAACTCATACAAATTCATGTACTATTCATCCACCTTATTTTAGACAACATCACAATCCATTTATAATTGGATCAAATTCAGGTGCTATTATGTGTTTATTAATAAAATTAGTTTGAATGCCTTATATATGTTTATGAAAGGGTCATATGTTATTTTCAAATTATTTTTAACTATGACATGTGTTGGAATAAAATCTAATGGGTTTGATTGGTCAATTACATGAGAAATTGAACCTGCACACTTGATTGAAAAATTAGTTTTTCTCTTACAAAACCCAGTTTTGAACTTGTCCCACATTGAAAAATTATAAGCTTTGTTTTCAGTATTTTAATAGGAGCTGATTTACACTCCTTAAAAATAGTAGAAGAGAGTATAGGGGTTTGATACCATGCAACGCACGTGCACATGTGCACGCATGTGTGTAGTGCAATGAGGTGCACTTTGCTCGCACCCGCGTGGCTCGCGAAGAGTGGCTTCAATGTGCCTTCTCTAAACCAGCACCTACCTTTTCTTTATACCTCTTCATAAACTATTTAAGGAGCATGAATCAGACTTCAAAAACACATATTTTCGAAATCCACTTTCTCTCTTTCTCTCTCAGTCCGGTCTGCTACAGTCTCACTGGGAACAAATTTGCCTGTAACCCAACAACAAACTCAGTGAAACTGAGTGGAAGAAAATAACGTTCTAAAGACAATGTCTTCAAACGCACCTTAGAGCTTCTCCTCCAAAGTTATAGTAACCCCATTTACCAACAACATATAGGTTGTGTTTGGTTGCAGTGCTATTTTATTTGCAATAGTAGAAATGCCTGGGAGTGCAAATGAAAAAAAAAATATGCACATTCTTATTTAATTTTGTTTTAGGTTTTACTTTATTCTGCTTCATGTCTTAATTTACTTTATTTGTATCACAATCAAACCAAATAAGTTAAAATTTAAAATAAAAATAGATCAGAATTTACATTTAAATCATTTGCACTGTCATGATTTAGAATCAGTGCAAATTTATTTGCATTGCAACCAAACAAAGCAGTAGTATTTTTTTATCAATCTAAAATCTGATATGGAATTGATATAAATTCAATAGAAATAGATATGATTCAATTTGAATTTGAATATTAATATATCAAATTTGGATCTAAACATATCTGATTGGATCCAATCTATTTGCAATCCTATTCTTCAAGCAGTTATATATGATCTATAATAAAAATTAAAAAATAATACCAAAAATGATTTGACCATTCAAAACCCTCCATGAAATTTGAAAACCCACCTAATTTATTACCACTCTTATGATGCTAATTGATTGCTTATAAAATTTTCCCGTTTCTGGCATCATAATCGAACCCCTTTATGCTAATAAATATGTGATTTAACCTTTATCGTGTGCATGAGAAAAGTATCCTCATTATAATTTGAATATCATGCAACACATGTGTTTTGGAAGCGTGGGCCTTTTTTCAATAAAATTTCCTATATAGGTGCCACTTCAGCATTTTTCCTCTCACGCTCTTCTATATGCATAGAAAATCACAAAAGGTGACTTCATTTTATGTATACGTCTATCATTTGAGAAAATTATTTTTTACAGCTTCCCCCAACGATTAAACGTTTTTTCACTGTTATGCTGATGTGGTGCCTAATGATATCCAATTATCATAAACAATTGCAATTATTACTCTTCTTAAATTTACAAACAAATAAATTGCAAAATTTGAATAAAAAGATGTCCACAATTCCAAACACATGCCTTGTCTTACGGAATCGAGAAGTCCATGTCAATATGTCATAGGCTTTTCCAACTGGGCTGCCTGTCATAATCTTGGAATTAGATCATAACGGGCCTCTTCGGACATTGATATTTAATGGATTTGGGCCAATTCATTAATATATCCAGCTAATTAAGAGCCCAATATATTAAATTGGATGGTTTGGACTTTGGAGTATTTGATGGATGACCCACCAATTATAGACAGTTGGGTGCGAGAAAAAGTGAGTGTGAGATTCTTTTTCTTAACAGTAAAAGATTAAGATGATTCTAATCTAATGGCCCTAAATCTAACATCACATAGTGTTGAGTTACTATAAGAGAATTTGTATGGATTTTATTTTCCATTAATATTTATTTATTCTTTATATATGTGGAGGACCAACTCAGAGTCAGCCCATAGATGAAATGGCCACAGAATGATGATGAGGATCAAGACCCATAATCAGCCGTCCCATGAGGCATTATGTTGAGAAGGATTGTTTAGAAGTTGGGTTGGACCCTACAGAGCCGCTCCACCTTACATTCAATCACTGGATTAGATGGGCCCTTTGTACCGTTGTTCCTTGGCTCTGATTGGCGTCCAATAGAAGTATAAGAGATTACAAATAAATGAGCAAAGTATAAGAGGATGTAAACCTATTTACATCAAATTTAATACTTTCTTGTGGGCTACCTCTCGCTGAGGCTTCGAGGGTTCCTGGCAACACACCACCATTAGTTAGGCTTCGAGTGTTTTGATAGAATAAAAATATATATTTTATTTTTTTAATTTCTCAAGAATAATTTTAACATTATTTATTTTTTATAAACGAATAACGTATCAATGAACCACCGGCCCATAATTTAGAAAATTCCAAAACGAACCAAACCAACCACAAATTCGGTTTGGTTCAGTTCAGTTTTGTGGTTCGAACCATATAATGAACATCCTTAGACAAAATAACATATTTGAATTGAAGTGATTTAAAAAAAAAAGGGAATTGATTTTCAAGTACCAAAAAAATAATACACAAAAAACAACCTGCCAACAATAATAACGACTAAATTAACTATGAATTTATAATCATTATTTGCAATCAAAGCTACTAACCAAGCAAGTGAACATAATGAAAATGACTCATCAGCTCCACCTAACAATTGAGCATGAAAAAATAACACAAATGGAAAATGTAAGTTCAAATACCTTTGATCATTCTCTAATTTAAACTCCTCTTCATACCACCCCCCCCCCTCCCAAAAAAAAAAAAAAAAAATTAAACTCCTCTTCTTGTTTTCTTGTTTGATCTATGAATTAAATAGCAATGTTCCTTCCATCCAAAAGCATTCCTTATAGACTGGCCCAAAACGATCATGTCAAAACAGAAATAGTAGTCTTCTCAAAGCTATTTAAAAGTGAAGAGTCGAACCACTATCTCAGTTGCAAGTTATAGGGTTGTATAATCACCTTTCTCTTCATATAAACTGCTACACACCTAAAACAAAGTAACCATAAAAAACATTAAAAAACCAAAAGAGAATGCAAGTTAAATCAATTTAGAATTTTAGACAAAATAAAAAAATACTAAACTAAGTACTTTGTTGAGTGAACTCTTACTTTGGGATTCTGAATTATATCCAAAAAAAAAAAATAGCATTGAAATGCTATAACATACTACACCCCTATTTAGGTTCAAATTTGGAGGATTTTTATAAATATGATCACATTTCTATTAAAATGGGGAGATACATCCGTTCAGCTTATCAATTAAGTTTATCCTTGAAGGAGAAATTTTGAACTTATCAAGATAATTTGATTCTATTTAATATCATGAAAACAAAATAGAGTAATGTGAGAGTTGTTTAGCCACATTGATATTTGATAAAAATTTAACCAACATCATGACTACCTATCCATGTATTCATTTTTTAGGACACTTGTCTCTCTTGTATATAAGGGTAAAATAGAAACTTGTGAATTTGCTAGATTGGATATCAACCCATACAAAGTTGTATTATTAATAGGGGAAGATTTATAAATAAAAATAAGGTGTTCTATCAATTAAACAATGGGGTATATGCTAGTTTGGCTGTTTTATATTATTAATAGGGGTAAAATTGGAAATAAAATCAGGTTGTTCAACGAAGAGCTATTGATCATTCTCATTTTTAATAATGGGTAATAGAAATTTGGTGTGTTACATGTATCAAATGTTAGGCGCCCTTAGCTCCAATCAGATTGATGTACTTATGACATTTATTGTAAATGAATAAAGTACATATTTAATTCATGTTATAGTAGTGTGTTTCTGTGTAATACCCTTAAACTGGACACTTAATGAAACTCGTGTTAGTTTAGAATGTTCACAGTCGTTGGATAAGTCTGGGGAGCTTTATCCTGCTAAGGTTGACATTGATGTGCCGCCAATTGTTGGGGTGACTTGTCTCAGCTACCAGGGTGAGACCCAAGGTACATGCAGTGTAGGTTTACTTGAAATCCTGAACCGGACCAGATTTCCAGTATTGCCCTGGACCTTGGTGATTAGTGGGAAAAATTGGAAAGTTACACCTGATCTCTATACTCGATTATGATACTGCACTAGGTGTCAGATTGGATAGTCTTTGATATGCCAATTAGTGAGATCCTTAGCGGGGATCAAAACCTGGGTATGTTGGGACAGTCTGAGAATTCATCTTAATGGGTGATCATAGTGACAGGATCAGCCCCTTTATCGGACAAAGGTAATGGTCGGGGATGCACCCTCTTTGATGGAAACAAAGACTGTCAACAGTCGATTTCAATCGTTGAAATTTGTTTTGCAAAATATATTTTATATATGGATATAAATATATTTTATGGTTTCAAAATGTTTGCAAAAGGTTTTAATTCCCATGATCCATGTGAGTAGAAAGTGCAGCATTGTTCCTTGCAGTCGAGGGAGAGGCCCTCTCTTGTCGGGCAGTGCATGGTCATTATGGGTTGAGAGGTTAAGTGTAAGATCATTGAGGGTAATGCCTGATGGGCTAATCTTGCATTTTCCTACAATCCCTAAGCTTTTATAAGGTGGCTTGGCCCAGGGACCACTTAGTGTAAGCGTTGGGCCAATTTGGAGCCCATGTGATGGGCTCATGGGGTGCATTATCCATAACAGTGTATTCGGTTAGGCCTTGTAACAGAGGCTGGGCTGAACCCATGTGGCTGAAGATCAATGTTTAAGTCCCATGCCATATAAAGAATCCCAACTGGGTAGTAGTTTGGAAGCATACTGAGAACTAAGACTTCATGGGCCTAAAGCCCATTTCGAATTGGGATGATTTGATCAATTAAATAAAGGGGCGGATCTGAGATTAGATTAGCAGTTAGGATAGGGTCTTTACCCTATCCACTCAGAGAGTCTAGATCTAAATAAGATTTAGATCTGGAAACCTCCTAATAAGATTAGGAGAGTGCTGATCTAATCTGCAAATAAGATAAGGGTCTATCCTTATTACTTAAAGGGAAGTCAGATCCAAATATGATTTGGATTAGCAACTCCTAATAGGATTTGGAGCTGATCCTTTTAAGGTTATAAAAGGAGGAGGGGGCGGTAGCCTCTAGCATCATCACATACTCACTCTCAGAGCAAGATTTACAAAAGAGAGAACATAGCATCACTGCACTATTTTCTCTCTGTCGCCTCCTTCCTGCCGCCACCACCATGCTGCCAGTTTGATCTCCTCTTTCAAGCAGGAACGATCAAGATTAGATCTTGATATCAGCCTTAGGAGAAAGGCTGATCTGAAGTTGTGCTCATAGCCTCCAGCGAATTCTTGCGAAGGGTTTGGTTCGTTGGACGAACACTACTGATTCTGCTCCAACATTCACTATGTCATCTTCAGTGGGAGCGGTCTTTGGAGTCTTTCTTTGGGCGTGAACACCTTCGTTGGGAGATATTGTTTCTTCGTATCAGGTATATTTCTCTCCTGCTTCTGGTTTCAGATCTGGTTTGATTTAGGGTTCAAGATTGATCATTGAAAATGCAAATTTTCTAAAACAGGGAATGTGATTCCCAGATGAGAGGAGAGGAAATTTTTGAAATTTCACCCAACCTTCCTACAAGGTTCAGCCATCCATATGATGGATCTCTCATTCCTTCATCAAACACACAAATATGAAAGGAAAGGTACAGGGTATTGTCGACCGGGTTTATATTGGTTCGGCCAATAGCAGTCCCAATATAAACCCACTTCATTATTATCAATAGGGATGTGTGACTTCAATGAAATGATCAAATTTGATTAGGGGTATATCCAAAACCCAATCTATTAAGAAATTGAAAATCCAAATTCAACTTGATATTCAATAGTGTGTTAGATAGTGTATGCCCTTAGCGCCAATTAGTTTGATGTACAAATACGTTTATTGTAAATGAATAAAAGTACATTATTGTTTCATGTTGATATTGATATGTTTCTGTGAAATTACCCCTTAAACTGGACACTTATGAGACTCGTGTTAATTAGAATGTTCTCAGCCATTGGATAGACTTGGGGAGTTTATCCTACCAATGCTGACACTAATGTACTGCCAAAGAAGTTATGACAACTTGTCTCAGCTGCTAGGGTTAGACCTAAAGCACATGTAGTGTGTGTTTGGTTAAAACACTGAACCTAGACCATTTTTCAGTTATGCCCTGGACCTTGAAGATTGATGGGTAAAACTGAAAAGTTACACATAACCCCTAGAATTGATTATGGTACTACATTAGGTGTTGGATTGGGTTATTTTTGATATGCCGATTAGTGAGATCCATTGAGGGTCAAAACCTTGGTATGTTGGGGCGGTTTGAGAATTCACTTAAGTGGGTGATCATAGTGATAGGATCGACCCCTTTGTCAGACAAAGTGAACAATAGGGCTTACACTCTCTTTGATAGAAACCTAAACTACCGGCAGTGGATTTCAACTGTATTTGAGATTTGGTTTTGCAAAAGGTTTTAATTCTTGCGATCCCTCCTAGCAAAGAGTGTGACACTATACCTTGCAGCCAAGGGAGAGGTCATTCCTTATCGGGCAGTATTTGATCATTATAGGCCAAGAGTTTAAGTGTAAGAGACCATTAAAGGCTGATTATCTGGTGGGCTTTATCTTACTTAAGTCCATTATCCTTGGGCCTTCATAGGATGGTTGAATTCAATGATCATTTAAGTGTATATGCTGAGCCCATATTTAGCCCATAGTGATGTGCTCAAGGGTTCACTGTGTTTAATAGTGAATTCGACTAAAACTTTTCACAGAGGCTGGGCCGAACTCATGTGGACTTAGTGAGGTCATTATGGAATCTCACACCATACAAATCAAGCCTAAATTGGCCATGCAACACTCTTGGGTTGTGAGCCTTATAACTAATGGGTCTAAGGCCCATAATTAATATGATTAATTAAATTGTCACATGACAATTCAGTTGACATGTGATATGGGGAGAATTTGGGTTTGGATATAGGTATGGAGCACCTAATCTTATAAGAAGATAAGGTATATCTCTAATTAGAGTCAAGTCCAAGACAACTTCATATTTTTGCTGCACCCTTTTGTCTCCAAGTTTTCCCAGTCCAACATCAACTATCGAATACTAACTTTGATCAGTTCTCCTTTGATTTTTGCAATAAAAGATTCAGGGGATATCAAGCTCCTCAATTTGATCCAAGCAGTTGGATTTCAATTTTGCAGAAAACTATGTTGTTGAACCGGCTTTAGGAATACACTATGCCATTTTCAATGAAGGTTGGTTTTATGACTGATTTGGGCATAAACTTCCACCTTGGGATCTACATTTGTGGTGGTATTCATATCAGGTATACATCTCCATTTTTTATTGGTTTCAAATCTGGTCCGGTTCAATGCAAGACCGATCCTGAAAAATGACGTTTTTCAAAACATAGGAAATTTGATTCCCATAAGGATTAAGAAATTTTTGAAATTTCACCCAGCCATTTAGCATGGTTCAACCATCCATATGATGGATCCTAACCCTTCCAACATAGTGATATTAACAAAATTGACCATTAGTTAGAAGTCGCAAAATGACAATAGGCTAAGGGGCAAAGTGGTTAATTGACCTCACATCACCTTAGAAGGCCAAACCAACCTAAAAGAAGCTAACTTGGGTAGGCCAACCTAACCAAACTCACCTAAGCCTAGCTACTTGGTAGAACCAGCCTAGCTAAGTTCACTTAAGCCTAGTTGACTTAGTCAAGTTGACCTAACCTGACCAGGCCAACATGATACCAACTCATAACATGTACATGTAATCAACTAAGGAAGCAACATGTGGAAATCTATCAAAGCATCAACACCACCACATTCAAAGTGAGCTCACTACCTACCACGTGCATGTAATGTGTTAATCTATGGTGTGATAAGTAGATCAAGTTCTAACTACATGTGAATGATGTACCCATTCTTGGATAAAGATGGAAGTGGCCTTGTCCTCGGACCCTAGAGTTTTGGGTTTTCCCAAATCTCACCCCAAACCCTAAATAGTGGTAAAAAACCCGCCCTAACCGGCCTTATGTATGTATGTATGTATGTATATATTTATGTATGTAGGGCAGGTTAAGGGTTGAGATGGGTGGGGTATTTGAGTTCAGGAGATGACCTGAATCAACCAACCATCCTGAGATGACCTGGAGCGGTCGACTCGACACCACCTCTCTTAGTCGAGCTTAATTAACAATCACCTCATAAGAAGGCTCAACTAGCAAACTCCCTCTCCAAATTGAAGTACTAATGCAACAAAACTAACTTGGGGGTGGTGGCCAATCTATGCTAAGCCAAACATCAAGCAAAGCTAACCTAATGGCCGAGAAACACAAGTAACCAATTTTTATAAAATATGGTTTCAGACTCAATTCATTTACAAATTTGGATATCTGATCTGATTTGAATATTAGTAAATTTTTTGTCAACCCAAGCCCAACCCTAAGATTTGGGCTTAAGGTTTGAGCTTAGACCGAGCCCAAGGTCAAGTCCAATCTACCCAACCTAGGTCCATTCCAAACTAAAACTTGATGCCCTTGTCTTGGGCTCATGCTTAGGATGGGTTTGGGTTGGTCAATGAACCCACTCTAAAATTTAATGTACATGAGTGCATGTATGTATGAACTTATGCAAATGTATAGGGGTGAGCATGGGTCAATTTGGTTAATTCCATGTGTGTATGCCAATTCATTTTTTTGAACCTAAACTTACCTTGTGAAGGTTAATATTGGACTTGGTAGTTCTAGGGTTGATTCTAGAGTCTGCTTGTGGAACCCGTTCTTTCTTTAAACCCCCCCCCCCCACCCCTCTAAAAAAATGGAACATGTTCTTTAAAAACCTGATTTTCAATAATAATAATAATAATAATAATATAGTTCAAAATTTATATTATCTTTATTGATTAATTGATTAAATTGGTAATTTAATATGTAGATTATCATAATAATATTAATACGTGGTTTAAAACTTATCATTATAAATTAAATTTTATAAATATTTCCTTTTAATTTGCTAATTATACACATTCAAATATCAAAATGAAAAAAAAGGATCAAATCACTTAAATGACTCAATGGTCAAGTGAGACCATGGCCTTTGTAACCACGAGTACTTGGACTCAAATCATTATATTCTTAAAGTATGTTGGGATTTATTTCAAGAGAATTTCATTTCCAAGCCAGTTCTACCCCTAGACCCTAGACAGATGGGGGTCAATTCTAAGAATTTGGAATCACACCCTATCTGATGACATATTGGGTATGGCTGATTCCATCTAGTTCCATTTTGGGGGTGGTTTTCACGGGTTTTGTGCGTCTAGGAACTTGGGGCATGCCTGTCATATCGCTTTTGTATTTAGGGTTGTTAGTGGTAGAAAATGTAAATATAATAAACTTTTAAATGTGGTTTTGCCTTTTCTCAATTTCAAGTGGGGGTATCTTTGGTTTTTGGGATTTTTGGGTCTATTGGGATCAACTTCATAGGTACTGGTGTTTGAACAGGTCAAAAATGGGTCTAACATCAGTCATAACCCTTTTGAGATTTTGGGTTAGGACAAATGAAGTGGTGATTCAATCCGATGCATTGAAATGGCATCTTCCTAGTTTAATAGTCAAATGGGTGAATTATGTCATAAAATTTGAGGGGGGGGTCTTTGAATGTAGTTGTGATGTCTGATTGGTCAAATAAGGTTAGGATGATGGAGATATATGACTGACAAGTTTAGATTAATGAGATTTGTTAAAATATGATCATTTTTTATGAAGGGTCAAGCAAGGGAATTTTGGTGGGTAGGCACTTTTGACCATCCCGAATCTAATGGAATCTATGGATCTTTGATCAAAGGTGTGGATTAATAGAATTAATTCAGATCATGGCTTTCCCTTATAGTTTATCAATTAATGAAATGACTCAAAATGAAACCTTACTTTTTCAATGGTCAAATCAAGGAATTTGGTTATAAAATTTGATGTGACGAGAGTTTTTTTGGGTTTCCATGAAAGTTTTTCTTCAATTTAGTCATGAAAGATTTTCTTCAATTTGGGGGTGGTTTGCATGGGTTTTGTGCAACCAAAGGGAGTTTGGGGCATGCCTATCATGGCAATCTCGTATTTGGGGCTACTAGTGGCAGAAAATGTAAATTTGATGAAATTTTAAATATGGTTTTGTATTTTCTTAGTTTCAAGTAGGTGTATCTTTGGATTTTTGGGCTTTTTGGGTCTATTTGGATCATTTCATGGTCCAGGTGTTTGAACAGGTCAAGAATGGGTCTAACATTATTCATAACCCTTTTGAGGTTTTCGGTTGGGGCGAATGAGGTGGTAACTTGATCTGTTGCATCAAAATGGCATCTTCCTAATTTAACAATCAAACGGGTGAATCAGGTCATGAAATTCGATGTGCTGGGTTTTTTGAGTCTTTGAACATAGTGGTGTTTTCTAATTGGACAAATAGGATTGTGATGATGGAGATCTATGGCTTACAAGTTTGGGTCAACGATATTTGCTGAAATAAGATCTTTGTTTGATAAAGGGTTAAACGAGGGAATTTTGGGATGGATTTTGGTGGGTAGGAACTTTTAATCATCTAGACTCTGATTAAATCTATGAATCTTTGATTAGAATTGTGGATTAACAAGTTTAGTTCAGATCATGGTCTTATCTTAAGATTTATCCATCAATGAGAGTGTTTGAATTAGAATCTTACTTTTTCAATGGTTAAATGGAGGAATTTGGTCGTAAGATTTGATGTGTCATGATTTTTTGGGTCTCTGAACACAGTGGGAGGTCTGATTGGTCCGATGAAATTGGGATGATGTATGGTAAGCTCTATAATGAGATTTACTGAAATAAGATATGGGTTTGATAGTGAGTCAAACGAGGGAATTTTGAGCTAAAATTTGTTGAGTAGGTACCAATTATGGTATGGGGTCAAGTGGGTGGTATTTATCTAAGAAAGAAATGGTCGATCTTGGTAATTGTTCAGACCATCAAAATGGGATATTGTTTTTTTTGTAGTTGGTTATTATAGATTTGTGGTGGGAATTGCTAGTTGATTATTTCTTAATGATCTTGAGGTGATGTTTGTTTTGGATTTGATTTTGAAGAGTTGGAGTTTGAATATCGTATAGATTGGAGCCGTTAGGAAGGAAGTTGGTATGATTAATGTGTAATTAAGCTATAGTATCCTAAGTCTGAGGGTGATGTCTAATCGGATGTTGATGTTGATTTCAAGGTTTTCATTTGTCTTATGGATTATATCAAAAGATGAATTTTGGCTCTGTAATGTCTCAATTTTGTCTGGTCGTGTTTCAAGTATTCAAGGTTTAAAATAGAGGGTAAGAAGAGGTAGGTTAAAGAGACCGAGCAAAAATTGGGTGTTGGCACCGCTCGAACAATGAATGTGATTCAAAAGCTTTGCCAATGGTATTTGTCTTCTCATTTCCCCTTTTCACATGTTTACACATATCCACACACAAAAAATAGCATGTTTAAAACATGTCTTTAATTCTTTTTGCAAAAATTGTCTTTAATTTAAAATTTTAAATGAAGTATGGTCTATTTTGTTTGTGGGAATAGTGGTATGGAATCAGAATCAGAATGAGTCCATTCCTATTTCAAATGTTTGATTAGGCGGAATCAAAATCCCATTCCATTCCTAGTGGAATGGCATTCTACCATTTGAGGGAATGGCCTCCCCTTTCCTTGAAAATGAGGATCCATTCCAATTTATTCTAATTCCGATTCCAATTCCTGTATAAACCAAACAGGTGGGAAGAATAGACATTCCAATTTCGATTTTGATTCCAATTTTGAACAAAATTAACCCTTAGTTTTTTTTTTTCAACATTTCAATTGCGTATTTTCCTATTTTGTGTCTATTCTCACAAGGTGCCAATAAGTTTATAATATATTATTTCAGTACTCTATTTTGTTTTTCTACTTTCATTTCTGCATCCATTCATTATTCTCTAGTTAAGTTGAAAGATTATTGTAGTTCATGTGACTCGATGTTTCCAAGTGCATTATTGAGTGTTTTTCAAAGCCATTGAATCTTGGAGCAAAATGTCTATACACCTATATGTATTAGACTTAATATAAGGGAGGTGAAATTTTGCTTAATGATATTGTCCCTGATACCCCTTAATTGATAGGTCATTTCTTCCTTTTTTTTATTTTACTTTTCTATAACCTTGTTTCTTTGTTAAAAATATCCTATTATGCTTTCTATAGGAATAGGATATCCATTTATCCATAATCAAATGATTCAAATTTGAAAATGTGTTTTGTTTATTATTGGGGTGTAACTTGGACAAGACCAACCCAACCCACAATGTTACATAGCCTAAGCTTAGATTTTCACTCCCTAGGTTGGACTTGGGGCCAATACTTCATTACTTTTTTTTTTTTTTTTTGGGGGGGGGGTGTTTGGGCCCAAGTCTATTTCCTAGGTAGCCCAAATCCAACTCGAGCCTAACTCAACCCTATCCCAAGACAAGATTGGCCTAATTATACACATTCATGCATACTAAGGGTGAGCAAATCTTTCACCAAAGAGGAAAGTTTGATCGGGCATCATTTTTTTTGAAAAATTATTGCCCTTTCTCCTATAAAAGCCTTCTTGAAGCCCAAGCCTTGTGATTGGATGAACTGCATGCCTTTTCCTCTCCCTTCCTTTATAAATACTGATCCAACTCTCAAGGAAGGGGGGATCTTGAAAGAGAGGAAAAAGAGGGGCAGCTATCAGTACCCAATTTTTGCTCAGTCCCTTCACTTAGAGCCTCTGACTCCCTTTGTGTTCACAGATCTCTTTGTTGCATGACTTAGTCCTTGCACCTTATTCTCACCCAATTGGTAAGACTATCTGACTATGTCTTTAGTTCGAGAAACCTTGGATCAAACAATATGAGATTGACGCCATCTGTGGGATGCATACAAAAAGCTGATTCCCTAACCTCTTACCATGCGTCGAAAACAACCATGCCTAAAAACACCTCCGATCACTTTGGAGCTCGCTCCCCATCTTGGGGATCTCGCTCACTCCGTAGCTCTCTGCCTCGAGTACCCCCGACCCCAGGCAATGCTCAACCCCACCCAGTTCAATGCCATACACCAGAGCATCGACCACATACTCACCATGATGGAAACACTAGGATAGATAGGACAAGGCTCCCCAGCCTCTCATCTTGCCATGCAAGGTTCCACGACGATTTAGAATTACTTTATGTTTTTTAATTTCAGTTTATTTTTCCTTCATGCAAATTTCCTTTTAGTAGATTAAATTTGTATTTTATTTCTTTTCTACAAATCTGAAATTCGGCTAGGTAAGACGGAAGGCCTAGCTCTAGAAGTTCGAGGGTGGAAGGAGCGATCCGTAAACAACTACCTCTGTTCGGATTTTCAGACATTTTTATTTTGTTTCTTTCATTTAGTTGTTTATGTTATTTATTTATTTTTATGCACTTGTTATTCTCAGTACTGTTCGAATTTTGTTTTAATGAATTTCATTTTTTAATTAATAAGTTACTTTTATTTCTACAAGTCCCACTTGGGTTCTCTTCTCCCGAATCTAACTACATAATTATTTTTCCCTTGCTTCCCTGTGGATACGACCCGTTCTCACCAATTAGTACGTTTATAGTTGTTGTGAGAAACAAAAAAATCATAATTATTTAAACTGGTGTTACGAAGTGATTAACGACGCGCTTCCGGACACACCAAGATTTTGGCGTCGTTGTCGGGAAGCACGGAGAAAATTTTTTATTTACTTTTTTTGGATCTATTTCATTTTTTTTTCTTCCTTGTTTGATTACTTGATCTGTTATCTCAGTTTAATTCTTTTTTCTCTTTGATTCTGCAGGACGGAATAGCGAAAGGTGGAATACCGAAGCATTGCGGGACTGTAGGATGAAAGAGAAGAGAAGAGAAATTGGATTGCATTTTAGGTGTAATCGTTCCATTTTATTTTTAATTTTCCTATTTTTACTTTCAAACTCTTTTTTTGGTAGAATAGTGATTTTTTAATTTTTAATTAATTTTTTAAATCCGATTAATTTTGTTTAGTATTATTTTGCTTCTATATCTATTCTTCTTTCAGTATTTTAATTTCTTGTTCAATTTTTTTCCTTTATTAGGTTTGTGTTTTTCTTTTATTTTAGATTAAAAAAAAAGATTGTTTATTTTATTTTATTTTATTTCTTGTAGCATAATTTTCTTTCATATTAATTGTTAGATTTGTTTTTTGATTTTATTAAAAAAACGAAAAAAAAATTATTAATGTAAAAAAAAACCAGCATATTTTTTTATTTTGTTTATTTTATTTTCAGTTTAAATTTTTAATTTGTATTTTTCTTTTATTTTATCTATGTCTTACATAATTTTCTTTTTGATCATTTTATTTTCAGTTTAATTTTTAGATTAGCAATTAGTTTGTTGGAATTTATTTTTGGTAGTGTTAATTCTGTTTAGAACAATTAATTGTTGTTTTATTTTATGTTTGCAATTATTATTTGTTGCTTTATTTAATTTCTTTATCTTTTAGTTGTTTAATTGAATAATTAATTGTTAAATAGGAAATTGTTTAAATTTTCGAATTTGAGTTTAAATTTCAAATCTGAATTTAAATTTTAATTTTAGTTCGACTCTGAATCTGAATTTGAATTTGAATTTGAATTTCAAATATCAAAATTTAAATCTTAATTTTTTTATTGAAAAAAAAATCAAATTTAAATTTTAGGAATTTAAATTTCAAAATCTGAATTTGAATTTAAATTTCCAAAAATTTAAATTTTGAATTAAAAAAATAAAAAATATCAAAAAAATTTGGTGAATTTTTTTCTTGCATTTTCATTCCAATTTTTAGGGTTTTATTTTCTAGAGCATGCATCATATAGCTTTATTTAGTTGTTGAAATTATCATTGTTAGTTGTGAATGTGTTAGGTGTTCTTTTTATTATTTTAATTGTTCATTTTGCTTAGTTGTTTGCTTTATCCTTTTATGATATTGCTGAATTACATTTTAGAAACAATTGTTCATGCATTGTAGTTAGATGCATTTTGTTGTGTTTATTCTATCTTTCTGTTAATTCATTTAAGGGCATCCAACTTAAATAAGATAAGGTGGGGATTTCATCACCCTTCCTTGGCCCAAAATTCACCACCATTCACGTGCGGTTCACCCTAACCCTAATTTAATATTTGGATAGAAAGATCCTTTAGGGAAGCCTTACATTTGGCTCAAAGGTGTGTTGAATTTTAGGAGAGCTTGAAATTATTTTCCATAACCGGAAGTTAATGTCTAAGGAAAGTGGTTAAATAGCTAAACCTAAGCGGGTTTTGTGGTTACTTAATTAGTTCCTTGCGAGAGCAAGGGGAGCCTCCCACATCCCCACCTCTTACCTGGCAAACCAAAGGAAGTGGTGTAATTCCAATTGATCCTAAAATGATTCACATTGGTTGAACCACTAGTTCAGGAAACCCTAGGTCAGCCCCTAGATTGTGTGGTTGATTTGTTTGCCTTTAAAAAAAATTAAAAAAATTAAAATTCAAACTTGAATTTAGATTTTAGGAATTTAAAATTTAAAATCTATATTTGAATTTAAATTTCAAAAATTTAAATTTTGATGGGGCCTCAAACCTTAACAACCACCTCGAAGGGTTCAAGGCAATAATGATGTTGCATGACTCATTCGAAGGTCTCATGTACAAGGGCTTCTTCACAACCTTCATGGAGTGACCAGAACCTGGTACGCCTTACTCCTGCCACGGTACATAGCCTCTTGGGAGTAGTTGGAAGCATAGTTCCTAGCGTAGTTCACCACTTGCCAAAGGCACTAGAGGACCTCGGCCAACCTCATGCAAGTGCAGCAGAAGGAAGGAGAAACCCTAAGAGACTACCTAGCAAGATTCAACGCTGAAGCTCTTCAGATTCAAACTTTAGATCACTCAGTGGTTGTAGCTGCCATCATGAATGGACTACATTCATTGATGTTCAGCTTTTTCCTATAGAAGAGTCTTCCACCCGCTTTAACCACGCTCATGAAGCATGGGAAAAAGTACATAAATGTTGAAGAAGCTTATGCATTGTGCAGGAAGGAGGAAGACCAGTACAACCAAAAGCAAAGAGCCCATGACAATCGGAAGTCAGATCAGGACAGTAAGAGGCAAGACCACTGAACTGATCATAGGCTGAGAACTCCACTACTAGTGTACTACAATTTTACTCCACTGAATGCATTGCAGGCTGAGATATTAATGTAGATTCGTAACTGCAACTTCATCAGGTGGGCCAAGAAGATGAAATTCCAAAACAACAGGAGAAGTTGAGACAAGTGTTGTGTTTTTCATCAAGACCACGACCACGAGACCGAGAGATGCCACGACTTTCGCCACCACTTGGAAGCAAGGTTCAAAGTATTGATATTGGCCGATATGTTGTATCGGTCCTTTTTTTTAACTTTTATGTATTTTTTTATTTTGGTTCAAAGTGGCCAGTTTAAGTCTTGGCTACCCTCTGAAATAGGCCATAACCTAATACAACCCCTATAGGGGTGTATCGGACAATACGGGCCGATATGTAACGATTTTTTTAACCTTGCTTGGAAGACCTAGTCCGATGTAGATACCTTGGCGGGTTCATCGACATTAAAGGGAAGAAGCCCAAAGAGGATCAAGGCCATGCTGATGCACCCGTGGTCCGAGCTCCCTCAATTGGGGTCATCACCATCATCTCAAGTGGGATAGCCTCGAGAGGAGAGAGCAACTCGCTCCAAAAGACCTATGCTCGATTGCACCAACTTGACAACAAGAAGCCTAAGAGACCAAAGCAAGGCACCCCAATCACCTTTAACAACGACGGCCTCACGGGGGTGCAAGTACCGCACAATGATGCCTTAGTGATATCTTCACAAATTGCCAACTTTGAAGTGTGAAGGATACTCGCCAACTTTGATGATGACTCAAAGAAAACTATCCAAATTGGATCCCTCCTAAAGGATGGTCTCCGGGACAATGTTATCCTATTTTTGAAAGGTAACACTGATGGGTTTTCTTAGACCATAGCAAACATCCCGGGGGTCGACCCCAAGGTCATAACCCATCGACTTAACATTGGCTCACGCTACTGACCTGTGAGGCAGAAGAAGAGTTTCACCTCTGACCAGATGCACCCAAATGACCAAGAGAAGACCACCTTCATCACGGATCGAGGTCTCTATTACTACAAAGTGATGCCCTTCGTACTCAAGAACACTGGTGCCACTTACCAAAGGCTAGTGAACCATATTTTTAGAGAACAACTCAGTTGGAATGTGGAAGCATATGTGGATGCATGCCGATCAAAAGCCAAAAGTCAGAGCAGCACCACACTAACTTGGAAGAAGTCTTCGGCCTCCTCAAGCACTATTGCATGAAGTTGAAGCCGACAAAGTCTACCTTTGGGGTCAGCTCGAGCAAATTTCTAGGATTCATGGTCACACAGAGAGGAATCAAGGCAGCCCTAAAGAAAATCCAAGCCATCCTGGACATGCAGTCATTGCGAACACACAAGGAGGTGCAGTGCCTCAAAGGCCAAATAGCAGCATTGAGTAGATTCATGTCAAAGTCCGTAGACCATTGTCTGCCCTTCTTCAAAGCACTGAAAAAGGTGAAGGACTTCTAATGGACCGATGACTATGAATAATCCTTCCAAGAGCTGAAACAATATCTGAGCTCATCGCCCTTAGTGATGAAGTCGAAGCCCAATGATCAATTCTTGCTTTACCTGTCCGCTAGGGACAAAGTGGTTAGTTCAGTTCTAATGAAAGAAGAAGGCCAAACCTAGAAGCCGGTCTACTACAAAATGATCCTCACATATGCATAGATGTGGCATTTGAATTTAGAAAAGGTCGTCATGGCCATTGCCACCTTGTTAAGGAAGCTCAGGCCCTATTTTCAAGCACACAGTGTCCTATTATTGACTGACTAACCGTTGAAGCAAATATTGTAGAGGTTAGAGACATCAGGATGGCTGATCAAGTGGAGCGTGGAACTAAGTGACTTCGACATCGACTATGCACCCCGACCCACCATCAAAGCCTAGGCTTTAGCCAACTTCTTGGCCGAGTACACGTTCTTAGTTCAAGATCCAACTGAAGACCCTCCAGCATGGACCCTCCATGTCAACGGATCATCCAACCGATGAAGGGAGCAGTGTTAGTTTCATACTCCTTGGACTGAGCAAAATCGTTTTTGAGCCCGCATTGTTGTTCGAGTTCAAGGCATTGAATAAATGAGGCAAAGTATGAAAAGTTGATCATTGAACTTCAATTCGCACGTGACACTAGAGCAAAACGAGTAGAAGCCTTCAGTGATTCCCAACTTGTGGCCAACCAAGCCATACGTCAAATCGAGGCCTATGAGCCTACCATGGCGAGATATCTATTGAAGGTACAAGAGCTCATCGGACAGTTCAAGCACTTCACTAAATAACAGATCCCCATAGTCGAGAATGTCCACGCAGATGCCCTACCAAGCTTGTGAGCTCACCACGGGCCGACCTTGAGACTATAGCCAAGATGGACACCCTAGTAGCATAGCCCAATATTTCAGAAGCAGCTCTGACAATCTTCCCGATGTAGTAAGAACCATCATGGATGGACCCAATCATGCAATACCTGCAGGACATCACCTTGCTTGAAGACTAACCAAAGCAAAGAGACTTGCTCACCAGTCAAGTCAGTTCTATCTCATCCAAGGTCAGCTCTACCGCTAGTCACACTCTCCCCTACCTAAGGTGTCTTCCCCTAAGCTAAGCCAATTGTATCCTTAGTGAGATACACAAAGGTATATGTGTATGAACCCTAACATATAAGGCACATTGGCAAGGCTATTTTAACCCATTATGAAGCAAGATGCATCTCTACTCGTTTAAAAGTGTAATTGTTTTTAGAGTCACTTGAACCAACAATACCAGCCAGAGGCCCCTCTCATGCCAATTCCTATCCCATTTCCATGGCCTTTTTCTTAGTGGGGCATGGATATCCTCAAAACCTTTCCCAACATGGTTGGCCAAAAGAAGTACCTCCCTGTCACAATAGATTATTTCACAAAGTGGATCGAAGTTGAGCCTTTGGCATGCATCACCATGCAAACTGTCCAGCGCTTCCTATGGAGGAAAATTATCTACCGCTTTAGCATTCATTGAGTCTTCATCACCAGCAATAGCTCTCACTTAATCAATCAGAAGTTTGAAGCTTTCTACGCTAAGCTCAGGATAGACCACCAAACAACAACAGTACACCAACATCAGAGCAACGGATAGACCAAAATAACTAACTCTGCTGCATGGTTTGAAGATGAGGCTTGACGAGGCCAAAGGCAGGTGGGTGAAAGAGCTACCGAGCATCCTCTAGGCCTATAAAATTATGCTGCGGAGAAGTACTAGAGAGACCTTGTTCAGCTTAGCATTTGGAGTCGAGGCAATGATCCTTGCAGAATTTGGACCCTCCACACTCTAAACTGAGCTTTAAAATGATGAGATGAATAATGAGGACCACTGAGCTCGACCTAATTGAAGAAGCTTGTGACAAAGAGAGTTCAAGACAAGAGATCTTGTCCTTTGCAAAGTTATCATGCCCGAGCCAGGAGAGGGAAAGCTCGAACCCAACTAGTAGGACCCATACAAAGTGACTAGAGTGCTTGGACCAAGCTCACACAAGCTAAAAGACTTTGATGGGAAAACCGCTATTGAGGAGTTGGAATATGGGAAATTTAAGGATGTACTATTAGTAATCGACACCGAGCTCCAATGGTGGCCACATGTCTTTTGTACTATGATCTAATATGAATAAAGTTTTGTCTTCTCAACTAACTAAGTAAGAAAGTGCACAGATAGCCCGATCGAGAAGCACATACCCACAACACACGCGACACACACACACCAACCTGACCGAACACTAATGACCGAGGGCATGATGTGGTGGCAACCTTGTCAAAGACCCAACCAACCTTAAATGGCCGAGGCCCTACACCAAATCTGATTGATAAGGCACAGTGGGAACGACTTCCACACTACACATGGATAGAGGGCAGCTATCAAACTCCGCACTTGGAGTCAACTAGAGACTCCTGAGCACCTACCCATCTTGGGGATGGGATAGAGATAGCCAAAGACCATAGCTAGCCTGGCCGCAAATGTTATGACAAGACCAAGTGGCACCAAGCCCCCCATTGTGATGATTGTGGAATAAGAAACACTTTAGCTAGCATAACCCAAACTAGTGTTGATTAGTTTCCACAAAACCAAGTGCCACCAAACTCCCTAGTATGATGAGTGAGGGCTCGGAAGTGGTTTAGTGAGAGCCTTCACACAATTGCAAAACAAGGACCAAGCATAGAAGCACAGGCTCAAAAGGAACGAGTTTCATTACTTTAACCAAAATTTACAAAAAACAAGCTCAACATTCTGAGCTGCACAAAAACCACTTGGGATCGAAGGGACTGAACTCCTGCACAAAAACAAGCACAGTCCGAGCTAGATCATCAGCTATCTTGATCACTCTGGTGGTCTCTGGAGGCATCTCCTTGGGATCGAAGGGACTGAACTCCTACACCACACTCGCCACCTCAGGGAACTAGTGCATCACTCTCCTTGGCAAAGAGCGAAGCCCTCCTGCCAAGAGTTAGTGGCATAGTCATCCAACTCATTCTAGTGGGACTCCGAAGCTTTGTACTCATTGATGCTTTCTTCCTATGCCCAAGTTATTTTTGCTTTGGCCTCCTCTAGTCCTTTCTTCAGTTGTTCGCGAGCCTCATTCAAATCATGAACATGGCTCCTTAGCTTGTGGATAGTTTCGTCCCTCTCTTCAACCCTCTCCCACTTCAGCTCGGATAGCTCAACCTTCAACTGGGCATTCTCAACCTCCCTCACCTCATATAGCTGCTACAAGCCTTGAATACGGTCGACCAGGCCAAAGACTACAACCAAGATAGTTAGTAGGAAAGAAAAATGAACCAATGAAAGTAACGAGGAACTGAGTTTACCACCATGATCTGATAAATAGCTAAACTCTCCAAGAAGTTGTTGGTATGGCTGCCAGCCTCCCTCCTGATATCGAGGAGCATCACACCATGAGCGAGCTATTCAGCAACCCCTTGGTCTCGAGGGTGTCACCCGGCCATACCAATTAGTGCGACATGTACACGTCAGTCGTCTCTCTACCCTCAGCTGAAGTGTTGCTTGGAGCGTCTCCGCTCTATGCTGAAGATTGTCTGAGCTAAGGGGTGGCTTCCTTAAGAGTCGACCACCACCACTTACTCCATCGATCTCAGCCTCTTCGCTTGCCAAGGAGTACCCTCTACTACATGGTGTCGGGACTCTATACCCCCCAATGAAGCACCTGTAGCCCTCACTGCTTGGGCTTTTCTTTTAGTTGTGGCCTACATGCATCGAGCTCTGTTCGAGGTACCAACCATGTCAGAATTTGTGCAAGTTATCACGTCAGTCAAAAAAATAGGGGAAGGAAAAGTGGAAAGGCGCTTAGTAGGAGGGAAGCAAGCAATCAACAAATTGGACTGAGATCGGTTGCCTGGTGGCCGCATAATCCTAGAAAGAGTTAACATCTGGGACGAGGTGTACTCACTGATATGTACCCCTATTATCCTCCCTTGTGTTAGTTACCTCCTCCTTCAACAACTCAACCTGAGAAGGATCCTTGTCCTTGGTCCGAGGGATGATTAAGGTAAGAGGGAACAACCAACTTCCTTGATGCTTGACAAAGAAGAAGCCCTCTTTCTAGTGTTTGATTGAAGAGGGGGGCTCCAACGAGCACCTTGGTGTTTGGCCTAATTGACAAGTAGTAGTAGCCCTATTTGTGCTTCTTAAGGTGAAGGAAATGCCTAAACATCAGTAGGGTGATCTTCATCTTCTTTAGCAAGTACCAAAATGAGTTTGACATCAATTGAACAGGAAGGACCTAATACCACCTCAGCATGGCTACAACCCTAGGATCTAAAGGGAATCTAAGGTCAGTGACCAGACTATGTTATACACTTCCCTATTTCAAGCCATATCGGCTGAAGAGAGACTATATGGATTCGAGGAAAATCACTCCTCAAACCTCTTGTCAAGGACCTGCCCTTCTAACTCCCCATCGGCTTTGGTAGCCTCCTCAGTATCGGCCTCCTCCCGAGCCTCAATTCCCCCAACCTTGGCCTTGTCTCCTTGATCAAACTCAGCTACATTGGCGACAATCTCCAATGCCCTAGCCTCGGTTGCCTCATGTCAAAGACTACTATCACTCTCACCCCCTAATGAATACCTAGTGAATAAAGAAGAAATAGAAGGCAAAGTGGAGGATATCTTACCGAGGAAAAAAGGAGTTCAGATCACCTAAAGCACCAAGCGAAGGAAACAACCCAAGACATCAACCAAACTCCCAGGCACAGACACTATAAAAAATGACAAAGTAAAATGGCTCACCAACCTCCCTTATATAATGGCAACAAACAATCGAGATTGAACCAGATCAACGACACAGATGCATCACCACACTCCACACATGCATAACTTCAGGAAGATGAAATGACACGATTGTCGATCTGTATAGGTAATGGTATAAAGCCTTGAACTACTCAGTCCATCTATCAAATCAATCCAACCACAATCCGGCCAGAACAAGAAGAATTGAAGTTCCTCAGTTGAGGACCTCAGAACTCTTCCGACTCACTACGGCCAAGCACTACACTCTTCAACTTTGGAACTGGGAGAGTGGTGTTTGGGCAGTGCCTAAGCTGGCCTGGATTGCCACTTGTCAACTTCTGCGACTAACCTGCTCGGGCCACATCAGCACTGCCTACCATGGCCACATAATGGAAGGGCACCCCATGGATGTAGAGTCCTATACGAACAAGGAATCAAATCCCATCGAGGAAGAGGCAACCTCCCTAGCTCCTCGAAGGACAACGTCATCCCAACAACTCTAGAAGCCTAATCCGATTGCAGCATGGATACTCGGCTATAAATAGACACCTTTCACTCAAGGTAAAGGACTTTTGACTCTCTACTCACCTCAACACCCATTGCCCTCTCTCACTACTAACTTGAGTGCCGGAGTGCCTACCCGAGGAATAACTCCTCAACTGAGTCCTTTTGTGTTCACAAATCTCTTTGGTGCATGACTTCATCTTTCCACCTTGGCCTCGCCTAGTTGGCAGGACTATCTGATTGCATCATCGGTTCGAGACACATCAGATTAGGCAACATCATTCATGAAAATATAGAAATACAAAAACGTAACAATTCCAACTTAAATTAATTGGATTTGGACTCAATTTGACTTAATTCTTACCCATTTTATAGTCCTATAAGGGTTCAAGTTGGTACCCAATTTAAAAATTTTGGCCTTGGATTTGAGCTAATGAACTCAAACTTTAACATATACCCAAGTGAAACCCCTACTATCAAGTTCAGACCCAACTTATGAGAAAAAGGGTCTATCTTGGACTTGCGTAATAGGTAGGGGTGTCAACGGTATTCAAAAATCCGATTTTGAATTCAAGATTCAACAAAATCGAATCAAATTTGGACATCATATTCATACCAAATAGATAATCAGATTTGAATTCAGATATGACCTAATTTGATTCAATAAGTATCTGAATTCAAACAATTATTTATTTTTTATATATAATATACAAAATATTTAAATGTTTAATATAATTTATATACATATAATAATTAAATTATATAAATAATTTATATATTTATATACTTTATATAAATAAAATATTTATTATTATTATATATATATATTAATTACCTAAAATAATTAATTAGTCAAATTCAAGTCAAATCGAATATTCAAATATTTAATCAAATTTGAATATGAATATTAATTCTCAATATCAATTCGATATCCAATCGAATTTGGATATCAAATTTTCTAATCGGAATCGAATTAAGATATTGCCTGATCAAATTCAAATTTATCCATTTAAACCCCTATTGTTAGGATCATCAGATTGGTTTGGGTCTATTGGATCCACCTAGCCTATTGACTGGTTTAATTTTGTTGCAAAAAGATAAATACAATGGATCTCTATTTCTTATGTGTTCACCAAAATACTCTGGTTCGTACAAAAGGCAATTAATTGGTTAAGTCAAATTGCAATGAATTCAATTGCAAACTTATGGAGATGGCTAGCTTCAAATAGAGTTGGATTTGTTGGTTTGTCAATTGGACACATTTGTTTAGTATGTTTTAACATAAACCAATTTATTGCTAAAAAAAAACATTGATTGGTCAAAAACCTTTTTTTTTTGTATTTTAGCTACTTCTATTTGTACTTACAATAATTCTCACTTTTTCAAATATATTTTTGTTTAACATGAAGAATATATAATATTAATACATGTTCAAATTTTTCCATAAAATTTATAAAAAAATCTATATTTTTTATTTTTATTATTTAATTTATAACATAATAAAAATTACTTATTTAACAAGAGAAAATGCAATTCCAATATATTGTTTGATATTGGTTTTTAATATTGGGGTCAAATCAATTTAATAGATTGATTAACTAACTACCCAATTCAAGGTTGTAGGCTCATTTACCACCAAACCACTTGCCTACAGTGGCCTAGCTAATTAAATCATGGAACCATTTAACATGGTTAGTGGAGTCATGTGTTAGACATTAATGCTTTATTTTTTTTTTCTAATTTTTATCTCATTTCCATCATTAATGAAAATAATTATCATTTATCACACTTTTTTTATATGATGAATATATATAATATCATAGAACGTACCCAAATTTATCTACATTTTCTATAATTTTGTGTATTTTATTATTTAATTATAACATCATGGGTTGACCCATTTGATATGGACAATTGAACCACTAATCCACTTGGATGGAAAAAAACCATTTTACTTTTTTGGTTGATTTTAAATCTTGTATTCCATTTTCATCATTAATAAAAGTAATTTTTATTTTTATATTTATCTTTGTTTAATATTATGAATATATAATATTAGAATTGTATCAAAATGCTTTGTACAAAGCTTATATTTTTCTTTGAATTTCTATATTTTTTTTAATATTTATTTCTTAGTTATGACATCATAGATTAACTCATTTGACCTAAAAGATTAGATTGTTAACCTACCATCTAGATATGATATTGGATTCATTTTCTGACTAGTTTTAAATTTTGCATTTAATTTATATCACTAATAAAATAATTATTATTCATCATAGTTATTTTTTATTTATATGATTAATATATAATATTATAGATGTGCCAAAAATTGTTTTGTATTTTTTGTATTATTATATTTTAAAAATTTTATTTTTAATTATACATCATGAGTTAACCCATTTGATCTTAAAGGTTGCACCACTAATCTGCCCCTAGATAGGAAAATTATTTCATTTCCCATCAGTTTTAAGTTCTATATTCCATGTCCATCATTAATAAAATTATATATATTTTATCATACTTATTTTTTAATATGACAAATATATAATAATAGAAGTGTTCAAAATTTTTATATTTTTTTTATTTTCTATTTTTTATTTTTTTATATTTCTAAGTTTTTATTATTTATTTAAGACATCATGGAATTACCCATTTGACCCAAATGGTTGAACTACTTACTCACCACCTAGATGGAAAAATATGATTACATTTCTAGGTTTATTTTAAAAATATCAAATTTCATTATATTAATAACTATTGTGTATTGATTTATTAGTGGAATTAAATGATGAGAAACAAAAGTATAAATATTGGATTGAATGAGAGAGGGAGAGAGAGAGAGAGAGAGAGAGAGAGAGAGAGAGAGAGAGAGAATGTGATCTATTTAATGACTTAAATGTGAGGCTTGATGAGAGGTAATAATTGAATGCACTTAATAGTATTATTTTAGTTACATTTTCTACTTAAATCTTGTATTCCATTTTCATCATTAATAAATGTAATTTTTATTTTCATATTTAATATTATGAATATATAACATTAGAACTATCTCAAAATTCTTTATACAAAGCTTATATTTTTCTTTGAGATTCTATATAGTTTTTAATATTTATTACTTATGTATGACATCATAGATTGACCCATTTTACTTGGAAGATTAGATCATTGACCTACCATCTAGATATGAAAATGGTTTCATTTTTAGGAAGGTTTTAAAATTTGCATTTAATTTATATCACTAAAAATATAATTATTATTCATCATACTTATTTTTTGTTTATATGGTTAAAATATAATGTTATAGATGTAGGGGTGAGAATTCGGTTTATTCGGTTAAACACCCAACCGAATAAATTGAAAATTTATAAAACCAAATTGAAACTAAATAATAAAAAAACCAAAATTTTTTATTTGGTTTTTAGTTATTTCAATTAAAACCAAATTTTAATAATGTATATACTATATTATATACATTATAACATATAATATATAATATATATTATGAAAGCAAATTTCATTATATTATACATTAATATATAAATAATATTATATATTATATATTGCATACGATATACAAAAGTTCAGTTTATTTAGTTAACTGAATTAACCAAAACACTAAAACAACCAACTAACATTTTCAATTCGGTTTTAACCAAATTATGCTCACCTCTATAATAGATGTGTCCAAAATTGTTTGCAATTTTTGTATTATTCAATTTTAAAAAAATTATTTTTAATTATACATCATGAGCTAACCCATTTGACCTAAAATGTTGAACTACTAACCCACCCCTTAGATATGAAAATTGTTTCATTTCCCATCAGTTTTAAGTTGTATATTCAGTGTCAATCATTAATAAAATTATGTCTATCATATCATACTTATTTTTTAATATGAGAAATATATAATAATAAAATTGTGTCCAATTTTTCAAACTATTTACTGATGGTTAAACTACTTATTTATGACATCATGGAATTATCCATTTGATCTAGATGGTTGAACTACTTACCCACCACCTAGATGGAAAAATATGATTTCATTTCTAGGTTTATTTTAAAAATATCAAATTTCCTTGTATTAATAATTATTGTGTATAGATTTATTAGTAAAATTTAATAGTGAGAAACAAAAGTATTAATATTGGATTCAATGAGAAAGGATGTGATTTATTTAATGACTTAAATGTGAGACTTAATGAGAGGTAATTGAATGTATTTAATAGTATTGTTTTAATTATATTTTCTGCCCTTACAATGGAGGTGAACCAAATTCAAGAGAATGGGTATTTTAGTAAAGAAAATTTCTAGAAGCCAATACCTTATTCACACTTTTATAGGTAACTAATAAAAGTACAACCGCGTTGCATGTGGAAATATCAAATGATGATGATGAAGATAATCAACAACCAAATGACCTTACTGGTCGAACCCTTGACCTATTTAACCAGGAAAATGGACTATGATTAAGACATTAATTCATTTATTTTCTTTGTATTGTAGCCATTTCTATCTTTACTAAAAATAATTCTTATTTTTCAAACATACTTTTGTTTAATATGAAGAATATATAATATTAATGCATGTTTGAAATTCTCTATAAAATTTTCTATATTTTTATATTTTATTATTTAATTTATGAGATAATAAAAATTATTTATTTACCAAGAGGAAATGTAATTCCAATATATTGTTTGAATATTGGTTTTTAATATTATGGTCAAATTAATTATTTATATATATCATTTACATATAATATATATGTTATTTATATTGCATTTCTGTAAACTTCTTATATGATGAAAATAGTTGAAAAAATACTTATATTTTTTTGTTTTTTTTATTTCAACTATTTTATTTTCTTTTCCTTGTACTAATTTATTATTTTTTAAATTAAATTAGATTGTGTCAGATTCGGATATCCAACACCTTGATCATATTCAGATTTGAATCAATATTTTTGAGATCTGATCATATCTTCAGATTGAATCAAATTCAAATATACCCTGATTCAAATCCAATCCAATCTGTTCGCATCCCTAGCTAAATAAACCGTTGAACCATTTGACATTGTTAGTGGGGTCATGTGTTAGACATTAATGCCCTTTTATTTTTTATCCTATCATTAATGAAAATAATTGTCATTAATCACACTTTTTTATATGATGAATATATAATATTATAGAATGTACCCAAAATTATCTACATTTTCTAGAATTTTCTGTATTTTACTATTTAATAATAATATTAAGTGTTGATCCATTTGACATTGATAGTTTAAATACTAACCCACCGGTTGGATGGAAGAACCATTTTTTTCTTTTTCGGTTGATTTTAAATCATGTATTACATTTTCATCACCAATAAAAGTAATTCTTCATTTTTCATGTGATAATATCAAATGATGATGATGATAATGATAATAATCAATAAACAAAGGACCTTATTGGTTGAACCATTAACCTATTTAACCAAGAAAATGGACTATGATTAAGACATTAATTCATTTTTTTATTTGTATTTTAGCCATTTCTATCTTTACTAACCATAATTCTCATTTTTCAAACATATTTTTGTTTAATATGAAGGATATATAATATTAATGCATGTTCAAATTTCTCTATAAAATTTATAAAATTTTCTATATTTTTATGTTTTATTATTTAATTTATGAGATAATAAAAATTACTTATTTACCAAGAGGAAATGCAATTCCAATATATTGTTTGAATTTTGGTTTTCAATATTATGGTCAAATCAATTATTTATATATAATACATATATTATTTATTATTTATTTATGAATAATTTATTTATATTGCATTTTTGTAAACTTTTTATATGATGGAAATAGTTGAAAAAATACTTATATTTTTTGCCTTTTTTATTTCAACTGTTATATTTTTTTCTTTTAATAATTTATTACTTTTTTAAAAAGTTAAATCGGATCCTCTCGTGTTTGAATATCTGACATCTTGATCGAATTCAGATTTGAATCTACATTTATGAGATCCGGTCGAATCTTTCAATCAAATTAGATTTGAATATACCCTAATTTAAATCTGATCCAATCTGTTTGCATCCCTACCAAACCACTTGCCTACGATGACCTACCTAATTAAATTATTGAACCATTTGACATGGTTAGTCGGGTCATGTGTTAGACATTAATGCTCTTTATTTTTTATCTTAATATCTCATTTCTATCATTAATGAAAATAATCCTCATTAATCACACTTTTTTATATGATGAATATATAATATTATAGAATGTACCCAAAATTTACCAACAATTTTCTATGTTTTCTAGAATTTTATGTATTTTATTATTTAATAATAACATCCATTTGAGATGGATAGTTTAACCACTAACCCATCACTTCGATGGAAAAACCATTTTGCATTTTTGGTTGATTTTAAATCATGTTTTCCATTTTCATCATCAATAAAAGTAATTCTTATTTTTACATTTATTTTTGTTTAATATGGTGAATATATAACAATAAAATCGTATCTAAATGCTTTATACAAAGCTTACATTTTTCTTTGAGTTTATATATATATATATATATATATATATAATATTTGTTACTTAGTTATGACATCATAGATTGACCCATTTGACCCGGAATGTTAATCCATTGACTTACCTACCATCTAGATATGGAAATAGTTTCATTTTCAAATTGGTTTTAAATTTTGCATTTCATTTATATCATTGATAAAATAATTATTATTTATCATACTTATCTTTGTTTATATTATTAGTATGTAATATTATAGATGTGTCCAAATTGTTTCATATTTTTTTGTACTAATCTATTTAAAAAATTTATTTTTAATTATAAATTATGGCTTAACCTATTTGACTTGAAAGGTTGAACCACTAATCTACCCCTATATAAGAAGATTATTTAATTTCCCATCAGTTTCATGTTGTATATTTGATGTCCATTATTAATAAAATTATGTCTGTTTTATCATAGTTATATTTTAATATGACTAATATATAATAATAGAAACGTGTCCAAATTTTTTCAAAATTTCTTTTTTTGCTATATTTTTTGCATTTCTTATATTTCTAAGTTTGTATTATTTATTTATGACATTATGAAATTATCCATTTGACCCAAATGGTTGAAGTACTTACCCATGACCTAGATGGAAAATATGATTTTATTTCTAAGTTTATTTTAAAAATATAAAACTTCATTCTATTAATAATTATTGTGTGTGGGTTTATTAGTGGGATTTAATGATGATAAACAAAAGTATTTTTTATTTCTAAATTTGTATTATTTATTTATGACATCATGAAGTTATCCATTTGACACAAATGGTTGAACTACTTACCTACCACTTAGATGAAAAATATGATTTCATTTCTATATTTATTTTAAAATATAAAATTTCATTATATTAATAATTATTGTGTATGGATTTATTAGTGGAATTTAATGATGATAAACAAAAGTCTAAATGTTGGATTCAATGAGAGAGAATGCGATTTATTTAATGAATTAAATGTGAGACTTAATGAGAGGTAATCAAATATACTTAATGGTATTCTTTTAATTACATTTTTTGCCCTTTCAATGGAAATGAAGTAAATTCAAGATGAGGGGTATTTTAGTGAAGAAAAATTCTACAAGCCAATACCTCCTCATTCGCACTTTTATAAGTAGTATAGATATAGATATATTTTGAAGGGCTATACAACAGGGGTAACCCATAACCCTCCCCCTCCCAGGTGTAGGTGGGATTCGATCCCAAGTCTCTGCTATAACCAGTAGGAGAATTCGGATTAGTTGAACAACCATCACGTTCAACCAAACTTTGCCTGTAGTAGGAGACCTTACCAACCAATTGGTTGGCACCTTGCTTTCTGTGCTTTAAGTGATGTTTAACATTACACCATTTGATGGAGGATATACAAATACCAAGGTTACCTACTCAAGCATGTAGAATCATGATTTAAAGTATTGATGTGCCCAATATGCATGAACATGCATACTGGGTCTTTTGATGCTTTGTAACTTCTTCATTTTTAGCTTTTTTTTTTTTTCAAAAGTATTTTAGGGGTCAGTTTTAATTTTGCCTATCGCTTGAAAGTGCCAAAATTCTGAAGCACCTCTTATTTGAGGTTTCAGAAAGCAAATGATATAATATCGTATATGGGGTGTATTGTATCAAAACTTTGAAACTTGAGTAGAATATCACTCCTGTAATGTCGAGCAATACATCCGCAAGTACATTCCCCATTTTGAGAATGGGAATGCATCAAAATTTTATTTTAATAGTGTCCCCTTGTTTCTTGCCCTCTAAACAATACCTGCTGAACCATCATATTTATTTTTATTTTGGAAGAATTTAGAGCATCTATTTTTTTATAAATGCCATAATGGGTAGCAAATTTTCTCCTCATTCCTCAACCTACATCTGGACTGGTTTCACTATAGGGCACTTCTTTAGAATGTGGCTTGCATCTTCACTACCCATTAACCCAAACGCCTAGAACCAAAGAAGTGTCGCAAAACATGGATGTATTTCCCATGTAAATTGTTATTTCAATTGTACCTTGTGTTCTACAAGGCTTAGTCTATATGTGGTGCAATTTCCTTTGTATTAGTGCAAAGGTATGGGGGTTGTCGGCTGGGCAATAAATACTAGGGGGCACCTAGAGTTCCCCTCCATCTAGGTTCTCTTCTCTGGTTGTAACCTCCCCACTCACCACCTTCCTTCTCACCCGCCACCCTGCGGTTGAGTGTAAGATTGATTCCCTTCCTCAACTCTAGCTGGAAAATCTCACCCTTCCCACTCCCCCCCCCCCTCCTATTCTCATCTACATGGAAATGAATGGAAGTATCGTGGAAGAAGTGGAAGACCCCCAACTGGGAAATGACGGAAGATCGGGTAGTCGATATCCCCTCGTTTGCAAAGTGTTTACCCAAATGTTAATAAATCACTCTGGAGTGAAGAGCATGCTCTTACAAGCCTGGGGCCATATCAAAGGTTTTGAGGTTAGTAACCAGGTAGGTGACCATTTCCTTTTTTTTTCCCTTTAGAAAGAAATAGAGAAGAATTTATAAAGAAAGGGCCTTCCTCTTTTATGAACTACCTAATACTAACTTGCAAATATGAAGATGGTTTGGGAATAGATGAAGTGCGGCTCCAACACTACACTGCCTGGATGCAAATCCACGACTTACCTTTGGACCAGTTGGCAGAGTCTATGGCAATAAAGTTTGGCACCACTACTGGTAAAGTTTTGAAAATCCAAAAACAGAAGCAAGACCAGCCATGGAAGGATCATTTGAGGGTTCAAATATAGCTAGATATTAAATACTCGGTCAAGCCAGGATATTATCTCTATAGGAAAAATAGAGAACCTCGTTGGATAGAGTTTTAGTATGAAAAATTCCCTACTTTCTGTTACCGATGTGGCTATTTAGGGCATGGCAAGAAACACTATCAAAGCCCGGTGGAGGAACATGGGGAGTTTGATGAAGACTTAGGAGGTTTGAAAAGAAGATACTCCCTTGGGAGTTTTGGGCCATGGATGCATGCTGAGTTTTTCTACAAGAAAGAAAATCGAGCAGCAATGGTCCAAGAAAGAGAAAGGTGGGAGAGAACACAAGAAACCAGAACTGTGGTAGAAGACCAAAGATAGCCTGGCAAACAAGCTGGCACCAGAGATAGGGATGGAGAGGGGTCATCCTCCAAAACCCTGGGAAGCTTCCTCTCTAACCCGCCCTCCCCAACAGAGAGCGGTGGGTACAAGATACATGGAAATATGTTGTTGGTAAATGATGATACACAGGATCACCATAAAGCCATTAAGGAGAGGTATGTGCATCAGAATATTCCCCAACAAGCACATGACCACCTATATGGAGACAAAAGCTGCAACATGTTGGTGTGCCCCCTCCTCTCATCAGATCAGCCGCTAGGTCAGGAAATCATTTCTTGCATAGAGAACTTATCTTTCCTTTTGCAAACAACTTTACACCATTTCTCCTTTAAAGGCCCCACCAATATGGAATGGAGAATGCAAGAAACTCTTCCAACAATAAATGTCTTTACCCCTATAATCCAAAATTACTTTTCCACTGGCTCGAGCCAAATGGAAGAAAAGCCCAATAGAAAAAGACCCTTCCTGGAGGAACTTAGCCCAAATAACAAGGAAAGTAAAAGGCAAAAAGTAAACAATTCAAATGAAAAAGGGGCCCAAGTACGTACAAAATGGCCAGGCAGGCAATCGAGCAAAGGATAAAGGAAAGCAGATTGCTCCAAAAATAGGCAGACCTTGCTACATGAGGAAAAACTCTTTGATGATGGATGCCAGGAAAAATCAAATGATGACCATGGAGGAATACTAGGGAAAACCTTGCAATTCAAGCTCTTTGGGATCATTTATGGACCCACACCCTACAATTAATTTACCTCATGGAAACAAAAATAGATTCTTGAAGACTAAAGTGCCCTTTGGAGGTTTACGGTTTTCACCAGCTTATAGCAGTGGAATCATAAGGTATTGCCGATGGTTTTGTTGTAGCTAGGAAAACTGATGTAATGGTTTGTGCCCTCCCAGTCTCAGGAAATATTATCGACACTGAAGTAAATGCAAATGCTATAAAATCATCATGGCGCTACACTTTTATTTACGGATCTCCTATCAAAAGTCAATGAGGCCAAGTTTGGAATCAGATTAGAGAAATTGGGTCATCTATAACTTCCCCTTGGATGGTGGTGGGAGATTTCAATGAGATACTTTACCCAGAGGAGAAACAAGGAGGATGTTAGAAGAATAGGGGCTCAGTTTTATCTTTCAGCTAAATGCTAAATGATTGCAATTTGACGGATTTAGGAAGCCATGGAAATTGGTTCACTTGGTCAATTCGTTGTTCAGGAGTGGGCCTTATTTGACAAAGACTGGATAGATTCCTTGCAAATTCAGAATGGAAGCTAGACTTCCCGGATGCTATAGTGTTTAATGAAGCTACAATTGGGTCAAATCATGACCTTGTAATTCTCTAGTGCTCTTCCCTCCAATGGCGTGGTTTCAGACCTTTCCGGTTTGAAGTGGCATGGACCACCCATCAACAATGTGAAGAAATCATCCAGCAATCTTAGAATGACTCTGATGATAGAACCTTGGGCTATAAGTTGGGAGTTTGTTGTCGGAATCTAAAATAGTGGAACAAAAGCTCTTTTGGTCATATCCATACAAAGATAAGAAACCTTTAGACACAACTGAGAGAAATTCAATCACTTGATTAGAGCACTGACAAATCCATGGAAGAGGAACATTTGCTCTGAGAATTAAAGGTGGAGATGCATAGAGAAGAACTCTTGTGGAAACAAAAAGCAAGAAATACCTGGCTGAAAGAGGGAGACGGGAATACCAGATTTTTTCATCAATTAGTGATCCTTCGAAGACAGGCAAATCAAATTTACTGCATAAAAAATGAATAGGGACATTGAGTGAAAAATGAAAAGGACAGAGGAGGTCATTTATAATTATTTCAAAAGTTTATTCGCCTCAGGGCCTCATAACATTTTACATAGCATTATGAATGTTCACCTAAATTGTTTAGATGTAGAAACAATAGATGCTCCGAGTCAACCACTTTTACAAGAGGAAATTCATAAAGCAACTTTTGAAGTGGGAGCACTCAAATCCCTAGGCCCTGATGGTTTCCTAGGAATTTTTTTTCCAAAAATATTGGAGCATTGTAGGAAAGAAGGTGGTGGAGTCGATCCAAAACTGGTTTCATATAAGCACTATCTCTGAATCGGTAAATTTCACAAGCATCACCCTGATCCTAAAGTGCAATTACCCTAAGGAGGTGAGTCATTTTTGGCCCATTAGTCTTACAAATGTCACTTATAGGATTTTTGCAAAGTGCATTGTAAATAGGCTGAAAAATGTAATGCTAATGTTAATTGATGATAACCAGAGTGCTTTTGTGCAAGGTCAAATGATCTCTGACAATATTGTCATGGCACATGTAGCATATCATTTCCTAAAGCAAAAAGTAAAAGGGAGAACATGATATATGGCGATTAAAATAGATCTTAGCAAAACTTATGATCACTTGGAGTGGCCCTTCATCATGGCAATAATGGAGAAGATGGGTTTCAACCAATACTAGAGAAAACTCATTTATAGTTGTTTATCCATTGTTAACTTCTCTTTCAATATAAATGGCACTCAAAGGGGTAAGATAAAATCTTCTAGAGGCATTAGGCAAGGAGACCCCATCTCCCCTTACCTCTTCATTTTCACCATGCAAGTTCTCTCGGCGACAATTCATGAAGACAATTGGAACGAAGTTCTCAAAGGAATCCATATATGAAGAAGAGCACCTCCTTTATCTCATTTGTTTTATGCAGATGATTGCATTATGTTCCTCAAAGCTGATATCAAAATGCCATAAATATTAAATCCATTATGGACTCCTTTTGCAAAGTCTCAGGGCAGCTCATAAATTTCAGTAAATCTGAAATTTATTTTAGTAGGAATACTCCCCAAAAGTTTAGAAGAATCATATGTCGGGTGATGAAAATAAATGAGAAGAAGCTGAATTCAAAGTATTTGGGCCTTCCCACCATTGTGGGTGCAAACAAGAAGGAAGTTTTCAGTACCACATCAGAAAGGGTCCGAAGCAAAGTATAGAGTTGGAAAGGTAAGTTGTTATCACAGGTAGGGAAGGAAACTCTAATCAAAGCAGTCGCAACAACTTCTCCAATGTACTCTCCAATTTTTTTTGGGATCAGAAAGAAAATGAAAGAAAGCTTCATTGGATCAGGTGGGAGAGTTTGTGTGGGGCAAAGAATATTGGGGGGCTCAGTTTCCAAGATTTTTAAATCTTTCAACTGGGCTTTGTTGGCAAAGTTGGCATGGTGTCTCATTCAAAATCAGAACACTCTATGGGTACAGATGTTAAGGATGATATACTTCCCAAGAAACTCCTTCCCCGAGAATCATGGGGGAAACAAAGATTCTTGGCTCTAGTAGAGCACCAAATATGGTTTTGAACTATTGAAGAAAGGTCTAGTTTGGATAATTGGGGATGGTAATTCGGTAAACATATCAGAGGATCCATGGCTTCCTTCATCTACATATTTCAAAATCCAATCCCCCACCTATCAAACTGTGAGATTTTGAAAGTAAAGGACCTAATACTTGAGAACCCCCGCCATTGGAACTTGCAATTGATAGAAAGGACTTTCACTAATACAGAAGCCAAACATATTGTGACCATTCCTCTAAGCATGGAGCCCCATGAAGACAAACTCATTTGGTTTTATAACAAAAATGATGAATACAGTGTAAAATCTGGCTACCATGTTGCATGGAAAATAAATAGAGAAAGTGGAAGCCATCGGAGATCCATCCATCACCATAGATAGGTTGATCACCAGGTATGGAAAATGATTTGGAGATTAAAAATTTCGTTGAAAATACATAATTTCTTATGGCGAATGTGTTCCCAAGCTATAGGGGTGAATGATCTTCTAAGAAAGAGAGACATTGAAACAACTTCTTCATGCTTGCGTTGTGATCATGACATAGAGGATATTATTCATCTCATCCTCAGGTGTGACTTTGCAAGGGCAGTTTGGTTTCTTTCCTTCGTAGCCCTGAAGGTAGATGAAATCTCATGTACAAGTATTGATGCTTGGATAGCAAACTGGTGCAACAATCAATTATATCCAATGGACGAGAAACCGAAATGGGCAATACTCTTTGGGATTTATCTGCTAGAAAATCTGGTTGGCTAGAAATGAATTTATTTTCAGAGGATCTTAGATCACCCCAGGGGAAGTAGTAAAACAGTCAACTCACATATGATTGGAACTTTTCCCCCTTGAAGAACAAGAAACCCCCATTGAGACCGTCCAAAACACCATTGTAATTCGTTGGATCCCCCCCTCCATCCTTAATGTTTAAGGTAAATTGCAATGCAAGTTTTGACAAGTCTTTGGGCTGAACGGGCATAGCTTGTCTCACCAAGAATTCAGACAGGGAGGTCATTGGAGTAAGGGGTTTAAGAGTCCGATGTACTTCAGTCCTAGATGCAGACACAATAGCCATAAGACTCAGATGTGAGGAACCAATTAATCAAGGCATTCAGAGGTGCATTTTGCAGTCTTATTCTCTTCAAGCAATAAAGATTATAGCAGCGCCAAGAGAACACAAGTTCTCCCCCCTACATGCATTGTGGTCGGACATTGGTAGCCTTTCTCGATGTTTTACTCATGTAACTTTCCAGCATTGTAACTGGAGTGCAGACCGTCTAGCTCATGCCATTGCAAATGCTGGGAGGACTTTAGGAGGTAGTGGCATGGAGCCATTACTTTTCCCCCGTTGGTTTGGATCGTTTTGGCCGATCTCTTATGAGGACATGTATCCCCCCTAATTGCTTTTTTTTTTAATGAAAAGCTGCTTATCACCTATTTACCAAAAAAAGGAAAAAAGTGCAAAGGTATGGGACTGTAAATTCTGGTATCTTTGTTTCAGCTTTTGTCTTGGTTTGATTAGAGGTGCAATTTGGGTGAGTCCAGGCACAACCCTAATATATCAAATTTTAGTGCAGGCTGGGCTCATGTTGAAGAGTTTGAGCGGGCTTGAGTTGCATTGAAACCTGATCCAGTCCACCTAACTTGCACCCTTATGTTTGATTGTATGCATCAGAATGAAATAAAATAAAACTTGAAGCAAAAATGAACCAAAATACAAATTCTTCTCATTTACTCATACGTATGTACTGATGAACCGAAGCTTGAAGATTAAACCTCAAAAAATATACATACATACATACATGTGAGTATGTATATATAACTTCAACTCAAAATTAAGTCGGGTTTAATATTTTTGAATCATAACACAATCTCCAACCTTTGGGCTAACTTGGCTGGATTGCATCCTGACATTAGTCAGCTAAATTCAGATTGTTAAGGCTATGTTTGGTTTGAAGGAACATGTAGAGAAATGAAGGGAAACCTTTACAAACCTTGCATTGGATTCCCTATCTTTCCCTTCCTTTCCCTACCTTCTCCTTCAAACCAAACATAGCCTAAAGTTATGGCTAATAGGGGTATTCACGGTCGAGTTGAATGCAATTTGGAAAAGATCTGAAATCAAACCGATAAAATATGGTCTGAGATTTTTTCAGACCAAACAAAACTATTTTGATTTGGAAACCAAACCAGAATAAATCAGACCAAATCAAACTATTTTATATGGAAAGAAACCAGATTAAATCATTTTTATTATGGTTTGGTGAGGTTTCTAATATGTTTTGGACCATTTTGTTGGCTTAACCCTTTAAAAAGCCCAAACAACATCTATGCATAAATAAATAACAAAAATCTTTTAGTTATCATAAAGTTTTAAATCATCATAATTAATATGCTATGTAAACATTAAATTTGGTTAGAATGAATATTTGAAGACCCGAAAGTGAATTCTATTGAACATCAGATGTAGTTTTAAGAGTTTATTATTACACGCAATTTGGTTTGGTTTCTACAATTCAAAGAACAAACCTAAGTTATAAACCTAAATATAAAAGAATTTCAAACCATTTCAAAGTCTAGACCAAATCAAAGTGCTAATTTTAGTTGGGGTTGGTTCAGTTTAGCGGTCCAAACCAAGCCCATATATATTATAGATTATAGTGTCAAAAAATCAAACCTAGATCTCTTGCAAGCAAAAACTCTGCCACACAGCATCTAACCACACATTGGGAATATCTTCCATATATGTTTGCTGAAATCATAGGAGACATTCCCATTGGATTTCAAGTTCAGATCTGCTACCAACATAATGCTCCCAACATTAGGGATGGTAATGGGCAGAGGGGTCACTCCCCAACCCCATCTCGACGAAAATCCCTATCCCCATCCTTGTTAGTGGGGACAAGGTTATCCCCATTCCTGTGGGATCCCCAATCCCCATGATTTTTTATGACGTTAATCACTTTGGGTTTTGTTTTTATTTCATTTAAAAGATTAAAAAAGAAGAAGTAATTAGTACTATAAGATTCAAATATATTTAAACATCTTTAATCATATTTTTAAATATATATATATACATATATATAACCGAGATGAAAATTTACTGATCCATGTACTTGTTGGGAAAAAGTCATTCCTATCCCTACCCCATTGGGGATGGATCCCACAAGGGTAGGGAAAGAGTCTAGATCACCTGCCATAAAAAATGTGTTCCAACACCCTACCAACATCATTTGACTCTGCACATCTCATAAATGACAGGTAGACCTATTAATGGGCTGGGCCAGGCTGAGTTTGGGCTGGGCTTTACCCCTGAATTAATAGAATATATTCAGGCCCGAGCCCGAGCTCAGCTAGAAAATTGGAAAAGATTTCTTTTTTCTTTTTTATTCAATAAAAACTATTTTATATTATAAGACATTAAAACCTAAAAAATAATGAAAGATCTCACTATTAATTAAAAAAAGAGAAGAATAATAAAGAAAAAATATATTATATATATTTTATTACATAATATATTTTTATTATCTAATACATTATCAAGTTTGATTGGCCAAAAAAAGGTTAGGCTCAGTGTTTTAGGCCCGTGCTTAGCCCATGGGCCTGAAATCCTGTCCAGGCCTGACTTACATCAGCTGGACCGGCCCACCCATGAATAGGTCTAATGGCAAATCTCTTTTTTATGGTGGACGTATTTTTTTGGCAGGAGATCCTAATTTACCATCCCGACCTAACAGTTTCCAAACCAGCACTACAACCGCATATCGGGAACACTTCCCATTAACGATAAAGGAGATGCCCCAGTGTGCAGCTGCAGTCGTCAGTTGGTCTGTTGGAGTTGGGTGCGTTGTATTAGTTGCAGGGTCGTCGCCAAAAACCCAAACACTCTCCCCCTCCTCTCTCTCTCTCGCTCGTTTTCCTTCAAAATTTCCCGTACTTCCTCGCCGGCGAGACGACGACGGGTATCAGCGAAAGAGAAACTATCAAGGTAAGCTTCCTTTCATCCTTGGGTCTTATTTCAACCATGGGCAATCCTCACCTTCTCTGGCGAAACCAGCTCGGCCAAGGAAAATTTCAAGGATTCTTTCTTTTTTAACAAATATAAAAAGAGGTCGCATTCTAGATCTTGTTTTGCATTTCTGTAACGGCACAAAGGCTCGTTCAGATGGTCATTAGTTGGCGTGACTGAAAGCATTACGGTTATTGATCAGCATTTCGGTTATGTTTTCTTAGGACTTAAAATATAATAGATTATTTAAGAACAGTTGAGCTTTTGTTATGATGATTAAAAAAGGGTTTCGCCATTCTTGGTGGCTTCCTTTTTCACTTTCTTAGACAAGTTAATTATGAAAACCAAGGAATTTATCTTGCCTTTTGTAAGTGCCACCTTGATTGTTCTTCGATGAATTTGCTATAGTCTTTGTTTTAAACGATTTTTCTTAAAATATGCTCTTCATGGAGTGGAATAGCGAAATATGATTCGTGTAGCTGACCCCATATAGTTAGGATAAGGCTTTTTTGCGTTGAGTTGAGTGGAGAGGAACATTTTGCGTAAATGCCATTAGTAACCAAAGGAAAATCAGTTTCAAATACAGTTTGCTGACAAATGCTCTCCCAATCATTCCATGTAATTGATCTTTAAAGCTTTAGTTTGTTGGATGACTACTCTGTTCTTCTCCAGTTCTCCTTCATTAACTGTCATTTTACTCCCATTTTTTTTTAAAAGAAGAAGTCCAGTTTTGCAAACTGAGTATTATTGACTTGGTTTTGGCAAGAAGAGCAGGTGTCATTGTTTAAGCCTTAATTATTTTCAGGATATTGATGGCAGAAATTTTGACTACTTGGGCTTTGTGGATTATGTTTTAGGTTTCGTTTGGTGTCTTAAGTCTGGAGGAAGCTTAAATTTTGGCATCTTGGTGCTGATTTTTGTTTCTTTTTTAAATAGTGTTTTGTGGACAGAATTTGGATTGATTCCTGTCTTTGAATTGAACTGATTGCCCCCCCTGAATCTGGTTGTTGGCAACTTGCTTTTGCCTTGCTTAGCAGCTTGCAGTGGGGCCACTTGGCTTCCTGTGTTCTGCTGCTAAAAAGCTTCACTTTTATGTTATGTGAACACTTAAAATGGGTGTCATACCATGTTAGACATGCATGGACACCAAGCCTTGTAGATTCTTTTTTTTTTTTTTTGGGTAGCCTTGTAGTTTTTTTTTTTTTTCCTTCCCTGATAAGGATGATACATACCGTATGGACTTTAGATTTATCCCAGTGTACAGTTTAAACCTATACATATTGTTTGGACACCAACCCTTCTAGATCCCAGTGTACACTTTAGTTTCATCCAAGCAAGTGCAATTAGAATATAATCAATATATATATAGTGAACTATTTATCCAATATATATATAACTAAAGTGTATATATATATATATATATATATATATATAGTGAACTCCAACAATACTGCTTGCCATCATAATTTTATTTTAAATGATGGGGATTCTAATGCAGACCTTTTCCTCATTCATCTGGATTCCCACATGAATTCCAAAAATTCACTTTACTTGATTTCACATTAGTGTTGGATTACCTATTTTCATGATAGACATCTGCTCACTTTAAGCCCATGGACAATAGAAATTTCAACTTGCTACTGTGATTATTTTGCACAACCAAGTGCATTTTTTCCTTAAAGGCATCTAATAGGACAGTATTGTTCAACAATGGAAACCCAATAGAAGTTATGTATCTGCTCAGCTGAAACCCCCTGTTTATTTACTTTTGCTTTTATGTTGTAAACTTTGATTAGAAAAGATGCAAAAATCTGTCAAATGGCATCCTGAAAGTTTCTCTATTGTACTTCTTTTTCTGCATTTGCAGATATACAGAAGTTTGTGAGATAGTTAAAGAAGAAAGGAATCAAGCCCTAAAATGGTTGTTAGGCTTCGATTATCAAGGTTTGGGTGCAAAAACAAACCATTTTATCGAGTTATGGCTGCCAATAGCAGATCTCCTAGAGATGGGAAGCATTTGGAAGTCTTAGGTTACTACAATCCATTACCAGGTAGGCTTGGGTATAATATTTCACTTTATCCCTATGTATTTGTAATCAACAAATAAAATCATATGTTCAACTTGTATTTTACTGATCTATCTTTTTTTTTTTTCAATAATGTGGTTTCATTTTTTTAACTTTTTCTAATGTTGATTTTAGATTGGTCAGGACCACCTGTTAAATCATCTTCCATTCATTTATTTTTACTTCATAAAAACTTGCCTTTGGTATTCTTTTCTGTATATTGGTTTTGTTTCATTCTTACCCATCCGTTAAATATCTAGTTCATAGATTTATATATTTCCATTTTTTTAAAGATGTGACTTTTGGTGGATAATGGATACAAAAAGAGGATGGGGATGATGTTTTAGATCCTCCCACAGTAAATGATCTAGAAAATTCAAAGGTGCTACCCATACGTAATCAGATTGAGCAATGTCCTATCTGACTAGATGATCTACTGATTTATAACCCTGCCTAAGCGCCTATAGTCCATTCCAGAAACTTATCCAAGCAATCATAAATGAGGTTTTGATGTTCTACGGAAGTGCTGTGTTTGTGACAGCTCCTGTTCTGTTGGCATTTCTACACCACCTCCATTGCCAGCATTTGAATATTGAGTTGGCATTTCTACGGAAGTGCTGTGTTTGTAAATGGTCATATAAAGTTTCTACCTTTGTCACAGACTGAACCATCTCCTGTTTGCCCATCAAAAAAAAAAAAAAAAACAGAAAAAGAAAAAAAAGAAGAGGGGTGAATTCAAGTTCTTTTCTGAAAATAAGTCCATTCTTTGTAAACCAAATGGACATAAAGAAAGTGGTCGCAATTTTCTCCACTAGGTTTCAATTTTGGGGGTTAAATTTGGTGAACAGAAAGGCGTGGAATCCTTTGATGAAGGATTCCCAAAGATAAGATGGGGAGGACTAAGAATTTCCCAGCACTCAGACATTGCATAGTGTGACAACTCAAAATCTGGCTTTCCAGTTCATGAAAAGGTAGAATCACCACTCACCGTTTAGGGGAGGTGAGTGAGTACCCAAACTAGTTTGCCCTTACAAAGAAGGTCCTGGGGTTTTAATCTGGGGATGAGAAAGGGTTCTCCCCCAAACACGGTAAACCCCCCATTTATGATCTAAACTTTCTTGAATAGGGCCTCAAACAATGATTTTAACCAAAACAAAAAAGAAAGAAAAGCATGTTTATGCCATTGGGAGGAAAATGGACTGCTACCTACAATCCTTCCTTGCTTTGGTTTTAGTGTGGAATCTAGCAGACTGGTGGTTCTTGGGTACCCCTTTCCAGCTTCTCTGAATCCAAATCTTACAGAGATAGAAAGGATAGTAGGAACAAAGCAAGCCCTGCGTCCTGCATGAGCAATCCTCATATTGAAGAGGCCAAAAATGCAAATATGCAGCAAAGAAAAGAAAAAAAAAAGAAAACAACGGGAAACTTAGAACTTCCTCTGGAATTTACCTGCAAGTTGTGAGGCATCCTTTTTTTTATCAATAACTGAATTAGATTCATTAAAATAAGAAAAAAGTACAAATATGTAGAAAGGGAGAAATAAACTCTCTTATCTCTCCCATACTGAACTCATATTACAACAATGCCCAAAATAGTTGGTTTCTTCCCACCCCTTGTTTAGCCAAAGTATCAGCAAAAGAGTTAGCATCTCTTTTCATCTATTGAGTTGGGAGGTGCCCTTGTGTTAGGGCTAGATGTTTTGTGAGAGTGTTGCAAGAGAAAAAAAAACGGGAAAAGAGGGAAGGAGATTAGAGGCAATGGTGTGGGTAACAAGAGAGGAGGGAGGTGGGGAAAGGGGCAACACGGCCATGTTAACGAGAGTGGGGGCTTATGTATGTCTTTGTTTGATGCTTCTCCTAGGTGCCCCTCCTATTTATAAGAATCTGTTGGGGACAAACTAGGTTGAGTTAAAAAGGTTAGAGGGTAAAAGCATCTAGGTAGGTATGAGGTAAGGGTAATTTGGAGAGGAAGGATTTATGGGGTAATTTTGTCTTCATACTTTAGGGGTATGAGGGTAAGATTGGAATGGTTTAGGAAAAGTAAGGTCACTTTAGGGTTTAAGATTGGAAGGTAGGGTATTTAGGGTATTTTGGGTAAAAGAGAAAAGTTATGGCATATAGAGAGTGCAAGGTAGCCCTAATTGGTTGACCAATCAAAATTCAAGAAATGGAATCTTTTCAAATAGAGGGATGAATGGTAGTATTCTTGGGAAAAATTTGGTGGGCCCACATTTTTGAGGATTCTAGATTTGGTGGTGTCATCAGATTAGTCTAAGAGTGCTAAGTGGATGGAGATTTAATGGGTGAATGGTATTGGCTAGTGAGAGTCTGAAATTGAATCTTGGTTTAATCAAGGGTCAAGCGAGGGAATTTTAAAGTGAAATTTGGTAGGTAGGGTTTTAGGGGATTTGAAATCTAATGGTAGGGTCAAATGACTAGGTGATGTGTCATGATGGAAAATTTTGAAATAGGGAGTTTCGGCAAATGGGAAGGATTGAAATGGAATTTTGGTTTAATAAAGGGGGAAGTAAGGTTGTTTTAGGATGAAAGTTGATGTGTGGGGGTGTAGGTATATAGTGTCCGCTCAGACCCTCAGAGAACATCAAACACTAAATTAACACCACGGGGTTGCATGCGGGCAACCCACAGTCAACTTTCCCAATGCGATAAACCCGCAACGCATCACACGTTCTGCAATGAACCCATAGAGCACACCGCAGAACCGCGATAAACTCGTGGTTCGCTGCTCGCCTACAAGCCCATTTGCGACTTGAGTCAGGAGGAACCCGGGCTGAGCCCTTTGGCGAGAGAACCACACATGCCCAAATCCACAATAGACCCATAGCCCTTCAAAAGACGTGGCAGAGCGCCATGTAGGGTTAACAAAACGTCGCCCACTGGGCAATGACGTCATAATTGCCACGCCAATTAAATAAGGTGCACAAGAGGTAGTAGCACATGTGAATAATGAGGGATCTTGAGGGGAAGGAAAGCCGATCCTTAGGAAAATCCTCATGAGACACATGGTGAAACCCCAATGGCACACTTAATGATTGACAACAAATCTAATATTCCCTTTCCCGATAGGAGACAAGCACCTTTATCTCCTACCTTTTGGGATCCTGGGATCTCCCCCATAAATAGAGATCCTCCTCGTATTGAAATTCATCATTTGACACTCAACATTTGGCATCCAGTACTCAAGCACTCTTTCTCAGCATCCTTAGCCCCAAAAGCCTATTTCCCTACTCACTGGCCTCTCTCTGTCTTTCAAAGAGACCACTTACACCCAAGCCTTACCCAACCTATAGTGGGATTCAAGGTGTTTGGAGTTTAAAGGTAGGGTTTCGTGGATCATAGAAGGGTTAGGGTGTTTGAGAGGGTGTTCAAGCAATTTTTAGGCAGTATTTAAGCAACTATTGGGGTGACAGATAGAAAAGGTATCTAATCTCAAGGATGCATTTCAGACAAGAAACTTGGATGATTTGGCTCATTTTGAGGGTTTAGATCAAGGAAGGAAGCAAACTTGAGGTCATAGGTATTGGCTAATAATAAAGCTTGATTTGGAATCATGGTTTAATAAAGGGACAAAGGTATTTCTTAGAACTGTAAAGTGGCCTGTGTTGCCCATGGGTTGACACGATATGTGGGCCTTGCTGGGCTTGGCTCGGCCACTGTAATAATTGGGCCATGCCGTGGCTTGGCCTAAATCCCCCAGTTGTGCTAGCTTTGGTTTTGAGGCCCACGAGCCGGCATAACACGGCATGACATGGCATGACATGGCCCGCTATGAGCCACTCTGGCCCACTAAGAATATATCCATTGGGGGGTCCCCAATGACTATTTTTTTTGCTTTTTGGGGTTTTTTTACATAAATACCCCTAATAACTATAATTCCCCCTGTTGTGTAGCTCATTTAACAACAACAAGAAAAAAAGCATTCAGTTAATGATATTGAGTAATCTAATTAGCCATTTTAAGACTTTGATCCATATTGTTGTAGAGCTTTTTGGTGTTTAAATAAATAAGGAATCAAGGTTCTTTGGAGCAGCTTTTTAATTGTATGTTAGTGTCAATGCAAGTTGGGTACCAATTTGAAAAATTTACACTACATTAGGCCCAGACTTCTGGGTTGGGCTCATTCAAATTTAACAAAATGCAATGCCTGCTCAAGTTGCACCCCTATTGCCTATTGCCCACCACCCCATGGGAGTCTGCATGCAAGGTTATCTCTATGGTACATTATACTTTCCCAGGCTCATGATTGTGATTGTTTGGTGTGAGGATAATTTTCAAGGCGCCAAGGCGAGGCTGGGCGCTAGGAGTAGGGGTGCTCATGGTTCGGTTAACCGAATCGTGGGGTATTTTTTCAAACCGAACCGATTTGATCAGTTTTTTAAATACCCAAACCGAAGCTGAACCGATTCAATTGGTTAACTGGTTCAATCGGTTCACCGGTGGACCGATTAACCGCAATTCGGTTTTTCGGTTTTTTATGCACTTAAAATAAAAAAAATATAAAACTGTTGGTGGACCGGTGGTTTTTGTTGGTGCTGGCCATCTGTTATTCTCCTGTCAGTGCTGACCATCAGTTCAGATCTTGCATCGAGTCATGACGCTTCTAACAAAGTTATTTTCAGAGGTTCTTGTAAGCTATTGCGGTGAGAGCTTGAGGTGGCGTTTGGAGGAGCTGCAGAGAGGGGAGATGAGAGAGAGAGAGAAGAGAGATACAACCTACAGAGATGATGGCAGAGCCACGACCGACGTTGCCGCTTGGTGCTGGTAGTTAGCGCAGGCCGCGCAACGGAGATGATAGGCGAGAAGCTGAGAAGAAAACTGAAAACTATCGGCAAGGCGGTGACCGGCGTTGTCGCTTGGTGGTGGTGATTGGTGCGGGCTACGCGATAGAGATAACAGATGATAAGCCGAGAAGAGAGACTGAGAGTTAATTATCCCATCACACGTGACGAGTGAAGATTAAATTAGTGAACATGGAGGTGGGTGGTGGGTTTTGAAGATCCAGGATATACAAATGGAAAGAAGTAATGCCTTCTTTTTCTGACCTATTTCCATGTTTTGATAGTGTAAACTACTTTAATCTTCTTTTTCGAGTCAAGTCTGAAGGGATAGGATATCCATCACATGGATGCCCAAAGATTGCGGAATAAGGGGGCAAATTTAAAAATTTTTTCTCTCCTTTCAACTAGGAATCAAATTCCCTATTTAGAAAATCATATTTTCAAGGATCATTCTTGAACCATAAACTGAACCAAATCAGAACCAAAAGGAGTAGGGAGGGATTATACCTGATACAGAGAAGTAGTATCTCCCAATGGAAGTGTTCACGCCCAAGGAAGGATCCAAAATCTGCTCCCACTGAAGATGGCGCAGTGCAAGGTGGAGCAGAATCAACAGTCCAAAAGAACTTGACCCTTCGCAAGAATCAACTGGATGGCTTGTGAATACAACTCCAACCAATCTTTTCTCCAAAAGATTGGTATCAAGATCAAATCTTGATTTCTCCCAAGAACTGGAGATCGAACTGCTGGAGGCGGCGGCTGCAGGAAGGAGGCGGCAAGAGAGTATTTGTAGGGTGCAGATTCTCTCTTGTGATTTCAGCTCTGAAGACAAGAATGTGTATTGCTTGCATGTCTAAAGGCTGTCGCCCCTTCCTCCTTTTATAGACTTAAAGGAATCAACTCCTAATCCCATTAGGAGTTGCTGATCGAAATCAAATTTGGATTAGAAGTCCCTTTAAGTGATAAGGGATGACCCTTATCTTATATGTAGATTATATCAGCCATCTCCTAATCTAATTAGGAGGTTTCCAGATCTAAATTTCATTTAGATCTTGGACTCTCTAAGTGGATAGAGTCAGGCCCAATCCTATCAGTTAATCCATCTCAGAATTCGCCCCTTTAAATGACTAATCAAACCAGTCCAGTTCGAAATGGGCTTAAGGCCCATTTAAGGTTATGTATTCACTTAACCTTCCAAACTGCTGCCTAGTTGGGCTTCCTTGTATGGCGTGGGACCCAAACATCGATCTACACATCAACCACATGGGTTGAGCCCAGCCTTTGTTATAAGGCCTAGCCGAATACATTGTTATGGACAGTGCACCCCTTGAAAACCATCTCATGGTCTCTATGGGCCCAACACTTACCCTAAGTGGTCCCTGGGCCAAGCCACCTTGTAACACCTAGGGACTGTGGGTAGATGCAAGATTAGCCTATCAGGCATTATCTTCAATGGTCTTACACTTAACCTCTTAGCCCATAATGATCATACACTGCCCGACAAGAGAGGACCTCTCCCTCGGCTGCAAGGAACAGTGTTGCACTCTCTGCTTATATGGATCCCGGGAATTAAAACCTTTTGCAAATCATTTTGAAACCATAACTTTTATATCTCATAAAAAATATATTTTGCAAAACAAATCTCAACGATTGAAATCGGCTGCCAGCAGTCTTGGTTTCCATCAGTTAGAGTGCATCCCTGATCATTACCTTTGTCTGACAAAGGGGCTGATCCTGTCACTATGATCACCCACTCAGATGAATTCTCAGACTGTCCCAACATACCTAGGTTTTGACCCCCACTAAGGATCTCACTGATTGGTACATCAAAGACAGCCAAATCCGACACCTAGTGCAGTATCACAATCGAGTCTAGGGGTCGGGTGTAACTTTCCAGTTTTGCCCATCAATCTCCAAGGTCCAGGGCAATACTGGAAATTTGGTCCAGTTCAAAGATTCAATTAATCCTACACTGTACGTGCCTAGGGTCTCACCCTGGCAGTTGAGACATGCCACCCCAATCGACTTGGTGGCACCACAGTGTCAGCCTTGTCAAGATAGGTCTCCCCAGACCGACCCACTGGCTGTGAATATTCTAAACTAATACGAGTCTCATTAAGTGTCCAGTTTAAGGGTATTACACATAAACATACCAAGGGAACATGAATCAAATATGCACTTTTATTCATTTACAATAAACTCATAAAGTACATCATTTTGATTGAAGCTAAGGGCATACAAAACTGTCTAACAAAGTCAACAGATTAACCAAAGAGACCGAGAGAAAAAGAGAAGCTGAAAATTTCGATTTTCGAAAAGGCAAACTAGCAGTCACCAGTCAACAGTTTGAGACTTTCAGCTTTTTTTTTGAAACTTTTCAATTCGATTTTCAAAAAAAAATAAAATATATAATATATAATACTATATAAATAATGTTACTATATATATATATATCGGTTGGTTCGGTTAACTGCTGGTTTTTTAAATGGTTAACCGAAACCGAACCGAAACTGTCGGTTTTTTAAGAATATTGAACCGAAATAGAACTGAATTCGGTTAACCGATTTTTCAGTTCGATTTCAATCGGTTTTCTCATTTAGTTCGGTTTTTTGGTTTTTTTTCTCACCCTTAGTTAGGGGGGCGCCTAGGTGATGGATTTTTTTATATAGAAAATGTAGATCATAGGGTAGTTTCCTCGGTACCATAACCATATTTCCTTAATAATTATTCATAACTTTCATAAGAAAAGTATAGAGTTCATGTTAAAGTATAGAAAATGTGTTGATTAGACAATTTTAAGTTCTTCCTTACTTATTGGTTCAGGTTTTGAAGTCTTCGAGGGTTCAATATAGCATTTAGCAATGTTTGTATTGATTAAATCCTAACAAATAAGAAAATAATAAAAACAAATTAGTATATAAACATAAAAAATGAATATTTTAGTTTAATAGTGCCTATTTTATAATTATAATGTCAAAAAATAAAGAATAAAAAATTATTTTACAATACATAGTACAAAATTGCTTGGCGATTAGGCAAGGTGAGCCTCAAAGGGCGCCTTGTCACCTAGGCGTCGCCTTGACAATTTTTGAGGCCAAAGATGAATTGTTTCTAAGGCACTTCTCCTGGTAGGCCTAGCTGCATTTATGTTCCTCCTGATGAATTCTCTAGTCTAGCTTTACCATGAAGTCTATGTTGATGGTAGTTGGTTCTTGAATACGAATCCCCAAAAAGAGACTGATTGATCACCTTTCTTCACTATTACATTAACTCTAGTGTTTTGATTTGAATACCTCCTCCCAGGAAATTTATGTTGTGCTGGTTAATTATAGAATTAACAGAAGAGTGAATAAAAAAGTAAGTAGTAATTTAGAATGCTGAGGTTGCTGACTATCTCAAGGTTAAGTGTCCAGCACAAGAGCTGAACTATTGTCACCATCTGCTAAGCTTCAATTCTATTTTGTCCAATATTAGTTGAAGGTTTGTCTTTATTGAATTCCAAGAGGAAAAAAATGATAGACAACTATTTATCAGGTTTGCCTCTCCATCTTAAATGAACTGAGTGACTGGACTAGAATTCTTGTTCAATCTATAAGGAATGTTGGGACTTGAGAATGGATAAGGCTTCAAGGAGCTAATTCGACTTGATAAATTTGCTAGTCATATTTGTACTTCTCAATATTTATTTGGTGTTTTCCATTGTTGTTTTGTGATTTTTTATTATGAGAAATTGGATTTTCATATGTTTTTCTTTTTTTTTGTGTATTTATAGGACATGATGGTGGTAAACGAATGGGTCTAAATTTTGATAGAGTGAAGTAAGTTATCATTCTTTCACTCATTAATTTTTTGGGTGAATGTATGCTTCCTAATATATTTTATCTCTAATCGTTATTAAGTTTTAGCAGGTTTAATGCAGGAGCTGAAGAATCAAATTTGGAATTTTTTGAAAATTTCTATATTTTTGTATATTTAACAGTATGGGTATTTTCATCATTTTAAGTAGTCCTGTGTGGGCCTGGGCTATAACATCTTATTCCTCTAGCTTAGTAGGGCTTATCTTTCAATTTTCAGTTTATTTGCATTAATAAATAGGAAGTTATTGTGTTTCTTGACGCACAAGACAAGGAGTGGCACTTCTGTAATTATGATGAACAGTATTCCGAGCCACAAGTCACTCTATATAAACAGATGTATTCTCTTCCTTTTGAAACTAATGAATGAATGAAGATTTCTTTAGAGCAAGTTTGCTATATGGAGTGATTCCTACAAACCCTAGAGTAATTCTAGGACCCCTTGGAGTGATTCCTTGGGATCTCTCTCTCTCTCTCTCTCTCTTCCTCTCTCATTTCTGTCTGCTAATGGTTTGTTCCAGCCCTATTGCATTAGTTTTGGTATATGCTCTCACAAAGTAACCAATTCTATAAGCCTAGGGTATCATTTAAACAATCTCATTGGTCTAGAGTCAATGATGATAGGGATTTTGAACCATATGAAAGGTCTATGCTTGATTTACTTAAGAATTTGGTGGAAGAAAGTAGATCTAGTAATGTCGGCTATAGGAGTAAGGTTTTCATGAATGTTAGAAGAGAAAGTGAAGTGCCTAATTTCAAGGGAGATGAAGGCCAACAAGCATTCTTTGATTGGATTGCTAAACTAGAAGAATATTTTGATTGGCATTATATCTGAAAAACAAAGATTTAGATTTGCACGCACGAAGCCGAGAAGCTCACGGGTATTGCTAAAGTATGGTGGAGAATTCTTGAGCAACAACTAGAAAATAGAGGTGAATATCCTATTACCACATGGGTAGAGATGAAGAGGTATTTGCAAGAAAAGTGCATTCCGCAATACTTCCTTGATGATCTAAATGTGGAGTTGAGTAATCTCAAGCAAGGTATGCTATCTATAGTTCAATCCACAAGTTTGATGAATTATATATTAGATGTGACATTACAGAAAGTGAATGACACAAATTATTTCGTTTCATGAATGGATTAAGGGATGATATCAAGAATGAATTGTCTACAATTCAGATTTATGACTTAGATCATGCCTTTGAATCGACTCAAGGTAGAGAAGAAGCATCTGGTTACAACAAAGAATTTGAAGCCAATGAGAAGAAAGTACAAAGTTGAAAATAAAGAAGATTTCCTGCATGTTCGATGCCCATCCTAGAGCTAAAGTTGTGAATGAAGAATTTCAACCTATAGAAGTTGTAGACATTGAAGATCAAAAGGGTGCGAGCCAAGAAAAGATTGGAATTGTTGAAGAAGGAACTTCCAACACCCATGGTCAACTTGAGGCTAATGATCAAGAAGAGATAGAAGTGGAGCACGTTGAAGAAATTCAGGTGCAAGATGCATATGTATTGGTTGCAGTAGATGTTAGTAAGGAAGTAAGTTGTGACTTTACCTTACAAGTTCAATTGGGACCAATTCAAGAATTACAAGTTGACATGGTACGACTCCCACCAACATCAATAATGGCAGAAGTTCAAGAGTTTGTTGAAGAACCAAGGGTAGCTGAACACATAGAGATGGTGATTTCTCAACTAGAGGTTGAAGGAAAAGTTGCAAATGTTGCAGTTGAGATTTTGGATATGAAAGTTCATAGTGATAAGCTATTTATCAAAAAAAAGTTCATAGTGATAAGCAAGGGGAAGATTCACCACAAGATAGGTTGATTGGTGATGTAAGTGTTCAAGAAGCTAATGTTATTGATGATTTAACAATGTAGGTTATGGAAGGCAGTATTTAAGACATGCATTACTTTCAAGATCCATTTATAGCTACTATGTCAGTGACATCTACTCTGCAGTCCAAGTGTGTTGAAGCAACTATGGAATTACTACACCTTTTGTCATTGAGGTACATCAACTCAGTGATTTAAAAGGCGTGCTTAGGTGCACTGGTGAGGCGCATTTTGGGGTATGTGCCTCACCCAGGTCCTAGGCCCACCCCTTTCAAAAGGCGCATGCTTGGTGTGCCTAGGCGTGTGCCTGATGCGCCTTGCGCTTCAGCCTAGGCATACGCCTTTTTAAAATTTTGTGCTTTTTTCCTTTTTTTTTTTTGAGTCAAACGGCTGGGTCGGGGGGCTCTGCCCCCGGATCCCCAACCACACCTCTCGAGGTAAGCTCGAACAAGTCTATGTTAGGGTCTGAAATTCTTCTTTCTCACATAAAAAATATTGATTTTATAACTTTCATTGCCTTTTAAGAAGATATTTTATTGCAATGAATGAATGAACAACATTAGCAAATAGGGGATTCTCCTCAAGGGGCGTGGTACAAAGGCGACTCATATAATCAAGAATGCAATATATTTTACATCACATTAGCTACTTAATGCAATTAAGGAAAAAAAGAGATTGTGGGTTTTACATGCTTGAAAATTGGCCCTTGCACCTTGTGCTTTTAAAATGCTGCATCAACTTATCATCGTCAAGTTCTTCATTTTTTGGAACCAAGGGAGAATAATGCAGGAGCTAAAGAATCAAGTTTGGAATTTTTTGAATTTCTGAAAATTTCTGTATTTTTGTATATTTGGACCGTATGGGTATTTTTGTCATTTTAGCTAGTCCTGTGTGGGCCTGGGCTATAACATCTTAGTCCTCTAGTTTAGTAGGACTTATCTTTTAATTTGCAGTTTATTTGCATTAGTAGATAGAAACTTATTGTGTTTCTTGATGCACAAGACAAGGAGTGGCATTTTTGTAATTATGGTGAAGAGTATTCTGGGCCACAAGTCACTCTATATAAATAAATGTATTCTCTTCCTTATGAAGCTAATGAATGAGTGAATATTTCTTTAGAGCAAATTTACTCTATGGAGTGATTCCTACAAACCCTAGTGTGATTGATTATAGGACCCCTTGGAGCGATTCCTTGGGATTTCTCTTTCTTTTCTCTTTCTCTACCCTTGCTACTCTCTCTCTCTTTCTCTCTCTCTCTTCCTCTCTCATTTCTGTCTTCTGATAGTTTGTTCCAGCCCTAATGCATCAAGGTTATCTCATAAGCTGAAGTTACAGAACCATCAAAAAAAAAAAAAAAAAAAAGAAATATAAGCAACAAGAAATACCATGTATGACTTTAATATAAACATAATAACCAATAAGAAGAACAGTCAGTTTGGTATCTAAGAGAAATGTGGAATATTCATCTCCATGCATTATTGCATAAAGATTTCTTATTGCTTTCTGCTATGTGACAATGGAAATTCTTTAACAAAATTCTGAAAAGGTGTGATTTGTAAACTAGACAGACATTGAAAAAACATATGATCCAGTTGATTGGATGCTTTTGATAGAATTATAAAAATGGTTTAGAGGAAGTACAGTCTGTTGTTAGGGACCCAGAAAATGGGCTGAAGGTATATTCTAGAAAGAAGAGGAAGAAGCCAACTCAGACAATGAGACAACTAAGCACAACTACTCAAGAAACAGTTGGCAACTAATCAAGATTCAGTTACATGTAACCAACCAAGAAGCCAAGCAGCAAGTGATTAGTTAGCTGTAATAATGTCACATGACTATTACAAGGAGAACAATATAAATAGAGGACTGTACTCTGAAAGAAGGGAATAGAAGACTTGCATCAAATTCTTTCTCTCTCTCTCTCTCTCTCTCCCCCTTCTCTCATCAAATTCGATTCAGGAGGTAGCTTCACCCTCGAAGGGAAGCCTGTGTTGTGCAGTAACTCCAACAATTTGGTATCAGAGCTTTGAAGAAATCCTGAAGAACAGAGGATGCCGAGTACCAGGTCTGAAACTGTTGACAAGGGTTGATTGCATGGAAGTGCAACTGCATAAAGTCATTGGAAATTTTACAGGAGATTAAGCATTCTCTAGTGGCGATCATGGCACAACTGGAGAAAAAATTGATTGAAGGAAACCACAAAAGTGAGCAAGAAGGAAATAGTTGAGACTCCGAAGGGAATCAACACGATACTGGAGCTGCCATGAGAAAAAGCTTAACTTCCCAAATTATTCAGGTGAGGATCCCATACTCTGGATTTTTAAGGCTGAGAAATGTTTTGAATACCATGACCTAGCTATCAAAGAGTCACTGTCGCCTCATTCCCCTTAGAAGCAGGAGGAAATACTCTGGTTTCGATGGTTCCGACGATCACATCGCTAGGTATCTTGGGCTGACTTCACAAAAGCCTTTATGCATACGATTTGGACCCATCAGATTTGACAGTTGTGATAAAATGTTATCAAAGCTGAAACAAACTGGATCTGTTAAAGATTACCAGATCGAGTTCGAGAAACTTTCAACGAGGGTACAAGGCTGGCCGGAGATGTCATTGCAGCTACTTCATCGGCGACCTGAAAGCCCTCCAACCTATTTCACTGCACGGCACTTTCAGCTTAGCATGAAACCAAGAAGAAATGCTTACTTGTTTTAAGAGATTAAATTGACCCTCCTTTATGTCTTACCCTAGGTCAAGTTTGGGCCCACGGTCCACTCCAGCCTACCCATGCAGCCCAAGTGATCCTGGTCCAATGCCTATTATAAACAATCGGCCCACAAAAAGAATAGAGGGCCCATAGCCCAAGTCCACCGCCTTAATACCCACCCCTGTACCATTGGGGAAGCTATCATGGGCCAAAATGCAGGCCTGCAGAGACTGTGGTCTCTGTTACAACTGTGAGGAAAAATTTGGGCCGGTTACAGATGTAAGGCCTTACATCTCTTCATGCTTCAAACAGAAGAAATGGAACCAGAAGAAGAAGGGAGCCTAGAAGGGCCTGTAGAACAAGATGTGCTGGACCAACCTGAAATATCACAGCATGCTCTTTCATCAGGATCAAATCACCACAAGCAATGAGAGTCCAGTCATCTGTGATTGGTTACAATTGACAGTGGACTTCACAATAAATGGAAAACACTGCCATCTAGCAGGTTTGGCATCAACTCCACCCCAGCCAAACGGGTTGAGGACTATCATCAAAACATGTCAAGATGAAGGTCAAATAATTTTCATGAAAATAGGGGTGGAACCATCGATCATAGTGATAACAACAGAGGAGCCTATCCCATTGGAAGCCCACAGGAATTGCAAAAACTTGTACCAGAATATTTGGATAATCTTCTAGGAACCAAAAGGCTTGTCACCCACAAGGCCCATGGACCATTGGATTGGGATACTTCTAGGTGCACCACCATTGAATGTGAGGCGATATCACTACCTAAGATTAGATTTCAACGAGAAGAAATGGAAAAAATTGTCCAAGAATTGTTGGACAAACAATTTATTCAACCAAGCTCTAGTCCGTACTCAGCACCTGTGTTCTTTGTCAAAAGAAAGATGGGACGTGGCTATTTTGCGTAGATTACCATACCCTAAATCAGACTACAGTCAAAGATCCATCCCTCTCATTGATGAGCTGTTGGATGATTTACAAGCAGCCATAGTATTCTCTAAACTTGACCTCAGGTTGTGTTATTATCAAATAAGGATCCACTCAGAGGATCAGTGATTTAAAAGGTGCCTCAAGTGCACCTAGGCACACAAGCAAGGCACATTTTAGGGTATGTGCTTTGCTTAGGTCCTAGGCACAACACTTTTAAAAGGCGCATGCCTGGTGTGCATAGGCGTGTGCCTTTTTAAATTTTCACGCTTTTTTGTTTTGAACCTAGTGGCTTTGCCCCCGGATTCCTGACCACACCCCTCGAGACAAGCCCAAAGAAATCCATGTTAGGGTCTTAAAATTCATAATTCTCACATAAAAAATAATGATTTTATAATTTTAATTGCCTTTTAAGAATATATTTTATTAGGATGAATGAATGAACAACATTAGCAAATAGGGGGTTCTACTCCACTCTAGGCGGACACCTCCCACACCTTTTAAAGCATTGTTCCTGTGAACTCCCCTCCAATTTGAAATCATCAACCCTCACAAAAACCCCAAACATAGGCAAGCAAAATAAAAAGAGAAAACATATAACATAGCATGAGAACATCGATGCTACTACATGCAATTAGGGAAAGAAGCAATGAGTATGACTACATTATCAACCAAGCCGAGAGCATACTGATTGAGATAAAATTCAGCAAACATTCCCATATGCAAGATGGAGAAAAATGAAAATAAACTACACCATTATAATATGCAATAAAAAAATACAACACATATTAATGGACCAAAGAAAGATGAAACTAGGGATTTGGGGCACCTTAGACATGCTATTTGGCATGCATTTTCTAAGACATTAAAGGGATATAGCCTATAAAGTTGACTAACATTTGCAAATCATCAAAAACAAAGCCAATAGAAATCATAAATTTGACAAAAAGAAATGAAGAAGCACATACCTTGTTAGCCTTTTGGCAAACACCTTGAATGCAATAGAGGGGATCTTTGATAGTCCAAGTGTGGGAGAGAGTTGGGACGTTTTTAGACTTCTAGACTCTAAAGGAAAGCCCGAAATGATGACAAAAAGCTTGACAAGAATCCCCCAATCATTTGGAGCACTTTTCTCTTCCCCTTTTTACTTTTTCTTCTACTTTTGTCTTCTTCTTCTTCTTGCTCTTTGTTCTCTTTACAATTGTTGGCCGAGCTCTAATTGAGTCTCTCTCTCTCTCTCTCTCTCTCTCTCTCTCTTTGGGAAGCTAGAAGATGGTGGGAGGTAATGGAGAATGGTAGTGAGGATTTTGTGAGAAGGTTGTAGGAGAATGGAGGTTTAGAGAGGAGGGGAGAAGATGATGAGCGAGGTGGGATAAGAGATTGTTGTTGGGATGTTTTTTGCTTAATGGAGGGTGTTAGGTTTAAATGGAAAGAGGGATAATGATTGTCTTACTTGTTCGGTTTGAATGGAATAGGAAGGTAGGGGAATTTCTTTCCTTTTAAGAGAGGGTTTTAGGAAGGAATAAGCTTCCTTTTATAAAGTGAGCCAAAGGGGGGGATTTGGATTTTCCAAAAAGAGTTAGGGGTGCCCTAGGGTTTTAAAAAGAGGGTGCCCCATCCTAGGGCCGAATTCAAAGAAGCTTTAGGCATGGAAATCTAGTGACGAGGGAGGTTTCTTGTGTTGGGAGGGTTTCTGCAATTTTTAAAAGGTGTGGGGGGGGGCTCTTGTGAGGGAGGACCTAGAGAATAATTTCATTGAATTTTAAAGGTCATGGGTTTATTGGATGTCCAAGATTTAATGAGGATTTTTCATGGAAATCCAATGGCTAGGGGTTTGCCAAGTGTTAGGGGGATTTTTTACAAAATCCAAGGGTAGGAGGGATAATGAGGACTGAAAAAGATTTTTAGGAATATGGAAGGGCTAAAAAAGCACTGAATGCCCAAGATTAAATGAAACTTTTCCATGGAAATCCAAGGGTGGGAATTCAAACCCACATGGCTGAAGTGTGCCCTAGGCCTTAGGGGGGAACTAATAAGATTCAAGGAAACGGAATCTTGGGTTTTTACAAGGGTATGAGGGGTATTTTCATAAAAAAAATCTACGAAAGGGTATTGAGGTGGGGTCAATCATTTGGAGGGGGGTAGAAGGTGTAGGGATCTTAGGGAAATTGAGCATCAAGTGTTTTGACCAATGAGATTGTGTGAATTGGAATCCTTTTTTGATGAAAGGGTAAAATGGGTAATTTTGTGATAAAACTTGATGTAGAGGCTGTAAGAGGTCCAAAGAAGGTGATAATGGGGTTTAACAGTCTTGGGGGGTCCAAAGAAGAAAAAAGGGAAACCCTTAATATGTTTGACTCTACCCTAAGTCCATATTCCCTAATGCTTTTTCATCCTTTTACATATTTAGCCATGTTAGAACACCCTTAAACCTAGATCTTTTGAGGCTACCACCTCAATGATTTTGCGCCTCGAGGTGAGAGACGTATGCTTCACCGAAACTAAGGCTATCGCCCTACAACATCTTGAAGAGGCTACTGACACTAGGCATTGTTCGGCCGCCTTGTCTTGAAGCGTACGCCTCTTGCCTTGCCTTGGACGCCTTTTAAAACCATGGTCTTGGGGCTGTGTTGCGAAGGTAATCTTTGATTAAGATAATTGTGGCCAATGAAAAGGGTTGGTTCAGAATCTTATTTGTAGAAGGGGCAAAATGGGTATTTTTGGGTCTGAAATTTGTTGGATGGTCAATCAGGATGTTGAGAAAGGTAGTGATAGGGTTTAGGTGTCTTGGGAGTTAGGCCACGAAAGTGCTTAATTTGGATAATTGCAGTCAATTATCCACGATAAAGATCATGAATTAGGATAATTGCAGCCAATGAAAGTGCTTAATTTGGAATCTTATCTATAGGAGGGGTAAAATGGGCACTTTGGGTTGAAAATTTCATGGATGGTCGACTGGGAGGTTTAGAAAGGTGTTGGTAGAGCTCGGGTGTCTTGGAAACTTTTCCACGATGAAGATATTAGATTAAGACAGTTGTAGTGAATGAGAGGGCTTGATTTGAAATCTCATCTATAGGAGGGGTAAAATGGGCATTTTGGGTCTGAAATTTGATGGATGGCTGATTGTAGGGTTTAGAAGGGTGTTGGTAGGGTTTGGGTGTCTTTAGAGTTGTGTTGCGATGAAAATCTTGAATTGGGATAATTGCGGCCAATGAAAGTGCTTGATTCAAAATCTTATTTGTGAGAGGGGTAAAATGGGCATTTTGAGTCTGAAATTTGATAGATGGTTGATTGGGAGGTTTGGAAAGGTGTTGGTAGGGTTTGGGTCTTGGAAGTTGTGCCACAATGAAGATCTTAGATTAGGATAATTTTTTTGATAGATTAGATTAGGATAATTGTGGCCAATGGAAGTGCTCGATTTGGAGTCTTATCTATAGAATGGATGGTGAAATGCTGCATCCAAATGATATTAAGGTCCATTTATCACCATCTTCACATAACAATAAAATGACACATTCACATTCAATAATGCCTTAAAATGATAAAACAGTTCATAACACATTCAAATGATTTTAAGGTCAACTCAGTTCAAATCAGAGAAGAAGAACTAGGAAATGAAAGGGTGTGTTCACCTTAGTCACATGCCCAGAAATCATTAACTTGTATATGAACAAGGTTAAGGAAAGGACAGTTGTGCCCTTCTCTTACAAGAAAGAATAAAACAAAGAAAATGTGTACATAAGTTACAACATAAAAGAGTGGTCCCAAGAGCCAAAAAAGGAAAGAAGATGTAAGAGACATAAATCAGCCTCTACATTTAATAGTAACACGGTCCATAACAGTAAATGGCATAATAGTCAAATGTTACATCAACTGATAAAGTCCATAACATTAAAATGATACATTCGAATGACATAACAATCCATTAGCACCATATTCATATATACATTCAAATGGTACATTAAAATACAGCCCATAATAGGGGAAATATGATACATTTGGATGGAGTTTAATAGGGGAAAAATCATACATTTGATGGGATTTGAATAGATAATAGAGGTTGGATGTAGAGAGTTTCAGATGACATACCTAAGAAGAGGGGTCTGTACACCAGACTTGTAGAAGAAGAAGATTAGGGTTTACCTAGGGTTTGGAGTTGAGAGAGTTGAGAGTTGAGAGAGAGAGACAAGAGTCGAGGTCGAGAGTTGAGAGTTGAGAGAGAGAGACAAGACAAGAGGTCGAGAGGTCGAATGTAGAGAGTTTCAGATGACATACCTAAGAAGAGGGGTCTGTACACCAGACTTGTAGAAGAAGAAGATTAGGGTTTACCTAGGGTTTGGATTTGAGAGAGTTGAGAGTTGAGAGTTGATAGAGAGAGACAAGAGTCGAGGTCGAGAGTTGATGGTTGTTTTGCCCCAAAGGCCCAAACTCTTTTATTATTCTTTTTATTTCTGTACTTTGTGATTTCGTCCCTAAGGCTCAATTTGGAAGGAGTACAAATACAAATATGTACAGTACAAATACATACAAAATAATACAAAATACAAGGTTTTGCGCTCTACACATTTGTATTTGTACTCCTTCCAAATAGAGCCTAAGGCTTAGTTTGGAAGGAGTACAAATACAAATATGTACAGTAGAAATACATACAAAATACATAATTTTACACCCTACATATTTGTATTTGTACTTCTTCCAAACTGAGCCTAAAGTGGCTTTTGTTTTTTGGACTTTGGCTTCCAGAATTAGTCGCTACCAAGCAAAGAAAGCTAAAGCAAAGCTACTGTAGCCCAACCCCTCAAGATTGAGTCCATAGAGACTTCCTTGAACTCCCTCCTCTATTGGTACCCAGGGTCATGAAAAGAACACAAGAGAAGGGTCTCAAAGAATCTAAAACCCAAATTCTTGAATAGAAAACAACTTGAGATAAGAAAATATCTCCTAGAAGGTTTATCAAATTGAACACATTTCCATTTATTTTTATTTTTGATTGTTAACTGTATCAAAATTTTATTGATTATGAGAGAAAAAATTATGCATAATGTGTTATACAATCAAATTGTCCTAGCTAAGCTAGTCAGCCCTGTTCTTTACATCATAATTGTTGCTGCCAATTGTGGAGCCAAGGGCAGCTTGTTAACTTCCAAGGTCTGAAAGCCAAGGGTCCTACCTACTAAGAGTGAAAAGGCATTAGAGGCCCTGGTAATGTTCCCAGGGGTGAGGACTCTGACAGTCAAGTTAGCCGAGGGCTGTGAAGGGAAGCCGAGGTCACAGCAAGAGAATAATGATTAGCTCAAGTGTGCGTAAGTGTACCTTTAGGTTGTGGTGCCCCTTTTATAGTCAGAGTCGCCTGAGAGGAGTGAGTACTAATAAGTAGCCGTCCCGTGAATTGCGGTCACGAAGAGGGCAGCCAAAGAGCCGTCAGCCGATCACTATCCCTTCATAAGTGTGTTGGGAGTAAATATGCCGAGAACGTGGTGCCTACACATTAAATACTCCCACAGTAATGATTTGTGGGAATTACCCTGTTGCCCTTGGACGAGTGCAAAATGGCGGGAATACTCTTGGGTAGTGCCATGTGTCAGCATCTGGTGAATCGACTGAATATGCCTATATCAATTATGTACACTTCCCCAAAACAAATGTGTTCTGCTTGCACCTTGTTTCACTATTGAATGTGCCAAGCTGTTAGCAGATTTCTGTACCCAATTTACAGTGATCTCCATCTCCAAAAATAGATGCAAGATTTCCTTCATCTCATTCCTATAATGCTAGTATTCTTGCTTCTTGTATTTTAACGGCCCAGTATTGTCCTTTGAGTCTCCTATGATCAAACTTCTGAAATCCAGTAGTTTATCTAGCCTTAACCATTGTAATTACAAGCAGTTCTCCTCTAATTGAGTCTCCTCTTCCAACTGGTCCTGAGAAGCAAGCATTTCTCCATTACTATTCCTGAATACTCACCCTATACCTGAATTGCCTGGATTTCATCAATTGAAACCATAAAAAATTAACTTAACTCAATTGATGGGTGGCAGTCACCATTCTAGTTGAATAGTTGTTCTAGAGGTAGATGAGTATGCCATCTGCTACCAGCCCCTTAAGATGTCATCTATAGAGAAAGGTTCAAATATATTTATAGTTTATCAATGGTACCACTTTTACAGATGTTTTCAATCAAACTTTCCTTTGTCTGTGGTTTTTCCATATATATCCTTGCATTTCTAAAACCAAAGTCCCAAGATTTGGACATGGATTAATATTTGTCCTTTGAGGCTTTGACATATTCATCAAACAAATTCACAATGGCAATGACATCACATATTTGTTGAGATTATGAACCTTATTGATCATTTGGGAGGGCTTCTCTTTCAAAAATTAACTCCTGTAAAAAGAATTAGGACTAACAAGGGGTGAATAGAGATGACTTGTTTTGGGATGGAGAAGGAAATCCATGATGTATGCAGCTTCCATTTTGGGCATCCCAATCTCTGGGGTGTAGCCATTTCTATATTTATCTCCTTTTTTATATTAATAAACTGTTGTTGTCATTCACAAAAAAAGGACCTATGAGTCTGAGGGGTCCTTCAATAATACCTGCTTTTGTTGAGCCCTTTGACCTTCTAATTCTACTATGGTTTTCTCAGTGAAAGCAATTTGGTTGGTGTCAATTCCACAAAAAATAAAGGCCCTTTTTTGGGATATGATTCACCTTAAACTCAATAACTGTGAGGCCCTCTAATGGAGAAACCAAAGAACCCTCCTTTCCCCTCAATAGGTGTACCCTTTGTAAGGTTTATAGAGAAATAACGTATCACTTGCTACCCTCATGTCCATTTGTTAATCATTTTTGGGATCATTTTGCCCTCTCTGCAGAGATTGACAACCTATTTAGAGACCACTTGATAACAGTTGTAGTTGCTGAACAGAACAACAGTGGATAATATAATTTTTTTTGGCAGTGGATAATATAATTAAATAATAGAATTTTAGAGGGTATAGCAATCAGCCCATCTCTAGCTTCAATCATTAAGGAATTCAAAACCTACATAAGAAAACTCTTTCTATCAGAATAGACAGCAGAAGGATAGATCACTGATCACTTAGAGGAAGAAATATGAAAGCAGGGGGCAGGGGGGGGGACTTGGCTACAATCAGAAATCACTAAACCTGGTCATGTTACAATATAATATATCTGTGATTTCAAATTCATTGAGTACTATAATATGCTCATTTTCTACTTTCTTGCTGTACTTATCATTATTGTTTCTCTAATAAAGTTTTTGACCTAAAATATCTATAAAATAAATAAAAAAACATCCACAATACAAGAACTTGGTGCAGGCTTTATATTCTAATGCATTGGCACCACAAGGATAAAAGTTCTGGAACAAAGCAATGTTAGCCATACCAACTTCTCTTAAATGCCTAAGCTTTCCCATTTCTGATTACCTAGAGCTATTTTTCATCCCACCAAATCTTACTTCTGTTCTATCCAAACATCTACAAACATAACCTATTTGAACAGTGGGTAATTAATGTTGTCATATTCAGTGATAATGACAAGACCAATTGTCTAAGGCATCAAGGTTTGTAGACTCTCACTGTAGTCTAGAAGTTGTTGCCGAAGCGAGTGATCCTCTCTTGGGCATGAAACTTATTCTCTATTCATTCAAGTTTGTGAAATTTATATGCTAACAGAAGCAATGACCTTGAAAGGTGTTCTATTCTTTCTAGGAGGGAATCATATAGTCTGTTCGATAGGGCTACAGGATTAAATGGAGATTCTTCAATGCCTTTACTGCATTCTTAAGGGTAGTTTAACAGTCTACAACTCTAGATGGTTGCTATTTTTCTTTTAATTTTCATAGTTTAGAATATTTTAGTCCTTCTTAATTGGTGGTAGGTTCCTTCAAAAATGTACAGATGCTTGTAATCTATCATCTGTTTATACATGTTTTATTTTACTTTGAAGTGAAGATAAATATATTTAATTTATGCTTGTTTTTGATTTATTATTTACTCAATTTTTTTCTTTTTTTTTTCTCTGTCAGGTACTGGTTATCTGTTGGTGCCCAACCTTCAGAACCTGTTCAGCGCATTCTTTTCAGGGCAGGGCTTCTACCGCCACCACCAATGCTTGCAATGGGCCACAAAGGTGGACCCCGTGATACCCGTCAAGTTGATCCTTTGAGTGGACGCTTTGTTAACCCTGCAAAATCTGATGTTGCTGATCAAGCCGGTGAAGAAATTAATGCAGAGGATGATAGATATGACTCATGATATGCTCAGCTCTTCTCGATGTGTGTTATTTTTTTGGGATTCTGGGGGGTTTCAGCCACCCTAATTCCTACTCAACTTGCAGGATGAGTGGGTTTAATTTTGTCACCACTTCAGAATATAATATGCTGAAGCAAATCTGAGTTCTGTAAAAGAGAAAACTTTTGAAGGATTTTAGTTCTTCGTGTTCTGCTAATTTGACGGCTTGGTTGAGAATTTGATACTTTCCTCTCTATATAGGGAGATCATGGTTTGTGACTTACTTTTTATATCTTGAACCCACAATCGTCCCTTTGTGTGTGAAAAGGAGGTCTGGTTTCACCTTTCTTTCATCTGATCTGCTTTTTTTTCCCTTTCGGATAAGAGGAATAATCTTATATTTATGATGTCACCTTATGTAGTTTTGATTCATTTTCTCCTGCCAAGTGTGAATTATCACAATAGCCTTACTTCATATGACTTTCCATATTTGGTTCTTATTAGATGTTTTGACTTGTATATGCTATTTGGCTATAGTGTCCATCTCAGAATGACAAATTGATTTTGATGTTTTGAAATCTTGGGTCAGGGCCGAGAGACCATATGATGATAGCCTGATACTGATAGGGTCAAGTTTCACCCCCCCCCTGATGAGGGCTTGTTTCTAACTATTCGATTGGTCATATGAGACTTGGCCAATGGAAGCTGGTGTATGAGTGCAAAGCAGATTCCACTCAGAAAAGCCCCCTCATGTGAAGGATCCTTGTCTCAAATCCCTATGATGATTCTGATGAGAAAGCAGAAAGAGGAATCAATGACTATATCTATCTGTTACATGTGACAAGAAAGGTATTGCTTCTCCTTGAGGCCACCTGAGTTACAGAAATCAGAAAAATACTAAACCCAAATGAGTGAACTTTGGCTGAGGGAATTGGCCAGGCAACGTAAGTCTCATGCTTCCTTACATGGGTAGCCTATTATTCCTTCACCTCACCTGAAAACCTTAAAACTGAAACCAGAGAAATGGCTCCTCCCTCTCAACCAATTGCTCAAGTCAAGCCAAGGGAACTTCTTGGGCCAGAAAGTTGCTGGAGTTCTAACCATGAGAATCATGGCAACCTTGAACCTTACTGGACTCTTTCTGATCATTGCCATCTCCCTCTTCTCCTTCTCGTTGGCTTGCACCTTCACTGTAACGAACAATTGCCCACACACAATCTGGCCAGGTACACTGGCTGGCGCAGGGACACCACAGCTTCCAGCAACCGGATTTCAACTAGATTCCGGTGGAAGTGTTAGAATTGAAACGACTCCAGGTTGGTCGGGTAGGGTTTGGGCCAGGACTGGGTGCACATTTGATGAATCAGGAGTTGGGACATGTGAGACAGGGGACTGTGGGGGAAGGTTGGAGTGCAATGGCAATGGTGCCACACCACCTGTGTCGCTTTTCGAGATCACGCTTGGAAAGGGCAGTGACAAGGATTTCTATGACGTTAGCATCGTCGACGGGTACAATCTGCCACTAGTTGCGGCACCACGTGGAATCTACGGTGGCTGTAATGCCACCGGTTGCGTGTCTAATCTCAATACAGGTATGATGAACTGTTCTGCTAAAGCTTATGATGAATGGTGAATTATGCTACTGAACTTTCCCAAACAAGAGTAGTGTGGGCCTGACATGTTAGATCCTAAGAAGCCCATCATCGATTAATTCCCTCCATTTCAAGCCACAGCCACCATTGAGTATCAGGGTAGGAAGTTGGCCACCTGACCACTGTCTAAAAACCTAACAATGACCTGAAATTGAAGGCAGATCCAGCTGCTTAGTTAGTTTTGATGTTTTATGATCTTATGAAATTACATATCTATTGTTGAAGTTTAAAAAGTCAGTAATGAATATTTGCTTTTTTAAGCATAAAAAAAAAAGAAAAATTGCTTCCCATTTTCATACTTGATTGAAGTTTTCTTTATATATTTTTGCTTAATAAAAATTCATAATTTTCATCAATTAACACCTAAAAATAGCAATTTAAATCATACACAAGACCTTTTGTAAGATCTTTTAATCCAATTGCTCATAATTTCATTGTTCTCCTGGTAAAAAATGTAAAGAACTAAAGATTGTGGGTTTGTGATCTGCATGTGCCATTCTTTAACACAAGTTGTTTTAGTGTTTGTCGATTAGAGTTTCTTTTTATTTAAATAATCACTTTAGTCTTCTTTTCTAGACGGCCCATCTGATTTCAGCCATGAAGAGAGACACGTAGCTGATCTGGACTGTCCAATAAAGAAATCACTTTGTTTCACTTTAGCACTTCCTAGTTCACATTAGTTCTAACCCCCAAATGTGGTTGGATGTCTTCTAAGGATGCTTAGATTATGAACCCTGAATCTTCGGCTTTCCATCTAAATCCTAAACCCCGACAAATAGCTTAGCACCTCTTAAGGGGCTTTAAAGGCTTTATAATTTTTGGCTATTTACCAGCTTTCTGCAAAAGCATCTATTTCGTTGCTTATCATCAAGGTTGTCTTTCAGTTTTAATGGAAGGCCCACTTGGCTTTCTGGGTTTTTTCTTTTTTTTTTTTATAACAATGATCAAACATGGCTTTTCAGATTTCTAGGCCTTGACATGCCAAGTAGCTATATATTCCGTGTTTCTACTTTCTAGTAATGCGTGCCTTGCTTTCTGCATTTTTCACCAAGCATGGTTCGTCAGCTTAAATGTAGATCCCATCCTGAAAAGCCTCAAAGCCACGTGGAAAAGTCCATCCAGACGTGTTCTTAGTGTATTTAACCACGTGGCACAGGATGTTGGTCAAAAAACTGCATAATGGATAGGAACTCAGACTTGTATTACCAAATAGAAAAATACCAAATTTTGATCTTCAAAAGAACCCATAAAGAGACTTGCCATGTTAAGATCGGCTTCTAACAACTTTTCTAAGATATCTTAAATCCTATCTAAAAGATTCAAATTCAACTTCTCTGGTTTCTATTTTAGTCAGTTCAAGAGAAGTCAGTTCTTTGTTTGTTAAGAATAGTTTTAGTTTGAAGTAGAATTTCTTACTTGTAAAAACTATATTATTTAGGTAATTCATTAAATAAAATAAATAAAGCTTCAAACTGATTTTATTTTTTCTCGACTTAGTGAGATTCATTTCCTGTATCTCATCCAACTATTCCTCTTGCACAATAATGCATCAAGAGTCAAGAGTATATTCACTTGTTATAAGAACATAATGAGGAACTCTGATCAATCAATTATCTGATTCTGAATTCAGGTTGCCCAAAAGAACTGCAGGTTGTGGGGGGAGTGGAGTCAGGGGGTGTGGTAGCATGTAGGAGTGCATGTGAGGCATTCGGTCTGGATCAGTATTGCTGCAGCGGGGAGTATGCCAATCCAACAACTTGCAGACCTTCATCCTACTCAACCATCTTTAAGACAGCATGCCCAAAAGCCTACAGCTATGCATTTGATGACAGAACAAGCACTTTCACTTGCAAAGCCTATGAATATGCCATCATTTTCTGCCCCACAGGAAACGGGTACAAGTCTCTCTTCCAACTAGGTGTCAAACATTGCAATGTTGTAGACATAACTGTGCCGGACCGGAAACCGGCAGCCGAAATGGCGGTTTTCCTGCCTGGTTCTTAGAAATGTTGGCTTGGTTAGACTTACCCATTTACATGTGTTTAGAGCTGCAACTTGGGTTGCTCAATTTGAAGAAATTCAATTACACTGGGCTCAGATTAGGATTCGGGTTCAGACCTATTGAAAATTTAAGAATTTCCCAACCCAACCCAAGTTGCACCCCTAGCTACATGTATTGATATATGATATGGGTAATAGTAAAACCCTCTAATATTTATTTTGGTGTGAAATGGCTTTAAAAGATAATGGAGAACCATTTTTGTCTGAATGAGTCGAGTTGTTCAAGTGTTCAACCATCTGGTTGAACCATTATGACCCAATCATCAAAACGGTTCTCTGTCCGGTCCATGCCATGGATGGCAAACCCAAGTCTTATATGAAGATGGAATTTTCCATCCCATCCTGATGCCTGTACTCATCTGAGCACTAACTCATCAGTTGAGTTCATCACCTCCATTGTTGTTCTGTGCAGGCAGATGAGATCGAATGGTTTTGTCACTGCCCCTGCAGTCCACAAAAACAGCTATGGCGAAGTTGGGGGGATGGTTTCATCATCAAGCACTCTATCATTCCCGATGTTGATGTTTCTCCTTGTCATCCTAAACTATTTGTAGGCAGCCCTGAGCTTGATGCCTTCCTGTCATGGCTGCTCCGACAGAGGTCGAGAGAACTTCACATTGTTTCCTGCTACAAGAAGAAACTACTGCATCAAGGCACAACGCAAAGATGGATCTGAGACTGACAAATGGTGTAGAAGTTCTCTAGTCCTGTTTCAAGTGCAGCACTCAATGATTCATTAGGCACAACTCTGTACAATTTTTACCCATTTTAATTTAGTTATATTAATGTCATAAAAGCACATCCGTCAGGTTAGCAAAGAGGAGTTGTGTCAGTTGGTTCGTTTCAAAGCAAAAGCTCAATGTAGTTATTCAGATCGGGGCACCAATGTAGTAAAATATCAGTTTATTAGTTTCTATTTCAGTTCCTCTGAAAAAATTCACTTTCTCTGCAAATCTGAGATTATGTTTAGGCAAAGCCTATGGTGCATTAATCAATGAAAATTAAGTAAATCGTGTGATGTTCTTAATGTGATTGATTGATATCATTAAGATTTAATGTGTAATAAATCAATGAAGTCTTATCTTTATCTGACAATCAAATATTTTGCAGTGATCCACATGCAAACTCTGTTTACATATTACAGACCCACATCACTTCAGATTTCAGAACTGCTCAATAGAAACCTGATCCAAGAATACTACTCTTATCAAGATCCAGGCCCAGTTCATAATTGGTCAGACTAGTCCTAAAATTTACTAGAAGTTTATCAAGGATTGATACCGTTACAAATACATATTTGAAAGTCCAATTGCCTAAATCAAGAGGACCAACATTGGTCTTCACTGGAATGGCATTATGGGATACCGAAGGAAGGGCAGTATTACCCAACTTAGAATTTAACGCTCTGGGTTTGCGGGGAAAAGTTGGGCTCTGTTAAGTGTTAACTGATCAATTCTCATTTTCAAACGAATTTGGGTAAACTATTAATAGGATCCTATGCATAGGGATGCAAATGGATCAGATATTGAACTGATTTGGTTGAATCCAATCAATTTATTCGGATATCCTTTAAATCTTAAAAAACCGAATTTGAATCTGGAAAATGAGTATGTTTTGTTAATGGATCAAATTCAAATATACCCCTAATTTGATCCTTATGATCTGATTGATCCAATTATAATTATAATTATAATACATATATACACTTCATCATGTCTCGCCCACCCCTCTTTCCTCTATGTTTATCCCTTCCTAAAACTAGATACTAAACCAGCCCCCCACAACGTCCCACAGCGCATCCTTGCCGTGTATTGGGAACATCTCCAATGATAATACCAGAAACGATGATGTTATCATCGGTAGATGTTTCCAATACACAGCGGGGATGTGCTGTGGGATGTTGTGGGGGGCTGATTTGAACTCCTAAAACTATTCCTAAAATCTCTCTCTACCAAAATCTAATCTAATCTAGCCAAGTGGCACCACTATCCCTCACAATACAATAAATTATCTATAATTCATATTTATCTCCTAAATTATCTCTAATTTAGTAGAGTTTCTCTCCTAAATTATCTCTAATTACTATTTATCCTCTCCCCCACTTTTCATCTATATCTATCAAAAGAAAGTTTGAAATAAAAAATTTAAGAATTATTTAAATAATATAAAAGATTATGTAATATCTTTAAAATATTTATTAAAAACACAAAAAATATCATAGATTTAACAATATTCATATTATTAATAATTTTATAGTTTTATGAAATTTATAATGAAATTATGTACTAACAATATAAATTATAATTTTACAAATTATTCAATTGAAATAATATTCAGATAATAAAAAATTTAAAAAATTTAATAACTAAATAGTATAAATAAAAAATATTATATAGCAAAATATTTAATATTATGTAATAACTTTAAAATAAATCAAAATTAAAAAAAAACAAAATTGGGTAATAAACTTAAAAAATTTTATTAAAAGAAGAAAATTGTTATAATAGATTTCATAATAGTTGAATGAATAAAAATTTTCTATTTTACAAATTAATAAAAAAATTATGTAATAATAGTATAAATTATAATTTTATGGATTATGAAATTCAATAAATAAGTAATGTTGAAATAACTAAATAGTGATATTATTTAAATAGACGAATAATATTGTAAATTGCTAACTTTAAATACTTGAGATATTAAAAAAATTAATAACTAAATCATATTTTAAATATTATTTAAAAACAAATAAAATAGATTAAATAAAGAAATTATGTAATAACCTTAAAAATGTTATCAAAAACATAAAAATAATTATAATAGATTTAATAATATTTGATAATATGAATATAAAATATAAATAATTTAAAAAATTTTAAATTTTATTGAAATAATGAAAATAGATTAAATAATTTATAGGTATTAACCTTTGAAATAACAAAAATAGGTAATATCTTTTAAATAGAGTTTTTAATAGATATTAAAAAATAGAATAGTAATTGCAATTATTAATGTACTAATAATAAAAACATTATTTAACTTATATGAATAAATAGTTCTAGAAAATAACTTTCAGAAAATTGATACTTATTAATAATAATTCCAAAATCTTAATATATATTTATGATATATTTATATATACTAAAATTTAAATTTATTTTATTTTTAGTAATTATTTATTGTATTTTTGTGATAAATATATTTTCAATATTTATGTATAAATCTATTTTTGTTTTTAGTATATATATATATATATATATATATATATATATATATACTACAATAGAAACATGTCACGTCATGGCTTGAGCTTTCTCCCTTACCCTAATTGAGAACTCTCGGGCACTCTTCATTTTAGCCTTTCTTGCTCCCTCGTGAAGCCACCTCATCACTCCCTTATTTCTCTCTCATAATGAATTATTTAATTAATTTAATTAATTAATAATATTAGTAATACATTATTCAATAGTATTTATTAATTAATTATATAATTATTTAATTAAGTACCATAATTATAAAAATATTGTCACAAAAAATACATATAATATCGTTGAATTATTAAAAAAATAAATAAATACTGTAATTAATAACAAAAATACAATAACTATGGTATTTATTTATTTATTTTATGTATTTTGGTAATTTTGGTAAGCTTGGGGGTATTTTAGTCAATTCAGGTTCAAGGAAGCTAAAACAAAATTCTAATCTAATGGTGGGTATTTGGGGTTAAAAAAATGAAGGGTGGAGATGGATTTGAGTTTATACAATGGTTGTGCATGTACATGCCAATGGGATTGGCCAAAATGCAATATTTTTATATGGAGGGCAAATAAGGGTATTTTTTACTAAAATTTTATAGGGTGGGGTTTTTAGGCATTTTGAATCAATTGGTGGGGTCATATCGGCCTATATAGGATCGGATTAGACAGATCTAGAGGAGTAGTGATTCGGTTAATTTACTAACTTTGAAACAGAATCTTGGTGTGGTGGATGGGGAAATGAGGGATTTTTTTGTTGAAATTTGGTAGGGTGGTGGTTTTGATCATTATGGGTTGATTGGTATGGTCAGATTCGCCCAATTATGCCGAGATTGGGCAGACTTGGAAAGGACTTGATCTAGTCAATGTGAAGCTATGAAACATAATCTTGGTGTAATAGAAGGGAAAACAAAGATATTTTGGGCTGAATTTTTGTGGGTAGGGTTTTTAGGGTGTCTAGAATCTTATGAAAACACCTGGTTGACTTTGGAGGGCCAAAATCATGAAAATTTGGGTCAATGAGAATTTATGGATATATGTTCTTGGTGTGTCTATGGTACAATTGTATGGTCTAATTATTTCATAAGTGTTAGGATCAAGGAGATTTAGGTTGTTGGTCCTTCAAGCTAATGAGAAGATTCAAAAGGGAATCTTGGTTTGATAAAAGAATAAATGGAGGGGAATCTAGGGTTAAAATTTTAGGGGTAGATATTTTAGGAGGTCCTAGGTCTGATGACGGTGTTTGGGGATTTTTAGGTACTTCGCAAGGATCGGAACGGTCTAATCGGGTGCTTAGGGTAAATTGGGGTTTCAACGATGAATTGAGCAAAAATCAAGTGCTAACAATGGGGTTTCTAGAGGTATTGGTTTCTTGAATCATTTGGTGGGGTTTGATTGGTCCATAAGTGGTATGATCAACAACATTTAAGAAATGAATATCTTGCCGAATGAGTAGCCCAAATTAAAATCTTAGTGTGATGAAGGGTTTAATGGGAGATATCTGTGATGGAATTTTGTGGTAAGGTGTTTATAAGTATTTAGGGCTCTTTAAATCCCATTAACTCTAATTTGCAATTCGGTTAAAAAACTTAAACTTAAAAGTTAAGTTTAAATTTAAAAATTATAGTGACATTGTTAAAAAATAAATTAATAAGTTTAAATTTACAATATAAAATATTTTAAACTAAGAAATATGGGAATTTCCCCACTTTCCCATATTAAAATAATTATATTTAAAATATAAAATAATAATATATATCTATGATTGGGTTGGTTCAACTTTGGTTGGTTTCATTGGTTTGATGAACAACCCTAGCTGAAAATAATAATAATAATAATAATAATGTTATTATTATTATTATTATTAATTATTATTATTATTATTATTATTATTATTGTATTGCAAAAAAATTATAAATATTATATAAAATATATATAAATACCTATTAATTATTTAAAAAGTTAAAATATAAAACAATTGTTTACTCTTATGTATTTCTATTGCTTAATTTTTGCTTGACAATGGAGGGGTCCCTACTAGTATATAATATACTATTAATCAAATCAAATTATTACCAATAAAAATCAAATCAAATTTTAAGGTTAATCTTATACAACCAAATTGAGATGTACCCCTATCCTAATTCAATTTGTTTTATTTGAATCCCTACCTATACAAGAGATTTACATGCAAAGAAATGAGATTGAACAATTCAGGGTTGTATGACTTGTATCTGTATTTGCTTTCTCCAAATCCTACTTCTATCCAATCTTTCTCAAGTTGCATACGACTCTTGGTATTAGAGCTCTTGGTCATTTCATGCTATGCTGGCTAAAATTGGCAAAAAAATAATCACCTTGGCATTAGAGCTTTGTTTAGTATCAACTATGACTACAAGAACTGTTAGATTATTGTGGGGGGCTCATAAATCAGCAATGTATGTCTTTTTTCTTGGGTGGTCCAATTAAAATGATAAAAAGTACACATATCCAAAAACAAGAAGTTTATAAGTAATAAGTTTTGGCATTAATTTAAGCATTAAATAAAATAATAACTAATCAACTAACAATTGTACATAAACATTTTACATTTCATGTAAACAAACCAATTGAGAAGAAAGGAAACAACTAAGTTGATTTGATATTGTTGTTGTTGTTGTTAAAAAGAAAAAAGATCCATTAGTAGAAGAATGAGAAAAATAACAAACTCGGGACATTACATTTAAAATAATAAGAAAAATCTCACTTGTTTATCCAAAAGAAACCATGAACTTGATTAGTCTTTTTTGCATTGTTTTTCCTATTTTTTACTTTTTTATTTGGCCTATAATTATTGAAGTGTTTTTTTATATGTTTTAAATTATGAAAATGCATATTTTTTGCATTAATTTACTAAGTAATCATTGATACTTGGGGCTTACGCTTTTTTATGCCTATGGCTTGAGTTTTGAGGCCTATGCTTCATTCAGACAAAGGCTTAAGACTCACATCAAAGTTGTAAGGCTTAAACGTTGAGGCAAAATTTGTGTGCCTTACCTTAAGACATACACCTCATGCCTCAAGGTTTAAGCCTTTTGAAACAATGATTCCAAGACATACAAGTAGACTTGTTCATGGGCCAAACTAGGCTAGGATCGGGCTGCGCTTTTTGTCTTTATAAACAAAAAATTACTAGGCCTGATCCCAAGTTGGACCTTATATGAAGCCCAATTTTGATAGGTATTTTATAATATATTAATTATATATTATTAATAATATATTATATATTATATAATATTTTATATATTTAATATATAAGTGTAAGTACTTGTTGTTCACCATGACTGTGATTGCAATGAAGGTACCAAATTGGAACCATAAAAACACCCATGGCGACATGCAAGCCGACGCGGATCCGCGATGAGTCCATAACTAATCACGAACCTGCAATGAAATCAAGAACGTAGCGGACCTATGATACACTTAAGAACTTAGGTGCATCTACAACAAGCCAAAGACTATTCACGATAGAACAACCAGCCAGTGATAGAACAACTAGGCCAACACGTCAAACTAACTCTGATGTCACCCACGCCAAGTCGACAAAGGGGACCCATGAAAAATCCTTAAACAAAAGGAAATTCTGTCCTAGAAAGATCTTGTGTGACACGTGGCAAACCCCTAGCAATGCCCTCTTGATGGCCTATATCGAATTGAGGATCCACTTTCCAAACAGGAGTCAAATCCCTTTTGTTTCCTTCCCTTTAGGGCTTTGGGATCTCCCCTTATAAAAGGGAGTGTAGACCATAACAAGCACACAATTCTATCAATAGAAAATTCTTGCCTACCCCTATTACCCAAGACTCCTAGCTTTTTTTCGTCCTTCAAGGAGACTACCACTCTTTGCCTTACCAGACCACCTACAATAATACTTTTTTTGCTATTAATTTTACTATTATATAATATATATTATATATTAGGGCAAATTTCTTAAACAACCCCTACTGTTTAGCTAATTGACTAATTATACCCTTACTGTTTAACTATTGTCTTGCACCACCTTTACTGTTTATGACAATTGCCATCTTTGTTAAATCGTAGCGGAAAAAGATGAAATGTCACCTTTGCCCTTAAGAGAAAAACTATGGGTTTCAATGTTCCTCTACTAATTTTGTCAAGAAAATGCCTACCTAAAGAAGAAAACACTTCGAATCTAAAGAAAATGCTGATTGGTATTAGGCGATGGACCTCCTAAACCTTGGTTTGCTCATCATTTAGCGGATTCAGAAATGGATCTCCCAAACTTCGAGGAACATCGACCACTATCTCTAAATGTTTCTACCTAGGTACTCTCATAAACTCTTGAGGGATCAGTGGAGATGTTAATGCCCATAGTCTTGGCAGAGGTGTCGATATTGGTGGTGGTGGTAGCAGCTTCTCGTATAGGAAATCGAGCTCTGCCAAGCTCCACTCGCTTCCGCCACTCTCTAGTTGGAGTTTTAGGCAGATCATGAGCTCCACCCACTTTCACCACCCTCCTGTCAGAGTTTTAGGAAGATATTGAGCTCTACCCTCTTCTGCCACTCTCTTGTTAGAGTTTTCAGGTAGATTGATAATGTAGAAAATGAAGAAGAGTGGGCTTTTTTCCAGGCTGGAAGGGAAGATGAGGGAGGTGTTTTTGCAAAGAAATAGAGGTTGAAGAAGAGTGGAGAGGGACAATGAAGAAGAAGAAGAAGAAGAATAAGAAGGGAGAGGTTTGCGGAGAAACAGAGCTCCACCTAGACCACAATGAAAGATAGGGAGTGCAATAGTTTCACTAATGGGGAGTGGTTCGTTGTAGTTGTCACTAGGGAGAGGGACAATGAAGAAGAAGAAGAAGAAGAAGAAGAAGGGAGGGGGAGAAGGACAAAGGGTAATATTGGGTTTTAAGAAAAAATTATATGTCACGTGGCGTCATGTGTGTACAGATTTTGATAGAACATTTAGCGGATGCTAACGATAGGGGTAGAGCTAGTCAATTGTCAAAAACAGTAGGAGTAGTTTAAGAAAAGAAAATTGCCCTATATATTATTAATATATATATATATATATATATATATATATATATATATATATATATTATTTCCATTATATATTTAATATTATTGGGCTGGGCTTATTTGGGAAATCTTGAGCCCAACTCGAAAAATAGTCAGGCCCAGTTTTTAGAGCCCAAGCTCGAGCCCATAGAGTTAAAATTTTGTCCAAGCCCAATTTAGGATGGGCCAGGCCAGGCCAGCCTATCGAGATACTCGGCCCATGAACAAGTATACATACATGTTCGGTCACCGAGGATGGCTGTGGAACACCCCCACACTGAGCATGTATTGTGTCAGCTATCATGTTTGGGAGTTGTTGTACTAAGAGGGAGGCAATCGAAGCATGTTGGGCATCCCATATATTAGTATGTTCCGACAACTCTCAGGGAGGGTCTACTTGCGGGGTGAACCCTGGTGGGTGTGAAGATCCCTAGTTAGATGTTGTTGTTTGCATGAAGTAGCTCTAGCCATCATGACAGGTGCTACTGAACAAGTTGTTAACTTAGCAATGGTCACAACCATCTCAACAAATTGTTCTTCAACTGTAGTAGCTCCAGCCATCATGACAGGTGCTACTGAAGTGTAGGAGCGAGTCTATATGTAATCATATCCTCTGGTCTTGGGAGAGTTGGGATGGGTGCCGGACCTTGATCCAATACTTGATTTCGTGCCCAACACGGGTACTTGTCCACTTGGATGTTCAAGTGGAGTTGTTGAGATCAATTTTTTTCTTGGAGTTACCCCTTCCTTAGTAGCTTCCTTCACCATTGGTAACCTTAAAGGTTCTGTTTTGGTGTTTCAGCTTTTTGAAGGGACCCCTAGAGTTGTACAAGGAGAAAGAGGTGCAACCAATTTTGAATTCTTGGACCTCGTCATGAGATGAATGGTTGGCTTCTCGTAGTTGGAGGCTAAAATTGCACTTGATCCAGATGAGCTTGAGCTATATGTGGCGTTTTTCTTATTTCCAAGGACAATTGAAACAATTTTCTTTGGAGCTATGTGTCCAAACCGTTTGCAAAAACTAACTTGATGTGCTGACTTGAGAGATTGGTCAATTTCATTAGTTTTTTGAACAATCCTAGCTGAAATTAATTATTGTTATTTTTGTATTGTAAAAAAAAATCTTAAAAGTAGTATATAAAATATAAATAATTATTAATTATTTAAAAAATAAAAATATAAAACAATTATATACTCTTATGTGTTTCTATTATTTAGCTTTTCCTTAATAATATAAAACAATTATATACCATCGAGGGTCAAATTGATTAGGCCCTCTTGTGCCGCGAGGATTGGAATCTACCATGTACGCTTTTGGCCTAGTATAGGGTGGCCTTTGCATGGTGGTAGTCACTCCGGGGGCGGCCACTGTGCGCTTTGTCCTCTCAGCGCACTTCCAGAGTTGACTGAAGATCTCGACATCCACATTTTCAATGCCAATTCTGTAGGCGGGGTGCATCCCTTGTATGCATTGATCTACAAAACCCTTCTCGGTTGTGTGTTCCTCAAAGATCGAATGGGTCAATTTCTAGAATTCTATAACATAAGCCAGGAGGTCCTCCCCACTGCGTTGCTCTGTTTTGTGAAAGTTAGCCATGGTCAGCCTCTGTTCCAAGGTGAACTATTTGGACAAAATTTCTTTGTGAGCTCCACCCACAAGTTAATGTCTCCTGCTGTCAGGTTGACGAACCAGGAGTAAGTCGGTCTGATAAGAGATTTGGAGAACTCCTAGACCATTAAGTCTCCATCCAAAGTGAATGCACCTAGCGCATCTTCAAACTTATTGACATGCTCCTACACGCTTCCTTTATGTCCGTCATATTGGGGCCATTGCTGCGGAGAGGATGTAGTTAGCCAGGTAAGGTTTATATAGGATGTCGTTGGAATAAGGCTTTTATAGGGTAAGGGCCACCTGTGTTTTGTTCCGGCTTTCCTCTTTTAGGCCCTAGACATATTCCCTGATCTCTAGCTAGCTGATAGGTGTATCGATCATTATTGGGTTGTGCACTACTGTCTGTGATTGTTCGGCAACAGAACACTGGGTTCTTTGGGCTATAGTAGGTATAGATGGGCGGTCGGTTTCATGTGAGTGCCACTCAGTTGAAGCCATGGGACAACTAGGAGCAGTTGGTGCAGGTGGGTCTATAGGGGAAAAGGGAGGGTGTTCGGGGGTTCCCAACCCCTGTAACAACAATTGCAGGGTGCTTCTCATCTCAACTTGCAACTGCTCCATCGGGTTGAAGTGAGACTCGACGATGTAGACCTTGTGGGATAGGATGGTGATATCCGTCTACTCCACTATTTCTTGAGCATCCTAATCTTTGAGTTCTATGTTGGAGTTATCAGGATTCTCATGTTGCTCCTCTGGGATGGGGGAAAGATTGATTCTTTGGACAGCCATTCTCCATGATCAATGTCAAGAACTAGAGATTATAATGTAAGTGGGGTGGAAAGGCTAAGTGTGGTGGTCTCCTCGAAGGACAAAGAAAAGCCAAGGGATATTGGGTAGCAAAGGTAGATAGAAGTAGCAGAGTTGATATAGTTGTGTGTCAATCACGGTTTATTCCCCTTTTTATAAGGGAGACCTCGAGGCTGAGGGATATTTGATGTCGGCTGTCAAGAGGACACTGTTGGGGGTTCGCCATGCATTGCGTGAGATCTTCCTAGGACAAAGTTTCCTTTCGTCCAAGGATTCTCATAGCATACGTGCGCTACTTCCTCTTGCAGGTCTCCCGTGTTGACTTGGCATGAATGATATCAGAGCCAGTTTGACGTGTTCGCTTGATTGCTCCATCATCTGTTGGATGTCTCATCACAAGTAACTTTGGCTCGTTGCAAACACGCAGTGGTCCTTTAGTCCATCGTAGGTACGCGATGGCTTTGAGCTCATCGCAAGTCTGTGATGACTTATGAGTTCATCGCGGGCCCTTGGTGGCTCCCATATCGCCATGGGTGCTTCTATGGTTTTGGTTTGATGTTTTCATCGCAATCTCAGATGTGGGAAACCACATGTACTTACAAGTTGAAAAGTAAGTAAGTTTTTTTAAATATTTTTTCTTTATCTGGGTGACAATAAATTGGATTCCAAGTAAACCATTGCATGAGCCAGCACTCCCTTAGGCTTTGTTAGAGGTGCAAATCTGGTCATGTCGCTCGTGGCCCGACACGGTACAATACAACGGACTACAGGTCTTGCCGAGCCTAAGGTTTCAGGTCTATGGGTTGGCACTTAGACCTGTTCATGGGTTGGACCGTGCCGAGTTCGTGCTGGACTTTGTCTACGTATCAATAGAATACATTCAGTTCTAGTCCTGAGCCTGGCCCGACCATTGGGCCTAGGTCTTGAGCCCGAGCCCGACCCTCATATAAAGCCTGAAGCTTGGGCCCGAGCCAGAGCCCGACCAGAAATTTGAAAACATACATTTTTTCTTATTTTTTATTCAATGAAAAGTGTTTTATTTATATTAAAAACCTTAAAAACTCAAAAGTCAGGCATGGTGCTTTAGGTCAAAGCCTGAGCCCACGAGCCTAAAATTATGACCCAACCCGACTTATAACGGGTTGGGCTGTCGAGCTTCCAACCCATGAATAGGTCTACTAGCACAGCATGGCACGACCGAGCAGGCTGTCGCCTACGGCCTGCGTGTCGACACGGCCCAACCCGCTATATGGCCTAGCACGACCCATATATATTTATATTATATGTATATATTATATATGATAATTATATAATATATTAATATATAATTTTATTTTCAATCTTATTATATTATTTTATTATATCATTGCATGTATATACAATTGTATACATCAAAATTGATATAAAATATAAATTTAAGATTTCTTTTTTTTTGTTTTTTTTTTATTTGTGTTAATTTTTTCATTATTTTTTTTTCAAAATTTTTAAAAAACATGGCTTGGCCCGATTCATGGCCCTATCTATCCCAAGGTTCAGCCCATGGATTAGCCCGACCTATAACATGGCACAACCTCGCACAGGCTTGGGACGTGGGCCATGTCGAGACAACCCCCAAAGTATCCCAAGGGAGGTAAGCACGACCCGCAGGCTGACACAACATGAGCTGCATGCGGTTGTGCTATGCCAGCCCCGTACGACCCGATTTACACGTCTAGACTCTGTTTGTTTGCATTGCAAATCTGAACCAAATACAATATTTGCACCTAGTTTTGTTTTGTATCCATTTGTTTGTTAATATTATTTGTACTCCCACCCGATGCAGAAATCATACTTTTTTTACTTATTTGCACTCTCTAGCAATGAAAATTTTGCACCTCAAAAACTGAGGTAAAATTTGCATTACGTTCCTCCTACCTCAATTATCTATCGTATAAAAGTGGGGACTACATCATCTTGCTCCCTACCTCATTAACTCTCCTAACTCAATTTTATTTCATATAAGATGAAAAGCACATCATTTTACTTCTTATTTTCCCTTCTTATGAACAAATAAGGTCAAGACAATTAAAATTAGACAAGAAAATGCACTTAACGTAGGTGCCATTTGGCAAATCTTTTTTGAAAGATCTTCTAGCAAACTTGACAACCAAAAGATGATGTGAGCTTTTGCATTAAGATCTTAGCAGCCTAAAGATCATTTGGTTAAGGCATGCCTTCCCTCATATATTTCCGTGCAAAGATGCGATAAAAAATGTTGAAAAGCTCAATTAGAGCTTTTCGAAAAATAGCCTAAAACAGCTTCATGCATCTTTTCAAGGTGGCATCTTTTGGTGACTAGTTTCCCAATCAAACAGTAAAAGACCAAAATGTGGGCTGTCGGGTTTCTAAACAGCCGACAGCTTGTGCGTTAAGATGCACAAAATAGGGTTGTATTTTCATTCCCATGCATTTACACTAGTGCAAATGAAAACTTGAGGCATTATTTTTTTGATAAAAATACATGGAATTTGCAAAAAATATGACAATAAGCTAATAAAGAACCCATGTACGATTGTGAATGGGCAACATTAGTCTACTATCAACAAATATGGTTTAAGTATTAACAATACTAAAGCCAATCCCATTATTTTAGTTTTAGGCTATACTTGGAAGTTCTTTTTCTTTTTTAGTAGTTGGCTAGCCATTATCTATTTTTGTTGAAAACAATTTCCCTCAAGCCTAAAAAAGCTAAATAAAGTTTTTTTTTTTTTTCCTTCGATTAATCAAATGGGCTATTTTAATGCAAAAGCTCATTGGAGCTCATATCTCCTACCACAGAACACTACAACTATACAGTGGGAACAACTTTTGTATTTACATGTTACCATGTGATTGGGTTCAGTGCTAACATTGCTCTCACAACCTTTTACAAACATACATTGGGCATATCTCCATACTTTTATGCTTTTTCATGGGGAGAGATTCCCATTGCAAGGCTACAAGGGATTGTGCAAACAATGTGAACACGATCTTGTGAGGACCAAAGCCGATTTATATTACCATTCATGAGGAGATGTTTTCGATATACATTTGTAGTGTCCTATTGGTAGGAGATCGAGATTCACTTTGTTATGCCTTACACAATAATATTGAATTGTAAGTAACTTGCTAAACACCTTTTACTTTCGTAAAAACATGATAAATATCATTTATCTTTATATATACAAATATTAAAACAAAGCAGTCAAGAAATTCTCTTTTTTTTGAATTTTGTATTTTTTTATTCCATGTCATTTTTGAAACAACCAATGAGATTCACTTTCCCAATAAGCTAAATAATCCCTTCTCCTAAAATTTCTCCTAAACTTCCTCCCCCACTATCACCCACTTTCTCCAAAATTATCTCTAATTTCTATTTATCTTTTAAATTATCTCTAATTCCTATTTATCCTCTCCCCTACTTTTTTATCTATATCTATCTAAAGAAAGTATGGATTGGAAAATTTAAGAATTATTTAAATATTCTAACAAAATTATATAATAACTTAGAAATATTAATTAAAAACACAAAAAAATAATTTTATATTTTTACAAAATATATCATGAAACTATGTACTAACAATTTAAATTATGTTTTTCTGGATTACCAGTTTAAATGTTTTTCAAATATTTAATCATATGTAATAGCTTTAAATAAATAAAATTCAAATAACAAAAATTTTTAAATATTTTATAGATTATTTAAATATTTATCATAACTAGATTTTAAATAGTTAAAGTAATGAAATTATGTAATAAATTTAAGAAATTTCTTCAAAATAGAAAAGTACTTATAACATAATATTGAAATTAAGAATGAATCTATTTTTGTTTTGTTTTTTAATAGAAAATTTTCATTAATTATTGGAGTTTAAACTACTATTATTTAGCTTTTTAAATTTAATTATTGTGTATTTTTGCTATAAATTTTTAATAATTATTGGAGATTAAACTTATTGTTCATGTGCTGTTTCGGTTCAGTTGTAGATTGTTTGGCCAACCAAATCGACCTGGTTAGGTTGGGGGGTTAGTCACTCAAGTATATCGGTTTGGATCAATTTTCGGTTTGGTCGGTTGGTTCAACAAATTTAAACTTAAAAATTTAAAAGTTAAGTTTAAATTAAAAAAAATTACAATGGCATTATTAAAAAATAAAATTTAAAATAAAATTTATGATATAAATTATTTTAGCCTAAGAAATATTGGTACTTGCCCACTTTCTTGTATTAAAAAATATATTTAAATATATATATATATATATATATATATATATATATATATATATATATATATATATATATATATATATATATATATATATATATATATGGTTGGGCCATTCAATTTTAGTCAGTTTATAAATAGCCAAAGTGAAATTGATCCAACTTAGTTGGGTTGGGAAATTGTTGAACCAAAGCTTACAAGAAATACTAGAAATCGGGTTGGTCAGTTTCATTAGTTTGATTCGGAATGGCAATGGGGTGGGGCAAGGACAAGGAGCCTCTCCCCATCCTTGCTAATGGTGACAAAGTTATCCCCATCCTAGTCCCCATGGTGATCCCCACTCCCCGTGATTCTTTATAATGCCAACCATTATGCTTTTATTCTTTATTTTATTAAAAAAATAGAAATAAAATAATTAAAATTTACATTCCTATTAGAAAAGTTTCAAACATATTCAACCATATTTTTAAAAATATGAACATATAGACATATATAAGCGTATGTGTATATATTAGTGGGGATCCCATAGGGCAGGGATCAGGGTCCATACGGGGGAGAGAGTGTTCTCCCTGTCCTTACATTGTCCCCACCAATGGGGATGAAAATTTCCCCATCTCTATCTCTATGGGGGGAAAATCATTCCCATCCTCTCCCCATTCAGGGCAGATTCCCACGGGGATTGGAGAAATGGAAAAAATTTCCATTCCTAAGTTTGATAAACAACCCTATCTAAAATTAATTATTGTTATTTTTGTATTATAAAAATATTAAAAGTAGTATATAAAAAATAAATGATTATTAATTATTATATAAAACAATTGTATACTCTTACATGTTTCTATTGTTCATCTTTAACTTAACAAATTTCGTGCATCCCATGGGTCCCCGCTAGTAGATATATTAAAAGAATGAAGTTTAGGAATTTTCACATTTTTTGATTTTTTTTTATTTTTTAATTTCATGTCATTTTTTAAACAACCAATGAGACTACCTAATCTCTCTCTCTCTCTCTCTCTCTCTCTCTCTCACACACACACACACACACACACACACATTCCCAATAACCTAAATAATTTCCTTTCCTAAAATTTCTCGTAAACTAGGTCTGTTCATAACAAGACCCAAACCGACCAAACCGGTTCGATCCAACCCGAGTTGGTCGGTTTTTCTTCATATCAGTCGGTTTCAGGTTACAAAAAAACATAAACCGATAATTTGGTTCGGTTTTGGTTTTCATACATGAAAACCAAAACCGAACCGACTTAGATATATTATATATGTATATCTGATATATTTCAGTTTTACTATATATATTTTAGTTTAATATATATTTCAGATATATATTTGTGGAACAGCTTTATTTCAGAAATATACATATTATATATAAAATTTATGATATATAAAATATTAGTTTTAATCCATCAAATTATTTTTAATTTTTAGGCATCCAGCCTTTGCTTTGTTAGACTTGAATCCTTTGCCGTTCACACCGAGAAAATCATTCACAAAACTGACCCAAACTGGTCCAAACTTATTCAAACCGACCAAGTCGGTTTTACTTAGTACTGGGTCGGTTTCGGTTTCATTTCTAGGTAAACCGACCAGGTCGGGTCGGTTGGAAAAATGCCAATAAACCGACCCAACCTGACCCGTGAACAACCCTATCGTAAACTACCTCCCCCTATCCCCCACTTTCTCCTAAATTATCTCTAATTTCTATTTATCTTCTAAATTATCTCTAACTCATATTTATCTCCTAATTTAGTAGAGAGTTTTTGTCCTAACTTATCTCTAATTCCTATTTATCCTCTCCCCCACTTTTTATTTATACCTATCTAAAGAAAGTTTGAATTAAAAATAATTCTGATTGATTTTATAATATTCATATTATTAATAATTTTATATTTTTACAAAATTCTTTATGAAATTATGTACTAACAATATAAATTATGATCTTATGGACTATTCAATTTAAATGTTATTCGAATAATAAAAATTTAACATTAAAAAAATAAAATATTATTTAAATAATTTAATAACTAAATATATTAAATAACAAAGTATTAAATATTTTACATATTACTTAAATATTTAAGTAACTAAATATTTTAAATAGCAAAATATTTAACATAACTAGAAAAATATATATTTTAGATTTTTAATAATTGAAATAACGAAATTATGTAATAAATTAAAAAAAAATATTAAAACTAGATAAATAATTATAAAATAATATAAATTAATAATGATTTAATATTTTACAAAATTAATAATTAAATTATGTAATAATAGTAAAATAATAATTTTATAGATTATTAAATTTAATAAATAATTAATATTTTAAAATATAAATAATGATATTATTTAAATAACTAAATAATATTATAAATAACTAATTTCACATATATCAATTGATAACTCGAGAGAATAACTTTCAAAAAATTAATATTTATTAATAATAATTTTAAAATCTTAATCTATATTTATTATATAATTTTATATCTTAAAATTAATATTTATTGTATTTTATTAATTAATTATTGTTTATTGTGATAAATATATTTTCAATAATTATGTATAAATTTATTTTTGTTTTGTTATTTAATAAAACAAAAATAAATTTATTGTACTTTTTGTATTTATTGTATTTTTGTTATAGGTTATTGACTAATATTTATTAGAGATTAAACTATTAATTTAGCTAAAGTTAGGAGTGTTCATGTGTTGATTCGGTTTGGTCGAAGCTGTTTGCCAACCAAATTGATCTGGTTAGGTTGGGGAATTGGTCACCCAAAACCAACTAACCATTTGTGAAAATTGGCACACTCGGGTTGTATCGGTTTGGGTCGATTTTTGGTTTCGTAATTTAGTTAGTCGGTTTAAAATATTTGAACTTAAAAAATAAATTTAAATTAAAAAAATAAAAAATTATATTAAAGAAATGTGAGGATTTTTCAAATTTTCCATATTAAAAAATTATATTTAAAATATAATATATATATATATATATATATATATATATATATATATATATATATATATATATATATATATATATATATATATATATATATTTATGGTTATGTCTTTTGATTTTAGTTGGTTTAGAAATGGCCTAAGCGACTGGTCCAACCTTGGGAATTATTGAATCAAAGCCAATTGATAATAGTAGAAATTGACCATATTGGGTCAAGTTTGTTGGGTTGATCAATTTCATTAATATAATGAACAACCCTAGCTAAAAAAGTAATTAGTATATAAAATATAAATAATTATTAATTATTTAAAAAATAAAAATATAAAACAATTATATATTCTTATGTGTTTCTATTATTTAACTTTCTCTTAACAAATTATTCCCTATTTTTTGGCTAATAAGTGATTCCTAAACATTTCATTCTACTTATGCCACATCTAAGGATGACGTGGTGTTAATTTGAGCCATATCATTTAGGGGATTCTTGGCCATGCGTTTAATCTTTGGCTCATGTTAATTTACCTATGTACCCTCCTAAACGCTTCTTGTCATTTTATTATATTTGTGACTACGCATTTCGCAACAACCATCAGAGTGGCGCAGCGGAAGCGTGGTGGGCCCATAACCCACAGGTCCCAGGATCGAAACCTGGCTTTGATAATTTCACTAACTTGTTTTCCAATTTTTTGGTTTGATTCCGCGCCTTCTCTAATTCAGTCCGGAATGTAAATGGCCCGGCCGCCCGGTTGGATCTCGCACCCGCTCCACCAAAGGCTCAACCGCTCAACAAACTTACAAACTTATACACGTCTCACGTGGCCACGTGTACAGTTGAAAAAAGGGATGGGTTTTTCAACATTTCCAATTTCTTATGTTGTGCCAATAATGAAATAACACGTCATTTTCGAACACATCCGTCCCACATTTAGGTTGACATGTTGCCGTCCGATTCGCATATAGAATTCGATCTTGACACATAACGAAAGTTGTACCTTCCGTTTAAGTCCAACGGAAAAGTACCTTACAAAAACCCCCCGGGATCCCAATCTTATCTATCCAGCGTGGCTTTCTTTCTTTATTTATAACTTTTTTTGGCATGTTTGCCGTGGGCAAAGGGCATTTGCGTCATTTAAAAAATACTAGTTGAATAAATACACCTGACAATACCTGTCGTCTCCTCTCTTTTGCAGCAGCGGAGGCCAGCGGGAGTAAAGTAGGAGAGAAAAAGGTTTCCTTCTTCTCTTCTCTCTCTCTTTCTCTGCTGCTTTAAGGGATTTCAGAGGAATCGAAACTAGCGTTTCGATCCTCTGATCTTAGTGCTTGGTTGGGTTAGAAATCCGGGAATTTCTTCCCGGAGATCTAGATTTAAATTAAAGAAATTGTTCTGGTTTCTATGCCGAGGTTGTGATTACTGATTAGGACACGAAGGAAAAGAGGATTCAGATCTATCTCTTCGCAGAAGTTTCTGTGGTTTTATCTGGTGTCTTCCGTTTTCATTTTCTGAATAATTGGTTGTCGAATATTAAAGGACATCGACATATTCAGGTAACCATATATATATTTTTAATTTTTATGGGTTAGGTACGTTGATTATGCTGGAAGGAGATGATTTGTTTTCTGTTTTTTTTTTTTTTTTTTTTTTTTTTTTAAGGGCCGTCGTTTTTTTTTTTTTAATGTCTAAAGAAGTGCCAGAGATTTGAAGTCTAGCGAAAGTGTCAAAAAATTACAACAATTTTTAAATAGTTTAGTTTAGTTTTTTTTTTTTTCTTCAAATCAGGTGGGTTTTCATCAAAATTCACCCTGGGGGGGGGTGATTGGTCAAAGCCTCTCTGTTATCATGTCTTTCCGACATCATCGATTTTTCCCAATAATAAATCTGTATTATATTAGTTTCGTAGGGATGTCTCAAGGGTATCTTAGATTTTCCTCTTTGCTACTTGCCTTCAAGAACTTGCAAAATTTGTATGAAACCGGTGTCAATTAAATCCAACTTCTGCAGTTTGGAGCCAAAGGAACATTTTTATGCTAGAAAAATAATAAAACAAACATTTTGTTTCGAGGGTGGTAACTCTCAATCTTCATATTGAATTCAATGAATTGCATAGAAATTCTGAATTGAAACAGTTGGTAGAAATACATTTTTTTTAATTATAAATAGGAGTTACCCTTATCTTCTGGTTTAATTCCTTTTTCCTATAGATCGCCTGGAAGTTTTGTTTAGTCATCTTTAGCTTCCACCTGTTACATACTTACATTCTAGCGGGGAATACATTTATGCAATAGTTTTCTTGACTCTTCGGTTTTACTTTCTCTGATCTGTAGAAAAATAGGATAATTGTTGCTGTTGATTTCCCTCTCGAAATCTATCTAGAAACCATACAAATGAAGAAATTTTTGTTCGTTTATTTGTTGTATTGTGACTTTCCACTTGGTTACTGGTTGAATTATTTCATTCTATGCAGAAGACTGCATCAGGAGGCAGCATCGCAGTCTTGAATATTCTAGATTACTTCTGCATATGGCTTCAAGAAGCTTGATGGAGAATTCACAAGGTTTATGTTACTTGGATTGGGTTCATTATGCTGTAATCTTGCTGAAAGTGTTGATATAAATCATGATTTCCTTGTTACAATCTATTGTTCTGATAGTTATCTGTTCTGTCTAATCTTATTCAGTGAGCTCAAAGTTGCATGAGGAGAAATTGATGAAAGAGATATCTGAATTGAGGGAACTAAGGACAGCTATAATGGTGGAAAAATGCTTGAGCAAGAATGAAGTGATTACCTGCCCCAAACCAATGAGACGACAAATGTGGTTTGCCTCTTCTACCCTATTAGTTTGTTTTGATAGCCTATCCTTACCCTTTTAAATTACTGCTTTTGCCTATTTAATGGTGACATTTGTTAATAACATGGAATTTATATTCTAGTTGCTCTAGTGATTTAGTTGTTAAAGAAAATTTTAGTGGCTTAAGTAGGGTTATCAAGGAATGGAGCTTTTCCTAGTTCATCTCTGAAATTGTGCATGGGGATGAGGCTCAGCTTTGTGTTGAGATTTGAGGTTCCATGATAAATAGCAACTTATTTAGATTTGATTGGCTTGACATGCACTGGTTATGATATTTAAAAAATAATAATATTTCCTAAGAGTAAGAATTTTGTACAAATGGTACAATCATTCATGCTCCAAATAATTATAGAAAAATGATAAAAAGTAAAAAAAAACATTTTTTTCTGAAAAATCTGCATAAGGATTCATCTGTATGATAATGGTTTAAACACACTCATTGGAGAGCTTCAGAAGATTTCTTGGAGCTGGATTTGGCAAGTAAGGTTCCTTCTAGGATTATTTTCTTTGTTTTGGGGATATCAGATTCAGACTGGATTTTCTGTTGAAAAACGGATGAATATTAATAGCTTGTGCTGCCTATGCGATGAGTAAGCTGATTGGCAGGTCATCTGCTAATTGATTTCCTTTTCACTTAAATGATTTGGGGCCATTTATGTAAGCTCTTTCATAGATAGTGGGTGGTTCATCAGACTGTGGCTGACCTGTTATCCTCTTGGAGAGTGGGTGGGCTTTCTTTTGAAGAGGAATAGTAGGGTATTTCAGGGTGGAAGTCTTTCACTGGAGGAACTGTTAACAAAATTGAATGGGCACTAATTTTGTGGGCTAGAGTCTTGTACCGATTTTGATTTATGGAGTTAAGTTGAATCTTTTATGTAGTGAAAAAAAATTGAATCTTTTAAAGATATTACCATTTTTGATAGTTTTTGTTTTCAATGTACAGGCTATAGTATAACTTTTTTTTGTAAATAATTTTGAGGGTGTCTCACACTCATAGTAATAATACTTTTTATCACTTATCAAAAGGAAGAAAGAAAAAAAAATCATAGCTGAGAAATCATTATATAATTCAGATTATTCTGAAGTATTTGTACCAGATGTGGTTCATATGGTTAACTGTAAGATCTTTAAACCAACAAATAAAAAGAAAAACTTGTGCACATCATATCTTCTTAGCTCTCTTCCTTTTGGTGCCAAAACTTCCTTTAAGTTTTGATGCATGTTGTGTCCTAAACATGGATAGAATTAAATAAGATCAAGCTCCTCATTTCCCCTCCACAGCCAATGTTATTGGATGAAATCAGGAGGAAACATTCATTTGATTTGGGTGCTGAAAGAGATGAAGGATTTGATGGTTGTGGAAACAGTGCCTCATGATGTGAAAATGGAAATCCAAGTTTTGAAGGAGATCCTTATGGCAATAGTTCAATTTTCTAGAATTTATCGAAAACCTTGGATATTGATATATAAAGGGTCCTAGGCATGGAATGTGGGAAAGAACTGTCATTTGTGGTTTCCTTTTTTCCATTTTCTTTGTGGAAGACCTTGGATATTGATATCTCATCTCTAGCTTTCCTACTATGTTGAAACACATTTGAAATTTCAAATGGAAATAAATGCAATATAATAATGATATTTCTTAACTCTGCTCTGCCTACCATATTTAACTTCTCAAGTCCAATATATTTATTATGATGCCATTTTGTCAAGTAATTTCATTTGGATAAGATGTTAAACTACTCAAAAGCCAAATCAGCTAGTAGAACTCCGATTGGAGAAGGTGAAATTGGGTCCATTATTTGGGGGGTACATGGCATCTTTGTATATATTGATTCTTTTTTCTAATATGAGAAAAATTTATTTTACTCATAAAAAAGTTTTCACATGGTAATATAGTAAGGGTCTTGAGCATTAGACTTTTCACCCTATATTAATGGGAAAAGCTCAAACCATGGGCATGAAAATAAGAAAATTTGGAAAACTTAGGTTGTTGATCTTTCTTAGAGAAGTTTGTAATTTAAGGATGGCCATAGGGCTAAGGTATCCTAGGGGGATCTTCAATTGAAACATTAGCCAATCTAAAGTTTCTCCAATTTAGAGGGTTCAAATCATCCATTTTGCCTAAGGGATGCAGGCCGTGTAGGGAAGAACCATTGTTGACCCAATTGAGATGCTTATTTCTATTTATGATATCTAACTAATAGAATGAGCTTGGCAAGTCCAAATAAATTCATGAATGAGCCAAGATAGAGAGGTCATTAATTGTCCCCTGCTAATCACTTTTAAGATTGTTTTGTTTATATAAAAGTGGTTAATTGTTGGTTAATTTAGAAATATGATATGCACTTTTATATGATTATGGGCAAAATGGTAGGGTGCATGTATAGTCTTGTGTGATATTGATAGGTGAATACCACTTAAGATTAAAACGGAAATTCTATGAAATAGTAGTAAGGCTAGCAATGCTGTATGGAGGAGAGAATCCCAAGGAAATCAGTTTTTGGAACCCAATTTTGGAAAAGTGCACTACGAGATTGGTTGTGTGGAGGAGTTACATCTTGTTGGGTGGTATAAAGTCCACACTTGTTAATTTGCCAATTTATTATCTCTTAGTGTTTAGAATTCCAGAAAGGGAGGCAAAGAAGATTGAGAAAGTGACAAAGGGATTTCTTCTGGGAACTGAGAGGGGGGTACTTTAATATGTGCTCAAGGGACCTTGTTTACTTTTGGGAAGATGTTTGGGTTGGTAACCTTTCTCTTTAGGAGTAGTTCCCTGCCTTGTTCTCCATACCCTTATACAAAAAAGAGTTGGGCTCCAATTGGGACTTCGATTTTTGCCGAGGGTTAAGGGATGAAGAGCTCATGTCAATAGATAGTCCGTTGCTTCTCCTTCATAAAGTTTGCTTGGATCTTGACAAACAAGATAGACGAATTTGGGTCCCCCATGCTAAAGGTCTTTTCTTTTGTGCCTCCTTTAAGTCCCTTTGTCAATCTCCCATTTCAGAGGTGTTTAATATGGTGTAGGCCTATTCCTCGTAAAATCAGCACTTTTTTGTTGGGAAATTTATTATAGGAAGATTAACACTACGAATAAGTTACAAAAGAGAAAGACCTTTGTGCATCTCCCCAAACTAGTACCTTCTATGCAAATCTAATAGTGAGAAGCGTTGCCATTACTAATCTCTTGTCCTTTTGTTGTAGACATTTGGAATTGGTATTTCTCTTTGCTTTGATGTTAGGGGAATTTGTTTATGGAGTTTAATGCTTTTCAACTCTTATGATTTTGTTTGGCCTAAAAAGGGGAAGGACTAGTGTTTTAAAAGCGCAAGGCGTAGAGGTCAATTTGTGCCTGAGGCGCAAGGCGAGGCGCGCGCCTTTTTGATGCAAGGCACAAAAATACAAAAAAAAATGCTAAAAATAAAAAAAGCCAAAAAAATTAAAAAAAACAAAAAATATTAAACATGATATTAATAAAAAATATAAACTTAAATTTTAAAATAAATGTTTTAAAAACCTATTATCTAAAATTAAAATACATAAACATAAGATGTAAAGCATATCCAAATGAGAATTTAAAAATAAAATCAAGCATATAAAACATTTTCAAGCATGTAAAACCTCTAATCTCCTTTTTCACTCAATTGCATTACTTCAAGTAGCTAATGTAATGTAAAACTTATTACATTCCTGATTTTACCCCCAATTTGGTAATGTTGTTCATTCATTCATTCTAATAAAATATCTTGTTAAAAAGCAGTTAAACATATAAAATCATCATTTTTTGTGTGAGAACTAAATTGAAGACCTAATGTGGACTTGTTTGGGCTTGCCTCGAGGGGTGTGGCACGGGGGTCAGTTTGGGAGGTGTATGAAGGCAACATCAATTTGGACAATTGGGAGGTAAGGAATGCTAGAGTTTTTCAAGAGGAAAGTGCACGATGATTAGAATAGTTCACTAGATAAGAATTGGGATTTTGGGTTTCGAAGGGAATTGAGGGATGATGAAGTCACCGGTTTCTTAGAGCTTTTACTTCTTCTTGATAGAGTCTACTTAGAACCTTCTAAACTGGATGGAAGAGTTTTGTGCCCAAGTTCTAAAGGTTTCTTTTCCTTTACCTCTTTTTTTTTTATTCTCTTTACTAGCCCCCTATCCCTCAATCCTTTCCTTTTGAGGAAGTCTGGTGTCAGCTAATTCCCCCTAAAATTGAGGCTTTTTTGTTGAGAAGTGGTTTATGGGAAAATTAACACTTCGGGTTACTTGCAAAACAAGAGGTCTTTTTTGTGTATTTCCCCGAATTGGTGCACTCTTTGTAAATCCGATGGTGAATCTTGTTACCACTTACTAATTTCCTGTTCCTTTGTTGCAAATATTTGGGATTGGTTTTTCTCTTTGTTTGGGTGAAGGAGGAATGTGCCAATGGAGATTAAGATATTGTGTGATCCATCTACTTTTTCTTGGCCAAAGAGGGGGAAGAATAATGTGGAGGTGCACTAGAGCTGGAGCAGCACTAATTTGGACTTTATCGGAATAAAGAAATGCTAGGATCTTCCAAGAGGAGAGAAGCAAACAACAAATTATGGACTGTGTAATGGCTAGGGTAATACATTGACTACTAACTTTGGATTTGTTTAAACAGTTCTCCTTAGATGATATTTGGAGGAACTAATTTTCAGTGGCTTCTAGTTCAGTGAAGAAGGCTAAAACAAGAAGGTTGGTTTGGACACTTCCCATTGAAGGTTTTCTGAAATTAAATTATGATGGGAGTAGTCAATGCAACCCAAGTCCTTCTGGAATTGGAGGAGTGGAGACTTTTTAAAGGCTGAACTGTACACAGTCCTGTAAGATGTTCAGATTGCAAAAGAGACGAGCTTGGAGAACTTGGCGATGGAAGGGGACTCCAAGGTGGTCATGGACTGGATAAAAGATCTGGGTTCAGTGATATGGTGTTATAGAGATGAAATAAAGAAAGCTCAAATGGTAACACAACAGATGAATTTGGTTATACAATGGGTGGGGGGGGGGGGGAGGGTAATGCATTGGCTGATTCTTTAGCTAAGCAAGGGGTAATTAGGGATCGGTTGTATTGGGCTCAATTGTAAATCTTGTGCTGTTTTTTCCTTTAAGAGTGAGGCTGCACCTCATGCTTCCCTATAGGAAGCTTGTAATAGTTGCTTATCCTTATCGATTTCAATGAAATTTTAATGACCTTTTACTTATAAAAAAAAATCACTAGATAAGAGCAGCCTAGGAAATCCAGGTCCATCTGGAGCAAGGTTCAAAGTATCAATATGATATGTATCGGGCGTATCATATCATATCTTTGGGTTTCCGATACACCTATTTAAAGGTGTTTTCAGGAAATCAATATTTTTATTGATTAAATAATATAAAAACATGTGTAAGAATGGAGTTTTGAAAAAAAAACTAAAAAATAAAAAACATGGGGTAAAAAAGTATTGATACACCCCTGCTGATAAATTTGGGTGTAGCCATACTTTAAACCATGATCTGGAGTAGGAGGGGTTTTGAGGGATAGAGGAAGAAATGCCAATGCTTTATTATCAGGAGCAGTGGAGTAGGGGATTCTGTTAGAGCCGAAATGTTTGCTGTTTTGCAAAGAGTTCAAGTTGCTAAGGAGCTCAACTTAGAAAACTTGTTGATTGAGGGAGATTCTAAGATGGTAATGGGGTGGCTGAAGAATAGTCTGTTATGTGGTGCTACAGAAATGAATTCAAGAAGTTCAAATCGTTAACAAGGAATATGAATTTGATGGCACATTGGGGGAGGAGGTCAGCAAATGCAATGACCAATTGTCTAGGTGAACAAGGGGTGAACAGGGATTCATTGTACTGGGCCCAGCTATAAGTTGTGAACTTTTACCGTTGTTGGGAGAGGTCGCATCTCATGCCTCTCTGAGGGATGTTTGTAATGCCTCAAGTTTATTTATTGCTAAAGTTTTTAACTTGTAAAAAAAAATGCTGTATGGAGTAAAGTGTTGTGCAGTCAAGAGAAACAACATGTCTAAAAAATGAGTTGGCGGAAATGCATATGTTAAGATGGATGAGTGGAAAAACTAGAAAGGGTAAGGTGATAAATGAAGTCATTTGAAGGAACCTAGGAGTATAACTAGATTAAAATGATGGGTGCAGAATTAAAGACTGCTGTTTTTTGGGTCCAAAAGGCATGAGAAATAGGGATCAGGAAGTTGTTGATCGAAGGAGATGCAAAGGTGATTATCAGATGGCTGAAAGATAACAATAAAACTCCATGGTATTTCAGAAATGAGATTAAGAAGTTTAAAAGATTTTCAAAAGACATGCAGGTGAATGTGCAGTGGGTACCTAGATCAACAAACAGGCTGATTATTTTTCTAAGCAAGGGGTCAATAGAGGGAATTGTTTTTGGGCTCAGCTGTAATTGTAAGAACATTGTTATACTATTGTCTTAAGAGTTTTGGGGTAGCTGAGGCTACTCATTGTAAATTTTCTTCCTAAATTAATAAAAGAATTTTTCTGTTGCTGATCAAAAAAAAAAAAAAAAAAGATGGTTTGGTCATATGCATAGGCCACCTATAGAACCTGTAAGAAGAAGATTACAAGTAGAAGGGGCTAGAAGGGCTAAGGCACCAAAAAAGACGTGGGTTTAAGTCGTAAGTAATAATTTCGTGCTCATAGTTTAACAATGAACATGACACTAAACAGAATGGAATGGTGAATCGGGATTCGTGTAGCTGACTCCATATAGTTGGGATAGGGCTTAGATGATGATGATGATGAGTAAGGGGATTAGGGAAGCTAGATCTTTGGCCTCTTTATTGAACACCTTATTTGGGATAGTTGGTTTAGAACATGGTACTCAAAACAAAAGAAAATCCTCATAAAAGCTCATAAATACTATACAACATAGATGGCCATTTTAAAAAGAATAGAAAAAGTTCTATTAGAAAGAAGATAATAAGAGATTAACTATACTTGTGAGAAGGACAGTATTCCAGTCATTGTTCATGTTGATCTTTGTATTAAGAAATGTAAGAGTTGAGATTTATCTCTTTTGTGGTCCTCACAAATATGTCCTGTACCAAGGCCCAATATTATGTTTTAGGTCTATGGTGTAATCATCCATGGAGTGTCGAAATTTGATGTTTCTTTTCTTTTCTTTTTTTTTAAAGGTTAATCATCTTCTGAATTTGTGGGTGTTGATTTATGTTGGATTTTTTTTTTTCTTTCTTACAAATGAGAATTGTCCTTTCTCAAGGTATTAGAGGTTCATATTTAAGGCAGATTCTCAGTGTGGTTCATCAGTTATATTTTGGGGTATTTTAGTATTACTCAACACTTAAATGGGACTTGTTACTAACCATGGAAAATGAAATAAATAGATAAGACAAATAAACAACATACCTAGCCTAACTACTTCAAGAGCCCTACCTTTTCTAATCGGTTGATGATATGCAATGCTATTCTTTTTCTCTTATTGATGTACAAATTTATCCATCATTGATTAACAGAAAAAAGAAAGGTTCTCCTTTTATTGCTACCAATAAAGAACTCTTGCATTATAAATTGCCTTTTTTTATTCTACCATCTCATCAAAAGAAGAAAAGTTCTACTATAATAACATTTTTCTCTATTGTTACAAGCTTTAGTTTGCAACTTTGCATTATCCATCCATTTCTTATTTCCTTAAAGATTAGTTATTGATTTTAATATTATAAATACAGGTTATGTGTAGAGGAGGTTGACATGAAAGTAAGTGCAGAGCTCTCAGATATCATCTTCAGCAAGGTCTGTTGATACAACCTACTCCAAATATGCTTCTTTAATTTATGACTAGTTGCTTTTGTGGTAATAGTGGGGGAATAAAGTGTCAATTCTGGCATATATCTGTGATTGTACATGTTCCATGTTGGAAGAATTGGTCCATTCTTGCAAGTTGCATCAACAGTAAAGCAGTACCTAGTGGAGGATAACCGGCCCCAATTGAGGGCTTTTTATCAATACACCTGGGTAAGGAAAAAATAGCAGGAACTTTATTGACCAAGATAACCCTGCTGTTCTGTCCTCTACCAAAGCATATTGACAAAAAATGCCCTTAAATGGTTCTAGTTTCTGCTAAGTGCTAACATCCTCTTCCAACTCCCCCCCCCCTACCCCACCACACACACACACACACAGAATTCCTTTCTTTAGCATGCTTCTCTTACCTGTTGTAGCGGCCACACAATTTGCTTGAGCAGAATATTAACATTCTTGCCTATGGAACTAATGGTAATTCATATCATCTGACTTTTACTTATTAGGCATCACCACCTGTGTACTCGGTATCCCCTCCTGTCCGTGCAAGCAACCCTCTTATTCAAGATGCCCACTTCCGCGAACAGAGAATCTCTCCGAGCCCTATTCGAATTGAAGGCTTCTGTACAGCTGTTGATAGGGCCCAAAGGAGGCAAAGCATCCTGACAGTGGCTTGAAACAATTTTTCTATCTACCTACTAATCCATGTATGAGAGACGGCAGGCTTTTGCAAATCCAAGTTGTGCAGGTTTTATGATCATGTACAGAGTTCATTTTAAGTTAAAGTGTCCTTTATTGCACCATGGAGTTGGTGGTTTCGGTCTTGGGCGTCTTGTACATAAGGCTGTCTCTGGCTGGTAGGTTTTCCGTATACAGACGTATACATAAAACAAAGAAATGCATCTGGTTGAGATGCAAAGGCTTGCCAAATAAAATTTTTGGATTTTGGGCTCAGATTGGTGTATCTTATTGTTAGGTTTCGTTCTGTTTCCTATTTCCTACTGTGGAATTCATTCTTCGTTTCTCTTGCTATGTTGATCTCTCTCTCTCTCTCTCTCTCTCTCTCTCTCTCACACACACACACACTGACACATACACAGGAATCCAACTTCTTGTCTCATCAACTGTTTGGTTCCTCTGGCCTGGGGTTAGGTGAAAGAAATTGTTATGTTACAAGCTTGCAATATTGATACAAAATACTTGGTAAAAATTAAATTAACCTATAAAGATCATTGAAAACTAATACAATATTATCCCATGAAGAATAAAAAAAAGGAAAGACAAGGACGGTACTTAAATTCAACTTGAAGTTACAATGGGATACATCATCTCCTGTACTCTTTATTCTGTCTTACTGATTTAAAACGAGGATGACCGGGTTTGAAATTGGTGCTACCAAATTTCAGAGGTACAATTTGTTGCAGGTATGCTTTGCCAGGAAAGTTTCTCTTGTCGTTCCTGAGTGCTTGTAGCTCTGGTAACCATAAGGCAACGTATTCACCTTCAGGGTCATAAGTTTGTGCCTGAAAGAGGAAAAACTAGTGTCAGATCAGAGTCTGGTGGTCGGAGATTTCCTGTAAAGGATGAGTGACTGAATATCCAAGACATGATTTGAGCAAAATGTGTCTAAGAGGCTGAGCAAATCGAGAAAACATGGACTTGTGGACACGTCTGTGGAAAAGTTTATTATACCATTAGGATAGTTCAATTTTTGCTTTTTTTTTTTTGAATTCTGACATTATATACCTGCAAAAACTGTTGCTTCTTGTGAAATGAAAAATGGCATTCATCCTTGTATTAATGGCTGTTCAGTTATGTAAAATCCATGGAGTGTAGGACTCTGACATGGGCAATCATCAATGTTGGAGAGTCTATACAATATTGGTGGCAACAAGAATTGGATTTAGATTTTCAAACACTGAAGGCCATTTTTTATTTAAGTTTCACCCAATCAAGCAATCATGTGTCCTGTACGAATTTGAAAAATCATGTTCAAAGTATATTCCCACTTGAAAGTATACCTCTCCCCTATAAAAACTGGTCTGCTTGGTTTGCGGTGAGAATTGGAATAAAAATTTGGAATTGGAATTGCCTTATTCCCCATTCCCCCCCGCCCTCATTTGGTTCAGATAGGGTCCAAACTATCAACACGTACCGGTCCATATCATCCGATAAGTCTTGTGCCGGTGGCTTCCCGATATGCCCCTACAGGGGTTGTATCAGGTAAGCCACTGGTTCAGAGGGTAGCTGGGCCTTAATCCGACCCCTCTGAACTGATTTCAAAAAAAAAAAGTAAAACATAAAAAAAAAGCTTCGATATTTAGAAAACGCCATTCCACCCAACCAAACAGCTGGGCAGACCTCTTTTCCCACAAACCAAATAGACACTAGAGATTTTAATATCAAGATTTTACAATCTAAGTTTGTAATTTTATAAAAGCTGAGACTTCGGTGTGAGAAACAGAAAATTTTGTAACTTTTTGGTTCATGGCCTGATTTTGTAACTCATTAATAATATTTTCAGAGTTTACCAGTTACGCTAAATATCTTCAGTAGTAGATATCAATGTTCTTCAACAAAGATGTTAATGCACTTCAGTTCCCAAAACGTTCTATTGATCTAAAAGAAAATATGAATATCTGGTTTACTTACTTGCTTTGGAATACTGAAGTAGCGGTCCTCTCTTGGGTCATTTCCTACACCTATTAAGAAGGAAGAAGAATGATTTTGGCACAGAGAATTTGAAATGCAATAATTAAGAGAAAATACACAAAATATCTTACTTTTTAATCACCATTGCACAGAATCAAAAAGCAAGTTATTGATGAAACTTTTATGGCCTTTATATTAAGGACAAAGCACAAAAAATTTCAAACAATGACCAGGAGAATTGCAGAGAAGGGGTTCAGAGTCAGTTTCCCATCACTGGAAAATCAAGTGAGCAAAATCCAAGAATAAGAGGATCCCAGGTACTCATCGAACGGGAAATTAACTAACCATAAATCGGATGGATAACCTCCAGGCAAATAGGGTTATACACATGAACTGATGATAAAATGGTGGCATATGCAAGCAGACGTGAGTGCAAAACTTCCATACAATGATAAAGATTCCTTCAGTGTAAAAGGTGGCAGAAGGAAGTCATTTAGTATTAACTATTAAGTTACCATCACTCAGAAATCAAGTTTAAAATCCAAATACAAGTAGCATATAGATATTAATCTTTATTCCTTCAGTGTAAAAGGTGGCAGAAGGAAGTCATTTAGTATTAACTACTAAGTTACCATCACTCAGAAATCAAATTTAAAATCCAAATACAAGTAGTATATAGATATTAATAAAAGTATAAAACTCATTTATAAATATACAAGTTAATAGTTATTTCTAATCACATGATATGTATATACATGAGCAATTATGCTCATGCATTAGTGGGTATAAAAAGCATTTATCAATATATAAGTGCTTCTGTAACAATAATATTTGTCAATGTATAAGCAATCAAGTATACATATAAATGGTGAATGACATCAAGATATAGATGAAGCATGAATGACTCACCTGCACCATAGGTCCAATTTCCATAATTTGAACATGGATCATAATCTAAGAGGCAAGTCTCAAACCATTCAGCTCCCATACGCCAGTCAATGCCCATGTCCCGGACAAGGAAAGAACAAACAATCTGTATAATTTTCAGGAGTTTTGTTTATGTTAAATTATTTTTGAGCCATTCTTGTTGGTATGGCTGAGTTTGGAAGGAGTACAAATGCAAATATGTACAGTGCAAATACATAAAAAATAATACAAAATACAAGGTTTTGCACTCTACATATTTGTATTTGTACTCCTTCCAAACTCAGCCCATGAAACAAAACCTCTCCCCATAGGTTGATAGATGAAAATTACAAGTTTCATGTAAAAACCTTTGATTTTCTAGTAATTAGAATTAATTCAGCTTTGAAAAATGTTGGGCATCTTGAATAATTTTCAGATAAAATTTTAAAGTAAAGTTTTTGTCAATTTGTTCCATAATGCAGAAAATTTTCCTTTGAAAACAAAAATATTTCAACATTCAATTTAAGATTACCTGTCTTCCTCGATTTGACATGAAACCAGTGGTCGTTAGTTCTTTCATATTTGCATCTATCAGAGGGTAACTACAATTCACAAAGTCCATCCATTAGTGTGATGGATCAAATATAGGACTTCCAAACTTTACAAACAAAATTAAGATGAAGAGAACTATTAGTAAAAGAGTGGCATACCCTGTGCGGCCTTCTTTCCAGGCTTCAAACAAGTTCTGATCTTGGCTCCACTTAGATGCCACATTTCTTGGGCCACCTGAAAACATATCAACATACACTGTAAGTGCTTTTCTCCATTATATATGTTGGTTATCCGTTGTAAAATTTTAAACTTGAATATTGCTTTCAGTTACCTAAATGAAAAATAGAATTTCCATATTTGATAGATAGAAACCTGAAATAATCTCTCCAGATCAATTCAAATAGAAGCCTGAAACAATGACTACTGAATCAGCAGAGTTGAATAAAGGTCAATTCAACATAAACATGGAAGAGTAGAAGACAACATCTTTACACAAATGTACGTCAGACACCTCAAAGTATTCATTTAACTAAAATTTGACAATAACATTGATGGTGAAATCAATACCAGTATGTTGAGTCATTTGCTTCCCTCTCCTTTTCAAATCTCTTTACCTAAATAAATGAAATGGAACCCTCTAATAATTAAGCTTACATCTGCTTATATACGATAGGGTTACATGATAAACTAGTGCAAAGGATCGATAGACCTTACCAACCTCTTCATGTACAAAACGTGGAGATAAACATCCAAAAGCAAGCCATGGGGAGAACTTTGTTGAGTAATCAGGTCCTAACATTCCATTTCTTATCTCTTTGTAAACCCTTAACAAATCCTAATGCCATACAGAATATTAATACCATATTATTGAAGTGATAACTGATAAGGCAAAACCAAGATACTAGATGTTATATTGTAAAAGAACACCCAAGCTGAAAATTTCAGAAAGCACTGTCATCACCCTTTAACACATTAATGGCCTTGTTAAATTTTACTAGCCTTGTTTATTTTGGAGGAGACCAAATATAGCTAATTTAGCATTTTATAATATCCTTGTCATATTTATCATCTTTTTTATCTTTCAAAAGTTCATGCATCATAAAAAGCAGATATATTATTCCCATAATATTTACACACAAAAAATATATATCTAAATATGCAGTTTATACAAATAAGCATGAGAAAACAACACAAAAAAGTTTCCTTGCCTTTTTCCAGAAGTACTCAATCACTCTTCCCATTGCTGCACTTTCACCACCAATGAAATACATTCCTTTTTCTCTCTGCATCAAAGGCATAACAAGAAGTCAAATTCTTGTCTCCTAATTCTCATTGTTAATTAAGTCAATTTGATTAGACAATTAGAAGCAAGCTACTGAATAAATAATGCATCATGCAACTATTAACCAGATAAAGATATAGGAAAGAAAGAAAAAGCACATTAACTTGCCTTTCCCTGATGGAGTCCAAGCTCATGAATTGAGGGGATAGATCCCCATCCACCAAATTCATCCAAGCTGCCACTTGGAAGTGGTCCAAGCATTGTTGGAAGCTTGTAGCAACCTCGAATTGTACTCTTGGATTCGACAGACTGTAAGTTGGGTGCATCAACAGAGATTTCATTTAACTCTCTTTTCATCAGAGCATGGATTACTGTGCATGTTTTCAAGACAACTTTCAACAAAGCAGACATGATTCTGAGCTTTACCTTACGAAATTGGGTATATACATCTGGTAAACTGTCTGGGTTAAATGGGAGATCACTAATATGGTACATAGTACTCCCCCATATGAGTTGCAACTTTGGGTTTTTGGCATTTTGATTGCCAGATACTCCTGGTAACTCCATACGTTGTAGACCTTTGCTCACAAGTCTCTCAACATTTAACTCTTCACTGCAAGTTTCTTTATGGGCATAAACCTGATATACCATAATACTTGATCAGAAAGCCTCAAGATTTGCTTTCGTAACAACTGATTTGATCATAGCACAAGTTCTAAAAGAGAGTTGAATATAGAATAATGTCCATGTCTAGCTTAAATCGAAGTGAAAAATGAAAAAAAAAAGTCCTTAACTGTGTGGGCTCCAAAAGCTTTTGCAACTGAAGGAAGAATATCCTCTGGTTTTCCATGCTGTATGAGCAAGTTCAAACCGTGATTCATCAGATTCTTTTTCAAGTCAGCCAAGCACTCTATCAAAAACTGTGCTCTGAAAGCTGCCAAGAAAATCAAACAGTGCAACATCTATGAATGAAAGGCTTACCTTACATAAATATATGGAATATATGTACAAAAGCCATTATTCATGCAGCAGATACAATTTTATAAACTTCAAAAAGTTTGACTCAAATGTAACACATAATTGCCATAGCTTTAGTTAATATTGTTGTATGGCATACAGGACATTGTAATGCAAAGAGAATCAAATGTAAGGCAGGGGAAACAACACCCATCTATTCAAATTTTCAACATTGGTTCATGCTAAAGTTGAAAGAAGTACAGTCATTGTGGTGGACCAGGTCAAAATCCTAAAACCTAGGTAGTTCTAATGTTGTGTAAGTCCTAAATATCATCATATATCCTCTGGCAAGATAAAGTGACTCAGATAGCTGAACATGGTTTTTGCCTGCAACCCATTTTTAGAACTTAGTTCTTTACAAACATAGCTACTCGGTGGAAATTGGACTAAGTTGGTTAACCTGATATAGGTTTAAACAATCTTAAGGAGATCCTGTAAGGGGTTTATACTTCTGTTTATACATAGAACTATGGGTCAATTTTTCTTACTATGAATCTCATGGAGATATTATATGTAATTTCTTCACAGATTTGAAGGTTCATTTTCCACACCACTTAATTTTATTTTTCATTTTTCCTTTCCCTGTTTTCTGTACAAATGTTGGGGAGTTATTGTCTATTGAACATTTCATTGGTAAGATTACAAACGCTCATTATAATGATTTGCTGAAATTTGCAATTTGGTCAATTGCTAGCAATGGCCCTGTATTGCATCCCAAATGAGGATGATAGAGTATTGTTTTTCCAATGAAACACAACAAAAGCACATATTTGGATCCTCAAAGTTTAACAAGAATTTAAATTGCACTAATTAGCGAAAATAATCAATAATCTCACCTTACAAGTTCTCCGAATTGCAAATCGTAAAAACTGCAAATAATTCAATACTGTGCAGCATTTCGAACAAATTCGAGAGCAGAAGTAACAACTTCCATAGAAGCTCAAAATCACTTGGCAAACTAAGGGATCCATTTACACAATCAATAAACCAAACCAGAACTATCCAAGTAAAATTCAATCAGCAACCCTTTTCATCTAAATCACTATAGCATAGTCTAGTGAGGCAGTGGGATTATCTTCTAGATAGAAATCATGAAAATTCTTAGCTTCTTGCACTACTTCAACATATGGAATACAACCAGATACCTCCAGTTTTAGGGAATCCAAAGTAATGGGTTGTTCCGAAGAGCCGAGGGTCGACGCAATATACCGGCAAGACAGCCTCTGAGGAAGCCCAAGCTCGATACAAGGCCTCATTGTCCAGTATCCTCAAATCATTCCTAAACCAGACAATGGAAACCCCAGAACCGTTTCTCTGCAACTTTGGAGAAGAGTACCTCTGAAATGTTGCATCGGCAATACGATCGATTTCACTGGAGTCTAACCCCGGCACCTGAAAGGTTACCTTGGAACCCAATTTGGGTTCAGATTGCGAAGCAGAACTCATGCTTTGGGACTGATAAGAGAGACGAAATTGAGTAGAAAAGAAGAGATTCGAGGTGGGTTTTGGTGGGAAAGTGAGACTTCTCAAGGGGAGAGAAAGTGAGAGGAAAACGGTCATAGTGTTGGATTTTTGTAGAAAGAAGACGAGACACAGAGTCGACTTGAAAAGGTGTTGTTTGATAGGTGACACGTAGGTTTGCAGCTGTGATGACGTGGCATTTTGTTAACCAACAAAACTATCTTACTGTTGTATAAATGCTGTCCACAAGATTTGGATTCCAGTCTCCACTGGAGATGACCACGAGAGACACAATAGCCTACCAGCGGTGCCATGGTACACATTAAGGGTGAGCAGGGGCCGGTTCGGTTTCGTTCCTGCACAAACCGGAACCTATTCTATACGTTTGGTTTTAGGTTTTTGGGATCAGAATCTATCCTGTGAAGGTCGGTTTTAGTCTTGATGGTTTCGGGGTTGGTTATAAAATTTATCTATGAAACCTATACCTTTTTTATTCTCCCCCTTCACAAAAAAAAATATATATATATATATATATATATATATTTTTTTTTTAAAAGCTTGATTTTTAATAAATATAATAATATATAGTTTAAAACTTATATTATCTTTATTGATTAAATTAGATAACTTAATGTGTAGATTATCATGGTTAAAAACATATAAATTAAATTTAAATTTTATAAATATTACCTTTCTAACACATTCAAATATTAAAATCTATACTATATATAAAAGTGTAGATGCAAAGTCAAAGTTTTTTTGGATTAAAATTACCTTCTAATATTTTTTTTTTGAAATATGGTATAAAAGTCATTTTATTACACTTTTAATCACTATTAAAATGTCCATATTTGTCTATTTAGTCAATCTCTAATTGTAAAGGTTAAAAATGTAACTTCAATTATTACTTTCCACTTCATTTAATCTCCTCTCATTAACTCTTATACTTAAAGTATTAACTCCCATTTTATCTTATAAAATCTTATATTTAACTTATTTTTTTCACCGATAAATGCTACTAACTAGATCTATGTTAATATTTTTAACAATATAAACACATATATTTTAAAATTGATTAAAAAACAAAACCATTCTTTATCAAAGTGGTGGCTAAGCAATTTAACCATCCAAATCAAATTGATCAACCTATTTAGTCATAATTAGGTAATAAAATTTTTAAAATAGAAATAAATATGAAAAATTACAAAAATGTAAAAAATATAAACACATATATGATATTTTTGTTAATCAAATTAATAAAATAAGTGTAATAAATAAGAATTACTTTTATTCATGATGAAAATGAAATAGATACTTTAAACTCACTAAAATAAAATTATTTTACTATTTGGCAAAGATCAATGGTTCAACTTTTAGGTATAAATAATAAAATTAACAAAATAAAAAAATACATAAATTTTTCAAAAATACATTCAGGTACATGTATAATATTATATAATTTTCACATTAAACAAAATGTAAGTGTGACATATCAGAATTATTTTTATGCACAAGAATAAAATTGATGAACACATCTATACTTCTATATTTATACTACTACTAAAAATATTAATAAGATTGTGGAACTTTTGGCTAAGTACCCTTTCTTGAAATTTGTCCCTATTTAATTACGAGATTTAAATTATAAATTGAGTTGCTACTTTTCACCTCATTTACTTCTTTTTATTTAAATCTTACATTTCTTTAATAAGTCAATAAAAAATAGATACATCAAAAAGATAAAATATTACAAAAAGAAGAATCTAACCAAGCAGGTAGGCCTGTCAATGATACTTGAAACTTCACAACTCGATCCAACTATCACATATTTGAATGAGGTATTTATGTAATTAGATTTATATTTTACAATTTGCGTTAATAATAAAAAACAAAAAACAATATATATATATATATATATATATAAATTTTTATATACATTATTACAATCATTATTATCATTTAGAATTATCACATGCACGCTTGCTAGTGAAAACAAATGACCAAATCACTTAAGTAATTCAATGGCCAAGTGATACCATGGCCTTTATAACTATGAACGCTTGGATTCAAATCTTCACATCCCCAAAAGTATTTAGGGGTTTATTTCAAGGCAAGTTTCAGCAAGGTTTGTTCTACTAAGACCGATTCATCTGGTCAATTCAGATAGGATAAGCCCTTAGACCTTGGAATTGGCTTGGGTGGGGGTTGGTTCCAAATTTTTGGAACCAGGCTCAACCTTGTAATAGATTGGGTAGGGTTGGTTCAAGACTGGCTCAAGATTGGTTCCATTCAATTTTGGGTAGAACCTACAAATTTGCTCACCCCTAATTAGGGATGCAACTTGGGGGGCCCGGCCTGAACCTGAATTGGCCCAACCCAAAATTTTACATGGGTTGGGCTTGGATTTTCGATCCTTGGGCTGGGCTCGGGCCCAAGAAGTCAGGCTTTTTTATTTTTCATGCCTAGCCCTTTGGTAGCCCAAACCTGGCTATTTATATACAATTATACATATATATGTGTATATATGTAAATGTTGCATACATATTTACATATATATATATACATAAATATATTTATATATGTATAATTTTAGACTAGGTTCATTGACCAATCCAAACCCGACCAAGGCCCAAGTTCAACCCAAATGCATCAAATTACAAGGCAAGCTGAGCTCGAATTAAAAAAATTAAGCTTGACCTCGGGCTCGGGCCTTAAGTCTAAATTTTAAGGCCAGGCCTGAATTGAGTATAAACCCGACCCAACCCGCCCCACTTGCACCCCTACCCCTCATACATAGGTCATACATAGGGTGCGTGAAATACCAACTTTTTTTATAGGCAACCCACATTTGCTATAGCGTTGCGCTGATATGATAAAATCAAAGCCTTAACATTTTGGTGGGGCCATGACAATAAATCAAAGGCCTTCATTTTTTTTTAATGTTTTAGCCCTGCGCCACGACGCTATCCAACAAAAATGAACTGGGCACTCCGTGAAAAGTCAACACCGCTACAGCGGATCAAATTGATTAGGATATTGGTAGATCGGATTTGGATATCTATACTAACTTTATATTTGAATTCGAATTGAAATTTATCCATATAGGGCTGTGTTGTGTTTTAAAATGATAAAAAATTAAAAGTAAAAAACTTATTTATTTTTAATTTATAATGTATATAAATATTAAATATTAAATTTATCAATTACAAGTATAAAATTGTACTATATATACACATAAAATAATAATTTTTTAAAGTAAAAGACTAAAACACACCTTAAATTTTCATAAATTAATTTACACATACCCTAAAATTTTCAAATAAAATTAAATACTCCACTGGCACTGGACTTAAAAATTTTTAACATTCTATATTTAGAAGAAGAAGAAAGTTAAGTTGAGTGAAGCAGAAAAGGTTCAGATAAGAAGTTTTCTAAATTCTCATCATTGATTTCACAGGTTGACGTTTAATTACTCTTTTCTTGCGATTTTTTATTTCCGTAATTCGATTCCAAAATCCTATAGCTCGATCCTGGACCATTGGTTGGTAATATCATAGATAAAAGGATGGCCATTGAAAAAGTGGCTATTAATGCTGCCTCTAAGACTAGAGTTCATCCATGCCTTATGAATTATGATACTGTTGAGGAGACAGATCGAGCATCTGCCTAAACCATTTACCTGCATCATATCAGAGAAAGAAGCAATTTTTTCTTCTCATGATCCAATGGAAACAATGAATAAGAGTCATAAACAAGGTTTACTTCCAGCGTAGTGCCCATTTCAGTTCTGAAACCACCATTCGTAGAAAAGACATCCGATTGTGAGTTGATTGGAGAGTTGGGGATGATATTGAGTTGTTCTAGACCGATTTGAAAATTTCAGGGTAGGTTTTAAAAATTTAAAAGAAAATAAGGATAAAAGAGTCACAATATATTTAAAAAAAAAAAAAAACTCAAGGTACCTTTAACTCAATTTAAAAAAACTCAGGGAATATTTAATTCTTTTATCCAATTTTTTATCGGATTTAAATTTTAATCAAATTGGATGGGATTGAATCTGCATCGAATCTGATTATTAATCTGATTCAAATTTTAACATCTAAATCTGCAGGCATAGTGGTTCCTGACTTGAATGGCAGCCACATGTTCTCAATGCTCATTAGTAGAGCCATTAATTGTATAATTTTCCTGAGAATCAGAATAATACATGTACTTACCCGGGTAAGTGTTTCTCAAGTACAACTTTCTCAAGTAATTGAACTTAGATAAATAGTTTTCTTAAAAAAGAATGAGGCTTTAAGTTATGGAAACCCTAAAAAGAATTCACACTCCCCAATTCACCTATCTCCCTATATATAAGATATAGAGATATCTAAAATAATAGTAATTCCAAATTTTAGAGTAAAAAAGGGAAAAATTCCCAAATAGTATCCTGTACTTTGGGCCTAGTGCCACTTTGGTCCCTAAACTTTAAAATGTGACAATTTAGTACCCGAATTTTCAAAGCATGACAAATCAATACCTACTATTAATTTACTGCAAACCAGCTGTTAAATGGTATTTGAAAAAGACACAAATGTCCTTTGAATGTCATCTAATTTTCTTTATTAACCATCCAAACATTGACAAAAAATTAACAATCCCAAATCGTTGCCTCTTCTATTCAAGAAAGTTGGAGTCACCAAAATGCCCACTCAAATGTGACCCCAACTTTTTTGAATGGAAAAATCAAGGATTTGGGACTGTTAATTTTTTGTCAATGTTTAACTGGTTGATAAGCAAAATTAAATAACATTTAAAGGCATGTATGCCTTTTTTAAATGCCACTTAGCATTTTGAAATTAAATAACACATTTTGAAAATCCGGATACTGAATTATCGCATTTTAAAATTAGGAGACTAAAATGGCACTAAACAAAGTAAAAGATACTAATTGGGAATTCTCCCTAAAAAAATCGAACCCTAAAAATTTGAGGTCGAATTGTTATTTTTGGTATGCGACAAATCCAAACCAGAGAGCTATGAAAATTGTAGACTTGGCCTGTGGGAGCAGTCTGCTAGAGAATAATTTGGGTTGATTGGATCGTTACATTCAAGGGAGATTTTTCAAATTTCTCTTTAGCCTAAAACGTGTGGATTTGCAGTACACAAGTATAAATTAAAATAATTAGATCCCATGGAGATCTTGAGTAAACTATAAAATTGACTCACAGAGTTTGTCGTTATTTCACTTTCAATACAATTCTGACTCTGGACTGGATAGGATGGACCTTCATTTTTTGGGCATGTGAAATCCTTTGACAATGAAAATGCCCATCAAATAGGGTAAGGGTTGTCATTGGATACTTTTGGATTTTAAATGATCGACCTTATCAGTATGAATATTTTTTTTCACAAAAATGAATGCCAATATGATATTTGTCATGATGGGACCCTAGACCCGTTATTTTTACTAGGGAAAATCCAGGACACTAAAAAGGCATAATACTAGATAATACTAGAAGAGCATTAACCAATTTAAACCCTCTTGAATTTTGATACAAACCACTTAATTGGTTATCATTTTATGATACTAGTTGATTGGTTTTAAGTAATTTTTGGGACCCACACATCCCTAACCCTAATAATATTTGCTTATCAAATCATAAGGATTTAACCTATCGGTACTCGATACCTCAAACCCATTGACAAATGATTTCTTATATGTTTTTGATGTAGGCGTTTTAGGTAGGCATTTGGCGCATTGACACGTGGCCGAGCTCAGAGTCGGTTGGTGCGTTGTACAAGGCAGAGGTCAGTGTCCAATGTGGGACCAATGGTGCAACTATACGTGGCGATGCTCGGATGGCCACCCGCTTAGGGCTAAGATCACATATGAACCGTCCACAGCGTCTGCCATTAGGCGACCTCAAGTATAAATAGGGCGGCATTCCCCTAAGGTAAAGGATCCAAAACTTACATTCCTAGATCTAGTTCTCTAGCTTCTAGGCAACCTTGTTCGAACTTCTCGAACCTCGTCCGTTCTCTTTGTTCCACCCTATTAACTTGATCGTCGGAGTCCCCGCCTCGGCTCCCCACCCAAGGCCTCTAATGTCCCCTTTCTTTGCAGGTCCTCGGCCTCGGCCTCGGCACTCCTCGGATTCCACTAGACCTTGGCCTCGACATTCCACTAGTCCTTGGCCATGTCACACCTCGAACTCCACTAGTCCTCCGCCTTGACACCCCTTGGACCCCATTGGTCCTCGGCCACAACACACCTCGGACTTAGCCAGTCCTCGCCCTCAATAGCTCTCAGATCCTTCTTGCCAACTCATCCAAGAAGCAAAACGAATTTATTGTGTTGTCCTCAGCCCATTCTGAGCATCAACAATTGGCACCGTTTGTGGGAATGACGTTTAAGTCTTCCTCCCAACACTATGACTCAGCTTCCAACAAAATGGCTAGGAGTAAGGAAACTAAGTAGAATTTGGTGACTAGGGACCAACTCCAAACAATCCTTGACTGGCTCGACGACCTCACACAGATGTTGGACGAGGTGTGGCAATTAGTAGGGTGGCTGCCTCGCTGAAAGCAGGGGGCATCGCCGTGGACGCCTTTCGAGGGCTCTATCGGCTAAACGCCTAGTTGGGCCTCCCAGGGCCGGCCCTCAACATCCGGAGGAAGCGGCCGGAGTGTGGGTCAGCCGTCGAGGACCCTCCAACCTCCTGATCAAAGGGAGAATGAATCAGTACGACCTCGCAACCAAAGAGCCAAAAGGAACCAAGATGCAACCGGCCCATCCCTCAACTAGCAGATCGTCGACCTACGAGCATAGCTCGGCATGGTGAAGGATGAAGTTCGACAAGTCAAGGAGAGCCAAACTGACACCTTGGCAAGCCAGCACCCCTCCACTAGGATGGATGCCTTCACCGCCACCATCACCTCGGAACCTCTTCCACATTATTTCAAAGCTCCCACACTAGAAACTTACGATGGCACCTCGGACCCAAACGAGCAACTGGATGGCTTCCACACACTCATGCTCCTATACGGGTATTCCGACGCATTGATGTGACAAGCTTTCCAGGCGACCTTCAAAGAGGCAACTTGGTGTTGGTTTTCTGGGCTCCCGCCTTACTCCATCAGCTCCTAGGACCAGTTTGCCCATCTCTTCCTCACCCACTTCATCAACAGCCGACGACATTAGAAAAGCATTGTCTCACTCATGGTCGTCTAGCAACGACGTAGTGAGAGCCTATGGTCCTACATCGATCGTTTCAAGAAATAAGAATTGGAGGTCCGCGACCTCGATCCCATGGTCTCCACGTATGCAGCAATCCATGGCCTCCTTCTCGGGTCCGCCCTCAAATGCTATGTCGTCGAAACGCCGCTCAAAATCAGGGTGGAAGTTTTGAAGAAGGCACAAAAGTATATTGCTGTCGAAGAAGCCTCGGCCAGCGAGCACCAAGGAGGAGAGGCCGACCTTGACCATGGAGACCACTAGTACGGAGACAGCTACGGCGATGACTACAATGACGGGAAGCAATATGTTGACACTGATCTCATCACCCCGTCCCAACAGCAGTTGTCGTAGTCAGCCATCGTTAGCACCTCGGCCTCGGCTTTACCCATAGGCCGAACCATGTAAAAACAAGAGCTTGGCTCTGACTGATCATGTAAACCCCTTTTTGTAATAAAGCAAGTCCCTCTTACCTTGCCTCAAATCCTCAGCGTATATGTTCTCGTCTCGATCGAGTGCCCTTCCGTAGCATACGACCTTTGCCAAGGTTACATGCTCAGACTGGACCTCGGTCCGAGGCACACGACCCTTGGAGGTCATACGCCTAGTCGCCAGGTCCCATACCTCGGCTGGTCAGCTGGCCGTGGCATACAACCTTCACCGAGGTTACACACCCAGACTGGATGTTAGCCCTGTTGGACAGTTTTTGTATGCCCTTAGCTTCAATTTATTATGATGTACTTTTGATATTTAATGTAAATAAACAAAGTACATGTTTGATTCATGTTATGTGGTGTGCTTTTGTGTAAGACCCTAAAACTGGACACTTAATGAGGCTTGTGTTAGTTTTAAATGTTCATAGCCATTGGATAAGTCTGGGGAGATTTATCCTGCCAAGGCTGACACTGGTGTGCTGCTAAGTGTTGGGGTGGCTTGTCTCGGCCGCCAGGGTGAGACCCAAAGCACACATAGTGTGGGATTGTTTGAACCCTTGAACCGGACCAGATTTCCAGTATTGCCCTGGACCTTAGAGATTGATGGACAAAACTGGAAAGTTACACCTGACCCCTATACCTAATTATGGTACTGCACTAGGTGTTGGATTAGGCTGTCTTTGATATGCCAATTAGTGAAATCCTTAGCGGGGGTCAAAACCTGAGTATGTTAGGACAGTCTGAGAATTCATTTGAGTGGGTGATCATAGTGACGGGATTAGCCCCTTTGTCGGACAAAGGTAATGACCGGGGATGCACTCTCTCTGATGGAAACCAAACTGCCGGCAGTTGATTTCACTCGTTGAAATTTTATTTTGCAAAATTTATATATATATAAGATATATAGATATATACTGTTTCAAAATGTTTTCAAATGGTTTTAATTCCCAAGATCCATGTAAGTAGAGAGTGCAGCACTATTCCTTGCAGCCGAGGGAGAGGTTCTCTCTTGTCGGGCAGTGCTTGATCATTATGGGTTGAGAGGTTAAGTGTAAGGCCATTTAGGATAATACCTGATGGGCTAATCTTGCATCTGCCCACAGTCCCTGGGTTTTTATAAGATGGCTTGGCCCAGGGACCACTTAGTGTAAGTGTTGGGCCCATAGAGCTCATGTGATGGGCTCAAGGGGTTCACTGGGCTTTCTAGTGAATTCGGCTAGGCCTTGTAGTAGAGGCTAGGCCAAACCCATGTGACTGGTGTGTAGATCAATGCTTGGATCCCACTCCATACAAAGAAGCCCAAATGGGTAGTAGTTTGGAAGACTATTGAGCAGTTATTACTTAATTGGCCTAAAGTCCATTTCAATCTGCGCTAATTTGATCAATCAGTTAAGGGGGCGAATTTGAGATTAGGATGAGCCCTAAAACTGACCTAATCTGTAGATAAGATTAAGAAGAGCCCTAACCCAAATACATATTAGGATAAGGGCAACTCCTGATATGATTAGGAGGTTTTCTTAATTATTAAGAAAGAGGAGAAAGACCCTAATTCGAACCCTAGGAGCTTTTCAAGAGAGCTCTCTCTGCTTCTTGAGATAAGATCTCATAAACTCTAGAGAAAAGACAACAATTAACCATCTTCTTCTCTAGCACTCTCCTCCATTAGCAGCCGCCATCCTTTTTCTGCCAGTTTGAGAAGATCAAGAAACGTTCTTGATTGTACGAGTGGTGCTTACAGTCTTCCATCGAGTTCTTCTGAAAAACATGGTTCGTGGGATGAACACTGCTGGTTCGGCTCCATCATCACTGTGTCATATTCAGTGGGAGCTGATCTTGGTGTTTTCTTTGGGCGTGAACACCAACTTTGGGAGATATTACTTCTCTAGATTAAGTATAATCACTCCCTTCTCTTTTGGTTCATATTTGGTTTGGTTTGGTTTGAGTAGGATCCTTGAATTTTGATTCTAAAATTAGGGAATATGATTCCCAGTTGGAAGAAGGGTAGGAAATTTTTGAAATTCACCCACCCATTTCGCAACCTTTTTGGCATCCATATGATGGATCCTACCATTCTTTCAAGCCCAAAGCATACAACCCTCTGGCGCCCACACGCCCTTGGATGATCTATTGGCCTTGGCATACAACATTCACCAAGTTTACACGCCTGGACCGGATGTCGGCCCCGAGGCATATGGCACGTTGGAGGCCACACTCTAGCTTGCCCCTTGAGACAGAGGATCTAGTGAACCTTGACCGCAACTGACAAGGCAGCCCTTGATTTTGGCCTCTGCTTTGGTGAGACCCTCCAAGCAAGCAAGTTCTCCTCCAAGCTCGAGCGCTGGTATCGGCACTTTGCTTGGCATATTTCATGGCAGAACAAAGATGTTGAAGGGAACAAATCCACCTCACTGAGACCAGGGTAGTCCGCGGTGCCGACCGAGCTCGCTGTAGCTTTGGCCGTGCACGGGTTTAAACGCCCTACCCCCATAGGAAGAGTAGCGAGGAGAGCTATGGTCTGCTTCTCCTTGAACTTCTTGCCAAGGGAGAGGGCCCCATATTTACAACCGTGAAGCCCAGCCTCAGCCTTACCCACCTGGGGGCATGAGCATATGGGTTATTGAGCGATGGAATCGTTAGAAATTGTGACCTCTCGGAAGGGGGTATCGATGTCCACACAGAAGAAGCACACACTTCAACTGTTGACGAAAGCAACTAAGACTTCGGGCTTATCTTTCTCGGCCACCCATTGGTGACCCTCTAGGCTCACCTCGCTTCGTCACATTGGACGTCGACCACACCTCACCTCCTCGGCTCGGGGTAAATTCACATCGGTAGCCCCTCGTCGTCAGTGACCTTGCCCCGACTCATAGCATCCTCACCCTGATAGTCACACTTTGGTGGTTACACCCTAACGGTCACACCTCGGCGTTACACCCTAACGGTCACATATTGGCGGTTATCCCGACGGTCACACCTCGGTGGTTACCCCAACGGTCACACCTTGATTGTCACACCTCGGTGGTTACCTTGACGGTCACACGGCGACGGTCTCACCCCGGCGGTTATCTCGGCGGTTACACCCCGACAGTCACACCTCGACAACCTCGATGGTTGCACCTCGACGGTCACACCCTGACAATCGTACCTCAGCGGTTGTACCTCGACGGTTACACCTTGGCGGTTGCACCTCGACAGTCACACCTTGGCAGTTACACCTTGACGGTCACACCTCAGTGGTTACATCTTGACGGTCACACCTCAGTGGTTACACCTCGGCCCCTCAACAGCCACACCTTGGTGGTCCTTTAGCTCAGAACACCACCACCGTCTCGCGTATAGCTGTGACCCGATGCCCACTTCGGCATGGTCCAAATCTTCAATGTCAAGACCTATCTCGTGTGCATCCACGACACACCCGCTCGTCGCCTACATCTCACATAGTGGTGTCCAACGCCTGGCCCGCTAATGGCCTCCTCAATTCATCTAAAGCTCACAACTGGGGGGCACACGCATCTCGTATCCGCGGAAAACTTGGTACCGAGCTCTTAGAAGCCGAGGCCAACGCCTCCGTGCTTCTCGGCCCTCCATAAACTCTTGAAGGAGCAGAAGCAACACAATAGCTAGTAGAAGCCCATCGAAGTTGAGGACGACATCTACGGAGGCTCGACCGCCTCTAATGAGGTCTTGGCCGTAGTAGACGACTCCACGCTCTGAAGCTGGGCTATCCTCAACAACTGTGAAATTGGGACCAACACTTCCTCGTCCAAAGATTGCTCTCTCCAGCTCGGCTTCAGCCAAGGTCCTCACCATGGAAGGCCACTCATCACCTCCTAGCAAGAATGTCACTCTCTTCAGCCGAAGCCGAGGTCCTCAACTAAGACCTCCGCCACGGCCTCGAGAGTGGGGGGCAAATGATGTAGGCACTTTAGGCAAGGCTTTGGTGCATTGACATGTGGCCGAGCTCGAAGCCGGTCAACGCATCGTACATGGCATAGGTCAGTGTCCAACGCAGGACTAATGGCACGAGCACATGCGGCGATGCTCGGATGGTCGCTCGCCTAAGGCTAAGATCGCATCCTGACCATCTGCAGCATCCACCATCAGGCGACCTCAAGTATAAATAGGGCGACATTCCCCCCAAGGTAAAGGATCCAAAACTTGCATTCCCAGTTCTAGTTCTCTAGCTTTTGGGCGACCTCGTCTGAACTCTTTGGATCTCGTCTGCCCTTTTTGTTCCACCCTACTAACTCAATCGTCGGAGTCCCCGCCTCGGGTCCCCACCCAAGGCCTCTAATGTCCCCTTTCTTCGTAGGCCCTCGGCCTTGGCCTCGGCACCCCTCGGCCTTGGCCTCGGCACCCCTCGGATTCCACTAGACCTCGGCCTTGACATTCCATTGGTCCTTGGCCACGACACACCTCGGACCCCACTAGTCATCAACCTCGGCACCCCTTGGACCTCACTGGTCCTCGGCCATAGCGCACCTCGGACTTAGCCAGTCCTCGCCCTCAAAAGCTCTCAGATCCTTCTAGCTAGCTCATCCAGGAGGCAAAGCGAATTTACTATGTTGTCCTCGGCCCATTCTGAGCATCAACAATTTTATAATATTTTTTTGTAAGAAATAATAAACATGATTAAAAGAGTTGAGAGAAGATTTAAACCCTTCCCTATTGTACAAAACTGACTATGGGCACGATTCCCAGCTATGAATCCCACTTTAAGTGCGAGTTCCAATTGTGATACCGAGATGTAATAGTGGAATTGCATGCACATGTGACTCTAGATCACAACCCTATATTACGGAGATACATTCATAGGAATGCAATGCCCAAAAGTAAGAGGATTCAAGCAAAATAACTAGAAACATATGAATAAATTCATAAAGTGCAATCCAAATTCAAAAGAAACATATGGAAAATGGAAAAAAACTGGAAGAAAATAAGAAGAAACGAAGAATTTAAAGAACACAAAGAGATTTACGTGGTTTGGCTTTGTATCTTACATCCACAAGTGTTAGAGGAGAAGAAATCTACCATATAACAGTGGTACATGTTACAATTCACAAACCTTTTCTTACAATATACCTATAATTCCCTCTATGGGGGTTTTTTGGATTTTGAGAGGGGGAAATTTGGTTTTTTTAAAATTATGTGAGGATTAGGAAAAATTTATTTTCGTGTAAGTGATGCCCATCTTCTAGGTGGATAAATAACTTTCCCACCTAGGGGCGAAGTTGTCAACACTTGAATGAGCCAAAAATGTCCCTTTTAATAATAAATTTTTATAGCTAAAATGGTCATTGCCTTATTTGAATGGGAAATAAAAGGACATGGATAAATGCACTTATCCGGGTAAGTCTTTTCTGAAAAACACTTACCCGGATAAATGCAAATACCTAGGAAAGTAGCTTACCAAAAAGCAAACAGGGCCTTTGTAATTTTCTCTTCAAAGCAAATTGAAATTGAAATTCATGGCACCAATGACACAACTCATATGTTCCGTTATAGGCATTTTCACCATTGGCCTACCACAGCATTTTTGCTTAAGAGGGACATCATATAATTGGGTGATGAGATGGATCATGACGGATTTGGGATGGGAAGATTTGAAAATTGGGAGAAAAAGTTAAATGCATTTGAGATCAAGGATGTTTAATTGAGTTTGATAATGGGAATGGCATTTTCTCCATTTGACTATCTGTTGCTATCTGTGATTTCTTTCCAAGGGGAAATATATATATTTCAAAATTAGACCGGATCGGACAGTTGGACTAGAAAAATCGGGAACTGGTTAAGTGACTACTTTTGGTTTTCCCTAAAACTGGAAATTTGTCCAAAATCGTTGATTTTGATCAACAAACCGTTGACCCAAGTGGTTTACTGTTCGAACAGTTTTGACCGTTTTTTGTTTTTAACAAACCGCTGCCCAGGGCAGTTAACTGTTCGAACAGTTTTGACTGTTTTTTATTTTTATTTTTTATTTTTTGTACTTTTCCTCTTATTTTAACACCACACCAACAATCTAGTAAATGCTCCATCTCTTTCTCTCTAGCACGCGCTTTCGTATAAAATGATCTCCCTCCAAATTATTAAGACTCATTCATTGATGAAACTCCAAATTCTTCATATAAAAGATGATAAAACTATCAAGAAGACATCATGCAGTAAGAAGCCTTACCTTCTTGTTTAATGCTAGAGGTTAAACAGTTTGACTTGATATATATATCTTATCAACTGAGTATATACATTCTTTGTAGGGGTGTATTAGGAAGCTCCTGATATGATACGTATCAGTTTATACAGCTCAATATGTATTGATACTTTGAACCTTGGTTGAAAATGCCTTTAACTGCAAAATTAAATCATTCCGATCTGATGGTGAAGGAGAGTATCACACATTCACATCCTTTCTTGAAAGTAATAGTATTCATCATAGGTTCTATTGTCTTCATAATCATGAGAAAAATGGTTATATAGAACATCCTCATAGACAAATTATAGAAACCGGTCTCACTTTATTAGTTACTTCTTCAATGCTTGATTCCTATACTTGGTGGGAGGCTTTTCATACTACTGTACATGCTTCTTGCTAACAGATTGCCTTCTACCTCTCTTGATATGAAGTTTCCATGGGAAATTTTTTACAAGACAAAGCCATAATATAGTTTGGTGAAGGTTTTTTGCTATGCCTACTACCCACTACTCACATTTTCAGCCACCTCTCATCTTCTTCATCAGTTGTTACTCTAGAGCCTGTGTCGTGTCGTGGGTTGGTTCAGCATGGCCCACGGCTCAAGCCTGCACGGGCCTGTGTTGTGTCGTGGGTCGGACTGATCCATGGGTCAGGCCATGCCGCACACCAAGCCAATCTCAAGGCAAGGCACTCACTCCCCGTCCAAGGTTTTTAAAATTGGACTGGATAGAGAACTGTTTTGAGGTCAAACGGTCATACTGTTTAGTCTGAACGGATGACCCACTTTGACAAAAAAAATAAAAAATTAGAAAACCAAAGAAAGGACAAAAACTGTTGTCTAGTTAACAGTTCGACCACCCAGGTCAGCGGTTTACTAACCAAATAAACGGTTTTTGGACAAAAAGCAATTTTGAGGTGAAACGGTGTCCGGTTCCCAATTTTTTTGGTCTAACCATCTGGTTTGATCAAGTTTTGAAAACACTATCCCTGTCAACCCAATATTCAATTTGATGATAGAAATGATCAAAAGGATATATTGAGTATTAACCACGTGGTAAATTTCTAAAAGTACACTAAATTATCTTTAATATTAAAAAATGTAATTTTATGAAAAATTTGGAAATTTTATTATACTTGCGTAATTTAGAAAATTTATTCAAATTTATTTAAAGTTTTATTAAAAAAATTGTTTTCTTTTTAAATGGTTTACTTACAGAATTATACTAATTTATCTCATAATTTCTAATATAAACTAACCAATAATTTCATTTTTCCAATATTATATTAATTTATCTTAATAATTTGTGTAATTATTTGTTCAAATTATAGTTTTCCATTTCCCATAGTCATTTAACTTTAATAATTTTCAATAATTTGCAATGAAAATTACATAATTTTTCAATGGTTTTCCAAAATCTATCAAAAGTAATAAAATTTCCTAAAATTTCTAAAATATTCTAATAATTTTCAATAATTATTTAATGTGTTTTAAATAAACTTGCAAATATTTTATATCTTTTAATTTAAAAAAAATGTTATATTATGAAAATGTAGTTTTATGAAAATTATTGAAAAATTTATTACATTTGTATAACTATGGGGATTTATTGAAAATTTTTATTTTTCAATATAAAATAATTAATAATTTCATTTTCTAACATTATAATATTTTGTTCCCCCATTTGTATTTGGTTATTAATTATAATAATAACAATAACTAAAATTTTATACTTTTTTATAATTGTTAAATATAATTCTCAAATTTATAGATTAGTTAAAGAGTTTTCTATTTCTATAAAATGTTGTTAGTGAGTTAAACTAATAACAAAATTTATTAATTTTTGGAAATTTACTAACCAGACTAATAAGAATATTTAATTTTTGGTAATTTACTAACCATATTTATTAACTTTTGGTAATAACACTATTTAATACTCATTGAATATGGGTGGGTATATAATTGTTTTATATTTTTGGAAATTTACTAACCAGACTAATATGAATATTTTAAATGAGAGAGAGTTGATATAGATTGGGAGGATGCATCTTATGAATTGATTAGGGAGTGGGGCAACATGATACTTTTCTATTGGTTTAAATGAGATACCTTAGGAGAGAGATTATAAGAATAGTTTTGGGTAGTTGGGTGACATGGCTTAGTGGGAGTGGTGGAAAGGGGAGAGGAGAGAAAGTCAAAGAGAATGCAAGTGGGGATAATGGAGCAAGGAGAGGCATGGTGATGAGGACACGTGCTTTGTTAAGCGAAAGTTAAACAATAGAAATACATAAGAGAGTATATAATTGTTTTATATTTTAACTTTTTAATAAAAAATTCGATCAAACTCAACCCAAGTTGGTCAGTTTTCTAGTATTTCATATCGACTTTGGTTTAATAAATATATATTAATATTTTATATTTTAAATTTAATTTTTTTAATACGGAAAAGTAGAAAAAATCTTATATTTTTTAGTCTAAAATATTTTATATCGTAGATTTAATTTTTGTAATTTATTTTTTAATAATATCATTGTAATTTATGAAATTTAGAGTTAAATTTTAAGTTTAAATCTTTTGAACAAACAAACTAAACCGAATATAACCTAAATCGATACAACCCAAGTTGGTGGGTTTTCGCTAATGGTCAATCGATTTCGAGTGACAAACTGCAGACTTGACCACATCGATTTGGTTGGCAAAACAGCCTGCAACTAAATTGAACAAATCATTGAACACTCCTAATTTTAACTAAATTTATAGTCTAATCTCTAATAAATAACAATAGTTTAATCTCCAATAATTATATTGAAAATTTATAGGAAACGTACACAATCATTGAAAATAAGTTTATAATGAAAATATAATAGATATATAATAAAAATACAATATTACAAAAATATAATAAATACTGAAAGTATACTAAATTAGTCAATAAATAGTGTAATCTTAAATAATAGTTTAATCTCTAATAAGTATTAATTTATAAATTATAAAAAAATATATGATTACTATAAATAAATTTATAACAAAAATACAATAAATTAAACTTCAAAAGTTAAATAATAGTTGTTTAATCTCCAATAATTATTAATAATTTTCTATTAAATAACAAAAATAAAAATACATTTATAAATAATTATTGAAAGCATATTTATAAAAAACAATAAATAATTACTGAAAATAAAATAAATATTAATTATAGTATATATAAATATACACTATTATTGTAAAATTTTTACTAATAAATATAATTTTGTTGATAGTTATTTTCTATAATTATTATTTGATATAAGTGAAATTAGTTATTTACAATATTATTTTGTTATTGAAATAATATTTTTATTTAAATTATTAAAATATTAATTATTTATTGAATTTAATAATCCATAAAATTATAATCGTACTATTATTACATAATTTGTTATTAATTTTGTAAAATATTAAATTATTATTAATATGAATATTATGAATTCTTTTATAATTATTTTTCTACTTTTAAGAATTGTTTTTTAAATTTATTACATAATTTCGTTATTTTAACTAGTTAAAATTTTTTCATGTTAAATATTTTGTTAATTAAATATTTAAATAATATGTAAAATATTTAAAAATATTGATTATTTAAATTTTATTTATTTTAATGTTATTACGTAGTATTAAATATTTTTTATATTATTTAGCTATTTTTATTGTTTTTTAAGATTTTTAGTTATTGAAATATTTAAATAATATTTTATTTTTTAATGTTAAATTTTTATTATTTGAATAACATTTAAATTGAGTAATTCATAAAATTATAATTTATATTGTTACTATATAATTTCATGATGAATTTTGTAAAAATATTGAATTATTAATAATATGAATATTATTAAATCTGTTAATTTTTTTTTGTGTTTTGAATAAATATTTTAAATTTAGTATATAATTTCGTTATAACATTTAAATAGTTCTGAATTTTTTTAATTGAAACTTTCTTTAGATACATATAGATAAAAAGTGGGGAGAGGATAAATAGGAATCAGAGATAGTTTAGGAGAGAATCTCTCTACTAAATTAAAGATAATTAAAGAGATAAATAGGAGTTAGAGATAATTTAGGAGATAAATAGGAATTAGAGACAATTTAGGAGGATGTGGGGGGAAAGTGGTGCCTCTTAGCTAAACATTAAAAAAGCTTTATGGTTGTTAGAAATAGTTAAGCATATGTAATTTCCTTATTGGTTTAATGGATAATTATGTAAAACTAAAAAAAATTAAAAAAAAAAAAAAACAGAAAATTAGAAAGGGGGGTTTGAAGAAAGGAGAGGGCTATTGACATGATAGGATCAATTTTCATATATATTTTATGAGATATCTTTCCTCGTTTCCTGTTAATTAAATAGTAGATTTCCATAATTGTAAATATTATTCATTCAATATAAAAATGAGAGCCTACCCTAATTTTGGTTAGGTCAATTCACCCATTCATACTCTTTCACATTTAAGGTTCAAATGATTTTCAAAAACAATGAACTTTGCTCCATAAGGGCATTAAACTTCCAGTGGAACTCCTTCGCCCATGAGATTGTCTGAAAGGCATTTCCACTTCCCACTTTCCACATCATCATCAGAAGATACAAAACAAGTCCTTCAACCTTTTCTAATTCTCCAAATGCTTATTCACAATTCCCAACAAATTACCTGCACGCACAATTAGTTACATAAATTTTAAGCTTATCCCCATAACCTTTTTTGTCTTTTTTTGATAAATGAAAAGGTTGCAGGCCTCTACGAATAAATATCAATGAACAAACGATAGATCATAAGAAAAGCCTATTCCTGTTTAGTCTCCTTAACTCCAGATTCCAATCCAACAATTTGTATTTTGGCAGAACCAGAAGGGTTAGTAAAACACAGGTTTTAGGTCCCATCGCACGCTGCTCTGCACAAAAACCTAGGGCACTAAAATCTGAGATAAGATCAGTGGTATGATTGTTTTCCTTATAATAAGGCGAGTACACTGAACTGATCGCAAGTTTCAAGTCTTTAATAGCAATCGATATTAACAAACTTCCGAAATTGTTTACCTTCTATTTCAGCGCTCGACTCTCTCTGTCTGGATCTGCTCCTTACCTTTACCTTCTATCACAGCTCTCGGGTCTCACACCGACGTCATAGCCACATCCCTACGTGTATCGGGAACATCTCCCATGAATAATAAGTAAGATACAGGAGATGTTCTCGATGTGCGACAACGACATTCTGTAAGGTTGGTGTGAGGCGCGCTTTAAGAGGAGTAGATTCGGATTCCCGCCAAAAACAACAGAAAAAACGGAAAAGGAAGATCTCAAGTATTCACCAAAGGAGCAATAAGTTGATGGGTTTTTTCATCCCAAATCTCTCACTTGGATTTTGTACTTGACCGACATCTCTTTCAAGTTTCAATAACAAACAAGATATAAATGGGTTTCTACAACATTAACCCAACTTAAGAAAAACAGATAGAAGCTCAGGAATGGCGGAAAGTGTCAGGGTATGTTCAGAGAGAGGGAGACGACCTTGCTTTTTTAAGGTTTTCTTACCCGAGCTCAACTCTGAACGTCTGGTAATTTTTTGGGTTTTGTTTCATCTTCTATTTTGTTTGCTAAGAATCTCTTGAAATGGAAATGGCATCAATGTTTTTGTTGCTGCTTTATTGATGATAGCCTGATGAACCAGTTCTTTCCACTGCAGAAAATCCCATTGGCCTTTCTGAAACACATGAAGGGTCAAGCATCAGGAGCTGTTTGGTTAAAAGGTCCTAGTGGAAATTCGTGGCACGCAAACTTGATCAGCAATCCAGATGGTCTGTTTCTCGAAGATGGTTGGAAAGCTTTTCTGAAAGACCACTTGATCCAAGTTGGAGACTTCCTTGTTTTCAGATACGATGGTAATCTCCATTTCTCTGTGCAAGTATTTGATCGAAGTGCATGCGAGAAAGAAGTTGCATTTGATGTCAAATCCAACCTCGGCAAAGACAACAACTCCTTTGCAGAACACGAGGAGAAGAAGAAGACAGGTGAAGAGAAGAAAACAGTTGTCCTGGGTGCCTCTTCACCGAGTCCCTTTGAAGCTGCTGCGCTGAAGAGAAAGAGAGTGGACGATGACCCTCCTCAAGTCGCTCAAGTAAATTTCGAGAGTAAAAGCGACGATGAAAACGCTTTTGATAAGAGGTTCTGTGGAAGAAAAGATGCAAATCCAACAAGTGAAAGAAAGGAATCCGCTCCCTTGTCCGGCAAGAGAAAGGAAGGTGGTAGAGCACCGAGAAATTCTACTCGTATTATGTATTTATCTCAGACAAATGCTTGTGAAGATGAACCAGGTATTAATGCTTGTTTTCATGGATTTCTGCATACTAATAGCTGATAGTTCTACGGTGATCAATTTATCTTAATTAATTACAATCTTAGAGGTGTTTTCATGTGTTTATCATAAGAGTATGGGTCATTCTATTGAGTGTTTAAACCATGGTTTGCGGTGACATGCACAGACGAATCTGAGAAACAAAGCAAACCTTCAAAACTTGGAAGGGAGATGATGAAGGGCAAAAAATGGAAGGAGATGGGGACTTTACATCGTCAATGCTGTTTTTCAAGGAGGTTCACCACTGAAAAAGAACGAAAAGAACTTTTCAAGGCACTCAAGTCTTTTACCTCTGGATTTCCTTATTTTGCGAAATTTATGAAATCAACCTATGTATGCAAGAAAGATAGTCTGGTGAGTTTGCTGTGTAATCTTTGTAGCTTCTTTTAACTTGTTTAATCATCTATATATACTTCTATTTGGTTAGTTATGTATTATCTTGATGAAGGGTTCATAGTAAATACCTGGTTTATCCATCTACCTTCACCAAGTAATCATCAATTCACAAAGGAGTCTTGATGGGGCAATACCAGTACTATCAGTGGCATCTCAAATTCCAAAGGATTAGGTTGAACAGTTCTTGAAGCTTGGATAAGGATAGGTCCACCCATACCGTTGAAATTTAATTAATTACAGGGAAAATTCGCGGTTAGTAACTTGTACTTCGGGCCTCACTGAGTATAACTTTCAAAACTTGTCAATTCAATATCTACCACTTAATCAGCTGTTAAGTAGCATTTGAAAAATACACAACCATCCCAATGACAAAAAATTAACAATCTCAAATCATTGCTTCCATTCAAAAAAGTTGGGGTCACATCTCAGTGGGCGTTTTGGACCCTAATTTTCTTCCTTTCCCTTTCACAAAACTTTGGTAACTAGAGCACCTCCTTGGAGTGCTATGCAAGGTTTTAAAAACCAGACCAAGCACAGCTGTTTTGGTGACAGGTTCTCATGTGGAATGGTCCGACTGTCCGGTTTGAACAGATGGTCTGTTCTAACTTAAAAATTAATTAAAATTAAAAAACGGTTAAAACCATTGTCCGAGTCCATGGGTTGATGGTTCGACTAATCAGGTCAACGGGTCACTAGCTAAATCATTGGTTTTTGGCCCAAAAATGGTTTTAAGGTGGAATGGAACTGGTTGTTTGACCGATTTCTAGATCAATTGGTCCAACCATCTGGTCCGATTCGGTTTTCAAAACCATGATGCTATATACAATAGTTTGTAATAATGCAATTTACTGATTTATTTTTGTTTATCCATAAAGTGAGATAATACATTTGTTATATACGGAGGTGTTGGGGGATATATATAATGCAGCCTCAGTTTATAATTGAGTGAGATATATAATACATTTGTTAATCTTTTTTGCTTCATTATTAACTCTTTTCTTGCTTATCTTCTCCCAATGAATTTGTATGTACTAACTGGATACCAGTTATGCATGCAGCCAATTGCTGGTTGCTTTGCTAGGGAGCATTTACCTCACGACGAAAATGGAATCATTCTTCGGACTTCAAATGGAGCTTGGATTGTGGAATTGGTTCAACATTCGAAAAGGCATTTTTTTGGTTCAGGGTGGCGAAAGTTTGTACGTGATAGCACGATAAAGGAAGGTGATGTCTGTGTCTTTGAGCTTGTGGCTAAAATTGAAATTCATGTTCACATCTTCCGGGGTGGAAAAGAGTACTTCTGTTTTTAGTTCTTCTCGCCTTGGCCATTGAGTTGAGAATATTGAGAAGATGACCCAAATGCAGGTGAACGGAATAATCAGAATCTCTTTTGTTTCATCTTGATTTGCCTCGTCAGAGAAGAGGGATGATGTTGTCTTGGTTGGTCTCAAATTCCTTTATGTAAAGGAAGGCCTGTTGATATTTGATGATTTTGTTTTTTTTTTTGACAATAGTTTTCATTTTTTATTATCAATCGGAAGCTGTTTATTTTTGTATATTTCCTTATGTATGGTTTTTCTCTGCTAATATTTTGATGAATTTGCTTGACATTTTCACAAAGTAATCAATCTCATTTTCTCCCTCTCCAATAGGGCTGCCAATGCACCGGATATTGGTCCAATCCAATCCGATCCGGTATGAGTCCTTTATAAATGGTTCTACCATATTGGGCTGGTCTAATTGAATGTCTGGACTTCAAATTGGTGTTAATTTAGATTGGGTCGAACCCAAACCTTGTTTCATTGGCACACTCAATAATACTCTCATCTTATGTCAATTAATCAGATACTTGACTGCCAATATAAATTCATTACAAATTAATGGACCAGGTCTAATCCAATCCAATAAATTAATACTATGGGCCTTAAGTTTGGACCGGTCAATGTTTTATTGGTCTTGATTCAGACAGTCCAACCCAAACCTGGTCCATTAACACCTTTACTCTGTTTTCAGAAATTAAAGCATCTATTCATTAATTAACTGAGGACTTTTGCAGTCTAAGTCATGAATAAAAAATGGATCTAATGACCAGGCCCCATTTGGCACGTCTCATGTCTTTTGGCTTTTTAGGAGCCTGGTAGTTTGCATTTTTGGTCTTTTTCCTGTTTGGTTCGGAAAAGATATAGTTGTTGAAAGCCGTAGCCTCAAAAAGACATGGGAAGCCCATTTTAGATTATTTTCGAGAAGTTCCAGATGGAGTTTCACTTTTTTTCAATTCATTTTTATGTGGAAAGGTGCACCTTAACCAAATGGTATTCGAATTGTTAAGATCTTAATGCAAAAGTTCACACCGTATTTTAATTGTCAAAACTAAAAAAATATCTTTCAAAAAAGACTTGCCAAACAGTCCCCAAGTATAGGTGTTTTGGACTCAACAAGCTAACATTGTGGTCCTATGAGTACAGGTCTGTTTGATGATCTTGCACACAGCAAATGATGAAACCAAACTCCAGTTATGAGATCGCATGATCCATATGTGAAACCAAACTTCACTCTACTTAATCTCTAACTATTTTCCTCTCTCTTATCTTGATAAGTTCTATATCTCTCCCTGGATATAGACCTATCGTAACTCAGACTAATATCCTAACTTGTTCAACCAAGGCAACAATTTACAAATCAATTTTATTTTTAATTAGATTTTAATTTTGAATATTTAATATGTCACAAGCTGATCCATTTGGATAGGACAGTTGAACAATTAACCCAGAAACTTGAGGCAAAAATGATTCCATTTCTGGGTTAATTTTTAAGACATTGCCGTACACAATGGCCTATTTTGGACAATTCCCAACTTCCTTGAAATAGTTGGACCATTCAGCTTGAAATCCACCTAAGCAACGTGTTCCATTTCACTCCTAAACCAGTCATTTGCCAAAAGTCATTGACTTGGTCAACGACTTGTTGACCTAGATGGTCAAACTATTGACCCATTTGACCTAGATAATGATTTTTGGCCTTTTTCGTTTATTATTATAATTATTATTTTATTTTTTAGATTGCAATGAGTAATCTGTTCTGACTGAACAGTCGACCTGTTGACTAAAAAATTAGTTGCCAAAGTGGTTCTAGTTCCAAAATGGGCAGGACCATGCCCACAAGCTATAATGTTGTGCTATGCCAAGACGGGTTCATGTAAAATGGGTCATTCATGTGTGTGTGTATTTAATTAGACTATATTTGGTTTAAGGGAAAAGGTAGGGAAAGGAAGGGAAAAGTATGAAAACCTATACAAAGTTTGTAAATGTTTCTTTGCCTTTCCCTTCTTCTCCCTATTTTTTTCTTCAAACCAAACATAGCCTTAGAGACTCTTCAATGTCAAAACTTCTTCTTTTGATAAAAAAAGAGTCGTAACCCTTGTATCCTTGTATATCTTTAGGGTGCATGTTCATGTTTTGGCGAATCTTAAACAGTAGGCTTAGGCTTGGCCAAACTGAGATTAAGCCCAAATTTACTAGCTCAGGCCCAACTTGAGCTTCATCCAACACATCTCAGGTTGAATTTCAGTTTAGTTGGGCTTGGTTGGGCCTAGACGAGTTCGTCAAGTGTGAAAGGATTCTTGAATATGTTTTTAACATATCCATCTTTTATTGGGCTCTATAGCCCAACTCATTTATTTTCTTTTCTTTTTTCCTTTTTTTAGTTCACTAGGCTAGGCAATAGGGGGTAGCCGATCCCTCGTGCCCATAACCCCCCCACAATCTGTTCAATTATATGTTCGTTTTTATTTTAGGTTAATTGAAAATCAAACCAGTACCACCGATTTTTGCAAAGTACCGAATGATCAATTTGGTTAATCAGATTTTTTTGTTCGGTTTTATCGACTTGATTTGGTTTTTCAGTTTTTATTGAACACCTTAATTAACAAATCTATTGTTAAAACAAGGAGAGAGCAATTCAAGAAAGCTAACAAAAATGAACAATGCAGTTTGTCAATGGTCTAAGCAGTTCGTCCATGAAGTCCTTCAACCATTAATAGATGCTTATCTTGATCTTTTGAACTCAAAACATGCCTTCAGCCATCAATGCCATCATATTGAAGATTTTGCTATGTTTATGTTCATTTGAATGCAGTTTCAAAGACTTCAACTTTTAATGCATGCATGTTTATACAAGAATTATAGAAAAACAATGGAATATTATAAAAGTATAGAAAAATTCAGAGAGCATGTAAAAATAGAAAATACAAGAAAAAAAGGAAATTGTAGAAATAAAATATACAATAATTAAAAAACAGACACAAATATCTTAGCTTGTTTCTCTTTCTTTAAATTCTATTTCTTTGACCCTTCTTAATGTAGTGATTCTCATAAATATCAGTTTTCTGTATTGAAACCTGGACACAAGTTTATGACAACAAAAATGGTGAAACAACTGTTCTGCACCTGTTGCAATGGTACAAGGCTCATCCATCAACCCACAAGTGTTTTACACCAATTCATTATTTCAGATCTCATTTCAAGTTGAAAACACTTGGAAAATGATGGATATCATATCCAATCTAATTGAATCATTAACAAATGGCAGATCCCATTTTTTAAGTTATTTCTTTATATTTTGATAAAAAGGAAGGGTCTAACAAATGAACTAAGTCTCTGGAAACGGTTCTAGAGGGGATAGCATGTCAATAACAAAACCAAAGGGGGTAGCATGTCTCTAAGCATCAGAAGAACAAATGAACTAAGTCTGTGGGAAGCTTGTTAATAGATAAAGATCGATCACCAACTACTTGATGAATTAACTAATTTGTCGCTTGATTAGCTTCCCAATAAATATGATGATACCATGATTCATCCGCATGCCTAGACGATGGTGTTCCTTAATCTTTATGAGGGGCCATTATCTCTTTTTTAGGGCCATTTGGCAAGTCTTTTTTGAAAGATTTTCTTGAAGCTCTAGTAGTTAAAAGACGATGTGAGTTTTTGCATTAAAATCTTAACAGTTTGAAGACCATTTGGTTAAGGCGTATCTATTCATGTGTCTTTTCGTGTGAAGACGAGTTAAAAAAAGGCAAAAAACTCAATTTGGAACTTCCTGAAAATAGCACAAAATGGGCTTCCTATGTTTTTTCATAGCTGTGGCTTTCGGCGGTTAGATCTTTTTCCAACCAAACAGGAAATGACTAAAACGCGGGCTGCCGAACTTCTAAAAAGCTGACAGTCCGTATGAAAAGATATGCCAATCGGGGCCTTAGATACCTAAATAGCATTTAAAAAAATGAACAAGATTTAATATGACTATTTTTTTCCTCTCATTGAAAAAAGCTTCTGTTTGTTATTTTGTTTTTTGGTGATGGTCATACAACATCAATTTATTTCTTTTTCTAGTAATTAGCATAATTGTTGCAAAGGAGGTTTTTCTTGCCCGAGATTTTTTCTTCTCGAAATCTGTATATATATATATATACAAGGTAGCGAAGAAATTTTCTCTTTTTTTCTCTTTTTTATTTTTTTATTCCATGTCATTACATAAATAATCTCTTCTCCTAAAATTTCTACTAAACTACCCCCCACTTTCTCCAAAATTATCTCTAATTCCTATTTATCCTCTCCCCTACTTTTTATCTATATCTATCTAAAGAAAGTTTGGATTAAAAAGAATTTAAGAATTATTTAAATATTTTAACAAAATTATATAATAACATTAAAATATTTGTTAAAAACACAAAAAATAATTTTATATTTTTACAAAATATATCACAAAATTATGTACTAACAATTTAAATTATTTTTTTATGGATTATCAATTTAAATGTTTTTCAAATATTTAATAATATGTAATAGCTTTAAGTAAATAAAATTCAAATAACAAAAAATTTTAAATATTTTATAGATTAATTAAATATTTATCATAACTATATTTTAAATAGTTAAAATAACGGAATTATGCAATAAATTTAAAAACTTCTTCAAAGTAGAAAAATAATTATAACATAATATTGAAATTAATAAGAATTTAGTATATTACAAAATTAATAATGAAATGATGTAATAATAGTATAAATCATGATTTTATGGATAATTAAATTCAATAAATAATTAATATTTTACATATTATTTAAGTATTTAAATAACTATATATTTTAAATAACAAAATATTTAACATAACTAGATTTTAAATAGTTAAAGTAAATAAATTATGTAATAATTTTAAAAAATTCTGAAAAGTATAAAAAATAATTATAATATAATATTGAAATTAATAATAATTTTATATTTTTACATAATATTGTAAATAACTAATTTCACTTATATCAAGTAATAATTCAAGAAAATAACTTTCAAAAGAAATAATATTTATTAATAATAATTTTAATTGTATAATTATATAATTATATAATTATATATAATTATATATACTAAAATTAATATGTATTGTATTTCAGTAATTATTTATTGTTTTTTGTGATAAATGTGTTTTCAATGATTATGTATAAGTTTATTTTGTTTTTAATTAACAGAAAAATTTCAATAATTATTGGAGATTAAACTACTATTATTGATTTTTTTTTAATTTAATTTATTGTACTTATTTGTATTTATTTTATTTTTGTTATAACTTAATGATTAATTAATATTTAGTAGAGATTAAACTATTATTTGAGATTGTACTATTTATTGACTAAGCTAATATATTTTTAATATTTATTGTATTTTTGTAATTATTGTATTTTTTTCATTATCAATATATTTCTAATAATTGTGTATTTTCGCTATAAATTTTCAATAATTATTGGAGATTAAACTATTGTTATTTATCGAAGATAAGACTATTAATTTAATTAAAGTTATGAGTGTTCATGAGTTGTTTCGGTCTGGCCGTAGGTTACTTGGCCAACTAAATTGACTTGGTTAGGTTGGGTTGGTTTTCACAAATGGTTAGTTGGTTCAAAAGATTTCAACTTAAAAATTAAATTTAATTTTAAAAATTATAGTATAATTAATAAAAAATAAATTAAAAAATTAGATTTATGAAATAAAGCATTTTAGACTAAGAAATATGGGAAATTTCTTACTTTTCATATTAAAAATCATATATAAAATATAAAATATTAATATATATTCATGGTTAGGTCGTTCAATTTTAGTCGGTTTACAAATGGCCAAAGTGAAATTGATCAAACTTGGTTGAATTGGAAATCTTTTGAACCAAATCCAACATAAAATAGTAGAAAACCGACCAACTCAGGTCAAGTTGATCGGGTTGGCTAGTTTCATAAGTTTGATGAATAAACCTAATTGAAATTAATTAGTGTTATTTTTGTATTATAAATAATTTATTAAAAGTAGTATATAAAATATGAATAATTATTAATTATTTAAAAAGTTGAAAATATAAAGCAATTGTATAATCTTATGTGTTTCTATTATGGTCATTTAATAGAACACACCTTACAGTTTTACATATTTACTAAAATTTACCTTATAGTTTTCATTTTACTAAAACATCCCATATATTTTACAACTTATTTACTTAATCAACATTTCATTAAGGAGTATTTGTTTTGCCATTAGGCCCATAATTTTTTTCCAAAAGTACCCTTAACACTTTTTTATATAGAAAACAAAATTGGCCAAATATTGCCAATAGAGTGGTTGTCTGTTTCGAATTAAGGGCAAAAATGATATTTTTATTCTTATTTTCTTTTGATTAAATTTATTCAAATGAACATTATGGTAAATCCATGGGGTAGATTTTTAATCCACCATCATCTAATGGAAGGTTGATCAAATCCGTTACAAATTATAAATGGTGCTTTTAGTAAAATGCTAACTATAAGATAGATTTTAATAAATCCATGGGGTAGATTTTTAATCCATGTGCATCTTATGAGTCCACGCTAGTATAAAGTTTGAATGGTGAGATGATAGAGTATCTATTTTTGTCATTTTAAAATTATACTTTTGATGTTATTAAGAGGGCATTTTGGTAACTTAACATCTTCTGTTAGTCTGACTTAACGGTCAGGGGTAGTTGTGATGCAAATAAAAGTTATGGGTAATTGTTACTGACCCCACAGTATAGGGGGTTTCTGTAATTTACCCTAATTTATATGTAAGAAACTAGAGTCGTTCCGCTTTTTCATTTTCGTTTTCGAAGGAAGATCAGATCGAGACATCGAGCGCAAGGAATTCTATAGTAAGTTTGTAACTCTAAGCTCATTTCAACTTCCCATTTAGTTTGCATGAATATATTTCAGTAATTTCCATGAAATTCGTATTTTGAATTGGTAAGATTTATCATTTTTCTTGTCCTTCTTTTTTGCTTTTCATCACGGTACGTAGTTGAAATTAGGGATTCAATTTCTAGTTAACATTTCTTCTGCATCGATTTGGGGTTCCTTTGAGTCAGGGTTTGATTTCTTTCTCTGTTGTCAAATATTTGTGGGAAAATTTTATCTTAATGGGGACCTTACAAATGGATCATGCGTGCATTTTAATTCCTTATCGAAAAAAAAGACTTGCATTCTAATTATCCATCTACAAGAAGGGAAGAGAACGAACAATCGTTTTTCGGAACACCATGTTTTTGATAATTAACTGTAATGGGATTCTTTTGTTTCAGAATGATATTAGTTCCAGGACATGTTGGCTTTTGGCAATGCTGCTTTCTTGCTAAGGGCTTTGGTTTTTAAATTCAGTGTTTCATTTGTTTATCTACGTTCTTGGTTCCTACTTCCAAACCATATTGCACCTTTGAGCTTACCTGTTGGAGTCCGTCTTGCCCACAAAATAGGATCTTTAATCTGCAACTAGACCTTTCTGGATGGTCTGGTGGCTTTTCTTGTATGCTCCATCATTGTTTCCCTGAATTGACTTGCATGGTATTACAAAAAAAAAAAAAAAAAAAAAACAGAAAAAAGTGAGTTGCATGACCACATTGCTATAAACAGTAAGTTGATTTCCATACACTCTTTAATCTATGCCTTGTATACTTTGATATTTCATCTTAAGGGGTGCACTACTTCAATAGAATTGGCAAGTAGAATTAAAAGAGGGAAATGCTTTATTATCAGCCCCTTCATATGTTCATCATAAAGTGGATTCTCATAGGATACTATAGACTATTTGTAATTACTATTTAATCAAATTCGGATCTTTGAGATGCAAATTATTCCCTTTCACTCTATTAAGTAATGCTTTTCTTTCTAGTAAAGGTTGGAGAAGAGCTTAGAATGTACTTTGTCGATTATAATTTAAGGACAATGGCTCAGTATTTTATGTCTTACATGCTGAAATCATTTGTTGTTAGAGCTTTCATTAATTAGAGTGATGCAATGGAGCCTCTGGAAAATGACCAAGTGGATTCTGGACAAACCAAACCAGCTCATACAGCACTGATAAGTGGGCTTCCAGATGACATTGCTCTGATATGCTTGTCAAGGGTTCCGCGTAGGTACCATCCACTCCTAAAATGTGTTTCAAAGAGATGGAGGGTATTGGTATGCAGTGAAGAGTTCCATTCATACCGTCGAGTGCATAATCTGGAAGAATCATGGATTTATGCATTGTGCAAAGACAAATCTGAACAAATTTGCTGTTATGTTTTAGACCCCACTGCATCAAGGAGATGCTGGAAGCTCCTTCAAGGTCCCCCACCTAAATGCTTGAAGAGAAAAGGTATGGCTTGTGAGGTTTTGGGGAAAAGATTTTACCTGTTGGGTGGCTGCAGTTGGTCTGAAGATGCAGCAGATGAGGTTTATTGCTATGACGCTTCCAAGAACACTTGGGAAGAAGCTGCTCCCTTATCAACTGGCAGGTAACTTTTCCTTTAAAAATCTTTATTTGAACTCACTGAATGATGGATTCCTATTGTCTATGACATGTCAAAGTTAGAAATTTATTCTCTTCCATTTTTTAGTTGATTATAGTTTGTGAAAGGGATTTTTCTTATTTATAGTTACACTGTCAATACTTTTTGTTTTTTTAGTTGCAGAAAATCTGTAGACTAGATTTCTGTATGTCCTTTTGCACTGGTCGAAGATCCCATATCCTTAATTCCAATTTTTTCTGTTGGGTTCTGATCCAGGTTCTTGAACCACTAAATGCACCATTTTGATCATGGCATCATGCTACTACTAGAACAGGCAGCTTATGGTTGTTGCTTGTTGGGGACCACCCAAAGGAGTGGCCCTCTGGTTTCATGTCTGCATCTATTAATACCTGATCTATGTATGCACTCAAGTTTTGCAGAGATATATTGCATGTTTTTCTCCTTTTCCTATAAAACATGTTTTCTCAACATTTTAGGATGTCCAGGAATGTACTGGGGATTTAGGAATCATAACAGTGTGTTAACAATTTCAGGTCTTATTGCGTTTGTGAAGCTTTACATGAAAAACTTTATGCCATTGGAGGAGTAGTGTCAAATTCAGGCACTCCACACTCATGGGACACTTATGACCAACATACAAACAGTTGGTCATCTCACTCTGACTCCAAGATTGTCCACGATGTTCAAGATTCTGTGGTCTTTGAAGGAAAAATTTATATCCGCTGTTGTTCCTTTACCACAGTGCCACATGCAAGTGCAATTGCATATGAACCATCAAGTGAAACATGGCAGCATGTTGATGCAGACATGGCATCTGGCTGGAAAGGCCCTGCTGTTGTAGTAGATGAGACTCTTTTTGTGCTGGATCAGAGCTCAGGTACCAGGTTGATGATGTGGCAGCATGAGAATAGGGATTGGGTGCCAGTGGGGAGGTTGTCACCACTGCTGACAAGGCCTCCCTGTCGACTTGTTGCAATTGGAAAGAGCATTTTCATTATAGGGAAGGGACTTAGTACAGTAGTGATTGATCTAGACAATGCTAGAAACGTGGGAGGGGCATTGGTGAGCACATCCATCCCCACATTAACTTCAGATATTGATGTAATCAGCTGTAAGCTACTGTCAATATGAAAAATTGTCTTTGAATTGTACATACTCATTCTTTCTTGTAATTATTATATATCAAAGAATGGCTGGGTTTTTATACATGCTTGATGCTACAAAGTAGAGGTTACATCAATTTGGATGATTTAAGGTCCTTTGGTAACTGGTAGCGACCAGATTGCATTCTCACCACCTAGATGGCTTTATGTATTATGCCATGCAAGTGTTGCCTAGATTCTTCTCTTGTATCCATTCAAGATGATCAATCACAAGTTTAACAACTAAGAGACAACATATATTTTCTCTTTTTTGATCATTAACAATTAAAAACTTCTATTGAGATAAGTTAAAAGAATGGTATAGAACATTAGTGTACCAGGCACCCCTTATGATTAGCTAGCCTCGGCTAGCCACCATTTCAAGTTTATTACAAGTTCTCCGTTGGGAGGTTGAGGAAAAAACACATAATCATTGTGTAGGGAGCAAAGAATAACAGTATGATTGATGCCTTGGTGAGGAAATAGGTAAATGGAGCTCAGTTGTATTGGAAGTCGTCTCCTAAGGAGTGGATTGTAATATACATATTACACGTGTGTTATAAGTGGGGTAGGTAGCAATTGCTAGCCTATCAAAAGGTATCCTTGGTATGAAGTCAAATATTGCATTTCATTCTTTTATCATACTTAGAATAAACAGGAGCTAGAATTATGGTACAATCAGGTGGAGACCAAGAGATATCTCAAGATGCCCTCTTTTGTTACCTTTGTTCAATAATTTATAATGAGAGATTAAGGAAGATATTTCCCATAGAATTAGTGTGGGGTGGACAAAATGAAGGGGGTGCATCAAGAATGTGATGGGAGAATACCACTAAGGGTAGAAAGGAAAATTTTGTAAAAATGGTCCCAAGGCTAGCAATGTTGCAAGGATCTGAGTGTTGGGCATCCAAGAAAAAATTCTAAAAGCATGACAACTGCTGCACTCATGACCCATTGTTGAGATGGTCAATTGGAACCCCTCCAGATGGTTAATTGCCACCCTCGGATCTGCAGTCTCTCTGTGGTATGGCCAGTGGAAGTGAGCCTCACCTCACGTGCACCCTGCTCTGCCCCATCCCTGTGTAGTATGTAATACCAAAAAATAATGAGCACAGCAGAAATGTGAATGCTGGAATTGATTCTTTTTGATAATGGTGTATTATATTACTGTAAGGAGGATGGGAGATCCTCACAAAAATTTATAATTTTTTTCCTTTCTTTTAAAGAGGTAAGTTAAAAATTTTATTACTAGAGGAAACATATTATCAAAAAAAAAAAAAAAAAAGAACAGAGGAAAAATACAGTACAACAGGCAACCAGCCCCCAAGCAAGACAACATGCCCCAGCTGGAACCAAAGGAAACATCAAATTTCCCACAAACTCTTGGATTTCAATAACATAAATGTCTTCTGATTCCTGAAATCATTTACAATGGAGATCCAGGACGCATTTTTTTCGACTGAAAAACTGATTAGGTCATCCACATCCTTGGACTTGCTTCTGAACAGCCTGTTGTTTCTTAAAGTCCGAATGGTTGTGGTCACAACTGCAGGAATGGATTTCCAGATATATTTTCCTGTATTATTCATACCTGGCAGGGACCAACCCAGCAACAGGTCTTTTGTGGGATCTAGGCAGAGTCCAACATACACCTTCTGCTCCAATAAAATGGTCCCAAGTTCTCACAGCAATAGGGCAGTGAATGCAAATGTTCTATTGATCCCACTTCCTGCCCACAGAGATAGTAGCTCCGTCTTGGTCCTCTTGGATCTGCAAGCGCCTCCTTAAATGTCTTTCCTTGGTCAGACATCTCCCCAGAGCAGCCACCCAAAGCATATAAGCCTGGAAGAATAAAAACAAAATGTGTTATAGTTGACAAATGAGCATAGATAGGATTAGAAATGAACATATCCATAACGGGAATGGCCACAATAGGTGACGAAATTGGGAAAGTAGACCAAGATGGTCATGTGCAGATGAAACATTCTACAGGATCAGTGAGAAGTGACTTGTTGTAAGTTGAAGAGTTAGTAGAGCTAGGGCAGGCCAAAAAGGATATGGATTGAAGTAAGAAAATAAATTGAGGGTCCATAATTTAATCATGGATGTGACACTATAAGATTCCTTATTGTTATTATAAAAATAATCATCTGGTAGTTATTGTACAGTGCACAAATTTGAGATGCCAATCCATTCAAATTGGTGATTGAAATAGTATAATAGTATGACAGATCATCTTTATAATTTGTATATTTTATTATGATAAATGAATAAAGAAGAAAGGGAGAAAGGAGAAGGTAGAAGAGAAGAGAGAACAGGAATAACGGAGATGGTTGGGGTCTAACAAAAGTAAAATGAAATCCCCAATGGGGTTGGTATTGCATTAAAGTCCTTGAGTATTTATTTTCTTCCCAAAATAGCCCTTGCTCACTAAAATAATTGAATGCTCCCCCTCAAGCTAGTACTAGCTAGCTTGCCTAGAAAGAAATAAGGTAATCTTGGTAAAATGCTTTAAAGCCTTTTTTTTTTCTTTTTTCAAACGAGGTAACTTGAAGATTTCAACATGTTGGAAATTAGTTTTTACATCACATTATAAGGTTAAATCACCTTGATCACACTCATATCTACATTTCTCTCATACAAGGCAAGTTGAAGACTATAGCATGGTGGTCAATAACTCTGATGCCACATTATAAGGTTAAATCAGCTTGATTGCACTCATTTCTACACTTTGGGCTCCTACCCATGGCAAGACAAGTCTTCAACTGCCTAGATGGTACTTGTGGAGGCATGGTGGCTTATCACTTTTTCCCAAGACACAACTTCTCATAAAGTCCACCTTTCAGAAAATTCCCTAACCTAGTACTCTAGTAGTGATACACAACTAAACAAAGGCCCAACCGGAAGTCTGACAGTATGAGGAATGCTTTTACTAGAGTTAGGCTTTATTCCTAAGTTGGTGGATTGATTTCGTGTTTGTTTGTATGGGTTTGGTGGGTTTTTTCTCTATAGTTTTTTAGTTTGAAGAGTATGTTCAAGGGTCTGGTGTTGGTTGGAAGGTGGACTTCTGTTTCTTTTTTCTCTTGGGTGACTTATGATCACCTTTCTTGTTTTCTCCTTTTCCTTTTAATAAAGAATTATTTTATTATCAAAAAATTAAATACCTCAATGACACACAAGAATAGATAGCTAAAAAATATGCTATTTACATAGCATAGTTAGGGAGTTATTGGGTCCAAGGTCCATTAGTTTATGTTTAAGTTAAGAGTGCTTGTTTAGTTTTTACAAGTAGCCGACTTACTAAGGCCATACTTGTCTTTGTATTCAGTTTTTATTTGTGAATATATAAGCTAATGAAAGGGGCGGCCATAGTTTTCAAGGTGCCAAGGCAAGGCTAGGTGATGGATATTTTTATGTATAGAAGTAAATCAGTCCTCTAAAACTGATATAAACTTGATTAAAAGTAGAGAGAAAGGTAGAAGAAAAGTAGAGAACATCAGTATAAGGAAGAAGATGAAGAAAAGAAGAGGGAGAAGAAGAAGAGTTCGATAGTCTCCTCTCTCCCCTCTATAATCATTTTGTTAATCTTCATTCATTAAGTTAATTACAAGTATGCCCATAAGTGGGCGGCCAGCTAAGGAAGAAGTTAAAGTAAACTTATAAAAAAGAAGTAACAGGCGCTTTAACAAACAAATAAATAACACACTACAAAAAATAAAAGGAATAGATACTAGGGCCCATTCGGCCCAGTCTCTCTACACTCCCTCTCAAGCTGAGCATAGATGTCAATCATGCCCAACTTGCTTATATAGTTTGTCAGCTTCCCTCTTGGAACTCTCTTGGTCAAAACATCAACTAGTTGTTCTTCTGAGGCAATAAATGGCAAGCAAACTTTTCTTGAAGAAATCTTTCCTGTATAAAATGTTTATGAACCTCAATGTGCTTAGTTCTGTCATGTTGAATAGTGTTGATGCTTGGATTGGGTGAGGTCAACACTATCAATTCGCCCCTAAGATGAGGTCTCTAGATGAGGTGCCCGAGGTCCAAGGAATGAGGTAGCGGTGGAGTAACGTCTGAGGTGATGGAAATCCAAGGTCCGAGGTCTGCTATGCTGTGTGTCTAAGGCGGATGAGGACTAGGGGATCAGTTCTGCAAGGAGAAGAGCGTTAGAGGCCTCGGGTGGAGACTCGAGGCAGGGACTCCGACGGTCAAATTAGTACCGAGGTGGTGAGCAGACGAGGTCTGAGTTGTGAACACCCAAACGAGGTCACAAGAGAGTCAGAGATCTCAAGTGCTAGTGAGAGAGCTCAGGTGTTCAATCCTTTACCTAGAGGGGGTCACCTCCTATTTATACTTGAGGTTGCCTGGGGAATGCAGAGACCAGAAGGTCGAGATGGAGTCCGTATGCGGGGAGTGCGGCCATCCAAGGTCACCATGCGACTTCGTGCCATTGGCTCCTCAAAACCCATCGAGCACGGTAGCGCGCCTTCGCTGATTGGTTCCGCTTTGACCCCCACTGCCCGACACGTGTGAGCCCACAAATGAACAGGACCATCTGCGCCTACATCAAATAGGATTATGTGCAATATTAATAGTTGCTTGGCTGTCACAATAGAGCATCATTGGCTTTTCATATTCAGTTCCCAATTCTTCTAAAAGTGATTGTAGCCATAGTAATTTTGACACACCATGTGCCATTGCCCTGTATTCTGCTTTAGCAGAGGATCTGACAACTACAAACTGTTTCTTACTCCTCCATGAAACAATGTTCTCTACCACCAAAGCACAATATCCCGATGTGGATCTCCTATCATCAATACATCCAACCCAATCAGCATTAGTGTAAGCCTCCAGTTTCATGTGTCCATGCTTGCCAAACAGAATACCTTTCCTTGGAGAACCTTACAAGTAACACAAAACTCTTTCTGCAGCAGCTAAATGTGTATCTCTGGGAGATTGCATAAATTGACTAATAACACTCATTGTATAGGAAATATCTGGCCAAGTCATGCAGAGATATAACAACTTCCCAAGCAGTCTTTAAAACACTCCCCTATCAGACAAAAGTTCATCATCAGTAGTAGAAAGCTTATGATTGGAGGCTATACTGAAGGTTCCTAAGGATGGAAAAGACTGTTTCGGTGCCTAATCTAGGCTAGAGTTTATTTGTGCTTAACATCGTCACCACTTTAGATTTCCTCAAATCATTTTTTTCATTCAAATCCAACATTTGTGAACATATTTTAGAACATTTGTTTATTTATTTGCTTATGTACTCACTTTGCAAACAAGAATAGAAAATAGCATCTGAATACATTTTAAATTTTATGAAATCAGTTGATTAGTCTCTAAGTACCATTTAAAATTGGGCTCATTGTTTATCTGGACCAAAAGCCTTTTTTTTTTTTGATCAGCATCAACATCAAATTTTATTACTTTGATAAAGAGAAATGTACAAGACAAAGGCAGCCTCGGCTACCACCAAGAAAATACAAAGACAATTTAATATTCAGTCTTCCAACTGAGCCCAAAAACACACTGCCCTGTTTACCCCTTGCTTTGCTAGTTGGTCAGCTATACCATTTGCCGAACTAGGAGTCCATTGAATTATCAGTTGCATATCCCTTGAGAACCTCTTGAATTGTTTGATTTTGTTTCTAAAAAAGCAAGGAGCCTTCTCATTCTGTTTTAGCCAACTTGTTACTATTTTGGAGTCACCTTCAACTATTAGCTTTCTTACCCCCATCTCCATAGTTTTCTGCATCCCGTAAATTACTGCATTCAGTACTGATTCGCCATTATCTGGACCAAAAGCTTTATTTTGATGAATCATTTCATGTAACAGATGAAACTTATATTCTATTTACGAGAACACTGTTTCTTCTATTTTCATCTCTTTACCTCCTTGAAAACCTAATACTGCTTTGTCATTGATGGTTTGAAGATGTCTGCCAAACTGGCTAAATTTTGATACTTTGGGTCTTGCGTGTCATGCACAATAATCACAACATTATGAATCTCTCGTCTGTGCATTCAGTAAGCTAATTACAAGTTCTTTAAACGATTGAAAAGCTTCTATCTGCCAATGATTTATAGAATTGTGTTTGTGGGAAAAAAGAGATCATTTCTGTTTATCTAATTGGATTGTTATGACCAAGCTTGCTATTATGAAATTAATTACCATATATAGCTTCCTGTGAAATTGAGCTGGCAAAGTTGTGAGGCATTGACGTCAATGGAAGAACAACGAGGGCAGATAATTCTTGCCATCCTGATGCGTGGATGACTATAAGTGCAGCTAGCATTCTGTTTTGGGAATCTATCCTAGTCAATGATTGAAATTCTAGAGAAAAACCTGTAATTATTAATATCTAACAACAGGTAAACCTGAAAATTAAGTCCTAATAGAATGAAACTAAACGAGATTATTATTTTTTCACTAGGCATAGTTGGAATTTGATATTAACATGATGTTTGCCTCTAGTTTAGTAGTATTAGTCATTGTTTATGTTCAAGGAGACTAATCATTTGTTTTAAGAATGTGTAATTTGTTTCAAGACTGAACTTCCAAAACTTTGTATCGGAGCTATAGATTATTACAAAGTGCATTTGTAAGAGCCACTAGCTCTGTAAAATCTTAACCAAGGACCTAATACATTAACGTTGAGGAAACACAGTATTATTTTGTTCTTCTAAGATTGGCTAGATGGAGTACCACCAGACAAGGACATGAATCATGCATCTTTACAATAAAGCTAATCTCTTTTGTTCGATGGACTACTGGTTCTCTGGAATGAGACAGGAAATGGGGAGGGAAAGTTCATGAGATGGGAAAACTCTCTGCACCAATATGAAGAATTCAATCTGTTGTGGACTAAAATAAGATGGCTGGGATGGTGGTAAATGCCCAAGAACAAAGACGTAATGGTTGGTACCTGTAATCCCTAGATATAAGAACATGAACAGATGTAAAAACTAGCCACAGTGATACCACTTCAGTAGGACATGATTTCTAAGGTCCTAGATTCCACTTGTCCATTTTCTTGTTCTCTTTATTTGTGTTATTATACATAGATAATGTGCCTGCAGAAAGAACACATTCACAGAGGATTTTATCCAGATGGCAAGAGCTCAAGTTATGTCCACCATCAACCTATGTTACTTGGATGTGGCAAGGACATGACGAGACAATATCAAATACAGAATTTACTCTCCAAATTGAAGTGTCTTGACACAATAAGCACCCTTGTTTCACCAGGGACATCTTGTTGCAAATGAAGCAGAAAATTCAACCTTTCATGGAAGAGAATATGGAGGGAATATTTGGATACCAAAGTTACCACATGCATATCCTCCAGAAATAAGGTAAAGAAAATTAGCAGCAACAGCTCTAGAATATGTTTCTGGAGGCAGAGGGTATGGACTTGGTATAAATCCCCTCCAAGAACTTGATAACCTTGGTAGATCCTATTTCACAAAAAAGGGATACCAATCTGACTGGGTAGGCAATATATGAGATGAGAACAGGATGTGTGAATATGCTTGGTTGGACCACCCTCAAGTAGTGTAACTCTTTTTAGTTTTTACTACTCTAAATCATATTCTGAAGGTGGTTGTTCGATTCATAAATTGAATATACTTTTCTAAATACATTTTGAATTGGAGGACTTTCATAATCTTTATTTTTTATACTAGTTTTAATCTAAATTTGGGCCTCATATTATTCTTGGCCAAAATATATTTTTTTCGACAAATTATATCTTGAAATGGAGACACGTTATTTAAACACTCAGAAAATGTCATTTATCTGTACAAGCATACAGAAAGTGACACTTTGTTAATTAATGACAAAGGAAGGCCTGCAAAAGCTTTAATCTGGTTCCTTCAGTCTTTAGATGGGTAGAGCTGTCAATGGGTCGGGTCTGGTTCGAGGCAAGGTGGACCCGTTCTGAACCGATTTATAAAAAGACCAGAACTGAACCAATTATTAATCAGGATAATTAGCTCTGACCCGATTTTATTAGACATGAATAATTACTTGTGAAAAACTACTTGAATCTTTGATAGTATAACTTAGGCTCAGTTTGGAAGGAATACAAATACAAATATGTATAGCGCAAAGCTTTGTATCTTGTATCATTTTGTATGTATTTGCATTATACATATTTGTACAAATATAAATATGTACAGTAAGACCTTTATACATATTTGTATTTGTACTCCTTCCATTCATGATAAAAATGACAGTAAGACCTTTATAGTTTATAAAACTATCTTACATACTGTCTATGAAATGTACTCTCCTATACACAAAATAGAACAAAACTTATATGAAAAGGAGACCTTTATACACCAAAAATTGGAATCAGAGATGTAATCGATATAATCAGTTCATTCAGTTTGGTTTCTGTTGGATAGACCCGACCCATTAACTGCTCTAAACACGAGACGTCCATGAAGTAGTAACTAGTATAGGTTAGGCACTTACATTAATGCCTTTGAAGCATCAAGCAAATGGAGAGGTTTCATTTCTTGGGCTTTTTCTGGACCGCCACAATTTCTGAATAGCAAAAACTGAAATGTTGTGAATTTGGTTGGTGTTTCTTGTTGTTTTGATCTTTGGGCCCAGGTAGGGGTGGGGCTGGCCTGGGATATTTTTGGGTCTAGATTTGTACTTTGGGTCTTAGGCCATGTTTGGGAGTGCTTATGTTAAAAATAAGTGCTTATTCGAATAAGTGTTTATTTACATTTGGCACCCAGCTTTTTCAGGTGCTTATTTTAAAAAATAAGCAATTATATTTTATATTGAACATTTGGTGGTCTTTTTCTCCAATAAGCACTTGTGACTCCTTTGTCCTTCATTTTCTTTCAAAATTTCAAAATATCCAATCGAAAGTGATTGAATAAAAGTATTTTGATAGAATTGCTTTAGTAAAGTACTTTGATAAAAGCAAAAAGTACTTTCGTAGTGCTTTTACACTTTCATAAAAGTACTTTTATAAAAGTATTTTCGTAAAAGTGTTTTCATTAAAAGTACTTTGTTTTCATAAAAGTAACAATGTTGTTGCTAAAAGTAATAATATTGAAAGGGTATAATTAGTATTAAAAAATTTACTAAGGACAACTCTGAGAGAAAAATTTGAATAAGTACTTAAAAAAAAACTAAAAATTTGGGCTTAAAAAAAGCCCTTATTTTTAAAATAAACACTTATTTTGGGCTTATTTCCCAAACACCAATAAATGCTTTATGTTGTGGTCCCAACCTAAATAAGCACTTGTTTTTAAGCACTCCCAAAATAGCCTTACATTTGTTGTTTCTCTAAGCTTTTGTGTGTGTGCGTGTGTGGACTGTGGAGCAGTTATGTGTGTCGTAGTCTTGGTATTCTGGACTTGAGTTTTTTCTGGTCCAGTTGGATTGTCCTGGGCTGTCTGTTGGATGAACCTGTTTCATTTTACAACGTACATTCTCTTCTCTTTTGCTGCGTTTGGAAATGATGCAAATAAAATGTAAATTCTGGTTCAGGGTAAATTTGCACCCTGGTTCACTTTTGCCTGTGTTTGGCAACATTACATTTATGCATTGACAAATGATAGACCAATGCATATTTACATTGATAATAAGATGTGAAAGTACATCAATAAAAAAGAAGTAAATTTGCATTCAAGTGGGCCTTTAATAAAAAAGGGATATGCTTTATTGGAATTTGTGTTTGCATTCGTTACAGCTGAAGTCTGTTTGGTAAGAAGGTAAATTTGTTGGTGCAAAATTAACCCAACTTTGCAATTCATATGGACTGTTTTACACTCTACACATTTGCATTCATACTTATTTGCATTGTTTCCAAACACAGCCTTTTGTTTTTCAATGAATATATGCTAATAAGATCCCCTTGAATTTGTGTCGTCACGTACCATTCAAAGGTTTAATGCATTGGGGGCAGCAAAAGCTTAGCAATGTGAAAAATTTGTGCCAAGTATATCGGATTATTTATGAATGGCATTAAATAGAGTAGAGGCAAAACAGGATTCATGTAGCCGATCCCATATGGCCGAGATAAGCTTTGGATGATGATGATGATGATAATAGATGACCTTGAAATGCAATGGGTAGAATTTAAAAAATAGGGCTTCAATCTTCTGGTTCACTTCCTACCTACTAGACACTTGAAGCTCACAGGAAACTAACTAACTATAATTGTGTAGGATTTAATTAGTTTAAATGTGATAATTCATCTCCTGGACATTTGTTTATTAACCGGGATTATTGCTTACTGGAGGAGAGTCTTCTTAGGGGGTGTTCTTTTTCTGGATTTTGAGAGGGGGAAAGTTGGTCAGTGAGATTTTGATTCCCATTGACAAAAAATCCCATGTTCTTTTTTCAGATTTATGTGGGGACTAGGGAAAGTTTATTTTCCTAGGTATCACTTACTAGGTGCATAAATAACTTTCCTATTTGGGGGAAAGTTGCCAACACTTGAAAGGGACAAAAATGCCCCTTGCAATAATAGATTTTTATGAATAAACTGGGCATTCTCTTATTTACATAGGAAATAAATTAAAAGAACATGGGTAAATACATTTACCCGGGTAAATCTTTCCTGGGAAACAACTACCCAGGTAAGTGCATTTACCTGGATAAGTAACTCACTGCGAACAGGGCCTTAGTACAATTTGTGCATATATGAAAGCTACAGATAATAACACATGCATTTTGCAGATCCCAATACCTCATTCATAGCTCCTAGCCAAAATTTTAGTAAGACCAAGTTATTAAATTCCATGCTTTGGTGATCACCCCGTGAAGCAACAAAAGCCCATTCACATGCCAGTCATGCACATGTAGTCTTTCCTCCTGTCTTGATCTTGTTCCCTATCTTTCTCAAACGTTTCAGATTTTGTTTCCTATCATTCAATATTTGATAAATGCCTTTATTGTGGTTGATGGGCTACTGCTCTTTTAAGATTGAGACAAAACTTGGAAAGCAACAGAGCTTATTTATCGGATGATTGTTGTTCATTTAGCAGCTGGGTAGCAGTAATTCCACTTGAATTTCGGATTTCAATAAGAAGGGTGGGACAGTGAGTCTTGGGGAGACAGACATGGCCAGAGCTTAATGAATAAATAAGCAACAATACACTCACATACACGCATATATAGTTCACATCACAGTGACCGATTAAAGAAGAAAACAATGGTTGGGACTTGTAAGCCAACGATGCAAATGAACAATACACAACAGCCCATGTTGGAATCACATGCTCATTATATAGACATGGTTATCAACACCCAAGATTCTCTCTGTCTCTAGCTTCTCTCATGTTCTACAGGACTATAGAACACCATATTTTTCTCAATCTAAACAGTTTTCCTGAAGGAACGCTCATAATTACATTACAAAGAAAGCAATAAGAGGGCCATTCACCTGCAATATCTGAGAGTGTCACAACGTTTGCTTCATTAGTTATCCCCTCTCGGTCTCCCGTCCTAATGACATTAGAGCTGAAGCAACGGTTGAGCAGGATAAGAGCTGTGGAGTCATTGTTACACCCTCCATATCATCACTGAAGGCTGAGTGGGTCTGTGTTGAAATGTCTTGAGGATCTTTTTCAGATGCAATGAACTAGGCAGGTCCTGGATCAACATAAGGTTTGGGTTGGGGAGATGTTGGGCGAATCAATCACATTGTTAGACATGAGTGGCAGAAAACGAAGGAAATGTACCAGACCATCAAATAATTTCTTAGTAGAGAGAAATTTAGAGAGGAGTGGTTTCAGGTAAAAAGATTTGCACATTTTGTTTTTTACTTAAAAAAGGAGGTGAAGTAGAAAAAAATTGAAACGGAGGGATAGAAAAAGTTAAACCTTGTTCTTTCTCTGATCTTCATCATAATTTAACAATGGTTATTACCAATATTACCATTATCACAAGAGAAGTTAGTGGTGTTTCGGTTTCTTTCTTCCAAGATTTCTTGTTGTTCATGAAAGGGGAGAGTATGACAGCACAGAGAAATCGAATACAGGTGTTATAGAGATTGAAGGATATGGAGATCAGATTTGAAAGCCTTGAAGATGGATTAGATTGGTGTTATAGCATAATGAACTCCATAGATGTTTCCCTCTCTCTCTCTCTATGACATAATGAACCCCCATTTTAGGAGACAGGATAGACTCTCCACAGAGCACGCCCTACAAGCGCCCCACAGCCCATCCCCTCCATGCATTGGGAACATCTGCATTGAGATCTTACCAATGCACGGAGGGGATGGGCTGTGGGGCATGCTCTGAGGGAGCCCATCCAAACACCGATTTTAGAGCACGGGTTGAATGCATGATTGGGTCTATTGAAATGGGCATTTGCTCATATACATTAATAAACCTAGAAAATGAAGACTTTAACTAATAACCCATCTAATGAGTAGCTTATCAAATAATAATTCATCTCCAAAGATCTTTAATTACAATGAATAGTTGCTTAGTTGAATAATTTATTATTAAGCACAATTCATAAGGAATTTTGTTAGTATTACTGCACAGTACTAACCGTGTGTCTGCATACTGAAGTATTATGCTATGTTTTGGTCAATAGCCACATGGAACAAGACAAACTAAAGACATGCCAGACTGCACAATTAATTTCAACCCGTGATCTTGATCCCCATCTATCTAAAAATTTCCAGATTTTGTTTCCTATATGGCCAAAGTTAGTTAATTTGTTTATTGTGGTTGTGGGCTACTGGTCGATCGTTTGAACTTTGAATTGAAACAAATATGGAAAAACGACAATTTAATTCATGAAAAATTGATTTTTAGGTCCCCAACACCAAGAACAATAAGGTAGCTAGAAACAGTGGTTTGTTGGGAGACAAAGGGATCATACACCACTTGACAGTGAAAAAGCTACTAAATGTATATGAAGAGCATACAGAAGTGGCCATACATAGGCACATGGACAAAGGAAACAGAATAAGGTTCTGACTGGGGAATTGTACACCAAAAATGTGACAACATCATCTAATATAGAAGCAACCATATACTGATAACATGCTCATTGTGGAGAAATGGTGATTTCCAGCGCTCAGGATTCTCCTTGTTTCTCTCCTCTTATTGTCCTTCCATGTGTTTCTATAAATAGATCAACCAAAGGGTCTGTAGAGAACCACCATTTCTCCGATCTAAAGAGCTAATTTCTCTCCAAAGAAAATCTAATCAGCCAGAGAAAGGAGTTGAAGATGGCTGATAGTACTGCAATGCCCGAGAGTCGTTATCATGTTCGCTCTATTAGCTTGCCCACCCGATCCCATCCTACTGCTACTTGTATTGAAGAGGAGCTGAGCAAGCTGAGAGCCTTGGAGTCTTTGTCAACAGCACAATCAGGATCCCAATTGAAGGCAGAATCAATCTGTGTTTCCCTGTTGGGCCTTGCTGAGTTGCACAAGTGCATTGAGAACTTTCTTCAGATGCCACAAACTCAGCAGGCCTTGCTCCATCATCAACACAAGAGATGGGTGGAGGAGATGATAGATGGATCAGTCACATTGTTGGACATAGGTGGTGCTGCAAGGGACATCTTGATTCAAATGAAGGAAAATGTCCAAGATATTCAATCAGCTCTTCGCAGAAGAAAATTGGAGGAGGTGTTGCTTAACAAGGTTACAGCATACATTTCCTTCAAGAAAAGGGTGAAGAAGGATGTCAGCAGCTGCCTTAAGACATTGAAGCGATTGGAAGAGAAGTATGTAGCCTGTCCTCTCTTAGATTATGACCATGACTCAGCAATGGTGATCAGGGCCTTAAGAGAAGTCAGCAGTATTGCAATTTCTATCTTCCGGGCACTGTTGTCATTCTTGTCCACCCCTGTGTCAAAGCCAAAGGTTGGTAGATGGAATTTGGTGTCAAAGTTGATGCAGAGGGGATTAGTAGCTTGTGACAATGAAGTGGATGTGAGCATGAATGTGGTGGAATCTGTTGATGTTGCACTTTTCTCCCCGTCTCCCTGCAATGCAAGCAAAGATGCTGCGGTTGAGAGTTCACAGACAGCACCAAAAAGGTTGAAGGATCTGGTGGTTAGACTTGAAAGCATCGAAGAAGGATTGGACTTCCTTTTTAGGCGACTAATACAGACCAGAGTTTCTTTGCTCAACATCCTCACCCACTAGAGATTCTTCAACAGTTTTGACCACTGAAACCCAACATGGGCAACCTCATTTTATAGGATTTTCTTATGTGATTACAAGATACATGAATTGAAGTGTACAGTTGCAATTTTATACATGAAATGGATAATAAATCCATTGACTTTCTTTATTCATCTAAATTTTGGGTTATTGATTTTCATGACTGAGAAGTTTATTTGAGCATCATTAGTTCTTCAACAAAGTTAAAGAGGATGCAAACATTTACCAAATTAAGTCCCACTTATCAGATTCAGATTGCATTGTGGTTGACACCGGTTTCATTTGGATTCGGCTGTTGGACACCAAAACTATTAGCATTCTTAGTGAAAGGGTTTATGGAGATTGTTGCCCATATAGTTTAATTTGATACTTTGCATATAGTAAATGTCAATCAAGTACTAAAAGCCTTTGTTGGTCAGTGCATTAGATCCTCCACCAAAAAAAAAAAAAAAAAAGAAAAGAAAAAGAAATCTACACAAAATATATGAAATAAAATTATAGTATTGCAATGCATTTATGGTGCAATTCGATCGTGATCATTAAATTGATAAAACCAACAATTCGTTGATCATAGCAACCTTTGACCCAACATGGTAAGCATTTCTCTTTCAATTTGTGTTTATGTACTACTGAATGTTCATAAGCAATTGCAATGAAAAAGAATGCATAAACAAGAAGCCCTTTATTTATACATCTTCATTTCCATGACCATGATACATTATTCCCCTTCCAACAAGAAACCCAATGTATTTTTTTGATAGTAAGGAAGTTAAAGAAGAAAAAAGCAAAAAACAAAAAAAAAAAAAAGGAAAGAGGAAGAAAACACAGAAGGGGATCTGTCCAATATTAAACCTAGCCAATTACTCAAGAAGAACAGAAATGTCCTATACCGAAACTTCCATAATATGAACACCAAAAAGGCTCCCCCCGGCCCCCCCAACTATGCCAAAGAGGTGATGCTGCTCAATCCGAGGTGGTACACGAATTGATGAGGGCAATCAGATAGTCCTTGTTGGCAAGGCGGGGCTGAGCTACAAGGACGAGGCCGTGCTTCAAGACTTGTGATCAAGGAAACAAAAGTCAAAGGCCTGAGGAGCTCTCCCTGGTTTAGAACTCTGACTTTCAAGTTAGTAGTAGGTGATAGGATAGTCAGGCCAAGCTATAAGGATGCCGGTCCGAGTTAAGTAGTGGTGTAGGTCTCAGAAGTTGAATCCCTTACCTCGAGCATGGAGAACCTTTTTATAGCCGAAGATCCGTGTCCTAGTCAGACTGGGCTTTTGAGGTTATTGGGATGAAGTTAGTTGTCGAGGTATTCGGGATAGAGTCCCATTCCCCAGCGGAGTCGTCTTCCTTACTCCTCTTTACCCGTAGTTGTGCTCATCCATATGACGTGTAGTTGACGTGGCTAGAAGGATAAGATGGGGTTCCACAGTAATAGCGTAGCTTGGTCGAGCTAGCCCATCGTGGCCGGGCTAGGCTGACGTGGCCGAGCTATGCCGATCCGGCTAAGTTAGAATGATGTGGCAGGGCTATAGTTGGGCGGCGACATGTCTTGTAGGGCTAGCTCATGTTAGACAGTCTTGTATGCCCTTAGCTTCAATCGGATTTGATGTACTTTTGTTATTTGGTGGAAATGAATTAAAGTGCATGTTTGATTCATGTTGTTTGGTATAATTCTATGTAAGACCCTAAAACTGGACACTTATAGAAACTTGTGTTAGTTTTAAATGTTCACAGCCATTGGATAAGTCTGGGGAGATTTATCCTGCCAAGGCTGATACTGATGTGCCACCAAGTGTTGGGATGGCTTGCTTCAGCCATCAGGGTAAGACCCAAGAAACATGCAGTATGGGATTGCTTGAACCCTTGAACCGGACCAGATTTCCAGTGTTGCCCTAGACCTTGGAGACAGATGGGAAAAACTAGAAAGTTACACCTGACCCCTAGACTCGATTATGACACATCACTAGGTGTCAAATCGGGCTGTCTTTGATGTGTCAATTAGTGAGATCCTTAGTGGGGGTCAAAACCTGGACATGTTGGGGCAGTTTGAGAATTCATCTGAGTGAGTGGTCATAGTGACAGGATCAGCCCCTTTGTCGGACAATGGTAATGATCGGTAATGCAATCTCTTTGATGGAAACCAAACTACTGGTAGTTGATTTCAACTGTTGGAATTTTGTTTTGCAAAATTAATATATATATATATATATATATATATATATATATATATGTATTTGTACGGTTTCAAAAAGATTTGCAAAAGGTTTTAATTCCTGGGATCCATGTGAGTAGAGAGTGCGGCACTGTTCCTTGGAGCCGAGGGAGAGGTCTTCTCTTGTCGGGCAGTGCTTGATCATTAAGGGATGAGAGGTTAAGTGTAAGACCATTTAAGTGTAATACCTGATGGGCTAATCTTGCACCTGCCCATAGTCCTTGGATTTTTATAAGATGGCTTGGCCCAGAGACCACTTAATGTAAGTGTTGGGCCCATAGGGTCCATGTGATGGGCTCAAGGGGGTCACTGAGTCTTTTAGTGAATTCGGATGGGCCTTGTAATAAAGGCTGGGCCGAACCCATGTGGCTAGTGTGTAGATCAATGCTTGGGTCCCACGCCATACAAAGAAGCCCAACTGGGTAGCAGGTTGGAAACAGGTTAAACACTGAACACTTAATGGGCCAAAAGCCCATTTCGAACTGGGCTGATATGATCACCAGTTCATGGGGCGAATCTGAGATTAGTGTTAGTAAAAGGATTGGGTCTTTGACCTTATCCACTCTAAGAGACCAAATTCAAATTAGATTTGAATTTGGTAACCTCCTGATAAGATCAGGAGTTAACTAACTTAATCTGCAGATAGGATTAAGATTAACCTTTATCCAAATACTGATTTGGATTGGGATAACTCCCCAAAATATTGGGAGGTTTCTTAATCAAGAAGAAAGAGGAGAAAACCCTAGCAGAAATATCAGATTTCAAACTAGGGGTTAGAGAAAGCAAGAAACACCTCCTGTAATCTGAGATTTAATCTCTCACAGACTCCAGAGAGAAGAGACAGTTCTGCCCTCTTCGTCCCTGGACTTCTCCTCCTTCAGTCGCCGCCACTACCTGTTGGAAGATTGGATCTTTGCAACAACAGGAAGTCAAGAAAGCAGTTCTTGACAATAGTCTTGCAAGAAAGACACTAGGATTCGGTGTTCAAGGTTTCCAGAGGGTTCTTGTGAAGAATCCAGTGTGTAGGACGCACCCTACTGGTTCCTTTCCATCCACAACAGTGTCATTTTCAGCAGGAGCGGATCTTGGTTACTTCTTTGGGTGTGAACACCAACTTTGGGAGATATTATTTCTCCGGATTAGGTATAATCCTTCCTGTTTCTTTTTGGTTTAGATCTGGTTTGTTTATGGTTCAAGTAGGATCCTTGAATAATGTATTCTAAATTTAGGGAATATGATTCCTAGTTGGAAGAATGTAGGAATTTTTTTTGAAATTCGCCCTCCATTCCGCACCCTTCTTGGTGTCTATTAGATGGATCCTACCATTCTTTCAACTCAGCCATGACCCAAACACCACTCCCCCAGTTCTGAAGTCGAGGAATGGAGTTTTCTAGGATCGTTGCCCAACTAAGGAACTTCCTAGCATGCGTATCGTCCATGCCGTGTTGGTCGTTTTCGAGGGGTCCTCCGATCGTTGGATGCAGAAATTAAATAAGAACCGAAATTTTGGTTCTCGAACCACTCCCCCAGTTCTGCTGTCGAGGAGGGGGAATGCTCGGCCAGACTATTGTGCGGCCTTGTGGTTGTAAGCTGCCTAGTCTGAGGAGTTGAGTGGCCTAGCCGAGGATTTACGTTGAATGCTGGACCGGTTCGGCGGGTCTCTGCGTCGAAGGTTAGACCGGTACAGTGGCTGAACCGGTGCAATTAATGGGCGCAACCACTGCTTGCCGAGGGTGCCACTTCGGTTTTCGAGGCTTCCCGTCATACGTTATTGATCACATCAGTTAGCCTTCCGAGGTGTTGTTAGTGGTGCTTCATTTGCACCGTTGATCTCTCCTCGATTTGTTCCCTTGATAGCTATAAATGGGAAAAGGGGTCCCCCCTCCCTATCCTCAGTATCGCTTGCAAGAGTTTGGCATTCACTGCTCAGTAGATTTGTCGGTTACATAGTTCGGCAGATAGCTCAGTAGACAACTCGACAGATAGCTCGGTGGGTAGCTCGGTAGATAGCTCGACGGGTAGCTCGGCAGATAGCTCGGTAGCTTTCGTTGTTCAGCTTCGCAAATTGCCTGTATGTCCTCTTCATCTCGTCAGTCCTCTTCCTCATCCGGGTCCTCCAGTAGTTTTGGTTCTAGCTCTTCTCGTGGCTTGACCTATAAGCCTGAGCTGAGAGACTTCGTGGCTGCCAAAATTGAGGAAACTGAGGTTGGTCCCTCTAGGATGGAGACGGAGCTTCCTCTTCAGGCAGGTCGCTGGTTTGGTACCACGCCTAGTGTCTTGGTACCTGGGGATATGGCTCGGATCCGAGCTATATATGCCATTCCCATGGAGTACCTGATAAGGTGTCCGCTGCCCGAGGAGATTGCCACTGATGCTCAACCTAGTGAGCTGTTTGTTTATGAACATAGCTTGGAGGCTGGGCTGAGGTTCCAATTGAGCAAGGGGTTCGCCGAGGTGCTAAATTGGTATAGGGTGTTGCCGATGAAGCTGATTACAAACTCCTTTAGGTTTTTGCTTGGCCTTATGTCCTATTGTGTCATCCACGATATTGAATTGACCCTAGGGATAGTGAGCTTTATGCTCCAACTGAAACACCACCAGCAGGGTATTATTACTTCTCCACCCAACGGAACATTCGGTTATTGGTCAGAGCCCCTTCTTTTGTGAAGCACTAGAAGGAGTCGTTCTTCTTTGTGTGAATCCCTAGGGGTCTCCCTTTTCCTACCAACCTGCAGGGGCCGAGGATGTCTCTTCCGCAGCCCCAATGGTCGGCCCTGAGCAGGATCCACGAAATTGACATTATTGCGTACACATGCTTAGAGATGCTGATGCTCGCCGGACTAATGGAAAGGGTGGCCGGTCTGTTTCCTTTTACTTTTGTTTGCCGAACTGACTTTAGTTTGCCTACTTTGTTCTTTTCTTGGGCCTCTTATGTTGCAGGTGTAAGCATGACCAGCAAGGAGGAAATTGTTCGTCGGATGAAGGTGCTTCGACAAAGGCAGGAACGAGCCGGTGTGCAACTAGAGGCTCGTCCCGAGGCAGATGAGCAGCCACGATCCGAAGACAGGGTTGCTCATCAGCGAAGAAGGGTTCGGCAATGAGAGGTCGAGGAGGACGGTGTTTTCATGGTTGACCCCAAAGGGGTCCGTCGCCCTACTGGTACCTCGGTGATTGAGGCAAGAAGCAGCTCGGACCTGCATGTGTTGAGGTGGTCGGTTCGCATGGACGATAACTTATAGACACCCAGGGTTCCCGAGCAGTTACTACAGGGAATCATGACCATGTCCATAGCTCAGGAATTGGTCAAGGTTGGTAGCAGAGCCTTGGAGTGTGTTCTGCTTCGGTCTGTTGCCCCGGTAAATCCTCTTCTCTTTACTCATGTTTTTCTCTCCTCAGAGTGTACTTATCATATTTGTCTACAGAATGCTTACGCAGCGGTCACGCTGGTTGATGGTCTCTAGGACATTTGATCATCATACGAGTGGGAGCACTCTAAGTATCTGCGGCAGAAGGCTTAGTTGGCCAAGCTCCAGGCTGTTGGAGAGCAGTCGGCCGCGCTGAGAGGGAGGTGGCCGAGCTAAAGGCGCAACTAGCTGAGTAGACTGGTCTTGTCCGGGAGCTGAAGCGGGAGATCGCCAAGCTCAAGACTGAGCGGGACAAGATGAGGCAGGAGGCCGCTGAGGAAGCTATCAACAAGTACAAGGCATTGGAGGAGATGCAGCTGCACATGGGCGAATATGCTGAGGCCTCCTTTGTGGCTAGTTTTAACCTTTTTCGATGAAGGGTCCTTCATTGTCACCCGGAGTTGGCCGTTGAGTCGCAAGGTTGGGATCTTTTTGACCTCAATTCTCTACAAGGGTCCACCGAGGGAGCTGGGGATGAGGCCGAAGCTGGTGTTGGTGTTGTTGATTCTGCCGCCGAGGACTGATCAACGGCCTCCTATGCTCATTATTTCCTATGTTTTTTTTTTTTTTTGTATTGGCTCGGTATGCTGAGCCTTAAATGATGTAATGGACCATCTTAAGTTGGATATCAATTCTTCTTTATGTTGACTATGCCTGTTGTTGTTGCTATACTTGTGCACATGCATTAGCTGGGCGGCATCTTGCTTCATCGTCACCAGAAATACCCTTGTCGGAGCGCCTTATGGGCTAGTGTGTGCGTGCCTGGGTGATCTTTGCAAATGCCATCATGTATTTCCCTAAGGACGTAGTCTGCCTCGGCTGGGGGAGGCACCTCAAGTAGGGAAGCGTGTGGGAACGACGATAGAGTTGACCCTGTATCAGGCAATACCTGGCTGCTCTGTGTTGGAGTCTTCTTGCTTTTGCCCGATCTTCTAGGAAGAAGCCCTCTCGAAGATACCTGATTATGGGGTCCATCCAAGATGAGCCATGTTGCACTGGAAGGATGAGGACGGTTGATGGTGCAATGCTCGACTGGGCCAATGTGTCTATCCAGACTGAAGGGTTGAGAGATCCATCAGATGGACACCCAAAGATTGGGGAATAACGGGCGAATTTCAAAAATTTTTCTCTCCCTTCAATTGGGAATCACATTCCCTATTTAGAAAATCATATTTTCAAGGATAAATCTTGAACCTTAAACTGAACCAGATCTGAACCAAAAGGAATGGGAGAGAATGATACCTGATACGGAGAAGCAATATCTCCCAACGAAGGTGTTCACGCCCAAGGAAGGATCCAAAGACTGCTCCCACTGAAGATGGCGCAGTGCAAGATGGAGCAGAATCAGCAGTGTTCTTCCCCAAGAACTCTGTCCTTCGCAAGAAACAGCAGGATGGAACGTGAGCACAACTTCCTTTTCAATCCTTTCTCAAAGAATTGAGGTCAAGATCCAATCTTGACTTCTCCCACAGCTGGAGATCGAACTGGCAAACAGGGCGGCAAGAGCAGAGAGGCGGCAAGAGAGTATTCGCAGGGTGCAGAATTCTCTCTTCTTGATTTCAGCACTAAAGAGGATCTGATGTGTTTCTTAGTCTCACTCTCAAGGCTGCCGCCCCCTCCTTCCTTTTGTTAACTTGAAAAGATCAGCTCCTAATCCCATTAGGAGGTGCTTATCCAAATCATATTTGGATCAACCTTCTCTTCTAATGATAAGGATAAACCCTTATCTTATCTGCAGATTAGATTAGCTTTATCCTAATCTTATTAGGAGGTTTCTAGATCTGAATCACATTCAGATCTGGACTCTCTGAGTGGATAGGATTAAGACCCTATCCTAATTGCTAATCCATCTCAGAATTCGCCCCTTTAATTAACTAAATTAATAGCCTAGTTCGAAATGGGCTTTAGGCCCATTAAGCTTATGTGCTCACTTAACCTTCCTAACAGCTGCCCAGTTGGGCTTCCTTGTATGGCGTGGGACCCTAGCATTGATCTACACATCAGCCACATGGGTTCGGCCCAGCCTTTGTTACAAGGCCTAGTCGAATACACTGTTAAAGACAGTGCACCCCTTGAAACCCATCAAATGGGCTCTATGGGCCCAACACTTATCCTAAGTGGTCCCTGGGCCAAGCCACCATGTAACACCCAGGGACTGTGGGCAGATGCAAGATTAGCCCATTAGGTATTATCCTCAATGGTCTTACACTTAAACTCTCAGCCCATAATGATCATATACTGCCCGACAAGAGAGGACCTCTCCCTCGGCTGCAAGGAACAGTGTTGCACTCTCCACTTATATGGATCCCGGGAATTAAAACTCTTTTGCAAACATTTTAGAAACCATAATATATATACTTTTATATCTCATATAAAATATATTTTGCAAAACAAATTTCAACGGTTGAAATCGGCTGCCGACAGTCTTGGTTTCCAACAGTGAGAGTGCATCCCCGATCATTACCTTTGTTCGACAAAGGGGCTGATCCTGTCATTATGATCACCCACTCAGATGAATTCTCGGATTGTCCCAACATACCCAGGTTTTGACCCCCGCTAAGGATCTCACTGATTGGTACATCAAAGACAGCCCGATCCGACACCTAGTGCAGTATCATAATCGAGTCTAGGGGTCGGGTGTAACTTTCCAGTTTTGCCCATCAATCTCCAAGGTCTAGGGCAATACTGGAAATCTGGTCCAGTTCAAAGATTCAATTAATCCCACACTGTATGTGCCTAGGGTCTCATCCCGGTAGCTGAGACAAGCCACCCCAACCGATTTGGTGGCACCACAGTGTCAGCCTTGTCAGGATAGGTCTCCCCAGACCGACCCACTGGCTGGGAACATTCTAAACTAACACGAGTCTCAATAAGTGTCTAGTTTAAGGGTTTTACACAGAAACATACCAAGGGAACATGAATCAAATATGTACTTTTATTCATTTACAATAAACTCATAAAGTACATCAATTTTGATTGAAGCTAAGGGCATACAAAACTGTCTAACAGCTCCCACTTGCACTTAGGTCCAATCAGGTACTAGTCGGAGTCCCATGCTTTCCACGTGTTTGTCAAACACTTTCTGTGATAGTGGCTTTGTCAATGGGTCTGCTACATTATCCGCTGATGCTACCTTCTGAATCAGGACGTCCCCTTTACCAACGATCTCCCGCAGTACATGGTACTATCTCTCGATGTGCTTTGACTTTTAGTGAGCCCGAGGCTCTTTAGCCTAGGCGATCACTCCATTGTTGTCACACAACAATGGGATGGGTGATGTGCTGGATGGAATCGCTCCCAATTCGTGTATGAACTTCTTCATCCACACGACTTCCTTGGCAGATTCACTTGCGGCAATGTACTCGGCCTCGGTTGTGGAATCTGCAGTGGACCCCTGTTTGCTGCTTTTCCAGCAAAAAGCACACGATCCTATCATGAAAACATACCCAGATGTACACTTTCTATCATCTGGATCCGACTGGAAATCGGCATCGGTATACCCTTGGATCTGTAGTGAGCTACCGTCGAATACTAGACAAAACTCTTTTGTCCTTCGAAGGTACTTAAGTATGTTTTTCACAGCAGTCCAATGCTCCTGCCCTGGGTTGGCCTGAAATCTGCTTACTACACTCACTGCCTGAGCTATGTCAGGACGAGTTCACAGCATGGCATACATGATGCTCCCTACGGCAGAGGCATAGGGAACGTCTTTCATGCCATCAATCTCCTCAGAAGTCTTGGGAGACATCTTCTTGGAGAGAGTGACTCCGTGCCTGAAAGGAACATTTCCTTTCTTGGAGTTTTCCATGCTGTATCTCTTGACTATTTTGTCAATGTAGGCAGATTGGGATAATCCTATTATCCGCTTCGATCTATCTCTATAGAGTCGAAGACCCAGTATATAGGAGGCTTCTCCAAGATCTTTCATGGAGAATTACTGTGATAACCATACTTTCATCGTAGTTAACATACCTACATCATTCCCAATGAGTAGAATGTCATCTACATACAGAATCAAGAAGGTAACCTTATCTCCACTATACTTCCTGTAGACACAGGGTTCATCCGGATTCTGCTCGAAGTCAAACGATTTGACGGCAGAGTCAAAACGGATGTTCCAACTTCTAGAAGCTTGCTTAAGTCCATAAATGGATCTATTAAGTTTACATACCATGTTTTCGTGACTTGCAGCAATGAAGCCTTGCGGCTACTGCATATAGATATCTTTAATAAGATCTCCATTCAGGAATGCAGTTTTGACATCCATTTGCCAAATCTCATAATCATGGTATGCTGCTACAGCTAGCAGGATCCTAATGGATTTAAGCATGGCCACAGGCGAAAAGGTTTCCTCATAATCGATGCCCTCTTTCTAAGTGTACCCTTTCGCCACCAGACGAACCTTGAAGGTCTCAACCTTACCATCGGGGCCCTTCTTCCTCTTGTAAATCCATTTGCAACCGATTGCTTTTACCCCAGAGGGCTGATCTACTAGAGTCCAGACTCCATTGGTCTCCATTGAGTCCATCTCTGCTCTCATGGCCTCCACCCACTTCTGGGAATCTATGTCCAACATAGCTTCCGTGTAAGTCACGGGATCCTCCTCACTAGTCAAGGTTTCCACCAGGTAACTATCCTGGTCATAACCATAACGGACTGTTGGCCTGGATACCCGAGTTGATCTTCTAGGTTGGTCACTACCTGGAACTTGTGGGACATCTCCCACTGCTCCTGAGCTCTCCTCATCAAGAACAACTTCCTGACGATGGGTGTCCAGGATATAGTCGGTTTCCAAGAATTGCGCATTACGACTGCAGAACACTTTCTGCACACTTGGGTCATAGAATAGGTAACCTATAGAGCCTTTTGGGTAGCCTACAAATAGGCAACGGCTGGTCTTGGATTCCAACTTGTCTGCACTCGTTCTCTTAACGTGTGCTGGACAACCCCAAATCTTCAAGTGTCTGACACTTGGTTTCTTTCCGGTCCAAACTTCATATGGAGTATTCGGAACCGATTTGGTTGGAACCTGATTCAGCACATAAATCGCAGTCTCTAATGCGTAACCCCAAAAGGATGTGGGTAACTCTGAGTGTATGAGAAGCGACCGGACCATATCCAATAAGGTCCTATTCCTCCTCTCCGAAACACCGTTAAGTTGTGGTGTAGCAAGAGGGGCTAATTGTGATACTATCCCATTGTCCTTTAAGTAGTCCCTGAATTCGTCAGAGAGATACTCACCACGTCGATCTGATCGAAGGGCCTTAATTTCTCTCCCTAACTGTTTCTCGACCTCTTGTCTAAACTCTTTGAACTTTTCAAAGGATTCAGACTTGTGTCTCATTAGGTACACGTAACCGTATCGTGAAAAATCATCTGTGAAGGTGATGAAATACACGTGTTGATTTCGTGTCCTAACACTCAGGGGACCACTTACATCAGTATGTATTAGGTCAAGTGTACCCGTACATCTTTCAGGCTTACCGTTAAATGGTTGTTTCGTCATCTTGCCTTGTAGGCAAGGCTCACAAGTGGGAAGATCTTCTACAGTTAGAAAATCCAAAGGACCATCCTTTACCAACCTTGTGATTCGGTCAACACCGATGTGGCCAAGTATGCCACAGACACGTGGGATTAACTGTATCACGAGCTCTCTTCTTAGGGATTTCAGTCGACGTAGTTTCGGTTATGTTAGTTTCTAGAGAAGGATGTAGAACATAGAGACCGTTCTCCAGTTCCCCGTATGCGATGAGTCTGTTGTTTCTTTTAACAGTAATCGTATTACTAAAGTAGACAGAATAACCATCTGCACACAGTTTTGAGACAGAAATCAAATTTCTCCTTAAATTTTGTACATAAAGACAGTCTTTCAGTACAATTATTCCTTCTCTAAAAATTAATTCCACGGTTCCTATGGCCGTGGCTGCAACAGTTGCAGTAGTCCCCAAGAAGAGTGTGGCTTCTCCTTCACTCAGCCTTCTGCTTACCTTGAACCCCTGCAGTGAGTTACAAGCATGAGTCGAAGCGCCGGAGTCAATACACCAGGAAGCAGAAGCTACCAACAAATTGGTTTCTATAACACAAGTTTCGAAGTTACCTTTCTTGGATTCCAGGTAGGCAGGACAATTCCTTTTCCAGTGGCTGGTCTTCTTGCAGAAGTGACAGGCATCCGATGCTTTGTCTTTCTTCTGCTTCTTGCTCTTAGTGGCTTTCTTCTGAGGCTTCTTTGCCTTCCTCTTTCTCTTGCCTGTCTTGCCAGCTTCAACAAGCATGGCTACAGGCTCATCCTTTCTAATCAGTTCCTCAGATCTTTGCAACATATTGCTGAGCTCTTGTAAGCTGACATTCAGCTTGTTCATGTTATAGTTCATGATGAACGGATTAAAGGAAGGAGGCAAAGAGTTAAGGATAGCATCTATCTGGGTAGCAAGGTCCAGCCCAGATCCAAGAGCCTCCAGTTCGTTGATGTATCCCATCATCCGAAGACAATGGTCGTGAACTTGTTGACCCTTGGACATTTGTGCGGTCATGAACTGTTTCAAGACCTTTTGTCGAGTAGAACGATTCTGCTCTTCATACATTGTCCTGAGACTATCCAATATGTCTTTAGCAAGTTCGATCTGATCGAACTGCCTCTGTATCGGGTTGTCTAAGGAGGCAATAATGTAACACCGGGCAAGGGAGTTTTTCTCCTCCCATTCTTGATAGTCTCTCCTTCGGGCCTCAGAAGCCCTATCACCCGGACGCTCTAGGGCAGGATTCTTTGCCACTTTGTCCAGCTTTTCAGAAGCTAGGACCAGCATAAGGTTCCTGTACCAATCAGCATAGTTTGGGCCCTTCAACTTGTTGTCATCAAGTAGTTTTGCAAAAGATCCGTTTGCCATTTTTTGATAAAAGAGCAAACATCAGTCCACAACCTAATTTGATTCATGTTCATTTCATAGATATGGATTTTAATCTACGATCCATTTCCATTTATTCGTCTCTGAGATTTCCCTCCTTTCTCAGTGACGGAGACTATGGGTTGTCTCTGGAAATGTGGGAAATCACATAGGGTGCATGGAGCCAATTGTTTCAGCTGCATAACCCCACCACCTTTCTGTGAAGGATCACATCCACTCATCATATGAGTTTTCCCTTTGGCCTCTGTCAGACAAGGTTCATAGCCATTTTCAGGTAAACCTTTCTGTCCAGTGAGTGCTTACCCATCATATTCGTTAACGCCAAGGTACCGTGAGAGAGTTCCCATTTTCTGGTGAAGCCCCTCCCACCTCGGTCTATGACGCCCCTATCATCTTATGAAACACTCAGACAAGCCCAACAGCAAATGGATAGCCCATTTTCTGGTGCGTTTCCTCATTACTGAAGGGCCTATCCTCATGCTAATGATGGAAGGCCTTTAGAGAGTTCATCATATGAATCTCTCTATCACATGCACTCATATTAGCTGGAGGGAACAAAATTACGCCCTAGTTTGATTTAGGTCAAACCAAAGTGGCTCCCACTGACTTTCATAAAGCCAAATTTCGGTGGGCCTTAAATCGGCTAGGTTCCGCACGCAACCTCTTGATGAGGTGTGGGGTCCCACCACTGAAGGAAGTCATCCAATGACCAAAAGGGACACAATGGCAATGATGTGCATTCAGCCATGGTGTGCGCAAGAGCCACTGTCGAATGAGCATGGGCCAAGTACTTATGGCCCATGTACGCAACACATCACACATCCATACATCACATGCAGGGATAAATTGATCCAATCAATTAATTATCTATAAGGCCCGTTGGAAGCCCGTTAAAATTCCATAATATTAACCATTAATATTATCTAGGTATATGGGCTGAATTAGGGTTACCCAGTTCAGCCCATATAGCTTTATCCTTTGAAATGGGCTTTTGCTGTTTTAACTATTTAAAACTGGGCCTTTACAGGCTGGGCCGAATTAACCATTTAATTAAAAATCAATCCTTAGGCCCATTAGTGGGAAATTAGGGCTGACATTCAGCCTTGATTAAACCCTAGAATTGGTCCAAACAGTTTTGAACCAATCTTGGTTCGAATGGGTCTATTGTTTGATTTTTAATTAAATCCTTAATTCAAGAAAATAATCTGAAATTAAATACTGATAAAAGGAAAAACAAGAATCAGTCAAACAGGGCTGTTCGCACAATCCTTCCTGCAAAAGAAAGGTTAGATCACAGAATGCAGTTTCACAAACTGCAAATCGCAGATAGCATTTCTCTAATCTGCGAAATCTCCTTCTCTGCGCCGCCATCTTCGATCCAAAATAAAATAAATAGAAATCCTATTTCTATTAATAATTACATTAGATCGAATACCTATACATTGAGTCTATGAAATAAAAAAAATATTTACAGACCCAAAATAAATCAAGAACTGCAAAATCGCAGGTTCCCTGCGCGAACCAAGAATTCGATCTCCTCTTGTACGAATAACCCATAAATCAAGAAAATTATAAAGAACAATTCTAAATAATAATCAGATTTATTTAAAAATAATTTCAGATTATTTGCCCATCTGTTTTGGGAACAAATTTCCCAAAACCAAACCTGCACAAATTGGGTAGAACGCCTTCTCCCTAATTGCGCAGGTTCAGATCTGAAACAGAATGGTTCAAGATTTGAACCTGTGGCTCTGATACCACTGAAGGGTTGAGAGATCCATTAGATGGATGCCCAAAGATTGCGGAATAAGGGGCAAATTTCAAAAATTTTTCTCTCCCTTTAACTGGGAATCACATTCCCTATTTAGAAAATCATATTTTCAAGGATAAATCTTGAACCTTAAACTGAACCAGATCTGAACCAAAAGGAATGGGAGAGAATGATACCCGATACGGAGAAGCAATATCTCCCAACGAAGGTGTTCACTCCCAAGGAAGGATCCAAAGATTGCTCCCACTGAAGATGGCGCAATGCAAGATGGAGCAGAATCAGCAGTGTTCTTCCCCAAGAACTCTGTCCTTCGCAAGAAACAGCAGGATGGAACGTGAGCACAGCTTCCTTTTCAATCATTTCTCAAAGAATTGAGGTCAAGATCCAATCTTGACTTCTCCCACAGCTGGAAATCGAACTGGCAAACAAGGCGGCAAGAGCAGGGAGGCGGCAAGAGAGTATTCGCAGGGTGCAGAATTCTCTCTTCTTGATTTCAGCACTAAAGAGGATCTGATGTGTTTCTTAGTCTCACTCTCAAGGCTGCCGCCCCCTCCTTCCTTTTGTTAACTTGAAAAGATCAGCTCCTAATCCCATTAGGAGGTGCTTATCCAAATCATATTTGGATCAGCCTTCTCTTCTAATGATAAGGATAAACCCTTATCTTATCTGCAAATTAGATTAGCTTTATCCTAATCTTATTAGGAGGTTTCTAGATCTGAATCACATTCAGATCTGGACTCTCTGAGTGGATAGGATTAAGACCCTATCCTAACTGCTAATCCATCTCAGAATTCGCCCCGTTAATTAACTAAATTAATAGCTTAGTTCGAAATGGGCTTTAGGCCCATTAAGCTTATGTGCTCACTTAACCTTCCTAACTGCTGCCCAGTTGGGCTTCCTTATATGGCGTGGGACCCTAGCATTGATCTACACATCAGCCACATGGGTTCGGCCCAGCCTTTGTTACAAGGCCTGGTCGAATACACTGTTAAAGATAGTGCACCCCCTGAAACCCATCAAATGGGCTCTATGGGCCCAACACTTATCCTAAGTGGTCCCTGGGCCAAGCCACCTTGTAACACCCAGGGACTGTGGGCAGATGCAAGATTATCCCATCAGGTATTATCTTCAATGGTCTTACACTTAACCTCTCAGCCCATAATGATCATACACTGCCCGACAAGAGAGGACCTCTCCCTCGGCTGCAAGGAACAGTGTTGCATTCTCCACTTATATGGATCCCGGGAATTAAAACCCTTTTGCAAATATTTTAGAAACCATAATATATATACTTTTATATCTCATATAAAATATATTTTGCAAAACAAATTTCAACGGTTGAAATCAGCTGCCGACAGTCTTGGTTTCCAACAGTGAGAGTGCATCCCCGATCATCCGACAAAGGGGCTGATCCTGTCATTATGATCACCCACTCAGATGAATTCTCGGATTGTCCCAACATACCCAGGTTTTGACCCCCGCTAAGGATCTCACTGATTGGTACATCAAAGATAGCCCGATCTGACACCTAGTGCAGTATCATAATCGAGTCTAGGGGTCGGGTGTAACTTTCCAGTTTTGCCCATCAATCTCCAAGGTCTAGGGCAATACTGGAAATCTGGTCCAGTTCAAAGATTCCATTAATCCCACACTGTATGTGCCTAGGGTCTCACCCCGGTAGCTGAGACAAGCCACCCCAACCGACTTGGTGGCACCACAGTGTCAGCCTTGTCAGGATAGGTCTCCCTAGACCGACCCACTGGCTGTGAACATTCTAAACTAACACGAGTCTCAATAAGTGTCCAGTTTAAGGGTATTACACAGAAACATACCAAGGGAACATGAATCAAATATGTACTTTTATTCATTTACAATAAACTCATAAAGTACATCAATTTTGATTGAAGCTAAGGGCATACAAAACTGTCTAACACAGATAGTTGAGTCAAGGTCGATCTGTGGCGAGCTGGCAAGCTTTGAAAGGGTGTTGGCTCGAGCATTCTTTGTTCAAGGGATCTGTTGGATGTCGAAGTGCTCGAGCTGCGAATGAGCTCCTTTACCTTCTACAGGTAGCTCGCCCTAGAGGGAGTCCAAGCCTCGAACTGGTCGTGGATTTGGTTGACCATGAGCTGAGAGTCGCTGAAGGCCTTGATCCGTCGTCCCCCGAGGTCTAAAGCAGGGTGGAGCCCATCAATCAGGGCCTCATACTTTGCTTCATTGTTGGATGCTTTGAATTCAATCCTGAGGGTGTGCTCCAACACTATGTTGTCTGGGCTGAGGAGGATAAGGCTGGCGCTGCTGCCCTGCTGGTTCGATGAGCCATCAATATTGAGGGTCCATGTTGGGGGCAGTGGGGCCGGTTTCTCCAAGGTAAATGTGCATTCAGTGATGAAGTCTGCCAAGGCCTGGGCTTTGACCATTGGCCGGGGAGCATACTTGATGTCGAATTCGCTCAGTTCTACACTCCACTTGACTAGGCGGCCCGACACTTCCAATCTCTGTTGCACCTACTTAAGGGGCTGGCTGGTGAGTACTCGCATGCTGTAGGCCTGAAAGTAGGGTCTAAGTTTTCTAGCTACGGTGACGAGGGCCAGAGCCAACTTTTCGAGATTAGAGTATCGGGTCTCTGCGCCATTGAAGACCTTGCTGGTGTAGTAGATCGGCCTTTATACTCGGTCCTCTTCTTTGACCAATATTGAGCTGACGACCTCATCCCCGGCCGAGAGGTAGAGAAATAGCTCATCCCCTGGGCTTAGCTTAGTTAGGAGGGGCGGTGAGCTCAGGTACTGCTTTAGTTCCTGGAAAGACTACTCACACTTTTCTGTCCAATTGAAGCCCTTTGGCCGTTTAAGAGCTTTGAAAAAGGAGAGGCACCGGTCCGCGGACTTAGACATAAACCTGCCAAGGGTGGTTATTCTCCCAGTGAGTCGTTGCACTTCTTTGTGGGTCCAGGGGGATGGCATGTCAAGAATGGATTTTATCTTTTTCGGATTTGATTCGGTTCCTCTTTGTGTTACCATAAACCCAAAAACTTGCCGGAGCCAAACCCGAAGGCACACTTGGTCGGGTTTAACTTCATCTTGTACTTTCTAAGTGTGTCGAAGACTTCGCAGAGGTTGGCTAGGTGGTGTTCGAGATTTTTGGTTTTCACGAGCATATCGTCGACATACTCCTCTATGTTCTTACCGAGCTGCTCTTTGAATACCTCGTTCACCAGCCGCTGATAGGTAGCGCTGACGTTTTTAAGGCCATAGGGCATTACCTTAGAGCAGTACAGGCTGTAGTTAGTGATAAAGGTTGTTTGTTCTTGGTCGTCTGGGTCCATCTGGATCTGGTTGTAGTTTGAGAAGGTGCCCATGAACCTTAGGAGCTCATGTCCTGCTGTTGCGTCGACAAGCTGGTCGATCCGAGGAAGGGGAAAGCTGTCTTTGGGACAGGCCTTATTTAGGTCAGTGAAGTCGATGTAGATCCTCCACTTTCCGTTGGCCTTCTTAACCATCACTACATTGGCCAACCAACTGGGGTATTTGACTTCCCTAATGAAGTCGGCGTCGAACAACTTCTGTACTTCCTTGGCGATCACTTGCCACCGCTCTGTGGTGAAGTTTCTCTTCTTCCTTTTCCCAGGTCGGTAATGGGGGTTGATGTTTAACTGATGAGTGATAACATTGGGATCGATTCCAGGCATGTCCTCTGCCAACCAAGCAAACATGTCGGTATTATTCCTCAGTAGTTGAACAAGTTCCTCTTGGAGGTGGTCGCCTAGTAGGGAGCCAACTTGGACCGTCTTTTCGGGGTCTTCCTCAAATAGGGGGACCTGGATGAGGTCTTCCTCAGGTCGGTTGTGCTGTGCCTTTACTTCGTCATGCAGGTCATATGCTTCCACCATCAAGGTCTCGGTTACTGGACGTGGTCCTCGGCAGGATAACTGATAGTAATGTCATGTCGCTTTCTGGTCCCCTCATGCCACCCCGATGCTATACTTGGTTGGAAATTTCATGGCGACATGGTATGTTGAGACTATGACCTACAGGGCATTGAAGGTCAGCCTGCCGAGAATCACGTTGTAAGAGGAGGGGAAGTGCACCACGATGAAGTCTACCATGGCCGTCGCAGCCATGTCGCTGTCTCCGATCAAGAAGGGAAGAGTTATCCTCCCTGTTAGACAGTTTATGTATGCCCTTAGCTTCAATCTGATTTGATGTACTTTTGTTATTTAGTGGAAATAAATAAAGTGCATGTTTGATTCATGTTGTTTGGTTTAATTCTGTGCAAAACCCTAAAACTGGACATTTATAGAGACTCGTGTTAGTTTTAAATGTTCACAGCCGTTGGATAAGTCTGGGGAGATTTATCCTGCCAAGGCTGATACTGATGTGCCACCAAGTGTTGGGATGGCCTGTCTCAGCCACCAGGGTAAGACCCGAGGCACATGCAGTATGGGATTACTTGAATCCTTGAACCGAACCAGATTTTTAGTATTTCCCTGGACCTTGGAGATAGATGGGCAAAACTGGAAAGTTACACCTGACCCCTAGACTCAATTATGACACTTCACTAGGTGTTGGATCAGGCTGCCTTTGATATGCCAATCAGTGAGATCCTTAGCGGGGATCAAAACCTGGGTATGTTGGGGAAGTTTGAGAATTCATCTGAGTGGGTGATCATAGTGACATAATCAGCCACTTTGTCGGACAAAGGGTAATGATCGGGAATGCACTCTCTCTGATGGAAACCAAACGGCCGGTAGTTGATTTCAATCATTGGAATTTTGTTTTGCAAAATTAATATATTTATATATATATGTGCGGTTTTAAATTGTTTGCAAATGGTTTTAATTCCTGGGATCCATGTGAGAGGAGAGTGCGGCACTGTTCTTTGCAGCCGAGGGAGAGGTCCTCTCTTGTCGGCCAGTGCTTGATCATTAAGGGCTGAGAGGTTAAGTGTAAGACCATTGAAGATAATACCTGATGGGCTAATCTTGCACCTGCCCACAATCCCTGGGTTTTTATAAGATGGCTTGGCCCAGGGACCACTTAATGTAAGTGTTGGGCCCATAGGGTCCATATGATGGAATCAAGGGGTTCATTGAGTTTTTGAGTGAATTCGGCTGGGCCTTGTATTAAAGGCTGGGCCGAACCCATGTGGCTGGTGTGTAGATCAATGCTTGGGTCCCACGCCACACAAAGAAGCCCAACTGGGCAGTAGATTGGAAAGTAATTAGACATTGAACACTTAATGGGCCAGAAGCCCATTTCGAGGTGGGCTGATATGATCACCCATCCTTGGGGCGAATATGAGATTAATGTTAGTAAAAGGATTGGGCCTTTAGCCTTATCCACTCTTGGAGACCAAATTTAAATTAGATTTGAATCTTGTAACCTCTTGATAAGATCAGGAGTAAGCTAACTTTATCTGCAGATAAGATTAAGATTATCCCCTATCCAAATACTGATTTGGATTGGGATAACTCCTAATTAGGAGGATTTTTAATCAAGAAGAAAGGAGGAGAAACCCTAACCAAAAAGGAGAGAAATACAACAGTTTTCGAATCAAGAAAAATCGCAAGAAAGGTTCCTGCGAATTGAGATCAGATCTCATACTCCAGAAAAAGAAAAAAGGCAGTTCAGCCTTTTCGCCTTTAGAGTTCTCCTCCTGCCGCCGCCATCTCCTTTGCAAGATTAGATCTTTGCAGAAAAGAAAGTCAAGAAATCTGTTCTTGACATCAGTCTTGCAAGAAAGACTGAAATAGATTCAGTGTTTAGTGCTTCCAGAGGATATTTGCGAAGGATCCAGTGTGTAGGACGCACCCTACTGGTTCTGTTCCATCCACAGCTGTGTCATCTTCAGCAGGAATGGATCTTGGAGCATTCTTTGGGCGTGAACACCAACTTTGGGAGATAGTGTTTCTCCGGATCAGGTATATTCCTCCCATTTGTCTTTTGGTACAGATCTGGTTTGATTATGGTTCAAGTAGGATCCTTGAATATTGTATTCTAAATTTAGGGAATATGATTCCCAGTTGGGAGAAGGTAGGAAAATTTTTGAAATTCGCCCACCCATTCCGCAACCTTTATGGCATCCATTAGATGGATCCTACCATTCTTTCAGTGGTATCAGAGCCACAGGTTCGAATCTTGAACCAAAAGAAAATCAGATTTGACCCTGCGCAGATGGATAGAAGGTGTTCTTTCAAGATTTGCGTAGATTGTTTTCTTTTTTTCAAGAAACTGTTTCTTGTTACGGGCGATTGATCTGAAATTAATTTTTATTAAATCCAAAATTTATTTAGAATTGTTCTTTATTTATTTTGATTTAATGGACTGTTCGAACCTGGAGATCGTAATACAGATTTGGTGCAGATAGTCTGCGCACCAATTTTCTTTCTGTTTAATTATTTCATTTAATTCAATTTGAAAATTTTTTTTAGACTGAATGTATAGGATTTGATCAAGAATGTAATTAATAGAAATAGGATTTCTGTTATTTTTCTTGATTAAAGAAGAAGGAAGAAGAAGAAGGCACTGGAGATTTGCAGTTAGAGAAATCGCTTTCTGCGATTTGCAGTTTGTGAAACTGCAACCCTTGTGATTAACCTCTGTTTTGCAGGTGGTGCAAACAGTCCATAGTTTGATTTGTGATTGTTTGAAATCAAAATTATTAATTTCAGATCTTTCATGAATTAATTCTTGAATTGAAAATCAGTTTTGGATCCTCTCGGACTAGATTGGACCAAAACTGTTTGGACTGAATCTGGGGTTCAATAGGGACTGTTTTTCAGTCTGTATTTCTCACACTTGCTGTTCCAAATCTGATGTTCAATTATAGGGATTAATTCAACCCACCTATAAAGCCCAGTTTTAAAGGGTTAAAACTGCAAAAGGCCCATTACTGTGAGATAAGCTGTATGGGCCGAACTGCTATCTGCGATTCAGCCCATACACCTAGTAGTCATTAATTGTTAATGACTTAGATTTTAAATGGGCTATTCAATGGGCTTTACATCAGTTAATTGATTGGATCAATTCCTCCTTTACATGTGATGTTTGGATGTTTGATGTGCTGCGACCATGGGCCATAAGTACTTGGCCCATGAAGACTCGTTAGTGGCTCTTGCGCACACCTTGGCTGAATGCACATCATTGCCATGGTGTCCTTCAAGGTCATTGGATGACCCCTCTTTGCTTGGTGGGCCCCACAACCCTGAACAGGGATGCGTATGGAACCCCTAGTCGATTAGGGCCCACCAGAAATCTGACTTTATGAAAGTCAGTGGGAGCCACTCTGGTTTGACCTAAATTAAAACTAGGGCGTTTTTTTGTTCCCTCCAGCAAATATGAATGCATGTGATAGGGAGACCCATATGATGGACTCTCTAAAGGCCTTCCATCATTAGCACAATGATGGGTCCTTCAGTAATGAGGAAGCGCACCATAAAATTGGGCTATCCATTTGCTGTTGGATCTATTAGAGTGTTTCATAAGATGATAGGGGCGTCATAGACCGATGTGGGAGGGGCTTCACCAAAAAATGGGAACTCTCTCACGGTACCTTGGCGTAACCTGAATATGATGGGTGTGCACTCACTGGACAGAAAGGTTTACCTGAAAACGGCTCTGAACCTTGTCTGACAGAGGCCAAAAGGAAACTCATTTGATGAGTGGATATGATCCGTCACAGAAAGGTGGTGGGGTTATGCAGCTGAAACAGTTGGCTTCACGCACCCCATGTGATTTTCCACATTTCCAGAGACATTTCATCGTTTCCGTCACTGAGAAAGGAGGGAAATCTCAGAGATGAACAAATGGGAATGGAACATAGATTAAAAGCCATATCTATGTAGGTAACATGAATCAAACTAAGGTTGTGGACTAATGATTTTGCTATTTTATCAGAAAATGACAAACGGTCAATTTGCAAAGCTTCTAGACGATAACAAGCTTAAGGGCCCAAACTATGCCGACTGGTACAATAATCTTATGCTGGTCCTAACTTCCGAAAAGTTAGACAAGGTGGTGAAAAATCCTGCCCCGGAACGTCCGGGTGATAGGGCTTCTGAGGCCCGTAGGAGGTACTACCAAGAGTGGGAGGATAAGAACTCCCTAGCCCGCTGCTTTGTCATTGCCTCATTAGACAACTCAATACAGAGGCAGTTCGATCAGATCGAACTAGCCAAGGACATATTGGACAGTCTAAGAACAATGTATGAAGAGTAGAACCGTTCTACTCGACAGAAGGTCCTGAAATTGTTCATGACCGCGCAAATGACCAATGGGCAGAAAGTTCATGACCATTGTCTTCGGATGATGGGATACATTAACGAACTTGAAGCTCTTGGATCCGGGCTAGATCTTGGCACGCAAGTGGATGCCATCCTCAATTCTTTTCCCTCTTCCTTCAATGCTTTCACAATGAACTACAATATGAATAAGCTGAATGTCAGCGTCCAGGAACTCAGCAATATGTTGCAGAGAGCCGAGGATCTACTCAAGAAGGATGAGCTTGTGGTTATGCTTGCTGAAGCTAACAAATCGGGCAAGAAAAAGAGAAAGGCAAAGAAGCCCAGAAGAAAACTACCAAACCTAAGAAGCAGAAGAAGAACAAGGCATCTGATGTCTGTCACTTCTGCAAGCAGACCGGCCACTGGAAGAGGAATTGTCCTGCCTACCTGGAATCTAAGAAAGGTAACATCGAAACTTGTGTCATAGAAACTAACATGTTAGTTACTTCTGTGTCCTGGTGTGTTGACTCCGGGGCTTCAACTCATGCGTGTAACTCACTGCAGGGGTTCAAAGTTAGCAGAAAGTTGAGTGAAGGTGAAGTGACACTATTCTTGGGAACAACTGCAAGTGTTGCAGCGGCGGCAATAGGAACCGTAGAATTAGTTTTTAAAGAAGGAATACTTGTACTTAAAGATTGTCTTTATGTACAGAACTTGAGAAGAAATTTAATTTCTATTTCAAAACTGTGTGCTGATGGATATACTGTTTATTTTAGTAATATGATTACTGTTAAACGAAATAATAAATTCATCGCATGCGGGGAACTAGAGAACGGTCTCTATGTTCTACATCCTTCTCTGGAAACTAACTTCACCGAAACTACGTCGGTCAAAAATCCCAAGAAAAGGAATCGTGATACAGTAAGTCCCACGTGCCTCTGACATTACCGACTTGGCCATATCGGTATTGACCGAATCACAAGGCTGGTAAAGGATGGTCCTTTGGCTTTTCTAACCGTAGAAAATCTTCCCACTTGTGAACTTTGCCTTCAAGGTAAGATGTCTAAGCGGCCATTTGACGGTAAGCCTGAAAGATCTGAAGGCACACTTGACCTGATACATACTGATGTATGTGGTCCCCTGAATGTTAGGACACGGAATCAACACGTGTACTTCATCACCTTTACAGATGATTTTTCACAATATGGTTACGTGTACCTAATGAGACATAAGTCTGAATCATTTGAAAAGTTCAAAGAGTTCAGATAGAAAGTCAAGAAACAGTTAGGGAGAGAAATTAAGGCCCTTCGATCAGATCGAGGTGGCGAGTATCTCTCTGACGAATTCAGGGACTACTTAAGGGACAATGGGATAGTGTCACAACTAGCTCCTCTTGCTACACCTCAACTCAACGGTGTTTCAAAGAGGAGGAATAGGATCTTGTTGGACATGGTCCGATCACTTCTCGTACGCTCACAATTACCCACATCCTTTTGGGGATACGCATTAGAGACTGCTATCTACGTGCTGAATCAGGTTCCAACCAAATTAGTTCCGAAAACTCCATATGAACTTTGGACTGGAAGGAAGCCAAGTGTAAGACACTTGAAGATTTGGGGTTGTCTTGCACACGTTAAAAGAACAAGTGCGGACAAGTTGGAATCTAAAACCAGCCATTGCCTGTTTATAGGCTACCCAATGGATTCGGTGGGTTATCTATTCTATGACCCGAGTGAGCAGAAAGTGTTCTGCAGTCGAAACGCCCAATTCTTAGAATCTGATTACATCCTGGACATCCATCGTCAGGAAATAGTTCTTGATGAGGAGAGCTCAGGAGCAGTGGGAGATGTCCCACAAATTCTAGGTAATGACCAACCTAGAAGAACCACCCGGGTATCCAAACCACCAGTCTGATATGGTTATGACCAGGATAGTTACCTAGTGGAAACCTTGACTAGTGAAGAGGATCCCGTGACTTACGCGGAAGCTATGTTAGACATAGACTCCCAGAAGTGGGTGGAGGCCATGAGAATTGAAATGGACTCAATGGAGACCAATGGAGTCTGGACTCTAGTGGATCCGCCCTCCGGGGTAAAAGCAATTGGTTGCAAATGGATCTACAAGAGGAAGAAGGGCCCCGATGGCAGGATTGAGACCTTTAAAGCTCGTTTGGTGGCAAAAGGGTATACTCAGAAAGAAGGTATCGACTATGAGGAAACCTTTTCGCCCGTGGCCATGCTTAAATCCATTAGGATCCTGATAGCTGTAGCAGCGTACCATGACTACGAGATTTGGCAAATGGATGTCAAAACCGCGTTCCTGAATGGAGATCTTAGTGAAGATATGTACATGCAGCAGCCGCAAGGCTTCATTGCTGCTGGTTAGGAACACATGGTATGTAAACTTAATAGATCCATATATGGACTTAAGCAAGCTTCTAGGAGTTGGAACATCCGTTTTGATTCTGCAGTCAAAACGTTTGACTTTGAGCAGAATCCGGATGAGCCCTGTGTTTACAGGAAGTCCAGTGGGGATAAGATCACCCTTTTGGTGTTGTACGTGGACGATATCCTACTCATTGGGAATGATGTAGGAATGTTGACTTCGGTCAAGGTATGGCTATCACAGCAGTTCTCCATGAAAGATCTTGGAGAAGCTTCATACATACTGGGTCTTCGACTCTATAGAGATAGATCGAAGCGGATAATTGGATTATCCCAGGCTACTTATATTGACAAAATTGTCAAGAGGTACAGCATGGAGAACTCCAAGAAAGGAAACGTTCCTTTCAGGCACGGAGTCACTCTCTCCAAGAAGATGTCTCCCAAGACTTCTGAGGAGATTGAGAGCATGAGAGACGTTCCCTATGCCTCAGCCGTAGGGAGCATCATGTATGCCATGCTGTGCACTCGCCCTGACATTGCTCAGGCGGTGAGTGTGGTAAGCAGATTCCAGGCAAACCCAGGGCAGGAGCATTGGACTGCTGTGAAGAACATACTCAAATACTTTCGGAGGACAAAAGAGTTTTGTCTGGTATTCGATGGTAGTTCACTGCAAGTTCTAGGGTATACCGATGCCGATTTCCAGTCAGATCCAGATGATAGAAAGTGTATATCTGGGTATGTTTTCATGATAGGATCGTGTGCTGTTTGCTGGAAAAGCAGCAAACAGGGGTCCACTGCAGAGTCCACAACCGAGGCCGAGTACATTGCCGCAAGTGAAGCTGCCAAGGAAGCCGTGTGGATGAAGAAGTTCATACACGAATTGGGAGCGATTCCATCCAGCACATCACCCATCCCGTTGTTGTGTGACAACAATGGAGTGATCGCCCAGGCTAAAGAGCCTCGGGCTCACTCAAAGTCAAAGCACATCGAGAGATAGTACCATGTACTGCGGGAGATCGTTGGTAAAGGGGACGTCCTGATTCAAAAGGTAGCATCAGCGGATAATGTGGCAGACCCATTGACTAAGCCACTGACACAGAAGGTGTTTGAGAAACACGTGGAAAGTATGGGACTCCGGCTTGTACCAGATCGGACCTAAGTGCAAGTGGGAGCTGTTAGACAGTTTATGTATGCCCTTAGCTTCAATCTGATTTGATGTACTTTTGTTATTTAGTGGAAATAAATAAAGTGCATTTTTGATTCATGTTGTTTGGTTTAATTCTGTGCAAAACCCTAAAACTAGACATTTATAGAGACTCGTGTTAGTTTTAAATGTTCACAGCCGTTGGATAAGTCTGGGGAGATTTATCCTGCCAAGGCTGATACTGGTGTGCCACCAAGTGTTGGGATGGCCTGTCTCAGCTACCAGGGTAAGACCCGAGGCACATGCAGTATGGGATTATTTGAATCCTTGAACCGGACCAGATTTCTAGTATTGCCCTGGACCTTGGATATAGATGGGCAAAACTGGAAAGTTACACCTGACCCCTAGACTCGATTATGACACTTCACTAGGTGTTGGATCAGGCTGCCTTTGATATGCCAATCAGTGAGATCCTTAGCGGGGATCAAAACCTGGGTATGTTGGGGCAGTTTGAGAATTCATCTGAGTGGGTGATCATAGTGACATAATCAGCCACTTTGTCGGACAAAGGGTAATGATCGGGAATGCACTCTCTCTGATGGAAACCAAACTGCCGGTAGCTGATTTCAATCGTTGGAAATTTGTTTTGCAAAATTAATATATTTATATATATATGTACGGTTTCAAATTGTTTGCAAATGGTTTTAATTCCCGGGATCCATGTGAGAGGAGAGTGCGGCACTGTTCCTTGCAGCCGAGGGAGAGGCCCTCTCTTGTCGGGCAGTGCTTGATCATTAAGGGCTGAGAAGTTAAGTGTAAGACCATTGAAGATAATACCTGATGGGCTAATCTTGCACCTGCCCACAATCCCTGGGTTTTTATAAGATGGCTTGGCCCAGGGACCACTTAATGTAAGTGTTGGGCCCATAGGGTCCATATGATGGACTCAAGGGGTTCATTGAGTTTTTCAGTGAATTCGGCTGGGCCTTGTATTAAAGGCTGGGTCGAACCCATGTGGCTGGTGTGTAGATCAATGCTTGGGTCCCACGCCACACAAAGAAGCCCAATTGGGCAGCAGATTGGAAAGTAATTAGACATTGAACACTTAGTGGGCCAGAAGCCCATTTCGAGGTGGGCTGATATGATCACCCATCTTTGGTGTGAATCTGAGATTAATGTTAGTAAAAGGATTGGGCCTTTAGCCATATCCACTCTTGGAGACCAAATTCAAATTAGATTTGAATCTGGTAACCTCCTGATAAGATCAGGAGTAAGCTAACTTTATCTGCAGATAGGATTAAGATTATCCCCTATCCAAATACTGATTTGGATTGGGATAACTCCTAATTAGGAGGATTCTTAATCAAGAAGAAAGGAGGAGAAACCCTAACAAAAAAGGAGAGAAATACAACAGTTTTCGAATCAAGAAAAATCGCAAGAAAGGTTCCTGCGAATTGAGATCAGATCTCATACTCCAGAAAAAGAAAAAAGGCAGTTCACCCTTTTCACCTTTAGAGTTCTCCTCCTGCCGCCGCCATCTCCTTTGCAAGATTAGATCTTTGCAGAAAAGAAAGTCAAGAAATCTGTTTTTGACATCAGTCTTGGAAGAAAGACTGAAATAGATTCAGTGTTTAGTGCTTCCAGAGGATATTTGCGAAGGATCCTGTGTGTAGGACGCACCCTGCTGGTTTTTTCCATCCACTGCTGTGTCATCTTCAGCAGGAACGGATCTTGGAGCATTCTTTGGGCGTGAACACCAACTTTGGGAGATAGTGTTTCTCCGGATCAGGTATATTCCTCCCATTTGTCTTTTGGTACAGATCTGGTTTGATTATGGTTCAAGTAGGATCCTTGAATATTGTATTATAAATTGAGGGAATATGATTCCCAGTTGGGAGAAAGTAGGAAAATTTTTGAAATTCGCCCACCCATTCCGCAACCTTTATGGCATCCATTAGATGGATCCTGCCATTCTTTCACTCCCAGTGGGCTAGAGGGACTCTCTCAAAAATCCCATCAAGGGAGTGCTAACTGGTGTAAGCCGTTCTCTGGTAATGCCGAGCTTTTCGAACGCATCTTCTAACAGTACGTCGACAGAACTCCCTGTGTTGATTAGGATCCACCTTAGCTCGAAGTTGGCCACTTTGGCTATGACGACCAAGGTGTCGCCGTGCAATGTCTGGATTCCTCGGAGGTCATCGTTAGTGAAGGTAATAGATGTGCCGCACCTTCTCCCATGACCTTGGTCATCGATCTCGCATAGCCAAGCATATCTTTTCCGTCCTGAACTGCTTTCTCCTCCGGAGCTTCATCTGCTCTCCTTTTCTCTTGGGCTGACTTTTTCGTTCTGTCTATGAAGCCATTGCGACAACCGTGCCTAATTAGATCTTCAATATGGTTGCGCAGGTCAAAACAGTTCTCTGTATCGTGGCTGTGGTCCTTGTGGAACTCGCAATATTTGTCTCGGTTCCTCTTGTTACTTTGCGTCTTCATCTTCTCAGGCCACCTGACATAGTTGCGGTCGCGGATTTGCATCAAAACTTTAGATTGCGGAACATTAAGTGGCGTGAAGTTCCGATAGTTCGGCGGAGGGGTGTGAGGGCTATGGTCAATCCAGCGATCTTGCCTCTTGTGGTCTTTGTCCGACCTCTTGAACTTTCGTTTGTCATTCTCTCTCCTTTTTCTATTGGGCTTCTCACCCTCATCTCTGAGCTATGCCTGGGCCTCTTGAGCGTTGATATACTTCTGCATGTGGATCATTAGCATGAACAACGTTTGAGGAGGATTCTTGGAGATGGAGAAGTTGAATGGGGAAGGGTGGAGTCTGTGTTGTCTGGCCATCACCGCAACTGATTGATTCAAGTCCCTGACTTGACGTGCTTCTTTGTTGAACCTCGCTAGGTAATCTCTAAGGGACTCCGTCTTCCTCTGTCGGACTTGCATAAGGATGGCCGAGGTTTTCCAATGCTTCTGACTAGTCATGAACTGTGCCAAGAACTGGTTCTCCAATTGGGCCCATGACGCTATAGACCTCGGCGGCAGGGAGGAGTACCATGCTAAGGTTGGGCCTTGCAGCGTGGTTACAAGGGCTTTGCACATCAATCCCTCTGATGCAGCATGTAGCATCATCTGGGTTTTGAGTGTCGCGACATGGTCGAAAGGGTTGGAGTTCCCGTCGTATTTGTCGAATTGGGGGGCTTACCATCCGACAAGGGGTACCTCGTCCACTATGGTGATATGCGCGGTGGCCTGCACAGATTGGTTTACGGTGGGAATTGCACTCTTATGGGTGGAGGTGCGCTCTAACTCTTCTAGACATTGTCAGAGCTCTTTAATTTCGACATCTCTATTGTTTGGGACTACAATGTGTATGGCCTCCCTTTGGGTTGTGCAGGGTGATCCTTGACCGAGCTTGACTCAGTGATTGAAACTACGAAGGGCGACATCCTTTTGCCAAGCCTTTCTTTGGCTGGGATGCGCGTTGACTAGTATGTCTGGTTATGGTAGTCCCGTCCTCAAGAATAGGTAGTGGCGGTGGGCCTTTGGGTCGTGTCTTGCCTCATATGCTTGGACTGCTCTCCCCTTATGTCTGACCGATGCGTTTTGGGGTCCTCGGTCTGAGGATCGTCCTTCGTGCGTGCCGGGGCGTGAGGGGGGACCGCCTGATTGGGTGTCACGGTAGACCCTAGTGTTTGCATGAGTTCGAAGATTTTATCAACCTTTTCCTACATGGCTCGGAACTGCACTGGATCTACTGCCGTTGAAGGTTGCGGAACTTCTTGGTTCTCCAGAGACGGGGAATGGCTAGTTGCTTGTTCAGACCGATAAGCTATTGTTTGTGGAATGAATGCTTACAAACTGAATGCTTTGATAATTTACTCATGGGGTGCAACGCTTAAAGATAAAGGTGGATTTCCTTCAAGTTATTGGTCCTAAAAATGTGTTTCTGTATTTTAGAATTTCTTTCGTTATGATAATCCTGTTAGCATTACCATTTCATTGCACAATTTATAAATTTCCATGTAGGAATTTGCAATGAAGTATGAACTTTTTTTTGTAGTGCCTTTATAAAGGACAGGTTACTACACAAATATATCTTATTTTACTATGGGCACATAGGGCTCAAATGATATAATACATATAAATGCATCAACAATTTAAGTCATGGTTTTTAAAACCGAACCGGACCGGACGGTCGAATCAGAAAAAACTGGGACCGGTTCTGTTTTACTTTAGAATCGTTATTTTGCCAAAAACCGTTGATTTAATCAGTAAACTGCTGACTCGGGCAGTTGAACCATTCAAACCATCCAACGGTTTGGCTGTTATTTATTTATTTTTTATTTTTTAATTTTTTTTATCAAAATGGGCCATCTATTTGGTTCGAATGATTGGACTGTTCAACCTAAGAACCGAACCCCTGACTGGTTCATTGTTCGATTCAATTTTAAAAACCTTGATGTAAGTTTGAACTAAACGGTTTAGAAGCAGCTGGTTTACTCCATTACATAGTGTAATGGTAAAATCATGGGTTAGAAAGCATGAGAAAGCGAATTCATATCCAAGAGCTTCCATCTTGTGTAAGAAAAATGCCAAAGACTGGGACTTTATCTAGTCTACACCCTTTCCAACACTGAAGATAACATTGGATAATGATCTTAGCATAGAAGTAGGTCTATTCCTTAGTGGCGTAAGTTCATTATTGTTAAGGTTCTTACAAACCCAGGAATAATATGATGATAAAGCATAAAGAAAAGGCAAAAACAGAGCACGCAAGGATAATAGCCACTATTAAATAATGGAGATTTACAATTACAGTAATTATAGCCACACCAAAACCTTATAAGCCAATACACTTACCATTATATCTCCCCTACTTTTCACAGCCTCTCTTGCCCTCTTATTTGGTCCCCAAGATACAGATGTCTTTGTTTGTAAGATACTAACTGTGCGATGCATGGACAGCTTTTTAAAAAAATATATTTTAAAGGGAAAAAATGAAGTAACAATAGTTCACCAAAATTTGTATATATTTCTAATTCTTTACATATAAAATAATATAAACAATAGTTTTTTTTTCCTTTTTTTTCCTTTTTTAATCTCATATTAAAAAATGTGTTTAATATGAGATTAATAATCAAATTGAAAAAAAAAAATCAAAATTGAAGTGACGAAGATAACCAAAGGCAGGCTTGTGTTAAGTGCTTTTTATTGTTTAACCAAAAGAATTTGTGAAACAAATTTACATTAAATTAATAAAATAATAGAAATAAACCTAATAATCGATAAAAAGGAGAAATGATTTCTTTATTTGGACTCTAAATTATATAAGAAGAAAATTGGTTCACCCCATGTATTGGTAGGAAAATTTGGATTTTGACATTAGTTTGGATCAAATCTAGGGTTCATATTTAAGTTGACCCTTAGCCTAACTTAGTCCATCTAATTGATACCCCTACTTTATTAGATAGAACCAAAAGGGATTAAAAGTGATTTAAGAGGAAAAGAAGGATTTAATGGAGAAGGGAGATATTATAAACATTGACTATTAAGGTGAGAGAGAAGAATGGCGTTATTAGACAGTAACTATGGATTTTACAAGAGAAAATGAAATCCCATGAGGATTTTAATTTTGCCTTTATATATTTTTAATGATTTCATTAGAAAAAAATATGCACATGTGCAGGAATAGTGAATAAGAGAAGGCAAATGTAAGCTTTGTGGTGAGAGGACCCCTTACCTCCCCTTTTTATCTTATATATATATATATATATATATATATATATATATATATATATATATATATTTGTGAAATCAGGCCACTTCAATCTGCAATATCAGCCCAATGTGATATGCGATACTCACCTATTGTGCGTCCAAGTGACGTGTAATATCAATTTCATATATGATTCCTTTGGCATAAGAGTTTAATACTATTGGGGACTTCGCTCCCCTCCACTTCCATTGCAAATCACTATAGCGATAGAGAGAGCACGAGTGCGAGTGTGAGAGAGGCAACTTATTGAGAGAGAGAGAGCGAGAGAAAGAGAGAGACGACTGAGCGAGAGAGAGAGAGAGAATTTGGTTGGCTTCTTTCTCTCTCGAAAAAAAGTCATTTGGTTGATATACATACCTTAAAAGAATGATCGGGTAGCAATGGAAATAGGATTTGGTCAGAGAGAAATTGACTAAGCTGAAACCACAAAATAGAGACTTTTAGCATTAGCCTATGTAACGACTAACCTATCGAATGATTATTGTAGTTGCTTACTTGAACATAGATTATTGTTAAGCAAAACTCGAACATAATTCTGTTAATGTATCAATTAACAGAATATAATTCTGTGTTTTGGCCAATGACCAACTGGAGCAAGACAGGCTGCAGACATGCCAGAGTTGCACGATAAAACTCACCCATGATCCTGAGATCCCCATCCATCTCAAAATTTCTACATCATGTTCCCTATGATCATATCTGGCCAGAATTGGTTAATTTGTTTATTATGGTTTGTGGGTTGATGATCCTTTCTCTTGAGACAAATATGGAAATAATTCTTTACATTTTATTAGGTTAGAAAATAGGAATTAGGTTCTAACAGCAAGAACAATAAAGTAGTGGAATGGAGGTGTGTTGGGAGACAAGGGGATGGTATACCTGTAAATAATGAATAAGCGACCATATACATAAGGATCATGCAGAAGCATTCATCACATAGGCACATGAATGAATGAAATAAAATAAGTTTAAGTGGGACTTGAGAATTAATTTGTAAGCCAAAAATGTCGCTGAACATTGGAGCAACCAGACTGATATCACATGGTCGATTGTTATGTATACATGATGATATTCCAAGACAGAATGATTCTCCTGGTCCCTCTCTTATTGTCCTTGTATGTGTTTCTATAAATAAGATCTATCAAAGGGTCTGTAGAGAACTATCCTTCCTCCAATCTAAAGAGTCCCTCTCTCTCACTCTCTCTCGATCTCGATCGAAAGAACATCCAAGCAGTCAGTTGCAGTGAAAGCAGAAAAAGATGGCAGATTCTAGTGCAATTCATGAGAATCGTTATCATGTTCGCTCCATTAGCATGCCCTCAAATTCTCATCCTACTGCTACTAGTATTGAAGAAGAGCTTAGCAGGCTTAGAGCCTTAGAGTTGTCGACAGTACCAGGATCCCCATTGAAGGCAGAATCAATCTGTGTTGCTTTGTTGGGTCTTGTTGAGTTGTACAAATGTGTAGAGAATTTTCTTCAGATGCCACAAACACAGCAGACCCAGGTCCACCATCAACCAGAGGGTTGGGTAGATGAGTTGATCGAAGGATCAGTCACATTGCTGGATATAGGTGGGACTGCAAGGGACATCTTGTTGCAGATGAAGGAAAATGTAAAAGATCTTCAGTCAGCCCTTCGTAGAAGAAAATTTGAAGAGGAGGTGTTGGGTAGCATGGTTTCCTCATACACTTCCTTTAAGAAAAGGGTGAAGAAGGATGCCAACAGCTGCCTTAAAACATTGAAACGACTGGAAGAGAAATATATATCCTATCCTCTCTTAGATCATGATCATGACTCAACAGTTGTGGTTAGAGTCTTAAGAGAAGTCAGCAGTGTTGCAATTTCTGTCTTCCGGGCTCTATTGTCGTTCTTGTCCACGCCGGAGTCAAAGCCAAAGGTCGGTAGATGGAGTTTCATGTCAAAGTTGATGCAGAGGGGAGTAGTGGCTTGTGACAACCAAGCAGATGTGAGCATGAATGAGGTGGAATCTGTTGATATTGCACTTTTCGCCTTGTCTTGCTGCAATCCAAGCAAAGACGCTGAGGTTGAGAGTTCAAAACTGGCACAAAAGAGGTTGAATGATCTGGAGGTTAGCCTTGAAAGCCTCGAAGAGGGATTGGACTTCCTTTTCAGGCGCCTGATCCAGAGCAGAGTTTCTTTACTCAACATCCTTACCCAATAAAGAGGATTCTCCAATTCACAATTTTGATTTGATCACTCAAACCCGATATGGGCAACAACAATTTTGTAGGGGGTTTGTACACTGATTATACATCAATTCAAATGTACATATATATTTCAGTTCTATACAAAATGAAGTTGACATTGAATCAATTAATTGGCGTTCTTATCTTTATTTATCTACAATTGGGTATTGGTTCTCTTGATGACTAAAAATGTTTATTAGAATAGTAATCCTTTAGGCTATGTTTGGTTTGAAGGAAAAGGTAGGGAAAGGAAGGGAAAGATAGGGATACCAATACAAGGTTTGCAAAGTTATCCTTCCTTTCCCTACTCTTTTCTTAGATTTACCAAAATTCCACTTATCACACCTTATTGTTGTTGCCACCAGTAGTTTCATTTGTATTCTGCTCTTTTAATCCCGTTTCTTTAATTCTATCTAAATGAGACTATGAAAACCAAATGAAATATGGAATTGCAAAAGGTGAGTAGGGGAACTTTTAAACTCGACCAAACTTCTTAGGCCCAATTGAAAAATTCTCGAGCCTACATCCAGATTACAGAATGACAGAAGCATGAGCCTCGCCGACGGCATATTGGGTTTAGCTTCTAGCTGGGCTTATGTCAGGAAAGTCGGTCTTCCATCTAAGATTGGGGTGAGACAAGGCCCAAAGTCCATGTCTAAGAGTTGGCCTGGTTTGGTTCTGAAGAGAGAGGTCTTTTTCCATCTTCAATGACGATGATTCATCATCATCATCCAAGCTTATGGGCTCTTTTCTATCATCAATGACGATTACGATCATGCAAGCTGATGGGGTCAACTACATGAATCCTGTTTTGCCATTTGTTCTTGAATAATTTTATACTAAAATTAAAATAAATAAAGATGATCTAAACTTTACCACCACCCCTATTTCCTTATCATGATACTTTTCCTTTTCCTCCTAATTGATCCCCTTCCAACCATTATCGAGGACTGTACTTAACCCTCCGATGGCCAGACTATAGGCCCTCATTTTTTGATAGTCTAGCAGCCATGTGAGTAACCATACATTATTGATAGACAAGAGTTATCCCTGCGATACACCTAATGCTCACACACATTCACATTTTATTTTTATCTATAATACTATTGTATTTTTTATAATATTTTCCTTTTTTCTTATACAATGCAAGTTTTATTCTCATTCACAGGAAAAACTGTTCTTTGCATCTCATAGGATCCATTCTAGTGCTCTCTAGGTCAATGGTTGGCGCAGCGTGAGTTGCTCGAACAACGATGGTTGCACGAGCAAACCCTCCGACCGAATGTTGGTCGAGAGACCGACCTCACTCATGAAGGATACTCAACGTACGACTTCGATAATACAATAGAATGAATTGATAAAGAAAATATTATTGTTGTTCCTAAAACTTAAAACAAAAGAAGTATTTATAACGTGTCTAAGGACAAATTGTAGAATAAGTAAAATAACAATCTTCGATACTAAGTAGAAGTCTTCGATGCCCCTCATCCGACAATGGATATCTAGCATAGGAATTCCTCCCTAAGACGGATCTGGCGCCGATTGGTCATGAGCTGGCACTCCATCATTCACCTCCACTTGGAAAGGACTCGACCTCGAGTCATGATCAGGATATGCAAGCATCACCTCAGGCAAATAACGATGAAGATCAGCAACATTAAACATTTTGGAATTACCCATATGATTTGGCAAGTACACTACGTAAGCATTGTCATTGATCTTCTAAATAATCTTGTACGGGCCATACTTCCTAGGATTTAGCTTGCTATGCTTCCCAACAGGTATGCGCTCCTTCCTTAAGAACACCATGACTTCATCACCGACTTCGAACACCTTGTACTTTCGATGCTTGTCAGCTGCCAGTTTATACTTCTCATTGGCTCTTTGAAGTTTTTGCTCTACTTCCTCTTGTACTGACTGAATCTGACCTGCCAACTGCTCAGCTGTAGTACTAAGACCTAGTACCTTGGGTAGCTTCACCAAATCCAAAGCATGGTTAGGTACTTTAATATAAACAATAGAAAATGGTGATCTACTTGTAGAGCTATGAACTGCATTGTTGTAGGCAAACTCTGCTTGAGCTACAGCAAAGTCCCACTACTTCGGCCTCTTTCTGCAAATACTACGAATCAGGTTACCCAGAGTTTGATTCACCACTTCTGTCTATCCATCAGTCTTTGGATGAGCTGTACTATTGAAATTCAAAGACGAGTCAAATAACTTCCACAAAGTAATCTAGAAGTGACTCAAGAACCTTGTATCTCTGTCTGATGTAATGGTCTTAGGCACCCCATGCAAACGAACAACCTCCCTCCATGCAAACAAACAACCTCCCTAAAGAATAGTTTGGTTGTTGCTGTTGCATCCGCAGTCTTCTTACATGGAAGGAAGTGTGCCATCTTGGAAAACCTGCCAACAACCACGAACACGGAGTCCATGTTTTATGGAGTTTTTGGCAAACCCAACACGAAATCCATCGAAAAATCTTCCCAGATAGTAGTAGGAACTAGTAAAGGCATGTAAAGACCAATATTCTGAGCCTGTCCCTTATCTGTCTGACATATATAACACCTACTCATGATAGTAGCCACATCTCTCCTCAGCTTAGGTCAGTAGTAACACCACTTGACAGCCTCAATCGTCTTGTCCCTCCCAAGGTGTCCTGCTAAGCCACCACCATGCAAATCCCTAATGACTTTCTCGTGAAGGGATGTGCATGAAATACACAATTGGTCTCCCTTCATAGGAAACCCATCATGCACGTAAAAGTCACCTGATGGTTGCCTGGCCATGCATGCACTTCTCCCAAACCTACTTGAAGTCTTCATCTTGAGCGTACAGATCTCTCAAACACTCAAAACCCACAATCTCAATGCTAAGGGTCTTAATTAGGGCCACACGTCTACTCAAAGCATCTGCCACCATATTCTGCTGTCCCGTCTTATACACAATCTTGTATGGGAATTTATCAACAAAAACAGGCCACCTAGCATGTAGATCACTCCTCAATTGTTTTTGATTACTTAGATACTTAAGGGCTTGATGATCGGTGTAAAGGACAAGCTCTTTAGCAATCAAATAGTGTTCCCATGTCTTCAATGCCTTCACAACAACATAAAACTCTTTATCACAAGTAGACCACTTCTTTCTAGCCTCACATAGCTTCTCACTAAAGAAAGTGATTTGTCTCTTCTCTTGTGATAATACAACCCCTATACCCACTCCACTAGCATCACACTCAACCTCAAATAACTTGTCAAAGCTTGACAGAGCTAAGACAAGAGCGGTACATAACTTCTCCTTTATTAAAGCAAAACTTTGCTCTTGTTCCTCTCCCCACTGGAACTTACCTTTCTTCAAACACTCATTAATAGGAGCTACTATACTACTAAAGTGTCTAATAAACCACCTGTAGAAAGTTGCTAGCCCATGGAAACGCCTCACACCACTCACATTCTTTGGAGTTGGCCACACTCTAATGGTTCGCACTTTCTCCTCATCTACTTTAATCCCATACTTATAATGAAACCCAAGAACAATAAACTATCACTCATAAAAGTAAATTTTTTCAAATTAGCATATAGTTTATTTTCTCTCAGCGCACTCAATACCCCTTGGATATGTCTCATGTGCTCATCAATAGATTTACTATAAATGAAAATATCATCAAAATACACCATAACAAATTTACCAATGAAAGGATGTAGTACCTGATTCATCAATCTCATGAAGGTGCTTGGTGCATTGGTTAGTCCAAAAGGCATGATTAACCATTCAAACAATCCATCCCTTGTCTTGAAAGTTGTCTTCCATTTGTCTCCGGAATGGATTCTAATCTGATGATAACAACTTCTGAGATCAATCTTGGTAAAGACCACAGCCCCATCAAGTTGATCAAGCATGTCATCTAGCCTAGGAATGAGAAACTTGTAGCCAATAGTGATTTTGTTGATTGCTCTGCTGTCAACACACATCCTCCAACTCCCATCTTTCTGCGGTGTCAATAATGCCGGCACCGCACAAGGACTCATGCTAACTTGGATGTGCCCTTTTTTCAACAACTTCTCTACCTTCTCCCGTAAGATCTCATTCTCCTTAGGACTCATCCTAGAGTGTGGCAGATTAGGTAGGCTAGCACCAGGAATAAAATCAATGTGGTGTTGAATGTCTCACATGGGTGGTAGCTCATTAGGTAAATCTTCAGGAACTACATCATGAAACTCGTCGAGCAATCCTTGCACTTCCACTGGAATTTTGTTCACTCCTAGTGGCTCACTCACACTCTCCCCTTTTATAACCAGTAAGTGGACCTCGCGGGTATCTTTACACTCCCTTACAAACTCAGAGTGGTGATGCGTTATGGTAAGAAAGTTCCTCCCCTCCACTTTGGAAGCTTTGGTTTGGTTCTTTTCTGCCATACGCAACAATGTATAGCGCACACCCTCTTTCTCAAGCTGGTATGTGTTCTTCCTACCCAAGTGTTTAGCATCTACATCAAATTGCCAAGGCCTACCAAGCAAAATATGGCAAGCATCCATATCCACAATATCACAATAAGCCTCATCAGTATACTTACCAATAGAGAATGGAACCTTGCAGCGTTCCTCCACATGTACACCACCAACTTCCTTGATCCAACCAATCGTGTAAGGGTCCGGGTGTTTCTTAGGACTTAGTTGCAACTTCTTCACCACATCTCTGCCAATAATGTTCTCCTGGATGCCACTATCAATAATCAATTCAAACAGTTGTCCTTGCACCGTACACCTGGTGCGAAACAACTGGTGTCATTGTGTGTCATCCCCATTTTTTTGAGAGAACATAAGCTTCCTTACAACACATATGTACTCTTCGTGTTCATAAACATCTCCTTCGTCCTCTCCATTGGGCCCACAATACACTTCATCCCCACAAACTTCTTCCTCCTCCCTTTCTACCATGTTAACTGCTTTCCTTGTAGGACAATCACTAGACCTATGTCCAACCTCATTACACTTGAAACACTTAAAAGGAGCAGGTCTTGCATAAGGATTAATGTTTTTAGGAGGGTTTGAAGTGTTACCTCTAGTGCTTCTTCCCATTGCAGCCTTATTGGTGTTAGCTACATTAGGCGGGTTGGGGGGTTGCACCCCTTGAGTTGGCTTGCCCTTATCAGCCCAGGTCCTCTCTTGAGACATCAACTCAACTTTCAAAGCTAAGTTCCTTGTTTCCTGTACACTCATAACCATCTAGACTCCAATCTTGTCTCGAATAGCGGGCCTCAAACCACTCAAATAACGAGTTGCTTGTTGATTGTCACTTTCTGACAGTTGGTTCCTCTCGGCCAGTCTCAGAAACTCTGAGGTGTACTCATTCACACTCCTCATTCCATGCGCATATCTTTGATATGATTCAAACATGTATTGTTGGTAATCAGGAGGCAAAAACCTACCTCTTATTAATTGTTTCATGCGTCTCCATGTTTGAACTGGACCTCTTCCTTCTCTAATCCGAGTCTCCCTCATTCGTTCCCACCAGACAGATGCTCCTCCCTTCAATCGAAAAGCTACTAGTTTCACCCTTCTTTCTTCTGGGATCTCCATGTACTCAAAGAAACGATCTACCTCGGTAATCCAATCTAGAAGACCTTCTATATCCAGCTCTCCACTAAAAGTAGGGATATCCACTTTTAGTTTAAACTCGTCATTATACCGGTGTCGATTAAAATTGCCATGATACCGCCAATTCCTATCAGTCCTACCATCCCCGGGATTAACTGGAGCAATGCCGAACTCTAGCTCATCATCGCTATCATCATCAATAATAGGGTTCCTGGGTAACTGAGGTATAGGATCAATGATCGGCCTACCGTGGTTGTCTTCTCCAGCTTGATTCAATGCATTATTCCCATTCCTTGGAGCATCCTCTCGCAACACAGTCCGTTGTTGTCCAGCGATCTCTGCCAACTGTTGCTCAATGTTCAATTGCTTGTAACCCCTGATCTCCATCACAGGGTTGGTTGTGACTGCTACCATCTTGGTTGGCCATCTGATTGGGCAAACTCCCGCTCTAATACCACCTGGCGCAGCGTGAGTTGCTTGAAAAGCGATGGTTGCACAAGCAAACCCTCCTGTCGAATGTTGGTCGAGAGACCGACCTCACTCACGAAGGATACTCAATGTATGACTTTGATAGGACAGTAGAATGGATTGATAAAGAAAATATTATTGTTGTTCCTAAAACTTAAAACATAAGAAGTATTTATAACGTGTCTAAGGACAAATTGTAGAATAAGTAAAATAACAATCTCTGATACTAAGTAGAAGTCTTCGATGCCCCTCATCCAACGATGGATATCTAGCATAGGAATTCCTCCCTAAGACTGATCTGGCGCTGACTGGTCACGAGCTAGCACTCCATCAATGGTGATTAGACAATTTGGTCTGGTATAGGCTGGATGATCAATTGAAATGGTCTATGATTAGTGAGACACATGTTTGTATTGAAGTGTGATTAGAGAATACATATGTATACCTTTTTTAGTCATAATATCATTTTATTTGAAATTCATAATTTATATAGTTATTAATAATTATATCTAATTTGATTTTATATGTAATTTAAATAAATAATTTAGGTTTACTTTGTAATTTAGAAGTCTTTATAGTGACTTTTTATATATTTGAATTTGGAAATTGAATTACAAGGACTAACTTGATCCTCTGAAGTGGATACTTTTTTTAAGTACCCATATGTCTAAAATTAGCTTGGAGTGGATAAATTTTTTTTAGGTAGTTGTGTTTAAAGTTAGCACTTTTTTCATAGAATCAAGTAACTACTCTTACTTTTTTTGAGAGTGGATAGATAGGTCTCAGGAAGAAAAGTTTTGTTTGAGAATGGGATAATTACTTTGAATGCTTTTTGCAAGAAAATAACATGTCACTTGTATGTGGGAGAAGCTCTCTACTCTAAGGGCTCTGTTTTAAAATATACTAGTGAATGACCCCGTACTAAGTACAAAAATCAGTAATGTTATATTTACATTATGAAATCAATAATGTTAAATTTATATTTATTAATATTTATTTCAAAATATAGCTTTTCAATATAATTATTAGAATATGAATAGTTTTCTTTTGTTATGATAAGTAGAGGGTTAATGATAAAATGAGATTGATAGATTGTAGGTAGAAGTGGTTGTGGATAACCACTTTTGCATTTTCTGCATTTTTTAGGAATGCATTGAAAATGGTGGTAGTGGATTGTGGGCTTTAACAACAACTTCTCAGAAAATGCCACGTGTCAAGCTTTCTAGAAAAATGAGAAGGCCATGTGTCTGAATGGTGAGGGGTTGTAGCTTGGTAGTGGGTTGTGGGCTTTAGCAAGAATTTCTCAGAAATTGCCACGTGTCTAGCTTTCTATAAAATGAGAAGGCCACTTGTCTAAATGGTGATGGTAGATTATGGGCTTTAACAACAACTTCTCAGAAAATGCCATTACCTAAATTTGAAAAAGCCACGTGTCTGAATGGTGGGGCTATAGCCTGAAAGCCTTCCTTTAATATGATCTTCTAGAGTGGATACTTTTTTATAAGTACCCATATGTCTAAAATTAGCTTGGAGTGGATACATTTTTTAGGTAGTTGTGTTTAAAGTTGGCACTTTTTTCATAGAATCAAGTAACTACTCTTACTCTTTTTGAGAGTAGATAGACACATCTCAGAAAGAAAACTTTTGCTTGAGAGTGGGATAACTACTTTGAATGCACTTTCATGAGAAAATAAGATGCCACTTGTATGTGGGAGAAGCTCTCTACTCTAAGGGCTATGTTTTAATATATATGTAGTGTAGTGAGGAATTATTGTTGGTTTGCATGCAAATTTGTTTCTATGATAAAAAAGAAGCCTTAGTAGGGAATTGTAATTAGCAAAGTTGAAGAGCCTATGAAGAAACCTTCCATGAGACAAGTCATTTGGATTGAGAGAGACAAGTACGGAGAAAATTTTCTGTATGTATTGTGTGAAGGGATGGGAGGTCCATCATATGGATGGCTGAACCCTGTAGAAATGTTTGGAAAGTTTTCAAAAATTTCTTTACTCCCATTCGGGAATCCTATTCCCAATTTAGAAAACTGCATTTTCAAGGTTCGTTCATGTAACCAAACCGGACCAAATCTAAAACCAAAATAAGGAAGGGATACACCTGATACAGAATCCACACAAGAATGTTCTTCCTAACATAAGTGTTCACGCCCAAAGAGAGTAATAAATCCTTCCTTCACTAAAGATGACACAGTTTAGGGTGAGGTAGGATCAGTTGGCAATTCTTCACCAAGAATTAGTTTTTCTTCAACAAGAATCGAATGGGACAGTGAGCAAAACTTCTAAGTTTTTTCTTCTGGCAAGAAACAATATCAAGATCAAATCATGATCCAATCCAAGAACTGGAGATCGAACAGGGTGGGGTAGCAAGAGCAGGAAGAAAAAGAGCAGAAGGCAAGAGCAGTCTAACTGAGTTGTCTTCTCTCTGTATTCAATGAATGTGTTTTTGGACGTTTGCCCTGCTCTCTTATTTATAGCCTTAAAGAGAAAATTTCCTAATCCCATTAGGAGTTTCCTAATCCAAATATTTTATTTGAATCTGAACTTTTTAAGTGATAAGGATAATTCCTTATCTTATCTGTAGATAAAGATCATCATTCCTAATCAAATTAGAAGTTCCTTTGATCCAAATCTTTATTTGGATCTAGACTCTTTAAGTGGATAAGGATAATCCCTTATCTTATCTTCTGATCCAAATCCCAGATTTGCCCCTATTTAATTAATCTAATTAACCCAGTTCGAAATGGGCTTTTAGGCCCATTAAGCTTTTAGGCTCACTTCCACTTTAATGCTAGCTAGCTTGGCTCTCTTTGTATGGTGTGGGGCCCTATCATGATCTACACACCAGCCACATGGGTTCAACTTAGTCTCAGTTACAATGCCTAGCCGAATTCACTACTGAATGCAATGAACCCTTGAGTCCATAACCATGGACTTTTAATGGGCCCAACATTTACACTAAATGGTCATTGGGTCCAGCCATCTTATGAATGCCCAAGGACTATGGGCAGATGATAGATTAGCCCATCAGGTATAATCCTCAATGGTCTTACACTTAACTTCTTAGCTCATAATGATCAAACACTGCCCGATAAGAGATGACCTCTCCCTCAGCTGCAAGGTGTAGTGCTGCACTCTCTACTCACATGGATCCCAGGAATTAAAACTTTTTGCAAACATTTTGAAACCATAATATATATATATATATATATATATATATATATATATATATATATATATATATATATATGTATATCTCTATATAAATATATTTTGCAAAACAAATTTCAATGGTTGAAATCAACTACCGGCAGTTTAGGTTTCCATCAGAGAGAGTGCATCCCCGATCATTCACTTTGTCTGACAAAGGGGTTGATTCTGTCACTATGATCATCCACTCAGATGAATTCTTGGACTGTCCCAACATACCCAAGTTTTGACCCCCTCTAAGGATCTCACTGATTGACATATCAAAGACACCCCTCTAAAGGTTAGGTGTAACATTCTAGTTTTGCCCATCTATCTCCAAGGTCCAAGGCAGTACTGGAATTTTGGTCTGGTTCAAGGTTTCAAAAAAACCCACACTACATGTACCTCAGGTCTCACCTTGGCAACTGAGACAAGCCACCCCAACCAAATTAGCAATACATCAATGTCAGCCTTGGCAGGAAAAATCTCCCCAGATATATCCAACAGTTGTGAAGATTCTAAACTAACACGAGTCTCATATATGTCCAATTTAAGGGTGTTACACAGAAACATACCACAATAACATGAATCAAATATGTACTTTATTCATTTACAATATATGTCATAATGTACATCATGTTGATTAGAGCTAAGGGCATACATTGTCTAACGTTGTGTGCTTGGTGAATAATGATTTTTTAGCTTAGATGTTGGTTTGTTCCTTACTTGTATAAGTTTATTATTGTTAAAGTTCTTAGAAACCCAACAATAAGATAACAATTGGAATGTAGAGAAAGTAGAAGGAACTCTGGGGGGAACCCAGTGAGATAACTTCAAAGCTCAAGTTAGTATTCTCTCAAAGGCAAAGTAAAAGACCAGATGGCGCAAAGTTCACATACCTTGTTGTCGGGGGTAGGGGAACTTTTATAACCACTTCGCGCACTCACTCCGAAGCCCCTGTCAGGTCGGGTGTCGTCTATTCTGCTGGGACAGAACCGCCACTGCTCCTTGTTGGAGCCATCTCTGTAACTAGAGATGGCGGTGTCAGGTGGCTATGGCAGGTGGCCGTTTGAAGTGCGGCCGTCAAGCATCAGATCCCAAGTCAGTCAGGAGCGCCACCCCTGGGTACGAACTTCCTCGGTGTCAGGCATGGTACGGTTTGTTCAGTTTGGCATCCTGGAGGCAAAGTGTTGGAGTGGTGAGCGAGGTGAAGTCTTGAGTTCGGAGGTATGTCCTGTATTGCCATAGTGCAGAGTAGTTCAGTGAGGTGAGTCCCGAGCTACTATAAGACAGGCCAGTCCGGCGAGGTGTGTCCTGAATTGCTATAAGGCAGGCCAGTTCGGTGAGGTGTGTCCCGAACTGCAGGCGGGCCAGTTCGGCGAGGTGTGTCTCGAACTACTATATGGCGGGACAGTTCGGGTTACTGTCTGAGTGGCTTGGGGCCTAAGGGAGAGTTCGGGCTCCTAGTAGGGAGTTCGGACCGTTGGTAGGGGAGTTCGGTCCGCTGATTTCTCCCCTTGGTGCTCGCGCCTTAGGCATGTTTTAGTGCCGAGCTGTTGCCTTTGCTACGTGTTACGTAACTATGAGGTCGGGCCAAATCTTCCTTCATCAATTGTCCCCCACTCCTCACACCAAGGGTCTTGCCCTAGCGCGAGGAGTTCGCGAGGTGGTAGGTGGATTTGTCCCGTTCTTCGAATCTTGATAGCGCGAGGTACTTTGTCAGGGTTCTTCGGTTTTCTAGAGTGTCCAAAAAGGTGGGAGATGTGCCTACATGCTTACAAATGTTGACAGACGTGGCAGCGTGCGTTTATTTTAAATTTCAAAAAATCACGCCGTTGGGAACGTGACAGCGGGTCTTTTGATTTTGACAAAAGTGCGCCACTACCGTTTTGAGGAGACGTGCGCTGTTAGTTGTCAGTTGTAGAAAGACGTGTGTGGCGCACTGTCAGTTTCAGAAAGACGTGCACCGGCACATCGTCGGTTTCAGAGAAACGTGCATTGATGTTTCATCCATTTTAGAGAGACGTGCGCCAATCACGTCTCGGTCTCAGGGGACGTGCAGTCAACACAAATGTGGGCCGTCAGATTGACTTTGATCTGCACTGTTGGTTCTTGGTTACTATAGCTATAAATAGTAGGGGACCCCAGTCGATTTCTCACTTCTGCGGTTTGCTTCTTGAGCTCGCGTCCAATTTTTCAGCTCGCGCCCAGGCCTTTCAGTTTGCCTCTAGGCTTGTTATTTCGCCTCCAAGGTCTTCTTGCTTGTTTCAGTTTCCGGAGCCTTCGAAACATTTTTTGGGTGAGTACTTTCTTGAATCCACCTTTTCTCCTTGATGTCTAGCTTGGATAGCTCAGACGATTCTTCGAGTAGGTCTGATGTAGGTTCTATGAACCGAGTCTCATCCCCCGATGGCCTTAGTGATCCTGAGGTGGAACTTGAGGATGACTTCGAACCCGTAGGCCGAGCCGCTTTGGGCAATTTGGCGTCTACCTCTCGTCGAGGTCGGATGTTAGATAGGTTTGATCCTTCTACCATGATGCCGAAGGAGCTCCAATCTCTTATTATTTCTTACCATTTGCCTGGCGGGTACGCCTATTTCATTCCTTCGGGTAGCTTTCCTTGGGAACACGGTCCTGATGAGATCGTGATATTTCGGGAGCAGCTTGCTGCGAGGCTGTGATTGTCTTTCCACCCCTTCTTGTCGAGGTCATAAACCACTTCGGCGTTACCGTTGTCCAGTTTCATTCGACCTCTATTTGGAACTTGGTGGGGACAACCTCCCTTTTTTGCGAACAGGGCTTCCCTTTAGACTTGGAGATATTTTCCTCTATTTTAATGCTCAAGAAACAAGCGGGTTTTTTTCCCGGGGGAAGACGGGCATATTACTTGTCTCCTCGCCCTAGTTTTAAGCTTCTGCACGAACTTCCCAACAAGGTCCCGGCATGGAAGCGGGACTACTTCGAGGTGCGAAGTAGACAAGGGTGGCCTTTTTAGACCGGGTGGGGGGAGGCCGCTCTTGATTCTGGTGTCACTCTCAATAAAGAGACAGTGAAGGGCCTCCGGCAATGGGCATGGCAAGGGTTAAAATTCCATCATTACCTAACAGAGGCCAGGCTTATTGCGGCCGGCCTGAGTTCGTGTAGGTTTCTTGCTCAGAGGTTTCTTGTTCACTTTGTTCCTTCATTTTTTCTGATGCCGAACTCTTTTCTGCAGGTGTGATGGACTCAGAGAGGACTCGTGGGGGGCGCCTATTCCAAGGCATGAAGAGGAGGAAGCGGGTCACCAAAAGAACTCGTACCGAGCTGCCCCAGGAGGAGCCACAAGTTCCAGACCACACGCTGGAGGATCTGCCCAGGGAGCCCGAGGTGGCTCCTTCAATGCAAGAAGCAGCAGGGGCCCCTTACGCCGAGACCACTCACACAGGTGCTCCCGCCTATTCTAGTGATCCTGCTTATCCTGGGTTCGCTCATATGCGAACTGGGCCCTTGGGCTTGGGAGCTCAAGGGGAGTTCAGGAGCGTGTTGTCACCGAACTATGCTCTTCAAAAGAGTAGGGAGGCCACCTTCCCCGAGGAGATCGTGGCGTGGACCGATCTTCCCTTGAACTAGATTGCCTGCCGTGCTGTAACTCATGCTATGGTGGTGAGTCAAATTTCGTCTGCCCTCTTTGTTTTCTATCCTTCTTACTGTCGTTAATCCTATCCTTTGCTCCTTTTGGTAGGTGAACTCTTCTATTCATGCCTTAGCGGCCTAGGTGGAGAGGAGCTCGAGGTAGGTGCGAGCTGCCGAAGAGGCCTTTCGTGCTGCCGAGGCGATTACCCGAGCTGCCGAGGCGGCCGCTCATGCTACCAAAGAGGCTACTCGCGTTGCTATGGCCAGGCAGGCGATGTCTCAGTGGGATGCCGAGGCCATGGGGGTAGTTGTGAAGCATATGATAGATCTGAGGTTGAACCTGCAGCATCGGGTCGAATATCTTCAAGAGGACATCAGGGAGAAAACGTAGATCTTTTCCCAAGGTATCGAAGATGCCAAGAAGAAGGCCGTTGAGGACTATATCGCTTCGCCTCGTTTTGACGACCTGATGGTGGATTCTTATAGAAGGGGATTCAAACTGAGCCAGTGGATGATCCAAAACACTTACCCGACCTTGATATTAGTGCCATATCCACTTCGCGTATAACCTAGGAAATGGCCAACGCTGCTGATGGCGAGCTGGATTTTGAGGGCGAGGTAGGGCCTTCGGGAGTCGTTGAAGTGCCTTCTGATGGGGAAGAAGTAGTTCTGGGCTTGTAGAATTTTTTTTTGTACTCTTCCTTTTCTTGCAATGAAATAGACAATCTTTTTGGTTAAGTGTTGTTCTTTTTTCTGAACTGATAATATGCCTGATTTTTTTCTTGCCCGGGTAATTGCACTCGCGCGACTTGTTTCAGTGTTTAATACTTAGTCTCTACTTTGCTTTAGTCTTTTGACTGATATTTTGTCGAACTGATAATATGCTCGACTTTTCTTTGCTTGCCTATGCCGAGGTTCCTCTTGTTAGCTCGGCATCCTGGCCCTTAGGTTCTCATAGAGATTTCATCCACTTCGCTTGGTGGTTTATAGGTAGTATCGCCTTAAGTTAACGATATTCCACGCTTGGGGTACTTGTTTGCCTTCTAAGGTTTCGAGCTCGTATGCCCCCCGAGCGCTCTCTTTACTCTATAGGGCCCTTCCCAATTTGGTCCAAGTTTGCCCACGCCGGGTTCTGGCACCGTAATCTTACGGAGAACTAGGTCACCGACTCGGAAGCTTCACTTCTTTACTCTGGCATTGTAGTACCGAGCTACCTACTGCTGATAGGCCATTGTCCGGATGTGCGCGAGGTCTCTTACCTTGTCCAGTAGGTCGAGGTTGGTACGTAACCCATCTTCGTTCGTCTGATCGTCATATGTTTCTAGTCGTAGTGTAGGTACTTTGATTTCCGCTAAGATTACCGCTTCAGTGCCGTAGGTGAGGTTGAAGGGTCTCCCGTGGTGGTTTTTTTTGTAGTTCGGTGATCCCATAGAACACTTGGGAGGTCTTCCGCCCACAACCTTTTAGCTCGGTCTAGACGTTCTTTCAGTCCATGTAAGACGGCTCTGTTCATTACTTCTGTCTTACCGTTTGCCTGCGGGTGCGCGACCGATGTGAAGTTCTGCCAAATTCCCATACTCTGGCACCATTCATGGAACTTGATATCCTTGAACTGCTTGCCATTGTCGGAGATCAGTACCCGAGCTAACCTGAAGCGACATACTATGTTCTTCCAAAAGAAGTTCTATATGTTTCGAGTTGTAACTGTTGCTAGAGGTTTGGCTTCTATCCGCTTTGTAAAGTAATCTACTGCCACTACTAGGAACTTTCTCCCACCTGTTGCTGGCGGAAATGGCCCTAGGAGGTCGATGCCCCATTGTGCAAAGGGCCATGGGCTGACGAGGTATTTGAGGTCGGAAGCGGGTTGATGGTGGATATTGGCGTGCTTCTAACACCTTTCGCATTTTCTGACGAGCTCGACGGCTTCTGCCTTCATCGTTGCCAGTAGTATCCTTGTCGAAGTGCTTTTTGAGCGAGTGCTCTGCCCCCCAGGTGTCCGCCGCACAGACCTTCATGAGTGACGCGGAGTACGAGCTCGGCTTCGGCAGGTCGTAGGCAACGCAAGTAGGGGAGCATGTAGGACCATCGGTACAACCATTCGTCAATTATGACATATTTGACTGCCTGGCGCTGCACCCTCTTGGCCGCATTGCGGTCTGTAGGGAGGGTTTCATCTAGCAAGAAGCTCGCGAGTGGGTCAATCAAGCTCAACTCTGCTTCAAGGATGGGAGTGACCTCCTCTGCCCCACCGAGAATACTAGGCCGAGGTAAGTCCTCTATGTACACGGTTCTCATCTTGTTGTGACTCGTGTTGGCTAACTGGGACAAAGTGTCAGCCTTAGTGTTCTCTGACCTCGGGATTTTCCTGATGAAGTGTGACTGGAAGTTGAGCAGGGCCTCTTTTACTTTCGCTAAGTATGCGATCATGGAGAGCTTGCGTGCTTCGTACTCGCTCGTAACCTGGTTGACCACGAGCTGGGAATCGCTATAGATGACTATGTGCTTTGCTCTTACCTTTTAAGCTAGGTTCAGCCCGGCTATCAGTGCTTCGTACTCTGCCTCATTGTTGGATGCCGCGAACTCAAAGCGTAGTGCATATTCCAATTTTGTGCCACCCGTGCCGCATAAAACTATTCCAGCCCCATTGCCCTGCTAGTTCGAGGAACCATCTACGTGAAGGATCTAGGGCTCCTTATCCAGTTCGCGCTTGGCCTGACCAGGAGAGATGCCACACTGGCTGCTACTTCACGGGTTTCAGACTCTATTGGCCTAGGAGCTCCGGGTTCACCCGAACTAGGGATCTCGGACTCAACCTACTCAGGGGCTTTGAGGCTGAATGTGCACTCGGTGATAAAATCTGCTAAGGCTCGGGACTTAATGGCGGTTCATGGTTTGTAATGGAGATCGTACTCACTGAGTTCGATGGCCCACTTCGTTAGCCGATCGGAAACCTTGGGCTTGAGCAAGACTTGTCTCAAAGGTTTGTCAGTTACGACGATGATGGTGTGAGCTTGGAAGTACGAGCGGAGTTTTCGAGCTGAAATCACCAGTGCATACGCTATTTTTTCTATCTACGGGTATCTCGTCTCTGCTCCCTATAGAATTTTACTAACGTAATAGACAGGCCGCTGGACCCGATCTTCTTCCTTTCTTAGTACCGAACTGACCACCTCGTCGCTCACCGAGATGTATAGTTCTAAGACCTCACCCTCCTCGGGTTTGGCTAAGGTTGGCACAATGGTGAGGTAGGTTTTTACCTCGTCGAATGCGAGCTGGCAATCTCGGATCCATTCGAACCCTTTGCCTTTGATTGCCTTAAAGAAAGGCAGGCAGCGGTCTGCCGATTTGGACATGAAGCGGCTCAAAGCAGCTATGCGGCCGTTTAGCCTCTGAACCTCTTTTACTTTTCGGGGTGGTCTCATATCTAGGATGACCTTTATTTTGTCCGGGTTGGCCTCAATACCGTGCCGGTTGACAATGTACCCTAGGAACTTACCCGAGGTGACACCGAAGACACACTTGTTTGGGTTCAATCTCATTTTATATTGACGCAGAATTTGGAAGACAGAATTTAAGTCTATTATTAATTCCTGTGAGAACTGTGTTTTGATGACCATGTCATCTACATAACATTCTATTTTCGTGTCAATTAAGGGCCAAAAAAGATTATTTACAAGTCTTTGGAAGGTCGCCCTACCATTCTTTAGTCCGAAGGGCATGACCTTGTAACAGTACAAGCTGAACTCGGTTATGAAGTTGGTTTTTTCCTCGTCAGACTGGTCCATCTTGATTTGGTTGTAGCCTGAGTAGGCGTCCAAGAAGCTTAGCAGCTCATGTCCCAAGGTCGCGTCCACTAGGCGGTCAATTCGGGATAGGGGAAGTAGTCTTTAGGGCAAGCTCGATTCAGGTCGGTGTAGTTGACGCACCTGCGCCACTTGCCATTTGCTTTTTTCACCAGCACTGGGTTGGCTACCCAGCTCAGGTAATGAGCTTCCCTTATGAAGTCCGCTGCAAGGAGCTTTTCGACTTCTTCATTGACCGCCCTCCAGCACTCCGGGGATAAGTTGCATTTCTTCTGTCTAATGGGTCTGACTATAGGGTCAGTGTTAAGTTTGTGAGTTGTAAGGCCAGGGTCAATACCGGGCATATCCGCCGCGGACCATGCAAAAATATCTAAATTTTGAAGTAAGAAATTCACCAATTCAGTTCGTAGAGGCTCCTTGACGGAAGCACCGATCTATAGTGTTTGCGCCGGATCTGTAGCTGAGGTCGGGACTGCGACTATTTCCTCCATGGGCAAAGCTCATTCCTCACCCTACTCCGTAGGCCGCTCTAATTCGAGGTCATTGCTGCCTTGGTTTTTCCCTTTAGGGCGGCAACATAGCATTTGCGGGACTTCAACTCGCTTCTCTGCAACTGTAATTGGTTGAACGCCGATTTGAAGAGGATGTGCGTCGAACTGCCTGAGTCCACAAGTACGCGCCGGACTTCAAAGTTGCTGATCCTTAGTTTTATGACGAGCGCATCGTCATGGGGATAGTGAACACCTCGCATGTCATCTTCTGTGAAAAAGATCGGTTCTTCCGTCTTCGGCCTCTTTGGAGGGTTCTGCTCCTCTTGGGCCACCTCGCAAACTGACGTCTATATTGCTGCTGATGTGCAACCTGCTACCACCAAACCGCCCACTATCACGGGGATGGTTCCCCGAACTAGCCTCTCTTCTGGGGGAGGTCGCTGCAAGGCTTCGGCCGGTCTCGGGGGCATCCTTTCCGTGTTCCCCTTGCCGACCTGCTTTATTATTATTGTCATTATGTACAAAATTTTTCAAGTATCCGGGACGGATGAGGCCCTCTATCTCGTCCCAGAGATTATTACATTGTTCAGTACTATGACCGTGATCTTTATGAAAACTACAGTATAAATTTTTATTTCTATCATTTGGATTACTCTTTAGGCAAGGTGGCCACTTTATGTAGGGGGGATCCTTGATCATCATCAAGATCTCCGTCCGCCTTGTGTTCAATGGCGTGTAATCCGTTTTAACTGCTAAGGGAGCTTGGGACGGCTGGCTTGGCTTCGCCTCTCGGGCCTGGCATCTTCTGTCGCCTGGGTTGGAGGGCTCACCTTCTCTTCTTCTTTTTTTGATCCCGCCTTCGGTTCTTTGGTTGATTTCTTCCTTTGTTCTCATGAACTTGCCTACGAGCTTGAGGAAATCGGCCACGGTTGCTGGCTGGCTGGCCACCATGTGCCATTTGAATTTTTTGTGCGTTACCCCTCTTTTGGCCGCTGCGAGCTGTACCTCGGGGTCTAACCGTGGTATTTGCAAGCATGCTTCATTGAACCGCTTGATGTAGCTCCAGATGGGTTTTCCTTCCCTATGGATTACCCCAAAGATGCTTTCCTCGGTTCTGGGGCACTGCTTACTGGTAACAAAGTGTGCGGTGAAGATCTGCACGAACTAGGCCTAGCTTCTTATTGACCCGGGAGCTAGGTTCCGGAACCAGGTGCGAGCCACCCCCTTGAAGGTGGTGATGAAGGCCACACACATGCATGACTCACTGGCCCTAGCGAGGTGCATTTGTGACTGGAATGTGTCGACGTGGTCGTTGGTGTCAAAGGACCCATCATACTTGTCCAGAGATGGAAGTTTGAAGTCTCTTGGCATGGGGACTGCCAAAAGTTCTACTGAAAGAGGGGAAGGAACTGAGAGAATTGGGACAATTTTTACCTCGTCCGAGCTCGTCTCTTCCTTGCCTCTGAGCTCGGGTAGGACATGGGTAGCAGTTCGATGACTTCGCCGGCGCCTTTTTGAGCAGGCCTGGTGCTAGCGCTGCTGGCCTCCATGCTGCCGAGCTCGATGGGCCCGAAATGTTGGCCTGCTGCTAGGGCATTGAACCGGTTCTCCGTGAGTGGGAACTTGGGCTTGGAGCGCCAAGGTGACTTTGTGTGCAAGGTTCCTGACCCACCTGCGAGTTGCTAGGCGGAGGTGATTTTTCTTTGCTTTCGGCCTGGGATGAGGCCTGGCTATTAGGGGGGTTCTGGGGTTGGGAAGTTTCTCCTAGGTGAGGTCGTCCACCTTGAGGGGAGGCCTTAATCGGCTTCGAAACAGGGTGCCGGGAGGGGAGCAGTGACTGGTTTAAGGGTAGCTGAGCGAATTGCTACTTATAATGGTGTTGGGAGAGGTGGTGCAGTACCTGGTGTTGCTGGAGTTGGTGCTGCTGGAATTGTTGAATTTGGGCTTGCATTGCCCGCATGCATTGCATTAGGTCGTCCAGCTGGTTCTGGCGGGTTGCCAATGGGACAGCAGTTGGTTCAGCGAAGTTTGTTTCATTAGGGAGTGGAAGAGGGGTGTTCAACGAAGGAGGGTTCAGGGGCGCCATTGCTTGTGGCACATTCAAACTGGGGATCCCATCCACTGAAAGAGGGATGGTGAACTGCCCAATGCACACCACGAGAACTTGGAGTTGCTCTCCGTGGTGGCCGTTTCTGTTCCACGTTTGGCACTGTTGGAGGAGGCCATGGGTGTTGGAGTTTTCTAAAGAAGGGTAGGTAAGAGAGGTAAGAGAGATAAGAGAGATTTAAAGGGAGGCTTTTAGAAGCGTTCCCACAGATGGCGCCAATTGATGGAGCGCAATCCGGCCGGTCTTAGTTGTCAACGATTTCGCCTCTGACTGGAGCGACGGGGAGCCTAAAATGGAGAAGATGAGGGAACTCTAGGGAGAACCCAGTGAGATAACTCCGAAGCTCAAGTTAGTATTCTCTCAAAGGCAGAGTAAAAGACTAGATGGCGCAAAGTTCACATACCTTGTTGTTGGGGGTAGGGGCCTTTTATAACCACTTTGCGCAATCACTCCGAAGCCCTCGTCAGGTCAGGTATGATTACCTTTGTTTCTGCCAGTTCGGGTGTCATCCTTTCTGCTGGGACAGAACCGTCACTGCTCCTTGTCGGAGCCATCTCTATAACTAGAGATGGCAGTGTCAGGTGGCGGTGGCAGGTGGCCGTTTGAAGTGTGGCCGTCAAGCATCAGATCCCAAGTCAGTTAGGTGCGCCGCCCCTGGGTATGAACTCCCTCGGTGTCAGGCATGGTACGGTTTGTTCGGTTTGGCATCTTGGAGGCAAAGTGCTGGAGTGGTGAGCGAGGTGAAGACTTGAATTCGGAGGTATGTCCTGTATTGCCATAGTGCAGACTAGTTTGGTGAGGTGAGTCCCGAGCTGCTATAAGGCAGGCTAGTCCGTCGAGGTGTGTCCCGAACTGCTACAAGGCAGGCCAGTTTGGTGAGGTGTGTCCTGAACTGCAAGCGGGCCAGTTCGGCGAGGTGTGTCCCGAACTGCTATACGGCGGGACAGTTCGGGTTACTGTCTGAGTGGCTTGGGGCCTAAGGGAGAGTTCGGGCTCCTAGTAGGGTGTTCGGACCGCTGGTAAGGGAGTTCGGTCCGCTGGTTTCTCCCCTTGGTGCTCGCGCCTTAGGCGTGCTTTTGTGCGGAGCTATTGCCTTTGCCACGTGTTATGTAACTATGAGGTCAGGCCAAATCTTCCTTCATCAATTTACTTGTTTAGCAGCAGAAGCCAACACCATGCAGATATTGCACCATACATACTATATGAATTTTATATCCCCTTCACAAACTCAAACCATAACAATGAAAAATGTCCATGACCTAAAGGCTAAAGCACAACTGGCCCACATAAGAAGCCTACTTACAATTCACAAACGACTACTGGCATAAGCAAAATACACATACCCTATGAGTCAGGTAATAACCCTCTTGTTGCAAGTAATACCATCAGGAATTAATGTTTAAACAGATAAGAAACAAAGTATGAATCCCATTTACAAGGCAATATATCAATATCATCAACAGATTGGCTCATGGCAATGACAACCATGCAAATGCTCTCATACATGTAAATAATGCAAACAGATCAAGATCTAAAGATTGAACCAATCCTTGAAACACCATTCTCATCCAACTTGGGGTTTTGAAAATCACATATGGAATTACCTTCTTAAATTGCCTTTCATAGGTTGTGTTTGGTACCATTACCATTTCAGGCATTTTGACATGAAGCTTATTTGGTTGGTACTTTTACTGACTAGGCATTAAACAAGTTTTGAGTCACTCCGGATCTCCAACTCACAAGACACCACCAGCTTGTATTGCAAACATCTCCCCATGAACAGCTGCAGTGTCTTGTGGGTAGGGATGTGGGAAGAGTTTGTGGTTAGAAGATCCGAGCTCATTTTGAGCAGTATTGTGTTTTGTATGGGCATTGCTACTTAAAATGTTTAAATGACATGATTATATTCAATGTGACACCATCCTACTATACTGACTCTCATCCATATGGTCAAATTTAAAAATAAATGCTTTCTGATGAGTTGCTTAATATTACACAGATTAATCTCTATATCAGATCTAATGGTTCTAGAAGCTTATACCCCCCCACCCCCCCACCCCCACCACCACCAAAAAAAAACTTTGTTTTGGAGGCAGACTTTATGGGTATTCGATGGTATATATCCATCTTTTCTAGTATGTGATGCACCATAATATATTTCCACACTGCCACTTAGGATGCCACCTAAGAGCTAGGTCATTGGACTGTTTCTTCAAATGGTCAGCTGATGGAGGAAACATCAGTGTTTCCCCCAACAGCCCTAAGTTTATGTTTCTAGTAGAAATGTTTTATCACTGTTGTAACTCAAACAGTATTAACCAAACATAAATTGATATTTAAGTTCAAAATGCCTTGGTGATGCTGGTGTTGCAGCATTTCAAGTAGAAACAGCCATGGTACCAAATTTCAGCATAGTATATTTACTTGGATGGATTTCAAATGTGTGTTGTCAGTGAAAAAAACATGGTTTATGAAGATAAATTATTGATTTGGCAATTTACTTTCTGTACAACACGTACAACCTTTATGTAACAAAAAAATCCTTAATCCCAAATGCTATGGAATAACACCAGCTACCCATTTCTGTGGGTAAGATTTAGTATGAAAGGTTCACAAAGACCACATGTTCAGCCATTGATCTCAAGTACCCAGTTCAATAGAAACTCAATAGTTCTACTGCACCTAAAAGGTTTCATAATAGCTTAATTGAACTCACAAGTGTTTGTGTTGATTTGGAGATCCTTATTGTGGTTGAATATTATGTTACTTGTGATCCTTCATGTGGTGAAACTCTCAACTACCGTTGAATATTGTGGTAGTCAAAATTGCCGCTAAAAGTCCCTAAAACTGCCGCTAGAGATTTTACCGGCAGTCGGCAAATTGCCGCTAAAAGCACTGTCGCTAAAACGTTCTAGCGGCAGTTATAATGGCTGCCGGTATAAATGCCTAGGTGATGCTGGTCTGCACCACTCAGACCTATGACCCTATGCACTTCTGTTTGTAATCTCTGAGATAGGAGTTCCGCACCACCAAGATCTTTGAACAGGGAAACAACTGCATTACTGTAATCCATGAGCTTTTGTAGAGTTTTTACAGAACATACAAGGTGCATATGAGTAACATTTACATCCTATAGTAGAGGTAATAGTGTAGGAACCATCCCTGATCCTCTTATAGAATTCCCAGAACTTGAAGAAGATATAACATGAACCAAAGAGTTTGTGACTGCTACACATTCTACTCTTTTGCTTTTGGCAGCCCGGATTTGATCTGCAAGTGAACATTGACGAATATCAGTCGATTGGTTCTCAATTTTCTAGATAGCCAGAGCCACAATTGCATAATAACCAAAATGATTAATATATTTGAAAGTAAGGAAACTTCTATGATTCAGAATGATATGATAAAGGAAGAACTTTGACCAATCAGAACTTCCAGTGAACATTGACGAATACCAGTTGATTGGTTCTCAGTTCTCTAGGTATTATGCCTTTTCACTATCATAGACTCTAAAGTAATTATATATATGAACTAGCTTAGGAACCATTATCCCTTCGACAAATGAAAAGGCCTTGATCATGGTAATGCTCTGTCAACTCTGCCAGGACACCACCTCAGGCAAATAACTAAGGAGAACATGGCCCATAAATGGAGTTTTTGGTGAACCTAATAAAGTGATTTGACCTAGCCAGGTCAAGGGTGCTAGTTTTCCCCACTCTAGATAGAGAGAAGAAAGTAGATTTTTTTTATGTTTTGTAATTCAAATTCTAGACATTAGATATCATACTCAAACTGAAGCCTCCTGATAGATCAATGGAGTCTGCATCTGTTGGTAGGCCTCTTGCATATTTCCATATAATTGTCCCAAGCTTGAAAAATGTAGTTGTTGGTAGTGGAAAAATAAAAGCATTGAGTCTGACAAAAATAGAACTTTAACCAGGTCCACTTAGAACAACAATTTATTAAAATACATCTCAAAACACACATATTCCTAATTTTCCTTGACAAGATGGGGTATAGAAGGAAAGTGTGATTGAAATGAACCAAGAACCTCATAGCTCAACATACAATACCTTAGTTCAGCTGATGGTTCAGCTACCAGGAGTAGGTATGCTCTTGCACCATGATGGTTGAGTCTCATAGAACAGTTTAGAGTGACTACTCATAAATTAAAAAAAAAAAAAAACAGTGCTTTGGGATGCCTTACTTGGTGCTTAAGAGTAGCCAAACTCTTTGTATGCATTGGAGATTGTGGGATGACACCATTTGATGGTGGTATACCAAGAAGACCACACAATATGACCTGAAATTTGAACAGAAGAATTTAGAGGTCTACTACAAGGGTTAATATGTACTATGGATCAAAGTAAAAATAATTAAGTAAGAGATTTCAGTAATTGGATAAAGAAAAGTATGAAAGAAGGTTTGCCTACCAGGAAACCCAAGAGAAGTAAATCATAATGGAAAGACGGTGGTTTTCTCAAATTGAACTCTTTCTGCTAAGCAAGCTGAGATGCTACACTGTGGTCAAAATAGTAAAGAACTGCAATCATTGTTGCTGGAATAAAAGCTCCAACTATATAGAGAATGGGCACATCTAGCATCTCCTGTCAATTTTAAGAATAAATTATCAGTACTAGTTCTTCCTAATGGACTAAGATCTGTATGGTCTGCACAAATAGAAAATCAATAAAAAAACAGCAAGCAATAAAAACAAGAACAAACTGTTCCTTTATCAACATTAAAAAAAAAAAAAACATCAGGAAATGCAAGGGTGAGCCTGAAATTGTGTTAAGAACACTACTAGATGATATGTAGGAAACAGCAGTCCACACTAGAACCATCAATGGCACACCATAGTCTGCTATGAAGCCTCGTAGTGAGCCTGCAAAAGATTTAGTTTCAGATTTTCTGTAAAGTGGATAAAAACATGTCTGCAAGAGGAGGACCACCAGTTCTAATTCACAATTTTGTTAAGAACCTTGACTTATTGCTGGAATGGATGGATAAGATGCCTCTCTTCTTTTCAGTTAATTAAGAACAAGTACTGCTAAAGTTTCTCTAGAACAAGTCAGAGCAAGCATAAACTAAATCCAAAAACATGCTTACCAGATCCATATCGCCACGATCATGCTTTCCGACTTCTCAGTGCAGTACGCAGAAGGCCAAATGACAAAACTAAAGCAAACATCCCATTTGCAAACCTCCATGAAGGTAAAAACTCCATTAAGTTTGGATTTTCTCTTTGGGGTATGCGAAACTCATCCACAATGCCCTAAAAATCTAACACATGAGTTGAAATTGGAATCAATCTACCAAGTTGCATCCAATTGATCATTTATGACAAAGTATTCCTTTATCTTTTCTTAATTTTACATTAACCCAAGAAAAATAATCAATTAAAAAAACTAAGCACTATAATCTTACTTTAATAGCTTGCTGCATGAAGAGCATTGCAATTAGCAGGCCAAACAGTTCCCCTGCCAATCGGGTAAACCTTGATAATAGAACAAGCTCCTAAAATAGCCAGCAAGAACAGCAAGATTGCAGTTCATACACATACCCTGCCAAAAGATCATGTAAGTTCTACTACAAAGAAATCTATGTGCAGTTCATACACATACATACATTAATGTGCAAAACAGAGGCAGAGGCAGAAAAATATCTTACCATCCAGTCCATGATAGGAAGAGTTTTGGTCCCAAATCAGGTCTGTCTTTGGAAAAGTTAAACATGAACGTGTACATAAGCACAGTAGGTTCTGCCACTTCAAGAATCAGCAAAGGCTGACCTCCAATAATAGTGTATAATCCCACACAAAGCAGTAGATGCCAATGTCTGAACTGTTGTTAGAATCCCATCTAGAAAACAGAAATGCTTTCTAGAAAACAGAACGAAATGCTTCTATTAATAGCTTGCAATGCAAAGGAAATCTTATCAATACCATTTGAAACTCTAGCTGGACTTCATGACATTACCAACCTAACTAGAAAACAGAATTCGAACCACAGTATAATTTATCAGTGTTACCTGTATTCCTGTCCAACTGTTCACCAAATGACATAACTGGGATAGCTGAAGCAAAGAATATGTAAGTTGTTGGAGACAAAATCCTGAAAATAAATAAGATAATGGATGTTATCGGGCTAACGTCACAATCTTATATGGATATATCAAAATTAATCCATGAAAGAACCCTGAAATAAGAAACCAGAAACCTGTCATCTAGACTTTATTTTAGATAAGAATATTCAGATAAGAAGTTAGTCTTTTCACCTCCCTAAATTTCATTTGCAAGTAAACACATAAAAGGCTTCCTAGTAACAGAGACTGACATATACCTGAAGCCTGCCTTAATACCGCTGGACCCTGAAACAATGGAAGGAGGAGATCAATGAGCTGGGCCCAATTCCGTAGACAACATCAATGAAGAAGAGGAGGAAGAAATCTCTACAGTATCATCCATCCAGCACCATCTCACTTTTCCTTTTTTGATCAGTAACACCACCTCACTTATCTGAATTTAACACACACACACATATATATATATATATATTTGACTTAATTCTGCATGATGTAGTCAAGCAGTCATCGACACCCATTGGATTTGCCCAGACTGATCAAATATTACTGCATCATGATCTATAGCTGCAGAGCATGTGGTATTTTGGAAAATCAACCACTTGTCAAGCAATTCTCATGGTTATAGGAGAAGGGGATGGGTTAAGGCTTTGGAACACTATTTTTTGAGGTGCCTTTTAAACATCTCTTTGTTATTTCCACTTTAACATATCGAATTGTTCTGAAACTGAAACTTCAGTTGCAAAACTTGGAAATACAAGAAAAGAAGAATATATTTGAGAGAGAATAAAATACACTATTCTATGATGATGACAATAGAAGCCGTGCACAATACACAGAATCAATTACCTTTGCAAGGAATAAAACTAGACTTGTTCATGGGCCGGGCCGGGCCGGGCTCAGGTCGGGCTTTGACTCTTTATTAATAGAAAAATGTTAGGCCCGAGCCCAAGCGCGGCCCGACCAACGGGCCTACAACTTGGGCCCAAGCCTGGCCCTGATAAAAAGCCTGAAGCCCGAGCCCGAGCCCGAAGCCCGACCTAATAAAGGAAATTCAAAATTTTCCCTATTCAAATAGACATTATCTATTTTAATTCAGATGTCTTTTTCCCCAATTTAAATGAACAATGGGCCTACAAGTGAATCAACAACCTTCTCAAATCAAAAAATTTATTCAAATGGGCATCACATAGGATTTTTACTTAGGTTTAACTATAGGTCAGGCCGGGTTTACTTAGGTTTAACTATAGGTCGGGCCGGGCCGGGCTTGGGCCGGACTATTTTGGCAAAGCCCGAACCCGACTCGAATTTTATGCGGGCTGGGCTTTTTGGCCCGAGGTTAAGCCCGTGGGCCAAAAAGCCTGTTCAAGCCCGTTCGGGGGTCGAGCCGGGCCAGGCCGGCCCGTTGGGCCACCCGGCCCATGAACAGGTCTAAACAAAACCAATCCACCCTACAATTCCATTGGGTCAGAGCAGGGTGTATAAGGAGGTCCACTGATCTTACCATGGAGAGCCTGTGGTTATGTGGGTTTGATCCTGTGCCTCCTCTTTTCAATGGATGCCAAATTACCATCCAAACAACTGGGTCATCTACAGGCCTACAATTAGATGGATTCATCAAAAATGGGCATCCCCATGTAACCCTTCAAATTGTTCTTTGTCTTTAACTAAACACATCACATCACTATTAGATCTTTCTCAAATCCATGGTTGGATAAACCCATACAAGCCCAACCTCCTTTGTTCCTAAATACTTATCATGGTAACATGAGGAGTAGAAGCCTTTGTTTAGATAAATGGGAAGCCAGGAAAGCCATAAAAGAAAAAATAGAGAAAAATTGCAAGGAAAAGGAGTCCAAAAGAACCATTTTCTTATTCTGTATACAGTTAAGCCAACACTGAGGTGTGTTTGCTACAGAAAAGAAGATTTATTTTTATCAGTTCTGTCAAGGGAAGTGAGATATTATCATTCCTTTTAAACTGATGAATCCGAAGTATGTCCGATTGAAGTATGTAATTTTTTTGTGGGTGTCTTGAGACAGGATGAGCTGGTGGGTGCGCTTCTGCAATCCTCTTTCAATGTTGGAGGACTAATCTCCCACACTCTAAAAAAAAATTACTCACCTTTTGATCTTTTCCTCGTGGCAGTTAGTGCGGAGCTGTTCTGTCCTTCCAGTACTGGGCTTGTCCTTATTTGGAAGCTTTAGGCAATCTGATCTGGTGTAAGGGTGTAAGCTCAGGCCTGCCATTAGCATCTCAGACCTAAATTTATTCATTTAAATTACATTTGGCTGAGGCCTTTGGCTTGATTTACTTCAGAATTCCTGCAGTGCCTCAGACCAGGAACAACACATTTACAGCCATAATCTGATCATCTTGATCCCCAGGAAATTCTGGATCTGAGTTTGTGAAGTCAGAAAAAGAATAAGATTGCAATTTGGGCAGGTTGAACCAGGTTTAGGGTTAATTGAGGCTCATCCCTGAGATCTAGACTCAATTTAATCAATGCGAGACCAGCCTTGTTACACCTAACAGAAGTTGCTCAGAGCTTTGGATTAGGCAGGTTGATTGGGTTTGAACTTTGAAGGTTTCCTTGCGAATATTTGGTCCTCCCACCATTCATTTGAGGCCAGAGCTGCAACTTGGGTGGGCTTGGGTTGAGCATTTGTTAAAATTTGAATGGGCCTCGGCTCATCCAACCAAGCCCAATGCTATATAAGTTCTTCAAGTCAGAAAACCAACTTACACCCCTAATTTGGGCTTCATATTTAGACACACCCCACACACTATATAAATTCTTCAAGTCAGTCTCCCTTTCTCTTTTAAGTTATACATGATGTCAGTTTAGCTTTTCTGCATTTTGAGATTTGATTGCTATGTCAATTATAATCAGCAGTACTTTCAGAAGCTGCAGAATTTTAGTTGTGCAATTACGGACTCAGTATCATGCCAGAGATTCAGGGTTCAAGACTTTTGAAACATTCAAGTACCGTATTCAAGAAAATTATATTAGGGTAGCAGACCAAAAAACATCAACAAACAAGAATTAAAACTTAAAAACAAATCATAAGGAGAACAATAATAAAAAGGATTGGAAATTTTCTTAGAAAAAATTTCCCCAAATGGAGCTCATAAATATTTTTAATATTTATCCTTCAATTTCCTGCTAGTTAAGGCAGTCACTACCATAAATGGAAGACATGATGATTCCTCCCTGTTTCAATTTAAAAACAATAACATGATCCCTCTGTCAGGGTAACTATGACAAGCTTCACAAGGACATTGATCCATAAGCAAAGGTTCATAATACATAATTCAGATGAACCATGTCCAATCATTGAAACAGTGAGACTAGTTTAAATGTATTTGAAAAGTCAAATGTCATATGAGTAATGCTATTCGGTGAATTTCCTCGCTCAGAATGGATATGATGATGCAAAGACAATAGAAACCTAGATTATACAACTTTTTTTCGATCAGCCACCTAGATTACAAAACTAACAACATCAGATAACTTCAATTGACAAATTATTGAGTTATAACTTGTAACTTAATGTTCCTTTTCCTATGTTGACATCGGCCTGATACGAAAAAAATAAAAAAGGAAAGCTCCAAGCAAGATTTTTTATCGAATGAACTCCTCTAGGATTAACTTACACAGAACCACTCACTTGAAATATGTGATGGGCCGCGAAGGTCGAACAGGGTACCTACGCCCAACCCAAAGTACGTGGACTGAAAACCTTCATGCGTGGCCCATGCAAAACCAGCCCAGCATGCATGGCCCATGCAACGGCCCAGTAGAGCAGGAATCGGTTAAGCCACAAGAATCGGTCAAGAAGTTAGTTGTTGATTGTTAGCTGGTCTTAAGCATAAGAATTGGCCAAATAAGTTAGTTGTTATTTCTGTTAAGTTGTTAGTATGAGAAGGCATAGGATCGGCCATGTAGTTAGAAGGCTAATCCCTTACTTTGAGGCTATCTCAGTGGTAGGAAGTTAGAAGTTTTTGTATTTAAACACCACCCCACCACATGAATGGGGCAGTTGGAAGTTAATAAACTCTTGTGGTCTTATTCTCACCCTAAGCAGAACACTCTATCTCTTTAGCTTTGACTGGGACCTATCAATATGTATCTACATTTTTTTTTTTTCCTTTTTCTTTTTCTGAATCTAAATCACATGACTCAGATTTGTCTAATGTTCAGTCCAAACTTCAGAATGCACCCTGTTAGAGGGGTCAATGGGTTCCCCTCTAACATTAGAACAGAATTCTAATTCCAGGCTGAACCATTTGTCACAGAAAAGTTGGAGCTATGGCTATAAATTGATGTCCATTTGTCCTAATTCAAATTCAAACCCGATCTGATTAAGGTCATTGAAATTTGATCCATTCATATATAACTGGTGGATAAAATATGGATCTATCTCAATCCGTTCTGATAATGAATCAATATCATAATATTTAAACATTTAAATTTATGCTGATATACACCTACCTAAAATTAGTGTTTATCTATTAATAAAGTTGATTTGGATTTAATTTGTATTTTTACATACTAAAAAGTCAAGAAGCTTGGCAGAAGTAAGACCAGGCATATAAGATAGCTTGAACTGTTTCTGGTTATGTTCTTTAATTAGTTTCTCTACTGAAATTAAACATCTTCTTCTCTATCTGCAATTCATACATACATGTACAACTCTTCCTGTTGGGGAAGATGGAGTCACTGTAACTTTGGAGGAGAAGCTCTGAGACGCGTCTGACGACACTGTCTTTAGAATGTTATTTGTCCCCACTCAGTTTTACTGAGTTTGCTGTTGGGTTACAGGCAAATTCGTTCCCGGGATACAACAGAGCCTTGGGTGAGAATCTGCAACCAGCAAAGTTGAAGAGTCTCCAAAGAAACCTTCTGTGAGATTGTAGCAGACCGGACTGAGAGAGAGATAGATAGTGAATTTCGAAATTGTGTGTTTTGGAGTCTGATTCATGCTCCTTAAATAATTTGTGAAGAGGTATGAGGAAAAGGTAAGTGCTGGTTTAGAGAAGGCACCTTGAACAGTCACAATATGACTATTTAAAAAGTTGTTAACAGTTGGTGACTGTTAACTTTGAATTGTGCCTCTTGATCACACCCGATCAAATCGTGACCATTGATCTCATCAACGGTCATCAACGCACCAAAACCAGAGCTGCCCATCGTGAGCCATGCAGGTGCGCGCGAAGTGCGAGCAAAGTGCGCCACACACAGGCATGCACACGCGTGCGAGCGTGTTGCGCGGTATCGAATCCCCATACTCTCTTCTACTAATTCTAAGGAGTGTAAATCAGCTCCTATTGAAATACTGAAAACAAACCTTGTAATTATCCAAAGAGGGACAAGTTCAAAACTGGGTTTTTTTTTTTTTTTTGTAAGAGAAAAACTGATTTTTCAACCAAGTGTGCAGGTGCAATTTCTCATGTAATTGACCAATCAAACCCATTGGATCTAATCTCTTATGAGATTAAAATCCAACACTTCTTGTAACGTAGAACAAAACCCCAGAAGATTTTGTATTAGAGTGACTGAGCCATCTGCATACAAATTTCAAATGGTAGAGATTTACACTTTTCCGGCCATATTATTATCCAACTGAAATCAAAACATGGAAGTAGAAATTGCACTTTGAGATTGATTGTAAAATACTCTGTTTAAATTCTACAAATAGAGATGGGTTCTCCTGAACCCTAAGTAACATGTTAGTCAGCAATTTTTTAGAAATCGGAATTGAAACATAATTTAGAAACCAGACTTCATTATGTGGAGCAAGAAATACCAATTTGACATTTATAGAAACAAACTCTCACAATAATGAAGAAACCCTAACAAATAGAGAAAGAAGACAAGGAAAGAGAGAGATATTTACCTATGAATCAAATGCTGTGGATGTGTCTGAGAGAGATCGTGAGAGCTAGAGAGAATTGCTGATGTTGATGTGCAACCGTGTGTGAGAGATATAGCGATAGAGAGAGTGACGCAGCGTGGAAGAATGAAAAACCGGGCTGGCTATGCAAGCACCGGGCGACACCAGTTTCTAGCGAAGCTAAACATAAATCTCTAGAGGAGAGAGAAAAGGTTGCAAAAAACTGAAGTGTCTATTAGCTTGGAAAATAACAATATTTATAATACATTTGGAAATTGTAGAATAACTAGGAAAGAAAAAATGTGATAGATCTCTAATCTTCTAGGATCAAACTCTTCTTGATCTTGATAGGATCGAACACTCTTGGGCTTGATCTCCACCGTCTGATCTACCTGGGTGCATGAGTTATCTTGTCTTCTTGAAATTACATTGGATCTTGAACTTCCTTGAGTCTTGGATCTGGATGTATCTTGAATTCTTGAATTATCTTAGATTCTTGAATTATTGCTTTGTCTTGAATTCTTGAATTCTTGATGGATCTTGAATTCTTGAATTATCCTTATCCTACAAGATCCCTTATCCTATGAACTGCCGCCCATATGGTGAGATGGGCCTCCATCATTCTCCCCCACTTGGGAAGAACTCGACCCCAAGTCGTGGCTAGGATATGCAAGTGTCATCTCAGGTAGGTAGCGATGAAGGTCAGCCACGTTAAATGTCATAGAGATACCCATATGATCTGGTAGGTCCACGACATAGGCATTGTTTTTTATCTTCTTTATGATCTTGTAGGGACCATACTTTCGAGGCTGCAACTTGTTGTACTTTCCCACGGGAATCCTTTCCTTCCTAAAGAATACCATAACTTCATCACCGACGTCAAATACTTGGTGCCAGTGATGCTTGTCTGCTGCCAACTTGTACTTGCCGTTGGTTTGTTCCAGTTTTTGCTTCACGGCTTCTTGGACGGATTGGATCTGGTCTGCCATCTATTCTGTAGAGTTACTAACACCGGGCATTCTGGGTAGCTTCACTAAGTCTTGTGCATGATTAGGAACTTTTATGTAGACAATGGAGAACGGAGACCTACCTGTAGAGCTGTGGACTGCATTATTATATGCGAACTCGGCCTGTGCTATGGCGAAATCCCATTGTTTTGGTCTCTCCCGACAGATATTACGAATCAAGTTACCAAGGGTTCGATTCACCACTTCTGTTTGTCCGTCCTTCTGCGGATGGGCTGTACTGCTGAAATTTAGTGATGAGTCAAATAACCTCCACATGGTATTCCAAAAGTGACTTAAGAACCTTGTATCTCGATCTGATGTAATAGTATTGGGTACCCCATGTAAACGGACAACCTCCTTGAAAAATAATTTGGCTGTCGCTAATGCATCTGCTGTTTTCTTGCATGGAAGGAAGTGAGCCATCTTAGAGAACCTGTCAACCACTACGAAGACGGAGTCCATATTTCTTTGGGTTTTTGGCAAGCCTAGCACAAAATCCATGGACAAGTCTTCCCAAATAGCAGTAGGAACGGGTAGAGGTATGTAGAGACCAGTATTTTGGGTTTGTCCCTTAGCTGTCTGACAAATATAACATCTACTCACAATGGTGGACACATCCCTTCTCAATTTTGGCCAGTAGTATCACCCCTTAACTACTTCAATTGTTTTGTCCCTTCCCAATTGTCCTGCTAATCCACCCCCATACAGATCCTTGAAGATCTTTTCGCAGAGGGAGGTGCAAGGATGCACAGCTGTCCCCCCTTCATAAGGAAACCATCATAAATGTAAAAATCATCTGTTGGTTGTCGCTTCACACATCTCTCCCATACCTGTTGGATGTCCTCATCCTGGGCATATAGGTCTTTTAGGCACTCAAAACCCACAATCTCAATACTGAGGGTCTTGATGAGGGCTACACGTCTACTAAGAGCATCGGCTACTTTATTTTGTTGTCCAGCCTTATACACAATTTTGTATGGGAATTTGTCTAGGAAAGCAGACCATCTTGCATGCAAGTCGCTTCTTAATTGTTTCTGCCCACTGAGATACTTTAGGGCCTGGTGGTTAGTGTAAAGAACAAATTATTTTGCAATTAAATAGTGTTCCCATGTTTTCAAGGCTCTCATCACAACATAGAACTCTTTGTCATAAGTGGACCACTTTCTCCTGGATTTACATAACTTTTTGCTGAAGAAAGCAATGGGTCCCTTTTCTTGGGACAATACAGCCCCTATGCCAACTTCACTGGCAACTTCAAATAATTTATCAAAATTTGGTAAAGCAAGGACAAGAGTAGTGCATAACTTTTCTTTTATGAGAGCAAAACTTTGCTCTTGTTCTTCCCCCCATTGAAATTTTTCCTTTTTCAAACATTCAGTGATGAAAGCTACAATACTGCTAAAATGTTTAATAAATCGCCTGTAGAAAGTTGCTAACCCAAGGAAACGTCTTACATCTGTGACATTGGATGGGGTCGGCCACTCCTTAATAGCTTTCACCTTTTCTTCATTTACTTTAATTCCATCCTTGCTCACAATGAACCCCAAGAATAACAAATTATCACTCATGAAAGTGCATTTCTTCAAATTAGCTTATAATTTATTTTCCCTTAGTGCTTTTAGGACCTCCTTAATATGTCCAATGTGCTCAGTGATAGATTTGCTGTAAATTAAAATATCATCAAAATATACCACAATAAATTTACCAGTAAAGGGATGCAGTACCTGGTTCATCAAATTCATGAATGTGCTGGGTGCGTTGGTTAGCCCAAAGGGCTTGACTAACCATTCGAATAGGCCATCTCTAGTCTTGAAGGCTGTCTTCCATTCATCTTCGGGGCGGATTCTGATCTAATGGTATCCATTCTTGAGATCGATTTTTGAGAAAACTACAGCTTTGTTAAGTTGATCTAGCATGTCGTCCAGCCTAGGAATGGGGAATTTGTAGCCAATAGTACTGCACAAGGACTCATACTGACTTGAATGTGTCACTTTTTCAATAATTCTTCTATCTTTTCCCGTAAAATTTCATTATTTTTAGAACTTATCTTGTAATGTGGGAGGTTAGGTACACTAGCTCTTGGAACAAAATCAATATGATGTTGTATGTCTCTCATGGGTGGGAGTTCATTTGGTAATTCATCTAGAACTATATCATGGAATTCATCAAGTAATCCCTGCACTTCCACTAGAATTTTATTCCCCTCCAGGGTCTCATTCATATCTTTTACAAATTCAGCATGATGATGTGTAATAGTAAGGAAATTTTTCTCATTTGTTTTTGGGGCCTTTGGAACATTCTTTTCAGCCATGGGTAACAAAGTGTAGCGTATACCCTATTTTTCAAGTTGATAGGTATTCTTCCTACCCATGTGTCTTGTATCTGTATCAAATTTCCAAGGCCTACCTAACAAAATATGGCAAGCATCCATGTTTACAATATCACAATAATCTTCATCATTATACTTACCAATAGAAAATGGTACCTTGCAGTGCTCCTCCACCCATACGCCGCCACCTTCCTTGATCTACCCAATTGTTTATGGGTTGGGATGTTTTTCAGGAAGTAATTGTAATTTTTGTATGGCATCCTTTCAAATAATATTTTCTTGATTGCCACTATCAATAATTAAATCAAATAATTTACCCTGGATAGGACATCTAGTATGGAACAATCTGTGCCTTTGAGAGGTATCCTTATTTCTTTGGGACAATATTAATTTTCTCACAACACATGTATATTCTTCATGTTTGTATAGACCTTCTTCATCTTCCCCATCAGGTCCACAATATACTTCTTCTTCAATATCTTCTTTTTCCTCCCTCTCTATCATATTAACTGCCTTTCTTCTAGGATAGTCACTAGATCTATGCCCAACCATTACATATAAAGCATTTAAAAGGAGTAGGCTTTGCATATAGATTACTGGGTTTAGGAGGGTTGGAAGGGTTACCTCGAGTAGTTCCTCCCGTAATGGCCTTAGCTATACTTTCCGAGTGAGAAGGTTGTACTACCGAGGCTGATTTGTTCCTGTCGACAGTTGCCGGTTTGTTGTCGCTCCCGCTGAACCGGTGATAATTATCACTACAGGCCTTTTTCTAGAACATTAATTCAGCTTTCAAGGCTAGGTTCCTTGCTTCATGCACACTAAGAATCATTGGATGCCAATTTTATCTTTGATAGCCGGTCTCAAACCACTCAGATAACGGGCTACCTGCTGGTTATCACTTTTAGATAATTGATTTCTTTAAGATAATTTTAAAAATTCAGATGTATATTCATTAACACTCTGGGAACCCTGCGCACACTGTTGATATGATTCAAACATATACTGTTCATAATCTAGGGGTAAAAATCTACCTCTTATAAGCTATTTCCTGCGCCTCTAGCTTCGAACAGGACCCCTTCCTTCTCTGATTCAGGTCTCTCTCATGCATTCCCACCAAACAGATGCGCCTCCCTTTAACCAGAAAGCTACCAATTTTACCCTTCGTTCTTCTGGTATCTCCAAGTACTCGAAGAAACGATTGACTTCTGTGGTCCAATCTAGAAGTCCCTCTATACCAAGATCCCCACTAAAAGTAGGAAAATCTACTTTGAGTTTAAATTCATCATTATTCTGGTGAGGATTGAAATTACCTGGGTTGCGCCAATTCCTGCCATTTCTACCATTGCCGAGAATAACTGGAGCAACACTAAACTCTAACTCATCGTCACTTTCATCATCGAAAACTGGATACCGGGATGCAGTGTTGATGGGTGGTCTGTCGTGATCGTTCCCTTCGATTGGATGTGGATTTTCCAAGTTCCGTGGAACAACCTCCCGTAACAAGGTCCGCAGTTGTTCAACCATCTCTACCAACTGCTATTCGATGTTACATGTAGTCGTGCGCTGCTCTTCGATTGTTCTCCAAATAGCTTGTCACCCTTGATCTCCGTCACGGGGTGGGTTGCAACTGCTACCGTCTTGGTTGGCCATTTGACTGGGTGAACTCCCTGCTCTGATACCACCTGACGCAGCATGGAAGCAATGAAAAATCGGGCTGGCTATGCAAGCACCGGGCGACACCAGCTTCTAGCGAAGCTAAACGTAAATCTCTAGAGGAGAGAGAAAAGGTGGCGAAAAATTGAAGTTTCTATTAGCTTAGAAAATGACAATATTTATAATACATTTGAAAATTGTAGAATAACTAGGAAAGATAAATTGTGATAGATCTCTAATTTGCTAGGATCGAACTCTTCTTGATCTTGATCTTTGTCTTGATAGGATCGAACACTCTTGGGCTTGATCTCCACCATCCGATCTCCTTGGGTGCATGAATTATCCTGTCTTCTTGGAATTACCTTGGATCTTGAACTTCCTTGAGTCTTGGATCTTGATGTATCTTGAATTCTTGAATTATCTTGGATTATTGAATTCTTGCTTTATCTTGAATTCTTGAATTCTTGATGGATCTTGAATTCTTGAATTATCCTTATCCTGCAAGATCTCTTATCCCATGAACTGCCGCCCATATGGTGATATGGGCCTCCATGAAGCGATGGGCCTCCATCAGAGAGCACAAGTGCGAGTGTGAGAGAGAGGCAACTTTGTGAGAGAGAGAGAGAGAGAGAGAATTTGGACATATTTAGGGAACCTATATTTAGGGATGACAATTCATGATTTAGTCATTTGGTTGGCTTCTTTCTCTCTCGAAAAAAAGTAATTTGCTTGATATACATACTTTGAAAGAATGATCGGGTAGCAATGGAAATAGGATTTGGTCAGAGAGAAATTGACTAAGCTGAAACCACAAAATAGAGACTTTTAGCATTAGCCTATGTAACGACTAACCTATCGAATGATTATTGTAGTTGCTTACTTGAACATAGATTATTGTTAAGCAAAACTCGAACATAATTCTGTTAATGTATCAATTAACAGAATATAATTCTGTGTTTTGGCCAATGACCAACTGGAGCAAGACAGGCTGCAGACATGCCAGAGTTGCACAATAAAACTCACCCATGATCCTGAGATCCCCATCCATCTCAAAATTTCTACGTCATGTTCCCAATGACCATATCTGGCCAGAATTGGTTAATTTGTTTATTTATGGTTTATGGGTTGATGATCCTTTCGCTTGAGACAAATATGGAAATAATTATTAACATTTTATTAGAATAGAAAATAGGAATTAGGTTCTAACAGCATGAACAATGAAGTAGTGGAATGGAGGTGTGTTGAGAGACAAGGGGATCTCGAAGGCAGGCAATCCAGGGCAGAAGAAGAGGAGGAAGAGGCAAGCTGTCTGTCGTTCTAACTCAAATTTTGGGCCTTGGGTTTTTTGAAGCCTTTTGAGTTTCGAGTTTGGCTGTCTTTGATGCCCTTTTTGTTTCCTCTTCCGATTTTGTGGGGGTTTTTAGCAGTGCTCTTGGTCTATCTTGACATTGTTGTCATTGATGGTTTGTTTTTCACTAGTAGAATGTTTTTGTTCTAGACCCTTGAGTGATCCTTGGGCTTTGATCCATTTGTTTTATCCTCTTCCCCCCTCCGCCGGTTTTCTTTCTCTTTTTATTTTAATAAAATTTTCTTTTATTCCTAAAAAAATGATAGGGTGTGTTGAGAAGAAACTAAGTTTATCCACAAACTATTTCTCTCCCAAAAATAAAAACTTGTAGATATTCAGCTATCACAATTCCAAACAAGATATCAACAAAAACAATCATAAGCCAAGCAAAGAGAGACACACACGATATTTAACATGGAAAACCCCTCCAATGTGAAGGGTAAAAACCACGGGGCCAAGGAGACCCAACCAAAAATCTCCACTAATAACTTGAGGTAGCAATTACAGCAACTCAAACACCACAATATGCTCACAAACATAGAGCAAATACAGATTCTCAAACATACAAACGAGAATACCAAAAGCGGTGAAAAAACAGTCAGAAAAACTCACAAACGCGGCTATTGTTCAGGCCACAATATGGAGACCTTCACTACTCCAAATCAGATCTCCACCGTTCTGATCGTAGGTCTATGAGTTTCGAACAATCCCACCAAATTTCAGCCAAATCGATCCACAAATGACCCTTGGTCAGAATAATTGATGAAGACTGCCGCAAAATGTTTTCTTTTCCCGAACAACTACGAGTTGCTTCTGTTCGACCTCAAATAACCGGTGATTCAGAGATCCAATCAAAGATCCGACCGTTCAGAATAAAGAAACATGAGTTATTCACTTACTATCGAAATTTATGCTCGATCGGACGGTAGATCGGAAAGTTCCGGCCGTTTGATGAACTCTGTGCACTGAGAAATCTGCACAGTATTTCGATTTCTCTCTTTTCCTCACTCTCTTCAACACGCCGCACGCAAAAGAAAATCTAACCCTAGTTTTTGTTTTTTTTTTTTTTTTGAAAAAAAATAGTTGGCTGAAGGAGAGTGGGCTATAATATGGGTCGATATCCCCCATAATGGGCTGGGCCCAACAGGGTGGGCCATAGCTTAATGCCTTTGCATGAATTAGAATCAGCTCCTCACTTAGGGTGCCTCACAACGACCTCACAGGCACATTTCATCGTGCATTGGGAACATCTCCGTAAATAATAACATACAAGTATGGGAGATATTCCCAATGCACGTTGGGATTTGCTTATGAGGTCGGTGTGAGAAGCAGATCCAGCCTCCCATTGCATTTGTTTCATGTGGGGTTTTTGATGGGAGGCTCGGGCTAGGGTAAGGCTTCTTTTTGTTCTTGAAAGAAGTTTTTGTGATTATTCTGGGTTTGGTGAATGTTGGTTGGGTGTGATTTCTTTTAGAATTGTTCGAAAGGGCTACATAATCAAGGTATATAGCCCATCCCCAAACTCATAGCCCCCTAACCCATGTGTAGGCAGGATTTGATCCCAAGTCTACTACCACATGATCAGCATGAGACCATATCAACCAGGTGGTCAGAATTGATTTTGAATCCGATGTGGGAAATAAAAGTACATGGGTAAATGCACTTATCCGGATAAATCTTTCCTAGGAAACAATTACCTGGATAAGTGTATTTACCCAGATAAGTAACTTACCGGAAATAATCAATATTTTATTAGGTTAGAAAATTGGAATAGGTTCCAACACCAAGAACAATATAAAGTAGATGGAACGGTTGTGTTGGGAGACAAGGAGATGGTATACCAGTAAATAATGAATAAGCTACTATATACATACTGATCATACAGAAGTGTTCATCACATAGGCACATGAATGAAGGAAATAAATAAGTTTGGGACTTGAGAATTAATTTGTAAGCCAAAAATGTCACTGAACATTGGAGCAACCAGACTGATATCACATAGTTGTTATGCATACATGTTGATTCCAAGCCAACAAGATTCTCCTTGTCCCTCTCTCATTGTCTTCCTATGTGTTTCTATAAATAAGATCGATCAACCAAAATAAGGGTCTGTAGAGAACCATCCTTCCTCTAATCTGGAGTGTTCCTCTCTAAAGAATCGTTATCATCTAATCTGAAGAAAAAGATGACAGATTCTATCTCAATTCATGAGAATCGTTATAATGTTCGCTCCATTAGCATGCCCTCCCGATCTCATCCAACTGCTACAAGTATTGAAGAAGAGCTGAGAAGGATTAGAGCCTTAGAGTTGTCGACAGTACTAGGATCCCCATTGAAGGCAGAATCAATCTGTATTGCTTTGTTGGGTCTTGTTGAGTTGTACAAATGTGTAGAGAATTTTCTTTAGATGCCACAAACACAGTAGATCCAGGTCCACCATCAAGGCTCTGTTGTTCTTGTCCACACCGTGTCAAAGCCAAAGGTCGGTAGATGGAGTTTGGTGCCCAAGTTGATGCAGAGGGGGGGAGTAGTAGCTTCTGAAAACCAAGTAGATGTGAGTATGAATGAGGTGGAATCTGTTGATGTTGCACTTTTCTCCTTGTCTCGTTGCAATCCAAGCAAAGACGCTGAGGTTGATAGTTCACAACTAGCACAAAAGAGTTGAAGGATCTGGAGGTTAGCCTTGAAACCCTTGAAGAAAGATTGAGCTCCCTTTTTAGGAGCCTGATTCAGAGCAGAGTTTCTTTACTTAACACCCTCACCAATTGAAGAATCTCCAACAGTTTTGATTAATCAAACCCAACATGGGTGATCACAAATTTGTAGTGTACGTTTGTACATTATACATGAATCCAAATGTATAGATTGTAATTTTATACAAGATGAAATTGATAATGAATCAATCAACTGACGTTCTTATAATTATTTATCCAAAATTATTGGATATCGGTTCCCTTGACTAAAAAGTTTATTAGAATAGTATACTAGTCCTTTAACAAAGAATATGCAAATATTTACCAAAGTCCCACTTATCAGAGCTCATCATTAAACTGATACCAGTTTCATTTGGATTCATATGTGGCATAGTATGGAAATGAAACACGTTGAGAAAAACTTCAAAGAAAAGAGCAAAAGTTGAACTATCAGGAAGATGAATTATTAACTTGATAATTAAGAGAAAATTCAATATCAAAAACTGTCTTAGCCTTCCCCTAAATACTCTTTATATAGGCATACACCCTTATAACTCTTATTCCTAATATGAAAACATTTGATAATAGAATCCTACTAAAATTCATCAAAAAGAAAGTCTTAATTGAGCAATCCTAATTTAAGAAAAACACTCCATAATAGAATCCACTAAAAACCCTTTAAAAGGAAAGTCCTAATTGAACATAAATTCAAAATCTCAATATAATGCTAACTTGGTAAAAATGAACTAAAGTAGAAACTCTACGATGGTGTCAACTTGGGAAAAACGAACTAAGATAGAAATTCTATAACGATGCTATTTTGGTAAATATTTACTAAGCTGGGCCAGTGGCGTCATCTCTGCTTCTTATGTGTCTTGGAATAGTCCCAACTTGCATAGAACTTATTGGCCTTCTCCTATACTACATCATCTTCCCCGGGCTGGAGATAATCTGCCACTGGATTCAAATCATCATTTGACTGATCGCCAACATAAGGTACCAAGTGTTTGACATCATACCCATATACATCGTGTGGGTATGTATATGGTTGGATAGCTTTAGTCTATAAGCATTTTCATTGATGACTTCGACTATCTTTCATAGTCCAACCTTTCTTGGTGCCAACTTTCCATGTTTCCCAACCAGTAGGTGTTCCTCTGTTAAAATAGCTCAAACATAGTCTCTCGCATCAAATACTACTTTCCTCCCTAAGATGGGTCTTTGAAAACCAACTTTGTAAATGTTTAATCAGTTGGTCCGAATCCCATACTGCATCAATATGTCTGTTTCACAATGATTTCTTTTAGGGTGAATTTCTTAAACTACCCTTATGATTTAGTTAATTGACTAAGTGAACCCTTACTATTTGAAAATTGACTAATGTTACCCTTATTGTTTTTGACAATTGACTAATACTTCTATTATCGTTAATGTTTCATCATAAACCATTCAAATGAGCATTACGTGACTGTTATAACTTCTAAAAATACCCAATTTACTCTTGTTATAAATTCTAGCACCGACACCAACATTTTTGAAACCATCACCTTTCAAAGCCTTCCACATATGAGGAACTAACGAAAGAGGGAGACGAAAGGTGGCAAAAAGGGAAGTACCAAATTCGTGGTGGCGAAACATTGCCACTCATTTTTCATGAGCTCCGATTTTAGAGAGCTCTGATCGAACCACCACCACTCATTTTCCATTTGTGGAAGATCACTCATATTGACCCTATCCCCGCCTTGACAAGGTGAGGATCTGGTGCTAGAAGAGGATGATTAGCAATGAGCACCGTCAAGGATGATTAGCAATGAGCAGCAATGAGCACCACCCGCTCGCCATGTCGAAAGTAGAGGGTGGAAACCAGTAATATGAAGTAAAATGCGTTGATTCTCTCAAACCCATCTTTCATTTCCCTGCAATCTCTTAACATTTTCAAGTAAACATAAAAAAGGTAGAAAAAGAAATTTGTTAGGGCAGAGACAAGGGATAGAGGGATTTGGCATGTCGGTGGTTAACAGTATCTATCCCTTACTACACCGTAGGTGCACCATAGGCAGACGCGTAGTAGCGTTTGTTGTGATGCTTTAGAAGCAACATATTTTGGAGCTTGGAAAACAGAAAAAGAAAGAAAAAAGCTTCTGGGTTTTGGCAGGGTGTCGATATCTGGTGAAGGATCTTGTCTCATCTTGATCTTAAATACGGGATTCCAGCTAAATCCGTGAAGCAAAGTGTCTGAGAGTTTAAAAGGTTAAATAGATAGTTTGACTTTTTTTTGTTGTAATCTTCGACTTCCCTTTGCTCTCCTTTTTTTTGGCTTGAAAATGGGAAAATAGTCTTTTTTTGTCCTTTTGTTAACGAATATTAAGGGGTGCTAATGGTAAGGAAAGTGTTAGTCAATTGTCAAAAACAATAGAGGTAGCATTAGTCAATTTTCAAACAGTAAGGGTACATTTAATCAATTACCTAAATCATAAAGGTAGTTTAAAAAATTTACACTTTCTTTTTATTTTATGTAAATTGGACTATAAAAACCAAATGAAAGATGGAAGTGCATAATATGAGTAAGGGGACTTTAAACTTAACCAACCTGCCTAGCCCCAATTGAGCCCACTCGAGCCTACGGAAGCATGGGCTTGGGTTGGGCCAGTTGGCAAAGTCGGTTCTTTGATCTAAAATTAAGGGTAGGACAAGTCCAAAGACCCTATCTAAGGGTTGGGCCGGGTTTGGTCCTAAATCTAGACCAATACAGTTAAAGTTGAATCATTAATTAATAGAGCTAAGAGGAGAAAAATCTAGCTAGCATTCGGTCCACTCAAACCATTCTTTATTTCTGTTTAATGCCAAGTAAATTTGTTGGATTTCTAGTAAATTTTTGTTGGCTATAGATGTCTATTTTCTGTTGGGTTGTAGGTAATTTTATTTCTATGATAAAACAATGCCTCAATGAGAAATTGTAACTAGCTAAGTTGATGAACCTCCAAGAAATCTTCTATGAGACAACAGTAAATTGGATTGAGAGAGACAAATATGGAGCATATTTTTTTTGCATGTAATGTGCATTCTATGCAAAAAAAAAAAAAAAAAAAAAAGAAAATCCTTATTACTTTTAGTCATCATTTGCTTGCTGGTATATCGCTCATGGGGGTTAAATTGGTCAACTGGGTAATTAACCAACTTCTCCCTATTGTCATGCCACTATAATGGGTCTCATTAGGGGTGAGCATTCGGTTTTTTTGGTTCAAAACCGAATCAAAACTGAAATATGTAAAAACCGATTAAACCGAACCAAATTTTTTTCGGTTATTTTGGATATTTCGGTAAAAACCAAAATTAAGTCAAGCCTTTCATGTTCTATTAAAAACAGAGAAGAAGAAGAAGAAGAAGAAGAAGAAGAAGAAGAAGAAGAGAAGAGAGAGAGAGAGAGAGAGAGAGAGAGAGAGAGAGGGAGAAAGGAGATCCACCATCGCAGCTGGAAGTCGAAGCAGCGGCGGTAGTGATCTCAGTTGACCAGGAACAAGGGAAGGTGGAAGAAGGGGATGAAAAGGAAGAAAGAAAAAAGGAAAGAGGAAAGAGAGAGAGAGAGGAAGAGATGTCGGGGATCGTTTGTTGCCGCCGATACTTCTCTACTCCACTAGTGATGACTGTGAAGAAGTGAGAGAATCAAATCAGCATTAGTTGGGAGTTCTAAGGGAGGGAAAATGAGAGGCTGAGAGAGTTGGAGAGACTGAGAGCTTAGTCTTTAGAGTTTAGAGAGAAACTAGAGAGACTGAGAGAGTAAAAAAGACAAAGAGAGAGAGACAATTGAATTTTGCTTGTCTTTCACTCTTTAGAGAGAAACTAGACTCCCACACCATCCAATGCCCAATAGAGAGAGGAGTCTTTAGTTGTCTTTTAGTCTTTCGACTTTTGCTTTCTTTACTTGTCTATCACTCTTTTCAGTTTTACTTTTTTTAGAAACTTGGCATTAAATGAAGTAATGATGTATATTGCATGATATATAAAAAATTAATATAAAATTATAAATTTTAATATAAATAATATTAAAAATATATAGTTATAAAATTAAATCGGTTTTTTTGATTAACTCATTTATCAACTGTAATAACCAAAACCAAAAATCAAAATACAAAATAACCGAATAATAAAACAGAAACCGACTGAAAAACTAATTAGACCAAACTGATTAAACCGAAACTGAAATTTCAGTTCTGTTTTTTGGTTTTAACCGAATTATGCTCACCCCTAGGTCTCATGGAAGACATATTTTTTTTTGGAGAGTATCGGTTACCCACCTGATACCCTCTTGAAGGGTGGTTAAGCAACTTACCCACCTGAAAATATTAAACTTCTCCTGCTTCTGTCTTTAGCTGGATAAGTAGAAGCGCGACTGAACGCTGGCACCAAAAAGTTACTTGGGCAATTTTAATTTGCAACACAAAATTCGCATTCTACAATATTTGCGATTTAGGCTCCATTTGGAAAGAGAAAAAATACAAATATGCAGAGTGCAAAATCATATAATTTTTATTATTTTATATGTATTTATACTGTACATATTTGTATTTATACTCCACTCAAACTCAGCCTTAAAATTTGTTCGGCTTTTGAATAAGGAGGTCTATCACTACAAAAAAGATGAAACTGAGTTGAGGGATGGCAATTCATGATTTGAGCCATGTGGTTGGCCTACCTACTTGGTTTTTCCAGGTTGAATGGTCCGGTCGCATTGGAAATGGTTATTTTATCATAAAGAAATTACTTCAGCTGACCTTCCTTCTTAAACTACGAAATGGAGACTTCAACCCTTAAAATTTTGACTGACTTACAAAATGACAATACATGTATGTCCGAAGATCATTACAAATGAGTAGTTATTTAGTTGAATAGATTATATATATTCTGAATCGCAATTTATACATAATTTTGTTGTAGCTAGCATCCATTACTGCATATATAGGTCCTAACTGATCATGGGTCTAATTGTATGTTGAAGTTTTCTTTTATGTTTTGGTCAATGACCATATGAACCAAGACAAGCTAAACACATGCCAGACTTGCACAATCAAACCCATGATCTTGATTCCATTTATCTCAATGCTTTCGGATCTTGTTTCCCATTTGGCCAAAATTGCTTAATTTAATTTTTCATTGTTGTTGATGGTCGACTGGTCCTCTTGGTTGAGACAAATATAGAAAGCGACATTTTGTGAGATTGGGAAATTAATGGCATTAAGTCGATATAAACAGCAAAAATAATAAAGTAGCTAGGAACGGTGGAGTGTTGGGAGACAAGGGGATGGTATACAAGTTAATAATAAGCCTACTGTGCATATAGAACTGTCCTTCAATCACGTACCCACATGAATGAATGAAATAAAATAAGGTTGAAACTTGGGAATTGTTAGCCAGAAATATGACATGCGTACTGATATCACATGCTCGTTATATGGACATTATGATTCCAATTCAGAATGATTCTCCTTGTCTCTCCTCTTATAATCCTTGTATGTGTTTCTATAAATAGTTCAAAGGGTCTAGAGAGAAACATCAATCCTTTCCCCAATCTAAGGAGCTTCTCTCTAAAGAACTTCTACGCAAGTCGATCTGTTGCCGAGAAAGAAGTAAAAGATGGCTGATTCTTTGCAACAACTGAAAGTCGTTGCCATGTTCGCTCCATTAGCATGCCCTCCCGGTCCCATCCTACTGCAATCAACATTGAAGAAGAGCTTAACAGGCTTAGAGCCTTAGAGTCTTTGTCATCAACAGCACAATCAGGATCTCCATTGAAGGAAGAGTCGATCAGTGTTGCACTATTGGGTCTTGTTGAGTTGTACAAATGTGTGGAGGCTTTTCTTCAGATGCCCCAAACACAGCAGACCTTGGTCCACCATCAACTGGAAGGATTGGTGGATGAGTTGATAGAGGGATCTGTCACATTGCTGGATATAGGGGGCACTACAAAGGACATTTTGCTTGTAATGAAGGAAAATGTCCTTGATCTTCACTCGGCACTTCGCAGAAGAAAATTTGAGGAGATGCTGGGGAGCAAGATCGCAAAATATATTTCCCTCAAGAAAAGGGTGGAGAAGGATGTTAGCAGCTGCCTTAAAATGCTGAAACGTCTGGAAGAGAAGTGTGTAGCCTGGCCTCTCTTAGATCTTGATCATGACTCAGCAATGGTGGTTAGGATCTTAAGAGAAGTCAGCAGTATTGCAATTCCTGTCTTCCGGGATATCTTGTCATTCTTGTCAACGCCCATGTCAAAACCAAAGGTCGGTAGGTGACATTTGGTGTCAAAGCTGATGCACAGAGGAGTAGTAGCTTGTGACAGACATTAGGAGAGCATGAATGAGGTGGAATCTGTTGATGTTGTACTCTTCACCTTGTCTCGTTGCAATCCAAGCAAAGATGCTGAGGTTGAAGGTTCACAAATGGCAGAGAAAAGGTTGAAGGATCTGGAAGTTAGCCTTGAAAGCCTTGAAGAAGGATTGGACTTCCTTTTTAGGCGTCTGATACAGACCAGAGTTTCTCTACTCAACATCCTCACCAGCTAAAGACTTTTAACTGTTTTGACCACTCAAAATTAATATGGGCAACCACATTTTTAGGATTTGCTTATGTAATTACAGTATACAAGAATGGAACTGTACAGATTACAATTTTATACATGATAAAGAGGATAATAGTTTTACTCACATTTTTCTTGTTATTCTTTACCGTCCAAATTTTGGGTTATTGATTCTCTTGAGAAATAGGTTTATTACAATTGATCTAATCCTTTAGCAAAGGCAATACAAATATTCGCCAATACTCACACAAATCAGACCTCATTGTGGTGGATACAAGTTTCATTTCTTATTGGATGCAATCCTTTTGCATGGTAGAAGTTTGTGTTATTCAAATCCCAGAAGTACAGTTACGAATGGAACCCAAAAATGAAAGAAAAATAGAGATAAAGAGAAGCAAGCAAAGGCAACACACAAATTTATGTGGTTCGTTTTATAGCCTACGTCCATGGACGAAGGAGCAGAAATCCACAATGTAATCTATAATGGAAAGGAATATAAAGCCTTGTACTCACAACTACCTCACTCAGAGAAAACGTTAAACTGCAAATATACCAAAAGTCTCACTCTTTTCTCACAAAACAAAGACAAAGTATACAAGAAGAAAACCCCCAATTGAGCCCGCTCGAGCCTACGGAAGCATGGGATAGGGTTGGGCCAGTTGGTAAATGTTTGCGATTCTTCAATGTTTGCAATTTAGGCTCTATTTGGAAAGAGCAAAAATACAAATATATAGAGCGCAAAACCACGTATTTTGTATTATTTTTATATATTTATACTGTACATATTTGTATTATACTCCTTCCAAACTGAGCCTTCAATTTATTTTGGCTTTTCAATAAGGAGGTCTATCACTACAAAAGGGATGAAACTGAGTTGAGGGATGGCAATTCATGATATGAGTCATGTGGTTGGCCTACCTACTTGGTCTTTCCAGGTTGAATGATCCGGTCGCATTGCAAATGGACATTTTGTAATAAAGAGATTACTTCAGCTGACCTTCTTCTTAAACTACGAAATGGTGACTTCAACCCTTCAAATTTTGACTAACTTACAAAATGACAATACATGTATGTCCAAAGATCATTACAAATGAGTAGATATTTAGTTGAATAGATTATATATATTCTGAATCGCAATTTATACATAATTTTATTATAGTTTGCATCCATTACTGCATATATAGGTCCTAATTAATCATGGGTCTAATTGTATGTTGAAGTTTTCTTCTATGTTTTGGCCAATGACCATATGGACCAAGACAAGCTAAAGACATGCCAGACTTGCACTATCAATCTCACCCATGATCTTGATTCCATTTATCTCAAAGCTTTCGGATCTTGTTTCCCATGTGGCCAAAGTTGTTTAATTTAATTGTTCATTGTTGTTGATGGCCTACTGGTCCTCTAGGTTGAGACAAATATATAGAAAGCCACATTTTGTGAGATTGGGAAATTAATGGCATTAAGTCGATCCCAACAGCAAGAATAATAAAGTAGCTGGGAATGGTGGAGTGTTGGGAGACAAGGGGGTGGTTTACCAGTTAATAATATGCTTACTGTGCGTATAGAAGTGTCCTTCAATCATGTAGTTACATGAATGAATGAAATAAAATAAGGTTGAAACTTCGGAATTGTAAGCCAGAAATGTGACATGCGTACTGATATCACATGCTCTTTATATGGACATGATGATTCCAAGTCAGAAAGATTCTTCTTGTCTCTCCTCTTATTATCCTTGTATGTGTTTCTATAAATAGTTCAAAGGGTCTAGAGAGAAACATCAATCGTTTCTCCAATCTAAAGAGCTTCTCTCTGAAAGATATCTGCGCAGTCAATCTGTTGCAGAGAAAGAAGTAAAAGATGGCTGATGCTACTGCAATAGCCGAAAGTCGTTATCATGTTCGCTCCATTAGCATGCCCTCCCGATCCCATCCTACTGCTACCAATATTGAAGAAGTGCTTAACAGGCTTAGAGCCTTAGAGTCTTTGTCAACAGCACAATCAGGATCTCCATTGAAGGAAGAGACTATCAATGTTGCACTATTGGGTCTTGTTGAGTTGTACAAATGTGTGGAGTCTTTTCTTCAGATGCCCCAAACACAGCAGACCTTAGTCCAACACCAACTGGAAGCATTGGTGGATGAGTTGATAGAGGGATCAGTCACATTGCTGGATATAGGCGGCACTACAAAGGACATTTTGCTTGAATTGAAGGAAAATGTCCTTGATCTTCACTCAGCACTTCGCAGAAGAAAATTTGAGGAGATGCTGGGTAACAAGATTGCAACATACATTTCCTTCAAGAGAAGGGTGAAGAAGGATGTTAACAGAAGCCTTAAAATGTTGAAACGTTTGGAAGAGAAGTGTGTAGCCTGTCCTCTCTTAGATCTTGATCATGACTCAGCAGTGGTGGTTAGGGTCTTAAGAGAAGTAAACAATGTTGCAATTTCGGTCTTCCGGGATATCTTGTCATTCTTGTCAATGCCGGCATCAAAGCCAAAGTTCGGTAGATGGCATTTGGTGTCAAAGCTGATACACAGAGGAGTAGTAGCTTGTGACAGACATGAGGAGAGCATGAATGAGGTGGAATCTGTTGATGTTGCACTCTTCGCCTTGGCTCGCTGCAATCCAAGCAAAGATTCCGAGGTTGAAAGTTCACAAATGGCAGAGAAAAGGTTGAAGGATCTGGAAGTTAGCCTTGAAAGCCTCGAAGAAGGATTGGACTTCCTTTTTAGGCGTCTGATACAGACCAGAGTTTCTCTGCTCAACATCCTCACCAACTGAAGATTTTTAACTGTTTTGACCACTCAAAATTAATATGGGCAACCACATTTTTAGGATTTGCTTATGTAATTACAGTATACAAGAATGGAAATGTACAGATTACAATTTTATACATGATAAAGAGGATAATAGTTTTATTCACATTTTTCTTGTTATTCTTTACCGTCCAAATTTTGGGTTATTGATTCTCTTGAGAAATAGGTTTATTACAATTGATCTAATCCTTTAGCAAAGACAATGCAAATATTCGCCAATACTCACACAAATCAGACCTCATTTTGGTGGATACAAGTTTCATTTATTATTGGATGCATTCCTTTTGCATGGCAGAAGTTTATGTTATTCAAAACCCAGAATTACAGATACGAATGACACCAAAAAATGAAAGAAAAATAGAGATAAAGAGAAGCAAGCAAAGGCAACACACAAATTTATGTGGTTTGTTTTATAGCCTACGTCCATGGACGAAGGAGCAGAAATCCACAATGTAATCTATAATGGAAAGGAATATAAAGCCTTGTACTCACAACTACCTCACTCAGAGAAAACGTTAAACTGCAAATATACCCAAAGTCTCACTCTTTTCTCACAAAACAAAGAGAAAGTATACAAGAAGAAAACCCCCAAAATATATAACTCTTTGTATTCAATTAGGACCCATAAATTGAATATGGATCAGGTCCATACCACCATGGGGGTTCTGCCCTTGCACCCTCAATGTTGATTTGCGGTGGAAGTGTAGGGTTTGGGCCAAGTGGCCTATGCTTCCACCATAAATCACTATGAAGTTTTGCCTTTGCGTTTTTCTTATCTTAATCCAAAATGGGTACTTGAAGCCGATCGCAACAAAGAATTCTAGGCGGAACCATAACAAATCTCCACCTTGACCTAAATTCTCTCAAGCATCACAAAATTGAAATCTCCCTCCATCTTCTACAACAAAATCCCCAATGGGAAAACTCAAATGATGCAAACACCATTCAACTCCAAGCAATACTTGAACTTAGCCATAGGAAGAGACTTTGGTACATTACAAGAAAAATGGCTTTTAGTGGCAGTCAAAATTGTTGCTAAAGGTGCCTAAAATTGTGTACAGATCACAATTTTATACATGATAAACTGGATAATAATTTTATTCACGTTTTTCTTGTTATTCTTTATCATCTAAGTTATGGGTTATTGATTCTCTTGATAAATAGGTCTATTGCAATTGATCTAATCCTTTAGCGAAGACAATGCAAATATTTGCCAATACTCCCACATATCAGACCTCATTGTGGTGGACACAAGTTTCATTCTTGGATGCATTCTTTTACATGGTAGAAGTTTGTGTTGTTCAAAACCCAGAAATATAGATACGAATGGCACCCAAAAATGAAAGAAAAATAGAGATAAAGAGAAGCAAGCAAAGAGGATACACAAATTTTTTGGTTCGACTTATATAACCTACCTCCATGGGCGAAGGAGCAGAAATAAACTATGTAATCTGTAATGGAAAGGAATATAGAGCTGTGCACTCACAACTACCTCACTCATAGAAAATCTTAAACCGCAAATACACCAAAAGTCTCACTCTTCTCTCACAAAATAAAGACTAAGTATACAAGAAGAAAACCTCCAAAAAACCTAACTCTTTGTATTCAATTAGGACCCATAAATTGAATATGGATCAGGTCCATACCATCGTGGGGGTTCTGCCCCTGCACCCCCAATGTTGATATGTGGTGGAAGTGTAGGGCTTGGGTCAAGTGGCCCATGCCCTATGCTTCCACCAATAATTACTATAAAATGTTGCCTTTGTGTTTTTCTCAACTTAATCAAAAATGGGTTCATGAAGCCGATTGCAACAAAGAATTCATGGTGGAACCATAACAAATCTCTGCCTTGGCTTAAATTCTCTCAAGCGTTAAAAAATGGAAATCTCCCTCCATCTTTTACAACAAAATCTCCAATGGGAAAACTCAAATGCTGCAAACACCATTTAAGTCCAAGAAATGCTTGAACTTAACCATAGGAAGAGACTTTGGTACACTACAAGAAAAATGACTTTTAGTGGTAGTTAAAAGTGCCGCTAAAGGTCCCTAAAACTATCGCAAGTGACTTTACCAACAACCGACAATTTGTCGCTAAAAGAACAGTCGTTAGACGTTCTAGTAGCAGTTTTCTCAGCTATTGGTACAAATGTAAAATTGCCGCTAAAAATTTTTTTAGTGGCAGTTGCGACTGTTGCTAAAACTGAAACCATTGCCTCTATAAGTTTGGTGCGCTTTTGTTTTAGCGGCAGTTGTGAGTGCCACTAAATCTTTCTATATTCATACAACCCATAATTTCTTTTTAAATTACTCTTGCTTTGCTTCAAATCACCTATTTTGTCTACATTCATCTAAATTAAAATGAAATACATTTGAGTCACAAAATATTTTCCATTCAAAGTTTTTTCTACCAAAAGAAATAATACATTTGAATCACAATTTAATACATCTTAGTTTCAAATTGATACATTCTCTAATACAAATTTCATCATCCATTCTCTAATACATTTGAATCCACCCATATTTGGTTGAGACAACAGTATAGCCTGGTGACAATAGCCATTTGTGTCCTCACCAAGATGTACATCATTGGGCAAAAGTGTGGCTCCATTCTCTCCAGGTGCTCCAATATCTAGAAAGCAGCCACAGATCTAGAATTCACAGGCAAGACAACAGGTCTATTCATAATTCTGGTTCGAGAAAGCTTACTTAACATAGCTTACAAATAAAACCAGATGGAAATAAGCAACAAAGTTTATGGTGGAGTTGTAAGTACCATAGAGGATTGTTGGGGAATGACGTAGAAGAGAAATGAAACATGTGAGAAAAGCTTCAAAGAAATAGCAAAAGTCAAATTTTAGGAAGAAGAATTCTTCACTAAACAATTAAGAGAAAATTGATAACAAGAGAATTGCCTTAGCCCTTCCCCTAGCTACTCTTAATATATGCATACACCTTTATGTCTCTTACTCCTAATCTAGAAACACTCCATAATAGAATCCTACTAAATCTTAATCTAGAAACACTTCATAATAGAATCCTACTAAAACTCCTTAAAAAATAAAATCCTAATATAAGAAAACACTCCAAAATAGAATCCTACTAAAACCCTTCAAAAGGAAAGTCCTAATTGAATATAAATTCAAAATAATGCTATCTTAGTAAAAACGAACTAAGATGGAAACTCTGAGATGGCGCCAACTTGGTAAAAACGTACTAAGATAGAAGTCCCATGATGATGCTATATCGGTAAAGTTTTACTAAGATGGGCCATTGGCGTCATTTCTACTTCTTATGTGTCTTGGAACGGTCCCAACTTGCATAGAATGTATCAGCCTTCTCCTGTACTACATCATCCTCCTGGGTATGAGAGAATCTGTCATCGGATTCAAATCATCATCTAACTGACCGCCAACATAAGGTATCAAGTGTTTGACATTGAAAATATCATGGGTATATATATGGTTGGGTAGCTTTAGTGTATATGCATTCTCATTGATGAGTTTGACTATCTCACATGGTGCAACCTTCCTTGGTACTAGCTTTCTACATTGCCAAATCAGTAGGCGGACCTCTGTTCAAATGGCCCAAACATAGTTTCCTGTATCAAATAATACTTTCCTCCTTTTTCCATCAACATATTTTTTCTACATAGCATTGGCTACCTCCAACTTGTTGTGGACTTCTTCTTGGAGGTTCTTAAGCTTTTGTACCAAATCATCAGCCTTGTTATGAATTAAGCCTGTTCAAGTACAAGTAGCAAGGCCAAGGATGCTACGAGGGTTCGGTCCATATACTACCTCAATTGGGTTGTATCCGGTATTCCTGTTTTTTGACCTATTAAAGGTGAACTCAGCTTGTACTAATAAGAGGTCCCATTGTCGTTCATGGCTAGCTACAAGTGTTCTCAAAAGATTCCCCAAACTCCTATTGACTACTTTAGTTTGGCCATCCGTTTGAGGATGATATGAACTGCTGAATTGTAATGAGGTACCCATTAGCCTCCAAAGACTTCTTCAAAAGTGTGATATGAAGTTGGAGTCTCTATCTGGAGTAATCGAAAATGGTAAGCCATGGGGTTTGACAATCTCCTTGAGGAATAAACCGGCAATAAGTGAGGCATCCATTGTTTTCCTACATGCCACGAAGTGAGACGTTTTTGAAAATCGGTCTACGACCACCATTATAGAATCTACTTGTCGTTGGGGATGATATGAACTGCTGAATTGTAATGAGGTACCCATTAGCCTCCAAAGACTTCTTCAAAAGTGTGATATGAAGTTGGAGTCTCTATCTGGAGTAATCGAAAATGGTAAGCCATGGGGTTTGACAATTTCCTTGAGGAATAAACCGGCAATAAGTGAGGCATCCATTGTTTTCCTACATGCCAAGAAGTGAGACATTTTTGAAAATCGGTCTACGACCACCATTATAGAATCTACTTGTCATTGGGCACATGGCAACCGATGAATGAAGTCCATAGATATATCTACCCAAGGCACTTTAGAAATTGGGAGGGGCATGCATAATCCAGCATTGGTTACCGCTCCCTTAGAAACTTGGCATATGTGACAATGCACTACAAACCTTGTGATGTCTCTCATCATCTTGGGCAATATGTAACTTGTTGAGATGACATGAATTGTTTCGTCTCGCCCAAAATGTCCTTCATTGTGAAGCTCTTTGACGATTCTCAGCTGCCATGAACAATCAGGTATACATAGGCGAGTCTCCTTGAATAGGAAGCCATCATATATCACAAAGTCTGTCCTACTACCTACTTACACTTCCTCTATGATACCAACAAAATAAGGGTTAGTGAAAAATAATTCACGAAAAGTAATAAACCCTAGTACCTATGCTCGGAACATGGATAACATGGCTCTCCTTCGGCTGAGCACATCCTTAACTTGATTGTGCACACCTGACTCTTGTTTCAATATAAATGAATATTCTTGGATATCCCTTAATGGTGGTAATACTATCGGTAAATTTTCGGGAAACACATCACTAAATTCATCAAGCAAAAGCCTCACCTCCTTTTAAGCCTCCACACCATTTAGGTCAAGCCCCTTGTCAATTGAAGCATACACAACACCAATTTCTTTTAGGGCACTAGTGAATTCAGTCATGGGAAAAAGGCTAGAACCCTTCCCAGGTTTTGGTTTAGTCTCTTGTGATGGACATGAGGTCAGCCTTTTTCCTTTAAACTCAAAAGAGTAGGTATTCTTTCATCCATCATGGACTACGTAGCAGTTAAATTTCCACGAGCATCCAAGTAGCAAATGATAGGCATCCATGCAGACAACCTCACACCACACACGATCATTATATTTGTTGCCAATATGCTCACTAGAAATCGTTGTGTGACTGAAACTTCATTCTTTCTTTTTAGTCATGCATGCTTGTAGGGGTGAGGGTGTCGTTGAGTTTTTAGGCTCAGGTTGTGCATGACTACTTCCGCTATAACATTCTCACAACTCCCACTATTAATTACAAGGCTTGCAGCTTTTCCACCCATAGTACACAATGTGGAAAATATTATTTCTTAGCCAATCCGGTGATTCATCCCTAGGATTTAGGAATGATCGCTGCATCACCAAGGCCTCTCCCATATCCCCATACACCATTTCTCCATCTAAGGTTTCATCATTAGAAGAGTCAAGCACAGGTGGGGCTGAACAGTCAAATGCTTCTATTTGGGTTTCAATTTTGTATTCTACAAGCATCGCCCCTTTCTTTTATCACCCTTCACGCATTCAATATTTTTATGGCCTGGTTTACCACATTTAAAAAACTTCAGTCCATGTGGACCCACTTGGCTTGAATTAGGTCCACATCCTTGGTTTTGAAGGCGGGTTAGGATTATCACATGGTGGTGGTTTGACCACATTAGTTTGGGTTTGGCCCAATTGGTTAGGTCGGCTGCTTTGTTTTTCTATGGTTAGAGCATGTTGATGTGCAACGGAAACATCATAGTAGTCAAATAGGTTTATTATATCTCGTCACCTATATACCTAGCCGCTAAATGGTCTTCAATTTCAGCTAATTCATTCTGGGCCACTAATAGATGAAAGTTCTTTGTATATTCATTTACTGTATTAGTTTCTTTCTTTAGATTTTGTAATTCCTGATAAAGTAAATGAATATAATTATGGGGTAGAAATTCTAACCTCATCTTTGTCTTGAGTTTCTCCCATGTCTTAATCTTTTTTTTGGCTCTTCTCTATCGCATAACCTTCAATTGATGCCATCATGCTGCTGCTCGTCCTCTAAACCGAGTGGTTATTAAGGACACAATCTTGTTTTCTGGAACTTCTTTGAATTCAAGGATTTCTTCTACTATGAACAACCAATCCATTAATTTTTTTAGACTCATGCCTCCTTGGAATTCTGGGATCTCATCCTTGAGATCTGGTTGCCACCGTCTCTGGTCACTACCCGCAACTATAGTCGATCTGGTTGCTTGCCTTAATGGTGAAAGGGAACGTGTGGAGATACTTGCGTCGGAGTCACTGTCCCCTGTTTCCAACTAGGAATGCAACGATTTCACCTCCTGAGCAAGTGCGTCAACTTGTCTTCTCAGCTTAGCCATCTCTTCTTGCATTTTGTTGTTGAGTTCTTGCTCCATGATATGAGCTATTGGTTTCTTCTTAGGAGCCATAATCCGAAGAATGATCAACTTGATCTCTGATACCAACTAACGCAGGATGGAAAAGAAATATGTGAGAAAAACTTCAAAGGAAAGAGTAGAAGTCGAATTTTAGGAAGAAGAGTTCTTCACTAAACAATTAAGAGAAAATTGATAACAAGAGAATTGCCTTAGTTGTTCCCCTAACTACTCTTTATCTAGGCATACACCCTTATGTCTCCTACTCCAAACCTAGAAACACTCCATAATAGAATCCTACTAGATCCTAATCTAGAAAAAATTTATAATAGAATCCTACTCAAATTCCTTAAAAAATAAAATCCTAATCTATAAAAACACTCCAAAATAAAATCCTACTAAAACCCTTCAAAAGGAAAGTCCTAATTGAATATAAATTCGATGTAATGCTATTTTGGTAAAAACGAACTAAGATGGAAACTCTAAGATGGCGCCAACTTGGTAAAAAACGTACTAAGATAGAATTCCCATGATGATGCTATATCGGTAAATTTTTATTAAGGTTGGCTAGTGGCATCATTTCTGCTTCTTATGTGTCTTGGAACGGTCCCAACTTGCATGGAACGTATTGGCCTTCTCCTGTACTGTATCAGGGAACCTGCAAGATCACGTACTTGATGTTGTAGCTGGTTATCCATCTTTTAGTCTCATTGGGCCAACTGCATGAAAAGAATTTCTTCTCATGGTTTGTCTCTGCCTGCATCTTTACCTTAAACTTTGCATCTTTACCTTAAACTTGGCTAGATCGGTAATTTTCCCCATCATGAGCAAGCCATTGGTTTGAGTGGGGCAAGCAATTTGGGAGCAAGCTATGCAATCCGTATTGTATTACTTATGCGCATTGACAAAGCAATTAAGGAATACAATTTCAGACCATTCTCTTTTCTCTAGGTTATAAGAAACTCTACTATATAATTTGTATAACCTCCTTTTTAGTTAGATCATTTTGAGGCTCAAGTTCTAGTGCTAGTTACAATTTAAACTGGTATATCCACAGGCTCATGAAACCGGTATAGATAATCAATATACGGAAAAGAAGATAAGAATGGCTCCGGTCGATTGACTTTCTGAAAATGTGGGCTAATCTCCAATCTAGTTTGGCTTAGTTATTGGACAGCACATGTAATAAAAGTTGATCAACTTAGAGAACCTGCAAAGAATTTTGTTAGATTTTTGTAAAAATCTGAATAACTCATAAGGGACATTGACAAACCTTTTTGAAAATGCCTGTTCTTCCTTATGTAGTTGTGGATGAATTTGATTTCGGTTCTCTTAGGGGATTTGCAAGTAGCGTATTGTGGGATGTCATCTCATCACCTTTAACCAGCCAGATCTCTTTTTCATCTTAGACAATAGTTTCTTTCACTTATTATCACAACAAATATTTGCATTTTTTAGAAAAACACGAAGAGAAATCTCACACATGATATCTTGATCCCCATCTATACCAAAATATCTAGATCTTGTTCCCTTTGATCATGTATCTGGCCAAAATTGGTTAAAATTTGTTTATTTTGTATGGTTGGTGGGTTAATGGGTCCTCTGGATTGAGACAAAATATGGAAATAATCAACATTTTATTAGATTGGAAAATTGGATTAGTTTCCAACACCAAGAACAGCAAAGTAGCTGGAACGGAGGTGTGTTGGGAGACAAGGGGATGGAATACCCGTAAATAATGAATAAGCCACTATATACATGATGATCATACAGAAGTGTTCATCACATAGGCACATGAATGAATGAAATAAAATAAGTTTAATTTGGACTTGAGAATTAATTTGTAAGCCAAAAATATCATTGAATATAGGGCCAACGACACTGATATCACATGATTGTTATGTATACATGTTGATTCAAAGCCAACAAGATTCGCCTTGTCCCTCTCTTATTGACCTCCTATGTGTTTCTATAAATAAGATCGATCAACCAAATTAAGGGTTTGTAGAGAACCATCCTTCCTCTAATTTGGAGTGTTCCTCTCCAAAGAGTCGTTATCATCTAATCTGGAGGAAAAGATGGCAGATTCAAGTGCAATTAATGAGAATCGTTATCATGTTCGATCCATTAGCATGCCCTCAAATTCTCATCCTACTACTACTACTATTGAAGAAGAGCTGAGCAGGCTTAGAGCCTTAGAGTTGTCAATAGTACCAGGATCCTCATTGAAGGCATAATCAATCTGTGTTGCTTTGTTGGGTCTTGTTGAGTTGTACAAATGTGTAGAGAATTTTCTTTAGATGCCACAAGCACAGCAGAACCAGGTCCACCATCAACCAGAGGGTTGGGTTGTTGAGTTGATAGAGGGGTCAATGACATTGTTAGATATAGGTGGGACTGCAAGGGACATCTTGTTGCAGATGAAGGAAAATGTAAAACATCTTCAGTCAGCACTTGGCAGAAGAAAATTTGAAGAGAAGGTGTTGGGTAACATGGTTGCCTCATACACTTCCTTTAAGAAAAGGACGAAGAATGTCAGTGAGAGGCTTGTCTCTCAAGCTCCATGCTCCATGCTCATCATGAACATGGAGTTTGTCTCTCAAGAAGTGAAAGTGATCACCAGTGAGAGGCTTGGTGAGAATGTCAGCAACCTGATCTTTGGAAGAGATAAAATAGACAGTAAGTCATCATGCAAGAACCAGATCCCAGAGAAAATGGAAGTCAACCTCAACATGCCGAGTCCGAGCACGGAACATATGATTGGCAACAAGATAGGTGGCACCAACATTGTCACACCAAGTAGGGAGCAAGACTCCAAGTACCATTAGAAACAAGTGCATTAAACTCCTTAGTCATGGCATCATGCCAATGAGCAGATTTTACTGCTTGTGAATAACTGAAGGGTTCTGTAGTATCACCTCAAGATTGAACTAATAGTGAATGTGGTAAGGGATACCTGGTCGTGAGATGAGAACGGGGAGGAAGAGATCCATCCATGGAACGAGTGACCATCGGATGCCGGCGAGAATGCTGAAAAGCAACTAGGACTCTTATAGCAAGAATGTCCTACATAGGACATGTCCCACGAGGTCCAACTTTAGGAGAAGACATACTTGTGGAGGAAGCTGCCGAATGGTGAGGGTTGTCAGTCAATGGTGGAAGATTTGAATTATCTTGTTTCAGGGAGGCGGAAGCTAGGAAATCTGTAATGGAAGCCGGAGGCGTAGCTGGAGGTGCAGGCGATGGTTGTAGATAAACCCCAGTTGGCTGAACCGATTCAGTGGGAGCAGTCACTAAGTATTCCAGGAAATGATGCTCATCAAAGATAACATGTTTGGAGATGTATTCTTTCCCGGTTTCAAGGTGCAAACAACGATACCCTTTGTGTTTGTCGCTATAGCCAAGAAAGAGCATTTCGGGGAACAACAATCGAACTTGTGCCGATTGTACGAAAAAAGTAGTGGAAAGCAAGCACACTCAAAAATTTTGAGGAACCTGTAATTTGGAGGGGAGTCGAACAAAACTTCATATGCAGACTTGTTTCGGAGAGTAGCAGTACAAAGCCGATTAATTAGGTAAACTGCTATAAGGGTAGCATCTACCCAGAAGGAGAAGGGGAGCAATGATATGACAATGTTTCTGTTTAGCACAACCATTCTGTTCATGTGTATGAGGACAAGCGAGTCGAGGAGCAATGCCAATGGAGTCCAGGTAAGAAGAAACATTATGATATTCTCCACCTCAATCATCGCAGAGCCTTGATTTTGGGATTAAATAAATTTTCAACATGATGCTTAAAGGAATAAAATACATCAAAAACATCTGATTTCCATTGCAATAGAAATAACCAAGGAAATCTACTATAAGCATCGATGAAAAATACATAATATTGAAACCTTGTATTAGATAAAATTGGGGCTAGTCCCCATACATCTGAAAACATCAAATCTAGTGGACGAGAAACAACTGAAGAAGACAAGGGAAGAGGTAACCTATGACTCTTACTGACTTGACATGACTCACAAAATAAATTAGAGCTGAAACAAAATTGACCATCATAAGGTAGACCGAAATGAGTGACAACTTGCTTCACAATTCGCATGGCTGGATGCCCATGACATTTGTGCCAATCATCAACAGAAGCATTTTTGTTGATCAATGCAGAAGACTGATTTGTATTGATCACACCAAGTAGTAGGTATCTCAGAGAGTGTAACTACAAGATCTCGAAGGAGAGATGAAATCCAAAGCACCTCAGTGGTGGATGTGGCACAATCACAAAATTTAGACTTAGTGCTAGAACATGCAACCATTGCTTGTTTATGGGAGCTCCAAGAAATTAAATTAGGGTCTAAATAGATAACAAAGCCTCTAGTGGATTTGCCATCATCTAGACACCCTGCCCAGTCCACATCGGAAAAAGCATGAAGAGTAAGAATGGTAGAGGATGTCCATGAGAGGTTGAGACCATGCATAATGGTATGTTTAAGGTTACGCAATATGTGTTTCACAGCTGCCCAGTGATCATCAGTAGGAGCCTGCAGGAACTGAGAAACTTTGCTTACTGCAAATGAGATGTCTAGATGGGTGATCGCCAAATACTGAAGAGCCCCAACAATACTCCGATACTCAGTAGGATCAGCAAGAGGAGAACCATCATGTCCAGTGAGCTTGGGATGATCTGCCATAGGAGAGGAAATAGGTTTTGCAGCATCCATGTGAGGCCAATGCAGCAAATCAGTGATGTATTGGCGTTGACTGAGAAGAACCCCATTAGAATGCCGAATAAGCTGAATACCAAGGAAGAAGGCAGCAGGACCTAGATCCTTAAGAGAGAAATGGCGAGAGAGCTCCTAAATGCTGCTATGGATAGCACTTTGGGAGTTCCCAATAAGTAAGACATCATCCACATAAATAAGCAGATAAAGAGTAACGTTCTTGAAACAGAACACAAAGAGAGAAGTACCAATTGTAGAGGCTCTAAAACCCATTTGTGCTAACTAGTGAGTGAGACGAGCATACCAAGTCCGTGGTGCTTGTCGAAGTCCATAAAGAGCTTTGTGCAATTTGCACACATGGGTTGGCCTGGAGGGATCTTTAAACCCCTTGGGTTGTTTGATATATATATCCTCACAAAGTACCCCATTCAAGAAAGCATTATAAAAATCAATTTGATGTGTACACCACTAGTTCATCACAAAAAGAGAGAGAATGGTACGGATGGTTATAGGTTTTACAACCAGGCTAAAAGTAGCTATAAAGTCAATCCCAGGGATTTAAGTAAAACCATGTGCTACCAATCATCCTTATATTTGTCAATAGTACCATTTGCCTTTCATTTTACCTTATAGACCCATTTGCTCCCTACCACATTCATGTCAGACAAGTAGGGAGCAAGACTCCAAGTACCATTAGAAACAAGTGCATTAAACTCCTTAGTCATGGCATCATGCCAATGAGCAGATTTTACTGCTTGTGAATAACTGAAGGGTTCTGTAGTATCACCTCAAGACTGAACTAATAGTGAATGTGGTAAGGGATACCTGGTCGTGAGATGAGAACGGGGAGGAAGAGATCCATCCATGGAACGAGTGACCATCGGATGCCGGCGAGAATGCTGAAAAGCAACTAGGACTCTTATAGCAAGAATGTCCTACATAGGACATGTCCCACGAGGTCCAACTTTAGGAGAAGACATACTTGTGGAGGAAGCTGCCGAATGGTGAGGGTTGTCAGTCAATGGTGGAAGATTTGAATTATCTTGTATCAGGGAGGCGGAAGCTAGGAAATCTGTAATGGAAGCCGGAGGCGTAGCTGGAGGTGCAGGCGATGGTTGTAGATAAACCCCAGTTGGCTGAACCGATTCAGTGGGAGCAGTCACTAAGTATTCCAGGAAATGATGCTCATCAAAGATAACATGTTTGGAGATGTATTCTTTCCCGGTTTCAAGGTGCAAACAACGATACCCTTTGTGTTTGTCGCTATAGCCAAGAAAGAGCATTTCGGGGAACAACAATCAAACTTGTGCCGATTGTACGAAAAAAGTAGTGGATAGCAAGCACACTCAAAAATTTTGAGGAACCTGTAATTTGGAGGGGAGTCGAACAAAACTTCATATGCAGACTTGTTTCGGAGAGTAGCAGTACAAAGCCGATTAATTAGGTAAACTGCTATAAGGGTAGCATCTACCCAGAAGGAGAAGGGGAGCAATGATATGACAATGTTTCTGTTTAGCACAACCATTCTGTTCATGTGTGTGAGGACAGGAGAGTCGAGGAGCAATGCCAATGGAGTCCAGGTAAGAAGAAACATTATGATATTCTCCACCTCAATCATCGCAGAGCCTTGATTTTGGGATTAAATAAATTTTCAACATGATGCTTAAAGGAATAAAATACATCAAAAACATCTGATTTCCATTGCAATAGAAATAACCAAGGAAATCTACTATAAGCATCGATGAAAAATACATAATATTGAAACCTTGTATTAGATAAAATTGGGGCTAGTCCCCATACATCTGAAAACATCAAATCTAGTGGACGAGAAACAACTGAAGAAGACAAGGGAAGAGGTAACCTATGACTCTTACTGACTTGACATGACTCACAAAATAAATTAGAGCTGAAACAAAATTGACCATCATAAGGTAGACCGAAATGAGTGACAACTTGCTTCACAATTCGCATGGCTGGATGCCCATGACATTTGTGCCAATCATCAACAGAAGCATTTTTGTTGATCAATGGAGAAGACTGATTTGTATTGATCACCTCGCCCAGAAACTGATACAACTCGTCTCTATTGGTTCCTCATAGTAGGATGTTCCCCGTATAATCCTTCACAAGAAAATAATCACCATGAAACTCAAAAAATAATTTGTTATCTCGAGCAAATTTCTGAATAGATAATAGATTTTTGGAGAGCTCCGGTACATGAAAAATATTATTTAAAGAAAACTGACGAGTAGTTGTACACAGAATTGAAGAACCAATATTCTTAATTTCCAAACCTGAACTGTTACCAACTTTGTCCTGATCTGACCCACCATATTCAGATCGAGTTTGCAGATTGTCGACATCAGGCATCATGTGATGTGTTGCAACACTGTCCAGGTACCAGGTTGGATCAAACGCAGATTGAGAGGGAACAGTATTGTTGTTGTAGGCTACGGGTTCTACCTCCTCATTCTTGTAGTTGAGATCATATCGTCAATGACATTTAATCACCCCATGCCACGGCTTATTACACAGCTAATAGATAATTGTATTTCCACGTCCTCTACTACCATTAATCATGCGGTTTTCTGAAGAACCATGCCCCCTGCCTCTCTTGTGGGTGTTCGTAGAAGGGGAGTACTGATTATTATTTTGATTTTTATTATTTTTAAAATTAGCCATATTGGCCACAGGGGGTGAATCAACTGTGGTAGCATTCTATTCTAACCAGCTCTCATGGCCAAGAAGAATGTCTAAAACATCATCAATATCGAGGTCCTCTATATCGGACGTATTAGTAATGGCAGTAACAACAAATTCTTATTCGGATCCTAATCCAGCCAATATATAAAGAATCAAATCACTCATCTTTACCGGTTCTGCAGCTGCAAGGCTATCGGCTATGGATTTAGCTTTTCGAACATTTTCAGAAATAGAGACATACCTCCTTTTTTGAGACTCTGAAGTTGTCTTCTGTATTGCATCAACCTGGACCGTGAGTAATTTGTAAAGGATTTCGCCAGAGCATTCCAAACGTCACCGAAAGATCAATGTCCTACAACTTGAGTGAACACATTCTCCGTGAGCGATGTAATGATCCAGGATAAAACCAGTTGATCTTTCTCAAACCACTCAATATCTATTGGATTGAGAATCATCCGATTTCCATCTATTGGATCTAGTATATACTAAGGAGGTGCAACGATAGAATCATCTATGTACCCCATCAGTCTATTGGTGTAGAGAACTAGTAGCAACTACGCCTTCCGGAGCAGGTACTTGTCGTTGGTGAGCTTGATAGGAAGATAATGAATCCCAGTATGGGGAACTGAATTTGAACCTACTGTGTTGCTGGATGCTGACGCGCCTGTTGATTGTTGTAACACAGAACTGAAGCCTCTGGAAGCCATGTAATCGATAGAGCTCTGATACTAAGTTAAAATCAAAGAACACAAATAATGTTTGGGCATAGTGAAATGGCCATTGGCCTTGAACTATATTTATAATAGAAGAGTTCTACAAAGAGGAAACTCTATCTTAGATAGAGTCCTAGATAACAATAAACAAAGTTAACAAACAGGTCTAATCTCATTAGGATAACAATTACCCTAACCCTCTAAGGATAATTGTTATCCTAAGGATATAAACAATTGGGTATATAGGATATACTCTAATAACCTCCAAGAAATCTTCTATGAGACAACAATAGTTTGGATTGAGAGAGACAAATATGGAGAAAATTTTCTGCATGTATTGTGCATTCTATGCAAAAAAAAAATCCTTATTACTTTTAGTCCTCATTTGGTTGCTGGTATCTCGCTCATGAGGGCCCATGACAACATATTCCCTTACCATTGTGGAGACAAAGGTATGCTGCTCTCTGACATTACATGATCTGCAATTTTTTCCAAATAAACTGTTAAAAAATAAAGGATGATTAACACAATGAAAAGAACAGTAACAAGACAACAAAATTAGAAGAAAGGGTATATCTTTATTCACTGCATAACTAGCATTTAAATAGCAAGAAAACATAACAAACTATCAGAGATTCTAGTACCAAACACCCCTGATATGACTCCTAAAAAATAGCAAATACAGCCCAACTAAAAAGACAAAGTCATTATTTGACTAACTCAACAGTAAATAGTTTCTACATTAATCTTTAACACCCTCCCTTAATGTAGAAATTTAACAACACCTAAAAGATCTCTCAAATCCATGAATTTCTTTAGTGGAAGTGGCTTGGTGAATACATCTGCAACTTGATCATTGGTACTGCAATATTCCATCTTGATGTCTCCTTTTGCAACTAGCTCTCTTATGAAATGATGACGTGTCTCAATATGCCTTGTTCTACTATGATAGACTGGATTCTTGGTCATAGAATTTGTGGATTGATTGTCACAATAAATAGTAGTCGCCTCCACTTGAGTTTTCTTTATATCATCTAGGATTCTTCCCAACCAAACTCCTTGACAAGATGCTACTGTTACTACCATATATTCAGCTTCTGAGGATGATAAAGTTGTAGTTGGTTGTTTCTTTGAGCTCCAAGAAATAGCTCCATTGCCCATAGTGAAAATATAACTTGTAGTACTCTTCCAATCATCAATGCGGCCTCCCCAATCACTGTCAGAAAAACCATACAGCTTGAAGTTGTTATTGTGCTTGTACCATATCCCAAATGAACTTGTCCCTTTCAAGTATCTGATAATTCGTTTGGCAGCCCCCAAGTGATACTTACTTGGACTTTGCATAAACATGGACAAGAGACTTGTTGCTTGTGAAATATCCGGCCTACTATTCGTGAGATATAATAGACTGCCAACAAGGCTTCGATAAAGCTAAACATCAACTTTTTCTCCGCCATCATCCAAGCTGAACTTTTGATTAGTGCACATGGGAGTACTCACAGGATTGAAATCTTTTAAGCTAAACCTTGTAAGAAGATCATTGACATATTTTTCTTGTGTCATAAAAATCCCATTATCACACTACTTAACTTTCAGCCCCAAAAAGAAATTCATCACCCCTAAATCAGTCATGTCAAACTCATCTATCATCAGTTGCTTAAACTCATTCAATAATGCATCATAATTGCTTGTATAAATCAGGTCATCAACATAAAGACAAATAATGAGAGTATTACATGTACCTCTGGCTTTGACATACAAGATTGGTTCACTTAGGCTTCTTTGAAATCCATTCTTACTGAAATGTCCATCAATTCTCCAATACCAAGTACGTCATGCTTGTTTTAAGCCATAAAGGGCTTTTCTCAAACGGTACACTTTATCTTCATGACTTGCAATCTCATAGCCTTTTGGTTGTCGTACATACACTTCTTCTTCTAAGATTCCATTTAAGAATGCTGACTCCACATCAAACTGATAAACTTTGCAATGAAAATGATCAGCAATGGATAAAATAGTTCATATAGTATCAAACCTTGCTACTGGAGAGAAGGTTTCTTCGAAGTCTAACCCCTCTCGCTGCATGTACCCAAGTGCAACAAGCCTTGCCTTATACTTTTGAACAGAACCATCAGCCTGGTACTTGATCTTATAGACCCATTTCAGCCCAACGACCTCCTTTCCATCTGGAATGTCAAGTAGCTCCCATGTCTTATTTCTTTCTAAGGCTTCCATTTTCTCATCCATTATTGTACGCCATTCTTTGGACTTGATGGCTTCTTTAAAGACAGTTGGTTCATCAATCTTGGCAATTTGACATCATTTTGTGTTGTCATAAATTTCTTGCAATGATCTCCATTTTCTTGGAGGTGTCTCTGATGAAGACGAGCTTGGTGAGTGTGAGCTTGAGACCGGTGATTGACTGTTTACTGGTGTAGAGGAACCAGAACCTCCATTCTCATTTTCTTGCCTTGTAGGAGAGTTAAGGAACTTGCCATTTTATAATATTGGACTTGATTGCAAATCTCCCAATTCCATGCACTCTTTTCATCAAATACAACATCACGACTTATTAGTAACTTTTTTGTGATAGGGTTATATGATACCCTTTAGTTTCAGTACTATAGCCAAGAAATATGCATTTAATACTATTGTCATCTAACTTTCCTCTCTTTTGAAATGGAACATGCACATGTGCAATACATCCAAAGATTCTGAGATGAGTTACCTTTGGCTTCCACCCATGCCATGCTTCAAATGGTGTCTTTTGACTCAAAGCTGCTGTTAAAGATCTATTGAGAAGGTAGGCTACTGTATGGATTGCTTCTGCCCAAAAATTTTTTGGAAGACTTTTAGCTTTCAGCATGCTTTTTGCCATTGCTATAAGACTCCAATTCTTCCGCTCAACTACTCCATTTTGCTGTGGAGTGTAACTAGCTATTAACTGTCTCTCGATGCCGAACTCTTCACAAAAACTATCAAATTCTCCTAATAGAAATTCTCGACCACGATCTGTCCTCAAGACTTTTAGTTGTTGCTCACTTTGCTTTTCGATATAGGCCTTAAACTTCTTGAACACCGAAAAGGCTTCTGATTTTTCTTTCAGAAAATAAACCCACGTCATTCGGCTAAAATCATCAACAAAGACTAGAAAATACCTGCTGTTGTTGAGGGAATATGTTGTCATGGGCCCATAAACATCCGCATGAATCAGTTCTGTAGGTTTGGAAGCTCTTCTTGCTTTGCCTGTCGGGAATGAATCACGATGCTACTTTCCAACTACACAACTCTCACAGACATCATCAACATTTATAATTACAGGCAAACCATCACCAAAATTCTGTTCATACATAAGAGCCAAACTTCTGAAATTAAGATGCCCATATCTATAATGCCAAACCCAGGTTTTGTCACTCACAGTTGCTTTCAAAGCATGCTGATCGGTAGAGATGAGAATGTAGGGAAAAATTTTGTTTTTTGACATGGGTACTTCAACTGTCAACTGTGTTTTTGATTTTTCTTTATACACAAACCAAATGGAATCTTCAAAGACAAGACAATACCCATCCAACATAAATTGCCCAACACTCAACAAATTTGAATTCAGATGAGGAACATACAGAACTTTCTGAATATATTTCAATCCAAGAGAGTTCAACATCACAATACCTTTTCCTTGTGCCTCACATACCGTTCCATCACCCATTATGATCTGACTAGTCACAAATTCATCTAAATCGGTGAAAAGATGCAAATCACTTGTCATGTGATTGCTGTAGTCGCTGTCGATGTACCAAGCTTTTGGAGAACATTCTTTGGCAGAGAAACATGCAAGAAACAGACTTTCGGTATCATCTTCCCCTTTCTCCTAGGCTAGATTGGCATGCTGCTCCTTACGCCAGCAAAATTTCTCTATATGGCCATATCTCTTATAGTAGTAACACTGTTTAGGGCTTTGATTCTCACCTTTATCATAGTTTCTTGAACCTTGATCATACTCATTGGAACGACCACTACTTCTGTCTCCTCTTCTTCCTCATGACGAAGAACCACCATGCGACTTGGAGTTGCTTTGACTTCTTGGTTCACATTGTGAGAGATGCATCTTACTGTAAAAAGCATTCTCAATAGAAACATCACCATATCTGATGGTGCGCAATCCGGCCGGTCCTAACTATCAACGATCTCGCCTCTAGCTGGAGCAGAAGGTGCCTGAAGCGGAGAAGAAAATAAGTATCTCCGGGGAGGGACACAGTGAGAGTGCTCTGAAGCTCAAGTTAGTATCCTCAAAGGCAAGATGATAAACCAGATGGTGCAAAATTCACATACCTCGTTCTTGGGGGGTAGAGAGCCTTTTATAATCACTTCGCGCACTCACTCCTAAGCTTCTGTTAGGTCGGGTATGATTACCTGCGCTTCTGCCAGTTTGGGTGTCCTCACCTCTGCTGGGGTAGAACCGACACTGCTCTCTTTGTCAGAGCCGTCTCTATAACTAGAGATGGCAGTGGCAGGTGGCGGTGGTAGGTGGCCGTTGGAGTGCGGCTGTCAAGCGTCAGATCCCAAGTCAGTCAGGTGCGCCACCTCTAGATATGGACTCCTTCGGTGTCAGGTACGGTGTGGTTGTTCAGTTTGGTGTCCTGGAGGCGAAGTGCTGGAGTGGTGTGCGAGGTGAAGTCTTGAGTTCAGATAGAGATGTGGTCCGAACTACCATGGGACGGGCCAGTTCGGGTTGTTGCCTTTTGTGCTTGTAAGGCTCAGAGTCTAAGGGAGAGCTCGGGTTCCTTGTGGGGGGTTCGGACCGCGGGTTCCTCTTTTCAGAGCTCGCGCCTTGGGCGTACTGTTGTGCTGAGCTGCTGCCTTTCCACGTGTTGAGTGGTTACGAGGTTGGGCCAAATCTTCCTTCATCAATTGCCCCCCACTCCTCGTGCAAAGGGACTTGCCCTGGTGTGGGGAGTTCGCGAGGTCGCGGGTGGATTTGACCCGTACTTCAAACGGGTTTGACTGATGGTGTGGAGTATGCATTCGTTAGGGTTCTTCAAGGTTTCTTGAGCGTCAAAAAGTTAGGAGACGCACAGAGTACGCTTATTTCAAAATTTAAAAAATGCGCCACTGGGAGACGTGTCAGTGGGCATTATTCCAAAATTTAATAAACGCGTCGTTGCTGTCTTTAACGCGAGGAGACGTGTGTCGACGCTCTTTTAGTTTTGAATGACGTGCGGCCAGTCATGTCTCGGTCTCAGGAGATGTGCGGTCAGCACTACTGCGGTCCGTTGGATTGGCTTTGATCAGAGCCATTGATTTTTGGTTACTGTGGGTATAAATATTGGGGGACCCTAGTCGCTTTTCATTGCCTTTCTCCTGCGTTTTGCTTCTTGAGCTCGCGTCCAAGTTTTTCAGCTCGCGTCCAAGTTTCCGTAGTTCGTTTGCCTTTCTGGGTGAGTCTTCTTTCTTCCTGGTATCCTTTTCCTCCTGATGTCTAGCTTGGACAGCTCAGACAATTCTTCAAGGGGTTTAGATGCAGGTTTTACGAATCGAGCTGCATCCCTTGATAGCCTTAGTGAACCCGAGGTAGAGCTCAAGGAGGAGCATGAACCTGTAGGCCAAGTCGCCTCTGGTAGTTTGGCGTCCTCCTCCCGTCGAGGTCGAACGTTAGACAAGTTTGGGCCCTCGACTATGACGCCTGAGGGGCTTCAATCCCTTATTACCCAGTTCAACTTGCCTAGGGAGTACACCTACTTCATACCCTTGGGCTGTTTCCCTTGGGAACATGGTCCTGATGAGATCATTATATTTCGGGAGCAACTCGTGGCTGGGTTGCGCCTGCCTTTCCGCGCCCTCGTTGTCGAGGTTATGAACCACTTCAGCGTTACTGTCAGCCAGCTCCACCCGAATTCTAATCGTAACTTGGTGGGGACAATCTCCCTGTTTTGCGAGCAGGTCTTGCCTTTAGACCTAAAGATCTTTTCTTCCATTCTAATGCTTAAGAAGCAAGCGGGTCACCTTCCTGGGCATAGGCGGGCGTATTACCTGTCTCCTCGCCTGGGGTTTAAGCTTTTACATGATCTTCCCAACAAGGTCCCGATGTGGAAACGAGACTACTTCGAGGTGTGAAGTGGATTGTGGTGGCCATTCCAAACCGGGTGGGGGATGGCTGCTCCTGATGCCGGTGTTACGCTTGATAGGGAGACGGCGAAGGGCCTTCGGGAATGGGCATGGCTTGGACTAAAATGCCACCATTATCTGATGGAGGTCAAGCTCATCGAGGCCAGTCTGAGTTCGGGTAGGTTCCTTACTCAGAGGCTTACCTTTTGTTTTGCTCTGTTCTTTCGTTTTCCTGATGCCGAGCTCTTTATGCAGGTGTGATGGACTCAGAGAAGACTCATGATGGGAACCTATTTCATGCCATGAAAAGGAGGAAGCGAGTCGCCAAATGAACTCATGCCAAACTACCCTGGGATGTGGAGCCCGAGGTACCAGACTACCCGTCAGTGGATCCGCCCAGGGAGCTCGAGATGGCCCCTCCAGTGCAAGAAGCGGCAGGGGCCCCATATGCCGAGGCTACTTACATGGGGGCTCCTGCTTACTCTGAGTCTACTTATACGCAAGTTGGGCCTTCAGGCTCGGGAGCCCAAGGCAAGTTCAGGAGTGTGTTGTCACCGAACCACGCTCTTTAGAAGAGTAGAGAGGCCATTTATCCTGAGGAGGTCGCGGCATGGACCGAGCTCCCTTTGAACCAGGTAGCTTCTCGTGCTGCCACTCATGCAATGGTGGTAAGTCAACGATTTCTTGTCGAGCTCTTTGCTTTTGTCTTTCTTGCTATCGTTCTTTTGATCATTTGTTATTTTTCCTTTTGGTAGGTGAATTCTTTTATCCATGCCTTGGCGGCCTAAGTGAAAAAGAGCTTGAGGCAGGCGCGAGCTGCCGAAGAGGCTTCCCGCGCTGCAGAGGCGGCTTCCCGAGCTGCTGAGGCGGCTTCCCGCATTGCACAGGCCAGGCTGGTGAGATATCGGAGAGATACTGAAGCCATGGGAATTGTGGTGAAGCACATGGCAGACCTGAGGCTGGACTTGTAGCATCAAGTTGAATACCTTCAAGAGGATATTAGGGAGAGGACAAAGATCTTTTCTCAGGGCATCAAGGATGCCAAGAAGAAGGCCGTCAATGAATATATCGCCTCGTCGCGCTTTGACGGTCTGATGGTGGGCTCGTACAGAAGGGGCTTTAAACTGAGTTGGTGGATGATCCGGAATACGTACCCCGAGCTCGATATTAGCTCCATAACCACTTTGCACATTACTTAGGAGATGGCCAACGCTGCCGACGATGAGCTGAATTTTGAGGATGAGGTAGGACCTTCGGGTGTCGTTGAAGTGCCTTCTGATGATGAAGAAGTACCTCCGGGCCTGTGAGCTCGCTTTTCGTTTTTTTTTTTTTTTTGGAATGTAAACAAAGTATCTTGCAATGGAATGTACTTCTTTTGGTTAAGTGTTGTTGTCACTCTTTCTTCTGAACTGACCATATTGCCAAGCTGACCATATGCCGATGCCCCTGTTAGTTCGTGTTGGCACTTTGCCTGAGCTTTTAGTTGGCATTTTTTGCTTTTGCTTGCCCATGTCGAGGTCCTTGTTAGCTTGGCATCCTAGCCCTTAGGCTCTGGTAGCGACTTGGTCCACTTCGCTTGGTGATCTATAGGTAGTATCGTCTCAAGTTAACGACATTCCAAGATTAGGGTACTTGTTTGCCCTCTAAGGTTTCGAGCTCATATGCCCCCCTGAGCACTCTCTTTACTCGGTTGGGCCCTTCCCAATTCAGTCCAAGTTTGCCCATGCCCTCTAAGGTCGCGTCCACTAGGCGGTCAATTCTGGGGAGGGGGAAGCAATCTTTCGGGCAAGCTCGGTTCAGGTCAGTGTAGTCGACGCACATGCACCACTTGTTGTTTGTCTTTTTTACTAGCACTGGGTTGGCTACCCAGCTCAGGTATTGAACTTCCTTTATGAAGTTTGCTGCAAGGAGCTTTTCAACCTTTTCGTCGACTGCCCTCCAGCGCTCTAGGGCTAAGTTGTGTTTCTTCTGTCTAATGGTCTAACTACAGGGTCAGTATTAAGTTTGTGAGTTATAAGGCTGGGGTCAATGCCGGCCATATCAGAAATAGACCATGCAAAAATATCTAAATTTTGAAGTAAGACACTCACCAGTTCAGTTAGTAGAGGTTCCTAGACGGAAGCATAGATCTGTAGCGTCCGAGCTAGGTCCATAGCTGAAGTTGGGATTGCAACTATTTCTTTTGTGGGCATAGGTCATTCCTCGCCTTGCTCCGTAGGTCACTCCAGTTCGAGGACATCGACCACCTTGGTTTTTCCTTCAGGGCGGCAACATAGCACTTGCGGGACTCGAGCTGGTCGCCCCGCGCTACCCCGAAGTCTGTAGGAAACTTCATTGCCAAGTAATAGGTGGAGACCACTGCCCATAGGACATGAGTGATTGGTCGCCCTATTATGGCATTGTATGGGAAGGGGGTTGCAACCACCAGGAAATCGTGGTCGAGTCTGACCGCACAGGGCCATGTGCCGACTTCCACTGGTACTGTTATTTTCCCGAGGGGCCAGACTTCCTCTCTGCTGAAGCCTACCAGAGGAGTGTTTGTGGGTTTCAGCTCGCTTCTCTATAACTGAAGTTGGTCAATCGCTGACTTGAAGAGAATGTCCGCCGAGCTGCCTAAATCAACAAGCACATGCCTGACTTCGAAGTCGCTGATCCTTAGTTTTATGACAAGGGCATCATCATGGGGGTAGTGGACCCCTTGTGCATCGTCTTTCGTGAAGAAAATTGGTTCCTCCGTCTTCGGCCTCTTTGGAGGGTTCTGCTCTTTTCAGGCAGCTTCGCAAACTGATGCCCGGGCTGTTGCTGAAGTGCAACCCGTGACTATCGAACCTCTCACTATTACGTGGATGGTTCCCCAAATTGGCATCTCCTCCAGAGGTTGTTTTGGTGACGGTTTAGCCGGCCTACCGCTGGACTCGGGAGCATCCTTACCGTGCTCTCCTTGCCAACCTGTCTTATTATTATTATAATTATTGCTATGCTGTACAAAATTTCTCAAGTACCCGTAATGGATAAGTCCCTCTATCTCGTCCCAGAGATTATTACACTGTTCGGTACTATGACCGTGATCTCTATGGAAACTGTAGTACAAGTTTTTATCTCTCTCATTTGGGTTCCCTTTTAGGCGAGGTGGCCATTTCACGTATGGGGCGTCTTTGATCGTCATCAAGACCTTGGTCCGCCTCGTGTTCAAGGGTGTGTAGTCCGTCCGAGCTGCTAAGGGAGCTCAAAACTGCTAGCTCGGCTTCGTCTCCCGAGTCGGGGTTTTTCTTCTGTCAACTGGGTTGGAGGGCTCGCCTTCCCTCTTCCTTTTCTCGATCCCGCTTTCGGTCCTTTGGTTGATCTCTTCCTCTGTTCTCATGAACTTATCCGTGAGCTTGAGGAATTCGGCTACGGTCGCGGGTTGGCTAGATACCATGTGCCATTTGAACTCCTTGTGTGTAACTCCTCTCTTGGCCACCGTGAGTTGCACCGCGGGGTCCAGTCATGGTATCTGCAAGTACGCGTCATTGAACCGCTTGATGTAGCCCCAGATGGATTCTCCTTCCCTCTAGACTACTCCGGAGATGCTTTCCTCGGTTCTGGGGCACCGCTTGCTGGTAACGAAGTGTGCGGTGAAGACCTACACGAACTGGGTCTAGTTTGTTATTGACCCAGGGGCCAGGATCCTGTACCAAGTGCGGGCCATCCCCTTGAAGGTGGTGGTGAAGGCCATGCACATGCACGATTCATTGGCCCTTGCTAGGTGCATCTGGGACTGGAAGGCATCAACATGGTCGTTGGGGTCGAAGGGCCCATCATACTTGTCTAAAGGGGGGAGTTTGAAGTCTCTGGGCATGGGGACTGCAAGGAGTTCTGATGAGAGGGGGGGAGGGACAGAGAGAATAGGGGCAGCTTTTACCTTGTCCGAACTTGTCTCTTCTTTACCTCTGAGCTCGGGCAGGACACAGGTCACAGTTCGGCGACTTCGCCGGTGTCTTCTTTGCTAAGTGGACCTGGTACTGGCATTGCTGGCCTCTGTGTTGCCGAGCTCGATAGGCCCAAAATGTTGGTAGTCGGCCGCTAGGATGCTGAAACGGTTCTTTGTGGGTGGGAGCTCAGGCTTGGATGAGGCCTAGGATGAGGCCTTCTTTCCCTCCGGCGAGCTGCGAGGTGGGGGAGATCCTTCTTTCCCTTCGGCGCGGGGATGAGGCCTGGCTCTTGGAGGGGTTCTGAAGTTGGGATTTTTCTCCTTGGTGAAGGTGCCCACCATGAGGGGAGGGCTTGATTGGCTTTGGAGCAGGGTGCCGAGGTGGAAGCTGGGGTTGGTTCAGAGGCAGTTGGGGGAACTGCTGCTAATAGTGATACTGAGAGAGGTGGTGCAGTACTTGGTGCTGCTGGAGTTGATGCTGCTGGAATTGCTGCATTTGGGCTTGCATTGCCCGCATGCACTGCATCGGGTTGTCAAATTGGCTCTGGCTAGTAGCCAGGGGGACAGTAGTTGGTTCCGTAGAGGTTGTTTCGACAGGGAGAGGAAGGGGGACATTCACGGTGGTTAGGTTCACTGGCGCCACTGTTCGTGGCGCATTCAGGCTGGGGATCCCATCCACCGGGAGGGGGATGGTGAATTGTCGGATGCACACCACGGGGACTTGAAGTAGTTCTCCAGGGGCGTTCATCTCCGTGCTATGTCTGACATTGCTGGAAGAAGCCATGAGTGTTGGGGTTTCTTGGAAAAAAGAGATTATAAGGGTTTTAGAGGGAGGCTTTTAGAAGCTTTCCCACAAATGGCACCAATTGATGGTGCACAATCCAGCTAGTCCTAACTATCAATGATCTCGCCTCTGGCTGGAGTAGAAGGTTCCTGAAACGGGGAAGAAAACAAGTATCTCCGGGGAGGGACCTGGTGAGAGTGCTCTGAAGATCAAGTTAATATCCTCAAAGGCAAGATGATAAACCAGATGGTGCAAAATTCACATACTTCGTTCTTGGGGGGTAGAGAGCCTTTTATAACCACTTCGCACACTCACTCCTAAGCTTCTGTCAGGTCGGTTATGATTACCTACACTTCTGCTAGTTTGGGTGTCCTCACCTCTACTGGGGTAGAACCACCACTGCTCTCTTTGTCAAAGCCGTCTCTATAACTGGAGATGGCGGTGGCAGGTGGCGGTGGTGGGTAGCCGTTGGAGTGCGGCTATCAAGCATCAGATCCCAAATCAATTAGGTGCGCCGCCTCTAGATACGGACTCCTTCGGTGTTAGGTATGGTATGGTTATTCAGTTCGGCATCCCGGAGGTGAAGTGTTGGAGTGGTGTGCGAGGTGAAGTCTTGAGTTCAGATAGAGATGTGGCCCAAACTGCCATGGGGCAGGCCAGTTTGGGTTGTTGCCTTTTGTGCTTGTAAGGCTCGGGGTCTAAGGGAGAGCTCGGGTTCCTTGTGGGGGGTTTGGACCATGGGTTCCTCTTTTCGGAGCTCGTGCCTTGGGCATACTATTATGCCGAGCTACTGCCTTTCCATGTGTTGAGTGGTTACGAGGTCGGGCCAAATCTTCCTTCATCAATATCTCTTCATCCTATCTTCTTGAGAGAAAAGAGAACCCTACAACTCATCAAGAGTTAAAATACTCTAGTCTTTTGATTCGTCTATTGCAGCCACAACATGATCATATTTCTTAGGCAAACTCCTAAGAATTTTCTCAACCACTTTTTGCTCACTCAAATCTTCACCATACTTTCTAATTTGATTCACACCATCAACCACGTTGGAAATATAATCAGACAGAACATCTCCATCTTTAATAAGCAAACTTTCAAATTTTCTACGAAGAGTTTGAAGTTTAACAGTTACCACTTTTGCAGTGCCTTGATACGCTGTATACAATCCATCCCAGGCTTCTTTAGACCTTATTGCAGAAGATATGCATCAGAAAATCATGTCATCCACAGCCTGTTGGATGAAGAATAAAGCTTTGGCATCTTTCTTTTGGAGGTCTCTAAGAGTATCAGCTGCCACTCCATCTTCAGTATAGCCCTTCTCCACTAAATCCCATAGTTCTTGGGATAAAAACAAGGTCTTCATCTTGGTACTCCACACATCATAATTACTCCCTTGGAAAATCGGAATTGAAGGTTGTGATGGGTTCACTCTAATGTGATTATTGGCCATCTAGATTGAAATAGCTCTGATACCAGATGTTAAAAAATAAATGATGGTTAACACAATGAAAAGAACAGTAACAAGACAACGAAATTAGTAGAAAGGGCATATCTTTATTCACTTTATAACCAACATTTAAATAGTAAGAAAACATAACAAACTATCAAAGATTCTAGTACCAAACACCCCTGATATGACTCCTAAAAAATAACAAATACAGCCCAACTAAAAGGAATAAGTTATTATTTGACTAACTCAACAGTAAATAGTTTCTACATTAATTTAAACAGAAACAACCAAGCATTAAACATTTCCATAAGAACAAAACCCACAAAGGAATAAGTTAGGTAGTACATGCTAGAACAGTAATAATTATGCTGATGGAAGATTGTGGAGTGGCTGAGGTGAATCACTAATTGTTTTTTTTTTTTTTTTGGTGAATAAGTGATCAAGGAGATTGTGAGCTCCTTAATTATTTTACCCACTATAAGATAAACAAAATTATTTCAACCACTTCAGTCATTATCAACAGTAATAAAAAACATGACGACAAACAAAATTATTTAGGAAACCTCACTCCATGACACAAAAAATAAATAAAGAAATATAAGACTAAGTTTTTCTAGGAAATGCATTATGCTTGCCGGTCATCTCTTATCTCTCTCATCAGCACTCTTTCTCTCTCCTCCCTTCTATCAACCACGACTCAAATCTAAGGTTCTAACTAATGATGGCTCCAGCCATTCATGGGCTTGGGAGGGGTAGATTGGACATGGACCAAACTTTTGGCATTTTATGTACGAAGTGGTCCCTCACAACAGAGAAATGATAGAGATGGATTAATGAATCTTTTATTTATCTATTTATTCATTGATTATTGGTTACATCAAATTCTATTGTTTTATTAATCTTTAATTAGGTCTAGATTTGGTTTTTTCTTTTTGGGTAAATCAATCTTTTGTGGTAAAGGGTCCATATCTGACAGCCTGATTTAAGTGTTGCGAGAGTACAAGAATTACAGAAACAGTGACGAATATCAGTTCTCATAGGTAGACAAGAATTACATCATCATCATCATCATCATGTTCGGAAAATTATCAATTCTATAAACATGGATTAGTGACTAGTCAACATGCCAGGTCCACAGTATATGTTGTGTTCTACAAGATGCAGCTGGATGGTTGTCATCTCCGCATTCAAATCAATCTCTGAACAAGTTATATCTCTGTACTCAAACTAATTGAGGATACTTTGATCCTTAAATCCTTTCGTGAACATCACCTGAAAAGAGAGAGAGAGAAAAAAAAAGAAACATTCATGGCTGAATTCCCATAGAATTTTACATTCTTTTCCAAGAATGCAACTGAAGATTGATTGGAATTATTCTCTTTTGGGCAGTGAAAAGCTCAAAGATGCAGGAACTGGGGCTACTAATCAGGAAAATGATCTTCCAGAGCTTGGGCTTGGAAATGTACTATGATTCACATGCGGAAAGCAGCAGTGGCCTGGGATGTCTAATGGAAAATGAATCACTCATTGCCACATAATTCGCTGATCACATAAATCATCTGAAACACCACCTGATGGTTGCTTTGGCATTTTATAAGAAAAATGGCACTCATTGTGTACATTATCTCTTCATATCAGTGCAAATTTAACCAAACACAGCCTAAGGAGAAAAAGAAAAATGTCTCATAGAAAGTGTCATTCAAGAATCCACCAAGTGCTCAAGTCCAACATATACATTTCATTCATTTGTAAGAGTTCGTGTTAACTATACTAGAATCTATCCCCTGATCCAATTGAGCAGCCCCGCCCTTTGTTCCACCAACTTTTAATCTAGCCAAGCTCTTGCCAAGCCAGATAGGAAAGGAAGAAGAATTAACAAACACTCCAACAATATATTGAAAGTATGCATGAACTCTATTATCAACCAGGGTGGGATCTTTACCTTTCCTATGTCATTAATAAACAATATACTAGAAAATTTGGGCTACATCTTTACAACTAAAATATATACAATTTCACCGATTTTTATAGCAGTTTTCACATAGAAGCCATTAGAAGGATTCATTATGCTGATATGGAGAGGAGTTCAGCCTAGAAAGAGTTGGAAAAAGGATTTCATTTATTTAAATCTAAACTTACTTAAGGAGTTCATAGGCCACTTCCGAGATAACTACTACAGCTGCAGACAACCAAGATAAGTTAACCGTGCAACTGACTGTTCATAAAAAGAGCCACTCAGTTAGAACATTGGAATCCTGTCCTGGAGCCCTCCTTTTTTCCATAATGAAATTGCTTCCTGAAGATAATATCAAGGAGAACTGTACCATGTGATGGCCTTAACAGTTGAAAATAAAATGACTGCTTTTTGTTTGTAACAATTACTACAATAGGTAAAGAATTAAATGTATTCTCATTTGTATGATCTCTATGTTACAAGAGAATCAAAGTGGGTTTAGATAGATGATTACCATGGCTACAACAATACTGGTTGTTCCTAAAACTTTAAAGAAGAATTGATGTAACAATTTTTCTTATAGACGGCGCCAAATGATGTAACGATTTTTCCCACAGATGGCGCCAAATGATGTAACGATTCCTGGTCACGTATCAGTTTTCTTGGCTAAGTACCTCGTCACTTGGTCTGCTCCCAAGTGGCCGATGACTCAGAGGTTGAAGCGGAGCTCGCTAGTGTAACGTAACCCGGCTGCTCCCTACAGGAGATGATCTGCTCATCCTTGTAAACGGCAGACCTGGTTGATCTACAAGAACTGAACCAGAGAACCCGGGGGTGTTTGCCGGGCAAGGTCACTCCGATGACTAAGTTAGCACTTAGTAGTGAGCTAAAAATGATATTAGAGAATTAGAGAGCTAGAGGGCAAAGATTACACATCCTCCCTCGCCCCTGGGGGATGAGGCCTTTATATACTAGAGTCCTTGTGGGTTTGGTCGAGTAGTTCCTGGATTCCCGTTGTGTTGGGATCTGTTTCCATGTTAGTTGGGGATAACACCACCAACCGGTAAGGTTGCCCAGTTCTGCCAGAATTGAGGAGTGGGTGAGCTAATCTAACCGTTACAAGTCATAATCCTGTAAAATGCAGGGTATGGTGGTGAGCTCCTCGGGGTTGTCATGCAGTGGCCGGTCTGACTAGGAAGTGAGCTGCCTGGTGGCGAGCTGTCTGTGAGGTGCCGAGCTATCTGTAAGTGCCAGGCTGCTTGGTGGCGAGCTGCCTGTGAGGTGTCGAGCTGTTTGTAAGTGCCAAGCTGCTTGGTGGCGAGCTGCCTAGTGGTGAGCTGCCTGTAAAGTGTCGAGCTGTCTGTAAGACACCAGGCTACATGATCGCGAGATGCCTAGTGGCAAGCTGCCTGTGAAGTGTCGAGCTGTCTGTAAGGTGCCAGGCTACTCGATGGCAAGCTGCCTAGTGGCGAGATGCCTGTAAAGTGGCGAGCTATGTGTAAGGTCCCAGGCTACATGATGGCGAGCTGCCTAGTGGCAAACTGCTTGAGAAGTGTTGAGCTGTCTGTAAGGTGCCAGGCTACATGATGGCGAGCTGCCTAGTGGCGAGCTACCTAGTGGCGAGTTTGTTAGACAGTTTTGTATGCCCTTAACTTCAATCAAAATTGATGTACTTTATGAGTTTATTGTAAATGAATAAAAATGCATATTTGATTCATGTTCCCTTGGTATATTTCTGTGTTATACCCTTAAACTGGACACTTATTGAGACTCGTGTTAGTTTAGAATGTTCACAGCCAGTGGGTCGGTCTGGGGAAACCTATCCTGACAAGGCTGACACTGTGGTGCCACCAAGTCGGTTGGGGTGGCTTGTCTCAGCTACCGGGGTGAGACCCTAGGCACATACAGTGTGGGATTAATTGAATCTTTGAACTGGACCAGATTTCTAGTATTGCCCTGGACCATGGAGATTGATGGGAAAAACTGGAAAGTTACACCTGACCCCTAGACTCGATTATGATACTGCACTAGGTGTCGGATCGGGCTGTCTTTGATGTACCAATCAATGAGATCCTTAGCGGGGGTCAAAACCTGGGTATGTTGGGACAATCCGAGAATTCATTTGAGTGGGTGATCATAGTGACAGGATCAGCCCCTTTGTCGGACAAAAGTAATGATCGGGGATGCACTCTCACTGTTGGAAACCAAGACTGCCGGCAACCGATTTCAACCGTTGAGATTTGTTTTGCAAAATATATTTTATATGAGATATAAAAGTATATATATTATGGTTTCTAAAATGTTTGCAAAAAGGTTTTAATTCCCGGGATCCATATAAGTGGAGAGTGCAACATTGTTCCTTGCAGCCGAGGGAGAGGTCCTCTCTTGTCAGACAGTGTATGATAATTAAGGGCTGAGAGGTTAAGTGTAAGACCATTGAGGATAATACATGATGGGCTAATCTTGCATCTGCCCACAGTCCCTGGGTGTTACAAGGTGGCTTGGCCCAGGGACCACTTAGGGTAAGTGTTGGGCCCATAGAGCCCATTCAATGGGTTTCAGGGGGTGCACTGTCTTTAATAGTGTATTCGACCAGGCCTTGTAACAAAGGCTAGGCCGAACCCATGTGGCTGATGTGTAGATCAATGCTTGGGTCCCATGCCATACAAGGAAGCCCAACTGGGCAGCAGTTAGGAAGGTTAAGTGAGCACATAAGCTTAATGGGCCTAAAGCCCATTTCGAACAGGGCTATTTATTTAGTTAATTAAAGGGGCGAATTCTGAGATGGATTAGCAGATAGGATAGGGTCTTAATCCTATCCACTTAGAGAGTCCAGATCTAAATGTGATTCAGATCTAGAAACCTCCTAATAGGATTAGGAGAAAGCTAATATAATCTGCAGATAAGATAAGGGTTTATCCTTATCACTAGAAGAGAAGGCTGATCCAAATATGATTTGGATAAGCAGCTCCTAATGAGATGAGGAGCTGATCTTTTATGTTAACAGAAGGAAGGAGGGGGCGACAGCCTTTAACATACATACATCAGATCCTCTTTAGTGCTGAAATCAAGAAGAGAGAATTCTGCACCCTGCGAATACTCTCTTGCCGCCTCCCTGTTCTTACCGCCCTGTTTGCCAGTTCGATCTCCATTTGTGGGAGAAGTCAAGATTGGATCTTGACATCAGTTCTTTGAGAAAGGATTGAAAAGGAAGCTGAGCTCACATACCATTCTACTAATTCTTGCGAAGGACAAAGTTCTTGGGGAAGAACACTGCTGATTCTGCTCCATCCTGCACTACGCCATCTTCAGTGGGAGCAGTCTTTGGATCCTTCCTTGGGTGTGAACACCTTCATTGGGAGATATTACTTCTCCGTATCAGGTATAATTCTCTCCTATTCCTTTTGGTTCAGATCTAGTTCAGTTTAAGGTTCAAGAATGATCATTGAAAATATGATTTTCTAAATAGGGAATGTGATTCCCAATTGAAGGGAGAGAAAAATTTTTGAAATTTGCCCCCTTATTCCGCAATCTTTGGGCGTCCATGGGATGGATCTCTCATCCCTTTAGTGGAATCAGAGCCATGGTTCAAATCTTGAACCATTTTGTTTCAGATCTGAACCTGCGCAATTAGGGAGAAGGCGTTCTACCCAATTTGCGCAGATATGGTTTTTGGGAAATTTGTTCCCAAAACAGATGAGCAAATAATCTGAAATTAATTTTAAATAAATCTGATTATTATTTGGAATTGTTCTTTATAATTTTCTTGATTTATGGACTGTTCGTACAAGAGGAGATCAAATTCTTGGTTTGCACAGGGAACCTGCGATTTTGCAGTTCTTGAATTATTTTTGGGTCTGTAAATATTTTTTTTTTATTTTCAAGACTCAATGTATGGGTATTCGATCTGATGTAATTATTAATAGAAATAGGATTTCTATTTATTTTTATTTTGGATCGAAGATGGCGGCACAAAAAAGGAGATTTCGCAGATGGGAGAAACGCTATCTGCGATTTACAGTTTGTAAAACTGCATTCTGTGATCTAACCTCTGTTTTGCAGGATGGATTGTGTGAACAGCCCTGATTGACTGATTCTTGTTTTTCCTTTTATCAGTATTTAATTTCATATTATTTTCTTGAATTAAGGATTTAATTAAAAATCAAACCCTAGACCCATTCGAACCGAGATTGGTTCAAACTGTTTTGACCAATTCTAGGGTTTAATCAAGGTTGAAAGTCAGCCCTAATTTCCCCCTAATGGGCCTAAGGATTGATATTTAATTAAATGGTTAATTCGGCCCAGCCTGTAAAGGCCCAGTTTTAAATAGTTAAAACTGCAAAAGCCCATTTTAAAGGATAAAGCTATATGGGCCGAACTAGGTAACCCTAATTCAGCCCATATACCTATATAATATTAATGGTTAATATTATGGAATTTTAACGGGCTTCCAATGGGCCTTACAGATAATTAATTGATTGGACCAATTTATCCCTGCATGTGATGTATGGATGTGTGATGTGCTACGTACATGGGCCATAAGTACTTGGCCCATGCTCATTCGACAGTGGCTCTTGCACACACCATGGCTGAATGCACATCATTGCCATGGTGTCCCTTTTGGTCATTGGATGATTTCCCTCAGTGGTGGGCCCCACACCTCATCAAGAGATTACGTGCGGAACCCTAGTCGATTCAAGGCCCACCGAAATCTGGCTTTATGAAAGTCAGTGGGAGCCACTTTGGTTTGACCTAAATCAAACTAGGGCGTAATTTTGTTCCCTCCAGCTAATATGAGTGCATGTGATAGGGAGATTCATATGATGAACTCTCTAAAGGCCTTCCATCATTAGCATGAGGATGGGTCCTTCAGTAATGAGGAAACGCACCAGAAAATGGGCTATCCATTTGCTGTTGGGCTTGTCTGAGTGTTTCATAAGATGATATGGGCGTCATAGACCGATGTGGGAGGGGCTTCACCAGAAAATGGAAACTCTCTCACGGTACCTTGGCGTTCACGAATATGATGGGTAAACACTCACTAGACAGAAAGGTTTACCTGAAAACAGCTCTGAACCTTGTCTGACAGAGGCCAAAGGGAAAACGCATATGATGAGTGGATATGATCCTTCATAGAAAGGTGGTGGGGTTATGCAGCTGAAACAGTTGGCTCCATGCACCCTATGTGATTTCCCACATTTCCAGAGACAACCCGTAGTCTCCGTCACTGAGAAAGAAGGAAAATCTCAGAGATGAATAAATGGAAATGGATCATAGATTAAAATCCATATCTATGAAATGAACATGAATCAAATTAGGTTGTGGACTAATGTTTCCTCTTTTATCAGAAAATGGCAAACGGATCTTTTGCAAAACTGCTTGATGACAACAAGTTGAAGGGCCCAAACTATGCTGACTGGTACAGGAACCTTATGCTGGTCCTAGCTTCTAAAAAGCTGGACAAAGTGGCAAAGAATCCTGCCCCGGAGCGTCCGGGTGATAGGGCTTCTGAGGCCCGAAGGAGAGACTATCAAGAATGGGAGGAGAAAAACTCCCTTGCCCGGTGTTACTTCATTGCCTCCTTGGACAACCTGATACAGAGGCAGTTCGATCAGATCGAACTTGCCAAAGACATATTGGACAGTCTCAGGACAATGTATGAAGAGCAGAATCGTTCTACTCGACAAAAGGTCTTGAAACAGTTCATGATCGCACAAATGTCCAAGGTTCAACAAGTTCACGACCATTGTCTTCGGATGATGGGATACATCAACGAACTGGAGGCTCTTGGATCCGGGCTGGACCTTGCAACCCAGATAGATGCTATCCTTAACTCTTTGCCTCCTTCCTTTAATCCGTTCATCATGAACTATAACATGAACAAGCTGAATGTCAGCTTACAAAAGCTCAGCAATATGTTGCAAAGAGCTAAAGAACTTATTAGAAAGGATGAACCTGTAGCCATGCTTGTTGAAGCTGGCAAGACAAGCAAGAGAAAGAGGAAGGCAAAGAAGCCTTAGAAGAAAGCCACTGAGAGCAAGAAGCAGAAGAAAGACAAAGCATCGGATGCCTGTCACTTCTGTAAGAAGACCGGCCACTGGAAAAGGAACTGTCCTGCCTACCTGGAATCCAAGAAATGTAACTTCGAAACTTGTGTTATAGAAACCAATTTGTTGGTAGCTTCTGCGTCCTGGTGTATTGACTCTAGGGCTTCAACTCATGCTTGTAACTCACTGTAGGGGTTCAAGGTAAGCAGAAGGCTGAGTGAAGGAGAAGTCACACTCTACTTGGGGACTACTGCAACTGTTGTAGCCACGACCATAGGAACCGTGGAGTTAATTTTTAGAGAATGAACAATTGTACTGAAAGACTGTCTTTATATGCAAATTTTAAGGAGAAATTTGATTTCTGTCTCAAAACTGTGTGCAGATGGTTATTCTGTCTACTTTAGTAATACGATTACTATTAAAAGAAACAACAGATTCATCGCATACGGGGAACTGGAGAACGGTCTCTATGTTCTACATCCTTCTCTAGAAACTAACATAACCGAAACTACGTCGGCTGAAATCCCCAAGAAGAGAGCCCGTGATACAATTAATCCCACGTGTCTATGGCATTATCGACTTGGCCACATCGGTGTTGACCGAATCACAAGGTTGGTAAAGGATGGTCCTTTGGATTTTCTAACTGTAGAAGATCTTCCCACTTGTGAGCCTTGCCTACAAGGCAAGATGACGAAATGACCATTTAACGGTAAGCCTGAAAGATGTACAAGCACACTTGACCTAATACATACTGATGTATGTGGTCCCCGGAGTGTTAGGACACGAAATCAACACGTGTATTTCATCACCTTCACAGATGATATTTCACGATACGGTTACGTGTACCTAATGAGACACAAGTCTGAATCCTTTGAAAAGTTCAAAGAGTTTAGACAAGAGGTCGAGAAACAGTTAGGGAGAGAAATTAAGGCCCTTCGATCAGATCGAGGTGGCAAGTATCTCTTTGACAAATTCAGAGACTACTTAAAGGACAATGGGATAGTATCACAATTAGCTCCTCCTGCTACACCACAACTTAACGGTGTTTCGGAGAGGAGGAATAGGACCTTATTAGATATGGTCCGGTCGCTTCTCATACACTCAGAGTTACCCACATCCTTTTGGGGTTACTCATTAGAGACTGCGATTTATGTGCTGAATCGGGTTCCAACCAAATCGGTTCCGAATACTCCATATGAATTTTGGACCGGAAAGAAACCAAGTGTCAGACACTTGAAGATTTGGGGTTGTCCAGCACACGTTAAAAGAATGAGTGCAGACAAGTTGGAATCCAAGACCAGCCATTGCCTATTTGTAGGCTACCCAAAAGGCTCTGTAGGTTACCTATTCTATTACCCAAGTGAGTAGAAAGTGTTCTGAAGTCGTAATGCGCAATTCTTGGAAACCAACTATATCCTGGACACCCATCGTCAGGAAGTTGTTCTTGATGAGGAGAGCTCAGGAGCAGTGGGAGATGTCCCACAAGTTCCAGGTAGTGACCAACCTAGAAGAACCACTCGGGTATCCAAGCCACCAGTCCATTATGGTTATGACCAGGATAGTTACCTGGTGGAAACCTTGACTAGTGAGGAGGATCCCGTGACTTACACGGAAGCTATGTTGGACATAGATTCTCAGAAGTGGGTGGAGGCCATGAGAGCAAAGATGGACTCAATGGAAACCAATGGAGTCTGGACTCTAGTAGATCCGCCCTCCGGGGTAAAAGCAATCGGTTGCAAATGGATTTACAAGAGGAAGAAGGGCCCCAATGGTAAGGTTGAGACCTTCAAGGCTTGTCTGGTGGCGAAAGGGTACACTCAGAAAGAGGGCATCGATTATAAGGAAACCTTTTCGCCTGTGGCCATGCTTAAATCCATTAGGATCCTGCTAACTGTAACAGCATACCATGATTATGAGATTTGGTAAATGATGTCAAAACTGCATTCCTGAATGGAGATCTTACTGAAGATATCTATATGCAATAGCCGCAAGGCTTCATTGCTGCAGGTCAAGAAAACATGGTATGTAAACTTAATAGATCCATTTATGGACTTAAGCAAGCTTCTAGAAGTTGGAACATCTATTTTGACTCTGCCGTCAAATCGTTTGACTTCGAGCAGAATCCGGATGAACCCTGTGTCTATAGGAAGTACAGTGGAGATAAGGTTACCTTCTTGGTTCTGTATGTAGATGACATTCTACTCATTGGGAATGATGTAGGTATGTTAAATACGGTGAAAATATGGCTATCACAGCAATTTTCCATGAAAGATCTTGGAGAAGCCTTCTATATACTAGGTCTTCGACTCTATAGAGATAGATCGAAGCGGATAATAGGATTATCCCAATCTGCCTACATTGACAAAATAGTCAAAAGATACAACATGGAAAACTCCAAGAAAGGAAATGTTTCTTTTAGGTACGGAGTCACTCTCTCCAAGAAGATGTCTCCTAAGACTTTTGAGGAGATTGATGGCATGAAAGGCGTTCCCTATGCCTCTGCCGTAGGGAGCATCATGTATGCCATGCTGTGCACTCGTCCTGACATAGCTCAGGCAGTGAGTGTAGTAAACAGATTTCAGGCCAACCCAGGGCAGGAGCATTGGACTGCTGTGAAAAACATACTTAAGTACCTTCGAAGGACAAAAGAGTTTTGTCTAGTATTCGACAGTAGCTCACTACAGATCCAAGGGTATACAGATGCTGATTTTCAGTCAGACCCAGATGATAGAAAGTCTACATCTGGATATGTTTTCAGGATAGGATCGTGTGTTGTTTGCTGGAAAAGCAGCAAACAGGGGTCCACTGCAGACTCCACGACTGAGGCCAAGTACATTGCCGCAAGTGAGGCTGCCAAAGAAGCTGTGTGGATGAAGAAATTCCTTCATGAGTTGGGAGTAGTTCCGTCCGACACATCACCCATCCCATTGTTGTGTGACAATAATGGAGTCATTGCTCAGGCTAAGGAGCCACGAGCCCACTCGAAGTCGAAGCACATCGAGAGGAAGTACCACGTACTGCGGGAGATTGTTGGTAGAGGGGACGTCCTGATTCAAAAGGTAGTGTTAGCGGAAAATGTAGCAGATCCATTGACAAAGCCACTATCACAGAAAGTGTTTGAGAAACACGTGGAAAGCATGGGACACCGGCTAGTACCTGATTAGACCTAAGTGCAAATGGGAGCTGTTAGACAGTTTTGTATGCCCTTAGCTTCAATCAAAATTGATGTACATTATGAGTTTATTGTAAATGAATAAAAGTGCATATTTGATTCATGTTCCCTTAGTATGTTTCTGTGTAATACCCTTAAACTGGATACTTATTGAGACTCGTGTCAGTTTAGAATGTTCACAGCCAGTGGGTCGGTCTAGGGAGACCTATCCGGACAAGGCTGACACTGTGGTGCCACCAAGTCGGTTGGGGTGGCTTGTCTCACCTACCGGGGTGAGACCCTAGGCACATACAGTGTGGGATTAATTGAATCATTGAACTGGACCAGATTTCCAGTATTGCCCTAGACCTTGGAGATTGATGGGCAAAACTGAAAAGTTACACCCGACCCCTAGACTCGATTATGATACTGCACTAGGTGTCAGATCGGACTGTCTTTGATGTACCAATCAGTGAGATCCTTAGCGGGGGTCAAAACCTGTGTATGTTGGGACAATCCGAGAATTCATCTGAGTGGGTGATCATAGTGACAGGATCAGCCCCTTTGTCGGACAAAGGTAATAATCGGGGATGCACTCTCACTGTTGGAAACCAAGACTTCCGGCAGCCGATTTCAACTGTTGAGATTTGTTTTGCAAAGTATATTTTATATGAGATATAAAAGTATATATATATGGTTTCTAAAATGTTTGCAAAAAGGTTTTAGATCCCGGGATCCATATAAGTGGAGAGTGCAACATTGTTCCTTGCAGCCGAGGGAGAGGTCCTCTCTTGTCGGGCAATGTATGATCATTAAGGGCTGAGAGGTTAAGTGTAAGACCATTGAGGATAATACCTGATGGGCTAATCTTGCATATACCCACAGTCCCTGGGTGTTAAAAGGTGGCTTGGCCCAGGGACCACTTAGGGTAAGTGTTGGGCCCATAGATCCCATTGGATGGGTTTCAGGGGGTGCACTGTCTTTAACAGTGTATTCGACCAGGCCTTGTAACAAAGGTTGGGCCGAACCCATGTGGCTGATATGTAGATCAATGCTTGGGTCCCACGCCATACAAGGAAGCCCAACTGGGCAGCAGTTAGGAAGGTTAAGTGAGCATATAAGCTTAATGGGCCTAAAGCCCATTTCGAACTGGGCTATTTATTTAGTTAATTAAAGGGGCGAATTCTGAATGTGATTCAGATCTAGAAACCTCCTAATAGGATTAGGAGAAAGCTAATCTAATCTGCAGATAAGATAAGGGTTTATCCTTATCACTAGAAGAGAAGGCTGATCCAAATATGATTTGGATAAGCAGCTCCTAATGGGATTAGGAGCTGATCTTTTAAGTTAACAAAAGGAAGGAGGGGGCGGCAGCCTTTAACATACATACATCAGATCCTCTTTAGTGCTGAAATCAAGAAGAGAGAATTCTGCACCGTGCGAATACTCTCTTTCCGCCTCCCTGTTCTTGCTGCCCTATTTGCCAGTTCGATCTCCATTTGTGGGAGAAGTCAAGATTGGATCTTGACATCAGTTCTTTGAGAAAGGATTGAAAAGGAAGCTGAGCTCACATACCATTCTACTAATTCTTGCGAAGGATAGAGTTTTTGGGGAAGAACACTGCTGATTTTGCTCCATCCTGCACTACGCCATCTTTAGTGGGAGCAATCTTTGGATCTTTCCTTGGGCGTGAACACCTTCATTGGGAGATATTACTTCTCCATATCAGGTATAATTCTCTCCTATTCCTTTTGGTTCAGATCTAGTTCAGTTTAAGGTTCAAGAATGATCATTGAAAATATGATTTTCTAAATAGGGAATGTGATTCCCAATTGAAGGGAGAGAAAAATTTTTGAAATTCACCCCCTTATTCCGCAATCTTTGGGCATCCATGGGATGGATCTCTCATCCCTTCAGAGCTGCCTAGTGGTGAGCTGCCTGATAAGTGTCAAGCTGTCTGCAAGGTGCCAGGCTACATGATGGCGAGCTGCCTAGTGGTGAGCTACCTAAGAAGTGCTGAGCTATTTGTAAGGTGCCAGGCTACATGATGGTGAGCTCCCTAGTGGTGAGCTGCTTGAGAAGTGCCAAGCTGCTTGAGAAGTGTCGGGCTGCACCTAGTTGTCATGAGGTGCTAGGTGTCATAATGTCATTGGAGGGCCAAATCTACCCTCATCAAGAATCTTACCTGTGTTAGAAATCCAATGATAAATATAGAAAATCCCACTATTGTGGATGATAATGACTTGCTTACAAAAGTTGATAACATGAAGGAAAAACCAATCTAGCATCAGAAGTAATGAGTTAATTCCAAAAAAGAAAAAAGAATCTTATGGTTGGGCTTGCTTGATGATGGAGGACCAGCTCACCAACCGACAATAGCTCACGCCCCTCACGTCTAGAGACCTTACGTGATCCACAACCATAGGATAATGGTGATAGCTCCATGCGTTGGATAAGCATTGGAGGAGGGTGGCTATCAGACGGTGGACGTCAAGTCCAATTCCTAGTTGTTTTAGTTGTTTTACTTACCTAGTTATTCTACAAGACTACTAGTATGTATTATAAATAGTTTTGTTCTAAGTTTAATGAGACACACAAGAGTTTTCTTTTGCTATCTTTTCTCTCTCTACCAAGGCATACGCCTAGTCTTTACGTAAGGCTTCACGAACGAAGCCGCTCGATTATCCGGTGCTTGTGTCGTCGCTCAGTCGAGTGCGTCACGCTACGTCAGGTGGTATCAGAGCGGGAGTTCGCCTAGTTAGATGGCCAATCAAGATGGTAGCAGTCGCAACCAACCCTGTGATGAAGATCAGGGGTTACAAGTTGTTTGGAGAGCAATAGAAGAGCAGCGTACAACCACTCGTAACATTGAGCAACAAATGGTAGAGATCACTAGACAACTACGGACTTTGTTACGAGAGGATGTTCCAAGGAATAGGGATAACGCATTGCACCAAACCGGAGGACACGACCATGGTAAGCCAATCATCAATCCTATACCCAGGAACCCTATTCTTGATGATGATAGCGACGACGAGCTAGAATTTGGCATTGCTCTAGTTATTCCTGGTGATGACAGAACAGGTAGGAATTGATGAAATCTTGGCAATTTTAATCACCGTCGGAATAATGATGAATTTAAACTCAATGTGGATATTCCTACTTTTAGTGGAGATCTGGATATAGAGGGCCTTCTAGATTGGATCACCAAGGTCAACCGCTTCTTCGAGTACATGGAGATTCCAGAAGAAAGAAGGGTGAAATTAGTAGCTTTTCGATTGAAGGGAGGAGCATTTGTCTGGTGGGAACGGATGAGGGAGACTTGGATCAGAGAAGGAAGAGGTCCGGTTCGAACATGGAGGCATATGAAGCAATTAATAAGAGGTAGGTTTTTACCTCCAGATTATGAGCAATATATGTTTGAGTCATATCAACGGTGTGCGCAGGGAACAAGAAGCGTGAACGAGTACACCTCAGAATTTCTGAGATTGGCTGAACGAATCCAGTTATCAGAAAGTGACAATCAACAAGCAGCCCATTATCTGAGTGGTCTGAAACCTGCTATCTGAGACAAGATTGGCGTCCAGATGGTTCTGAGTGTGTAGGAAGCAAGGAACTTACTTTGAAGGCTAAGTTAATGTTCCAAGAAAGGACCCGAGCCGATAAATATCGACAGTATAATGGAAGCGACAACAGGCCAGGAGCAGTCGACAAGGGCAAGCCAACCCAAGGAGTATAACCCTCCCACCCGCCGAGTGTAGCTAACACCAGTAAGACCGCCATGGGAGGAAACACTCGAGGTAATACTTCAAGCCCTCCTAAAGTTGTTAATCCCTAAGCAAAACCTGCTCCTTTTAAGTTCTTCAGGTGCAATGAAGTTGGGCATAGGTCTAGTGACTGTCCCAGAAGAAAGGCAGTTAACATGGTGGAGAGGGATGAGGAAGAAGTTGATGACGATGAAGTATATTGTAGACCCGATGGAGAAGACGAAAAAGGTACCTATGATCATGAAGGGTACACGTGCGTTGTGAGGAAGCTAATGCTATCTCAAGGAAGAAAAGATACCACACAACGACACTGGCTATTTTGCACTAGGTGCATGGTACAAGGTCAGTTATTTGAATTAATTATTGATAGCGACAGTCAAGAAAATATTATCGACAGGGATGTGGTACGAAAACTGCAACTAATTCCTAAGAAACACCTGAACCCTTACACGATTGGTTGGATCAAGGAAGTCGGGGGCGTACGCATGGAGGAACGCTGTAAGGTTCCATTCTCTATTGGTAAGTATACTGATAAGGTTGATTGTGATATTGTGGATATGGATGCTTGTCGTATTTTGCTTGGTAGGCCTTGGCAGTTTGATGCAGATGCCAAATACCTGGGTAAAAAGAACACATACCAACTCGAGAAAGAGGGTGTGCGCTATACACTATTGCCCATGGCAGAAAAGAACCCCACCAAGGCTTCGAAGGCAGAAGAGAGGAATTTTCTTACCATAACACACCGCCACTCTGAGTTTGTAAGGAAATGTAAGGATACCCGCGAGGTCCACTTACTGGTGATAAAGGGGGAAAGTGTGAGTGAATCACCAGGGGAGACCAAAATTCCAATAGAAGTGCAGGGACTACTAAATGAGTTTCATGACGTAGTTCCTGACGAGTTAACTAATGAGCTCCCACCCATGCAAGACATCCAGCACCACATTAATTTTGTTCTTGGTGCTTGCCTACCTAATCTACCACACTATAGAATGAGCCCTAAAGAGAACAAGATTTTACGGGAGAAGGTAGAAGAATTGTTAAGAAAGGGTCATATCCAGGTCAGCATGAGTCCATGTACAGTACCAGCATTATTAACACCTAAGAAAGATGGGAGTTGGAGGATGTGTGTCGATAGCAGAGCAATCAACAAAATCACTATTGGCTACAAGTTTCCCATTCCCAGGTTGGATGACATGCTTGGTCAACTTGATGGGGCTGTGGTCTTTTCCAAAATCGATCTCAGGAGTAGTTACCATCATATCAGAATCCGCCCAGAGATGAATGAAAGACAACTTTCAAGACCAGAGATGGATTGTTCGAATGGTTAGTCATGCATTTTGGACTAACTAACGCACCCAACACCTTCATGAGACTGATGAATCAGGTACTATGCCCTTTCATTGGTAAATTTGTTGTGGTATATTTTGATGGTATCTTGATTTATAGCAAATCTATCATAGGACATATCCAAGAGGTATTGAGTGCATTAAGGGAGAACAAACTATTAGCTAATCTAAAGAAGTGTACTTTTATGAGCAGTAGCTTGTTGTTCTTGGATTTCATAATAAGCAAGGATGGAATTAAGGTGGATGAGGAGAAAGTGCGAGCCATTAGGGAGTGGCCAACCCCAACGACCGTCATAGACGTAATGCATTTTCATGGGTTAGCAACTTTCTATAGGCGGTTTATCAAACACTTTAGTAGCATTGTTGCCCCTATCACTGAATGTTTGAAAAAGGGTAAGTTTCAATGGGGAGAAGAACAAGAGCAAAGTTTTGCTCTCATCAAAGAGAAGTTGTACACCGCTCCTATCTTAGCATTACCAAGCTTTAACAAATTATTTGAGGTTGAGTGTGATGCTAGTGGAGTCGGCATAGGGGCCGTGTTATCACAAGAAAAGAGATCAGTTGCCTTCTTCAGTGAAAAGCTATGCGAAGCTAGGAAGAAATGATCCACTTATGATAAAGAATTTTATGCTGTCATAAGAGCATTAAAGACCTGGGAACACTATTTGATTGCTAAAGAATTTGTCCTCTACACCGACCAACAAGCTCTTAAGTATTTAAGTAAGCAAAAACAGTTGAGGAGTGATCTACATGCAAGGTGGTCTGCTTTTATTGATAAATTCCCATACAAAATTGTGTATAAGGCTGAGCAACAGAACACAGTGGCCGATGCTTTGAGCAAGCGTGTGACCCTCATCAAGACTCTTAGTATCGAAATTGTGGGCTTTGAATGTTTGAAGGATCTGTACGCCCAGGATGAAGACTTCAAGCAGGTTTAGGAAAAATGCATGAATCGGCAACCAACGGGTGATTTCTATGTATATGATGGCTTTCTTATGAAGGGGGACCAACTGTGCATTCCTTGCATCTCCCTCTGTGAGAAAATCATCAAGAATTTGCATGGAGGTGGCTTAGCAGTACACCTCGGGAGGGACAAGACGATTGAGACAGTCAAGGGGCATTACTACTGGCCTAAATTAAGAAGAGATGTGACCACTATCATGAGTAGGTGCTACATATGTCAGACGGCTAAGGGTCAAACCCAGAATACTAGCCTCTACATGCCTTTGCCTGTTCCGACTGCGATTTGGGAAGACTTGTCTATGGATTTCGTGCTAAGCTTACTGAAGACTCCAAGAAACATGGACTCCATCTTTGTCGTTGTTGACTGGTTTTCCAAGATGGCACATTTCTTCCCATGCAAGAAGACCACAGATGCAACAGTGACAGCCAAACTATTCTTCAGGGAGATTGTCCGTTTACATTGGGTGCCTAAGACCATCACGTCGGATCGAGATACGAGGTTCTTAAGTCACTTGTGGATGACCTTATGGAGGCTATTTGACTCATCTTTGAATTTCAACAGTACAGCTCATCCGCAGACTGATGGACAGACAGAAGTGGTAAATCAAACTCTAGGTAACCTGATCTGCAGTATTTGCATAGAGAGGCCAAAGTAGTGAGACTTTTCCATTGCTCAAGCAGAGTTTGCCTACAACAACGCAGTTCATATCTCTACAGGTAGATCCCCATACTCTATTGTGTATATGAAAGTACCTAACCATGCGTTGGACTTGGTGAAGCTACCCAGGGTACCAGGCCTTAGTACTTCAGCAGAGCAGTTAGTAGGACAAATCCAGTTAGTATAGGAGGAAGTATAGCAGAAACTTCAAAGGACCAATGCAAAATATAAGCTTGCAGCTGACAGGCATCGCAGGTACCAGGTGTTGGATGTCGGTGATGAAGTCATGGTGTTCTTAAGGAAGGAACGCCTACCCGTTGGAAAGAATAACAAGTTACAGCCTCGGGAATACGACCCATACAAGATCCTTAAAAAGATCACTGACAATGCCTACGTAGTGGACTTGCTAGATCACATGGGTATTTCCAAAACATTTAATGTTGCGGATCTTCGTCGTTATTTACTAGAAGCGACACTTGCATATCCTGATCATGACTCGGAGTCGAGTTCTTTCCAAGTGGGGGAGAATGATGGAGGACCAGCTCACCAACCGACGACAGCTCACGCCTCTCACGTCTAGAGACCTTACGTGATCCACAACCATAGGATAATGGTGACAGCTCCATGCGTTGGATAAGCATTGGAGGAGGGTGGCTATCAGACGGTGGACGTCAAGTCCAGTTCCTAGTTGTTTTAGTTGTTTTACTTTCCTAGTTATTCTACAAGACTATCAATATGCATTATAAATAGTTCTGTTCTGAGTTTAATGAGACACACAAGAGTTTTCTTTCGCTATCTTTTCTCTCTTTACCAAGGCATACGCCTAGTCTTTACGTAAGGCTTAACGAACGAAGCCGCTTGATCGTCTGGTGCTTGTGTCATCGCCCAATCGAGCTCGTCACGTTGTGTCACTTGATAAACGACAACATTGATAACCGCAATTTAGAAAGCATAGAAAAACTAACCATATTGAATTGGAAAAGAACTGTGAAAATTGATGAAAGAACTACAATCAAGGAATCCCAAGTGAGCCATGACAACCAGTAGGCTGATTCATAGAGACCTACCAAAGATGGCAAAGTAGTCTTTCTCAGGGATCAAAGAACTAATCTAGAAGACAAAACCGAACATGGCAATTGCAAGAAAAAATGTTAGTCTAGCTGTCCCTACGATAGAGAAAACTTCAACAGTAGGGTGTGCAAATTCCTTAAGCCCCATAGTCGAGCTAAAATTTGGATCTGTACATAAATTGATGTCCAAAAGTGTAAGAGTCAGAGATAGAAGAAAGAGAGGACAAGCTATGGGATCATTTCTGAGGAAAAAAGAAAAAAAAAAACATAGAATGGTATGGAATAGGTACCTCCAATTAGTGACCTGGCAATTTCATGCTCTACAGAAATTTGAAGTGGAACATAGTCCTAGTCACCAATGTGCAAGACCTGAAGAATGGAACATAGTCCTAGTCAGCAACCAATAAAACAATAGTGGTTTAATAATTTAAATTACAAAGTGAAAGAACAGTTGAAATTGTTGGGTATGATCTATGAAGAAGGTATGCACATCCCTTGCACCTATATTTCTATGAAGAAGAAATATGAGGAGAAAGAGGCACGAGAGAGAAAAACCATCTTCAATTCACAAGCGAAACCAATATTTCTAGTGGCAGTTGCCTTTTATACATTTCAAAAACTGCCACTATAAATGATATTTCCTGTAGTGGATGACAAACTGAGTATGGGGTAGATGAAATATAGGATAGACAAAGCCAGAATGAATACCTACATAGATCAAACCAACAAGTATAAGGATTCACAAATCAACTTTTTCTTCGTCCAAAGTGTATCCAAGAATCACAAACCAATAAGTAAAAGTGACACCAGATAGTTATTACTTATATGCATGATGGGATCACTAGTTTCTTCAGTTGAGGGTGGAATCAAATAGACACGCCACATTATTCTGAAAAGAAAATTTTGGCAGAAAAATACAAATTCATGGGTATAAAACATGATTTAGATTTATGAAATGGAACTTTTAAACCAAGTTTATATCATATACAGGATTCTTGTTAGCAAGCAAGATGTATGAACATGTCCTTTCCTTTCCCAAAAATTACCATGGTGCTGTAATAGTTTTGATGACTTGTGAAACTTAATGTGCACAATTTGGATATATTACCATAATTTATTGGTAGACAAAAATATGATAGAATTATCATTTTCTTTTATAAATGCTAATTTACGAGAAAAAGTGGAAGAAATAAATTCATGCTACAAGCTAATACATTTTACTATGGAAGGTGGCAGTCTCCTTCAATTGATTTAAATACATACATAACACTCTTATGCTGCTATGTATTGAAGAATGTAAGGTATAAGTATTAAATTAGAAAAGAAGAGAAAGTGATGTAACATAGGCAAGCCTCGACCACAAGAGAATCAAGCCCAAAAAGTCAATGACCGGGCAATCAGCTGAGTAAACCAAAATAAACCAAAGGATACACCACCGAAAAACAGAGCCCAACAGACCAAAATTCATACCCTGAAAAATGCTCAGGCTGACACCTATCCCTACCTGGGCCCGCAAAATAAAAGAACAATCAGAAGACCAAGAAAAAACAGCCTCTAAACTGATACAATCTTGCCCCTTCCCCCTCTTCTCTAGGAGCTTTTACAACCACATCAGCATAAAATTCAGCTATTTTCTCTTTTCCCTCCCCATCCTAGAAGGGTGTCCAAACAAACCAAGGAGCAATATGATTCTCCCCTTTCAGATAATAAACTTTCTAGCTCACCCACAAACTTCTTCTTGGCCAAGATTCGAGCTTGTTGATCATCCAACAATTTGGTTCCCAACAATTCTTGGGCAGTTTCCTCTCCATTTGGGAAGGAGATTCCCAATGGCTTCCCTAAGCAGAGAAGAAAATCCACAATTTTGACATAATTAAACTGTTATCAAATATGATAGATGTCTTCAACATCAATGTCTACCCTATTTTTCTCCAAAACCAAATTGTGATGTCTCCTATTATTATTATAAGAGATTTTTTTGTCAACAATAATATAAAATTGAAAGCAGTCTTTTGAGATACGATGGTCATCTTTTTTCAAATTCTTAAAATCAGGAGAAATAACCACTAGTGCTATTGGTGCAATAGATTTGTATTATTTTTCTAAATTAAACCATCTATTTGAAACTTTAATTCTAACCAACAATATAATTGAGCAATGAAACATGAAAAAGCCTAACCTGCAAGCATTACTTGAGAAAGATTGCACTAGCCATGTGCATTTGGTGCTTCTCTATCTGTCAATCACATGCTTTGGCAATGCACACGTCCGTAGGACAGTTGATAGGGCAACTAATGCTAAACTGTAAGATGTGGTTTAGGGTGGAACTTGCATGTACACAAGGAATATTTGAAATGAAACAAATCATCTAGAGAAAAAGGAAATTTAACGTACCTGCATCATCAAGACCTTGGAGCAAATTAACAACAAATTGGCTTTGTTGTTTTAGCCATTGATGAGCCCCATTCATTTCCCGAAGCTTCCCAAACTGTTGTATGCATTTAGAACTTGTTAAACCTATTTTTCTGTTAACGGACAATACACGGAAAGGGCTCTCACCTGAGACTTAATAATAAAGAATGAATGGAAAGGCTGACGCCCATAATGATGCTTATTAAACCTTCAAAGAAACTTTGAGTGATGCGTAAATGACCTGGTTCATTTAGTTCCTACAAGGAAGAAAGTAAACATGAAGCCATAGCCAGAATTTTTTTCCATGTAAATAAATTGAAATGAAGAAGATCAAGAAAGTAGGAGTTTTACTCACTCAAAAAATCTGGAGTAGTCGTATGAAGATAGTAGATTTTTCATGCAAGGACACCTCTGCTGCTTCACGTTCGTTTTCCAACAATGAAATTCTGATAATTTCACGGGAATTTTTACTTCAACTGGTGGATATATATAATTGGCTTCGCACAAGATTGTTCCATCTCCATTGATCAATTTGATTTTTTGTAGTGATCTACAGATTCAAAAGCTCAAGATTTCTTTATATCGTTCCAGCCCCCATAAATCATTGAGCTTCAGTTTGGGGCTACCATCATTACGTAATGTTGTGAGGTGCAACATAATCTCCACTACTAACCTCGAATCAAATGACTCCAAGTTGTTCATGTCAGAAATCGTTAGCAGCTTCAAGCTGGGGAAAAGTACCCAACTCCCACTCCCACCCACTCGATCAACACTACCACCATCTTCAATTCCGTAAAACACAATACCCATACATTTCACCTCATCCATTTTCCAAATGTGAAGTTCTTCAAGTGTTACTAAAGACAACTGTGTACATTGTACAGCAAGAGAAATTCCTGATTAATAGTTTAAGTTGAACATATACCAACTCTACTAGCTCCAACAACAACTTTTCAGATTTTCGATGTACATACACAAAGAGAGATTTACCTGCGAAGGTGCCAGAGAGAGATCGCGAGGGAGAGAGGGATTTGTTGATGTGCGACTGCGATCGAGTGAGAGAGAGCGAGCGAGAGAGGGACAACTGAGAGAGAGAAGGAGAGAGACGACTGAGTGAGAGAGAAAGAGAGCGATAGAGGGACGACAAAGACTGGGCAGGAAGAGGCGCGAGTTAGAAAAAGTGAAAATAATACCCGCGCCTTGTAACTAGCGGCAGTTGAGTGATTTTTAGCGGCAGTTTTAATTGACTGCCCCTAAAAATCAATATTTCTAGCGGCAATCACCAAATAGCCAAGTCCAAAACTACCGCTAAAAATCTATTTACTTGTAATGATTGGAAATGGGCATTTTATCATAAAGAAATTACATCATCTGACCTTAAACTACGAAGTGGAGACTTCAACCCTCATAATTTTGACTAACTTACAAAATGAAAATACATGTCCAAAGATCATTACAAATGAGTAGTTATTTAGTTGAATAGATTATATATTCTGAATCGCAATTTATACATAATCTTGTTAGTTAGCATCCACTACTGCATATATAGGTCCTAATTAATCATGAGTCTAATTGTATGTTGAAGTATTCTTATATGTTTTGGCCAATGATCATATGGACCAAGACAAGCTCAAGACATGCCAGACCTGCACAATCAATCACACCCATGATCTTGAATATTATTCCATTTATCTCAAAGCTTTCGGATCTTGCTTCCCATGTGGCCAAAGTTGCTTAATTTAATTGTTCATTGTTGTTGATCGCCTACTGGTCCTCTAGGTTGAGACAAATATGTAGAAAGCCACATTTTGTTAGATTGGGAAATTAATGGCATTAGGTCGACCCCAACAGCAAGAATAATAAAGTATCTGGGAACGGTGGATTGTTGGGAGACAAGGGGATGGTATACCAGTTAATAATAAGCTTACTGTGCATATACAAAGTGTCCTTCAATCACGTACCCACATGAATGAATGAACTAAAATAAGGTTGAAACTTGGGAATTGTAAGCCCGAAATGTGACACATGTACTGATATCACATGCTCGTTATATGGACAGGATGATTCGAAGTCAGAAGGATTCTCCTTGTCTCTCCTCTTATAATCCTTGTATGTGTTTCTATAAATAGTTCAAAGGGTCTAGAGAGAAACATCCATCCTTTCCCCAATTTAAAGAGCTTCTCTTTAAAGAACTTCTACGCAGTCGATCTGTTGCAGAGAAAGAAGTAAAAGATGGCCGATTCTAACTGCAACGACTGATAGTCGTTGTCATGTTCGCTCCATTAGCATGCCCTCCCGATCCCATCCTACTGCAACCAACATTGAAGAAGAGCTTAGCAGGCTTAGAGCCTTAGAGTCTTTGTCATCAACAGCACAATCAGGATCTGCATTGAAGAAAGAGTCGATCAGTGTTGCACTATTGGGTCTTGTTCAGTTGTACAAATGCGTGGAGCCTTTTCTTCAGATGCCCCAAACACAGCAGACCTTGGTCCAACATCAACTGAAAGCATTGGTGGATGAGTTGATAGAGGGATCTGTCACATTGCTGGATATAGGCGGGACTACAAAGGATATTTTGTTTCAAATGAAGGAAAATGTCCTTGATCTTCACTCAGCACTTCGCAGAAGAAAATTTGAGGAGATGCTGGGGAACAAGATCGCTAGCAGAAGCCTTCAAATGTTGAAACGTTTGGAAGAGAAGTGTGTAGCCTGTCCTCTCTTAGATCTTGATCATGACTCAGCAGTGGTGGTTAGGGTCTTAAGAGAAGTCAACAGTGTTGCAATTTCTGTCTTCCGGGCTATCTTGTCATTCTTGTCAACGCCGATGTCAAAGCCAAAGGTCGGTAGGTGGCATTTGGTGTCAAAGCTGATGCACAGAGGAGTAGTAGCTTGTGACAGACATGAGGAGAGCATGAATGAGGTGGAATCTGTTGATGTTGTACTCTTTGCCTTGGCTAGCTGCAATCCAAGCAAAGATTCCGAGGTTGAAAGTTCACAAATGGCAGAGAAAAGGTTGAAGGATCTGGAAGATAGCATTGAAAGCCTCGAAGAAGGATTGGACTTCCTTTTTAGGCGTCTGATACAGACCAGAGTTTCTCTGCTCAACATCCTCACCAACTGAAGATTTCTAACTATTTTGACCACTCAAAATTAACATGGGCAACCACATTTTTAGGGTTTGCTTATGTAATTACAGTATATAAGAATCGAAATGTACAGGTTACAATTTATACATGATAAAGAGTAAAATAATTTTATTCACGTTTTTCTTGTCATTCTTTATTCTCTAAATTTTGGGTTTTTGGTTCTGTTGATAAATAGGTCATTTGCAATTGATCTAGTCCTTTAGCAAAGACAATGCAAATATTTGCCAATACTCCCACACATCAGACTTCATTGTGGTGGACACATGTTTCATTATTGGATGCAATTCTTTTAGATGGTAAAAGTTTGTGTTGTTCAAAACCCTGAAATATAGATACAAATGGCACCCAAAAATGAAAGAAAAATAGAGAAAGAGAAGCAAGCAAAGAGGACACACAAATATATGTGGTTGGGCTTATAGCCTATGTCCATGGGCAAAGGAGCAGAGATCCACTTTGTAATCTGTAATGGTAAGGAATATAGAGCTGTGCACTCACAACTACCTCACTCATAGAAAACCTTAAACCGCAAATACACCAAAAGTCTTACTCTTTTCTCACAAAACAAAGACTAAGTATACAAGAAGAAAACCCCCAAAATATATAACTCTTTGTATTCAATTAGGACCCATAAATTGAATATAGATCTGGTCCATACCACCGTGGGGGTTCTGCCCTTGCACCCCCAATGTTGATTTGCAGTGGAAGTGTTGGGTTTGGGCCAAGTGGCCTATGATTCCACCATAAATCACTATGAAATTTTGCCTTTGCGTTTTTCTTAACTTAATTCAAAATGGGTTCATGAAGCCAATCGCAACAAAGAATTCAAGGTGGAATCATAACAAATCTCCACCTTGATCTAAATTCTCTCAAGCATCACAAAATTGCAATCTCCCTCCATCTTCTACAACAAAATCCACAAAGGGAAAACTCAAATGCTGCAAACACCAACCAACCATTCAAGTCCAAGCAATGCTTGAACTTAGCCATAGGAAAATGACTTTTAGTGGCAGTCAAAACTGCCACTAAAGGTGCCTAAAACTGTCTCTAGTGACTTTATCGCTAGCCGGAAATCCGTGGCTAAAAGAACTGTCGTTAGACGTTCTAGCGGCAGTTTTCTCAGTTGCCGGTACAAATGTAAAATTGCCGCTAAAAATGTTTTGAGCAGCGGCGACTGTTGCTAATATTGAAACAGCTGCTGCTATAAGTTTGGCGCACTTTTCTTTTAGCGGCAGCCGCTGACTTCTTTAGCAGCAGTCACTGCTAAATCTTTCTTTTTTCATATAACCCATAACTTTTTTTGAATTACTCCTTTGCTTCAAATAACTAGTTTTGTCTACATTCATCTAAATTAAAATGAAGTACATTTAAGTCACAAAATACTTTCCATTCAAAATATTTTTCTACCAAAAGAAATAATGCATTTTAATACATCTTAGATTCAAATTGATACATTCTCTAATACAAATTTCATCATCCATTCTCTAATATACATCTAATACATTTGAATCCACCCATATTTGGTCCAGTCAACAATATAGCTTGGGGACAATAGCCCTTTGTGTCCTCACCAAGATGTACATCATTGGGCACAAGTGTGGCCCCCGTCTCTCCAAGCGCATATGGATGCCAAAGGCCTCTACTTAAGTACAAGTGCTCCAATATCCTGGAAAGCTATCACAGATCTAGAATTAGCGGGCAAGACAACAGGTTTATTCATAATTCTGGTTCGGAAAGCTTGATGAACATAGCTTACAAATAAAACCAGATGGAAATAAGCAGCAAAGTTTATGGTGGAGTTGTAGGTACCATAGAGGAATGTTGGGGAACCTGCAAGATCACGCACTTGATGTTGTAGCTGGTTATCCATCTTTTAGTCTCATTGGGTCAACTGCATGAAAAGAATTTCTTCTCATGGTTTGTGTCCGCTTACATCTTTACCTTAAACCTGGCAAGATCGGTAATTTTCCCCATCATGAGCAAGTCATTGGTTTGAGTGGGGCAAGCAATTCAAGAGCAAGCTATGCAATCTGCATTGTATTACTTATGCATATTGACAAAGCAATTAAGGAATAGAATTTGACCCCACTCTCTTCTCTCTATGTTATAAGAAACTCTACTCTATAATTTGTATAACCTCCTTTTTAATTAGATCATTTTGAGGTTCATGTTCTAGTGCTAGTTACAATTTAAAGTGGTATGTCCATAGACTCATGAAACCGCTATACATAATCAATATACTAAAAGGAAGATAAGAATGACTCTGGTCGATTGACTTTCTGAAAATGTCGGCCAATTTCCAGTCTGGTTTGACTTAGTTAATGGACAACACATGTAATAAAACTTGATCAAACCTTTCTGAAAATGCCTCTTCTTCCTTCTGCAGTTGTGGTTGTATTTCATTTCGGTTTTCTTGTTTATGTTTGGTTTGAAGGAAAAGGTAGGGAAAGGAAGGGAAATATAGGGAAACCATTATAAAACTTGTATAGGTTTCCCTGGTTTTCCCTTCCTTTCCCTACTTTATCCTTCAAACCAAACACAACTTTAGGGGATTTGCTAATAGCCGATTGTGGGATGCCATCTCATCACCTTTAACCAGCCATATCTCTTTTTCATCTTAGACAAAAGATTCTTTCACTTGTTATCACAACAAACATCTGCATTTTTTAGAGAATGACAAAGAGAAATCTCACACATGATATCTTGATCCCCATCTATACCAAAATATTTAGATCTTGTTCCCTTTGATCATGTATGCCAAAGTTGGTTAAATTTTGTTTATTACGTATGGTTGGTGGGTTAATGGTCCTCTGGATTGAGACAAAATATGGAAATAATCAACATTTTATTAGATTGGAAAATTGGAATAGTTTCCAACACCAAGAACAACAAAGTAGCTGGAACGGAGGTGTGTTGGGAGACAAGGGGATGGTATACCAGTAAATAATGAATAAGCCACTATATACATAAGGATTATACAGAAGTGTTCATCACATAGGCACATGAATGAATGAAATAAAATAAGTTTAATTGTAACTTTAGAATTAATTTGTAAGCCAAAAATGTCGGTGAACATATGAGCAACCTGACTGATATCACATGGTTGTTTTGTATACATGATGATTCCAAGCCAGCAAGGTTCTCCGTGTCTAGCTCTCTTATTGTCCTCGTATGTGTGTCTTTAAATAAGATCGATCAACCAAATTAAGGGTCTGTAGAGAACCATACTTCCTCTAATCTGGAGTGTTCCTCTCTAAAGAATCGTTATCATCTAATCTGAAGAAAAAGATGGGAGATTAAAATGCAATTCACGAGAATCGTTATCATGTTCGCTCCATTAGCATGACCTCAAATTCTTATCCTACTGCTACTAGTATTGAAGAAGAGCTGAGCAGGCTTAGAGCCTTAGAGTTGTCAACAGTACCAGGATTCCCATTGAAGGCAGAATCAATCTGTGTTGCTGTGTTGGGTCTTGTTGAATTGCACAAATGTGTAGAGAATTTTCTTCAGATGCCACAAACGCAGCAGATCCAGGTCCACCATCAACCAGAGGGTTGGGTGGATGAGCTGATAGAGGGATCAGTGACATTATTAGACATAGGTGGGACTGCAAGGGACATCTTGTTGCAGATGAAGGAAAATGTAAAAGATCTTCAATCAGCATTTCACAGAAGAAAATTTGAAGAGAAGGTGTTGGGTAACATGGTTGCCTCATACACTTCCTTTAAGAAAAGGGTAAAGAAGGATGCTGGCACCTGCCTTAAAACATTGAAACGACTGGAACAGAAATATGTAGCCTGTCCTCTCTTAGATCATGATTATGACTCAGCAGTGGTGGTTAGGGTCTTACGAGAAGTAAGTAGTGTTGCAATTTCTATCTTTCGCTTGTCCACACCGGTGTCAAAGCCAAAGGTCGGTAGATGGAGTTTGGTGCCCAAGTTGATGCAAAGGGGGAATAGTAGCTTCTGAAAACCAAGTAGATGTTTGTATGAATGAGTTGGAATCTGTTGATGTTGCACTTTTCGCCTTGTCTCGTTGCAATCCAAGCAAAGATGCTGAGGTTGATTGTTCACAACTAGCACAAAAGAGGTTGAAGGATCTGGAGGTTAGCCTTCGAGTCCTCAAAGAAGGATTGGGCTTCCTTTTTAGGCGCCTGATTCAGAGCAGAGTTTCTTTACTTAGCATCCTCACGAATTGAAGATTCTATAATAGTTTTGATTACTCAGACCCAACATGGGTGACCACAATTTTGTAGTGTTTGTATATTATACATGAATCCAAATGTACACATTGCAATTTTATACAAGATGAAATTGATTTTGAATCAATCAACTGAAGTTCTTATTATTATTTGTCCAAAATTATTGGGTACTGGTTCCCTTGACTAAAAAAGTTCATTAGAATAGTATACTAGTCCTTTAACAAAGAATATGCAAACATTTACCAAAGTCCCACTTATCAGACCTCAATAAAATGATACCAGTTTCATTTGGATTCATATGTTTGTTTCACAACGATTTCTTTTATTTTATCTAAATCGGAATATAGAATGCTAGAGATAAATCGATGTCATCAGCTGGATAACAATTACTGTAGACTTATCAACCCCAGATAACCATTATCTTGTTGTACTTATCAATTTATTTGTACACATTTGATTTTGAATTTTTAAATTCTTTATCTTTATATATATATAAACCTCTGTAAACTCAGCAAATTCTTCAATGATAATTACCTCTTCAATTGAGTCTCACATGGTATAAGAGCGTTAAAAGGCTAACGTCATGTCTACCCAAATCTCTTCAATCAAGTCTCAAGGTGAGTCCTTTTCGAGAGTTAATAGATTGGTTACTCTATCTATTTTCATAATGTTATCACAGTTCGTCTAGATAGATACAATTATATTCTATGGTCCATGCAAATTCTCCCTGGATTCAATGGGTATTGCCTCATTGAATATATCGATGGATCTCTGCCATGTCCATCAATGTTTGTAGCTGGAACTAATGATCAACAGGTCAACCCCGAATTCGTTTCCTAGTATGAACAGGATCAGCTCATATTGAGTTGGCTTCTTTATTCTCTCTCAAAACATGTTCTTGCGCAAATTGTAGGCTGCAAAACTTCTAAGGAAGTATGGGATCAGCTCAGCTGCTTATTTTCCTCCACTAACAAATCTAGAATCCATGATTTGAAGCTGGAGCTAGCACATATAAGAAAAGGCAACCTATCAATTGCAGACTATATTTAGAAAATTATAGGCATTTCTGATGCACTTGCTTCTTCTATTTATTTTTTATCAGACTCAAACCTTATTCACTATCTTCTCGATGGTTTACCACTAGAATATGATACCTTTGTTATCAAAGTTACTGCCCAATTGGAAAATTTGGCCATGCCAGATGTGCAAAGTCTGCTTCTTACCTTTGAGAAGCGATTATCTCAGCTCGCTATTTCTATTGATTCTCCCTCTACTCATTTTGCAAGCAAAAAAGGGGGGAATACAACTATACAGTCATAACAACATTACTCAAATAAGTCGCGATAGTCTTCTTCCTCAGACAGTAAGAAACATCCTAACAATGGTTCTAAATGTCCCAATGGTAAGGATACTCCTGTTATTTGTCAGATTTGTAGATATGTTGGACACACTACTGCGACTTATAGGAAATATCTGGAACTTCTAGGTGTCAAGAAGTTTTCCAACAAGAATGCCCATGTTGCCTCTCGCACTACCTCATCTGCTAGTTCTTTTCATGACTCCATCTGGTATTCGGATTCTGGGGCTACAAATCATCTCACTACAAATCTCAATAACTTATACTTGCATAATCCATATAATGGTTCTCAAGAAGTCACTGTTGGTAATGGAATGCATTTACACATCTCTTATATTGGCTCTTCCACTATTCACACCTCTTCTAGATCATTTGATTTATTTAACATTTTACATGTGCCTCAGATCACTGAAAAACATTTTACATTGCCCAAGGTGACGCTAAAGAAACACTTCTTAGGGTTCAACTTTATGTTCTACTTCCTAAGTACTACAAAGGTCTCACTAAGGTCCGAGGTGTGCTGGTTGGCTTGCAAGCTCTTCACTACCATGTCGTCAACATAGGCCTGAATCTTTCTTCCCATATGGTCATTGAATACTTTGTTCACCAGTCGTGGTGGGTCACTCCAACATTCTTTAGTCCAAAGGACATGACCTTGTAGTAGTAGGTGTCATGCTTAGTGATGAACGAGGTATTTTCCTCATCCTTGGACTTCATCTTGATCTAATTATATCCAGAGAAGGCATCCATGAAGCTTAACAACTTGTACCCTGTAGTGCTTGATCCTCGGCAAAGAAAAGTTGTGTTTGGGACAGGCTCAGTTGAGGTTTGTGAAGTCAATATAGATCCAGCGTTTCCCGTTAGCCTTCTTAACCATGACCATATTGGACAACCAGTTAGGGTAGTGTACCTCTTGGATGAAGCTAACGTCGAGTATTTTGTCTACCTCCTCTCTGATGGCTTTCCAACACTCTTGTGCAAAATTCCTCTTTTCTGCCGAATTGGCCTATAGCTCGGAACCACGTTGAGCCTGTGAGTAATGACTGAGGGGTCAATTCCTAGCATATCAGCACCAGACCAAGCAAAAACATCGACATTAGTTTTGAGGAAGCTTACCAATTCGAAAAGTGTGTCTAGAGGAAGGTGGGACCCATCAGGCACTATCTTCTTAGGCTCAGCCTTGTCTAGGGGGACCTAGAGGATGTCCTCAACTAGCTGGCCTTGGCTCATTGGTTCGACCCTAAGGTCAAACCCTTCCAATGGGAAAGCTTCATTATTTGTTGGTTCCCCCAGATGACTCTAGCACCACGATCAGTGGAGAACTTCATGGCAAGGTAATATGATGAAATGGCCACCGTGAGTGGATGAAGGGTCAGCCTCCCAATGATGGCATTGTAATGGTAGCCTATCTTCACGACCAAAAGCTCCACCATCCTAATCACCTGCCGAGACTTTGTCCCTATCGTGACTGGTAGGGTGATTCTTCCTTCTAGTTTAACGACAGCTCCGAAAAAGTCAACCAATGGCACGTTAATTAGCTGCAACTCATCTGGTGTTAGCTTCATCTTCTCAAAGGTGTCATAGAAGAGAATGTCTGTCGAAGAACCGTCAATGAGTATCCTCTTCACCATGTAGTTGGTAATGGTCATGGCAACCACCAGCATGTCATCGTGGGGCACTGAGACCCATTTAAGTCATCATTCGAGAAGGAGATGATGTCGTCTGGCTTTGATTTCTTGGTTGTCAGACCTTGGATTCTATGCTGCCTAGCATATGCCTTTCAGGTCAAGGTTGTGCCCCTAGCGATGATGTCAACAACCCTTGCCAAGGTGTGATACTATAGATGTTATTGTGAGGATGAGGCGTTAGCATCACCCCACACAAACTCCTTCAAGTACCCACGACAAATAAGGGACTCGATCTCATTCTTGAGCTCATAACAGTCCTCGGTGTCGTGGCCAATGTCGTAGTGGTACTTGTAATATTTCTTTGGATTACCCCTCTTGGGGTTTCTCTTCATTTTGGTTGGCCACTTCACGTATTCCTCCTTCCCTACTTGCATGATGATATTCGTTCAGGTGGAGTTGAGTAGCGTATACTTGCTAAAGGAAGGGGTTGGCGGCTTCTTGTCAGCGTTCTTGTGGCTATGGTTGTCGTTGTGGCCGTTTCTATCCTTTCTCTTCTTTCCAAGGCTCCTCGGCTAGGGTCAGCCTCGTGTTCTTGGAGGCACTCACCGGTCGAGGCCTCCTCGGCAGCGATGTACTTTTACGTCTCCTTCAGGAATTCCGTCTTGTTCTTGGGCAGTGTTATGGAGATGGACCACTTGAGGGGTCCGAGTTGGAGGATGTTGATGGCGGCGTGCATGAAGACTGAGGGGTGGAGTGTCTCAGACTTCGAGCTCTTCTTTTTGAAGTGATCAATGTAAGCTTGAAGGCTCTTTTTGCGCCTTTGTTTGATCCACATGAGTGATATGATAGTCTTTTAGCTCTGTCGGTTGCTCATGAAGTAGGAGAGGAAGAGGTTGACAAATTGCTCCCATGAATTGATAGACCAAGGAGGAAGCATGGAGAACCATTTGCACGCCCCTCCCTTGAAGGTTGCAAGGAAAGCTCGTCACGTCAGGGCATCAGAGTACTCGTATAGGAACATGAGTGCTTAGTAAAGTGGTAATTTGGGTCGGTGCTTCCATCATATATTTCCAATGTGGAAGCCTTGAAATGAGTTGGGAGAGGCTAGCCAAGGATCTGGAGGTTAGCCTTGAAAGCCTCAAAGAAGGATTGGACTTCCTTTTTAGGTGTTTGATACAAACCAGAGTTTCTCTACTCAGCATCCTCACCAGATAAAGATTTTTAGCTGTTTTGACCACTCAAAATTAACAAGGGCAACCACATTTTTAGGGTTTTCTTATGTAATTACAATATACAAGAATCAAAATGTATAGATTTCAATTTTATACATTAGAAAGAGGATAATAATTTTATTCACATTTTTCTTGTTATTCTTTACCGTCTAAATTTGGGTTATTGATTCTCTTGATAAATAGGTCTATTACAATTAATTTAATCCTTTAACAAAGACAATGCAATTATATGCCAATAGTCCCACATATCATACCTCATTGTGGTGGACACAAGTTTCATTATTGGATGCAATTCTTTTACATGGTAGAAGTTTGTGTCGTTCAAAACTGAAAAATACATATACGAATGACACCCAAAAATGAAAGAAAAATACAGATAAAGAGAAGCAAGCAAAGAGGACACACAAATTTATGTGGTTCAGCTTATAGCCTACGTCCATGGGAGGAGTAGAAATTCACTATGTAATCTGTTTGGAAAGGAATATAGAATTGTGCACTCACAATCTCACTCATAGAAAACCTTAAACCATAAATATACCAAAAGTCTCACTCTTGTCTCACAAAACAAAGACTAAGTATACAAGAGAGAAAGCCCCCAAAATACATAACTCTTTGCATTCAATTAGGACCCATAAATTGAATATGGATCAAGTCCATACCACCGTGGGGATTTTTCCCCTACACCCCCAATGTTGATTTGTGGTGGAAGTGTAGGACTTGGGCCACCCATAAATTGATTTGTGGTGGCCCATGCCCTACTCTTCCACCAAAAACCACTATGAAATTTTGCCTTTGGGTTTTTCTCAACTTACTCCAAAATGGGTTCATGAAGCCAATCGCAACAAAGAAGGTGGATTTTACCTCCACCTTTCCTAAACTTTGTGTTTTATCTATGTCACAAGAAATGGAAGACTTCTTCTTGAGGTGAAGCCGTGGTTTTAAAAGGTGACTGAGGCGAGGCAAGAGGCATATGCCTCAAGGCAAGGTGGCCAAATTTTGCCTAGCCTCAATAGCCTCCGTTTGAGAGCAAGGGGCGTAAGCCTCAGTTTAGTGAGGTGTAGGCCTTTGGCTTTCACCTCAATTTACATGAGGCGGTAGCTAGCCTAAAGTTAAAGGGATTTTGGGTGGGAAAATTGGATTTTAGTATGGGCAATTTTGGAAAAAAGTAAAAGAAAAAGTAAAAACCCCAAAATGAAGGGTTTCTAGTGACCAAAATCTAATTTCTCTATTTTTATTTTTCTATCAAACTCAGGAAGAACAAACTCTTTTTCTTCTACTACTCTCTGTTCTATCTTCTATATTCTACTTCTCAAGCCAAACTGTAGATTCAAGAAGACAATATTGGATGAAATCAAATATGCGACTGCATACTCCTCCTTTTCCTCCTCCTCCTCCTTCTTCTTCTTCTTCTTCTTCTTGAATCTTGTGTACAGGTTCTCCTCCTCCTCCTTTTCAAATTTTTCTTTCTTTTTTGTCTCAAACTATCAACTAGGTGGAGTGGCAGATTTGTGGGAGGTTAGAGACTCAGAGGTGCTAGCATGTTACTTTCTTTTAGTTTCACTTTCAGATAGTAAGTGCTATGATAACTGATAATTGATAAGTGTAACTGATGAGATGCTTGATACATGTTGACATGTTGTCATAAACTCATAATATATATTGAATCTAGATCCATTTTGTCATCTTCCATAAACAACTCTTGTCACAACTATCAATGAATTTTTATCATGACAGCCATGGAAATGATTCTAACTCATTTCAAGATTTGTCTAAAACTTTCAAAAATATTTTAATAATCAGTAATACAATTGTTGAACAATCTGGAAAAGATCTAATTCATAGTTCATACAAGTAATCTTGAAAAGGTTTGAACAATCAACAGTTGTTGAACCAATGATACATTAAGGGACAAATAATTATATAAAACTTCAATCATTCATTTTTTCACAATTTCAACCATTGTGACTGTTTAAAAAGTTGTTAACAGTTGGTGACTGTTAACTTTGAATTGTGCCTCTTGATCACACCCGATTGAATCGTGACCGTTGATCTCATCAATGGTGATCAACGGTCATCAACGTACCAAAACCAAAGCCGCCCATCGCAAGCCACGCGGGTGTGCACGAAGTGTGAGCAAAGTGCGCCTCTAAAGTGCCTCATTGTGCCACACACACGCGTGCGCGTGCATTGCGCGGTATCGAATCCCCATACTCTCCTCTACTAATTCTAAGGAGTGTAAATCAGCTCCTGTTGAAATATTGAAAACAAAACATATAATTTTCCAATGTGGGACAAGTTCAAAACTGGGTTTTTGTAAGATAAAAACATATTTTTTCAAACAAGTGTACAGGTGCAATTTCTCATGTAATTGACCAATCACATTATATTGAGAAAGTACTTGAGAAATTTAAGCATTTAGGTTTAAAAGAATATAGCACCCCATATGATTCTAGTATAAAACTAGTAGAAAATACTAGTAGAGCAATTGCACAACTTGAGTATGCTAGTGCAGTAGGGAGCTTGATATATGCTATGCTTTGTACCAGACCTGATATTGCATTTGCAGTAAGTAAACTCATTCGGTTTACAAGTAATCCTGGCACAGAGCACTAGAAGGCAATTGGGAGAGTTCTTGGGTATCTCAAGAGAACCTTGGAACTTGGCTTGTTTTATTTTGATTATCTAGCTGTACTAGAAGGATACACTGATGCAAGTTGGATTATCGGTAATGGAGATAACAAGTCCACATCTAGATGGATTTTTGTCCTTGGTGGGGTTGTGATCTCTTGGGCATCCAAGAGACAAACTTGTATATCTCACTCGACCATGGAATCCGAATTCATAGCCTTAGCGGCTGTTGGAAAAGAGGTTGAATGGATTAGGAATTTATTATTGGATATAAAACTTTGGCCTAGTCCTATGCCTCCAATTTCCATTTACTGTGATAGTGAGGCAACTCTGTCAATGGCCTACAGTGGTACCTACAATGGTAAGTCCAAACATATAAGTCTGAAACATGAATTTGTTAGGCAACTGATTCAAAATGGAGTCATCACTATAACCTATGTGAGGTTAAGTAAAAACTTGGTTGGTCCTCTTACCAAGGGTTTACCAGAGAATTGGTAAGAATGACAACCAAAGAGATGGGATTAAAACCCTTTACTTAGTCACCTGTAACGGTAACCCAACCTGAACTGAAAAGCCATCAGTATTGGGTTTAATGGGTAACAACAAGTTACAACATTGTGACTGTTAGCACTAACATTAAGAGATTTTCCATCACAACATAAACAGTGTTGTCCGTTATGATGAGAGGTTGAGATAAACTCTTAATGAAGTTCTGAAATGTGTCAAATAACGGAGCATATAGTTGAACTTCACCTATGTGAACATAGAAGTGGTGCCGCTTCTCATGAGGGTTTGGGTTTGCTCTCGGGATTGTTCATGAAACCAAGAAAGAAGCGCATAGCCATAACAGTGCTGAGCAAAATTTGAAACTCTTGCAGAGACTGAACATTTTTATGTGTATAGGTGTCTCTGGTCTGTCTTGAGAGTAGTTGGTTTAATGTCTTACCACCAATAACTTTGACAATGCTCTGAGATAACTATACTAACAAGAGGTTTAAGTTGATAAACAACTTTTGTATGCATAACTGTGTCATAGTAGTTTGGATTGAGAGAAACTATGTAATTGATCTATCAATGTGAGGGATTGTTGGATTTTAATCTCATAAGAGATTAAATCCAATGGGTTTGATTAGTCAATTACATGAGAAATTGCACTTGTACACTTGTTTGAAAAAATCATTTTTTCTCTTACAAAAATCCAGTTTTGAACTTGTCCCACATTGGAAAATTTTAAGTTTTTTTTTCAATATTTCAATAGGAGCTGATTTGCGCTCCTTAGAATTAATAGAGGAGAGTATGGGGATTCGATACCATGCAACACGCGCGCACACGTGTGCGTGCGTGTGTGTGGCGCAATGAGGCGCTTTGGAGGCGCACTTTGCTCGCACTTCGCACGCACCCACGTGGCTTGTGATGAGCGGCTTTGGTTTCGGTACGTTGATGACCGTTGATCACGATTCGATTGGGTGTGATCAAGAGGCACAATTCAATGTTAACTGTCACCAACTGTTAACAACTTCTTAAACAGTCACAATGGTTGAAATTGTGACTGTTCAAGGTGCCTTCTCTAAACCAACACCTAACTTTTCCTCATACCTCTTCACAAGTTATTTAAGGAGCATGAATCAGACTCCAAAACACAATTTCGAAATTCACTCTCTCTCTCTCTCAGTCCGGTCTGCTACAGTCTCACAGAAGGTTTCTTTGGAGACTCTTCAACTTTGCTGGTTGCAGATTCTCGCCCAAGGCTCTGTTTTATCCTGGGAATGAATTTGCCTATAACCCAATAGCAAACTCAATAAAACTGAGTGGGGGAAAATAACGTTCTAAAGACAGTGTCTTCAGACGCGCCTCAGAGCTTCTCCTCCTAAGTTACAGTGACCCCATCTTCCCCAACATTCACTACCAAGACCAGCCAAAATAAAGAGAACAAGCTCAGAATTGGATACCGGTTCTAACAGTGGAGAGGTTGTCGTCGATGGATTTAGCTCATTGAACATAAGCAGATATGGATAGAGAACCCTTCTTGAGACTCTGGAGTTGTCTTCTCAGTTGAAGGATCCTCGATCTGCAGTGGGTGGAGTAGCTTGTTGTTAGGGTACCCCAAACATCTACCAAGGTAGAGAGACCCACAACTTATGCCATGACACCTTTGGAGAGTGAAGAAATCAGCCAACTCAGCACCAACTGATCTAGATTGATCCATTGTTCAAATTCTGGGTTTGGAATAGTTCCGGTACCGTTTGCATTTTGAATCTCCTTGGGTGGTGGTTGCTTCTTTCCTTCTACTAGATCCATCAAATGGTGATGTCGAAGGATTGGTAGAAACTGGGCTCGCCACAACAAATAATTGTCGCTGACTAGTTTAATCGGCAAATAATGCATGACATTATGAATCAATGGAGTAGATGTAACTCCGCTTGAGACTGCTGCTCCATCACTGGTCCTGGAGACCGAGTTGTTACTTCCTTGAGGACCGCTCGCCTTGAGCTCTGATACCAAGCTAAAGTACTAGAAAAACAAGACAAAAAGCAAACACAAGGAGAAGCTAAAGTAATAGAAAAACAAGACAAAAAGCAAACACAAGGAATAGAATAGTTCTAGGTTTCGGTGATGATTAGTGTTGGAGTTACACAAAGCAAACAAGACAAATATGTGTATTTCAGACTTTCAGTAGGATTACAATTCTTGTAGAGATTACATTAAGTGTAAGAGTTACATGATAGGATTAAATACTATCCAAGAGAAGTTGGATATATTCAAACTTCTTTTGACTTATCCTCGTCAATTTGAAGTAGGAGTCCTAATAACATATCTTTGTTATCTGTCTTTTCCTTTTTCCTTAGGAGTCCTCATCGATGGCTCTCCTTGTACACCGATTAATTAAATGAATAAAAAAGCTTTACTTTTTCACAGTACCCATCCATTACTGAATAGCTCCAAATCATGGATCTATTATATTTAATTTGGACAAAGGCTACATTGAGCAAAACAAGCCAAAGACATGCCAGAGTGTCACAATTAAGCTCACCCATGATCTTGATCCCCATCCATCTTAAAGCTTCCAGGTCTTGTTCCTGTGTGGCCTTGATTAATTTGTTTATTGCGATTGATGGCTTACTTGTCCTTTGAACTGAGACAAATGTGGAGAGCAAGATTTTGTTAGATCAGAAAATTTGGAATAGATCCCAACACGAAGAACAATAATAATAGTATAGTTAGAACGGAGGTGTGTTAGGAGACAAGGGGATGGTATACCAGTTAATAATGAATATTCAGCTACTATATATATATATACACATGCTTGATGATTATGGAGACATGATTTCCTGCTCTCAAGATTCTTCATTTCTCTTCACTTATTGTCCTTTGTGTTTCTATAAATAGATCAATAAGAGGGTCCTGCTCTCAAGTTTCTCTGAAGAACATCAAATAAGTCTAGCCGTTTAGAGAAAGAAGAAATTAAAAGATGGCTGACACCAGTGGCCGCTATCATGTTCGCTCGATTAGCATGCCCTCTCGATCCCATCCTACTGCCCCTGGCATTGAAGAAGAGCTGAGAGGGCTTAGAGCCTTGGAGTCTTTGTCAACAGCGCAAGAATCATCACTGAAGGCAGAGGCAATATGTGTTGCATTGTTTGGGCAGGTTGAGTTGTATAAATGTGTGGAGAGTTTTCTTCAGACACCACAAATATAACAGACCCTGGCTCACCATCAAGCAGATGGATGGGTGGATGAGTTGATAGAGGGATCGGTCACCTTATTGGATATAGGTAGCTCTGCAAGGGACATCTTGTTTCAAATGAAGGAGAATGTCCAAGATCTTCAATCCGCACTTCGAAGAAGAAATTCTGAGGGGGTGTTGAATAACAAGGTTAAAGCATACTTTTCCCTCAAGAAAAGAGTGAAGAAGGATGCCAACCGTCGCCTCAAAATGTTGAAACGACTGAAAGAGAAGTGTGTAGCCCGTCTTCTCTTAGATCTTGATAATAACTCAGCAATGGTGGTTAAGGTCTTAAGGGAAGTAAACAGTGTCGCAATTTCTATCTTCCGGGCTCTCTTGTCATTCCTGTCCACACCAGTGTCAAAGCCAAAGGTCGGTAGATGGCATTTGGTGTCAAAGCTGATGCACAGAGGAGTAGTAGCTTGTGACAGCCATGAGGAGAGCATGAATGAGGTGGAATCTGTTGATGTTTCACTCTTGGCCCTGTTTCGCTGTAGTTCAAGCAAAGATGTTGAGGTTGAGAGTTCACAAATGGCACAGAAAAGGTTGAAAGATCTGGAGGTTAGACTTGAAAGCCTTGAAGAAGGATTGGACTTCCTTTATAGGCGTCTGATAGAGACTAGAGTTTCTTTGCTTAACATCCTCACCCACTAGAGTTTCTTCAACAGTTTTCACCACCACTCAATCAACATGGGCAACCACATTTTTAAGGTTTTGCTTATGACATTATACATGAATTGAAATGTACAGATCAAAATTTTATACATGATGAAGTGGATCACAAATTTATTTACATTCTTGTTATTCTTTGAGATCTAAATTTTGGTTTCTTTTTCTTTTCTTTTTTTTTCCCCTCTTTGAGATCTAAATGGGTATATATGCAATATTTTCGAAACCTATACCCGGGTCCGAAAAAGGACACAACACTACACAACCTCTACATTGAGTGCTGCTTTCCCCTCGGTTCTGAGGCTTCACTACAACACCATCATATAGATTTATTAACTTCTTCCCTCTTAATCATCACCACTTATCGAGTCTAGAGTTGCCTTCTGCTCCTCTTGGGATTGTAGGGAATCCACTCCTATCCATATCCTGACATATCCCATCCCCAACATGACAGGGTCGGGCAAGCCAGGTACCTGATTGGGATGGAGAAAATTGCCATCCCTAAATACATGTTTTGGTGTTTGCATCACAAAATTCACATTCTACAATGTTTGGTATTTAAAAATTTTTCTGATTTTCAAGAAGAAGCTCTACCATTACAAAAGGATGCAAGCTTGGTTGAGGTATATTCATGATATATTTGAGTCATGAATAATCAGGTCGATTGGAAATGAGCATTTTATCATAAAGAAATTACATCAGCTGACCTTCCTTCTTAAACTACAAAATAATTTCGACTTCAACCCCAAATTAGAATTTTGACTAACTTACAAAATGACAATTCCTGACTGCCAGTAAAGGTATATGCCGGATTTAATTGCACATTCAATCTCACCCATGATCTTGATCCCATTTATCTCAAAACTTTCGGATCTTGTCTCCTATGTGTCCATTTTGTTATATTGGAAAATTAATGGTATTAGGTGGATTCGCAACTGCAACAATAATAAAGTAGCTGGGAACGGTGGTGTGTTGGGAGAAAGGGGATGGTATACCAGTTAATGAATAAGCTTAATTACAGAGCATATAGAATTGTCCATCAACACGTACCCGCATGAATGAATGAAATAAAATAAGGTTGAAACTTGGGAATTGTAAGCCAAAAATGTGACAACATCATCGAGTATAGGAACAAGCATATTGATATCACATGCTCATTATATGGATATATGGTAATTCCAAGTCAGAAAGATTCCCCTTGTCTCTCCTCTTATAATCCTTGTATGTGTTTCTATAAATAGTTCAAAGGGTCTAGAGAGAAACATCAATCCTTTCTCCAATCTGAAGATCTTCTCTCTGAAGAACATCTACCCAGTCGATCTGTTGCAGAGAAAGAAATAAAAGATGGCTGATGCTACTGCAATACCCGAAAGTCGTTATCATGTTCGCTCCATTAGCATGCCCTCCCGATCCCATCCTACTGCAACCAACGTTGAAGAAGAGCTTAGCAAGCTTAGAGCCTTAGAGTCTTTGTCAACAGCACAATCAGGATCCCCATTGAAGGCAGAGTCGATCAGTGTTGCATTATTGGGCCTTGTTGAGTTGTACAAAAGTGTGGAGAATTTTCTTCAGATGCCGCAAACACAGCAGACCTTGGTCCACCATCAACCGGATGGATTGGTGGATGAGTTGATAGAGGGATCTGTCACATTGCTGGATATAGGCGGGACTACAAAGGATATTTTGTTTCAAATGAAGGAAAATGTCCTTGATCTTCACTCAGCACTTCGCAGAAGAAAATTTGAGGGTTTGTTGGGTAACAAGATTGCAACATGCATTTCCTTCAAGAAAAGGGTGAAGAAGGATGTTAACAGCTGCCTTAAAATGTGAAACGTCTGGAAGAGAAGTGTGTAGCCTGTCCTCTCTTAAATCTTGATCATGACTTAACGATGGTGGTTAGGATCTTAAGAGAAGTCAGCAGTGTTGCAATTTCTGTCTTCCGAGCTATCTTGTCATTCTTGTCAACGTCGATGTCAAAGCCAAAGGTGGGTCGATGGGATTTTGTGTCAAAGCTGATGCACAGAGAAGTAGTAGCTTGTAATAGCCATGAGGAGACCATGAATGAGGTGGAATCTGTTGATGTTGTACTTTTCACCTTGTCTCGCTGCAATCCAAGCAAAGATGCAGAGGTTAAGAGTTCAGAAATGGCACAGAAAAGGTTGAAAGATCTGGAGATTAGCCTTGAAAGCCTCGATGAGGGATTGGACTTCCTCTTTAGGCGCCTGATACAGACCAGAGTTTCTTTGCTCAACATCCTCACCCACTAAAGATTCTTAACAGTTTTGACCACTCAAACATAACATGGGCAACCGCATTTTTAGGGTTTGCTTGTGTAATTATATGATACGAGAATTGAAATGAACAAATTAATTACAATTTTTTACATGATCAAGTGGATAATAATTTTATTCACATTCTTCTTGCTGTTATTCTTTAAAGTCTAAATGTTGGGTTATTGGCTCTCTTGATCAGTAGGTCTATTACAATCAATCTAGTCCTTTGGCAAAGACAATGCAAACATTTACCAATAGTAAAAAAAAACCCATATCATTTTGGAAAGCGATGCAAAAAGGATCATAGAATGAAACACTTAATTTGAACCTAGATCCCCATTGAGAATTCTCAATATCATTAAGGATTGTCATGCTTTACTTCATAATTTTGTCTCCTACGAGCTACATTTATTAATTATACTTCTCGCACATGTAATAGGGCTGGTCCAATTTGCTGTTAGGCAAAATAGATCAATGACCTTGTCTACAATTCCTCACTTTCTGGGGTCTTCGATCAGAATGAGATGTAATCAGTTGAATTGATGAAGGAAGTTTGCCTTTTTGGATTTTTTTTTTAAATGAGAATAAGAAAATCTACAAATTTCCCTCATTTGTCTCCTGGCACAACATGGCCATTGCAACTCACTCCTTATTTATTTTTTTTTTTAAATGGGCATCCTCTACCATTTAAGGCTGTCAATGGACTGGTTTTTGATTGAACCCCATCCAGTCTAAAATTAATTTGGACGGATTGAACGGACCAACAAGATATATTGGATTGGATCAATCCAGTCTAAAATATTTATTAGATTGGATTGGACCTGGTCCGTCTATAACAAATTTATATTGAATTGGGTTGGATTAAGCCAATATCTGGTCTATTGATATAAGATAAGAATATGTGCCAATGAGCCGGGTTTAGGTTGAAATCCAATCTAAATCAAAATGAATTTGAACAGATTGGACGAGCCAGACATTAAATTGGACCTATCCAAATTGATCTAAAACATTCATTGGATTAGATTGGACCTGATCCATTTATAATGAACTCACATTGGACTGGATCGGATTGGACCAAATCCAGTCCAATTGACACCCCACCATCAAGTATAAATTCATAATAGTTGGCAATTGAGGTCTAGAGAAATAAAAAAGACCAAATATATATATATATATATATATAGGTGAGGATCCTTATGGAAGAGTAAATATCTTATATGTATGCACGAGTGGCATGTGGTTCCCTTGTCTCCCTCATATGACTATAAGATAAATGATTATATCTTCATCAAGATTCAATAAAAGAAGGTCACATATATGATCAGTGACTACACGGATCTTGTTTAATTTGGTTGTTCTGAAAACCCATGTCCATATTGTAATGGACAATATTTTTGATAGATTACCAATTACCCTTCCCCAATAACACCCCAGCTCCCTTGCAGAAATAAATTTTTCATTAAAACAGAAGATTATAGTATCACATGGGGGCACACATTTATGAAATAGCTAAAGGTTTTTGTAGGCTAAAAATGTTACAGCAGAATCAACGAATATAGTGAACAAAGCAATATAATACTAACATCACATGCTCACTATTATCCCAACACCCAAGATCCCCTTTGTCTCTTCTCTCGTTGTCCTTGTATTCATTGCAATAAATTGATCTATCAAAGGGTTTTCAGAGCACCATCGATCCTTATTCTAATCCAAAGAATTTCTCTAAATAAGAACATCGAGGCATTTCATTGAGAAGAAAGAAGAAAACATGGCTGATACACCTGCTATATCAGAGAGTCGTTACCATGTTCGCTCCATTAGCATGCACTCACAATCCCATCCTAACGCTACCAAAATAGAAGAAGAGCTGACCAGGCTTAGAGCTTGGGAGCTGTCAACATTAACACATAGAATCATACCCACCAAAGGCAGTGTCAATTTGTGCTGCTTTGTCAAGCCTTTTCAAAGAACCATTCAACCTAAAAGCTTAAGCTGTTAAATGAGGTCTTTGAATAGGTTTTATTCTCTAACATGCCCCCTCACACCAGGGCCCATTAAACTTGAAGTGTGGATAGCAAAGACCCATGCCCATCCATACCTTATGCTGAAAGTTAATTAATTATAATGGGGGTGACAAGAATTAAACACTAAACCACTTGGTCAAGTGGCTCCGATACCATCTCAGAGAACCATTCAACTTAAAAGATTAAGTTGTTAAGTGAGATCCGTGAATAGGTTGATATTCTTTAATAAGCCTTTCCAACTTGTACAAATGCATCGAGAATCTTCTACAGATGCCACAGACTCATCAGGCCCTGGTTCAAGATCAACGTGGGACATGGGTGGATGAAGTGTTTGATAGAACAGTCACACTGCTAGACATGGGGGAAACTGCAAGAGACGTCATGTTGCAGATGAAGGAAAATGTGAAAGATATTCTGTCAGCTCTTCCTAGAAGAAATTTTGAAGAGGGGGTGTTGAGGTAACAAGGTTGCCTCATACACTTCCTTCAAGAAGACGACGAAAATAGATGTTAGCCACTGCCTCAAAATGCTTAAACGACTAGATGAGAACTTTGCAGTCTGTGGCCTCATGGATCTTGACCATCACTCAACCATGGTGGTTAGGTTCATAAGAGAAGTTAGAAATGTTTCAATTTCTATTTTCCATGCTCTCTAGCTTGTCATTCAAGTCCACACCGATGTCAAAGCCAAACGTCAGTAGATGGCAATTGGTATCAAAGTTGATGAAAAGAGGAGTAGTAAGTTGCGAAAGCGAAGAGGAGAAGATGAATGAAGTGGCATCAGTTGATGTTGCAATCTTTTCTTTGTGCCACTACAGCAGCAAAGATGCGCTGAGGTCGAGCTGTTGCAAACATCACAAAGAAGGTTGAATAATCTAGAGGTCAGCATTGAAAAACTTGAAGGATTAGACTGCTTGTTTAGAGTCCTAATCAAGAGCAGAGTTTCTCTGCTTAACATCCTCACCCATTAGAGATTTCTTCAACAGGTTTTGATCACTCAAACCAAACATGGGCATCCGCATTTTAGAGGATCTTCTTATGTTAGCTATTGAAGAAAGTGTAAATTATTTCAGTTATATGCTTTCTGAAATGGATAATGAAATAATTAAACAGTTTTTCTTTTACTTTTTATCTAAATTTAGTCATATTGATTATCTTGAGCAAAAAGTTTGTTAAGATTACAATGTGCAAAAGCTTATCACCAAAGCAAATCTCCCTTAATAGACCTCTATTTGATGGATAGATAATTCATTTAAATTCATTTCTTTAACTTGGTAAAAGCATTGCAGTTGTCTTGCCATTAAGGGTGTCAATGGACCGATTTTGGATTGAACTCCATCAAGTCAAAAATCAATTTGGATGGACCCACAAAACATTGAATTGGACCAATCCAGTCCAAAATATTTATTAGGTTGGATTGGACCTGGTCTGTTCATAATAAATTTATATTGGATTGGATTGGATTAAGCTAATATCTAATCTATTGATATAAGATAATAATATAGGTGTAAATCGATTAGGTCTGGGTTGAAACCAATCTAAATCAAAACGAGGTTGAATAAATTGGATGGTCCAGACATGGAATTGGACCAGTCCAAAATATTCATTGGATTGGATTAGACCTGGTCCATTTATAATGCACTCACATTGGACTGGATCAGATTGGACCAAATCCAGTCCAATTGACACCCCTACTTGCCAAGTGGTAATAGTGGCAACATAGTTACGTTTAGAATGAATAAAAACTAGTAATATTTAATATCTCATGGTCGGAATAATGCCAATACAATTTATAGCTTGATTAAGGATTGGTTATTCAAATTGGCCACTCTTGTATTTTCTAAGATCATTTACTAGAATACCCCCTATAGTTTCATAGATTTATTTAAATTTATCCTAGAGTTTGCATTTTACTGAAACACCCCCTCATATTTTGCAAGCTTTCTACATAATCAACATTTCGTTAAAAACTATTTTTATTTGTCATATGAAAATAGCAACATGGTTGTTTGTTCCAAAATAACCCCAGACTGAGTGGAAAATGTTCAAGACTATGAATCCATGGTTGTTTACTCCAAAAGTACCCCAACACTTTTTTGTATATAGAAAACAAAATTGAACAAGTAGAAAAAATTAGAGTGGTTGTCCATGTTTTACTAGGGGCAGAAATGGTATTTTTGTTTTTAATTTCTTTTGATTAAATTTATTTGAATGGATGTTAGTGTTAAAACTGATATTTTCCACTTTCATCTAATGGAAGGTCTATTAAGCAAATTGATTGCAAACTGCAAGCCTAGGGATGTTTCAATTAGTAAAAAACAAACTAAAGCCTAGGTTTTAGTAAATTCATGAAACTATATGAGGTGTTTTAGTAAATGGCCCGGTTTTATATATATTTGTATCATACATATTTGTATTTGTACTCTTTCCAAGTCAAGCCTAAGTGACAGAAAAATATAATATCAAATGGTTGATTTGATTCATGTCAAGAGCTTCTAACCCTAATATCTTGAAAGGGAGACAATAGATGTCCACCTTGTCTTAACTTCCTGAGGCTTGAGTTTGAACTTAGGCTCAATATTCAAGTTAGAGACTTGATGAGCTCAAATTCAATTCAACTCAAAAACTCATATGTCCAAGCTCAACTCGACAAAAATACATGAGACTTGAGTTCAAACCTATGCTCAATTTGAGCTAGAGATCTGACAAGCTCATATTCAACTTGACTCAAAAGCTCATATGTTCGAGTTAATCTTGACTATGAGTTCAACAATGGCAACTTTCAAATAAAAAATAAAAGATGCTTACATGTAAAGAATTATATATATATAATTATTTCCTTTTATACATATAGAAATTAAAAATTATACATACAAAAATGATTTATTATTATATTCATGAAAAATTAAAAATGTTATATATATATATATATATATATAGAGAGAGAGAGAGAGAGAGAGAGAGAGAAACAGAAAGATAGTCCATTAGGCTGTGTTTGGTTGCAGTGCAATTTTATTTGCACTAGCACAAATGCATAGGAATGTAAATGAAAAAAAATGCAAATTCTCATCTAATTTTGCTTTGGGTTTTACTTTATTCTGTTTCATTACTTCATTTGTACTACAATCAAACAAGATAAACTAAAATTTGAAACAAAAATAGGCCAAAATTTACATTAAAATCATTTGTACTGCTATAATTTTGCATCAGTGCAAATTTATTTGCATTACAACCAACACAGCCTTAATAAAAATTGCAAAAGTGCACATTCTCATAACATAGCACTGTGCAGCTAAAAGCATCAATAATCAAAATTGTCGCAACAGCATACAACGCTAAAGAACATCGCTAATTAAGAGCCAATATAACAAAGCATACTAAGAGCCAATATGACTCCTCAAGTCCTCATATTATTAACTTGCCTGAATCAATATATCAGACCGTATTATATGTTTGCCTTGTTTTAAATCAATGGAGGCAAGTTCACAACAAGCCACTCGTGCATACAAATACAATAAATGCTAATTTTGTTTGGTTCGCGAGAATAGAAATTCTGGAATGGGAATTGGAATGGACTATTTTGATTCAAACTGTTTGATTGGACAGAATCGGAATCTTATTCCCATTCTTGTTGGAATGGCATTTCCCCATTAGATGGAATGGTCATTCCCTGCCTCTCCCTTGGGAATGAAATCACATTCCTGTTGATTTTAATTCCTATTTTCATTCTTGTCTAAATCAAACAGACTATGAGAATGGACCAGTCTAGTCTTGATTCTGGAGAATTTCATTTCCAATTCCGGTTCCGATTCCGACTGCAAACCAAACGGACCCTCAATCTTTATACCTAAACCAAGTTATGTTAATTAAATTCTCAGTATTGTTAGTTGTTTCAGATGGGTCAGGTTAGAAGACAACTCGAATATATAGACAGCAATGACGGGGTTATTACAGAAGATAATGTAAGATCTAGGGAACTATTTTGTTATGTCTTCAAAACACAATACAATTTCATGAGTGTAGAAAGAGTTCAAGAATAAATTTGAGTAAGTCATCCTTTTTCAATTTTCCCATGTTCAGTAATATAACTTGTATTTATCTCCAAGTTTGATCCTTTGTGACTCGTAACGCATACTTCTACTACACAAATAAATTTGGTATTAGATTCTTCATCTATTCTCCATGTTTGCTTCCAACTGTTTTATAGTGAATGCCTGCTGGGGTCTTCAAATTAAATGAAGACTCGGTTTATGTTCGAAGATTTAATTTGTGCATGGGAGATGGTTGAATACCAGCTGAGGCAAATGTTGGAGCATGGACAATACAAAAACAAAAAGAATAAAAGGAAAATAAGAGAAAAGATGCAAGAGCCGAAGTAAAAGAAGCATAGGATCTTTTGATATTGGAGTTCCAAGGAACCAAATGCTAGTTCTCAAACTTCAATCCTTGTGGCTTGAATTTGATAGTTACTCATGAGAGATGGTGGATCAAGTCAAACTTATTTCTCAAACTTCATCCAGTACATGCATGCATTGGAAATGATCAGTTTTCTTGTTTGGTTGGCCGATTATGCTGATTTTTGGGAAATCAGTCAAAAATCGATTATTGAAATCAGTCATTTTTAGGGATTACCTTTTCTAGTGATTTCCTGATTTTTAACTGATTCCGATTTTTGAGGATGACATGGTATTGAATGATAACTTTGATATAGTACCAAATAAACTCAAAGACGATTTCTCAAAAATCAGCTTACATGGCATAAATGATATTAAATAACAATTTTTGATGATTTTTCAAATATCATTGGTTCCAGAAATCACCAATTTCTGGATAGTTGGCAAGGAGGTATCATCATCGATCCAAACATCACTTAAAATGATGTCTTGTCGGACATACGATTCTTGAACCAACACTCTGATCCCAAGCCCGACAAGATCAAAGTATCGGAATCGGGTATCGTATTGGATAACTCGAATATGGATACGGATACGGATAAGCTTTGGAAACACATGGATACACTAGTTAAATGCATACAAATCACATAAATATATTAATAATACTAAATCAAAATCTGAATTATTTATGAATAAGATATAAACATGAGAAATGCATACTTCAATAGGTTATATGCAGAGAAATATTAAAATAAACAATACCGGGACTCTAAAACATTCAAACATTGTACACTAATTATCACTTTTCAATTTTATAATCATAATTTTCAATTATTTTTATTAATTTTTGGGAAAATTTATTAATTTAGTATTTTATTTTAATAACAATTTTTTAAATAATAAATATGTTTTCATTTTTAACATATAATGTTTTTATTTTACACATAATTGTAAAATAAAAAAAATCATTTAAGGTAGATACAATAAATTATATTTAATTTTCATTTCTTATTAAATTTTTTGGGAAATTAAATCTTAAATTATTTGTTTCAGTTTTTATAATTATAATTTTTTATTTTCCATTAATTTTGTTGAAAATTTTATTTATTTATTTAGTACTTTTATATAATAAATCTATTTTTTTAAATAATAACTATGTTTTCATTTTCAACATATAATTATGTGTAAAATAAAATAGATAAATCATCTAAGGTAGATGAAATATATTATTTTTATAATTTTTAGTTTTTATTAATTTTTTTGGAAAAATTAATTAAATCATTTGCCTACAATGACCTAACTAATTAAATCATTGAATCATTTGACATGGTTTGTAGGGTCATGTGTTAGACATTAATTCTCTTTATTTTTTTATCATAATTTTTATCTCATTTCTATAATTAATGAAAATAATTCTCATTAATCACACTTTTTTATATGATGAATATAAAATACTATAGAATGTAACCAACATTTCTACATTTTCTATAATTTTATGTATTTTACTATTAAACAATAGCATCATGTGTGTTGATCCATTTAACATGGATACTTGAACCACTAACCCATCACTTGGATGGAAAACCATTTTTTCTTTTTCGGTTGATTTTAAATCATGTATTACATTTTCATCATCAATAAACGTAATTCTTATTTTTGCATTTATTATTGTTCGTGGCAGTATCAAATGATGATGATGATAATAATCAATAACCAAAGAACTTTACTGGTTGAACCGTTAACCTATTTAACCAGGAAAATGGACTATGATTAAGACATTAATTCATTTTTTTCTTTGTATTTTAGCCATTTCTATCTTTACTAACAATAATTCTCATTTTTTCAAACATATTTTTGTTTAATATGAAAAATATATAATATTAATGTATGTTCAAATTTTCTTATAAAATTTATAAAAAATCTATATTTTTATTTTTTATTATTTAATTTATGAGATAACAAAAATTACTTATTTACCAAGAGGAAATGCAAATACAATATATTGTTTGAAAATTGGTTTTTAATAATGTGGTCAAGTCATTTATCTATATATATAGTATATATATTATTTATATATGATATATATGCTATTTAATATTTATTTATAAATATATTATTTATATTACATTTTTGTAAACTTTTTATATGACGGAAATAGTTGAGAAAATACTTATATTTTTCTCTTTATTTCAACTATTACTTTTTTCTTTTTTCTTTTAATAATTTATTACTTTTTTAAAAATTTAAATCGAATCGTATCAAATTTGAATATCCTACATCTTAACCAGATTCGGATTCGTATCAATATTTATGAGATCTGATCAAATCCTTGGATCATATCAGATTTGAATATACCATAATTCAAATCCGATATGATCTGTTTACATCCCTACCAAACCACTTGCCTACGATGACCAAACCTAACTAATTAAATTATTGAACCATTTGACATGGTTAGTCAGGTCATGTGTTAGACATTAATGTTCTTTATTTTTTATCCTAATATTTATCCCATTTCTATCATTAATAAAAATAATTCCCATTATCACACTTTTTTATATGATGAATATATAATATTATAGAATGTTCCCAAAATTATCTACAAATTTCTACATTTTCTAGAATTTTATGTATTTTATTATTTAATAATAGCATCCATTTGACATGGATAGTTTAAGTACTAACCCACCACTTGGATGGAAAAATCATTTTGCTTTTTCGGTTGAGTTTAAATCATGTATTCCATTTTCATCATTGATAAAAGTAATTCTTATTTTCACATTTATTTTTTATATGGTGAATATATAACGATAGAATTGTATCAAAATGCTTTATACAAAGCTGATATTTTTCTTTGAGTTTATATGTATGTATGTATGTATGTATGTATGTATGTATGTATGTATTATGTATTTAATATTTGTTACTTAGTTATGACATCATAGATTGACCCATTAATTTTGCATTTCATTTATATCATTGATAAAATAATTATTATTTATCATAATTATTCTTCTTTATATTATTAGTATATAATATTACAGATGTGCTCAAAATTGTTTCATATTTTTTATACTACTATATTCTAAAAAATAATAATTATACATCATGACTTAACCTATTTGACCTGAAAGGTTGAACCACTAACCCACCCCCTAAATAGGAAGATGGTTTAATTTTCAATCGGTTTTAAGTTGTATATTTGATGTCCATCATAAATAAAATTATGTCTACTTTATTATAGTTATTTTTAATATGACAAATATATAATAGAAACGTTTCCATTTTTTTCAAAACTTATTTTTCTATATTTTTTGTATTTTTATATTTTTAAATTTGTATTGTTTATTTATGTCATCATGAAATTATCCATTTGACCCAAATGGTTGAAATAGTTACCCACAACCTAGATGGAAATTTTGATTTCATTTCTAGGTTTATTTAAAAAATAAAAAATTTCATTCTATTAATAATTTTTGTGTATGGATTTCTTTGTGGAATTTAATGATGATAAACAAAAGGATTTTTTATATTTCTAAATTTGTATTATTTATTTATTACATCATGAAATTATCCATTTGACCCAAATGGTTGAACTACTTACCCACCATGTAGATGAAAAATATGATTTCATTTCTATATTTATTTTAAAAATATAAAATTTCATTCTATTAATAATTTTTGTGTATGGATTTATTAGTGTAATGATGATAAATAAAAATATAAATGTTGGATTCAGTGAGAGAGAATGTGATTTATTTAACGAATTAAATGTGAAACTTAATGAGAGGTAATTGAATGTACTTAATGGTATTCTTTTATGTACATTTTCTGCCTTTTCAATAGAGATGAACTAAATTAAAAAGGAGGGGCATTTCAGTAAAGAAAAACTCCAAAAGCCAATGCCTCCTCATTTGCACTTTTATTAGTAGTATAGATTAGCAATAAATAATGTATAAATAAGTTTTAGATATGTTATATGTATTATTTCATAATTAATTTATGTTTTTTAATTTAGTTTTTAGATTTTATTTATAAAAAAATATTAAAAATTGCAATTTGAGGCCAAAGAAGGGTTTTTCTTTAGTCTGAGTTTGGAAGGAGTACAAATGCAAATATGTAGGGTGCAAAACCTTTTATTTTTGTATTATTTTGTATGTATTTACGTTGTACATATTTGCATTTGTACTCTTTCCAAACTGAGTCTTACAAAAATAGTGGGGCAAGGCATGCATAGATCTCGAAAAGTTACCCAATATAAAAAAAAACAAAAAACAAAATCACCCCAATCGAACATTGAAGTGCAAAGTTGTGGCTTTCGAAAATTCGCATGCATTAAGAGTGCAACCCGTGACCCGTTCACTAGGTCAAACGGATCAACAGTCGAACCAATCGAGTTGAACGATTCTTCACCAGGTTAACAGTTTTTACGCCCCGGTGACCTAGTCACCAGGTCAAACCAGTTGGGTTGAACAATTCTTGACTGAACTGAACCTGAAATCCTGCCTGGGTGACAGTTCAAATGGTTCGACCAACTGGATCAACAACGGGTTGAAAACATCGAGTTTCAGTTCTAAATTTGCTTCCCTCAATAAAAACGAAGAAACCCATTTCTGATCTTGATACGGAATGAGGCCTTGTTGGGTGAAGTGCAGCAGCAGCTAGAGAAGATAATCCGTGCATTCATAAGCATTTGTAGATAAAGGGGCTAGCTAGAAAAGGTCAAGCTAAACCGTTTCTACTTTCTAATTTCATGCCAAACATATATACTTGATGAAAATCCCACTAAAAGTAAATTTTTTCACAATCCTTTGATCTCAAGAGCACCATATAGTCATTCAATTGGACACACCAATGGAGGGTACTTGATAGTAGCCTTCAGACCTTGCAGAACATTCAAGCGGAAGAAAGGAGAGGACATGAAATCATCACCTCTTGTCATTCTTCCTTCTTATTACTGTGTTATGTTTTTCTTTCTTTTTTTTAAAGCCCTGATTAAGGCTGAATTAATTTATTCAACAATCAACAAATTACAAATCACCAACAACATAGGGAAATAGAAAGATGGGAAAAATTTCCCATGAAAACACACCCTAGCATGTTGGGCTCAAAAGTGAGGGTAGAAATTAAAACAGTTCCTACAATCTCCAATCCAGGAATGGATACGCCAATACGGTCCAACAGGATGGATCCAATTGGCCAATCACTCAGTGATGGGTCGTCCAATAGGAAATCAATTATGACTTTGGCATCGCCCTCCAAAATGAATTCTGAAGCGTTGAAATGATTGGCCAAAAGGAAGCCTTCCCATAATAATGAATAAAGAAATCTGCAAAATTTCCTTAATGTCATTTCAACTATCTAAATTTGAGAAGGATCCCTCATTGTTTCCATGTCATTGGCTTGTCTCATGGCCTAATCTTAATTTACTCCCTCAATTTTAAAATGTGACAATTCAGTATTTAAATTTTCAAAACATGATAATCCAGTATCTGCTATTAATAGTTGTTTAAGAATCGTTAAGTGATATTTGAGAAAGACATAAATGTCCTTCAATTGTCATCTAATTTTCTTTATCAATCATCTAAACATTGGCAAAAAATTAACAGTCTCAAATGCTTGTCTCTTCTATTCAAGAAAGTTGGGGTCACCAAAATGTCCATTCAAACATGACCGCCAAATTTCTTGAAAGGAAAAGGCAAAAATTTAAGACTGCTAATTTCTTGTCAACGTTTAGATAGTTGATAAAAAATATTAGATGGCACTTAAAAGGGAATTTGCCATTTAATGGCTGGTTAATAACTAATTAACGGCAGATATTGGATTATTACGTTTTAAAATTTTAGATACTGAATTATTACGTTTTAAAGTTCGGGAACAAAAATGACACTAGCACTAATCGAAAATTTTCCCTAAGATTATACATTCACCATGGCTCAATAATAGGATGTCGCATTGTCTCATTTCTTCTCTCTCTCTATATATATATTCAATACAGAGAGGGTGTTGTGGTGTGTTGGGAGACAAGGAGCTAATAAGCACACTTAGAAATTAATAAGCATCACATGAACGCACATTCATGAAATAAATAAACCGTGAGATTTGTAAGCCAAAAATGTGACAGCATCATCGAGTAGAGAGAATAACCAATAAACTATCAACATCACATGCCCATTATTTGCATACACAACGCCCATGATTCTTATTGTCTCTCCTGTCTCAGTGTCCTTATATCTGTTGCTATAAATTGATCAATCAAAGGGTATGTGGAGCACCATTCTTCGCAATCCAAAGAGTACTCTTCCCTAAAGAAAAGATGTCTGATAAGCCTGCCATTCAAGAGGGTCGTTGCCATGTTCGCTCCATTAGTTTGCCTTCTCGATCCCATCCTAATACTATCAGAATCGAAGAAGAGTTAAGCAGGATTAGAGCTTGGGAGCAGTCAACATTAAAATCAGATTTAGCCCATCCAAAGGCAGAGTCAATTTGTGCTGCTTTCTTGGGCCTTGCCGACTTGTACAAATGCATTGACGAGCTTCTTCAGATGCCACAGACTCAACAGGGTCTGATCCAAGATCAATATCAGACATGGGTGGATGAGGTTTTAGACAGATCCGTCACTTTGCTGGATATAGGCAGCACCTCAAGGGACATCTTGTTGCAGATGAAGGAAAATGTAAAAGATCTTCAGTCAGCTCTCCGCAGAAGAAAATCTGAGAGGGTATTGAGTGAGAAGGTTACCTCGTACACATCCTTCAAAAAGAACATGAAGAAGAAGGATGTCAACCAATGCCTTAAAATGCTGAAACGCCTGGATGAGAAATGTGTAGCCTCTCCTCTCTTGGATCATGAACATCACTCGGCGGAATTGGTAAGGTTGATAAGAGAAGTCAGCACTGTTTCGATTTCTATTTTCCAGGCTCTCTTGTCGTTCATTCCACACCGATGTCGAAGCCAAAGGTCAGTAGATGGCAATTGGTATCAAAGCTGATGCAAAGGAGAGTAGTAACTTGTGACAATCAAGAGGAGAAGATGAATGAAGTGACATCTGTTGATGATGCACTCTTCGCCCTGTGCCGCAACACTTCAAGCAAAGATGTAGAGGTCGGGTCATGGCCTAAAGTATCAGACAATCCCTTCAAGCTCAAGTATACTAGCATATTTGTGTGGGGTTAGTTTCCACAAAACGGGTCATGGCCTACAGTATCAGGATAGAATTGGACCCCTACTATTATTACAAATAATAGTAAGTTCAGGTGAAAGTAATATGAACTTATCAACAAATTGGACCCCGCTGCATTTATCACAAATACTAGTCAATTCAGGACAAAAGAACAAAGTAATATGAACTTATCAACAAGGTGGTAAGGAGAGATGGAAAAGCAAAGCTTATAAAGCTGGAAGTTGATTAACAGCATCCAAATGGCTGGTAGGTGAAAAAGAATGACAATAAATAGAGCTTAATCCGTGTGAATGTGCATAGATATGTTACACGGATTTAGACTAAAATGAGAGAACCACGTGAATGTGCATCCAAAAGGCTATTGTTTATCTTTTTGAACAAGTGTAATGCTATAAATGCATCATTAGTTGTGCTGGTACTTAGTTCCTATTCATGCCTAATTTAAACAAGTTTATCATCCTCTAAATTGTTTACGTGTTTTTTGATACAAGGAATGAGTTTTGAGTCAACTTGTGGTCAACCATCCCATAGAGAATTAAAACACAGTCCAATGCTTTGTGATTGCGGATCGAAGGAGTTGTATAATTTGGGTATCAAAGACAAATCAAAATTGGAATAGATTGCTTTACACTTGTCCTAAAAAAGTTGCAAGTGGTATAATAAATTCACATGTTTTATGTTTGTGACAATATTGATGATTGAATGATGTTGACTTCTTTGTTGCATCTATGTAGCCAAACAAACCAAATGGGAAGCGTTGTGATTATTTTTCATGGGCAATTCCTGAAAGTTTTGAAGATGACACTATTTCATCCATGAACAACCAAGAAGATTTAGAAACCCAAATTGATGAACTTGACAAATTGATGGCTGCATGGATAATTGTTTGAGGATAATGGAGTCGTTCCTATCTTCCCACAAATTTCATATTGAGGGGATTAATACCATGTGTTTCACAATTAGTATATTTATGAATGGAATTCTTCTCGTGTACATATATAAAGAGTCCTTATGTAATGTATTTGGACCATTGTTCATCTAAGCTTTAAACTTTAGACCCGGTGCTTAATTGCTTATTGGATGTGCTTATTTGGACCCTTGTTTATCTAAACTTTAAACTTTAGGCTTGATGCTTAATTTATTATTTATTTATTTTCTGATGGAAGATGCCTAATTTCTTATTGGATGTGCTTATTAGGTGGGCCTCCACCTAATACTGAAGCTATTCTTGAGGATACCTTCATATGAATTCCAGATCTTGAAATACTGAAACTATTCTTTATTGACAGAACCTTGAAATGTTCTTAGTCAATATTTGGCATGACATAGGTTATGTTTAGCTTCCCATACAAGCTCCGAAATGTTGCAACGAATTGATCCTCTTGGATTAGCATAAGATGAAAGTTGGAGCGAAATGGTAATTTTCTATGCAAGGACAATTAGTTGAGTGCTGAGGAAAAAGGATGCTAAGCAAACATGAAGATAATAGCCACTTGGCGATATTCCATTATAACTTATCTAAGCCCATGGCTTAAGGTTATTATTTAGGTTTTAACTTGAACTTGCAGGTTTTTGGAATGTTAAAATTCTGAAACTATCATCACCAATAATAAAATCCTGTTCATGATTTTATTGATTCAACATTAGACCATTCTTTTTACTACCTACCTCTTTATTCATCCATGTGTAAAACATCAAGGATCTAAGCAAATTGAAATTGGTTGAGTTGATTCTCTTCGAATTTTGTTAACGATAGACTAGGTGCTTAAACGTACCCATATCTATCTAGTTTGAACCATACGAATCCAATTTATGATAATGATATATGTGACCAGGTTTATATGCTTATTTTCAATTTGGAACAATGTCTACCCTGACCAATCCTTGCACTGTGTCCTTCAATGAATTTGTTTCACTTCAACGTAAGCACTATTTGAATCTATTTACTAAAAATTACATACATAAGGAATACCATCTTTTGTCCATGATCTCTTACAAGTTCCAAACATACTTTTAAAATTTTGAAATAGTTACAAGTTCTAATTCGGTCCTTTATGTCTCCATCCAATCCTGAGTGGCTCCATGCATAAGTTTAACCTACAATTGAAAGTAACAAAAAATGAAATTAGAACTCACATTTGGTTTCAAAAGTAACAACTCATCAATTAGAACTCACCTACGCAGACGATGTATGGTCAAATTTTACATATGTTTGGGCCTAGGGATAGATACCCTAGACTCCCCTAACATTTTTTTTCGTCCCAACTGCTAGATACTACACTTCCAAAAGTATATGTGTTTGATATACTAAACAGTACTCAAATTTTGCATTGTTTTGGGATTAGGGCTTCATTACCTTAGACTCTCCAGCATTTTTTTTTTGTCCTAACCACTATATAATAGTCAAAGTTTGTTCTCACCATCGGCTCATAGAACTAGGGATGGCAATTTTCCCCATTTCCCCAATCCCCATGGGGATCTACCCCGAATGGGGTAGGGATGAGGATGATTTTTCCTCTGCAGGGACGGGGATGGGGAAATTTTCATCCCCATTAGTGGGGATGGGGCAGGGACAGGGAGAGCAATCCCCGCCCCGCAGGGACCCCGATCCCCACCCCGTAGGATCCCCACTAATATATATGTATATATGTATGCATACGTTATATATGTATATATGTACACATACACCTATATACTAATATTTTTAAAATATGGTTGAATATGTTTGAATCTTTTCTAACAGGATTGTAAATTTTAATTATTTTAATTTTATTTTTTAAATAAAATAAAAAGTAAAAACAAAATGGTTTACACTATAAAAAATCATAGGGAATGGGGATCCCTGCCAGGATGGGGATGGGATACTCTTGTCCCCGTTAGCGGGAATGGGGACGAGGATGGGGATGGGGAGAGGCTCCTTGTCCCCGCTTCACCACACTACCGTTCCTACATAAAACCCTCTTCTATGTACCCCATTTTTCTTGTAACAAGTCACTTTAAAATGTAAGTGTAGGCGGGGTGTAAGGCCGGGGTGAGGAGCGATCTCTTGGAAAGATAAAGAAAGGCCTGTAAGAAAAGAAGAATAAGGTTCTTAGGTCAGGGTTGCACGATAGGAGAGTTAGAGCGTACTCGGGAGTACTGGATGGTAAATGCTTAGAATCAGATGAGTCCTAATGTGAGGAGAATCTCTATTTATAGAGGAGGTCCCGAGATTCTAAAAGGTAGGAGATGAAGATATTCGCTCCATATCGGGTAAGGGAATATTTGATTCGTTATCAATTATTAGATGCACTATTAGAGTATTGCCACGTGTCTCATGGGGATCTTCTTAAGGATTGATTTTCCTTATCCTTGAGGTCCCTCATTACTTACGTGTTCTACTACCTTTCTTTGTGCATCATGACTAATCCTGTATGGCAACAGTGACATCACCGTACGGCGGTCAGTACTTCATCGATTCCACGTGGCGGTTTGCAAAGTTCTTTGCTATCGTGGGTTCGCGTGTGTTCGGGCACACATGGGCCTCGTCGTGGTCTTGGCCTACTATCCTTTCTAACCCGTCATCCAGAGCGGGCTCGCGGGTTGTGAGTTCGTCGCACGTCACAACAGGTGTGGCTCCATCACCCACATAGGTGTGCTTGGGTCTCTTGGACGGGTCTTTCTGACGTTTATTTAGGTTCAGGCATTGACTGGACTTGGTGGACCGCGGGTTTATCGCGGTTTTGCTTATTGTGATGTGGGTTCATCGCAAAAGTGGCAATGTACTACAAGTTCATCGTAGTGTGGGGGTTGATTGCAACATGTTCGTAAGTGCTTCTGTGGTGTTACTCTTGGTGTCTAAGTGTTCTTTGATGGCCTGGGTGAGCTGTACATAGCTACATTAAAATATTTATTCATTTAGGTGAATGACAACATGAACATAGTGGCAAAGATTGAAAATGAAACACAAAATGCATAAGCTCTTCTCTTTCTCTCATAAAAATATCACAGTGGCAAGCAATTTTCTTGTTTGCAAAAACCAGTGTCATGATTCTTCTAGTCCCATTCATATAACAATATCTCACTTAAAGTCCAACACAATCAGTTCATAAACATAACACTAACTCTACTCCATCAGTAACACAATCAGTTCATATAACAAGGAGTCACCATCCAATAAACAAAACTGGAAATCAAATATTCCAGCAACTCCAAAATTCTATCGACTACCGATCCCATATAGATGGGATAAGGCTTAGATGATGATGATGATGATCATGATGATGATGACTGCTTTCACTGTGGTTTTCAACAAATAGAAGAAAAAATGATTTTGTAGACTTCACCTATGGCTTCCACTCACCAAGATGGTGCAAATGTCTATCTCCAGAAGCTGATTGGTTTTCGTGATCCAGATTTGTGCAAAATGCCATTAAGGTGCATTCATGATATTTCCCTACAACAATAGATAACAAAATATTGAGGAATATGGAAAACTGATTATGGGTTTCTGAGTAGCAAAATAAGCAAACTTCACTTGGCTCATTTAATTGTCAATTGTGCCTGAAGTTATTGACTCCTATAGAAACTCTATCATGCTTATTGGCTTATGAGAAGCAAATTGATTATGTTCCAGAACATTTGGTAATCCAATGGTGTCAACATTCATTGCATATGGTTGACATGTAAACTGATTAAGATCAAGTGTATTTGTCATGATTGGACCAACACCTTATGATTCCTATTAAACAAACATACTCATGCTTCTTGCCATACATGCTTACAGTCATCTCAATGAGATTGACAAATTCAATGGTGAAAATATTACAACATACTCATGCTTCTTGCCATACATGCTTACAGTCATCTTAATCCCTTCATCAACCTTAACTTTATTATTGTCTGCAAAATAGATCATGGAATTGTGGTACTCTTTCTCAAATTCCTCGAAAATTGTGGGAGTATAAACATCTGTAGTTTGTTGAAGAATCGCACTTGTACGTTTTCTTTTTGGTGTCTTTCTTTCACGACTCTTTCAAAATAGTCCAAGAATCGAGATATACTTAATGGTGATTTCAAATAACCCCTTAATAAACTATTTATGTTTTTATTCCTCTGAGTGCTTTTCATGTTTGCAAAAAAGTGGCTCCTCCCATAAACCAATGCCCTTTCGACAATGTGTTTTCTTTCAAATTATAATTACAATGCATTTCTTCCCAAGCCATGAGAAAGCCCTTCTCTTCTTCTTAATCATGTATCAATCTGTTAAAATCATTCTCAAAATGCCTTGGAAACACAAAAGACATGCAACAAATATTTAATCGCATTCCGACAAATGTGCCCATTACAAAGGTGATGGTTAACCTCAAGGAAGACGTATTGTATGGCCTTTGTCATTGCCACACATTGATCTGTTAAGATTGTTATTGGCTTTTTTCCACCCATTGCAATCAAGAAAGATTCAAAAACCCATTTAAATGATTCGACAGTTTCATCATACATTAATGCATCTGTCAAATTGGTGGACGTGTGTGGAACTACAAGGGACCTGCTGTTGCAGATGAAACAAAGTGTTCAAGATCTCCAATCTGGTCTTCGTAGAAGAAAAGGTACTGAAGAGTCAAGCCTCCAATTCTGCATAAATGCTTTCATCTCTGCAAGAAAGAAGATGAAGAAGGATATTGTCAAGGGCCTAGAAGCATTGAAGCAAATGGAAAACAAACTTGGATCTTCTCCACCAATTGGTATAGAAGACCATCTATCAATGGTTGCTAGAGTACTAAAACAAGTCTGTGTTATCACCATCTCCATCTTCCATTCACTCTTGACATTCATGTCCGTGTCCATGTCAAAGCGGAAATCTAGTGCGTGGATATTGGTTTCAAAATTTGTGCACAAAGAGAAGATAACTTATGAAGGCAATCAGAATAAGAATGAAGTAGAGAGTGTTGATGCTGCGATCCATGCCATAAGCAAGAGAATTTCAAGGAAAGATTGTGATATTGAGAAGAAGGTGGAAAAAGCAAAGACAAGGTTGGATAGTTTGGAAGTCACCATTGAAGATCTAGAGAGTGGTTTGGAGTGCATGTTTAGGCAATTAATCCAGATGAGAGTCACCCTCCTTAACATATTGGCTTACTAAACATTTCTTCCTGCAATTTTCCCAAAATCTGACCCATGGTTGGCATCTACATTTTAAAGGATTTGCCAACGGGTTATATCATATGTTTTAAAAACTACTGCTTTGTAGCTTATTTATACACATCATCAATGAAAGCCTATAGTACATCATTACAAGATAATGCAATACAATTGTTTGACAATAATTGGTTCTTTTATTCTTTTGATTTATTTTTTCAGTGCACTAATATAGATTTTAATTCAAAGAGCTGCTGAAATTTTTCGATGAGTTTCAGTCTTTTTTTTTTTCTGACATGCTTTCAGGTTATAAATTGAATTACCAAAAAAAAACAACAAATTTCCCCAGAATTTGTCAACTTGCTATGGAATGTATTTCCTTTCTTTTCTAGTTGCTATTTATTTATTTTTTGATATGGAGCTTATATTTTCTGGTAAACCAAAATTAAATAATTGAGGAATTGAAACTATAACAATAATATGAACTTTGAATTCAACCAATCTAATTCCATGAGAATTTTCCATCTTTATGTGATGAGGCATATTGAGGCCTTTTCATTCGGTAGCATGATTCTGTAGAATGTATTTGTTGAACATTAATTTGTAATTTATGAGAAACAACTATATATGAACGTGGGAGAGTTAAACAAGAAAGTTTCTTCAATTACTGAAAATTTTCGGAAATCAAAGGTTGTGCCTTTCCATTGTTATCTTATGATATATATATATAAACTCGATGGAATTTCTTGCTCCCCAAAACTTTCTAAATATCTTACGTCCTAAATGCAATGAAATTTCTATCTCCAAAAGACTTTCTAATCTAAAAAGAATATCTTCCTAAAAACAAGGCTGCTTAAAACAAAACTTCTAAAACACAAATCTTCCTAACTGTACAAAAAATATACAGATCCGGGATCTCCTAGGACTCTCATGAATCTCATTCAATACTCCCCCTCAGGTGGTGAATGAGGATTGCGAATGCCCAACTTGGGAAGGAAAAAATCAAACTGTTTTTGTCCAAGAGCCTTTGTGAAAATGTCGGCAAGTTGTTCACCGGTACGTACAAAGGAAGGCGCAATGGTGTCGGCTTGGAGCTCATTGTGAATGAAATGACAATCAACTTCAATATGTTTGGTTCGCTCATGGAAGACAGGGTTCACAGCAATGTGCAGAGCAGCTTGATTGTCACAAAACAAGCGTATAGGTTGAGGATGAGATATACCCAAAAACGACAACAGACCTTTTAGCCACTTCAACTCACAACTGGTAGTAGCCATTGACCGGTATTCATCTTCGATAGAGGAATAGGAGACAGTATGTTGTTTCTTAATCTTCCAGGAGATGAGGAAATGTCCTAACATGAAAAAATACCCAGTAAGAGAGCGACGAGTTAGAGGACAACTCGCCCAGTCATAATCACAATAGGCATACAATTGCAGATCACTATCAGAGAGTAAAAATATCCCTTGACCAGGATGTCCTTTCAGACAACGAATCACACGTAATGATGCATCCCAATTATCAACACAAGGACACTGCATAAATTGAGCCAGGACATAAATGCAATAACTGAGCTCCGGCCGTGTAACAGTTACATAAATCAAACGGCCCACAAGACATCGATATTGTTTAGGGTCATACAGGAGTGCTCCGACAGCAAGGGCAAGTTTATGATTCTAAGCAATAGGACAGTGAGTAGGTTTGGACCCCAATAAGTCAGTTTCTGTAATAATATCAAGCACATATTTTCTTCGGCAAAGAAATATACCTGATGATCCACAAGTCACTTTGATGCCCAAAAAATATTTAAGAACACCCAAGTCCTTCATGTGAAAACACCGATTCATATATTGTTTAAATTTGTGTAAACCCCGGGTTATTCCCACCAACAATTAAGTCATCAACATAAACCAGGATGTGCAAGACAAGCCCATTCTTGCGATATGTAAATAAGGAATAATCGAAATAGGACTGATCAAACCCAAAAATTTTCAAGGCAGCACCTAATTTAGAGAACCAATTTCGGGGGGCTTGCGGTAGACCATACAAAGATTTTCGGAGTTTGCATACCTTTTCGGTCCCGGAGTAGGTTTCATATAGACCTCCTCATCATTACCCATGTTCTGATGTCCTTCATCGATCGTGTTGCTCCCCCTGACTTCTTTATGAGGTGAATCAGATACCATGTTAGGAGGAGTGGTCACAAAGTTCGGTGGTTGGACAGTCCAAGGCAACCCAACATTTTCCTTGGCTATGGGAGGACTGGTTACTGAGGGTTGATGTTCCAGAGTGGCAAAGGGAAACTCGGCCTCACTAAACACCACGTCTCGTGAGACAAAGTAATCACCAAATTCAATATCGTATAATTTCCACCCCTTTTTCCCAAAAGGGTACCCAACAAAGGCACATTTCCTACTCCTAACGGCAAATTTGTCACGGTCCCAAGTATGCGAAAAACACAAGCAACCAAAAACTCTAAGATGTTTATAAGGACTTTGTCAAAATAGCATCTCGTAAGGTGTTTTACCACCAAGAAGGGTCAAAGGTGCCCGGTTAATTAAGTACCCTGCAGTCAAAACACACTCACCCTAGAAATTGATCAGAAGATGAGCTTGAAACCGAAGTGCTCTAGCCACATTCAAAATATGACAATGCTTTCTCTCCACACGACCATTTTGTTGTGGTGTTCCAACATAGGATGTTTGAGATAAAATTCCTTGCTCGTCAAAATATGATTTCAAGGATTTAAACTCTTTTCCATTATCACTTCTCACCACCTTAACCTTATTAAATTGTCGTTCAACCATTGTACAAAAATTTTTGAGTGTTCGACCAACTTCACTTTTTTCAGCCAGCAAATAAATCCAAACAACTCAAGAATAATCATCAACAATTGTTAAAAAATATACAACACCACAAGATGCAGGTACTCTATAAGCACCCCATAAGTCACAATGAATCAATGCAAAACAATCAGTCACTTTATTGCCGCTTTGAATGAAAACATCTCTAGTTTGCTTTTCCTTCAAACAAACATCACAGGTTTTGTTCTTACTATTACTGATATTAAGAAGCAAGCTAACCGTTTGATAAGAAGGGTGTCCCAATCTCCGATGCCACAAATCGCATGACCCAATTCCATCTGTCTTGTAAGCACAAACCAGCGCCACACCCATGAAGACATAGACCCCATCAAGCTATTCACCCGCACCAATCAGAGTCCTCGAGATGCAGTCATATATCACACACAACTTATTAGTAAACGTCACAATACAATCCGTGTCACGAAGTAATCGACCTACTGACAATAAATTACAATTGAGTTTTGGGACATATAATACGTGCAGCAATTTAAAATTATTTACAAGTTCAACAGTGCCTTCTTTCATGGCCTCGGTGTGCGTACCATTGGGTAACCTAACAAGACAAGGTGCAACATCGTAAGTGTCGATGAGCACATTTAAATTCCCTGTCATGTCATGTGACGCCCCATGTCAATAATCCATTCAATGGAGTAATTCTTACCAGAGAGTTTTTCATTAGTCCTGGTTTTGTAAGCATTAAGCATGCTTACAAGAGTCTGCTATTGCTCATCATTAAGCCCGCTCAGTCCAGTCCTGTCTTCGTTAATTACAGCTGCATTAGCAGCCACCTCATGCCACGCTGATGACTGAGCAACATGAGCTTTTGTCGTGCCTCGGCCATGTCCGCTAGAGGGTCCACCCCTTTTCCTCATCCTGCTCCATGCCCGGTCAACGTACCGCGGGGTCTATCTCCCCACCATTCATGGTATCCAATTAATTGGAAGCAATTCTTTGCTTCATGGCCAGATCGACCACAATTGTTTTGCCTTTTAAAGCAGCTCTACTGTCTCGCAATGTCTGCGAGGCTTGTGTTGCAAAACCAACCAAATATGCTCGTTCCTCCTTACCTTGTGCCAACGATCGATGTCGATCTTCTTGTATGATCATTGAGTAAACTTTGTTCATATTTGGAATTGGCTCCATACTCAATATGTTGGAATGCACAGTTCCAAATATATCATTGTCCAAACCCATCAGAAATTGGTGGATTTTCTCTTCTTCTCTTTCTTTAACCAACTCGGCTACTGCTCCACACCTACACCCGCATGTACACACGAGTACCTTAGAGTAGCTTCCTAATTCATCCCACATTGCCTTCAATTTTCCGTAATATGCAACCACTGTCTGTCCATGTTGTTTGCAGTTAGCAAGCTCGGATTTAATCTGATAAATCTGGGGTCTGCTTTCGATCAAGAATCGTTCCTTCAAATCACTCCAAAGCTCCTTGACCGTCTCCATATACGTGATAGTTGAACGCAGTGATGGATCGACAGTATTGAAAACCCAAGCCACCAACATCAAGTTCACAATCCACTAGAGATCGATCTCTGGAGCATCATTCTCCGACTTTGTGACTTTACCTTCGATGAAACCGATTTTGTTTTTGGAATGAAAAGTAGTTCTCATCGCCTTTGCCCATTTGTCATAGTTATCTCCTCTCAAGACCACCAAACTGATAATAATACTAGGATTATCTGATGGATGCAAATAGAAAGGAGATGACGGTCCAACAGACTTACTCGAACTCTCACCGTTCCTGTCGTTGTTGGCAGCCATGGTGACCGATCAGCAAGACTCATCTGAGATGTTCAAGCAAATGGTCGAAGATGGCTTTGGTGTCGGTGTGATTCCGTTGCTCAACGTCAACAGTAATATCTTACCCAAGGTGATTGATTATTGCAAGAAACACGTCGAGTTTGATTCCAAGAAGAAGATGGACGATCCTAATGAGTCTCATGAAGAAATCAGGAATTGGGACTCAAAGTACATCAACGTCGGTGTTGATGAGCTTTAACATCTTATAATGGCTGCCAACTACCTTCATATCAAAGGGTTGCTGGATTTGACTTGCCAGAAGGTAGCTCTGATACCAAGAAAAATTTCGGAAGCCAAAGGTTGTGCATTTCCATTGTTATCTTATGATATATATATACAAACTCGATGGAGTTTCTTGCTCCCAAAACTTTCTAAAAACCCTACGTCCTAAATGCAATGCAACTTCTATCTCCAAAAGACTTCCTAATCCAAAAAGAATATCTTCCTAAAAACAAGGCTGCTAAAAACAAAACTTCTAAAACACAAAGCTTCCTAACTGTACAGGAAATATACAGATCTGGGATCTCCTGCTCCAAGTTTGGCTCGATCCTCAATTACTCTCCAAGTTTGGTTTCAATTTTTTTATGGTGAGTACTTTGATAATAGGATTCTTCAAAAGGCTCAGCTTATGTTAGGAAATTTGTGAGAGATAGTTGAATCTGGCTATCATGAACCTCCAATTGTAGCAAATGTTGAAGAATGGACAATATAACATTAAAATGAGTATAAGGAGAACAAAAGAAAAGATGCAAAAGCTCTTCTCAATCAATAACATAAAGTCAGTGTTATGGTTGTGTCTTGAATTCTTTGTCGTGATCCACTTCATAAATCTGCTCCAAAATATGTTGAAAAAATTTTGAAGACAAAATTTCAGTGGTTTGTGGTGGAAATGTAGGCAGTGATATGGACCTGATCCATATCAGCTTATGGCTCTGAACCAAGTACGCATAGGCTATAAGTTGAATCATGTAAATTTCTATTTTTTTCTTTCATTTTTGGGTGTTATTCGATTCTGCATTTCTAGGTTTTGCGCAACAAACTGGTATCAAATCCCTGATCAAAGGTTAAGGGTTCATTATTTGTCCTATTTCTTCTTTTACATTTCAAAATAAATTAATAAGAAACAAGGACCTAACGGGATTCGAACCCAGGTCACTGGATTCAAAGTCCAGAGTGCTAACCACTACACCATAGAACCACTTGTGAATGGAGAGTTCAAAAGGCATTTCAATCCTCAGAAAAATTGTAGAAAACACTGTGTATTAAGGGTAGAACCTAGGTTTATTGGAGGAAATTAGAGAACCCACATATGGGAATAGGGCCTAGACCTGTTCACATGTGTCTTGTTTGATACCAGAGTCACGCACCATCAGATGGGTGCTAGACTCCTAACTGTAAGATCAGCTAGACAAAGATCTGCATTCAAAAAGGTTATAACTTAAAACCATTACCATATTCGATTTGGCAAATGAATAAAATTTTTTTCAAAGACTAAATATAAATCCAATTGTTAAAATATCATTTTATTATTGTAATTTCTTATGGTGATATAGTTTAAGCTCATCCCATGGTGGGGTCTGATTCTTAAAACATATTGTTTATCTCTTTGCGGGTCTCATCATATGTTGCTAATGGGAAGAAGCGAAAGAAATCTTAGATGGTTCAAAATTATAGATTGTTTGTTGTGTGTAACTGGGAGCAAGAGTTAAGACCAGATCAACCTTGGTTAGCTGAGAAAGCATGGATTGGAGAGAAGTGCCAGAAATCAACCAGCTAAACAATGTCATACCGTGTGCTCTTTAACATTCATGTTTAGGAGAGAGAGAGGGAGAGAGAGAGAGAGAGAATGCATCGATTTGTCAAAATAAGTCTTGTGATGTGGAGTTGGAGAATGCATGGATTTGTCAAAGTGGGATGAATCCAACAATCCTGCAAAATTTTCTCATCAATCAAACACTGAGAAACAAATTCCACAGGATAACCGGTCTCAGCAACCAAACACAGGTGACAATATTGAGAAAAAAAAAATTCCCTTCTCATTTGTTTGCAATGTAATTTCACTTGCACTAGTGTAAATGCAGGGGGTGCAAATGGATAAAGTATAAAATAGGAGGTACAATGATGTAATCCCCACACTATAGGAAATAGATCAGTAGAGGTAGGAGTAAGTTTGTATTTGGGAGGAGTGTCGTAGGACTAAATGATGTAGTCCCCACTTTATATGAGGGGAAACAAAGATAGGATAAAGGTGGTAAAAATTTGACATTGGTTTTTTAGAAGCAGAATTTGCACTACAAATGGGTGAAAATGGAACAAAAGAAAGGTGCATGTAAACCTTGAATCAGGTAAGAGTGCAAAGCATAGTTATGAATGGATGTGAAACAGGACAAGGTGCAAATTAATTTTGTATCTGGTTTTGATTTGAGAGAAATTTTCTTACCACACTAATAGCATGAGCGAGGTCAGGTCTTATACATACCATAACATACCTCTCCTAAGATAGCTAGAACTTCTTATTTTTCTTGTGACAATGGATTCCCATACCGAGAATCTATTTTTCCAGTCGTAAATCCTCTATAGAAAGGGCTTGCTCAACTCCTTTTGATAACTTTTCAATCATCTTGGCCTCATGTTCTACCATAAATTATTCAAACTTATTGTACCGCTAGGAGAATCTTCTTCAATCTGCCTCGGTTAGGTAGATTTTCTTAATGGATGTTCAATAGGAGGTTTAGAGGATGCTTGCTCTTTAGGCATTGAGTTGTTACTTGAACTTTCTCCTTGTAATGATTCATGATCAATTTTCCCCAAGCCCTATCTTTTCTACCTTTTCAAGGTCTTCAACAGTCTAATCCTCGAAGAAGATAGCATCCTTGCTTGTAATAGTTTTGTGGTCAAATGGGTCCCATAGTCTATAGCCAAATTCTTTATGCCCGTAGCTTTGGACTTGCTATCAAGCTTGGACCTAACATCTTTGGGAATATGACAAACGTCATCTAGATTTTCCTCTCCAAACTCCTTCAAGAACATCACAATTTAAAGCAGTTGAGGGAAAGAGACTGATCAAACCCACAATAGTCTTCATGGCTTTTCCTTAAAAAGGCTTAGGTAATTTCGAGTGAGAAAGCATGCACCTGATACTATCTATAATATTCTAAGCTTGCTCAACTCTTCTTCAATTCTGCTAACATTAGGATGGGATCGGGAGGGCAAGCTAATGAAAATCCTAGCTATGTTCTTTAGAGAATAATCCTTTGCATTGGGCAAAGAATGGTGCTCTGAAAACCCTTCGATTGATCAATTTATAGTGACAAATACAAGGTCAATGAGAGGAGAGACAAAGAGAATCTTAGGGGTTGGGAATGATGATCATGTGTATGCAAATAATGAACATATATATGTGATGTTAGTATTGTATTGATTATTCTCTCTACTACATAATTCTGTCACTGTTTTGGTTGACAAGTCTCAACATTACCAAGCGATGTTGATCTCCTTGTCTCCCATTACACCATCCCTCTCTATTGAAAAACTGCATTTGTAAGCAACCAAAATGCCTAATAGAACAACAATACATGTGCAATTAAGGAAGAAAATGAGAAAAAAAGAGAAGAAATAAGCTATTTGACTTCTTGCTGTTGAACCATTATGAAGAGAATATAATCTTTTCATCTTAAGCTCTCATGTGGGAGAACAAGGCACTGACATGCTACTCGTGCATGCATATAAAATATTTAGTCTTTCCATCTTCATCTTCATTTACACATTTCTATCCTCTTGAATCTCTATAGACCTCAAATAAATTTATAATTAATGGGTCATTAGTACAGACCGTGCCCAACGGAGCGGAGTCGCAACGACGATCGTGTGCCTGGAGATGAGGGAAATTTGCAGATTGAAACAATATAACCCAATAGGAATAATGGTGAATGGCAGGGTAGTCACATGGTTATCATCACACGTTCTCTCCTTTCTTTCTCTGGAACGTTTTGCATGGTCTCAAGGATCGATGCTATCATGTACCCACCCTCCATTGATCTGCCCAATTGAAAACTATGGATGAGCCTTCTTCCCCAAATAAGGCTTCATCCTGTATCAAATCCAGAAATGGAGATTTTTTTCGTTTTTATTGATTGATTTCAATCCCCAAATAAGCTGCACCTTGATCCAAATTATGGGATTTTAGAATTGAAGCTTTACTTTAACGTGGACTTTGATGCAAATTATAACTGAAACTTCCTCTATCGCAGCTGTCTATTCACATTAGGGCTCTGAGCATTTGGTTTATTTTATTAAAAACTGGACCAAATAAATACAAAAATTTAAAACCAGAGTTTTAAATGAAAAATCAAACTGACCCAAACTTGACTACCTTCGTCAATACAAGATAAAAGTTTATGACTTCAGCCTTCAATTGGTTATGAGTTATTTTCTGATCAAATGTTATGGGTTTTAGAGGTATAAATCGGGCCGTGCCACCCACGGCCCAGCACGACTTTTGACCGGTGCCCAATGGTACGGCACAACAGCCCACGGGCCGTACCAGGCCCGGCATGATGATCCGTGTCGTGTTGGGACTGGGGTTTGAAGTCCACAGGCCAGCAGTCCAGCATGGCAAGACACAATCAAACGGGACGTGCCGCCCATGGCCCGCATGTCGGCACAGCCCATATATACTATTTATATATATATATATATATATAATTTTTATATATTTTATATATTTATATATATATATAATATATTTATATAAATTATAATTATATAACAATATATAGTATATAATATATTAATAAAATAAACAATTATTTTGAATTTTATTATACTAATTTATTTAATTATTGTATACATCAAAATTCATATAAAATTAAATATTTAAGTTATTTTCAATTTTTTTAAATAAATAGACAAAAATAATTTTAACCCGGACCATGGCCTGACTTGGGCCAAGGCTTAGCCCATGGGCCAGCTCAGCCCATGGCACGACATGGGCCCACACAGGCCTGGGCTGTGGGCCATTCTGGGCCCACCCCCAAAATTTTCACTAGGGAGGGCAACCATTTTTGAAATATTGAAAGGGGAGTTGAGAAAGGCCGCAGGTCACATTTGAACCAATAACCATTTTATCGGAAAAATCAATTCAAACAACATGGTCCAGATGCATGGATTGAGATTAGAAAGATAGACATGTAAAAAATAAAAATGGAGACCAACAAAAGTAGCATTTATAATATTTTTATGCACGAGTGACTTGTTTTCTCCATTGCGGCAAAACAATCCAAACATAAAACACAGGCAACATCTTGACTCTGATTCTAAAATCTGAAGTGTACATTTTATTGAGTAAAGTTTTAAAATCATATATAATTTTACCAGGAGGAGAGTAAAGGCTGTATTCTGATATGGTTTGCAACCCGTAAGCTGAATATGGATCAGGTCCGTACAATGCGCCAATTCTTCTACCACAAATTATTATGAAATTTTACCTTTAGTCTCAACTTATTTTGGAGCGGATTTATGAAGTGGATCGCAACAAAGAATTCAAGACACAACCATAATACTTTATCTTGATTGAGAAGAAGGGCTTTTGCATCTTTTTCTTTTGTTCTCCATATATTCTTTTTATTATTAGTAGTAATTAAGCACATGCTTTACACATGAGAAATTTTTCTTCATATTAATTACTTAAATTTTAGATATATCATAGTTAAGATAGAAATTGAAATTTAACAAAAGTAGCAATATGATTAAAAATCAACTTAAATATTTATTATTCAATTATGACATCATGGGTTTCTTGGAAAAGTTGGACCATTAACCCACCATCTAGATAAGAAAATAACATTGTTTTTTTATTAGTTTTAAATTAGGAAAAATTATAGTTAGAATCAGCTGTATATTTGAAACTAGGCTACAAGTTGGTCCATAAACCTACATAACTTTGACAACCGGCTCTACATTTCAAATCATAAAAACCCTTGCTATGTCATCGGAGGCTTATGTGGTTGTTGCCAACATGGGACTCTTAATCCATGTTGGACAACAAAATGCTTATACTAAAATTGCCCTTTAATGTTGAGTAATTGAAAAATAAAAAAAAAATAAAAAATAAAAAAAGATTTTTAGTCTCTCTCTCTCACCATCTCACTCACAATTATCTTTATCTGCTCAATGACTATGTGATTTGAAAATAAATAAAAATGGTTTGTGGTTTCTATATTTATGTTTTCTATATCAATTTCTCTCACACACACTCTCTCTCTCTACCTATCGTTCTCCCTCAATCTCTCATTTTCTTTCTTGGTTGATCTATCATTCTCCCTTAATTTCTATCATTCTCCTTTAGTTTCTCTCTCGCTCCTTCTCTTGTTTGTTTTATTTTCTAAGGCACTTATATGGTATTAATCAAATCTTATAAAAGAACATGAAACCAACTTTGTATGATTCAAAAGTTATTATACCAATTTGATAAAAATTTACAAGAAATTCTTGGCTATGAAATTTATACCAACTAGAGAACAATAGAAATTGAGGGAGAAAGAGATATTGAATGAGAGGGAGAGGGAGGGAGAAGAATGAGAACAATTGAGGGAGAACAATAGAGAGAGAGGTTTTGATTTGGTTATAGATCGAAACTGAGAGAGTGGGAGAGACAGAGGGAGTGGTAGATTGAGAGATGACTATGAGAGTGAGAGAGAAGGGAGGGAGAATGAGAGACAGAGGAAGTGGGAGAGAAACTGAAAACCTATTTTCGGTATAGGATTTTTGTTGTGTCCAATATGGACTAAAAGATCCATATTGGCAATACTCACATAAGCCTCCGATGACATGGCAAGGGTTTTTATAATTTGAAATGTAGAGTTGGTTGTTAGAGCTTTGTTAGTTTCTGGACCATCCTACAACCTAATTTAAAATGTACAACCGACTTTGATTATAATTGTCCCTTTAAATTATATGTCATTTACATTATATAAAACATTTTTTACTTTTCACACATAATTTTTGTTTGTCTATGGTATCATTTGACTCAAACCACTAACCCACCATCTAAAAATAAAAGTTGTTTGATTTATAGGTTGGTATTAAATTTTGTATTACATTTCCATCATTGATAAAATTATTTCTTATGTGTATAAAACTTGTTTTTGTTTAATATAATGAATGCACAATATTAGAAATGTATCCAATATTTTATATTTTTATAAATATATAACATTAGATATGTGCCCAAAATTATCTCTATCTTTTTTTTTATTTTTGTGATTCTTTGTATTTTCTATTTTTAAAAAATTTATTATTTGACTATGACATCATTTAATTTCTAGGTAGATTTTGAATTTGGCATTCCATTTTCATCATTAATAAAAATACTTCTTACATTTCATACTTATTTGTTTTTTAATTTGTTATTATTTAATTATGTCATTATTTATTAATCTATTTAACCCCAAATGGTCAAATTACTTGCCCACCACTGGGAGGGAAGAAAATGGTTTTGTTTTCAAATTAATTTTCAAAATATTTATTTTTATACTATTAAAATTAATATTGTGGATTTAATTACAAGAATTTAATGATGAGAAAATATATCTTAAATATAGGATTTAATGAGAGAAAATAGGAAAATATTTTTATTTCCAATTGGTTTTAAATTTTACATTCTATTTGCATCATTAATAAAAACATCTCTTATTTATCATACTTATTATTGTTTAATATGTATATTAAAAATGTTTCCATTTTTTTTAATTTCTATTTTTTCATTTTATCTATTTTTTAATTTTATTATTTAGTCGTGGCAACATGGATTAACCCATTTGACCCAAAATGATTTAATTTCTTATTACCACCTAGATGAAAATACTATTTTTGCTATGTAGATTTTAAAAGTATAAGCTTTTATTTTATTGGAATTATTAATTTATTAAGTATGGATTTAATTAATAGAACTTAATTATGAGAAAAACAAAAATGACTTAAATATATGATTCAATGAATATTGGTGCAAGTTAATAACTTAAATGTTGGATTAAATGAGAGAGAATTGAATGAATTAAATATCTTTAAATTACCTCTTTTCAACTCATTTAATATCAAGAACCAATTACCCTATTTGCCCTCCTTTTTATCAATAAATTTAAATATAAAGGGATAAATTTTGTCCTTAGAAAATTCCAGAAATATTCTTGAGGCCATTAGTGCTTTTTAAAGTAGTATAGGTCAATGTTTTTGAACCACCGTTGACCCAGACGGTCGGACCGTTCGGCCCAGAAATCGTCCAAGCAACCGGTTTCGTTTCACCCCTAACCCGTTCTTGGGTCAAAAACCGTTGACTTTGTCAGAAAACCACTGACCCAGGTAATCAAACCGTTGACTCGTTTGACCTGGACAATGGTTCACAGTATAAAGATGCAAAGAAACACACGCTCAGATTTGTGAAAGAAGAAGAAGAAGAGGAGGAGGTTGCAGAGAATCTCTCAGATTCAGATCTAAGATCTATGTGTTTCCGCTACTTCGCCATCATCATCGTCGTTGCCATTATTGTTGCCAGTGACGTCGAACCATCCTCCTCTCTTTTTTTCTTCTTCCCTCCTCTTTCTTCCCTCCTTCCTTTCCTTTCTCTTCTTTTCTTTTTGTCCTTTATCCTTCCTTACTTTCTTTCTTTTTTTCCTTCTCAGCCAACATCTCTTCTTCACTCCAGTTCTCGTTTCTCAAATTTCATATGAAATATTTGCCCTAACCCTAATATACAAACCATCCGAACTGTTTGACCTAGATGGTTGAACCACTGACCCGGAAACATCTCTTCTTCACTCCAGTTCTCGTTTCTCAAATTTCATATGAAATATTTGCCCTAACCCTAATATACAAACCATCCGAACTGTTTGACCTAGATGGTTGAACCACTGACCCGGAAACCGGTAGCTAGAACAGTTCCATTTCTGGGTCAGTTTTTAAAACCTTGGTATAGATAGATTTAAAGTAGTATAAATATTGTCCATGCTTCAATATTTGCTATAATTGGAGGTTCATGATAGCTAGATTCAACTATCTCTCATAAATTTACTAACATAAACTGAGCCTTTATTTGAAGAATCCTATTATCAAAGTACTCACCATAAAAAAAAAAAGAAAAAAAAAAATTGAAACTAAACTTGGAGAGTAATTGAGGATCGAATCAAACTTGGAGCGTAATTGAAGAAACTTTCTTGTTTAATTCTCCCACATTCGTAGTTGTTTCTCATAAATTACAAATTAATGTTCAACAAATACATTCTGTGGAATTAAACAGAAGGTTTTGTAGCCTTCCGAAGGAGAGAGAGAGCTATACAGTTAGAATTGTAGCTTTGGAAGACATGCTACCCAAAGAAAAGGCCTCAATATGCCTCATCACATAAAAGATGGCAAATTCTCATGGAATTAGATTAGTTGAATTCAAAGTTCATATTATTGTTATAGCTTCAATTCCTCAATTAATTAATTTTGGTTTACCAGAAAATATAAGCTCCATATCAAAAAATAAATAAATAGCAACTAGAAAAGAAAGGAAATACATTCCATAGAAAGTTGACAAATTCTGGGGAAATTTGATGTTTTTTTTGGTAATTCAATTTATATCCTGAAAGAATGTCAAAAAAAGAAAAAAATAGACTGAAACTCATCGAAAATTTTCAGCAGCTCGTTGAATTAAAATCGATATTAGTGCACTGAAAAAATAAATCAAAAGAATAAAAGAACCAATTATTGTCAAACAATTGTATTGCATTATCTTGTAATGATGGACTATAGACTTTCATTGATGATGTGTATCAATAAGCTACAAAGCCGTAGCTTTTAAAACATATGATATAACCCGTTGGCAAAATCCTTTAAAATGTAGATGCCAACCATGGGTCAGATTTTGGGAAAATTGCAGGAAGAAATGTTTAGTAAGCCAATATGTTAAGGAGGGTGACTCTCATCTGGATTAAGTGCCTAAACATGCACTCCAAACCACTCTCTAGATCTTCAATGGTGACTTCCAAACTATCCAACCTTGTCTTTGCTTTTTCCACCTTCTCAATATCACAATCTTTCCTTGAAATTCTCTTGCTTATAGCATGGATCGCAGCATCAATACTCTCTACCTCATTCTTATTCTGATTGCCTTCATAAGTTGTCTGCTCTTTGTGCACAAATTTTGAAACCAATATCCACGCACTAGATTTCCGCTTTGACATGGACACGGACATGAATGTCAAGAGTGAATGGAAGATGGAGATGGTGATAACACACACTTGTTTTAGTACTCTAGCAACCATTGATAGATGGTCTTCTACACCAATCAGTGGAGAAGATCCAAGTTTGTTTTCCATTTGCTTCAATGCTTCTAGGCCCTTGATAATATCCTTCTTCATCTTCTTTCTTGCAGAGATGAAAGCATTTATGCAGAATTGGAGGCTTGACTCTTCAGTACCTTTTCTTCTACGAAGACCAGATTGGAGATCTTGAACGCTTTGTTTCATCTGCAACAGCAGGTCCCTTGTAGTTCCACACACGTCCACCAATTTGACAGATGCATCTAGAACTTCAGAAACCCATTTCTGGTCTGGAAACTGGAAGAGGGCTTGTTGCGTGGAAGGCAAGTGAAGAAGATCCTTGACGCATTCATACACATCTCCAAGGCCAGAAAGACCAACACATATGGTCTCTGCCTTTGAGCTGGATGTCGACAATTCCTCCCAAGCCTTTAATTTGTTCAACTCGTCGTCGATCGTAGAAGTGACAGGGTGTGATCTGGCAGGCAAACTATTTGAACGAACATGATAACAGTTCTCAGATTTTTCAAGACAATAACCAGCCATTGTTTTTCTCTCAATGTGAAGCTAGAAATTCAAAATCTTCTGCGGTGCAAAAGTTTCTGGTTCGATCATCTATTTATAACCAAGATTAAACATAAAAAAATACAGATGAGTGGAGGCAAGAAGAATCTTTGGAAATTGGCATCCTTACTACTTCCACGTGAATAGCAAGTAAATTTAATGTGATTCTTCCTCTATATTCGGTTATGTTGTCACAATGTTGGCCAGCAATCTCTTTTTTTTTTCGAATGGTGAAATTATTAACCATGGAATTTTGACGTTGATATGATATAGGTCCACTTCTATCCTTGTCTGCACAGCCATGACGCTATACTCTGTGCAGATCTCACAATTTCTTCTTTAACAATTCCTTCACATGCAGCTGTCTGTTCAAATTATCTAACTTGACCCATCAGTAATAACTAATAATACTGAGAAATTAAATCAAATAGTTTATTCTAGATGTAAATGTTGAGATCTCGAAGAATATAGAAAGATAGAGAAGATGGAGAGCGACAAAATTAGCATTTATTATATTTGTATGCACGAGTGGCTTGTTATCAGCTGGTCTCCATTGATGCAAAACAAAACAATAAATATAAAAGAAAAAAGACTGGCCGATATTTTGGTTCCGATTAAATATTATGAGTTGTATTACTGGCCGAGGGAGACCAACAGTTAGCTGAGGGGTGGGGATTCAGATATAGTGCTCTTTCCTTTAGCGCCGTCGTATGCTCTTGTGAGTTAATTATGACGTAGGGAAATTTTTTCTTTGTTTTCAAAAAAATGGACTTGGGGGCAGATATAGGTTTTGGGATTTTACAACCCGTTCAAGTATGGACAGGATATGGTATTAGGTTAAACCCAACCTTTTCCGTCTTGCATGTTGTTGGAAGGCATATGAAAGTAATGTATTATGTGTTGAGTTTAATAATATTTTGAATTTTACGTGAAAGATAATTGATATATATATTATGTATTTCTTTTTGCATATTTTAATTAAATAATTAGAAACTTTTATGTTTGTTTATGTTATTTTACAAATCTACCTAACGTATTGGGTGAAAACAAAAATAGGCCTACACCAAGTAGAAAAAACTATATACATTTTACAAAAAGAACCAAGAGGAAAGAAAGCACCAACACCATACTAATTCAAGTTCCCCTCAAACCAAAATATTATCTCTTCCTATCTTTGTCACTTAGTGGTGGCAATTGGGCAGGTTGGGTTGGGTTTCGTTTAGGTTGAGCTTCAACTCAGTCCATCTAACCCGCCAACCCATTAATGACCCAATTATATAAAATTAAATGGGTTGGATTCAACCCAAATCCGCCTTTACTCAATCCAATCCGCCCAAACCCATTAGTCTTATATTTATGTACTTAAAACTAAAAACTAGTTCCCACTTAATAAACAAGTTGGTCATAGCTTGGTGGTAATAGTAGTTGTTATTTACTTAAGTGTTGAAGGTTCAAACCATAATACATGCATATTATTTTTACATAAGTGACAGCCATTGACTATGTTCGGATTTTAGGTTTGACCGAACCATTTACATTCAAATCGGTTAAACCAACTTGAACAATCTAACTAGAGTTGTCTTCAAGATAATCACATCAAGAGTGGTTGAACCATTTGGATTAGGATCAGTTCGGTCAGACCAGATTGGATAGGTTCAGTCAATAGCAGATTGACTCAAACCGGCCCATATCATGTTGTGCACGGGTCAAGGACCAAATCGACTAGTTTGAAGCAGTGCAAGGGGCATGTCAATCCAAATCCAGATGATGTTGCACATATTCGGATCGGATTTATTTGGATTTATGTCAATTTGCGTGAAGTGGGTTGATTCAAGGAAAACTAATTTTAGTAATTAATTAATGCATTACTTATAAATTATTTCACTCAAATGAAGAAAGTTAAAAGAAAAATGCCAAGGAATTCATACTTGTATGAATTGTATTTTTAGTAGTTAACCGAAAGGTTATCCACAACCCAACCCAATCCATTCCATTTAAATTGACCCAATGAGTAATCAACCCATTTCCAACCCGCCAAATAAATGGGCGGGTTAAATTGGATAGATACTGGGTGGATTGGATGGGTTCAACGGATTGGGTGAAAAATTTCCACACCTATTATCACCTCTATCTCTCCCTCTTATGTTTTCGAGGCCTCATTATTATTGTAAACTGAACTAGAAGCAGGGAGGTCAACAGAGTTCTCATCATCACTATTAGATTATGGCCCACTTAGGAACTAGCTCTTCAAACAATTCACACGAAATTTTACCAACCTACAAATTAGATGGATGTGTCAGGCTAGGAATGCATCTCTGGATTCAAAAACATCACCTCTTTCTTCTTTCCATTTCAAAGAATCTTGCTATAAAGGAGTTATACGCTTAACAACTGAGTCCACCGAAACTCTAGGTTGAGGAGAGACTGGTTTCTTTATTCTCCTGTGACTCTCTCTTTTCGAAAGCGCTCTAAGTCAAGAATACAACCCAGTAAGCAACTTATTAAATGTTGCAACATATCAGAGAAATTAATGTTGAGTTTTTCCTCATGAGGAGTTGGCCTCATCAAGGACAATGGACATTGCCGTATAGCCACGGTATATTAATCGTTGCTAATTAAAAATTTTATTGCAACACGTTTATTTTGTATTGTTGCCATAAATTGCTATAGCAATGATTTTATCCATGGTTATAAAATATGGGCTATTGATGAACAAGTAGAAATAGCAATGGTTTCAAGTAAAACAATCGTTAAAAGTATTAACTATTCTTTTGTATTGCCATGGGGATTTTTACATTAATGGTATTTATAAAATTCATATAGCAACGGTTATGGTTAAAAACCGATGCCGTAGAATTGTCGTTACAAAGTATAACTGTTCTTAAAACTGCTATTGTATGGCACTTTTAGCAATGGTTTTATCAAATCATTGCTACAGTTTTTTTCCCTTTTAATTTTTGAATTAATGCCATTACAAAAAAAATTAATTTCACCTATATGATAAAACCTGTACAAACTTACTCAAAATATTCATAGTAGTATTTGTTCAATACACATATTTAATAAATTTTTTATCACCAAAAAATAAAAAAGAATTAACAAAATTTTCCTCATTGCATCTGAATAATTGCTTATATGCATGTGCATCATATTCAAGACCTTCTCTTTTGATCATAAAGTTCAGTTTGTCAATTTCAACAAAAATGAATACATAAGAATTGATGTCAATAATTATCTATATAAATTAAATTATGTAAGAGTTTTATATGCATTATATATATACTTACCATTGATTTAACCCATGCAATGTGAGATCAATTGCATTTCCAAGAGTTTCCATATTACCACATTTCCTCAACAAAACTAAGTTATTAATCATTACTGATTTTAAGGATATCTCACACCATCCATGACCAAGTGCTTCATCACCCACCACATATTTAGGATCTTCATTAACAAGTATACCTCTTGTCACCTTTTTCTTACCATATCCTTGTTAAAGAGCTTCACATGTTTTAATGCATACACAATAAATCATTTTAGGATTATAATAATATTTTTCAAGAGAAATAACATTTATTTTATTATACTAAGAATACCTCATCCAAATTTTCATTTGCATGTCAAATGAATTATTGTTGCCCACATGTGAAGAAATGCTCCCAACTTGTAGTTCCTAACGGTTAATGGCATAGATATTAAATATTGTTTACTTATAATAAATTAATATTTTATAACCATACATTTACCTCATATGGGGTTACCACTACATTATAACTACTAACAGAGAAATGCATTTGGTGTGGAGAATCCAAAGGAACATTTTCAACATTTTGGGCCTTGATTAAAATAAACAAGTATCATAATCATATATTGTCAATCCAATTGGTATATGTATAAATAATTTAGTTATTGTAAGAAATAATACTTATTTGTCTACCTAGCACGAGATTCCTTAATTCAGAAAAATTTGTTGCCATATTTTTCATTTTGCCCTCTAAGTCATTGATTTTGTCTTTTAATTGTCAATTTTTAATCTCCAATTCCATATTCAAGACATGTCTCGTTAGTTCAGATCCCCATAAATCTGTTGGAGTTGGACCTGATCCCATCAAGTGCACTCGATCACGCCTTTCTAGTTCACCGATGACTTAAGAAAAAATATCATCTTGGGCGATAGTACTTCTTCTCTCTAAAAATCCATCATTATTTTGTTGAGAGGATGCAAGCTCATTAACTTTGACTACAATATATTAATTAAACTATTTATTTTATAAAATTATATGCAATGTTAAAAAACACCAGAAATAAAAAAAATCCAAGTATATACCATAATCTCTATAGATGCATCATCGATAGGTCTGCCATCCTCACAATTATGCGTTTTTTTTAAAGAGTAGCCCTATCTAATACTTCTCTAAACCTCTTCTTCCTATTTTCATATATACAACATTAATACCTTCTGGATAGCAAATTAATTTTGATGGTTAGCCGGAAAATATAAAATTGAAATTTAACTCTTTGCGAATCAGTGCTAAACTTTTTGTTCCTGTACAAGGGTCAGATCAGTAAAAGGGTCATCCAAAAATATTCAAGATTTTTTGAGCATGCTGAAGAAGCAGAGGAAGAAGAGGTAACCTATGACTTTAAACCTATTGACTATTATTTTTGCTGGCCATTTGATTTCTTGTACTATTTTCATTGAAAATGCGTATGAAGCTTCCTTTTGTGATTTCTAATCGTTTGTACATGTAGAGATATTGTTGATTGGGTTCGTAAGGTTGTTGTAATCAGAGTACACTACAGAGATAAATTGGACTAAAGCTTATGGAGTTCCTAAGGCTGTTGCTTGGGTCAATGATGAACTTAGGAAAGGAACTGTGCTATAACCGGAGTTTGTTGGATTTATTTGTTGGGTTTTATCTAAGGAAAATCAGCATTGTTGATTAGTGTAAATGAAGGCTTCGAATCTATTGCTATGCAATTGGTGATCAGACATTAGAGGTAATCATACTTATTGGAATGGAATCTGATACAAAGTTTCCCATTTCCATTAAGACAATTATTTAATCATGTGAATACATAGACAAATACTCAATCATATCTGGTTGATGCAAAGACCTGTTGAATTTCGGTTTCTTTTCTCCCCCCATTACTGATAGCAAAGACTACTGAATAGATTGGATCAATAGAATAGCATGAGTCACATTCATCGATGAATACCCTTGATCTGAACTTTAATGCATGTTTTAGCCTTAAACACTGAGACCACTTTAATGCATGTTAGTCAAGGGATTTGAAATTTTCTTAATAAATTAATATACTTCGATTTTTTTTGGGTAGAATTTAATAAATTAATAAGTTCTGCTGACTTTTACTTAGTTGTATTTTCACAAGTTGCAACTTGGGATCTGCTTCAGCTAAAGCCCCCTCTAGCCTGTTCACCATATTTCACTATCAAATCTTGTAAATTTTCTATGAAATTCATGAATAGTTTGGCCAGTTCCAAACTGTAAGAACTGGAGTACCAAGAGCCATACCATCTACCTGTAAGAACTGGAGACCAACATTCTTAATGACTTGTCAGGATGAGGCTGACCCAAATGGGTTGGTTTAACAATCCAGGCTTAGTTGGTCTATGTTTAATTGTTAGTTTGGGTTTGCTATAGAGAAACTTAGTTGGTCTATAGTAGGCAAAGATACAGCTCTGGTTGCACTCAAGCCCTCTTGCTTGTTTGCTTGTCAACTAGTAATTGGGAAAATAGTGCATAAATGCATTTCTTTTTAGTGTGGTGAAGATAGGTATACATTTTTTTGTGCGTGTAAACTTGTTCATCCAAAAGGTATCCATTCATTGAAAGATAAAGATCCACTGAGATCAGTTCTGACTTTTGCTTAGTTGATGGCGCCGGTGAGTAAACTATTGGACGGCATCTGAGAAGAAGACGATGCTCAATTGCCTTCCTCGATAAAAGTTTTTCAGTTTCCTTTTTCAGTAGAGTCGTACTTATTTAGTGAGACCCCGCGTCCCAAAAATTAAGAGCACATTTCTCATCCCATCTCACCATTTCGCCCAAAAAAATGTGGGGAAATAAAAATTTTTTAAAAATATTCATATTTTCCCATTTCATTTGCACAAACCAAAAATACTGTAAAAGTAATAAAACTATGATACTAAAGCTACTAATCAATAATGTGTACACCTCAAAATCATATTTTAGAGTCAGATTTGGCCATTGTTTCTTGTTTGGCTTCTTTTGCATCAAGGGAGACAAGTTGTCAACAAGCTACCCGTGCATACAAATATTATAAATGCTATTTTTGTTGGTCTCCATTTTTTTCTTTACATGTCGTATCTTTGTAGATTTCATTCTTTACATCTGGACTAAATTAGTTGAATTAATTTTTCAGGTAAAATGGTTATTGGTTCAAATCTTATTTTTGTCATTTCGAACACCCAATTAAGAAATGGTTCTATGGTGTAGTGGTTAGCACTCTGGACTTTGAATCCAGCGACCTGGGTTCGACTCCCGGTAGGACCTTAAAAATTCATTTTTTGATAATCAAAAGAAGAAATATGACAAATAGCCTGGTCTACATGGAACTAGAAGGCTGAAACCATAAACTTTTATCTTTTACTTGATTAAAAGTTTCAGTCGGTTTGGTTTTTCATTTAAAACTTTGGTTTTAAAATTTTCTATTTATTTTTATTTTACCTGTGTTTGGTTGCAGTATAAATAAATTTGCACTGATGCAAAACTTTGGTAATGCAAATGATTTTGGTGCAAATTTTGAATTATTTTTGCTTCAAATTTTAACTTACTTTATTTATTTGATTGCAGTATAAATGAAGGAAAATAAGACTTGAAAGAGAAAAAAGTAAAACTTAAAATAAAATTAAATCAAAATCCGCATTCTTTTCATTTGTACTCCCATGCATTTGTATTAGTACAAGTAAGATTGCACTACAACCAAACACAACCTTTGGTCTAATTTTTAACCAAATAAATCAATGGCTCACCCATAATGTAAATAGACAGGATCGAGCTGGGGTTCTTGGGAGTCCGAATTCAGTGGACCCTTGTGTTCACGAGGCAACTCCAGATCTCGTACCCACAATGCACCACTCCTGTGAATTGGGAACATCTCCCCTGCATAATACTATGTAAAGAATAAAATATTACATGGGCAGAATTCTCGTGGGCAGGAGATTCGGGCTCTCATGGGGAGGTATGCACATCCCCCCTTCGAGTCACCTGTATTCTATTAGGTAAAGTAACGTTAAATGCAATTCGTCTGTCTTGTCAGACCGGTTCAGCTGGGCGGGAAAAAAACAAAACCAATCGAATCTCCTCTATTCCCCTTCGTTTGAACTCCCTCTCTCCCCCATTTTCACCCAATAACACAAGGTCACCGGTGGCATCCTCATTGATTCACCGACCTCCAGCAGTGAAACATCCTCCGGTCGACCTGGAACCCTGTGTTTAATCTCAAATGTTATCTTCTTCCTCTCTACAGCTAATCGGTGGCATTCTCACTGTTTCACCGACCTCCGACGGCTTGCATTCAATGGGTGACAAGAAAATAACCTCCGATAAGCTTCTTCTCCTTCTCCAATTGACCTGTAACCATGTTATTTTCTTCTTCTCTACAAGTCACCAACGGCGTCCACACTGTTTCCGTGACCTGGAACCATGGTTTTTTGTTTATTTTCTTTTGCATCAATGGAAAGAATTGATTGTCAATAACAAGCCACTTGTGCATACAAATATATTATAGATGCTACATTTATCCGTCTCCATTTTCTGCTTCATATGTCGTATCTTTCTAGGTCTCATTCCTTACATCTGGATCAAGTTGTTGGAATTAATTTTTCGGATAAAATGCTTATTGGTTCAAATCTCACCTTCACCATGGGCATTTTGAACTTCCCAATTAAACAATGGTTCTATGGTGTAGTGCAGTGGTTAGCACTCTGGACTTTGAATCCAGCGACCTGGGTGGGTTTGACTCCCGGTAGGACCTTAAAATTCATTCTTTTGAATGTCAAAAGAAAAAACACGACGAATCACCTGATCTGGGTGTTACTTGAACCCATAACTTTTTATCTTGATGAAAGTATTCAAGTTTCAGTTAATTTGTGTTTTCATTCAAAACTTCGATTTTAAAATTTTGGATTTATCGGGTCCCATTTTTTATTACCAAAAAACTATATATATTGCTCACCCTAAGTTAGATAATATGAATAGACTGTTGTGGAGAAACTATTAAAGAATATAATCATTGAGCAGTGGAATGCATCAATGTCCAGGTTAAAGTTCAATTCTAAAATTGTTTCCAACAATGAATGAAATGAATCAATAAAATGAAGAAACCCATTTCTGATTTTCATACAGAATGAGAAATGGCAACTCCCAAAACAAGTCCTTCTCCCAGCAAGTCTCCATGCCCGTATGAAGTCGACCTTAACACTAACCTCCTCCATTGGATCCTAAACAACTAGCTCGATCAAGAGGTTTGACCCAATACACAAGAATTAATTGAGAACTCTTAGCATCGGATCAATGACCTTGCTGCACTGTTGTCTAGTATCCAAGGAATCTGGCCACCAAGCCGAGCAAACACATTGCACAAGCTATCAGAACAAGTAGTAGAACCGATACCCTAACTGCCCAACCACTCAATACGACTACAACAACAATCAAGCAGAATGCATGGCTGCCCAACAATAACCATGACAGCCGAGCATGGACTTTTCAAATGCACTAGTCACACTAATAGGCCAAGACTTGGTCACTGGTATAAGCACAACATACCTAGAAAGGCTAGTTCAGCTGATGAATTGAGCAACTTGAATAGAAAGGACCTCGCACAAGTCAACTCAACAGACCAATATAGTCGTACCAAAGAGTTGGGTCATCTCGTCCATCAACTTGAATTGACTCATAAAGGGCCCAAATGGGCCACTTCAACAAGTCTGCTCAATCAGGTCAACTTGGCCTTCGACCATGCATAGTTGTAACGACCTCGAATAGACCACAACAATTATCATATAATCATAACAATAAAGAAACTAAGAAAACAACTATACATGTGGGATTTGTCATCATAAGAGCTCAATTCAAGACAAAAACTTCCATTACTTTATAAATAATGACCTTAGACTCTGAGGCCTACAGAGTATAAACAGGGGAAAAAGAAAACAACAAAATTTTAGTACGTAGAATGTAGGCCCACTACAAGCACAAGAAAAAATGAGGAATCATGTTGAATTAGGGGCACGTCACCAGTCCTCAGTGTTGTTCCATCCTCAACAGCGAGAAACTCCACAAGGGTGGCCACTATGTCTGGAAAACTTGAGACCGAGGTCCAGGTAACACTCAATACCTTCAATGTACACATCAACAATCTGTCCACGAAAGTCATCACCCCATACTCGTTCAAGGCATCGTAATGGTCCTTTGACTCCTTATATGTAGTTGTAGCACGAAGACGTTCCTTAGCCAATTGGGCTTCGAGCTCGACAACTTTTTTCTTGGCCTCCCAAGCTTTCTCCTCTACCACCCAAGCCCTCTTTGCAGCCGCCTTCACCTCATACTTTCAGCTTTTCAATCTTGGTTATATAGGCCTCCTCCTCCTTTAGAATCTTGCAGAACTACATCAACATATGGGCATGGTAGTCACCAACAACGTTCACAATGAAGATACACTACAAGAGAAGATCACTTAGGACAAAAAGGAAAAACAAACCAAACAATGTGAGTGAAAAGAAAATGTTGAAATAACCTAGTTTTATTTTAAGTTTAGTGTCACGAGGGCCCCTTTGTAAATTTCTCCTTTATTTTTTATGTATGGTCGCCCTAGTATATATACCAAAATAAACTAGCACCGCCAGTCGACTTTTGCCTCTTTCAATTTTGCCTCTCTTTTCTCTTTTCTCCCTTCTCCCTTCTCCCTTCTCCTTCTTCTCTTCTCTCTATTCTAGAATCACACCATCTTAGCACCAAGAAAACATGGTGTCAGAGCGACAGATCCAATCTTAGGACCAGAGCAGAGCTTCTTTCCTTTTCTATCTATTGGTGGTCGAACCAAAGAACAATACCTCTGGTGGATGTGTGAGGAAGCTCACTACAAGACTATTCCTTTTTTCTTGGTCATGAGCCAAGAAACTATCAAAAAGGAAAAAATCAAATGTTGTGAGTTTTTTTTTTTTTAGTTTTTTCTTCCTCAATTTGTAGGTCGAACTAATCATTTTTTGTACCCAGATGTATGGGTAATGTGGGTCTAATGACCTGTGGTTGGTGTTAGAGTATTTTCTCTCATCGTATGTGTGAGAGTATTTGCCCAGAAAGGTGTTATTACTTCAAGGTTACAGATCTGTAACTGTTGTGATAGTAGATTATTTTCTTCTTCTACTCATATAGAATCTAAGTTACTGTGTGAAAGTTGTTTTGTTGTTGGAGAGAATGGTGAGATCATTTTTTTTTCTTGATACTCCTTACACATCTGAAGTGGTGTATGATCAGTAATGGTGTGTGATCAGTTTAAAAGGGTTCAATAGGGTCGAAATCTTAGAACAATAATGGTGTGGGACTAGCTATGACTTCCTTGAGTGAGAACAAGTTTTCTATTTTTTTTTTTTTGTGTGTGTGTTTGTGTCTAGAAGTGTAGCTGAACTAGAAACTTGATCAGATTGCTGCAACCTATTTTTGACTGTACAATGGGTCTAAATTGAATTAAAAAAACTTGTTCTCTAGCTGGTTTGTGACTCATCAGATTTAGCTTCTATGTCTTTAAAAGATTCTGGTATGTCTGGTGTAAACTCTAGTTAGAGTGGGATGAGCGGAGGTTTTGACATGAGTTTTCCCATGGCTGTGATTCCCTTTGATGACCTTAATTACCTAGAATGGTTAAAGGGAATCAAACTTTACATAACTACAAGGGGAAAAGCAGGATATATCAATGGAAAAATTAGGGAACCCCAGTCTAGTGGTGTGGAACATGATAGGTGGGACCAGGAAAACAACATGGTGATGTCATGGCTGCTATTGTCTATGCTACCACAAGTGAGAAAGACATTCATGTGAGTAGAAACAGTTGAGATATGGGAGCAGGCATAGTCTACATACTCCGAACAATGGCATTATGCTAAAATATATCAGTTGTAGGCTACATCTTCAACTTGTAAACAGGGGGAGAGGAGTCTCTCCGCCTACTATTTAGACCTGACTTCTATTTGGAAAGAACTCGATCACTATCAGAATATAGACTGAAAGTGTGATGTAGATGCCAAAGCATACAAGTCTCTAGTTTCACAACAAAGAGTGTTTGCCTTTCTCCTAGGGTTGAATCCTATATATGAATCTATCAGGGTTCAGATATTGGGGGGTAAAGACCTCTCATCCATACAAGAAGTATATTCTCTAGTGTAGTCAGAAGAGAGTAGACAGAATGTGATGAATAATCCTGAGGGATCCTTCAAGAAGAGTGACTTCCAAAAGAAAGGCAATGACAAAGATAAGTTATGGTGTACACATTGTTATAAGTCTAGGCATACTTGGGAGACGTGTTGGGAGCTTCACGGAAAGACAAAGTGGGCTCAGAAAATGAGTTAAAAGCCAAATCAGAATAAGAAGCAAAGGCAACAAGGTCAGAGAGAGTTTAATGCAACAAATTTAGCTTTTCAAGAGCCTCGATCATTTACCACCACTATGAGTTCTTCTTGGACTGATCCGAGGGAAGATATCATTAATTCTTTCCGTAACCATTTAGAGTTGTATGGGAGGGCAATCTGCTAGATGGATTCTGCTTCTCCACCCTCGACTTCCTTTGCATCTACATCAGGTAATGATAATTTTGCCATAGCTTTCCATGTGTCCTCACATCCCTCATACTCCCCTTGGATAATAGACTCTGGAGCCTCGAACCATATGACGGGTAAGTCTAATTGTTTTCAATCTTATCATATATTCTCTGGTCAGAACAAGGTGAGACTTTCTTATGGTTCTTTCTCCACCATAGCTAGTCAAGGAACCATCTCCCTTCCTCTTGGACTCACCCTCTCTGATGTTCTACATGTTCCTAAATTGCCCATAAATTTGTTCTCTGTTAGTAGTATAACAAATTTGTTGAACTGTTCAGTAACATTTTTTCCTTCCTCTTGTATGATACAGGATTTCGCCTCGGGGAAGACGATTGGTAGAGGTTGTATGGTAGATAGTCTTTACATGCTGGAGAATAAAGCTTGTCTTGCGGCTATTGAGTCTAAGAGTCTAACTAATAAGAGTCAAGTCCTTTTTATGGCACAGTCGTTTGGGTCATTTATCTTTTGAGTCATTGAAAGTTTTGTTACCGTATTTATTTAAATCAGTGTCAATGTAGGATTTCACATGTCGAACTTGTTAGTTAAGCGAACATTGTAGAAATCACTTTACTTCAAGAAATAATAAATTTGATTTTCCTTTCCATATTGTGTATTCTAATGTCTGGGGCCTTGTTACTTTGGCAACCGAGTCTGGCTATAGATATTTCATTACACTTATTGATGATTACTCCTTATATACATGGGTGTACCCTATGCGGTCCAGAAATGAAGTATCAAAAATCATTAAAGATTTCTAATGCCTGATATTCACTCAGTTTCAAATGGAAATCCAAACTTTCCAATCAGACAACGCCAAAGAATATTTCTATAGTGATCTCACGGAGTTCTTTGCCTCCATACACCGTAGATCTTGCACTAGAACCCCCTAGCAAAATGGTGTTGTTGAAAGGACGAATCATCATCTCCTTGAAGTTGCTCATAGGTTACTTATACACATGAATGTTCCTAAACGTTTTTGGTTGGATGTTGTGTTGTATTCTTCCTATCTCATCAACCGTATGCCATCTCACTTGTTAAGGTACAAGGCCCCCCATCAGTTTCTTTTTCCCAAGGCTCCACTCTTCTCTACTCCTATTCGTGTGTTTGGTTGTTATTGTTTTGTCCAGGACCTTTCTCCTACTCATGGAAAACATGATCCTCATACCATTTTTTTGTGTCATCTTGGGTTATCCTTCTTCCCAAAAGGGCTATCGATGCTTTGACCCCATTTCCAAGAAGTACTATGTCTCTATGGACATGTCCTTCTTTTAAAGTGATCCTTTTTTCCCAGTTTCTCCTCAAGGAGAGAGTAAGGTGGAGGAGAAATCAGTTCAGGTTCAGGTTCTTCCTCCTTTGCTTGACCCTCCTCCATTTCGTGTTTTTCATCGTCGCAAGAGTCAACTAAATTCGAGAGTTGTGGAGCAATTTGAAACCATACCGCCAACATCATTAGATTCACCAGGGATAGGTCATATCCAACCAGGTTAAGGTTCTTCCTCCTACTGATGTTCCTGACCCTCTTGCCATAGAAATTTCATATGATGATGACCTTGACATTCCTATTGCAAAAAGGAAGGGAGTTAGGTCTTGTACCACCAAGTATCCTATTACCCATTTTGTTACCTATGAGAACATCTCACCCTCCTTTCGTGCTTTTATTTCTTCCATTTACAGTGTCCCTATCCCAAAATATGTGGCTGAAGCTCTCTTAGTACCTGAATGGACAGATGCAATGAAAGAAGGGATAAATGCCCTATATAAAAATGGTACATGGGAATTAGTAAATCTTCTTGAGGCTAAGGAACCAATAGGGTGTAAGTGGGTGTTCATAGTGAAACACAAAGCTACGATAGAAAAGTACAAAGCTAGGTTGGTGGGAAAAGGTTTACCCAGGTATATGGTGTAGATTATGCAGAGACCTTTGCCCCAATAGCCAAGATGAACTCCATTAGAGTTCTTTTCTCCCTTTCGACAAATCTTGATTGGGATCTTCATTAGTTAGACATTAAAAATGCCCTTCTGAATGGAGACTTTGAGAAAGAGGTATACATGACTCAACCTCTTGGCTTTAGTGCCCTAGGCAAAGAGCGGAAAGTGTGCAGACTAAAGAAGTCACCAAAAGCCTGGTTCAGCAAGTTTCATCTAGCTATACAGCAAATTGGCTACAAACAATATCAGACTAGCCATACTCTATTTGTGAAAAAGAGGGGAAGTAAAGATTGCAGCCTTGATAATGTATGTTGATGATATAGTGATCACAAGGGATTAGAAGAATGAAATTCAGAGACTAAAATATTTCTTAGCCACTAAATTTAAGGTGAAGGATCCAAGTCCCCTTCGATATTTCCTTGGAATTGAAGTGGCTCACTCTCAAAAGGGTATCTTCATTTCTCAAAGGAAATACATCCAAGATCTGTTACAAGATACAGGAAAACTAGGGGTTAAGACAGCCGACTCTTCCATTGATCCAAATCATAGACTGGGTGACTGTTGTGGTAAAGTTGTCAAAGATGTAAAACAATTCCAGAGACTTGTGGAAAGTCTCCTGTATTTATTCATGACCAAGCCAAACATTGGTTATGCAATAGGTGCTCTTAATTAGTTCATGCATGCTCTTAAGACCACACACTCAGAGGCAATAGAAAGAATACTCAGATACCTAAAGAGGTTTCCTGGAGCTAGTTTGTTATACGAAAAGAATGGTCATTTGAAGATTGAAGTATATACAAATGTTGATTGGGTTGGATCAGATGACACAAAGTCTACTAGTGGGTATTGTTCCTTTATGGGAGGAAACCAAGTCACATGGAGAAGCAAGAAACAAAATGTGGTGGTCAAGTCTAGTGCTGAAGCTGAATATAGAGCAATGTCCCATGGGGTGGCTGAAGGCATGTGGATAAAGAATCTATTGAGCGAACTGGGATTTCCTGTTGATGGTCCTATGTCCTTGTATTGTGATAACAAGGCTGCCATCAATATTGCAACCAACCCATTTCTTCATGGTAGAACTAAGCATATAGAGGTTGACAAACACTTCATTAGAGAGAAAATTGTTAATAGAGAACTGTGCACCTTATATGTGAGTTCCAAAGACCAACTGGCAGACATATTTACAAAAGGCTTACATCACTCGCAACACAATGATTTATGTGACAAGTTGGGCATGATTGATATTTATGTCCTAACTTGATGGGGAGTGTTGAAATAACTTAATTTTATTTTAAGTTTAGTGTCGCAAGGACACTTTTGTAACTTTCTCCTTTTTTTTTTATGTATGATCGCCCTAGTATATATACCAAAATAAAATGGCGCCACCAGTCGAGTTTTGCCTCTTTCAATTTTGTCTCTCTTCTCTCTTTTCTCTCTTCTCCCTTCTCCTCCTTTTCTCTTTGTTCTGGAATCACACCATCTCAGCACCAAGAAAACAAAAAACATATTGACTTCAATTTCCTTTATGTAGGCTTAACATTGAAGAACCTCAGTAGAGTAAGATATGGCCTCCTCCAAATCCATAAGAAGGTAGATCCCTCGGGCCACTTGACTATTCCTCATAGAGTCAATGTCAATGACAAGGACAGGCCACTCTAACATAAACAACCTCCTTTCCAGCACCCGAGGAGCCACCTCAAAGGCCTCCATCCTGACTTAGTCATCATTTGGAATCTCAATGTGTTCCTAAGTGACCACCACCTACTTCGTTTCATCTCAATGTGCCTCATCTTCCTTGAACAAACCACAACGATCAACCATATATGCATCAAGTAAGAACAAACATTAGTACGAGTACAAGTTTGGTCAGTTCAAGGTACATTCCTACCTAAGGTTGCCTAACTCAACCCAGTCTGGCCTTAAATAAAAACTCCTTGATGTTAACCTCAACACTAATCAAACTATTGAATACCCTATTTCTGTTATAGGAGAAGAAGAAAAGAAAAAGGTGGAAGAACAAGAACAAGAACAAGCACAAGAAAGTGGCCTTTTAGGATCATTTAATTAGACCTTGAAATAATTTATTTAATTAACATAACATAGCCCATTTTCAAGCTTTAGTGTCGAAAGTGGCCTTTCTCAAACTTTAGTAGTGTCACATAACATTTTCTAACCGATTCATCAGTGTCATTTCAAACATCATCTAATTTTGTCTAAAAATGGCCTTACCATCAAAATTTAGGGTTGAAAATGGCCTTTTTTTATTCTTAGGGCCAAATTTGTTTTTTTTTTTTTTTTTTTTTGCAAAGTTCAAGGGTTGTTAGAGGCAAAAATCCTTTCATATATACAAGGACCAATCCCAAGATGATGGAATATTTCAAGAAGGCGATGATGGAAGAATATCATGAAGTATTTTCTTGAAATGCAAGTGAAACAAAGTGAAGATAAAATTTTTATTTCTCAAGAGAAGTATGCAAATGATTTGCTAAAGGTTCAGGCTGGTGATTGGATCTAGAACCCACATCTAATTTGCAATTATTTCATGTTAGTAGAATTACTTGAACAAGCATCAAAACTTTTAATTATTTGATTAAAACAAGTAGAAAATAAAATACCAATTATCCTTTAAATAAATTCACATGCCTTCTAACAATGTGCAGGTCAGGGAGGGTTGGATTTAGATTAACATTGTACCCTACCCATACCGTATGACTTGTAAAATCCCAAAACCTGTACCCACACCAAAATCTATTTTTCAAGCAAAAGAACCCACCCCATTGACAGGAATATGATGCTAAAACTGTCTGTCTCCTTCAGTAAAATTATGATGCTAAAACTATTAGTCAATTTACAGGAATATGGTTTGATTGATAGCAGGGCAGAATATTTAATCAGAATCGAGACATCAGGCAGTGTTTTTACTTTTATATTTGGTTTGTTTTGCATCAATGGAGTGTCACGAGCCTGCACTTGGGATGGAGAGGAATACTTTTTCTTTCCTATTTTGACAGAGAATTGAGACACATTGGGTTAATTCGAGGAAACCCAGACCACCACTAACTTTTGTATTAAGAAATAAAAATCTGATATTCTTCATTGATAATTAACAAGACTATAAATAGTCGATTATAACGAGTAAATGGAAGAAAAATTCTTATTAAAAGTAAATACTGACAAAAAAATAGGAGATAACGGCGAACTGATAACTAAGAGATAACAGCAAGATAACTTAAAAAGAAAAGAGTCCTGCTCCTAATCTTGCTCCTGCATTATCGACGTTGACCACGTCCCCGTGAGTCATGGTAGGTTCGTGACATAGAGGCAATCTGACAACAAGCCACTCGTGCATACAAATATAATAAATGCTAATTTTGTCGATCTCCATCTTCTACTTTATATGTCTATCTTTCTATATCTTTCGAGATCTCAACCTTCACATCTTGACCGAGCTATGTAAAGGTTAGATAATGTGAATAGACAACTGTGAAGAAATTATTAAAGAAGATAATGTGAGATCTGCAGTAAAGCGTGATGGTCAGACAAGGAGAGAAGTGGCACTATTATATGAACATCAAAATCCCATGGTTAATAATTTCACTATTAAAAATACAGATCGTCAGCCAGAGTTGTGACAACATGACCGAATACAGAGGAAGAATCACATTAAATTTACTTGCTATTCACATGAAGTAGTAAGGATGCCTACTTAAAAGATTCTTCTTGCCTCCACCCATCTGTATTTTTTTATGTTTTCTCTTGGTTATAAATAGATGATTGAACCAGAAACTTGTGCACTGCAGAAGTTTTTGGCTTTCCTCATTTTGAGCAAAAAAAATGTCTGGTTATCTTGAAAAATCTGAGAACTGTCAACATGTCCGTTCAAATAGTTTGCCTGCCAGATCACATCCTGTCACTTCTACGATCAAAGAAGAGTTGAACAAATTAAAGGCTTGGAAGGAATTGTCGACATCCAGCTTAAAGGCAGAGACTATATGTGTTGGTCTTTCTGGCCTTGGAGATGTGTACGAATGCGTCAAAGATCTTAATTTGCCCTTCACCCAACAAGCTCTCCTCCAGTTCCAAGACCAGAAATGGGTTTCTGAAGTGCTGGATACGTCTGTCAAATTGTTGGACGTGTGTGGAACTACAAGGGACCTGCTACTGCAAATGAAACAGAGTGTTCAAGATCTCCAATCTGGTCTTCGTAGAAGAAAAGGTGAAGAGTCAAGCCTCCAATCCTGCATTGATGCTTTCATCTCTGCGAGAAAGAAGATGAAGAAGGATATTGTCAAGGGTCTTGACATATTGAAGCAAATGGAAAACAAATTTGGATCTTCTCCACATATGGTTTTAGAAGACCATCTATCAATCATTGCTAGAGTACTAAAAGAAGTCTGTGCTATTACCTTCTCCATATTTCATTCCCCGTTGTCGTTTATGTCTGTGCCAATGTCAAAGCGGAAGCCTAGTCGATGGTTATTGGTTTCAAAATTTATGCACAAAGAGATGGTAGTTTCTGAAGTCAATCAGAAGAATGAGGTAAAAAGTGTTGATGCAGCAATCCATGTCATAAGCAAGAGCAATTCAAGGAAAGATGCTGATGTTGAGAAGGTGCAAACAGCAAAGGCAAGGCTGAAGAGTTTGGAAGTCAGCATTGAAGATCTGGACAGTGGGTGCATGTTTGGGCACTTGGTCAGGATTAGAGTCACCCTCTTAAACATACTCACTCCCTAGACATTTCTTCATACAATTTTCAACACTCAGACCCATGGTTGGCATCCGCATTTTAAAGGATTTGCCAACGGGTTATATGTTTCAGAAACTACATCTTTGTATTTTATTTGTACACATGAATCAAAATTTATAGTACATCATAACAAGACAATGCAATTCAATTGTTTGACAAAATTGGTTCTTTTGCTTATCTTATTTTACTATTTCAGACTTCACTAATAGATTCCAATTCATGGTGCTGCTGAAATTTTGAGTTTTAAGGCTGTCTGTGACATGCTTTCAGAGAATTAACTCTGATTAGTTTTGTGATTCTAATGATCATTTTAAGTTTGGATGTATAAAAATTTTTCCAAGTAATTCATTTTTGTTTTATTGGCCACAAAAGTCATTCTATGAATTGATTCTTGGGAGCTAAAAATTAGCTTAAAAAAGGGATCATTTTTTGCTTAAACCCATTCTTCAAATAGTGATTCTTTGTAGCAGAATTTTAACCAAGAATAGCTAATTTGCTTTAACAAATTTAGGTTTCTTTTAATGAAGTGGGTCATAACAAACTTAGATCCTGCTTTCATGAATCTAGACCGACAACTATTTAGTGTAAGGAAGACTCTTTTCTCTCTTGAATATATCTTTGAAATATACAAGGACAGAATGTGCATATATGAAGGGGGACCAGTACAACACCAAGGAAGATAAAATGTGATCACATTTGAATCATTTGTTATGAATTAGAAAGCCAGAAATGAAAACTGCACACAAAAAAGGTTAGACTATTTAGGCTCCGAATTAAGTTACCTTAAAATTTTTTTCATCAAAATTCTGCCCCAAACATTTAATATGGTCATTAGCCAACTATAGAGAATTTGCTATTTTTTCTTTGCTTGATAGTAAAACAAAAAAAAAAAAAAAAAGAAAAGCAAAAAAATGTGAATTCAGCATCCATGGGGTGTTCCACAAAAAGCAAGCCATCGGCCAAAAAAAAATGTACAATGTGTGCAAAAACACCCCACAGCCCAGAACAACCCATCCCAACCTCCCGACATTACCAACCAAAACAACACAAACAGGCAGACCCAAAACCAATCACCAAAAACCCAAGACTAGGCAAAATCCACTGAAACCACACCCCAGCCCAACCACCAATAGCAAAAGCTCAGATGGGGTTTCTCCCTTGCCCACCTCTTCCCCTCCCCCGAATACTTTTTGAACCCTAGGTCCTGCCTGGACCACACTATTTGTGAAGAGTCCCAATGATGTATTATATTACTGTAGTCCTTGTTTGTATTGTATTTTCCTTCTTGTTATTTTCTTCTTTAGTCCTGTAAGGGCTTCTCTGTAAATATCTTCATATGTATATATATATATATATATATATATATATATATATATATATATATATATATATATTAAAAATGAAATTCATTGAAAAAGATGCAGTACATCTCAAAATACTGGTTGTCTAGATGAAACCATCTGCTTAACAGAATTACACTGAAAATGAATCAAAATTACATGGATTCAATTCCAAAGTATTCCAGAAGTTCTCTAACAGATCTTCCTTGTGTACTTGGTCAAACTCTGGAAGACTTAGGGCCTAGGCAGAAGTCATATTGTCCACTCCTGCTATCATATATTCTATGTTTTTTGACTTGTCTTCCAATACCCTTCTGTTCCTTTCTTCCCAAATGACCCTACACACTACAGACCCCTTCATTTCATTCCTCCTTACTATGTTGAAGTCCCCACCCACACACCAAGGCCCATCCCACTTTTGTCTTGACCCTTCTAATTCCTCCCACATCTTCTCCTTCTCCCCCTCCTCATTTTTTTTTCAATTCCATATCAAAGTTTTCCAATTTTGTTTCTTGAAGTAAAACCACCTCTGTTTTAAAGCTTTGGAGCAAGTTCCTTACCATCTCCCTCCTCCTTCCATTCCTCAACCCTCTTACATTCCAATTAAGAATCTTCATCCTCCTCCCCCTCCCCCAAATTACTCGAGCACATCCAACCCTTCCTCTTCTCCTCCCTCCTCATCCCACCCCTTTATTTTTTCAAAATATTCTTCCTTCTTCTTCTTCTCCTCTCTTTTCATTTTTTAAAACTTTTCAAATGCTATTTTCGCAAAGCCTTCTCCTCCCCAGAAGACTAGCCCAAGAGACTTTCCAACTTCCACCTCCCTCTCCACCAGTTTATTAGTATTTACCTTCCCATTTTGTATTATTTCCTCAACTTCATGATCCTTTTATATCTGTTCTTCTTTATCTTTATCTTTATCTTTATCTCCGTTCCTTTCCCCAATCACTGGTCCTTCACCTTCCCCCCCTTGTTCCCCTCCTAATCTCTGTGAAGAGTCTTTGGGTCTTCTTTTTCTATTGTAAACCCTATTTCGTCTTCCACCCCCTTTCTCCTCCTCTCTCAGAGGTCTCTCCACTGAAGTTTTCTCCCCTGTCCCTCCTTATATTTCTTTTCCTTCTTCCCCTTCCTCTCTGATCGGAGTTTCCAGCACCAGAATGCTCGGCACTCCAGGCTGACTTACCTCTTCAACTCTGAGTGATAATACCAGAGTGCTTGCAGTAATCCAAGGGGTGTAGATAGCTAAGGATTTGAATTTTTTTTTTTTTTTTGAAAGGTAAAGTAAGAAATTTATTAATTCAGAAAGAACTCATTACAACAGGAGAGCTAACCACATGTGGCTACTCAGATCATAGGACATGTTACAGATTCCAAATGGATGCAGATCTAAACAATTCAGGGACATTCAAATTTTTAAAATCAGGGACTACAGACACCCAGGAAATCAGCTTGCTGATCGCCTGCTGCACAATCTCCTCAGTGCTCTTAGATTTGTTGCTGAAGACTCTTCTGTTCCTGTCTGACCAAATTACCCACATCACAACCGCAGGAATAATTCTCCAATTTAAATTTCCTTTTTTCTTCAGACCTTGAGAATTCCAGCAAAGCAGCAGATCTTTAACTGAACTTTGCATGACCCAACAAAGACCAACCGCTGCTATAAAGTGGTACCAGACTCTCGAAGATAGGACAATGGATACATAGATGGTCTGTGGACTCGGGCAATAAACCACACAAACCACACACCAGAGAGGGCAGCTGAATACCCCTTCTATCCAGATTGAGTCTTCAGAGACATTTGTTCAGCACCATAGTCCACACAAGGAAGATAGACTTCGAGGGAGCACAAGAATTCCACACTAGTTGGTAGGAGAACTCAGTAACCCCTGTACTGCTAAGCTTAACAGTAAGGGATTTGACTGAGAAACAGCCATACCTACTCCAGGACCAGCTCCATTCATCTTCACGAGAAATGTCTATCGACTGCTCCTGTAAAATCTGCAGTAGTTGCATCTACTGGCTAAAAATTTGGAGATTAGGGATGAATTTGGAGAAGTTATTTGTGGAGGGGGACTCCAAGCTGGTGATGAGATGGCCAAAAATTCTAAAACTGTCATCTAGGAGTTTAGGGATGAAATTAAGAAATTTAAATGGTTAATTAGCAATATGATCTTGAAGATTTAACGGGTGAGAAGATTGTCTAATGGGACGGTTGATACCTTAGCTAAGCAAAGGGTTAATAGGGATCATTTATATTGGGCTCAGTTGTAATCCATTTTCCTTTGTTTTCGATGTGAGAGGTGCATCTCATACCTATTCATGGGGTGCTTGTACTGTTGTATATTTTGTTTCCTTCTAATAAATTTTAAAGTTACTTACCAAAAAGAAAATCTCTTTATCACTTCCTACCTTTGAAGAAATATACAAGTGGCTAGACAATGCCAAACTGCCACCTAGAAAACAATCTCCAGTGATAATAATCACTAGTATTAAGAGATGAGAGTGTAGAAAAAAGAAATTCAAATTATGGTTGAAACTGCTCTAAGAAATAGAAAATTGAAATTTTTATAGTGGGTGCACTGGCACCTACTGTATTATTAGGGTGGTCATAATGGGTAAAATGACTATTCCATCCCTACCTCTAAACATGCAGGAGTTACAAATTCACAACAGTATTTTATAAAGCAATAAGAAAATATTAGTTGAAAATGAGATATTTAAAATAGAATTTGTACATATGACAGCACGTTATCTATTTGAGGCACGTAAATCCAACACAACTAACTTCATGGAGAAAGAAGCATCATAGTTGTACAGGGAAACATTGTAATTGTGTTATTATAGAAATTCAATCTATTCAACTTTGAGATGGCATACAAATGAAGTAAAAGAAATATAGGAAAACATTCAAATTACAGAATGCTTATACAATTAAATGAGAAATTTGAAGATAGCTTTTCAATAATACCTACATATGTAGTTAATTGGGAGGGGATGAGGCAAGAAGCTCTAGTGGTGGTATTTCTGCCCTTTAATAATTGTCCATGCTCTGGAATAAAATGTCAAATTAGAGAATCAGACTAAATAAGTGGATGATAGATCCAATGACACATTTTGAGCAACACAATTCAAACAATTGCCAGTTTATTTAGTCAGTACAATACACCTTAATAAAATTAGCATCAACTTCTGAGGAATGGCTTTAGAAATAGCTAAATTTTTCTATGCTTCACAACAATCTGAGGTCTTTATGCATGCAAATATGGGAACAGAGCAATGTTTTCACCCTATCAATTCAGGTTCTGAAGTCTTCAAGGGTTCAAGACAGCATATATGGTATACCAACATGCATTTGATTGAACCTAGGAGTAGCTTTTCACGAGCTAGTAGAGCTCGGCTCATGAAAAGCTCGATTTAACTCGGTCTAAATCAAGCTTCGAGTCAAACTCGAGCCCATTCGAGCTTATATATATATATACATGTATAAAAATAATATATAATAAAAATATTATATATAATGTATAATAATAACTAGTTTTTATACTTATTAACTTTTATATGTAAAATAAAAAATAATTTTTTTGTAGGGAGTTTGGCTCACTGTCGAACTCGAGTCGAGCCAAATTCGAGCTAAAGTCTCCAGCTCAAATTAAGCTCAAGCTTGTGCTTGAGGTTCATAGTTTTTAGGTGAGCCAAGCTCAAGTAGCTAAATGTTTGGATCGGCTCAACTCAAATCCACCCTTAATTGAACCCTAAGAAAGACAACAACTCAATATCCCTCCAAGGAAACTTCTTGTACTGAAAGAAAACCATAATAGGGGAATGGAGAGAGATATGGAATGAGGAAGGAGGCCATGAAGGATTTTTTGATGAGGACTGAATTTGGTTGTTAGGAGGAGCTACTAGGGATGAGGTTTGGTACTTGAAAGAAGGGAATCTCATTTAGTTTGAGTTGTAGTTTGCTTTTTAGTTTGGGTAGAAGGTTTACTTTAGCTAGCTTGGGAGGTGTTCCCTTGCAACTATTAAGTGGTTGTAATCAGTTTTCTTTAATATTTTTCTTTTACAATCAAAGAAAATTTATCTAACTGAAAGATCCTAACCATCTCATCTAATTAAATGGTTAACATATGCAATTGGTCTCCATCTTACAATAATTTTTAAGATTATAACAATAAAATAGGCATTATTAACCCCAAACCTTCCCCCTCCCCTCCCCCTAACATAAATTTATCTAATTGAAAGATCCTAACCATCTCATCTAATTAAATGGTTAACATATGCAATTGGTCTCCATCTTACAATAATTTTTAAGATTATTACAATAAAATAGGCATTATTAACCCCAAACCTTCCCCCTCCCCTCCCCCTAACATCCAAAAAGATTATATTTTATGATCTATGTCATGGACTTCTAAAGTATTTAAAATTTTAGAAATCCATTTAGGATCCATTACTTGGTGTAATGGTAAGACCTCAGGCTGGCAAGAATGAGAACATGGGTTCGAGTTTGAGAGTGGCCACGTGTGCAAAAATATGCCAAAAATTAGGACCATATCCAATCTACTCCCAAGACCCCGGATAGCAGGGACCAACATTGGACAATGGCCTTTTTATTATAAGATCCATTTAAGTTTCAACAATAGAAAACACCTTGAAACAGGACAAAACAAGAAATTTACTTACCTATAAAGTTGTTCGAGAAGCACTAGTAGTGCAATTTGATGATTTAAAACCAAAGATGACAGCTTGATTGTTACATTAGCACGATGACGCAGTTGCTGCCCATGACCATAAGGTCCACCAATGCAAAATGCTATTGTTGATGATCCCTACAAATATGCAAATCACAATAAACTAATTCCCATATGAATCTTCAAATCCAATATTGAGGTTATTTCATTGAACTCATTAAAGCAAACTAGCTATAATTAATTACTATGGATAGTAACTTGTGTCAATAATGGAATATCAGCACAAATGTAGGATTTGAAAGAGGTCTCAACCTGTGACCTGCTATGCCTGACCTAGAAGATCTTATAGATCATAATCAATCCTGAGATATGACATTATCCAATACGAAATGCTATTCATGAACAAGAACTGTAAGGAATTCATAATCCACGTTAAAATGCTCATGATCATCAAAGGCATTGCCCATGATATGGAACCAATCAATAGTGATATGTAATGATGAAACTCAAAAGTTAAGACTATGGAAAGAATGTACTTAATACAATTTTAGAATATGCGACACATTAAGCAGACCAACTTTTAAACAATTAATTTGTAAACAAGGAAATTTTCTATCTCAAGTTTTTCAGCTGTGTGTTCTAACATGCAGTACAGAGAAGTGCCCAATGAAAGAGTAAGAAACAAGGAATACAAAATGAGTTTATAAATGCATCCCAAATGGAGAAAATAAGGTGGCAGCTAAGAACCTAGGATAACTTGGTTGTGGAAGGGGGCAATGGAAGTGTTGCAAAAGGAGTAGTCTATGAGATGTATAGTGGATTATTGGGTAAATCTGCAAATAGAAACATGTCCCAACTCCTAATTGGTCAGGCCTCAGCACTTTAGTATTTGATTGTGTTACAGCAGGGCAGTTAATTTGGTTGAACATGACCACTCAATGTGGACAAGTTCCTTGTATCTTTGAGAAAAACCTAAGAGATAAGACACCTGCAGTTTATGGGTAAAAGATATCATGAGGATGTCACAAGGAAAAGATATCATGAGGATGTCAGAGGAATTTCATGTGGAGGACCACCTTTGTTCTCTGAAGGGGTCTAGAGAATACAAACATGTTAACAAAGGATTTCTACCAATAATTTTTGTCCAGTAGCCTTTACAATATTTTAGCAAGACTAGCTTAAGAAGTTATGACACATGGTGAATGAAAAGAAATAATGAAAATCCTCCCAGAGTTGGACCAATTTGTTGTATGCAGTGGGCAATCCAGTAAAGGGGACAAGGATATATGTTAGCTCGGCATTTTGGTTTCTGAACTTATCAGTATTGCTTTGCCTTTCTATGGCTATTTAGATTAGTTGAAGCCTCAATCTACTATTTGAGAGTGCTATTAACTGGTAGGAGGGAAGGTAGTAATTTGGGCTCCATGATTCTGTCACCACATTAGTGACTTCTTTTTTTTTTTCATAACATGAAATTTCATTAATTAGAAAGAGTATAGGTATGTTTCCACCAGTAACCAGACCATATTCCTCTTTTTTCTTTTTTTTTTTTTTTTGTTTTTCTCAGAACTAAGAATGCATATATTCCCTTTGCCTTGGATATACAAAAGCTCAGAAAACCCCCATAGCTAGTTTCACCTTTCCTTAGCCAAGACATCAGAAAATCCGTTTGTTGATCTGTGAATCCAAGAGTAAGTTATATTTAGTTACCTTGACATAGCTTTGATCTCCCTTAGGGATATGCTGTAGTGATGTACAAAAAACACCAGGAAACCCCCCAGAATAGCGGGTTTTGATTACCTTTATCCTTTGTCAAGGCATCAGAAAAGCCTTCTTTTAAGATAAATAAAAAAGAAAATTTTATTAAAGGAAACTGTAGAAAATACAACAGGTCACAAGGAATCACCCGAAGACCCCAAAATCAAACTCAACCTCCCCGAAATCAAAAAATCTCAACCAATATCAAAATATAAACTCAAAAGCTCCCATATGCAAAACCCAAAAGAAAAGGCATGGTCCCTCCGAAAGATTAATCTCCCATCCATCTAAAGCCAATCAGGTAGACCACCCAAAGACCCATTACCCAATGCAATCTTCACACCCTTCCTTCCAATCATTCCTCTATAGGAATCAAAACCTATTTTTTATTCTTCATTGCTTTTCTTGTCATTTTTACCCTTTTATTTATGCCAACACCAAATAAATCTCCCCTCAATCTAGCAATACCTTTGAAACTGTCACAATTCGGTTCTTATTTTGGTGCTTAAACACTTTAACTGCATTAGGGACTTTCTTATCAATCTTCCTCTTCCCCCCAGATTCACTAATCCTTTCTAGTTCTATTACCGCGTTCTTCTCAAACACTTTCTCTGCTGGCAAGTCCATGCCCTTCTCCCCTTCCACAACTGAACCTCCAAAGTCAGAAATTGGAAAATCCTTCCCATTCTTCACTACAGATTCTTTCGTCAACTCTTCCATTTCCATAAAAGCATTCCTTGCAAATTCCTCTCCACCCAAGATATAAAGGCCCAATGTTTTTCTTACCTCCAACTCCTTGTCAATGACCATATTCAGATCAGTTTCTTTTTCAACCTCGTGTATTTCATCAATCAAAATCTCGCCTTCCACTTCATCTCCCAAGTCATCTTCAATAGGTAGCATTCTATAACCTCTTTTACTCCAGTGAATCTTTGTTTCCTTCACCCCCAACACATTTTCTCTTTCCCTAACATCTACTTCATCATTAACCTCACCCATGTCCTACTTCTTCCCCATTCTATCCTCCTCTTCATCTTCATCTACACCCTTTCTAAAATTGCTCGCCCTCTCATCCTTATTCTTTCCGACCAAGCTCTCAATACCAACTTCCTCTTCACCTGCAGCCCCCTTACCAAACATTTTCCTAATATCATCCCCATGTTGGAAGGGTTAGAAATCAGATTAGACATGACCGAACCAGATCTAATGGTTGGCTGAACTTTTAAAAATTTTCTAACCCAACCCGGAAACCAATTTCCTAATGATTTTGATGTTAGACAGTTATTCCCTTTAGCTCCAATCAGATTGATGTACCTTTTTGACATTTATTGTAAATGAATAAAGTACATAATTGATTCATGTCATCGTAGTGTGTTTCTGTGTAATACCCTTAAACTAGACACTTAATGAGACTCGTGTTAGTTTAGAATCTTCACAGCCGTTGGATAGATCTGGGGAGATTTATCCTGCCAAGCCTAACACTGATGTGCTGCCAAGTTGGTTGGGGTGGCTTGTCTCAGCTGCCAGGGTGAGACCTGAGGTACATGTAGTGTGGGTTTTCTTGAAACCCTGAGTCGGACCAAAATTCCAGTATTTCCCTGGACCTTGGAGATAGATGGGCAAAACTGGAATGTTACACGCGACCCCTAGACTCGATTATGATACTGCACTAGATGTCGGATTGGGCTTTCTTTGATATGCCAATCAGTGAGATCCTTAGAGGGGGTCAAAACCTAGGTATGTTGGGACAGTCTGAGAATTCATCTGAGTGGGTGATCATAGTGACAAGATCAGCCCCTTTGTCGGACAAAGTGAATGATCGGGGATGCACTCTCTCTGATGGAAACCTAAAACTGCCAGTAGTCGATTTCAACCGTTGAAATTTGTTTTGCAAAATATATTTATATAGAGATATACATATATATTATGGTTTCAAAATGTTTGCAAAAAGTTTTAATTCTCGGGATCCATGTGATTAGAGAGTGCAACACTGTTCCTTGCAGGCAAGGGAGAGTTCCTCTCTTGTTGGGCAGTGTTTGATCATTATGGGCTGAGAGGTTAAGTGTAAAACCATTGAGGGTAATACCTGATGGGTTAATCTTGCATCTGCCAACAATCCTTGGGTTTTTATAAGGTGGCTTGACCCAATGACCATTTAGTGTAAATGTTGGGCCCATTAAGAGCCCATGGTGATGGACTTAGGGGTTCACTGTCTCCTATAGTGAATTCGGCCAAGCCTTGTAACAGAGGCTGGGTTAAACCCATGTGGCTGATGTGTAGATGGATGTATGGGTCCCACGCCATACAAGGAGAGCCAACTGGGCAGCAGATTAGGAGAATAAGTGAGCACATAGAAGCCCAATTCGAACTGGCTTAATAAGATTAATTAAATAGGGATGGTTCTAGGATTTGGATCAGTAGATAAGATAAGGGATTATCCCTATCCACTTAAAGAGTCCAGATCCAAATAATGATTTGGATTAAGAAACTCCTAATTTGATTAGGAAGGTTGATCTTTATTTGTAGATAAGATAAGGGATAATCCTTATCTCTTAAAGAGAGTCCAGATCCAAATAAAATATTTGGATTAGGAAACTCCTAATGGGATTATGAGATCCTCTCTTTAAGGCTATAAATAGAAGAGCAAGGCAAACCTCCAGACACACCAAAAGAACTAGAGTTCAGAGTTCGCAGATCACAGAGAGAAGAACTCACTGTTTGACTGCTCCTGTCTTCTGCTCTTTTCTTCCTGTTCTTGCTGCCCCTACCCAGTTCGACCTCCACCTGAGAGAGTGATCAAGAATCATTCTTGATATTGCTTCTTGGTAGAAGAGGCAATCTGAAGTCATGCTCACCAGCCCTTTACTACATTCTTACTGAAGAATCATCCTGCTGATTCTGCTTCACCTCACATTGTGTCATCTTTAGTGGAAGCAGTTTTTGGTCTTCTCCTTGAGCGTGAACACCTTCATTGGGAGTTATTATTACTCCGTATCAGGTATATCCCTCTCCTCCCTTTGGTTTCAGATCTGGTCCGATTTAGTTTCAAGATTGATCCTTGAAAATGCAGTTTTCTAAAATTGGGAATGCAATTCCCACATGGGTGTTTAAAAAATTTTTTAAATTTTGCCCAACCTTCCTGTAGGGTTCGGCCATCCATATGATGGATCTCTCATCCCTTCATTTGAAATTTGAAATTTTAGGATTGATCTTGCACTGAACCAAACCAAATTTGAAACCCAAATTAAAAGTAATCATACCTAATACGAAAACCACAGTGTGCAGCTCCCAGAGTGGTAGTTCACACCCAATATCATACCCAAAATCAGCCTCCAACTGGAGATGGCACAATTGTGTCTACGAAGCCAATTCAACAACACTGTTTCAGCAAAACCGATTTGCTACTTGCTTTGATTGATGTTGTTGTGTGAACCTAGTATCCTTTGATGTTTTTCTTTAAAAACAAAGTAGAGAACTAATGAGAATCAGCCCCTAACACAGCTAGTTCAAACTAGGGTTTGTGTGAATCGTCCTTCCCCTCTTAGTCCCTTATATAAAGCACTCTCCTAATCCTATTAGGAGTTTATCTAATTTAGATTTGGATCAAGACTTTATCTTTAATTGATAAGCATCATCTTCTTAAGAGAATGGGTGTTCCATACACATTTTCGATCCAAATCACATGTCATGTGATCTCTAAACTAATCATATTAGCAATGCCTTAGGCCCATTTTCCTTAATGGTTCACATCCCAAGGTGTTGCATGGCCACTTTAAGCCTAAACATTGTATGGCATGGGACCCACAAAGGTCTCACACAAGTCCACAAGGATTCAGCCCCACCTCTAGAAGAGGTTAGGCCGAATTCATTGCTCAGGGGCAATGAACCCCTGACCCAATCAGCTTGGGCTCAATTTGGGCCCAACATTTACACATAAATGATCCTAGGATTCAACCACCCTATGAAGACCCAAGGACAATGAACTTATGTAAGATGAAGCTCATCAAGTAATCAACCCTATAATGGTCTCTTACACCCAACCTCAAGACCCATAATCATCAAAACACTACTCACAAGAAATGACCTCTTCCCTGACTGCAAAATGCAATGTCACACTCTTTACTCAGATAGATCCCAAGATTAAAACCTTTCACAAACAATCTTCATAAAATAGTAATATAACATATAAATACATTTTGCAAACCATATTTCAAATAGAATTGAAATCCACCACTAGTAGTTTAGGTTTCCATCAAAAAGTGTAAATCCTGATATTCACCTTGTCTAACAAATGGGCCAATCCTATCACCATGATCACCCACTTAAGTAAAACTTCCCCAACATACTTAGATATTTTACCACTAATGGATCTCATTGGTTGGCATATAAAAAATTGTTTAATCCAAAACCTAGTGTAGTACCATAATCAAGTCTGGGGTTAAGTGCAACTTTCCAGTGTTGCCTATCTATCTCCAAGGTCTAGGGCATAACTAGAAATTGGTCTGCGTTCTGTGTTTCTTCCAAACATCCACTTGTTGTGCTTGGGGTCTACCCTAGTAGCTAAGACAAGCTGCTCCACTAATTTGGTAGCACACCAGTGTCAGCCTTGTCAGGATAAAAACTCCCCAAGTCTATCCAATGGCTGAGAACATTTTAAACTAACACAAGTCTCATAAGTGTCCAATTTAAGGAGTAACACAGAAACACATCGATTTGAACATAAAACAATAAAGTACTTCATTCGTTTACTGATAAATGTTTATGTACATCAAGCTAATTGGAGCTAAGGGCATACACTATCTAACACCCCAACTAGTTGTCGACCTACACCATCATCAAAGGACTGATCCCCCTCCAACTCTGTAACCACACTCCCCTTAAAACTATCTCCCACCACCTGGAGCAACTTTAGTTATGAAACCCTCCATCTTTTCGTCCCAATCGATCATCGAAGAAGAAGAAGATGGACCAAGGCCATCGTCCATCACTGCTCAGACTCTTCGAACAGTTGGGTTCAAACCACATGATCAGTTAAAAAATCACATGGGCCACCCTCCCCCACTCGACCAGTCTCCTGACCCAATTCATACCCCTGTTTGTTCCTCCCTCCACCCAAATCAGCCTCATTAATTACATGCTGCATCTTTTCTTCCTATGGATCTCATTTTAAATGTGAAGGGGCACCCTTTTTTACAATCTCCACGAAAGACATTAAACCTGCCTCTTTCTCTCTATTTTCAATAGGAATTAACAGGTTTTCCTTTCCCAATGAAACCCTCTATCGACACTCATTCCATTGTCTTCTACCATGCTTTGGACATTCCATTGTTTTCTAACTTGGAGCAGTTCTTCCCAACTAACAGTTCAACTTCTAGCAAAATCCAGACTTTGAACCAAAGACCATTTGCAAGCAAGTTCATGACTTGTGGGAAATCTTCAGAGTTTGAACCAAATCTCTCTAGAACGGTTTCTTTCCAAAGATTGAAAGAAAGTCCCACCAACTGTAAAACAAGACCGCCACCATTGAAATCCTTCTGGTTGCAAGACATGCATCAAGCTTCCACCATCACCACACCATCTGTCGTAACCACCATTTCCATTGCAGGTAAATCACACTTTTCTCCTTCAAGAAACAGGACTGCCTTTCTGCCATTAAAAGGCCTAAGACTAACAAACTCGGAAAGCTTAAATTTCTCCATAATCGATTTCATGATCCTTCCCTGATCTTTAATAACTATGTCTGCTGTTAGAACAAAACTCCTAGCCCAGGCCCCTTTCTCCACTTCAATCAACATATTCTGGTTTCTAGATGAACTTGTCACCATAATCGGTTGAGTATCTTCTTCAGTTGATCTTCTGAACAAGATGTCTTTACCCCTCTAAGTATTTCTTAGTCCTATACCACCGCACCTCTCTTGTATTTGAGTTTTCTCTATACTTAACATAATCTCCTGAAGCCTGTTTGCAAAAAGATGCCACCCAAGTTTCCCTCTACCTTCCAGCACACAGATCATCTTCCTTCTGTTGACACCTGACTGTTCCATAACAGTAACATACCATCCTTTAATGTTCCTCCTGAACTCGACTTCCTATTGTTTTCCTTCAATCTCACAGAACTCTTTCATCCCTATTTTTTGATAGAATGAACCACTCCATTCATGAATCCCTTTAACCAACCAATTGCATCCACAACAACAAAAATGATTGCTTTATTTTTTTCTACGATTTCCACAAACCATTTTTCACCATCTACACATTCTTCAAAACGAAATTTTTTGGCTTTGATCCCCATGTCCCCTCTCCATCTCACCTTGTAGACAAGTCTGTAGTCATCTCACCACCGAAAAGAACCTTTAAAACTTTTTCATCTTTTGGAGAAGGCAGGACCTACACAGCTACTGGTTGATCATCGGCATTTGTTGTGTTTTGGTGTTCACTACATGATCCTTCACTTCCAGCGACCTACTTCGGCATTTGTTGCATTTTGTTGATCTGTGAATCCAAGAGTATGTTATATTTAGCTCCCTTGTCATAACTTTGATCTCTATTAGGTTGTTTCCGTAGTTCCAAGTTCTCATTCTGACAGTTTTTATCCATCCAACTATTTCTTCTGAATCTCCTCCCTCTACCAATGTTGTAATATTAACTGCCTTACCAATTTAATTCCTTATAGGGTTTCTAGAAACTCTTCTCTCATAGAGTTTTCAAAGCCTATTGGCCCCAAGAATATGGCTTTGATGTGGCCATGCAATCTCCAGTTACTCCTCTAATGCCAGAACTAGGGTTAAAGCTTAGCCCATCAAAGTTTAGTTTATAAGGATACTTAAGAATTTTGCATGGATGAATCAGCTACCAATTGCCATCTTCTAATACTAATCTCCATGAAGAAAGGATCAATCAATTAGTTTAAAGTCTTAACCCAAAGACCTTCATTTGCCAAAATGTTCTCCAAGATCTCTTCTTTAGGCCTTGACTTGTCCATGAATATCCTATTGTTCCTCTCCTCCCAAATAGACCAAAGTGCAGCTGCCTAATGTATCTCCATAAGACTCTTCCTCCATTTCTTAGTGGTGAAAGGAACGTACTCTTAAATAAGCTCCCCATCTCAGGGGAAGAGTCCACCTACAACCAAACAAAAAACTATCCTCTCCCAAATCCAAATAGCAAACAAATAGGAGATTAGCATGTTATAAGAAGGCTCTCCACTTGCTAAACTAGGAATTCAAACATGAGAGGACAAGCAGCAACAAGATTTTTTTTCCTGAAAAAACTCAAGTATTTATTTTTTTGGTGAAACACCTCCCAATAGAAATCCCTTATTTTAGGTGGCACCAGATGACTCCAAATTTCTTCACCAAAACGAATAGTGAAGCCAAAAATTGGTTTGAAAGGATCTTAAAGAAAGAAGAACAAGAGAAGTACCATTGCATGGTGCTTGACATGCAACTTTGAATACCAGTTGCTTTGCATCCAATCTTTGCTCCCTCTCATATCCTTTTAGGTAGATATTTTGAAGAAATGTCTGGCAGCAAAAAGATTAACTTAATGTTTTCTTCATGTGCAAAGATGATAAAGAAACTGATATCTATTTTTTGATTAATTACTTATTAGAAATAACTATGTGAGAAGAAAGTATTTCCCTGGTTCAATTGTTTTGGGCTCAGTTGTAATTTATGATTGAGACCTGAGACTGCACCTCGTGCCTCTAGTTGAGTTGTCCTATTTATGTATCTCTCTTCTTTAGTAATAAAATCTCTGTTATTTATCCAAAAAAAAAAAGTGTTTCTCTGGGAGAAGAAAAGGGTTGTTCTTTGGGTTGAGTCCAGGAAGATCACGTCTTTGGGGAGATACATTGCTTTGGGTAGAAAGTGTGGATCTTGGAAGTATTTCTTTTGTCTTTGACAATTCATTTAAATTTTGGTATTTTTGTTTAGTATATTTTTTCATTATCACAACTTGTGGATGTATTATGTTGACCACATAAACTTTTGTGTTGTTTGTTTTGTTATTTTTCCTTTTGTTTTCTCTAAGTTCATGTTGCCACCAATTTAGCTAGCACAATTGTGCACAACAGAATAACATCCAATATATTCAAGCTGTAATCAACAGATCAGAAGCGTGAGATGAAATGGATGCTTTAAATTGATCTACATCTCAAGCATGTGAATATCTTGTTGGAACTAAAGTGATGTGCATACTGTATTCCCTGCATCTCCCACCAAGTCAGCCATTTGCTCGGATCCAATGTCTGATCCATGCTCATCCAACAAGATAACCTACATAAACATAAAAAGAAAATGTAAAGGAAAGCTCAACCTCTCAATCTTCAAGAAACATAACCATGCATAAGTCATGAATGACGGATAATTTTGAATAATTGAGGCTGTTCAAGATACAGATAGTTAAAAATATATATATACAGAAAATTTTCATAGTCAATAAGTCTCTTTTTTTTTTTTTTGAACAGTAACAAGATTCATAATCAATATGTTAAGACAACATAATAAAGTCAACAAAGACAAAATTAAAAAAAAAAAAAAAAGAAAGAATCTGCACTGAAGGTACAATGATGACTTGATCACAACCATTTCCCATATTATTCTGTTTCGCTTCTCTCTAATGAGGACAACTAGGTTTAAACATATTAAGCTCCAATTCACTATCATCAATAGTGTTTTTATCTTATGACTGACCCATAATGACATATGGAAGAGGTGCTGCAGAAAATGCCTCCACAAATGGTGGAGTAAAACATCATTAACTACAATCACTTTATGCAGTTGACAAGAGAAGAAGCTTGTGTGGCTAATGGATATAAATTTTTTGTGGAACTGTGCCAGTTTGGAGTCCAAGACAAGGTGTAACCTAAATGACTAGGAGATTGATTAGGGAATAATATCTACCAAGACTGCAGACCCACCTACCCATCGTTTTGAGTCTTTAGGACTATTTAAATCAAATCACCGAGTTAGAAGAAAGTAAGACTTTACTAGCAAATTTTCATGTCTCAATCTAGTCAAGTTGGGCTTTTGAGGTCATACCCAATCTTCAGACCTGATGTTTTGCATGACAACCATATCTTCCCCTTCAATTTGGGCCTTCACATTGCTGCAATCGATGAGTATACAAGAAGAAAATTTATCAGAAAAACAAGAAATTAAGTGATACATGTTAAATGGGACAAATCCATCAGTAAGGTGTTGGTATACAAGATGACTCACATAAACAATTAAAAGAGAATACAACTTCTTCCCATTCCACCAAAAGGGAGAAAAAGTTCATGACAGCAAATCTATTTGAGGCTTGCAGCCAAAAGATATCCTATTTGAGGCAGGGGTTAAAAGAACAAAAGCAGAAATCATGTACACAGACGTAAAATCAAATGCAAAACCTTTAAAGGAAAAATAAAACATAAAGAGTTGAATTAATCTGCCACCCAAGGATTAAAATATTGATACACCCGATACCAGAAGTTGGATATGGTGCATATCAATATGACTGATACTCTTTTCTTTATTTTATAAGCATTAGAGGGATACCCTCTATCATCCCAGAGTTTTAAAATCTCCAACCATGTGTGTATCAGTGTATGCATGCATATCGTGGTGCACCAATACGGATACGACACACCCAATATGGGGCATATCTTAACAATATTTTGACCCTTGCTGCCATCACAATAAATTATATCATTGTCACTAAAGCAAAGACTGTACAAGATGGAACAAAAAATCAGAATAGCTTCTTCCTTTACAAATTCCCCACTTTCGACAAAGGGAAAGAAAGTTCATGCCAGCAAATTCTTTCAGAGACTGGAGAAACAAAGACCATAAAATGACATACACATACACACAGAAGGTACCAGCGGGATCAGAAGTCAGTGCATGTAATTACAACTGACAAGTCCCCCTACCCACATTTGCCTAGCAAAAAAATAATAATAAAATAAAATGAAAAGGAGAAAATTCATATATACATGATATCAAACATAACCACCACAATTAGTCTTCCATCAATGGAAACTATAATTCAAATGTAAATGCTAAAATTTAGAAAAAAAAAACGTCTCAATAAGAACGAGTTAGACTTAATAGAAAGGCAAAGACATACGAAGTATTTTTAGGATTGGATCGTATTTGAACATCCTCGACACTGCAATAATACTTGAGCTTCTCTTTGTACTCTTCAACCAAGAGTTGAACCCCTGGTGATCTCCTTTTCCCTACTGTTAATATACGTACAGGAAGTGGTCTCTGCCAATCACATAGGATATCATATTGTGTCAAAAGCCTTACAAAGAAGCTCTCTTATCATTATCCAATGTCAAAATAATTTGGTTCAGTTCATTTATTACTTCAATTTCACATGTTCAACCAACAACAAATCAAGCCAGTAAGAAATCGATTGAATTCAGATACAGTTTAAATGGGTTGATCTCAATTCACCCAGGCACAACCCTGCATTTGGCATCTCAATTTGGATTTTTTCTTAAAATATGTCTAGATAATGCTACTCTGGTTATGGAATGGAATGAAAATGGTATGTCGGAATGAGTACGGAACTTCAAACTTCATCAGTTGAGCATGTTTTATGTGAGAAATGGAACTAAACTTAAAAAAAAAAAAAAAGGAGAAAATGAGTTGCAGAGACTTTACCACCGATTGCCCCGAGTATTTACTTCGTCTACCTGATTAATTCAGCAAAACCCAAGTAAGAAATATCCACAGAAAAGCCAAAAATGCAGAATTTAAGATATTTTTCGATCTTAAAAGCTCTCTGTATGAAGCCATAACTGAATAGAAACGAAAATTGAAATAAAAAAGAAAAAAAAAAAGTAACTGGATATGATTAGAAGAACCTGGAGAAGGAGTTCGTTCCTTCGCACAAAAATGACCGGATTGTATTGATATTATCATCGAGACGGAATGATGAACAAGATAGAGAGCTCAAATTGCTTTCAGCTCTGCAAAAGGCAATCCGACAGGATAGATGTTGCGGAAGTTTTTAAGCAGTGGTGTCATGGGCCAGGCCGGGTCTGGGCTTAAATTACAGGCATTCTTGAGCCTATTTGGGTATTTTGATTTTAAGGCTACGTTTGGTTTGAAGGTTTCTCTACTTTTTCTTTCAAACCAAACACAGCTTTAACTTACATGAACAGACTTGGACAATTGATACACATATTTGGGTATCACAAATTTTGAATAAAGAGATTCAACCCTCTTCTTAAAAAATGATTTAGAGAAGATGGTTAGGAATCATTTCAAAGCTTCTCCCGTCTTTTCAAGGCTGCAGCTTTTTGGTAGTTAGATCTTTTTCCAACCAAACGAGAAAAGATCAAAATGCGGGCTACCGAGTTTCTAAAAAACCAATAACCTGCATGAAAAGATATGCCAAACGGGACCTTAATTTTTCTATTTCAAGTTCATATATTCCAATTCATTTTTGTTGAATATATCATTTGGCACCATTATTGATGTATCTTGGCTAATTGTTGAACCATTCATCATGTAAAAAAAAAAAGTGGTAGGCATCATTGTTTAGAAAACTAGATCAGACCAGCAAGTTGGATGAATCGAGTCATGACCCCCTAACTGGTTTAATCATACCCCTTGAAAACCATAATTCAAAAGCCGATTAACGAGCCAATTTAACCAAAAACTAATGAATTTGTCACAATTTTATGAAACCAAACCCAAGTAACAACATGAATAAAAATTTCAAATTGTGATAAAAGACTTGAACCCAAGACCTCATAGCTATGTGTAATGTCGTGTTATCATTAATCCAGCTCTTTATTGCATTTAGTTATGCTTCTTTAATTCATATGTTCCTTTAATACATCCGTATTTCAAAGAAAATGTGAGTTAAGAGACTTGAACCTTGGTCATTTATTTTAAAAGTTAACCACTTATCCATCACATGCAAATGCAATAATATTTTTAAAATATATTAAGTGTAGTATTATATGACTTGTAATGTGTGTACATGCCACATCATCATGGTTCGATCTCTGGTTTGACTACAGTTGAACCCTAAACCTCTGCCTTTTTTAGTTCTATGCCCTATCTAGTTCTCTAAACATTGATTGCACTCTCCACACCCATGTCCTTTTCCTTATTGGATACCACTATTGCCCCAAAATTAAGCTCCAACCCTTAGTACTTAGCAAGGGAGTCCTTCTGTATTACATTAACTTTTAGTTGTCATTGCAATTATCTTTTTCTCCTAGGGCTACATTTGGAAACAATGCAAATATGTAGAGTGCAAAATGGTTCATATAAATTGCAAAATTGGGTTAGTTTTGCACTGACGAATTTATTTTCTTACCAAACAGACTTTTAGCTGTAATGGATGCAAACATGAATTCCAATAAAGTATAAGTTTTTTTTTTTTATCAAAAGCCCAATTGAATGCAAATTTACTTCTTTTTTATTGATGTACTTTTACATCTTATTATCAATATAAATATGCATTGGTCTGTCATTTGTTAACGCATAAATGTAATGTTGCCAAATACAAGCAAAAGTGAACCAGAGTGCAAATTTACCCTGAACCAGGATTTACACTCCATTTGCATTGTTTCCAAATGCAGCCTAGAGATATGTATCAGCAATCCCTTCATCCTCATGATGTTCCATTTGGTTCTCTTTCTTGGTCTATGATCAAAAAGTTGTAGACATAAAAAGAATCAAACTATAAGGTTTCTAGAGTTGTTGTTTTGGATTGCTAACACCTCTTCCTTCTAAGAAGTTTCTTGTCTTCACCTTATATGGGTTTTCCTTCTTCTTTGTGGTTGTTGCCTCAATCATAACCAATTGATCTCCCAACTGTAATGCTACTATTTTGAGCTTGTTCATACACTTGGTTTTTAAGTGTCAATCATAACCAATTGTATCAACACCTGAAAAATAACTCATTTACCACACTTATACTTTCTTTTTGAATGTTCTCATAGATAACACTAGTTGGACAAAAAACCGACAACATATTAGAAGCCAAAGAGTATTGCTTATCACCATTCTCCTTTGAGGCCTTTTTTTTGTTCACTTAATTCTTCTTTCTACACTCTGTTTTTGAATGGCCCTGATTGTTTTATGAACCACAATAAGATGGAAGACTTTCATATTCAATCAATTATCAAAATCTTTCCCTACATAGCACAACCCACAAATGCTTTGGAAGGTCTCTCAAGAAGTCTATTTCAACGTAGATTGTTCTAGCAAGATTTAACATAGTTAAATCCACCTTTAGAATAGTTCCACAACTTGAGTAATAAATCTGATATAATGGTCATTAAAAAGATTTCGAAGTAATTTTGGAAAGGTCACCCATAGTAGAATTATTGAGAGTGCTCTACCCAAATCAAAAGTCATTGACCATTTAAACAATCAAAACAAGAAATCCATAATGGTGAAGATCTCTTCTTATCGGACCTAAAGGAACTCCTCCCTTTCAAATTCGAAAGAATATGTCTTTGATCATAATTGCAACACTACCTAACAAATGAAGACACTACAAGAAAATAAACCTTTGGCAACAGTAAAAAATTATTCCTAATATAGGAAAAACTATTGCCTAATGTTTTAGTTACAACTGAACAAGTTGTGGCTAGCGAAGCCATTGTTAAAAGTTTTTAGCAACAATCAACTATAGCAAAATATACTATTCACAACAATTGGACCAATTATTGGCAACAATAGTGTTTTGCCACAACCAATGGGAATTGTTGCCAAATGTTTTGTTTTAGCAACAACTAATAAAAATCGTTGCCCGTATAAATTTTTAGCTTTATGGCATTGGTTTTTCCAAACTATTGTTGAAGTAGCAACAATCAAGTAATTGTTACCTTAACTGTTTCCAATTATCATTTAAATTGATCATATTTAATTTAATAAATTGTTGCAAATATTATAATAATTATTGTCAATCATCTAAATAAAATACACGTGTAAAATGTCAATATGTGAGCCCATTAATATTATAAAAGATAAAAATTTCATTCCAACTATAATTCATAGGCAACTATGTTAAAAATATATTACAATTTTCAAATTCATATCATATAAATAATACAATTAACAAAAACTTTGATCTAATGCATAATACAATTAACACAAAATTTGATCCTATGCCTCCATCCACATATTTGGACTACATAACCACAACAACTAGTTCGTTAAAAATGATAAATAGCTCATGAAAGGTTTGATTCCACATCCTGATGAGCTCTAACTTTGCTCTACATTTGGAAAGTGTTTGCAAACTTAACATTAGCATATGTGCAATGGTCACAAGACCAGTGACCTGAATCATCCAGTTGACTGGGAGCTTGGGAGGCCATTTCTTTGCCTCTTCCACCTTTGAATTTGTTTCCTCTTAATTTCTCAGAGCTCGTCGTTCTACTACAAGCACCATGGGAATCTACATCTGGCAAATTGTTCACCAATGCTAGTACCAAATTCTCAAAGTAGTTTCAAGTCACACTATCATTAAAAGCAAACAGGTTATTAAATTTTAAAAGTTCAAATTTCTATTGTAAATCACTACTAAAATTGTAGAATAACAAGAAATATAGGATTGATGAAAGTGGTTCTCCCTTTCTTATTCCATTGAGGCTTTCTTCCTAGGGGCTTATATTAAAAAGGTGCTTCTCCCTCAAATGATGATTAATATTTGAAAAAATATATCATGTCCCACACCTTAATACCAAATATCCCCACAATGTTAAGTTTCAGTAATATATATGTGTTTTTAGTAGTTACCTAGTCAACCTAGCAAGCTTTGTCCAGAACTCATTCAAGTCCTCTGATGGGCCTCTACATTTAGATAAATTTTAGTTCCTTCTCAGCACATTAATGAAGCCGATCTAACCCAGACTCAGCCTCACCTACAGAACAATTATCTTACCAACTCTGAAAAGAAGATAACAAACATAGATGATAAAAATATGTACAGTGCAAATACAAATACAAATATGTACAGTACAAATACAAATATGTATAGTGCAAATATATACAAAATGCATAGCTATGTACTCTATGTATTTGCACTTGTATTCCTTCCAAATTGAGCCTATAGAATTAACGATTAGACTATTAATCAATTTCCTGGTTTTATTAAGCAAAACTTGAGAGTTGCTCTTTGGGGAATATGGGCTTCTCTAGAGAAAAAGATAGTGAGTGACCTTTAAAGGACATTATCTAACTCTCCCCTTGACTTATTGGTCAATCTAATTCAAAGAAGATCCCACAATTTCCTGGTTTTATTAAGCAAAACTTGAGAGTTGCTCTTTGGGGAATATGGGCTTCTCTAGAGAAAAAGATAGTGAGTGACCTTTAAAGGACATTATCTAACTCTCCCCTTGACTTATTGGTCAATCTAATTCAAAGAAGATCCCACAATATCATGGCTCAAGGGAATTCTAGCAATACTTATCAGTTAAGCAACTAATGGCAATAAGGGTTTTGGAATATTACCAACAAGATACACGCTATATAGATGCTAAGAATAAAGATGTTTAATTTTTTTATTTTTCACCTAAGGAGTGAATAGGGTGGCATGACATCTGGCTATAGACTTTTCTTCTATTGCCATTGCTAAGGATGTGTTTGATTTTGAAAATGAACTAAATTTTAATTATTCCACCTCAATGATGTAGAAATTAAATAATTGTTACCCCTTCTATTTTGAGTTCTAACCTTTTCACCGAGTTCAACTACACTAAGGATCAAACCAAACATGGAAATTCTATACAAGGAATTGAAAATTCCTATTCTACCTCCAAATCCAAATCTACCTAACCCAAGTGCAACTCAAGTATTTTGTTTGTCCTTTCTCTGTCCGTGGAGCCCTCAACATGCCTCAGGTTATATTTTTAAAAGCTTAAAGGTCTTCCATGTCCCTACCCAATTCTATTACAATTTTGTAACAAAATGATAAAAAGTTAAACCAAGTTGAATAATTATCTTAGGAAATTTCTAGCGTGTTCATTCATTTGGATAACCTATCATGTCTAGTAAGGTTTATTGTCCTCACAATGTCCCTTATGAGTTACTTGTTGTTAAAATATCTAACTACTTTATATCTTTCATTTTTCTCTCATTCTATAGGTGTTTATAGGACTTCATTTCTATAACCAATTCTAAGAAGGTAAAAGTGATAATTTAACTCAACTTATAGATGAAGCAAATTATGTTTTTTGTGACTGCTAGATTATAGAAAAAGTAGGTTACAGATTGACTATGGCATTTTACTATTTTATTCATTAGGAAAGTCAACTATGGAAGCTTTTCTTTATTTATTTATTTCTTTTTTTATGAATAAGTTGGGAACAATCCACAATGTCAAGGTTAGGTTCATTTAACATTATTTAAGATCAAGCCCAGCTCCAGACACTTTCTTGATTCTCGTGATAACAAAAAGCATATAATCTTAGAAAATGCCCATAGAAAGCATCCACTACAAGAGAACCATCCATAACCACCTCATAAAAATCTAAGAAAAAAAAAGAAAGAATAATCAACTGTAGCAACAACATAAGAAACTTTGAAACATGAAATAAAATGTAAATTGGAAATCATTCTATAAGTATTCACTAAGTCACCTCTATAAAAAGATCTAGCTCAGTCATGGCCTCTCAATCTCTTATGCAGAAAGGGCATTCCTTTGTTAACAAATAATATTAACACATAACTTACACATCATTAAAATCCTAAACTAAAAATATAAAAAATAAAAAGTAAAATAAAATTAGTGAATGTAGTGAAAAGTAAGTCTGAGGAGATGGAGTGAACTATCACATATTGATTCAAATGTTAGTTAGAGATATGAGACTCCCTAGTAGGTATTAGGTGGATGAAAGAAGATATCTCTAGTCCATAGTTGTACCTTATACACTAGAGAAATCCATGGTTGAGCATACATCATGATGAGCACCTCATTCAGGTGGGTTCAAAGGTTGCACATGTTGACAAACTCATTGGTTAGAAAGAGGGCCAATGGGGATTAATTGTATTGGAGTTGTGCTTGAGAGGGTAGGACAGGTTGTGCATATGAATAATATGCTTGTTGGGTGTGCTAGATGATCTAGCCTAGTTCATATCTTACTTTTATTTTCCCTTTTTCTAATAAAATTCACGTTAATGTGTTATTGATCAAAAAGATTAAAATGTTGACTACAAAATAATATCTCTTAAAACAGTAGTTTGTTTGCCTTCAGAGTTTCACCTGAACTAAAGGACATCTTGAGTGCCTCATGTGTCATGGATCAACTTGCAAATATTTTCCCATAAGAACATATCATAAAGGAGCAAGAAAGCATTAAATCTCCTCTTTTAAAAAAGCATCACTAATCCCCCCTCCCATTTAAGAACTAAGGTTTAACAACTGATCTCAATAATAGGTGGAGTAATAGGTGTTAAGGTCTTTGGTTTAAAGATCGAAGTAAATATCGGAATAGAGAGACAATCCCCAAGGGGATCCGCCATAAGGGGAAGAAGGTTCATCAAGAAAAGAGAATCCTTAACTATCAAGATTATGAAATCCTAAATACATGAAACGTAATATATGTGTAAAATTTGTAATGTTAATAATGTAAATACTTTTAAGCTTAGGCTAGACATGCATAAATGTGTCCATGCTTGCAAAAGTTTTTGTGTTGGGTCAAGGTGAACCACAAATGATCACCCTAAATGGAAATCATTATTTCCTCCATATGTGTATATATATATATATATATATATATATATATATATATATATATATATATATAAGGCAAGATTCTTTGATTTCCTACAAAGTTGATACTTGCCTTTTATATATATACATGAGATTTTATTACAACCAAGACTTCAATTTCCTACTATTAGATTCCTCTTCAATTTTTCCTTATTATTAGTTTGAGTATGTAAGTTGTATGTGTTGTAACTATGAATGCATTGCCATTGATATAAAACAAGTTGGATCAAAGGTTACAACTATTCCCTAAATGATTCATGCAAGAAGCCCTAACTTGATTTTATGAAAATTATTGTGATTTAATGTTTAGGAAATTACGAAGTATGTGCACATGTTTCTTGAAGACAATGTGGTCTACCTTGTTAAATGTTCGAATAGTTTTTATCTTTTGGGAGTCTATAAATATGTCGGGGAGGTCATCCCTCCATGTTCAATAGTTATCCTTCTATCTTTCTGTCATTTCTATCTTTCTATAGAACGAGACATAAGAAGGTGAGATTCACTAGTAGTGTCTCCTACCTTTTGCTCCATTTGTTTGCAATAAGAGTAAATAGTTCCTACACTCCTTATGATTATTTTGTTTTTTGCTAAATCATGTGAGTATGATAATTGTTATATGTAGTGCTAGTCTTGTGAAGATACAGATAACAAGGTTAGTTCGATTAATTTGTTCTATTTCTTGTTAACTTGTCTTTGTTACGTAATTTGATTATTAATGAGAAAAATATAAATTCCTCCTGAATGGACTATGCAAATAGACAAGTGACCAATGTATACCTGGTGATTAGGGTCCTATGGATAAGTGAAATATGGTAGATGACATAGGTATGCTACTTGTATAAAATGTAGGTATAGAAGAATCGTTTTTATTCTTTTTTTTTTTTTGCAAAAAACACATCACCTCCAAAACTTGTGAAAGAAGTCCTATTTCTAGAAACTACTAATGTTTTAGAATCCTTAACAACAACTTTGAGTAATGCTAAGACCTAGTCTTGTGGTTTTGGTACAACTAAAGTTGTAAGTCCAAAGGCAATAGGTACGAATGCTTTAGAATCCTTCAATCTCAATTCCCAAAGTTTATTTTTAAGGTTAGAAATATCTAATTTGAGTATTACAATTTATTTTCAAGTTGATTACACATCCAATAATACCTCTAATATTCCTCATAGTTGATATCTTTAATTTTAATATTAAAATAATTGATAATCTTCCTTACAAGTAACATCTTGTTCTACTTTTTTTTTAGTAGAAGTTAAATAATATAGACTTTCCACTTACTTCCATCAAGAGTTAGCATAATTGTAGCTCTGAAATCCTTTTCTACATATTACATGAAAGTTTTTGAATTTTCAAAGCATAATTTATTAATAAGTTCATTTAGGACATTCTTCAATTAAATGTTAAATTCAGTTAGAATAGTCATACTTTCTACAAAGAATTTACAATGAAAACAAGCTTAGATCAAGTCGAAAAACTTGTATAGAATTTATACATTGAATATCCCTTTTGGTTGATTTTAATATATAAATTTTATACAAGTTTTCCAACTTGACCTAAACTTGTTTTCATTGTAAATTCTTTGTAGAAAGTATGACTACTCTAACTGAATTTAACATTTAATTGAAAAATGTCCTAAATGAACTTATTAATAAATTATGCTTTGAAAATCCAAAAATTTTCATGTAATATGTAGAAAATGATTTCAGAGCTACAATTATACTAACACTTGATGGAAGCAAGTGGAAAGTCTATATCAATTAACCCCTACTAAAAAGAAAGTAGAATAAGATGTTACTTGTAAAGAAGCTTATCAACTATTTTAATATTAAAATTGAAGATATCAACTATGAGGAATATTAGAGGTATCATTGGAAATGTAATCAACTTGAAAATGAAATTGTAATACTCAAATTAGATATTTTTAACCTTAAAAATAAACTTTGGGAATTTGAGATTGAAAGAGATGCAGCTTTGGATGATGAAGACCCGAAATAAGATGATTATATACCCAATACAAACTAGAAATTAGTTTCTTAGTTTATTTTCAATGTTAAATAAAAAGTCAAAATGAAGGATTACCATTTTATCTAAAGCGCAAGTAATTTATTATTCACTTTAGCTTTGTTATGACAATAAACAAAGCATAAGGTTAAATAATCCCACATATTTGCATATATTTACTAGAGAATGTCTTCTTATATAGGCAACTTTATGTTGCTTAACTAAAGGAATTTATACTTCTACAACAAATCATTCATTAAAAAAAACAATCAAAAAAGAAGAGATGAACCTACCCAACATATATAGTTCATAAAAAATTCCTAAGTAAAGATACTTCTGATTCATAATACAACTTTATGTAATGAATAATAAATACTTACAAATATATTTACATTGATATTTTTCAAAACCCATAATACTATGTGATGATATCACACATAAAATTTACAAATTGTAACAATTATTAAATCATAATCATGATTTTATGTAGGTGCTAATTACTACATTATGGCTAAAGAACTAGATCGTGTTCAAATCAATACACTTTCATTAGAATATACAAATTGAATAATAAAATACTAATCCTACACAAATGGTTGAAACATATACCAACCATAGAAAAACTGGGAAAATTTAAAATTGATATTGCTTGATCATAAAATATGTTATAACCATTTTCATTTACTACTTTCAAATTAATTGCTTAATTAAAATACATTAACACACTTTCCATTACAGGGAACACTAATCCAAACAATATTATTCAAATATTACTAAAAAGTTTATTAATGCATTGCTTGCAAAACATACTTCATCAATAATGGATAATTCAAAAACATTAATCCAAAGTACAAAAATGTCCATGACAAGTACAAATTATGTATAAATGATTGTATAGATGTTTCCTAGACTAAAGTACCAATAAATTATGATCAGATAAAGTATAAGTTTGTCGACCTTAAACAAATAAACAAATATGCTATAACAAATGAAATCATTGTTAAGTTATAAAATATTTAACAAATCAACAACATACACAACCATGTTATAGAAACAAAATCAAACAAATACTGAATTATTTTGTAGATATGCTTATAGTAGTGATCAAGGTTGGTAACTTACATCAATTCAAGTACAAAAATAAATTATTTATTAAGTAAAAGATTACCATCACCAATTATTTGTATTACTAAAAAATGAAAAAAAAAAATCACAATTCTATTGTGAAAAAAAAAAAGATTATAACTACTAATAGTTATAATACATAGGTCATCTTCACCAATGTTACTTATAGGGCGAATATGTGAAAGATGAAGGCAACATACTTTTGGGGAATCTTTCAAAAAAAAATCAATAGTCACATTCACATCTCTAGTTTATCCATAATATCAATTACAACAATGCAACTAAATCTAACCATTCCAGTACAATCAACTCAAAATTTGTAAGTTTATAAACTTATGACACACACAATAAATATATATCATGCCAATAAATTATTCTTTTGATAAAATTCCACATCAATTACAAAGCTATATTTACTGAAACAATCCAAAGAAATTAAATTCAAAGAACGAATAATTTAAGCCACATTAAATATTCTTTAGACAAAAAATATCTCTACTAATATGAGTACAAATATCATCACATAAAACATATTATTCTGATATTATAAAAAAAAATTAGTGCTATGTCAAAGTCATTATCATAGATATCCTAATCTTAGATGAACTATAGTATAATGCCTACAATTAAGGCAATAAGAAGGCAAACCTAGCATCAAAAGGATCATATTGTGTATGACAAATGCAAAATTGATAATGTAAAATACTTAAAAAAAGGGAAAATTACACTTTTACTAATGAAATATAACACAATTAATACTAACTTTATAATTATACCTATTAGTAGATACATGTTAAGATTTAATGTGCTTGATGACACTACTGTGAATGTAGGGAAAATACTCGTTCACTTTATGGCCGATCAGATGGAGTCACCACCATCAGAATAGATAATTAGGAATGATGGGCTTCCCGAAATTGCATTTGAGAAAACATTTTGAAACTAATAGTGACTCCATACCATTTATCCAAGATAAGGTTATTCTAGGTAAGTTGAGAGAGAGAGAAAGAAGGGATTAGGCACCCCTCTCTCTGAATACCGAAATTCCCTCTCTATTTTGGATTCGAATTGAGAATCCAGTCCTCCAGCAACTTGAAAAGAAATAAAAGCTTCCTTCTCTTCCAGGCCAACCCTTTTTGGACATAGGGACCTAAGCAAAAGGGTGAGGCAAAAGGGTGAGGAATTGCTTCCTCACCCCTTTTCTATCAAAATTCCCACCTTTGAACTTAGTTAGCTAGTCTAAAGAGTGAAGAAGTGTGCTAGCCTCTCAAATGCCAAAGAACACAATGGTTCTCGTACTTGAATTGGAATGTAAGGCAAGACAAAGAAACGGAATAAACTACAAGTAGAACAAGAGAAGAGAAAGAAAACAAACTATTGCTAAATCACTAAAACAAACTTGAAAAAAAAGGGAATGAGGCAAGAAGTTTTACCTCTTGTAACCTTCGATTATGTGGAAATGATGCTTCAACTATTTTGGTCAACGAGGCCAATGAAGTCGATGAGGAAGAGAATTCTCTTATAATCTTCATATGATAGGGAAGTGATATTTCAATGACTAACAATGGCGATGAAAGGAAAACCACTAGGGTATTTCGACGATTAGAAGAAAGAGAAAACTGACTGCCCCTTCATTTCCCAAACCTCTCTAACCCCCATCACTGGGATATTTCTCTCTCAACTTCTCTCTTAAAATTTCACTCTGCAAAGAACTTTTTTTTCAAAAATCACTTTTCACCTTTTTCTACTTCGGCCTCTCTCTCCTCATCTTCACTCAACCCGAAATCACCTCTATCTTCTCATTCTCTCTCTTTCTTTACATTCTTCCTTCTTCCCAGCTTAACTAACCTCCCTTCTCTTGCCAAAACCAACCTCTCTCAAAAACCCTCACTACTCCTTCTTGATGTCCCTTTTCTCTACTCTTGCTTGAGCTTCCTCTCCTCTCTCTCTCTCTCTCTCTCTCTCTCTCTCTCTCTCTCTCTCTCCACATCCTTTTAAAAGACACCTCACTGACTCACTTCGGGTTCTCTCCCCTTTCTCCCTCCGACCTCTCCTCTTAAAACTCCTCTCGTCCGACCCCCTTCTCAAATTTCACCCATCCAACCTCCTTTAACCTCTCTATCTTGGGAAATGAGCTTGATATTTATAATAAGAGGGAGGGGGTTTTCAAAAAAACTCAAAGTGGGTAGGGTTTTAGTAAGTTGGGATTTGGAAAGATAGGTTGATTTGAAATTTTGGGTTAGAAGGGGTAATTTTGTAATTTAAGGCTTGGGGGTAAATTGGTAATTTGGGATAAAAGGGCAACTTGGTAAATTGGAGATTAAAAGGTAATTTGGTAACCTAGGGTTTGAAGGGGTAGGTTTATATGGGTATTTAGGTAATTTCGTCAAAGGGTATTTTGGTAAATTTGGTTAAAGGGTATTGTAGGGAATTAGGGAATTAGGGGTATTTTAGTAATTTGGTCAAGGTGAGCATTGGAAATTTAGAAGAAGGGGTATTTTGGTAATTTGGAAGAATTGGGCATTTCAATAATTTGGTCAAGGGGTATTTTGGTAATTTAGAGGAAGGGGATCTTGGTAATTTGGAATGGGGATATTTTGGGAATTCAAAAAGATGGTAGTTTTTGGTATTTGGCATGAGGGGTATGTTAGCATCCAATTTTTGCTCAATCCCTTCACCCAACCTCTTCATACCCTCCTCTTAGACCCCAAAAACTTATAAACATAACCAAATCAACTTGAGACTTTCCAAAACCCGAAACCCCCTCCTTTGACACAATCCATATGAAAAATAAGAACCTTGAGATCAATACCAACGTCTGATCAGACATCATCCCCAGACTTGGAAAACTACAACTTAGTTACACATTAGTTTTCATGATTAAACCACAAAGAACCATTGTTCATCACGCCAACTTCCTTTCTAACGGCCCCAATCTATGCGATATTCAAACTCCAACTCCTCAAAATCAAATCCAGTACACCCATCACCTCAAGATCACTAGGAAACAATCAACTAACGAATCCCACTACAAATCTACAATGATCAACTGCAAAAACACAAACATCCCATTTTGGTGGCCCTAAATGATTGCCAAGATCAACTTTATCTTTCTCAGATTAGAACAATTCACTTGACTCCTCACCCTAATCCATGCCTACCTACCAAACTGTAGCTCAAAATTCTCTCGTTTGACCCCTCATCAAGCATAGACCCTATTTCAGCAAATCTCATTAATTAGAGCTTATCATATGTCATCACAATTTCATCTGACCAATCAGAACTCGCAATTGTGTTTGAAGACCCAAAAACCCTAGTATGCCAAATTTTACAACTAAACACCTCCATTTGACTGTTGAAAAAATAATATTTAATTTCGGGCCCTCTCATTGATTGAAAAACCATAAGCTAAGACCATGATCTGAACTAAATCAGTCAATCTACACCTCTAATCAAAGATCTATCTTACCATTAGGTTTAGCATGTTCAAAAGTGTCAACCCACCAAATTTCATCCCAAAACTCTCCCATTTGACTCTTCATCAAACACAAATCCCATTGACCCGAACTTGTCAGCTATAGATCTCCATCATTCTGACCCTATTTGTCTGATCAGACCTCACCACTGTGTTCAGAGACCCAAAAAAACCACCATGCCAAATTTCATGATAAGATTCATTCGTTTGACCGTTAAACTAGAAAGATACCATTTCAACATATCATATTAAATTACCATGTCATTTGTCCCAACCTGTAGCCTCAAAAGGGTAATGGCTGATGTCAGACCGTGGTGGCTGATGTCAGACCCATTCTTGGCTCATTAGAACACTTGGACCAATGAAATAAAGCCTAATAAACCCAAAAAGCCCTAAAACCCCAAGATATCCCTACGTAAAACTAAGAAAAGACAAAATAACATTTAAAAGTTCATCAAATTTATATTTTATGCCACTAGTAGCCCAAAATAAGAGATTGCCATGACAGGCACACCCTAAGCTCCCATTGGACACAGAAAACCCATAAAAGCCACCCCCAAATTGAAAACAGTCTTTAACCAAAGAGGAAAAGTTGACTAATTACCATTTTCTTTACAAAATCCTTATCCATTCTCTTGTAAAAGTTTTCTTGAAGCCCAGGCCTTGTGATTGGATGAATTTTCTACCTCTTTCTCTCCTTTCCTTTATAAATACAAACCCAACTCAACCTTTGAAAAAGAGGAGGAAACCTGAGGGAGGCCCCCTAGAGAGAGAGAGAACCAGAAAGGAGGACAAGGAAGAGAGAAGAGAACTTTCTCCCAGCCCATATACTGCCTCTTGTTCACCTGAAATTCGGAACTACTATGAACCTGATTTTGGAAGTCTCTGTTTTATTTTTTAGTCTTTTTAGGTTGCTTGGAGTTCTCACCTCCCCCATTTTCAAGTGGAAGTTGATGCAACTAGAAGCACTTCCTAGCTCAAGAACACATTTAAACTTCATTATATCTCATTCTATCTCATTTTAACTTCTAAACCTAATTTTGTAATCTCTGTTTTATTTTTTAGTCTTTTTAGGTTGTTTGGAGTTCTAAGATCCTGGAGAAGCATTGTTCTCGACTTCTTCTTGAGCCAGCAATTTCCTCTAAAAAACAAAGTCAATATCATTGGCTTTAATCAAAAGCAATTTCCTTTTACATATCTTGGAGATCTAATTGGTTTTAAAAGGCTAAAAATTGTTGATTTTGAAGCTTTAGTGATGAAAATTCAAATAAAGTAAAAGGGTGGAAAGGGAAACTATTGCCTTTGGGAGGTAGTTGATTCTTATTAAACATGTAATTTAATTAATGTTGATACATATTCTCAACGTAATTTCACCTCCTAAAGATAAACAAAATTCATTCTATTTTTGCAACTTTTTTGTGTGGAGCCACAGATCATGAGAACAATATGCATTGGATTGGTTAGGCCAAAATTTGCAAACATCTCAAGGAGGGAGCACTTAATATTAGATCTCTAACAAAATTCATTCTAGTTTTGCAACTTTTTTGTGTGGAGCCACAGATCATGAGAACAATATGCATTAGATTGGTTAGGCCAAAGTTTGCAAACATCTCAACGAGGGAGCACTTAGTATTAGATCTCTCTATGATTAACAAGTTAGCATAGGTTGGTTCAGTTCGGTTCCAAGGCAAAACCTAGAACCTACTTTGTAGGGGGTCAGTTCTAGGTTTTTTGGAACTGGAACCTACCCTATCAAGATCAATTCTATGATCATTTTTTGTCTTAGCAGTTCCAGGGCCAAATGAAAGGTCTATTCATGAAACCCATTCTTTCTCCCCCAAAAAATAATAATGATAAAATAATAATAATAATAATGGAACATGTTCTTTAAAAACATGATTTTCAATAACAAAAATAACAAACCCCTAGACCTTGGAATTGGCCTGGGTGGGACTTGGCTCCTAGAATTTGGAACAAAACCCTACCTAGTAATAGATTAGGTAGGTTTCGTTTGAGGTCAATTTTGTTCAGTTCTGTGTAGAACCTACTCATTTTCTCACTCCTATCTATGATATATCAAAAGTTTTTATGCTTAAAGCCTAGTTTATACTTGTTCAAAAAGTATCATTTGGGCTTATTTCATGTATTCCATATACGTTAGATCCACCATCTTTTGCTCTTCTCTCAAATACAAGAGTTAGCTCAAGATTTTGGCAAAATATGTTTGAGCCTAAAGATACAGCTCTTTGTCATTGCAGATGGTTGATTGGGAAAGGTGAAGTTTCATTTTGGTATGACAATTGGACAAGTCTTGGTCGTCTTATTTTTTAAATGAATAATAAGCAAGTTCAGGATTTCAATGCCAACTAAGTCTTAAGTATCAATGGTGACTGGTGCTTTGAGTTGATTATTTATATTCTTGAATTCATTATGGATTTAGCTAGATTCAATTCGAAGCCCACTCTTAATGATGAAGATGATAAACTCATTTGGACATGAACTTGAATGGCGATTTTTCTATTTCTTCAGCTTGGAATCTCATTCATGATAAAGATGCCAATTAGTTTAAGCATGTTTGGAAAGCAAGCCTTCCTACTGAAAAATCCATTTTTGTTTGGAAAATTTCTACATGTTGTTACCTCTTAATGATGTGATTACGAAAAAAAGGGATTCAACTTGCTTCTAAATGTTGTTGTTGCAGCGAGCATTGTATTGAAAGCTCCAATCTTTTGTTTGTCAATTGAGCCTTGGCTTCTCAGTTGTAGAGATATTATAGTGACCTTTTCAATTCTCCAATATTTCCAACTCAGCATAGAATTGACAAAATATATAGGTGGACTATTGCTAATAATACCTCTCAAATTCATCATATTTTCAAAATTCTACCCTCAATTATAATATTGGATGATATGAAAAGAAAGATGTCGGTGCCGTTTGGCAAGTCTTTTTTGAAAGATCTTCTAGAAGATTTGACAAGCAAAAGACAGTGTGAGCTTTTACATAAAGATTTTGGCAGCTCATAGACCATTTGTTTTCAGGCACATCTTTCCACACGAAGATGAGACTTGGACAAGCAAAAAAAAGTATAAAGCTCCACTTTTAGCTTCCCGAAATAAACTCGAATCGAGCTTCTCACATCTTTTTCAAGGCATGGTCTTTTGGTGGAAAGATGTCCCTCCAACCAAATGGAGGAAGACTAAAACACAAGTTGTTAAGCTTCTAAAAAGCTGACAGCCCATGTGGAAAGATGTGCCAAACGAGGCCATAGTCAGATTTGAGGGAAAAGGGGTCCTTGCATCAACAATCATTAAAAAACAATAAGTGTCTCTTGTGGATTTAAGCTTGATTTATGCAAACTCATCCTCTAAAAGCAACATATTTATCTTAGTGCTCTTCATATTCCCATCAAACAAGTCAAAAGGGCCACTATTCCTTGCATTTATTAGCAGCCCCTATTGGATTTTAATCTCATAAGAGATTAAATCCAATGTGTTTGATTGGTCAATTACATGAGAAATTGCACATGCACACTTGATTGAAAAAATGAGTCTATCTCTTACAAAACCCAGTTTTGAACTTGTCCCACATTGGAAAATTACAAGTTTTGTTTTCAGTATTTTAATAGGAGCTGATTTACACTCCTTAAAATTAGTAGAGGAGAGTATGGGGATTCGATACCGCGCAACGCACACGCAGGTGTGTGTGCGGCGCTTTAGAGTCGCACTTTGCTTGCACTTTGCGCGCACCCGCGTGGCTCGCGATGGGTAACTTTGGTTTTGGTGCGTTACTGACCGTTGATCATCGTTGATGAGATCAACGGTTACGACTCGATCGGGTGTGATCAAGAGGCACAATTCAAAATTAACAGTCACCAACTGTTAACTACTTTTTAAACAGTTACAATGTTTGAAATTGTGACTGTTCAAGGTGCCTTCTCTAAACCAGCACCTACATTTCCCTCATACTTCTTCACAAATTATTTAAGGAGCATGAATCAGACTCTAAATCACACTATTTCAAAATTCACTCACTCTCTCTCTCTCTCTCTCTCTCTCTCTCTCTCTCTCTCTCCGTCTGATTTGCTACAGTCTCACAGAAAGTTTCTTTGGAGACTCTTCAACTTTGTTGTTTGCAAATTTTTGCCAAAGACTCTGTTGTATCTTGGGAACGAATTTGCCTATAACCCAACAACAAACTCAGTGCAATTAAGTGGGGGCAAATAACGTTCTAAAAACGCTGTCTTCAGACGCGCCTTAGAACTTCTCTCCAAAGTTACAGTGACCCCATCTTCCCCAACAGTCCCTATCTATCCATCCTTTCAAACTAAATATTGTTGGTTCTTGTGAGAATTCGAGTGAAACCAAAGGAAGTGATGTTGTGAGAAACAGCTCCAATGCGTTTTGTTTTAGTTTCCATAATTATTATGATAGTGGCACTTCCATTCTTGCTGAAGTTTTGGCTCATTGTGATGGGCTTAACTTATGTCTCTCTCTAGAGGAATAAGGGAGGTAGAGAAGTGGAGAGCAATAAATATTTAGTGGAAATCCTTATTAGAAAAATCACTCATCTTTGGGAAATAGCTTATGTCTTGCATGACATCAAAAGAATTGGTTTAAAGAGTTTTGCTTCTTATAACTCTTTGCAAAGTATTTCATGTAAGCTCATGAATTTCATAAAAATGACTCATAGAGGCTTTGTTTGTGTTATGCATAAGCTTTATTTGTGTTAGGGTGTATTTTCATGAATTTCAAACAATCAGATATTGTTTGCAATCCTACCAAACGCAACCTAAAGCTACTCCAACCAAGCTGCTCAAGTTAATCCCTTCAAACAAGCACAATGTTTGGAGGTTTATCAAGGTTTTGGGTTCAGCTCATATTATTTTCTTACAAGTTCAAACTCACCTATATATTGGACCAAGCAAAACATCCAACAAAAAATCATTTTTAGGATGTGGTGACTTGAACCTAAAAGCTCATTTCAGCCTTAAACGTCCTATCAATACATTCTATTTTAGCCCTATATCACAACACAAAAAATATTTACACATCCACATAAATTAATACTTGGTCAGCCCATCAAGATTTGATTTTTTAAAATTCTTTTAGACAAAATGAATCATTAATTAGAAATTAAATCTGATTTAATCTCCTAAATTAAACCGAAAATCAAATCCAAATTCATCTCATGAGCAGTGGATCCCAAACAAAATAATGGATACAGTTGCCCTGTGTGCTTAATATGGGTGGTCATTAGCAATTCTCATAGTAAAAAGAAGTTAGTCTTGAAGCTTTTGCATGGGTTAGGCTTGAGTTCTTAGGCTTTACATTGGGCCTGAGACTGACCCAGGCAACAGGTAGCCCATTCCCAGACTGAGACTGGCTCACAACAACCTGAGTCTACTCAACCTTTTATAATACATATACCAATGTATATATATTTTATATATTTATGGGTATACATGTTATGTATTTACACTAACCTGGGCACATACTTATACACAAACATGTAGAAAACACATGTATTATGTGTAAAATATGTATATATGCATTATATATATGATGACATTTAAACAGACTTGTTTTGTTCTGTTTGTAAAGTATGAATGTAAGACCTTTGAAATTTTGGGTCAGGTCTGGTTTGGGACAGGATGAATTACTAATTGGGATAATCAGGTCTGATCTGATTAGACTTGTAATCTATAATCCCTTATATATGATAATATATAACAACTTAGAACTACATTTTTGATAATATAACTTAATAAAAATGGCAGTAAAATTAGGGACCTCTATATACTATTAATTATATGATCGGTTCGGAACAGCAAGACCCAATTATAAATTGGGACGCAAAATACAGAACAAGAACTGATATAATGGGTCTATTGTGTGTCTTTCTGTACGGTTTTTTAGCTGTTTATAGGTCAGGCAGACTGATTTTCGGTCTATTTTCGTTTGGCTTACGGAAGATCTAGCCACTAAAAGACAGAGTGTCGAAAAGATGTGAGAAGCAATTTTGGGCTGATTTTGGGAAGTTACAAATGAAGTTTTTCGCGTCTTTTGCGTTTTATTATTACGCGGAAAGACATGGAAAAATGCATAGAAAGACATGCATCTGCCAAACTAGTTTCGGACTGCTCAGATCTTCATATAAAAGCTCAATATGTCTTTTAACTGTCAAATCTACCAAAAGACCTTTCCAAAAAAAATACCAAACAGGCCCTATGACAACTCTATTGAAACGCGACGAAAAGAACAGAAAGCCCCTACCCCATCCACCACCACCACAAAAATCTAAGAAAATTGATTTATTCATTTGCACATTTGACAGTATATTGTGACAAATTTTCCTTTGGTAAGGGTTATTTATCTCTATCCTGATACATACACATTTTACATATCCCATCCTTGGCTTCATTGTTCACATGGTGGGGCTGTTCAGAGTGTGCTTAATTTGTCTCTTTCTATTATTCCTTCAGAATAAAGTTCAGATTGATAGTGACTATAGAGAATTGCACATGTCGCGATCCTCTCAATGGATCGAGGGAAGGGGGTTCGTTCAACTACCCACCAGACCAAAAACAAGTGTCTGGTTGGTGGACCGGCTGAAAACAGCCACACATAACCCATTGGACCAGTTCTCTTTTGTTCAATTATAGCTGGTTGAACCGAAGTATGCCTAATTGCCTATGCGCAGTTTCAATCACTCATTTGGCAGTTAATAAACAATATATCCGAAAAAATAAGTGTGGCAGAAATGCATATATCTATTGTAACCTTTTTGGTGAACAATATATATCTTTTAAGTAGGGGTGTCAATTAGACTAGATTTGGTCCAATCCAATCCAGTCCAATGTGAGTCCATTACATATGGATCAGGTCCAGTCCAATCCAATGAATGTTTTGGACCGGTCCAATTCAATATTTGGATCGTTCAATCTGTTTAAATTCATTTTGATTTAGATTGGTTTCAAATCCAATCCATTGACACATATATTCTTATCTTATATCAATGGACCAGATATTGGCTTAATCCAACCCAATCCAATATAAAATTGATACACACATACTAGTCCAATCCATTCTAATAAATATTTTGAACCGGATTGATCCAATCCAATGTCTTGTTGGTCCGTTCAATCCGTCCAAATTGGTTTTGGATTGGATGGGGTCCAATCCAAAGCCAGTCCATTGACACTCTTATCTCTAAGGCTTGGCTTCGTTTGTGGATGAGAAAGTAAAATATGGAATATTCCTCCCTCCTCATGTTTAGTTTGTGGGATGCCATAAGATAGGATGGAAAAAAGGAGGGGTGGTTATAGATTCCAATTCTTGGGATGTGGAATCCCACCATTTTTGTGGGAAACAAGTGAGAGTATAGGGGAAATTTTGTTTAACAAAAACAACACCTTCCTTGTAGTTCTGAGTTAATACTTAATACTAGATCCTTGACCCAAAAAGGTATTATTACTTATTTAAAAACATATTAAAAATTAATTAATAAAGAATAATTTTATTATTATTATTATTATTATTATTATTATTATTATTATTATTATTATTATTATTATCAATAAAATAATTTAATAGCTATTATTTCTCAGAATAATATATTAAAGCTATTAATTAAGGCATAGGTATTAATAAAATAAAATATTAATAATGAAATATAAACCAATAAAAATTAAAATGTTAATTAATGTTAATAATTAATTAACTAATTAATATTAAAATTAATAATTAACAATAAAATACTAAATCATAAAAATATTATTAATTAATTAATAATTAGAAACAACACATTTAATAATTAAATAATTATTTTATAATTAAAAGAAATAATTTAGCAATGAAAAATAATTTAATAATATGTGAATAATTGATATTAACATATTAAATTTATTAAATTAAGTCATAGGTATTAATAAAATGCAAAATTATATTAACTAATAAAAAGTAAAATATTAATTAATGATAATAATTAATTAACTAGTTATGGATTTTAAATAATTAATATATAATTAATAATAAAATAATAAATAATAAAAAAGTATTATTAACTAATTCATAATTAACAAAAAATATCTAATAATTAACTAATTAGTTAGTGAATAAACACATAAGGATTTTATTATTAATCTACCTAATGTCAAATAAAAACAAATAAATAATAAAAATGTTATATAATTAAAAAAACTAATAATAAAATAAAATTATTAATTAATTCATAGTAAATACTAATAAAATAAATTTAAAATTTTTATTTCTTAATTAATAATTTATTGACTAATTATCAATATTAATTAATTATAAATTTTTTAATCAAAATTTTAATAATTAATAATGATAAAATATAAGATAATAAAAATATTACTATTTTTTTAAAGTTGAAAGGGGAGATTAATTAATTAATAATTGTTACTAAGACTGATTTTCCCACTATTTTCCCTTTTGCAACCAAACAATGGAACATGAAAAAATTCCACCCATTTTCCCTTTCTCATCCCATCCTTTCCCATCACACCAAAATCTTCCTAGAAACCAAACACAACCTAAAGGAGTCAAATGCACAACACTCCAAATTGGTGATATTGGAAGGGAGGGAGGTTGGAGATTAACAAAACTAGAAAGGATAAGTTCAGAAATGAAGTCACACGAATCTAGGAATACCTCCACGATAAACAATAAAATGAAAGAAAGTATATCAAACATCAAAGTGTTTTAGTTACATGCATAAAGACCATCTATAGCACCCATTAGAAGAATTGATCTAAGGAAAAGGATTTGTGTGGAAATAGTAAAAATTTGCTACAATTTTAGACTGGATATGACACTAAATAGATTGAAATGGCAAAACAAGATTCATGTAGCTGACTCATATAGTTGGGACAATGCTTAGATGATAATGATAAAACCGGTTGAACCAAACAGATATGATTTTGGTTCAATAAAACCATTTCCAAAACCTAGAAATTGCTAACCCTAGACCCTTCTAATGCACATAATTTCCTCAAGACCAGCAGAGATAATGGAATATCAACTTCACTAGGCCTGCCAAGAAAAAGACATCCTAATCTTCTTTCCTTCCCTTTACCTCATAAAGATAAGAAAACAAGAGACCCCTATCTAGCTTCATCTTCTTATGTAAAAAATAATAATAATAATTAAAAAAAAACTGCTTTCTTTTGTAACCTTATCTGTTTTTTTTTTTTTTTTTCTAACCTTCTACTGCTCATTTTGACTACAGTTCAGACTAGACCTACAGTAATAGTTAAATAGCTTGAGAAATCTGGTTTTATCAAACTATTTCCTGCAAGTACAGTAGCCCCACTTATCCACTTATGGCCTGTCCTCTAAGGTGTGGGCATTGTACCCACACAAGACAAATATGAAGCAAATTCTTTCCTGTTCTTCCTCTGTTGAAAACTCTAGATTTGTTCAGTTTCCAATTTGGATTGGACGGATGAGATTACCTGATTTATGAAACATTCATATTTGTGGTCCACTCGATAAGTGTTTCATTGATTAACAACCTGATAGCTAGGGTCCCCACTTCTTTTTCTTAATATATCTAAACAACTCTAAGTCTTCCCTCCCCACCATTTAACCCTGTGATAAGGAGTAGGGCTGTCAATGAGACCGGCCGAATCCTATTGGGATGCATTCAGTATGACTCCAACTGGCTCTGGCTTGTAGATTAATTGGCAACTCGATTTGCGTTATATATAAGCTATGGTGTAGGTTAACCATGAATCAAAATAGGACTGTTTTTTTCATTCAGGTGGTGAGCCAGTGGTTCAATGGTCTGGGTTAAATGAGTTAATTAGTAATATCATAAATTGTATAATTAATTAATTATATAAAGGGCCATTTACTAGAACACCCTCTGTAGTTTTACAAATTTGTTTAAATCTATCCTATAGTTTGTATTTTATTAAAATACCCCTTATAGTTTGCAACCTATTTACTTAATCGACCTTTCATTAAGAACCATTTGTTTTGGCATCTGATAAACTAAGTGGAAAATGTTCAAGGGTTTGGATCTATGATTGTTTATTTAAAAAATACCCCTAAATTGAGTGGAAAATGTTTAAGGGTATGGATTCATGGTTGTTTATTCGAAATATGCCCCTAAATTGAGTGGAAAATGTTCAAGAGTATGGATCCATGGTTGTTTACTCAAAAGTACCTCTAACACTTCTTTATATATAAAACAAAATTGACCAAATAGAGAAAATAGAGTGGTTGCCCCTGTTTTATTAGGGGCAAAAATGGCATTTTTATTTTTAGTTTCTTTTAATTAAATTTATTTGAATGGAGTATGATTAAAACTATCATTTTTTGCTTTCATCTAATGGAAAGTCAATTAAGTAAATTGATTGTAAACTATAGAGGATGTTTTAGTAAAACACAAACCGTATGGTAGGTTTTAGTAAATTTATGAAACTATATGGATGTTTTAGTAAGTGACCCTTGTATAAAAAACAAAAAAGTATTGAAAATTACAGAAAATTAGACATGACTTTAATGTTATATATTCATCATATGTTAAATAAAAGGGTTTGATTATGATACTGTAAAGATATGATATTGGAAAAAATTATAACCAATCAATTAATATCATAAAACTGTTAATCAATCAGGTGGCTTTCATCAAATTTCAAGGGGGTTGTGATTGGTCAAAACTCTTCTGGTATCATGCATTTCCAGCCTCATTGATTTTTCTAAAATAAAATTGATTATAATAAATGGGAATTATTGTCATTAATAATAAAAATAGTTAAAAATACATAACAATAATAATATTAAATGTCTAACTCATGACCCATTTTGTGGGTCCAATGGTTCGACTGGCCAGATCACAGATCACTTGATCATTGATCAAGTCTTTTTATTTTTCATTTTCTTATGTGAATGGTTCATGATGAAATTGACTCAGAAATATGATTGGTGATGGGTCAGGCTCAACAAGGTTGAAATTTACACTGCACCCAATTGCATAGCATAAACCAGGCCAATTCTGTCAGATCCAAACAAGTTGAAAAACCTGAAAGCTCACTGATAACGGTTTCAACTTTCAACTGTTTAACTGCCAAATGCCAATTAGATCGTTCAGGCTGTAAGAACCATCAAAAGAACCAGGAGAAGTGGGTCATTGGTTCATCGGTTCAACCGTAAGGCTCAACCAATTACGACAACATTTACATTTAATTATTTCTATAAGTTTTCGTTGTGTGGATATCAATTTTTTTTTATTTATGCTGTTAACTATTTCATATTTTATCTTGTCCAGTTTCACGTCCCCTCATCACACAGCCACTCTATCAAGTTGTGTTCACGTTCAGATCTGTACTGATTAGAGTTGTCAATGGGTGGCGTCAGGTTTGGGACAGGGTGGACCGGTGGATCAGTACTAATCGAATTATTAATTAGTTCTATAAAATAGATTTAAAAATGAACCAATTATTAATCGGGCCCGATCAGATTAAACCCGGTTATACTTAACATCTATAATTACCTCTGGTAATAATAACTTGAAACTTTATTTTAAATAATATATATAAATAGTAAACTGTTTATATGTTGATTAAGACACATGTTTTTAACCAAAATTATTCTATATATGATAAGAAGTATAGACTTTTAAACATAAAATATAACAAAACCAAGGGACATTTAGGCCTCGTTCGTTTTTCGGTAAGTTATTTACCCGGGTAAGTGTATTTGTTCATTTTTTTTATTTTCTAGGTAAATAAGACAATGATCATTTTAGCCTTAAAAATTCATTATTAAAAGAGGAATTTTTGTTCCATCCAAGTTGTTAGCAACTTTTCCCCACGAGAAAAAGTTATTTATCCACCTGGAGATATTGATACCTAGGAAAATAAATTTTTCTTTACCTCCACATAAATCTGAAAAAAAAAGAACACGGATTTTTTGCCCCCACCCCCTCAAAATCTAAAAACGAATACCCCGTTATATGATATGGAAAGAGTTTTGGCCAATCAAAACTCACCCTTAAATTTTGATAAATAACACCTTATTTGCTATCACGTTTATAATTCCAATTTATTGGTTTATTATTTTTGAATATTATATCTTTTCCATTTCATAGTTGAACCCTTTAACTATATAATGGATCTGGATATCCTAATCAACTTGGGACACCAAGAACTAATCCCGACCCAATTATTAATTATAACAGATATCATAAAACCAAAACCGGTATAATCGGTTTTTTTTGTTCTATCGAAGAAACCTGACCCATCGACAGCTCTAATACTACTGAACCCGGCCCACTGAAATCCCTACTGACTACTGTGTGGTGATTCAAGATCTCGAATTAAGGAATTCGAGCTCCATGCATTGGATACTCTCGACTGGATGAAATGGGATATTAACAACCATTCCTGAATTTTCTTTTCTAGAATATATTAATATAGAGCCCAAATTCCATTTCTCTTTCCTGATGTGAAGAGATAGCTCGGGCCAAAGATTCATTACTATCAGTCTCAAACTGTTGAAACTTTTACCATGTTCATCATTTGTATAGTATTGAGAGTTGAGATGATCATTTTCCCAGTGGGACCTGGTCATGGATGAGTCTCGACTCTTGACTAAACATGCACAAAAGAAGAATCCAAATATAGTGGCCCAGAAGGTTCTATGGCCCCAGAAGCCGAGGCCCAAGTTGCTGCCATATTCTTTTGTCTCTCCTAAAAGACACGCCCATTAGGGGAGCACATTTTGTCTCTTAACTGGCATGGCCATGCCATGATGGACCCTAAATCATGTGATATATAATGTGTTATGAGAGAGAGAATTGAACTATTGCAGCAATTAGAGAGGAGAGATAGAAGCAATTTGTGATTCAAAGCTTCAACCAAACAAATCAAACACAAAGCACTCAATTAGCTCTTTTGACATTGACAACAACCATCCTCTCCATGAAGCAAATTGAGATCATATCGCCCCACAACACCCTGTAGCACATCTCTACCGTGTATTTGGAATATCTCACTGACAGATGTCATCTCAAGCAAATTATAAGATTGGGGTTGCATTCAAGGAATCATGCAAATATGAAAATCCTTCAAAGCCCTAAAGCTAGTACTTGGAAAGAAAGGACAAGATGTCCAAACAGTCCTCTACATTACAATGCCCCATATCAATCAGGACCATTCGATCATTAGCCACCATTGCCCTTTGAACTTCACATGGGCTCACATTCCCAACTCTCATGGTTTTTAACCTTATATATATGGCCCAAAAATTGGATGATAGGGCGATTCAGGGCTTTATGGGACATACTGATCATAAGGACACTCAAATCAATCACTGTATTTGAAAGGCCAAAAGGTTGATCAGAAAGGATTCCAATTGATGATGATCATGCGCATCATTTAGGTTGTACGGTTGTTGGGCTAGGTGGGGCCCAGAGGGTTATTGAAATGGAATGTGTGTACCATATCAGATCACTTCCATTATGTGGAATCTTAAATCTATGCTTATATTATTGGGGTGAAATGGTCACATGTGGTGTATAAGCATGAGGACAAAGGTTTGTGGGGTTCATCCATCACATGTGCTGGAAAAAGTGGTTGTTGCAACCGTCCATGTCTAAGCCAGGATTCTAAAATCCAAAAGGAAAATCATTTTATAATTCAATTATTCAACTCGCACAAAACTAGAGCTTGATAAAATTATCCACCCCCTTTCTTTCCAATAATTGGTATGGATATTAATGCATTTGAAAATTGAGACTAAGGTCTTATTATCAACACAAAGGCTGTGTTTGGTATGAGAGAAAACAATAGAGAAATAGAAAATTGATGGAAAGTTTTTAAGGCTGCATTTGGTTGCAGTGTAATTTTATTTGTACTAGCACAAATGTATGTGAGTACAAATGAAGAAAAAAAAACGTAAATTCTTGTTTAATTTTGTCTTGGGTTTTACTGTATTCTGTTTTATTCCCTAATTTACTTCATTTGTGCTACAATCAAACACAATAAGCTAAAATTTGAAACAAAAATAGGTTAGAATTTACACTCAAATCATTTGAACTGCCATATTTTTGCATCGGTGCAAATTTATTTACATTGCAAGTTTGTAACCAAACACAACTTAAGGCTTAGTTTGGAAGGAGTGAAAATATAAATATGTAGAGTACAAAATTTTGTATTTTGTATGTAATTGTACTGTACATATTTGTATTTGTATTCTTTCCAAACTGGGCTTAAAAGAATTCCACAAATTTTAATTGTTAATAACTTTTCCTCTATTTCAGTTTCTCTCTTATTTTCTAAAAAACCAAACATAACCTAAGGCTCATTTTGAAAGGAGTACAAGTGCAAATTTGTAGAGTATAAATACATACAAAATAATACAAAATACAAGGTTTTACACTCTACAAATTTACATTTATACTCCTTCCAAACTGAGCCTAAGGGTCTAAAATCTTGTTTCACTCACTATTTTGGAGGTAAGAAGGGGGGGATTCTTCTCCATCCCATGGGCTATATAAAGAATGATGATTAGATGTGAATGCTTCATTTGATTAACCTGTTAGAGGCTTAGAGTCTTAAATGGTGTTTGGTCCATAACTTTTTTGTTTTACTTGTATCAATTGACTATCAGTAGAAAATTAAAAGCACATTTGATTTTTCATCACTTAGAACTGATGATAAGTAAGAACCAAATGCCACCTTAATGTGGACCGGTAATAGACACTACTGGGTACTCGACAATATGAATGTTGTTTTGTTTTTCAAAAAAAAAAAACTACTGCATCAGAGAAGTATTGTTTTGGCTGATATGGCAATTGTTTTCATTTATAAAACAAAATCGATGCATGTTGGCAAACACTCCCTAATAAAACACACACAGTCCCTAATTATTTCAAATTCAAAACTGAATTATCTGCTTTTTGGTTGAACTTCTAGTTTGTACATGTTTTATTGGGCCGTTGAAAGTGTTTGCATATAACAATGATGGATTCTTATGGATGACATTTCTGCACGGTTCAAAAATATTTTTTTCAAATGTCACGCTCCCCTTTTTTTAATTTTTTTATTTTTATATCCGTGCTCAAACACCCATTACTTAATATATGAGAGTCCGGATCTTCTGTCAATAAAATACATTCTAACCCTCTACCAATATGATCTCACATTGCATATTTCATATATGGCAGGTCCCACTTTTATGGTGGATTACAGTCTGATGGTGAGATGTAGGGTCTTAAATCAAGTTGGTGAGGGTTGAATTCAAATCTATTGTAAACATTTTTATTTTAGGTGTCTCATATATCCTTTTTTTTTTTATAATCAAACGAAACTTTGATTAATAAAAGGATGAGACATCCATGGACACAGCAGAACAAAGCCACGAAGGGACTGTTTCTAACCATGACCCTTTTACACAGGAAAAGCCAACAAGAAAATGAGCTAAACCATTCGCCTCCCTACACGTATGAGAGAAGATAACTGAAAGAGCTTCTGTTTTTCAGCCAAAATATCAACAAAAATAGGCCAGATCTCACTAGGGGCAGGAGGAATGCTATGGAGAGTTCAAACAATTAACCAATAGTTCAGTCAGAAAAGCAGACGCAATGGCCATGGCCTACTCTTTTGATCCACTTGACACTAGGTAAAAGTATGATTACTTATTAGGTTCGACTATTTTTATTTCAAATTTTAACTTATTTTGTTTGATTACAGTAAATTAAGACATAAAGCAGAAAAAAAGTAAAATCCAAAACAAAATTAAACAAGAATTTTCATTTTTTTTACATTTACACTCTCATGCATTTATATTAGTGCAAATAAAATTGCACTGCAACCAAATACAGCCTAATGTTAATTATGATTAATTAATATCTCTCTCTGTATAAGCTAACTTACCTTAACTTCACATCGAGGCCATAAAAGTTAAATTAGAGTTAACTCCAACTAAACCGTTGTTTTATGATTGGTGGTTGTAGGAATTACTTATAAGCAAATTATAGAAAATTCCCTATGCATATAAATCAGATGGATTCTCTCCCTTTAGCTAAATACCTTGTTCATAGTAACATTAATATTCTATATCTCATATTATTTCTTTGATACTTAATTACTAACAGATGGGTCTCATACAAAACAATTATTTATACTAAAAATTAGCAATTCATGAATGTCTACAATAAAGATTGAAAGAACAGGTAAGATATGTGCTACTAAAATTCCATAAATAATTCAAAATTAGATTGCTTAATTAATCTGATTTTTCCTTTTCATTTTTTTAGACAAGCGATCTTTTAGATTAGTACTATTTGATGGTGTGTTCAAATCCTTCTCTGCAAAGGAATAAAGGTATGTCTGATTTAAACACAAACATCTATCAACTTCTTGGGGAACTACAAAAACTTTCATCCATCAGTTTAAAGCCTCTTTTCTAAGGACTTTTTTGTGGCAAATATGTGTTGGGCAAGGTGGGTCTTCTTGACATTCAACTATCTTAGTTGGTCGGCCTTCATTATGATCTTGGTATATATTTGGTTGTCTAGTATAATGTTTGTCCCTTTTCCCCTTTTTATTGTCTTTGGGTGAGGTAAGATTGTCTTGTATGTAGGGATTTGGAGAAAAGGACGCCATATTTTCCTAGCTTTTGCATTGACAAATAAAAAAGAATTTGTTCTCTTGACTTCATTGTAAAAGAGTTGGGAGATGAATTGTAACTAAGATTTGAATGTTTAGTGGAATGGAATTATCTTTTTTGCTTTAAAAATAATAATAATTTTTGGTCTATAAGCTTGAAGACATGAAAGAGAGAATGTGAAAGATTACATATCACCACCATAAGCATTACATATTGATGCTGCTCAGTTCAACAGGCAAGGAGAAAGATGGAGATTCACCTAAAGAGGCAGTTGAGTCACCTGAGGTTATAGAAACAAGTAAGAGGCCCCACAGTTCATTCTAGGGACGGATCTCTAACACTCAAGTTAGCTGAGGTGCAAAGGTAGAAGCTTGAAAGCCTAGAAGAATAAATGAAATTAAGCACAAAGTGGGCCAAGGTGGCTAGAGCAAGAGAATAGAAGAAAATGAGTGGATAATTAGGTCCTAAAAGCAAGTGTTCCAAATAAGAAAACTTAATCCAAAATCATAAACCAATTAGGGTATAGAAACGCTGAAAATGATTCTTTATATCAAATCTAAGAGAAAATGAAGTTCAAATAAATTTAGTATAAAATTCCTACTCGCACTCACAATTATAGAGAAGCTAGCAAGAAGAATGATCGATGCAGATCGAGGTTCCCGTAGCTACACTTGTTTCACTGGATGAACTAGATTGGGCTTTGCCTCTTTATTAAAAGAATGCATTTAGGCCTGAGCTTGATCTTGAGCCTCCCATAAAGCCCAAAGCCCGGGCCGGAGCTCAAAGCCCAACCTGTAAATTGGGCAAAAAAACATTTTATTGTTATTTTACTCAATAATTAAACTGCATTATTTATTTTGAGTGACCTCAAAACCCAAAAATGTTGAAAAATCTCAATATGGCCTAAAAAAAAAAAAAAAAAGAAAAACAATGAAAAAGCATTTATTGTTAGGGTAGTTCAAACATTACAAACTTGAATCGGGTGTATAGTCTCACACCCAAAAAGAAAACTTTATATTAATTCAAAGAGATAGTGAAAGAATAAAAATGCCCCTTACAAATACAACAAATAAAATAGAACAATTGTACAAAAAGAGACAAAAAGGTAGTATATAGCTTAGATATACAACATAAACATGGTTTCATCACTAATGAATCATCCTATTTCACCAATCCCTCTACCCTCCTCCTCAAACTAATGTCTAGGAATAGGAATAAGCATTAGTTTGTCATCAGGAAATGGATGCCGAGAATGTGTCAGAGTTTTGCTAGAGATCTGCCAACTTAAGACTAGAAGACACGTGAGAAAAGTGATAGAACCAACAAAAATATTGATACCAAATAAAATGAAAATCCACTTCAATGTGTTTTATTTGTTCATGAAATACATGGTTTGAAAGGATTTTGATTGCATTAATATTGTTTGCATAAAAAAGGATCAATGAGGAATATGAAAGACCAAGGTAAAGAGAGCACGAAGAAACACTAATTCACTATAAACAGAAGACACGTGAGATACTCATCATTAGTGGATGACTTAGAACCAATATATTGTTGTTTCTTACACCTCCATGATATTAGAGTCTCCAATGGAAACACACCATCTTGTAGTGAAATGTCTAGTGTTTGGACACCCAACCCAATCAGCATCAGTATAAACCTTGAGATTAAATGGAGAAGAGGAGAAGAAGAAAAGACCATGAGATAGTGTTCACTTAACATATTAAAGAATATGAAGAATTGGTGACATGTGAGGATTTTATGAAGCTGAGACAAATTGATTGACAATCTAAATAGCATAAGAAATATCATGCTTAGTCATTATCAAATATATGTGACTTGCCAACCAAATGTCGATAAGTAGTGGCATCACCTAGAGATTCACCTGCATCCTTAGATAATTTATATTTAAGTTCAATTAGTGTATCAATTTGCTTTTCATCTGTTAATGAGGTCGATTCCACCAAATCAAGAGCATATTTTTGTTCGTTGACAAAATACCCATAGTTAAAATGTGATGCTTCTAACCCCAATAAAACAAGGAACCCAGGTCTTTCATTTTAAATGAATAGCAAAGAGTTTGTTCCAAAGAAGAAATATCATTGACATCATCTCTTGTATTCAAGATATCATCCACATACACAAGTAATAGAGTGATACCATGGGTAGATGATTTACCATGGATCCACATGTCCTACATAATTAAAAGAATGCGATAAAGATCTAGAAAATGTAGATGATTTTTCCATGTGAGAAAAAAGAAAAAAATGTTTTCTAGAAATATAACATTCTGTGAAATGCAAATGCGACGAAGTTTGGGATTATAACAAAGAAACCCCTTATGATCAAGACTATAACCCACAAAATCACACATAGCTTCTTGGAAAGTGGGTTTTATGTGTTCATGAGGAGAGAGGTGAACAAAACAAACACATCTAGACACATGAAGCAAATAAAATTTAGGAGAACAATGAAAAAAACATGCATATGGTTACAATTTTTGTAACATTATGAGGAAAGCAAATTAATAAAAAACATAGTAGTGTTGGTCGCCTCCTCCCAAAAAGAATTAGGTGTATGAATAAAAAAGAATGGTCCTCACTTGAGTTGTCATCATAATATTCCCCCCAAGTCAGAATACTTTTGTCGAGGCAATGAATAGATTTCTCACCATAACAATGAACATCTAAATGTGGGGAGCACTTTTGGTTTCTTTCATTAAAAAATTCATCCATGTGTATTTGGTGTAGCCATCAATGAAAGAAGCAAAAATTTATATCTAAGTCTGGGAACAACAAGAGATGGCCAAATATCATAATGTATAATATGAAAAGGTACATTACTATGCTCAGAATTAAAAGGAAAAGGCAACACATGAATTTTGCTTAAACAACAAAATATGCAAGTTTTATTAATATTCTAAAAAAATTCTTAGAAACTAAGCATCTAGATTGAAACAAAAAAAAAAATCAAGTTTATTACCAAAAGGATGTTTGAAATGTCTATGCCAAGGGGGCTATAAGTTATTTCTACAAATAGCTTTAGAGTTCAAAGAAATTGATAATAATTTGATTTCTACAAAATATTTGACTATCCAAAATCCAAGGCAAACAATCACCCCAACCTATGTTCCTTCCCCTTCATTGTTCTAGTTTGTATGTCCTATATAAAATAATTATCACAAGAAAAGAAAACAACATCACCATCATCAACTAACTAACCAACCAAAAATCAAATTATAAAACTAAGAAGAAAGGTAAATAAGTATAAATCATTGTATCCAGTTATACTAAGTTTCTCTCCATTTGAAGTAACCATGTGTTTATTGGATGGACGTTTAAGTGACTGACTAAATTCAAGGTATGTCATTGTCATGTGATTGGAGGCATTAGAGTCTATAATACAAATGTATCACCTTTCAATCCAAAAGAAGAAGAAATCATAGAATCATCATCCTAACTATCTGTTGTAGCTTGACAAGCTTTCAGCCTACTCTTCTTAGTTCCTTGGTTTTGGCCAACCCTTAGGTGGCCTAGTGAGACATTTAATAATTACATGTTTGTGTTGTTTGTAATAAATACACAAGTTCTTCTTATAGTGAAAAGCAACATGTCCATATTCCCTACATTCATAGCACTATATCTTTGATAGGTCCTTCTGTTTGGAAAGTTTGCTAAAAAATAGTCTCTATTTCTAAATCTAATCTCCTGTGCATAGTTGACCGAGTCAATAAATGAGTTTTTTCTCCAAGCAACTCTATTAAAATATTGTCAAGAAGAGTGCTTCCCCTAATAAGAATATTCAACCTATTAACTTCACACTTGGGCCTTAGATGCATTAAGAAATGCATAACTTTCCTATTAGTGAAGTGTTCCTTCAAGACCACAACACAGCATACAGAAGAGGTCTCACCAATATGCACCAATTCATATTAAAACCAAAGATTTATAAAGCTAGCATAGTACTCTTAAATCTTCTTTTCCCTTAGTTGTAAGAGAATATTTCAGTTTTGATTTGGTATTGACAAGAAAGGTTGAACTGCAAATATCCCTTTTTTTCCTTTTATGTCAACATTTCCTTAGTAATACAGAAACCCTACATAGCTATAGTAACATCTGTAGTGATGAAACTAAGGATCCAAGAAACCACTTTGGCATTGTTGACTTTCCATGTTTGCAATTTCTCAACATCCTCACTATCATGTTTCTTGTTTGTACCATCCACCAATTCCCAACAATCATTCCCTTCCACATAAAACTGAAAGCAACACTTATACAAAGCGTAGTTCATTCCATCAAATTTAACCGGTAGAAAATCTGATTTTTCTGTCACTATTTAGAGAATAAGAAGTGATATTGAAGCAAACAAGGGAGGAAGTTCAAGTATGACAATGGTTTCAAACGCAAGAAAGCTAAGAAACTTAGACTATTGGACCAAGTGAGGGATCAAAACCCTTTAAATCCAACTTAGATTGCAATGAAAATTTGTGATGATGAAAAAGGCGGCTTGAAGTTTCTAATTTCAACCCTAATAGATCAATTAAATGAAAGAACACAAAGAAATACCTACTTGACTGGCATCTTTCACTGGAAAAAATGTGCCTTCTTGTTTAGATCGGAACTGCTTCAAGATGACCACAAATGTTGATGCAAATAGACGATTTGGAAGCCCTAAATCTTGTTCTTATGAAAGAGAAAGAAGTCCAAAGTTCAAGGAAGAGAGGATTGAGCCTACTCTGATACCATGTTAGAGTAGTTTGAATGTTACAAACTTAAATCAGGTGTATAATCTCAGATCCCCAAAAAGAAAACTTTACACTAATTCAAAAGAGGTAGTGAAAGGACAAAAAATAAAACTCTTACAAATACAACAAATAAAATAGACAATTGTACATAAGAAAGAAAGTATAAGATAAAAGTATACAACTTAGATATATATACAATATAAACATGGTCCCACCATTGATGAATCATCCTATTTTTCCGATCTCTCTACATATATTACATGTTTTTTATTATATAAAGTATGTATATTATAGAAAAATTTATTGGGGTTAAGTTTGGGCTCGAACTAGGCATGTTTGAAAAAGCTCAAACCCAACTTAAAATAATGGGCCTAGTGTTTTCGGCTTGACCTGTCGGGCTACCTAACATGAACAAGTTTACTCGTAGCAGTGATAAGGAATCTGGCTGCGATGAGACCATATCTAGTGGTGATAAGCAAAATAGTTGTAATGCAACAAGGATGAGAATAAAGTGAGATAAAAGTAAGCAATGATGAGTGAAAACTCATCCCATCAAGCTATGAAATCACACTAGTGTGTGATTAAAAGACCCTTGCATAGGTTGCAATGAACACATACCACTTATCATGCTAACCTTACTTACCAAGACTTTTGTGGCATCTAAACAAGCACCAATGTTCTAGTCGTCATACTTTCTTGCCAATTACTAGCATTCTGTAGTTATCTTCCAATATGCAATGGCCATAAAACCGACCCACTAGTGGATATCTCATTAAGCAATTTCTTAACAACCAAATTGCATATAAGACGTTATTAGCCACCAGCTTTCCTTTTAGTCTTATGCTTATCTATTTGTGTCAACCATCTTTTTGTTTAACTATTTTGGTAGAATGTTTTATGCATCAAAACTATAAAGTAACGTTCTCTTCACATTATATAAACTATGCCAAGCTTTGTAACATACACCTTTTAAATTTGAATACAACTTACGTTTCCTTTGCCTTCAAAGTGTTTCATACCTTCTTCTATCTCTTCCCGTCTCTTGTTGATCTCGTTATACAGCCACAAAGAACCTTAAAACCTTACCACCATCAACCTATGTAGAGATTAAGGTCACTAGGCCTTGTCAAATTATAAAATTAGAGGTTCAATGTAGCTGTAGTTTGTAACCCTCCATGAACCTTTCTTCGTTAAAGGACTACCGACCACACCAACAATAAATTGGCCTACTTTGAGAATAAATAAAAGACAAATTAACTTTAATTCCTTACACCAACTATTTGGAGTAATTTCAGCTAAAAACTACTTAAAATCAATGATATCCAAAAGATTCTATTTTATGCTTGACTTTAATATTATATAATCCATTTAATTTTAAGTTTGTAAATGATTCATTTTGGTTACTTTTTATCCATAGGAAACTTTTGTTCCAATATCAATTCCCATATTTTTATAATAATGTTCAAGTAAAACATCTACACCATCTTTCTAAATATAGGAAAATCTAATATTGTCAATAAGTAATATAAAGGAAAAATATTTTCTAATATTTTTTTAATTTTGATTTCCATTGCATCAACAATATTTTTAAATTTTAAACCATTTCTATATTTTACAAAACATTCACTAATTATATATATGCATTAACTAAATACAAGATGTTAGGTAACAAATACTTGAAAATAAATTAGTCGTATCATAAAAGGTTGTAAAAAATTGTTTATACAAGTTGCAACTTCCCAATCATCATTATTTATAAAATCATGGGCATTTTCTCATTATGAAAATTAGTAAGAATGTCTTTATATGAAAAGTAACTATCCAACACAGTTTAGAACTTCACCTATGTTGATCATTTCATACAATTTTTTATATTTTATCCCATATTTATTACATAAATATTTAAATTTGTATTTTCTTGTTCCAAAAGTTCTAATAGACATAATAGAATTTCTAATTTAAAAAACATGAGGTGAAATAATATTTAAACTTTCTTGTACACAAATTTAAAATGTGACATGCACATTTAATATGAAATAATTTTCTATTTAAAAATGATTTTAATTGTAGATTTAAAATATTTATAGCTGAATTGTTATTACTAGAATTACTAAAACTAATAAGAAAAAAATAATAATTTTCAATATCATAAGTATGTAAAGTATTTAAAATATTTACAATAATTGTTAGGTAAGCATGTGGCCATTCAAGTATTGTAAAACTTAAAATTCTTTTTTGTAACAGTCATGATTCATCAATAAAATGCCCCTATGACACATATATAATTAATATTATATTTGGAATTCCAAATATCATATGTAAGTGAAATTTTAGTATTAAGATTTGACAAAGTAAAATTAAAATTTTTTTTATATGTATAAAAAATTTAAAGCATATGCTTTATTGTATTTGTATAAATGTTTTTAAATTTGGGATTAATAAATCATTATAAAATTACTAGTTCTTACCTCATTATTTCTTGTGAATATTCAAAATTACTAAAAAGCCCATTCTCAATTTGTGATTAATTTTCATTATTTTTTCCTCAAATTATTGGTCGTGTGTTTAGCCAAATGGCTAGTACCATCTTTGCTATTACAACTAAAATCATTCCTATGTTTTATGCAAATAGATTTTTCCATTTCCTTCAATATACGTCCAATATGGGGTGTATCGTATTGGTATCAGATTAGGGTGATACGAGATATGTTACAAATGGAAATGTATCTTGTAAATCATGTGTATCGGACCGATACAAGTGCATATCGACTCATATCACATTGTATCGGTCGATATGCACCGATACCGATCGATACACAACCTCTTCAATTAACAATTCAAATGTTGTTAATAGCGTGATTTGAACCTGGCCAGAACACTACTCGTGTGGTGTGTGAGCCTTACGCTATCTGTCAAACCACTTTACCATGCCATGCATTGTGAAATTTAACGAAATAGCAAAATTGTATTAATATCTATCCAAATAAAGAATCAATATGTATGTTTAACTACCTCAATTAAAAATTAAAGTAAATAATATTTAAAATTAGTATTTTATAAAAAAATGGAATAAAAACTCTATTAATTCTATATTTACATCAAAAGGAATAAAAAAATTATTTATATCAAAATATGATTTTAATCTCAAAAAATTTATACAAAAAAAATATTAATAGTAGAATAATTACTTTTCTACTTAAAATTTATAAATTTGCACATGATATATATCTTTCAAATTTTATATATTTTTATAATTATTAATTAATATTTTAATTTACATTAAATGACACCATACTTATTATTTACAAAAAATAAAAATATGTTTGCAAAATATTCAAGAATATAATATTAAATTGAATTTATCAAATCCACTAATCTACATTTATATGAAAATTTGATTTTTAATTTCAAAAAAAAATGATACAAATAAAAATTTTAGTAATGAAATAATTATTTTAATAATTAAAAATTATGAATTTGCATATGATATATATCTTAGAAATTTTAACCAATTTTATATTTTTAAGTTAAAATTATATATTTTTTATAAATTATTAAATGGTAATTTAATTTATATTTGAGAATTTAATATTTGCTTAACTTTTTTGTTAAAGTTAAAATGTAAAAATAGTAAAATTATATATTTTTTATAATTTATTAAATGGTAATTTAATTTATATTTTGAGAATTTAATATTTGCTTAACTTTTTTGTTTTTTTTTATATTTTAGTTATTCCAACATTTTCAACAGTTACTAATTGTGTCCCGATATATCACACTTTATATAAACCATTAAATTATGATCTTTTTACATTTAAATGACATTTACAATCATATAAAATTTGTAAATATTGTTAGTAATATATAATTTTAGGATTTATTTGAATTTTCTACTATATTTATGTGTATCTTGATTTTTCGTCTGTATCCATACATATTCAAAGCGTATCCCGATATATCTCTTAAAATTGTCTTTTCCGATACTTTGAACCTTGCTTCTACCATAGCGAGATTAATAGTTCATGAGGAAACACCATAAAATAAAAAGAAACTCTACAGATGAGAATGAAGACCCAACTAGTGTTTTAATCCCATGTTTGACCCGGCTAGTTGAAAAGTTGATTGGGTTACAACATAGGTTTAGGTTAACTTCTAACTCGCTATATTTAAAAAAAAAAAAACCCCTATTTGGTTCAATTAATGACCCATTAACCTGAATGGTTGAACCACTGACTTGTTTAGTGGTTTTTTGGTTTTTTTTTCTTTATATTATTTTTTTTTTTTTGAAAATTCATATAATGATGGCATTATATGAATTGATCCCTTGGCCCATATGATCAAATTACTAACTAGGGGTGGAGTAAATTGTCCTAACTGAACTTAAATATTTAGGGGGTGTTCTACAATATGAATGTTTTGTTTCTGTTTTTGGAATTGTGACATCAAGGAAAAAAAAACATGTTCTTGAAGTCTATTTTTGTTTTTAAAGGAAAAAATTTAGTTTCACTCCAAAAACAATACATGTATTCGAAACCAAAAAAAATATTGGTTTTTAAAACAAAAACAAGTTTTCCAGTATAAAAATTATATGATTTATGGAACATAGTGTTGAATAATCAAATGAAAACATGTTTATGAAACAGGATTCAAGAACTTTTTTTTTTGTTTCAGTTTTGAAAACAAAACACATACAAACACAATCAAGAACATGTTTTTTGTGTTTTTATTTTAAGAAACAAGCTATTTTCAAATAAAATGGTTTTGATTTGTTTTTGGAACCGCCAACAAGAAAAACAATTCATGTTATAGAATGCCCCCTCAGCAAACAATGATTTAAAATTTGTTCATTGATCCAAGTAATTTAATGAGTGAACCAAATAAACCATCCAATTTAAACCCTTTAACCCACAATCAGCTGGCTTCCTATTTGGACATATGATTATATGAGGGGTTGTTTAATAATAGCTGAAGAAGTTGGATTGAGATTTATGGTTTTATCTTTAACTTTAGGCTCTCTTTGTGTTATAGTATAATTTGAATTGAATGGAAAATTTTGCCTCCATTTAGTTTTGTATCCATTTGCTTGTAATTAAGACTTGAGAATGACCCCTCTTACTAAGTATGGGGCTAGTATTCCAATGTTTAAAAAAAGGGAAATTGCATATTAGTACATTGTACTTTTGGCCTAGTCTCACTTTGGTCCCCAAACTTCAAAACGTGTCAATCTAGTACCTAAACTTCCAAAACATGCCAGTTTAGTCCATGTCGTTAGCATTCTATCAATTGTTGTGCTACTTAAAACTTTTGAAAATGTCAAAATTACCCTTTGATGCCATTCATCATTATCTTCAACAATAGATCGGATTTTGACAAATTGGCTTTCTATATTGACTTCTAAGAGATTTGGGCATTTGGATGGTTGATAAAGAAAATTACATGATACCTGAATTTGTGTCCTTTCACATGCCATTTAATGGCGGTTAACAATTTTGTAATAAATTGGTATGATTTGGAAGTTTAGGTGTTGGGTTGACACATTTTGAAGTTCGGGGACCAAAGTGAGACTAGACCCAAAGTATAGGGTACTATTTTGAAATTTTCCCTAAAAAAATCATATTTTTATTTTCAATGAATCTTTTCTTTTACTATAAAAGAATTTTGATTTTTTCATGAATACTGATAAATTTTGTTTGACACCCATTTTTTATGGGTAAATTTAAGTTATTATTTTATTTGATATATAAATTTATTATTTAATTTAAGAGATTAAATCAAATTTTATTTCAAATAACAACCCACTTTATGGATCCTACATTATTTAAAACGAGTTTTGCTTTTTTCTTTATAGTATAGGTAACTACCACTAACTTTTTTTTAAGAGCAGAGGTTACTATTGTTTGAAGCTCAAACTTTTTTTAGAGGATAGGCACATGTCTAAATAAGTTTTTATTTTTATTTTTTTATGAAAGTGAGAGTAATCACTTTTGATATACTCTTTCTTCAGAAAATAAGAGCCACTTGTAAAGTCTCTAGTTTGAGGGCATTTCCTTATATATACATTAGATTTGACTTTTGTTTGATGCAAAATTTGTTCTTTTAGTCTCATTTGCACATGTTGGCCGTGCAAATTTTGCTTCTTGAAAACTTATGCAAATTTACACCACTTTCTTCTTACCTCAATTTTCTCTCCTACAAGGTTGACACCACACCATCTTGCTTCCTACCTCACTCCGAAACACATAAGCTTCCTCCTATATCCATTCTCTTTCATATGATTTGGGGACTACATCATTTTACTATCTATTTTACTTTTTACAAACAAATAAGACAAAATCAAATTTGAAGCAAAAATAAACTAGATGTTACACTCTGTTATGATCCATTTGTCCTATGTTGGTAGTACGGGATGCTAATGTGAGGTATGCCACATTGATAGTATGGGATGTTGTTGTGGGGTATATATGTGCTTGGGTTCCCTCCCTCTAACAACTAACTTTTAGGGGTGAGTTCTCGTAAGGCACATAACAAATGGTATCAAAGCCTACACTATGCCTCCCAGTTGTAATTGTGTGGTGCAGATGGTGACGTTGGTATTGTAATGTTTGGCTGGGACCAGGTGGACTAGTGCAAAGCTATCCTGTTTGGGTGCAGGGACTATGAAGCACGGTGGAATGTTACGATCCATTTTCCCATGTTGGTAGTATGGGATGTTAATGTGAGGTATCCCACATTGGTAGTGATGAGGGCGGATTTGGCCCTCCAGTGAAATTGTGACACTTGGCACCTCATGCAAGCCAAGTGCAGCCTCTTGACAACTGGGCAGCTCGGCATAGCTCACCACAGGCAGTTCGGTTGAGCTTGCCACAGCTCACCACAGGCAGCTCGGCAGAGCTTGCCATAGCTCGCCACAGGCAGCTTGGTAGAGCTCGCCACAAGCAGCTCGGCATAGCTCCCCCCCCCCAAGCAGCTCGCCACTTGCAGGGTAGCTCAGTACAAAAGAGCAGTTCGGCATATCGTAGGAAGATCTCCTGCCTGACAACCATACCTGACAGATCCGGAGACTTGCGCCCACGTCTCTCACTAGGCAGCACCGTGCCTGCCAGCCCTGAGAGTTGTCCCTTGCCTGGCAGAGCCGTACTCTATGACAGCTGCCTGCACCTGCCACCTCAGCTCTGGCAGTAGCGGTTGCGACAGAGAGACAGAGGCTGCTACGCTTGATTTAACAAGACACCACTATATAAGGACTCTAACCCCCAAAGACAAGAGGGATGGAAAAAATGGAGGTAATCCCTACTCTCTAGCTCTCTCATTTCTCCAATACCATCTTCAAGCTCTCTACAATCAGAGTGCTAACTTAAGCATCGAAGAGTCCCCACCAGGTAAATACCCCCGGGTCCCCTGCTTCAGTTCTCACAGGTTCCTCAACTTCCGCCGCCTACAAAGAGGAGGAAAAGATGGAGTTCTCGTAGGTTCCTCAGCTCCCGCCGCCTACAAAGAGGAGGAAAAGATGGAGTTCTCGCAAGTCCTTCAGCTCCCGCGCTTACAAAGAGGAGGAAAAGATGGAGTTCCCGCAGGTCTCTTGGCTCCTGCCGCCTACAAAGGAGAGAAGATCACCTCATGTAGAGGGCAGTCAGGTTGCACTACACCAGGGAGCTCCACCATTCTCTAAGTCATAGGCCTCCTAGGAGCAGAGCAAATGATGAGTCAACCAAGGTAGCTCACCATCAGGGAGCTCGGCATAGCTCTTCCCTAGGCAGTTCGCCATCAGGGAGCTCGGCACAGCTCTCCCCCAGGCAATTCACCATCAAGGAGCTCGACAAAGCTCTCCCCCAAGCAGTTCGCCATCAGGGAGCTCGGCATAGCTCCCCCACCCCCTAGGCAGTTCACCATTAGGGAGCTCGGCATAGCTCTCCCCCAAATAGTTCACCACCAGGGAGTTCCACCATCCTCTCCTGGGAGCAGGTCAAATGACGAGGTACTTAGCCAAAAAAAAAATTGGTATGCGACTAGAAATGGTTGCATCAATTGGCGCCATCTGTGGGAATACGCTACAAAAAGCTAAGTTCTCATCCTACAAAAGTTAAGTTCTCATCTAACAAAAGCTAAGTCCTCTTCTCCCAGAAAGATAAGCCCTCACTTTTTAGAAATTGAAGCTCATGCTTTATAGTTTACATTTTTTATGAACTCAAAGACTATGCAGGGAGCTAACATACTAAGTAACTTTACTTTCAATTCGGATAAAGCCTCATCAGTCCTCTTCGCAAGGTCCCCCCTACAAAGATGAGATCTTCATGGCTTCCGTGGGAGTTGGCGGCCAATAGACTACATAGGCGCCCTTACTGGTCGAGCCTTCCAAGGCTCCCGTGTGAGCTAGTAACCTAAAGTTAGTAGTGCTGCCCCCGAAGGTCGAGCTCCTAGTAGCTTCTTGTAGGAGTGGGTGACTGGCATTACAAAGCTGATGCAGTGCAATCACAGGTAGCTTGGCACCCGGTTAGCCCGACACCTCACTGGTAGCTCGGCACCTAGTCAGCTCGGCACCTCACTGGTAGCTCAACACTTGGTCAGTTTGGCACTTTACAGGTAGCTCGGCACCCAGTCAACCCGACACCTCACTAGTCAGCTCGGCACCTCACTGGTAGCTCAACACCTGGTCAGTTCGGCACCTCACAGGTAGCTTGGCACCCGGTCAGCCTGGCACCTCACAGGTAGCTCAACACCTAGTCAGCTCGGCACCTCACAGGCAAAGCCTACGGGCCACATTACTGCTTAAGATCCAGTCGCCTCTTCGGCACGGGCAAAGCCAAAAAAGAGTGGACCACGAGTCGCTCCCAAAGCCTACGGGCCACGTTACTACTTAAGACCCAGTTGCCTCTTCGGCATGAGCAAAGCCAAAAAAGAGTGGACCACGAGTCGCTCCCAAAGTCTATGGGCCACATTACTACTTAAGACCTAGTCGCCTCTTCGGCACGGGCAAAGTCAAAGAAGAGTGGACTACAAGTTGCTCCCAAAGCCTACATGCCACATTACTACTTAAGACCAAGTCGCCTCTTCGGCATGGGCAAAGTTAAGAAGAGTGGACTACGAGTCGCTACGGGCGACATTATTGCTAAAAACCTAGTCTTCCTTAGCATGAGCAAAATCAGCAAAAATGAACTATAAGTTGCCCCGAGAGCCTAAGGGCTACACTACTGAACTAGCGGAGACCTCCTCACCTTACGGGCAGCTCGCCACTTGCAGGTAGCTCCCCACATACAAGCAACTCCCAAAGCCTAAAGAATTGGATCAGCACTTACTAGCTCGTCGACTCACGGGCCAAAAGAAGAAATCTACTCCCTTTGCTGAGTTACTCTTAGCTCGAGAGTGGGGGGCAAATGATGAGGGTAGATTTGGCCCTCCAATAAAATTATGACACCTGGCACCTCATGCAAGCCAAGTGCAGCCTCTTGACAACTGGGCAGCTCGGCATAGCTTGCCACAGGTAGTTCGACAGAGCCTGCCATAGCTTGCCACAGGCAACTTGGCAGAGCTTGCCACAGCTCGCCACAGGCAGCTCGGTATAGCTCACCACAGACAGCTCGACAGAGCTTGCCACAAGCAGCTCGGAATAGCTCCCTTCCCTAAACTGCTCACCATAGGCAGCTCGCCACTTGCAGGGTAGCTCGGTACAGAAGAGCAGTTCGGCATATCGCAGGAAGATCTCCTACCTGACAACCGTACCTAACAGATCCACAGACCTGCACCCACATCTCTCACCAGGCGACACCGTGCCTGCCAGCCCTAAGGGTTGTCCCTTGCCTGGCAGAGCCGTACTCTGCAACAGCTGCCTGCACCCGCCACATTAGCTCTAGCAATAACGGCTGCAGCAGAGAGACAGAGGCAGTTATGCCTGACTTGACAGAGGCTGTTATGCCTGATTTGACAGGACACCACAATATAAGGACTCCGACCCCCAAAGACAAGGGGGATGGAAAAAGTGGAGGTAATCCCTGCTCTCTAGCTCTCTCATTTCTCCAATATCATCTTCAAGCTCTCTACAATCAGAGTGCTAACTTAAGCGTCGGAGAGTCCCCGCCAGGTAAATACCCCTGGGTCCCCTGCTTCAATTCTCGCAGGTTCCTCAGCTCCCGCCGCATACAAAGAGGAGGAAAAGATGGAGTTCTTGCAGGTCCCTCAGCTCCCGCCACCTACAAAGAGGAGGAAAAGATGGAGTGCTCGCAGGTCCATCAACTCCCGCCGCTTACTAAAGGAGGAAAAGATGGAGTTCCCGTAGTTCCCTCGGCTCCCGCCGCCTACAAAGGAGAGAAGATCACCTCATGTAGAGGGCAGTCGGGTTGCGCTACACCAGGGAGCTCCACCATTCTCTAAGTCATAAGCCGCCTAGGAGTAGGGCAAATGATGAGTCCACGAAGGTAGCTTGCCATCAGGGAGCTCGGCATAGCTCTCCCCTAGGCAATTCGCCATCAAGGAGCTCGACACAACTCTCTCCCAGGCAGTTCGCCATTAGGGAGCTCGGCACAGCTCTCCCCCAGGCAGTTCGCCATCAGGGAGCTCGGCATAGCTCTCCCCTAGGCAGTTCACCATCAGGGAGCTGGAGATAGCTCTCCCCCAGATAATTCGCCACTAGGGAACTCCACCATCCTCTCCTAGGAGCAGGTCAAATGACAAGGTACTTAGCCAAAAAATAAAAAATTGGTACATGACCAGAAACAATTGCATCAAGTAGTATGGGATGTTGTTATGGGGTATATATGTGCTTGGGTTTTCTCACTCTAACAACTGGCTTTTAAGGGTGAATTCTCCTAAGGCATAGTTTGGAAGGAGTACAAATATAAATTTATAGAGTACAAAACCTTATATTTTGTATTATTTTATATGTATTTCCAAATTGAGCCTAACGCACATAACAAATATTTGTTATCGTCCCAATAGGATGTAATGTGAATTCCGTAGGGAGACGAACACCTCCAAGAGATAAAAATCTCAATTATAAAAGATAAGTCTCATAATATCTTAATTGAGAAAAAAAATACAACTATTTTAAGACTCTGAAACTAATTTCTAAAATCTTGGTCCCAACATTAACCCACGTATCCTACTTAAACTCAATCACTATCCCCATAATTTCCCAACATGACCCAACTACTTACACTCAACTTATGACTCTTAATTGACCCAAAGTAAATATTTCTCCACAAAAATCTCAACAACCGACCCTTATAAGCCCCAATGACTCCCCCAAGTTACTCTTATTACTTTGACCCATGGGCCCGTTAGTGGGTCCGTGCCACACTCTCATGCATCTACACAACCAATGAAAATGAAATTTGCACAACAAACAAATTGAATCTTAGTAGAGAAAATAGTCATATAATAAAATATTTGAGAGCATAACCATCAACACACCATACATTTAGGTGTTGTTTGGTGCTACTTGAAATGTTGCCACATCAGCACCATCAAGGCATTTTGAATTGAAATGGCAATTGTTTGATCAACTACATTGAATTAGAATAGTTGGAAAACATTTGTAGTAGAAATACAAACTAGCGGCATAGGGAGAACCCCTACATTAGAAGAAATGGCTCAATAACCTGGCTCTAGTTTGCATCCCTCGTGGCAATGTAGACATATATTCTAGTGTATTGCATACTACCAAAATGCATAAACACCATTAAATCATCCCGTATGATTAGAATAAAGATTTTTTTTTTTGGGTTCTATGTTTTTAAAACCATTAAATTTGCATCTAAATGTTAATCTATGTATAATAATGAGTCAATCGTCATAAAACAATTGACTTTAAATTTGACCATTGGACAAGAATTTTCGAAGATTGAACATAAATGTATTTTTAAGTAAACATTAAATGTCAATACCCCGGCCATTTGATAACAGCTTAGTTCAGTGCTTGAACTGAATGATTTGTATTTTGTCTTTTAGTGAATAAGTTATTAGGCTTTAAGGCTGAAGTTGAAGCTAAGCTGAAATTGGGTTGAATAGTGCATAGACCTGTTCATGGGCCGGGTGGCCCGATGGCCCAGCCTGGCCCCCGGACGGGCTTGAACGTGGTTATAGGCCCGCAGGTTTAAAATCAGGCCAAAAATCCCGGCTCACAATAAATTTGAGTCGGGTTTGGGTTTTGTCAAAATAGTTCGGCCCGACCTAATATTAGACTTAAAGTGAGTAATGTGATTATGTCCATTTGAACAATTTTTTTGATTTAAGAATGTAAAACTATGTTTTAAAATATAAAAGAAAGGGGAAAAAAACCATATTGTAGGCTCATTGTTCATTTAAATAGGAAAAAAACTATCTAAATTTTTAATTCTAATTTGAATAAGGAAAATTGTTTTTTTAAGTAGGTCGGGCTTTAGGCTTTTTATCAGAGCCGGGCTCAGGCCCAAATTATAAGTCCATTGGTCGGGCCAGGCTCGGGCTCGAGCCTAGCATATTTCCCTTAACGACAGACCCAGCCCATGAACATGTCTAATAGTGCATACTCAAAACTTTATTATTTAATCATTTTATTCACTAACAAACAAACCGAGTAAGTGATTCAGTTCAGTTATTTCAGTTGTTATCATGCCTTGCCTCTTGAAACGGTTTGAGCCTGAAATATCAACTTTAAAAAAATGTTAATGGTACCATACACCAAAATGGGATCTAAAAAGCAAAAGCTCTATACATGAATGGCATCCAACCCTACATTATGAATATCTCTGATCTCGATATTCCTGATGTGTAGTGCCAGATACCGTATGTGCAGAGTTTTTCATTTGCAGGAAATTCAATTCACGAAACACAACTTAAGTCATTGAGAAACAGGCAAGTGGCGGCAACCCACTTAATGACTTACCCACTAAAAGAGACAAAGCAATAAGTCAGCCAATTCAGTCACTTCAGCCATTATGAGAAGGCCCCAAGGCTCAAACCTGAAAAAAATTAAGCAATTTGACAGCTGGCTTTTCAAGAAGGTTCCACACCAGAAGATGGTTGCTGTTGAAGAAGATACTGAAAACAGCCTAGAGGCTGGATCGGTTTATGGCACAGTCCACGCAGCTGAAATCCTTTTCCTCCCTCGTCAATAATCCATGCTATTCACAACTATACACATCTGTACTAGATCATCTCTCATGGGCTCTTGGCTTCCACTTAAATGGAGAATAGCTTGGGCTGTCTTCCAAGCATCAATAAACTATTAAATTATTTGAAAGGAACCCCCTTCCCCATGTGCCAAGTAGTACCGATAACATACATCCCCAACCCACCAACACAATTATCTCTCCTTCATTCCAGGCCGTAGAATTAGAATCTTCTTATGTTAGACCTATTCATGGGTATTTTTGTAATTTAATTATTAAATATTTGAACCCGAAAATTATATTAAAATGGGCAGTCAGTAAAAAAAACAGCCGTGAATGACTGAGCTCGTGTTTCTGAGTTTCTCTCCCTGTAGGCTGTAGGCTGTAGGCTGTAGGCTGTAGGCTGTAGCCCTTTTTCTTGACCTTAATTGAAGAGAAAACATTAATTAATTTACTATTTTAATATTTTAATTTAATACTATTTTATAAATATTCTCCTTTATTTTCGGTCTCCTTGTCCGGAGCGTCTGAGAGCCCTCACTACTCACTGTCTCACTCTCTGCAACTGAAGCTCCATTAATGGCAGAACCGTAAATACCCTCTTTAATGGATCGTTCTCCTCCCCAGAAACCCTAATTTCCGTCTTCTCTTCTGAAAACCCATGTCATTTCTGGTGTTTCGTTTCCGCTTCGACGGTTCAGTCCTTCGATCTCTCCACTGAAATCGTTATTTTATCTTTTTCTGTTTTTTTCCTTTCTAATTACTTTTGCTTTTTAGTGGCGGAAGAGACGTAATGTAGAAGGTTTAGTGACTACTCTGGTACAGCTTAGTGCTTGTTTCTGCTTTTGTGTTATCCATGCTTTTTCCTTTTTAGAAGTGTAAGCGTGCTTATTCTATAAGCTCTCGTCTTTTGTCCTTCCGGTTAAGTTTCTTTCATGGTGTAAATGTGAATGTCAGAGCTCCGTTGATTCCTTACGTGGGTGGCCAGTGGTAAAAAACCATAGCTTTTTTCTTTCCTTTTTTTACTTGGATTTGGGATTTTTTAATGGCGGGAATGTGAAGAGAGGAGATTTGTAAATTGGGATTCCTTTCTTGTGGATTGAGCCGGAAAAAAATCGTAGCTTTGTTCGGATTTTATGCGGGTTCGGTTGCTTTCGTGACAGCAAAATGTAAATAGTAGTTTCGGAGATAGGATCACTTGAACTTGATTTCTCTGGTAAAACACCCAGCTTTCTCATATTATTTAATTGTAAGAAGCTTTGGGTAACAGCCCAGAAAGTGTAGAAACCATAGTTTTCTAATGCTTTTTCTCTAGTTCCAGTTCTTTGATGGAAACAGAAAGCCCATAACTTGTGGTTTGATACCTTATTTGACTGTAAAAAATTCGAAGGCATGTTTTTTTGCTGGTTCCTCTGGCTGGAGCTTCTCTGGTGCAAAACATCTTAGTTTTGGTAATATTTTTTGTTTTCTTTCTTTCAACAGTTCCCTGGTCTAAGAGCTGAACTTCTCATTAGTTGTTTGTGATCTTGCTGAACCATAGTTTGAGCTCTATATATATATATATATATATTTAATTCTGGTGTTTAAATGTCTCTTAAAACTTTTACTGCCCAGACCCCACCTTTTTTTGGTGGGTTTCTGCAATTATTCGTCTGCACGACACTGCTTGTTTCCTTAGAATCTGATCTGGGTGATTGAAGATAATCTCTGCTATCATCTCTCAAGTGTAACCATGTGTTGTGTACTTGTGTATTAATATTATATTATATTCCATCTGTTTTATGTCCTTCTGCAACTAGAGCTCATGTAATGGCAGAAAATAGTTTTTTTATTCACACTCTGGCGTTCTTTCTTGTTTCTTCTCCTCTTATTGCATTATACTTTTTCTTTCATGCTATTTTTTTGTGACTTCTGCTACTTTTTTTATCCTGGTGAAGGAAAGTAAGCTTTGCCATTCTGTAATCCTTCTGCAGTTATCTTAACACTAATTCTGTTTTTCTGTTATCTGTATTACAGTTGCAGACTTGGAAGAAAGTCAAGAAACAGATCTTGAGTTACTGCAATTGCCATTCCATCGATGAAAATGATAGCGATGAAGTCATGTAAAGTTTTAGTGCTTTTTAGCCTTTTTGTTTTTGCGAAGGCAGCAGAGGTTTACATTGTGACACTTGAAGGGGAGCCTGTAGTGAGTTACAGGGGTGGTGTTGAAGGGTATGAAGCCACTGCTTCGTCTGATGAAAAGATTGATACCACTAGGTATTTGCCTATGCTTCCCCTGAGTCTTCCTTTCTCAAAATATCCAGGTTAAAATACCAAAACTGCAGATATTTATCATAGTATCTGTACTCAAATTTAGCATCTTGCTTGTTAAATCTGTAGTTACTCTGTCCCTTTCCCTGCTGATTTTTCTTTGCTAAGTACATGGCCTGGTTATCTTTGGTCCCAAGAGTTTTGAAGCCATAATTAGTGTAGAATGGATTTATAATTATATCATAATAAATCGCCCAAATATATTCAAGTAATATCCATTCTATTATGGTTTCAATAAAATAAATAAATATTTTTTGATAGGTATAAATAAATAAATAATTTACTGAATCATTTTCTTTTTTAAAGAATTCATTCATCAGGTCACTTGTATGCAGATACACCCTTATCAACTCATCAGATTACTTTTCTGCAAATCCCCCTTCTATTTTAATGCTATCGCACTGTTTTTCCCTTGCAAGTAAACCTACCAGTTGCACATCTAGAGTTATGGTCTAGGACATAAATGTTGTTTTATGCATGTCTGAAATACGAGTTGTATGTTTTTTAGAACTTGAATATCACTTAGACTTCAAGTTGTCTGAAATTCGAGTGGTATCATTCAATTGGTAAGAGTATAGCAATATATCCCTCAGTACTAGCAACACCCAAACGGTGATATCACTTAGACTTCTTTCCTACTTGAACTGCAGTGTTTCTGCCATGTAGAGAAATTATATGCTAATCCATGTTCTCTGTCAGATAAAGGGCTCCTTTGGATTGGTCATGTGTCCACCACTTTCTCTTTGACATCAATATACCCATTATATAGTGATATTAACAGCCCAATCTTCATTTTCTTCCTTGAATCCATGATGTTCCCAGAAGAAAACAAGGCTTTAAATTTGGTGAGGGCTTTGGGCTAAGACCTTAATAACACGTGAGCAGTAGGCACTACCATGCCCTAATGGAAGCTTGTAAGCTGTTTAGGCTTCTCCAAATTTCACTACAAAATAGCACTATCCATATATGTGTATTTGTACATGTATGCATTCATGCATGGACCCTCTATAAATATGTATGTGTACATATTAGGAAATATGTTTTTATTTCTAACATTGACCTTATTTATCATTTTCTATGACCTAGTTATTCTGAATTTAATCTCTGAACTCTTATTCTTCCTTTATGCATATTTCATAGAATTGCATCAATTTTATGAAGGTTATTTCTATTTCTGAAATGCATTGATTGATAATCAATTTAAGATGCAGATATAGTATTTGACCAACTTATGAAACTAAGCTTGAATAACCCAAAATAGTGTAGTATTTTTCTCGTCTGTCCTTTCTTCTAATTGGACCTTTTGTGTAGTGAATTGGTTATATCCTACTCCCATCACCTTGAAAAAAGACATGATATGCTTCTTGGGTTGCTTTTTGAACGTGGGACATACAAGAAGCTTTACAGTTATCGGCATCTTATCAATGGGTTTGCTGTTCACATTTCCCCTGAACAGGTGTATAGTTAGACTTTTTTATTTCTTTCCTAATCTATGCATTTTATTTTTTGTTCATCAATACATATATTGTTTTTAAATGAAATAAAATCCAATAAAAAATGTTTCTTGTTTTTTCTATATCTTCACCCTCATTCAATTTCAATTTGTTGGGCAGGCGGAAATCCTTAGACGGACCCCTGGTGTGAAATCTGTGGAGAGAGATTGGAAGGTCAAAAGGCTGACAACACACACCCCACAATTTTTGGGGCTTCCAACGGGAGTATGGCCGACAGGTGGTGGCTTTGACAAGGCAGGAGAAGATATTGTGATAGGCTTTGTGGACTCGGGGATATATCCACATCACCCAAGCTTTGCAACTCATAACACAGAGCCATTTGGCCCTGTTCCTAAATATAGAGGGAAGTGTGAAGTTGATCCAGACACTAAGAGGAGCCTCTGTAATGGGAAGATTGTGGGAGCCCAACATTTTGCTGCAGCTGCGACTGCGGCTGGAGCATTTAACCCAGCAATTGATTTTGCTTCACCATTGGATGGTGATGGGCATGGAAGGTTGGTATCCTTATGTTTGCATGAAAAGGAAAGTTTGCTAGGGCGTTTCTTTTTTCAAAAGATTTACTTTATTTTATTTCTTTATTTTTTAATCTGGTGCATGAGACTCTAGCATGATAGTTTATGCAAAGTAAACTAGTTGATATGGTTTTGCCTGTTCACTTCTGAAATCTATATCCTTGACTTGGATGTACATGCATACCATTTCAGATTGTTTAAAATCCCTCATTCAATAGGTCCATCCAGATAATCACTTGGTCTGAGAGAGGCATCCTGGTAGGATGATCTTGGTCAAGAAGACTAGTCTAGATATAATTTCTTTTCATCCCATCAAGCAAGCTCTCAACCCAGATGGAATCTTTGGTGAGAGTGATAGAGCCACTGACAAATAGGTTCTGTGTATATTGGATGTGTGTAACATTCAAAGGAAGAGGCAGGCATGCGACATTACCTAACACTTTCCTGTGTGAGTGTTAACATATTGTTATGAATTATGACAAGCCTTGAAATTGGATATTGTTGAGAGTAGCATTGGACCAAGTTTTTGTCAGGATCTTACAGCTCTAGAGACAAGAAGAGTTTTACGATTCTCCAGGCCTTGGAACCTTATCCAAGTTGGGGTTAGTGGCCTGACTCTTTGTTGCAACCATGCAGGCCCTAGATTATCATTTTGTTATAAGTTCTGCCCCCAGAGATTAGTGTTATTGTTCACAGCCAACCCAGATATGTTAATCATTGCCTCCTTGGAGGTGCTACCCTTCCTATATTATTTCTCATATCCTGGAAACTGTGGAAAAAAGTCCTTTGTTTCTGTTGTTAAACTTGTGCCTCTATCAGCCAATTAAGGTTGCTGATGATTTGTAGTAATTTGGTAGGATTGATAGGCCTAAATCAATTATAGTGTGTTTTTTTATCCTGCAATGTGGACTTTCAACTAATTTCTGAATATCCATTTCAGTCACTATTGCCATCTTTTTCTTAAGACTATACCATGAAAGGTTTTTTTTTCTTTGTTTTTGTGTTCAAAGCAAATAATTCCAGACAGTGGAAAAACTAGTAAATCCATTTTAAATTTTCATCTCCTATGATCAAATCAATTTTTTACTTTTGTTGTTGTCTTTTGTTCTATTTTAATTTATTTTGTTGTTTCACAAAAAAATTAACAGTCACACAGCAGCAATTGCAGCTGGAAATAATGGAATTCCAGTGCGTATGCATGGACATGAATTTGGGAGAGCAAGTGGGATGGCTCCACGTGCCAGGTGAAGGGCTATAGCTATCTTTAACACAAAACAGTATTAATTTCATGGCAATTATTCTCCTCATCATCATGTATTTTCCAAATGGTTACCATGTCTTTATGTTCAGGGTTGCTGTATACAAGGCACTGTATAGGCTTTTTGGAGGGTTTGTTGCAGATGTAGTGGCTGCTATTGAGCAGGTATGCTATTATTCAATTGCTGAAAGATTAAATGATTGACATTTACTAGATCATAGATTTATTGCAAGGTAGAAGACTGATATTTACTAGTTTATAGATTTAGATGAAAGGTAAATTTGTAGTATTATATATTTTCTTTGAACACCCAAGTTTTTGAATGGAACATATTTCAGCTATGCCCAGTGAAGTATTTCCTTATGTGTCACATGGTTACTTCAACCTGCTTGTCCAAATATTGGTCAATTAATCAAATGGGCTATGGTCCACTACTGTTGACCATGTGGTCTTCTACATTTGTTCTTTTCCAAATTTGAAATCTCTACCTCATAGTTTAGATTTAAGTTCATTTATCTTAATTGTGATGCAACTAAAAATTTTCCAGAGTTGGATGGTTGAATTGGTCATACTGCATTCACATTTTATTAGATGCATCTATACTATTGCTGAGTTCTATTTCAGTGGTTTTTTTGATAGATAACAAGATTCATTGCATTACCAGAAACAGAAAAGTACATAATGTCCAACACTCTAAACAGTGAAAATTCCAACCTCTAAGCCTTCTCTTTCTGGAACAGTGATGCAATTAACGGTTCCTATCAACTTGCCATGTTTGCTCAATACTTTCTCATCTTTTGTTGTTTAATTGCTCGTTCAATGGTCAGAGAAATCAGCACCCTATTTTTCTTTGTTGGGTAGGAAGATTGACCAATGTGTGGTTCTTGCCCTAGCTTGGTGGTAACTAATAAACATTTGTCTTGAAAACCTTAACAAACTACATAGTCGTCTTTCTGGAGGGGATAAAGCAACTGGATGTTTTCATCCCTCTTTAGAATATTATTGATGATAAATAACTTTCTTTTTATCTTGAAAACTTCAATTAACTACATGCTTGACTTTCTGGAGGGATGCGTCAACTTGATTTTTCAAGACCTTAAAATCTGATTGTTCATAATTTGGTGGATATCTTGCATTTTAATAATCTTCTAGAAGGAAAGAAAATGTCACATTTTTTCATCTTCCCATTTCTCTTGACCATGTCCCTAGTACCATTATATCAATGCAAATGGAGATATAGACCCATTGATTTTCCTTGAATTCTTTTGCTGGGTTTAAACCCAAAGGAAATCAATATTGAACCGAACAGTTGGCTGATTGCATGCTTGGAGAGAAAAATAATTCCAATTCCAGTGTAAATCTAAAAAAAATATAATTCTAATTCCAGTACACTTAATGAATATCAGTCATCGTGAGGCTTTTCTAAACAGGCTGTTCAGGATGGTGTGGACATTCTCAATCTCTCAGTGGGGCCAAACAGTCCTCCAGCAACAACCAGGACTACATTTTTAAACCCTTTTGATGCCACACTTCTTTCAGCTGTGAAAGCAGGAGTTTTTGTTGTTCAGGCAGCTGGAAATGGAGGCCCCTTTCCCAAGTCCTTGTTGTCTTACAGTCCATGGATAACATCGGTAGCTGCTGCAATTGATGATCGCAGATACAAAAATCATTTGACACTTGGAAATGGAAAAATCTTACCAGGAATTGGTTTGGCACGTAAGTTTTGTATGCTTCTTGTTTTTATCTTGTATAGATTCATCATGATGTGGTAATTGGTAATAGTCAGGAGAATATAACCATACTGGTAGGAAAATTCTTAGAAATGAAAATCAAAATTTTGATTTAAACAATCCCTGGAAACATAACAGACCAAGGTTGAACATGGTTATCTGTATTTAGCAAAATGTCAAAACTGAGATTTTTCCTTTTTTTTTTGTATATGAGACTTTTTCTTGTTCAGTCAAATTATCAATGGGTAGCTAACTGATTCATCATCTCCTAGTGTTGTTGATTTAATAACTGGTAATTCTGCCAAAATTAATTATAAACTAATCTCATCTGAGACTACCAGAAGGCTATGATACCTGAATACCTGTACATGCTTAGGCTGCATTTGGCATTCTTATTTTAAGGACTTATCTCCTTTTTGCAGTTAAAAAGTCAAGGTTCATCAAGGCACTTTAATTGGAAAAAGGGGATAAGCCCTTAAAATAAGGAATGCCAAATGCAGCATTAGTGAACAATTGCTGGGCATGATAAATACCTGATACAATACCAGATACTGCATGGTCACTTCCTAGAGTATATTTATATCATTTAGACTTTTATTGGTGCTTCTTAACAAACCATACCATAATAAACCTGGGATATCTATACCTGTATCATTGTCTGGGATCTTAGGAAATAGAGTCCTATCACTACTTTTTCCTTTTGATAAATAGTCATATCACTGCTTCACATATCCATTTTTGTGAGCTATCCAGTTTGCTCTGTCTTAAACGGTCGAGAATTAGAAGTTTAGAACTGATAAAGTGGTATTTATTATTATATGCACATGTTTCTAATGCCATATATTTTGCCAAAATGACTGAGCAACTGAACCAAAATGGACCTATCTGGTTTAGTTCATAAAATAATCTGTTTTTTTTTTTTTTTTTTTTATATATGTTCATAAAATAATCTGTTTGTTCTTCTAATCTCCTCACTATTGAATGAGTTTGCTTTGGTACCAAAATTGATATTAGATGACTATTTTTTGTGTCCTAACTGATTCTGGATGAACACCAGTTACCAAATGTTGATAATGAAGGTAAAAAAAAAAAAAGAAGGAAAAAAAGAGTATAACGAGCAATATGAAATTTAGAGAAGTTTGTGGGAAATTGGGAGTTTTTCTGTGGATCCCACAAGTTCTAGCATCCCATAGGGAACTTAATGAGAAGTGAAGTGGTCGTAGTGCTAAATTCCAATCTTCTAGAAATTTATTAGTTTTAATAAAACATACTATTTGTAGTAATATCCAAACTCATAATTTTTAGTAATTTCTGGTTTCTTTGGAATCATTAAGTTAGGGTTCCTATTTGCTTTAAAGAGTTTGTGCATGATTAGAAGTTTCTACCCATTATTTATTCCTTTTCTTGGTCATTAAGTATTTGAGTTTGTTAGCGTAAGAGGCCTGTCCTACCCCAAAGCTTTATATTTGTAAAGCTTCACTTGAGAGATAGGTTGAGTTTGAAATAAAATCGGTTTATTTTGGTCTTTGGTACCTACCCCCTCCCCTCCCCCCTTCTCATCTATTCCCAACTTCATACCTTTGGTTCTGGATCCATAAGACTACCCTCATATTTTATACATTATAAAGTGGACATTACCAATAAAAAGAATCTATTGGACTACCCCTATCTGTCCACATCAGTAGTGCAGGTTAGCGGAGTTTTATTCTCTAGTATCCAGGGTTTAGCAATTCAAAATTTAATGGTAGCTCCACAGGCTATAGTATTTCTAAGGGTTATTTGTCAAGGGGAAGTCAGGGTCGAACAATTAAGATTGCTGGCACATGGTTGGCACTTGGGTCTGTTTGATAATAGCTGAAATGGTTGAACTGAAAGACTTATTACTTAAGATTTTAGTGAATAAATTATTAAGGAGTTATCTATCAAAAATAAATAAATAAATAAATTATTAAGGAGGTGAGCTCCTTAATGGTTGAAGCTGAAATTGGGTTGATTATATTATTCCATCAACTACTTTATTATTTTGTCTGCTAAAAGACAAAGCAATAAGTCATTCAATTCAGCCACTTCAACTTTTATCAAAAGCCAGCCCCTTGGAATAATTAAGAAAGTATGACTTGGCATTATGGATTGAATACAGAATAAGCTTTGCAAATTGGCATATGGACCCTCCAGGGATCCCGGTACAAATTTACAGATTCACATGCCAGAAGTTACTCTAGACTTAAAACTATGATTGATATCTGCAAAATCAATGTAGAGATTCTGAAAATAAAACAGTCATACAACCAAAAATTAGTTCCTTGGGCACTTGACACAGGAAAATATGGCGCCAAAAGAAGGGGTTTTCTCTATTGTTTGGACAGCACTTTATCAGCGTGCATACCAACTTAAGAACATTTGAAGTAGATCTGAGTCTTGCAGCCTCATGATTATTATCCATGGATGACAGCCATATAGGATGCAGCAGATAGTGGAGCATGACCCTCCATTATATGCATCCAAGAAGGATATATCTGGAAACGAAGTAATGTCCCTCCCTATTTAGTACACTCTCCCCTATTTTACCATCCAAAGAATGTTTGGACTGGTGGTGTGCATTTTGATAGGACTAGTTGATTTAAGAGTTAAGTATGGAACCTATAACACAGTGCTTGTTCCATGTGTGCAATTCATCCATTGCTGATCATGTTTAAAACAACCCAGACTGAACCAGCTAGTTGAATCAGGTTGTAGCAGAACCAGGACCCTTTCCAGTTCATATCAGCTGCATGTCAGAGGCATAATGAAACATGGTTAAATTGAACCATGAACTTTTGATCCAAATTTAACTGGTTTCCAGTTACTTTTGATCCATATCAACTGCATCGGTGGTGTTATGTTGATGCGATGATCAAATTGGCCAAACCATGATTTAACCAGTCACCCCAGGTACTACAGGCCTTTCTGGGTTGATGCTCAGTAAGCTTTAAAACATTTGTTTTGAGATGTGGAAGTCACAAAAGTATAAATTTGGTTCTCTATTATTGGAACCATCCAACGTGAGCATCTGCTCTTATTTTGGCAGTAATGTCGACTCTGCTTACTATCCCACAGATGCATCTGCTCTTCTGTGCTGATATATGTTCTTATGGCTAATTGCAGCTGCTACAAGTTGGAACAAGACATTCACCCTTGTTGCAGCCAATGATGTAATGTTGGATGCTTCTGTTACAAAGTACAGCCCTTCGGACTGCCAGAGGCCTGAAGTATTGAACAAGAATTTAGTGGAGGGTAACATTCTTCTATGTGGATATTCGTTCAATTTTGTTGTAGGTAGTGCATCAGTAAAAAAAGTCTCAGAAACAGCTAAGAGCCTTGGAGCAGTTGGCTTTGTTCTTGCTGTTGAAAATGTTTCTCCTGGTACCAAATTTGATCCTGTTCCAGTTGGTATTCCTGGGATTGTCATCACGGATGTCAGCAAGTCGATGGTAATATCCTATGCTTAAGCTTCAATGTTGATTACTGCCAAAATATATTCAAAACTTCATGTTGTGCAAGATAGTATAGATGAAAGAAAACATTGTGCCTTTTTATCACGAAAAGCTTCATATAGCACCTATTTATTGGGCTTTGTTATCTCGATTGCAGGAACTCATAGACTATTATAACATTTCTACTTCAAGAGATTGGACTGGACGAGTGAGGAGTTTTAAGGCAACAGGTAGTATTGGGGATGGTCTTATGCCTATACTCCACAAATCTGCACCCCAAGTAGCATTGTTCTCTGCTCGAGGACCCAACATAAAAGATTACAGCTTCCAAGATGCAGATCTTCTCAAACCAGACATTCTAGCTCCTGGTGATCTTATTTGGGCAGCCTGGGCCCCAAATGGAACAGATGATTCTAATTATATTGGTAAGAAACTAATGATTTTCAAACAATTCCATGTCTCTGTTTCCTTATCCTCCTGCTCTGAATGTTCACCAAGATATATTGTGGTACAATAACTTGCAAAAATTGGAAGAAGTTAAGAGGAATTCTTGCTTTGAAACAGGAGAGGGATTTGCTTTGATATCTGGAACTAGCATGGCAGCACCACATATAGCCGGTATAGCGGCGCTTGTGAAGCAGAAACATCCACATTGGAGCCCAGCTGCCATAAAATCTGCCTTAATGACAACCTCAACAACATTGGATCGAGCAGATAGGCCTCTTCTGGCCCAGCAATACTCTGGATCATCTGAAACTATTACACTGGTGAGTGCTACCCCATTTGATTATGGGAGTGGCCATGTGAATCCCAGAGCGGCTCTGGATCCTGGACTCATCTTTGATGCAGGTACTTTCTGACCTAGGAAACAAATAATCACCACAAATTGCTTTCTAACTAGGTCAATCCTCACTTGTGTAGGTCATGAGGACTATGTTATGTTCTTGTGTGCAATACCAGGCATTGATCCTCATGAAATAAAAAATTTCACTAGCTCATCATGCAACTCGACTGCTGGCCGTGCATATGATCTCAACACCCCATCAATCACTGTCGCCCATCTGGTGGGAACTCAGACCGTTACGCGTACGGTAACAAATGTTGCAGAAGAAGAAACCTATGTTCTAGCACCAAGAATGTCCCCAGATATTGCAATTGAAGTCGACCCCCCAGCAATGACTTTGCTGCCTGGAGGGTCACGGAAGTTCACTGTGACTCTCACTGTGAGATCTGTGACAGGAACCTACAGCTTTGGAGAAGTTCTAATGAAAGGTAGCAGAGGTCACAAGGTAAGGATCCCAGTGGTGGCTATGGGTTACCAGCATTGATTGTGTTGGTTATCTATGTACTACGAGAGGATTTTGATATTCTTTGTGTAGTAAAAAATGAAATAAGATTTTGTTATGTATTTATATAGATATTATCTGAGGAAAAGATGTAAAGTTACTCATGCGAGGAGGAAATTCTAGTTTCCACTTAATTTAGTTTTTTCATCTTTTGGTTTTGATGATAATTGCAACCAACATCCCTTATAAGAAAAAGAGTGGAAGTCTTGGGTGAACCTTGGAGACTTGGTCCCAGTCTTCCAGAGAATGCCTGTTACTTTGTTTTGAATTTTGATGGGGTAGAGAATGCATGTTATTTGATAAAATTGAGCTCCATACGCCCCACTGATCAAACATTAGAGTTTTCTGTTCAATCAGCGGCTAGGTTGATCAATCTTCGCAATGGTTCTAGCTTTGTTCTTCTTTAGCACTTCAGAGTGAGGTGTAAAATGGTTATTGATATCAAATGGTTTCCCTGGCCTATCCAAGGTAGATTTCAGAGGAAATGTTGAAGGACCAAAAGCATCTGGCACAATTTATATGACATTTTATGATTTTATCTTAAACTCACCCTTCATCTTTTGGGGATTCTCTTGGGCCATGTTTTCTTCAACTCTCATTCTTGCTCATTCTTTCTAACAGTAAAATTGTAGAATTGACAAAATGGGTATAATGAGAAAATATTTCTAGAATTAAACATTTTTTTCAAAAATAAAATGATTAATTTTTTGTGTCAAAAATGAGAATAAAGTTTGAACCTATTACAAATATAATAAAATATCATATAATTGTGTTCCATGTTATTCATTTTTATTCTTTAAAGAAGCTTTGTGCCAACAGTTTAGGGGGTCTGTAGTGTGGATGAGAAATTGGGTGATGTATTTTCATCCACACAACTATGGCATTGATACATCCACACTCCACACCATGCCGTAGTAGGATGGTTGTCCTACACTGGATAAAAATATGTAGGTTGAACCACATCATAACCTCATAGGCGTACTACAAGGTGTGGTGTACATGCTTTATGTTTTGATTTCATGCATCTTGCCTACATTGTGTGAGATGATCTGTGTTGTTAATCAAGAGTAAACAATATTCTATTTTTAAGTAATATATATTATAAATAATTAAGATAATTAGTAAAAACCATTTGTTAAAAAAGCAATAATAAATCACAAAAATTAATAAAATATTATAAAAATTAAAAAATATATTAAAATTAGTAAATTTCCAATTGTGATATTTTTTTATAAAATCAAATAATTTTATAAAAAATGATAATTTTTATACAAATTATAGAAATTAAAGGAAAGGTCCATGATTTTGGAATTATCGAGATTGGATAAAATGCTTTGTGTGAAGTAGGAAATCATTAATTTTGGAATTGGCCACCATGGTGTGGAAAAGTCCACGACATTTAACCATGGACGATATTTTAAGACATGTTGTGAGCCGTTCCACGATATAGTGTGGTTTGGCCCACACCACGGTGCAACCAAACGATGAGGTGAGGCACGGCGTGTTTCAAAATGGAATATATCATAGACATGCCATCGTTCCAAACACCACCTAGGTCTTCAAAACTGCCAATATAGATTTTTATCAAATTTTTAGTAAGTGGAGAGAGTAGTGAGAGAACATACGTGGTCTACAATTTGACATGATGATTTAGACATGAGACAAGGCTCTTGGGTTGCACCTTGGGTGGGCCTAACCTGAGCTTTTGCATAGGTTGGGAATGAGTTGAGATCTTGGGTAGTCCAAGTCTGGTCCAATACAATCCAAGGTTGCCTAACTTAGGTTATGTGCCCATGATTGACATTGCGCTGCATGATGTGGAGGATGAACATAAGGAAGAGTATCTCAGTTATCACAATGAAAAGCTATTGTAGCATATGACCTTATAAATGCACCTATAGGAGCACCAATTCGTGTCATTAAGAAAATGGTGAATACTGGTGATGATCCATTGACAACTGAGTGATCAACTATGCTTTATCACTTAGAATCAGCTTTTAATGCAAGCCCAACTTGAGATCCTTTCAAGAGGTCCATTGTGGTTGAGTTCCATCTAAGTATTCTTAAACGAGTTCCCTTAAGTTTTATTTCCCTAATGTATAAAGTTGTAAGTTAGTTTCTCCAGATCTCCTAGATAAACATTCAATTTCATACTTGATCTCATTTAGTTTATCTATGTGAGCTACTCTTATAGTACAAAAGAACCATAAAGGAAGCAAAGAAAGTGGTTCCAAAAGAAAAGGAAACAAAAATAATAGTTTTCAATTCTTGTTAGTGAGGAATTTCTTTTCAATTCTTGAAAGGAACTGTTATAATGGTTTCTTTCTAGGAGGCTTGGAGATCAATATTATTCAAACATAGAATTCTTGATTATTATATTTTCTTTAGTGTTTATGCTTTAACTATTATTATTATTACATAGTTTTGAATCTTGTGGAATCTAATAGATGTTCTCCATCAAAGGGACGTTTCTTCTTGACATAATAATTTCATGGAAGGGATTGATTTGTTATTTGGATTATCATATTCAATTAATAGAATGCTCAGTTGCCAGGGGACATTGCTAAGAGTTTGCCACGTGTCTTATGAGATCTCTCTAGGATGATGTTTTCTTTCGTCTAAGGATTCTCATAATACGCATGTGATACTTCCTTTTGCGGATTTTCTATACTGACATGGCATGGATGAAGTTAGTGCTAGCCTGATGTGTCTTCCTTAATCCTACTGGGTGTCCTATCACGAGTGATATTGGCCAATCGTATTTTCGTTCAACGCCAATTTGTGATGGATTTAAGCTCATCACAGGCTCGCGATGACTTTAGGTTCATCGCAAGTCCATGGTGACTTCGGATTCGTCATAGGTATGTTGTGGCTTTGATTTCATCACAGGTCTGTGGTGGCTTTGAGCTCATCACAAGTCTATATAGGCTTTGAGCTCATCGCAAATCTATGGTGGCTCTAAGCTCATCGCAAGTTTGTGCCGAGTTGTGAACTCGTTGCGGGTGTCTTTGTAGCATTGGTTTAGTACCTTTGTTGCCATTGCAGTCACGATGAACAACATCTACCTACACATGCTATTATCTTGCTATGTCCATACTTGAAGCTTACACAAATATTTTTTTAAACACAAAATATAGTCCACCAAAAGACCACTAAATCTAGGTAGATGGTAGATGCACTTAAAAGTTGTTCTATTGCCTGTGACGCACAAAAGAAAAAAGGTTTATGACTTCCCATTTAATGCCTGGTCAAAAATCCATATATAATATTTGCTAAGGTTCAGTTTCTTGGCATCTAGGGGGCTATGATGATTCTTCCATCTACAATTACAAAAGTTATTTGATTGTTGAACACAAGGATCTGGTACCTACAATTTGTTATGTCATGACTGCACTTTATCTTTCTAAAGTGTATACCAGTGGGTATCCTGAATTATTGGTTGGGGATTTAGTTCTTTAGGCTGCATTTGGAAACAATGCAAATAAGTGTGAATGCAAATATGTAGAGTGTAAAATGGTCCATATAAATTGTAAAGTTGGGTTAGTTTTGCATTGACATATTTACCTTCTTACCAAACAAACTTTTAGCTATAATAGATGCAAACACGAATTCCAATAAAGCATATGCCTTTTTTTTTATCAAAAGCCCACTTGAATGCAAAATTACTTCTTTTTTACTGATGTACTTGTACATCTTATTATCAATGTAAATATGCATTGGTTTGTCATTTTGTCAATGCATAAATGTAATGTTGCCAAACATAGGCAAAAGTGAACAATAGTGCAAATTTACCTTGATCCTGGATTTACACTTTAATTGCATTGTTTCCAAACACGGCCTTACTTTTAAAAACTGTCATTTCTAGTATTATAAGAGCCTTATAGTAATTTGGAGCCTCTTTATTGCTATAAGGTTGTTTCTTTTAGTTAAAGATTTTATTCAGTTGTATCTTAATGTGTTGCTAAAGGAAAGTATGGCTTCCTCCTCTAGGTCTTAAATTAAGCAAGGCCACAAACCAATCTACTAAGTTTTGTTAATCAAAAGAAAAAGTAACATAAAACACATAGATTCGTTACCAAGAAAGCACATAGATGTCGTAATAAAATAGCACCCTAAGTCCAAAGTATAAAGATGATGAGGTTTTAGTTGTAGAGAGAGAGAATGTGAGAGAGATAGAGAGAAAGAGAGATAAAACATTTTGGCAATTTGTAAGCTATTTAAGCATCCACCTGGTTTTGTTAATCAAAAGGAAAAGTAACATAAAACACATAGATTCGTTACCAAGAAAGAACATAGATGTCATAATAAAATAGCACCCTAAGTCTAAAGTATAAAGATGATAAGTTTTAGTTGTAGAGAGAGAGAATGTGAGAGAGAGAGAGAGAGATAGACCTGGATGTGATTAGAATATAAGGTATAATTAAAAACATGATGGAGGAGAAGGCACATTACTTCAATCAAATCAGTCCCAGATTATAAGTGGTAGTATACTATGATCATCTTGCAGTCAAAGGAGTTGGATGAGGATGAAGAGATATTTACAAAATAAATTATGGCTATTTATCAACAAAGATAAGTGGCTTTTGCATAGGAAATCATGAACAATAATAAGAAATCAAAAGCAAATAATAAAACTCGATGAACTAATAAGGGGAAAAGAGATTCAACAGTGCCCCTTAGATACTTTGGATAATAAGTGTAGGTACATAGCACTCACTTAATCCCTCAAAGCACAACAAACACTGGATTGATACCACACAAGTGCTTGCGATCTGCTTGCAGCCAATCTTTCCTCTGCGATGAACTTACAACACATCGCAAGTCTGTGATGAACCCACAGTTCAGTGCATGCTGGTGATAAATCCATTTTTAGCATAAGCCCAAAGCAGCCCTAGGACGAACCTACGATGGGGCGCACACGTACCCAGCCTAGCGATAAATTCTCAATCACTGTGGGGCCCCGGTTCGTTAAGAACTGGATCTAGATCTTACCTACACATACGACTTTGTGGTAACGAACACGATAAAATGTCACGTAGGCCCGATAAGATGTCACCTGCTAGAAGGTGACATCACTAGCGCCATGTTGGTTAAGTAAGGCATGAAGGGGTAGTAGTACACATGAGCTATGAGGATCTCCGAGTGCAAAGAAAGTCAATCCTTGGCCAGATTACCATAGGGACACGCGGTGAAACCCCAACAGTGCCCTTAATAATTGGCAACGGATCCAATATTCACTTTCCTAGTCGAACACAAATGCCTTTAAGTCCTTCTTTTCAGGATCTTGGGGTCTTCCCCCATAAATAAGATCCTTCTCATAATGAAACAGATTTCACTCAATCACCAGATATCCCCATCACTGATCCCTTATCCGAACATTCTCTCTAACACACCCTAATCTCCGATCAAACCCTTATGGCTTCAGGACTTCCTCTATCTTTCAAGGAGACCATCACCCCTAGCCTAACCGCCACTTTACTTACAATAAGAGATCTAAGGTAAAAGAGATTCAACGAACTATAAATGAAGGAAGATTAAATTTACCTTTCTGAAAATATAGGCAAATTGGTGGATTTGGATAATAAGGTCAGATCTCTCTTCTGATAAGGGAAGCAACCTAAAACAAAAAAAAATCAAAATAAGAATTTAATAGATAGAAATGAGGACGGAGTTACTTCTCCCATTTTTAGAAATTGAGGGCAAAGATCGTTACATCTATTGCAACTCAAAACCACCCTCTTCTTTCTTGAACTCTCTTCGAGGGCTTTAGAGAAAGCAATTGAAATAGATGCAATGAGTATGCCTATTTACTTCAACAAAATATAAAAGCAAAAATTTCCTTTGTTTTAAGGAAGCAATATTTTTTCTTATTTTCAATGCAAACCCTACTCTATACACATTTTTGCATCGAAAATTGGTGCATTTTTTAACCCTTATCAAATGGATGCACACCTGAATCAGAGTGCAAATTTTCAACGATTCAACATTTACACTCCAACCAAACGTAACCTAAATTTTTCCAATGGTGGAAATACCTTTTGAGACTTCTAGATATTTTCTAAATAAGTGGAACTTAATATTGTAGGGATAAATCTTCCAATTCATGGAAATTGATGAGGAGTGTTTTGGTAGCACCTCGTTTACTGGTAACTCGGATGCTGATTGATGAGGAGCGATTTGGTAGCTTCCTAGTGGCTTACTTGGTGTGGTTGGTGTGGTTGTGTAACTCTTTAGAGAGACCTGTAAGGAATCAGTATTAGAGGACCCGGGTGGCTTACTTGGTGTGGTTGCTCCAATGCTTAAGTCAATACTCTTTGTGTGCGAGTTGAATGTTTGTATGCTAGTAAGCTAGTGAGCTAATAATCACGTGTACCTTCTCCCCCTGTGAGGTTGGAGGTGAGGCCTATATATAGGTGTTGCTTGGCGTGGGCTTTACACATCGCGTCCGAGATCTCTAGGAGGTTGTGCCTAATTAGTCTGAAGTCCTTGGAGGTAGCCATGCACGTAGAGTAGTCTTCACGCCTTGTTCAGTTTCCTCCTGAACATTCAGAGTGGGGGCCAACTTCTAAGAACCTGGGAGTGATGGAATGTGCATGCAGAATGTGTTGGCGAGCATGTCTCGCAGGTCGCCACCTATATCTTAATCAAGTCGGCAAGCCCTCAAAAGAGGTCGCTCCTCACGTCGAGGTCACTTCGGCTGGTGACGAGGTGCCACAAGTTGGCCCTAGATGGGTGCTACAAGCCACCCTGAATTGTGGATGAGGACGCCAACTAGGTTTTCGCCAGGTCGGCGTTGGAGGTAAGTTGCCAAGATGGGCTCTATCATTTTGGCTAAGAAAAGTCATCACCTATGTGGTGCTGGGGTGTCATCCAACTGTTCTGAGATGCCACATGTCATGATGTTGCCATCAAGAAGTTGGAAGAGTCTAAGTTTTGAATGCCATCAAGCTGAGATCAGCTCGGTGAAGGAGTAGCTTGTTTCTTTGGCCTGGAATGACTAATTTAATGAGCTCATAGCCGTTGGCGTTAGTCTAGTTTTGCTTCCCAAGTTGGAAGAGTCTAAGTTTTGAATGCAGCCTTACGCAAGATCTCACCGTCTTGAATATCGGGGCGCAAGGACAAATTCATCCATTCAAGGAGAGGTGAAGCAAGCACTCCAAGGACATCTACCTTACCAGGGATGTAGCCATCAAGAAGTTTTTCAATTCAACCCAATACCTCAAGAGCGAAGTTTTCCATCCCATCTTCAAGAGGGGCCTATAACTACGTGACTACCTCATCAAGTCGCTCAACCCGAGTAGACTACAACACAATGTCCATTGAGTCGATTCTCAAAAGAGTAGCCAACGAAGTCGATGTGGAGCCTGATACCGTGGTGGAGGTTAGCTGTTAAGAGATCGGCCAAGTTTGCATCTTCCATAGTGTTGAAAGTGAACTAGTCTTTCCTTTGTTTCTTTTTCTATCTCTTTTTGTTTTTTCAAGTTGGCGGTGAGATGTCGATGTCCTTTGAGATCGATTTACACGTGTTGTCAAGTTAGATAAACAGAGGGTTGACCGACTTAGATCGGTCTACCTGTTGTCATCGTGCTTTGAGGTTGGCTTGAGGAGGCCTTAGCTAAATGCAATATAGCTTTCCCTTAGGACTCAATTTGACCAGGTCGCCGAGACAGTCAGTCATTCTTTTGTAGTCTTAAATGTGGCTGCTTCTATGTTGTCACTTTGAGATTGGTTTCCCCGAGTAGGTGCTTGCGAGATCATGGCGTACATGTACCACCTGCTCCTAGAATTGCTGGCTGCTCACTCCTATTGGAGTCATGGGAAGCTCACCTTGAGGGTCAGCTCTATTGTCTACAGTTCACCTACTCTCACGGGAACCACGAAGGGCTCGACCTATGAGGCAAATTCCACATTCGGTTTGCTTCCAACTCTCAGGGGATCCATGAAGAGCTCGATTTGTATGTTACTCTCTGTGTTGGACGGTAGGTTGATGTCGCGGCTACACTGCATCAGCCCTTGGAGACGCTGGTCATCTACTCCTACGAGAAGCCACAGGAAGCTTGACCTGCAAGGGCAGCTCTACTAACTGTAGCTCACCAACATACAAGAGCCTTGAAAGGCTTGACCTGCAAGGGCATTCGCATAGTCCGTAGGCCGCTGACTCCACGGGAGTCGCAAAGGGCTCAACCTATCGGGGCGACCTTGTGAAGAGAGCTATTGAGGCTTGTTCGGGCTGAACTAAGGTCAGCAAAGTTGCTCGATCTATTGGCCATCAACTCCCGTGGGAGCCACGAAGGGCTCGACCTATGGGGGCTTCCTTACTCTGAGGTGCCTATTGTTGGTCTGCTGGTTTGCTGTTTATTATTCTGTGAATGCGTCAAACTTCTCCTCCCATGTTCACATTTGGAGATCCATGCTTCATCTCATAAAACTATCGCACTTCAATCCTAGTGGGAATCATTGATGGCTCTATCGAGGGGCGTTCACATGAGTTAGTGGTGTGTTTGCCTGGGGTAATGGGAGTGTTGGGTTCAGTGCGGTTGCTACTCTAGGAAGTGCTAGGGGCAGTGATGTTGTTTGATTGTCATAGAGGGGTTTTCAAGGTTATCATGGATGTTCTTTCCCCCCAGTAACTGATACTTTGTTCTTGATGTTGGTGCTGCTCAAAAATGTCATTAAATTAACAAAAATGGAAATTAGAATGTGAAAACTTAGCAATCTAGAAGGTGAGATCTTAGCTTTCTAGAAGGTGAAAACTTATCTTTTTGTTGCATTTCCCATAGATGGCGCCAATTGATGAGGAGTGTTTTGGCAACACCCCATTAACTAATAACTTGGATGCCGATTGATGAGGCACGATCTGGCATCTTCTTGGTGGCTGATGACTCTGAAGCCGAATTGGAGAATTCCTATTGGAAGGTGGCTTGGATGCCGAGCGGACTAGGTAGAACTAGGAGGTTGTTTGGGTGTTGAGCTAGCTAAATAGGTGAGCTGTGTAGCTCTTTAGAGAGACCTGCAAGGAATCAGTATCAGGACCCGGCGTGGTCGCTTCGATGCTTAAGTCAGTACTCTTTGTGTGTGACCTGAATGTTTGTATGCTAGTTAGCTACTAAGCCAATAATCGCGCATACCTTCTCCCCCCTATGAGGTTAGAGGTGAGGCTTATATATAAGCGTTGCTTGGTGTGGGCTTTACGCATCGTGTCAGAAATCTCTGGGAGGTCATGCCTAACCTGTCCGAAGTCTTCAAAGGTGGCCGTGCATGTAGACCAGTCTTTGTGCCTTGTTCGGTTTTCTCCGGAACATTCGATGCAGGGGCCAACTTCCAAGAATCCGAGAGTGATGGGATGTGCATGCAGAATGGGTTGGCAAGCACGTCTCGTAGGACGCCACTTGGACCTCAATTAGGTCGACAAGTCCTTGAAAGAGGTCATTCCTCACATTGAGGTCACTTCGGTTGGTGACGAGGTGCCACAAGTCGGCCCTGGATGGGGTGCTACAAGCCGCCATGAATTGCGAATGAGGTTGCTAGCTAGGTTTTCGCCAAGTTGGCGTCGGAGGCAGGTCGCCAGGTCGGCAGCGGAGGTAGGTTTCCAGGTCGGGCTCTATCATTTTGGATAAAACAAGTCATCACCTATGTGGTGTCGGGGTGTCATCTAGCTATTCTGAGATGCCATGTGTCATGATGTCACTAGAGGGCCAAATCCGACCTCATTAGAAATCTTGGAAGAAATAAAAAAAATAAAAGTTGTGGATTAATGGAGAGGTAAAACCATGTATGGTGATAAGGTATGAAGGGAGCTATTTCTTTTAGTTACAATTTCAGTTATTTGGTTGCACCTGAGCTTTTTTTTTTTTCTTTTTTTTTAAGAATCACAATCTTTCAAAAGAGGATTGAAGAAGATCGTGTTTTATAAGGAAGGGGAAAAATTGTTTGTGTTATTGTTGTTTATGTCCATTTAGAACTCCAATGTATTTTCAAAGTAAATATAAATATGTATTTAGGTTTTTTTTGGATGTTTTTTTTCATTAATCCTAAATTCTTGAAGGCTAAGACCTATTGTCTCTTGCTTGAATGCTAAAATCACTGTTTCCTAGTGTTTGAATCATTGCCATCTACTTGTTACAACTGGACCATTCTTATTGGCTAAGTTGTGTGGCACTCACTCACTTAACCCTCTAAGCAAGTGCTAGTCAAAGTTGTGTTTAAGGCCCTTCTTATACAACTTGAATTCATATAAATGAGGGAGGAGACACACACACATTACCTCCCTGAAGAATTCTCTAGAACTATGTACAGATTGCATCATTAGAGAGGTTTTCAAAAACATTCAATCTTCTATGCACTACTAGAGAATGCTCCTCTATAATAATATGCGTATATCCAACTAAGATGTCACAAGTGTGGCAAGAATTCCTAAGGCCCTGTTTGGCATCAATTCTAAAAAATTCTCAAAATCCATTCATTTTTTGTAAAGAACAAATTCTAAGAATTTTTCAAATTTTGAGAAAGAGTGAGGCATTTGGCAACTTATTTTTTCTTGTTCTCTCATTAATAAAGACCTATCCAATATTGCAAATATGAAAACTCCAAGAGGGAGTGCAGAATTGAAATATCTAAATCAATGTTGTACCTATACAAATTGGAAATAAAGATGTAAAAATAAAAATTCCAAAATATAAGACATTCAAAATGATGGAATATCCAAAACATTAGTGCAATAAGCTTCATAGTGAAGACCAAAAATCGGCGAACCAGATTAGCAATTTAAATTAAACGAGAAGAACCCATTATAAAATACAATGAAGAAACCCACTTCTTTTATTGATAGGAATATCAAAAGAAAATGAAAATAAATACAGGATTGCAGAAAAAGCAAAGAGAACAAAAATGCAATAAACAAGAAAAAAATATAATAACAAAGAGAGGGGGGTTTGGGGGTTCTTAGTTAATTAACTAACTCTACCCTTACTATTTATATATTCTCTTAAAGCACCCTTAAGTTTTTTAACAATTGACTAAAGCCTCCCTTACTGTTAACTTTCCACCACACTCTGTTCACATGTGACATCACGTGATTATTATATTTTTGAAAATTCCTAAAATACCCTTTAAACACCATCTAAAGCCACTTCTCCTATCAAACGAAAATGTTCTATTTACCCTCACAATGTTAATCGTCATTCCTTTCTTCTTTTAAGGGGTTTTCTTAGGGAGGAAGTCGTGCTACTTTAATATGGGTGTGATGGTGATGGATATGATGATATGGAGGCAAGCCAAACACTAAAGGAGAATAGAGGGGCTGGCTGGCTGGAATTATAGAAATAGAGGAGGATTTACGAACTGGGTTCGCTTTCGTCATTCCTACTTGTTTTATTGGAGATTTTGAAGCTATTTGCAGGTCTTTGCATCCTGGTCCAATAAGTTTGTTGTATTAAAGCAACAAAGGAAAACCATGGGTGAGATTGGATGTTGGTACCCCAATAAATGTCGAAGTCACCTTCAATGGCAATAGACTACACAAATGCTCTATTTTGACAACTCTGGCCATGAGTGGATAGAGAAGCTATCCACAGGTTGATATGCAAAACCACGCGAAACACTTGGCTGAGTTTGCTGATAGAGAAGCTATCCCCTTGACCCAACCATGCCTAGGTCGCCTCCATCCTTCTACCAAAAAGGCTCTTCTCAACAAGCTATCCCCCCTTTACGAGATGTTAAGCTTTTCCACCATAAGCAATAAACAAGGAAAACAAAAATTGGTCGTGCCTTAGTCAAGCCACTAGTTCTCTCTATTTTTCAAGAACTAAAGTGAGTGTAATGCTTCCTCTGCATCCTATGGAATCGGATGAAACCTTGTCCTGAAATTAGAATTTCCAGGAACTACACGAGACCTGATCTTAGCCAGAATGGTGTAGGAGTTCGAGTCGAGTGCTCACCCCTTCCAACACAAGATAGACTTTAGCGAGAAGTTGGAATTCATGGTTGTGATGATCAACACCCTTTGGGTTGTGATCAGTTCGAGGACTTAAAAGCTCCCAGGATCTGACACTATGGTGAACTTATTATTTTCTATGAAATTTCAAAAGCTTCTGAAGTCTAAACCATATATGTTTGTGATTTCATCTCTCTTTCCATAGTTATTATATTATTTCCTTTCTCCCTTTGTTTTTATGTAGTAATTTCCACTGGGTTCTCTGGTGGAATACCAAAAATCCTTAGTAGTGATGGCATTAACAAATGGATTCCAGGTTTAAATGACCAGGCGGTTTGGGTGATTTACCCTCTAATAGAAGAGAATTACCTCGTTATTATTTCTTGAGTGTTCGTGAAGTATCTTGAATTGATGAGGAAGTTGCAGACGGTTTACTGCCTTGAACCAGGGTTTGGAAATAGATCTTTTTCACCTTGTTGCTTGTTTTGATTTTCTGAGAAAGATTATGGAGAAGGGAAAAGAATTGCTTTTTGTTTCATATTCATCTTTGGTTTCTTGTATCCAAGAGTAAATCTCAATGTTTCCCCGGTTCTCGTCCTAGTTGCAAAGTTGTAGACTGAGGTTGCCATTTAAGGCATGCGCTTGTGTCATTTTCTCAACTTCCTCAAAATTTTCATTAGAAGGATTTTATTTTGAAAATTTGAAAAATAGTAGAGGGTAAATTTGGTATTTTATTATTTTCTATTAGTACTTAACAATGATATCAATTATAAAAAACAGTAGAGATACTTTAAGACAATATGTAAACAATGAATGTAGAGTTAGTCAATTAGATAAACCATAAGGATAGTTTAAGAAATTTGCCCTTCGATTAATCTCAAGGAAGGAGAGATTCTGACATGGGAACAAAACTACAAAGACAATAAAAACAATTGAAATGGTAATAATCTTAACTGAGATTCATCACAATATTGATTTGGGTTGTTTTTTACACAAACTATGTAGTAAACTCCATGATACAAAGCTTCAAAAATGAAGGTGAGAACGTAATAGAAGAGATAAGATATCAGGGCATTTTGTTATAATTTCATGAGAAATTTCGAATTGCCCTTAGTTTCATATGTGAATGGGGCATATCTGTTCGTTATAATTAAAAGGCATAGCGAGAATTGATTAAGCTTTAGAATCCTATTCTTAAAATCTAGTTTTTTTTTTTTTTTTTTTCCACTTCTAAGAATCAATTTCTAGGATGGATTTTTTTTTTTTGTATAGAATAGAAAAGGAGGAGAATGTCGATCCAAATGCTATTCTACTTTTAGCCCTTCATCTCTGACTTAATTTTGTCACCTTATGACATGTCACATGTCACTAGTAATTGGTAAGTGCTTATCATTCATCAATCCCTTCCAATGTTAAATGTTAGTTTTTTCGTTGTTGGATAATGCCTATACAATTGAAATGACATCAACCTTTCATTTGTTGTAATAGGTTTTTTTACATAAATCTCAAAGAGTGAATTTGCTTATTCTCATATTGTCAACAATATTGTGTTTCAACTATTCATAAAAAAAAAAAAAAAAAAAAAAAAAAAAAAACATTTTTGTGTTTCAATTCTAACTCTTCTTACACAAAATTTTATTAATTTATACAAAATTCCATTTCTAATTCCCCAACATTACACTATTGTCTCCTCTAAATCTAGCCATGCATCGGAGTTCTTTATTTCATTAATTCTTATTCATGTTTTTCTCAATGTTCAAAGAATCGGGTTGGGAATCGATAGGAAAAGAGAGAGTTTCACAGGTTAGAAGTTTAATTGAGGTCGCTATATATATACATCATATATAGATGTTACATAATAATATTAATTATACACATATTCAAAATATATAATTATATTCTACTATAGCATAATATTAATTTTAATTTCAATCTTTTTTTTTTTACATTAAGAATAAAGATTTGGGGCCAAAAAAGCGTTTTTTTGATCAACACCTTGGAACATATAGATCGCAAAGTTTACCTAAAATTAATAAAAAGTTTACCCTAATTAGACATTCAAGCACTAAGTTATGACCTTCGGAAGTTTGCATTTATGTTAAAAATCGATCAGTTTTCCAAAACCGAGACCAATTCATCGGTTTTCTAGTTGGATTGGCTGTGTAAACAATTTTGAGCATTCTTTTAGTTTCAAATTTAAATAATGGTTTAAAATTTTTGGTCCGATTTTCTAAATAATGGTTTTTTAGTTCAAATAGTTAGGCCTCGCTTAACATCACTCCAAAGAATCTTTTTCTTTTTTTTTTCTTTTTATGATTTTTGTAATGCTTTCATTTTGAGATGAGAATGCCATTTGGGTAGGGTCTTTTCTCTAATATGGCTTCTATCTTTTTTTATACAACAAGAAAGAGGGTTAGCACCAGTTGAGAGTCCTTCCCACCATGGATTTTAGATGGAAAAATAAGGCCATTAGGTGGAGTATGGGAAGTGAAGAAACCAAATCATCTCCTATCTATATCTATATATTAAAGCGGAATGTGCCAAGCTGGCACTTTCCTTCTTTGTGGTTTATTCTCCAAGTTACTTACCTTCTTTCTAGTTTCTTCTCAAAAACATTTATCTTTTTTTTTTTTGTTTTTTTTTTTACTTTCAAATTTTAAAATTGAGCAAAATAACTCAAGTGACCGATCACCTTTGAGACTTTTAACATTGCTCATTAACAAATTATTAACTCTCTCTCTCTCTCTCTCTCTCATTAACTCTTTTAATAATGTCTCCTTGATGAAGGAAGATTTGGCCCGACCTTGTAATTAC